>NC_087464.1:15358926-17808926 GCF_036321535.1 Camelus dromedarius
ACAGGCAGATGGAAGAGCACACAGGGCAAGGGATGGGGAAAGGGCTCAGGGCTTCCATGCCCTCTCCCAGGACACCACTCTCCCCAGAGCTCCATGTGTCCACTAGCCCCGATGCTCTCCAAACCCCTTCCTTTTGGGTTTTATGGAGGCTTCATTACATAGGCATGACTACATCACCAGCCACTGGTGATAGAACTCAATCTCTAGCCCCTCCCCGGAGGTCAGGGGGTGGGACTAAAAGTTCCAGTTGTCTAATCACATGGTTGGCTCCCCTGGCAACTAGCCTCCATCCTTAGATTACCAAGAGGCTTTCCAAGTCACCTTATCAACATAACAAAAGACATCCTTATGCTCTCATCACAGGAAATTCAAAGGGTTTTAGGAGCGCTGTGCCGGGAATGGAGAGGAGGACCAAATATATATTCCTTCTTGTACATCATGGAATCAGTCATGAGAATAGTCACCACCTCACCCTGGTGATTCCTTCCCTTCCAGGTTAGAGGTCCCTGAGGTGAACATGCAGTGAGTTCACACACACAACTCACTCCGAGACCCAGGAAGGGAAATGCGTGCCTAGTCCCACGGCTGCCCTCACCCTCTCCCACTGCCTGGGCTTCACTGCAGAGGTGTCACTGCTGCCCATGAAATCCGCAAGCCTTAGCTGGGGCATCATCCCTCTGGAACAAGTGGAAAGCAGGCATGCAGGAGGCAGGGGAAGGATGGACTATCATGACCAGGCACCTCAACTTCAATCACCAAGAGCAACTTTCCCAACGCTGTGTAAGAACACGAGGCTACACGTGACGCAGAAACCCCATTTCACAAGCTTACATCATACAAGCCGGTCCGTTTCATCCAAAAGGCTTTCTGAGAGGAAACCAGAAGTTTGATAGGACCCAGGACTGCAGCCTTGCTACTGGAACCACTATTCTGAGCAGAAAGACACATGCCTGAGACCTTCCTTCTCTTCCTCTCATTTAGCAAATGCTCACTGAGTGCCCTCCATGCGCCAGGAACGGGGACAAATGGTGACCCAAGCAACACAGTGTGAGAGGTCAAGAGCCTCGACCCAAAGGCAAGAGGTCAGGTTCTCCTCCTGTACCATCAGTCACCTACAGTAAGACTCTCAGCCAATCACATCTGGCCGTGACCCTCAGTTCCCCAACCACTGTCTGTAAAATGGAGACACAGGCTGACCTCACATACTTCACATGACTGTTTCAAAACACATAAGCCGTGATTAAATTGTTTAAATATAAAATGCTTTAAAGAAAAAAAGAAAGAAGGCATGAAAATAGGAAGGAGGGGAGGGAAGGAGTGAGGAAGGGGAAGGGAAGGAAGCAAAGTAAAGCAAGGAAAAAAGAAGGAATCATTTCCTAGGCTAGACTGATACACTTTTACATCAAGTAAAAAGAAATACAAAACAAAATGACTAAGAAACTACATAGCACTGGGTTTTGTTTCATGAGCCTTGAAGCTTTCACAGAACTCAAGGCTTTTGATTCATTTCCTTCTGTGCTTTCTTCATGGGCCCAGGAAGCCAGCTGATTCACTACAAAGTAATGCAACACAACTCAGTTACCAGCCTGGGAGAAAAGGAAGGGCACCCTAAAAGGCGGCTCTCTCTTCACAGGGAGAAGCCAGCAGTCCTCAAAGGACAAATCAGCCGAGACCCACACGATAATAAACTCGTTTATTTCTCAGAGTTTAGTTTGCCACTTGACATTCTCTGCAAAGATGAGGCAACCCCACGACATCCGTTCTTCAGGCCAAACCGCAGACCCGTCCGAGCACTGACCACAGGCAGCTCAGTCCATCAGAGGTCCAAGAGAAACCTCTTAACCTGGGCCAGGTATTTTGGTTTCAAATAGTCATCCAGCTCCTCCTTACTGACCCATACATGATGGCCCTTCTTCCCGGCCTGGGAAAAGTCTCCAGTTAGTAGTAGTGCTTTAAAGAAGAATATTTTGGCCCCAAGGCTGCTCTCTGTCCGCACTGCCTGGGGGAACTTGAACTTGTAGTGGCCACAGGGTGCATTTCCCAGGAACTTGGCTTCCATGTTGTTTTCTGAGGGAGGAGGGGAAACAGAATCGGAAGATGAGGACACACCCACCTGTTTACTCTGGTGCCCAAAATCATCGGGGTCTCTGTGAGAGTCACTTCCGGCCTGAAGTAAAAAGCAATCCCTGGGAGTGAGAGCTCGGGTCACTCCTGAAGACCCTTGTCTCCTCTCAATCCAAAGGCTCCCGATTCAGAGTCCACTCCTCGTGCCAAGCTACTGCTCTCAGGCTGAGGCCAGCAATGCAGCTCAAACACCACCACCGGGGAGTCAGAGCCCCGAGCTTCTAGACTCAGCCGGGTCACTAGCTGTTGACAAAGGATCAAGACACTCGGTATCTGTAAAGCAAGGTTCGTCAGCCTTTTAAAGGGAGTGTCTCATGGAAAGCATAAAAAGGACCCGATTTGACTGCTGCAGGGTGAAAACCAAAGTTAAAAGGCAAAGACAGATGGACAGATGATATCTGCAATCTACAACAAAGGGTTAGTAACCCCAACCCAGCTTTTCAAAGGATGAGGAAATGACGAATGAATTACTAAATGGCACTGGGATGATGGACTAGCTAACAGGAAAAAATAAAGCTCACTCCCCACATCAAAACTGATACCATACAGATCAAGGATTTAACAGAAATGTAAAATTTTCATAAACGGTTTGTACATTCTGGGTGATGGTTTAATGGATGTTTAACAGTTTCTGAGTTTTCCTGTATTTTAAATTTTTTCATTAAAAAAGAAACCATAAGAGTACTATTTTAAAATGTGGGATACTTTCTGTATCATTTATGAGAGGGGGAAGTCCTAACCAAGACACAAAATTCAGAAATCCAAAAAGAAAAAACATATTTATTCACATAAAAACTAAAATCTTTCTGCAAGGAAAAATGAAGCATAAAAATGTCACAGACCCAAAAAAACACAAACAAGGAAAAATATTTTCAACACATTCAACAAAGGAATAATATCTTAAGGTATAAGTAGTACTTAGAAATCAATGAGGAAAAAAACCAACAACTCTAAAAGAAAAATGAATCAAAATATGAATAAGAAGTTTACATGAAAATAAGTATCAATGACCTATAAGCTCATTAAAAGATGCTCAATCTCATTAACAATCCAAGAAATATAAATTAAAACACAAACAATACATCATTATTACTGAAGCTCCAAAACTGAGCTATACACTGCTCGTCAAGGATAAGGGAAAACTGGGTTCTCTCACACACACTGTGAGGATGTAATCAGTATAACTGCTATGCTTGGCAAGAGGTATCAATTTTAATTACATACACCCTTTGATCTAGCTACTCTGCTTCTAGAATTTCATCTTTCTGGGTATATTTATTTGCCCATGTGAGCACAGCGGAGTATACACAGATGTTCACTGTAGTTTTATTTGTAAAAGCAACAGACTGGTTAAAGTGCAGTACACACATATATGAAATGGTACACTGGCATTAAAAGTATAAGATATGTTTTCACTTGCTGATAAAGAACTATGTTTAAAAGCTGTATATAAGAGAAAGGAAGGCATGTAACTGTGTGTGTGTGTGTGTGTGTGTGTGTGTGTACACATGCTCCCACTATGAAAAGAAAGAAACATAAAAAACCTATGTGCCTGCAAATTCTAAATGGATACACAAAAAACTATTCATGGTGGCTGCCTCTGAGATGGGAAAATTACTTATTATTTCCTATAGTACTACATTTACTAGACACTGTTAGATATTTTTTCACAATATACAAGGAATTGCTCTTCTCAATATTAAAAACACCACCACCATGATCAGCATGAGATGAGGAATTCATGTATGACATGAGTTCTCCTATAATACAGAATGTCAGCAGTGGGGATCTGTAGGTTGTGGAATTATCTTGACATGCTTCTTTATACTTTTCTGAACTTTCCACTTAATTAAGTGAATACATACTGCTTTTCTATATCTGGAAAAAGTGGATTAAATGTAATCAAATTTTTTAAAAAATTTCATTACAAACACAAGCCAAGAATCTAAACGGGTGGTTCACAGAAGAGATACAAACAGCCATAGGAAATACGAACATATGAAAAGATGATCAATCTCACCAGCAATCAAGAAACTGCTAATCCAAAAGAGATCATTTTTTTACTGACTGGACAGGCAAAAATTTTAAAAAGAGACTATTTCACACGTTGGGAGGTCGAGACAAACAGGCACTCTTATACACCACTCCTGAAAACGTCAAATGTTGTGCACGTTCTGCAGGACACTTGGGCAGTATCTATCAAATACTGAAATGCGTCATCCTTGACCACTACTTCCACGTCGAGGAGTTCCATCTTGCAGACACACTTGGGAAGTGTGCCAGCGGGGAGGAAAGGAACATTTGACTTTTTTATGTATGTACTTTTATACTGCTTAAGCTTTCCTTTACTGTTTTAATTATTTTATATTATTTGCCACTCTAATGAATTTGAAATAAATCAACATATTTCATTTTACGTGCACCTATAAAATACTGATGTATCCCTTCACACTTATTTATGACAATGGGAATGTTAAAAGGAAAAAAGTGTGGTGCTAAGGGGAGCCCCTTCCACGTGGCGCACGACAGGTGGGGCGGAGCATCTAGATACAATAACCCCACAAGAAACCCAGCTGCCAACTCCAGTGTGATGGTTGAAAAACTGAGAGCGCAGCACAAGCTCCTCCCATTCCATCTGTCTCCTTACCTCTCCTGCAGGCCACAAGGCCCCTCTCCGGAAAGGATCAAGACAGCACACCCGGCTGCTGACATTTCATTGGCAGGTACTTACGCTGGTGGCAAGGCCAGTTAAGTGGCTGTGCGCTTACACCACCAAATCATTTACTCAGTACGCACTCAGCAAGTACCTACTATGTGCCAGGTACTTTGCTAGACATTAACTATATTTTCAAGGGAGTCAGAATTCTGGCTGGGGAGAGACCATGTGGTACTAATTATACAGCAATAGAATAAATGAAGAACGTCTTCTCCGCTGAACGTAATCTCCCAGGAAGCACAGGCAGTGCCCTGTTCATCACTGTGACCCCACTGCCTGGGGAGTGTCCAGCAAACAGTGGGCACAGAGTAAATGTCTGCTGCATCAACTGAGTAAGGGCACACACAAGTGCTAGGAAGCCTAGAGGGAGGAGTAGCTCCCTCTACCTACAAGGCTCCACCACAGAAGACAGAATGTACGAGCTGCATTTTAAAAACTGAGCAGTCAGACTAGAGAGGAATAAAGCCTTCCAGGCAGGGACCAGCAGGCCCCAAAACAGAGACACATGAAAAACCACATTATTCAGGGAATACAAAAGGTTTGCTAGGTTAGAACTTAGAATATACGTTAATGAGAGGCAAGATGGAAGACTGATGAGCTTGAGAACAGAGCAAAAAGGATCTGTAGACCACGCTCGAAAGTCTGCTTTTATGGGACACCCTTTAAGAATTCTAGGCAGAGAAGTGACAAGGGAATTGTGTTTTAGAAGGCTCATCCTGGGGCACTGAAGATACGACACGAAAGCAAGGGGGAACTTATTTGGCATCTACTTCAATGGTCCAGTGTAGTGGTTCTCAACCACTGTGACTTCACTGCCCCGGTAACATCTGGCAATGCCAAGAGATATTTTTGGTTATCACACTAGGAGGAGTGGGGATGGGTTAGTGCTACCGGCATCCAGTAGGCAGAGATCAGAGATGTTGCTAAACGTCTTACAATGCACAGAAGCCCCCACAAAGAATCATCTCGCCCCAAATTTCAACAGTGCTAAAGCTGAGAAACCCTGGTCTAGTGAGAAGTGAAAAGGGTCACAGTTAAAGCCACAGGAATCAACAAGGCACTACTGAGAACAAACCATGTTGGATTCACAGACTTATGGATGCTAGAAAGAGGTCAGGGATAACTCTGAGGTTTCTAGTTAGGTAAATGGGTAAAGGGTGGTGTCAGTAAGCAAGGCTGCAAGGACAAAAAGAGAAGTAGCTGAGAGAATGGTAGAAACAGCAACTCTGAATGTACTAAATATAAAAATCTCCATGGGGGAGAGGGAGCACGCAGGGATGGTGCCTGCCAGCCTCTGTCCATGAAGGGTATTCCAGTAGGCCCCTAGATGTGTGCTGAATTGGAGGCCTGCCCCCCCAGGCCAATGCTTTATGTTAAGTAAACAAGCCTTTTTCACAGAAAGTCTGGGTGCTTTTCAATTGGCTGCCTCTGTACTGGGCCTTCAGGGGCAGAATCTCAATCATAGCTGTCAGGGACAATACAGACTGTTAAAAACCAAGCAAAATGGGGCAAAAGAGAATAACCAACCAAGATATCTTCCTCAAAATGGTATCAGATGACCAAGAAATGAAAAATCTCATTTTCAAAGGAACACCCAAAATTCAAAGTCAATCTTAGAACTAGGCAGCGGATTACCTAGACACAGAGGTTCTGAAAGACTGAGCACTTCTCCAAGATCTGAAGTACAGGCTGCAGAGATGGAATGTGACAGACCACATTCGAGATGTGACAGAACTGAAGCTACTCCACATCCTCTAAGTTCCCAGCACAATGATGCTGCTTTAAAAAAGAGGGGTAGCTCTATGTAAAGCAGATCAGGAAAAGGTCCATACTCTGCAGAGGTGAAAGAAAATCCACTCCCCTCAAGAATCCATAAATTATAATAACCAAAAATGTGGGAAAAGAGAAGACCAAACAGCAAATCCTGATCATTTTTATGACAGGAACCACAACAATAAATAATGACGCTTTCAGTGCTGTAAAACCTGAAACACATCTCAACATAAGTACTAATTATCAGAATCTTGTTGAAACTAACAGTTTCACTGGTGCTCCAAATGGAGAGACAAACATGCCACTGAAGGGAAGGCCAATAGGATCTATTAAGCCAGACCCATCATAGCTACACCCTATTGATGATAGAACAGTTTACAGCACTGCACCCAAAAGAAGATCTCGGTCAATTAAACCAGAAACATTACTGGAATCACTTATTTCTATGGAGAATGCAAAACTGTGGAAACCTGGAGGAAAATGTTTTGCACTTTATTGGAAGACACAAGTTTTACCGAGCAGAAGCTGCAACTCCATTCTTCAAGTATGACAGCAGTGTATGGAAACTGAAGTGCTACTAAGCAACATTCGGCCCATCCAAATAGAGGCAGCGAGGAAGACCACATCTAAAACCAAACTCCTGACCTCTGCAGAGGAGGTGATGGCCACCCAGGATGATGCACTCAGCCAACCCAACAGTTCTACCAACCTCCCCAGGCTCAGAACTAATAATGAGAAGAGTCTTTGTGAAGAAAGCAGTGGTGACTGAAATATCCTGGTCAACACCTGTTGCCAGACCTCCTACTTTCCCAACAGAATAAAATGCAGCCATGGTGGATATTATCATTTGGAGAATGAAAAAGCAGATTTTAGGGGAAAAAGAATTCAACCCACACAAAGAATGGGAAAAAATGTGCAGTTAAATAAAGCAAAGAACTTTTATAAGTGAAAGAGAGAATTCTTCCTTCTGCCATCAATAAAACCAATGCACTGTTATAAAATAAATAAATAAATAAATAATTTAAAAGAAATAAAATAGAAATAAAATTTTAAAGTCTCAGTGATAGAAAGACTCTCACTTGATCTAAGATTATCTTCCTAGCTGAAATTTTTATAAATACCCAAGTTTCCATTAACCTTCCCACCTTCGATCCTTAAAGTCATGCCCACAGTCAGCCTGCATATCCTCTGGCTGAGTCCACAGTGTGTTTTGTGGTGCTTAAGGGAGGCAAAGAACTCACCTGAGAGGTTCGCCAGGCTTCGCTCAGCTGTTTGTCGCAGGGTCTCCCCAGGCTGCCACTCTGCCTGTGGCAGCATCCACAGATCCTGGTCTCCAAGCTTCTCTTTTATCAACAGAATAAGGTTCCTGTCCAGTTTGCGGTGCAATGAGGTTTGGTCATTCTTTTCATCGGCTTCTGCAAAGAAAACAGGGGGTCAGAGGAGATAAGAACTCTATGATCTGCCAGAACCAAGAAGATTAGAGTTTTACAGTTCTCCTTTAAGGTAGAGCCACAACCTTGGCCCTCAAAGAGCTATTAAACAAATTACAACCCTGACCCGTCACTCAAACTCTGGCCCTCTCTCAAGATACTCTCCCAATCTTGAGGAAACTAAAATGTACGGAAGAAACCAGAAGCTGAACTCTTCCTTTGAAGAGCAAACTATAAGTACTCTGAACCTTTGGAAAAGCAATATCCAAACACTATTTCTTTGGTTTGGACACTCTTACTGACTTAACCAGTCCCTACTTTCTCTGTTCTTTGGTCTTCATCATGAAACAAAGATAAGAGAACTCATTCCCCTGCTTTAGGATATATTTCAGCTAAAACACAGGAAACTAATGGGAAAGGCTTAATTCCTGCACTCTTAGTCCCAAACTAGGAGTTAAACTCAGATAATACCCATGAATTTTAACTGAGACAGAAAAGGCTATCCCAAAACCCTTACCTCCCAGTCAAAAATAATAGACTTTTTAAAAAGTAAACTAGGGTAGATGTGAGGAACAGGGAAAATAATTCATTTTTCTTTTACCTGAAAGAAGTCTTGTCATCTGAAATCATTTGTAACTTAATACACAAAGCAGGGGTGAAGCAAATGTCCTCTGTTTGGGAACCATACCACCCACCTTTTCCATACCTCTAACTGGCCTGAATATACCACAAACCTGTTATTCGAGCCCCAGGTTTGAACTGTAGGAATTTCTGCTCCCACATGTCTTCCAAATCCTGAGCCAGCAATATATTTCGCTCATCTTCTTCTTCATAAAGGTCACTTTTCCTCTTTTCCAGTTGCTGGGCTTCATCCAAAGCTCGAAGCTCATGATCTGAATACAGACTTCTCTCTATCTCGATCTGAGAAAATTAAAAGGGCAAAAATCTACCCCAAACTGGGAAAATTAAAAGGATCAAAAAACAGGCAGACTAAAACAGAGCTACAGCACACTTGACAGACTCAGACTGTTTACCACCCAACATAACCAGACACATAATCAAAACACCACAGTGAAAACAGAGAAAGGATAAAGGTCACCTGCACTTTGGGCCTAAGTTATATTTGCTAAAATGTCTAATTGTGACTGGAGGTCAGGGCTACTACAAAGAACAGGAGACTAGGACAGGCATTGCCTACCCAGTTACCACCCTCTAGTCATGTAAGTCTTTGATCAGAATCTCACTCATCATGGACTTTCCTGCCTCAGGAAGTTTACAGATGCTGATCCTTCTTCCTAGGGTGTTTTAACTCATGCTTTACTGGGAGATTACTACTCACCCTTTGGAACTCAATTTAAATATCATTTTCTTAAGAAAGATATTTCTTGACACCTCCCATAAAATCAAATTAAGTGTCTCTGTTAAACACTCTTTCTGTACCCTGTGTTTTCCTTTACAACGCTAACCAGAGACTGCAGTTCCACATAGGATTACTTGGTTATTGACTGACACCTCCTCCACTAGCCTGAAGTGCTCTGAGAACCAGAGCTATGTCTGTCTTACTCACCACTGCATCTCTAACAGTTAACATAAGGTCTGTATCAAACAGCTGCTAAATGATTATCTGTAAAGTGATTAATAAAATATTTACAGAGTAAATTAAAGTAAAAAGCACGTAAGTGAGGTTTATATCTCTCAGTAGCCAAGACAAAAACATCACAAGTTCTGGGAAAACATAGTATCTTGTAATCACTCTCTATGGGGATTTAACCCCCTCAGAGCCATTACACTTGTTTTTGCCCATGTTTCTTCATTTGCCCCTCATACAAATAAACTTTAGTACTTACTCTTGCATGTAAGTATACTGAAGTTCATAGAACTAAAGTGACTTTCCCAAGGTCATACAGATTAATCGGTGCCTGAGTCAGTCTCAAACTCAGGCCAGCGTGCCTCTACTGCTTCCCCAACTGTGGCCTTGAAGCCACGGCCCGCACCTCAGTCTCACCTGCTGCAGCAGAGCCGCCATCTCTTCCTGCAAGGGGGTCAGCGGCTTCGAGACGAGAGGTGGCCGCTGCAGGCACAACGCGCCCATCAGGCGCCATGGAGACCCGCTGCTCGAGGGCGCGGCAGCAAGGGCCAGGCTGCGAGAACCCAGGCTACGGGGCCAGGGGCCCTCGAAACGCCGCCAGCCTCTCGCCACCCCTAACACAGTCCGCTTTATGGGCGCTGCCATCTTACAACTTTCCCACAAGGTACCGCGCTCCCAACGGGGTTTTGGGCCAATCCCTTGTTCCCACAAGGCAGCGCGGGAGCGGCCAGAAGGGAAGAGCTCGGTTCCCCAGAACTACTAGAACGAACCATTCCAATTTGGAGGGGTGGGCGAAGATCTCATATTAAAAAATTAGGAAAAGTGGGGGATTCCCAGTTGCACTCGTAACGATAGTTATTATGGAGCGTATAAATGGGAATACAAATCTTTAATGTACCTTATGAAGAGGAATCAGGTGACTTTTCCTCTGCACACACCCCCCACTAGCGCTCGTGGTGCTGGCGCCGCTGCAACTCCACCAAGCTCCGCGGTCGCCGCGGCCGGGTCCTGACTGGGGTCAACTCAAGTCATGCAGGTTGTAAGAAACGCGGGATCTCAGCTCTTGAGGTCATGGGCTTGGCCACCGACTGCCAGGTAAGAATGATTACCCTCTCCGAACCCAGAGCCACCCCCGGGAATGTGCTCCTGCCCATGTCGCACGAGCCATCTAAACGCCAGTGGTAGTTAGGCCTGGACCTCACCGAGCTTTCCTTCTCCGCAGGGTCGTGGCAACAGTGCCGGCCCCCACCATCCACACGGGCGCCCAGCAGCTGCAAGACGCGGCGGCCAAGCAGGAAGTTGAGGCGAAAGCGGAGGCTCCGGCTCCGAGTCGCAGCAGCTTCAGGTGAGGGTCGCTTAGGTCCAGCCCTCAGGAGACTAGCACCACCTTCCAGAGTCAGAACCGTGAATTCCCAACTCTGTCACTTGCCATCCGTGGGACCTTATGCAGATTAATCTCTGAGCGTCAGCTTTTTCGTCTAAAAATGGAACTAATGCCGATAGAGGTTGTGAGGATCAAATGAGATGAGCTTTGGCACAAGGTGTACGCTCATGAACTTTGTTTCCCTCTGAGACGGGGAATCACAGACTAATGGCCTTCTTGGGCCTCGGACACAAAATTGCTCGGTGAGGAAGTGGGGAGAGGCGGTGTTTACACTAGGATATAGATTGTTGTGCACTTTCTAGAGTTGGTCCAAGGTCAAGGGTGGTTTTTGTCCTCAGTCCCAGGACTGGCATCTTGCTTTCCACCAGTACCACCGCCTCTATGTGCTAGTTGTCCTTCACATGCGTTTAACAAACATTTACTGAGAACCAGCTTGGTGCCAGGCACCATGCTGGGTACTGGGGATACAAATACAGGGGATGATTTCTCCCCACAAGTAGTTCACAGTCTACCAGGGAAGACAAACATGCATAATCTGATCAATGGTGTGCTGGAGGTAAGAGATGGATACTTTGAAGTGTGAAAGAAAGAGTGTCTCACTCCTGAGGAAGCCAGGCAGGAGTGCTGGAGAGATCTGAAGCTTAGAACTGAACTGAAGGGGAGTTCAGCTGGACAAGATAAAAGATTGTTTTAGGCAAAGCTATCGGTAAAGGCGTGTGGTATGACAGAACATGGTGTATTCAAGTGTATGTGAGAGGTGGCAGATGAGGCCAGCAGAGCAGGAAGAAATCAGAAAGACGAGGGTCTTTTCTGGAACACTGGGGCTTTTACTCTGCCTCCACTATAGGCAGTGGGGAGCTGCTGAAGGAATTTAAGCCAAGATTCTGTTGTAGTCATTCAGTGACCAAACACACAAAAATCCCTGCCCCCATGGAACTTAAACTTGAGTGGATAGGGGACAGTAAACAGAAAACAAGTGAAACAGATACGACAGATTGTAGAGGTGTGCCTAGTGTTTGTGAGCAGCAGCAGGAAGGTGGATGTGGAGTGAGGGGTAAAGATAGGAGAAGGGGGCAGAGCGAGCAGCAGGTACACAGAGCTCCATCCTGTTGGCCATGTGGACCATCGCGAGGACTTCAGCTTATTCGCTCAGTGAGATGGGAAGCCACTGGAGAATTCTGAATAGAGGGTTAACACGATCATGCTTACATTTGAAAGAGTCCCTTTGGCAGCTGTGTGGATATTGAACTGTAGGAAAGCAAAGATGGAAGCTGAGAGAAGTCTCCTAAGCAGTTAGAAGACTAGTGAAATAACGTAGACAAGAAATGATGGTGGCTTGGACCAGAGTGACAGCTGTAGAGCTGGTCAGACTAATATACTTAGAAAGTGGAACGAACAGGATTTGTTAGCATAAGATGGGAGAAAAGGACAGGAGTGAAGAAAACACTCTAAAATTTTTGGCCTAAACAACTGGAAAGATAGAGTTGTCACTAAGACTACAGGAGTTTTGATTTGGGTCGTTAAGTTTGAGACGCTTAATTAACATCCAAGTGGAAATACAGTATTGTTTATTAGAAATGGAGTTCAGGGGACAGATTTGGGCTAAAGATATACTTTTGGGAGACTTACCACATAGACGATGTTTAAAACCATAAGATACAAGGTCATCAAGAGAGCAAGTGTAGATGAAAAGAAGAGGTCCAAAGACTGAACCCTGGAGCCCTGTGGCATTTAGAGATTTGGGAGATGAGGAAGAATCAGCAAAAGAGAAAGAATGACCCTCCAGAAAAGTAGTAAGAAAACCTGGAAAGATTTTTCTTTTTTTTAATGATTCAAGATCAGAGAGATCAGCTATATCGAATGCTGCTGATATGATAGATCCATAGACTGATGACAGAATTGGTCCTTGGATTAAACATTGTAAGTTGGTTGGTGACCTTGACTAGAGCATTTCTGGTGGAGTGTTAGGGGCTAAAGTCTGAATGGAGTGGATCCAAGGAGAATAGAAGACGGGAAGAAATAGCAAGTATGGTCAGTTCTTTAAGGGGTTTCTGCTGTAAGGGGGAATAGAGAAATGGGTATGAGCTCGAGGAGGCTTTGAAATCAAGAGGTTTTTTTTTTCCGTTTGTCTTTACTTTGGGAAAATGACAGCATGTTTTGCTGATGGGAAAGATGCAGTAGAGAGGAGAAAGGATGATGATGCCAGAGCAGAAACATTGCCGGAGTGCTGTCCTTGAGAGGCTAACGCACAAATGGAGCATCATAGCAGGAGAGGAGGCAGAGACTGTGGACACAGATGTTTGGTAGTGGGAGCTGGAAGAAATTCTGATTGCTTCTATTTCTCTGTGAAGGTCATCAGCTGGCAGTGAGGAAGCAGGAAGGAGTTGGCGGTTTGAGGAGACAAAAGAAGGTATAAAACAGTCATCTAGGACAGTGGAAGGATAATTGAACTGGGGATGTGCTGTATGATTGCCAGGCAGTGCTGAGGGCCCACTTGATGTTAGAAGTCATTAAAATAAAGCAGTGGTTCTCAACCTGGGGCAGTTTTGTGTCGAAGGGGATTTTTAGCAATGTCTGGAGACATTTTTGGTTATCACAAGTTGAGGGACAGTATCTAGTTAAGTAGAGGCCAGCATGCTGCTGAACACCCCATAATGTGCAGGACAGCCCCCCTCCCCCAATAAAGAATTATCTTACCCAAAATGTCAATAGTACTGAGGTTGAGAAACCATGGTACAGAGAGAGAACAGTCGGCACTACTGTGTATTTTTCTCTAGCCAACTGTGCAGGTCCATGCACAGGCTCAGAGCAGCTGGGGAGGGGATTTAACCAGGGTTAGGGGCTTGCCAAGACAACACAATGAAGTAAGAGGGGTCAGAGAATTAAAGGTATATGCAAGGGAGTGATTATAATGATTGTCCGTGGAATTAACTCAATGTCAGGAGAGGAGTGAAAGTGTGAGGGGTGTGAGGGCAAGTGAAAGGGTGGTAGGATCAGTGCGACTGAAGGGTTCCTGGAGGGAGGATAGGAAAGGGAGCCAGTGGGTGTGCCGATGGGTGGTGGCCAAAGTGTGATGCTTGCAACCAGGGTAATGATGGGGTTGCAGGAATGGTCGTGACAGGGACTAGCTGTGACCACCAGAGTAAGTAGCCAGGGTAGGATAGAAAACACAGGAGTACTGGAGAAAAGGAGGTCAAAAAACGGAAGCCACGCAGTTGGAAGGATCTTACTGAAATCATACGTATAATCATGACAGGAGTAGTGAGCAGGAAGCTGTCATCTTTGCATTTTTCTATATTATTTGCATTTTTTAAAAATCATCTCTAGCTGCAATTAGAAAATGGGCTGAAGAGCATGAAGTAGAGCCTTCTCTAGTGAGAGCAGAACTGCAGCTTACCCACCCCAGATTCCAAAAGCTGCCACATTCATGTCAGGGTCAATGTGCGTTGGCTTTGCCCAGGGATCAGCAAATTCTCATGCCTGGAGTGCTAACAGCAGAAGTCAGCCCCCAGACCCTCAGCCAGAGAGAACAGTGGGCTGTTTTCAGGCCTCTCAGCCATTTGGAAGAGATGCCATGTGTGCAGACCTGGTGTGTGGATGGGTATGAAGGGGCAGCAGACCAGCACCCAAAAACTTTGTCTTTCCTTTTTCTGGGCTGCCTCAGGATGAACCACTTGTTCGTTTGTACACTGGACCTGGGAGGCTTAAAAGCTTGATCTTATCTGTACCTTCAACTAAATGATTCAAGCTCTAAATCCTTCCTAGCTCAAAAACTTTGCTCTACATAAAAGGCATCATGCTGGTATGTTCAGACTTTAGAAGGCTTAAGCTTTTGACCCCCAAGATAATAGAGGAAGTTATCGATGGGGATATGATGATGTTTTAAATGTTAATGTCATCTCAGAGCCTCAAACACTTTCCGTCTCTGCCTGCAGGCTGAGAAGCTGGCAACCTGATGGGATGCTAAATCATCTCTAAGATCAGGCCAAGCAGGGAAGAATACACTTGTAACTTTGAATGCCACTCTGTTATTGTTTTGTTTTTAAAAATACCTCTAGGAAAGCGGGTCAGGCTTGGGGGAGGACAGTGCTCAGAGAAATAGCGTATTCTCTAAACCAGAATCCGCTGTAGTTCAGGTGGCCTGAGGGAGTACAAACTCGGACGTGATCTGTGCACGTGGGCAGGGCGCAGCAGCGGGTTTCCTCAAGCCTGGAGTGCTGAACAACATTTGTGTGCGTGAATAAAAGAAAGCACAGGTGGTGAGGAGAGCTCTGAACCTAGGCAAGTCCCCTCAGCCCACGGCCTGGCTTCCCTTGCTAACCTTGTTCCCCTGTTTGTCCTCAGTTTCTCCACCTGCAAGTGAAGAGTTCTGACCTGGAGATAGCCAGAGAACAGATCTGACTGAGATAGAGACAGATCTTGAACTCAACACGATGCCTTGGCCATGTGCTGAACCCTGCATTCACCTCGGCTATTTCAAAATGGATACTTCCCGGGTCCCATCCAGAAGTCCTCAGTGGAGCTTAAACATCAGAATCACTTGATTCTGCTGTTCAGCCCGGGGGGACAGCCACTGGTCCGGGGGTTGGCAAGCTGAGCCCCGTCCCCATCTGGCCAGTTGCCCATGTTTTCTAAATAGAGCTTTATTGGGACATAGTGACACCCATTAACTCACCGTTGTCTGTGGCTGTTTTCGCACCACAGTGGCAAAGTTGAGTAGTTGTGACTTCATGGTCAGCAAAGCCTAAGCTATTTACCATCTGGACCTTTACAGAGAGAGTTTGCTGACCTCTATTCCAGGCAGTAATGGGTTTTCTTTTTTTACAATTATATTATTGTAAGTATTATTGAGATTATTTTGTCTTTTTTTTGATAAAGTAGAGAGTCAAGATATCTGTGGTTGTTGAAACAAGAAATAGAGGGTTGCCTTTATTTAATTGCAGGAAGAGTAGCCTATAGTAGACTGAAAATAGTGATCTGATGATATTAGAAGGGACAGGGAAGATGGGGAGTGTGGGTTAAATCCTCTTCGCTCCTAGCAGAAAGTCACTAGCTGTGTCTAGAGTCAACAACTCGAGAAACGGCCACTGAAGCACAGTGCTCACAGACGGGCCACAGCCCTGGAAGGACCAGGGGCAGCGACTGTAGGAGCAGGTCGGGTGGAGGGCTACCGTTTGTTATTATGAGTTCATCTGTACTGTTTGATTTTTTTAAAAAAACATGTAATTTTTTTTTTAATCAGGATAATTTTACCTAAAATGTTTTTTCTAATTGCAGCATTTACCCTCCAGTTCCAGGACAGGAGAGCTCTCTGAGGTGGGCAGGAAAGAAATTTGAGGAAATCCCAATTGCACACATTAAAGCATCCTACAACAAGTAAGCGGGGACGGGGGCAGGTCTCAATGAGCTTCTTTCCCATTCGCGGGGAGGACGCGTCAGGTTGGCCCCGGGCACTCTGCTTGGGGCGGAAGTCAGGGTGCCGCGTTCTGCATGATGGTGCTGATGCTGGGGTTCCCCCCAGGCTCCCTCCTGGTTTGGGGAAACCCACCTCTCTCTCTATAAAGTTTATCCAGATTTCATGAAAATGTGAAGTAGGTTGGGCATATTGTACTGATAAGATTTCTTTGTTCTCCTTGGAATTGTATTTCCTGGTTCTGCTCAGAAGTTGGAGAGAGTGTATTTTAGGGCCGGGGTCCCTCCATGAAAGTATTTGTTAGGTGTTAGTACTGGGGATAGGTGATTACTAGATAAGCAAGATTATTGAAGAATATGGTTTATTAACAAACTAAGCAAACCTCCAAATAAAGGTCGCTTTAAAGTACTCACCTTGGGCGACTGCAGCAACCTCTGCCTCGCAGGGCTGAGCGTGGGTGGAAGGTTAGCATTGCCCATTTTCAGATGGGTGCGGGGAGACTTCCTGACTGTGTGTTGGCGACAAGCCTTGCTGACATCTTTGCAGGCCACCCCTAGCTTGTAGATTATGGAGCTATGTTAGCTCAGGCTACTGTAACAGAATACCACAAACTGGGTGGCTTAAACAAAACACATTTGTTTCCCACAATCCTGGAGACCAGAAGTCAGAGGTCAGTGTGCCAACATGGTCAGGTTCTAGTGAGAGCTCTTCCTGGTTGCAGGCGGCTGGCTTTTCATTTTGTCCTCATGTAGTGGAAGAGGCAGGGGAACTCCCTGGGGTCCCTTTTAAAAGGCACTGATCCCCCTCATAAGGGTTCCACCCTCCTGACCTAATCACCTGCCAAAGGCCCCACCTCCAGATACCATCACATCAGGAGTTAGAATTGCAACATGGGTTTGCGGGGGACACAAACATTCCGTCCATAACAGAGCTCTCTTTAGAGTATATGACTTGTCAGTTTTTGATGCAGTTTAGAGGTTGATCCTGACCTTTCCCGACACCTCTTGCGGTGGTTCAAAAACACTCATCTGATAAACTCTTCGCAAAAGCATCTGTCTTCTTTACTACTTGGACTTTTGTGGGCGTAGGTTAGTGCTCTCTTACTTCCCTGAACAGTCATTATATTCTGAATGCCTCCCTCCTCTCCCAGCACACAGATCCAGGTAGTGTCTGCCACGCACCAGCCCCTTGCCTGCACTTCCTGCGGCACAGAGGGGTTTCGGAATGCCAAGAAGGGGACGGGCATCGCAGCGCAAACAGCGGGCATAGCTGCCGCGGCGGTGAGTGTGTGTGCTTTCCCCGGGCTCCCTCTCTGGTGGGCTCCGCCTTCTGCATGGCTGGTCACCGCAAGGAAAATCATCCTTGAAGTAGTCATTCAGAGCCAAGAATAATTACCAGCTCTTGTTGGATACCCTAACTTTGGGGCTGCTTTGAAGAGGTCTGTGTGAAAAGGCTTCCCTTGTCTCTCTCTCTCTCTTAGCTTCGGTAGAAGTGAAGCACTTGGTTCATTCTAGAAGAGGCAAGAGCCAGGTGCTGAAGCCCTTACCAAGCCTCCTCAATTTAAAGACCAGTGGGGTGGGGTCGGGGTTGGCGGTAATTGCCTGTCTGGAGAAGATGTGGTGTGGTGAAGACTCTCATGCAAGTAAGTTTGAGCGTGAGCTGTTGCAGACATTGCTAGAAGCCATTGGCAGTATGCTGCAGTTAGTATATTTACTGTGCACCTACTACATGCCAGACACTTTACATTTATTACCTTGAGTCCTCAGAAGACCCTCACATTACCCACGTTCTTAAGTCAGTGGATTTCAGAGCGCGACTTGCTCAGAGCCATGCAGCCAGTTCACTTCCCTGGGATGACCCCACCTGGTCTGGGACCAGAGCCTGGGCACTGTGTGCTGCAGCGCAGGCCTCACCAAGGTTCACACTCCGCCAAACCAGGAGTGTTTCCTGAAAGAAAACCTTGACCTTCAAACAAAGCTCAGTGCCCAAAAGTACTTATAGCTGTGTACTAATGATCATCAAAACGCACTAAATGGCCATCAATGGACACTTTATATATATATATATATGTAAAAGAAATATGCCAGTGTTAACAGTGGCTTCTGCATTGAGTGTGTTGAGGTACATAGAGTGACTTCTGTGTATTTTCTAGACTTTCTGTAATAAACTGCCTTTGTAATCAAGAAAGAAAAATTTAACTATAAAGATTTAGAAGATAAAATAACCGTTTTTAAGTGGGTATTGAGGCTTAGCCTTGGAGTCCAGGGCCCCTTACATTCTGAAATTCTGCATTTACCCACCTGAGAGAAACCTGAGCGATATTTAGAAGTCTCCATTAGGTGGCAGTGCTGTCCTGGGCTAAAAGGGATCACAGCTGACTTCAAATCTGTGACTTGACAAGTTCGGTGCTGTCCTGCACCGCAGTCATCTGTCCTTTGCTTCCTTCCCTGTCTTCTGCCTGTTTATATGTGTGGGTGCCTGTTCCCTGGGGCTCGTAACCCTGTTGCTCCAGGTGGCAGTTCTCCCTCCCTCCCTCTCTCCCTCTCTCTGTGACTCTCTTGAGCACTAACCACTTGCTACTTCTCTCCAGAAAGCTACAGGGAAGGGCGTGACCCACGTCCGCGTTGTGGTGAAAGGCCTGGGGCCAGGGCGCTTGGTAAGTGACCTTGGTTTTCCCCAGCCCAGTCAGTGAGAGAAGTGGGGGTGAGAGCAGAGCAGGGAGAGTGGACCCTGCCGTGGATTTCCCTGACAGCTTGAAGTTTCTTTCAGTTGCTCTTCTAATCTGCTAAGCTTCTCAAAGCAAGCCCTGATCACTTAGTCTCAATTCATCAGACACTTACTGAGTGCCTGCTGTATGCCAGGCATCATGAATAGAAAGGTGGTCCCTGGGGGACTGTCACAAATGTGTCCCTCAGTACAGACTAGTGAGTGCAGTGGTAAAGCTCGTGCCCAGGGTGCTGGGAGCCCATGGGGTGTGATAAAGAACGCTTCCACAAAGAGGTGACATCTCTACTGATATTTCAGGAATGACAAGGGATTAGCCAGGAGTGGTGTGGGGTTGCAGGGGGTAGGGGGGGCCACAGTCCAGGCAGAGGAATCTACAGAAGCCTAATGCTTAAGATGTGTTGAGGTTTACGGTAGCCGTTGTTCTTAGATTGTAAAGCACACGGTGGGCCGTGGCAGGTGCGACCAGGGAAGTGGGAAGCATTGAGGACCTGGTTAAGGGCTTGGTTGGCAGACCTCTGTGAGAGAAGAGGCTGGGATTGCAGGTGTCAAAGCCAGTGAGCCTCCCCACTCTCTTCCCTGCCGCACCCCACCCTGTCCCTCTCCAAACCTGTGTGGACACGCGGGGTCATCGTTTCTGGGACCGTGCCATTCGACTCTTCCTTCTGCTCCTCCCAGTCTGCCATCAAGGGACTGACCATGGGGGGCCTGGAGGTGATCTCAATCACAGACAACACCCCCATCCCGCACAACGGCTGCCGCCCTAGGAAGGCTCGGAGGCTGTGACGGGCAGGAAGCCTGCACCTGAATCTGACCTCAAGTCCCTCCTCCAGCCTGGAGCTCATAGAAAGCACGCTGTCAGAGCTCTCTCCGGAGGAGGGCTTGGTGGAGGTCCCTCAGGCACTGAGGGAGAGCTCTGCCCCCTTACCTGATGGCCTTTGTTGTTCTTCCAACTAGAGACCAGTGTGCCCAGTAGTGAGGCCATGCCTCTCTTGGACATGAGGGGAGCTACAGGGGTGGCTGTGGCCCAGACTCCAACCAGTAAACGCTGCCTCTGCTCTGTGAAAATAAAAATATCTCTACCGTCTGTAGTAATTTGTTAGGTTTTTTGCTTCCGGAATTGCAAACAGTTACCCCCACTTCCTCCTGAAAGTGAGATTGTGAATTGAGGGGTGCCCCTGGATGGAAGGATTGAGTTGTAAATGTGAGCTGCTTTGTACCAGATACCTGCCTCGGGTTATTGCTACGAGTGCCTCTGTGGGTCAAAGCCAGTAGCACAGGACTGGCTACAGAGGGAGGCCGCTCCTCTCCTCCCCTCCCCTGCTCTCCCCTTCCCTCCCCAGGCAAAAAGACAAATAGAATTTCTTTCCTTTCAGTGTAGATGCAGTGTTTTCCCTTCTTTCAGCCAAGATCATCACCTGACACCAAGCTGTACCGTCACCACTAAAATAAACCTATTTAACACTAGAGTACCTGGATGCTGGCAGAATATCCCTTGGCATTTAGGAGAAACAATTTTCCAGCCATCTGCCTGCAACCTGGCTCTGACATGGCCATAAATTTTTTTTTTTCCTAAAAAGCATATATACCCTCCCCCGGGTGCCTTTATTCCTTCTCTCTAGTCATTCTTCTCCTACCCTGGGAAGACACATTGCTTTTTAAATCTAAGTATTATCAGTCCAAAGTGATGGCGCGGCCACTGCCAAAGCAGGAACGGTCCATCCGACCAACGTGAGCAGACGCGGACTACCGCACAAACACAGGCTGAGCACTGGGGGAACAGGTGTGGCGCCGTCATTCCTGTCCCAGAGCTCACAGGCATGTGGCTGAATTAGTCAGAAAGAGGTTCCATACGAGGCATGAATCTTATCGGTGTTTGAGTGAAAGAATGATCCCCTCAGTTCATCCCATCAAGGGATCAACCGATGTCTTCAGGATTAGAAACCGGCAAAGCAGCATGGCCACAGGCTGAGAGGTAAGAGATTATCAGGTTACTGGGTCTGGCTCAGTTGGCATGTGGGTCAGGGGTTTAGACCAGATAGGAAGACAAATGGAGGTAAAAGCTTACCAAAGCGTTGAGAGAAAAGGAAGGAGGAAAAAACCTGTGGTCACACTAAGAAGTAGGTTCGACAGATGT
This sequence comes from Camelus dromedarius, assembly GCF_036321535.1. Taxonomy (NCBI): domain Eukaryota; kingdom Metazoa; phylum Chordata; class Mammalia; order Artiodactyla; family Camelidae; genus Camelus; species Camelus dromedarius. The sequence continues at coordinate 15,380,216 of NC_087464.1, forward strand.
GATGGAGAAAGGGAGGTGAGCATGTCAAAGGCTGCAGTCAGAAAGAACTTGAGAGTTAAAGAGATGTTAGAGCTAGCTCATTTACCGGCAATGAAGTTGGGTACATAGGCATCAAAAAGAGAGTGAGAATAGTCACTGAGGTGGACAAGAAACTATGAGAGGTGGACAAAGAAAGTTGTCAGCCTCTATGCTGAAGCGCCATAGTGGGCATCAGGGCCGGGGATAGAGAAGTCTGAGAGTGAGAGTCCGCAAGCAGCACGGAGCAGCCAGAGCGCAGGAAGGAGTACAGGGGCTTAGGAAGAGGTGGGTAACATGCACGAACAGAAGACAAGGACAGTTGGGAGGAGATGGCAGAATGATGTCCCAGAAGGGAGGAGGCGTTGGCAACACGCTGATTCCCATCCCGGGCCACTGTGGGTGAGATGTGCAGAGTTGGGAGGAACGGGGAGAATGATGGTAATGAACTGAGCCCTAGGGACTGCAGAGGAAAGGGCAGGCTGATGAGAGTCCTGGAGAACACAGGCTGCAGGCTGGGGCAGGGGTGCCTGGTATGGTGACAGTGGAGATGCTAAGAGGATGTGGGGACAGAAGAGGCCGGGGAGTGCCTGGAGGGGGTGAGGACAGAGCGCCACCATGGCCATGTCTGGATTGGAACCTGTGTCCAGTGTCTGCTCTGCCTCTAACCTGCTTTTATAAAGGATACTGAAGGTTAGAACCAATGGGAAGATGCTCAGTCTTACTAGTAATCAAGGAAATGCTAATTAAAACATTTAATGCGCATGACCATCATTCCCCAAGTGGTGCTAATCCAAGCCACAATGGTGACAAGATCTCCCAGGAAAAAAGCAGAGAACAGGGAAAATCAGACCCGGTGTTCTATCCTGCGAGAAGGACGAGGCTGCAAGGAGGCAGGGATGGAGCAATCAGGGAGACAGCAGGTGCGGCATCTCAGAAGCCAAAGGGCTGAGCACTTCAGGAGGGAGGGGACAGCCAAGGTGCAGACTGCGGCTGAGAGGCCAGGTAGGAGCTCAAGCAAGGTGAGGACTGGGCAACGCCCTTGGATTTGGCAATGTGGAGGTCATGATTCACCAAAGGGGAAGAGGGGGGAAGATTCCACGGAGGACGCCAAGTCTTCTGGTAGAAGCTGTGTCATGGCCATGGGGCATGTGTGAGGAGATGGCGGCCATGAGTTGGGGTGTGCAGGAACCCTGGACCTGAGGGAGAGGGGAGGGGAGAGGCTTGGAGCTGGGGGGAAGCAGACCTCAGTGTGGCAGTGGCAGAAGGCCAGGGCTCAGAGGGAGACAGCGGTGTGGGGCCCCCTGTGACAGGCGCCTGGTCTAAGTCGGGAACAGCAGTGTCTGACTCCAGCCACTAGGGCACCGACAACAAAAACAAAGTCCCTGCAATCAGTAGGCAGGGAAACTTTTTTCCCCCAATATTCCATAAATTGTTCTGAAATAAAAGTGCTCTCCCTCTCTGAGCTCTTACTGGGGTGGGAGGTGCAGATATAAATAGCCAGAGCCTCGTCAGAGGGAGATCTGGCCACATCGGTGAACACCTAAGATGGACAGACCTTGGGCTTCCCAACTCCCTCCTAGGAATTTACCAGACGGAGCAGTGCTGTCCCTGCTCGGGGACTCCTCGCTCTACGTCAGTGCCCTGTAGCCACACTGCCAGCCCAGCAGCCGGTAGCCCCACGGGACTCTTGAGCACCTGCGACGTGGCTTGCTTCACAGAGGAGCTGAGAGTTCAGTTTTATTTAATTTCAATTAACTGAGATATAAATCCAACATGCGGCTGGTGGCTACTATACTGAACACCGTAGCTGAGGTCCGCTTTCACGTGGGTGGGAGGACGCAGATATGAACGCTCACCGAGGCACCGTGAGGAGCAGTGGAAGACTGGAACCCGACTGTCCATCAGCAGTTAAAGAAATTACAGTCCATCCACGTAATGGAATGTTAGCGCTGAAACAGGCCAAGATACACTGCTAAGGGAAACAGTGTGCATAGCATAGCGACAAATTTCATAGATAAAGACAGGATATGGGTACGTAAATGTATATGCATCGAGTATTTGGAAAGACACACCCCAAGTGGTAGCGTTCTCTACAGGCAGAGAAATTAAATGACTGGGAAACAGGCAGAAAGAAGACTTTTTACCTTTTTCACCTTTGGAAGAGGGTGCCATATACAGTTGCCCCTTGAACAACGTAGGGGTGAGGGGCCCAGACCCTCCATATAGTTAAAAATGTGAGAATAACCCACAGTTGAGCCTCTGTATCCACAGTTGTACATCCAGGGATTCATGTAGTATTGTATGTATTTAAGGGGAAAAATCTAAGTGTAAGTGGACTCTCGAAATTCAAACCGTGTTGTCCAAGGGTTAACTGTCCATGTTGTTTATTCAGATTAATTAGTGAACCAATTAAAATAAAAAATAGAGAAGTAAAGAGCTAGTTGATAAGAAATGTGTAGAAGCTGCAGTCAGGCATCATGTAAATTTTCTGAAGTATGCAGATAACATTTTTTTAAATAGACATTTTGACACACACAGACCTGGAACAGCCCCCAATCTGCAGCTGGCCCGGTTCTTGGGGAAAGACATCCGCCTTAGCTCTGAAATTTGTTCTGGTAATCAGTCTGCCCTCTCCCCTCTGCCTGCCTGGGGTTCAAATTAAATTGTGCACATGCTCTGAGATTCAGCGTAACAAGTCTTGCCAGAAAAGTCAGTCCAGGTGTCATTATTGCTTGGCTGGAAGGAGGGGGCAGACGGAGCGCAGAGCCTGGTTTCCATAGTGCCTGGTGGCAGCTTAACCCCCCTGGATTTGTGTAATCCCCTTGAACTGAAAGGAAATGTCAACTGAGGGGCAGCATGGTGTCGCAGGGGCCCTGGCTGCAGGACACCTGTCGTCTCAACCCAGCTTGAGCACAGACTCAGCAGGCTGTCAGCCACACTACCCTCCCCACAATGGACCTCAGTTTCCCCCTCAGGAACAAGAGGCAGTCTAGTGGGCTGTGGCTCTGGCACCTGGGAGCGCACAGATCAACCACAATGGGGAGGAAAGCCCAGGTTCCCACGCGCTGGCTTGCACTGGCGGAGAGCCTCAGCCTGCGACACAGGCCTGACTGGATGCCCTGGAAATGCCATTGGCTCTTCTCCCCACGTGCTCTCCCCAGGGCTGAGGGCTGCCATTCCTCCCAGCCTGCTTGCAGCCAGGAGGGCAGGAGCTTCAGGGACACCCAGCCCCAGCTGGAATCCTATCTCTGCATCAGGTGAAGCTCAGCCGCTCCATCTCCACGGGGCTGTTAGGGGCATTTGCTCAGACAGCCATGCACTCGCTTGAACACCGCTGGTGCTCATCCTGGCTCCTTGGTTCTCATCCTGCACCGCTCCCTCCACTCCAGCCTGCAGGGTCCTGGCTGGGAACAGAGGTGGATGCAGATGCAAGCCCTTCTTGCTGTTGTTGTTGTTGTTGTTGTTGTTGTTGTTGTTGTTGTTGTTGTTGTTGTTGTTGTTATTATTATTATTATTATTCTCAAAGCTTTTTTTCCTGTCATTTTAATCAGAAAATATTCTGTAGGAGCCAACCTCCTACTCTGTTAAACCCACTCAACTGTAGATTAAGCCAGATTGTTACAAATTTGCAGCCAAAAATTAAATTAAATTTAAAAGCCAAATGACTCAAGAGTCTATCCTTCAAGAATCTTTCCTCCGTCCCTCCTTCCTTGAAAATCTATCCACACTCAGATAAAATACATGTAGAAGCTGGTATCTGCCCTCAGCAGCTTCGAGGCTGGCAGGGAAGACATTTTCAGAAAAAGTCCATTGTAATCCCACTGGTGCAGGTGTGTGTGTGTGTGATGGTAGTGGTGATGAGAAGAGGTATCAAGGAAGACTTCCTAGAGGAGGTGACACTTGAGCTCAAAATATGAGTAAACATTAGAAGGAAAATGTGGGGGATGAGGGGTGATGGGGAAAGTTTCCAGCAGAGAGGATGGCGTGGACAAAGGGCAGAGTGCAGAAATGACAGTCTGTGCAGTAAACTACAGACAGTAGCGAGCATCATGTGAGGGAGTAGAGAGGCTGCAGCAGGCTGAATAATGGCCCCCAAAGACATCAGATCCTAACGCTGAAATCTGTACATGTCACCTCACATGGGAACAGGGTCTTTGTAGATGGACAAAGGATCTGAAAATGAGGAGATTATCCTGGATTATCTGGGTGGACCCTAAATGAGATCACAGGTATCCTTAAGAAATGGAGGCAGCAGGAGATCTGATGGCACTGACAAGGAGGGGCAGGCCATGTGACCACAGAGGCAGAGCTTGGAGTGATGAAGCCACAAGCCAAGGACTGCCTGGAGCCACCAGAAACTCCTAGAGGCAAAGAACAGACTCCCACTAGAGATGAGATGAGAGTTTGCTGGAGAACAGATGTCAGGACTGCCTGGCAGGTCTCATTCAAGAAAGGTTTAGAGGCAAAATTGCTCTGGGTTGAAGAGGACCAAGAAGCACCGGAGCTGCCACAGGGCGTGTCTAACAGGAGGGACTCGGGGCTGCGGCAGCCTTGACTCCGCACCAGCGCCCCACCTCTGCGGGACCGACGGGGCTCCCTTCCTGGGTCCTGCATCCCGGGCCCCTCTCCAGCCCCTGGGCTGTGTGAGAGGAGCACAAAGCCGCCTCCAGGAGAGGACAGTCAGGATCCTGGCGGCATGTCCCTGGAAGCAGGCAAAGCACATTGTCCTGTCAGGACTGGGATAATTGGGGCAGCAACGGAAATGCACTTCTCACCTATTTTCTGCCTGATTGAAGAGAACTTTGCAGTCATTTAGGGCCCTCACACCCCTATAATCAGAGCATGTGTCACTCAGATGGAGGCAGAAAACTGGGTCACCGTGTGGGCTCCAGAGCCTCCAGGATGTGACAAAGAGAACAGGCCCACCAGGTCCTGTGCCCCGCAAGGACATGGCCCACTCCATGCAGCCCCTCAGCAAGGGCCACGTTCAGGAAGCAGGCCGAACGCACATCACTGCCTCAGATCAACAATATCAGATCTCCTCTTCGGTACGTCAGGACCCCTGTCTCAGGAAGATTCCATGGCGTTCTGGTTGCTTTTATTTTAAGCCTAAGTACCATTATGATATTCAGTTCTCTCCAGGGATCTAAAATTCAGTCAAATCTATAACAAAACTGCAGTCTCCAGGACTTTCAAAGCTTCTCCCCTGGCCGCTCTGCAGATTCTGTCTTCACTCCTCCTTGGTCGGCATGGGGGAGGATAGAACGAGAGGGAAAGTGCAAAGCTTGTCCTGCTCTCCGGGGGGCTCTCTTGGCCGGCACACTTCCTTTACAACAGGCTGGCTCTCATATGGGCCCCTGGTGGGTTCTTTGGGCCCAGTCTCCATATGCCACCATGCCGAGACCTCTGCCCTGGGCCTATCTATGGTGGACATGATGTGCTGCCCCAACACCCACTCCCCCAGGGAAGGGCCTGTTGCCCAGCCGCTGTCAGCCCCAGGGAGAGCCACAGAGAGCTGCAGTGCCCAGGTCACACCCTTCCAACGGCACGCCCACCTGCTGGCTGATGGAGGCCCAGTGTTAGGGCCTGGTCCCCTCTGACAGGCACCTTGGGATTGGTTTAGGTCTGCAGCACAGCTCGCCTTCTATCCACCCACCCTGCTTCCTCCCCTCCCTTCCACAGGGTCTCTCCTGGGCCGCTCCCTAACAAACATCCCGCACACAGGAGTGTCTCAGAGTCTGCTCTCTGGAGGATCCGAACACAACCCCTTAAGCGACAAGCTCCCGGCCCTGTGGCTCAGCCCACCCAGCCTCCTACTGCAGGGACCCCTCAGCCCCAGCAGGTGAGTGGGCTCAAGCCCAGCTCCCTCCACAATCCCCACTGAGCCACAGGAACCGTGGGGATGCCCCACTTGTCCTTGCCGCACCAGCTGCTGCCCCTCTCCCCTGCCCCGCTTTGCCAGCATCATCCCTCCTGGAAGCAGGCACCACTCTCCATCTTCATGTGTGTCCCCCACCCGCACGCTCTGTGAGATACATCAATGTTTTGCTGTCAGGAACTCACTTGAACTCTGCCTTAGAGGTGGCACGGAGCAGGCTCTTAGGTTTTCTGCCGCTCAGTATGTGGCCAGCCAGGGCATGAGACACTACTCTCCCCTGCTGATAGATGCCCCAAACCCCCCAAGTCCTTCCCCCCAGCACTTGACTCTGAAGCAGGGGAAAGCCGCCATGGCTGTCTGTAGGGTCTCATTAGTTAGCTGTGCTCACACAAGATCTGGAAGGAAGAACAGAGGTAGAGACCACGCCCTCCCCGCTGCTTCAGTTGCAGAGATGTTGAATTTTTTTTCCCCGGCAGCTTTGCCAGTGTTGAGAGGCAGTTGTAGCTGTGGCCGTGGCAGCGTCCCCATCCTTGGGTCAAGGAGAGGCAGTGGTCTGAGGTCTCCCACGCCTGCAAATGCTCCCGAAGCCCTGTCTTCCTTGTGAGGCAGAGGCAGCATCTCCCGCAGGGTCTGCAGGGGTGTTCTGGGTCCTTGAAATGGTGTTGTAAACACCAAATTTCCAGTAACAAATCCTTTCCTACCCAAAACAGCCAGAGGGCTTTCTGTTTGTCTTGCATGTACATGACTAGCCTTTCTCTTTACCACCCCTTCTCATCCTCAACTGTGCACATGGAATCCTTGGGGACCCTTGTCAAAATGCAGGTTCTGATCAGTGGGTCTTGTGTGAAGCCTGAGAGCCTGCATTTCTGACAAGTTCCAGGTAATGCCTTTGCAGTCACCCCACCTAAGAAAGTGCTAACATGCAATAGTGCTCAGCAAACACTGGCAGGACTCACCGAGGGGAGGAGCCGAAGCCAGTGGCTGGGGTGGGAGCCTCACCTCCAGCCTCACTTACCCAGGGCTGCCCTGACTGGCCCATGCTGCAGGGCAGACAATACCCAGCTGCAAACTCAGCCATATTCCAGACAATGCCGTGAGAATGCTGGTGAGCGTTAGACATGCAGTACTTAACACAGTTTTGTAGAATATTTCTGGAGAAACTTTACAAAACAATAAGGAAAAGACTAGATTACCAACAAGATGAATAACTAAAATGATATGTGGGAGTGGATTCTTGAGTGTTGTCTAGAATTCAAAATATTAGTCATTGTCAGATACTGAAAGGACACACCTTACTGATGTCTCTAAAATGTGACAAAAGAATTTAGAGGGGGGAGGGTATGGCTCAGTGGCAGAGTGCGTGCTTAGCATGCATGAGGTCCTGGGTTCTATCCCTGGTACCTCCACTAAAAAATAAATAAATAAACCTAGTTCCTCCCCCTAACCCCAGAAAAAGAAAAATTTGGAAAAAAAAAAAAAAGGACAGGAAAAACAAGAGTTTAAAAAAAAGAGAATTTAGAAATTAAAATGATGGGGATATTTTTCTTCTTTTTTTACATAGGTACTTAAATATTTATTGAGTGAATTAACTGCCTATGTAATATGAAAAAGAAAATATGCCCAAAATGTCATTCTAAGCTTTAAAGTATGAGACAGACTAGAATGGTTCCAGAGGCCGTATTCTGGAAAGGGGTCACTAAAAAATCCCAGCATTCCATACTTACTTCCAGTAGCTTACCCATATATTCCTCTGGCCCCAAGTTATGCAAATTTTTATTTCATTGTCCTATTATTTTCAACGTATTTTTGAGAACTGCTTCAAATCCTTTGTGAAACGAGGCAGGAGACAGAAGAGCAGACAAAACCAATGAAATCAGCAGCCCCAAATCGAACGGGATATAGACTATGGATGTGGACGAGAGAGGGGTTGCGCATAAGACAGGAGAGATACCGTTCACCCCAGTTACAGACAGCCTCCGGCCCAACGTCTTAATTTTACATCTTACTTTCTAAAAGGGCAGGAGGTTCTCTGATCATTTGGAAGAGCTCCCTGGCCATCAAGAGGTAGGAGATTCCACAGCCTTGGCGATGGCCCAGTCACCTCCTGCTGCCATGGGGACAGAGATTAGCAGGCACTAAGCTCCCTGGGCTCAGAGGTGCTGGCAGGGCCAGGCAGAAGGGCCCACTGTGCCTCTCCACCCGGGGGTCACTGAGGGTGCTGGGTACACCTAATCCAGCTGCAAACAACAGCTGCTCGGGGCTGGGCTCCACGGCTGCCCATCTGCCGCCCTCCCTCCTTGGCCAGAGATGCTCAGGTGTCCTTAAGATGGCCCCTATCCCTCACAGCATCCCTCCTCGTTCCCCCGGGTTTGGATCTGTGTCTGGGATGGGGATTTTCCTTCCCCCGGGCAGGGTGGGTCCCGGACATGCCATCTGCCCTCCACTATCCCACGCCCTTCCCCAGGGCCCCTCACCACATGCAGCAGGAGAGGGAGGGAGGGGCTGAGCTGGAGGCTCTGAAGCCATCTGAATCCTGGCTCCAGCTTTGTGACTTTTGGCAAGTTACTTAGTCTCTCTGTGCCTGATTCCTTAGCTACAGTATGGAGACAGCAACAGTAGGCGCTTCAGAGAAGCGGAGCTGAGTCCATTAGATAACGTGAAGACGTCTACAGCGTCTGGCTCAGGTGCCCGCGCCCGCTAGCTCTTTGTAGCCCCCGCATTCCCTCTGACCCTCCAGAAGGCACCCCGGCAGCATACCTCCCCTCTAACTCCAGCAGGGCCTTCAATTCCATCTGTCTGCGCTCTGACAAGGTGAGCCAGAGGCAGCCTTGTATATATAACCCTCTTCAGGAAGTGTCCTGAAATCTATGAATGGACCTTAAGAATCTAGTGGAAGACTATAAAACTAAAGGCCTGCAGCTGAATTCTGGCCCTGTCAGTGAGCCCTCATCCTAGTGGAGATCCCGTTGCCAAAGCCTCATCACCCCGGCAGCAGAGTCTCAATAATTGTATGCTGCTTCCTGTTGGGAACTGGATTTAGAAAACACAGTTTTATACTAAAATATGAGTATCTGGGGGCCACTGTCCTAGGAAGGGGGCTCCGCCTGCTCTCCCTCCTGTCCGGCAGGGTCGGCAGGCTTGCACAGCCTCAGCTGTGAGGCCCCTAGAGGGGAGCTGGTCTTTGTTCCCTATTAGAACACCTAAAATGTAGAACCCCACAAACTCAGAAAAAGGTTCAAAAGCTGTTTGAAAGGATCAAATGATAATGTTATGCAAAACTGGGGGGAGCCCACTGAAGTCAATGGAAGGGTGAATGGAGGCCATGAACCTGAATCTGTAGGGAGCTTCTGAATTAGGTGGCCTCTGACACCCCTTCGAGTTGTGCCTCGTGGCAGTGACGCCTTCCGTTCTGTGATACTTGCAGCCCCTAGGGGCCCCAGCCCAGCCTCTCCGTTCTGTTCTTGAGAGGAGGGATTGTGGAGCGGTCACACTCTTCCCTGGCCTCCCTCTCACTGCACCCCTGGGCCGGGCTCACACAGGATAAAACACGCACCGGGAAGGTGTCTGCAAGCTGAGACAAGCCGGCCCTCGCCTGTGCGGTGGGGCAACTCGAAGGTGGTGGCTTCCTATTTTCACCTCATCAGTGAGAAGCAGCTGGAAGGCAAGCCAGAACCGAGGGTCGCCATCTCCCAGGTCTCTCCAGCAATGGAATGAGCTAGTCCTTTCTCACCAAGGTTTGAATGACTTGAAAATGCAGATTAACCCTTCACACACTTACTGGCACCCACCCAGACCCGGGGGGGAGGATGTGTGCTCCTTGGGAGGGGGGCTGCGGAGCCTCAGGCTTGACTTGTGCTTTCTGCCGTGGGTCCTGGGCACCAACCACATGTCAGACGGGAGCCAGAGATGCAGTCTCTTATTTCATCCTCACAACAACCCTCAAAAGTTGGTATTATTATGCCTTTTTATATGTGATGAAACAGGCTCAGGGGACACTAGAGAAGTGTGGAGTCAGAATTCCAGAGACCAGAGTCTTAGCCGTTCCCTCCCTCCCGGAGAGGTTAATGCCTCTGGCTGTTCTCTTCCCTCCACACTGCCCCCTTTTCTCACCAGGCTAACTCCTCTCATCCTTCAGATGAGACCCCAGCTCAGGTCCCAGCTCTGCCAGAAGCCTTCCTGGACCCCGCCAGTCTGGGTCAGGCGCCCGGGGTCTCTGCTCCCATAGTCCCTTGTGCACCTGTCTCTCACCTGCTCTCAGTGAACCCCACCCCAGCCTGCTGCTTTCTCTGCCTCCCCATCTGGTCTGTAAACTTGGGTCTGCAAAGACCACACCCTATCGCCCTTTCAGCCCAATGCCTTGTTCAGGCTGTGATACTCAAAAAGCTCAAGAAATGTTTGTGGAAAGAATTAATGAGGAAATACAAGGGGACCCCTGCAAACCCAGCCTCACTCACCACTGTGGACACAGAAGGCTGCAGGGGCCGCAGGGCAGCAGGCCAGTAGGCCAGTGGCCGGGTGAGATGGGTTATGCAAGCCGGATGCGCAGCCACCCAGTCCGAAACGGCCCCAACCCTGGGACTGTCCGCCAGCCTCCTGCCGGCAACGTGAAAAAGCAGGCTATTTTACAAACCTTCAAAATTGTAAAAACACCACGAATACCCAAAAAGCATGTCACTGAGCTGCATCTCATCTCAAAGTGTCCAGTTTGCAACCTCTGCAGAAGCATCTGGGAGGAATTAGGACCTAAAGTCTGGCTCCCGAGCAGCCATCTCCCACTCGCCTTGAGAAGTGGCAAGTTCAGCCTCAGGACGGGGCCTGCTGCCGACATCTACCTCCCCACGCCCTTTTCCAAAGCCCCTGGAAACCCAGAGCAGGTACAGGGCCACCAGGGATGAGGTTTTCCTTTTCCCCTTGCCCAGGACAGGTGCTCCCAGAGCCTCCAACTCCCCCAAGTCCATTCTGAAAGGCAGGCTCTACCTACTGCGGGGCAAGATCACTCTTCCCCGAGGTCTCTCAGCCGCACTTCACAATCCCAGCAGACTTTTCTAGACCGTGTCGCTCTGTCTGAGTTATAGCTGGTGACATTGTCTCTGCTCTGATCATGAACTTGAAGACGAGGGAAGGAGTGGATAGTTTAGCACCATACCGGGCTTTGCAGGAATAACACGTTCGGGTCACTCACTTCCTCTGGAGAATTAGCCCTAGACCCAGGGACAACTGCCTCACCCCCACCCCAGGCTGTGACAGCAGGTGGGCCGGCCACCCACCTTATCTGGAGAGCCGCAATCAGATGTGAGTGCTGCGCGTTGCTAGGGAGCAACTGGCAACAGCTGGCTGAGAAACAAGTCGTGTCCTCGGGAAAGCATGTTCTTGGCCTCTAATTAAATGCTGCTGCAGCGTCTTCTCCTTCAGGGAGCTATAGAAATGTGCCGAATTAATGCAGGCAGGAGCAGGCAGGGAGCAGCAGGTTCACAAGCCTGTTAAGGCCCCTCCTGTCTGTGCAAAGGAAAGGCTCAGGGGGCAGGAATGAAATTGCTAAGCCCCCAGGAGGTTGCTAAAGAAAATCCTGGCCTCAGACTACTCAGCTCAACTAAGCCCACAGAGAGTCTATCTAATACCACTTCTGTTGCTACAGCTAAATTCATTGCTTAAACACTTTTAGAAGCTTATTAAATCTCACTTCTGGGTATATATCCAAAAGAATTGAAAGCAGGATCTCAAAGAGGTATTTGCACACTTATGTTCACAGGAGAATTATTCACAATAGCCATGAGGTGGAAGCAACCCAAATGTCCATCAACGGATGAATGGATAAATAAAATGTAGTATATACATATAATGGAATATTATTCAGCCTTAAAAAGGAAGGAAATTCTGACCCATGCTACAACATGGATGAACCTTGAGAACACCACGGTAAGTGAAATAAGAGACACAAAATGACAAATACTGTACAATTCTATTTATATGAGGTAACTAAAGTAGTCATTCATAGAAACAGAAGGAGCTGGGATGAGGGGGAGATGCGGAATTATCGTTTAATGGATATAGAAGTTTGCAAGGTGAAAAAGTTGTAGAGATTCGTTGCACAACAATGTGAACGTACTTAACACTACTGAACAATACTCTTAGAAATAGGTAAGGTGGGTAATTTAATGTTTTTTACCAAAATTACAAATTAAGAAAAAGCTCATTAAAAATGTTTAAGTAACACATGTTCACAGTAAAAAGAGTTACAAAGATAAAAGGAATAAGCTAAAACATGAATGTCCAGCCCCTCCACCCCCGGGCCCCCTCTGCAAAGGTAACTAATAGCACCTTGTGTGCCTTCAAAAGGGTTTATGACTCTAAGAACATGTGTGTATTTATGTCCATATTGATTTTAATGTCAGTTCAGATTTTAGTCTTTTTTTTTTTTTTTTTTTTTTACAAAAAATAGCATCACATTAAACACAGTTGGTCAATTTAATACGTCTCAGAGAGCTTTCCAAATCAGTACGTATGGGTCTGCTTCAATATTTTTTAACAGCTGGATCAGATCCCATGTTACGGACATTTTATTTAGTCTGTCCTCTATTGATGCACATTTAGTAGTTTCTACTTTTTCATTTTAAAAAAAGTTGCAATGAAAAGCTTTATACATATTATTTTGCTCTCATATGCAAATGTTTTGGCTTGATACATAGAATTTGACTGGGCTAAAAGATACGCATATTTATTAAGATACTGCTCTTTGTCTTTCAAGAAATCTGAATCTACTCCCTCTCCTACCAACAGTGGAGAGCGCCCTACGCTCCTGACAATACTGGGTCATCAAACGTTTTTAACCTTTGCTAATCTGATGGGTGAAAAATACATATTTTAAGCATTTTTCGTATTGCTGTTGACCATGTATATTATTTTCTGTGAACATCCTGCTAATAATATTCTGTGCCCATTTTTTTCCCTTGGGATGGTTCATCTTTTTATTGTATATTTTTTTAAATGTTTTAAGCTAAGGAAATCAATCCTTTGATAAAGGGGCTGTCATTTGATTTTGCTTTGATATTTTTTTGCCACGCGTAAGTTTTCATTTGTATGTATTCAATGTTTTGGAGGTTTTGTCCCCTTCTTAAAAGGGGCTTACTGCAATTATAAACAGAAACCTAGAGGGCAATGGCACCTCAGCAATTAGAGGTCTATTTTGTGTCTCTTATCTTTCTCTGACCTTGACACTTGCTGCCTGCCCCTCCCTGAATCTTCTCTTGGTGAGACCCAGAGAAATGTTCCTTCTCCATCTCTCCCCATTCTACCTTTTTTAGGAAACTCGACATCTTTCTAACAATGCTTTCCAGCCTTCCAAAACTCATCCTCCTACTTGATAACCAGGAAAGAAATCTCCTGTCCCTCCAGAATCTTGAGGGGATGTGTCACAGTCATGAGGCTGGCTGCCACAATGTACCACTAACAAAGAAGAGCCCAGATACTTAAACCATGACAAAGCTTTTTCAGTCCTTGCAAGCACTATTTTATACAGTATTAACTATGCCTTTTATTTTCTGATGCTTTGACATCTTGGGGCCTTGCTGACCCTGTAGGGAATTCCAGTCCCAGAGTTCGGGAATTCCTGGATTAGCAAACAATTTCCTGGGAGTGTGCCTTTCATAACACACCAACCAATCCAGAGTCAATACCCAACCACCTCCTACATGGGGCTCTCACACTCTGAGCCACTATCCAGCTGCCCTAATCACCCCAGGGCCAAGGATGAGACAACTAGTGACAGCCCTCCGTCCCAGAGCCCACCCGAATTACTCAGGGCATCCTGAAGAACATCCAGTTTCATCAGCGTTTCCCATTTGACTTCAACCTTAATTTCATTTTCTTCCTATATGGAATCACATATCCCTGGAAGTTAATTCACATATCCCAACGTCAGCATGAAGTTTCCAACAGATTGGTCCATGCCTTGATGATGAGTCCTGTGCTTTGCATGAACTGGTCACACTAGGCCTCTCACTGCATTAGGAACATCTTCATTTATTCCAAGGGATGTGACAGTTTCCCCTTCATTCTTTGCCTTATCTGGTGTTTGACAGGCAAACGTTTTGCACCCATCTCAGCATGTCAGTAAAATTTCAGTTACTAGTGTGTATCTTTCTTTAGTTCCAAAAAGCACTTAGTTGCTGCTTTGCAACAAATATGGGTTCATAATATTCTTCCAGTGGCAAAGCTTTGCTTCAGTAATACCAAAATTAACCCCTCTGCTCTACTTCTGTACCTTTCTCAGTACAAAATAACCTTTCATTATATTACGAAATCACAGTATAATCTTTTTGAAGACACCTTAAATAGCACATCCATTTAACACACGTGGTATCAGTAATGCATACGACCGGACAGAAATGATGGCAACATGCTCACTGTGCACACGCACCTTGAGTATTCTGTCCAGGTGACGACAGCAGTGACATCACAGCTGCTGCCTGGCACTGATACGATGACAATTTTAGATACACTCCGATTTCGAAAAATGCATCCCAGAATTGACGCGATGAAGTAAACACCTTCCTGTGTAAAGTACTCATTAGCATCATTTCTGGTCCATAGTAAGCTCTTAATGTTAACAACAGACTCTCAGCAAACAAAGCTCCCTCTATCCAAAGTGTCTGGCTGCAAAGAGGGTTAGGGATGGTCTGATCTTTTCAGACCTGGGTAACTGGGGACAGCAGTCATAGTAGCAGAATGGTACCATCTCAGAGGCCACCAGCCTCCTGTGGGTGATCAGGGGCTGGGCCTGGAAAAAGGCAACCGTATGTCGCTTGGTCATCAAGGAATGAAGTATTTAGTTAATACTCATTTAGTGCTCACATCTACCTGCAAAGTGGAAATTATCTTCATTTGACAGAGGGGACACAGAGACTCGGTAAAGTTTTTGTTATCAACCCCAGGGTTACATGGCTGGTAGGCACCAGACCTCATCTGCCGGCCTGAGCTGTTCTCATAATTCTGTCAGGGCACCATCTGTAAAGAACTGGAGTCCTACTATTCATCTCTCTGCTTCCTACATTGTTTCTGCCTCTGGTAATCAAATGTTATATGAGGGTGAAAGCTTTCAGAATTTTCTTTTTAAACAACAGAGGATTGTAGCTATAAAGGGTATACACTGAGCAGATTAATGTTGTAAACAAAATTACCCCCTAGAACATCAAAACCACTTAATATGCTCAATTGCTTTCAGAGCACGCATTGCCGAGAACCGTTATGCTGATTACCAATAATTATAATCTACTCATTAAGGAAAGTCCCTAAGGGCTTCTACAAAGGAACACTTCATGGCTAAGATGGAGTTACTCTGTGTACTTGAAAATAATGAAGCTACCATTCTTTTAAAAATTATCTAATTTAGGCTTTTCACTGATTTATGTGCTTCTCTGTAAGGCCTCAAAATGAAACGTTTTGCTAAATTTAAATGGAAGCTTTCTCTCAAAGGTCTAGAGCATCTTCAAACTGATGGTTGACATGCTACCTTCCTGTGTCAGTAGGGCTGAGAGGAGAGAGGTTCAGGGAAGGAAGAATTTAGATCTGAAAGGTATATACCTTGAAATCTCTGCTTTTCTTTAACATTTTGGTTCCAAAGAACTTGTTTCTCCAAAGATTCTTGAGATTCACTGGATCTTTGTGGAAAGAAGACACTAGAATTTACATAAAGCAGCTTTAAATCCTTTAGAAACAAAGTTAGTATAAACAAACACATAGGGGTTGAGAACTAATTATGGGTCAAGTACACAATTGGCTGAGTGATTTATCTCCCATTTTAGTTAAATCCTTTTAGGCACAAGAAACAGCCAGGCCAGCTCATGTACGACTGCAGAGGGCTAAAGGGAGAGCCAGAAATCGAAGAATAGGAATCGAAGAATAGGAATCATAACGGGCCTCACGGGAACTGGGACTGACTCTAAGAATGTTCCCAGACATCAAGAATTTCATGACTCTTTCCAGAGGTGACCTGCCTTTCTCTTTGTATTTGCTTTCTCAACTGTAAGAAACAAAAAAATCCAATTCAAAGTGGCCTAAATAGTAAGGCAACTTACTGTCTCACAGAACTAGAAATCCAGATGTACAGAGGGTTGCAGGGGTTTGTGACCTAGTCAACCGACTCTGCCACCTCTGAGCTGGCTTCTTTCTTCTCCATTTCGCCAGGCAGAAGGCCAGCTTCATCCTGAAACTGGCTCTTATTGAGTATGATCACAGGGTACTGGCTGGTGGAAATGTAAGCTCTGTTTCTTCACTGACATTTTCAAGAGAAGTGTTTCCCCAGAAGCCCCAGGAACTTTTATCTCAAGGTATCACTGACCTGAACTAAGTCACATGACATTCCTAAACTAATCTCTGACGACGACTGGTCTTAGCCTAGTTCTAGTCACTAGCAAAGAGTACAGGACTGTTATGACTGGTTTAGACTGCTCGGGCACATCCCTGGAGTGAAGTCAGGTATGTGGGGGATGAAGGGAAGGGAGGGGTATAGAAAAAAGAAATCGAGAATAACTCCTAAGTTTTTGTCTCAAGTAAATGAATAGATACTGAAGTCATTTGGGAAAACCTGGAGGAAAATCAGGTTGGAGTCGGGTGCGGGAACCAAGAGCATTATTTTGGATATGCTAGTTTTGAAATGCCTTTTAGACATCCAGATGAAGGTGCCATGTCAGCCATGGGGTATATGCATTTGGCTCAAGGAAGGGGTCAGGGCCGGAGTTAGAATTTCGATAATCATCAGCTTACACCTAGAATTTAAAAACAGAGGAATGGATGAAATCAACTAAAGAAAGAGAAAAAGAGGTGAAGACCCACGGCCAAGGGCTGGGGCACTCCAACAACTAAAGGTAGAGCAGAGGAACCAATAACTAAAGGGGGAAATGGGGTCAAAGCAGGAGTTTTTAAAGAAAGATCCTAGAATGTATCTTTATGCTAATGGGAATGACCTATCAAGAGAAAGATGGAGAGAGAAAATAACTGCAGAAGCAAAGACCTTGAGAAGTCATAAGGAGGCAGGATTCCCTGAACAGGTGGAGGGGGCTGGCCTTTTATAGAGGGCTATTTCATTCAGGAGGAAAGGCAGAGACTGACCACAGAGGCAAGGAAAGATAAGGAATTCCCACCTGATTGTTTCTATTTCTGCCATGAAGTAGGTGGCCAGTTGATCAGCGAGAAAGGGGAGGAGGGACTTTGAAGAGAGAAATGAAGGCATGAAATAAAGAAAACAGCAGTTTCAGGGGGTGGGAGGGTACGTGAGGACTGCTCAGCTTTTAGAGGTGATGGAAAGATCTAAGACACGACAAGGGAATGCATGACTGAGATGGGGAAAAGGCTGGGAAACTGGCCATGGTCACACAGCGAACGAGCAGAAGGGCCGGGACTCACATTCAGGCCCAGGTGACCTCATGTTCTGTGCTCTTGCTACTCGACCAAGCCTTCAGATACAATCAAGCCACCTGATACAAAGAAAAAGCTACAGGTGAAGCGCCTCTACAAAGGTGAACTCAGCCCCACAAACATGTGACTGCTGATTTCCTCATGGCCTACTCCTTCCTCATGACTAGGAGAATGCTGCAGCACGTCACCCACCCAGATGGCCAGAGAAATTGTTCAAGCCCTACCTCTGGAGTGCCACTGACTTGTCTGGTCTATCTCTAGTCTCCACTCCCTCCAAACCACCTTCCAGACTGCTGAAAATTACCTTTGTGGAAACCCTATTACGCCTTGACTGCATAAAGCCACGCACAAGGCTTCTCTGTGTTTCAGTCATTCCCCCAACCCCAACCCCGGTTTGTGCTGTAGCCATTTAGATTACTTGCCATTTCACAACTGCGACAGCCCTCTTGATGCTTCTATGCCTTTGCACGTACTGGACCTCTCCCTGAAATGCCCTCGGCCCAGTTCACACAACACATTCCCACCCATCCAATTTCAATATCCCTTCCCCAGTATAGCTTTCCTTCTCCGCTTCCTTCACTCCACTATTCCCAGATATACACCACTGGGGCTTTTACCATTTTGCATTATAATTCTATTTGCCTATTTCTCTCCTCATCCTAAGCATCTTGGCACAGCATCTACCTGACACATAGTAGGCGCTCAAATCTCATGCTGAATGCTGAGTGAGGATGAATTTAGCTGTTCAAAATTGGAGATGATGAAAGCAGCTGAACTGTTTTTCGTGGGGCTCAGCATCTCATGTCACATTTCCCAAGGGAAGCCAATCTAGATGGCAGAAGGATAGAGGATCCACAGCACCTTTCACAGCCTGCTTGGAAACCCAACATTTCAATGGTGTCTTCAAAGTCAGAGGCTACTACATAAGCTTATCACATAAACGGTGGACACATCATGAAGATGAAACATAAACACCCTGACAAGCCCTGTGGTGGAGACTGGCTGAGAACGTGACAGAAGGATGCTGGCTGCAGGCCCGCAGGTACCTGCAGGAGAGCTGTGATGGCTCAGCCATCCAGGAACAACCAGTCTGATCTCTTCAGGGACACCTGCAGCTTGCCAGCTCCCCCTACCCAAATTACAGTACGTGCTGCACAGTGTTTGTCTCTGCTGTGGCCAAAGAGAACCGCTCGCTCTTCCACCTGCCCAACCCAGATGGTACAGATGGGAGCATGCCTCTACACGAGGATGTGCAATTACGCCCTGTTCCTCCAGCTGTAACAATTACCAGGAGAACACCCGAGGGAAGGAACAATCCTGGCAGATAGCTGTCTTCCACACTGGCACACACCACTTAGTCCATGGCCTCTGGTCCCTCTCAGTCCTTCCTGGACCCCATGTATTTAAAAAGCACTGGGTGAGATCACAACATAAAGCAGTCTTCAAACAGGATATTTTTAAGTAAGAAAATACCAAGACTTTATTTTTTTTTTTCTTATAAAGACAGCCCTGCTGTTGGCTAAGTGGAAAGGATGTACACAGTTCTGATGAGTAAACAAGATTTACCTGCTTCAGGCTGCAGACCATAATGCCAAAGAAGTGACATGAAGGGGCAGAGGTATAATGCTCTCATCTTCATAGCAATAAAATGCAAAATAAAACAAAAATGAAACGGACTTAATTAACGCTGGACATTCCCACAGGGAAAAGGCAAGAGGACTTTAGGTCAATCAGTAGTGGTACTGTGTCCGATAAAAAAAATCCAGCAGGCTAACCCTCCCTCGCTCCCCTCTCCAGCTCTCCTCTCCGAGGTGTATCAGTCTGGAACCGACAAAGCTGGGAATCAGGAGCTTTTGCTTTGCAGTCCACTGAGATAAGGAGGGGCAAAGTCTTGGAAGACCAGATAACCTGGCTTTGGCGAGGCCCCTACGTGCAGCAGTGTCGCATGTGGAAGTTGACAACGTACTCAGCGTTAGTCCTCTGCACAGAGATAGCAAAAGGCTCGAAAGGGTGGAAGGTGAAGGCAACAAGGCGTCGCACGGTGTGGTTGATGGGGCGGCCCAGTAAGCCTGCCTGAATCTCAAACTTGAGCAGACCAGAGTCCCGGGCATAGAACCTAAACAGAACAAGGAGAGAAGGAGAGGATGGATGGGATAGATATTCATCACCATCTCGAAATCTGAACAGCGGGGAAATGTGGCAACTCTTCATTTAACTTCACTGATGAAATCTCCTCTTACATCAGCCCCAGGTTATTGGAACTGCAAAAGCACCTTTATCTGCTCAGCTCATTTTATGCCAGGCTGATCATGAACTTCACTATGCTGTCCTGAGTCACTGGGTCATTTCTCTTTCCCAAGATGACCTTTAGTTACAGCCTCCCCTTTTCCAGAAGATTGTCTAGACCAGGGCTGGAAGGGAAATGTGAGCCACCTGTATGATTTTTAATTTTCAGGTAGGTAGGTAATTTTAATTTTCTTAGAAGAAAAAGGTGAAGTTAATTTTAATAATATTTTAACCAAATATTCATATCTAAAATAATATCACTTCAACCTACAACTTTACATTCAAGCTTATATTGAATAAAAGATATTAAAGATATATTTCTTTTTTTTTGTACTAAGCCTCTGAAATCTGATGTGTGTTTGACACCTGAGCATACTTCAGTGCTCAACAGCCAAAGAGGCTAATGGCTACTCTAGGACAGTGCAGATCTAGGCCTGTATTTGAGTTTTTCATTTTTAAGAATAAATACTTCTGGAAGGTTCTTCTTTTTCAGAGACAAAAACAAAATACTAAGTAGTTTTTACTTTTTCATCTAACACAGTTAAGACTAAAGATGTTTCCATCCATCCCAGTACTTAAATGCCTTTTCTACAGGCAAAATAAGTGCCCTGTGAACCTGGGAACCAGAGATGATCAGCAGGGTTGGGGCTGAATCGGGGTAAGTTCTAGAAAATAAGGAGCTCTGAATTAAAGAGCTCTATAATTTCTTTTTTGGAAAGCAAATATATAGTAGACAGAAAGATATTCATACCCTTTGACTTAATAATCCCATTTCCAAGAATTTATATCCTCAGAATTTAATTTAAATGAATTCAATAGTGACATGAATAAAGATGGCAACTACAGCATTAGCTCTAAAGCAAAAATGCAGAAAGAGAATAAATGCTCAGTAACAGGGGATAGTTAAATAAAGTATGGTGCATCTACTTGATGGAATAACAGGCTATTGTTAGGACTGCAACTGTAAGGACAACGTAACAACATGAAAAAATGTTTCTGAAATAAAAGCGGACTACAAAATATGCCAACCATGATTCCAACTGTGTGAACGTAAACATGCACATCGGCAAAGACTAGAATGGAATATACAATAAAGGTGGTAGAGTAACGGCATTATCTCTTCAAATGACTTTGATATCCTTACATTTCTCACTTTAAATTAAAAATAAATAAGAATTGGGGGGGTATAGCTTACTGGTAGAGTGTATGCTTAGCATGCATGAGGTCATGGGTTCATTCCTCAGTACCTCCATTAAATAAAGAAATAAACAAACAAACTTAATTACCTCCACCCCTCAAAACAACCCAAAATTTTAAAAATAAATAAATACATAAATAAATAAATAAGGATAACAAGAAAAGCCTTTTTAGTCAGGGGCAATGGCATTTCCAGATTTGTTCCTTAGGCCCATCTTTTCAAATCACAAAGGCAGGGAAATGGAAAAGGAGAGAAATTTATCTCGTGCTACCTAACAAGATCAAATGAGGCCCATTATGTGCTTTTATGTGTGACAAACACATTCACATTACCCACACAGTCCCCAGCACACAAAGGGCTTATAATTTAAAGTAAGTTGTTGGAGCTACTAATTCTAACTACCAGTTTACAGGAGATACGGGGGAATGAGATAAATACTATACCAGGATGCAATGAGCAAAATCTAGAATGTGGGGAACACTACAGGACGAACAACCTGGTTTCTTCAACAATTAAACTGCAAGGAGAGTAAGAGGGAAGCAAAATCTATAGAATAAAAAAGACTTAAGGGGATAGCGGCCAAATACAATGTGCTAACCTTGTTTAGCTCCTGACTGGAACAAACTGTAAGAAGAGTGTGTACAAAGGATACGAGACAATAGGGAAATGTGAAACCTAACTAAATGTTTGGCCACCTTAAGAAATTTTTGTTTAAACTTTTAAAATTTTGTTAGTGCTTGAGATGGAATAAAATGTAATTAAGGTTGTATTTTTTTAAGTCCTAATCTTTTAGAAATTCATACTGAAATATTTACAAGTGAAATGCTATGATACCTAGGATTTGATAATCTGGGGGGCAGTTGGGAAGGGAGGAGTAGTGGTGGTGGAAAGAGATGAAACAACACTGACCACGAGGTGATAACTGTTGAAGCTGGGTGACGGGTCTGTGGAGGTTCATTATACTTTTTTTTTTTTTTGAGGGAACAAGATTCAGCCCATAACAGGAGGTGTTTTGCTCATGCTCACATCAAACAAGCAGAAAAAGTCTTTTTGGGGGTGGGAAGGAGATAATTACATTTATTTTATTCATATACATATTTTTTAATGGAGGTACGGGGGGGATGAACCCAGGACCTTGTGTAGGCTAAGCATACACTCTACCACTGAGCTGTACCCTCCCCTCTACTCTTCTACTTTTATACATTTAAAAATTTCCATAATAAAAAAAAAATTTTAACTGGTTTTTGGAACTTGACTGCAATCTCCCAAAGGAAATACCACAAATGGTGATTAATCATACAAAATACATTACCCAGACCTATTTAATACACAATCAAGCTGGTTTATGAAATACTAACTACCACTGTTTCTAAGGGATGAACCTTCCATAATCCAGCACAGGGCACCAGGAACACACCTGCCTCATAATAACCCCACTCGTGACAGTGGTGCCAGCTCCTCTCCCTAGTATCACCACAGCACACGGAACAACACAAGCTCCCAACATGGAAAGACAGGTGGGTCTGTGAACTGGACATCTGTGAGGGAGGGACTGTTTATAAGAGGTTAGTTTCAAGGTTCTAGCAGTAATACAGTAATCTGCATTCCAAAACTCTTCCAAGTGAGGAAACTGCCTGTTCTCCAAATTGTCTTTGCTATCTTTTCTACTAGGTAACATGAGGGGATAAACTAATTTGAGCTGGATAAAATTTAAGTCTCAATTATAAACACTATTATGAAATGGTATTAAATTATCAGACTGAAAAAATATGGTTTTCTCCCCTGGATACCTTTAAAAAGGAACAACACTCATCTGAATTCCATGTTTTAATGAGAAGCAAAGAGCAGAACTAATTAATTTATGAGACTAGTGCCTAAATGATCAAAGCACTCACCACATTATAGAAACAGCCAGCCCTCTGAATTCAACCCATGAGTACAAGTGGATAGAATCACAGCAAAATGATGTTCAAGAAGAAGAGAAAAACAAAGCCGGCCATATTCAGCCCTTAGGCAGTGTGCAGCTGAAGCAGTGACGTATACCTGATAGGGTGATCTCCACAAGTCTTGGGCCGCTCCATGACTGACACCCACTTGTCATCGTAGCTGAAGAGAGACAAATCAAGGTAAGGGCTACCACTGTAAGACTGGGCACTGATGGGGAGCTGACCCAGCAGCCGGCGCACTGCCTCCGTGTGCCCTCCATACTTGGCATTTACAATAGTGTCTTTAAACCTACAATAAAGCACCAGTGAGGAAGGCTGTGTTAGTGGGCACACAAGCGGCCTTGGATTTTAAACTGACAAACGTTAAGTCTAAAAACAACTCATTCTGAACACAGAAATCTAGATATTGAACTCTCACACATTACAAGTCTGCCTAGCTACAAATACTCTCAAAAAGCAGAAAACAGAATTAGAAAAGAACATCAAGTTACTTCACAGAAGTTAACAGAGATTCTGTACAAGTTTAAAATGAATATAACTGATCTATGACAACTATTTCTACTCATACTTACTTCCCCCAAGTAATAGCCTTAGATTGCGTTAAAAAGGAGTCACCGAAAGCAGAGAATCCTGAAGAGGAGCAGCCTGACTCTTCCTGGGATCAGTTATAAGCCAACTTGCATCAAACCTTTTGACAAATTACTCATTCTTTGTTTAAATAAAGTTTGGGAACTAGCTAACTACACTCCTGCAGAAACACGAGTATCTAGTAGATAGTAACATGGACATAGAGTCACCCATCTGACTTATCTTGAACAATAGTAGTAGTAGTCGTAGTAGTAGTGGTAATAATAATAATAATAATAATAATAACAACAACAACAACAACAATAATAATAATAAAGCAGTTATTTCTCACAATTATAATGAATACTAAATTTAATACCCTTTGAGTATTTCTGTTCATCTGGAAATTTGCCTCAGGAAGCAATCTTATATGCAGAAAAATCTCTCTGCATATTCAATACAGCCTTGTTTATGACAATGAAAAACTGACAGAAAAATTAACCTAATGGAAAACTATAAT
Source organism: Camelus dromedarius (assembly GCF_036321535.1). Taxonomy (NCBI): domain Eukaryota; kingdom Metazoa; phylum Chordata; class Mammalia; order Artiodactyla; family Camelidae; genus Camelus; species Camelus dromedarius. Next base: position 15,404,041 of record NC_087464.1, read on the forward strand.
TTTCAAAGATTATATGGTAACAGAGGAAATGTTCATCATAATGGTGAGTAAAAGAAGTAGGCTAAATTCTGTATAGTATGATAAAACACACAAATTTTATGCCCCAAAATTTAAAAAACTGGTGGAAATACATCAAAATGCTAATGAGTTTGTGTAATGACATTTTAGATTAAAAATTTTTTTTTGCTTTCCTATAGTTTCTTAGAAAAAAATTTATCAGTTCAATTTTTTAAAATCTCTGTATCGAAGCATATCATATGGTTTAACAATCAAGGGGAAAATAAACTATTTTTTTAATCCAAGGAAGAAAATGTAACACCTCATCCCTAAAACTAATGGAGTAAAAAACTTGAATGACGAGACCAGAAAGATTGATCAGACGGGATTTGATTTTTGCTTCCATGTGAACCTGTGGTGCTAGATGGGCATTAGCACTTCTCCGCTCCCCCTGAAGAAAGCCTAGCATCAGCACTGCTTTTCCATTACTTCTCTTGACAGTAGTTTTCACAGCCTCAGTGTAAATCATACAATTAAACCCTGGGCCACAAAGAACTTCTTTCTTTCCCTTTCATTGGAGCTAATATCAGATCCTGGGCTCTTTGGTTTTCAGCCCATTTTCAGCAAAGATCTTGTATTCCAACCATGCCTGGCTCACTGGCTTCAAATATGAGGCTGGCCCACATCTTTGTGATGACCACAAATCAAAGCCTCCATGACAATCTATAGGCTGAAGCAATTTCTACTCCCTAGCATTACCCACCACTTCCAGTCTCCAAGGTCCCCAATGACTGAAAGTAAAGCAGCCATCTCTCTGATGTCTTCACCTGATTAACTTCTGGCTCACTGTCACTCTGTCCAACTATGCCTCTCTTAATTTACAATTACACAACTGTCAGAGATGATCCTTCCAACACCACAGCCTCCTAGTTCCTGGATCTCCTCTCTGCCTCAGCCACTCATTCCCATGGTCATATCCTCATGTCACTATTACTAATGACTGCAACCCCTCTGTAACCTCAGGGTGCAGCACCACAGTCTCCAACTACCTTCTCTCCTACCTCTCCAGCTAACTCCCTCTACTCATCCCAGCTTCAACATACTTCAACCCCAATGGGACCTAATTCCATTGATTCTATCAACTTTTTGCCATCCTACACCTGCATCATGTCCTCTTATCCTTCCTTAGCCAGCTTAAATTCCACAATCATTAAAGTCACTCCACTGCACTCATCCTCAACAACTTTGTCTTCTCTTGCTTTGTGGTACTTACTTGAAAAAACTACAACTCTAGTTAACCTCAGTTCTGCCTGTCCCATGCCTGTATCAACTCAGTTTTCTCCATGGCTGGAGAAAAACATAATTCTCACTTTAAAGTTATAATCATGAACTCATGTGGGCCTTTAATGTTGCAGAGCACTCGTGCTGCATTCCCACGGTCCAGCGAGTCTCCCACTCTCTTTGATGACCACTTCATCCGCCCTCCTCCATGCTCACCCTCCTGTAATGGCACTGCCTACTTTGTAACTGACAAGCAGAAGCAATGAGAAGAAAACTTTAAAGTTCCCATCAGCACATCTGCACTGTGCTGCCTTGTAAGGCCAGTCCCTCCACTTGGGCACTAGGTCCCATCCTCTGATCTCACATACTTAACCAATTCTCCCCCTCCCCCCATCACCCCACTGTTCCTAAACTCAGTTCCCCCCTACCCATCTGCATACAAACACACCGTTTTCCCCTCCCATTTAAAAAATAACAAGAACAGAAACTTAACACCATTTGCCCCTCCAGCTAATGCACCATTTTTTAGCTCTCCTTTACAGTAAAACCTCTCAAAACACTTTTTCCTACTATCTCCAATTCTTTTCCTTCCATTCTTTTTTAAACCACTCCAAACAGGCTCCCCTTCTCCGCTACCATCTCACTGAAACTACTCACTGAAACTACTCTTATCAAGGTCAACAGTGACCTCCATGTTGCTAACTCTAATAGTTGATTATCAGTCCTCACTGTACTTGACCTGTCAGGAAGCTCTCATACTCCTTCCTCTGAGAAACTACTAGACCTCTCCACTTATAGAACCTCTGATCTTCTCCGCTAAACCTGCTCTACTCACAAGCTTCACCATCAGAGTTTCACGGTAACTCAAAAAATGTTAGAATCATCTTTGACTTTGCTCTTTCACAGCCTATAGCCCATCCTCCACTAATCTTTTGGGCTCTATCTTCAAAATACATTGAGAATACAATTACTTACCACCTCCAATGTCACTACCCTGGATCCAAGCCACCATTATTCAACCAACAAAGTATTACTGACAGCCTAGTATGTACCAGGAGCTCTTCTAGGTGCTTAAGATACAATAGGTGAACAAAAAAGAACTTAAATCCTAATGTCAGGAAACAGAATGTAGGAATTTTATTTATTGGATCATTGCAATACCACCACCTTCACATTCTTTTGAGGTTTGGGAAAATACATCTTCCAGAGGCTTCCTTAGAAAAGTTACATGGGAAGTAATTTTCTGAGGCCGTGTATCCGAAAATGTCTTTGTTACACCCTATTATTTGGATACAGAATTCTAGCTTGAAAATCATTTTTTTCACAGAATTCTGAGAACATGATTTTAATGGCTTCAAGCTTTCAGTATTAAGTCTAATAAAACTGATGACTTAATTTTTTATATGTGAAATGTATGTGTTCTAAAATTTCATGGTGATATGCCTCAGTATGGATCTTTTTTTAATTGACTGCACTGGGTGCTTGATGGAGCCAGTGATGTGCTAATAAGTTTAATAATTATTTCTCTGAAGGGAAAAAAGCCAGGATTTGCAGCGCTTGCCCATTTCTATGATGTAAATCCTCCTGCTGTCGTCAATCTCAAGGCACTAATGTGACATCACTGACGGCAGAATTGTCAAGAGATGAGCAGCGGCACATCACTGTATAGTATTTTCAACAAACAGATAAGACAGATACAAATAACTTCAAGAGCTTAAGTGATAGTAAAATAATCATGAATTAATAATTAGAAAATAATTAATTGTTAATGTCTGTGTTTTGCAACAATCAGCTTGCAAAAAGTTCCTGAAAGTTTAACAACTGGCTCTCACAAGCCAGTATGAGCCAGCTCCAGCACACCACTGCATGGTCCTTGCCAATCTGGAAATGTATATTCTTCACACTAGAAAACTGCCTTACATTGCTTCCTCCTCTTTATTTTCTCTACTGCTCCTTTTGGAATTAGCCAGATACTGGACCTCCTGGGCAAATCCTCTAAATTTTTTTTTACCATTTCTCTCCCATTTTCCTACTCTTATCTTTTTATTCTACTTTCCTGGAGAATTCCTCAACTATATCTAACAAAGCTTAAATTTCTAAAGCACCTCACTGTTCTAGCAATGTTCCTGTTTTTATAGTTTCAATTATTTCAGTGAACACCATGTTGTTTATTTTTACACTGTTTTATTTTAGTCACTATCTTTCAAAATAAAGGCTTTTCTTAGTAACTCATGATCCCTGGTGCCCATTTTTTTTTCCTTAAACATTTATTCTAACCTAAAATAGATCAATTTTCATTTCTTTTTAACAGAAGTTTACTGAAGATTATAAAATTGAGCACTTGGACCCATGTGTTCACAAGAAATAATTTCAATTTATATATACATTATGTTTTCAATGCAGCAAAGTATAAGATGATTAATAATTTGAAAATAAGAAGAAAAATGTAATGAAATAATATAAAATTTCAAACAGTATGAGAATAATTTGCTCTATACTTTTTATGTCAAATATTGAAAACTAATTTGACTATGGCATTTAGATTCCCTTGGCTATATTTAAAAGTGTGACACCTTAAACTTATACAATATTACATGCCAACTGTATCTCAATAAACCTGGGGAAAATAGAAATGTTATAGTAATTTTATTTTTAAATGTAAATGTTTAATATACACTGAAAATTAAATCCTCTGTAATTATTTAAATTTAATAGTAAAAAAATTTTTTAATCAACTTAAAAATTAATATGTCAGGAGATCTAGTTTTTCAAAAACTTCTGCTGGTATGAGGCAAAATTTTGAAGAGATCGCAAAGCTAGAATGCCACCCTTCTCTTCAACCTTTTATTTTCTCCTCCTGGAGCCTCCTACAGTTTCACTTAATTATGGGTGCATTCTGAAATGAATTTTTAGAAAACACTGCTTCCTCTCGTTCCTGATGACATCAGTCATTCAACAAATACCTAATGTGCTCCTCCCACATGAATGACACTGGCCTAGGTGCTGTGGACAAGGCAGAATAGACAAAAATCCCTGCCCCCATACAGTGTACCTTCCAGTAACTTCTCTGATGTTTTGACTGAGTGTACTCAGCTTTTGTTATTTAGTTAATAATAACCTGCTTAATTTTAAAGTTAATTTTAAAAGCAGAAAATTCTTTTCAAAATGAAAAAAGGCAAAATCTGTCCACGTTCTGCTTTCAAAACTCCTTCTATACTGATTAGAGACGTTAACAAGGCAGAAAATTTGACTAAACCAGAGGAAAAGGAAAAAGCGTGTTTAATTTTCTGAAAAGCAATATTTATCTATTTTTAATCAAGTACTGTCCTTCTACATAAATGTGATGCCACTGAATTAGGTCTCTGCTTTGCTCATTTTCCCCAGTGGCAGTAAGGCTTACTCTGATTCATCCACTCACTCTATTCTGATTTATCCTGGAACCTAAAACAGGTATTTCCCATAACTGGCTGAGGTTAGGGAAGAAATAATTTAGGCATGTGGAATCTGATGAGGCACTGACTGATTAAAGTAGGATTGAACTTAGGCCCTTGGTCCAAAATAACCAGTCATTTCACAATAAGGCACCCAGACAGCCATGAGGAGCTCTGGTTTACAGGAGGTGGGGATCAGCTTAGGGTGACCTAGGTGTCCTGTGAAGAGCCTCCAAGTGTCTCTTCTTCAAGTCGGTCAGTTTCCCTAGGGAATTATCTCTAATCTCCCGCCCAGGGAGTATAAGCCTCGATGCCATCTGTGATAAGGGAGATGGGAGTCTTCCCCATCAGCATATCAATTTTCACTTAATTTTTGTTTTAATCGTGACATGTCTCACCTATCTGCTCAGCCATGCCACATGAACATAAAACCCAGAGCCTGCATGGTTCAGTTTCTCCAGAGAATAAAGCCTTTTGCTGAGGTGGGGAAGAGGCTGTCATTTGGCAGTGCAGGCTTAAGGAAAGGAGCTAGAGTATCTGATTGCTCCTGTTAAGACTTTCATGCAATCCTACTGATTTCAGCCTCATAGGTATCTTCGAAGTGTGGAGGGCCTCCAATTTCTTAGCCTTTTCCAGAGCTCTCTGGTGCAAGGCAACTTGTTTCTTGACAGCTAAGCTCTGGAGTCTTAAGTTTTTGTTCCCTGAGGTATGCCCAGGTAGTTATCACTCCTCCACTGGCTCTTCAGCTTCTAAAACTCTGTTGTTATCTTCTCTCCCATTCTCCTTGTTCTTGTAGGGTTATACCTCTTCTTTTATTGTCATTTTAGTGGGGTTGAGAGATGAAGCAGAGATAAACATAGCTGTTCAACACACGTTTAATAAAAAGTTATAAAATTATTTCCCTAGTCATTCACTCAAAAAATATTTAAGTGCTTGACAGTGCATCACTGAAGATAAAGCAATAAATACCAAAGACACAGTCTCCATCTTTCTGCAGCTTACATACAGTCTACAAGGAATAATGGACAACACACAAGTAATTCCTCAAGTGCTGAGAGAAAGGAGAAGGTTAGGACGACAAAAGAGGTCACAACAGGCGGACCGCCCCAAGGCCTGGTGGGCAGAAAGAATATGGGAAGGTTTCCTGAGGTAAACGACTCAATTTCCTAAAGAAAAATTCAGCCTGTTAAGCCTAGTGGAACAGCTTACCGGCGCTGGATCTGTCTTGCAAAATTGTTGCTGGAGGCTGAGCAGGGAAACTGGACTTCACTATGCAGGGTGGCATTACGGAAGAGATCACAGAAGTTCTCAAAGAGCTCCAAAAGCTCATCTGACGTGTTCTCAAACACAGCGATCACCTCTGTTGTCACCATATTATACACCACAAAGAAAGATGCCTGCAGAAGAACAGAGAGACCTGAGGGGCAGCTGAGTATAGCATCATGCCTAGCAAATTTATTAGTTGGCTAAAAATGCAAGTTACCCAAGTAAAACAACCAAACACCCCTGCTCCAGCAGCAGGGCAGAAACGTGGCGCCAAGTGGTTCTGGAAAAGGAGGAAGCCTCAGTGGGCTTTATCCATCAAGAGCCTCGGTGTTCCCTGATTTCCCACTGTACCTGTGCAGCTGGAATTACTGAGCTGTTCAGCATATATGTATAAAATAGTTTCCAACCTTTTATTTCAAACTGTGCAAATTTAGTATTTTTTCCTTCCAAGTGTTTATTCCTTACTGGCTCCCCAACTCACCTTGAGATTAAAAACATTGTTTTAAAATGCCAGATTTAATTTTCCTTCCAGCTGAGAAAGTGATTTGCAGCTACAAGTCGCCTGTTGGTAAATTATTTTCTCTTGTGTATCTATACTTGAAAGTTCAATTTAGGGGCATTTCTTTTTCCTCTCAATATTTCTAACATGCAGAGGAACACCTTAAGTATACTATGTCCACTCAGGCAAATTGTAACCAAGCAGGGTGCTACTGCTAAACAAATGAAAAAAATCAAAGCAGCATTTTCCATTTCCTTCCCATAAATGTTCTTTCAGCCAAGAGCATTTGTAACATACATTTGAGATTTGTAGCAATTAAGATCAGAGGAGGAGCCTGAAAAGCATTCAAATGCCATAGGTGGCAGAGTTACTGCTTTCTCTGAAAGGGCCCCTGGGTGACTGGCCCTCTTTAAACCCCCAGTGCAGTGCTCTGCTCAGCCTAATGAGGAAGCTCCAGGCACCCCTAGTTTTTGTCAGAGTGGATGCAGCAGTATGAATCAATCTGCAAGCTTCCAACAGGATTCTATAAGTTTTCAGAACAGTAGGATTAGTACTCCCCCTCCTATGATTAAATTTAAATCTCCATTACCAATTTCTTGAGACACTGGCCCACCTGTTTCACTGGTAATTAGTCCTTCCCAAAGCTTATGTTACATGACTTTTGTGGTCACCTGGAAATTAAATTTGGCTGTAAATTAAAGAGGCTGGAAGGTAACCTGAGAATAATACCCATAATATTAGCAAGGCTTTGTGTTTAGGTGCACTTTTTACTCATTAACCTTACTGGAACCTATCAAATTAAACTGGGGAAGGCGAGGGGAGGACAAGTAGGGCAGAGAGATTTGGTTTAAAGTTACAAACTCTATAAGCAAAGCACAGAGCCCTAGTAATGTTTCTGGCTATAACTTACTGTAGGTACTGGAAATAAGTAGGTCATGTTTTAGCAAAGGCAAAAAGGATAATCTCAAATGCAACAGTCACAGACAACTTATTCCCTCCAAAATAAAAAGGTAATTATAGCTCAAGCCTAAATAAGAAACTGACTCATGTCCTTTCTATAAACCTGGACAACACTTTGATCATACCAGGGCTTCACCAGGATTCATCATAATTATGTGAATATAGAATTATACAAACATTTACTAGCCTTTCCTCTAGTGGACTGGGAAATACAGGGCAGGAAGGTACAGAAATCAAGGGCTTCACCACCAACCTCCCATGACACAAAACATGAACTAGATGCTCACCCATGATGGCTCAATGGGTGACCTCACCTTTAATAGGGAAGAAAAAGAATCCAGAAAAAAATTATCTCTAACCATATTACTCACTCCGCCCACTCCCACCCTTTTTTTTTAGAATACACAAGTTATGATTCAGAAGACAAATGTTAGAAAACATTTTACCATGGATGGCTCGAAAGGTCTTAGGAGACAATTTCCTGTACAGCCTCTCTTAAGGGTAGAATCAGCCACAGGTCAGTGAGAGATACCAGGCTCAGCTGACTTCACAGTTTACTGGTTTGCTCTGCTCTGAATTTCCAAGCTAGTATCTAAGAGACAATCTGGAAACAGGAGAATGGGGGGCAAATGTACAGAAAGGTAGTTCTCTTATTTGGTCAACACTACAGTAGAGCTTCTCAAAGGGAAATGCCCAAATAATCCTGAATTTCAGCATGGTGTTTCAACTCAAGAGTCAGAGCTCTTACTGTGATCTTAATACCACCTTGTTCCTATTGTGAAATGCCTCTCTCCCCTACCAACATCTTTCACCCAAACTGAAAAGCCCTCAGGACCTGCAGTCTGGATGATCCACTTGGCAGATCAGATATTTTGGCTTCCTTTTGATCTTGTCAATGCTCTGCAACCTATGTTCCAGCACATGGGCAAGGTCAGGGTAAAGTCATAACACTTAACTCTGTCAAATGAACTTACCTGATAGTTACATCCTAAAGAAGACTTTGTGAAGAAATATATTGACATTAACTACTTAAGCAGGAAAGAAAAGATCACATTCTTAGAAGACTTTCTTTTTTGCATGGTGGGCTCATTCTCACTGCCAGAACTAAAACAGTCAGACCAACAAGCACAATCTAATACCAAATCAAGGCAGTATCCATAGGCAGTCAAACCTTGACCTTTTAGCATTTGGGCTTCCATCTCAACAGTACTGAACATGCTCTGCAGAGGAATCAGGGTAATAATCACAGAGCTGACTACCTGCATGTCAACAGCTTGGGATTTGGCTTCTGTTTGTCCAAATTACTACATGTGTCCAGAGAAAAATGGAGCTGTTTTAAGTTTGACTGAACCCTAGGAAGGCAAAACTTCAAGACTACAAAAAATGTGCGTTTCTGAGATGTTGGCCATAGGCAAAAAGAGAAATCTTCCTGTTTTGCCACAGAAACTGGAAAGGTAAATGGCAAGAAGGCTTCTCATACCTGTGATGGGTCTGTGACCCGCAGGGTTACGACATCCTCACTAGTATACTTGATAAACAGATGGTTTTCATCCAGAAGCTGCATTTTCCACATGCGCAGCTGCCGTAGTTGGTCAAAATACTGGAAGAAGCGCCTCTTGGCCATCGCACTCCCATCCTGTTCTGCTCGGCGCCACAGGTATACGAGCAGCCGGTGTTTCAGAGAGTTGATGAAAGGATCCCTGAAAGGACTGGCCATGCCCGTCTGGCTGTCGCGCTGTACCTCAGGGAAAACAGCTGACACAGTGAGCAGATCATCCTCATAGCAGAAGCGGCCAATGGTCCTCACGTCGATGAAAGTGCCTTCAGGAGTCACCTGGAAGACATGGATGGTCTGCTGCTGCACTGACAAGATGGCCAAGATATTCTTGTACAAGTACAGCCCCTGGTTGTGTGACAGGACGACTTTATCACACTTGAAGGTACGTGTGTCACATAAGCGGCCAGTGTGGAGGTCAATGATGTGCAGGGAGTAGTCCTCCAGAGGGGACCGTGGGTTGGGGGTCACAGATTCACTGTTCCGATAGACCTCATAAAAAGGAGGGTGAGGTTCGTCCGGGAGGTAGGCAGCTGAGCCCACGATGACACACCGGCAGTCGTCAGTGAAGAGGCTGCACTCCCGGTTCAGGTGCTCACCATTGGCTGCTACATTGGTAATGTGCAGCAGGACAAAAAAGCGTTCGAAGAGCCGACCGCGGATGTTGACTGACCTCTGGTCATTGCCATTGGACAGGATCTCCCCCTCATAGCCCTGCAGTAGGTCCTCGGCTGCCTGGCAGCCCTGGTACTCATAGATTTCGAGAGATGTCTGGTCTGAAGAGAAAGCAATGAAGTAGCGTCCATCAGGTGAGAATTTACGCAAGAAACAAGGTGGCTTCTCAACGTTGACAACCGTGAAGTTGGGGAAGACATTCTGGTGGAACACTCGAACCTGATGCCAGTGGGTGCCTGCCTTGCCTGAACTGATCCGCCGGCGTTCCAAGCGGTGAATGACATTTTGGTTTTGGATTCTTCGAGGTTTGATAGTAGAAACATGATGATCCATTATCACATTGCTGCATGGAAAAATAAAGTACGAGTCAAGCAAATAAAAGACAATTTCTCAAAACATAAATACAGTTGACCTTTGAACAACAAGGGCGTTTGAGGTGCCAACCCCCTGCAGCCAAAAATTCAAGTATAACTTACAGTCAGCCCTCAGTATACACAGTTCCTCCACATTCGCAAATTCAACCAAATCTGTGTTTTCAAGGGTCAACTACATACGCAAGTCAAATAGATTTCCCTCCATATATCCTGGGCCTAGGGGCTCCCAAGATGATAGTGATCAGCACTTCTCCTTCCCAGATGATAGTTAGGAAGTGGTCCAGACATTTCTGAGTCTAGAAACAGGTTTTAGGGAAGGATCTAACTCACTAGGAATACGTTCAAAGCATGCTTAGCTGTTGGGAATACTCAACAGAATAAATCTATAACTACACCGAATTTGTTCAGTGTAAGCATCACACTCAATGCACATTCATTAAATAAAACCATATTTATTGGGCTGTTAAGATGTCCATAATATCCAAAGCAATCTACAAACTTAATGCAATCCTTATCAAAACCCCAATGTTATTTTTTGCAAAAAGAAAAAAAAAGGAGAAACAAAAGAAAAATTCGTCCTAAAATGCACATGTAATCTCAAATAGTCAAAACAATTTTGCAAAAGAACAAAGTTGGAGGACCCAGGCTTCCTGACTTCAAAACCTGTTACAAAGACACAGTAATCAAAAAAGTGTAGCACTGGCATAAAGACAGAAAAATATACTAAAAGAACACAATTAAGAGTCGAGAAATAAACCCTCATGTATATAAACTCAAATTAAGAAGTTCAGAGAACCCCGAACATTATAAACCCAAAGAAATCCATGCCCAGACATATCATAATCAATCTGTGAAAAACTAAGTCACAAAGGAAAAATCTTGAAAGCAACCAGGTAAATGACACATTACCTATTGGAAAACAACAATTTATATATCCATGATGTCTCATGAGGAACTACAGAGGCCAGAAAAAAAAGCAGAACAACATTTTTAAGTGTTGAAATGGCTGTCAGTTTCATCATTCATATCTCAGCTAAAAATAGTAGCACTTTAGAATTTTCCGACTACCTTACCTAAAGTCATGCCTTTTTCCAACCACATCAATCTATCATTTTGCCCTATTTTCTTCAGCTCTTCTTACTTTCTCAAATTATCTTATTTGTTTACCTTGTTAGTATCTGTCTCCCCATATCAGACAGCAGAGACCTGTCGAATTCCTTGCTGAATCCCCAAGACCTAGAACAGTGCCTGAGACAAGGTAAGTGTTCATAAATATGTTAAATGAATGAATGGAACATCTCACAAGGGACTTGAAGGATAAAGAACTCACTAGGCAAAGTAAAGGATGAATATTCCAGAAAGAAGGTAGCTTTAAGATACATTTAGAAAGAGCACAGCATGGCACATTTGGGAAACAATAATTCCAAGAGGTCAGAACACAGGAAGCACAGAGTGAATAAGAGGAGATAAGAAAAGTAGAACTAGAGCCAGATTGTAAAATAAAATACTTTTTTATGTCAGGCCACACAAGTTATTACAGGTTTTAAGCAGAGGAGGGACTGATCCAATCAATCTATATTTCAGAAATAAAAACATACACACAATGAGGGAATTTATTTATATTGTCTCCTAAGAGATTTGAAATTCCTTATATAAGTACATATATGATCTAGTCAAGCTAAAGATGTACATACCTCTGACTGAGCAAATCAAGTTTCTCAGACTGCTAGTCATAACTCACTAATGGCGCTTTGAAATCAATTTACTGGATATACTGATTAACATTTTTAAAAATGGAATGAGAAAGAGAATACCAAACTGTATCACACATAGTAAGGGTAAGCACTGTTGTGTGAAACTTCTGTTTCAATTACATATACGAGTTACAAGGGATGGGAGAGGCTGCGCCATCCAGGTGATGAGGGCTCAGACCAAGGGTGTACCAGGGAGCCCCCTTAATGACTGGCAGGCTTCTCTTAAGGGTGACAGGCAGGGAACAGCCTGATTCACCCCCTCCCCAATGACTGAAAGAAGAATGTCCCCTAGACAAGGAGTTCTTAACCATACAAGCACTGGGTGAGGATATAAAATATATTTCCTAATGATCCAGACTAGAGCAAGAGACTGCAGACTTCTACCCTCAGGCCAAATCTAGCCTGCCTGCCTGTTTTTATAAATAAAGTTTTACTGGAACACAGTCATACCCCCTCATTTACATCTTGCCTATGGCTGTTTTTGCCCTACAAAGGCATAGCTGATTAGTTGAGACCAAAGAGCACACAGCCCACAAGCCTAAAATAGTCTGTCAGCCCCTGATCTTAAGCACTGATTCCCAACTGGGGCAATTTTGTAATATATGGACATATTTTTGGTTGTCCTAACTTGGGAGGGAGTGAGGGGTGCTACGAGTGTCCAGCAAATAAAAGCCGGGATGCTGCTAAACATCCTACAGTAAACAGGACAGCCTCTCACATCTGGCCCAAAATGTCAATAATGCTAACGCTGAGAAATCCTGATCTAAGAGAAATGTCTGTAGATATATTAACAGGAGACATATACAAGAACATCTGTAGCAGGACTGTTAACAACAGCAAAAACTGACAATACTCCAAATGCCCATCAATGGTAGACTAGATAAATTTATCCAGTTCTATTCATGCAGTGGAATCTTATGAAGCAATGAATTAACACCCTACAGTTATATATAACAACATAGATGAATCTCAGGCACAACGCTGAATGAAGGAGGCAAGCTGCAGGATATATACACTGTGATTCCATTTACGTAAGTTTCAAACAATGTCTATTTTAAGAATACAAATATGTATGGTATATATTTACAAAAGCAAAGGAATTATAAAATTCAAAATAGTGCTTAGCTCTGATGAAGAAATGTGATGGGAGTTAGAGATACACTGGCAATTCCAAGTGTTATGTTTTCTTGAATCAGCATTCATTGTACTGTTACTCTTTTAAAAATTACATGTTTTGAAAGTATTATTTGTACATACTCAGAAATTTTTTTTAAATTAGAAAACAATCATTGTAAAGGGAAAACAAAGCTAGGACAATAAAATTAAGCCTGAAGTACACAGAAACACATACCATGAGGACCTGCAGAACTGCCAAGCTTCTAATTTGGCTCTGACTTTCTCAGCAGACAAGGCACAGGAAAATACAATCAGTTACAGAATTTGCACTGCCAATAAGATAAAAACTTAATGGCTGCTTGGAAGGAGCACAGCAATTCCGAGCACTGGATTTTAAAAGAAATCTCTCTCATGAGTCTTCTCAAAGGACCTTGGCATGATACGGTGAACAATATCCTCCACTTTGGAATAATAAACACAATATTGAGTTTCATAAAGCTACTCCTTTAAATAGTGACAGAGCTGATGTGACTATTTTGATACAGTCCAAAAAACACACTATTAAGGTTTAAGCACTTTAAAATACCAAGTAATGCACAAAACTGCCTTTCTCAATCCCTGCCCAGGCCACCTCTGCCACCAGCACTGTGCCAACTTAAAATGGGGCTTGGAGGCAGAGAGGGAGACCAGAATGGGATGAGAGAAGTAGGTAAAGCCCAAGAATGGGAGAAGGAATAGGCATTAGGCACCATCGAGCAGATCAACCACATATAACTGAGTTGAATAAGGGATACTAGTGGTTCCACTCAGAAAGAGCCACTGATCATTTTAAGCAAAGTAGATGCTTAATTCTAAAAAAAAAAAAAAAAAACTTGTGTACCTTTTGAGCAGTCCCATCTTAAACTCTCTGATTTGCTTTTTTAAGGGAAAGACACCAGTACTAGGGTGGAGAGAGTAGAGGGGTGGGGTGGGTGGAGATGAAGGCCTGTTAGCTTCAGCTCCAAATTGTACAGGAAATCCTCACTGAACTTCCTAACACTTCTCTCGGTGTGCACTCCCCCGCCCCGTCTGTCTCTCTAAATTTTTTTATCACACAATTATGGTTTCTAGAGACGATGGAATTCTAAGTCTTTTTCAACATGTCCTGTTATTATTCCAATTATAAGATACATGATCATAGAAAAATTCAAATATAGAAAAAGTACATAATGAAAGTCCTTTCTAGTCAGAGTGGGCATTAGGAAAAAAGTAGAGTAATTTAGGATATTCTTCCCAAAAGCTGCCCTGTTCCAGTGAGTGGCCCATGCTAAAAGCAACCAGAAACCTGAGCGTCTTCCTTGATACCTCTTTCCTTCAGCCCCTATCCCTGATCAGTCACCAAACTCTGGAGATTTTCCATTCTAGATAGTCCTCTACTGCACCACCTTCTCTCTATCATGATCTGCCAGAACCTTCATCCGAAATTTATAATTTCATGTCTACATTACTGCAACTGCTTCCTAAGTGGTCTCCCTAAACCCACTCCTGTCCACTTCTAATCCATTCAACACCAGAGTAATCTTTTCAAAATGCTTTTGTGATCACATCCTTTCTCCTATGGATTAAAATATGTACCTTCCAATTGCTCTTAATGATAAGGACCAAAATCCTTACTATGCCAACCAGATGCCTCAAAGCTCTCAGCTCTGCCTCTCCAGCCTCATCTTTTTCCATTCAACCCATTTCTCCCACAGGTGTCCTCCCTCCTGCTTCAGAACCTTGGCACCTGCTCTTCACCTCTGTCTCAAAAGGCTCTTCTCACTTTACCGACTTAATTTCTATTTCAGATATCAGCCTAATCACCACTTCCTCAAAGAAATCTTCCTTCACCCTCCCCATCAGTTAAATACCAACATATCAGCCATACCTTTCCTTCATAGCACCTACCACACTTGCAACTTTGTCTCTGCATTTTACTTATGTCTATGGCCCTAGATGATGAACTCCTGACCAGTACACAAACACACTCTGTATGCCCATCACAGCACTTAACTCCTTGCTAGGCCTCCTTTCCTGAATGTTGGAAAGTTCTTTGCCAACTCAAGTATCTACTGGGGCTGTTCCCTCTGCCTTGAATGTGTTTCCTCTCGCCCTTGCCATACTTCTCAAGTTGCAGCTTGAATGTCATCTCCTTCAGGAAGTCTTACTCTGACCACCCTTTCTAAAACATATTTTTTGCTTTCCCATTACTTTTTCTGTTCGTCTTCTCCATAGTACTTGTCACAGTTTGAATCTATACTTTCAGTTGCACGGTTAGGTGTTTAATGTCAGACTCCCCCGTAAACTATACTCTCCAGACAGAAGTAACCATGTCTACTTCAGTCCCCTTAGTTTTCTCAGAGCCTAGCACTGGGGCTGACCCGTAGCATGTGTTCGGTACGTTATCTATGAAACGGAAGAAGCAAGCCTGGCTGAACTGGGCAACTCATTATGTGGTACTAAGCAAGTCCTTTTCCCCTGCTGGGTCTGTTTCCCCGTGCCGGCAGGTGCACCTAACCCTCAGTTCCTTCTGATGGCTTCCTAAACGGGAAGGGGATACCTAGGGGCGGGCACACACGCCCAAGGGGGCGCCCCCGGAAAGAAAAGCCCGGGGCGGGGCCTCAATGGGAAGAGAATTCTGAAGGAGGGCGGGGGCCGCTGGGCCTCCGCGTCATGCGGGGAGGGGGCACCCCATGGCGGCAATCCGAGGAGGCCCGGGGAGGGCCTGACGGGCTTGGAGTCTGGGCCAAAGAATGAGAAGTCCTCACCTGTTCGGTCCGGGTTCAAAGGGTCGAGGCGAGGTACCCCCCGGCCTGCTGGGCGCGCGCCTCCCCCGGCCCCGCCCCCGCCATGCCTCGGGACCCGGCGCCTGCAGCGGCAAAGCCCGCTTCCGCTAGCCACCGGAAGTGCGGCGCAGCGAGAAGGGAAGTGGGGAGAGCGCCGTGCCGTCCAGCGGCACTGAGAGACATTACAGCGCTCCCTGGTGCCCGGAGGAGGCTAGAAGCCGTAGGGGCCCAATGGCAGCAAAGGAAAAATTTAACCAGGCGCCCTAACCCGGGCACCTGGGTGATCTGTGGCAAGGTCTCTGCCCCTGCTGGGCACATTTGCAAAACCATGAATAAAAATTAACTTTTCACCTTTTGATTAGTTGCACCATTTTATCAGCTGAGAAACTATTTTCTGTTTTCCCCTCCTAGACACTGAGCACTTTAAAGACCAGGGCTCCACTTATCTCTAGAGAACACTGCCTAATACATTTACCAGCACACAGAGGACGTATGGTAAAATCTTCTTGCACTAAATTAATCTTGTAACATTTACTTTCACTTACATTATCTCATTTGGTCTCTTACAAGCTGGTTCCTCCCTTGAAGTGTTTGCTTTGTCCCCTTTCTGGATAACTTGCCCCCAAATTTCCCCACAGCCTCCTTCAGGTAATTCAGATCTAAGTGCAAATGTCACCTCTTCAGAGGGCTTCCCTGTCCACTCTCATTCCACTGCCATCAAGCTATTTCTGCATAGCACTCATCATCGTCTGATATTACCCTGTTCTTCCTTTTGTTTCAATGTCTTTCTTTGTTATGTTTCCTTTGCCCCCACTAGAATGTAAACTCCATGAGAGCAGGGGGTTTTGTCCTGTTTTCTGTTATATCCTCACCTAGATAGGGATTTGGCATCTTGCCGATGCTCTCAATCTGAGACAGGACGGGACCTGGGACCTGGGATACTTTGCTGCAGTGCTTGCACCTGGACAAATAATGTCTCCTCCAGCAACATAATATAAGGAAACTATAAGGGACTAAATATGAATGTGCAATGTGCAACTGGGGCAAATTATAAACAGCAAGATACAAAAGGGCAAAATCCCAACTGCCACTTCTGAGGTGTTGGAAACAAAAGCAGGGTATTGTGCACGATCCCTGCACATAGCACCACCAGTGGGTGAGCAGACCACCTGAGCCACCCCTCTGGCCTGACCCATGAATCTGCCCCTACCCTCACCCCATTTAAGGGACAAGCTCATCCCCACTTTGGGAACCAGCAAGGGAACCTGTTACTTATTTTCCATCCCTCATGCTTCAGCACGAGTCCCAATAAAGCCTTGCCTGAATTTCTGGTCTGGCTTCTTATCAATTTCTGTTGATTAGGGAGTCCAAGAACCCTGGTCAATAACAAATGCATGAATGAATGGCTCTGCTCACAAGGCTCACAGCATCTCTATGAGGATGAATATTTATTGGCTCTTACAGAGGAGGAAACTGAGGTTCCAGGAGGAGAAGTGACTTGGAGATGAAGGGTGGATAAGAGAAAACAGTGTGGTTTGTAGGCCCCTCTTGACATTTCCAAGCTGAGTGTTCTCCGATAACAGACTTTAGAGTCTCTGTTTCCGCTCCGTAAAATGAAGATATCGTATGCAGACAATACCTTAAGTTTAAAAAAAAAAAAGGAGGATTTCTACATTTCAGGTTGTCCCCAGCTTCGTGGCTGGGGTGGCCCTTGGAGCCAGGTCTGAGTGAGCTGCTGGCCTTCTCCATTCAGCCTATCAGATGATTTCCCTCTCCAGGGGTCAGCTCTCTCTCACCCCTCCATGGCCCTCCCTGGCCACTCCTGCCCACCATGAGGGAGGCAAGACTTTCTTGAGCTACTCTGATTTTTTCAAGGAGAACCATTCCTGTCGAGTTGAGTGGTTTAGACCAAAAGCATTCTGGGACATGGAATTCATCACACTTTTCTCCTTACTTTTGTATGGGTTTCAAGTGGTCCATAACAGCAACAGTAACAAAAGCTGAAGCTTCTCTGCAACCTGCCTGGCACCCAGTTTATGTTTCTGTTTACAGATTAATTTACTCTCATGCTTCATCTACGAGAAGAGAAAGCACCTCTCCTAGAATGTAGACCCATACTGCCCTGTCCCTGGCATGCCACTTCCTGGGGATGACAGGAAAATGGGGGCTGTGCCTTCCCTTCTCTGCTGACTCTCAGCTTATAAATTTTGCTTAAAGGGGAAAAAAAAAGGGAGTTTTGCAGTGAAGCTGGTACAGTTCAGAGTCCAATATTTCATACCTACAAATTACTTTACTTATCTATACCCCAGTTTCCCCATCTGTAAAATGGGGTTAATAATTGAACTACCTTTATCATAGGATCAGTGGGCAATAAGATTGCATGTAACACTGTCTGATACATATTTAGCCTCAATAAATGTTAACTGGTATTAATTTGGCTCTTACCATGTGGGACCACCTTGTCTTGGAATCCTATAGGTTTGTCCCATCAATGAGGCTGTAAGCCCCTGGAGAATGAAAACTATGTTTCATACTCCCATGCTCCCACCTCATACTGACAGATATAAGTTCTCTGTGAGTCAGCTCCATCCTGTGATCCTGCCACTAGCTTACATGGCCTTGGCAAATCACTTTTCTCTGTCTGCTTTCCCATCTGTGAAATGGGTACACTAGGGAGTTAAGGGGTGGGGAAGCCATTGTGTTCGTGAAAGATCTAATTTTTACAAGAACTTTCAAATCAAATAAATAATATATGAATACATTTACACAGATTTAATTACACAAATAACAGGAATATATTACTCTTGTAAAACTGCCAATAATATAGAAAGTATAAAAAGTGAAAATCCTCCTTCACATCTTCAATCTCATCTCTCCCATTGTAGTAATTGTATGTCCACCCTTCCCGGCCTTTCTATAAATTATCATTATGTATGAATGAATATACAGAGATCTATAAATAGGACTTTGCTTCACTTTTTTCTTTCAATACAAATGGACATTGACTTAATATTGTTTTGTAAATTGCTCTTTCAATAAACACATTTATCAATATGTTTTGAAAGTTGTTCTATGTCAGCACGTACACATGTGACTCATCCGCTCTATTTCACAGTATGAATGTCCCATCATTTAACTATACTACTATTTATGGGCATTTAGATTTCTTCCAGTTTTCACCCTTATAAGCTGTCTCGGTGAATACTCTTCTGCATTCAACCCTGGGCAACTTTTTCAATAGCCAGTGCCTCCATCAAAAGAAATAAATAAATAAACCTACTTACCACCCTTCCTCCCAAAAAAACAATAAAAATGATTAAAAAGAAGAAAGTAATGTAATATTTACATTGGGCTACATTCGAAGTCAGCTCCATGAAGACCAGACCATTTCTCTTTTGCAACTCCTGTTTTACAGGACTATGCCTCTGTGGGGCGGGCCTCAAGCACACCAGAGGACACTTTCTCCTTCCACAGCTCTTCAGCCTGCCTCTCCCAGATGTTCCAACTCCTAATTCTCCACTGCTCCCTCTCAGTGTCCTCTAGCCCTAGGTCCTGAGCTCCCACTGCGCCCCATACCCCTTCCTCCTTTGTCCCTCTCAGGAGTCTCTATGCACACAGGGTCCCCAAGTGAGTGGGATGATGGAGTGGCAGAGGAGGGGCCTGAAGGACTTGAGAGCCTTTCTGTTCTCACTCCGGTCCTCCTGTGGCCCTTCTGCCGAGGCTTTTAGCAACTCTGCTCGCTATCTGCATTAGCCATGAGAGAAGGAGATGGGAACAAAAGCAAGTTGAGAGGCTCTTGTTCTATCTCCCTTTCCCGACGAGGCTGACAGAGCTCTTTCATTTCTATACTCAGTGGCAGACGTTCCTTACCCTGAGTATTAAACCATCCCACCATCATCATCATCAATCCTTTAATCATTAGTACATGTTTACTGTACACCAGACTTTTCGCCCATCATTTCACCTCCATGGGCTCACTTAATCCCCTGGGTAACCCTGTGTTAGGTGTTATCCCCACTTTACAGACACAGAAACCGAGACTCAGCTTCACTCCACCCTCTTGTGAAGCCCCGACCCTATTCTTGCTTTTCAAGGCTCTCTTCTTCATAAGTCCTTTACGGATAGTTGCAAGAAATTCTCAGTTTCTGCTTGCAGTTCTTCAGCCTTTAGATTTCAAATCCAAATTCTTATCAACTGCTTGAAGACATAGCTTCCCTCAATGCTCTCTGCTTAGTGCGTCTTGCCCCAGGAGTGTTGTTGTCATTGTTGGGGTTTTTTTGTTGCTGTAGTTTTGTTCTATTTTGTTTTAATCTTCAGTGACCCTGCAGGCTTGGGTCTTTCTCAGACAATCTTCCCGCTGCCTCTGGCACCTATGGCTTAGTGCTCAGGCCACAGGATGAGTTTTGTTCTGTTCGGTTTGGTGGGGGAAGACTAACTTCCAGATTTGGATCAAGAGGAACATGGCAGCAGTGTCTGACCCATTTCTTACCCAAAATCTCACACACACACACACACACACACACACACACACACACAGAGCTTTCTCTTGGCTTGAAAACGTTTAGGGAGAATTGCTCTTGTTCATATAGCAGAGAAGTATGGGCTTCAGAGTGAGACTGATTTGCGTTTAAACAGGCTCTGCCTTGCTGTCCTGTGCTGGGCTGCCCAGGGAGCAAGAATGGGGCTGAAATTTAGTTCTTGCTGACACCCTGGGATGTAAGGACCCCTGACACAGGACTGTATCAGCCAGGGAAGGAGTGTCTTTTTCTCCTTGGTTCATCCAGAGGACTTGCCTCTTTTGCAGTCAATCCACTCAGAGAGGGAGCTTTGTCCTAATTCACACAAAGGTGCCTTATGGTAGCAGCAACCATGGTTCAAATCTCATTTTTATCCTATGCTAGCAGTGTGACTTTACACAAGTGATTTCACCAATCTATTCCATTCAGCCAGTCTTTTTAGAACACTGGCTCTGTGCCCAGGTGCTGTGCTGGGCGTAGCAGAACCAAGGTAAGTCAGTCATGATTCCTGCCTCAGAGAAGCTGTCAGTCTAGTTGGAAAGACACAAACAGCTAATTTCTATATAATGTGGTGAGCACACAGTTGGAGGTCTGTACAACGTGGATGGATGGACACCTAACCCAAGACTCTGAGAATGGATGCTGCAGAAGATGCTGAAGGAGAGATGGGGATGGTGTTCCAGGCAACAGGGACCACGTGGGCAAAGGTATGAGATGCAAAACAGCATAGTGACTACAGGCAACAAAGCACAGCTGGGCATAACTGAGGCAGAAAGGGTAAGGTAGAAAGCAATGGGAGAAAGGGCCAAAGGCCCTGAGCCTCACTTTTCTCATCTTTAAAATGAGGGGGCAACAGTATTACTTCAAACAGTGCTAGATCCAGTTAGGTTATTCAATCAACAATCACTTCCCTGACCAAGCAGATTTGAAACTTCCCAAAGACAGCTACTGTGTCTTAGAATTACAGCTCAGGCCACACCTCACCTGGACACTGTGCTGAGAATAAAGTCTGTGTTAAGTAAGCAGTTTTTGATTGTATAGTGCCTAGTACATATTAGAGACCTAATGAGAATTTGTTGAATGCGTGCATGGATGAATAAGATAAGCCAAACCTGACATCTCCTCCTAGCCGTGCCTGAGGTACGGGGTTGGAGGAAGGTCTCTGGAGATGAGGAGAAATGGGAAAGACATCAGCCCCTTCCTTTTCCTGTGGAAGTAGCTCCCCCTTAAACCAGGGGTCCCCGGGGTACCTCAGGGCTGCCCTGTTCACTTCGACTCTCAGGGGCAGGACAAGGGAGCACGGCTGAGGTGTGCGTGGCAGGGCTGGAGAAGGGTGCAGGCGGAGCTCCCAGAAAACGATGTGTTTGCTCATGTTGCTTGCTGGAAATGAAAGCAAGAGGCTGGGGGGCTGAGAAGGCAAAGCCCAGGGAAAATAAAAAAACTTAGCTGCAGGGAAGAGCACTCTTCTTCCTGTGAAGGCAATGAAATTAGAGGTAATTGTGAGACACAGAGATTCGATAAAACCCAGGGAGGCTATCAGGTGAGGGGGGCCAGGACTGGCTGGGGACGTGGAACAGCTGGTCCTCCCCTCCAGCACCCGGTAATCGCCCCTCTGTTGTGACAATTGAACAAACAGTCCTTCCTGGCCCCGCACCGGCGCTGCCCCGTATTGGGGGCAGCTGGGACAGCTGGAGGAGCGGGGTGGCCTGGCTGGTACCCACAAGGCACCAGCCTAATCCTAACCCACCCCACGCCTGGGGTCTGGGGGCCCAAGAACTGTGGAGCTGAAACCTGCTTGGAGGCGATAGACTAACTGGAGTGGCTAAACTAGGACTGACCTTGACTTCCTATCGACCTGCAGGTGACAGGCCCCCAGAGGGGGGAGGATCTGTGGGGGAGGGGCAGGGCATCCCCTCCCTCCCTTCCTTTCCCCCATTGTCCTCCCGTTCACTCACTGAGGACCCAGGGTGAGGAACTCATACAGTAAAACAGAAAATGCGGTGCGGAGAGTGCTGGTTATGGAAGCATTGGCCCATGAGGATACACGCAGCAGGTGAGAGTGAGCCCAGATGCTCCCTAGTTAGGGAAGAAGTGATCTTTAACCAGGTCCGGTGCATGGCTCTCGGCTCTTGGGGGAGGAGGCAGAAGAGGGCAGCAGGGGAGAAAGCACAAGGCAAGGGATGCCTTCTGTTATTTTTATAATTTACAGTTTTCACTGTATTTTCAAAACTAAAAATGTTGCAGGTAAGGCTGGGAACAACGTAACCAGCTACGAAGAAGACACTGGTGAAACAAAGGCGGAATATCAGGCAGTGATCAGAGGTCTGGGATGAGTCTCTGTGTTGACTGGAAAGAGTATTCGTGACTGCTGTGCAGTGAGGAAAGCAGCATGTGGAGTGTGGACCCATTTCAGAGGGGAAAAGTTTATGTGGATAAGAAGAAGTCAGCAAGTTTGTACACTGGTCCATTGACAACAGTTATTCCTGGAAGGAGTAATGGGAAGAGATTCACTTTCTATTTCACACACACACATCGCTGCTTTTGATTTATAATGAGTGTGTTTTATTTAAATCATCAGCAAAATCAGTACAGATATGTAGCTTGAAGTATCTGAAAAAAAAAAAAACACAAGTAACAGCCCCCAGAAATGGTAGGTTGAGAAAAATGCTGAGTTTTCATACTGCTTATAATCCCCCTTTTCCCTCAGAACAATGCCATCCATGGCTGGAGCATCTCAGGGAGGACAAACTGTGTCCTTCATGTCACAGCCTAGAGACCTTGCCTTCAGCTCAGCTCAATTTGGCTTGACAAGCCCTGTATGTGAGCACCTTTATGCATGATGCCTGGTTAGCAGGGCATGGGGAGGCAACACAGGAGGAGCAAAATGAACCCCTGTCCTCAATGTGACTGACATATAGGGCTGGGGAGGAAATTCAGTTAGAAAGAAAAATGTGGAGATGTTTTGGAAGATCTCCACTGTCTGGACTTGGTCTGCAGGGAGAAGGGCAAGTGTGTGACAGGATTAGTGCTGATCCTCAGGGAGCTCATTCGGGGTGCTGTGGGAGGATGGGCAGGGAGGGTGGGGACAGGGCCATGAGGGATGAGAGAGGCGGGCTCATCCCTCCAGGTGATGAGTACATCCAGGTCAGAGGTGTACCAGGGAGCCCTCTCTAATGACTGACAGGCTTCTCTTAAGGGTGGCCGGCAGAGAACAAGCTGATTCAGCCCCTCCCCAATGCCTGAAAGAAGAGTGTCCCCTAGAGCAGGGGTTCTCAACCATGCCTGCCCAATGAACACAGCTGGGGAGCTTCAGAAATGCTTCGCCCTGGGTCCCATCCCCACGTATTCTGATTTAACTGATCCAGGGTTATCAGCCTGGGCACTGGACTATTTCAGAGCTTTCAGGGGATTTTAAAGTGGCATAATCAAACACAGTAAGAGCCTCAGGGGTCTGTCCCCAGACAGGCTCTCTCACCTCCCTCCTGGAATAGATGCCAAGCAGCTGAATGCTCTCTTCATAAGACTCTGAATTTTGGAGCTTTTCTGGGGAAAGTGACAACTGCATCCCCTGCAGTGTCGAGAGTATTCAGCTACCGTTGTCCAGTGTTACCCATTACGTTCTGCCTTCCAGAAATTCATGAATCACTTAATCCGCTGTTGATCTGTCTTCCTGTTTCCCTCGTCACTATGGGTCTATTTCCTTCTGTACATCATCGCCTTCTGCATGGGATTTCAAGAAAGCAGGAGGAAAACACATGTGTGCAGGGAGCCTCCCTAACCTGGAGGCTCTTTTCTGTCTTTTATGGGAACAGAGGTGCTGGGAAGAATTGTGGCCCTGGGGACCGCCAGCCTCCATAGTCCTTGGTGGTTGAATATAGGAAAAGGATACCATTTCAAGTATATTCATAAAGAAGCTGGATTCGGTCCCAAGATGCTAGGGGTGGGCTTTTGGAATTGGAAGTTGATATGTGTGGTCTGTAACCAATAACCACAGTAGCTGGATGTCAAGTTGGCCACCCCGTCCATGGTGAAGCCACCCAGAGTTACTCTCTTCTTCCCTCCACTCCACTGACCAAAACTAAAGCTGGAAGCCTGGGCTCAGCACAAGAGGGCAGAGTGTGGTGTGTGGGAATGCCCAAGCCCTCCATTGTGACTGCGGAAAGGTTAGTCACCCTCTTCTCTAATTTTTTTTCATTTCCTTTTTTTTAATTAAAAAAAGTTTTTAAAGTTTTTTTGTGGGGGAGGGGAGTAATTAGGTTTATTTATTTATTTTCTAGAAGAGGTACTAGGGATTGAACCCAGGACCTTGTGCACGCAAAGCATGCACTCTAGCCCTTTGAGCTATACCCTCCCCTAGTTACGCTCTGCTCTAACAGGAATCTCCCACATAACCGTCCAGGGAGGGATTTTTACAGCCCATCCCCCTGCCAGTCCATACATGATGAGTCTGGGAGACATCCAAGGTCCTTCTGGAGACTAGCCAGCCTTTGCCAGGGATCTGGTACAATGGGGACAGAGTGAAAGCCTGCAGCTAAGGACCACTGGATGGCCTTCTGACCAAAATGGGGCAGGCCGAAGGGATGGGAGGAAGAGAGAGAAGAGTGGGTATGCCTTCCCCTGCCACCTTCACAAAACATTACTGTCTGCTAGGGGCTGGGCCCCTCGGGGCATCTGATAAGGTTGTTAAGTCAGCCGGAACACCTGCTTACCATCTGGCACTTTCATCCTCCAGACAGGGCCACCCAGGCCTCCTTGCTCACCTTCTTGAGCCCAGTGGGCTGCAGGGGTCCCAACCACCTGCCGGGGTGAATGAAACCCCCAAAGCCCCAAGGGCTGTAAGTCAGGGTTCTGGGTTCTCAGGTACCACTTCAGGAATACTTCTTTGACTTCGTTAAGAGATGGGTTTCTAGCGATGATGTGCCCTCTCTGAGGCTCCTGGTAGTTTACACACAGATTGATTCTGACCTCGCTGAGATAACAGAGCAGCGTGGTTGCCGGGGCTGGAACAGGGAGAGTTTAAACAAGGCTGCCCTCTCTCCATATCAGACTGAACGGGAGCTGCCGCCCAGGGACCATCAATCATCTCAAATGCTGAGCTTCAGGATTTTATCTGCTGTACAATCACCTCATCCATTCCTCTCCTGGGCTCTGGAAACCATAGCATTTAGGGAGAAAGCACAGTACCTATGTTAGCAAATCTTGTTAGGTTCTATCTAGTGGCACATGATCCACTGATGTATATACTTAACTGTTTCAATAGAGTTCTGATTTGTGCTAAGAAAAACACAATTGGGGCTGATGGAAATATTCTGTATCCTCCCTGGATGATGATTATGCAGGTGATTATTAATGATTAAACATTATCCAGCTATATGCTTGTGTCCTTTATTCATGTCCTCTCTATATTATCCCTCTACTTAAAAATTTAAAAAAAACAAATCTATTTTTTTTAAAAAAAAAAAAGAATGTAAAACTGAATGATGCTAAACTATTCAGTTTAACACCCCCACTCCACAACCAAGGAGCCCAGGATGTATGTGCACAACTGGAGCCTTAGTGCTTGGATCTCTGCCTGCTTGGGGGTAGAGGGGTCAGCAGCAAGGTGGAAAGAGGTGAAAAATTTAGAGGTGGCACATCTGTATTTGAATCTTGACTCTGCTGTTTCGTGAGTCACTGGGCAGGTCACTTGACCTCTCTGTGTCTCAGTTTCCTCACCTGTAGAGTGGGGATAATATTCCCTGCCTTACCAGTTGTGGTGATGATCAAAGACATTAAATGGAAAGCACCTGAGACATCACAGATGACAGCGCGGATCACAGAGTAACAGCTGGTCCTTCAGGAGCCTGCTTCTCCTGCTGACCTTTACTTACCTTAGGTTGACACACCCACCATCTGAAATGAACTCTGATGTCACGTGGCACCAACTCTTCTCCTTCCACCTCCTCTAATGCATTCTCTGATTTTCCAACCTTATTCCAACTGCAGAAGTCCTGCTTATAACCCTTGACCTGTCCCCTGTTCATGCTGCCACCTGTTCCAGCAAGAGAGGGTCAGTCTTTCCTACTGTTTATTCTCAAGACCACCCAAACCCTACTTCTGTGCTCAGTGGCCCCAGCAGGAGCCCAGGCCACACCAGCTGTGGCCCCAACCCTACCTGTGGATTCAGGAGACCTTGGGCTAGGATTCCCATAGTGGATGAAGGGAAGGTCAACAGTATATTCAACACTTGCCAGTGTATACCAGAGGGTGGCCGGTTCTTAGGACGCAGGGTACAGCCTCAGTGCCCGCACACAGAGCTACCTGTACCCACTCAGACCTGTCCAGGTGAGGTGTCAGAGATGTGCATGGACACATCAAAGGCATCAGTGTCCATCTGTGCTCGTCCTTCCCCCAGCAAGCATGCCTGTGCTGCAGAGAATTCACTGCCTCCCCCAAACTAACCCTTTCCTCTATGGACCACGCAGTTTTCAAAACCACTCCCTCATCATGGACCCACTTTCGTTTCCCTCTCATGCCACCTAGAACCAGGCTACCCCCTTTCCTGCACTCTCAGATTCTGAATATTTAAAAACAACCATGTCTCCTGTTCTCAAAAGGAGTCTCCTCCATATTAAAGATGCCCCATTCCTTCAACAGTAGCCCAGACATGGGCCTAAAAAGATCCCCTTTGCAATGCCCTGCTTGGGTTCCATCATGGAGGCAGTAAGGAGCAAAATTAAGAAATAATGGCTGTTTTCACACCAGCTCCCAAGTGCCCATCCCAGGCCCTCCTCTGTGCTCTTCACACCCTTTTACCATCCTGCACCACGCCCCACCTGCCACCAGCTTCCTCTATGATTGATTCCTGGTTCACACTAATTAGACTTTGCTTGCAATGTGACAGGAACGAGAGCTTTGCCATTTTCTTTAAGGAAACCATGTGAGAGGCCAACCTGCTGGTAGTTTCCAAGCAACCCTGATGAGCCTACAGGAAAGACAAACTTAAGAGTGATAGGGCCAGAGAGCCTAGTTAGCAGCTATTGAATACCAGCCTCTGGTCCACTGAGAGGCACAAGTAAGGCCTGGCTGGCATTGGCTCCCATTGCTCCAACTGTCTTTTTAGATGGAGTGTGTGTGTGTGTGTGTGTGTGTGTGTGTGTGTGTGTGTGTGTGTGTGTTGTGGATGCATATGGAAGGGAGCTGGGAAAGACTAAAGGAGTGTTAGTCTTTCAGGGGAAACATAATAATGTATGCCATGGCAGGACAATTTACGAAATATCACATTTTATCAGTCTACTATTTAATTTTCCTTCCTGCCTCCTTAATTCTAGAAACTGAGCAGGACTTGTAATTCTGTACCTCAGAACAGGACAAAAAGCAGAAACAGCCTATTGGCCAAGACCTTTCCCCTCTTGTAAAATATTAAGCCACAAAACAAGAAACAATGTGAGGAATCTTGGAAAGGGTAGGGAAGAAGTGTGACAGTGGGGAAGGAGGATTTCCTGGGGTCCAGGAAGGAAACAGAGGTCTATGTGACTGCTGTTTAAGGACCTGGACACACTCCTCAGCAGTGCCCTAAGGTGATGGCAAGATTTTGTTAAAACCAAACTTGGGTCCACTCACCCAACACACAGCAAAGCCAATCAGCTGACACCGGGTTGTGGTGAAGGAAAGTACAGAATTCATTGCAGGGCACCAAGCAAGAAGAATGGGCAGTCCATGCTCAAAAGACCCAAACTCCCCAATGGCTTTCAGGGAAAGATTTTAAAAGACACTGTGTGTTGGTGGCAGGGGGGTTATAATTCAGTGGTAGAGTGTGTGCTTGATGTGCATGAGGTCCTGGGTTCAGTGCCTCTGTTAAGGGGAGAAAAAGACAGTGTGAGGGAGAGTCACAGGGTATGTGATCGGCTTGTGCACAATTCGCTGACTGGTTAATGGTGAGGTAACAGGGTGAGGTTTCAGGAATGTCAATCATCAACCTTCTGGTTCCAACCAGTCTGGGGTCTACATGCTGGTGGGCAGCATGCAGTGAACTTCTTCCACCAGGTGGAGGTTTCAGTATCTGCAAAACTACACAAGGATATGCCTCAGGATATTATCTATAGTCCTTGAGGAGGAACGAAAGATCCTTAACTTTGTTTTATGGTGAACTATTATTATTATTTATTATTGTTGTTATTGTTATTATTTTGTCTTGCTTGACTGCTTTTCTTTGTTTCTGCATTTTCTCACTTCCCTGATTAAATCTGCTCTTTGGAACTCAAGAAAGGCCTAGGGAGCTAAAGATTTTCTAACAAACAAGAGATGGGGGACACAAGGGGTGACGGGGACAGAGAGGGCTCTGTCCCTGGGAAGGCCCAGCAGAGTCCTGCTCCATTTCAGTTTCAGGTGGGTCCGTGCACCTGAGCTCCCAGCCTCACCAAAGGGCTCCTTAACCCAGAAGTGGCATAGCACCTCCTGATGAGAAGAAACCACAAGGGTGGCCGACAATGCATGGCTTCAGGGAAACTCATGTGAGCTGGGGAATCACAGAGGGGCCACCCTTATGCCTTAGTAACCCAGAGCCTCTGCACAACCCTGGTGGATGGGAGAGGAAACAATGACTTAGAGTGCATTTCCCTCACACTGAGGCCAGATGGGGACTCAGCAGAGTGGGCTTGGTGGAGAGCTATTAAAACTTTTTAGGTGGACAGCATGGTGGGGCTCACACCCACTAATTTCACCTGTAATAAGAGGTCACATTTATCACACCTTCAACACGTGCCAGGCAATGCTCTAAGGACTCTCCTAGTTACACTCCCAGCAGCAGCACCTACGTCTCCCACACACTTGCCATCAGAGAATGTTACCAATTTCTAAAGTTTTTGCCAATCTATCATTGGGAAAATGGCATTTTGTTGTTGCTTTAATGTGTATAATACCGAGTTCTGATCTTTTACTTATATTTCTGTATTGTTTGCATCTTAACAATGAGGCTGCATTTGTGTATTAACTTGTGTATAAAATAAAACTAAATAAAAATCATGATTTCTTATGCTCTTAATAGGTTGGCTTTGAAGTATATAGAGCAAAAATGGATAGAAAAACAAGGTGAAATTAATAAATCCACATGGTAGGAGGTTTTGACAGTATCAGATAATTAGGTAAAAATAAGAAATTTGGTAACATAATTAAATTTGATCATATATAAATGTATATTGCATATGTATATATGTATGTGTATACACATTATACACACAAATACACACAAAAATCCAATAAAATGATGCACATAAACACAACATATAAGCAATAGTCTCAAAAAATTGACTCTGCCTTAGGAAAAGTCAGGACAAGGAAAGTGGACAAATTCTGAAAATCAAAACCCATAAAGAGTCCACAGTCTCTGAACACAATGAAATAATATTCAAGATTAATAATTTTTTTTCAGTTTTCTGTTTTATTAGGTAGAATTGTTACAATTTGACTGCACATATACAATATATTGCATGTAAATACATATGCACAATATACTGCACATATTTTTTAATTTACATATATATATATATATATATACTGTTCATTATTTCTAAGAATGTTTAGAGTGTTAGCTTTTTAAACCTACATAGTTATCAAAGGAATAAAACCAACCACAAAATAAGAATTAATTTAAAAAGATGCATACACCCTGCTATTAACAGCAACATTCTTTATAACGGCCAAGATATGGAAGCATCCTAAGTGCACATCAACAGCTGAATGGGTAAAGAAGATACAGCATATATATGTAACGGAATATAATTCACCCATAAGAAAGAAGGATATTTTGCCATTTGTGGCCATTAATTCACTTTTTTTTTTAATTTCAAAAACCAGAACTTTATAACTGGCATAAACACTTCCATTGCATCAAAAACAACAAAATATCTAGAAATAAACTTAACCAAGGAGGGTACCCTATCCTCTGAAAACGGCAAAATATTGATGAAGGAAATCGAAGATGATACAAAGAAATAGAAAGATATATTGTGCTCTTAGATTGGAAGAATCAACATAATCAAAATGGCTGTACTGCCCAAAGCAATCTACAGATCCAATGCAACCCCTGTAAAAATACTCATGACATGCTTCACAGATCTAGAACAAACAATTCCAAAATTTATATGGAACCATAAAAGACCATGAACTGCCAAGGCAATCTTTTGTAGGTCATTCTTTTTCTCTCTCTCCTCTTTTTGTTCTCTTTTCTTATGGTTTGATGACTAGAGAAGTTCCTTTAACATTTGTTGTAAAGCTGCTTTGGTTGTGCTGAACTTTTTTAGCTTTTGTTTATCCGTGAAGCTTTTGATTTCTCCACAAAATCTGAACAAGAGCCTATCAATAGATGCAGAAAAGAAATCCAACATCCATTCATTCATGATAAAAATACTCTCTGTAAAACTTTAACTAGATAAAGAACATCTACAAAAAAAAATCTATAGCTAACATCATACTTAATAGTGAGAAACTAGAAGGTTTCCCATTAAGATTAGGAATAAGGCAAGGATGTCTCCTCTCACCATTACTTTTCAATGTCATACTGGAAGTTCCAGCTAATGCAATAAGCCAAGAAAAGGAAATAAAAAGTATATAGTTTGGGAAGGAATAAATAAAACTGCCTTTGTTTGAAGATCACAAGATTGTCTATGTAGAAAATCCAAAAGAACTGACAAAAAACTCCTGAAATTAGTAAGTGACGATAGCAATGTTGCAAGACGCAAAGTTAATATCCAAAAGTCCATCATTTTCCTATGTGACAGCAATGAAACAAATGGAATTTGAAGTTGAAAACACAATACAATTTACATTAGGCCCTACAAAAATGAAATACTTTGGTGTATTTCTAACAAAATCTAACAAAATATCAAGATTTATGTGAGGAAAACTACAAAACTCTGATAAAAGAAAGCAAAGAAGAACCAAATAAACGGAGAGATATTCCATGTTCATGGATAGGAGAATTCAATATTGTCAAGAGGTCTGTTCTTCCCAAATTGATCTATAAATTCAACATAATCCAAATCAAAATCCCAGCAGGTTATTCTGTGGATATTGACAAACTGATTCTGAAGTTTATGTGGAGAGGCAGAAGACTTAAAATAGCCAACATAATTTTAAAGGAGAAGAACAAAGTTAGAGAGAGAACAAAGTTACCCAATTTCAAGACTAAACTGTAAATCTACAGTAATCATGACAATGTAAACTGGTAAAAGAAAAGTCAAATAGATCAAAGGAACAGAACAGAGGGCCCAGAAATAGACCTACATAAATATAGCCAATTCACCTTTGACAAAAGACCAAAGGCAATACAATAAAACAATGATAGTTTTTTCAACAAATGATGCTGGAACAACTGGACATCCACATGCAAAAAAAATGACTCTAGACACAGACCTTATGCACTTCACAAAAATTAACTCAAAAATGGATCATAGACATAAATGTAAAATGCAAAACTATAAAACCTCTAAAAGATAACATAAGAGAAAATCTAGATGACCTTGAGCATGGTAATAACTTTATAGATACAATACCAAAGGCATGATCATTGATAAGCTGGACTTATTAAAATTAAGAATTCTGCTCTGAAGAAAAACACTGTCAAAAGAATGAGAAGAAAATGGAAGAAAATATTTGTAAAAGAAGTATCTGATAAAGGACCATATCCAAAATATACAGAGAACTTTCAAAACCCATAACTAAGAAAATGAAACACCTGATTAAAAAGTGGGCAAAATAGCTGAACAGACACTTCACCAAAAAGACATACAGAGGACCAAAACGCAAGCCTATGAAAACACGGTCCACATCATATGTCATTAGAGAAATACAAATTAAAACAAAAATAAGATACTACTACACACCTATTTGAATGGCCAAAATCCAGAACACTGACAATACCAAAATGCTTGTGAGGATATGGAACAATAGGAACTCTCATTCATTGCTGGTAGGAATGTAAAATGGTAAAGACACTTTAGAAAATAGTTTGGTAGTTTCTTAAACAAAACTAAACATACTCTTACCATAAGATTCAGCAATTGTGATTCTTTGTATTTACCCAAGTGAGTTGGAAACTTATATCCACAAAAAAAACCTGCACACAGATGTTTATAGCAGTTTTATTCATAATTGCCAAAACTTGGAAATAGCCAAGATGTCTTTCAGTAGATGGATAAATGAGCTGTGATACATCCAGACAATTGATATTATTTAGTGCTAAAGAGAAATGAGCTATTGAACCACAAAAAAGACATGGAGGAAACTTAAATGCATATTTCTAAGTAAAAGAACCCAATCTGAAAGGTCTACATACTGTATGATACCAACTATGACGTTCTGTAAAAAGCAAAAATCGGAAACAGTAAAAAGACGATGGTTGGTGGAGGGGTGGGTGGAGGAAGGATTGAAGAGGCAGAACACAATGGAGTTTTAGGGCAGTGAAACTGTTCTTTACGATACCATACTGGTAGAGCCATGTCATTATACATTTGTCAAAATCCATAGACTGTACAACACCAAGAGTGAACCCTAATGTAAGCTATGGAGTGTGGGTGATAATATGTCAATGTAGGTTCATCAGTTGTAACAAATGTACCACTCTAGTGAGGAATGTTGACAGTGGGGGAGGCTATGCATATGTGGAGGCTGGGGAAATGTGGGAACTCTGTGCTTTCTGCTCAAGTTTACTGAGAACTTAAAACTGCTATAAAATCGATTTTAAAAGGAAAAATTACATTTAATGCTAATTCTGAATGGATAGGGGCACTGTCTTGATAGTCGCAACAGGAGTCCTCAAGTCATTTTGTAGGGCAGTTGAAGTTGTATATGTGTGTGTGTCTTTGACACAAACTGCAAACCTCCAGTTCACCCCTGGGTCTCCCAGAGTCAAAAATTCATGAAGGCCATTGAGCCGCAGGGCCTGGAGCAACAAGAAATTTCTTTACCAAGAGGAAATGTTATTTTAGAAAGAAATCCCAGCCAAGGCTGCCAGGAACTGTGGAACACAAACCCATAAAACCAAGGTCCTTAGAGCACTTAACAAGATTTCCACCTGATGATAGGAAAACAATGATTTTATTGAGATTTCCCCAGGAAACTGGTTTTTCCCAATCTAGCTGAATGGCTGAGATCATTTTAGTAATAATAGTGAGGATCAGAAGCAATGCTGCATCTCCTGTGCATATTAATTAACTCGTCAATTTCCTTCCCAAGGGCAGGGCAATATGAGCTGCTCAGAGGCAAGTCTTGCAGGCCTTCCTGTCTCAAGAATGCCAAGAACTCACTGGTATCCTCTCTTAAATGATTTGCCCCCTGGATAAATGAACCGATCACTTCTGCAGGCTGCTTTCTGTTGCCGCCTCTGGCATTTTCCACTAAAAGCCTCCTGTGATAGTCCAGGAGACTGTCAAAGGAGTGATTTATGCTCACCATTAAACCCAGGACCTTCTCACCCACCTCCCTGGGCAAAACGCCTTTATCTGCACTGCTTAGAACACCCTGGGGAAACATGAAGGGGAAATTGAGTACCGTCTCTTTATCTGCAATCTAATTCAAAATTAGTGCGTGCTCTAGTTGTAAATCTCAGATTAAGCCGTTCTTAGCTCATTATGTTTTCACCATTTCATTTTATGTGATAACAATAGTATCAGCATTAAGCAGAATTTATAGTTTTCAAAGTGCTCTCTTGTGTGTGAGCATATTTGATGCTTACCGAAACACTATTGAAAAAAAAAGAAGGGTCACCAGTCCTATTTGAGTAAAGAGAACCTGTGACACAGAGGTTAAAGGGCTCCCTGTGGTCAAACATCAATTTCTACCATCAAACAACCCTGTGCAAGGGTTGTTATTTATTTATTTTATAAATAAATTATTCAATATTACAAAGATATGTTAAATATAGAAAATATAAATCATGTTATATCCCAGTTTCAACAATTGTTAACATATTTCCTTCAGACGCTTTCAATAAGAAATAAAATGATACAGATAGTTAGCATCACTCCACTTCCTCTCTTTCTTGCTAGAGGTACAGGTTTTCTAGATGTCCAAGCTGACTAATGCAGAGCTACAAGTCAATTGATCTCTGTATTTGTTCATTCAACTATAGTATTTCATTGCATAAACAGACCACAATCTACCCATCCTCCTACTGAATGATATTCAAGCTGCTTCCATGTCTAATTATTTTCAAACAGTGCTGCAGTGGACACTTCTGCTCATTCTTCCTGGTGACCACACAGGGGAACTTCTTTAGAGTATGTATCTAGAAAGAGGGTTGCTGGGTTGAAGGATATACACACCTTCAGATTTATTAGATGTTGTCAAATTATTCTCCAAAGGGACTGCAGCAATTTATACTTCTAATGACAATGTCTAAGAATTCCTGTTTCCCCATATCTTCACCAACACTGGGATTATTAATCTAGTTAATTTTCCAATTTGATGGGTGTGATTGCTGTCATAATTGTTTTAATTACATTGTCCTCAAGACTGGTCAGTTTGGCCATCTATCCTAAGTTAATTGGCCATTTGAGTGCCCTTTTCTGTGTATTGCCTGGTTATACCTTTTCCTCAATTTTCAATATTTTTGTCCTTTTTTTATTGATTTATACAAGTTTGTTAGGGGCTCTAGATATTAATTCCTTGTTTACGATATGCATTGCAAATATCTTTTTCCAGTTTTTAGCTTGATTTTAACTTAGCTTATGTCACTTGCCTCCACTCATGTTTTAAAGTTTAATGTTATTGAACTTATCTTTTTATTTGTGCTTTTTGTGTGTTGTTTAAGAAATCATTCACTGTTCTGAGGTCATAAAGATATTCTCCTCTACATTTTCTTGTCTATTGTTTTTACAGGTTTTTCACATTTTTGCTTTTAATCCTAAGTGCAAATCATTTCTGTATGTGGTATGACGTTAGAAACTAATTTTATTTTATTTTCCTTATTAATGTTTTCATACATATGTTCCAGTTGTCAAATACCCACAGGCCAGTTTCCCAGACATCCATGATTCTATTTCTGGGCTCTCTAGTTGACTCTGTCAACATATTTGGACATCTCTATGGCTATCCCACACAGTAGTAATTACCAAAGCTTCAAGATAAACTTTGATATTTCATAGGGAAGTCTCCTTCCTTAATCCTCATAATTCTCTTGAGTATTCCTGGCTTTTGTCTTTCATATAAACTTTAAGATCAGTTTGTTAAGTTCACACGAGAAAATCCCCTGGCTTTTTATTAGAATTGCCATAAATTTATAAATTAACTTTGGAAAGTTAACATTATAATCTTTCACCATTAAGTATAATGTTAGCTGTGAGTTTTTTGGTAGACGCCTTTTGACAGTTTGAGAAAGTTCCTTTCTACTCCCAGTACATTGGGAGTGTTCATCATGAGAGGGTGTAGAATTTTGTCAAAGCTTTTTGTTACCTATCGAATTGACCTTGTGGGTTTCTTTCCATTATTCTATCAATATGGGATATTACACTGGTTAATTTCTAGATTTTAAATCAATCTTGCATTGCTGGAATACATCCCTCTTTGCCATGGTGTATAATCCTTTTAGCACACTTCTGGCTTGGGGTTTCCTTTTTTGTTGTTGAGGATTTTTGCATCTATATTCATAAGGACTGTTGGTCTGTAGTTTTCTTTTCTATAATATCTCTGTCTGGTTAGGGTTTGGGTTAGGTTTAGGGTTAGGGTTAGTTGCATTCACAAAATTTTTTTTTTCACAGCTATATTTAAACTACCAGGCAGAAAATGTAAAACATTGTTATGTTTAGGTGGTAAGTGATTAAAATTTTCTTCTTCTCCCTATTTTTCTATATATTTATGCATTTTGAAATGTGGAAATGGAAGAAAACCCCAGTCTTACTAGCAGGAAACATCCTGCTGCGTGTTATCTGTGTGGGTAGCACAGATGTCTGTGTCAGTCAAAGGTGTGACCTGCCTGGCACCAAGCAGCCAGTAGTGAAGTAAAAATTTCAGCTTGAGTGAAGTCATTACCAGTTCCTGTCAGACACAGGGGGGCAGAAAGCTCCCATAACTGCAGGGCCTAACAGGTGACATTAAGGAAGTAAGCAGGTGAGCTGGGGACAAAAATATTTCACTTTCCTCTTTCCTATTAAAAAAAAGATAGGGTTGATGATAAATGGCCTTGATGACACTTACCAAAAGGAGAGGTAGGCCTAGGTTGGACTGGGCCCAGCCCTTCCTACAGGGGTCAGTGCTTTTCCATGGTGTGCATGCTGGCCCGGTGTTCAAGAGGCAGGGAAATCCCAGTTTCTATGTGAATATTTTCAGTCTTGGTAGACAAGTACTTCAAAATTTTAAAATTCTGTGAGAGCCCAGTTAACACTTCTGTGCCCCCATTTGGTCCCCTGGCCACCAGTTTGCAAACCCTAGTTCCATGGTTATTTTCTCGGCAATTTTGGCTGTTTTCTGAAGCAATAGGGTAAGGTTGGAGCCTCAGTTTACCCGAGTATGCAAGGAGGATTCCTGCAGGTAGTTCTATGTGAGTGCTAATGCACAGTGAGTCCCTGAAGAGTGAGCCTTTGCCTCCTTGAATTCAGGGAGAACAACTCTGTGTGGTCAGGTGACTGGGGTCTGATCTGCCAAAACACAAGCTATAGGAAATGTCACTGTGGAAATGAGGGCTTCTGCGTGATCACCATTTGTGTCCTTTGGGTCAGGCAGCCCCTCTTGTGCCCTGCTCAGCCAGAGCAGTGGGACAAGGACCAGGACAGAGAAGTGGACCCGGGTCTAGCTCTTAGTGCCTCACCCCGCATGGGTAAGGCTGGCTTGGGCACTAATGCCGGGCCCTACTCCAGCACTGAACACCACGGGGGCTTGGGATCCCGGAGCCCAAGCATGCAGCAGGAGAGGGAAAAGACAGCGAGCTCCTGGCCTGCCAACCTCCACAAGCTGTTGCCATGGCCACAGGGGACTTTTGATGTGAAGTACGGTGACCCCCCTCCATTTCCCTTCTCTGCTATACTTCTGAATGACGTCATGGACGTCCGTGGCCCTGACAGGCCACCTGTGGGTTGGTCTCGGCTTAAAAGCAGCTGTTCTCTACTGGCCCCCGCAGCAGGGGCGATTGTGTCAGCACCGGGAGGACCATGCTGGGACTCTGGACCTGCCTCTCGCCCTGGAGGAACGGCCACCGCTCCGGACAACACTGATTACCCGAGAGAGGCAAGTATTCAAGGGGTGCTTCACAAATTATCTTCCTTAAACCCCAACCCCCTTCCCATCCCAAGACAACACCCCCGCTTCTGGTCTGCAGCTCTTGGGGGACAAGCGACGAGCTGGCGGCAAGGTGGTGAGGGAACTTTCTTCCAGAATGAAGTGGAAAGCAGTGGTCTTTCTTCCTGGCTGTGGCGACCCATGCCAGGTAAAACCCCAACCAGGGTCTCCCGTCCAATTCTCTGTCCCAGGTAAAGGGGTCGGGATTGGAGGAGCAGCCTATTGGAACTGAGGTTCGCTGAGCCTGGGGCTGCTTCGGAGGGCCGTAGGAGCGGGTAATAGGGCTTGGAATCTGCCAAAGGTGCCGAGCCCGCCGCCAAGTTCACAAAGAAGAAAGGAGGCAGTGAGGGCGCCTGGAAAGCGGCAAGCGGCTTCTCAGCCCGGAACCTGAGAGCTCCTAAGGGGTACTCGACCAGCTCGAGCTGTAGGGGCGTCTAGTTTTCGTACCTACCCGCGGGGCGACGCCGAAACCCAGCTTGCAGTTTATCTGGCTCGGTCTGGCGCCGCGTCGGAGGTGGGCAGCATCACAGATTTGGGAGTGCGCGCTCTCCGGACCCAGCCTCTCCAAGCCCACCGCCGCCGCCTCGTCTCCCGCACTGCTCGCCCTTCAGACTCTGGATGCCGCTGACGAGTTGCATGCAGAAAAGCGGCGGGGTTAGGTGTTCCAGACCTCTCCTCTCTGATTTGCCCGCCACAAGATCTTGAGCGCCAGGAGTCCTGGGATTCTGCCTGCAGAAGACCAGAGAGCCCAGTGCCGAAAGATAAAATCTGAGAAGTGCCGGGAGGCAGCTGGGTAACCATCCCAGTGCAAAGGGCTCTGCGTACCCGCTGCAACTGAGGCAAATAATCCCACTAATCCGGGAGGGAAAAGGAGAGGCTCCGGTGATTGCACCCAGGAGGGAGCCAGGTCCGCTGGCAAAGCGCATCTGGTGCAGACACGTTCTTGTCTCGCCTTTTACCCTGGCGGATGGAGCGCCTGTACTTCAGGGCCCTACCTCGGGATTAGAATCAGGCTGCTGAAGGTCCCCAGAGCCCCTCCACTGCGAGTCCGAGACTCCAGCTTCAGCACTAGAGGCTGGACAGCGCCCTGGTCCGAGAGCGCCCAAGGTGGGTTCCCACGCGCTACTTGGCCTCCTAGCCCGACGACGCTAGCAGGCCCTCAGGTCCCACGCGGAGGAGGCTAGAGTTCACTAAGAAAGGAGGTATTCATCTTCCCCATTTCTCCAGGAGTTTGGGTATCAGATTCTAGGAGGGCATTCTATCTCCCCTTCGCAAAAAGCGGTTGAAATAACTTGGTCCTAAATGCTGGCAGGTTGCCGAAGAGAAAAGAGGAGCGCCTGTAAGTGATGATCTTAGGGGCCAGCGGGGCGGTGGGTCTACCGGGAACCCCAGGCACAGGTGAACTGTGAAAGAGCGCCACTTCCAAGTCGTGCTCTCTCTCGCGACCGCGTCCCCATCTCCCCTTCTTTCTCTTTCCACAATCTCCATACGCCTTATCGCCAGTGAATGAAGGGAAAAGCGTGGGATGGTGGGAGAAGATATTGAGATATTGAGGCTGAGGATAAAAAGCACATTTTATCAAGGTTGCAATATGTCCAAAACGAACATCAAGGTCCGCATTTTTAGCCAAAAGAGCC
Organism: Camelus dromedarius; assembly: GCF_036321535.1. Taxonomy (NCBI): domain Eukaryota; kingdom Metazoa; phylum Chordata; class Mammalia; order Artiodactyla; family Camelidae; genus Camelus; species Camelus dromedarius. The sequence goes on from NC_087464.1 coordinate 15,443,154, forward strand.
TAAATTGATCCTTTGTATGAGGAGCAGAATGACTGTTTTGATGGGAAGGAAAAAAGTCACGGAGGGGAAGACGTTATCACAAAAAGGCTAGCAGGGGTGGGGGAGGAGAAGAGGGGGACAGGACCCCCGCACTAGAGTGTGGTTACCAGGCAACCAGCCCCAGCCTCTTGTTGCCTTGGTTACACTGAGTGGAGGGGCTCCAGTTATTGATTATCCGTGAGCACCTTTATTCTTTAAAATAGCTTCTAGAGAGCCTGGGCCTTCCCAGGTCTCAATGGGTGTCAACAGCCGCTCCTGCAAAATCCCTGGGGGTTAAGAAGAAATCCCGGAATGTGAATTTTTCCTTTTAAGTCAAGGTGAAAGGCGAAGTAGAAGTAGCTACCTTTCCACCATCTCAGTCCTTCCCACCCTGTCCCCGGCCCCCTTCAGAGAGGCAATCATATCCTATTCTGTTCTTTCTCTGGGATTTACAATTAAGGCTTTTTCCCCCATGTGGTTCTTTAGACAGAAGGGCTGATTCCTACCTCCATCCCTCACTTTTTCCTCTAATGAGAAAGACATATTTGTTCTTCATGGATGAACCGGAGGGAGGAAATTATCTAAAGGTGTCTCCAGTAAAAAAAAGGCTTTCTCCTTGGTTTGGCAGTGTTTTCTCCCTCCCTAAACACCCCCCTCATGCTGGAAGGGCTGAATTCTAGATCATCCCTTCTTTTCACCTCTTTGCACAGACCACACAGAAAGCACATGTACATAGAAATGGGATTCTCTTAGCAAAAACCACTAGCATCACCAGTATCTGATTCCTCAGAATTCTTTTATCTTTTCTCCCTCTTCAGCTCTGCCTTCAAAATTAGCAAATGCAGCACTTAAAGGTCCTAATCCTCTGAACTTTTCCGTTTCCCTTGATTGACAAATGTTGATTCCACTTTTCACCTGTCAGATTTGTCTGCCTGCATTCATTTGTAGTATCCCTGGTGGAAAATAATTTTACCCATAATTATCCAAAGGCAGCTGTAAAATTCTCAGTATGATTTAGGGGAAAATCACTAATAAGTTAAAAGAATAACCTGTGTTCTGTGCACTGTTTCATCTAGAATACTTCTTAAGAGCCATGAGCTTTCTCTTTTCAAAGCAAAACCTTGTTTTAAACAAGCTCTTACTTGACAACAGAGGAAGGGAAGGAAAGTCCATTATAGGCAGTAACTGTCATATTTTTATCTTTATTGCCCTGCATCAACAAACACACATATCTTTCCTTTTCTCTTCTTCAATTTTTCTTCACTCATTGCTAATGTAAAACTTTTTAAAAAATTATTATTATTTCAGATTAAGTTAAAGGCCAAAATTATCCTGCATGGGCTGGCCAGATATAGTTTTGGAGACATTTACATTAAAATGCTTTACCTGCACGTTATTATAAAAACTTTTTTTTAAGTCCAAACTGGACAGCTGGTCTGCTTTTTGTACTTTTTTCTTTGGTGCCCTCCTTTATGAATTCTCCAGGCAGCTATCATCACATCAATAATGTCCCATAGCAACAGTCTGGTTTTTTAAAAATTATTATTCCCTTTCTGTTCATTTTCTTTATGGACAAAGGGTCTACTTTCCTATCAAGAAGAGAACTGAGATCTTATTGACCAGAAAGGAAGAGGCATTCTTTCATTGGTTGGTATGTATTGCCTTGTCAACCAATCAGAGGGTGCCATTTATCCTTTTCTGACTAGCTAAGTGAGCAGGGTGCCCAGAATGATTGAATCTGCCTTAGTTCCATCAAGCAGCAAAGGATGAACTCAAGAGTTCTGAGACCCAGGATTTGCTATTTGCTTTGGCTAATCCAGATTGTATTTGACTTGTAAGGATGAATTTAGCTACCTAATTATTTTTAGCTTACTTGAGCACATCTGGATTACACATTATTCTATGAATTTTTTTTCATTTAAAAATATATTATGATTATCTTTCCAAGTCAGTGCAGATTATTGGTATCAGCACACCAATGGTCCAGGGATCTTTGTGATTTCCTGTAAAAGTATAGAATTGGTCCCCCACCCTTAAAGATTTAGTGAAAATTTGGGGGCATGAGGATTGGAAGGTAGAAGAGTGAAGAGCTATGTTACCTATGATGAACAAATATCTCAGCTTTTGGATTCATTCTGTCCAACTTTGGTGTCCCTGGTAGTTTTGTTTGTTTCTCTATTTTAATTCTTCACAGCTGCCCTTCTGGCCCACATTTTCAGTGACAAGTAGAAAAGCTGGATGGATGGAGACAATGGCCTCTAATTCCGTGTAAGAGAAGACCCATAACGAACGTCCCAGGAAGGCTGTGCCGGTAGGTGGTGGTGATCCCTGGAACTAGGGATTACCCTAGTGTGCCGTGGCACTGGGGTTGGACATGTCTTTTTTCTTTCTTTCTTTCTCCCTCCACCAAATAGTCCTATTTAGGGATGCTGGCACTAGTCTCCATGCTTCTAAAAGGAAGAGGGCATCAAAGTTCTTTCCCTCTTATAACAGAAAACGTCTGACAACAGCCTGAGAAAACTTAACGTAAATACAGACCCTCTTGGCCAGTCTTTTCTTGTTCTTGGCTGGAGGGGATGCTGCGAGGGGACAGATGCTTGACCGTGATGGTGCTATCAAGAGCCACCTCCTTCAGTGACCCCATCTGTGCCAGGATTTGAGTGGACTGTGAGCCCCAGTGTTAGACTATAAGCCCTTCAATATTAGGGGCAATGTCGTGTACACTAGTGATTTCCTGAAGCTTAGCGTCAGGGCTCAGCAAATATTTGAACTGAATCCTACAGGCTAGCATTAAGACAACTCCCTTAACTTCCTTTTTATGACAATGGCAGCTCTAGCCCTGCCCCCTCCCCCATCTCTCTCTTCCAAAAGCTTCATATTCCCTAGCTCTCTTCACAAAAGATAAATGAAGGCTCAGTTAATTGTTACCATGGTTACATGGAGTGGCCACACTGAGGATCCCTATCACCCCTTACTGTCAGAAGGAAAAAGAGAGGAGGGGTTTGGGGATCTTTGTCACAGAGGGAACCATGGAAACAAGCGTTGCTAGGGGGATGGCTCTAAATTCAGGGGAAAGAAACTAGAAGTGGGGAGAGGGAGTTGGTGGGCTCAAGGGCAGGTCATTTTTTCAAGGTACATTTCTCTGAGACTAGAGCAGCCTCTTTCACTTCTTGCATCCTCCCCCAACCCAGATAGAGCCCAGAGTTAAAGAATTTTAGAAAACTGGGGCCACTGTCAGGTTCAAATCCATCTTCATTGGTCCTGCAAGGGAAAAGCCAATGAAAATGGACTTCTTTTGTTCACATCCCAAGGTTATACTCTACCTCTGAACTCTGCCTTTTTGCCAATCAGTTTTATATACTATAAGCCAGGCTCTGTGCTAGGCACTGGGATGTAATAGTCAGCAAAAGAGTCCCTGCTCTCACGGTGAGCTGACAGCAGGACAGCCACTTGGCTTGAAGGCCAGAGTTGCTCACATAGGCTAGATTGGACAGTCCTGCAGGGCAGTGTCCAGAGGGCTGCCAGGAGTCTCTCCAAACTCTCTTTGTAATACCTTTTAGCTTATCTATTACCACCTGAAGTTTACCTGAGAGCTTGCTGATAAAGGCCTGTTTTCCATGGGAACACCTAGAGCTCTAACCCCTCAGGTGAACACCTTGAATATACCTTTGGTAGTCTTGTCCTGTAAAATTACACTGATGTCTTTTTCTCTGAAACTGTACGCCAAGGATCATGAACTAGTCCTTTCTGAAAAGTGCCAAAGAGATGAAGGGTTGTTATTATTCTTTTTATTTTACAAGAAATTGAAGACAACAAATCCCTCTCTCTTCCTTGATGGGTTAGGTGGGGGCTGAGTTAGGTTCCAAGGTAGGGTATAATCATGGGGCGTGAACACAGTAAGTCCATTTTCATTGGCTTTCATTCCCCGAAGCTTGGAGTTGCACTCTGCTGGGGAGTGGAGAGGGGGTACCCTGAAGAGGGATACCCCTCTCTTACATCCTCCCAGAAGAAGCTGTCTGAGGCCTACCTGTCCTACCTGTCTCTAATCTTCAGTTTCTCTGGGCCAGCTCTTCCCCACTCTGGGTGGAGAGGACTGGCCCAAGGATGGAGGGCTGGGCTACAGAGGGGGAGTTTGTAATTAAAAAGAAAAAGAATTAAAAGCAGCACCAAAAGGGAAGGGTAATTATCCTTCAGCTGCTGCAGAAATACAATTAGGGCCGTGCTCTCTGAGCCGCCAGGATATTGTGGCTTTTGCTAATTAAGAAGCGGATATGCCCTGCCAAGCGCAATTAGAGGCCAGCCGGGCAGTGAGGGCCATGCCTCTCCTCCACCAGTGCCTAGGCCTGGGGAAATTAACCCGTGAGCCCAGCGCTGGGCCAGGCTGGGGGTGGGGGGCAGGAGCAGGACTCCACGCTCCCCCTGCCCACAGCCCTTTCCCTTTTTCCTTTCCTCTCCATTCTGCTCACCCCAGCACCCCCACCTCCACTGCATTCTGAGCTGTGGCACTGGGAGGATTTTTCACCCTGGGCCTGGACTGTGAACTCTGGGGCGCGGGCGACCTGGTAAAGAGGGGTCACCATAACCTGGAGCTCTTCCTTTTTCCCTTCCCCACGATAGTCCAGGGCTTTAGGATGCCTGGAGAAAGGCGGAGAAATGAGCCGCCTGCTGCCTCTCTTTAAAAATAAGCTCCTCTTATTATTAAAGGAGGTATGTTCGCTATAGAAAATTGAACACTCCGAAGAAAAAGAAAATAAGGACATAATCTCCACCCCCGTCTCCACCGCCCATACTGAGTGGAGGTTCGGGACCATGCCGGGTTGGGGGAGGGGCGGCGGGAGGAGACGGGCCGGGCGGTGGGGCGGAGACAGAAGCCGCCCGGCAGGACCGTGGGGCTGGCTGACCGCCGGGTGGACCTGAGGTCACGCACCGCCTGGTGGCAGCGGCCCGGGCGCGGACGTGGACCAGCCAGCCCCATCTGGAAGACTAGTGATTTTGTTGTTGTCTCACTGCGCTCAACAACAAGTCCCAGTCTGCCGCATGGTGCCGGCTACCGCAGCCTGGGAGCGGGACTGGGGCTGGCTCGGCCCGTGCGCCCTTTGGGGCTCTCCTTCCCGAGTGTCTTTATGTGCTTTCTCTGTCCCCTAGAAAGCACACCTGGAAACTATCCTGAACAGCTCCCTAGGCAGCACACCTCAGGCAAACTCTTGAGAAACAAGGACAGACTACAGTGTGGAGGGGGGGAGCATGAGGGTGGGAGAGGTGGACAGGGTCTCAGTCCTCCGGGAACGGTGGGCTGCTTCCACACCACTAACAATGAGGTGGGGGGCGGGAGAGAGAATCTCTCCCCAGTCACTCACTGACTCACCCAACAGGCTTTTTTGATTGGGTTCCCTAAGTCCGCAGTACCTCCCACCCCGGGACCTGAGGTTTGATTGTTTTTGGCAGGAGACAGCCAGGGTGTGTGCCAGGCTAGGGGTTGGGGGTGGGGCAGGAAGGGGCATGCGTCCATGACCACGGTGCCTGCCATGCTTGGTGCCCTGGCAGCCACCTGAGGACATGCCTGATTCTGGGCAGCCTGGACCTTGCCTTGCCTACCCCAAGGTTGAGAGAGTGGACTTGACTGTATAGAACTTCTTCGTGGCCCCAGTCAGTGCTGCTGCGCCCAGCGGTGTCACCAAAACTGGGCTGAGGAAGCCCAGTCCTCCAACTGAGCTTGGGGCCACCCCACCAAGATGGCAGAAGCATTGATCTTGAAAACCACTTCCCAGCCTGCCTCCATGCCTCTGGGGGGCGGGGGGCACTTTGCCCTAGCATGGTCTCCAAGTCCCAATGATGAGACCCTCAGTGAAGACAAATTTTTCAAGCAACAAACTCGAATGCTCTCCCCAGTGTTTCCTACTGTATTCCCACCCTGGAGAAGGAGGCACTTCTGGGACCCTTGCACCACAGAAGGGAAGGGTTGGTCAGCAGCCTTGGGAGGCAGAAAAGAATGGGAAAGTCTTTTTTCTTCTTTAGAACACTAAAACATCTCACTAATTTAAGTTTGGTTGGGAATTTTACTCCTTTAGGGAGCCCTAAAAAAATGCAACCATTGCTGAGCTCACCCTGCCTCTTCCACTTGCTGGCTGTGTGACCTTTGGCAAGGCACTTAACCTCTCTGATCCAATCAGTCATTCACTTCCACTCAGAGGCTGCTTCTGTCACTGTTTCAGCTTCTCTTTCAGCTCCTCCAAACTGATTCTCTTCTTCCCCATTTCCTTCTTCTTAAATTTCTCTTTACTCCAATTCTGCCTAAAGCCAGTGGGCAGCCAGTCCTACTAGAAATCTCATTTTCACTTGAGAAGGCTGCAAATTAGTGTCACTCAGCAGGTGCTGGCCCTTCACTGGAGGAAAGGGGCCTGGGTTGGGCCAGAAGGGTCAGCACTGGGGAACAACGGGAGGGAAGGGGAGTCAAATCTCTCCTAGACAGTCTTCAGTATCCAGGGCTGCTGTGGAGACAGAAGGGAAAGAGATCCTGCTTCAGTGAAATAAACATCTGGGGAGTGGGGAGGGATTCCTGGCTTTGAAGTCAGACATATCCCAGTTCCAATCCTGGCTGCATCACTTACTAGCTGTGTGACTTTGAGGCAGTCACTTAACATCTCTGAGCCTCAGATTCCTTTTTCATAAAATGGAATTGATCACATCTACCTTGCTAGGTTGTTAAAATAATTAATCAAAAGTGTCATAACATATAATGGCACATGTAAACACTCAGTTGTAGTATCTTGGGCCTCTTCTTTCATAGTTTTTCTCTTCCCTGATCTGGGGCACCCACAGGTCCTCTTCCCTGAAGAAGGAACAAATGAGAACCACCATCTCGCTATCAGTCTCTCTCATCACATAGAAGTTTTATGCCATTTAAGTGTTTATCCTTCCCCTCCCAGGTCAATATCTTGTCCATTTCAAGAGGCTCCATATATATTTAAAGAATGACTATAGACCAAGTCTTCCCCTCCCACTCCCTGGTACCTCCCCTTTTTAAATATTCAGAAACCAAGACTTATGTTGTATGACCTACCTCTAAGTCACTCAGCAAGATATACTGCTTACTACTTTTTAAGGTAACTTTCTAGAAGCCTCAGAACACAAAAAGGTTGGTGATCCAAGGGTCAGGCATCTGAGTCCCCCTACCTTAACTGCATGTCCCAGTTTATGCAGCCAGCAGCCAGGCCTCTTGCGTCCACGTCTCCCCGGATGAACAGGGAGGCAGCGCCCTCTGCTGGATCCTCTAGGTAGCTGCGCTCTAGCTCCCGTTATCAGGCCTCCCTACCAGCTAGAATCACCTGGTGAGCTTTATAAAACTGTATGTTCAGGTCACACTGCAGACCAGTTAAACCAGAATCTTGGGGTGTGACCCGAGTGTCAGTATTTTTTAAATCTCTGCAGGCTATTCCAATGTTCAGCCAAGATGGAGGAATAATTACAGATTAATTTTCTATGTGAAGAAACTGTAGTCTAGAATGGAAAAAGTAACAGTATAGAATGAAATTCCCCTGGAACAAATTTGGCCAGTTTTCCGTACAAAATTAGTCATGTGAGACTTGACATGGGTCTAAAAGTCCTGGAAAATCTCAGGAGCTGGGGGAAGGTGTAAAGGTACCATAAATGTTGTGATGTTAGGCTGTGTCCAGGTAGGTCCAAAGTCAGTGTTGGATCAAGGGCGCTAGTAGAGGGTGAATCTCCTTGAATATAATGAGTAAATCATCTACCTTGGCTCCCAGAATTGCGTCAGCTTCACACCTTCTAATACATCAGATTTTAAAGTGCATCAGGAAGCTGTTACTTAGCTTATTAAAACAGAGATTGCCGGGCCCCACCCACCCCTGAGTTTCTGAGTCAGTTGGTCCAACACATTTCCAGGGGATGCCTAGGCTGCTGGTTTAGGAACACACTTGGGGAAGCGCTGCTATAAAAAATGACCGAAAATGATCAGTATCTGCCTTTATTTCTGTACCTGGTCCAGCAGTATGGGAATCCCCACAGCATCCCAAATAGTCCTCAAAGCAGGCACACTAGGAAGGCAGAATGGTGCTTGGAGTGTGGCATAATGATTTTAAGTGCAAGCACATGTCAGGTCCTCTGTACTCAAGTGCTTCCAGATTGACAAGGTGGAGGGGGAAAGGGTGGGGTCCCTGGGGGCCAGGCTTGGATCATGGGCTTTCCCTCACCAAGCCCCAGCTTCAAGGGATCTGTTATAGAGAAGCACCAGTCTTTGCGGAAGAAGATAGTTTCACTTCAGGCATCAGAAGTTGAGGTCCCTAAAGCTTGAGGTTGGAGGTACTGCAATTCACAAGTGAAGATGCCAACATTGGGCTATCCATATTGCATACGTGTGGACCTTCAACTTTTTTGCTTGATCATATTTTTTATCATAAGTCTCAATAGTTACAAAGGATGTATTGTAAATACCAATGTCCTTAAAAATAAATGTACCTGAGGTGGGTGGGGAAGAAAAAAAAGTGTCCATAAATGAATGCAGTGGAGTCTAAATATCCTAGCAATTTGATAACAATATTAGCCATTTTTAAAGTACATGAAACAACTATTACTGACAATGTTAAATTTTACCTGCACCCTGTGCACTTGGAAAAGAGCAATGGTGAACAAATTTCCCCCATTATTTTGTGTTTCAGAAACAACTTACTGTGAAGAAACACCCTGCCCCATAAGACCAAGAAAAGACACCTGGGTTCCCCCATTGTGTATCTTTGATGAGGTATGGACATTCCAAATTCCCATTCTTTGCTTCTTTGGTGATTAGCTGAACTGGTGGGCTCACAGATCAATTGGAATAAAATGCTTTATTAAGCTTTTTTCTTCCCCCTGGTCCCTGAACTATGGCCCACCCTCAACCAGAGCCAGTTTACAATCCCTCCTTAATGACCTCTCCAGGGAACAGGCTGGCCTCAGGGTAAAACAATCTCCATATCTAATATCTGATCTGATCACTTGGCTTCCACATCCTGGTCTTTCTAGCCTTGATTACTCCTCCCTATAAAAGAAAACCTTTTCTGCTAGCTACCTTTGAGAGCTAAAAGAGCATTCTCCATATTGCAATAAATCTGCCTCCTCCCCCCCAGTCCTTTCAAATAAAATCTCTGCTTACTAAATCTGGATTTATTTTTCATTGACATTATTTGTTTTTATTTACATTTTATATTACATTTACATGCAATATTCTTTTTACTTTTTGAACTTATATTTTCATTCAGCTTCTGCTATGGAGCTTTATCCTAGCATAATATATTTTCCTGCTTGGCAATATTTGCTGCAGAATCCAATCCTACATTTTTTTTCATCAAATAATTCTTTGCAGCTTTTGTGTGTGTGTGTGGGTAATTAGGTTTATTTATATGTTTGTTTGTTTGTTTTAATGGAGATACTGGGGATCAAACCCAGGACCTGATGCATGCTAAGCATGTGCTCTGCCACTGAGCTATACCCTCCCCCTGTCATACTTTTTTGTCACCAAATTTTACATATATATATATATAATTTAACTTGTTCACTCTAGAAAAATGTTCTGGGACCCATAAGGCTCCAAGTATTATTATTATTATTATTATTATTATTATTTTGCCTTCTGGATTGAGATATTGTTGTAATTATTTGTATTACATGTGAGCAAACAATAAACACACAGCATTTCATTATATGAGCTAACCTTTAAGCATAAAAAATAAATTTTCATTAGAAGTGCCATTGAAATTATGTCTCTTCTGGACATAGATTGAGCCAGTTACTTTTCCATTAAGTTTATAAATCTGGGGACGAATATCACTTTTTGCAAGAATGAGACAGAGTTGGGCCTTCTGCTTTGTTTTATGGGTGTAAGCACTGATAAACATTGTTCACATAAAAAACAGAAGTGGAAGGAGGTTTATTCTGGCAATGTCTCTCAGTTCTCCTAATTTCTGATAATTGTCTAGTCTCAAAAAAATTTTTAATGACCTATTAGCTGACAAAATGATTAAATCCTCCTTGGGTCATAGTGAAAGCAAAGAATTAGAAACTAGACTTGTAGAAGGATTTTTTGCCCACTTCTCAATAACAACCCATATTTAGAACAGCCTTATTTTCCTTCTTCTCTGGAGACTATCTTTATTTCCCAGGGTAATGCAACAGAGCAAGATTTAGAATGGTTGTGTGTGTGTAACTTTCCTTTGTAAAATGGGAGACAGCTGATTGTAAAAGAGGAGCGGGCAGTTGGACCCCAAGGACTCGAGGCACATTCCCAGGTCTAGTCCTACGGGAGCTGACAATCTGATTATTGGCTCTCTTAAAAACCCTCTTTGCCCCCAGAGTTACCTCTCACAGAGTCTCCAGGTCTGAATACAGCTGCTCTCCATTCTCTTCCCTTCTGCTCTCTTCCCCTCAGCGTTGCCTCCTAAGAAGCTCTGGAATCTGTCCCAAGCTCTTTATCCTCTCCACCACTCTGGCCACCAGGATCTTATCCTGCCTGAATGTCCACAATCACTCCCCTCCACCCCTCTTTCTCCTGGCGGGATCATTCCTCTGTTACTGCAGCCAGAGTGAACTCCTCCCAGTGCAAATCGCTGGTGAACCAGCTCTGGCTTCAACTCTTTCCAGCTTCCCCAAACTTTCAGGAGTCTGAGTAGAAGGACTGATTTTCTCTAGTGGCTTTATCCTTTGTCCTACTACCCTCAAATCTGTACCCTGGTCAGAAATAGCCAATTTCTGGACACACATACCCCTGGTCTTCTGAGTACTTTTGAGATGCCACTACTGCTTGCAAAATGGAGCTAGAAGGAAACTGACTGCCTCGATAAGGGTCTTTGGATCCTAGCTATTTCTCCTTAATTTTTTAAAATGTCAATTTCTTTCATTGTAAAACAGAAATAATAACGGTACATATCTCAAAGTATTCGTCTGATTAAATGGTTATGTTGCCCAGCATACTGTTAGTACTCATATAATAAATGCGAACTGTTTATTATTTTTTTTGTTGTTATTCACGTTGCACTAAGTTGTCTGTTAGTCTCTGTTACTGTACAGACCATGAGCAACCAGGGTCCCCAGTGATTGTGCTTATTCTGTGTATCCCAATGCCGAGCCCATAATAGGAAGCTATTTTTTATGAGTAAAGTATTGTAAAAGGATAAATGAAAAAATAGCGCCGAAGGAGCAAACTTGACTTAAAAAAAAACTTTCTTTAGTGACCATCATGTATATTATTTCACTGAAATCCCCTGACCTAGCTGACGCGTCAGAACCAACAATTAATTGGTTAATGTATATTATTTCACTGAAGTCTCGAGGAGGTAGGGGGTATTATTTCCATTCTGCAAATGTGAGTGTGTACGCTGTAAGTCATTCTGCCTTTAGTGCAGGGAGCTCACAGGATCCCACATCCCGACCCAGGGAGCGGGATGGACTGGAACCTGGGGACACAGATGAGAGCCGACCCGGGAGAGAGGAGGCCAAGCGCGCCTCACCAGTCTCTTTAAAATTTCCCGCGGGCTTGGATGTCCTGTGGCACCAACCACGCCCCTTTGGGAGTCCCCGCCCCTCCTACTCCCAAGCGCCAACCGGCAGCTAGCCAGGCTCCCGGCCAATCAGAAGAGGTCCTAGGCGGGCGCTGCCATTTAGCGAGCCAATAGGCGGGCGACCGGAGCGGGACTTGCCCGGGCATGTGGGAGCTGCGGGCTGCCTGGACACCACGTGCGAGCGTGAGGAGAATCGCGGGGCTTCAGGTGATCTCGGGGACCCTGCTGGGGATCGCGGGGTCGGGCGGGCTGACGCGATGAGCCCCTGGCCGCGGGGCCCTGCGCCTTGTGTCCGCCCCCGGCCTGCGCGGCGGACGCCCCGGCCGGGCCGATCCGGCTCCCGGGATCCGCGGTGTGCAGGCCTGGCCTCGGGCGCAGCCTGGTCCCGGCCTCATCTGCTCCGGGGTCTCGGGCCTGAGAGGCGGCTCTGGGCGATGAGGCTCGGCCTGGTGGGCGTCTGCTGGGCGCCAAGAACAGGGAGTGACCAACGCCCCAGTCCTTGCCGGGGTGAGGCCAGGCCTCCCACACGTCACTTCTCGGAGAACGCCGGCGGCTGGGGAAGACAGTGCGGGGCTTTCCTCGGACTTTTCTTGTCTCGTGAACTTCCTGGTAGCATAGGGGACTTTATAGAGCCAACCTTTCTCAATTTCGGGCGATTATTAGTATCATGGCTTGGTGGGGGGGGCGCGCTCTTTAAAATGCAGATTCTCAGGCCCTGTTTCCCCAAATGGCAGATAAGAAGGTGTGGGGGTAGACCTAGAAATCGGCCTTTTACAAGATGTCTTAATTGATTCTGGTAATGAACTGCTTTTGGGAAGCCCTTAACCTAGTTGGATGCTCCGGTTAAATAAACCCTCGTTTTCTGTTAGGAGACTCTGTCTTGGTCCAGTTCATCTAGCTCTGGTTCTGGGCTGGAGAGAGATATGTTCGCCTTCACTGAAAGAGTTGTTATTAGAGCAAAACTCTTCCCCAGCCTCACTGAGCTCCATGTGGGGGCCCAGGATGAGGGAGGCGTGCCCTTCCTGATTAATTGTTGGTTCTGACGCGTCAGCTAGGTCAGGGCTTGTAGAGAGGACTGTTTTCATCTCTTGGAACACAAGGCCACAGAGACCTTGTTTCTTAGGGATCCTAACTTGTGCGGCCTTTGGAACCTTGCCAGTAGTGTCAGGGAGGCCACCGACCGACCGTAGCCCGGCCTCAACTCCTGACCGGGAGGAGAAAGTAAAGGGCCCTCCTCTCCAACGGAAGTCATTTATTAGTGGGATCAGTCTGTCTTCTTAGTCCTCATTCTCCCTATTGCTGGGCTGAGGCAAACTGAGGTTCTGTATTTGTCAGCCCGAATATGTGGCTTGTTAACGTGAGGAAGCTGATTATAGTTAAGGAGCCTCTTTAACAAGGAGAAGGCTTCTTGGGGAAGGAATAAGCAAGCAGAGGAGGATGAGTCAGAATGGGTCACCTGTCCCAAAACTCTAGGGAGATTGATGGCTCCCATCTATCTCTGGATTTTAGGGTGGGAGGGGCGAGGGGAGATAATTAGTTTTGTTTGTTTATTTATTTATTAATGGAAGTACTGGGGATTGAACCCAGGACCTCAAGCAAGCTAAGCATGCACCCTACCACTGAGCAGTTAAGTGCATCCCCACCTTCCCCCGCATCCGTCTCTGGATTAAACTCAAATTTTTGCCGCTGTCCAGGGACAATTCTCTCTCACTGTCCCCACTTCACTCATCACCTCATCCCCTACCTTCTTGCTTTCCAATTGCTGCACCAAACTCCTTGCCTTCCCACAGTGGATGTGCTTTGCCTCTTGGACTTTGTCTGTCTGGATGCCCTTCCCTTCCTGGGCTGCCTGGCAGACCTTTCTGAAACCCTTCAAAGTGCTTCTCTTTCCCCCCAGCTCCTGCCAACTGCCAGGCCTTCTCTGATCCAGCGTTTCTGCTTTTTCAAATACCTGGCTTGGTGAGTCAGGCATGAGTCCTTAGTCCATGGCTCCCATCCTCAGCACACCCTTGTAAGTTTCTGACTGTCTCTCACTTTCCCCACCTAGAGTTCCTGAAGATGTTCCTCCAGCTCTGTAGTCCCCACAGGTTGGCAGAGAGCAGGCCTGGTGTCAGCTCCGTTCACACACTTCTGGGGGAGGATCTGCTCCATGCCAAGTCACAGGGTGGCTGTTGGAGAAGGGACAGAGACAAACAAGGCTCTATCCCTGCCTTCAGAGTGCTCTGAGGCAGACTGTAATTACTGACTTTGAAGGGTGTAGTAAATTCTCTGATTGTGCTGTCAGAGCACAGAGGGGTGAACTTCTTTGCTCCCCAGCTAGACTGTAAATGTCTGGGGTCAGGGCTACTGCTCCATATTTCAGTGACCTCCTGAGGTACCTCTGGGGCTCCCTCACTTGACCAGCAGAGACCAGTTGGGGACATTAATTGAGGGTAGGAACAGCTTGGGGAAAAGCCACCAGTGTGCTGGACTTCCTAGAGTGGGGGCAGAAGGTTAAGTGGTAAAAAGTGGAGAAGAGTAGTTCCTGCAGCCAGGCCCACCTTGTGCCTCACGGCCAAATGGCATCAGGGTGCTGGTGGGCCCCTCTTCCTCCATCGTAGGGTACTTCTCTCAGGCCTTTTCCCCTGATGTGGCCACTCATTCCTCTCCCTTCCACCTGGAGGGATGCTATTCCACCTTCACCCAGACTTGACCTCCTCCCCTGGCACTTCACACACAGCCCTTCACACACTTTCTGCTTCATTTCTGTCTCTGCAGTGACACTAAACTCCTTGGAGTCCAGGATTCATTTTTGTAACTCTCTGCCCAGCACTTGGCCCAGTTGGGACCCCAGAGGCCTCTGTGGCATTGGCCTATGCAACCCAGAGGCATAAAGGGTTGTTCCTGAAGGGCTTCCTGGAGGACACAGAAAGGGTATGAGGGATGTGAGTGGGAAGGGAGGCAGGAGGAAGGCCTGTGGGAGGGGCCAGTGAGTCCAGGCTGAGGCAGCTCTGGCCTGGGAAGAGCTGGTAACCAACCATGAGCTGGAGTCCTCAGCTCTCGGGGCAGAGTGGGTGGAGGAGGGAGCAGGTAGTTAGTTATTGAGCCCCTACTGCATGTAATATACACAGATCCCAGCACACATAGATTGGGCCATTTCCTCTTCCCCTAAGAAGGGTAGTCAGGCCGTTTTACATGCAAAGAATCTGACACTCAGTGGTTAGGTAACATACAAATCTGAGTTAGCCCCTGCTTTGCCTACTTCAAAGCCCTGGTTTTCTGGTGTTTTAAAAATGTGCCAGCTGACTTAGCACAGCAAACAAGAGGAAGCTTTCCCAGCTACATCTGCTGTTGGGAAGATGCTGGCCTGATTGCATGGGATTTGCAAACCCATGTGAACATCAAACCTTTCCTGTGGCAGTGGTTTGCAACAGCATCTCTTCTCAGGGTTGGAGAACTTGTGGGAGGGTATCACAGAAATCTGCAGCACTATAGAGCAGGGTTTTTTTCTGTTTCTCTTTAAGATTTGAGCTGGTTTACCAGCACACCAGTGCCTATAGGCTTCAGTGATAAAACTACACATCCAACTATTTTTAAATGTTTGTAGACATTGTTGTGATGAATGAATTAGAAAGTCATTTAGTGGATTACATCATTTTTGTTAACACATACCCCAAAACAACTATTGTGAGCTTCCTGTGAAATATTTTCTCCAGGTTCTGCTGTGGAAATGTGCCTTCACATTTCATGAAGATTTTTGGTTTTATTTTTAATGGGACTTCATATATATACCTTTTCTGTAACCTTTATTTTCCCGTAACTATACCTTTCTAAAATTTTTGATACTAACATTGCAGGTAAGCTACGGCTTGGAGGTTGAGAGCGTGGATTCTGAGTTTACATCAGCCTTTGTTACTAATTGAGCAAGTTTCTTAACTTCTATGCCTCAGTTTTTTTTGAAGATTTAAAATTTTTGTTGAAATATCTTTTATTTAAATTTTTATTTAGCTATTTTAAAATTGAATTATAGTTGATCAACAATGTTGTGTTAGTTTCAGGTGTACAGCAAAGTGATTCAATTATATATACATATATATATATATTCTTTTTCAGATTCTTTTTCATTACAGGTTATAGGCCTCAGCTTCTGTACCTGTATATGAGGATAATGATACTTTGTTCAAGTTTTTGGGAAGACTGAGTGATTCCATGTGTGATTCCGCATGTGAGATTGACTGTGTGAGTGCGATTATTATTAAAATAGATCTGTGACTCCACTTGGGATCCTGAGACAAAGTATAGGGCTCTAGGGCAGCCCGGCAGTAAACACTGCAGGGAGGAAGTGGGGGATGGAGGGGCAGGGCTGGCCTGGCACCCTCCTCACCCAGCCCCTCTGCCCTCTGTGTTCTCTCCCCAGGTTGTTGCCTCACTGGCAGGTTACCTCCCAGGCCTCCCTTGCCCTGAGCGGTGAGCTGATTGGGATGGTACCCCGGGAAGCTCCTGAGTCTGCCCAGTGCCTGTGTCCTTCTCTGGCCAGCCTGAATGCCAAGGATGTGCTTCGGAGGAAGCACAAGAGGAGGAGCCGACAGCACCAGCGGTTCATGGCCCGGAAGGCTTTGCTTCAGGAGCAGGGGCTGCTGAGCACACCCCCAGAACCGGGATCCTCCCCACTGCCCATGCGGTGGGGGGCACCGCCTGGCAGGGAAGCCTCCAGCAGGGCGAGGCAGCATCCAAAGGCTGAATCTGGAAATGCCTCTGCCAGCAGAAAGCCCACCCCCAGGGAATTTGCTGGGCCCGTGCCCACCAGGTGCGTGGCTATCGACTGTGAGATGGTGGGCACGGGACCCCGAGGGCGAGTGAGTGAGCTGGCCCGCTGCTCCGTGGTGAGTTACCATGGCGACGTCCTCTACGACAAGTACATCCGGCCTGAGATGCCCATCGTGGACTACCGTACTCGCTGGAGTGGCATCACTCGGCAGCACATGCGCAAGGCCATCCCCTTCCAGGTGGCCCAGAAGGAGGTGAGGTCAGGGCTGGGGGCTTGTCTGGGTCAGTGTGATGGGCTGGGAAGAGCAGTCCCTGGTCTGAGTCAACACTTAGCCAGCCTCTGGAAGCGAGAGACCTCAGGAAACTTACTTCTCCAAACAGTGGGTTTTTTCTCCATAGAAAAGGGTGAATAGAAATCTGCCCTTCCTGCATGGAAGGACTGCTGGGGTGTTCGCGATCGTTTTTGTGGAAAGGCTGTGCGGACTGTAAGATTTGAAATAGCTTACACTCTGCATTTGCTTTTCTGTTATAAAAGTGTTACATGTCTGCATAAAATTTGTAAGGCCCATGGTGGTATCACCTTCAGGTGTTTTTTCATTGCTTTGAAAAAAATTAATTAGTGGTTGGAACCACACTAACATGCCAGGAATGTCCCAAACATCCTTGAGCATGGGAGATGCCTAAATCCTTATTAACAATTCTGGATCCTTGTCCCCAGACCACTCCATAGAGATTCTAATCCAGCAGGTCTCTAATCCTTGGGAGGGTTCTGGTGTGTGTGTTCCTAAAAGCCATCACACTGTTCAAACTTGCACAATAAAAACCTTAGAGCTAATAGGGAAAATGGGGTTAGGGACACAACCCTCAGAAAACTTCATCAGTGACAGCCAAAAATAAAAAGATAGAAACTTAATAATAGTGGTAGCGCCATTTTGCATAGGTTCAGTGGTTAAGAAATGCATAAATACACCAGTAAGTATGGCACTTTGCCTTGAAAAAGCCCTGGAACTCTCGGGGAAGTGGGTGTCAGGAGGGTGGCTGCCAGCACTATGGTGGAAGGGTGGAGGGAGTTACCAGAAGTCAGGAAGTGGGGACGCCAGGTGCAGGCAGCTGTGGCTCAGCAGGCAGGTGAATTAAGCTGGCTGGTAGGTGTTGGAGGTGTGGGCACTTTGTGGATTCCCTGGTGTCTCGGTGCAGCTGGGTGCGGTTCCTGCATTCACGGGGTGTTTCTCAAGGGCGAAATTTGCGTTATTCTTAAATCAAGTCCTAATACGTTAACCACTGTTGGACCATTTTGCATTTTCAAAAGAAGGGTTGTAGCAGAACTACGTAACATTTCTGGGTTATTTGTGGGATTAGGTAAATTTAGGAGATACCCGTATAAGTCATCTTGTGTCTTCCTTTTTCACATAAGATACAGCCTACGCATATCTTTCAAAAGGTTGTTTATCAAGCAGGCTGATCAGGAGTGGGAGGAACAGGAAAGGAGGCCTATGGAGAACCCTCTAGCTCTTTGGTGCTTCCCTCGACCTGCCAAGAGCAGGGCCACTTTTGATCTGCCCAGACTCTGAGCCAGTGTGGAGTGCGCTACATGGCTTGTGTGTGTGTGAGGGGTGACTGGGGTAGGTGGCACTCCCCTACCACAGAAGTCTAAACGCACCTTACCCATATGCTGTGAGAGCTGAGTTTAGCGATAATCCACACTTGGCACCAGCAGAGGCAGGCCGTGGGAGGCCAGCGGCGGGAGATAAGGAGATCCAAGCCCAGTAAAGAGGGTGTTGCAGGCCCGTGGCTCTGGTTGTGGCCTCCCCGGGGCCTGAGGAGAGTGGAAGGCGGGAAAGAAAGGAACACATTGTGCCGATGGTCAGAGCTGAGCCGGAGGGCAGACTTCGAGGGTGAGAAATGGGAGTCGTGTACAGCAGAGGGGCAACGGGATGGAATCCTGAAGGGAGGGACTGTTCTGTTAATAGTATAGAAGCTGCTGTTGGTGATAATGTCTCCAGTGCCCTGCCCAGTTTTGTGACTTCACCCAGCGGGTCTCCACTGAGCACCCACTGTGTGCTGAGCATTCGTTGATCATCACTAGTCCAGGAAAACATGGTCCCTGCATGTTACAATGAGCTTACAGTAGGGGGAGGTGGACAGACCCTGCTGGAGCTAAACATGTCCTTAGAAAATGTGTGAATCTCCCCCTAAGGAGGGAACAGGAGGAGGCCTCCCAACCTTCAAGCTGAGACCTGCTGGGTGGGGCGGGAGGGCTGGCGAGGGCTTCCAGGCTGAGAGAGAAGGGCCTGTGCCAGCAGGGAGGAGTGCTTTTATTGGGTGACCTACCGCCCGAGAGCTCCCTGATGCTCAGGACCACCCCGTCAGGGCTGTTGGCAGCTTTCCTGTTTTGCAGGTGTGGGGGATGCTTATGCACACCCCTGGGTATGGTGAGTAGTGAGTAGAGGGTCTGGATTCAAACTTGGGCAGCCTGGTTGAGGGGGGGGAGCCCATGGTCTCCCCGCTCCGTGCTGCCTCCCTCCAAAGGGGTCCCCGCACCCCTGATTAGGGTGTCGGGATGTGTCTTGTGCCCACCTGATGGTGGGGCCCTCCTGACTCCTGCTTATAGATCCTGAAGCTCCTGAAGGGCAAGGTGGTGGTGGGCCACGCGCTACACAACGACTTCCAGGCTCTCAAATACGTCCACCCTCGGGGCCAGACCCGGGATACCACTTATGTCCCGAACCTCCTCAGCCAGCCGGGCCTCCACACCCGGACCCGGGTCTCTCTCAAGGACCTGGCCCTGCAGCTGCTGCACAAGAAAATCCAGGTACGTGGTGCAGGAGCATTGGGCAGAGGGTGTGGGGAGAAGGCCTGGCCTCCATGCCCTTTGGACCACGGACAGGCCATGCCTCCAGCCTCCCAGTCAGGTCCCGGGGCTCCCGCGTGTAGCCCTGGGGGTTTTCCCTCCACAGTCCTCCTTCCCCAGTGTAGTGTGACAGCCAGCCACATCCCCCAGGCTGATCTCTTTCAGACCTGTCTCCTGCCCAGTTCCTGGCTCTGTCCCTGTGTTTTCATGTAGAACCTCATCTCCTGCAACCAGAGTGGAGCCTTCAGCCGGGACCCCGAGTAACTTGCTCCTGCTGCACCTCGTGTTCCTTATTCCATCTGCTTTATGAGCCTTTGAAGCAAGGATTTTTTTTTTTTTCCACCATGTTTTATATTTGAAGAAACAGGCTTAGAGAAGCCAGCTGGCTTGTGGCACGGCTGAGATTCCACCACTTTGCTGGGTGACTAGGACCCATGCCCTTTTCACTGTACCAGGCAGTGCACCCCCATTCTGAGAATAAGCGCCCCTTGGCTTGTCCACAGAGTCCAGAGTGCCAGGCCTCCCACCAGGACTGCAGGCAGTGATGGGTGGGCTGTCATCCGCAGGTGGGCCAGCACGGGCACTCGTCGGTGGAAGATGCCATGACGGCCATGGAGCTCTACCGGCTGGTGGAGGTGCGGTGGGAAGAGCAGGAGGCCAGCAGCCTCCAGACGCACGCTGAGGACAGAGACCCCGACAGCAGCACGGACATGGAGCAGTATATGGAGGACCAGTACTGGCCTGAGGACCTGGCCCAGGGCACCAGCAGAGGAATGGGGGAGGCGCAAGGCAGGAGGGAGTGAGGGAGGAGAGGCTCCCGTGGAGAGTGGGGTCAGGAGAGCACTAGGGCGTCATCCTGGCTGGGGCAGGATGCTGCCAGCTGCCCCAAGAGTCAGTGGAGTTGGGACCATCTGTCCTCTGAGCTCCCTTTGCCCCCAGCCCTCCCCTCTCCAGGGCTGTGGTCTGCTTTTTCCCCCTGACTCCTGTGGTTTTGCTAATGGCACTTTACAGACACCAGGAAAATGTCAGGTGGGCCAGCTGCTGGAGCCCAGCAGGAGTAGGGAAGGTGCCCACAGACAGCCCCAGGCTGTCATGCCTTCCCGCCCCCAAGGTGTGCTCTCTCCAGGGGTAATGTCTCCTCTGGGGGTGGTAGGGGGAGGGGTCAATGACCTGGACCTCCCTTAGCTCAGCTCAGTGGCCTGGGGTAAGGTTTTCTTCTGTTGTTGCCATCTACCTCTTCCTCCACAGTCATTTTCAGGTTCGGAATAAAGATGCCCTGAAGCTGTAGAGATAAGGCCATCTCTCTGTAGACTTCAGGGACATTTCTTCCCCTTCTCTCAGGACTGGCACTCTGGCTGAGCCATTGTAGGAACTACTAGGCTACAATGGAACAGCAGAGCCCACAGGCCCGTGGGGAGCTGGTCCTCATAGCTGCCAGACATCACTATTCTGGGAGGAGGGGAAACAGGCTTTGGGTAGAGACCAGCATGTTTATTTTGACCGAAATCAGGCATTCCTCCTGCCCACCCAGCACGAGGCTCTCTTAAGCAAAAGCCTGAGAAGCAAGACAGCAGTTTGAATTCTGGGACCCCGGTGCAGAATTGCCCACAAGGAACCTTTATTTATTGCGGGCAGGGCGGCGGGGCTGTAGAGGAGCAGAGGGCAGGTCCGCTGGGACCAGGCTGGGCCTTGATGGCCATGCAGCTGTGCCTGCACTCGGGTGGGTGCCCCTAGTCACCATGGTGCTTGAGTTGTCTCCAGTTTTCTAAAAATGTTCTCTGTCAGGATTTCATCCCCCAGCCCTCTTTCCTTCTTTCTTCCTAAGGGGCAATTCTGGGGTACTGGCATAACCAAGAGCTCAGGTCACACAGGACCTTTGAACCCCATCTTTGCTTGCCACTTAATGGCTTGGAGACTTAGGCAAGTGTGTGACCTCTCTTGAGTCTGTTGCCTCATCTGTAAAACAAGGATAGTGATACAGCCTACCTCACAGGGTTACGAGGATGAAGTGCTAACTCCTTGGCACAGTGCTCGGCACATAGTGAGCTGAGGTCAGTGTGAGCAGCTCTTTTTCTTTAAGGATTGGTGTCAGCCTCTTCTGGATAACCCTTGAACATGCCCTCGGGTTGAGTGGCCTTGGCCCAGGCAGAACGGTCCTTGTGGCTGTTGCAGCAGGTGGGGCCCAGGTCGGTGAGGACACAAGGTGGAAGTTCCGGCTCTCACCGTTCCCTGTGCTGCATGACCTGTCTTCACTCAGCGTCCCTCTGCTGCAGGCAGGAAGTGACAATGGATTTCATGTCAGTGTGAGCAAGTTTCCTGGACCAGGAAGGAAGAGACACTACTGAAACCACACTACTGTGAACTCGAGACCACAGATTGTTCTGGGAGCTGATTGAGTCACTGTCTGCTGCTGGCCTGGCTCCAGGACTTAAAAGTGTAGCTGACGCCACACTCACAGCCAAGCTATAGCTTCAGTTCTTTGGTCTGCTGGTTGAGGGAGGATGGAGCAGTGGGGAAACATACTGGATTTAAAATTGGCTTTGTAAAACCATTTGTTCTGGAATAAAACTCAATTGGAAAACTGGGTGAATTGGCCTTTTCTTTGAATTCTTCCACTAGGGTGGGAGGCTGGCTTGGTGGAGGGTTTGGGGGCTACTGGGACACGGAATCTTGCTCACAGCTTTCGCCTTTGAAGTGGGTGGCTTTCAAGATGATGCTATGGGATGTGGCAAGAAAATACTAGAACTGCAGAATATGTTTCTTTTTTAATTTTATAACTGCCCTGTTATATAGAGCACAATTTTATTAAACTTGTTTCTCTGAAGGTATGTACTCACTTTTTTCTCTTAAAATTTTTTTAGTTTTAAATGAAAATAGATAATGTAAATTTACCATCTTCACCACTTTTAAGTGTAGAGTTAAGTTTGTTAAATGTATTCACTTTGTTGTGCAACTAAGTCTCCAGAACTGTTTCATCTTGCAAAACTGAAACTCTACTCAGTAAACAATAACCCCTCATTCCCTCCTCCCTTCAGCTCCTGGCAACTACAGTTCTACTTTCTGTTTCTATGAATTTGAGTAGATATTTCCTATAAGTGGAATCCTGTAGTATTTGCCTTTTTGCATCTGGCTTATTTCAGTTAACATAATGTCTTCAGAGTTCATCTCTGAGGTTGCAGTGTGTGTCAGAATTTCCTTCCATTTTAAGGCTGACTAATCATTTGGAGGTACCTGCCACCTTCTGTTTAACCATCCGTCCACTGGCATTTGGGTTATGCCCCTGTCCTGGGCTATTGTGAATAATGCTGCTATATCTCTTCAGGACCCTGCTTTCCGTTCTTTTGGGTGTATACCTGGAAGTGGGATTGCTGGATCATGGTAATTCTGTGTTCAATTTTTTAAGGACTACAATTGTGTTTTTGAGGAACACAATTTTTTGTGTTCACTTTGCACAGTGGCTGCACACTTTTACGTTCCCACTAACAGTGAACAAGGGTTCCAATTTCTCCACATCCTCTCTGACAATTTGTTATTTGTGGTCTTTTTAAGAATAGCCATTCTGACAGACATGGGGTGATATCTTGTTTTGATTTGCATTTCCCTGGTAGTGATGCTAAGCATCTTTTTCACATGTTTATTGGTATATAGTTTATTTTTAACTCATTCTTTTTATATCTGTCTTAAAAAAATGTATTCCTTTGGTACAGTTTGACCTGTTTAAAGTTGAACCACATACAGTTGCTGGTATTTGACTGCGATGGTTCCATCTGTGGTATGTAACTTACAAATTTACATACATACTTTAGGGGTCCGTGTCTGGCTGAGGTTGGAGAAGGCTGAGCTGGATTTCCAAGGGCAGGTTGCCTGTGGGGAGAGGTATCTGGCCCATTGCTATGAATCATCTGCCTGGCCTGCGCCCTGTACTCTGCTGGGGCTTCAGAGAAGGCCACACAGTGGTAACCTTTGTACCTGCTACAGGCACGAGAGGTGGGCCAACTGTGGCAGAATGTGTGTCTTGTAAGGCTGAGAGGTTTGCTCTGAGTGACTCACTTTCCTGCTGTCCCCTGAACCACTGAGATTCGTGGACTTGGTCTGGCCGATGAGTGACACCAGGTAAAACTGGGACGCATCATCGCTAGGGAATTCCCAGCCCACCTTCCTGGCTGGGGTCAGGGATTCCTCCCCTAGGCACTGCTCGCCAGTGCCTGGGTCTATCCTCAGAGCACAAAGACAATACACTTGAAAACAGTCAGCATGATCCACGCAGGATTCCAGGTGCTGGGGGCCCTCACAGCAAACCAAACAAATGGGAGGGGGAAAGTTAAGTGAACAAGTAAACTTTGCGGTATTTCAGGGGATGCGAATTTCTATGCAAGAGACCCAGGGAAGGGGATAGGAGGTGCAGTTTAAGATAGAGGCCAGGAAGGCGTTGGTGAGAGAAGGGAGGGAAAGGGAACAAACCAGAGAGATAACCTGCAGGAAGCTTTCCAGACTAGGGACAGCACATGTCCAGGCTCTGGGGACAGAAAAGGCCAGTGCTGGGAAAGGAGGTGAGAAGGGGGTGTGGGTGAAGGTGTAGGAGAGGGGCTGACCTTTGTCTCCTCCACCTGAAGGCGGAGGTCTGTCCTCCCCTAGCATGTGGTGAATGAATTAAGGAATGACACACCTCTGAAGGAGAGAGGCCGGTGGTACAGCTCAGTGGTAGAGCGTGTGCTTAGCATGCACAACGTCCCGGCTTCAATCCCCAGTACCTCTGCCAAGGTAAATAAACCTAGTTATTTATTAATTAGATATTAATTAAATTAATTTATTAATTAGACATTACTCAATTATTAACATCTTATTTATTTAAAAAATAAGCCTGATTACCTCCCCTCCCTCACAAAAAATTAAATTAAAAATTAAAAAATTTTTAAAAAGTAAAGGAGGCAGGATGACCTATTGAAGCACTGGGAAGAGTCACCATTTTGACAACGTGAAGACAGTGGTCCAAGATGAGATTGAAAGACAGGTACGATGCATGCAAGAGGGTCTTGGGAACTGTGCGGGAGTTGAGGTTTGAATTTTGATTTTTGTTTCTGATTTGACAACACTAAGTTCTTGAGCAAAGTGCTGTGACAAACAATGCAAGATATTAGGTTTTGGGAAAATTAATCTGGTAAGATTTGAAGGACAATTGAGAGCAGGGCATGAAGGAGGTGGGGAGACCCCGGTGCCAGCTGGGGCAGGTGAGGACTGGGGCAGGGCCATGCGTAGAAAAGAGAAACGCAGGGAAGACTTGAAGGTGCAGATTTGGACCTGACCATGGAGCAGGCCCACAACGACCATGGGGAAAAAATCGGAGGGGCAGGAATGTGTTCCGAGTCCCAGGGAGGCTAGAGGAGGTGAGGGGGTGAGGCCTGCAGTGGGGACGTTGATGTGTGCAGTTCAACCAGAGGGATGTGGGGTCCTATGGGGATTGTAGAAACAGAAACCTCCAACTGGATCTTTAGAGGGTTACTTTTTCAATGCACAATCATTTAAAGTAACAGGAATTTTACTTCATCTCCCCCTAAATCAGAATAACAAGCCTTTATGCATCTGAGAAACAAAAAGTTCCCAGTCTGAATTCAAGCAAAAGTTGCTCATTCAAAAATAGGAACCAAACACAACTCCTAACTCAAATTTGAACCAGTTGAACAACAAACAGGAACAATGCCTTATCCTTTAAACATATTTCAGTATCTGGTTTTATTTTTGAGATCTGTTAAATGAAGTTGTATGTCACTCGGTGAAAACACCAAGTACCTGGGGAAATTTCTTTCTAAGCCACAAATCTTTGTGACAACTGCGGACAATCAGATCTGACTGCTCAAAGCTTGTCCTGTATGGATCTGGGGAAGGAGGGAAGATGGGGAGCTCCCAACTCATCATTCAATCTCGTCTGATGAATGATTTCCTCATTATAGCTGATTCTGTTTTTGCCCCAGTTATAACTCACTCATTTATTCAGTAAATACTGAGTGCTCCCTATGTTCAGGCACTGTTCTAAGGGGTCAAAGTTCTAGCCTGGGAGAGAGTAGCCCCTAGGAAATATGGTGGGGCTGGTGGAATCTCCCTCCACAGCTGCTTCTTTGTCCTCAACTGTCAGCCCAGTCAGAGGCAGAGAGCGTTGAGGGCAGACAGATGGCCATTTCTGAGGCACCCCTGAACCAGTGGGGGCTATGAGGCCCCCTCACTGCCTGCTGGCCTTTGCTGGGCCTTTGCCGGCCCTTCCCAATTAATAGCCTCAGTGTCCCAAGAGCCAGCTCTCCCAGCCCCTGTAAAAGACCTCACAGAGTGTCAGATCAGTGGCTGCCCGGAAGTTGTGGGACATTCCCTGGGCTCAAGTCCTGGGGATGTTTGTTCTCTGGGCGGAGGGTAAGAAAGGAAAGACAGCTGTTGCAATGCACTCCATCCACTCAGCTGCGTCATCTGAGGTGGGGGAGGGCTTCAGCGGTTAGGGGGAGGGCAGGGGACAAGGGGGGACACCCAGACAGGGGGCGTGCCAGCTTCATCAGTCCTGACTTAGGCCACGGAGCTCCCCACCTGCCGGCAGCCAGAGGAAATGGAGCAGCCCAGCCCATGTGCCCGGCCTCCCACCCCTGACTTCACTTGATAACGAACCAGAAACTGAAACGGTCAGGATTCCCGGCTTGAAGTCAGAGATGAGTCACTGCTAAGAGCAACTGCAGTAGTCGTGGAGTGACACCCTAGAGGCAGACAGGTGAGAACGGGAGACAGGATGGAGGGTTCAAGGCATTTCTCCTGAGTAGCGGCCAGAGGAGGTGGTGGGAGGGGGCCTCCTGTTCCTAAGGCTGCCAGGCAGGACCAGAGAGAGACCCCGGGACGGCCATGCTGAAGAAGTCAGCTGGGGTGGCAAGAGGCCAACTTCCTTCTGTGCCAGGTGGTGTTTGTGACAAAGGGCAGGGCAGAGGGTGTAGGCTGGCTGGGAGGTGGCTGAGGATGCCTGGGGCCTCGGCTGGCCCTCGAGTGATACCTCTCCTGCCGCCCCCTCTCCAGCACATCTGAGGGTCCTGGTGGAACATGGCGAGAGGCATGGATGTGGTGGCCATGGACTGCGAGATGGTGGGGCTGGGGCCCTTTCGGGAGAGCGGCTTGGCTCGTTGCAGCCTCGTGGACATCCACGGAACCGTGCTCTACGACAAGTTCATCCGGCCCGAGGGGGAGATCACTGATTACAGAACCCCTGTCAGCGGGATCACCGCTCAGAGCATGGAGGGGGCTGTCCCGTTCGCCGTGGCCAGGCTGGAGGTAAGTGAAGGGCCATGTGCCGGCTAGGCCAATGAAAGATGCAGACAATCCCCTAGACCGCCCACACTTCCCTGGCACCTTCCTCGGTTGCCAAATCTGTGACCTGTGACCCCAGCCACATAAGATTCCCTGCCACCCCTGTGTGGGGAGAAACCCGTTGGTGTGTCTGTCCCTGAGAAGGCTTCCTGCCATCAGACAGCCTTAGACTCACATCTGGGAGCAGCCTTCAGGGCATCTGGTCTACTTTACTGGTCTTGTGATGGGGAAACAGAATCCTGCCTGATGTTCCCTGCACAATGATTTGGGGGCTAATTCCCCATTCTTTCTTCTTCACCTGGCTGTCCCTGGGGAGCCCTGTGGGGAGATGATGGGCAGGTCACTGGCTGGGCCCTTGGAAGGGGGCCTTCCTGATCTTGGAGGACAGGCCAGAGCCCCTTGGGCTGAGTGAGGGGAAGCTCACTTCCAGACCTGCAGCAGGCCATCCACTCACAGAAGTCAGTATGCCACCCCAAGATCTCCACCCTCTTGCCCTCCAGCTTATTGTGACATCTTCTCCAGTTTACTTTCTGTTTCTCTGAATCACTAGGTGAAAAGGAAACTTAATCACTGTAAAAGTGGCACCAGGGTTCGTCATTTCTGGGAAGGTGAACTCATCTGGGGGAAGTTCAGGTAGAACCCAGGGAGCTGAGGTTCGCCGCAATCCCACACTGTGCGTGCCAGGCTCCAGGCGCTGGAGACACGGCCACAACAATGGCCACTGTTTCCTGAGCACCGGTCACTCACCCGCCGTTCTCCTGAGCACTTGCCACCCAGGAGCCATTCACCAAACAGCCCGCCAGGAGCCGTTAGCACAGAGCTAAGAAGGCCAGGTTTGAATCTTGGCTTTGTTCCTCACCTGCTAAGTTACCTTGGGCAAGTTCCTCACCCTCTCTGTACCCCATTTCTCCACCTGGAAATGAAAATGAGGGTGATAATGATAGCAATTTCATAGGGTTATTGAGAGGAAGGAGGAAGTGCCTGGAGAGAGTGTGTGTGTAAGTCCTCAGAAACTGTTAGCTGCTCTGATTGTTGCTTAATAGTCCTCACATCCCAGATGAGGAAACTGAGGCTCTCTTGAGCCTCACAAACCAAACATTGGTTTGCTAGGGCTGCTGTAAAAAAGTACCACAAATGGGTGGCTTAGACAACGGAAATGTCTTGTCTCACAGTTCTGGAGGCTAGAAGTCCGAGATCAAGGTGTCTGCAGAGCTGGTTCCTTCTGAGGGCTGCGAGGGAGAACCTGCCTGTGTCTCTCTCTCAGCTTCTGACAATTTGCTGGCCATCTTTGGTTCCTTGACTTGGAGAAATATGGCCCAATCTCCACCTTCGTGCTCACATGGCATTCTCCCTGTGCGCTTGTCTCTGTACTCAAATTTCCCCTTTTTATAAGGACCCCGGTCATATAGGTTAGGGACCCAACCTACTCCAGTATGACCTCATCCTAACAATAATACCTTCAATGACCCTATTTCCAAAGAAGTCACATTTTGAGGTACTGAGGGTTAGGATTTCAACAAATGAATTGGAGAGGGGAACACAATTCAACCCATACTAGTAAATAATTCACATACGTTCAGATAATAGAATGAGGAAGGCTCCAATCCTCTAGAGCTGTGTGTCCAGCAGGGGGCCACCGGTCACGTGTGGTGGGTGGACACCTGAAAAGTGGCTGGTCTGAACTGAGATTTGCTATAAGTGTAAAATACACACTGGATTTCAAAGACTTGTATAAAAAAATCAGAAATTACCTCAATAATTTTTTATATAAACTGTTTATTGAAATAGTAATATTTTTGATATATTAGGTTAAATAAAACACAGTAAAACTGATTTCACCTATTTCTTTTTACCTTTTTAAATATGGCTGTTGGATGATCTAAAGTTACATACGTGGCTCACATTATATATTTTTCTATTGGACAACACTGTTCTAGAAGTACTAAGGGGATACTGAGGAGCCCTGAGGGCAGGGCACAGTACATCAGGGTGGTTCTGGAAAGACTCCATGAGGCTGGTGCTATTTGCAAGGGATGGGAGGAATCTGTATGCAACTCAGTGGGCCGTCGAGAGCCATGGAAGATTCTTGAGCAAGAGCACGGCAGGATCAAAACCACTGTCAAGAAAACCTCAACGGGGCTGCTGGGGAGGATGGATGGGAGTGAGGAGAGAGTTGACAGCAGAGAGAAGAGTCAGGGCCCCCGGGGAGCAGTTGCAAGGGCTTTGGTCATTAGTCATCCCAGACGATGGGAAAAAAGGAAGCATTAGGACAGAGGAGAACAACGGTGAGCCACTGGGAAGGGGTGCAATGTAAAGAAGAGGAGGGTCTGTTCAGGTGCTGATGGGAGGCCCAGGGACACTGCTTGGAGTTGCCCACAGTCAGATCCCCACTGAGCAGTTAGGCGGGCTGCACGGACCCATGCCTTCTTCTCCTCCACAGCCTCCCTTCCCATTATGGGGCAGAAAGAGCAGAAGAGCCCAGAGCAGGGGGAGAGGAGGCAGCGGAGAAATGCATTTCCATGGACGCCCTTGGCACTGGCCTGGGAGCTGGGACTCCTCGGTCCTCATCCAGACTTGGTGCCGAAATGCTTTTGTTTCTCAGTTGGAGATTATGCCAGGCCCTTACAGTGAGTAACACGGAGCACTGCCCAGAGTGGATACTTAGCCATTCAGCGGGGGAGGCAGGGATCTGAAGACCAGGCAGCTCTTTGGAACCACATCTGGGGTGCATATTTCCTGCTCCATTACTTACTGGTTCTGTGACCTTTGCAATTTATTGAATCTTTTTGAGCCTCAGTTTTCTCATCATGAAAAAGGAGTGTAGTGCCTCCTCCCTGGCCTCCTGTAGGTTGGGAATAGTGACATGGCTGGTAGCCCTAAGGATAGTGCCCAGTTCATTGCTGATGCTCACTGTGTGCCTGTGAGAGAATAGGGTGGAAACCCAGATAATACATCCAGGACCCTTCTCCAACTTCCCTGGAGAGCCATGGTCTTAGGTTCTGGCCCTCCAGACAGGCTCGTTGCCAGTATCTCCTACCCTGCTGCCCAAGAAACTTCCCCAGACCTGGCTCAGATCATAGCCCTCGTCCCCATCCCCACCCCCCTGTTCAAATAGTGCTAAGACTCCCCATTGCCTAAGGTTCTCCAGCCCAACGTCCATGGTCCTCCACACCCCACCTACCTGCCTTTTCTTCCTTCTCTCAGCTCAGCCATTGCCCTCCTGTGGTTCAGCCCAACCCTACTCTCCCCGTCCCTTATCCATTCCCTTAGAAATACTGACATTCTGGCCGGTCCAGGCCAGAGGAGTCCTGTGTGATGCCCTTCCCCACCCCTCCCCCTCCCCACCCCACCCCACCCTTGCCCTCCTTGCTACATACAGGTGCAGCTCACACACTTTAAAGCTTACCTAGCCACCCACTCAGGCCTGCCTAGCTCCACAGCTCCTGCCCTGTACTTCCTCTGCCCCCAGGTTGGACGTTGTGCTTGGCACACAGAAGTTGCCCTGAGAATGTTTCCGGGATTGGAGTTGAATTGATTTATACAATGCAGGAGTTCTGGCAGCCGCATGGAACAGAATCGCCTCTGTCCTCGTGTTGGCCTTTGCTGTCAAGGTGCAGCTATACACATCTAGCCCAGGGGGCAGAGAGCAAGCTCACTGCCTTTAGACTTGGCTGGATGTGGGTCCAATCTGAGCTCTGTCATCTGATTTTCCTGTGTCCTCTGGCTTGTTGCCAAACCTCCCTGTGCCCTGCAGTAGGCCCCTCTGCAACACAGGGGAGATGAAGTAGCACAGGGATATCCAGCATCCTGTCCAGGCCTTATTCTAAGCACTTTTTAACACACCATTGCCTTTACTCCCACTGCAACCCATTTTATAGATGAGCAAACTAAGGCACAAGGCTGAGCAAACTGTGCAAGGAAGGGGTGGAGCAGAGACAAATTCTGGCCCCAGGGCTTGCTCTGTAATGTTCTGATCCCATGATGAAAGTGTGTAAATGCGCTCTGTGAACGCTAAGGGCAGTGTCGGCGCAGTGTGGTGGGGGGGGTGTGGTACAAGGCAGCCGCCATCATTGGTTTTCATGAACGAAGACAAGGAGGCAGC
The DNA here is from genome assembly GCF_036321535.1 of Camelus dromedarius. Lineage (NCBI taxonomy): Eukaryota > Metazoa > Chordata > Mammalia > Artiodactyla > Camelidae > Camelus > Camelus dromedarius. The sequence continues at coordinate 15,473,749 of NC_087464.1, forward strand.
TGGATCCCACTCATCACCCACAGTGTTTTAACCCCAAAGGGCAGAAGCCTATCAGCCATTTATCAGTCCCCTCAGGCCAGGTGACACCTCTTAGGTGAGTCTAGGGCTCACCAGGCATTGGTGTCACACAGTTATTTCTCAAAGGCCACTCACCAACCGGTCTCTCCCTCCCACAGGAGCGGTGAGTGGGCCTGGCTAGCGGCGAGCCACAGACTAGGCCATAGAAGCCAGGAGGGCTCTGGGGAGACACTAAGCCCCCAATTCCACCGAGGAACGGTGCTGCCACCAGGCACTGAGATTTTGAGTGGGTTCCCCTCACCTACTTCTCTTTCTTATTTTTATTTTTTTTTGTAATCTGATTACATCGCTTTTACAACGCAAGGTAATTGCCTCATTATCTTCTGACACCTGTAGGTCTGACTGTCTTCTAGAGCAGTGGTTCTCAATGCACTGTGATGTTGCCCCCGGGGGGACTTGTAGCAGTACCTGGAGACATTTTTGTTTGGCATAAGTGAGGCGGGGAGCTGATTCTTTCATCCAGTGGATTGAGGCCAGGGATGATGGTGAACATCCTACAGTGCACAGGCTAAACACTCATACCAAAGAAGCATCTGGCCCCAAATGCTAATAATGCCAAGGTTGGGAACCCTGGTCTACAGAGAGCCCCACAAATCAGACTGTCAGTACAGGAGGGAACCCTGAGGAGACCGAGGTCCAGAGAAGGGTGGTGATGTGCTCAGGACCACACAGCAAGCTGGGATACAACTCAGTGCTCAGATTCAGGGCTCTCACCTGGCAGGTTCATGCTTTTTTAATTAATTTTTCAATCTAACAGTAATTGTTAATTGCTTGTAACTCACTCTTGTAACTAAATGCTCTTTTAATGTTAACCCAGTATGGCAGTAGCATCCACCCCGTGACTTAGGTCGGGGAATAACAATGACTGTTAGTTGTAAATAAAGAAACTGAATCTTGGGTGGCATCGTGGTTTAGGTGGGAAACAGGAGGTGACAGTGGCTTGTGAACAGGGAGTGATTGCAGCTGTACCCGTGGGTAGCCCTTGCCTGGGTCAGAGTGCCTCGTCGGGCCTCTCTGGGGCTCAGCCAGATGGATGAGGGTAAACCTCGCCATCCAGGTTTACCCCACGTAAGCTGCCTTGTGGGAAGCAGACACGAGCTGGGGACAGGGGCACCTGGAGAGCTTGGCAGGGGACAGGAGGAAAGAGGGGGACCAGAGCCACTCCTGAAGATGACAGTAGGGGACCCGGGCCTCCACAAGGGCAACGCTCTTCAGAGGCCCTTAGAATCACGTCTCCTGGCAGCCAGGAATGGATGAATGGATGCATGAACCAGTAGAAAGATGGAAAGACAGAGGCACAGTGGAGGTGGCGGGCTCTGAGCTGCTGGACAGGCTTCTGTGCAGGGATTTCCAAACTTGGCAGTAGGGAAGAACACCCTGGAACCTTTGCTAATGCCCCTCTCCTGGTACTGTTGATTCAGTAGGTGAAGAGTAGGGTCCTGTCCTCTGGATTTTTCACGAGGTCCCCCAGGTGATTTTTTGATCAGGACCATCTGGGAAATACTTGCACTAGAGGGGAAACACAGTGGGGAGAGAATGCAGGCGGACTGGGCCTGTCACCCCCCACCCCCCGCATGTGACGTGGGTACACACCACTCTGCATCTCCCCTTCCCTGTTGATAAGATGATATGATAATCCCCGCCTTATAGGGGCCATATTCCCAGTTCAAGAAATCTTCACTGAGTGCTGTCAAGGCCCAGCAGTGCTCTGCACTCTGAAATTAATAATGCTAACAGAGCCCCACGGTTCCCAGTAGGTGGTAATAATAACAACTATAATAATAGTGACAGGGTCAGGCAGATCCGGACACTGCATCTTGGCAATCAACTGTGTGACCTGGGCAAGCCTCTTACCCTCTCTGATCCCCAGCCTCCTTCACCATAAAATCAAAGGAAGATTATTCTTGTTGAGAGGCCTCATGATGAAGCGAGGAAAGTACCTGGCACAGTGCCAGGTGATGAGAACAGATGGATGAATGTCCCTTTCCCCTGCCCACTCCAGTTCTTTCCAGGAATCCGAGCCGCCCCTGCGTTTGACACACCAGCCTCATGACACTGATTCAGGGCAGGTCAGCTGCCAGCAGGTCACAGAGCCCTGAGGCTCTGCCAGCTGGCCCCTCTCCCTTTCCTGGGTTTCCCTCCCAGCCTGACCTCAGAAAGTCTGTGGAGCCTCACCTTACCAGGCCCTCCCCTTACAAATGGGGAAACTGAAGCCCAGAGGTGGTCTTCAACCTCCCTGAGACCACACAGCAAGTCCCAGTAGCCTTTCCTACCAGGTGCCCAGCATCTTTATTCTGAAGAGCTGGCGTCTCTCTGCCAGATAAACTCTTCTGTTTTCCCTACGTCTTCTTCCTTTCTTCTGCTTGTCCACCCCCTCTTATTTTATTTGTCTCATGATGAGTCTCATGGTCCTGAATGTAGCCCCTTTGGGGGCCCTTGGGCTCAGGAAGTGATGAATTTCTCAGGAAACCACCTCATGATGACTTGGCCCTTTTACGCCTGGGACTGGCTGCGGCCGACACTGGGATGCGTGGACAGTCCCCTCAGAGCTTTGCGTAAACTGGGCCTGAGCCAGCCCCTAGACCGGGAAAACAGACCACGTTATTCAGAAACATAAAGATGTCAGCAAGGAAAGGCATGTGGCCCACAGCCGGCCTGCGCCTCTACCCCTGCCCTGGGTGCCGGCCAGAGCGCTTTCCCCCACTCGGAGGAGTCCCCTGGAGCCGCTGCTCTGAGGTCGTGCGCCCTGGTCACCCAGACCAGCAGCATGGGCACTACCTGTTAGAAAAGCAGCATCCGAGTCCAAGTACCTCCTAAGCTCAAGTGTGACAAATGCTGGTGTCTCTCATGGGGCGGCCCAGCTTCATTCTTCGAGCGCGCTTTCCCCAGTCCCCAGGCTGGGCGGGGGCTCTGTCCAGAGGTGCCCCCAGCAGAACCATGGTAATGGCGGGGCAGGCTGGTGAGGCCGCCTGTTGCCCTAGCAGGACAGACCCTGCCTCCAGTGCTTTCAGAGCCTCGGCCTCCTCTTCTGCAAAGTGGCCACAAGGGGGAGCATATCAAAGGCCCCGCATGGTAGTGTTGGGGTGGGGGACACCAGCAGCAGGAACAGGACACGGGAGGGTGTGAGCCATCCAGAAGGCTCCTTGCCAGGCACAGTGGAAGAGATGAAGGCTGCCAGAAAGCTGTCCAAGGTGGGCCTGAGACAGCGTGAGCTGCTCTTCGGCCGGGGCCTGTTACAGCTGGCCCAAGGCTCCCCTTCCATCCTCCCCAGGGGCAGCCAAGGGACGGAAAGGTGACCCACCTGTGTGGCCAAGATTGAGGCTCTCCATGGGGCCACCATGGGAGAGGAGGTGGGAATGGAGGCACACGTGCAGGGCACAGGGCTGGGGCACTCTTGGGGTGTCCTCCGCAGCTTGGCCACTGGGCTGGTGGAGGCCTGGAGCAGGCTGGCTCCTTCTGCATAACATGGTGGGTGACACGCAGGCACCGGAGCCAGCCTGCTGGCTTAGAGGCCTGGCTCTGTCACTACCTAGCTGTGTGACTGTCCCAGGTATCTCATGTGCTTAGCGAGGCACCCCAAAAGCCCATGCTCCAAACAATGTCAATATTTACGTCACTCAAGCATCTGCAGTCCGGGCAGGGCTTGGCAGAGGGGCACAGCGGGTTGGCTGAGGCATCTGGCAGGACAAGGATTGGAATCCTGGGATGGTTTGCTTACCCACCTGTCCTGGCGTTCTTGGGCACATCTCCCTACCTCAGGGTGGTCTCCCCAGCATGGTGGCTTCAGGTAACTCAGGGCTGCCGGGACACTGGCCCCGCAGAGAGGTCAGACGTTACACAGCCCAGGCCATGTTTAAGGTGAGGGGAGTTAGACTCCATCTTTTGTGAGAGGAGTGTCAAGGAAAACCTGAAAATTTGTTTATAACCGTCAGAGTCACCTTGAGTAAATTACTGCACTTGTCAGGGCTTCAGTTTTTTCATCTATAAAATTCAGTTAAACGCAGCCTGACCCCTGCCACCTGCCCCATAGCTGTATGAGTTTTCTATGCCTGCTGTAACAAAACCATAGACCCGGTGGCTTAAAACAATGCAAATGTATTGTCTTACAGTTCTGTGGTCCAGAAGTCCCACGCAGGTCTCCCTGGGCTGAGACTGAGGTCTTGGCGGGGGTGGGGGGGTGGGGCTGTTCCTCTCTGGAGCCTCTGCAAGAGGATCTGTTCCTTTGTCCTTTCCAGCTGCTAAGGCTGCCGGCCTTCCTGACTCTCGGCCCTTCCCTCACCTTCCCAGCCAGCGACAGCCCATCAAGTTCTCACATCGGATCTCTCTGATCTTCACATATAAGGTCCCTTGGGGTGATGTTGGGCTTACCTGGATAATCCAGAAATTCTGCCTATTATCAGATCATCTGATTAGCAACCTAAAGTCCACCTGCAACTTTAATTTCCCTTTGCCAAGTAACATGTTCACAGGTCCTGGGGATTAGGGCGTGGGCATCTTTGGGAGGTGGTTATTCCACCTGCCACTGTAGGGTTTTTGAAAGGATTAGATGATGTAATGTATGTGACATACTTCGAGGCTGCCTGGCCCATGGGACGTGCTCAGTAAGTTCTAGCCATTGCTATAACACACAGGAACCACGGAAGGTGTGGGGATGGGCCTTCTGCACAGAAGGAAACTGTTGAGGGTGAGGAGGGGCCTGGACCAGTCTCCTCTTTTTATCGATGATGTATGTTTGAAGCCCAGAGAGGGATGGTGATTTGCTCATAGTCACACAGCATCTTAAGGAGGGGCTGCTCTCCGCCAGCCTCCATGATGGCACCAAGTTGCCCCACACCCACCCAGAGGACCTGGGTGATGTGTGGGGTGCATGTCTTCCTGGCCAGATCCTGCAGCTCCTGAAAGGCAAGCTGGTGGTGGGTCACGACCTGAAGCATGACTTCAAGGCACTGAAGGAGAACATGAGCAACTACGCCATATACGACACGGCCGCCGACAAGCTGCTGTGGCGCGAGGCCAACCTGCAGTACTGCAGACGTGTGTCCCTCCGCGTGCTGAGCCAGCGCCTCCTCGGGCGCCACATCCAGGTGAGGACCACCGCCTTCCCAGGCTGGGGCTGCACCCGGCTCTGGGGGCCTGGCCTTCCCTCCAGGACTCTAAAGTCTAGGACTCAAAAGGGCACAGCCTGGCTCTCAGGATACTGGACTTCGTGGCGGCCACACCTGGCCTAGTGCTAATGGGTGAGGCCAGGCCTGCTCCAGCCACCTGCTGAGTCCAGGGTGTTGGAGGCCTGGGGAGACTCACCCACAGACCCACGTTGGGCCCTGGAAGTCAGGTGTGAGCAGGGGAGGCCCGGTCCCACGGGGCACCTGGATGCAGCCCCGTCCCAGTTCCCCACTCTGTGCCTGTGTCTGCAGGACAGCCGGTTGGGACACAACTCCGTGGAGGACGCCAGGGCCACGATGGAGCTCTACCGAATCTCCCGGCGAATTCGAGAGCAGTGAGGGCTCCGCCTGGTGGTAACCAGCCCCCTCCCCATGGACTAGAGGCCTTCGTCTATGGGACAAAATCTCCCTTGCTTTTGGAAAATGCATCATTAGCAGTAAAATGGCTTTATATTTTCTTTACTCCTTTGGATCCTCTTCTTGGCTTTTTCTTTCTTCTCTCAGAGCTGGGAAATGGTGGACAGGACCCAGCACCGAGAGGACAACAAACATTTGAGCCAGGATGGCTGCTAGTGACAATTTCCTTAACACCTTGAATCCTGTGAATACCAGAAGTCCGTGTGACTTAATTCACATTCCTGTCTCTGCCTCCCCTTTCCAGCTACATTTCTGCCCAGAAAGGTGGCATTATTTCCTGGGGGTGGCACCTGGCTCAGAGGCCCATTCATCCCATCTTGAAGTTGGTGCCACGGTACTGATGAGCTTCAAGGCAAAGGTACAGGAACTGTGATGGGTGCCACCCTTGGTGACCTTCAGCAAGTCATCCCTCCTCTTATTTGTAAAACAAGGAAGGAAAAGTAGGGGACTCTGGAGTCTGAGGGAACTAGGTTGGAATCCAGGATCTGCCACTTAGTAGCTGTGTGCCCTAAGGCGAGTTACTTAACCTCTCTGTGCCTCAGTTTCTCCATCTATAAAATAGGGAAATCTAACAATTCATAGGGTTCTTGAGATGTTGATACAAAGCCCCCAGCACCAGGCCTGTAGTAGCTCAAGCAGCCACCAGATGTCAATAACTGATGATTATTCTCTGCACCACCCGCTGATCTAGGAGAGAAGTTGCTCTCTGCTGCCGGGCCCCCCTCTGAAGGAAGGGCATGCGTAGTGTATGGGGAGAAGGGTCCAAAACCAGAGCAGTGACTGCTGATTAGAATCAGCTGCAGACTTATTTTAATCCACACCTGGATCCCACTTCAGATTCACTGACCCAGAATCGCTGGGGGTGGGGTGTAGGGTAGGGGAGTAGGGGCGTGGCAGGCACCTGTGAGTATTTTGACCTCCACAGGTGATTCTGATGCCTAAGACACTGGACTAACCCGAGGTGCTTTTTCAGCACCCCCACTACTGAAGCACTGGGTTCTCACACTGGACCCGACATTGGCATCACCTGGAGGCTGCTGGGCCCCAGCCCAGAGTTTCTGATTTAGCACGTCTGGGGTGGAAGCCAAGAATCTGAATTCCCAACAAGTTCCCCATTGATGTTATGCTGCTGGTCCAGGGACCGGCTTTGAGAAGCACTGCCTGACATCAGGTGACTGATGTGCAGCCACCTTTGAACCACTGGCCTGTGGGTTGAGCACTAGCAGGTGGATTCCTGTCACCAGTCCAGCCTTGTCCCTTCCATCTCCTTTGGATGCCTGTTCATGCAGAGAGAGGGTCACAGCCTTGCAGAACATGTCCTAAATAGCCCACTGCAGGGATGAGGGACAGGAGGCGAGATTAAAGAACACAAGAGATTCAAATCCAGGCCCATCAGACTCCAAACTTAAGTGGTTTTCACTCAGACTGCTTTACATTGGTAGTGCCTCCTTTTGGCACCACTGACCTCTGGGAACCTGATCTGGGAGGGCGGGGAGGTGCAGCTCCGTCTTGGGGTTCTCTCCTGCCCTGTCTCCCCCGTTGCAGGGTCTTGATCTTTGCTGTTATGTGGAAGCTTCTGGGTGCAGCTGTATGTCTGACTGCAACTGGCCACCAGGGGGAGCACGAGGGCCGTTTATCCACCAAGCTGCCTTGCAGGCAGAGCAGCCTGAGGGACACTGGCATGAGGTGTCAGGGGCATGGGCCTCTAAGTCTCAGGGGGCTATTCCTGGGACCTTCTAGATGCCCTGACTCAGCCACTGAGCTGAGGCTCGGAGGGGCCAGGGCAGTGGTGCAGCCTGGCCTGGAAGGTGACCCCAGGCTCCCTGACTCCCAGGGGCCCAACATTCCTTCTAGGGCTTCAGGCTTCCTTGAAAGGACAGGAACCAGAGTCCCAGAGGAAAAGTGTTCCCAAAGGAAATCTCTAACCCGACTTCCTGCTTCCAGCTCTAGGCCTGGATGCCCCCAGGGGAGAGAAAGCTGGGGTGCGCCCCCTACTCCCAGGTGGGCCCCAAGGTGGGGTCAGGACCCCAGAGGGCAGCCTGTGCTGTGCTCCAGCCCCACCCCGGGCTCCCTTCCTCCTGCACAGACAGCTTCTCAGGGAGTGAGGCACACAGTCACGTGGCAGCACAGAGATTGGGGGCTCTAGGGGGACCACCAGCTGCAGCCAGCTCACCTAGCTTGAGTGGCTCCCTCTGTGAGGCACAGGGGCCCTGCGCATCAGAGGGGCTGGAGGGGATTGAGATCTCATAGGTGGGGTGCCCAGGGCCGAGCTGGGGGTGGTGGGGACCCACAGACAGCACTGTCACCACTGAGCCTAATCGAAGTGGGGAGCTGCCCCTGCTGCCCCTCTAGACCCGGCCTGCCTGGGTCCCGACACAGCTGGACTGATGTCTGCAAACGCTGGTTTTATTCACTGAGGTTGTAAGGATGGAGGACGGGAAGGTGCTGCCTTGTGACTAGTTCTGTGCTCGGGGCTTCACACACGTCATCTTACACAGTCCTCCGGTGTCCCTGCCTGGGGTGGGGGGAGTTATTTCCCATCTTACCAAGTAGGAAACCAAGCTTGGCTTCTCAGCCCAAGCTCTGTCATCCCCAGCAGACCCTCTCCTGGTGGCCTGGAGCAGCTCCTCAGAAAGCAGAGCTGGAAAACAGCCAGGAGCCCTCTGTTACCTAGCGACCCCACTCATTCCCGGCAATTCCTGCCTCAGGCTTCAACTCTGTAAAATGGGGATATTAGTCCCAACTCTCACAGCTACCATGGAAACTTATGGGACCACGATGACACCTACCCAGCCTGCTCAGGCATCAGGTGGAACTCTCTCTCCATGGAGGCTACTCCCTCCTGGTCTTCTGCCCTCAATTCTGGAAAGTGCAAGTCAGGGTCCACCCCAGGCCCACGGGGAGAAGGCAGAGCAGGGCAGCTCAGCACCACCGGGCCCTCCAGCCTCTTCTTCCCGAGCCGTTTAGCTTCCCCACGGTGCTTCCCAGGTTAGTGTCCAGCCCCCTTTCCCCCTAGTCCACCCCCACCTCTCCCCAGACCCACTGCTGCCTGCATCCTCCCTGGGCCGTCCTCCTGGACCAGGGGGAGGGCGCACGTCCTCACCTCGTCCTTCGTCTCAACTCACATGTACCTGCCCTGGTGCCCTTCCCAGGCCCTCAGCACCCAGGGGATGGTCTCTGTTCCAGGACAGGAGGCCTGGTGAATGACTCTGTTGGCCTGGGTGGGAAGAACTGGTCCCTGGAGACCATGAGAGACCCGGGCAGGATGGCAGGGTGAGGAGGTGGAGGAGGAGCAGGCAGGGGGCTGGTCTCCAGCCGGGTAGTGTCTATCCGGCATCGCAGCCGTGGCAGGACACTCACGCCCTGTGCTCTCACCTGAGCCCATGGCAACATACTGCCGCCGCCTCCTCCTGCCCCAGGTGGGCCTGCGGGTGACCCGAGACGGGGAGAAGGTGACGAGTGCGGGCAGAGCCTCTCCTCTGAGGTTCACAGTGTCAGTGCCTAAGAAGGTCTTCAAGATATGTTTAAGTTCCCAACACTAGGTCCCTCAGCATCACTCACCTGAGTCAGAGACTCTTCTCTGGAGTGATTCTCTTCCTACTGCTCAGTCGCTCCTCTGTCTCTCTCTCCCCCCTCCTCCTCTCCCATAGTCCGAGTGTTTCAGCCCTCAGGACATGGGCCTCGACTGCCTCTTCTCTGTGCTCCTTCTCTTCCTCATCCAGTCTGTTGGCTTTAAGTTTCCATTTAGCTGACAAATACTTGTGCACTGAGTGCGTGCCAGTGACTGTTCTAGACACTGGACAGAAAGCAGAGAACAAAACCAATAGATCTACCCTCATGGAGTTTACACCCTAGCGCAGGAGATGGATAATGTGCAAATCAATATATAACATAACATCATGTCAGCTGGTGACAAAGGCCAGGACAAAAGTAAAACAGGTGAAAAAAAGAGTGATAGGACTGGAGGGGTGGGTGAGGCTCCTATTTTGGGTGGGAGGACAGGGTACCTGCTCTGTTGATGTGACACTTAGCAAGATACTGAGTGAAATGAATAGGCTGCATGATGGCAGCTTCCCAATTTGTGCCTCCGGAGCTGACCTCCACTGAGACCGAGTCACGTCCAGCTGCCGCCTGGTATCTCCCTCCCCATGTCTCATGACGCCTCACGCTCAGCGTGTCCAACCTTATCTCCTGAATCCTCCACCCCAACACACTGATCCTTCCTTATCTGTCGTGAATAAGAGCACTTAAAAGGAGTATCTAAAGAACAGAAAGACTTCCTCACAATTAAAAATACCACAGCATAAATTATAAATTCAACAAAAAATTGGAAAATGAAGTTTGTCACTCTTTCAGAAAATAGACCGAAATATTAAGAGAGAGAAAATAGGACAGAAGAGATAAGAGAATTAGAGGCTCCATTTGGACTTTAATACCTAACAAATAGGATTTTAGAAGGAGAGAAGAAAGAAAACAGAGAGGAGGGAAATGTCTCGGAGTTGAAGGATATGAATTTCCTAAGACAAAGGGCTCACCGGGTGCTTGGCAAGAGGACTAGAGGCAGACCCAGTCGAAGGCACATCACTGTGGAAGTTAAATCCCTGGGGGTAACGAGCAGACCCAGAAGGCTCCAGAGTGGAGAAACAAGGTTCACATCAGAGACCAGGAGTCAGAAAGACATCAGACTTCTTAACACTAGAAACTTGGAGACAATGGTGTCATAACCTCAGAATTCTTCCATCCTTAAGTGCTACGCCTAACCAAACTCCAGATCAAACATGAAGACAAAATAAAGGTAGTGTAAGAAATCTACACTTTTAAACATTTACCTATCATATCCTTTTAAAAAAGAAGCTTCTGGAGGATGTGCTCCACCCAAACGCAGGAGGAAAGCAGGGAGAGGCAAAGGGTGCTCCAGGGAGGATGGGGAAGGGACGCCTCCAGGTGGCAGTGTGTGTCAAGCCCAGAGAAGAGGCAACTCAGACCGCAGCAGGATTGCAGGGAGTCCTGGATATCTCTACATAAAGAAGGGACTCATTCCAAGAGGACAGCTGTCATTCTATTGGTTACTTAACAACAGGCACACAGAAAACTAAGCAAAAGAAAATGTGGGATGATTATTAATGCCAAGAAACAAAAAATGTACAAGAATAGTAGAAACATTGCCCTTTTATCAATATTTGTGTAGTCTTACCAATAGAAACATTGAATATTGATTTAACCCTCCCAAATCATGAAATAACTATTTTGGGAGGATGGGCAAAGGGTGTGAGTGTGTGCGTGCCTATTACCTTTACGCTTCATAGGAAGGAGCCAATAAATGATATTCCGAATAGGAAAACAAATAACCACCAGTGTAAGCATGCCATTTTGAAATAAAGAGGTAACTACCAGAAAACAGTATTAAATGAATTGAAAATGTTTACTTTTGGGTAGCAGTTATTTGGGACAAAGCGGGTGGTTGGCCAGAGAACTACAGGGTTTTTTTTTTATTATTATTATAAGCCGTGGCATATTATTTACTTTAAACAACTTTGGGAATTTTTGGGGGTATTTACTTTGGGTATTATTTTTAGAATAAGATGTGAAATAAAATGTGATGGGAGAGACAGGTAAATTGAACTGGAAAGAGTTACACGGGGGCTCCAACTCTATTAATATTTTTTAGGTAATAGGTGCACAGGTGTTTGTTTTACATTATTAATATGTCTCTCAATACCTAAAATATTTTATAATTATTTTTAAACTGCAACAGCAAAGCAATGCTATTGAGAGAGGGCAACTGAAGGTCCAGGGTTATGGAGTGTAGGTGTTGGGACAGAGTGTAAACACAGAAGTTAGCTAGGGACAGGAGGAAGGACAGTTCTGACTGTGAAGAAGAGAGGTTAGAGAAGGTTTTGAATTACAGTTGGGAGAAGTTGAGAAATTATAAACCCAGTGCAGGAGATGGAGTCGTAGTTCTGGTTTTCAGCTGAAGACAGAGGAGCTAAGGGAGTATATTAGTCTCCTAGGGCTGCTGTAACCAATGACCACAACCTGCATGGCTGAAAATACCAGAGTTATTCTCTCACAGCTCTGGAGGCCAGATGTCTGAACTCAGGCTGTGAGCACGGCCATGCTCCTCTGGAGGCCTGAGGACGATTCTGTTCCTTCTCTTCTAGCTTCTGGTAGCTGCTGGCATTCCATGTGTTCCAGGGCTTGTGGCAGCCTCACTCCAATCCCTGCCTCCATCTTCACACAACATTCTCCTTCTGTGTGTTGGTCTATAATCTCCTGTCTGTCTTTGATAAGAACACTGGTTGTGGCATTCAGCGCCCGCGCATATAATCCAGGATCAGCGCCTCTTCTCAAGATCTCAACTTAGCCACACCTGCAAAGGTATTTTTTTCCCAAATAAAATAACATTTACAGGGTGCAGGGATTTGACATGGAGATCTCCTGGGGTATACTTTTCAGCCTCCCAGAGGGAGTAATTGAATTTAAGGAAATCAGAATTTGGGGGCTATTCCCCATGGGACATCCAGTAAGGACTCAACAAGAGTAGAAAAGAAATTACTGAATAACAAGGAAAATGAAACTGACCTGAATCAACCAATGTGAATTTTGGGGTGGACTTTTTCAACAAAGCTGCTAGGCTCAATTTTGTGTCAAAGAATCTTATTTTCTGTGATTCCCTTTCTATGATTCACTTTGACTAGCCAAAAAACTGAAATACTGGTGTAGATTGTGTAAATTTCAGGTGTGGTAGGAAATAAAACAGTGTGATGAAAGATACTTTGGATAAATGTAAATCAGCTAAAGCCTGTGTTACAAATTCGAATTCTGGCAAATAGAATTTGATGTACCAAACATCGTAAGAGACGAAGAGACGTTTTATAAATTGAGAAAATGAACCTACAGCAAGAAGACGTACCAAACAGAATCACATATACATCTAACAAAATAGCTCTGGAATATATAAAGCAGAGCAGTCCAACAGAGCTTTCTGCCATAAAAGAAATGCTCTGTGTCTGCAGTGTCCAGTACAGTAGCCACTAGTGACATGTGGTTACAGAGCACTTGAAATGTGGTGAGTGGAACTGAGAGGTTGAATTTTAAATTCTATTTAATTCTAATTAGTTAAAAATTAAATAGCCACAAGTATCTACTGGTTGCTATGCTAGACAGTGCAGATAAAACAATAACTGAAAGAATTAGGAGGAGGAATAGAGCAGTCCTAATAGCTGGATATATTCATGTGCTCCTCTCAGAACCAGGCTGATGATACAATCAAGAAAGATGACCCTGAGGCAGTAGCAAGCAGCAGTTCTCTCCGCAATAAAAACCTTTACCATCTTTGCTTTTATGTCATGTTTTGAACCAAAAAGAATCGAACTATTCACACTGATAACAAATAGACAGATTCACTATTTATATAACTGATTTCGTCCACTGTCATCATGATTTACGTTTTATCATGTTTTTGGCATTAAAAGATATTTTCCATTTGGACCATGGGTCAATATTTGGATGTTCCATTGGGTTGAAGTTAAGCAATAGTAACCAGCCTTCTGCAAACTTATCAGCTAGGTTTCTTTGATGCCTGGCTCCTCTCCAGCTCCTGCCATCTCTCCCCTTCCCCTCACAGCCAGTAGTTGCCCCAGGAGAAGCCTTATATTTGTCTTCCCTTCTCCTTTTCCCTCTCCAGTGCACTGGCTTCTGTCCTGAGGACTTGTCTGAAAATGCTCTAACCAAGACTCTCAATGACCTTCAAATGGTCAAATCTCATGGACACTTTTCTTTTTCTTTTCTTTTTTTTTTAACACCTTTATTGTGGTACAGTAAACTCTGTACAGTAAACGACACATATTTCAGATGTACAATTTGATGAATTCTGATAGATGTACACACCTATGCAACCACCACTACTATCCAATGGACATTTTTCAGTGCTTATTCTCTGTGACTCCCCTGAAGCATTTAACATTGTTGACCACACCCTCCTAGAACTCTCTTCTCTGTAATTTTTTTAATGACATGAACCTCTCCTGGTTCCCTCCACTTCATAACCTACTTCTTTGCAGATTCCTCTTTTGCTTGCCATTTAAACATCGGTGTTTACTCAACTCCTTCTTTTCAGTCTCTGCCTCTCACTCCCTGGGAAGTTTTACTTATGTTCATAACTTCAATTATCCCTTCAAGTGATGACTCACCAGTCTCTTACTTAAGCTCTAAACCTGTCCAATTAATTAGACTATCCACAGACACTTCAAGTCAGCATGTCTCAGAATTCTATCTCGCACCATCATTCCCATTTTACTTTCCTCATGTATTTCTTTCTTGATTTCATGAATTCATCCATCCAACCAGTCACTTAAGCCAGAAATCAGGGCTTTCCTTAGCTCCTCCTTCTCTCTTTCACTTCCCATATCCAGTCGTCCTTCAAATACCTCCTGCATTTACCCTCATCTTCATTGCCTTAGCCCATGACCTCATCATCACTCTCCTAGATTATTTAAACTTTCTTCCACTGGCCCCTTATCTACAACCTTGCTGTCTTTCATTCCTTATTGCATATTGACTTCCTAAAAGTCAAAAACTTGTTATTCTTCTGCCCAGAAGATCTTTTATAGTCAAGTTTAGTGGATATTTGTAACACAGTATTAATTTCTTCTTTTGGAAGTAACACTTCGTCATTTCTTTGAGAGCTACTCCTCTATAGTACACACACCTGAAGGGATCACAAATCAAGAGTCTTGGCCTTTCCAGATGACTGGATAAAGAAGTTGTGATATAGTTATACAATGGAATACTACTCTACCATAAAAAAGAATAAAATAATGCCATTTGCAGCAACATAGATGGACCTAGAGATCATCATTCTAAGTGAAGTAAGCCAGAAAGAGAAAGAAAAATACCATATGATATCACTTATATGTGGAATCTAAAAAAAAAAGAAGAAGAAGAAGAAGAACACTATGAATTCACCTACAAAACAGAAGCTGACTCTCAGTAAACAATCTTATGGTTACCGGGGAAAGGGGGTGGGAGGGGATAAACTGGGGAGTTTGATATTTACAAATGTTAGCAACTATATATAAAAGTAGATTAAAAAAAAAAGAGTCTTGGCCTTCCCAAGCAAGACCCATTGGTCTCTGTATCCAAGAGCTTTGAATGTTGTATGGATTGACTCAAGGCTGCAAAAATATTGCTCATTTATTCCAGGAGCTGCAGCACTCTGGCAAATCAGATGTTCTCACTGCCTAGACTCTTAGTATTTCCTCAGATTACCAGATATTCTCCAAATAAACCCATTTTACGATGAAATTAGGTGAAATCTATTTTTGCTGCTTACTACTAGGTGGCCTTCTGCAAAATCTGAATTCATTGGTAAGGCAGACCAGGTCCCTCAGTAAGTGGCCTCCACCATCTTATCCTGCATCACCTCCTGTCATGGTCTCCCTCCGCCATTCACTCCAGCCTCCAGAATAACACGTCACACCCCTAACACTCCACGCCTAGAATATTCCTCCCCCACCTCCTTCAAATCTCAACTTATGCCACTTTCTCTGTGAAGCCCTACCACCACTTCCAGTCACTCCACCTTCCATGGCCCCTTGTAGACACTGTTATTATGTTTTACTGAAACTTCCCCCTTATATGTTTAACCTCACCCACTCCTGAAATGAGACCAGAGCACAGCCTGGCACGCAGCAGTACTGTGCTCAGTCAGTGCTGCTCTGAACCTCAGTTTCCTCAGCCAGAGAATGGAGATGATAGCATTTGCTTTGAGACATGAATTTCTTGATTAGACCCTGCAGAGAACATCTATGACACTTAAGCCAAGAACAACTCGCCCAAAAGGAAGCTGCGTAGCTTGGAGAATTATTAGGGAGGGACCAGGCTCAGAACAGGATCAGACCAGGAAGGAGGGGTGATGGGCAGCCAGGCCACAGTCAAGGGCAGCTGGTCCAGGCACCGTGGCCATTGGAAGGACACACTGGATGCTGCTGCAGCTCCAAGCTGAATGAATTCTGATTTGACCCTGTGTCTGTGTGTCACCTGCTCCTGAAGTGTGTGTCTGGGCCCCAGTTGTGGGTCAGGACAAATGTTTGCCTGACCTTTTAAACTTCTCATTGAGAGTGAGGCCCAATTTCTTACCAAGACTCACACGATGGGGACATCCTCAAATACGGTGGGGAGTTCAGGTTCAAGGGTCTCCTTCCATGGAGAACAAGGCCTTGGGGTTGTTAGGAGGATTAAATGAGATAAAACATGACCCAGTGACTCTCAGACACTTCCCCTAAAGGCAGAAGAAGTGGAATGCATCCCAGGCAGGAAGGCCAGTCTGCAGCCTGAGACTCTAAGCTTGTGTTGTATTCATTCAGCAAACACCTTGATGTGCCAGGCCCTTGTCTCAGCCCTGGGAATAAAGAGGAGGCTACTGCTTGGTGGATCTGTATGCTAGTGATTAACTTTGAAGCCTCATGCTTGACTTGAAACGGAATGTAGAGTTTTTCATTCTATTTTATAAAAGACCATAGTAATATCCCAGGAACATAGCAGGGCTTGTTTCAATACAAAAATAATGGCTTCCTACAAATGGTCTGGTGGCTGCCCTGCCTGTTTGCCTGAAGATACAGAGAACTGTGTCTTTATGTGCCTATATTGGAGCAGGTTCCAGTTGCCACCAAGAGCAAAGCTCTACCAGTTTGTGGGAGGGGAGAAGAGACAGCCGGGATGCTCAGGCCCTTGGGAGTGGGGCAGAGGGTGAGAGAGATGATGGAGGACTCTCGGCCCTGCCAGCCTCTGCCAGGGTCCAGGAACAGATATTCTGGAAGTCCTTCCTTCTGCCTGAGGCACCAGAAAGAGCCACACACTTTTTATTCTAAAGAATTTGCACAAGGAGTGGTCCCAGACTAGCAACAGGAGTGTTACTGGGGGGCAGTGGTCTGGGCCTATGGGCAGCTGGCCCCAGCTCAGCATGGACTTGGACCACTGTGGTCATCAGGTGGCCTGAGGGAGGGTGTGCAGTTGCTGAGAGTGTGGCACTGAACCTAAGGTTAGCCAGGAACAGTGTAGAGAGGGAAGGAGGCCCCGAGAGGACTGCCCACCCCATGAGCAGCTGGGTTGACTAGACGGGTTGGAGAATTTGTTGCCTGAGGATGTTCACAGTCCTTCCCAGGCAAACCCCTGGAGGGATCTGTGGGAAACAGATGCTGGATGGAGTAGGGCTGAGCTTCCCCTGCCATGTCCCCACGCCTGGTTAGAAGCAGACCCAGAAAAGACCACCTCAGGCAAACCCTCACCAGCCCAGCCTGGCTTGGATAGGGGCCTCAGATTACAGCTCACATGTGTCGTCAGCTAAGAAAGGTCCACGAGGACTGGGGCTGCAGACACAGCGATGACAGGAGGTGACACACACAGGGCTCACTGCACGCCCGGTGCTGCTCTAGACTCACTGGTCCCTCCCGGCAGCCCGGGAACTGCATACTCATTGTCCCCGTATTCACAGCACAGGGTGGTTAACTGGCCAACATCACACAGGGAGTAGGTGCAGAGCTGGGATCTGAACCCAGGCACTTGGCTTCGGGAACTTAAACTGTGCCTGGCATTCACCATGCACCTTCTACCCGAGAGGGAAAAAGTAGGCAATATTTTTTCAGCACCAACTGTTTGATTAGATGACTTACTATCTCTATTTCATCTCATCTTCAAAGATATTATTGTTGTCACCCTGGTTTTATAGATGATGACACTGAGGCTCAGAGAGTCCATATGTCACTGCTCAAGACTGAACAGTTACTCCCTGACAGCCTGGATTTTAATACAAGTATGTTCCCCGGCAAAGCTCAGCACACAATAGTATCTCAGTAAATGCTGAGCCCCTTCCCTCTTTTCTTGGGTCCAGGAGTCAACCCTGGACTCCTGTCTGTCCTGGTCTGACTGCAGTGTCCCACCCAGAGGTCCTGCACAGCGCCCCCATCTCAGCCAGACCACTTCCTGTTGACAAGCCAGCCAGAAAACGCCAGCCAGTGTGTGGAGAGCTTAGAAAGGGACTGATTGGAACCTCTTCACCTTCTTTTGGCCCAGTCATCTCCATACAGGGATCTTGGGACAGGAGTCAGCCACACAGATGAGGACCACGTGGATTGGCAGCTGGCACTGGCCCCAGCGGCAGGCAGGCAGGTGCCTGAAGCCACAGGAGAGAAGGGCCCCTCTTCGCTCCCCTCAAAGTTGCAGTGACGAAGGCTGGATCCATGATTTTTCCAAGAAGCTGATCCAGAGCCAGAGAATGGGACCATCTGTGCCCTGGGCTCTGTTCTGGACGCAGCTCAGGCCACCGTCTGGGGTGGTGTCAGCTGGAGTCATCCCTGCGTGGAGGAGGCCCTGGCTGGCCGGCTGATGAGGGACCTGCTGACCTCCCCCCTAGAGATGGGGAGCCCGGGGCCAGCAGGGGAGAAAGGGAAGGGCCTGAGGCTTGGGCCCTGGGGATCTTCTCCATCAATGGTGTGTGCTAAAGGGTTGGGGGGAGGCCCCGGCCACTCAGGCTCTCCCTCCCCAGACCCCTGGACCCAAGGCACCTCCCTTCCCTCTGACATGTAGACAGGCATTTGAGGGCATCTCTCAGCTCCTCCCCAGCCTGCCCATGCAGGCTGCAGGGAATGTGGAGATCAGCTGGGAAACTAACCCTTCCCCTTCTTCTTCATTTGGTGTATTTCTCAAACTTAAGTTTTATTTTCTAAAGCTGGTTTGAACATCTGCAGAGAGGGCTGTGTGATGCGGAGCTCAGCACCTCAGGAGGGAGGAAGTGGGGGTGGGCAGAGAAGGAAGAAGTCTCAGGGTCTTGATTGATCAAAGAAGGAAAATAGGAACAGGTGGACAGGAAACAGGCAGATGAGAAAACAAAGATGACCATGAAAGAGCCAAAGAGATAAATGGGGAAGGACATGAGAAGTGAGGAGAGGGGACAGGAAGAGGACAGCAGAAGACAGCAGAACTCAGTAAAGATACCTGTGGTTAGAAGAGGAATCAGGAGTCCCTCGGCCCATCCTTAGTCCCTACAAAAGCCTCTCGGGCCAAGTACACTGTGTCAGCCACGTAAAGCAGCAGGTTGATGGCTGTCAAGATGGTCACAGTCAGTTGTTGGTTCCAGATGCACGCCAAGGAGGTGAATTTATCGCTCTAGCTCACATCGCTGGACCGCTGGGCCTGGCCGCCCAACTCCTCATGGAACTTGTAGAGAGGCCAGAGGATCACAGAGCAGGTGTAGAGGAGGACGGAGAGCACGGCCTGACCCACCAGGAGATGGGAAGGGGATGCGCAGCCTTTTGTTGTCACAGTCAGACCCATTCACAGGAAGTTCACGGCCCCCAGGATGAAGCAGATGGAGTACACGGCCACACACCACACCAGGGCCTACTGGTCCTGGTACAGGTAGGGGCTGCTGATGAAGGCGAAGATGACACAGGCCACATAGTTCTCCAGCCTCCTGAGCATATCTGGCAAGGTGGGCACAAAGCAGTACATATCTCCAGGCCAGAAACAGACCCAGGCCACTTCAGTGGCATAAAGCACAGAACTGATGTAGAAGAATGTGGTGGCGGCGATGGTGTGGTTCTGGGTGAGGCCCTGAGTCAAGAACTAGACGTAGGTAGTGCTGAAAATGATGGAGGCTGAGAGGCAGATGAAGGCAGAGTGAAAGGCGTAGGCACAGAGAAAGCCGTCCCAGGAGAAGGGGAGGCGGGACTGGCAGAAGCACCAGACGAACATGCACCAGTTAATTATGCCCCCCTTCAAAGTGTCCCCCCTGGCCCCCAGTGAGAAGGGCATGCAGGGGGAGAGCAGCTGCAGCAGGCAGAAGAAGAAGCCCACGATGGCCATGGATCCCAGGCCTGAGGACGAGCACATGGCGGTTGTGATGCACAGGCAGGTCGCTGTCACCGGTGTTTGTTTTACAACCAAAGACTTGTTCATAGCTCAACACAGCTCCAGGGTTTGATGGACAGATTCTGTTTTGCTTTGCCTGTTTTGCTCCAATTCTGTCTTTGATCTTGTTTTTCCAGGAATATCTGACCACTGACCCCTGGAACAGATGTGCTGATCTGCACAATGTGACGACCACACTTAGGTTTAAAAGACAGCCAGGCACCTCGGGACTGACTTATGTGTCTGGGAAAATAGATCAGCCAGCTCCCTGCAGGGGGCCTGGAGCTGTTTCCTGCTTTACTTCTTACATAAATCCTGCCTGAAACTTGAGGAGTTGGAAGTTGCTTCTTTCACACAGTTGCCCACCTTCTCCCCAGGTTGCCTGCTTCCTTAAGATAAAGCTACTTTTCTTTTACCCAACACTTGTCTCTCAGGATTGCCTTCTTCAGTGATGAGCTGCCAAGCCTCAGCTGGGTAACAAGTGTTGGCCAGCCAGGCAGGAGTCAAATCCCAGAGGCTCCTGGCCCCTCCTCCTCCTCTTGGGGTGAGGATGAGAGTGCGGCTGGGAAGGTCGGGGAGCCAGCTGCTCCGGGAGAGGATTTACAGGTATGTCCGAACAGCTGCTGAACTTGATAGTTTCCGGAACTTTCTCTGTCTCTCCCCACTCTTTGCCGACAGCCTACTTTCACTGTCTGTTGAAAGAAGGAAACTGGTCTCTGAAGGAGCAGATGTGCTCTGGACAAAGTCCCAGCGTGTGCACACCCTAGGATCAAGAAAAGAATGGGCTTTTATTGTAATACAGCCTGGTCCATGTATGTTTTTGATTCTGAAGAACAGAATGGGTTTCTCAGGTACTCTACTGTTTTGCAGTTAGAACTGTTTTGTCAGAGATCTGGCAAGCAGGACCGATTCCACACGCACTAGACTTCACGTTACTCTGTAATAAGGATACTTCCAACGAGGGCACTAAATTAATGGTACAAAAAGGGAAACTAGACTGTGAAAAGCCTACCGCTTTTACATATGAGTCTTTGCAGGCAAGGGAGGAAGAAGAGGGGGCGTCAGCTTCTTTGGGAATTCAGTCTACCCCAGCCAGCAGTGGTTCCTATCCTGATGCCTAAAGCAGTGGCTAACCAGGGTCTGAGGCCTCGCTCGCCTCCTTTCTCTGAAGGGAGGAGGACTTCAGGTGTACTGGGTGGAGCCTCAGCACCCCCACAGTACAAGGAAGAAACAAAGTCTGAAATAGTCTCTCCCTTTAAGAGGTGGCAGGGCACTCAGTTTGGCCAGGGTGTGTCCCTTACCAGAAGGGGAAGGGCGAGTACAATTTCCACTAAGAGAATTCCCACCAGGAAGTTTCAATGCACAAGGACAGCCAGTTGACTATTACTGGACTTACACTCCGTGTTCCACCTCAGCCCTACTAAACTGGAAAAACCCCCAACCTCCATGCTGAGATGATCCACAAAAAACGGTGGAAATGTTCGTTAGTATTTTTTTCAACCTACCACCCAACATGGGCTGATGTACAAGCCTTGATGATGGTTATGTTGACAGCCGATGAATGGCACCTTGTTCCAGACAAAGCCAGGAAAGCAGCCAGATGCCTCCACCAGGAGGACCCAGCCAACACCCCCCACCCAGCATTAGCAGTGCCATTAATAGAACCTGAAGGGGACCCCAGTGGGGACACATTTCTGCTGGAACATGACCATTGATGTGTTTTGGCATGTCTATGGAACGGAATCCCTAAGCAGCATAGTTTGAATAAAATCCAAGAGATGCAACTGGAGGCCAATGAAAACCCAGCCACTTGATTAGAAAGAGTGTATCAGGCATATAGAAAGTATTTAGATGTACACCCTGAGGCCCTGGAAAATCCTAGAAGGGTGAACTTGACATTTACAGGACAAAGTGCTCCTGATTTCTAAAAGCAGCTCCCAAAGCTGGACGGAGCATTAGGGATGTACCCCTCCCAGCGGCTGGACATAGCTTAGCAGGTGTTCGATGCCCAGGAGACAAGTGGGGGGAAGCAAGGCAGTGTGTCTGTTGACAGGGTACAGAGAGGTAAGAGGAAGGCCCCCCTGGGAAGGCCCCTCGGGGAAATTGGGGATCTCTTGGGGAAGATCAGTGAACCTACTGTAAAGAAGGCCATTGGAAAAAAGATGGCCCTAAGCAAAAAAGGGAACAAAGAAAGTAAGAGAGAAAAAGGAAGTCAGGAGAAGCTTACAAGACAAGTATTGGAACAGGGCTATGATTCAGATAGTAAGCGAAACTTTGACCTGTCCAATCCAACACCTGTTTCCCCAGAGGAGCCCCGGGTAGAACCGACGGTGGGGAACAAGACAGTAGACTTTCTGGTGGATACTGGGGCCACTTCCCGTGTCCTGTTTCACCTGCCTGGAGACTCCCAGCATGCAGCTGCCGTAGTGGGGGTCTCCGGGAAACTGGGGCAACACCCCTCCCTCCAGCCTGTGGAATGTAACCTGGGCAATTTGTCAATAAGTCATAGTTTTCTCTAATGCCAGACTGCCCAGTTCCTCTACTGGCTCGGGATTCGCTGTGTAAACTAAATGCTCAAGTCACTTCTAAAAAGCAAGGACTTTAGATCCAAGTTCGCCCTGAGGGGGCCTTATGTCTGCAGACTGCTCTACGCCAACCCAAGAAAGAGAAGGAGGAGGTGTCCCCACCCCACCCAGGCCTGTAACCAAATGGGCGGATGGAATACCAGGGCGGGCAAGAAATGCAACTCCTGTTCTGATCAAGCTGAAAGAACGGCTGCCAACCCCAAGAAGAAAACAACACCCACTGAAGAAGGAAGCTTCAGAGGGAATACATGCAATTTTTCACAAATGTTTGAAATATGGTGTTATTAGGGCATGCCAATCTCCATGCAATAAATCAGGCCATCCTGCTACCTGAGGACGCCCCCATTGTTCATTGCCCAGGGCGCCAGTGCACCAAGTCTCCTGTGACAAAAGGGGATCGAGTGGCTAAAGAGGCACCCGGCAGGCAGAGCAAGGATATGAAGGAGTGGCGGCCTTCATACCCTCGCCTCGCAGGACTTGTCCCGCTTTACGCCCATTTATAACGAGAAAGATAAAGGAAGGGCTCCAGAGTGGGGATTCACTAACATGGCCCTCAGTCTTGTTGCAAGGTGAACACCCACGACATGGTATTGTCACCGGAGGCCATCGTGTACCCGGTGCTAGACATTTACAGGGAGGATCCCATTATGGCTGGGACGCCTTATTCAACTTGATGTGGCCTTACCTCAAAGGGCCCGGTCTGCAGAAAACTGCTCAACGAATGGCCGGCGGTTGCCTGACGTGTGCTAACAATCCCCAAGCTGGAAAAGCACCCTCCAAGGTCTGGAGCACAATATAAAGGACTTTGTCTCTTTGAAGACTGGTAGATAGACTTTCCCTGAAAGCCAGGAGCCTCAGGGAGCGTGAGATACCTGCTGGGTTTTGTAGACACATTTTCTGGATGGGTGGAGGCCTTTCCCAGGAGAACAGAGAGAGCATCAGAAGTGACTGGGGCTCAGTTAAAGGAGATCGTCCCTTCCTTGGGGCTGCCAAGTTCCATTCAGAGGGACAGAAGCGGTGGCTTTGGCGTTACAGCTCAGGGGTAGAGCATTTGATTGCAGAGTGGTAATGGCCCAGGTTTTGTGTCCAACACTGTTCAGAAGGTGGGTGAGATCTTGCAAATTAGGTGAAAACTTTGCACTGCTTGGAGACCCCAATCGACCAGGAAAACAGAGAAGATGAATCATACACTGAGAAAGACAACAGCCAGGGTAAGTGGAGAGATAAATCTAAAATGGGATAAAGTCTTATCTACCACACTTCTCCTGGTAAGGGTGGTCCCCAGAAACAGGCTAAAATTAAGCCCTTTTGAAATTGTGTGTGGGAGACCCTTTCAGACCTCGGTAGTGGACATGTCCTCTCATGTGATGGAACAGGAAGGTTTAGTAAAACAGTATGTCCAACATCGAAGCCAGATCTTAACCACTCTTCACCAGTTTGCTCTTTCCAGGTCTACGTTTCCCTCAGATGAACTTCTGCATCTGTTTAACCTGGAGATCGGGTGCTTTCGAGGACCTGGAGGAATCAGGGAACTGATCAACAACTGGCAGATAGTGGGCAGGGCCCTAGGATGTACGGGAACCACCTGTACCTTCTTGAAGCTTGCAGGTGTAAAGCCTGGGGCCCATCACACTGGAATCAAGAAAGCACCTCCAGAGGATGAGGCCCCAGAACAGTGTGGGATGCCCCCCACAGGGAGCTCTTAAGCACCTCTTTACAAAAGGGCAAAGGGAGTCAGTGCCTATTTAGAAAGATGATTTGATTATGAATCTTAGGCACTTTTAACCTTCCTTCTGATGTTTGGTTAGAGAATGCTTTAGCGAGGATA
This sequence comes from Camelus dromedarius, assembly GCF_036321535.1. Lineage (NCBI taxonomy): Eukaryota > Metazoa > Chordata > Mammalia > Artiodactyla > Camelidae > Camelus > Camelus dromedarius. The sequence goes on from NC_087464.1 coordinate 15,497,727, forward strand.
CCTCAGTCTGTCACTTCTCCTGATCTTTCACAGGGCTGGATCTGTCATCCAAAACCCTGATTAGTTCATGATCCTTCTGATCCTTTAGTGTTGCCTCTAGACAACTTCTCTAATCAGATACATCTCTCCTCCAAGAAGAATGAGATTGGTTCTCAAATCTACTCCCCTGGACCCCTCAGGAATTATGGGTGACCACCATATGCAGATCAACCACCCAGAGAACTGATACAGAGATGTCACTCTTAGATTCAGACTTAAAAATACTCAAAAGGAATATTTTTTAATACCATGTCAGGTCCTTCCATTCCAAGACCCTGTCACCACCGACTTTCAGCCTGAAGAAGTTACAGAAGGTGGACCTTGGCCCCTGTTCCATAGAAATGGAAAGAAAAACTGGCAGTGAGGACTTGGAACCGTGTTTGTTTTACAACCAAAGTTTTGTTAATAGTTAACACTGTTCAGGGGTTTGATGGACTGATTCTGTTTTGCTCTGTTTCTGTCTTTGTTCTTGTCCCTCCCACCCCAGAAATACATGACCATTAACTCCTAGAACAGACGTGCTGATGTGGACAATGTAAGGGTCACACTCACCGTCTCATGCCAGCAAGGTGCCTCGTGATTAATGCACACAACTCTGAAATAGAAGAGCAGGCCACCTCCAGCACGTGGCCCGCAGCCCTGTCCTGCTTCCCTTCTTGCGTAACTCCTGGCTAAAACTTGAGAAGTTGGGAGTTGGTTCTTACGCACACTAGTCCACTTTCTCCCCAGGTTGCCGGCTTCCTTAAGATAAAGCTACTTTTCCTTTACCCAACACTTGTCACTCAGTATTGCCTTCTTCAGCGGTGAGCCACTGAGCCTGACTCTGGTAACACTGCCACAGTTAAGGGGGCCTCCAGGAGCTAAAAGATGCAAGGAAAGACCCTGCCCTGGAGTGTTCAGAGAAAGCACGGCCCTGCTGACACTTTGACTCAGAATTCTGCTCTGGAACCATTAGAGAATACATTTCTATGGTTTTAAACCATCAAGCTTGTGATAATTTGTTTCATTTTAAATTGTTGGGGGGTGTGTAATTAGGTTATTTATCTATTTTAATGGCAGTTCTGGGGATCGAACCCAGGACCTCATGAATGCTGAGCTCACACTCTACCACTGAGCTATCCCCTCCCCTGAGCTTGTGATAATTTGTTGCAGTAACTCTATGAAACCAAGATGAATTTCCAGAAATGATAAAGATAGTCATTGTCATATATATTTTTTTAAGTTTCCAGAAAAGCTTGCTGACCTCTTGCTATAGAGCGCTTTGGTCTCAATGGATCCAAGGGCCCCTTGTCACAATCCTGTGGCCCCCAGTGTCTGAGACTCATAGAGGGAGGATCCACTGATCTCGAGAAGGGTGGTCAGTCCCGTGTCCACAGGAGCTGGGAGGGAAGGGAATAAGCAAAGCGGACGGAGAGGACTGAGCCCCCTGGAGAGGACCAGCTGCATCTGTAGGGGGTGGTGGAAAAGCACGATTCAGTGTGCGTGACATAATCTCATGTTTACAAACGGGGGAAAAAGATACAAATACCCTGACAAACACCTGTGCATCTAGGTACACACATGTCTAAATATAATTTCCGAGTGTGGGAAATGTGTTCAAGGCTGAATATTAAGTGGATGCTCCCTGGAGGAGGGGGAGGAACCTGAGCACATGTGATATGATCACAGTCCTGCTTTATGTCAGTTATATACGTGAATAAGAAAAATACACAAAACTAAACAAAATGAAGGAAGGAAAACAGTATAAATAAAGGAAGTACCAGCTGCTCAGCTCCAACACCCTCCCTTAAGGGAATGAAGGCCGAGTGACGCCAGCTTCAAAAGGAGCTGGAATTCTGGAGTTTTATGTGCAATTAAAGCACTGTGCAGCTATGAAACACTTAAGGAAGAAGAAACACCAGTTCTACACCATCTTTCCCACAAAACACTGTGAGGGAAAACAAACACATCTGCGAGCCACCTCCTGCATGTAAGTGGTTTGCAACCCCCGACCTGGAGCAAATCCAGCTTGCATGTGCTTCTGTGCAGAGCGGGGCCAGGGCCTCTGCGCCCTCTCTGAGGGGTGGGGGAGGGGAGCAGGTGGCTGGCATGTGCTGAGTGTGCCACATACCCTGGCCTCTGATAAGCCCTTCATGTGCTTTTATTCATTTAACTGACACAAAGTAGGTGTGAAGCCCATTGCATAGATGGGGAGACTGAGGCTCTGATGAGTAACTTGCCAGGATCATCCAGCTATGAAGTGTCTCCTCCACGCCCCACAGCCTCCTGTATCTCTGAGTGTCCATCTCAGCTCCTCCTTCTCTGCTCTTCTTGCACCTCCACCTTCTTTGCTTTGCCCCAGCCATGACCTTCCAGACTCACTACCTTCCAAGTCCAATGTGCCCGGCTGCTGGGCAGGCAGGGCTCAGCCAAGTCTAGGAAGTGCTCTGACACTTCCCTGCTCACAGATTAGGATGGAAGAGGGGCTGTTGAGGAAACTCAGGCAAACGTTTTGCTTTACAGGTGGGAGAAATGAGGCCCAGAGAGGGCACATGCCTCACCCAGGGTCACACAGCTGGAGTCCCCAGGCCCTCCCCCTCTGGCATCAAATGGATCCAGAGTTGTCTTTTGGCCTTAGGTGGAAATCCCAGGCTGAGTTTGGGGAGGTTGGTGGGAACAACCTGGGGGACAGACAGTGTGACACCCCTAGCCCCCCTCACAACCAGTGTCCCCACCTCGCCCCCAGCAGTGCCCACTGGAAGGCCAGCAGGCTCCTGGGCTCCTTGGACAACCAGGGCTGAAGGAGCTCTGTAAATTCAGGGAGATTCTTGGGGTTTGCTCTGTGTCTCTTTCCAGCCACAGCTGTTCCCAGGGTTGACTGTCAGCCAAGGTGACAAGGGCCCTCATGGCAGGAAGCTGGCTGCTGGCTCAGGGTGCTGGCCCTGAAGCCCTGGGGGTGCCTCTCAGTCAATAGCGCCTTTGAAACAGGGCAGTGTCCCTGAGGAGGGAGCAGGCTGGGGACGAGCTCTCCCCCCGACACGTGGGGACCCCTTGGAGGAGGCCCCTGTGTGAGGCGGGACTGCAGCCCTGGCTGGAGGGACTGTCTTGGGCAGGCAACCTGGGCAATTCCATCTCCATTGTCCCTTCTCACTCTGGCCACGTGTCCCTTGTCACCTCTGAATCCGCTTTAGGCCCCTGTTCTTCCCTCTCAGTTCCATTCCAGGCCCCTCCTACATGGGGAAGATGGCTCCACGCCTGTGTCCCCTTCTGGATCAGGAGACTCCTCCTTGGCTGCCTCAGGGCCACCCTGACCGTGGGAGTCCCCCCAGCCATCTCCACTCTGCCGCCCCCGCCCCGGCCCCAACCAGGTGCGTCCTCAGGGCTGCAATTCCCAGAAGTCCAGCAGGTACAGATCTCTCTCAGCTCCTGCCCTTAAAAGGGGGCCTATCACTGTCCCACTCCACCCCCTCCCCTGGGACGCCCTGAAGGCTCCACATCAGCACCCAGACACAACATCCCTGTTCATTTCCAATCCCTCTGCCCAGCTTGGAAGTTCTCACTAGTTTCCCACCCGAAAATCCTCGCTTAGGTAGCACCACTCCTATATCTTTCCAGACTTGCACCTGGATGGCTGCTTTGGAGCTTAGAAGTTAAACATAATATTATGTTTTTCTGTGGTTCCTCCATGACGCTCCATCTTGGAGTAATGCTGGGTTGGTGTCTCCTCCCAAACGGGCAAGAGTCACGTGTTAAGGCAGAATTGGGGGGAGAATTCAAACAGTTCCTGCTTCACGTATCATCTCGTCACCACTGCCTTGCTCTACCCCATGGCTTGTCCCTGTTCACATTTGAAGCTGCCCTTCCCAGGGCAGGGCTGTGTCACCTCAGATGGCAGCTCCTTCTAGTGATGGCTGCAGGAAGGACAGGACAGACACCTGTCCCTTCAGGTGGCTGTGGAAGGAAGCCATAGCCCTGAAAGCCTGTCCTGGGTTCCCAGAGCCCCGAGCTTGGGTGCTGGGCTCCCACCCACAGGCCCTGCTGAAATGCTGGGCTGTAGAGCAAAGGGTTCACACCCACAGCTTTGGGATTTTTATCCAGGTTTCCCATTTCTTATCCATGCAACCTTAGGGGAGGTACTGGCTTCCCCCAGCATTAATTTTCTTATTTGTAAATCGGGGTTAGCAGTACCATCTGCAATCCCTTTTCAGAAAACCTTGGGGTCAGATGTGCTCCAGAATTCATAATTTTTCAGACCAGACATGTAACATGGTGCATACACGACATAACACCCCACTGGGCTCTGAAAATGCTTTGTAATCGAACACATTAGCGTTTCTGCAGCTGCACTTTTAACGTGCACAGTAAGTGACATGAATCACGACCATAAATTGTCTCATGTCTGTTCAGATCAAATTTTGTTACCAAAAAAATTTTTTTTAATTCTTATTCAATTTTTAGGCCCTTGAAAGTTTGGGATTGCAGGTAAGGACCATCCTAACTTGTGTCTCCGTAGATGATGGCACATAGTTCAGAGAGATGAAAAACATTCTTGGTTTGAGGCCAGACCACACTCAGCTGTGAGATTGGAGATAAGATTAGTCTCCTGACAAGGCCAAGGTGAAGAGTGGGGAGAGTCATCCGAAGGCAGTTGTGCTGTTACCCAGGTGTCTGAGTCATTGGTTCAAACTCCACATCCTGAGTCTCAGCCTTCACAGGCTGTTAAGCTGATTCCAGGTGCCTGACTTAGTCCTCGTCCAGAGCCGGATCTTTCTCTGGTGGGTCCTCAGCGAAGACCACTGTCAAGCAGGAACAGTGACCAGCATGACCACCACGGGAAACGAGTTCACTTCGTTGCGGAACTTAGACGTTGGCGTCTGGACCGGAAGGGGCTGCTGCCTCCGCTTGCTGCAGGTACTGTCCACCTGCATTGCATTCTCACTAGTGGCCAGCATGGGCACTTGGAGGGGCGACATAGGTAACTTCTCTTTGTTCATCTGGTGCTTCTGCTTTGCTGTGACCCTCATCATCATCATAGTTGAGTGGTTTGATCTCCAGCGCCGGTTCCCTTTCTTCTGGTACAACATTCCCATCACCTTCGCCTGCTATTTTGCCCTCCTCTGCCTCTCGGCCTCCATCACCTACACAACCACCTTCGTCCAGTTCTTGCCTCTCAGCCCCAACCGAGACCGTGCCATCACCGCCATCACATTCTCCTGCATCGCTTGTGTGCTTTATGGCATGGAAGTGGCCTGGATCTGGGACTGGTATGAGCTCGGCAGCAACCCCTGCTATGTGCACACTATACCCGGCCTGCTGAAGGTGCTGGAGACCCTCGTGGCCTGTGTCATCTTCGGCTTCATCAGCAACACCAACCTGTACCTGCACCAGCCGGCCTTGGTGTGGTGCGTGGCCGTCTACTCCATCTGCTTCATCCAGGCAGCTGTGGCCATCCTGCTGAAACTGTTCAAATTGAAATACACACTGCCCATCCCATTCCCCATTTTCCAGGTGGGGCTGACCCTGCTCTCCGTCATCTTCTACTCCAGTGCTGTGGTTCTCTGGCCTCTCTACCAGTTTGATGAGAAGTTGGGTGGCCAGGCCCAGCGGTCCAGCGATGGGAGCTGCAGAGATGATCTCACATACTACGTGTGCGCCTGGGACCAACGACTGGCTGTGGCCATTTTGACAGCCATCAACCTGCTGGCTTACATGGCTGACCTGGTGTACTGGACTCGCCAGGTTTTTGTCAAGGACTGAGGGTCTGCCGAGGGTCTCCCAATTCCCTTTTCAAATAGAGTTCTGATGTCCTTTGCTGCCCTCTTACTGGACCCCTGACTCCCTTCCTCATTCATCTCACTCTTCTCTGTTTCCTTCCCTCCTCTGCTCTGTCTCCCTTTCTGTTTTCCTTGGGTGCCCACATCCTGTTTTGCCTCTTTCTCTTTCCACTCTCTTCTTTTCTACTTTTTCTGCTTTTTGCTCTTTCAGACATTCTTTGCTTTCTCATCTGCTTGTGTCCTGACCACCTCGTCCCATTTTTCTTCTTCTGATCATTCAGAAGTCTGAGACTTCTTCCTTCTCTGCCCACTGCCCCCTCCCTGCTCCTAAGGTGCTGAACTCCACATCACACAGCCCTCTCTGCAGATGCTCATACTCTGGGCCTCTGGAGGGGCCTCACTGCCAGAGCAAGCCTGTCCCCTGGCTGTGCCTTAGTTGGTGTATGTGTGGCGGTTTTGGGGATTGTGGGTGGGTAGCTAGGGACTGGGACTGCTTTTTCCTAGTGGAGTAGGATGTACTGTGCACATCGCTTTAAGTTAGACAAAAATCTCTGGAGATCAATAATTTCCAGTAGGCGGGAGGCTGAAAGCAGAGACCCTGGGTCCTGAGGCCCCACCTGGTGCTCAGCCCCACCAAGACTGGCTCCAGAACTTTTGCAGACTCAATAAAGCCCACTGCCTAGAGGCCACCTTAGAGGAAGCACGGGGTGGATGCCTTCCAGCCCAACTACTCTCTGGAGAATCAAAAAAGGAGCTGGCGAAGAACCACATATTCTTGAAGACAACTGTCTGAAGTGTTTGTGGGGGGCAGCGATGTGGCCCTCCTGCCTCAGTGTCCAAAGTAACATGTCCTGCCTTTGCAGGGACAAGAACATGGCCACTGCCAGCCTTAAAGGTCATGTTAGCCTGGGGTTCTTTCCTTTTCTTGTTTCTGGTCAGGGCATCAGAAATTGCTGCGTGGTCCTATTCTTAACGAAGTTTCCTTTCAAATTTTTCCGGGGCTGTGTGCTGTTGGGTAAGAATTGCCGCTGCCACAGTATAAGAAACTGCATTGCTTGACTGTGCGGTGCGCACACACGCGCTCCTGCATGGCAGTTCCCTTTTGCTGCAGCTTCCTGCCTCTCTGGGACTCACACATAATGTGATCTATTTAAGTCTACATATATGTATAAAAAATGTCGCCCCAAGCCTTCTTGCTGTCTTGCTGTCAGCCACAAAGGCTCAGAGCCCGGCATCCTCTGTGTCACCAGGGCCAGAGGGGCCAGGCAAGCAGAGCTGTGGGGGAGGGGCAGGGAAGGCCCCGCACTGCTGCCACTCATTCCTGTCCTGGGATGAAGCGTCTGTTCTTCACCCAGTGTCAGACTGGGTGGATGGGGAGGGTTCCCAGAAGATGGTCCCCATGGCAGGAAAACCTTAAGAAATAGTTTAATAAAATTCTCGTTTTAAGGTAAGACAAGAAAAATTTAAACAAAACTTTTCTCTGCCTGTGTAGGCCTCCTCCCTCCCCTCTAGTGTGCATTGTGCATCTGAATTATTTTTAACCAGCCCTCCCCAAGGGCAGAAATGCCTGCTCTTCCATAAAGATCAGTTTTTCTTCTGGTTCTAGTCATGCTACTCCTTAGAAAATACCACTGCTTGCTTGTGACCTGATTGATGTCACCAGCTACATGACTTGTATTCTGCTCATTTTACAAGATTGTTTCTTGCGTTAACAAATGTGTGATAAAAAATAATGGAGACTATGTGACCTGAAATGACTGACATGATAAATAGTTTCATAAAATTAATGACTGTGACAGTGTGACTCTAGATATGGGAAGAAGCAACAAGTGGGACTCACACCCTGGACAGGACAGACTAGCAGGACAGGTGGTGCTGAGGTTTTTGCTACTGTTAACAGGGCCTAGATGAGTAATAGCCCTTGAGTGGCCTCTCAGGGAACCCCTTGCCTGGTTTGGGAATGACATTCTTAGCACCCTGGAACAAGTCGGTCAAAAATGCCTCCCAAATCTTAGTCTAAATTAAGACTAAAAAGGAGAAGATTGTGTGATAAAGAATGTTGCCCACCATCCAGTCCTGCAAGAATAAAGTCATTAGTCACTGCAGTCACTGACCTACAATACATCGTGAAAGGAATTCCCAGGGCGAAGATCAGGATGAGGCATTTTGTGCTCTGGGAAAAGCGCCAGAACCAGCCCTCAGATAGTTAGATATTTTAGGGAGAAATTTTTATGAACCCAGTTTCTTGTATCTTCCCATAATCAGAAAAGCACTAAAACCATTAACTGAGATAACTGTTCTTCACAAAGAGCACTCATCTTCTACCAGACTGTGTGCTTGACTACATCTACCCCTCCCTGCAAATCGCGTGCATCCTGGCCTCCCCCCGTAACCTCTTTGGAACAGTTCGCAGAGCTTTCTGAAAGACTGTCTCCCAGCTTATAATCTTCAAGTTGGTTCGAATTTTCCATTTATTTCTTGGATTGATTGTTGATTAATATCCATGAATAGAAGCAAGTATGAATTGACCTCCTCAAGTCTGGGTGCAAGGAATTCTTATATTCTTACATTTTCCTGAATCAAGTGGAACCCAGCCCTGAGACCTAACTTCTCAGGAGGATGGAAATCCTCTGTGGCTTAGTAAAAGAATTGCCAAGGAATAGGCTCCCCTGAGCTGCTCACTGTCTAAGCCCTCGTGGTTCATGAGGACGGCAGCTCCATCCCTCCTGTCTGGTGGGGGTTAAAGGTCATTTGTCATAATTCCGAGGCAAGTTCCAGTCCCCTCACTTTGGAGCTCAAAAGAAATTGTAAAAGTCCTCTGCTTAGTCCAACCCTCTTGTCATAGATGAGGTGCACCTGGACCCAGGGAGGTGGCAGGACTTGTCCAGAGTCACTCTGTATGGCTGAGTCAAAGATAGGACCCTGGTTTCTGGTCCCAGGCTGGCTATCTTTCCACTGCCCCAAGCTGCCTGTTACAAGTGTGGCAGCAGCATCCCCCAGGCTGAGGTTAATGCCCCATCCATCCTAGTTCTGCCACAAACCTGCCATGTGACCCCGAGGAGGTCACTCACTGCTGGTTGAGTCAGGGTCCTCAGCTACAGGATGGGGGAGGGGGTCCCATTGACCCCTGGTCCCCTTCCAACCCTGCCTCTTCCCAGTGCCCCTGGCTGCACCTGTCTTGGAGACAATGACGTGGAGATGGAAGCCGGCCTCCCTCTGCTCTGTGCTATCTGCTTGTTTTCCCTGTTGGCTTGTACAATATATAGTTTGCTATATTTTATGTAATAAAAGGGGGAGAAATAAAAATAAACTTCTGTGTCCTGTTTGTTGGTTGCATCCTTCCTGATTAGATAGACCCTCCTTCCCCACAACTTTTCTTGCTGCTAAACACATTTTTCTTTCATATCATGTGTTTCCTCAGACACTCACCAGTGATCCAACCCTCCAGTGATTTTTTTCGAAAACACAAACTGCTTCCAGTGACTTCACAGTCTGATCTCTCCCAGACTCCCCTGTTCCTGCACATCCTTTACTTTCCTCCTTTTCAGACTCCAGCTAAGCAGCCCCAAAGCTCTCGCCCTGGTTAGGGAGCTCACGTTCCCTTTAGTGAACACAGAGCCCTTTCTTCTGGGAGGACAGAGGGGCTGATCCCAAGCAGTGGAAGAGGAAACAGAAGCCCAGAGTGAGAGAGGCAGAGCCGGTCCACAGTCACATCTGCTCCTGACTAAGGTCAGGTGGCCCCACAGTCCTTGTCGGGTCCCCCTGGGGATGAAACATGGGTAATCGGGCCAGCAGAGCCCAGGAGATCAGGTTTCTAGTTCCATTTCTGCCACAGGATATTTCATGGCCACAGATGAGTCTCGGCCCTGTTCTGAGCCTCATTCTCCCATGTATAAAATGCATGGAGTCAGATATGCTCCACTCAGAACTTTTCAACTTCAGACACGTGACACGGTGCATATTCTCTGTACGACGTAACACTCCACAGGGCTCTGAAGCACCTTGTAATCAAGCACATTAGTGTTTCTGCAACTGTATGTTTGAACATTGACACCAAGTGAAGTAAATAAAGGCCATAAATTGTCTCCTGTCCTTTCAGTTCAAATTTTGTAAGCAAAGGAATTTTATTAGAATTCTTTTTCAATTTTCAGAGTCTTGAAGTTTTGGGATTGCAGATAAGGGCCACCCTATCCTGCATCTCCACAGATGACGGCACACAGCTCAGGGAGATCAGAAACGGTCACGGTTTGAGGCCAGAACACACCCAGCTGTGAGGCTGGGGATAAGACCAGACTCCTGACAAGGCCAAGGGTGACGGGTGGAGAGAGTCACCCTGGAGCGGCTGCGCTGTTACCCAGGTGTCTGGGCCATTGGTTCAGACTCCACATCCTGAGCTTCAGCTGCCCTGGCCCTTAAGCCGATTCCAGGCATCTGACTTAATCCACCCCCTGAGCCAGATCTTTCTCTGGTGCGTCCTCAGCGAAGACCACTGCCATATCGGTGACGGTGACCTGCACGACCATACCACCTCCACGTGTTCTTTTCATACATGGATGTGGAAACCTTCTGTTTATGCTTCTTCCGCCTGATGCAGCTGCTCTCCACCTGCGTGCCCTTCTCACTGATGGCCAGCATGGGCACTGGGAGTGTTGTCGTAGGAAACTGGTCCATGTTCATCTGGGGCTTCTGCTTCACCGTGACCCTCGTCATCCTCATAGTTGAGTTCTGTCACATCAGGGACCACTTACCTTTCTCCTGGTATGGCTTCCTCACCATCCACGCCTGCTATGCCACCCTCTTCTGCCTCTTGACCTCCATCCTCTACCCCACCACCTACATCGAGTTCTTCCCTTCTGGCCCACACCGGGACTATGCCATGATCTCCACCACATTCTCCTGTATTGCTTTAGTCCTTTATGCCTTGGAACTGCTCGTTCTCTGGAATTGGTACCAGGGCAAGGGAGGCAGGATCGCTCGCTACATGTACACCACGCAAGGTCTGCTCAAGCTGCTGGAGACCTCCCTGGCCTGTGTCATCTTCGGCTTCATCAGCAACACCAACCTGTACCTGCACCAGCCGGCCCTGGTGTGGTGCGGGGCCGTCTACTCCATCTGCTTCGTCCTGTCCTCCGTGGCCATCCTGCTGAACCTGGGCAAATGCGACAACAGGCTTCTCATCCCCTTGCCCACATTCCTGTTGGGGCTGACCATGCTCTCCATCCTCCTCTACACCAGCGCTCTGGTCCTCTGGCCTCTCTACCAGTTTGTCGAGAAGCTGGGTGGCCAGCCCCAGCGGTCCAGCGATGTGAGCTGCGGCGATAGACTCACCTACTTGGTGTGCACCTGGGACCAAGGACTGGCTGTGACCATCTTGACAGTCATCAACCTGCTGATCTACATGGCCGACTTGGTGACCTTGGCCCGCCTGGTTTTTGTAAGGATAGAGGATCAGCCCACGGTCAGCTGATTCCCTCTTTTCAGTGGAGGTTTCTACATCAAGTTCTGATGTCCTCTTCCTGTCCCCGCTCTCCCCTCCTCACATCCTCCCCAATTCACTTCTCTTCTCACTCTCTTCTCTGTTTCCTTCCCTCCTTTTGCTGTGTCTTCCTTCCAGTTTTCGTTGTTTGCCCACATCCTGTTTTGCCTCTTTCTCTTTCCTCCTCTTCTTTTCTACATTTTCTGCCTTTGGGGCCTTTTCTGGTTGTCCTTTGTTTTCTCTTCTCCTGTGTCCCAGCCACCTGTTCCCATTTTCTACTTCTGATCAGTTGGGATCCTGAGACTTCTTCTGTCTCTGCCTACTACTGGTGTATGTGTGTGGGTTTGGGGGATGGGGTGCGTAGCTAGGGACTGGGACTGCTTTTTCCTAGTGGAGTAGGATGTACTGTGCACATCGCTTTAAGTTAGACAAAAATCTCTGGAGATCAATAATTTCCAGTAGGCGGGAGGCTGAAAGCAGAGACCCTGGGTCCTGAGGCCCCACCTGGTGCTCAGCCCCACCAAGACTGGCTCCAGAACTTTTGCAGACTCAATAAAGCCCACTGCCTAGAGGCCACCTTAGAGGAAGCACGGGGTGGATGCCTTCCAGCCCAACTACTCTCTGGAGAATCAAAAAAGGAGCTGGCGAAGAACCACATATTCTTGAAGACAACTGTCTGAAGTGTTTGTGGGGGGCAGCGATGTGGCCCTCCTGCCTCAGTGTCCAAAGTAACATGTCCTGCCTTTGCAGGGACAAGAACATGGCCACTGCCAGCCTTAAAGGTCATGTTAGCCTGGGGTTCTTTCCTTTTCTTGTTTCTGGTCAGGGCATCAGAAATTGCTGCGTGGTCCTATTCTTAACGAAGTTTCCTTTCAAATTTTTCCGGGGCTGTGTGCTGTTGGGTAAGAATTGCCGCTGCCACAGTATAAGAAACTGCATTGCTTGACTGTGCGGTGCGCACACACGCGCTCCTGCATGGCAGTTCCCTTTTGCTGCAGCTTCCTGCCTCTCTGGGACTCACACATAATGTGATCTATTTAAGTCTACATATATGTATAAAAAATGTCGCCCCAAGCCTTCTTGCTGTCTTGCTGTCAGCCACAAAGGCTCAGAGCCCGGCATCCTCTGTGTCACCAGGGCCAGAGAGGCCAGGCAAGCAGAGCTGTGGGGGAGGGGCAGGGAAGGCCCCGCACTGCTGCCACTCATTCCTGTCCTGAGATGAAGCGTCTGTTCTTCACCCAGTGTCAGACTGGGTGGATGGGGAGGGTTCCCAGAAGATGGTCCCCATGGCAGGAAAACCTTAAGAAATAGTTTAATAAAATTCTCGTTTTAAGGCAAGAAAGAAAGACTTAAACATACAATTTTTTCTGCCAGTTTGGGCCTTCTCCCTCCTCTCTAGTGTGCACTGTGCATGTTAACTTTAATCAGCCCTCCCCAAGGGCAGAAATACCTGCTCCACCACAATGATCAGTATTTCTATTCTGGCTCCAGTCATGTAACTCCTTAGAAGACCGTATTATTGTCACTAGCTATCTTACTTCTGTTCTGCCTATTTGACGAGATCCTGTTTCTTGCATTAACAATGTGTGATTGAGTCTCCGATAATAATATTAATGATAAGGCGACTTGAAACGATTGACATGATGTATAGTTTTATAAGATCCAGAGTGTGACTTTAGACATGGGCAGAAGTAACAAGAGGGAAGCAGTTCCTGAACCACGACAGACTAGTAAGACAGGTGGTCCAGAGGATTGTGGCTACTGTTACCAGGACTAGGTGACCAGTAGCACTTTGAGCGGCCTATCAATGAAATCCTTGATTGATCTGGAGTGCGCATTCATAATGCGCTGGGACAAACTGATCAAAAATGTCTCCCAAATCTTGGTTGAAATTAAGACCAAAAGGGAGGGGATTGGGAAATAAAGAGGGTTGCCCACCACCCATCCACTCTACAAGAATCTAATAATTAGCCACTACAGTCACTGACCTACAGTCCACCCTGAAGGGAATTCAGGGTGAAGATCAGGATGAGGCTCTCTGGGTTCTGGGGAAACTGGCAGAACTGGCCCTCAGATAGGTATTTTCAGGTGAAATTTTTTTTTCCAGGAGAAATTTTTATGAACCCAGTTTCTCGCATCTTCCCATTCTTAGAAAAGCACTAAAACCATTAACTCAGATATCTGTTCCTGGTGAGTAACAAGGATGTGTGCTTGATTGCCTGTCCCCCTTGCCCTAAGTCACATCCATCCTGGCTCCCCCATCTTACCTCTTCAGAACAGTTCTCAGAGCTTTCTGAAAGATTCTCTATTGGGTTATAAACCTCAGGTTGGCTAGAAAAACATTTTCTACTTCTTTCTTTTTAAAATTTTATTTATGACTGTGGGAGGAACAGCCTTGGTAACAAAAAGAAAAATTCCTCTTAATCAGAGTGCCAGCAATTTGGTGGACCCCGTGTCATCCCAGAACCATCAAGGTGTGGGAGACTTCAGCTTTTCTACAAACAAGAGTCAGGGGTTGGAGGAGCACCCCACAGGGGCCTGTGAGGTATCAAAACCAGGTGGCCATTGTGGGCAGGATTTCAGACATGTTCCGCATGGTTGAAAACTTGAATTTTCTGAGCTGTGTCAGACTCAGGACACTACATGCCATTCTCAAAACAGTGTCTGCTGGCTGATAGCTCAAGTGGTAGAGCACATGCTTAGCATTCATGAGGTCCTTGGTTCAATCCCCAGTACCTCCTCTAAGAATAAATAAATAAATAGACCTAATTACCTCCCTTGACCCACATTTGGTAGTGTGTGTGTGTGTGTGTGTGTGATCACCAGCAATGTTGCCCTACCTGAGCATTCTCTCCATGCAGATTTCACTTCATCATCCCTCCTATCCATTTTCCCCTTTGCCACCACTTCGTTCACTTCCTTTTTTTTAAATCTTTGCTGTTTATATATTTTTGTAAACTGCTTTGTATCCTGTTTGTCTTTAATAAGGCAAGACATACATAAATTAAGCTTCTTGGTGCCTTTTTCCCTGAGCGCAGCCGCGGAGGGATGGGTAGCCCACAGGATGGGCAGAGCCCTGCCTTCAAGAGATCGGTCCTGTGAGCAAGCCTGGGGGCCTGGCCTTCCCTCCAGGACTCTAAAGTCCTCCAAAGACTCCAGAGCAAATATTTGGCCCCAAAGGCGCTCTGCCTCCCTGTCGTCCTGAGAGGCTGTGTGCTGTGAGGGGGCAGGTCTTTGCTGCGGCTTCCCCAGAAGGCGTGCAGGGAGTTTACCTGCAGGTGATCCAGGAAGCGCTGGTGGAGTGAGGGTGAGTGTGAGGAAGGGAAGGCACCAAATCAAGGCGTTTTTGTTTGTTTTAGAAATCACACCAGTTGCCCTGTGGATAACAAAGCTTAATCCACTGGCCTCACTCCAGGAAACAGTGTAGAACACAGAGCTCCGATTTATCCTGGAGCCCCAGTGTTTACACACAACTCCCATCGGGCTGCAAGTGCACCTGCGACCACACCTGCAAAGCAGGTTCCCAGGGCTCCAGGAGGGGCAGGCATGTGCTGGGGCGGGGGTTCACCCAGGTGGAAGGGCCCAGGGAGGCGGGCTGGATACCAGACGCTGCAGCTACACGTAGGCCCTTCCAGGTCAACAGATACTTGTTTAGCATCTGCCCTGGGCCAGGCTGGACCAGACGCTGAGGACATGGAGTGAGCAAGGCCCGGCCAGTCCCTGGAAAACTCCTGGTGGAAGGAGGCTGGCCCAAGTCCAGACCATCTGCATATCTGAGGGGCATGTCCGACAGAGGGGAGAGCTGATGTCCTGGAGCGGGGACCTAGGATGGGTGGCAGGCAGGCAACCAGGTCTGAATGGAGTTTGAAAGATTTGTCTTAGTGGAGGAGGGAGGGAGAGGGGGTGCCAGGGAGGGACAGCCAGAGCCCCAGTCTGAGGACTACAGGTCAGCTTAGTGGGGAGCAGGAATGTGTAGGAGACAGGGGGTGGGCCTGAGTTTGGGCCCCTTCGTTGGCCTGTGGCAGCAGGGACTGAGGACAGAGCGGTCAGCACCTCAATTCACTGAAAGACTCTTCTCAACGTGCTGAGCAAGGAGCCCTTTAGAAACATCTTTTGTACATTTTCCTCAGTGCCCTGCAGCTCCTGTGCGAACTGCTTCAGCCCCTCTGTGCCTGAGGGCAAGTCTGCAGCGCCCCTGCCCCCACCAGGCTGTCAGCACTGCGAGGGCACAGCCTGGCTCTCAGGATGCTGGACTTTGTGGCGGCCATGCCTGGGCCTAGTGCTAATGGGTGAGGCCAGGCCTGCTCCAGCCACCTGCTGAGTCCAGGGTGTCGGAGGCCTGGAGAGACTCACGCACTGACCCACGTTGGGCCCTGGAAGTCAGGTGTGAGCAGGGGAGGCCTGGTCCCACGGGGCGCCTGGATGCAGCCCTGCCCCGACATCCCCACTCTGTGCCTGTGTCTGCAGGACAGGTGGTTGGGTCACAACTCCATGGAGGACGCCAGGGCCACGATGGAGCTCTACCGAATCTCCCGGCGAATTCGAGAGCAGTGAGGGCTCCGCCTGGTGGTAACCAGCCCCCTCCCCACGGACTAGAGGCCTTCGTCTCTTCAGGACAGCTTTTTGTAAAATGCATCTATTTTTTTTACATTAAAAAAAAATGAAGTACAATGTTCTGTTTATTGTTTTTGTAAATTTATTGATTTACAATGTTGTGTTAGTTTCTGGTGTACAGCATAGTGATGTAGTTATACATTTGTATACATATTCTTTTTCATTACAGGTTACTACAAGCCATTGAATATAGTCCCCTGTGTTATACAGTAGGATCTTATTGTTTATCTGTTCTGTACGTAGTAGTCTGTATCTGCCAATCCCAAACTCCCAATTTATCCCTTCCTCTCCCTTCCCCTTCAAGTAACCATAAATGTGTTTTCTATGTCTGTGAGTCTCTTTCTGTCTTGTAAATAAATTCATTTGTGTCATTTTTTAAGATTCCATATATAGGTGATACATGATGTTTGTCTTTCTCTGTCTGACTTACTTCACTTAGTATGATCATCTCTAGGTCCATCCATGTTGCTGCAAATGGCATTATTTCATTTTTTATGGCTGAGTAGTGTTCCACTGTATATATACCAAAACTTCTTTATCCAGTCAACTGGTGATGGACATTTGGGTTTTTTCCCTGTCTTGACTATTGTAAATAGTGACATTGTGAACATTGGGGTGCATGTACCTTTTCAATTAGAGTTCCATTTTGATATATGCCCAGGAGTGTGATTGCTGAATTATATGGTAACTTTTTTTTAGTTTTTAAAGGAACCCCATACTATTTTCCTTGGTGGCTGTACCAGACTACATTCTCACTAACAGTGTAGGAGGGCTCCCTTTTCTCCCCACCCTCTCCAGCATTTATTGTTTGCAGACTTTTGAATGATGGCCATTCTGACCAGTGTGAGGTGGTACCTCATAGTAGTTTTGATTTGCATTTCTCAGATAATTAGTGGTATTTTTCATGTGCCTATTGGCTATTTGTATGTCTTTATTGGAGAATCGCTTGTGTAGGTCTTCTGCCTGTTTTTGGTTTGGGTTCTTTGCTTTTTGTTATTAAGTTATATGAGCTGTTTATATAGTCTGGAAATTAAGCCCTTGTCAGTCCCATCATTCACAAATATTTTCTCCCATTTCATAGGTCATTGTTTTGTTTTGCTTATGGTTTCATTTGCTGTGCAAAAGCTTATGTTTAATTAGGTCCCATTTGTTTATTTTTGCATTTATTTCTCTTGCCTGGGTAGACTGTCCTAGGAGAAAATTGCTAAGATTTATGTCAGAAAATACTTTTCTTATGTTTTCTTCTAGGAAGTTTATAATGTCCTGTTTTACATTTAAGTCTTTAAGACATTTTGAGTTTATTTTTGTGAATGGTGTTAGGGAAGGTTCTAATTTTGTTGATTTACATGAGGCTGTCTAATTTTCCCAACACCACTTGCAAAGGGACTGTCTTTTCTCCATTGTACATTCTTGCCTCCTTTGTTGAAGATTAATTAACTGTAAGCCTATGGGTTTATTTCTGATATACTTTCTATTGAGCTGTAAAAGTAGGGGGACTGGACCTTGCTTTGGAATTGTGACAAATGATCTTTAACTTTCACCAAACAGGAGATGGATAGAGCCACTGCCCTCATGATACATGAAGACTTGGACAGTGAATGCCTCACGTGAGCCCATTCCTTGGCAATTATTTTATTAAACCACAGAGGCATTTCCATCCTCCTGAGAAGTGAGGCCCCTGGGTGGGGTTCCATTTGATTTAGGAAAATAGAAGAATATGAGATTCCTTGTACCCAGACTTGTGTGGGTCAATGCTCACTTGTTTTTGTTGTTGAAAAATTAATGAATAGTCAATCTAAGAAAGAAATGGGGATTTTTATTCAGCCAACGTGAGGATTATAACCAGGGAGACAGTCTTTCAGAAAGCTCCAAAAACTGTTCTGAAGAGGTGAAGAGGTAAGGAGGGGAGGCCAAGATGTATGTGATTTGGGGAAAACGTTCATACAATCCAGCACACTGTTCAGTAGAAGGTTACTGCCTTTCCAGAGAAACAAGAACATTAGTTAATGATTTTAGTGCTTTTCTAAGTATGGGAAGATGCAATAAACTGGATTTATAACAATTTCTCCTGAATATATCTAACTCTGAGGGCCAGTTCTGCCAGTTTTCCCACGGCACAAAATGCCTTAACCTGATCTTTGCCCTGAATCTCTTCCAGGGTGGATTGTAGGTCAGCGACTGCAGTGACTAATGACTTGATCTCTTAGAACTGGATGGTGGGCCACATTCCTTATTTCACAATCCCCTCCCTTTTAGTCTTAATGTTGACCAATGTTTGTGAGGCATTTGGTGACCACTTTGTCGCAGGCGCTAAGAAAGCTCATTCTCAGGTCAGGAGAGGATTTCATTGATAGGCCACTCAATGTGCTATTATTTATTCACCTAGTCCTGGTAACAGAAGCCCAGAGCATCTGGACCACCTGTCTTCCTGGTCTGTCATGGTTCAGGAAAGTCTTCCCTCTTGTTGCTTCTTCCCACACCTAGAGTCACACTCTTACAATCATTGATTTTATAGAACTATGTATTATGTCAATTGTTCCAAGTCGTCTAGTCATCATTATCTTTATCAGAGGCTCAATGACAAATTTGGTACTCAAGAAGGAATAATCTTGTAAAATGGGTAGAATAAAAATAATACAGCTAGTGACATTACGAAGGCCGTAAGTGAGCAGTATTAATCACCTAAGGAGTTACATGGCTGAAGAACAGAAAAATCGATCTTTATGGAGGAGCAGGTATTTCTGCCCCTGGGGGTCTGGTTAAAGATAACGCAGATGCACAACGCACACTAGAGGGGAGAGAGGAGCCGTAAATGGGCAGAGACAATTTTTACATTAAATTTTCATGTCTTGCCTTAGAATATGAATTTTACTACATTACTTCTTAAGATTTCCCTGCCATGGGGACCGTATGCTGGGAGACTTCCCCATCCATCCAACTTGCCATCAGGTGAAGAACATGTGCTTCATCCTAAGACAGGAATGAGTGGCAGCAGTGCAGGTCCTTCCTTGCCCCTCCCCACAGCTCTGCTATCTGGCTGCTCTGGCGCTGGTGACACAGAAGATGCTGGGCTCTGAGGCTGTGTGGCTGAAAGCAGGCCAGGGAGAAGGCTTATGGTGCCTTTATAGCCACCAGTTACTGTAGAGGGCTGTTGGTCCCAATGCGGGAGTGCACACGGATACACGCATGCACATACGCACACAAACACACACTGAGCAGACACACAGGTATACATCGTTAAAGAGAGGCATCCAGAGCTGGCATGGCCCCTTTAAGAGGCAGGGCACAGGATATGGACATTTGGGTGGGGCTCAATCTCTCCCTTCCTAAGACTGGACCACTCCTTAGGCTCTGGGAGAAGTGGGAGTTGGGAGACAGTGGGAGGGGCTTGCAGAGACAGTGGTTTGGGTGAAGATGGAAATATGCTAGGCTGCTTCTGAGCTCTAGGCAAATTTGGGGCAATGATGATCTGTTGATTCTGTGTTTAAAAAAAAAACTTTTATGTTTAAAAGTTAAGAAAAACATTATGGATGTGGGAGAAGGAACACGTCTTTTCTATGATTGACAGAAGCAGCTGATAGGATCCAAAGCTCTGGGAGATTTTTTAAAAATTACATACATTTATAGAAATAATGTTATTCCTGAGCCCCAGAGAAGCAGGAAGAATCTGCAGAGGGCAACTGGCACAGAGAAACACAACTGTGTGTGCACTACAAACTCAAACAATGCATTGCTTTGACTGGCAGCAGCAATCCCATTCACCCAATCCACCCCACCAAAAATAAATCAAAAAGAAACTTGCTCTATTCAGTAATTTTTGCCCTCCTGACCAGAAAAAAGGAAAAAAAAAAAAAAAAACCCCAAGCTAACATAACCTTTAAAGCTGGCAGTGTCTGTTTTCTTGTCGCTGCAAAGACAGGACGTGCTATTTTGAACACTGAGGCAGAAGGGCCACAACACTGCCCCCCACAAATGCTTCAGACAGTTGTCTTCAAAACTTGCTGTTCTTCAGCAGCTCCTTTTTTGAGTTCCCAGACAGTAGCTGGGCTGGAAGGCATCCACCCCATGCTTCCTCTAAGGTGGCCTCTAGGCAGGGATTTTAGTGAGCCTGCAAAACTTCTGGAGCCAGTCTCAGTGGGGCTGAGCACCAGGTGGGGCCTCAGGACCCAGGATTTCTGCTTTCAGCCTCCTGCCCACCGGAAATTATTGACCTCCAGAGATTTTTTTTTTCTTTTAACTTAAGGGAGAAGTGAAATGTTCATCCCCCTCCACTGCGAGGAAGGGGGCCCAAACCCGAGCTACTCACTCCCATTTCCCCCATCCTCTCCCCCACCCCCAACATACACCCCCAACCGAGGCAGGGTCAGGGCCAGAAGGCATGCTCTGGCAGTGAGGCCCCTCTGGAGGCCCAGAATGTGGGCAACCAAAGAAAACAGGAAGGGAGACAGAGCAGAAGGAGGGAAGGAAACAGAAGAGCAAGATGAATGGAGAAGGATATGAGAAGGGAGAGAGCAGACAGGAAGAGGCCAGCAGGGAACATCAGAACTCGGTAAAGATACCTCTGGTTCGAAGAGGAATCGGGACTCATGTGCAGAGCCTCACCCTACAAAAACCAGGGCCAAGTATGCTGTGTCAGCCATGTAAAGCAGCAGATTGATGGCTGCCAAGGTGGTCACAGCCAGTTGCTGGTTCCACATGCACGCCAAGGAGCTGAGTCTATCCCTGCAGCTCACATCGCTGGACTGCTGGGGTTGGCTGCCCAACTCCTCATGGAACTAGTAGAGAGGCCAGAGGACCACTGCGCTGGTGTAGAGGAGGACCGAGAGCACGGTCTGCCCCACCAGGAAATGGGGGAAGGGGATGGGCAGCCTTTGGTCATTGTCACAATCACAATTGTTCACCAGGAAGTTCACGGCCCCCAGGATGAAGCAGATAGAGTAGACAGCCACGCACCACACCAGGGCTGGCTGGTCCTGATACAGGTCAGTGTTACTGATGAAAGCAAGATGACATAGGCCACGAAGCACTCCAGCCTCCTGAGGACTCCTGGCAAGGTGGACACAAAGCAGTATACATCTCCAGGCCGGACACAGACCCAGGCCACTTCGGTGGCATAAAGCACAGAAGCCAAGCAGGAGAATGCAGTGGCGGCAATGGCGTGGTCCCACATGGAGCCATGAGGCAAGTACTGGATGTAGGCGGTGCCGATGATGATGAAGGCTGAGAGGCAGAAGAAAGTGAAGTAGGAGGCACAGATGTAGAGAAAGCCATCCTAGGAGAAGGGGAGGCGGAACTGGAGCCCAAATAACTCAACTGTAAGAATGATGAAGGTCACAGCAAAGCAGAAGCACCAGATGAACACGCACCAGTTGTTTTAGCCCCCTCTCAAAGTGTCCTTACTGGCCACCAGTGAGAAGGGCACACAGGTAGAGAGCAGCTGCAGCAGACGGAGGACAAGGCTCAGGATGGTCCCAGAGCTCAGGACAGAGGAAGAGAACATGGTGGTTATGGTGGTCCTGATGGTCACTCTCCCTGGTTGCCAGTGGTCTTCACTGAGGACCCACCAGAGAAAGATCCAGATCTGGAGGTAGATGAAGTCAGACACCTGGAAACAGCTCAAGGGCCGGGGGCGGCTGAGGCTCAGGATGTGGAGTTTGAACCAATGGCCCAGACACTTGGGTAACAGCGCGGCCGCTCCAGGATGACTCTCCCCACCCATCACCCTTGGCCTTGTCAGAAGACTAGTCTTATCTCCAATCTCACAGGTGGGTGTGGTCTGGCCTCAAATACATAAACATTTTTGATCTCTCTGAGCTGTGTGTCATCATCTAAGGAGACACAGGGTCGGATGGTCTTTATCTGCAATCCCAAGCCTTCAAGGCTTTGAAAATTGTAAAAGAACTTTTAAAAAATTTTTTGGTAACAAAATTTCACTTGAGCACACAGGAGACCATTTATGGTCTTAGTTTATTTCACTTAGTGTGACTGTTCAAAAGTGCAGTTGCCAAAATAATAATATATTTGATTACAAGGTACTTTCAGAGCCCAGTGGGGTGTTATGTCATACAGAGTATGTGCACCATGGTATGTGTCTGAAGCTGAAAAATTCTGAATTCTGGAGCATATCTGATTCCAAAGGCTTCAAAGGTATTGTGGGTAGTACTGCTAACCCCATTTTACAGATGACAAAACTAAGGCTTAGAGATTCAAGTATCTTCCCTAAGATCCCATGGATAAGATTGGAAACCCCGGATAAAAATCCCAAAGCTGTGGGTGTGAACCCTTTGCTCTACAGCCCAGCATTTCAGCAGGGGTCCTGGGTAGGAGCCCAGGACCAAAGCTCGGGGCTCTGGGAACCCAGGACAGGCCGTCAGGGCCATGGCCTCCTTCCACAGCCACCTGAAGGGACAGGTGTCTGTCTTGTTCTCCCTGCAGCCATCACTAGGAGAAGCTGCCATCTGAGGTGACACAGCCCCACCTGGAGGAGGGCAGCTTCAGACGTGAACAGAGACAAGCCATGGGGTGAGAGCAAGGCAGCGATGACAAGATGATACGTGAAGTGGGAACTTTTCTGAGTCCCTCCCCTCCACTATTTTGCCTTAACATGCAACCCTTCCCTGTTTGAGAAGAGAGACACCCACCCAGCATTACTCCAAGGTGGAGCGTCATGGAGGACACAGAATAAAATAGTACAGTGTTTGGCTTTTAAACTCCAAAGCTGGCATCCAGTCTAGAAAGACCTAGGAGTACTACCTGAGTGAGGATTTTCTGGCCTCAGAGACTGGTTAACAGCTTCCAAACTGGGGAAAAAGGGATTGGAAATGAACAGGGATGTTGTGTCTGGGTGCTGAAGTGGAGCCTTCAGGGTGTCCCGGGGCGAGGGTGGAGCATGGATGGTGATAGGCCCCCTGTTGAGAGCAGGAACTGAAAGAGAATGGCCCCTGCTGAGGAAGGAGAAGGCGCAACCAGGTAAAGAAAAATTTTAAACTTTTCTCCTCTTGCCATTAAAATATGAATTTTAGTTCATATCAGTCAGTGTGTTTCAACTGAGTAAAATCTTCCTAGTGTCTTTCAACTGAGGATAACCCAGGGACTGCTCCTTGAAACCAAGTTTGAAGGGATGCCTCCTCCTTCAGGGAAGAGTTTAGTAGCACCAAATAAAACCTAGCATCACCACCCAATAACGGGAGACCCGAGACTTGCCGAAAAGCAGGCCTCTGTACCCCGAAAACGAGATTGAGGCTTGGAGGCAGAGTTTTGGGAAAATCAGAAAAGAACAGCTTTACTGCTTTGCCAGGCAAAGGGGAGGCACAGTAGGCTCATGCCTTGGAGACTGCGAATCCATTTTGGGGTTGGGGTGTTGAGGTTTTATAGAAAAACTGGATGAACAGAAAAGATGATGATCAGGACGTTTTACAGGGTGCTACTTTCCTCTTAACTCCAACGAATTTTCCTGGTGTCATGGAGGAACCCCAAAGTGTCTGTCCATTCTTCTGGGGTTATCGGCCCATTGCCTCCTTCCTGGAGCGTGGCCTCTGGGTTAAAGCTCTCCTCCGTGGAGAAGGCACAGGGGAGGGCATAATGGCAGGGAAGCCAGTTATTTTAGTTTGTTTTCTACTCCTTCAAATCCCCACTGTTAGTTCTATGGAAATAGGGAAACAGGTGTCCTTCTCTAGCTGCTTCCTGCTGAATTGGGGCCAGATTCAAATGGAAGGAACACACACATGGTCAGTTTTGTAGATTTAAAATTATTCTAAAATTTTAAAGTTTATTTTAAAAAGTCAACTTATCATACTCTGAAACAGTCTATAGTCTGTTCATAGGGTTGTTGGGAGCGTTTTTTACTTTGAGACTTTGTTTTTCTGATTAAATAATGTGTAAAGAAATTATTCTTGCTTTGGAAAAATGAGAGAAAATCAAGATGGAAGAAGTCGATGTCCCAATGAAGCCAATATTTTATTTGGTGAAGGGTAGTGAGGAGAGGCAATCAATGAGGAAATCCATAAAAGACACATACACTTAGGCAAAAATATCATGCAAATCTAAAAATTATGTTGAAATTGAAAGTCAGCAAGATGATTTTTAAAAAAAGATTTATTCCTTTGTTATACATCTTAACTCTCTAAAGCTGATGTCTTGTTTTTTTCAATCCTGAATTGCCGTCAGGCTGCGCCACTGGAGGCCCGCTGCTGTGGCTGAAAGCTTAATGGCTGGCAACTTTCATCATTTACAGAAATGGCAGGCAACTTTTTTTGTCTGCATGGCAGCTAGGCAGCGGGCTGTAGTAAACCTGCAAAAATTCTGGAGAAAATCTCGGGTGGTGCTGAGCACCAGGTGGGGCCTAGGGACCCAGGGTCTGTGCTTCAAGCCTCCTGCCACTGGAAAAATCCAGAGATTTTTGTTTATCTTTAAGGAAAGTTGCCTTGTACACCCCCCTCCACTAGGATAAAGGGGGCTCAATGCTTAGCAACTCACTCCCACACTCCCAAATACACACACACAGCCAGGGCAACAGGCTTGCCTTGGAAATGAGGCCCCTCTGGAGGCCCAGGGTATGTGTGTGATGTGGAGCTTGGCACCTTAGGAGTGGGGAGGGGCGGGGGGCAGAGAAGGAAGAAGTCTCAGGGCTCCCAATTCATCAGAAGAAGGGAAATGGGAAGAGGCGGTCAGGAAACAAGCAGATGAGAAAACGAAGGAGGACCAGAAAAGGGCCAAGGAGCATAAAATGTAGGAGAGAGCAGAAAGGGAAAGAGGCAAAACAAGATATGAGCCACTGAAGAAAACAGAAAGGGAGACAGAGCAGAAGAAGGGAAGGAAACAGAGAAGAGTGAATGCGAGGTGAACTGGGGAGGATGTGAGGAGGGGAGAGCGGAGACAGGAAGAGGACATCAGAACCTGGTGTAGAAACATCCACTGAAAAGAGGGAATCAGGAGACCGTGGGCTGATCCTCTATCTCTACAAAATACAGGCGGGCCAAGTTCACCAGGTCAGCCACATAAATCAGCAGGTTGACAGCTGTCATGATGGCCACAGCCAGTCGTTGGTCCCAGGCACACACATAGTTGGTGAGCCCATCACTGCAGCTCACGTCGCTTGACCGCTGGGGCTGGCCACCGAACTTCTCATCAAACTGGTAGAGAGACCAGAGGACCAGAGCGCTGGCATAGAAGAGGATGGAGAGCAGGGTCAGTCCCAAAAGGAAAGGGGAGAAGGAGGTGGGCAGCCTGTTCTCACAGTCAACCAGGTTCAGCAGGATGACCACAGCTCCCAGGATGAAGCAGATGGAGTAGACAGCCACGCACCACATCAGGGCCGGCTGGTGCTGGTACAGGTCGGTGTTGCTGATGAAGGCGAAGATGACATAAGCCACCAAGTTCTCCAGCACCTTGAGTAGGCCTGTCACACTGCCCAAATAGCCAGAGAAATCACCAGTCCGGGGCCAGGACCAGATCCAGATTGCTTCTGCAGCATAAACCATAGAGGAAATGAAGCAGAAAGCAGAGGCGGTGATGGCTTGGTCCCAGTGGGGGCCGCAGGGGAAGAACTGGACGTAGGTGGTGGCAAAAATGATGGAGGCCGAGAGGGAGAAGAGGGTAAAGTAACAGGCCCAGGTGATGAGGAAGTTGCCCCAATGAAAGGGGAAGCGGTACTGTAGCTCACATAACTCGACTATGAAGATGATGAGAGTCACGACAAAGAAGAAGCAAAAGATGAACGTAGACCAGTTACTTGTGGTTGCCCTCCAGTTGCCCACACTGGCCATCAGCGAGAAGGCCACACAGGTGGAGAAAAGCTGCAGCAGGCGGAAGAAGTAGCCCATGATGGTCACAGAGCCCAGGCCTGAGGACGGTCATGTGGAGGTCCTGCTGGTCCTGCAGGTCACTGTCACCAATATTGCAGTGGTCTTCCCTGAGGACCCACCAGAGAAAGATGTGGGTCTGGAGGCGGATTAAGTCAGAAGCCTGGAATCATCTCAAGGGCCTGTGGTGGCTGAGGCTCAGGATGTGGTGTTTGAAACTGACACAGGGAACAGCACATCTGCTCCAGGATGACCCTCCTCACCCGTCACCCTTGGCCTTGTCAGGAGACTGGTCTTATCCCCCGCCTCACAGCTGGGTGTGGTCTGGCCTCAGAGCCATGAACTTTTGGATCTCTCTGAGCTGTGTGCCATCATCTATGGAGATACAGGGTCGGATGGTCCTTATCTGCAATCCCAAGCCTTCAAGGCTCTGAAAATTGAAAAGTATTTTACAACATTTATTTGGTAACAAAATTTGACCTGCATGGACATGAGACAATTTATGCTCTTTATGTATTTCCCTTAGTGTGATGCTCAAAACTTCAGTTGCAGAAATAATCACTTTCAGAGCCCAAATGAGTGTTATGTCATATAGAACATATGTTACATGATTACTCAGGTGGTATTTCAGCTGAGAACTGAAAGACAAGAAAGAGGTGACCGTGTCCCCGGTTAGGAAACAGCTTGTGCAAAGGCCTTGAGGTGGGAACAAGATGGCTATCCCAAGATCATGTGTAAGAAAGTTGTGGGATTTGGAGAGTTGTATCCAAGGAACAAGGGGCACTGGTGACTGACTGTCACAAGAAATGTGGGAGCCAGTGTGGGTGGTCCGCAGCTCATCAAGGCAGGCAGGCAGGACCGTGGAAGATCCAGAGATAGGGTGCAGTTGAGGTGTGCATGAATTAGGGGAGGCGCTATTCATTTCTGTTCTACACAACTATTTACCACGTGTTTACTGTGTGCTGGGCCCTGCAGATCCCATAGCAAGGCCCAATTTCTGCCCTGAAAGTGTACCTGGATTAATGCAGAGACATTCAGTCTGTAGGATGTGAGGACAGGAGATTCAAGGACACATGAGAATTTTTCAGAGGTCTCTCCGGAAGAGTCAAGACTGGGATTTTTCCATGCAACTCCAAATGCCCCAGGGAACTGAAGCTGTCCCAAATGAGATGCGCTTCCGTGGGAGGTGACGTTGTTGGACACATTCGAGCCAGCACTGGGTTAACCCCTTATGGGGGAGTCGGTGGACTGGTGGTTCCGGAAGGGTATTCTCAGAAACATGGAGACCAAGGTGCTCCATGAAAATAACATTTCTTTTACTGTTTTCTTTTTGAGGGGGGAGGTAATTAGGCTTACCGATTTATTTAATTTTAGAGGAGGTACTGGATATTGAACCCAGGACCTCGTGCATGCCAAGCATCCACTCTGCCACTTGAGCTATACCCTCCCCCGCCGATCGTATAAGTTTGGGAAACTCGTCCTGCTATATATCGCTTTGGTAATTTCATAGTGCACACTACTCTATGCATGTCCCCCAAAATCCTGCAATAAAGAAATCTGTTTATCTTTTAAATTCAGGTTTCAGTGTATTTGGCTATGCAACCTCTCTGTGCAGGATGACTGTTAACATCCTGTGGGACTTTTGTGCTGAGAGTTCGAGTTTCTCAAACTATCTGTGATGAAAGATTAGGGGTTTGCTTGCCTGTTTTCCGCCTATCATGGACCTATACATTTTTAAAGACATTAAAAATGAATTACTAGAAAAACGAAATAAAATAAAGACATAAAACACAACAAATCCAGATTTTTTATTAGATTTGATGAACATAAGAATTATGTTTCAACAAATATAATAAGAACAAAAATAATACATAAAAATAATCACAAAACTATACCTATTGTCCATTGAAAGTGTGTGTTTAGACAATTGCTACAGAGAATTGCTGTTCTGTTCATGCCTTTTTGTTGTTCCACAGTCACAGTGAAGCAACAGGTTTTGATAAGAGTCACACTTACATGGTCAGTTGATTTTCTACAAAAGTGCCAATGTAATTCAATGAGGGAAGAGAAGTCTCTTCAATAAATGGTGCTGGAACAACTGGATGTTCGTATGGAAAGAAAAAACCTCAGCCCTTTCCCCATACCATACACAAAAATGAGTTCAAGATGTATGACAGAACTAAATGCAAATACCCGAACGGCAAAGCTCTCAGAAGAGATGCGAGAGAACGTACTGAGATGCAAGCGTAGGTAGAGGACGCAGACAGCAATAACCATAGAAGAAGAAAACACTGAGAGATTAGATTTCATTAAACGCGAAAGCTTCTACCCGTAAAAATACACTCTTAAGAAAATGAATAAGCAAGCCACGGACTGGAGAAAATTATCTGTAAAACATATATCTGACACCGGCTGGTATCTAGAATATAGAAAGAATGCCTGCAACTCAAATAATAAATAGACCAACAACCCAATGAAAAAATGGTCAAATGTCCTGAGATATTTTAGTATCTCTCTTTTTTTCACACCTTGGGTTTATTTTTTTTAGCTATCTTTTTTAAAAAGTAAGCTATCTTGTCCTTTTTTATGTATATATATATATATGTATACATATATATTTATTGAAGTATAGCCAGTTTACAATGTATCAATGTCTGGTGTACAGCACAATGCTTCAGTTATACATGAACATACATATATTGATTTTCATATTCTTTTTCACCATAAGTTACAACAAGATATTGAATATAGTTCCCTGTGCTATACAGTATGAACTTGTTTGTCAATTAGTATACCTTGCTGATTTAATTGTGACAATAATTTTTTATATTTCCTCAGCTAATATAGACTTGTAATTCTCAAATTTTAATTTGTTATTTTACCCTCTGTTCAATTTTAAGTCTTGCTCCAGGGGTTCTGGGTCTATGAGAAAGGCTGCTGTTTTGGAGAAATGAAAATTAATGTAAGAGATAAATGATTTAGATGCATTAAATTTAGCTAATCAATAATTGTGCTGTTTCAGAAAAATACATAAATTGTGCCAATCAATAGTTCTGCTATATTGAAGAAATAAGAGTTGATATAAGAAATAAATGATTTAGTTTAAATGACATAGTTTGATGGGAAAAACACAGGCTGAAATATTTTGCAAAGACAGCTGCTGTATCGATGATGGGTAAACACAAGGAAAACTGCTCAAAGTTATTATTATTCAGAGAAATGCCAATTATAACCCCACTGAGATATCACTATACACCCAACAGAATGGCTGAAATTAATAAGACTGATAATACAAAGGGTTAGTGATCATCTGGAGTAACTCGGACGGTCCAACATTTCTTATGCGAGTGTAAAAGATACAATCACTTTAGGGTCTGACAGTTTCTTTACAATTAAGCATAAACCACTCTGTGACCCAGTAATTTCACTCCTAGGTATTTTCTCAGCAGAAATGAAAGCATACTCTACAAGACTTGAGTAAGCATGTTCATAGCAGATTTCTCACAATAACCCATAATGGCAGTGCCTCCCATTTGCACCACTGACCTCTGGGAACCTGATCTGGGAGTGCAGTGCGGTGATGTGCAGTGTCACTTCTAGGGTTCTCTCCTGTCCTGTCTCCCCTGTTGCAGGGTTCTGACCTCTGCTGTTACGAATCTTGTTAGGACTTTCATGAATCTTGGAAGCTGCTGGGTGCAGCTGTGCCTGGCAGTGACTGGCCACCAGGGGGCGTGCTAGGGCCGTCTATCCACCAGGCTACCCAGCAGACAGACGCAGCCTGAGGGACATTCTGGTGTGAATTGTGAAGGAATGAGTCTTTAAAAACTGTTAAGAGCCTGCCCCAGGGACTCTCTAGATGCCTTCACTCAGCCACTGAGCTGAGGCTCGGAGGGGCCAGGGCAGTGGTGCAGCCTGGCCTGGGAGATGACCCCAAGCTCCCTGACTCCCAGGGGCCCAACATTCCTTCTAGGGCTTCAGGCTTCCTTGAAAGGACAGGAACCGGATTCCCAAAAGAAAAGCATTCCCAAAGGAAATCTCTAACCCGACTTCCTGCTTCCGGCTCTAGGCCTGGATGCCCCCAGGGGAGAGAAAGCTGGGCTGTGCCCTCTACATCCCAGGTGGGCCCCTGGGTGAGGACCCCAGAGGGCAGCCTGTGCTGTGCTCCAGCCCCACCCCGGGCTTCCTGCCTCCTGCACAGACAGCTTCTCAGGGAGTGAAGCATACAGTACGTGGCAGCACCGAGGTTGGGGGCTCTAGGGGGACCACCAGCTGCAGCCAGCTCACCTGGCTTGAGTGGCTCCCTCTGTGAGGCACAGGGACCCCGCCCATCACAAGGGCTGGGGCGGGGGGTATTGAGATCTCATAGATCTCATAGGCAGGGTGCCCAGGGCTGAGGTGGGGGTTGTGGGGACCCACAGACAGCACTGTCACCACTGAGCCTAATCAAAGTGGGGAGCTGCCCTTGCTGCCCCTCTAGACCCGGCCTGCCTGGGTCCCGACACAGCTGGACTGATGTCTGCAAACGCTGGTTTTATTCACTGAGGTTGTAAGGATGGAGGACGGGAAGGTGCTGCCTTGTGACTAGTTCTGTGCTCGGGGCTTCACACACATCATCTTACACAGTCCTCCGGTGTCCCTGCCTGGGGTGGGGGGAGTTATTTCCCGTCTTACCGAGTAGGAAACCAAGCTTGGCTTCTCAGCCCAAGCTCTGTCATCCCCAGCAGACCCTCTCCTGGTGGCCTGGAGCAGCTCCTCAGAAAGCAGAGCTGGAAAACACCCAGGAGCCCTCTGTTACCTAGCGACCCCACTCATCCCCGGCAATTCCTGCCTCAGGCTTCAACTCTGTAAAATGGGGATATTAGTCCCAACTCTCACAGCTACCATGGAAACTTATGGGACCACGATGACACCTGCCCAGCCTGCTCAGGCATCAGGTGGAACTCTCTCTCCATGGAGGCTACTCCCTCCTGGTCTTCTGCCCTCAGTTCTGGAAAGTGCAAGTCAGGGTCCACCCCAGGCCCACAGGGAGAAGGCAGAGCAGGGCAGCTCAGCACCACCGGGCCCTCCAGCCTCTTCTTCCCGAGCTGTTTAGCTTCCCCGCTGTGCTTCCCAGGTTAGTGTCCAGCCCCCTTTCCCCCTAGTCCACCCCCACCTCTCCCCAGACCCACTGCTG
Source organism: Camelus dromedarius (assembly GCF_036321535.1). NCBI lineage: Eukaryota > Metazoa > Chordata > Mammalia > Artiodactyla > Camelidae > Camelus > Camelus dromedarius. The sequence continues at coordinate 15,528,582 of NC_087464.1, forward strand.
CCTGCGTCCTCCCTGGGCCGTCCTCCTGGACCAGGGGGAGGGCGCACGTCCTCACCTCGTCCTTCGTCTCAACTCACATGTACCTGCCCTGGTGCCCTTCCCAGGCCCTCAGCACCCAGGGGATGGTCTCTGTTCCAGGACAGGAGGCCTGGTGAGTGACTCTGTTGGCCTGGGTGGGAAGAACTGGTCCCTGGAGACCATGAGAGACCCGGGCAGGATGGCAGGGTGAGGAGGTGGAGGAGGAGCAGGCAGGGGGCTGGTCTCCAGCCGGGTGGGTCTATCCGGCATCGCAGCCGTGGCAGGACACTCACGCCCTGTGCTCTCACCTGAGCCCATGGCAACATACTGCCTCCGCCTCCTCCTGCCCCAGGTGGGCCTGCAGGTGACCCGAGATGGGAAGAAGGTGACGAGTGCGGGCAGGGCCTCTGCTCCAAGGTTTGCAATGTCAGTGCAGGAACAAATGAGTGATCCAGGCCTGATGTTTGTCAGAACCAGGAGTGCAGGGCTGGCTGCACTGGGCAGGGCCACCTGGCCCAGCTAACTGTGGCTGTACACAAACGCTCGCCCATGGGAATGTCTTCACGGCTGTGTCTGGACCGTGTGGCACCAGTTGGAGGCCTGAGTTCTAATCCACCTCCCACCTGTTACCTGACTCCTTTCTCCTGAGGGCCATGTACCCTTGGCCTGGATATGTCCAAGGACAAAGGACTCACAGTCTCAAAAACACTACTCAGAAGGTTGGGGTCCCTAATTTTTACATGCAGGGCTTTCCCCACTGAAATTTCTACCCAGGATAAATCCTGGGTGACCTGTCACCCACCTTCACATCATCTTCATGTCTCCCATCTCAATCCTGAGTTTTTGAATTTCCAGGTTAAATGTCCCCAATTTCATCCATGTTTTCTCTTTATGAGGAGTCAGACCCACTTCCCCTCTGCCCCACCACCAGCCATAACACCCTGGCCTCCCCGTCTCTCCTCTGCCCACTTCCCCACATCCCATTCTTAGGGGATTCTCATCAAATGAGGAAAGACGGGAAGAGAGCCGGGACTCAGTTGAGTCAAAGGGACCAGCTCGTTATCCAGCCCAGGCTGGCTTTGGAAAGCCCTGTCTGTTCATGGGCCCCTGGCAGAGTGAAATAGGACACCAAGGACAGGGTCACCTCCTGCCACCTAACTCTGACAGCATCAAGGAGAATTTGAGGGTGTCTGGAAAGGACAGTCTAAAAATAGCGCTTCCTCACTGAGCACACCTGAGTCACCTCTGACTCAGATCTGTCTGCTGCTGGAGTCAGGGGATTGGAAAGGGCCCCTGCCCCACTCAAACCCTTTAGCCTTTCTCTCTCCCTCCCTCCTCTATGCCAGCCCAGCCCAAATGGAGAGATGTGCTTCTATTCAGGGAAAGGATTCTACCCCCTGGCCTGCCCACTGCTTTCAGGCACACGCCCGGGCCCTGCTTCCCAGCTGCCCATCCCCATCCAGAGGCCCGTTGTCTCCAGGCTTGAGGAACCAGCCCAGCCTGGTTCCAAAAGTGGTAGCGAACGCTGCCTGCTTCCTGCTCAGTGCGCTGTGGGCTGGGCTGGACTCAGCGGCCAAGAAGCTTACTCACTCATGGAACTATTCCTTCTCTATATGGAAAGAACATATGCTTTTCCTGCTGAGGGATGAGAGTCTGAGTAGCTTTGCCGAGATGTGGCCTGGCCCCAGCACCCTGATGTCAAGCAATGTGCTGTATTTCCAGGCAGAAGACGCTGTCCTCTGCTCCCAGGTCTAGAGGAGGCCCAGGCAATACTGGTCGGGACCTTAGATTTAGAACACTGAAGTGGACCATCAGCAAGGCTGGATGTCCTCATCTCTTCATTGCCCTGTTCAGTCCCTGAGTGTTTTGGGCTCAGACAGAAGGGGAGGGATACAGACTCAGCTCTGCCAGCCAGTCCCAGCTCTGACCCCAGCTGTGTCCTCCAGTGGAGTCTGGAGCAGTTCTGCTTGAGGGACATTCACCCAAGATTCTCCATCAGGAGGAAGAGCTTGGGCTGAGGGGGAGCTGGTAGGGCCTGGCAGTTCAGATCTAGCTGCACCCAGGACTAACTGCAGTCTACAGAAACAAGGGGGGATTTTTACAGAAATTCTTTCTATGTGAGCTAGCATCTTTCCTCTAAGGGACAGGAAAAGACTGGAAGACAGCAACCACAGCTGAAGCTCTCTTGCAAGGAGAAAACCCCAGAATCCTGGCCCGTGGTACAACTGCAGGAAGGCCTGGACCTGGCAGGCAGAGGGCTGGAGGCCAGCGTCGCTCAGTGGTTTCTGGGCTGGAAGGTCTTGAACAGTGGCCCCTCTGAGGCCCTGGTTCCTGATCTGTAGGTTGGGGGTAAAAATCACCCTCTCAGGATTACTGCAAGTGTCAGAGACAATGAGGTGGAGGGCTGGGCACAGGGGCGTGCCCAACGAAACGTGGCCTTGAACAAAGATGCACCAAGGATTTGTTCTGGTGGGATGGGGGGAGGTGGCTGGCTGTCGGCGAGAGTCGGGGATGGCACCTGGTCTGGACACACCTGGTGGACTGGCTGTTTCTGGGTCCTCCAGGAAGATGACACCTTTTGTCCCAGCTCTGTCATGCCTGCCCCTTAAACTATGATGGAAAGAAACACTCAACTCAACAAATTGTCCTCCTGGGTGTATTGCCAGGACTCAGTGTTTCAGTAGTTTGGGCTGCTACACCAGAACATCCTGGACTGCGCAGCTTAAATAACAGACATTTACTTCTCACAGTTCTGGATCAAGTTCAAGATCGAAGTGCCAGCAGAGCTGACACCTGGTGAGGGCTCTCTTTCTGTTTGCAGACCACCATCTTCTTGCAGTGTCCTCATGTGATAAAGAGGAAGGCAGATCATCTCTCTTATTTCTTCTTATAAGGGCACTAATTCCATTCATAAGGACTCCACCCTCATGACCTGATTACCTCCTAAAAGCCCCACCTCCAAATTCCATCACACTGGGGATTTAGGCTTCAACATACGAATTTTGGAGGGACACAACCATTCCATCCACAGCCTTCTGCATTAAGAAAAAAGTCACTGTTGAGTTTTAAATTCTGGTTAAGTTTTAAAATCTTTTGAACTCTGAGTTCCCTTTCCCTTTACCCACAGGTGCAGGAGCCAGGACATGAACCAAAAATGATCAGAGTTTTGGGTCAGATTCTGCTGATAAACAATTCTTTGACTCTAGACAAGTCAGTTCACCTCTCTGAGTTCATCTCAGGCAGGCAGAAGCTCTGAGAGTCTCTCCAGACTTTACAGCCCTCTAGCGTGGAACTAAGAGTGGCTACGTCAGAGAGGGTTGTGGGGATGAAATGACTTACCAGTGCCTGGCTCATAGCAAGTGCTCGAAACACAATAGCCACGTGTTAAGACGAATGCTGGTCTTCATTCAATACATAGTTATTGAGTGTCCCTGTGTGCTGAGGGCTATCCTAGGTCCTGGGAATCAAGGAGTTGTGCCGGCTGGATTTCTTTCTCTCCTCCTCTCCTGTGAGATCCTTGAGGTCAGGGCTGCTCCACTGGTCATCTCATTATTCCCAGGACTTGCCACAGGCCCTGGTGCTCTGACGGGGAGTGAAGAGATGGATGGAGTGATGGAAGGATGGAAGAACAGAGGGAGCCTTACCCAGCATTGGAGTAAGAGGTCTTGTGTCTGACAACATAATGCCATTTGCAGCAACATGGATGTCCCTGGAGAATGTCATTCTAAGTGAAGTAAGCCAGAAAGAGAAAGGAAAATACCATATGAGATCGCTCATATGTGGAATCTAAAAAAAAAAAAAAAAAAAAAAAAAAAAAAAGACCTAAACATTCTTTTCTCCTTAACATCCCCCGTCTGACAGAGTCCCTTTCCTTCCCTGAGCATGCACGCGTCCACAGACCAGCACAGCGCCAGGCACAAGCAACGGGGGCCGACATGTACCGAGGGCCTGCTCAGCACCAGGCACTGTTCTAAGTGCTTCACGTGTATCACCTCACGTGTAATAGGTACAATTACCCGCTTATTCTAGGATAAGGATGCTGAGGTACAGAGAGGTGAAGTACCTCGGCCAAAGTCATACAGGGGTTAAGTGGCACATCTGGGACTGGAATTCATATCACAGGAAAAGCAGCTTGGGACCTCCTCCCCATGTAGGGAGCTGCCACATCAGATCCCTTCATCTGTAGCAGCACAAACCCATTCCCTGCTTGGAAAGGAGAGTGCCCCAGGCCAGTGGCAGAGCAAGGGTCAGCACTCAGAGGTCCTAGATTTCAGCACCAGCACTGGAAAATGGAATTTAACTAACATTAATTGGCATCTGCTGCTTTGTGCAAGGTGGACTGTAGCATCTCCCTGTTTAAAACAAACAAAAGAAAACCCTGGCTCCTGCACTCTCCCAGCTACTGCCCTTGCACCCTTTCTCCACAAGCATCTTGAACACGATCTACACCCCTCTCTCCATTTTCTTGCCTCTCATTTGCTCTGAACCCCTCTCTTCCTCCCGTTCCCACCTCTCCATGGAAACAGTTCTCACCATGTCACCAGTGAGCACCACGTGGCAATGCAAGATACATTTAGTGCTCATCACTAGATGCCTCAGCATAATTCACCTGAGTCAGGAAACTCTTCTCTGGAGTGACTCTCCTCCTCCTGCTCAGCCTCACTGCCATCTTTCTGTCTCCCCCTCCTCCTCTCCCATCGCCTGAGTGTTTCAGTCCTCAGGACGTGGGCCTAGCCCACATCTGCCAAGTGCCGGACCCTCTTCTCAGCACTGGGAATACATCAGTGAATAAAGGAGACGATACCTCTACTTGGTGGATCTGTATTCTGGCGCCAATCTTTGAAGCCTCATGTTTTACTTAAAAGTGGTGCAGAGTTTTGCATTCTATTTATAATAGGACCATATAATATACCTGTAACATATTGGGGCTTGTTTCAATCGAAAATTAATGGCTTCCGACGAAGGGGCTGGTGGCTGCCCTGCTCTGTGTGCTTGAAGATACAGAAAACCCTGCTTATGTGCCTATATTTGAGCCAGTTGTGGTTGCCACCAAGAGCAAAGCTTAAACTGAGTTTGTGGGTGGGGAGAAGAGACAGCTGGGGTGCACAAACACTTGAGAGTGGAGCAGAGGGTGAGAGAGATGCTGGAAGAAACTGGGGTCCTGCTAGCCTCTGCAAGGGTCCAGTAACAGAATATTCTAGATGTCCCTCCTTTTCTCTGAAGCACCAGAAAGAACCACAGACTTTCTTTTAAGAGATATGCGCAAGAAGCGGTCCCAGACTAGCAACAAGAGTGTTACTGGGGGGCAGTGGTCTGGGCCGATGGGCAGCTGGCGCCGGCTCAGCAAGGACTTGGACCACTCTGGTCATCAGGTAGTTGAGGGAGGGTGTGCAGCTGGCAGAAGTGGGCAGCCCGGAACCCGAGGGGCAGGCCGGCTACAGCCGGGACAAAGGGAGTGACTTCACTTGGTAGGAGAACTAAGGAGGTGTCATTGGCCCTAAGGTTTGCCAGGGACAAGGCAGGGAGGGAAGGAGGCCCAGAGCAACCCATCCACCTTATGAGCAGCTGGTTGACCAGTTAGGTTGGAAACTTTGTTGCCCAAGGAAGTTTGTAGTCCTTTGCAGGCAAACCACTGGAAGGGATCTATGGAAAACAGATGCTGGTTGGAGTCGGGGTAAGGGGATGGGCTTGAACTGAGCTTTGCCCTCCATCTCCACACTCCTGGTCAGAAGCAGACCCAGAAAAGACCACCTCGGGCAAACCCTGACCAGCCCAGCCTGGCACGGGAAGGGGCCTCAGATTACAGCTCACACGTGTTGTCAGCTAAGAAAGGTCCACGAGGACTGGGGCTGCAGCCAGGCTGCAGACACAGCGATGACAGGAGGTGACACACACAGGGCTCACTGCACGCCCGGCACTGCTCTAGACTCACTGGTCCCTCCCAGCAGCCCGGGGACTGCGTACTCACTGTCCCCGTGCTCACAGCACGGAGGGGTTAACTGGCCAACATCACACAGGGATTAAGTGCAGAGCTGGGATCTGAACCCAGGCACTTGGGTTCAGGATCTTTTTTTCTTAGAAGAATTCATGTTGTGAGGAACGTCAGAAATGGGGTCTCAGTAGGGCTGGAGGTGGGTCAATATCGCTTATTTATGCATTTCACATCCCCCCTTTAGAATAATTTTTTGGGGGGTGTTCAGGATCTTAAACTCTGCCTGGCATTGACTTTGTAACTTAGACCCAAGAAAGCTAGAATAGCCAATATTTTTTTCAGGACCAACTGTCTGGCTAGGTGACTTATTACCTCTATTTCATTTCATCTTCAGGGATATTATTATTCTTATCCTCATTTTATAGATGATGAAACTGAGGTTCAGAGAGTACATTATGTCATTTGCTCAAGGTCACATAGTTACCCCCTGGCAGAGCCTGGATTTGAGTACACATCTGTCTCCCTGAAAAGCTCAGCACAGAATATTATCTCAGTAAATGTTGAGCTCCTTCCCTCTTTTCTTGGGTCCAGGAGTCATCCCTGGACTCCTGTCTGTCCTGGTCTGACTGCAGTGCCCCACCCAGAGGTCCTGCACAGCGTCCCTTATCTGAGCCAAACCACTTCCCGTTGGCAAGCCAGCCAGAAAATGAAAGAGAGTGTGAAGACCTTAAGCAGGGCTGACTGGAGCCTCTCCACCCTCTTTTGACCCGCCCACCTCTGTAGACAGACCATCAGACAGGAGCAGACTCACAGACTAGAGCGCCATGGATTGGCTGCCAGCGGTGCCCCTCCCCACCAGGAAAGAGGGGCCCCTCTTCCCTCCCCTCAAAGGTGGAGTGAGGAAGGCCGGCTCTGTGATTTTTCCAAGATGCTGCTCCAAAGCCAGAGAATGGGACCATCTGTGCCCTGGGCTCTGTTCTGGACGCAGCTCAGGCCACAGTCTGGGGCGGCGTCACCTGCGGGGAGGAGGCCCTGGCTGGCCAGCTGATGAGGGACCTGCTGACCTCCCTGTAGAGACAGGGAGCCCAGGGCCAGCAGGGGAGCAAGGGAAGGGCTGAGGCTTGGGCCCTGGGGATCTTATCCATCAATTGTGTGTGCTAAAGGGCTGGGGGAGGCCCCGGCCACCCAGCAGGTGGGCTTGGGGGACACATCTCGCCCTCCCCAGACCCCTGGACCCAAGGCGCCTCCCTTCCCTCTGACATGTAGACAGACATTTGCGGGCATCTCTCATCTCCTCCCCAGCCTGCCCATGCGGGCTGCAGGGAATGTGGAGATCAGCTAGGAAACTAACCCTTTCCCTGACCGTCTCCAATTAGTAATTTCTCAAACTTAAATTTTATTTTCTAAAAATGGTAATGTATTATCTGATTCAAAATCCAAATGCTCTAAAACACCTCATAGTGAGAAACCTCGCTTCCACCTGCGGCTGCATCCACTCTCCCCTCAGACCCCTCCCCCACTAGCACCAGGTCACTGCTCCGTTGCTCTCCCGGGAGTCCTTCCTGTGCTTCTTGATGCAAATCAAGCATCTACAGGTATATTTCTTTATTACATAAAAAATAGAATATTATACATCATTCTATACTTTACTGATTTTACTTAATATATCCTGGAGACATTTTCCTACCATTATTTTGAAAGCATCCTTTTTTCCAGCTTTACAGCATTCTCTCTTGTGACTGTACCATGTTTAATACCCAGCATCTGAAAGGTGAGCACGTGGGTTGTTTCCAATCTTTCCAATCTATTTTCACATGAGATTACAAGTGGGAGCTTGATCCACGCTGCTCTGGTAAGAGAAAGTGGTGGGTGAGGCCAATATCCTGCGTGCAATCCCCCCCACCTCACCGGAACCCTAGGGCTTCAGAGTCACAGCTCGAAAACTATGATTTTAACCCAATTATGCATGTTTTATACATGGGAAAATGAGGATTAAATCAGAGACAAGACTCATCCGTGGTCACGAGATATCCTGTGGCAGAACTGGAACTAGAAACCTGATCTCTTGGGCTCTGCTGGCCCGACTACTCATGTCTCATCTCTGGGGGACCCGATCAGGGCTGTGGGGCCACTTGACCTTAGTCAGGAGCAGATGTGACTGTGGACCCAGCTGAGGCTTGAGGCTTGGGCCTCGGGGATCTTCTCCATCAACTGTGTCTGCTGAAGGGCTGCGGGAAGCCCTGGCCACCAGGTTCTGGACCTGGTTCTGCCTCTCTCTCACTCTGGGCTTCTGATTCCTCTTCCACTGCTTGGGATCAGCCCCTCTGTCCTCCCAGAAGAAAGGGCTCTGTGTTCACTAAAGGAAACGTGAGCTCCCCAAACAGAGCGAGAGCGTTCGGGCTGCTGAGCTGGAGTCTGAAGAGTTAGAAAGTCAAGGATGTGCAGGAACAGGGGGATCTGGGAGAGATCAGACTGTGGAGTCACTGGAAGAAACTTATGCTTTTGAAAAGGATCGCTGGAGAGTTGGATCACTGGTGAGTGACTGAGGAAACACATGTTATGAGAGAGAAACATGTTTACCGCCAAGCAAAAGTTGTGGGGAGGGAGGGCCTGTCTAATCAGGAAGGATGTAACCAATAAACAGGAGCCCAGCAGCCAAGAGGGAAACAAGCAGAGAGGGTGGACAGAGCACAGGGAGGCCGGCTTCCATCTCCACATCTGAGTCTCCAAGACTGATGCAGCCAGGGGCACCGGGAAGAGGGGGGGTTGGGAGGGGACCAGGGGTCAAGGGGATCCCCTTCCCCATCCTGTAGCTGAGGACCCTGACTCAACCAGCAGTGAGTGACCTCCTCAGGGTCACACGGCAGGTTTGTGGCAGAACTAGGGTGGACGGGGCATTAACCCCAGCCTGGGGGATGCTGCTGCCACACTTGTAACAGGCAGCTTGGGGCCGTGGAAAGATAGCCAGCCTGGGACCAGGAAACCTGGGTCCTGTCTTTGGCTCAGCCACACACAGGGTGTCTCTGGACAAGTCCTGCCACCTCCCTGGGTCCAGCTGCACCTCCTCTATGACAAGAGGGCTCAACTTAGTAGAGGACCTTTACACTTTCTTTTGAGCTCCAAAGTGAGGGGACTGGAACTTGCCCCCGAATTGTGACAAATGACATTTAACCCCCACCAGACAGGAGGGATGGAGCTGCCGTCCTCATGAACCACAAGGGCTTGGACAGTGAGCAATTCAGGTGAGCCCATTCCTTGGCAATTCTTTTACTAAACCACAGAGGATTTCCATCCTCCTTAGAAGTGAGGTCTCAAGTTTGGGTTCAATTTGATTCAGGAAAATATAACAGTATGAGAACTCCGTGCACTCAGACTTGTGGAGGTCAATGCATTCGTGATTTTGTAGATGAAAAGTTAATCAGTAGTCAATCTAAGAAAGAAACGGGAGATTTTATTCCAGGCAACCTGAGAATTATAACTGGGGAGACAGTCTTTCAGGAAGCTCTGAGAACTGTTCTGAAGAGGTAAGGGCGGGAGGCCAGGATGGATGTGACTTTGGTGAAGGGTTCATGCCATCCAGCACACAGCTTGGTAGACGATTACTCCTATTCGTGGGGAACAGGCATCTCAGTTAACAGTTTTCGTGCTTTTCTAAGAGTGGTAAGCTCCAAGAAGCTGGGTTCATAAAAATTTCTCCTGAAAGACTCTCACTGTTTGAGGGCCAGTTCTGCCAGTTTTCCCAAATGACAAAGAGCCTCATCCAGATCTTCGCCCTGAATTCCTTTCAGGGTGGACTGTAGGTTGACTGCAGTGGCAAATGACTTAATTCTTGCAGAATTGATGGGTGGTGGGCAGCATTCTTTATTTCACAATCCTCCCCCTTTTGGTCTTAATTTTGACCAATGTTTGGTGGGCATTTTCCATCAATTTGTCCCAGGGCGCTAGGCATGCCCATTCCAGATCAGCCAAGGACTTCACCGACAGGCCACACATGGGGTGAGTACTCATCTAGCCCTGGTAACGGCAGCCTCTGCCCCACTTGTCTTACTAGTCTGTCACCTGCAGAAAATGGTACCCTCTTGTTGCTTCTTCCCATCTCTAGATCACACTGTTACAATCATTGATCTATACATCAGGTCAGTTGTTTTAAGGCACCTGGTCATCATTATTTTTATCAAAGTCTCAATCACACACCGGTAATGCAAGAAACAGTACAGCAATAAGTAAGTAATGCTATCTTCTAAGGAGTTACACGGATGCAGCCAGAAGAAGAAAAGTTGATGTTTCTAGCATAGCAGGAATTTCTGCCCTTGGAAAGGTCTAGTTAATGCATAGTACAGACGCTCTGTGCACACCAGAGGGGAGGGAGGAGGCCCAAGGGAGCGGAGAACAATTTCATGGTTAGAATTGTTTTGTCTTGCCTTAGAATATGAATTTTATTACATTACATTTTACGATTTTCTTGCCTTGGGGACCACCTCCTGGGAGCCCTCCCCCATCCACCCAGCCTGCCAGGTAAAGGACACGTGCTTCATCGCAGGACAGGAATAAACAGCAGCAGTGCGGGTCCTTCCCTGCCCCTCCCCCACAGCTCTGCTTGCCTGGCCGCCCTGGCCCTGGTGACACAGAGGTGCTGGGCTCTGAGGCTGTGTGGCTGACAGCAAGAGAGGAAGGAGGCTTGTGGCACCTTTAGAGCCACCAGTTACTGTAAAGCGCTGCCGGTCCCGATGCGGGAGTGCACACGGACACATACACACACAGACACTGAGCAGGCACAAGGGCACACATCTTTAAAGAGAGGCCTCCAGGAGCTGGGAGGGCCCTTTTAAGATTTAGGGGACAGGATGTTGGGCACTGGCGCGGGGCCAACCTCTAGTTTCCCAAGGCTGGGCCACTGGGGTGGAGAGGCAGTGGGAAGGGCTTACAGAGAGGGTAGTTTGGTTCAGAAGAAAAGTCTAGTAGGCTGCTTCTGAGCTCTAGTCAAATTTGGGGCAATTAGGATCTGTGGATCTTTGGGGTGTTTTGCTTTTTTTCTTTAACTTTATACTGAGGTTAAAAATAAAGTACATTATGTATGTGAGAGAAGGTACAAGGCTTCTCTCTATGCCTGACAGCAGGGGCTGATGGGAACCAGAAGCTCCTGGGAATAAATATATACGTTTATATTTCTACATTTATATAGATCATATCATTCATGAGTCCCAGAGAAGCAGGAAGCAGCAGCAGAAAGCAACTGACACGCAGAAGCACGCGTGTGCACGCATGCTCAAGCACGGCAATTCCTTTCCCCATGGCAGAGGCAGTCCCCACCCTCCAAACCCACCCCTCTGAAAAGCAAAAAAACGAAAAGAAACTTCTTTAACAATAGGGTGACCCAGTAATTTTTTGCCCTCCTGACCAGAAAAAAAGAAAACAAAAACAAAAACACAGGCTAACATCAGCTTTAAGGCTGACAGTTGCCATGGCCTTGCCTTGCAAAGGCAGGACGTGCTATTTTGAACACTGAGGCAGGAGGGCCTCGTCACCCCCCCTCACAATTACTTCAGACAGTTGTCTTCAAGACTGTATGGCTCTTCGCCAGCTCCTTTTTTGATTCTCCAAAGAGTAAATAATTGGGCTGGAAGGCATCCACCCCTTGCTTCCTCTAAGGTGGCCTCTAGGCAGTGGGCTTTAGTGAGCCTGCAAAACTTCTAGAGCCCATCTCAAGGTGGGAGCTGAGCACCAGGTGGGGCCTAGGGACCCAGGGCCTCTGCTTTCAGGCTCCTGATGACGGGAAATTATTGACCTCCAGAGATTTTTTTAAACATAAATGGGAGGTACACTTTACACCCACCTCCACTGGGTAAAAGGGGTCTAGATATCCACCCCCATGCCCCAAAGCCACACACATACACCAACTAAGGCACAGCCGAGGAGACAGTCATGCTTCGGGAGCAAGGCAAAGAAACTTCCAGTGACAAGAGGGAATTGGGACCCCTGGGCAGAGCCTCAGAACCGGGTAAGAAAAAAATGCGGGCCAAGTTCACAAGGTCGACCACGTAAATCAGCAGGTTGACGGCTGTCAGGATGGCCACAGCAAGTCGTTGGTCCCAGATGCACACCACGCTGGGGAGTCTGTTGCTACAGCTCACATCGCTGGACCGCTGGGGCTGGCCGCCCAACTTCTCATTGAACTGGTAGAGCGATCAGAGGACCACAGTGCTGGTGTAGAGGAGGACGGAGAGCAGAGTCAGTCCCAACTGGAAAACGGAGAAGGGAATGGGCAGCCTGTTGTCACAGTCACACCAGTTCAGCAAGAGAGCTACAGCCCCCAGAAGGAAGCAGATGGCGTACATGGCCACGCACCACACCAGGGCTGGCCGGTGCAGGTACTGGTAAGGGCTGCTGATGAAGGCAAAGATGACACAGGTCACGAAGATCTCCAGCCTCTTAAACAGGTCTGGCAAGGTGAACAAATAGCAAGGTAAGTCACCAGTCATGGCCCAGGTCCAGGCAACATCAGTGGCATAAGCCATGGAAGCAATGCAGGAAAATGCAATGGTGGCGATGGCTTGGACCTGGGAAGCGCTACGCGGGAAGAGCTGGATGTAGGTGATGGCAAAGATGATGGAGGCTGAGAGGCAGAAGAGTGTGGCGTAGCAGGCGCAGGTGATGAGAAAGCTGTTCCAGGAGAGGTGGAGGCGGGACTGGAGCCCAAATAACTCGACTATGAGGATGATGAGGGTCATGAAGAAGCAGAAGCACCAGACGAACGTGGACCAGTTAACTGCGGCCCCCCTCCAAGTGCTCATGCTGGCCACCAGTGAGAAGGCCACACAGGTGGAGAAAAGCAGCAGCAGACGGAGGAAGTAGCCCATGATGGTCACAGAGCCCAGGCCTGAGGACGATCTCGTGGAGGCCCTACTGGTCATGCTGGTCACCGTCACCAATATTGCTGTGGTCTTCCCTGAGGGCCCATCACGGAAAGATGCGGGTCTGGAGGTGGATTAAGTCAGAAGCCTGGAATCATCTCAAGGGCCTGTGGCAGCTAAACTGTGGAGTTTGAAACAGACGCGGGTAACAGCACAGCCACTCCAGGATGACTCTCCCCACCTGTCACCCTTGGCCTTGTCAGGAGACTGGTCGTATCCCCAGCCTCACAGCTGGGTGTGGTCTGGCCTCAAAAACGTGACATTTTGGATCTCTCTGAGCTGTGTGCCATTATCTACAGAGACACAGGGTAGGATGGTCCTTATCTGCAATCCCAACCATTCAACACTCTGAAAATTATAACAGAATTAAAAGAAAATTCATCTGGTCACAAAATTTGGCTTGAGCAGACATGAGACAATTTATGGCCTTTATTTATTTCACTTAGTGTGAATGTTCAAAATTCAAAATGTTGCAGAAATAATATGTTTGATAGTAAGGTGCTTTCAGAGCCCTGTGGAGTGTTATGTCATGTAGAGTATATGCACCATGCTATGTGATTGCAGCTGAAAATTCTGAATTCTGGAGCGTATCTGATCCCAAGAGTTTCAGAAGAGGGATTGTGGATACTACTGCTAACCTCATTTTCCAGATGAGAAACTAAGGCTGTGGGAATTAAATACCTTCCCTAAGATCACAAGGCTAGAAAGTGGGAACCTCAGATAAAAATCCCAAAGCTGTGAGTGTGAATGCTTTGCTCTACAGCCCAGCATTTCAGCAGGGCCCGTGGGTGGGAGCCCAGGACCCAAGCTCAGGGATCTGGGAACCGAGGACATTCCTTCAGGGCCATGGCCTCCTTCCACAGCCACCTGAAGAGACAGGCGTCTGTCCTGTCCTTCTTGCAGCCATCGCTAGAAGGAGCTGCCATCTGAGGTGACACAGCCCTGCCTGGTGGAGGGCAGCCTCAGACGTGAACAGGGACAAGCCATGGGGTAGAGCAAGGCAGTGGTGACGAGATGATACGTGAAGCAGGAACTGTTTGAATTCTCCCCCCAATTCTGCCTTAACATGTGACTGTTGCCCATTTGGGAGGAGACACCAACCCAGCATTACTCCGGGGTGAAGCGTCATGGAGGACACAGAATACAGGAATGCAATGTTTGGCTTTTAAGCTCCAAACCAGCAAACCTGGTGGGGAAAATCTAGGAGCAGTACTGGCTGAGCAAGGATTTTCTGGTGGGAAACTAGTCAGTAGATTCCAAGCTGGGCAGAGGGTTGGAAATGAACAGGGATGTTGTGTCTGGGTGCTGATGTGGAGCCTTCAGGGCATCCCAGGGGAGGGGGTGGAGCATGGACGGTAATAGGCCCCCTTTTAAGGGCAGGAGCTGAGAGAGGTCTGTACCTGCAGGACCTCTGGGAGGTGCAGCCCTGAGGACGCACCTGGACTGGAGCCAGGGCGGGGGCGGCAGAGTGGAGATGGCTGGGGGGACTCCCACGGTCGAGTGGCCCTGAGGCAGCCAAGGAGGAGTCTGATCCAAAAGGAACACTGGCATGGAGCCACCTTCCCCATGTAGGAGGGGCCTGGAATGGAACTGAGAGGGAAGAACAGGTGCCTAAAGCAAATTCAGAGGTGACAGGGGACACGTGGCCAGAGTGGCAGGGACAATGGAGACCAAGGAATTGCCCAGGTCATCTGCCCAAGACAGTCCCTCCAGCCAGGGCTGCAGTCCCGCCTCACACAGGGGCCTCCTCCAAGGGGTCCCCACGTGTCAGGGGGAGAGCTCATCCCCAGCCTGCTCCCTCCTCAGGGACACTGCCCTGTTTCAAAGGCGCTATTGACTGAGAGGCACCCCCAGGGCTTCAGGGCCAGCACCCTGAGCCAGCAGCCAGCTTCCTGCCATGAGGGCCCTTGTCACCTTGGCTGACAGTCAACCCTGGGAACAGCTGTGGCTGGAAAGAGACACAGAGCAAACCCCAAGAATCTCCCTGAATTTACAGAGCTCCTTCAGCCCTGGTTGTCCAAGGAGCCCAGGAGCCTGCTGGCCTTCCAGTGGGCACTGCTGGGGGCGAGGTGGGGACACTGGTTGTGAGGGGGGCTAGGGGTGTCACACTGTCTGTCCCCCAGGTTGTTCCCACCAACCTCCCCAAACTCAGCCTGGGATTTCCACCTAAGGCCAAAAGACAACTCTGGATCCATTTGATGCCAGAGGGGGAGGGCCTGGGGACTCCAGCTGTGTGACCCTGGGTGAGGCATGTGCCCTCTCTGGGCCTCATTTCTCCCACCTGTAAAGCAAAACGTTTGCCTGAGTTTCCTCAACAGCCCCTCTTCCATCCTAATCTGTGAGCAGGGAAGTGTCAGAGCACTTCCTAGACTTGGCTGAGCCCTGCCTGCCCAGCAGCCGGGCACATTGGACTTGGAAGGTAGTGAGTCTGGAAGGTCATGGCTGGGGCAAAGCAAGGAAGGAGGAGGTGCAAGAAGAGCAGAGAAGGAGGAGCTGAGATGGACACTCAGAGATACAGGAGGCTGTGGGGCTTGGAGGAGACACTTCATAGCTGGATGATCCTGGTAAGTTACTCATCAGAGCCTCAGTCTCCCCATCTATGCAATGGGCTTCACACTTACTTTATGTCAGTTAAATGAATAAAAGCACATGAAGGTCTTATCAGAGGGCCTGGCACGTGGAACACACAGCAAATGCCAGCCACCTTCTCCCCTCTCTTCTCCTCAGAGTGGGCGCAGAGGCCCTGGCCCTGCTCTGCACAGAAGCACATGCAAGCTGGATTTGCTCCAGGTCAGGGGTTGCAAACCAGTATTTACTGGAGGTGGCTCGCAGATGTGTTTGGTTTGCCTTCACAGTGTTTTCAGGGAGTGATGGTGTAGAATTGGTCCTATTTCTTCCTTAAGTGTTTCATAGCTGCAGTGTTTTAATTTCCGTGAAACTACAGATTTCCAGCTCTTTGTGAAGCATCAGGAGATCTGGTGTCACCTGGACTGCGTTCCCTTGCGGGGGCGGGGAGTGGGGGCCACGTCTGGAGCAGAGCAGCTGCAACACCCTTTACATTGTTTTCTATTCTTCATTTTTGTTTAGCTTTATTTATTTTTCTTATTCACATGTATAATTGACAGAAAGCAGGACTATGATCATATCACATGTGCCCGGTTCCCCTCTTCCACTTGGCCAGCCTTCCTGCCTGTTCATGGGAACGTGCACCCCTCTGTCCTGGGAGCATCTGTGCCATCAACGTAACATACAGCATTCAGCACATTTCTCATGCTCTGAAATCATATTTAGACATATGTGTGCATATACAAACATGTTTGTAGGTGGTAACTGTAGATTTTTTTTTCCCTTTTTATAAACATGAGACTATGTCATGCACACCGCATCTTGCTTTTCCACCGCCCCCTACTGATGCAGCTGGTCCTCTCCAGGGGGCTCAGTCCTCTCCGTCCGCTTTGCTTGTTCCCTTCCCTCCTGGCTCTTGTGGACACTGGACTGACCACCCTTCTCTAGATCAGTGGTTCTTTCCCTGTGAGTCTCAGACACTGGGGGCCACAGGATTGTGACAGGGGGCCCTTGGATCCATTGAGACCACTGTGCTCTACAACAGGAGGTCGGCAAGCTTTTCTGGAAACTTTAAAAAAATATGACACAAGATCTTGTATATATTTCCCTGTGCTATACAGTATAATCTTGTTTATCTATAAAAGAATGTGACAATGAATATATGTATATTTATGTATAACTGAATAATTATGCTCTATGCTGGAAATTGACTCAACATTGCAAAATGACTATAACTCGATAAAATAAAATTTAAAAAAATTTTTTAAAAATACAAAATATGACAAAGGTGCTATTTTTCATTTCTAGGAATTCATCTTGATGTCATAGGTTTACTGCAACAAATTATCACAAGTTTGGTGGCTAAAAACCACAGCAATTATTCCCTCACAGTCCTGGGGCCAGAGGTCTGCCGTCAAGTGTGGGCAGGGCCACGGCCTCTCTGATGCCCCAGAGTAGGGCCCTTCTCTGCCTCCTTTAGCTTCTGGAGGCCCCGTAGCTTAACCCCATCTCTGCCTCCACCTTCAGGAGGTCATCTTCTCTCACCTTTGTGTGTGCAAATCTCCCTCTCCTTTCTCTCATAGAGAGACCAGTCATTGGATGCAGGCCCACCCTCCATCCAGGATGATTTCCCCTCAAAATTCTTAACTAAGTATGTCTGCAAAGACCCTATTTCTAAACGAGACCACATCGTGGGGTTCTGAGTACACATGAGTTGTGGGGGACACTCTGCCATCCATTGCGGTTCTCTCTCTAATGTTCCTGTCCTTTTTTCATGATAACTTTTCCCAATGTGTTTATCGTATTAAGTGTATTTCTTTGCTGTCTCTTTCAGATTAGTGCTATTTTGTTGGAGCTCTTGTGACTCACAGTGGTTGTTTCCTCGTGCACTTTGTCATTTAAACTCTGAGCCCAGATTGAGCAGGACCCTTTTGTCCCGTGAGGAGCCTCATTGCCTGGATTGGGGGCCGTAACCCAGGACAGCTGCACCTCTCCCTGCTCAGGACACTCAAGGCCAGTTGCCTGTTGGGCACCAATTGTGTTCATTTCCCAGGTTGGAGTTGTTGGACCTCAGAGATCATGTGCATTTGGGCCCAAAGCCACAAGAAGAGAAAACCTGAGATTTTGATTTCTCCTGTGGAGACTTAAAAATACAATCCAAAACTCCTACAGAGGGAGATATCACATTGTCCTTCCCTCTTGCTGAAGAGCATGGTTTTTTTCTTGTCTACCTTTGCTCAGAGGCTGCAGGCCATGTGGTGCTGGAAGTGTCTCAGCTCCAATCCCTTACCTTGTGCCATCCCAAAGCCTTATTCCTCACCCAAGTGGGCATAAAGATCAGTCTCCAGTTGGCCATGCTCAATTCTCCCTTCTCCCTCCCTCTTCCCATAACCCTGCCACTGAAGATTCATGAGATCCTTGAGGAAATCACTTAATCCTAAAACGTCATCTTTTCTTCTTTGCCTTTTTAACCCTATCTTGTCCTTGACCTTCAAATCACCTCCTCAAGGAAGCCTTCCTGGATCCCACTAGCTCCATATCCCATTGCTCTGATTGACACATCCCAGTCTTTGCCCTTCTGTCCAGCAGAATGTTGTGGCAGG
The DNA here is from genome assembly GCF_036321535.1 of Camelus dromedarius. Classification (NCBI taxonomy): domain Eukaryota; kingdom Metazoa; phylum Chordata; class Mammalia; order Artiodactyla; family Camelidae; genus Camelus; species Camelus dromedarius. Next base: position 15,546,611 of record NC_087464.1, read on the forward strand.
ACAGCACAAGCTGCTGGGTCTTACCTGAGTGGAACAATTGAGGTGGGGAGGAAGGGAGATGTTGCAGGAGCAAAAGATAGGGCACAACTTTGATGGGCCTGAATGCCAGGAAAAGAAGTTTGATTCTGGCTGTAAGTGATGATGCCTCACTTACATTCTCTAAGGATGAATCCGTCAGTCACGTGCCCACTGGGAACTGTCACTCCGGCTGTTAGGAGGAAAATGGAATGGAGGCTGGCCAAGAAGCTGAGTGGCGAGTTTGGAGGCTAAATCCACAGTCCGATTGTATGATGATGGGTCTTGAGCAAAGACACTTCAGGAGTGGAGGGTGGGGTAAATTTATGAAATACATAGGAAGCAAACATTCAACAAGAATGATGATGCCGAGGGCCCATGAGTGTTAGAGAGTTGATACCCCAGGGGCAGCTGGAACCCCACCTCTCCCTCCGGTTCCCTTAACCATCTCAGACCCTGTCCCAGGTGCTCCCAGCGCCCCACTCCCACCCTTTGAGGGGGTCCAAGAAAGGGGTGCACCAGCCAGAGCGTCAGGGAGGCAGACTGAGCTCCTGCCTCTGTCGTCTCCTTGAAGAGCCTCCGGAATATGTGTGTTCATCCTTCTACCTGCACTCGGATGCTTGGCTTGTGTGTTTCAAGATGGCTTGAAGTTTTCCAAGATGGCTTGAAGTTTTTCAAGATGGTTTGAAGTTTTTCAAGAAATGAGAATTCTCTGCCAGGCAAGCCCATCCCGGTGAAGGAGCACACCATGAACGTGACACGGGTCTGTCACAGGCCCAACTGCACGGAGCTAGCCAGGCAGCTGGAGGCGGTTCTTGGTAAATCAGCCTCTGTTAGTGACTCAAAGCCTGGCTCTGCCCCAGGAGTCTGACTGAGGAGTGCCAGGAGCACTTTACAATGAGATGTGGAAGGAGGATCTGTATTGTCTTGTATGACAAGACCCCATGATTGATTTTTTTACATATGTGTTTCTTTGTAATTTATGGACACAAAAACATTTTTACATGATTATAATTGTAATATCTTGTAAGATCTTGTCTTTTTAAACATTATATTCACTTTTCCATGTTACCTTGTGGGCTTCTTAACTACCTTTTTATTTTATTAAAAAAACATTTTATTAAGGTATAATTGATAATATATTTACGGTTTACAACAGGATGAGTTTGAGGATAAATATGCACCCACAAAGCCATCACCACTATCCAGGCCATAAACATATTCATCACCTCCAAAGTGTGCTTCCACCCCCTTTATTATAATTAATATTTTGTGTCTATGCGATAAGAACTTACCCTTCCGCCAGTAGTTACTGATTTTAGGTCTTCATTTGTCCAAAACATGCTGTGTTCATGTCCTGCCAGGGACTGACTTGGCCCAGAGACCCAGTGCTGACAGCAGAGACTAGACACCTGTCCCCATGGGGCTAAGCTCCAGCAGGGGCATCAGATAATAAAGCCATAAACTTGTCAAATACTTTAACAAGGTAACTTCAAGTAGTGACAGACACAGTGAAAAAAACACAACATGGTCCTGGAAGGAACATGATGGGCAGATGTTCTTTTGGAAGATCTTTCCACGCAGGTGAATTTAAGTTGAGAACTGAAGGACGAGAAAGAAGTGGCCACGTCCCAGGCAGAGGAAACAGCTCGTGCAAAGGCCTTGAGTTGGGAACAAGTTGGCTGTCATGAGGTGATGTATAAGAGGGTTTTAGGATTTGGAGAGTTACGTGTCCAAGGAACAAGGAGCACTGGAGACTGACTGTCACAGAAGATGTGGGCGCCAGCATGGGTGGTCCACAGCTCATCAGCGCAGGCAGCCAGGATGGTGGAAGTTCTGGAGATTGGGGAAAAGTCAAGGTGCACATGAGAGAGCTGGGGGAGGCACTATTCTTTTCTGTTCTGCTCAAATACTACCACGTGTTTACTGTGTGCTGGGCGCTGCAGGTCCCACAGCAAAGCCCAGTTACTGCCCCGAGAGAGCACCAGGCTTGATGCAGAGACGTTCAGTCTGAGGGATGTGAGGAGAGGCGACCAAGGACACCTGAGAACTTTTCAGAGCTCCTCCAGGCGAGTAGGGGTTGGGACTCTCTGTGCAACGGCAGAGAGTAGGGCAGGCGTGCTTTGCTTCACCTAAGGAAGTACAGCTGCCCTCAGAGGAGATGGATCATCATGAGAAGTGATTTTGTTAGAGTTTCAAGTCAATGCTTTTGAACCACTCTAGGGGAGAACAAAGTGACTGGTGGTTCCCAAAGGGTATTCCATGGAACACTAGTCTATGATGCGTCATGAAAAAAAAAATGTTCCCTGATCATATAAGTTTGGGAAACACTTCCTGCTATATACCTCTTTTGGTAATTTTATAGTGTCTACTACACTATTCAAGGCCCTAGGAAGTCCTGCCTTAAGGAAATCTGTTTAACTTTTTACCCAGTGTTAGAATGTATTTGGTCAAATAAATTTGTCTTGTTTTGCCTAAGAATATGAATTTTATTACATTACTCCTTAGTATTTTCTTGCCATGGGGATCAACTCCTGGGAGCCCTCTACGTCCACTCAACCAGCCACTGGGTGAAGAGCACGTGCTTCATCCCAGGACAGGAATGAGTGGCAGCAGTGTGTGTCCTTCCCTGCCCCTCCCCCACAGCTCTGCTTGCCTGGCCCCTCTGGCCCTGGTGACACAGAGGATGCCAGGCTCTGAGGCTGTGTGGCTGAGAGCAGGCGAGTAAGAAAGCTTGTGGTACTTTCCTGGCCAATGGTTATATAAAGGGCTCCTGATCTTAAGGCATGCCTGCCCATGGGCACACAACACACACATACACATACAAACACACACACTCAGTATGCACACAGCACACACCTTCAAAGAGAAGCATCCAGATGCTAGCAATGATCCTTTAAGAATAGCCTGCTTCTGAGCTCTGGTCAAATTTGGGACAATTAGGATCCGTGGATTTTGTTGGCTTCATTTCTATTTTGTTTTCTTTTTCTTTTATCTTTATATTGAAGTTTTAAAAAAGAACATTATGGATGTGGAGGAAAGGACAATAATTCTCTGTATGACTGACAGCAGGAGCTGACAGGAATCAGAAGCTTCAGGGAATTAAAAACAAATACATACACACATATGTGTACATTTAAATAGATCGTGTTCTGCGTGAGTCTCAGAGAAGCAGGAAGCAGCAGCAGAAAGCAACTGACATACAGAAACACACGTGTGTGCAGCACGCACTCAAGCACCGCAGTTCCTTTGGCTGTGGCAGCAGAAATACCCACCTACTCAACCCACCTTCCCCACAAAAAAGTGAAAAGAAACTTCCCCTTTAAGAAGAAGGCCATCCAGTAATTTTTACCCTGCTGACCAGAAAAAAAAAGAAGAAAAGAAAAAAACAGGGTAATATTACCTTTAAGGCTGGCTGTGGCCATGTTCTTGTCCCTGCAAAGGCAGGACATGTTATTTTGGACACTGAGGCAGGAGGGCCACATCACCGCCCCCACAAACACTTCAGACAGTTGTCCTCAAGAATATGCTGTTCTTCACCAGCTCCATTTTTTGATTCCCCAGAGAGTAGTTGGGCTGGAAGGCATCCACCCCTTGCTTCCTCTAAGGTAGTGTCTAGGCAGTGGGCTTTAGTGAGGCTGCAAAATTTCTGGAGCCAATGTCAGTGGGGCTGAGCACCAGGTGGGGCCTCAGGATCCAGGGTCTCTGCTTTCAGCCTCCCGCCCACTGGAAATTATTGACCTCCAGAGATTTTTTTCCCCTTAAATAGGAGGTGCACTGTACACCCCCCTTTACTGGGAGAAAGGGGTCCCAAACCCTAGCTACTTCCCACCCCCTAAACCCACACACATACACCAACTAAGGCACAGCCTGGGGGACAAGCATGCTTTGGCAGTGAGGCCCCTCTGGAGGTCCAAGATATGAACAGCTGCTAAAGGACTGTGTGATATGGAGCTCAGCACCCTAGGAGGGGGGACGGGGTGGTGGGGCAGAGAATGAAGAAGTCTCAGGGCTTTAAGCGATCATAAGAAGGAAAATGGGAAAAGGTGGTCAGGATACAGGAGATGAGAAAACAAAGGATGACCATAAAAGGGCCAAAAAGCAGAAAATGCAGGACAGAAGAGAACAGAAAGAGAAAGAGTCAAAAAAGATGTGGGCAACCAAAGAAAACAGGAAAGGAGACAGAGCAGAAGGAGAGAAGGAAACAGAAGAGCGAGATGAATGGGGAGGAAGTGAGAAGGGAGAGAGGGGAGCCAGGAAGGGGGCACTGGGGACATCAGAACTCGGTAAAGAAACCGCCAGTGAGAATAGGAACCGGGAGCCCCTAGGCAGAGCCTCAGACCCTGACAAAATCCAAGCGAGCAGAGATCACCAGGTCAGTCACGTAAATCAGCAGGTTGATGGCTGTCAAGATGGTCACAGCCAGTCGTTGGTCCCAGATGCACACCAAGTAGGTGAGTCTATCGCTGCAGCTCACATTTCTGGGCCGCTGGGGCTGGCCGCCCAACTTCTCGTGGAACTGATAGAGAGGCCAGAGGACCACAGCGCTGGTGTAGAGGAGGACGGAGAGCAGAGTCTGCCCCACCAGGAAACGGGGGAAGGGGATGGGCAGCCTGTTGTCGCATTTACCCAGGTTTAGCAAGATGACCACGGAGGACAGGAGGAAGCAGACAGAGTACACGGCCACGCACCACACCAGGGCCGGCTGCTGCTGATAGACATAGGGGCTGCTGATGAAGAGGAAGATGACACAGGCCACAACAGTCTGCAGTGCCTTGAGCAGGCCTGGTACGGTGGCCATGTGGCCTGTGGTCCTGCCGGCCTGGGTCCTCGTCCCAGCCACCTCCATGGCATAAGCCACAGAAGCAATACAGGAGAATGCAGTGGCAGCGATGGCGTGGCCCCGGTAGCTGCTGTCTGGCAAGAACTGGAGGTAGGAGGTGGGGTAGACAATGGAGGCTGAAAAGCAGAGGAGGGCGGAGTAGCAGTTGTAGGTGATGAGAAAGTTGTCCCAGAAAGGGAAGTGGTCCTGCAACTCACATAACTCGACCACGAGGATGACGAGTGTCACAGCAAAGCAGAAGCACCAGATGAACATGGACCAGTTACCTATGGCCCCCCTCCAAGTGCCCACACTGGCCCCCAGTGAGAAGGCCATGCAGGTGGAGAGCAGCTGCAGCCGTCGGAGGAAGCAGCCCATGATGGATGGGGAGCCCCGGCCTGACGACGATCATGTGGAGGTCCTGCTGGTCGTGTTGGTCACTGCCACCAGCTTGTTATGGTCTTCACTGAGGACCCATCAGAGAAAGATCCAAATCTGGAGGTAGATGAAGTCAGGCACCTGGAATCGGCTCAAGGGCCAGGGGTGGCTGAGGCTCAGGATGTGGAGTTTGAACCAATGGCCCAGACACTTGGGTAGCAGCACAGCCGCTCCAGGATGACTCTCCCCACCCGTCACCCTTGGCCTTGTCAGGAGACTGGTCTTATCCCCAACCTCACAGCTGGGTTTAGTCTGGCCTCGAAAACATGACTTTTAAAAATCTATTCGAGCTGTGTGCTATTATCTATGGAGGCACAGGGTGGCATGGTCATTATCTGAAATCCCAAACATTCAAGACTCTGAACACTGAACAGGAATTAAAAAAGAATTTTTTTGCAACAAAATTTGACCTGAAGGGACATGAAACAATTTATGGTCTTTATTTCATTGAGTGTGAATGTTCAAAAGTGCAGTTGCCGAGATAATAATACGTTTGATAGTAAGGTGCTTTCAGAGCCCTGTGGAGTGTTATGTCACGTAGAGTATATGCACCATGCTATGTGATTGCAGCTGAAAATTCTGAATTCTGGAGCATATCTGATCCAAGTACTGTAAATTCCATTTTACAGATGACAAAACTAAGGCTTACAGAATCAAGTGTCTTCCCTAAGGTTGCATGGATATAAGTGGGAACCCCGGAGAAAAAATCCCAAAGCTGTGGGTGTGAACCTTTTGCTCTACAGCCCAGCATTTCAGCAGAGCCCATAGGTGGGAGCCCAGGACCCAAGCTCGGGGCTCTGGGAACCCAGGACAGGCTTCAGGGCCGTGGCTTCTTTCCACAGCCACCTGAAGAGACAGGTGTCTGTTCTGTCCTCCCTGCAGCCATTGCTAGGAGGAGCTGCCATCTGAGGTGACACAGCCCTGCCCAGGGGAGGGCAGCTTCAGACGTGAACAGGGACAAGCCATGGGGTGAGAGCAAGGTGATGATATGTGAAGCAGGAACGCTATGAATTCTCCTCCCAGTTTTGCTTTAACATGTGACTCTTCCCCATTTGGGAAGAGAGACACCCATCCAGCATTACCCGAAGGTGGAGGAACTACAGAATAAATTAACACGTTTGGCTTTTAAGCTCCAAAGCAGCCATCCAGGTGCAAGTCTGGAAAGATCTAGGAGTAATACTAGCTGAGGGAGGATTTTTCTGGCCTGGGAGACTGGTTAGTAGCTTCCAAGCTGGGAAAAAGGAATTGGAAATGAACAAGGGAGTTATGCCTGGCAGCTGAGGTGGAACTTTTCATGGAACCCCTTTCTGCAGAATGTCTATTAACATCCTACAGAATTTGTGTTATGAGAATTTGAGAATTTCCCAAACTATCTGGGATGAAAGATCAGGGGTTTGTTTGCTTGTTTTCCACCTTTCACAGACCTATATATTACATTTTCAAAGACAATAAAAATTAATTACTGGAAAAATGAAATAAAACCAAAATACAACAAATCCAGGTTTTTATTATTAGATTTGATTAACATAAAAATTACATTTCAACAAATGGAAGAAGAAAAAAAATTACATTCTTAAAAAATTACAAAACTATACCTATAGTCCATTGAAAGTGTGCGTTTACACAATCATTACAGACAATTGCTATTCTCATCATATCTTTTTGTTGTTCCACAATCACAATGAAGCACCAAGTTTTCATAGGACTCACACTTAAATGGTCAATCGATTTTCAACAAACATGCCAATGTAATTCAACATGGAAAGAGAAATCTTTTCAGCACATGATACTGGAACAACTGGATGTTCACCTGGAAAAAAGGAAACCTTGCCCCTTACCCCATACCACACACAAAAATTAGTTCAAGATATATCATAGAATTAAATGTAAATGCAAACTGTAAAGCTTCCAGAAGAGATACAAGGGAACATACTCATGATTCAGGAGTAGCCAGAGGACACAGACAGCAATAACCATAAAAGAAAAAAATTGATAGACTAGATTTGGTTAAAATCAAAAGCTTCTATTCATAAAAAGACACTGAAGAAAATGAACAGCAAGCCACAGACTGGAGAAAAGTATCTTCATAACATGCATCTGACAAGGACGGCCATCTAGACTGTAAAATGACTTCCTACAACTGAAATAATAAATAGACAAATAATACAATTAAAAAGTGGCCAAGCTTCCTAAGATATTTTAGTATATCTCCTGATTTAAATGTGACAATAATTTTTTAATATTTTCTCAGCTAACATAGGATCGTAATTTTCAAATTTTAATTTGTTTTTCTACCTTCTGTTCAACTTTAAGACTTGCTCCAGGGGTTCTGAGTGTATGAAAATGGCTGTTGTTTTAGGAAAATGAAAATTAATGTAAGAGATAAATGACTTAGATGTATTAAATTCAGCTAGTCAGTTATTTTGTTGTTTTGGAAAAAAATGTATAAATGGTGCCAATCAATATTTATCTCTATATTGGAAAAATGAGAGTTACTATAAGAAATAAATGATTTAGTTTAAATAACAATTTGACTGAAAAAAATTAGGCTGAAACAGATGTATGAATGGTGGGTAAACACATAAAAAGTGTTCCAAATCATTAGTCATCAGGGAAATGCAAATTATAACCCAAATGAGATTTTATTACATGCTGAACAAAATGCCTAAAGTTTAATAGACTGACAACACAAAGTGCAGTGATCACATGGAGCTATTGAAACTCTGGTACGTTTGTGGGAAGATAAAAGATACAACCACATTAGGGTCTGATAGTTTCTTATACAATTAAACATCAAACCACCCTATGACCCAGCAAACCATTCCTAGGTATTTTCTCAACATAGATGAAAGTGTACTCTACAAGACTTGTACAAGAATGTTCAGAGCAGCTTTCTCGTATCAACCCCACACTGGAAAAAAGCCAGTATGTCAGTCAACAGGAGAATAAACAAATGGTGATATATTCAAAGACAGCATATTACTCAACAATACAAAGAAATGAACTATATATACATATACACAAAACATGGATGCATCTCGAAAAATTTATGCTGAGTGAAAGAAATCAGACACAAGAGTGTATTCTGTATGATTCCAGGAAACGCTAAACTTATCTACAGTTGGAAAAAAATCAGAAGTGGGGTGGGGGCATGGATTGACTCAGAACAAACATGGGGAATCTTTCTGAGATGATTATATTGCTCTAAATTTTGAGATTGGTTTGCAACACATTTGTCAAAACTCATTGATTGGTACTCTTAAGACTTGTGTATGTCACTGTATATAAATTTTCCCTGAAGCAATGAAAAAGAACCATGAACAAATACTGCAATCTAGTTAGTGCTAGGAATTCTGAAGTACTCAGGGCTGACGTGAAACATACTAAAACTTGCAGTTTACTTTTCAGTGCATTTTTAAAATGTGGATTAATGGATGGAGAGAGACATGGATAGATATGAGATGGAGTAATTACATATGTTAATTGAAGAATCTAGGTGATGAGTATATGCATTTCACTGTATAATTCTTTCAAATTTGAAAATTTGCATTCCACATATTAATCCCCAGAATACACAGTTTGAACAAAAATCTTATCCATTTAGATTGGATTTATGACAATGCTAGTCACAGGACACGAAGTATCTCTACTTTGTTTCTATGTTTTGCTTTAATAACAGAAACCAGTCTTACAGGAGTATAATAGGGATGGCAGAGAGATTTTTTAAAAAATTTCATCAAGCTCAGGATATTTATTTCTAACTATTATCCAAAGCAAGGTAACTGATGAGGTTTTTTTTTTTTTTAATTCATCTTCAGTGCTTCCTCAGTAGTCAGTTTCAACAATTATCCTGTAAAATTATAGTTAAATTTAAATAAACTTTTTCAGTGTACAAAATGGATTCTGGATTCTTGAATTTTCTGTGCCTGGGTTTTCTTTGGATGGAAAATAAAATTCAAAATATTCTATCATCTGTAAAGTAGTTGATAACTTTTCACAAATATGCAGTATCCAGATATACATATGCTACCTTGATAATGTTTTAAATTATGGAACACATTATAGACATCTGTGGAGACTCTATTTTTCCAAACTTCTAATTTTTTTGCCCTTTCATATTATCTGATATTAAAAGGCATGATGATACAGAAACAACCTGAGTGTCCATCGATGCATGATTGGAATAAAAAATTTACACACACACACACACACACACACACACACAGGAATATTATTCGGCCCTACGAAAGACAGAGGTCCTGACATTTGCAACAAAATAAATGAACCTAGAGGACATTATGCTAAACGAAATAAGGGAAACATAGAAAGAAAAAAGCCCTGCATGTTCTCACTTACATGTGGAATCTGAAAAAACCAAATTCATAGAAGCAGTAAGCAGAACCATGGTTACCAGGGGCAGGGAGGTGGGGGAAATGGGAAGATGTTGTCAAAGGATACAAAGTTTCAGTTTGATAGAATGGTAAATCTAGAGATCCAGTGCACAGCATGATGAGGATGTTCAATACTGTGTTGAATACTAGACATTTGTTAAGAGAGTAGATTCCAGGTGCTCTCATCACACACACAAAAGGTAACTATGATGATATGTTGATCATAGTAACTATTAATGTATATGTATATCAAATCATCATGTTGCCCTTCTTAAATATATACAATTTTTATTTTAAAAAGGTGGGCACTAAGTTTGGAAACACGAATCAGTGCAGTTGTAGAGGATCTTATTGTCACATGGAGAAGTTTGAATTTTTTTTAAATGTTTGAGAGTTTTGAGAAGTATAATGACATGATTTATGAAATAAAGTTTCAGGATTGCTGGTGAGGGATGGAGAAGAGAGAGCCCTTGCACACTGTTGGTGGGAATGTAAATTGGTGCAAGCACTATGGAAAACAGTATGGAAGTCCCACAAAAAATAGAGCTACCATAAGATCCAGGAATTCCACTCTTGGGTGGAGTCTGGGAAAAAAGAAAACACTAATTCAGAAAGATACATATACCCCAATGTTCACAGCAGCACTATTTACAACAGCCAAGACATGGAAGCAACTCAAGTGCCCATCAATAGATGATTAGATTAAGGAGATGTCTCTCACACACACACATACACACACACACACACACACACACACAAACACAGTGGATTACTACTCAGTCATAAAAAAGAATGAAATATTGCCATTTGCAGCAATGTGGATGGACCTAGAGAATATTATGTTTAATGAAATAAGTTAGACAGAGAAAGACAAATACTGTGTGATATCACTTATATGTGGAATCTAAAAAGTAATACAAATGAAGGTATATGCAAAGCAGAAACCGACTCACAAATAAAACAAACTTGTGGTTACCAAAGTGGAGAAGAAAGTGGGGAGGGACAAATTAGGGGCATAGGATTAATAGGTGCAAACTGCTATGTGTAAAATATGTAACCAACAAGGACGTACTGCATAGCACAGGGAATTAGAGCCATTCTCTTGCAATGATCTATAATGCAGCATAAACTGCAAAAATACTAAATCACTACACTATACACCTAAAACTAACACAATATTTTAAATCAACTATACTTCAATTAAATGTACACAAAATGGCTAATTTAATTTAAATGATAAAACACGAAAAAAATTTCTTCTCCATACTGTTTTTCTGCAGTTTGGGAAGGAGACAATCTGGGGCAATTATATGCTCAAAGGCTACCAAGTATTACTGAACATGCTTCTCCTGATGCCAAGGAAGTCATTGCTCCAGACGGCCCAACCAAAGAGAATCTTAAATCCACGCTCCCTCACTTACTCTGTTTGAATCAGCAATATTAGGAAACCCTGCTTCTTTGGGGGTTATGAGAGGGCTGCTTGGAAACTCTTAATCTTTTCTGGCACACAGATCCCTTTGAGAATATGACTAATCCAGAAATATGCGAGCACAGACACTTAAAATACTACATTCAGTTACAGGACTTTTATAGACCTATAATCCACCAGGACATTCAGTGGACGCATGGATCTCAGGGTAGGAAGCTTGCCTTGGAGGAATGAGTTAGTTTTTCTGGCACTACCTCTCCCCCAGGTGTGGGTGAACAGAGTCCTGGACTCATACTCAGGGCTACCCCTGTGGTGCCCCCCAAATTTGGAGACCTCGAAATAGGCAAGAGAGCCCCCTGGAGGCAAGGAGAGGAGTCTGCATCCTAACAGTGATGTTGCACGGTCTCTTTTCCTCATATGACTCAGGTGTATATGGAAACCCACCATCTGACCCTATAGAAGCCTTTGGGGAAGGTGGATTGCTGTTGTGTTCTCCAATATTCGGATTAAAACCCTTTGCAGAGAGTTGATTGTGATCTGAAGTGTGTGTCCTGAGGACGTGAGGGGCTCCTGAAGCAGGGCTCTGCTGGTGGGGGAGGGGGGTCACTTGTCACAGCAAGGAGGAGACACTAGGGGCAGGGAGAAACTGAGCAATACTTACGTGAGAGACAGAGAGAGCGCAAGCTGTGGAATCTGGCAGGGACAGGCATTCACAGCCTTGCATACTTTGTTAAGCATTTGGGACTCCGTGGGAAGCCATTGTTGAGTTGTAATCAGGAGACTAAGGTTCCCTTACAGAGAAGCCTCTGGGGTTTCCCCTCAGAATGACAAAGTGGCAGATACCCAAAGAGAGGTGTTTCAGAAAGTGAGGGAGGGACCCTGAGCTCAAGCGCATGACTACTGTAAACGGGTTATAGAGCTGCAACCTGAGAAAGAAGAGTTACTCATTTTAACTTCACTGTGACTGAGATGGGGGACATAAACGTGTGTGTGTGTGTGTGTGTGTGTGTGTGTTTCAGCAACAGAGGAAGTTGCCTTGGCCACCCTTGGGAGACCATTTGTGATGCACGTGTACAGTGGGGGGAAACGATCCAGTTGCGTGGGGTCAGGACAAGGGCTCAGCAGCCCTGCTCCCCAGGAATGCTGTGTCTCAAGAGTCGGAAGGGACTGTGTGAGAGGCCCCAGGGAGGGGAAGGGAGGAGTGACTCCCAGGGCTCATGGGCAGTCCACCAGAGCAGGGTCGCTTATAATCACTCTGCCCAAATTGATTTCCTGACCCCGGCTAATGGGTCACAACCTGTCGTGTTTGCAAACTCAGGCCGAGTCCTGCCTCCACCCTTTTCAGTGGGATTAGGTGACTTGCTCAAGAGTATGCAGTCACTTAAGAGTCGGGACCAGAACCTGGGCTTCAAACGTCCAACCCATTGCCCCATCTCTTCTTGCACCTCCGGGAGCCCCAGAAAAGTCCTCTCTGTTCCCAAGGAGTGATGTCCTGCATTTGTAGGGAAGAGGCACCTGAGCCAATCATGGCTAAAGCGGCAATCACAGCTCAGGCACACACGCAAAGACAAGGCAAGCTCAACCCCTTGGCGATACAAGGGCAGAGCAGATGCCCAGGGATCCTGCAAACATCCAGCATCCAGCTCAGCCCAGGGCAACTGGATGCAAGATGAGCGTGCGCCCAAATAAGAGGACCTTTGTCCCCTCTTCATAGGCACTGGAATCTGATTGGTAATAAGATAAACATGCATTTGCATGGCAGAGAACTCACCCTTCAGGGGATCCCATGAAAGCCTCTACATGTCTGAAATGCTAGTAGGTGGGAGACCGTGGACGTGTCCCTGGACAGGGAAGTGCCCCTTGCACCATCTCGCCTCATGCCCCAACGTTTGGCTCCTTTGCCTGGTCACAGAGTCTCCCATGGCACCACGCACCCTTGGGAATCCCTTACAGACATGACAGAGCCAGCCTGGCCTCCGAGACACAGTGGTGTGAAGGACTCATGCCAGAGCTCTTACTCAAACAAACCACCAATCTGAGGCCAGAATAGCAGCAATTATTTAAATACCCTTGGAAACGCCAAAATTTTCTTTCTTTTAGTTTGTACAAATTTTTTCCTCTGGGCTTCAGAACAGACGTGTAATTGTCAGCAAAACAGCATAACCTCTCTCAGTCCACCCTCCCTTCCCCAAGACACTACACACACACACACACACACACACACACACACACACACACACACACACACACACACACATGCACAGAGAGAGAGAGAGAGAGACCCATGCAGGCAGGCTTTTCTGTGAGTTTATGGAAGCCCAAGATCCCAGAACGTGAGCCCTTCCTCTGTGACACCGAGTCAGTGCGGCAGACCCTAGCTCCCCTGCAGGATGCAGTGGCTGGAGAAGCCACAGTTGGTGGAGGGGGACGTTGTTAAGGAGGCACTGGAGAAAAGGCTCCTCTTCAAACAGTTCACACTCCTGGAGAAGCGGCCCAGCGTATTTAGCTAGATACCCTTTCGTTGCCCACAGTGGATCCAGAGAGCCCCTTGATCTCCGTGGCCAGTAGGCGGCGCCCTTGTATGTGTTACCCAGCTTGGAGACAGAGGCTTATACCTCTCCCTGAGCCCTGTCACTCAGGTGTCTCCCTTACAGTGGCCCCTGATGACCGGAAGCTGCCACCTAGAACCAGGTGCTGCAGAAGCAGCAGCCCCACTTCTCTCCATCACCAAACAAGAAGAATGCTCAGTTGGCAATGTCAACAGTCACCAGGCTTTTACCTGGGGTCTCCAGTGACATCACTTCCTCCCCCTCACTCACCCATTTTCCAGTAATTGTGCCCAGAGCACCAGAGCTAATTGAAACAAGACATGGACTTTCATGTTAAAGTAGCCCTCAGCTGGGAGGCCAGGGCTGCTTCTGGAAAATGTTAATGCTTTCCTGTTGGATGCCAAACCAGCTTGGAACTAAGCTTCAAACAAAACCTCATCTGTAAAATGAGAGGGTTGGATGATCCCAAAGAGCCATTCTGGCTCTGACAGTTTATGCTACTGTGAATAAGACCCCAATTGAGCCCTGGGTTGGGGAGCCAAGGGATACTTCTGGTTGGCAATAGTGTTGTTACAAATAAAGTGGTTGTGAATCAGTTTTTATTTTAGGCCCTGCAGCTGATAGATTAATTTCTATTTTGTGGGCCATACTCTGCAAAATTCCAAGAAAATCACTCCATCAGAGGCTCCACTGACATCACCAACCACCAGATAGGAGGCCCCCAGTGTGCAAACCTCAGACTGAGTTGCTGTTCGAAGACCTGGCTCAAGGTGGATAAAAGGTTTATGGTTGGGACCCTCAGTTGCCATGGAGACCAAGTTTCTCCCTTGCCATCCACCTTCAGAAGGTGTGAACTTCAGAGGGTTCCCCACCTACTCATGCCCAGAACTGAATTTAATAGGTCCAATCTTGGGTCAGGCAAATCCAACATCCCTGAAGAGATATGAAAGACAGACAGACAAAAGCTCTGTTTCCTGGACAGCCAGACAACCTGAATTTGGGGTGTGTGGCCTTTACTGCCATATAAGTTTGGCTTAGGGTTTATTGTTTGTTTGTTTGTTTGTTAACTTAATTATTTCTTATGGAATTTAGCTATGTGGATGCAGTCTTCCCAAGACCTCCTAATCTCTTTATTTGGAAACAAAAAAATAAATCCTTTTTTTTTTTTAAGAGAGAGAAAGGAGGTTTATAGTCATTTCAGTTGGAAGGCCAGAACCACTGAAAAGAGAAATGTGTTTAGAGGAGACTAGCCAGGAATGAGATGAACCACAGCTAAGAACCAGCAGACGGTTTCTAAATTGACAAAGCAAGGAGCTTTCTCTTCACTCCAACACTAAATTCTTCAGAATTTCAGAATCGCCACACTGAAAGAGATCTCAGAAGGCGCCTAGTGTGTCCATCCAGCCTATGGCATTCTGCTTTTCTCCATCCTTGGCAACTGTCACCCATTCCTTGCTTCCCTGGGCAGTCAATTCTATATTCCTAAAACTTGGTTGAAAAAACCTTCTGAAGTTCTTAGAATGAACTGAAATCAGCGTCTCTGTAGCTTACGTCTGCCAGTTGCAGGTTTGTTCTCAGGAGGCCCATGGAGAGAAAGTACAAACTTTAGTCCAAGTTGGCTTGAACGACACCATTAGCAACAACTTTTCAAATATTCGCAACAGCTCTCATGTCTCCTTCTTTTCTGGATAATACCCCCTAGTTCTTTTAACCACTCCTCATTTTCAGTCATTTGCAGACTCTTCACCCTCCCGGCCACTCTCCCCTGGATGCTTTCCAAGCTGTCAGCTTCCGTTTTACACTGTGGCTGAGGCCTGGACATGATGCTCCCTCATTCTGTGTTGATGGACTGACAGACATAGGGACAAGCCCAAACTTGAAGCTGCAAAGCCATACGCAGATGTCTCACCAGAAACTGGCCACAGGGACATGTCCTGTCATCAAGGACAATCTTTGAGTAGCTGGCAAACACTACGGCAGGTCATCTACCATGAGAACCACACACATGCTACATGTCCTTAAATGTGTCTCTAGAGAATCAGAGTGTAGTTGGAAGTGATTTATTTTTTCTTCCATGAACGCTTAGTGTCAATCCTCTAAGATCCTATCACCGATCACAGAAGAAAGGCTTTGGAGCTGTGACAACAGATGACCTTCTCTAACCTCAAGAAGATTAAATGGAATAATCTACAAAAGCTTAATTGGCCCTGGTGTGCTGGCTGTAAGCAACTTTGGAAGAATTCTGCTTGGGATTAAACAAAAAATGTAGTCATAGATGATTGGAGATGGAAGGAATCTTAGGAAACTTGAATCAATGTTCCTTGGTTTATAGATGTGCAAACTGAGCTCCAGAATTTGTAGTTTATCCATCTAGTCATCCATCCTTCCATCCATCCACTCAACAAATGTATTTATTGAGCAGCCACAATGTGCAAAGTAATATACTTGGGGGAGGTCCAAACTGAACAGCAATACCAGATAAGGAATGGGAAGAAATTTATTGGTGTATGGATAAAGAGCTCTTGTTAAATGATCTGGCCAGTTGGTTGGCATCAGAGCCAGGACCAGAAACCAGGCCTTCTGACATCTGGCACAGGGCTTTTCCATGGCACATACTGTCACTAGTAAATGACTAGATGGCAGATGATAGAGCATCTGCTCTTTTTCGTGGGACTCTGTCCTAATGGAATCCTATTTAGATATTTCAGGAAACGTGTCTGTAATTGGTGAATGTGCTGGCTGCACAGAAATAATGCTCCACCACTGAAAAGTATGATGCAGAAGCTGGAGGCAAAAACCACTCCTGTTCCTCTTTCAGAAGCATAGACAATCCCTCCTCAGCCCCTTCATTCATAACTTTTCCATGCTGACAGTCTACATTCTCTCCCTGGATCCACCAGAGAGCAAATCCAACTTGCTTTCCTTAGCTTTCCTGCTCTTTGAGCTTCACAAGATTGGATGTTACTGACTTTACTGAAACATCCTCCTCCCTGGGTTCCCAGGATGCTTCTCTCTCCACTGCTGTCTTGCTGATGATCCCTTGTCAGTCCCTTAACCATGAACATTTTTAGGAACATTACCTTGCACGTTATAGCTACTAGACAAATACCTATGTTGAGTGGATGGATAGATGGATGGATGGACGGCTAGGTGAATGAATGACAAATTCTGGAGCCCCATTTGCCCAGCTATAAACCAAGAAATATCAATTCAAGCTTCCTAAGGTTCCTCATTCCTCATCTTTTTTTTAATGTCTCTCCTTTGAGGACTGACTCATTCATAGAACCTCTAGTATCATCTCTATGTATGAAATTTCCAAATCTACATCACCATCTTGACAAGTGTCCTTTGTTTCACTTGGCTCTGCTTCTGTTGCTTCAAACTCAACAGGTTTCAAATCAAATCATCCTTACTTGATTCCCACTCTCCTCCATGCCAAACTTCCATCTCCTTTCCACAATCCCAGCCAGCAGCCCTCTCTTCCAGCTCATTCTTTTGGTCCATCAGGCTTAAAACATTGACATAAAATTTAGTTTCCCCCTCTTGTTAAGTAAGTGAATCATCTACAGAAAGTCATTAGAGATTCCTCCCATTAGAGATCAGTTTAATTTTAACCATCCATCTATCCATGAATCCATCCTTCATCCTTTGAGATGAAGCCAGGCCCAGCCTCGGTGATCCTGGCCTCTCACAGATGCCCCCCTCACCTTCTTTTCCCTCCTAAGTACAAGATCAAGGCCAAGAGGATGTGCAGGGCCACCTAACACACAGAAATGCCTCCCTACCTGGAAGCATGGCTGGAGAGCGAATGGCCCTCTTATTCCTCTGGGAGAGGAGCCTCTCCTGTGGCACAATGGGCCATACCCTGAAATCAGACTCTATTTTCGAATAGGCAGCTGGGAGTTCAGGGCTCCCCAAAGCTGAGCAGCGACCCCTCCAGTGCAGCCCGCTCCCAACTCCCTCCCTCCCTAGCCTCATTTCCCCACCACCCATTCCTGCTCCAAATGCCAGTTTCAAGCCCTCCTCTATGGTTCTTTTCAAAGAGGGGGAGGGGTGGGGGGCTGTTATTAGTCAAAGGTCTTTAACCTGCCCCAAAGCATGGGTGCAAATGTTCAGAAGAAACCCCCTTTCGGGCAGTGTTGGAGCACACAGAGCTGCCAGCATCCAGGCATGACCTCCCAGGTGCCCATGTAAAGATATTTTCAGCCTGACCCCAGTTTTACCCACATCCAGATTCCTAGACTCACACAAAACTGGAGCTTCAAGGGCCCTCAGAGACCAACCAATGTGATGCCCTCATGCAGACAGGAAGCCTAAGACTCAGTGACTTCCCAAGGTCACTCAGTGAGGCAAAGACAGAGCTGGAACTAGAAGGCAGAGGGCCAGCCCAAAGGGCAAGAGTGCCAGCGAGCCACTCTCCCACTGATAGGACCCCATGGCAGCTGGGGGCTCTGGGCTCTGCCCCTCAAACTTTGAGTAAGATATGTTCTGCTAGTGAAGCCAGGTGGACCATGTGAACCCAGAATGACAGCAGAGAATGGGGGTGGGGGTCCAAGTGGGGCGGGGAGCATGGCCAGTGAGAGGCGGCCCCTGTTTGTCCTGGAAGGTTGGCATAATGGAGGAGGCAGGGAACAGCCCAGCAGGGACTTGAACTTCACATTCCCCACCAGGGGCCTGATCACCTCGGGTGATAGCCAATTTTGCAGAAGGACCCCCATTCCTGGCCTCTCTGTCTACTCACAGGGATGGCGGGCCAGGAGGCAGCCCTTCCACCCACGGCTCCACAGCTACGAGGGACGCAGGCACCCTGCCTGCTCACCTTACCCTTCAACTCCAGACATGCTCAGGATACAGGCTCTCTCTGCCAAGGGCACTGAGAGGGCCAGATTGTCCAGGTCTGCTTCCAGGGACTGAGGCTCCCAGGGTACCGAAAAAATAAAGAAATGCCGAACGGGGTTACAAAAATTCAGGTGTGTTTAAAACATTTCCTGTGAACAAATTAACACTCTTTATACACACACACACTCACATCGAACATAATGCAAAATATAATCGTGCTATTCACAAAATAATCAGAAATTACATAAACATTCAGAGGCCCCCTTGGCAAAGTGGTCCAGCAATAAGCATGGATTTAGAGTTGTATGGTGAAGGTCTCCTTCAGCAAATCTGTGACTGGATGTGAAACCTCCCTCCAAGGTAAGTAACATGTCAGGTCGAGCTGTGAGGTCCTTTGAGAATGTGAGACAGGGACCAAATGCTCTTGTTTCCCAGCCCCACCCCCTCGGTGGGCTCCACCCTGAGGTGGCAGCTTGAGGGACCCTACCTGAAGGGACTGGGCCTAAATTGGCTGCCTCCCACCCTCACATCCACACCCAGCCCCAAGCCGGTATACCTCAGGGAGAGAGGGAGGGAAGCCAGGCCGCCCCCAGGGACAGTGCAGGAGCCTGGGCTGCCGGTGGGCAGGCGGGCCTGGCTGAATGAGGCCTTTTCATAACACACCACCCAGGAGGGGGACGTAAGCCCTCCCCAGCCACACAGAGCCCTCTCAACCCAGGCAGCACAGTGCACTGTTCACACAGCTCAGGAAACAAAATAAATATATTCTCCCCCAAAGACCCCACAATGGGGCTTTTTCATGGCAGAGAATGAGAAACAGCCCCCTCTCTCCGCCCGGCCGAGGGGCTGCTGGGCCCTGTAGCCTTTGCCCGACACTTTTGAGACTCAGGGTTCACCTGGCCCAGTCCAGGCCTGCCTGCCCACTTTCTGCCCATGGCCCTGTATGATGTGGCCCCGTAGGTAGATACTGGGAAAGGAAGGAGGCAGGAGAGGAACCTGACATTTATTGATTTCCTACTATGTGTCAGGTAGGCAAGAAACCCAGTGAGGACACCCCTTTTGATGGATTTAAACTATCTGTGATTAGACTGCACAGGGCAGACGATGGGGGCACCTACCAAGGTTACTCTTGAGATTCCAGGCCGACTCACAAAGCTCCAGGCCAAACTGCATTGTTGGGGGAGCCACCCAGGGTTCTCTGACCCCTCCATCACACCCAGCCCTGAACTTCCCATGCCCGCATGTCCTTTGAGAGGCTTGCTTTCAGGGGGATGTCAACCAGCCCTGAAAAGATCTCCCCTTTATTTTGCTCCACTCCCTAGTCACAGTCAAGCAAATCATCTGTGGCTCTCCAACATGCCCAACCTGCCTTGGATAGCACACTTCACTCTGTCTGGAACGCCATCTTCCTTTCCACTCTCCCCTCCCTAAGATCATGGGAAGCAGTAATAATAAATAGATAATATTCACTGAATGTTTACCCCAGGCCAGGCACTTACCTGAACTCAAGCATCACCTCCTCCAGGAAGCCTTCACCCTGACTTCACCCAGCACTGTGACCATCTGTCCAAGTGTGTCTTTCCCCAACTGGTTAGGGAAGGCTTAGAGGTCAGGTCCTTGCCCCTCATCTCTAAGTGCCCAATGCCTTTCCCCAACATGACCCCTAAAGCTTGGGCGAATATGGTCACCTCCTCTCTCCCCAACCAATACAGATGCCTGTAGAGCACCTTGAACTAGCGCAAGCCCTGAGCCACAGGGTATGATGGCGATGCTCTAGGAGTCAGCATCCCAGTTGGGAGGTCTGGGAAAATCATTTAATCGGCTAAGCTTTATTTGTGTTTGTTGTTGTTTTAGTTTTTAATTTCAAGCATAGCAAGTTGGGTTAATTGTATTCCTTGCTCAAGGTATACGATCACCATTAGTTAATGCAAAGCCCTTTCCTATTTTCTTTCTTTTTTATAGATTTAATTGACATAGAATAATATTTCAGGTGTGCAATTTGATGAGTTTTGGCATGTTATACAACTGAAGAACCATCACCATAATCCAGGAGGTGAACAAATCCATTACCCCCAGAAGTTTCTTTGTGCCCTTTGGTAATGTCTCCCTCCCGCCTCTTCCCTCCCCTAACCCCCAACTCTGGGGGCAACCACTCATCTGCCTTCTTTCACTATAGATTAACGTGCATTTTCTAGAAGTGTATATAAATGGAATCATACTGTCTGGATTCTTTCATTCAGCATAATTATTTTGCAAGTCATCCGTGTTGCGTGTATCACTGGTTTTTCCTCTTTAATTGTTGGGTAGCATTCTATCGTATGGCTATAGTACAATTTGTCCATCCATTCATCTGTTAATGGACATTGGGGCTGTTTCCACTTTTTGGCTATCACAAGTAAAGCTCCTGTGAGCATGCATACAGAACACTTGGTGTGGACATACGCTTTCATGTCTCTCTCCAAGTAGAATGACTGGGTCATATATTATTATTATTTTCTCCTTTATCCCCAATTTTTACTCTCGCTCTCCCTTAAGCACCCACTCTGATATTTAATGTATTCCCTTAACCATGAACATATCCTCATAAAATGCTCAGAGCTGTCGTGTGTGTGTGTGTGTGTGTGTGTGTGTGTGTGTGCGCGCGGTGGCAGAGGCGGTTAACTTACGTACACAGTACTAGGCTATAAATCTAGTTCTGTTTCTTACTTGTTTCACTTGACCTTACTCTTTGAGCACCACTCTGCATACTCTGCAATTAGAAGTTTGTTGCTTCTAACTGCTGCGCAGCATTCATGGTGTGTCCCCACCGCTTTACTTATCCCTCCCTTTGATGAACACCAAGGTTGCACCCAGTGCAGCACTCCCATAAAAAATGCCATGGTGAACATGCCATCCTTCCAGCCCCCTTGCCGGTCTGCATAAGCACTGAGAGTCGGGTCTCTGGGATCCAAGTCGTGCACTTACTTTATATCACTCAGGGCTGCTGACCTGACTGCTTCCACACTACCTGAGCCAACTAGTTACCTGCCTGGGCTCCAGCAGTGCTCCAGCCCCTTCCTCCTGACATCCTGGCCAACACTAGGTACCTATCCACTTTGCAAATCTTTGCCATTCTGATGGGTGTTGAGTAATATTGTGTTTCAATGTATACTTATCTTATTACTAATGAGATTGAGCATCTTTTCAAATACTTGTTAGCTCTTAGGACCTCTCTTTCTGTGAATTACCATTTTATATACTTTGCCTGTCAAACTTTGTTCTTCCTAGCTTGTCCTTGCTGATAGGCAGGAGCTCTTTGTTTTGCTTTGTTTGAATTGAGACATAACTTTCATAAAGTAAAGCGCACAGATCTTTAGTGTGGAATTTGACTAGTTTTTACACATGCTTATATCAGTGTGACCACTGCCCAGATCGAGAATTAGAGCATTTCCAGCCCTCACAAAGGCTCCTTGTGTCCCCCTAGTCAGTCATCTCTTAACGTAGCAACTATTCTGACCTCTATCACCTTAGGTCAGTTTTCCTGTCCCAAAATTTCATATCAGTGGAATTAAACAATATGTACTGTTTTCTCTGAATAGTGTCTGTGAGACCCATCTATGTTGTTTGCAGCATTAAGTCAGTCTTTTTCATTGCTGCACGATATTCCACTGTATGCTTATACCACAATTTATTCACACTTTTCCTTGATGATTGACATTGGGGTTGTTTCCAGTTTGGGGCTATTATATATGAATAAAGCGTCTATAAACATTCTTGAACGTGACTTTTGTTGGATATAAGCACTCAGTGCAGTTGGGAGTGGAACTGTTGCATCATGAGGATTTTTGCAGGTTTAGCTTTAATGGACACTTGCAAATATTTTCTAAAGTGTTTGTACTGGTTGTACCAGTTTACACTCCTACCAGTAGTGTATGAAAATTCCAGTTGCTCCTCATCCCTGACAACACTTGATATTTTCAGTCTTTTTAATTGTAGCCATTCTGGTGGGTTTTGTAAGAGATCTATATATTCTAAGAGATTCACTTCCTTAGGATTTTTTATACTGTATTGTAAAGGTAATTTCACCCATCTATTATCTTAGTCTATCATGTACAGTACCTGTCTCCTCATCTGTAAATGGGAATAACACTATCTACCTTCAAAACCTGGCCAAAAATGGGTGCTCAGTTCGTGTTACTGTACATTTCTGTCTCCACCATCAGACCGGTGCTCTCCCAGGGCAGGGACTGGATCTTAATTTGTGTAGCAACCAGGGCCCAGTTCTGTGCCAGCAAAGAGAGGTTTTTCAGTAAAGTTTGTTGATTGAGTAAATGACAGAGCCTCCCAAACGCAATCTCCAGGCTGCAATTCGAGGATCTGAGGGAGGGAATGAGGGGCTGCGGCAGTGAAGCGGGGAAAGCACTTCCCTGCGGGGGGACCAGCAGGGTCCGGCGGGTGGGGAGACCCCCCTCTTCCAGGCCTCTGGCGCGGGACCTCGGGAGTAGGGATGCGGGTGAGTGGGAGCCCGGGCTGAGGTGGTAGCTTTTCCTCTTGAGCACTCGCTGCCCTGGTGGGCCGTGCGGAGCTGGCCAGCGGCTTTCCGCCCCTCTGCCGCTCCTTTTTTTCCATACGCTCTGCCCAGAGGAGGAGGAGCAGATGGAGAAGGAGGAGGAGCAGGCCGAGCCGGAGGAGGAGGGCGCTAGCTTCGCCCCCGCGCGGCCGCCGGAGCCTCCCTTGGGTTCCCACTGCCTTGGGCTGGCACGGCTGGACCCGGCCTCGTCGCCGCTGGCAACCAGACGGAGGCGCCTCGCCGCCTCGCCGCCCTGTCGCTCCGCCACCTGGCTGTCGCGGCCGCCGCCTCCCCCGCCGCCGCCGCCCCCTCTGCCTGCAGAGCGGCCCGCAGGCCAGGCTGGGCAGCCACTGGGGCGCCGCCGCCGCGGGTATCACCCTCCCCGGGCAAACAGCACTTCTCAGCCAGAGGGTTCGCCACTCCCCCCACCGAACCCTTATAGACTCGCAATTAGAGTTTAGTCCACCCCTCCCTTTACCCACTAGGGCTGAGGACAGGGAGGCGCAGCAATTGGTCCAAAGTGGCATGGTGAATTAGGAACGGAGTCAGCGCTAGCCTCTAACCCGAAATCCCTGTCCTCCCTTGCCTTGCCCTGTGTCCAACACAGGCATTTCACTCAGTTATGCCTCCCAAGTCCCTCTTGACTCCCCAGGCTCCTCTGCAGACTCTGAGTCAAAGACAGGTCCTGTGTATCCCAGGGTCTGGCAACCCCCCTCATAGGCCTCCTACCTTCCCGCTTGTCCCCCTAACATCCCATCCCCCATCCAGCAGCCAAAGTGATCTTTTAGAACATGAATCTGACCCCCTCAATGCCCTGTTTAAAAGTGATGTCTTTTAGCACACTGGGAATACAGATGAAAGCCAGTCCCGCAGCCCCAGGCCCCTGCTTTTAATCCTCTCCACCCATTAAGCTCAGCCCCTGGTCTGAGCTCCGACCTGCCAAGTTCATTTCCATCTCAGAGTCTTTGCACTTGCTGTTCCCTCTTCCCCAAACACTTTTTCCCTAGAGGTTCTTAGCCAGCGGGTCCATAGGTTAAGGTGGATTTCCGTTTAATTGAATTTAATTAATTTTCCTATGTAACTCCTTGTGTATTATTTTATGCATCTAAAAACATCATTTGGGGATGGGGTTCTTAGGCTTCGCCAGACTGTCCCAGCACCTGTGCCACAGAAGAGTTTAGGAATCCCTAGACCTTTGCATGTCTGGCTCTTCCCTGTCCTTCAGGTCCCAACTCAATGTCACCTCCTCAGGGAGGTCTTCCTTGGCTATATCAGCTACAGATGCCCCCTTCCTCATCTGGTCATTGCTTAGCACAGTGGTTCTCAAAGTGTGGTCCCTGGACCTGCAGCATCGGCATCACTCAGGAATTTGTTTAAAATGCATGTTCTTAGGACCCATCACAGACCTACTGAGTCAGAAATTCTGGGGATGCGGCCCAGCACTCTGTTTTAACAAGCCCTCCACAGTGATCTGGATATTGGATTCTCAAGTGTGGACACCACTGGCCCAGCCTGTTATCCCTGTGCCCTCACAGTTTTCACCATCCAGCCAAGGCAAGATGGAACCTGGGGGCCTGAAAAGAGGAAGGCCAATGCGGCCAAAGGTGGAAGGGGAGCAGGCTGAGTAATGAGATGGAACCACATTAGACCAGCAGCCCACAGAGGGTCAAACCGTCCTGGGGAGGGGGCAGTTTGACTTCAGCTGGAGTAGGGCTTGGAGACTCTGGTTTCTGTCTCCTGCTGGCTGGCCCAGGTCAGCACTGAGTTGGAGAGGAGAAGAGGTCCACATTCCTGTGTTTCACATGTGACAGCAGAGGAGTTTGCATTCCCCTGGGCACTCATACCTCGGCCCTGGTCTGCACATTAACATTAACCTCAGTGTCCCTGAGGTCCCATTGGAACCAGCCACAGTCACTCCCAACTCATACCATTGGCCACAGGAAGTTCCAGGGCAATCCTAGGGCCCTCCCATCCTGAGCTGTTTCCTGTGCATTTTCCAGGAGAGCCAGATGTTTCTGCAACCTGAGTCTGAGCCTGTTCTTCAGACTGGAGGGCTGGTCTCTCTTTGCCAGTCCCTGGGAACTGCCTGATGCCTCCACCAGACCCACTAGGTGCAGCCTGCAGCCTCTGGCTTTGATGTTGTAAAAGGGGACTTATGGCATTGTTCCTTTTGGCCACTGGTCCCTGGCCTCTGTGCAATTCCCAGGCCCTCAAGGGAAACCAGACACTTTTAATTGACTTCCCCAATCTGATGATAGAGTATTAGGTATCAATACACCGCAGGCAAGCTATTTTCATCCATGATTTCAGGCGGCAGCAGAAGCCCAGGCTGCCACCACAATCCTGCCACGCCATCTCAGGGGATGAGCTCACCCCGTCTGCTAGCACAGCAGCATTTGCTGTGGCCAAGCCGTCTGATTCAGGACCGCCCAGGGAAGGTTCTAGGAAGCGGGGGTGTAAGCGATTACAGCTGTGTGACTGAACCAGAGCCTGCTGGAGACCAGCCTGGAGTCAGGAGACCTGGGCATTCTCCCAGCTCAGCCTCTTCCTAGCTGGGGACACTAGGCAAATGACTCGTCCAATCTATGCCTCAGTTTCCCTGCCTGCCGAGACACAGATGACAGTGCTGGTTCTGGAATTCTACAATGAAGCCTGAGTGCTTATTTTCACCCTGTCTTAAGTGGAGTCTAGAGTCTTGCTAGCTGTCATCATGATAAGAATCACCAATGTGATAACACTCAGGGGCCCAGGGTATGGTTCCAACTTCCCCACTTGCAGGACCTTCCAGAACTTTGGCCAACCCTCCTGGGCACAGGACTGGAGAGGACATCTCCAAAGTGTTCAGGGCACCTCACAGGCATCTGTCTGCGCTCTGGGCCCAGTGCAAGCAAGCAGAAATTGAGGAGATGGTGAAATATCCAGGATGCTGTGGGCACTTATCCTCACAGCCCCCTACCAGACCACTGCACTAGATCTTTCACTGAGCATTGTCCTGTCTGGGCTACACACTGCCCCACCCCCATCCCCTGCCTGTCTGTGAGTTCGAAGGCAGGAAGGGGAATCCCATCACCTCTGTGTCTATAGGACCTAGTGGGAGCTTAACGAACAGTCATGAAACAAATGAATGAGTAAGTAAATGAATGGATGG
Organism: Camelus dromedarius; assembly: GCF_036321535.1. Lineage (NCBI taxonomy): Eukaryota > Metazoa > Chordata > Mammalia > Artiodactyla > Camelidae > Camelus > Camelus dromedarius. The sequence goes on from NC_087464.1 coordinate 15,572,791, forward strand.
ATGGATGAGTGGATGAATGAAAGAAAGAAGGCAACCCACGAGAGGCATGCTTGCTTGAGATCCTGTGTATATGTGTGTGTCATTGCTAGGTGGGGGCGAAGACAGGATTAGTCACAGCCAACTTGGAGGGGACTTGATGGCTCTGCATGGAAGTCGTCCCCTTCAGTCACAGTCTGCAGACTCAAGAACAGGGAGAAGCTTTGCTCCACAAGAAAAACCGAAGAATCATGGAATGTTGGCTCCAAGTGAAAACCACAGGTCACTTAATCCTCACCCCTCCAATGGAGAAGCAAAAAGCCCAGACAGGTTCAGTTCCTGCCTGTACACTGAGCTCATCAAGGAAACTTGTTTTTTCCATGAAAAATGAGCCAAGGGGCAGGGGAGAAGGGGCACAGGGAGGAGTCAGTATTAAAAAGACAACAGTTAATTACAGAGAAAGCCTGTGCCTTCCTAGGGGCCTGACCAGCCCAGAGCAGGGGGCTTACAAAGCAAAGGGGGCTTGCCAAGCTCCAGGGGTGCCAGCTCGCCTGGGCTGGACCACCAGGCATTATGTAACCAAGCCAGAGGCTCCAAGAAACACCTAAACTGGCCTGGTGTTCATTCTGGAACGTGGTTTCTTGCTATTTCCTTATAGAGGGAGATTTTGCTGAGCATAGGGTTTTCTGCAGTTTCCATCCGATTGCTATTAAAGAAAAGCAGGAGACAAAATATAAAATCTTTCCCTGAGGGTGCCAGAAATCTCCCAGTTTTGAAGAAGGAAGAGCTTGAGCTCTATTCTATGGTCCTTAGAGGCCTGAGGCACCTGAGACAGCAGGAGCTGATCCCAAGGTGAGATCTGCTGCTCAGACAGGCTGCTCCCCTAGGGCCTGGCAGGGATCAGGGTGCTGAGCCTTTCTGCTGTGGCTGCGGCAGGCATCTGAGCTTGCACAGCTCCAAGAGGAGAGATGGTGAGAGGTCAGGCAGACCAGCATAGGAGCCTTAGGAGTCCTGGAGGAAGCAGCTCCAGTCAGAAGGTTTAAGTCAGCTTTGGAGAGGTTGATGCAGGCCCTGATAAAATTCATCATTGAAATTCTCCTCTCTGTCTTAATGCCTTGTCTCCAGAAAGCCCCTCTTAGGGAAGAAGGACAGTTGTCTGTAACGCAGCCCTATGGGGTGAGCACCTTGGGAAGCCAAAGAATCCCTGACAGGGGTGGAGGGTAGGTCAGGAAAGGTCTAGAACACAGGGCCTCCATAGGAGGGCAAGCCTGGGGGACATCAGTTCTCGGGGTCTCAGGAGAGGTGAGGGTTGGGTGCCGAGGGCCTGCCTGGACCTCAGCCTAAGGACGGGAGCAGAAAGATCTCACGGGAATATGCCCACACTCTGGGTCCAGAGTGAGCATAGGACGTTCTCACATCTGGCCCTTCCAAGCCCATCCTCAGGCCCCCAGGCCCCTCACCTGCACGTGTGGGAGGCAGCACAGACAGTGTGATGATCAAGAGTTAGCCACCTGCCATCAAGGTCAGCACTGCCCCTGGTAACCTGTGTGATTTCTCTCTGCCTCTGTCACTTCATCTGTGAAATGGAAAAAACACAAGCACCTCCGAGCCTGGGCTGATGTGAGAATTGAGATAAAGCAGCAAAGCAAGAAACACAGCTCCGGGCACATGTCCAGGGCTCGATAAATGTGAACTATTAGGATGCTAACCAGCGCTTCTGGGGCTGAATGAGGACAGGCAGAGCCCACTGAGCTGACGTCTCTGGAGCAGCTTCGTCTGCGGGCAGCGTGTCAGGCACAGCATTGGGGTGAGGCAGGGCACTGCAGGGTGAGTGAGAAAAGAGCCCTGCCTCTCGGGGTTTACTGTAAAGAATGGGCCTAATGGAAGGACAGCTGTGCTAACAGAGGCAGGAGGTGGAGTTCAGGGAATGCTGCCTACCGGGGGCGCTGGTGCCTCGGGGGGACTTGGTTCTGAGACCACAGGAAGCAGGGTCATAAAGCCAGCACCATCCCAGGCCATGTGCAGGACCCCATGGAGACAAGCAGCCCGGCTCTGTCAACCCATGGTCCTTGCAAGGGCTGCTGAGATCTAGTTGCCACATGGATGAATCTCAGGGACTCTGGATGATGGGAGAAACTGGTTCCAACATCCCTGCTCTCTTCTGGGTGACTTCTCCCAAGCTTTGTGTGAGCTCCTAAACTCCTGTGCTCAGCAAGTGCCTCATCTTTAAGCTTCTACACATTTCGCACCACAGTGGCTGGGCACTGAGTTTTGGTGCCCCCGCTGGACTGAGTTCCCTGAGGGCGGGGACTGTGTCATCCCTGAGACCAGCTTAGCCTCTTGGTGCACCAGCTCAGTAGGAGCAGCCACCCAAGAATTTTTTGAAGAAAGCTGGAATTTTGATATTTCTTTAAAAAGCATCAAAGTCAAAGGTGGAATCCCCTTCCTCTGCGTGGCAGTGCAGGGTGAGGGCAAGTCCACCAGCTCTGGACCAGGTTGATTCGAGCTTGAAACCCATTTCCACCACTGATTAGCCGTGTGACCTTGGGCACCCTGAATGATCTCTGCAAGCCTTGATTCCTCCTCTCTAATGTGGGAATAATAATGATTATTTGCCAAGACCCAGGCACTGTTCTGACTGCTTTGCAACCATCACTTCATTTCATCCTTGCAACAACCCTATGGGTTGGTTCTTTTGCCATCCTCTTTTACAGGTGAGGAAACTGAGGCACAGAGAGATCAGAAGTTTCCCTGGTGGAGCCAGGATTTCAACTCTCATCCAACTGACCCCAGAGCTCCCCCATCCCTCCCTATAGTGCCACCCAGAATGGGTGCATAACACACATACTCTGGGCTCAGAGCCTGACACCTGGCAATGCCCCTGCCATCCTCAGTTCCCTCCCCATGAGTGGCTAGATAGAAGAGGGGAAGTTTGGGTCCAGGAGTCATTTGGCTCTTGTTTGCATTTTACAAGTTCTTCCTGCCCAGGTAGAGAGCAACCATCATGGGCTCCAAGTTTGCAGCTGGCCTCTGTTTCACATCCTGTGCCCCCCCACCCAGCCCCTTCTCCCCCACCCCCACCCCACCCCACACCACCCCCCGCAAAAAAAATCCGGTCTCTGCTACTTGGTAACATCAAAATAATTAAATTTTAAACATCCTTATTTGGCCCAAGCTTAGCCCTCTCAGAGGGCCTGGCTAAACCATGTTCCAGAAAGAAAAAATTAAAAAACCTAATAGACTAGGTTGTTTGTTTGTTTTAATGAAAAGATTCAGAGAGACTAAAATGGCTGGGGGTGGGTGAGGGAGGTAATTTTGGGTCAACAAGGTAGTAGAGTCACTCTTCAGAGACAATCCCAGGGGGCCATGTGGACAATCAGAAATAAACCTATCTGTGCTTAGTCCAGTGTGTGGGTCTCTAAATAGAGCCCTGGGTGCTTTTGTGTAAACGTGGGACAAGGTGTCCCTTCTGCAGGCTGTTTATGGGCCTCGGTAGTCCTGGCCTTCAATGGGCGGCTTTGTTGTGTGTCTGCTTGCATAGCCACAGCCGGACGACGAGTGGCTCCAATGTTCGTGCTCCCTCCACCGCTTTCCTTAAACAAACTCCAGAAGCAACAGTCACCCTGGGAGTGAGGCTTGCGCAAGAGTGGATGGAACCCAGGCTGTGGCACAAGGACTTTCCAGGGCTCCCCAACAAGGATCGCCCTCCTGGGCCTCCTCTGAAGGGTTCCAGAGCAGCTCTGGTGGGACCGGAGATAAAGCCTGGGCCCCTTGGATCCTCAGTTCCCTGCCCTTAAGAGATTCACCTTGCTCCTTGACCCCTAACACAGTGCACTTCCACTGCAGGTACGCAGTGTACATGGGGCCCACCGCAGAAGGTCGTGACGAGTTCAGCCCTGCCAGCCAGGGGACAGGTGAATGTCTGTTTGTTTGGTCTTTTCTCCATCCGCTCAGTCACCCACACTCCCAGCTCCCACTGTGTGTTGGGCACCGCTTCCGTAATCACAATCACAAGAGCTAAATCTATTGGACGTTTAATGCGTACTTGGCCCTGTACTAAATATCCACATACTTTCTTTCTTTAATCCTCACAACAACTCTTGAGTATAGTTTCCTAACTTTATTATTCCCATTTTACAGATGAGAAAACTGAGACTCTGGGAGGACAAGTTCCTGCAGTCAGTCAAGAACAGGCTGGGACTTTAACCCAGGTGTGTTCAATTTTAAAGCACATTTTCTTTACCACTAAACTCTCCCACCTTCATGATGCACTAAACACCAAACAGTAGATCATAAAGAACTTAGAAGGGATGATCTTTGAGTTCAGTCTGTTTTTAAAAAGGTGAAAGTTAGCCAGATGGTGGAAGCATATCTGCTCCCTGACTAAGCTGAAAGAATCTTCAGGATGGGAAGAGGTAAGAGAGTGTGTGTGTGTGTGTGTGTGTGTGTGTGTGTGTGTATGTGTGTGTGTGTATGTGTTCAGTCTGTTGGTTTAGGGAACAGGCTTGGCACTACAGACTTCAGCAGATATCAGGGTCGCACTATTGGTGTTTTTAACTACTGACCTTGATAATTTAATCGCTACCCACATTTAACTGAGAACCTATGTTAGTGATGTCTTGCGTGTCACTATAGTCTTTTGGGTGTGAAAGTTCATTTGGTCTCCACCATGATGTGACCCAGACAATTCAGTTTTTCAGATGGGGAATTTGAGGCTCAGGGAGATTAAGACACTTGCCACCATGCATGTCACTAACTCGATTCCTAGGACTTAGAGACTCTCAGGATGGGACAGGCCTCTAATGAGTATCTGTTGCAGCCATCCATCCAGTCTGTGACTCCCCTCAAACGTCCTTCCAAAGTGGCTGCCATCCCTTTTGTGTGAACATATTTAGTGGAAGAGTGCGCATTATCTTCTAAAACACATCACCCATCCTCAGAGAGATCTTTCAATCACTGACAAGTTCCTCCTGTCTCCAGGTTCTTAAACTCCATCACTCCAGTTTCCTTTGGGGGCCCTAGAGAGCAGCATCACTCTCTTCTAGGGGCCAGCCCTTCAAAAAGTCAGAAATGACCCTCCAGTCTCAGCCAGGAGGCCTCGGCCATACCATGAGGTTGCTCGTGGAGACCTCTGTCCCTCTGCCCTGCCCCTCTGGGCCTGCCCCTTGTGTCTGTCCTGGCATCAGGCCAACACAAGTCTGCTCCCAACACTGGGGGTGGGGGGGGTGCTGTTTGCAGAGAGCTTCTGCCTAGCGGCCCGGCCCCAGGCTCATTTGCCCAACCCGGTCTGCGGACTTGCTCCAGTCCGTGTGGTCCTCCCCCTTGTGCCAACTTTGCAGCCAGTCTGCTCTCCTCCCTCTCTCCCTGTGCTGGTGAGAGACGATTAGGGATGAGGCAGCAGCAAAATGCCCTACTGTTCAGGCCTGCAGCCCGCCGGCATGAGTCTCTCCCGGGACGTGTGGCCCCCTGACTCACCGGGGCCCGCCCTGGGTAAACGTCCCGTGCTGGGAGACCACGGGCTGTCCTTTCAGAGGGTACATTTCCATCAGGCCCAGGTTGGGTTCCCAGAACAGCAATAAAGGAAGGACCCACACATTCCCTCAGCTCCCCCTTACTCAGCCAGCGTTGACAGAAGGGCCACGTGACACAGAGTGAGGGAGGCGGGGGCCTGGAATGAGTGGGATTGGGAGAAGGAGCAGAGGACACTGTCCTTTGCTGGTCATCACTTGGGACTAAACCAGGCATTGTCCACATACCCCTTCCTCTGCTGCCCATTGTGGGACCATGAGTTTCCAACTGAAGCTTGAGCTGTTGGGTTGAATCCAGTTCAGTCCCCCAGCCACTAAGGGCCTGTCCCGGGGAAAATGTCTCCTGCTTGGGCTCAGGAGGCAGCAGGTAAAGACACCCTGCCTGGCACCTTCCTCTCCCTCCTTCATCTGCCCAGCCCCTTGGTCAGACCACGGTGGTGGAGGGAGGCCTCTACATCTGGAATCTTCCAGCCCTCCTGTTCCCTTGGCTGGGTGTATTTGTCTTGGCGGCCTTCACCTGGGCTTTTTAAAACAGATTTTCTTTCCTTTGCTTCCCCCCGGCAGCTGGCCTCCGCGGCACGGCACACAGAGCAAGCCTTGTTTGCAAGGAGCCACAGAACCCTGCTCTACCCGGCAGCCCACCCGTGTCTGCACCCTCGCAGCCACTTTTCTCTGGGGCCACAGAGAGCAGCCACGGACAGAGAAGTGTGAGGGTCAGGGTGTGGGGCCAGGGAGCCAGGCTAGGGCTCAGGGGGGGTGAAGTTAGGGCAGGAAGAGATGGGCCAGCACAGAGCTGGCACTGGGCACCCTTACACTGAGATGTGTTGGAGGAAAATGGGGATCAAATGGAGAAAGTCAAGTCCCAAAACCACATGGGGGGAGCCAAGCCAGTCTAGATGGAGACCCTAAAAAGAGGGGACCTACATTGAAGTCACCCCTTGTTATCTGTAAGGGCCCCTGGGCCCTGGTCCTAATCTGTGATGTAGGCATGATAGTAATTTATTTGCTCCAAGGTAAGGAACTGGATTTCTTGAGGTATTTTCCAGTTTGAAAACCTATGACTTAATAGGTTTTTCTTTTATGCCAATAAAAGGTTATTTGTATGTAAACAGAACATTGACAAAACAAGGTGTGCCTGGGGTGGGGCTGGGGAGCAGTTTTCTGCCTGATGACTTCCAGATCAATGGTAAGGATTAAATCAATTCAAACCACAGCCAGTTTTCCTTGCAGGTTGTTTCTGAATGGAGGGGCCTTTATGGTTCCCTGTCCACTGCCTCCTCCAGGAACACAGAGGAGAGGGCAGACGTTCCCCTGAAGCCCCCAGTCTTGGCCTGACATCCTGCATTCCCTCCCTGCTCTGTTAAGGTCCCCCTGTCCCTGACTTTGCCCAGGGACAGCTGGCCTACAGGACAGGCCTGCTGCCCAGTGCAGACTCCTCTGCTCTGAGGGTGATGCGCCTTCATGAGTGAGGTTCAGGAAGCCTGGTGTCAGCTGAAAGGTCCTCACCAGTCTGTCTCCCATGCCATGGAGGGAGGGTCAACCCCACTGCACGTTGGGGTGCTCTCCTGGTCAAAGAATTCCCTTCCAGATATACCCACCCCCTGCACCCCCTGCACCCCCTGCACCTCAGCTGGGTCACCATTTCTCATCTCCCACTGCATCTCGGTGGGGCCCGGGCACTTCTCTGTGTGAGGCCTTGTTGAGGCCTCTGGCTGGAAGTGCCGATGTCCCAGTCACTTCACAGCTTCACGACGGCCGGCCCTAGCTCAGCCCAAAGAATCCTGGCCCCTTGCCACTTGCCGCTGTCCTTCTTCCATCCTCTTCATGCCACCCTGTCCCTCTCTTCTCTTGGTCAGTTCTCATAGATTTTGTCTATTTCTTGCCACTTACTTGATCGACAGTAAATTCTCATTATTTGAAGTAGTTATATTCTGCAGAGTCACCACTTACACTGAATTAGTGAACGTGGAACCATTGCTCCTAGTGGGTATATGGGCTTAGGCTCTTGCCAGCCTCTGGTCACAACATTGTCATTGACCATCAATACATAATCTTGTCTTATGTGGGTTTCTGTTTAAGCACATCTTGTTTAATAGATATAGTTGGTTCACTAATGTGCTGAATTCATAGTCAACAGCACTAGGACTCAGGCTTGAACTAAGCAGATCTAACGCGTGTATTTTCTCTATAAAGGCACATCATGGCATTCTTGCTCTTAGGAACTCTAGACAGCACTTCAGTGTGATGCTTGGGAGCCATTCTGAAGAGCCAAGTCACTCACACAAAGCACAAATACGTAAAAAAAGAGACACTAATTAGACTGAAAAAGGACACTTATTTATAGTATGAGAGCTGAGACAAGAAGGCGGGGCACAGCCTTGTCCAACCTCAGAGTTCAGAGTTTCCACTGATCTGTGCATGTCCACGAGTGAATGCCACAGAGCTGATTTTGGATTACAAGTAAATTTTAACAAGTAGTCAATTTGAAAAAAAATATAATCCATGAATAACGAGGGTCACTGTATTCCCCCTTTTGTTCTCCCCACTCCCTTCCTTCACCAAATCCTCCTGGATCCTCTCTGCCATGTCCTACCCTTAGTCTGTCCTGTCCTCACTTGTTCACACAACAAACACGTATCGAGCATCAGGTATATATCAGGCACTGTGCTGAGGACTTCCAGGCTCCAAAATAGGGATCGGGTCCTGTCCTCTAGGAGCTTATAGTCTAGGTCAGGGCTGGCACATAGTTTCTGTAAAGGGCCAAATAGTAAATATTTTCAGCTTTGCAGGCTGTATAGCCTTTGTCACAGCTATCTAACTGCCGTTATAGAGGGAATGCTGCCGTAGACCATGTGCTAATGAAGAGCTGTTTCTTCCCAGACAGACGTCGGAATCCCTCCACTGACCTCCGATCTAGGAGAGTCTTGTCTCCCATTTCCTTACCACAACTCTTTCCCCCTGGGCTCAACACTGTCTGCTTCCTGAGTGTCATCCATCTGTGCCTACCTCTGCTGGAAACCCTCCCCTGAAAGCGCCAGGGCCCGGAGGGCAGGGATCATGACTCCCGTTCCCTGCTATGCCATGGTCTAGCACATCAGGGGCTATTTATTTGCTAGATAGATAAACAAATACATAAATCAGTGTCCTATATTTATGACTACACAGGACCCAACTATTGACCCCAACACACTTTTAAAATATTTCGAGACAACTCCATGATTATATTTAACAACAGACACCTCTGGGGGCCTGTCTGGAAGCAGCCCCTAAAATCATAAACACTTTAGGGATGAGGTATCTGCTGGTCCTCCATCCCCACATTTCCCTCAGGGAAGGATCCAGAAAGGGACCATGGCATAAAACTGAGACAGTGAAAGGGGGCACCTCCTTCTTATTATTTTTCCCTCCTCATTTTTCTTTTTTCTCTACTTTTTTTTCTTCCCCTTCCTCTCCCTAAGGAAAGCCAGGTAGCCAGGAGGCTGCTGAGGCTTGCCTCTGGCTTAGGGTTTCAGGGAGCAGGGTGGCAGAAGTCCCTGATTCTGGGTTGTCCAGCCCAGCTCTTGCCCTGTAGGCATAACATTGCCCTGCACTTGGCCTGGGATTGTATCTCCTGAAGACTCAGCACAGCTGCAGGCAGCACGATTCAGATCCAGAGGAGGGAGAGGACTCCCAACAGAGGCCTGTCACCAACACAAAGCGACAGCCATCCCAAGGAGGGAGATACGAGGGGATGGGCCACATGAGTCAAGATGAAAATTAATTCCCAGCCCCCCTTAAATCCCACCGCACAGCAGCCCCAATCCTGGAGCCCTGAGGCTCTGCCCCCCTGAGTATGTGTGCGCGCGCACACATGCACGTACAAACGTGGCCTCATGGTCTGCAGGGCAGGAAAGGAATCTCAAGTTGGTTTAGGGTTTCTTCTCAGTATGTCACTTCTACCTATAAAGTCTCCACCCAATAGGGAAAGATTGAGACAATCTGGTGCATGAATCTAGGGGCTCGGGGGTTGAGGGCAACTAAGGGTTGGTGTGAAGGTGAGTCATCTTTCACACTTGCTCATGAGCCTTCCACGGGTGCATACAAAATGCAGCCTCACATCACCCTTCAAGGCTGGGCTGCATAAGAGGTGCCCAAAGAGGTCTGGCCCAACACTACACAGAGGGCAAAACCCAAACAGATAGAGAAGATGGAGTGGGGAGCACAATGGAACAGGCTGTAGGTGAAGACCCATCACATCTGCACCTCTGGAGGTAGCTTCCAAATGAATGCAGCCTCAGGGATCACAGCAGACAGGGGAAGACCCATGAAGATGCTGTGTGGTTCCAGACCCTCCAGGAACAGAAGGCCAGGACCACTCAAAGACCATGTGAGCACTGAGGACTACGACAACCACATGTTTGAGAAATGGAAGCACTGGGGGAGCCCAGGGTGTCTAGTTATGAAAACTCAGGCAGCACTGAGCCAGGCAGACATGGCTGTGTGACTCGGGCCCGTCCAAGCTCCAGACTCTTCACCTGTGCCATGCACTAATACTAGCACCCTCCTCATGGGCTTGTTGGGAGGATTAATCAGATAAGGCTTAGCACAGTGCTTGGCATGCAGAAAGTCTGCAAAATCTTAGCAGCCATGATGACAAAGATGATGATGATGATAGAACTGGTTTAGCTTTCGGGAGTAAAGAGTTTGATCCAAGTTTCATTTTTGCAGTCCGCTTTCTTGTCAGCTCCAGTTGTCTCCTCTATAAAGTGAGATGGCTCAGTCAAATGAGTCCTAAGATTGCTTACTTCTTGCTCATTGCTTCTCAAGCTAAGGATCTATGACTCTAGAAGTTTCCATATTCCAGGGCTCTATAGAAAGTAATTAATGCCCTGCTACAGTCCTGGAAATGCCCATTTGTTCCAAGACAGCTCAGATCAAGAATAGAGATAACCCAGCTAAAACATAAGCAGGTAATAGTACACTGGATTTTTAACAGCCTGGTGCCTCATCTCCTCTCTTGACCTTTACAGCTGGGTTATTATGCTGAGCACAAAATAAGTGCCTCGCAAACCAGTCCACCCCATCAGTACCCTCCCAGCAGTAGAGACCCACTGTTGTGACTTTTGTCACCATGCATTAATTTTGTCTCATATACGTGGAACCAAACAGCATGTATTCTTTTGTCTCTGTCATCCTTTCCTCGACATAATGTTTTTGAGACTCATTCTTACTGTTGCGCATATCCGTAGTTCATCCTTCTTATTGCTGAGTAGTATTCCATTGTACAGATGTACCGCCATCTGTTTATCCAGTCATGGACATTTGGATTGTTTTCAGTGCAGGGCTATGATAAATAAAGCTGCTACCATTACAACAAAAGCTCTATTGATCTTCAATGGGAGAAAAAAATGTCCTGCAATAAATGATAGCGGAGTCATTGGATTTCTAGTCGGAAAAAAATTAACCCTTACCCCTAACTTATACTTCACACAAAAATTAATTCAAAGTGGATCACAGGCCTGAATTAAGAAAGTAAAACAATCTTTTTATGAGAAAACATAAGAAAATATCTTCATGACCTGAGGAAGGGCAAGGATGTATTAAACAGGACACAAAAGGCATTAAAGAATTTTAAAAGTACTTCATTAAAGTTAATAACTTTATTAAAATTAATTGCCTGAGTTTATTGTGAAAAAGAATATGAAAACAAATATATGTATATTCATGTGTGACTGAAGCACTGTGCTGTATACTAGAAACTGACACATTATAAACTGACTATACTTCAATAAAAAAATTAATTGCCTGTTCATCAAAGCTTCATTAAAATTAATAATCTGTTCATCAAAAGACACCATTAAGAAAATGAATAGATAAACCAAAGACAGAGAGGTGTTTGCAATCCATATATCTGACAAAATAGTCCTAGTTAGAATGTTTACTTTTAAAACTCCACAAGTCAGTGATAAGGAGAGAAACAACTCAATAAAAAAAAATAGGTAAATTATTTGAACAGGGACTTTAAAAAAGATATCCAAAATAGCTACGAAAAAAATACTCAACATCATTACTTGTCAGATAAATGTGAATAAAAACAAAATGAGACATTGCTACATACCCACCAGAAAGACTGAAATTAAAAGACTGAGAATCCCAGGTATTGGGGAGGATGTGGAACCACTGGAACTCTCAGAGACTGCTGGTGGGAGGGTAAGTTGGTTCAGCTGCTTTGGAAAAGCATTTGGTAGAATCTGCTAAAGGTAAATAGCACTCTGACCCAGCAATCCCACCTCTAGATGGACAACCAGCAGAAAGGAATATGAATAGTCACCAAAAAGACATGACAAAGAATGTCTACAGCAGCCTTATTTGCAGCATCCAGCATGCTTTAAAGTATAAAATAGAAACATCTTCTACGATGACTTTCATCTTAGGTTTGAGAGGACACAGAGCACCAGAAAGGATTGTGCAGACGGCTACTCAGCTCGGTTCAGGAAGGAGACTGGTATCAAAAAGGGGGTGAAAGCAGGTGGTCCCTGGAAGGTCATTGCTTAGACGATGAACCTGGAGGTGGGGGTGGTCCTGATCTGAGCTAGCTAAGTGGGCCTGTCAGGCTATACGTGTGAGTCAGAGCAACCATCCATCAACTGTGCCCTGACATTGCCCCTTGCTTAAATAAAGTGTATGTATCCAGTTGGAAAAGTCAGGGAAAAGATAAAAGCTCTGCCAGAGAAGCCAGGGAGAGTGAGGTCTTTGAGGGGTCTCCCTTTCATGTGTCTTGACGAGGCACCCACTATCCAATGAGACTCTTGAGTACTGGGATCCAATTCACTGGACCCAAGCCACAGTGGAGCTGGTTCTGCTCCCAGAGGGCTTGACCTTCAGCCATGTTGCTGCCTGTCCATGCTGCTCAGCTCCTCCTCTCCCACAGACCCCTCCAGCGAAGGACTGTTCTGAGTGGGAGCTCTGGAAACCCCTGGGCCAGGCACATTGCATCCATCCACGCTGATTACGCATGCCCAACACAACTTCTTTCCTGAAAGCAGAAATACCCTTGTCCAAACACAGAACAGAAGAGATGTTGGACACGGAGATACACTAGCACTTCCTGGAGCAGGCACTATATAGCTTTAGAACCCACCAGGGAAGGACACACACGGGGCTTGGTCCTAAGTGACCTGGGTCTTACACAGGAAATATTTGGGTACACCTCTCACCTCAACACACATACTTAATTAAACTGCACCTCCTGGTGATAGGGGGAGAACCAAAAAAAAAAAAAAAATCTGTCATTTTTAGTAAGAGGAACTATTGAAAAATATTGTTAGGGAAAAATAGAAATAAATAGAAAATTGTTCTGCTTTAAAAGTAAATAGTCCATGAGGAAGCCACAAGGCTATTTAAAATGCCATATTGAAAATCCAGGAAAAATGTGAGCTAAGGCTTCAAAGTAGCTGCTAAATAATGAACCTGGTGAAACTACAGCTCATCATAGAAGGAAAGTTGTGTTTTCAAAAATGGGAAGTGGGTCTGAGGAAGCACAGAAATCCAGAAACCGCCCACCCCAGAGAGGAAGCTGGCGCTCCCCAGCCAGGGTACTGAGCCTAACCCTGACCCGGTGTCCAAGCCCCGGCGTTTTCCTCCACTGTTTGTTCTAAAAGGCAAGCTCCTCTCTGTAGAAGATGAATTATCTCATTCACAAGCCTCTCTTTAATGAGCTGTCTTGATAAGGTTTATAGGTATAAACATAATACAAGGAACTTAAACGAGACATCTCAAACCGATAATACGAACTATTTCAAGTTAGAAATGAAACCACGGCCCCTCCCCTTGTGGAGGTCTTGGTTTGGGTGGAGATGATGCAGCCTGATGGGGGTACCTAACCTGACAGTTACAGTGGGAGTGTGATAAATGCTCTAATTGAGGGAGTTCAGGGGGCTTTGGGAGCCTAGTGGAAGGCATCCAGCCCACCCTAGTGTATCAGGGAAGTCTTCTAGGGACCCAGTGCCTAACCTAGGTCTTGAGCCAGAAGAAGGGAAGAAACAGCATTCCAAGAGGAGAAGCCCCAAGTGCAAAGGCACAGAGCTGTGATTGCTTGGCAGATGGCAGGGGCCTGAGGCAGGGACAGGAAGGTGAGAGAGGAGGCCAGATCTGAAGGAGAATTTTATGCCATGCACCTCTTCTGAATTTACCCTGAAGGCACATACATAGGTATCAGATGAGTAACTGTTAACGTGGGTTTCATGATGTGGAGCAACATCCAACTTACTCCCATTCCCCAGTGATAAAGGCATCATTACACAAGGGGAAGTTCGGGAAAGAGGGATTATGTCCATAAGAGCACCGAGGAACTTCGACTGAAAGTAGATTTACGTATTTGTCTTGTTTATTCTCAAGAGTATTGAGAAGAAGACAGTGCCCACATCATGAAGAATATGGAGGAGGTTCAGCACTTCAAAATGGTGGAAACAGGGAGGACCCCCAGCAAACTTAGAAAGGGATGCTTTGGGGGGAAAAAACCAGGAAGCAGTACTTTGCCCAGGAAGCTGCAAACATCTGGAATTAATCCACCCTAGAGACAGTAGGGAGGGAAACAAAAATTGGTTCAAGGAGGGTTTTGATAATTTCAGGGATGGGAGAGTCAGAGTGATTATTAAGGGCAGCTGGGGATGTTTGGCACTTACTCCTGACCACCTGAGGTTGGAGTCTTGGAGCACTAGCATACTTTCCCAGCAAGCCTCACAGACAGGGCAGACCAAGGGCTGGGCTGGACTGACCACTCATCCAACTCGGCCTGGCGCTGCTCCTGCTTCCTGCATCACTGGCCTCAAGCCTGGGGGACCCTGGTTCTGATAATGATAGGGAAGCAGAACTCAGAGTGGGAGCTACTGAGCCTGTGAACCCACCCAATGAACTGAACATATGTTCTCTTCCCTCACTACTCACATACGTGCCAAGTTCTAGAGCCCGAAAAGGGCTGTGAATGCCCATACCCAAGGGTTTGAGCAATATCTGGCTTTATTTTCTTCATACAAGTCTCATATTTCAACAAAGAGGCTCACTTTTTACATGGATATCACTTATGGGCAAGGGTAGGAGGTTTCTATGTTCAATGTCGAAGGTAAGGACATGGAGACAGAGAAGAAAAATCTGATAATAACGAGGAAGAGGCACTAAGGATAGAGGTCAAAGAAATAAATAGCAGTGGCCATAATGGTGGAGTGAGGATAAGCCACGGAAGTAAAGGTGGAGAAGACAGAAGTGCAGGTGATGATGATGGAAGTGGTGGCGGTTGAAGTGGGTAGTGAACACGACGGAGCAGTAGTGGTGAAGGTGATGAAGGAGATGAAGTCAGTGGAAGTAAAATTGGAAGTGATGATTATTGTGATGAAGGAAGTGATAGTAAAGGTAACAGAGCATTGGTGCTGAAAATGATGACAGAAGTGGCAGTGGAAGTAGCTAACCAGTGATGGTAGAGATGATGTAGAGATGAAACTAGTGAAGATAAAGGTGGAGGTGATGGTGATGATGATGACAGTGGTGTTAGCGAAGGTAAAGGAAGAGAGATGAAGGCAACAGAGGTGGTGGCGGAGTCGATAATTAATGGAAGCAAATGTAGTGAAGATAAGCAATAAAGAAGAAAGAAGTTAGTTATGAGCTAGAGCAGGGAGGGAGGGATTCTGGAATGTGTGAGTCTCGAACCAGAATTTACAGACTTGTAGAATTTAGAGGATAAAGTAGTACATTCCAAACCAGGGAAATGTTAGTGAGAATTTGCAGGGACAGAATACGTGGGTTGTATTTGTGGGGCAGTGAGGGGAGGATGAGTACTGGACTGGCATGGGAAAGGATGCACTATGAGGAAAGAAGGTGTGTTGTGGGCAGTCTGGAAATGGTGGGCAGCCAGCTGGAGACGGGGCAGCCAGCTGGGGGACGGGAACCCCCAGGGAGCATAGCGGTGAGCACCAGGTTCCAGCATGGGAGTGGGGCTCACTTAAGCTGGGAGGGTAACTACATATGCCACTTGGTTGGGTACTGCCAACTTCCCTTCCACTTTGCACTCCCACAGTAATGCGTGAGCCAGCACAGCCTCAGAATGAACTGTCAGTTTAATAAATGAGAACTGATTGTTCAATGAAGTTTTGATATGCATTTGTCTGATTGCTTATGGGACAGAACACAGTTTCATATGTTTGAGAATCAGTTGCCTTTCTTTTTTTCTATGAACTGTCTCCTCATGTCATATACCCATTTTTCTGTTAGGTTATTGCTCTTTTTCTTCTCAGTTTCAAAGGGCTCTTTATATGTCATCACTTTACGTGTGATGCAGATTGCAAACATTTCCCCTCAATGTGTCATTTGTCTTTTGACTTTGTTTATGCTGTGTCCTGATGGTGTTCATTCGTTGGGGAAGGAGAAGGCAAGAGAGAAAGGCCACCAGTGCTTCCCCAGCTGTGTCAAGATTTTAGGCCACTTGCCTCCCTTCCCAGGCCAAAAAAACCGGCCCAAATCAGGTGTGTAAATGTCCAGGAGCTCATGAGACAGGGAGCATGGAGACTAGCCCGAGTATGGGGATGGCTACCACACCTCCTCCCTGCAAGAGCTCGGGGAGCCATCAGTCAGAGGTGAAGCAGCCCTCGGGGAGAGGCCAGGGGTCAGGTCCTGCCAGGCTGGGTTTATACAGAGGCTGTGAAATTCCTCCTGAGCTCAGCAGGACGTGGCATTTGGACTCTGGGTGAGCAGAGCATTCCAGACCCCACCCAGAATGAGGCATGAGAGAGGCCAGTCATGAGAGGGGAGGGGCAGGACCTTGAGTCAGTCCTTCTGAGTAGGACCTTTGCTGACTCACCCAGGCTGTGGGGCACCTGGAAGGAGAGAAAAACACCCGAGATCTCAATTCTAGGACTTGAGGGAAGTTAGCACTCTCAGCTGCCCCCTTTTGTGTTTGCAAAATAGGAAAACTAACATTATAACTGATAATAGTAAGTGTGAATACACATTGGCACTTACACAGTTCATAGTTCATATGGCTCAATCAGAAATGTACCAGAAATATTCTAAGTGCTTTTTATATATTATCTTGTTTGATTCTCATAACTCTACAAGGTAGATACTCATCTGAGGAAACCGAGGTTCAGAAAATTAAGACTCGCTTTCAGCCCCTGCCTCCTCTCTTGTTTTATCTGTCTGAGAGATTTCTCCCAGACCAGAGCTCATTCACTGCCAGAAACAAACAAAAGCCAGGGAATTCACACCCCCAGGGGCAGCCCTCAACCTACAGAAGACAGGGGCTGATGGATGCATGCTCCAACCTCCTGTCTGGGCAGTAGAGATGAGTGTGTGCTCTTCTGAGACACATTCCATATGGTTTCTCAGAGAGTCTGCAGTGAGGTGGAGCCTCAGTTTCCCAGTCTGTAACCTGCCCATTAATGTACCCTTTGTGGGCTTCTCTCTTTTCCCTGACTCACTTTCCCTAGTCCCTTGCTATGATGACCTGTCGAATAAACTGCCTG
The DNA here is from genome assembly GCF_036321535.1 of Camelus dromedarius. Classification (NCBI taxonomy): domain Eukaryota; kingdom Metazoa; phylum Chordata; class Mammalia; order Artiodactyla; family Camelidae; genus Camelus; species Camelus dromedarius. Next base: position 15,589,787 of record NC_087464.1, read on the forward strand.
CACCCCAGGACTTGCCTGGTGGTGTGCTTTGAGGGAAACTCAGAAGACACTTGGTTTCAAGTTGTGACTCTACCTGTTAATGACAGAGCACTTGCTCCAGATCTTAGTTCCCACGCTGGAAAATGGGGCCATCATCTCTGCACAGCACATGGTGGAGAACAGCTGTGAGACAATGATTTCACTGAGGGAATGCCTGTGAGCACGTCCTGCATGGCAGAGGGACCAGCAGGAAGGATGTGTAGTATCACTATTAATTATGCCAGAGAGGAGACAGCAAGGTGATCTTCTGGGAGCCAGAGAGTAAACATGCTCAAGTACATCAGTAAAAATGAAAGTGATGGGCATTTTCCCTTCCTTTTCAGTCCTTTCTCCAGGACTGAAAGTAGTCAGTTCCTTGGGTTCTCGTGCCAACTTCTGGTCTGGCCAGTTGTCTTCTGTGTTTTTAATGGGCCCATGATGGCCAGGATCATGGCAACTTTAGTCCTACCAGCCTGTGTGAATAATTTCTTTAAGAAGAGAAAGGAGGATTGATATTCATTGAGTGGCTACTCTGCTAAATGCTTTATATAAATAATCCTTTTTAGTCCTCGTAATAACACTGCTTAATTGGTCTCAATAGCTCCACTTCACAGATGAGGAAACCAATGCCCAGAGGTTAGTGCCTAAGGTCACTTGGCAAGAAGTGGGACATGTGGGTTGCAACCCCAAGTCTCTGTGCCTCCCAAAGTCTTTGCTCCTTCTAGATTGGATATGCTCCCCGCCAGGAGGCCAAGCACAGTGCCCAGTGACTCCGCCAGAGCTCACAAATCCTCTGTAAGAACTGCCTTCAGAGCCAAAAAACCAGTCTCATTAAAATTTGGTTGTACTTTACCAGTTAGCTGTTTGCCTTCCCCCTTCTCCCTGGAAGCAGTGCCATGTGGAGGTTACAGAGGTCAACTCAGGTATCACACCAGCCGGGTTTGAATCTACTTCCCTGGCGTGGGATCTTGGACAAGTTACTTAAACTCTCTATGCCTCAGTTTCTTCATATGTAAACTGTGGACAAGGAAGCCCTACTATGTATGATACAGCAAGGTGGAAGGGCTGCGATGATAAAGCAAGATAATTAATCCATGTAAAGTGCTTAGCCTCATGCCTAGCACGTTAAGAGTGTTCAGTAAACACTGGCAACTGCTGTCCTTTCCAAGAAAGCCCTGATTACCCGTCCCTCCTCTGTGTGGTTAGGGCTGTCTCCTCTCTGCTCCCCCGAGCATCCCCAGGCTGCCTGTCATTGTACTTATCCCCTAGGCACTGTCATTGCCTGCTACCTTATACCAGGTATGAGCTGTGCCCCCTGAGGGCTGGCACCATTCCCAGATCAAGTGGGTCGGGGGTTTCTTAGAAGGATGACCAGCTTGTCATCAGGCTGGCCAGCCTGTTGGTCACCCCTAGCAAACCATGCACACTTTCAAGATATCTCATCCACAAGCAACAAGAACTGTGCCTATCTCAGTAGGCAATGGGTAAATGAGCTCTGAATGACTATGAGCTATTTTTAATTTTAAAACATCCAGCATCCCCACTGAGAAAATTCAAGATCATTTGGAGAAGGGGCTGGGACTAGTTCCTCAAATAGTGTGGCTTCACTGGATATGTGAGTATCCAGCCTCCCCAGGGAGCAAACTCATTTGCATGGATAAATTCTGATCTGTGGTTTTTCAAATCAGTGCTTCTTTGTGTCCATCACTATGCTGTGCACACAGTAGGAGTTCAATAAATAGGTGTTTATTTATTGAAGTACTCCAGAGCCCCTGAATTCGCAAACAGAAACCAGAATCAGAGCCTCCTCCCTTGCAGGCCAGGCTTCGGTCCATCTGGGCAGACAGATGGCCATTCACCAGCCTGCTCCCTCTGGGAATACTGTCCTGGCTCCAAGCAGGGCTGCTGAAAGGGGGCCATTCTCTCATCTCAGAAGGGCCTCAAACACTTCACAGTGAGGATTTTTTTCCCAACTGCCTCACTTGACCTTTGGGCTTAACGGGCAGTGGGCAAAGTCCAGGGAGGCCTGCAACAAATGGCCTTCCACCAGCCCACGACCTACTCTGCTCTCTTGGACTCCCAATTTGACACTTTTGTGGGCTTTCTGTAAACTTGGAAGAGCATGGAAGACCACAAGACTTTCCTCCTTTCCTCTAGATTGGGTGCTGGTCTCCACTGGAAGTTAGGAGGCTCCTTCCTATGGCCACAGCCCCTGAGCCACCACCCTCTCCCTTCCCCTGTCTCCCTCCAGCATGGCAGGGGGTCAAAGCATTCAGGTATCTTAAACAAAAGTCCTGGCTGACCAGTGGGAGGATTTCAGAGCCTGGGCAATCATAGCACATCCACCCCTGGACTAGGGCTTCATCTCTGCAGACTGGCCTGCTGGGGAAGGGAAGGTGCTGCTGGTCACTGCCCCAGGAACTCGTGCTCCATCGGGTCAGCTGGGGGGTAGCCAGTGGTGAAGGTGGGGTACCATATGAACATGCATTAGGGGAAGAGAGAAAGATCTAACAGGAGACACTGTGTGGTCTCCTAAGAGATTCAGGTCAATTGGTCTCACCTCTTGCTTTTGGTATCTCACCTCAACTTCTGGCATTTTCATAACATCATTTACCAGACAGACCAGGCAGGACACAGCACACATAGTGAGTACTGAGCAAGTGTCAGTTACCGCGATTATCAAGGACCAAGGCAGAGGGGCACACAGGCAGCAATGCATTGTCCTATTTGGATGGAGCTAGGGACAGGTGTGAAACATCATTTGAGATGGAACTGAAAAGACAGATTGGAAGTCACCCTATAGCTGAGGCCTGTGGGAAGTTTATGCTTAATTCAGTGGTCATGGTGGGCCATTGAACAAGGTGAAAATGGAGAGTTTATAGACAGAGGAGGATTCAGCCTGTGTTCTTATCACCAATGCCCTTGTGTTTAGATCATGCCAACCTCACTCCACCCAAGCCCCCACACCCACACCCCGGCCTACACAGCAAATGGGCCAGCCTTGCCATTGAAGATCCCAGCTTTCCTCTTTCCTGCCCTCTGGATGTGAGCCTGAAATCTTGCTTGAGTTTGCTGAGCAAAAATAACAGGACTCAGCAAGAAATCACAGGTTTGCACCCCTTTCCAGTCAGGCCCTGGTTTGATTTAATGATGACTGGTGTGGTGCCTAGTTTTCACATGTTTCGTCTCATTACCCTGGGATTTCTCTGCCCCCCCCCCCCCCCCAGTGCTCTTTGCCAGTCACCGATAAGGGAATCTTTAGCAAAACGCTGCACAGGACTGGCAGTCTGTCCTGTGGATCCGTAATGTTGAATATGTAGATAGGGAAAGCTGAGGCCAGCGGGAGGTGATCTGCCAAAGTCAGTGTAATAGTGGTGAAGGAACAGGTTTTGGAGTCAGGCCACAGCACCCCTGAGGGCAAAGACTACGTCTGCCTTGTTCTCTGATGTATTCCCAGGACTTGGAACAGTGCCTGGCACACAACAGGCACTCAATAAATGGATGCTAAGTAGAGAAGTGAGTGGAGAGATGAATGCCCATCATCGTGAGAGGTACAAGTGTAAGGAATGCCATGCAGGGACAGGGGACTCAGGCTCAGGAATGCCTTGCTGCCAATTGCCAGCTTTCAGAAAAGATCAGCCGCTTGTCCTGGTGTATGGTGGGCGGTGGGTGATGAGCAAGTGTTGGAGGGAGGGAGCAGGTCAGCAGGGCTGTGCTGGCAGGTCTGCCTCCGAGGACGAGTCTGGCCAAGGCACGCCCAGAGTGGGATACTGTCAAGACAGCGCACCAGGGAAGGCGCCCGGTGCCCCTGTCCACCTCTACCCTGCTCCCACCTCAGCATCCCCATCATGCCCACTGCAGGGGTGACCGTGACAAGAGCATCTTTACCGCCTCAGTAGGGGGCGAATGCCCATGACTCACAGCTCGAGAAACCCACCCGCTGGGGGCCAAGCAATCAAGGCCTAGGTCTGGCCTTGCGAGGCGGAGCAGAACCCAAGACTGGGCCCCAGGAGCCCTGGCAGAGCGTGTCCCCCCCAGCCCCCAGCGGGAGTCCGCGGCAGGCAGCACGTCCCCTTCCCGGCGTGGCTAGGACACTCGGCTCCTTGCGCGGGCCAGAGAGGACCCCGGGAGGTCTGGGCCAGGGCATGCATCCGAGGCAGCCAAACAAGTGCGGGCTTTGTGCGGCCGCCGGGCGGCAGGACGGCGAGTCCCCGCGCCCCTCCGGGCCCAGGTCCCGCTGCTACTCGGCGGATTCCTGCGGCCGCAGTGTCTTGGCAGCTCCACAGCGGGCGAAGGCGGAGGGCAGGCAGGCGGGACTTTCGCGGCCCCTCGCCCTCCCCTCCCTCTCGGGGAGAAAAGCTCCAGAGGAGAGAGAAGGGACCAGACAGACCTCCGAGGGATGCAAATCTGCCACTGAATCAACAGATTTAGAGATTTGAGCACAGGCTGGCTTTTGATAGAGCAGGCGCTAAGGCAAACACAGGGCCGGCCCACTGGCTGCTCTCCCCAGCTGGAGGGGCTGAAAGTAATTCCAGTGAGGGGAAGGCTGGGGAGAAAGGGGAAGTCCACAGGGTCCTCCCTCCTGGCCCCTGGGTCTGCGTCCCCAAAACCCTCAGGAGTGAGGTCTGCCCACCAGAGATACTGAGCGTCTTGCACTCTCTGATGTGTGCTTGGTCCTGTTGCAGCGAGGAGTCTGAGTGCTGAGCCGACCACAGGGATAGCAGGTGGGAGAGAGGAAGGCCTCCCTGGCTGTCACCTCAAGATCCCGGTCCCAAGCTACATCCACCCAATGCTCCCAGGACCAGGACAGCAGCCTACTAGATCCTCTGCCTCTTGCACATGACTAGGGTTCTGCTTGAAGTCCAAAACTGCAGGGGTCAGTGTGACCTGGGGAAGGGAGCTGTTGGAATGATCTGTGGGCATTCTTAAACTCTGCTGGAAAATGTCCACACAAAGGAGTGTGATATTTCAAGAGGCAAAGCCTTTAAAATGGTTCTTCCTTCTGATCAGCAATTTCAAGGAATTTATCCCAAGGGAGGAGTTATAGGTGGGCACAAAAATGTTCACTGTGGCATTACTTACAATAAAGCAACTGAAAACAAATTCATGGCTAACAACAGACTTATATAGACATCACATGGCATGGACGTGAGAAAAATTATCAGGATATATCATTAAGTAGGAAAAATATAAGATACAAAACTGGATGTTTTCAGTTTAAGAGCTCTGATAGGTCTGAGGAAGCCAGCGTTGTGAACATGCAGAGCTGAGAGCTAAAGTAAAGCAAATCCAGGATTTCCAAATATATACCCATGCTGAATAACATAGCACAGGGGTTTCTCGATGGCCAAATGAAATTATTCTAGCCAACATTCACCAAATGCTTTCCCTCATGATATGGAGGGAAATCTTTAAAAATGAGATGAAAATATAGAAAAAGCAGAAAGGGGCGGGTGGTAAAAGATGCATGGGAAAAGCAAAATGAATAGAAAGCATATAGGAAGATGGTAAAAATAATGACTATATCAGGAATTATTACAAATGGTGAAAGTCTAAACTCCACATTTAAAAGTTTGCCAGATTTGGTTTAAAAATATGTGCACAATCAAAAAGTGATAGAAATTCACAAATCCACAATGATATGTGTAAGATTTCCAAGAGAAACAGTCAAAACATGAAAGAGAAAGGTTGAAAATAAGACTGAAAAAGATACACTAAGAGACACTAATCTCCCCCTGAAAACAACCCCCCAGCTGCTGTGGCTATATTAAACTTTAAAGAGAAAAAGCATCATTGAGAATATCAAAAACTACATAATTATAAAAGGAGTAGTTCACCAGGAAGCCATAACAATTGTAATAACATATGTTTAGTATCCAAATTTATAAAATAATAAGTGATAGAATTACAAGAAGAAATTTATAAATCCTCAATCATAATGGCAGATTTATTATACTTCTTTCAGGAAATATATCAAACAGACAGAAATCTAGTAAGGACAGAATATTTAAATAATACAATTAATTTTAATTTATGAACATGTATAGAACCATGTATTCAACACAGAAATATTTTTCAAGAACACGTACCACATGTGCAAAAATTTATTATTTACTAGGCATGAAGCAAATCATAAAAAAGCCAGAATCAGTTGTATATAAACTTTATGCTCTAAGTGCGGTGCAATGAAGATAGAAATCAAGAACCAAAAGATGACTAAATACAGTGTTGTTTTGGAAATTTTAAAACAAACTACCAGAAAACTCACAGGTTACAGAAAAATCAAAATGGGAAATTAGAAATTATCTAAAATTGAATGACGTTGAAGGTATTATGTATCAAAACTTATGGGATGCCTTTCTTCTTCACTTCCCTTCTTGACCCATTCAGTTTTAAGCTGTTAAGTGAACAAAGCAAGATAATTGATGGGTGCCCACTGAGAGGGGTGACCTGGAACCGGTGTCGCAGCCCAAGTGGAATGAGGAGCACACCCGGGGGGGTGGCATGGCGTGGGGAGTCCCGGCCTGAGCCAGGAAGGGAGGGCATCTGTGCAAGGAAGCAGCCTCATGTGGGGTGCTGAAGCCCAGACCTGGTGAGAACGGCAGCCACCAGGCTAAGGGGGTGCCTGATGGGAGGTGCTGGAGTCCCACCAGGGTGAGGAAGGCAGCCACACAGAGCGGCAGCCTCCTGCCAAGTGTCAGACCCAAGCTGGTGAGGAGCGTACCCACAGACCTCACACTAATGCCTCCAATTCCAATCCAAGAGCAAAGATTCATTCTAGTTACCTCTCTCTCCATAGATGTAAATCCCTTTTTCAATAGTGAAAAACCTGGCTCCCATTATCCTTAATACAGGGACACATTTGATCCATGAAACCAATCTCCCACTATAGCTGCCGCCTCTCCCCTAAGCAGATAGACACCCTTCTTACCCTGGTTTGTCTCTAACGCTCTATGACAAGATTTTTATACTTTACTTGAAACTTTCCTGTAAGTTGGAAATTATATTAAGAAATTTATTTAAAAAACCCTACAGGATGCACCTAAAACAGTACAGGGATATTTTGAAGCCTTAAATGCTTATATAAGAAAAGCAGGCTGAAAATTAATTAGCAAAGTATCCAAGATATTTGAGAAATGAACACAGAAAACCTGAAGAATGTAGAAGGAAGAAAATAATAAAGGTAAGTGTTGGCAAAGCCATGAGGTCATGTCAACGCTTCTATATCTATGGAGAGGGTGTAACTGGATACAACCGATCTGGAAAACAATTTTCCTCACCCAGTAAAGTTTAAGATGAGCATAACCTATGATGAACAATTTCATTCTTAGAAGCATCTCCATATGCCCCAAGAGATGGTACAAGAATGCTATTGTAGTGTTGTCTGTAATAGCCAAGAAATAAAGAAAGAGAGAAAGAGAGAGAGAGAGAGAAAGAAATCTCCCTTGATTGATAGAATGTTTAAATAAGCCATGATCTAGTCATAAAATGAAATACTGTGGATAAGTAAAAATGAATGAACCACAGCTATACACATCACCACAGATGAATTTCAAAACCATAGCGATAAGCAACAATAACTAGTGACAGAAGAATTCATATTTCTGAAAATATTTCAGGAAAACATAGGATAACATATTTATCCTATGTTTGAGGCTGGGAAGAATGTCTTAAGTAAGATATAAAAGACATGTAAACCATATTGTGAAAGACTGGTAAAACTGATAATATTAAAAGCAAAACTTCCTGCATGGCAAGACACTATAAAAAGAGAGAGAGAGAGAGAAGCTGTAGGCTGGGAGAGGACATTTGCAGCAGATTTGAGTGACATGAATTGGTCCACAGAATTTATAAAAGATTTCTTAAATATCAACAAAGTCAAGCTCAGTAGTAAAAAAAAAAAAAATAAGCAAAGCATATGAAGATCCAATTTAAAGAAAAAGACAGTGGAATGACTAACAGAACTTAAGATGTTCAATTGCTCTGAAGATGGGAGGATGCAAATTACATCTCTAATCTTACACCTCAGCTCCCAGCCAGCCCCAGGCACTCAGCACCATGCTCACCATCCTGCCGCTGTCACCACTCATCCTGACCACTCATCTTCAATGCTGACCACATCTTGATGCTCTCAACTGCCCCACCTAGGTGCCAGAGCTCACCTGCCTCCTGCCTAGAGGTGCCCTCTTTTAGAGCCGTTCGGGTCCTCAGGGGTTAGACACGCACAGCCTCTTCTTTCCCAACCCACATATACATTTCCAGGGGGACTGGGCTCAGGCAGGTTCAAGTCACAGCCAAATACTGTGACTAATGAAACTCCGGTCCCCTTCAATCCTCAACCCCTTTGCTGAGTCAATCTCACCATGGCTTGTTCTCCTTTCCCTGTGGTATCCTCCTTTCCCTTCCAGGTTCTCAAATATTCATCCCCTTTGCAATTAAGTGTCTGTTGCCTTCTCCACCCCATTCCTGTGTGTCTAAACCCCCAAGTGTGGACATAGTTTGGGATCATTCCCAGAAGGCTACCTAGTCCCCATCAATATCAGTGAATGTGAAATACAATTCATAGTAATATTTTTTTCTGGGATAGGTCAAAATTGCTAATTTTTAAAAATCAAGGTAGAAAGTAAAAGTAAAGAACTCTGAAATAACCAAGGCATGCCCTCTTGCTGAGAGACCTAACGCTTTACTTCAGCATCAGTATCCTTAAGTTTGCCTGCCATTCCTGCATTATGCCTCTAGTAACAAATTCAGGGATAAGAATAAATAACTCAAGAAATACATGCTCCTTTCTTATCTGGCTGGAAGTGAAGCCATGCCATGGAATTGGCAAGAGTCAGCTGCCATGTCTCAGGAACACAGAAGCTTGACAGTTATGCAGTTCAGACTCTCACCCATTGCAGCAGTGCCCTCTACAACTCCTGACCTGGGGACAATGAACTCTGCTTCATCTCTCCAGATGATGGGGAGGTCAAGTCCGACAACCCCAAGCATGGGCATCCCCAGCGCACAGCAGTAGACATGGCCACGTGCTGGACTCAGTCTATCTGCTGAGCAAGTAAGTGAATTTTTCATTTACTGAAATATTTATTAAAAGTTTCATTTGAATGTGGTTTTTGACCTATTAGCTTTATTTTGTGACTTGGAATGACATTTCTATATATTTATACGAGGGTTACATTTAGAATCTAACCACCCTCAGAAAATAGCTTTTTGTGAATCTAAAAATTCTCAAAGCTTGTTGTTTCAGTGACTGGAAACATTTTTCTAAATGGTTTCTTTAAAAGCAGGCATAAATCAGCACCACTTTACTGGCTGCAAAAATACTGATGCAACTAACGGATTAGAAGTTATTTGCAGATGGCAGCATGCTAAATTTGTTCTTAAAATCTACTCATGTCACCAAATATGGGTTTCTCCATAGTGCTGAAAAATAAAGTTATTTTTAAATGTAATGTAATCCAAATGTCAACGGTCCCTCATTCCTCCCCATTCTTTTCTCTTCTTTTTTATGAACTCTTCAGCAGTGGCTGAGATTAAAATTTCTTCATGCGGTTACATTAATATTGCATGAAATTTGGAAAATAAAACAAAAAAATAACCTAACAAATGTAAGCATTTTTGTGGTTTTCTTTTTTCCTTCCTTCCTTCCTTTCCTTCTTTCTTTCTTTTTCATTGTTGCTGTTGTTCATTTGCAAATATATCTGCATGTTTGTTACATGAATTGTACATACATGTAATTATATGTTACATACATTTTTGTGCCTTGATCTTTATTTTCTGGAAAATGCCCTGTATCCAGCTTGCAATGTAGGGGCAGGAATCATATTTTTGTCTCTGTATAATCCTCTTGAGGGCACAGCACCTGCCACATTGCCATGTAATCTCAATAATATTCACTAAAATTCTCAATAATATTCACCAAAATCACCAAAAAGCAAAGAACATTCTAAGTATTCAGAATTATGATTTACCATGCTGTGTATAGATCTGACAGCACTATAAGTTACAGTTATTTTTCTCACTTGATAAGTGAAAAAAATTCATATTCAAAGAGCTTAAATAACCTGCCCCAGGTCACACAGTGACCTGACAAGTATCCCAGCTAGGATTCACTCACTGGTCTACAGTGTCTTAACCCCAAACTCCTGACCAGCTTGTATGATGAGTGGAGTGTAGGGAATACAGAAGCCTCTCAGTTTAATAATGTCTCTATTCCAAAGTTGGAGAGCTTCCACCATTAGATAAAATACAAGTGTGCCTTTAGGTAGTGACTGGCTTTGAAGTTAGTGCTCATGTCCACTCAGGTCTTCTCTATTAAAGGCTAGTTATCACCATGTTTTTCAAACTTCCTTTCATGTAACAAGGTTTCTAGTCTTCTTACCACTATCAGTCTCTCCCTGAGGTATTTAGTCTGTGCATATGTTGCTTCAAATAGGATGTCAGAAACAAACAACAATTCAAAAAGAAATTAAGAAAACAATCCCATTTATAATAGCATCAAAAAGAATAAAATACTTAGGAATAAACTTAACTAAGGAGGCAAAAGACTTGTACATTGAAAACTACAAAACGTTGCTGAAATAAATGAAAGAAGGCAAATAAATGGAAAGACATACCATGTTCATGGATTGGAAAACTTAATGTTAAAATGTTCATACTAAAATGTTCAAAGTAACCTACAGATTCAATGCAATTCCTATCAGAATCCCAATGGCAATTTTTACACAAATAGAAAAAAAACTATCTTAAAATTCACATGGAACCACAAAAGAACTTGAATAGCCAAAACAATCTTGAGAAAGAAGAACAAAGTCAAAGGCTTCACATTTCCTGATTTCAAAATGTATTACAAACCTACAATAATTAAAACAATATACTACTGGCATAAAGACAAACATATATACCAATGGAACAGAATACAGAGCCCGGAAATAAACCCAAGAATATATTATCGACTCATTTTCAACAAGGGTGCCAAGAATACCCAATGGGGAAAAGATAATTTCTTCAACAAATGGTGATAGAAAAACTGAATATCCACATGTAAAAGAATGAGATTGTATCCTTATTTTAAACAAAACAAAAATCAACTCAAATAAAAAAATAAGACCAGAAGCTGTAAAACTCCTAGAGAAAACATAGAACAAATGCTTCATGACATTAGTCTTGGCAATGATTTCTTGGATATGGCACCAAAAGCACAGGCAATAAAAACAAAAATAGAAAAGTGGAACTGTATCAAACTGAAGAGCTTCTGCACGCCACGGAAACCATCAATAGAGAGAAAAGGCAACCTAAAAAGTGGGAGGAAATATTTGCAAACCATATATCTGGTAAGGGGTTAATATCTGGAATGTATAAGGAATTCCTAAAACAAATAACAAAAACCAAATAACCCAATTAAAAATTGTGTAAAAGACTTAAATAGATATTTCTCCAAAGAAGACATATAAATGACCAACACCCATAAGAAAAAATGCTCAACATCACAAACCATCAGAGAAATGAAAATCAAAACCATAATGAGGTTATCACCTCATACCTGTAAGGATGGTCATTATTCAAAAAAACCCAGAAAATAATGTGTGTTGGCAAGGTTATGGAGAAACTGGAACCCTTGGGCACTGCTGTTAGGGATATGAAGTGGTTTAGCTGCTATGGAAAATAGTATGAAGTCTCATTTCTGGATATTTATCAAAAAGAATTGAAATCAGGATCCTATAAAGATATCTGTATTCCCATGTTCGTTGCAGCATTATTCACAAAGTCCAAGAGACGGAAGAAACCTAAAGGTCCATCAATGGCCTAATGGATTAAAAAAATGTGAGATATATATATACACATACAATGGAACATTATTCGGCTATAAAATATAAAATCTTCTGTAATATTCTACAACATGGATATAGCTTGAGGACATTATGCTAACTGAAATAAGCCAGTCACTGAGTTGCTGTTCAATAGGTAAAAAGTTTCAGTCATCTAAGAAAAAAATGTTCTAGAGATTTGCTGAACAACATTGTTCTAATAGTTAATGATACCACATTGTACACTTGGAAGTTTGTGAAGAGGGTAGAGCTCATGTTATGGATATATGTATGTATACGGTCAGCAATTTGTTGTCTTGAGAATAAAAAGTTCCTCTTTTCTCTTATGAGAAGACTAACTGCTCTACAGTCATAGTAAAAACTAAGCCCCACAAAGACTTTAAAACCTGTTCTACTCACGGGCTTCATACCAGAATCTGAGCGTCAGAGAGTCAGCCAATCAGAGATAGACCTATGCTTCTGCCAGCCAATCAGCAATAATTACATTCCAATAACCACAACTCCACAGCTAAAGGTCAACCAGTCCCTAGCATTCTCACTCCTTAAATTCCAGCTAATCCTTGAATGCCTTTGCCTTGTTTAGGAAGACTGTCTAAAGGCAGTTTTCCCTTGCTTCACAAAAAATAAATTTCACTGTTTCAAGTTTTCAGTAGTGCTCTTCTTTTGGCATACCTAATAATTCCATTTTCTGGGAGTTTATCCTAAGAAAATAACCAGGAATGTGTGCAAAGATTTAGCATTAAAGATGACATTGTTTAAATGGAGAAGCAGCATGTGTCCAAGGGTATTTATTAGCTCTAAATTTTGATTCCTTCATCAGATGGAATAAATGCTAAATAGGCATTAAAAATCCTGTTGTGGCAAATTACTGATATAGTATTGATATTGTATTGTTATGTTCAAGATATGTCATGGAGAAAAAGCGAACTACAATGTAGTATTTACAATAAAACTCCAATTGTGTAAACTATTTAAGTATATATTTATGGGAAAAAATAGACTAAAAGAATGTATATGAAGACATTAATTATTATAGGTGGCAAGATGATAGGTAATTTTCCTTTTCCAATTTCAGCATTTTCCCCATTTTTCTGCACTGATAATATATGACTTTTGTAATTTAAGACAAAAAGAGTGTTTTTTAAGTGGTATCCAGAAAAGAGTACAACCTTCTGATGAGTGCAGAAAGCAGGACAGCACAGACAAATGCCTCCTTGATGATGCCAAACACGAATTCTGATCATATAACACAGCAGCTGCATAATGCTGTAGATTCATATTGAGTTCAAGGTTAATTATACTCTCCTTGTCCCTTCCTCTTGGATATACCCAGCCATGACCTCAAATTCAGCTTGTTAAAATAGAACTCATTTTCCTCTGGTTCCCTGTCTGCGCCCAACCCCCCCAAACCCCTCCTCCACACACATCCACTCCTTTCACCAAAGCAAGCTCTCCTGTCCACAATCCTAAGTCCTCCCAGGCCTTCAGGCTCCTCCTCCCCTTGCACTTCACCTAACCCCAAGCTTTCTAGATCTTCCTCCAGAATATTCTGTGCATTCACTTCCTTCTGCCGACACTCTACTTAAGTTCTTCCTACCTGATAAGATGTCTCAGACTGTCACCCTGAGAACCAAACCTTGCCCGCGAATCAGTTGTGCTTGTCCTACATACTGCTGAATAACACACCAACATTTAAAAATTGAGAAACAACATAAAAATACAGATTTCTGGCTTCTCACCCCCTCAAAAAAAATGCTATGCTCTTTCTGAGAAGTGATTTCCCCTTTAGACACAGATAACCCTTTCCAGTTTTCCACAGTCTCCAGCACTCCCTATTGCACCTCTAACACTAAGAGTTCCAGGGATCATTTAATGTCAAGATTACTTGGTTGTTTATCTGGGTGCACATCTGAGTGTGACTCCAACCTAGATTCACGGAATTCTAATTGCAGGTGGTCTTCAAAATCTTTTTAGAGTAGGAACATCTACAATTTTTTAAATAGTATTTTCTATTTGCTCTAATCAATTCCAAAATGATAAATCTCCTAAGAATTGATAAGGTAGAAAAATGCATCAAACTTTCTCTTTTCATCTTTGAACAAACAGGAAGAGGAAAACTGAGTTAACCACATAATGCAACATTTTGTTTCTTAAGTTGTCCTAGCTGAACTGATCTAATTTTATTTTTAAAAACCATGTATTTCAGCTTTTATCTATATGTTGTCGTTGAAAAAGAATCATGTCTTTTATGGAAGGAAATGAACAAAATATGCTTGTTGCTCTCATTGAAGTTCACATCTTATTTTTGGTAATATTTGTTGTCCTAAACAGGCAATTGTAACAAAAAAGAAAAAAAATCAACTTACAAATAGCACTATTTCTCACTTCTCAACAATTGCCTTAGAAGCAACTTATAGAGAAAGAAAATATTCAATTTTCTGATGCAGATGCAAAATGAAGCTGAAAAACTATCAAAACAAATCGCTGCTTAAAATTCTCAGGTATTATCTTCAGAATAGGAAGCCTATGTGTCTCATACTGTATGAGTTAGGGTTAGGGTTAGGGGCACAGAAGTTCAGAGGATCTCAAAGTTGCCCTGGAAGAGATGCTTGAACCTACTTATGAGCTCTAATTTCACAGCCCCAAACTCTAAACAATCAAAATACAATTTGGAGATCAGTGTAATAGAGAGAAAGGTATAGGCTGAGGCTGCAGCTTGGGGGTCTGTCTGGAGTGCCAGCCCGTTCTGTGTGTCTGAAGGTGGGGTGGAGGTATCCTAAAGCAGCACGTAGATTTTTAGAAACAAGGAGCCAGGGGCACACTGCCTAAAAGACTAAATCATAACCTTCTGGCTAGGATCCAGCCTCATCTAGTGGTCTCTAGTTAAGAAACACTGACACCAAAGCATGAAAGGAAGGACTGAAACACTCCAGAAGTGGGGGTTGTCGGGTAAAGGCCCACAAGGCTCAGTCTTGTTTGGTTACTGCCATCAATTACTCTTCCTACAGGGTCAGGAACTGTGGACTCAGTGATTCAGGTGTCCTAGGTACATGTCCTTTTATAATAGGCACAACTGTCCTAGTGCATATTGAATGCTAACGTTTCAAAGGCATGGTGAGTCCACACATCTGAGGGAGGGGTCACCCCCCCCCCTTATTTATGGCCATTTAAGCTCTAAGCACTTTGGCCTACATAATCACATCCCAATCCTCACCACTCTTTCAAGTCAACAGGTCAGGCTGCATTATGCATTTTCAAAAGAGAAATCTTTTAATGCTTAGAGAAAGAAAATCAGTTGCCCCAGGGCCCACAGTCTGGGAGTCATGCTAAGACTGGCCCCAGACTCTGAGGCAGGGAGGCAAATGGACCTTGGAGTTTCTTCACTCTTAGTTTGTCAGGGGAGGGAAATACAAGGGGATTTAGAGGGAAAAGCCTGCCCAAGACGTGTGCCTTTGCTGGAGCATCCTGGAGAACTGGGGTGACTGGATGAAGCCGGAGCCGTAACTGGAAAGCAGATCACCTGGTTCTAGACCCAGCTCTGTTGTGGACCAGTGTGATCCTGGGCAAGTCCCTCCCCCTTCTCCCACCCCAGACCTTCTTTTCCTTAATACTGAGAGGATGACTTCAAAGGTATAGGCTGGCTCCAGGATATAAATTCTTTTTGTTCATCTTCATTCTATTTGGTTTTCAATGGATTATGCTTTAGGAAAGCAAATCAATTTGATTTCTTATTATAAATACTTCATATTCCTTTATATAATTGCTGGTGAATATGAAGTTATATGTCCCCAGAGGGACTTTATTTTTCATGCCAAACCACAGTGCCTGTTACATGACCTCAAAAAAGTTGCAGCTTTAATCTCCTGATGACAGCTATTAGAGATAAATGCAGAGGGTGGGGGAGGCACCAAGCCAGACAGTATCAGGACATCATCCCAATCCTCAGCTAGGCTTTGAATCATCTTTCAAGTGGATTTCCAAGGGTCTAAGTCAGCCCATGGGCTCAACACCCCATAATAATATTTATTAAGTATTTATTATATGCCAGGCACTATTCTCTGTGCTTTTCATACATTTGTTAATTTAATCCTTGTAACAACTCTATAAAGTTATTGTTGTTCTCATTTCAAACATGAGGCAAATCAGGCACAGATAGGGTAGGTAACTTGTACGAGACCACACAGCAAGTGGTAGAGCTGGGATTCAAACCCAAGCTGGTTTTTCACAACACATGTTGGCACACCTTATAATCAATAAAATCAGGAAATTTTACTATGGGATGAGTGTGTTGCCACTGTGTTTAGATAATATTTTGAAACGTTAACTGCGTTTTTCACCCCCTTTGATTCTTGTATTTCTTTGGACCTGATGGCCCTTTCCCTATTCCAGCCGACATAGCATGTGGGATCTTTTGCCTCAGAAGAGGAATAATGAGGCAGAATGAAAGAGGAAAATGGGAAAATGAATCTTTTCCTCACTTCTGAGTTGAGGCCCCAGAGGTAATGGGGAGGATTTTAGCAGAAGCCATCAATTTGGGAGAATGTTCAGTGTCAGAGCAAGGCTTGGAGCCCAGGGCTGGACGAGGCCCATGGTTACCAGTAAGAGACTGGAGAAGAAGCAAAGAGTATCAAGATGCAGATGTGTCCACGGGCACTGGAGCCTGCTCTGTCCCACCCCTGGGGTGACAGAGCCAGGTAGGTTCAGAAAATCTGAGAGCAGTGAAGAGATGGTAACAACTGAAGTGGAAATGTCTGAGTGTGGTGTGCAGGCAGGCAGGAGTCGGTGAGATCACCAAGTGCCCGTGGCCCAGCAGAGCAGGCAGGCGCCTGTGTGTGCAAGGGCGGCCCTGAAGGACGAGGCAAGTTACCCAACCTGAAGAACCTCTCGTACAGGGACAGGAGAAAGTCAGACGAACCACAAGCTGACTGAGAGTGTTTCCACTAGGCAGGGGAATCAAGACTTAGAGCAAAGATTAGTTACAAAAAGATAAATATCCTTTTTTTTGCATGTGGGATTTTTTGGATTGAAATGTGCACCCTTTATTCTAAATAAGATTTTAAAACATGAAATATGGATCCCGTTTTCAGGTTACTCCCAATTTAGGCAGGAAACAACTGTGCAATAAGGGCCAGAGTCCAGGGTGTGCAAGGTCACAAGGCCTGATCTCAAGACCATTTCCCCTACTTTCCAAAATGATCTAAGCCTCGGGGTCCTTCATCTGTAAAATGGGCACATGGCAGTAACTCACTACGTATTGGGTATATTAAATGAAAGGCATGTGAAGGACACCAGGAAACTCTGTTTGAACTGGGGAAGACTCTGACACTTTGTGAGTGGAATTTTCTTTCTCTTTTTAGAAAATTAAATAAAATAATGCACATAAAGCTCTTATTACAAAGTAGAACTTTAATAAATGTTAACTGCCTTCTCTTTAAAAAAAAAAAAAAGCAAGCTTTTGCCCTTTATAGCAGACACTATAAATGCTCTATCTCAAATCCCCTTTATTGGGTCTGTGAGTACTCTTCAGGTTCTGTGTGCTTTGCTTTTAAAGGCTTGCATCAGTGATCTTCAGAAGGCTGCTCTGGGCTGCTAGAGCCATTTCCTCTCCAAACTATTCACTGCTGCAAAGCAGGAGGTGCCCAGGAGTTAATGTCCACCACTCTTCACACACATACACATATGCACACACACAGGCAGCCAGCAGCTAGTGACTAACTTGTGTAGGAGATGTGCACTCTGAGATGTAACATACACTCCAGAGCTACCCCAAAGATCAGGCTGAGGTTGGAATCTCTTCAAAACTCATCCTTGCTTGACTTCTCCTTCTCTGTTCTTCTACCCTTCCCACCTCCCCCACTTTTTTCTCCTAGGAGAATTTTCTTAATAAATCATTTGCACACAAATCCTCACTTGAGGGTCTGCTTCTAGGAAACCAGACTAAGGTACTCAGTGCTATAGACTGAATGTTTGTGTCCCCCTGCATACAGGATTTATATGTTGAAACTAACCCCCAAGGGAATTGTATTAGGAGATGGAGCCTTTGGGAAATGCTCAGGTCATGAGGGTGGAGCCCTCATGAATGGGATTAGTGCCCTTATAAAAGGATCCCAGAGAACTCCCTTGCCCCTTCCACCATGTAAGGACACTCCAAGAAGACAGCCATCTGTCAACCAGGAAGCAGATCCTCACCAGACACAGAATCTACCAATGCCTTGATCTTGAGCTTCCTGGCCTCCAGAACTGTGAGAAATAAATGTTTGTTATTTAAGCTACCTAACCTCTGGTATCTTGGCTCTCTAAGCTGTGCTGCCTGAACATCATGGAAGTCTGCTGAATCCCTCATGGTACAGCAGAGCTGAGTTCTGCACTGTAACTGTCGAGTGGCATGGAGAAGGTGGCAGATGGAGATGGCTACCACTGGGCAAGACAGAGTAGGGGGAGGAGAGACCAGGACCAAGGAGAAGGTTTGCTGAAAGAAATCTATCCCTCCCTCATCATTCCTCCTGACACCAAATTTTAAACTCCTTCATAGAAACTATGGGGGAGCCATTCCTGGTTTTTGTAGAGAGAAGTGATGTAGTTCACCATTTGTTTCAGGAAGTTGGCTTTCGGGATAATATGATGACTCTATTGGAAATAGTAGAGGCAAAAGAAAAGAAGACCTGTTGAAAGACTATTGCAGCAATACTGAAGACAGATGACAAAGGGTAGTAGCAGTAGGGATAAACAGTACTGAATTGTGATAAGATTAATGAGAAGGGGCAGAATAAACAGAACCTGGAGATCCATCACATGACTGGAGACCAGGGATAAGGGGGTTGGACTATGCCTGTGTTGCTGGGTATATGAAGGAGGGAAAGAGGATAAGGAGCAGGTTTGAGACAGAAGATAATTCATGGATGTGTTGTATTAACTTGATAGTGAGATATCCAGCTGTGTCAGCTATTGCCACAATAATGCTGTGTAACAAGCCACCCCTAAACTCAGTAACTTAAATCAATTGTCATTTATTCTTCTCCACGTTTGAGAGTTAACCAGATGTCAGCTGATCTAGACTGAGCTGTTCCATGTTTGTCTTATCCTTGGACCAGTGGTCTATCCATGGTATGTCCTCATGGCAATGACAGAAGCCTAAGAGGGCAAGCGGAAATACATAAGCACATTTCAAATCTCTGTTTGTCCTACATTTGCTAACAACCATTAGCTTAAAAAAAATCTCATGGTTGAGCCCAAAGTCAAGGGGCAGGAGGAAGGGAGAAAGGAGAAAATAACTGCCGAACAATAATCAAATCCAGCCCTAAGCAAACTATAATCTGTACATCAAATCCAGGCTAATGCCTGTTTTTATAAATAAAGTTTTATTGGAATGCAGGCATGCCCATTTGTTTATATTGCCTGTGGGTGCTTTCCTGCTACAAGGGCAGAGTTGAATAGTGGCAACAGAGACTTCAGGGCCCATAAGGCTGAAAATGTTTACAATTGCGCCCTTTATAGAAAAAGTTTGCCATCCCCTGATCTAATCTACCACGTTGGCAAAAGAAGAATAACTAGACAGTCCCTGAGTCTTATAAGGCCCACTGAAAGCATTTTGTGTCACTGAGCCTGCCTCAGCTGTCCGCTTCTGAGCTGTTTTATCATATCTCAAGCAAAGAAAATAGTGGTAATGGAACAGAAATGAAGGGTGCTGTGCTTGGGATGGTCTATGGAGTCTGCTTTTGTTCCCTAGGAAGCCCTGCTTCACCCAAGAGCACCACAGGGGATGAACTTTCGAAGATACATTTTTTACCAACACCATCAATCACTATTCAGAAATTTACATCTCACACATGGACGCAACAATCTAGAATAATATTTGACTGCAGCGCTGTGGCTTACCTGTATAATCTGTGCCCAAATTTGAAAATGCAAAGCATACATTCTGCAGGAGACAGAGCCCTCCTAGAGAAGACAGGCTCTGACAAGAAGCACAAGGCCAGCCAAAGCTCCTCACCAGCCAGCGTCAGCCAGGGAGGATGAGGGAGGCCTCAGAACACAGCTTTATTCGCAAATAGCTCTCACAAGTGGCCGTGAGTTCAAGATGGAAATTTACTGAGAGTTAAGCATCAACCACCAGGAAAGAGACGTTCTGCTGTGTTTTCTCCTGAGGCCCTTTGCCAAGGTTGCAGAGGCCACCCACACTCCCCAGATCACATTGTCACCCAGATGCTGCTGCTGAATGCAGTGCTCAGACAGGCCAGCCTGGCCTTTTTGCTCAAAGAGGTTCTGTGTCTATCAACAACTATTTATTGAGGACCTATTGTGGGCCAAATGATGACTGAGGCCCTAGACATAAAGCAGTAGACAAAATAGACAAATAATTTGCCCTCATGCAACTTACATTCTAGGGTGTGTGGCAGGGGAGGAAAGAGAGAGACAGACAGTTAAGAAAATAACTAAATGAAGTGTGTGGCTTGTCAAGTGTCAATAAGTGCAATGGAGAAAACAGAGGAAGGAAGAGGAAATGCCAGCTGGGAAACAGGCTGCAGTTTTATGCAGGGAGGTCAGGGAAGCTTCACTGAGAAGCTAACAGATGAGCAAGGATTTGGAGGGGATGAAGGAGGGAGGCTGGATGTGTTCAGTGAAAGGGTGATCTAGGGACAACCAGCAAGTGCAAAGGCCCTGAGGTAGGAGCATGGTTGAGAAGAAACAGACTCATGTTCCCAAAACCTGGTTCCAGACAGGCCTTCTCTTAAACTAGACTGAAGACAAGAAGTTGTTTTTAAGCTAGAGCAGCTCTCCTCCTCAGTGCAGTGGGGAGGTAATTATTCCTCTTCCTAGATTGGCTGGGTGTGTATCTAGGGGAGAAATGTACTTCCTGACTGCTCCCACCTCAGTCCCATCCTTGTAGGGGTTTCTCTCCCAATGCTTGCCCTACAGAAGTGAGTGGTGACAACTGCTCTCCTGGGACTCCTGACTTTGAATTCACCCCAAGGTCACTGTGTTGGGCAGTGGACATTCCCAGAGGGTAAGCCCTGTCCTGGGTGCCAGCAACCCAAAACAGGATTTCAGTTCCCACAGCCATCTGGCTGCTCTGTCCTATATACTCTCCATTTAATACCAGGCTTTGCAGCCTCAGCAGAAGCCAGCAAGGGAGACTCTGGGAGAGGCAAGGTCTGTGGAGGCGAAGTTTGCTTCCCCAGGCTTGCCTTCAACCTCACCTTCCCATTCTCCCTCCTCTCACCTCATCCTCTTCCTCATCCTTCGGGTCCCAATGGCATGCCATCCCCTCCCCATAGCTGAAGGAGGATTTAGATTGATGCAGAAATTGCTCTCTCTCCTAAGCAGAGGCCACTGCCTATTATATTTCAGCTGGTTGAGCCCATTTCCCCTGCTAAACTGAGGCTCCTTGAGGCAGAAACTGGACTTACTCTTGCCTCCCCACTGCACCCAGGACAGGCCCTTACAGGGGGCTCTAACTCAATAAAATCTTCTCGGATTAACTTGAAGATGCTCCTTATAACAGGACTGCTTAAGCACCTTCCTCCCAATCCCCAAGGCTTCATTCCTCAAGACGCAATATCCAACCTCTCCCTGGGGGGGGTGTGTGTGTGTGTGTAAGGCCTGCAGGGCATCCTGGGGTACAGTGACCCCACTCTCCCTGGGAAACTTCCAGAAGATTTGCAGCTCAGAGACCAGGGCACTGCGGGTCAGAGGGTGAGGCCACAGCTTTAAATATAGAATAGGCTATCATAATAAAAAGATTAAACATGAATGTTTTTTCTCAAAACACGAGACTTTGCCCATCTTCAGCATCAGAGCCGATCTGAGATTTTCTCTCCCTGGTGTTGATTGGGCTCAGCTCAGGAGGGACAGAATGTTTTACAACTGTTTACAGGAAAAGGGGGGAAGCTCAGAGGACCCAAAGAAAGGCCCACTGTTGGGAGACCAGATGGACTGAAGTGCCCAACGAGGGGAAGGTCAGCACCTCTGGTCAGCCTGAAGCCAGGGCAATAAGGTTACAGAGAGGACCTTGTTCTGCAGGTAAACAATGTCAAGCATGTGCAGCGTAAGAGGTACTTTTGTAAGGAATACTATTCAAATGCTAACCCTGCAACAGGAGGTGGATAGAATGGGGGCTCCACGGGTGCAGCAGAGAAGGGCCATTTGGCTTGAACTTCACATTTCACGAAGTGCTTCAAACTCAGACTTGAAATTCTACCCAATAAGGTTTTGTCTACAGTCACACATACCAGCTGCCAGGATGGACAGACGAGAATGATTATCACTTGGCTTCAGTGTCCCAGGACAGAACCAGCGAGCTCTGTGAAATAATATGGTTTTTAAAATAATTCTCTTGCAAATAGTTCAGTTCTACTATATTGCAGTTTTTATAAAAACATTAATTTATGTCAATATTTCAAATAAGCCACAATTTCAAGAAGCAAAGACACTCTAGTACAAATGAGCACAACTAGTGCTCAAATCTTGGTCTCACATATTATTCTCCAGTAAAAAGAATTAAGGTTCCTGAAAGAAAAGTCTAGTTTCAGACCTGGCACAAGGTTGCTACAAGATGAGCCTAGAACATCTTGTTATGCTGGAAAGTAAGTGCTCAAAAAATGATGGGCACATGTCATAAGGACATGGGACTCAACTTGTAGGGACAGCCACTGACTAAATTTAGAACAATTTACACATCAAGGTAATTAAAGACAGTATATTACAATTAATTACAGTCATGAATTATAAGCCATTGGGAAAAATAAGAATTCATGCCCATGCTGATAATAAATAGGTATATAAATAAGTAGGGGACAGGAAGGACTCTTGATTAAAATACCATACTGAGAGTCAACTGTTAAATTTGATGGGAGTCTGGGAGCTGGAAAATCATCATTTTGCAACCATTATGGTGAAAACTGGATCAGGCAAGAAGCATTAGTAGATGCTAAATCTAGGGGGAAATTTTGCTGAGAAGCAGGAACAATTTACATGGTCTTAAAGTGTTCTCCCATCGATTGGGTATTGGTTGCAAGGGAGTAAACCGTTATACTACGATGAAAAAACTAGAGAACACCGAGACTGAGGGACCAAAATTAACATCATCTATGAGAGACAGAGGGATATCACACGCCTCCAGATGTGATACACTGAGGATACATTATCACCCGTGTAGTATTCCAGCCAAGAATACAAACCCCAGCTTAATCATCCGGAAACAGTAGACAGACCCAAAATGATGCACAGTCAGTTAAGAGAAGGGGAGGGCAAGCTATATTCCTTCAAAAATACCAATGTGGTGCAAGACAGAAAAGCTGTGGAATGTTTCAGATTAAAGAAAGCTAAAGAGACATGGCATTTAAACCTTGACCCTAGGCTGGATCCTGTATGGGAGGGGGGAAAATTCTATTAAGGTCATTATTGGGTTAACTGACAAAATTGGAATATAAATACTAGTTTTAATAAAAGGACTGTATCAACATTAAATTAGTGAAGTTTATAACTGTACTATGGTTCTGTATAAGACTACCCTATTCTTAGGAAATACACAGTGAAATATGTAGGGGTAAACAGCCATAATATATGTAACTTAAACCCTCAAATGGCTCAGATAGATGGGTAGATGGACGGATAGATGAATAGATGGATGGATGGATGGATGGAAGCTTCTTCTCTGAAATTCAGATCTTATATCCAACTACCTCCTTGACGACTATATCTCAGAGGTGGCTCCAAGTTACCATTTCTAGATGCAAACTCTTCTTCATCTTCTCATCCTAAACTAGTCCTTCTCCAGGGCTCCCTCTGACAGAAAAGGCATCACACAGATGCCAAAGCCAGCCCCTGCCCCTTAACGATCTGTCCAAACCATCCATTTCTCCCCATCATGTCCACACTGAAATAACCCCCCAGCTATCCACATTCACCCTCATGTCCCCCCTCCAGCAACAGCCAGAGGGGTCTTTTCCAAACGAAAATCATCAAGTCCCCTCCCTCTCTAAAATCCTCCCTCTGATTACTCTTGGGATAAAATTCAAAAGCTTCAGCAAGATCTACAAAACCTTGAAGGGTTGATTCCAAGAGCTTCATCTTACACCCCTCCCCCACAGTTCTGTACACCCACCCACAGACCGTATACAAATGCCTGGCATGCTCCTTGCTCCTTGCTCCCCAGCATCTTTCCAGGGGCTATTCCCTGACTCTGGAAGTTTCCTCCTCTCCCTCCAGCCCCCCCCCCCCCATCAGCTAACCTCCATTCATCCTTCAACTCCAAGCTGACTTCTCCTCTTGTGTGCACTAACTAACCGACGTAAAGTCCACTGGTCACCACAGCTACATCTGGGTTGACTGGAGAATTTTGTGGGAGAGGACATGAATTTAGAAGTGGGGAGAACTGGACAAAGAATATGGGTGGTCAGGGAGAAACGGTCTCCCCAAAGTAGATATGAGACAGACTTTCCAGCATGGCTTGATCAATCCTATCCTCCCCAAAGCTTCCCCACCAGCCACTGGCAAAGCATATTAACAATTCTCAGGAACTAGAATCTGGGTAATAAAATAAAGCCTAACCTTTCTTCGTGTGTGTGCTTAGTCTAGTCACAGAGTACAGCGTGCAGAGGACTGGCACCCGGCTCTTCAGACCAGAGCTCCTAGTGCAAAATGGCTGCGCCCAACACTTCAGCTCGGTGGGCCTTGTGCAGAAGCTCTGTGCACGACACCTCGACTCAAGATGTGCGCTAGAGCGCTGTGCCCACAAGAATTCTGCCCTCCTCCCTGACAAGAACCCAGCCAAAAGCCTTTCAGGGAGAGCATGTACTCTAGTGTGCACACCTCTCCATTCCTGGATCAAAGAATAAAGCCTTCCTTTGCTTCTGAACTGAACTCTGTTCTATTGCCCCAAGCAACACCAGGCAGAAGGACCCTCCTTGGGGACGGACTCAGGAGAGTTGGTAACAAAACCTGTCTTAAAAGGAAGAAATGAGCCATCAACCCAAAACCATTTCAGCACTGGAGCAACAAGGAAACTGCGTCCTACTGGCCTGAGTGAAATCACATCCCCTGGGGGCTTTCTCTAGCTGGTGATGCTCTACAGGGCTGTGGGGGCCACCGGGAAGGGAGGAGCAAGGCCAGCCGCAGCAGGGAGGGAGGGACCTGGAAGCGGCTGTTTGGGCCTGAAGTGTGAGAGGGAGTAGGGGTGCAGGACCCAAAGGACAGAGTCCTGGTGGAATTTTAAAAGGTCCTTCGAAGTTCTCCAAGCTTTAGCCCACCATTTCTCAGACTGCGGCAGTGGCTCTTCCAAACGTGGCCACGACAATCTCCCATCCTACGTGCTCTTCTTAACGTGACCTTGACACCCAAGGTTAAGCCATAAAAATCATGTAGGTTCTTTTGTGAATCCCTTGGAACACTCACCTCGGAGCCCTGAGCCACCAGTTAAGAAGCCCGATTACCCCACGGCTGCTAAGCCCGAGGCACATGGACTAGACACACACTGGTGTTCCAGCTCACAGCCCTGGCTGAGGTCCCAACGACAGCCAGCCAAGCATATGAGTGAAGACAGCCTGCAGCCATAAAGTTACCCTCAGCCTTCAAGTCTTTTCAGACAAGGCCCCAAACAGCATGGTGTAGAGACAAGCCATCCTCACTGTGTCCTTTTCAAATTTCTGACTCAGAATCTGTGAGCATAATAAAATGGTTGTTTTATGCCACTGAGTTTTGACATGGTTTATTATGGAGCAATAGTAACTGAATACACACGATGTTAATAGACATTATGCAAAAATAGGGGGGGCCCTATAATTAAATGTTTTGGAAACTGCTTCATTACACAGATTCCAAGTAAAACACGGTTTTATTTTTCTGCAGGACTCCTCCCTCATAGCCTTTAATATACAATGTGCCTTGTGACTCTACAAGAAGGAGATATGGTATTTGTATTTTTCTCTCCCTCTCATTTTATTACAATAAAGTTTAACAGTACAGAACAGTTGTCACATGACCTTGGTGGGTGCCCAAAGGTGTTTTTTTAATGAGCCATCATTCTGCAAAAGGCTGAGAGTCCAGGCCTAGTGGCATAGAGAAACCATTTGAGGCCAGAAAGGTCCAGAGATCTCTGTCTAGTTATAGGCAGAGTCAGGACTAGAACATAGGTTACCCAGTGCCAGGATGCTCCCGCGGGCCAGCTCGGTGTTGGGCACGTGGGCTGTGCAGACTGTCATGGAAGTGTGAGCTGGGTCTCTTCTGCCGCATCTGTCCCCAACCCTTCAGCCTCACTGTGGCCCGCACCTCTCGCCCCTGCCTCCTTCTCACCTCTTGCCTGCCCCCACCCCACCTCTTCTTCTTCCACAGGCAGGTGGACAGATGGGGAGGGGGAAGGAGAAGCAGGGGTGGGCAGCAGCACACTCCCCACCCCCAACACACTGCCAGCACGCACCACACACCCCACACACCGCCACCTCCGCAGCCAGCCTCGGCCCCTCACAGCTGGGCCTGCCTCCGTGAAAGCTGCTTCTCTGCCCTGAACACTGCCTGTTGTCCCCTCCACGCAGCCCGGGGCTCCTCCTCCTGCTTCCAGGCCCGGCTGGAAGACGAACACAGCCCTCCCTTGTCCCTCCTCTTGATATTTCCAGTAAAAGCACCTCGAACACAATCTCACTGCCACAGCCCTAATTATGTGTGAAATCATTTTTTTTTAGCTCGAAACCAAAGCAAACAAGCGCACACAGAGAAGCCCATTCTCTGCGGCCCAGGAGGGGCAGCCTCGCTCCTGTTGGATTACCTCAGGCCTGCACAGAGACCCCGCTGTGTTTCGCAAGCCTCCCGCCTGGCCGAGGTGCCTCCCAGGCCTGACCAGGGAAGCGGTCCACCCCCTCAGGGGAAAGAGTGGGTTTCAGTTTGTTCTGCACGCAAGCCTACAGGAGCCTCACACAGGCCTGGTATACTGTGAGGCCGCAGGAAAGGCCTCTTTGATAAAAGTGGGGTTCCCAGGAGCAACACGGGGCAGAGAGCTTTCCCCAGAAGACAAGGGACGGTTTTCCCGATCCAGTCAAATAATCTTCCACCTTGGTGAAAATTTTTATTTTGTTTTACTATTTTATTTTAGGGTTTAGGGTACCCAAAAGAAGATCATACACATCCTTGCCCATACATGGCCACTTTCTTTTGTTTCCATTTCTTCTTCCCACATCTTTACTCCCATTCCTTCTCCATTGACAACTGAATTCAAATTTGTTTAATATGTATTTTATACATACGTGTGTGTCTTTGAAAAGATAATGCTGTGGTATTTGTGACTTTAATTTATGTAAGTGGTACCGTCAGAGATTCACTCTAACTTCTTCATTGTGGTCCCATATTTGGGAGATGTATCTGTGTTGCTATATAGCCCTTCCATATAGGCCCACTGCGAAACAGTCCATCCAGCACACGCCCCACGACATTGGTCCATTTGCCTGTTAATGGATACCAGGGTTGCCACCAACTCCTGGCTACCACAAATAAAATAATGATGAACATGACCCTTTATGGACCTTTGCAAGAAATCCTTGGACTTATATGTCCAGGATTTGGACTGCTGGCTTGCAACATGCAAACTCGCTTGGTTTTACTAAATACTATGGATTGGCTTCCTGAATGCCTGCAACCAGTTTACACTTTCACCAATAAGGTATCGGGGTTCCTGTTTCCTCACCGTCTTACCAGCACTTGATATTATTCAACTTTCTAATGATTGCCAATATTTGAGTTTAAAATGATACTGCTTTTTAAAATTATTTTTCTTATGGCTACTGAGGTAAAGTATCTTTTCAAAAAGTTCTTAGCCACTCAGGTTTCACCTTCTGTAAATTATCCACTTAATATCTTTCGTTAACCATTTTTATAAGTTTTAAACACACACACACACACACACACACACACACACACACACACACACCCCTGCTGGAATCGTGATTGAAATTGCACTGGACATAGATTAATTAAAGGACAGTTTACATCATAACCATGTTAAGTCATTTGAGCCAGAATCATGATCTACCATTGTGTAGCAGAAATATAATGTGAACCACATATGCAATTTTAACAATTTAGTAGCAACATTTTCTAAGAAATAAAAAGAAATAGATAAAATTAATTTAACCCAATATATCCAAAATATCATCATTTCAACATGTGATCAGTATAAAAAAATCAATGAAATTCTTTGCATTCTTTTGTTATACTAATTCTTCAAAATTCAATGTTTACTTTATACTTATGCCACATTTCAGTTTGAACTAGCCACATTTTAAGTGCTCACGTGGCTAGTGGCTATGGGTTGTATAGCATAACTCTCTTCATTTATTCACATATTCATTTAAGATCTTAATTTTATTTTTAAAATTTTGTTTATAAACATATCAAGAATTTTTTTCATTAAAATTTTTGCTGCAAACGTTACCTCATTTTCTGGTTGGTTTTTCCTGGAGTATAGAAATGCAACTGATTTTTTTCAAGTTGATCTTGAATCTAGTAAATCTGTTAAACTCTCTTAGTAGTATCAGAGGTTTGTAAATTCTGCTGGGTTTTTACATAATTGATCATTTTATCTATAAATGATGACTATTTTAATTCTTCCCTCCTAATTGTTCTGCCTATTATTTGCTTTTCTTGTCTTATTGCACTGACAGCACCTCAATTGCAATGTCAGATAGCAAACATCCTTGTCTTATTCCTAACATTAAAAGGATTGCCTCTAAAATTTCTCTTTCAGTATGAGATTTTGGATAAAATTTATCCAGGGAGTTTCTGTCCAATCTTAATTTTCTAAGAATTTTTAAAATCATAAATAAGTGTTTATCAAAATTAATGTATAGAACTATGCAATAGAATAGATAGAATTGTCTCTTTGTCTTTGGTGTTTTTTTTTCCTCCTTTAGTCAATTATTATGGTGAATTGCATTGACTTTTTTTCTGATTTTGAGCCATTCTTGCTTTCCTGGGATAAATTCTATTTGACTGTGATGTTTTATTTTTTTTAAACACATATTTGGATCAGTTCAATTGCTGCCTCATTTAGGATTTTCACAGGTATAAGTTACACAGGCTTATAATTTTCTTTTCTTGTGATGTCCTTTATGAGTTTTGCAATCAAGATTATGCTAATTTCATGAAATTATTTTATTTCATTCCTATTTTCGGGAAACCTTGTCTAAGATAGGGATTATCTGTCCCTTAGAAATTTAATATAATTATGTGGCCCTAGGGCTTTTTGATATAGGGAAGTCTTTGATTACTATTCTAATTTTTTTTTAATGTCTATTGGTCTATGCAGGTTTTCTGTTGCTTTTTGTGACAGTTTGGTCCAGCTGACCTCCACGTATTTCTCATGGGATAGAATTGGGTCCCAAGGCCACTCACTTGGAATGGAAACTAAGAGAGTAACAATTTAATTTTTCAACCTCTATAGAGAAAAGCAACAAGGAAGAAGGGGTTGGGAATAACACTTATCTGCCATAATCTCTAGAAGACAACATTGCTTAATCTTGTTTTGTTTTCATTTTATCATCCAATCTGATCAGTGAGTTTAACTCATTTGCATTTATTTTAATTACTGGTATACTAGGACTTATTTCAACTATCTTATGTTGTATTTTACTGTATTTATCATCTTATTTTTTACTTATTATATATGTTTTCTCTTTCTTTCCTACTTTCCATTGCATGAATCAGATTTTCTTATGTGAGACTGAAAATTATATATTCTACTTTTATTCTTCTAGCTGGTACCTTAACTTTTTAAGTATCATACTTACTTTTTTTCCATTACCCACTTCTTTTCCCTCTACACTCACTTACCTCTTTCTGGTCTCTACATCTCTTCAACATCACTCCCACCCTGCCATGCTGGTATCACCCAGAATTGGTTCTTGATCATTATAAACAATTTTTCTCCCTTTACTTAAAATTTTATTTTCAGAGAATGACAAATCTTAACAAGTCCTTATTTCCCATGCCTCACTGCTTCCTGATGAGAAATCTGATGTCAATATAATTCTTGTATTTGTAAATGATCTGCTTTTTCTCTCAGTAAACTTTCAGAATTTTCTCCTGTTCAGTGTTCTGAGACTTCTCTGTAATGCCTCTAACTTGAGTATTTGTTTGTTTTGAGTCAATCTGCCCCATTTGGTACTCTGAACTTTTAAAATCCAAGTTCGTTCTTTCTTTAATTTTATGAAATTCTTAGTCACTGTTTAGTTTTTTCCATACACGTTTTTCTCTCTTTCTGGAATTCTTATTTAATGATCTCTACTAAATATCAAGCACTTTACCAGGTGATGAGATTATAGGGCTGAAAAAGCAAAGCCTTCATGGAACTTGCATTATGGTGAGGGGAGATAGGCAACAAACAAATTTCTGTGTAATATGTTAAAGATGAAAACGCCATGGAGAAAAATAAAGCAGGATAAAGGGGGTAGGAGGTCCCAGGTGGGTGTAGGGGTAATGGGAAGGCATCTTTGAGCAAATACCTAAAAGAACTAAGAGAACATTAGTTAGAATTAAGCCATGCAGACATCTAGAAAAGCTTTGGGCAAATGCCTTAGGACAGGAGTATGCTTGTTTGAAGAGCAAATGGCAACCAGGAAAGATGGAATGAATAAGGAAGGGGCAGAGCAGCAGGAAGAAGTAGCTGGGAGCCAGATTAGGTACATCCTTATGGTCATAGTAAGGACTTGGGTCTTTATCCTGACATGATCTGGTTTGCTGTTTAAAAGAAGACTTACCCTGAAAAAGAAAAAAAAAAAGACTCACCCTGGCTGTCCTGTGGATAGTATGGTAAACAAGAGGATCAGAAAAATTAGGAAACTGTTACAATAATCCAAATGATAAATGATGGTGGCTTGGACTTGGGTAGGGAGTGTGGAGGTGGTGGAAGAATGTCAGATGCCGGATATATTTTAACAGTAGAGTTAATGGGATTTGCTGACACACTGGATGCAGCATGTGAAAGGAAGACACGAATCAGCAAAATTCACAAGCTGCAAAGGTTCCAGGCATTATATCCAATCCCAACACTCTCCAGTGGAAGAAGAGATTATCTCTTGCATTTCTGTCTTCAGAACCAGAAAAGCTTCTCAGAAACCACCCAGCAGAATTCTTCTCATGTCTCACTGGCCATAATCGGATCATGTAACTATGCCTAAACCAATCACTGGCAAGAGGACTGACATGACCTTA
This sequence comes from Camelus dromedarius, assembly GCF_036321535.1. Taxonomy (NCBI): domain Eukaryota; kingdom Metazoa; phylum Chordata; class Mammalia; order Artiodactyla; family Camelidae; genus Camelus; species Camelus dromedarius. The sequence continues at coordinate 15,620,827 of NC_087464.1, forward strand.
GACCAGTGGTTCTCCAAGTATGAACCAGGGGCCCCTTTAAATGGATCTATAAGATCAAAACAATTTTCATAATAATATAAGACTTCATATGCCTTGTTCATTGTTCATTCTCTCCTGAGTATACAGTAGAGTTTTCCAGAGATATGATATATAATGATGTCATTGCTCTGACAGCTCGTGAAACATACACTTATGTATTCTTATGTTTTCTAGAATTTTCTAAGGGAAGTAAGCTTAGGGCATAAATAGATGCATTTTTAGAGATTAACTCAGTTTGTTCTCAGTACTTCTACTGTGTTTTTATTGGTTATATTTAGATATACCTGCTATATTCTGTGACCTTACTATCATCCAACAAATCATTATTTTGAAATCCCCAAGTTTCCTTTGCACCTACACAGAAACATAAGAAGCCCAATTTGTTGTCTTGTTTTGAAATACTACCCATTAAATGTTCAAAAGCTTTTCTTAATTTTTAAATTGGATCTCCAACTCTTTCTTTGGTATTCAATAATATTTCATTCTGAAATTTAAAAATTTATTTATAATCTGTATTTTCTAACATTTAAAGATGGGTCATTAGCTTTAAAAGGGGTGCTTAGAAGACTTACTTTCTCAACCCACCGTAGGACTATCTAAGTCCAAAAATCCTGAAAAAGATGAAAGTGATATGTCAGAGTTTGCTGACTACTGGATGGGAGTAATCTACTCCAAAGAAACCGGGAGAAACTGTGAATAAGAAGCAAGAATAGGATGAACGCAATCTCTGCCTTAGCTTTATAGAAATTATTTACCTTATTGTATCTTATGCAAGGGAACATTTCTAAATAGCATTATGGTGTCCAGGGCCAGTCCTAAGGAGAGGCTAGTGAGGTGCCCAGGGTGCAGAATGTAAGGTGGCACTCGTTCCTGGGCTCTTGAGAGTGCAGGGAGGCAGAGTGGGTGCCTCCTTAAATCCTGTGCCCTCAGCACTCCTATCTTCACCCCTGCCCCAGCCCTAGCCCTGATGGGGCCATTTGAGTTGTGGTGATCATTTTAAAACCAGAGTTTAAAGAAAAAGGAATTCAGTATTTTAAACGTAGACATTATGAGCTCTTAAAAAGTCAAAAATTGTTTGTGGAAGCTCTTCACACTAGAAATGAAAAAGCCACAGAAACAGCTGACAGAGTAAGTCCTCAAACTGCATTAATTGAAAGACTAAGAAAGTCTTGCCCAGTTGACATTGCTGAATGCCTGCTGAATGAAAACTCAGTTAAAAAAAAAAAAATCACAGCCACTTCCCAGTGATACAGCAACTTGTGGAACTAACGATTTAGCTGTCAACATGAAGACTGAGTTGATCTCTCATTGGCAGACTTATACATTTGCCTTATAAATGGACGAATGCGCAGGGGTGGCTGGATTGGCTGTGTTGTTTGCATTTGTTCAGGATCAGCACTACCTGATGACTGTAGATCTTTTATGTGAAACCTTGGCAATAGACATGAGAGGTGCTGAAATATTCAAAGTGTTGAAGAACTATTTCAAATCCTATAGTTTACCTTAAGGTTTATCAACCGTGTTGGCATTTGCACTGATGAAACAAAAACGGTGGGTTAAACTGCTGAGGACTTAGCACCTGTACTGATACCATTGTTTGCTCAGGTGACATGCTCTCCCGGGATAAAAAAAATAAAAGCCAGTTTCACTTTAGGATATCCTTGACAAAGAAGTAGAATTATTAACTTTATTAAATCTCAACATCTTTTTTTAACATGACATTTTAATATCCTATGTGCTGAAATGAAAAGTATGTATAAAGCATGCATGATGTATGAAAATGGTTGTCCAGAGAAAAAGCACTAGTACAATGATTGCATTGCAAACTAAACTAGCAGCTTTTTTTTTCAGGGAACATTATTTTTATGTGAAATGACAATTGCCAAACTATAGTTATTCACACTTGTATATTTGGCAGACATTTTCTCAAAAATGGACAAAGTAAGCCTGTCATTTCAAGGAAAACAACCAAGAGTGTTTGTGGCCAATGATGACATTCAAGCTTTCATACAAAAATTCCAATTTTGGAAAACTTGTGTCTGACGCCGTGACTTTGGCAGCTTTCCAACAGAAACTTTTCGGTGGTGATATTAACAAATGTGATTTTATTTTTTGTTGTATAACAAAATGCGTCAACATTTGGAATGTGTGTGTGCTTAGTAAACCAGTATTTTCCAAATTATCACAGATGTGTAGAAGATCCACCCACAGAGAAGGTCCACCAATAGATTTTCCTGCAATAGGATATGAAAAGTTCATTGACCTCATTTCAGATATCACATTACAACTAACCTTTAAAAAACCACCTCCAGAGGGGAGGGTACAGCTCAGTGGTAGAGAACGTACTTTGGATGTATGAGGTCGTGAGTTCAATCCCCAGTGCCTCCATTAAAAATTTAAAAAATAATAATAAATAAACCTAATTACCCCCCCAAAAAAAAACTTTAAGAAAAATAAAATTAACTGTTTAAAAAGAAATCTCTTGTTGAGTTTTAGTGTAGTAGTATCAAAGAAAAATATCCAATTATATGAAAGGGCTATTCAAATACTCCTTTCTTTTTTCTTTCTTTTTTCCCCCCAACCTTATTGAGGTACGATTGACAAAATAAAAATTCTGTTAAGGATGTATAATACAATGTTTTGATACAGGTGTATATTGTGAAATGATGCAACTGAGATAATCAGCGCATCCATCAACTCACACAGCTATCTTTTGTGCGGTAAGATTTACTCTCTTAGTAAATTTCAACTATACATTACATGACTACTCCTCTCTTTTGCAACAAGATACTCTCATGAAATGTTTTTGTATTAGAAAATATACTAATTTCTCATCAAAACATATTATGTTAACATGTAATAGGTCTATTGTTATTTTTAAAAGAATTAATAAATAATTTTTTAATTTTCAGCTTTAATTTCTAACTTGGTAATATTAATTGATATAACACATAGACAAAAACTTGTTAGAGGTCCTCAGTTTTTAACCATCCTGAGACCAAAAGGTCTGAGAACTGCTGGCTTATGCCCAATCAAGATTCACTCTCTGGTGTCCAAGGGTTGTCCAACCTCCCCAGAAGCACATGGCTGCCTTGGAAGTGGTCTGCTACAGCGGCTGCAGAGTGAATGCTGAACTGGACCAGGGACTCCTGGGACACCTCTGGCCAGCAGGACTGCGTGAAGCCCAGTACATGCTGTGGCCAACGGTTGGAGTAAGAGACAGGGGACCTTTCTCCTGAAGCACAAGGAGGCTTTGTGAGGCATGAGGCATCTGCCCTGCAGTGCTTCATGACCTCTTCTGCAAATGGGCAGCCCACGGGCTGTGCAGGCCCTTCTCTATGAAGTGCAACTATGTATTTCGACTCTCCTTACAACACCTCCTCATCCCATCTTTTCACCATGTTTGCAAAGCAAAAAGCCACAGCCAACAATTTAGTTCTCCTGCCTAAACATACAATCATATCACTTACCCATTCAAAACTCAGAAAAATCCAGTGTGTACAGAATAAAGCCCAAATTTTTAACATGCACTTAAAGATTTCCACATTGTGGCCCTGGACTGTCCTTCCAGATTTTCAGAGTAAGTTTAACCTAGTGGTTAAGAGCATGCACTTGGGAGCCAGGCTGTCAGGGTTCAAGACCCAGGCCTACCAACCACTCACTGACCGAGTGCCCTAAGCTGCGATACCGGTGAATGTTTAAAAACAACTGGCTCTCAGGTGGGCTTGACGCCCTGACCTGTAGCATTTGTCAGTTTCCATGGCGTTAATACTTCCACTATGGCCAGTTTTAAGCTACCAACGTGACATCACTAAATTTAGAGTTGAGAAGAGAAGCTTATAATTTGCTCTCAAGAGCCAGTGCAAGCCAGCTCCAGCAGCTCTCTGGACCTTGTGTAAGTTACCTACTCACTCTGAGACAGCTTCCCCATCTGGACAGTGGGGATAATGAGGGCCTAGCTATGGCATTGTTGTAAGCATCAAATTGTATGGTGTAACGGGTCTCAAGCTTTAGCATGCATCAGAATCATCTGGAGGGCTTGTTAAAACACAGATTGCTGGGCCCCACTCCCAGAGTTTTTGATTCTGCGTGTCTGGGTCAGGCTCAAGGGTTTTCATTTCCAACAAGTTTCCTGGCAGTAACATTTTGAGAACCACTAGTTTGAGAACCACTGAGCTCAGTCCTAGCACAGAGATGTACACGCACGTCTCCTCTGTCTGATGCATCCCCACGCATCCCCCACTGTAGCTACCCTGAGCCTCCTGTCTTTCTCTGAACCCACAGTACACTTTTTGCTGCCCCCTTCTCCCTGAACCTAAATGTCATTGTCTCTGCACCACCAATGCTTTTTAAACACCACCTCTCTACTAAAGCCTTCCTTGGATCTTCTACTTAGAAATAACTGTTCCTAACTTGTCTCCAAATTTGCAGTCTTTCTTATTCTTCTCATCAAAGTCTGCCTCCTATTGGAATGACTGCCTCGATACTATTTCTCTTACTCAAGTGTAAGTCCCTGCTGTGCAAAATACTGTCACATCCATCCCTGTCTCCCTAGCCCAGCATCTTATATATAGAAGGAACTCCAACAATGATAATTACTTTCAATCACCTCCCTGTGAACAAGACTCTTCCCAGCGAAGGTAGGTGCCCTGTTCAGGGATATATGACCCATCTCTCAAGCTGCAGGCTTCCTCATGTTCAGCAGAGTCGTGCTAAGGGAGCTCTCAGGCATCCTCTGGAGCTGAATCAATGATACATACATAGAGATAATAGCAAACAAATAAAAATGTTCTTAAGTTAAGGGAAAACAAAAAGTCCTGTAAGGAAAGAAAATGCATGACAGTATTCTACATGGCTCAGCTGTGAAGCACATTTTCACCTTCACAGTAATGCCCTCACTGACATGTCCAAAAGTATGATTTAACTCTATTAGGTGGATGACGGGGACAGAGGGTGTGCGCATATTGGGAGACGGTGGTGAAAGAGAGTTAAATCTTTATTGTCAACACGCTGAGAAGTCAATAGATAATTCCTAGGACCTAAAAACTAAGTAGCACTATGTTCATATCACTTAAGGATATGGAGATGAATTCCAAATGAAAAAGATAAAAGAGTTGAAGTGGTTACCTCTGGGGAATAGAAAACAAAGACGGGCAGGGTCTGATGTGAGAGGCAGGGTAAAAAGCCTTAAAGTATAATTGCCTCTTTAATTTTATTCATGCACAGACGCAAACATCTGTGAAAAAAATAAAAAACTAAATGTTTTTTTTAAAGTGACAAAGAAGAACTTATTACAAATCTATGATAAGCAAAACAGTGTGGCACTGTCATAAAGAGAGACACATAGACCAATGAAATAGACTAGAGATCTCAGAAACAAACATGGTCAAATGATTATCAATAAAGGTGCCATTCAATGGAGATCATTCAACAGAGAAAGGATAGTCATTTCAACAAATGTTGTTAGGAAAGCTGGATATCCACATGCAAAAGAATAAAGTTGAACCTTACATCATACACAAAAATTAACTCAAAATAGATCAAAGACCTAAAACTATAAACCTCTTAGAAGAAAACATAGTAAAAAAAATTTCATGACACTAGGTTTTGCATGGATTTCCTGGTTGTGACACCAAAAAAAAAAAAAAAAATAGGCAATAAAAGAAAAAATAGGCAATAAAAGGAAAAATAGACAAATGAGACTACAACAAAATTTAAAACTTCAGTGCATCCAAGGACACAATCAGAGTGAAAAGGCAACCTATAAAATGGGGGAAGATATTACAAATCATATATCTGATAAGGGGTTCATAATCCAGAATACATTTTAAAAAATCTTATAACTCAACAAAAACCACAAATCCCCCAAATAACACACTTATAAAATGTGCAAAGGGCTAGAATAGATGTTGCTCCAAAGAAGATATACAAATGGCCAACAAGCATATGAAAAGATGCTCGACATCACTAACCATTAGGAAGATGCAAATCAAAACCACAATGAGATAGCACCTCAGATACATTAGGATGGCTGTCAAAAACAAACAACAACAGAAACAGAAAATAACAAGTGCTGGTGAGGATGCGAAGATATTGGAACTCTTGTGCACTGTTGGTGGGACTGTAAAAATGGTGCATCTGCTTTGTAAATAGTATGGAATTTCCTAAAAAAAAAATTGAAAATAGAACTACTGTACAATCCAGCAATTCCACTTCTGGGTACTTATCCAAAGAATTGAAAGTAAGGTCTCAAAGAGATATTTACACACCCATGTTCACAGAAGTATTATTTATAATTCAGTGGTTGAATATACGAAAGAGACAAGGGATTACCAGCATGAGGTCCTGAGAAGACGACAGGTTAGGGGGTGGTGCACAAGCCCCCCAGGTGAGCTGGAGGGTTGGCCTCAGAGAAGCCGAAGGAGGTTCCACTCTGGCAACAGGAAGTTGGCAGAGAGGGCAAGTGAGGACACTGTCAGGCTTGGAAGTTGCAGAATGTTAATCCACAGCTTCACCTCTCTCTAGGAAATATGAGGGCGGTGCAGGAGTTTAGGGGGCTGCCAAAAGTGGTACTGAAATGATAGGCTGAGTAAGAGGAAAGGAGAGCACTGAGGGCCAGGAAAAGGCGAGATCCCAGTGACGGTGTCAAGGGATGGGGGCCAAAGGTGTGCAGAAGGAGAGAGCGCTGTGGTCGGAAAGCAGGATGCTTGGACTAGGGGTTTGTGCGAATGATAAGCCCAAGGTGAGAATCAGGGAGTGAGAGGCGAGGTGGGCACAGGAGAAGCCTAAAAATTGAGGCTGCAGCCACCAAATGAACCAGGTCTCCTGAATCACCACCCTGCTCCATCAGTCATCACCAACCCTAAGGATCGGTGCAGCACGCCGAGAGCTGAAAACACAGAGCCAAACAAATCCCATGCCCTTTGCACCCTGTTCCCCAGCCTGAGGGAGTATATGCTGTACCCAAAAGGTGATCTTAGAGCTAGAAGAGTATCAGTCAAAGCTGGAATAGAATTTAAAGAAAGTGGGGTGATACTCCTGTACTTTTAATAAAAAAACAAGAGACAGTGGCATGCTTTGTCCAGGAAGGCACGTCTACCTGGCTGCTTTCAGACCCGCCCCGCCCCCCCCCTCCAATCTGCCTCACCTCGTCGCACTGGTGTTGTTCCTTTAGCACAGCTGTTCTCACATTTTGTAGCATGTTGGAATTACCTGGGGAACTTCACAAAAACCATGGCCCGGGTCCCACCTCCAGAGATTCTGGCTGAATTGCAACTTCAGAGCTGGAGCAGCTGCCTCCCCCAGCACCCAGGCGACACCCACTTCCAGGGCACAGCCAGTTGCAGGAGCAGCCAGTTCTGGACCATTCTAGAGAACAGCAAATAGGCTTCCCTTCGCCTTTCAGAACTGCAAGGCTCTAGCCCAGACCAGAAAGAAAACAGCATAAAGCTGAGTTTGGTTAATGCCTTTGGGGCCTGGATACCCTGCTGGGTTTGTACATTTTGAGCAATCAGGCTGGACAACGTTCCCCAAAGAACTGATCAGGTGGAGGAGGGCAGGAAGAAAGGCCAAGTGACTTCAGGAGTGGTATGAAATTGAGCAAGAGGGACAGTCAATCCTACTAGGAGAAGTGACCCAGACGGCAAACAAACAGGGCAGGGTGGACTGAGACCAAGTAATGCGGACAGCTCAGCGGTCACAGAATGCACCAGAACCAACAGAGCTGCATTCTCTCCGCACCTCCAGAGACCGAAACTTTCCACTAGGGACAGAGCATTTGGAGACAGCATGACGTGGCCATCCCAAGACAAAGCCAGAAAGTCAACGAGTATAGGGGACATGACATACAGTCTTAACCTCAGGAAGGAATTCATGCTTAGGCTCGAACCAGCACAGGGGTGGAGCCAGACTTCATGGGGGCTTTTGCAGGGCAAAGGGAGGCCTCCCTGTGTCCCTAACTGCATCATCCACAGTGGTACCCAGGACCACCAGATTCACTCACTCCTCCCACAAGGCTCTGTTGGCCACCATCTGCACCCCACACATGGCCTGTTTGCTTATCTCTGCGCCTCCCAAACCTTGTTCACTGAGGCACCTCAGAGCCCAGCAAAAGAGTCAGTCGTTAAGTTCCTAAGGAACACATGAATGAGAAGGAGAGGATGTATCCACTGTTCTTAAGCAAAGAATCAATAGCTCTTAGTTGGGGGAAGTTTTTTTGGGGGGGGGGGGTTACTCCAGAACTGCTAAAGCAGGCCCTTTGGGTGATTATCACTTATATTCCTAGTTAGGAATCACTGCCCTACAATCGAAGGGTCTCATAATTTAGCCAGTATAAGAATCACCATAAGTGCTTGGTTAAAATGCAGACTTGAGCCACAGACTATTTGGGAAAAAAACCTAAAAAATAATATCCAGTAGTATCAAAAATACATGATCCATCGGGTGGGTAAGTGGATAAACAACCTACATGTTTATTTTCAACAAAAGGACCAAGGTAAATCAATGGTGAAAAACTAGTCTTTTCAACAAATGGTGCTGAAAACCTGAATATCTGTCAGAAAAAAAGTTAACCTTAACTCTTACCTCACACCACACAAAAAATCACTCAAGATGTATCATAGACCTAAACATATAAGTTAAAACTATAAACTTTCTAGAAGGAAACAGGAGAAACTCTTTGTGACCTTGATAGGTAAAGGTTTCTTAGGACACCAAAAACACCAACTATAAAGGAAAAATTGGAAATCTGAACTTTATCAAAACTGAAGACTTCTGCTCTTTGAAAGTCACTGTCAAGAAAATGAAAAGGGAAGCCACAGACTGGGAGAAAATATTTGCAATACTTATATTCCACAAAGGACTTCATCCAAAATGTACAAAGAACTCAAAGTTCAGTGAGAAATTCAACCACACCCTGTACATACACAACGGGCAAAAGACTTGCACAGACATTTCATAAAGAAGATATACAAGTGACCAACAAGCACACCAAAAAAGTGCTCAGTATTAATCAATTAGGGAAATGCAGAATTGCAACCACAGTGAGGTGCCTCTATACACTCATTTAAATAACTAGAATTTAAAAGACTGACAGGCACACATACAAAAACTGGAATGATACAGAGATTAGCGCGGCCCCTGCGCACGGACGACATGCAAATTCATGAAGTGAATGTTCTGATAACAAGACTTGGGCTGGTAGAAATTGTGAAATAACATTTTGAAGAATTATGTCTGGTTTTCAACGCTTAAAATTTTAGAAAATAAAAATGAAAGATTTCAATACGTCTACAACTTTACACTTGACTAAATATCTACATTTTATACCAAATATCATTTGGTTCATATTTAGGTATCTTCAGAAATAAACTGCTCAGTTTCTGATTTTCCAGTAATATTAGAATATCACCTTTGTGCATGAGCTTGTCATGAACTTTTTGACTTTTTTGTTTTAGGAAAAAAAGCATTTTTTTAACAAGTAAATTTTTTAGTTAAAGTTAAATATATATGTACGTATATAATATATATGGCCATAGGTACATATATATTATCTATACATATATATTAAACATAACCCATAACTCCAACACAAATACATATATTTATTATACATTATATATTTTTAAATTAAAGTTAAACTATATATTTTTATTAATTATATATACATATAATACATATTACATATATAATAAATAAAAGGCTGACAAAATCAAGCGCTGGTAAGAATGTGAAGCACCTCAAACTCTCATACATTGTTCATGGGAATTCAAAATGGTACAACTACTTTGGGAAAGTTTTTGATTGTTTCTTATTAAATTGAACATGTGCTTACAGTATAACCCAACAGTTCCACTCCTTGATATTTACCCAAGAGAAATAAGACACAAGTACACACACATGAACATACACACAACTTGCTTGTAACAGCTTTATTCACAATATTCTGAATCTAGAAACAATTTAAATATTCACCAACAGGTAAAATGAATAAACAAAAGCACCTGCTCTAACTCTGATTTCTCTTAAAGCCGTTACCTGTTTTCCAGGTGGGCCCTGCCCTGCACAGCACAGCTATGGATGATCAGGCCTTCTCCTATGACCTGGCCCTTGATCCCCACCTCCATTCCCCATTCCTGGCTCTTCCTAGGTCTTGATAGACTTCCTAGACTCTCAGGGATGGACCCAGGCCAACACCCCATGACTTCCCTGGACCAAAAATGAAACAATTTGAAGCTTCTCAGGCCCTAGTCCCAACACAACACCCTGGATTTTGTTATATGGGCCTTGCCTAAGGAGACAGCTTGGAATCTCTTAGCCTGTATCCTCCCCTTGTCCCAATAAGCCAGGAATTATCTCCCTCCCTTGCTGAGTGAGGAAGGGCAGGCTTCCTGGAGCCAGGCCGAAGCCACAACTGGGAAAGCTGAGCCCTGTGGCTCCAATTATGCCTCCCTGAGTCCTTGCTCTCACCACAAGAGCTGCTCCATTCTTTTCTTGTAATCATACTCTGTTTGTATCATCTTTAGGTATCAGTAGAGCTCCTCAGTGACCAGCTGAGCAGGTAAGCCTGCAAGGGGTTCCAAAATGGGAAGTCTGTAGCCTGCAAGACCACAGCCAACTCCAGTGATGCCTCCACTTTTGGAAAGCCCAGTGGTCTCCAAAATCTGATCCCAGAAGACAAGGAATAAAGCCAGGAGGAAGGAATGGGGCCTTTTGAGGAGCTAACAGTCCTAGAGCCAAGAGGACACCTCACCCTGGCAAGCACCTGAACCCACTGCTTTGTGTCAAAGACTTGAGCACATCTTAAGTGGGGCCTCCAGTCCCCAAATGCCCAGGCAAGGAACACAGGGAGGAGGTGGCTCTCCTCTCTTTCCAAACAGCAGGCCTAGACCACAGGCAAATGGCTAAATGTTCCACCAAATGTTCAAGACCCCTATCAGAGTATGAAGGCTGTTCTGGCAACAGGGATCCAATATGGGCTCATCCAGGACCCCCAGTGCAATATATCACCCTCATCTATTCTGGGAAACATTCTGACACCTAAAGAAGGGATCCCAGTGATTGAAATAGCCAGATGGAGCCCAAACCTTACTCCACCACTGAAAGATTGACTAAAAGCAGTAATTATGCCTTTCACAATATTCCAGCTTTTCATCCACCTGGCACATAAGATTACATTTTCTCTCCCCCAATAGCTGGATGGGGTCACATGACTAGTTCTAATCAGTGAACTGCAACCGGAAGTGACATGTGCCAATTCTAGGCTGGAGTACTTGATTGCTGATATACGACATTTTGGAACTCTCTTTTCCCTCTGCCACAGAAACCAGCAATGTTCCAGATGGTGGGTGCTCCGTCAGCCTGACATGAAGGATGACAACCTGATGCAAAGCACCCAACTATCCACAGCGGACATGGGCAGAAACTAAATCTTTGTTATTTCAGGTCACTGAGATTTGGACACTGTTGTTACTGCAGCATAACCAAGCCTGTCCCAACTGAAACATGGGCCAAAGGCCAACCAGTACAGCACAAGGTCAATATCACTACTCTCTATGACCCACACTGCCTTGTACTCCAATCATCCACTTTAAATTTTGGGTCCAAGTCAATACCTTAGTCTTAAAAAAATGAAAAAATAAAGATGCCATAGAATCCTGCCCAGCTCAAAGACTCCAAGTCAATGATCTCTGAGCCAAAGGTATCAGCTCTTCAGGATTTGGTAGATTCTGGTGGAAGGTTAGGGTCAGGGTTAGGCAGCTACAAGTGGCAAAGCTAAGGCTGCCGACCAAATACCAGAAGTTGAACCATGACGTGTGAACGGATGTCTGACATCAGACTCTGGAGCTTGAACATTTCTTGCCTGATGAAAGTAGATGACTCTACCTCTTCTGTGGTTTCATCTTATTCAAGGAGAACTCCCATCTGTGGGTCCTGGCTTGATGGCCCTGCTAGGTCACCATCCTCAGCTTTATGTTCTCATGAGTCCTAGCAGTACTCCTGCTCTCCCATCAATTTTCTAACTTGCTATTTCATGGGATTTGTAGTTTCTAGCCTTTCTTTGCTCTCCACCCTTGCCAAGTCAAGCCCCAGGCCATGGCCTTGGCCTGTCATCACCCTTCTCTCCCATCATTTAAACATCTCCCAACCACACCATCTCCAGGAAGTTCTCCTTACTGATAGCGGCTGACTGGTCAGTACTGAGGCCTCAACCCACCCACCCTTACAGTTCCCATCCATTCCTGTTCGTGATTATATACTTTACACATCTTTACTGTCTTATAAAGCTCTAATTTGACCCTTTCAATCAAGTGGGCAGGGAAGGGGAAAGAATAAACGGAAGTTTATGAGTCTCTGCAATGAGCTAGTTGCTCTCTTTCACTCAATCCTCATTCAGGCAAGATTGTGAGAGGTTAAAGTCACAGTCTCTGGAAGCTAATTGTCTGGCATTGAATCTCTGCTCTGCCTTCCACTTGCTATGATTTAGGGCAAGGTACTTGACCATTTTTTTGTAAAACAGGAATAATTTGTGATGGCCATTAACAAATCCTAAGATTACTATACTTACTAAATGAGTTACTAGACATAAAATGCTTAGAACAAGGCTTAACACAGAGTGCTCAATGCATGTGAGTTATTATGATTCACTTATAGAGTCTCTAAATGTGCCAGACACAGGAGACACAAAGGAGAACAAAATAGACCTATTCATTCATTCAACAAATATGGATTGGGAGGCTGTGTATGGGCCCACACTGTGGTGGGAGCTCAGATGTGTGTCCCTACCCTCATGAAGCTCAGAGTCTGGTAAGAGAGGGCAGTGGACACTATACAAGTAAACAGCTCAAAATATACACCAGCAAGCAGTTGTCTAGACCAGGAAGGGAAGGAATGAGATGCTGTAATAGAAACTGGGGGAGGCAGAGAAGTTGAGTGGTCAGGGAAGGCCTCTGTGACATATAAAGTACAATCTCAAGAAGAAATGGAGCCAAAACACAGAGGAGAAGCACAAGGTGACTTGTGGGGAGATGAAGTGAGAGAGGCAGGACTAGGTCATTCTGGCACTATTGGCCATCGTGTCCTGAGTGCAACCAGAAGCCACTGGATGCAGAGAAGCAGCAGGAGCCCACCCTGCATCTTTCTATGGGATACTACCATTCCTCTTTTACTGAGGAGAAGACTGAGGTCCAAGGTCACATCGCTGGTAAATGGTGCAGCTGGAACTAGAACAGGTCTCATAAGCCCTAGTGAACTTGACAATTCACCCTGCCCTGCTTACTCACTCCTGTCCTGTACAGCAAGAACCAAGTGCACAAGGTAACAGCTTGTTACTTCCAAAAGCCCTTCACCTGCTCGTAAGGTCGTGGTACCTGCCTTGATTTAAACTCACACCACACCCAGGACTCCGCCATGTGCAATTGGGTGTCCACCAGAAGTCTTCATGCCAATGGCTTCGGCAAACGAACTGCTTCCCCGCACCTCTTCCCACCATTTTTTCCATCCCCTGCAGCCACCAAGAGTTGACACCCAAGCCAATAACCACAGGTAAACGTGTTTCTCCCTGGGACACAGAGTTAAACACACAACACACAACCACAGAGATGAGTCTTGGGCCCAGAATGGAAGGGACCAAGGTGCCAGGGATGACAAATCCCCCGAGAATCCAGCTCGAAGCTCCCCCGAGAGACACCCCTCCCCAAAATAGGCAGAGGGGTCAGGAACACCCATACAAACAGCTGATCCACAAAACCCCACTGTACCCACGGCTTTCCCCACCTCAGCCCCTTCTATTTTTATCAGGAGGGTGAGAGGGGGTTGCCAGGCGGGGCTACACTGCTGTTTATGTCTGAAATTTGAAAAGATGCACAGTGTACTTGGGAGAAGACGTTTGCAGTTAAAGGAATTTCGAAGGAGAATTTCAAACCCAGCGGGGTGAATAGGTGCCTTGTGTTCTGGCTTTTGACTCTGGAAAAGCCACGTTTCCAACCCAGGCCTGCAGAGGGGCCAGGAATGAGGGGGGAAAATGCATGGGTGTGAGATTTGGACAGGCAGTGGGACCCAGCTCATCTGGGCACAGGCAACAACTGATTTTCAGACTGAGGGTGCTTGGGGTGGAAGCTTTCTGCTCCTCCAGTGTAATTTCTATTTACTTATCCCCCGGGTAATTCATAGACTTTCCTTGCCCTCTTGGTCTTCCCTGATTCACTCCACTCAGTGCTAAACTTTCTCTTCTCTGCATCTATCATCTATTTCCTCTTGATCAGTGAGTTTTACCAAGTATTAATTTTTATATACATATATATATATATATATATTTGTTTGTTACGGCTTTAAGTCACTCTAATTTGTCAATTATCTGTTTCCAAATTAAATTGTAAGCATCCCTTTGGTAGCTACTAATCTTCTGACACACACACACACACACACACAACTTAGGACCTGATCGAGCATTTTATAAAACTCTGTAGGCACAATAGCGGAACTCGATGGCCCTATTCCTGCAATTGTGGAAAATGGGAAGCAAGAAAGAGAAACAATTAAGTGACACCCCCACCCCAATAAGCTGAATGAATTTTATCACGTATCTTTTCTCTTCTTCATCCCTCAAAGGTTAAACTGGCTCTGACACAGCTCTGTGGAGAACTTCTAGCCTGAATTACATAGCCTTTATTAAGCCAGGGATCTTCAGGAAGGCTGATGTGACTTTTGAGGGGTTGAAAGTCTGACTTGATCTGGGGCCTAAGGTTGACTTGGTGCCATGGTTCCATGATGAGACCTGGCCAGTGTATATAAGAAGATTATAGCTGTTGATCTTATTTCTTTGCACCTAAGGGTAATGCCACAAAGCACTAGCCTCATATATGTGCCTATGGCTGCAAAAATGCAACATTAAAAATAATTCATTAGCCACAAAGCCACAAAATGCTGTTGCCATGCAATCAAACTCTAGCTCTGTCTACACCTGACAAAAGTTCATCGCTTGACACTTGTCTACATTTCTTTTCCTCTAGAACTCCCTTGCATGCATCACTTTTCCTTGGTGTCTCAGGGTCTCTGATATTCCCTCCCTGTTTCTGAGTATCCTTGCATTTCTGTACAGCAACCTCTCTTCTTCCCCCTTTTCTGTCCCTTTACTTTCTCCCTTAATTAGTTAGAGAATGCAATTAAAGCATTATTTTAGCATTTGTTGACCCAAATTTAGCGTTGCCTATTCTTATACTAAAACCAGATGCGTGGAATTGCAGGCTGAGCATTTCCCCAAGCCCCAGCCCCACGTTTCCCTCTGCCTGCTGGCCACCTCTCCCTGGATGTCCCTCCACCTTGGAAAACCCAACTTGTCTACAAGGGACTCGCTGTTTTTACTCCCCAATCCAGCTGCCCTTCCCGACTTCCCTGTTGCTGACAGGGACTCCCCATTCCCAGTTATTCAGCTTCAGAAGGTTGAGGCCATATTTGATTCTTGCTTCTCTCTCTCTCCTTCAAGATCAGTGCCTTTGATTCTTCCTTTTAAATGCCCCTTTCTGTCCGTTCTCACTGCCAACATTGTAGTATTTTCCCACCTCCCATAGACGGGTTTTGCCTATCCTTCAGTGTTTTGACACACATTATATTTTAAATTTTTAAATTAATCCTCATTTGATATTTCATAAAAATCTAGATATTTGGCTTCTCAAGGAAAACAACAATAACTACTGCTACTACTGTTACTACTGCTAGTCCCTGATCCAACAACATTAAGCCTGAACTTCTGAATGGCGACATTCAGTTGGAGCTGGCTAGCGGCTGTCCCTTTGGATGGGGCACACACTCTCCAGTTTGCCTCTGGTTTGAGTGAAAGAAGCCAGACAAAAAGGAGTACTCGTGGGAAGATGACATTTCTACCAAGCAAAAAATAGATAAAACTGGTCTGTCAGTGAGGTCAGAATAGTGATCTCCCCGGGGTAGGGAGGGGCTGGGGGATACAGACTAGAAGAACCTTCTAAAGAGCTAAAAATGTTCTACATCTTGATTTGGTTGCGATTACAATGGTGTTTGTTGATGTAAAAATTAACTGATTGTATACTTCAGATGCACTTTATTCTATGTAAATTGTATATCAAAAGAAAGAAAGGGAGGGGGGAAATGTTGGTAGAGTACCTAGCCTAGTACCAGGCACATAGTAGGTGATCAGTAAACAGCTGATATTAACATTCTCTTTAAGTATGAGGGCTCTGAAGCCAGGTGGCCTGGGTTAGACGCCTGGTTCTGTCATTTAGCAAATACATGAACTTAGCAGCTTATTACCTTCCCTGTCCACAGTTTCTTCAGCAGTGAAATGGAGCCAGCAAGACTTCACAGGGTCATTGTGAGGTTTAACGAAGCACTCAGCACAGGGACTAGCACATAGTACGTACGCACTAAATGTTACTGTGAAATAGAGAAAATTCTGACATATGCTGCAACAGGGAGGAAACTTACAGACGTTATGCTAAGTGAATAAGCCAGTCAATAAAGGATTAATACTGTGTGATTCCAGTTATATGAGGTACTTAGAGTAGTCAAATTCATAGAGACAGAAAGTAGAATGCCAGTTGCCAGGTGCTGGAGCGACAGAAGGAATGGGGAGTTAGTGTTTAATGGGTACAGCGTTTCAGTTGTGAAAATGAAAAAGTTCTAAAGATGGATGGTGGTGATGGTTGCACAACAATGTGCATGTACTTAGTATCACTGAACTGAACTGTGCACTTAAAATAAAATGATAAATTTTACGTTATGTGTATTTTAACACAATAATGAATAAATAAATAACAAACAAATAAACAATAACTATAACCATGATGATGAGGCTGTGCTAGCCCATGAAAGAACTGAAATTCTATTTTCTTAAACTTGGGATTTCGAGGCTAGACAGAGAACCCTACAGCATTTTGATAATGCCTATTTTTGATGACTATTTCAAGATTAAAATGCTAACAAGTAAATGTCCTAAAAATAAAAGATAATCAATCTGCTTAAATGTGGATTTTTCCCTGTATATATTCTGGGTTTTCTCTCCGTAAAGGAATGCTCATTAAAAGAAAAAAAAAAACCGAATAAACCAAGAGCAGCAACTAAAATGTCAAGACGACTATTCCCCAGCACTGCGTACCAAATGAGTGCCCAGTTTTGTGCGGGAAAAGTCACGCCCGTGTCTTAGCAGATCACTTTCAAACTATGGGGTTGCTGTCTATCCCTCTTATATTTCATATCTAGCAAGCGTTTGTTTGTGGGACACCATATTTGTTCATTTTATATGCATTCTGTATCTAACCACACTGTATAAAAATCTGAGAGAAAAATTTTTCCGAATGACCCAATGTTTATCAATGAAAGAAAATAAAAACATCAAGCCAATGTGACAAGGGCTGAGAGGTCCATCCCAAAAGACTGACAGCTGGAATAAAGGAAAGAGCAGGGAAGAGCCAGCTCAGGTCTGGGAGTGGGAGGCGCCCTATAGGATTCAGGGTCAGAAGAAAGAAGGTGAGGAGGCTCCCAGGAGCGCGGCTGGGGCTGGGGCTGCCTGGGGAAGCATCCTTCTATCCCTCCTCTTACCCCAGACCTGCTTGAAAAATGTTGTAATTGGTGACGATGATGAAGACGATGACAACTATGATGATACAAGCCAACACGGTAACACCCCACTTAGCATCATTCCCTGCGTATTCTCACTGATAAAACACAAGTGAGTCACGCAGTAACAAGTAAAATGCTTGCCATCATTTCCTTTTTTATAAATGGCAAGGTTTATTGAAAATAGAACCTGTGATGAATTCAGGGGGAGAAAAATCAAACTGAATCTTCAAGAAAGGAGAGTTTCCATAAATGTGCCCTTCAGTTTCCATGTCTTAAGTGACACAGCACTTTCCTGTGACCATACGTCATTCTTCCACACAGTCCTGTGTGGAATCATAAGTGTTTCATTAACTTACCCCATGCTTTTTATTATTAGAACACTTCCTTCTGAGTTTGTCTCTCGCACAGTGTTAAAGAAATAAAATGGCACTTTTCAAATGTTCTACTAGTTCTCAGAAGACTCCACTCCCCAGCCCAGTTCTGCAATAAGAAGGCTTTTCTATATCATATTTCTATGGCCCTTTGCTTCCAGAAAGGATCACAACATTTTTCTACACACATTACATATAGTATTAATCACCGCCAACACTCCTATGAGGTGAGTATTTTTAGTTTCTTTTACAAACTCAGAAACCAGCGTGCAGAAGAGAATGTACTTTTTCAGGGACATCGAATTACAGTGGAAGGGGGCAGGGAAGAAAACACCTTGAGCCAGATCATTTGCTAGGTTCTGACATCCCAGCTCTTATTCTAATTCTCACAACAATTCCATAAGGTAGCTCTGTTTCACAGATGAAAACACCAAGACCCAGAGAGGTTACAACACTTGCCCAAGATCTCTGTGCCAGAACGGGGATTCACATCCAATGCTCTTGAGTACACAGGAAACCTCCCCTTCCTCAACTCTGTCTTTCTTCTTGAGAAAGGAAGCCCTTTCCTGGTGGCCAGCATGAACACAGTCTGATGGTTTCAATTGTTCACAAGTTTCAATATCAACCAAAAGCTTGATGTAGCCCTGAAACTCAACAATCTTTGGCAGCACCAGCAGGAGTGAAATGCCCAAGTTGTGAGACGGAAGGTTGTCCTGGCTCCACCCTGGTCAGGGCACAGCTGGGCTTGAGCATCAGGTGATAGGAGTTACATGTTAGAGGGGCATCTACAAACAGGAGTTTCCAGAGAGCGAGGAAGCCAGAGGAAACACCTTTGGGAAATAGTTGAGGGACCTGCAGGCATTCTGCTGTAAGGAGAGACATAGAGGGGTGATATGAGAATCCCCTTGGGCTAAATGAAGGCTGTTCTGCAGAAGTTGGGACACAAGTGTTGTCCCAGAGAGCAGGCTAGACCACTCGCTTGTACAGGGGTATTGGAAAGATGCTTTAGAGGAATTCTGCAATCATCTTGTACTGGGGCTTAATGAGACACGCCATGGTGATACAGTTAGACAGACTGGGAGACTGGCCATCCTCTAAGAGTCAGTTTAATGGAGAGTGGAAGCCAGCCTCCAAGATGCCCCCCAGCAATCCCCTCCCCCTGGTTTTCACATCCTTGTATGTCCCCTCCCGCACTAATTCAGGGCTGGCCCTGTGTGACAAACAATACAGTGGACATGACAGTGTGTGACTTCCAAAGCTAGGACACAAAAGCATTATGGATTCCCCTTGGCTTCATGTATCACTCACTATGGTGGAAGCCAGGCATCATACCATGAGGCAGATCCACTGGCAGGCACCGTATGGTGAAGAACTGGGCCACTGGCCAACAGCCAACACCGACTTGCCAGCCAGGTGAGTGAGCTACCTTAGACCTGGGTATTCAAGCCCCAGTCAAGCCTTCAGCTGACCAAGCTACAGCTGACATCTGACTGCAGCCCTATTAGACAGCCCAAGCCAGAATGCCCAGGTGAGCATCTCCCAAATTCTTGACCCATAGAAACCATCAGAGATACTAAATGACTCTTGCTGTTTTTAGCCAATAAGTTTTGGGGGTGGTGTGTTACACAGCTATAATAACTCCATAATACTACGGAGCCATGGCCGTAGTGGTGAAGGCTGTCTCTGGTGCCCTGTTCTAGAACACCATCCCAGGCTGAGAAAAGACACAAGAAAAATTGTCCTCAACATTGTCTAAGAGCCCTCCCAGCTCTGAGATTCTCTTCTTCCGTAACTTGGTGATTGAATGAGTAAACCTGCCGAATGATGCCAGCACAGTGCTTCCCAAACATCAGCAGGCATAGAAAACACCTGGGAGATCGTATGAAAATGCAGATTCTGAGTCAGGAGGTCTGGGGTGGGCCTGCGAGGCTGCATTTCCAACAAGCTCCCAGCTGACAATACTGGTCTGTAGACACTTTGAGCAGTGAGAGGTTAGAACTTGCCCATGACAGCAGACCGGATCAGGAAGCCTGAAAAACGCAGTGGGCAACTACAAAGTATTCAAGCAGAGGAGAGATGCCCAGGATCAGAAACACTACACAAGGAGTTCCTTGTGTAGACTCCTGCATTGAATGGGGAGCATCCATATGCCACCAAGGGCCTTCTGACACTAATGTCCTTTGAGTCTCTGAACACAGTCTTTAAAGTGTCCAAATGCTTCCCCATCACACTGGGTTTTCAGTAGCCTGTAGGGCATGCAGTGTGGAGTCATGCCAACCTGCACTCATTCGCTACCTGGGTGGCCTCTGAGTCTCAGTTTCCTAGTGTGTAAAATGGGAATAAGAACCACCTGCTAGGCCGTTGTATCAAGTTGTGTCTGGCACATAATAGGTGCCTACTATATGCTTCTTAGCCTCATTACAAACTAGATGATCAATAAACATCCTCTCCCTTTATTACAAAGATTAATTATCTAATTAATATTTGTCCTTAAATTGAATTGTCCTTCACTAACCCCACATGTCCTGGGATGTATGTCAGATATGACCCCATTTTACAGATGAGGGTGTGGTTTGTTCTTACCTAGAGCATCAAGTGAATAAATACTGACATAAGAATCCATGACCCTTCTGTTGGAATTTTAAGAACTGTTTCTTTTCCTAAAGGATCATTTCCCCTGGTCTGGACATTGGGGTCAGTAACTAATAAGATTTCACCCCATCTGTTTGTCTGAGGAAAGACACTGTTTCTCCCTGAGGGGCTCTGGTCACCATGATGCCAGCAGTACCCAAAGTGCTCTGACTTGGAGACCTGACTTGGAGACACCAGCAGACTCAGGTAGAACAAGGGTCAAGCAGAGAACTGGCAAGCGATGAAACACCTTAGCCCCAGTTCCCGGGCCCAGTGGGTGGAGTGGGCATCACGCTCTTCCCAGGCTTCACTGCCCTGTGCAGGGAAGAGGGGCACTCCAGAGAATATGCTGGCCCAAGGCCAGTCCTGTCCCCCCCAGCAGAGACAGCTAGTAAAAACCCACACAATTCCAGAGTCGTCACCTTGGGGAAACTGAGGCACTCTGGCTCCTCTTTATCAAGGAAAAGCTCAGCCTGTTATCTCTGTAACAGGCAGCCCACAAAGATCCTATTTCTTGCCCTTCATTCAGTCCTGCCCAACGAAGGGTCAGGCGGCTTCTCCCACACTGACCAAGGTCACTAAATCTTAATGTCAGTCACCAGCAGCTTCCTCCATAAGGATCCTGATGGCCACCAGCCAGCCTAGGTCCCCCCAAAAGTGCTGCAGCTGAACTAGCAGCTTGTGTAGCAGAGAGAGCATGACCTTGGGTCTGAATTCAGACCCCACCTTGAGAGGTAACTCCATCACCCTCTGAGCCTCAGTTTTCACATCTTTTGCGGTGGGGGTGGTTGTAATATTTACCTCATTGGGCTCTTTGAGAAAATTAAATGAGACATTAATGTATGTCAAGCAACAAGCTCAAGAGCTGTAAGTTCTTTTATTCTTTTGCCTGGAAACAAAATTATTGAGGAGGGTGCTCCCTGGAGCTACAGAAGTACTGGAGAATTCCTCCTCCGTTTGAGACGTCCTTGGTCTGTCCTGGATTTTGAAGACCCTCACTCAGCCTTTGGCCCTGAGGCTCCCAGCCCCCAGCACTACTCTCCGCTGCCCCCTAACCTCCTCCGCTGCCCCCTAACCTCCTCCTCTCCCCGCACTACGCGGCCAACTCGGCGCACTACATTCCCCAAAACTTTCAGCCAGCTCTTCACGAGGGTCCTTCCAAATCGTGGCCTGCGGGTAGAGGGCCGCGCCCCTCCGGATCCCGTCTTGCGGGGCATCAGCTGCAGACCCCGCGCCGGCGCCAGGAAGCCGCGTCCGGCCGCGACGACCGCGGAGCCGGGTCCGCCAGGGCTGCTGTGCGGGTGCAGCCTTCCGGGGCCCCTCCGACTGCGGAGCGGCCGACCGCATTGCAGACGCGGGCCCTCCAGCCCTTCCCGCGCCGCCGTCTCCCCGCGGGCCCTGGAGCTGGCGGGGCCGCGCCGCGCAGGGAGCGCTCCTCTCGCGCCCTGCGCGCCCGGCGGCTTCCCCAGCGGCGCGCCGGTCCGGAGCCGGGGTCCAGCGCGCTCCAGACGCCTCTGCCTTCCCCTCCCCCGTCGGCCGCCCCAAGGGTCCCCCGGGGGTGGGGTTTCCCTTCGCGCTCGCCCCCTCCCGCCCCGCTCCCGAGCCCTCCCCTCCCCCGCCCGCCCCTATGTATGTGTCACCGCGCGCCGTGCCCGCCCACCTACCTTCCCGCCGCTCCAGAGGGGCTCGCAGAGCTGAGGACGCGCGCGGCGCTGCTCAAGGTCTCTCTCTCCGCACCCTCGCCGGCTGGCATCTGACGCGGCTGTCAGGGGGCTCCGGACGCCTTTCAGTGTCCCTTCCCTCAGCCGGCCGGGACTCCGCAACCCAGACGCTGCCGCTGCGGCCACCGCCCGAGGGGACCTGCGGACAGGACGCCGGCAGGAGGAGGGGTGCGCAGCGCCCGCGCAGAGCGTCCCTCCCGCGGCGCACCGAGACCCGGGCCTCCCGGCCCCAGAAGCCCCCGCCGCCTCGCCAGGTGTATGGGACTGAAGTTCTTGGAGAAGGGAGCCCAACTCTTCAAGGTAAATGTCTCTTGCTCTCCAGAGAGAGGGCGCCTGGAGAGCCAGGAGCGGTGCTGCGTCTGCCCCCTCTGTGCGGGAGGCTGCCCCGCCTCGGTCTCCCCAAGAGGAGGTGTGTGCTGAGGGCTCCGACATCCACCAGCTGCGTCCGCAGTGAACTTGAGCAAACTTTCTGGCTGTTACAGGCAGAGTGAATGGGGTGAAAGAACACGTGAAGAGGGCCTCTTGTCTCCTGGTCCCCAGAATTAAGGAACAGAGAACAAGGCAGCCTTCACTCCAAACTCTCTCCCGTGTGTTTTCAAGCCCCAAAGTTTGGGAGGAGCCATAGCTGACAGAGTAGTGGCTTCAGAGTGCGGGAACCGTGAGTTCAAATCCCACTGTACTACTTTTGAGCTGGAGGAGTTGCTCCATCTTCCTGAGCCTTGTCCTGCCCTCCATCAGTGGAGAAGGAGGAGGCCTCCTTGGCAGAGTGGAGAATAAACGAAATGACACAGGCAGTGTGTCAGGTACCTAGCAAGTGCCTAAGCAGTGGCTAAGGGAACCCTTTGGTCCCACTTCCTTGACCACTGGGCACCAGGAGGGGAAGGGAAAAGCCAAGAGAAATTGGCAGAACCTGGGACAGGGCTCCTGAGCTGCCAGCAAGGGAGACAGGAGCAGTGCTCTAAACTTGCTGCCAAGAAGGGGCAGTTCTCAAGGAAGAGAAGGGAAGATGAGGACACATGGCCATGGGTAGCCTTTCTATTTCTGGGTTCCTCTGCAGATGAAGCCAGTGATGGTGGAGCAGGAATCCTTTCTACCCCTGGGGTTAGGTGGGTGGTTGTCAATGTCAGCAGCACCCACATTCTAAGCCAGAGCAAACTGTAAGGATGGGGTCATCTTCTGTTGGGGGACAGGATCCAACTCAAACTTTTTCATCATTCTCTTCCTTGCAGTCATAAGCAGGGTTCTGCTGGAGTTCTTCTAGTGTTTCACCAAGAAGCTCTGCATTTTGATGGATGCATAAATTCCAGTTCTGTGGGGGTGGCTTGCTGCCAGGAGAGGAGGGAGGAAGATGCAAAGCTGAATTGGGTTAGTGTGGCATTTCAGATTGTGGATGCTGCAGTGAGTGGGTATCTGACAATCTGGGGGAACCCTGAGCCTTGGAAACACCCTCATCTCATCTCACAATGAGAGAAAGTGAACCCAGAAAAGTATGATGATTCACTAAAGGTTGACTGTGGCTTATGAGCAGGAGTAGGACTAGAATCTAGGTTTTTCTGAGGCCGTTGTCAATCACTAGTCCTGATTGAAGTTTCCAGAGGTCTGGGCTCTAATCCTTCTCTCTCTTCCTTGGCTTCTGGATTGACAAGGAGAATGGGCCATCAGGTTGCCTGTGCTCCTCGGCAAGGAAGCTTAGAAGGCTCTGTGAAGATGGATGTGGGAGTATTGGCCTGTCAATCACCAAGCCAGGAAGAGACTGCCCCCCATGGAAGGGCAATGGGGGAGAAAACCCAAAGGCCTGATAAGAGTGGGAGTGTGGGGGAAGGAGAGATGTTTCTAACTTGAACGAAAAAATTACAGAACAAAAATCCATCCAGTTTATAAAGTTTTGGATGAATGAATTACCAAGGGTGGAAAATATCTCTCAGAGAAATACTGAATTCCTTAGGTTACATCGACTTGTGTTTAAATTAGGTATATTTATGTGCCATTTCTAGCTCAACACCTGGTGTGTTCATTCATTCTCTGACATCTATGAAGTGCCACCTAGGTGCCAGGTCCTGTGCTCAGTGCTGGCCCACAGCAGGTCATAAATGGTAGCTGTGACATGACCTAAGCAAAGCCTTTAGT
The DNA here is from genome assembly GCF_036321535.1 of Camelus dromedarius. Classification (NCBI taxonomy): domain Eukaryota; kingdom Metazoa; phylum Chordata; class Mammalia; order Artiodactyla; family Camelidae; genus Camelus; species Camelus dromedarius. Next base: position 15,645,305 of record NC_087464.1, read on the forward strand.
ACAGTGCCTGCCACCGGATAAGTACCCAAAGCTGTTTGATATTATTTTTTTTTATTAAGTACTTTTTCTTTTCCTAGAATTTTCAATGAAAATCATACTTAAATTAGGATTCTTTCTTTATTATTTGAAAGCCCCCTGCAATACAGGAGCAAAGAATTCAGAGGGGAAAACAACAGATAAATTATTACTTCTTTGGAGGGGGAGTCTCTGTGTGCTTGAGTGGTGCTTGAGATCTAGCACTGTCTGGTGTGAGCCACACCTGACCTCACACCCATGCACACATTTTGCCCCGCTAGCTGTCTCACACACACACCCTCATCCCAGCCTGCACCCCTACCTGCCAAGATGGGGCACTCTCCATCCTCAGGTACCAGAAGGGCCTGTCAAAGTCCCCAGGCAGAGAGGAACTCCGAGAAAGAGCTCACCTCCTGAGCTGGTGGAGACGGGGAGAGCCACGTGGGCAGGCAGCCTGCCGGTCAAGGCAGACCCGGGATGGAATCCCAGCTTGGCCAACTACTAGCTACGTGACTTAGCCTCCCTGAGGCTCAGTTTCCTCTTCTCTGAAAAGGAGAGGAAAACCTCCGATTGGGGATTTTTGTGAGGATTAGAAGGCATAATGTGGTGCCTTGCTCGACTCTCAGCGGGCACCACAAACCTGAGTTCCTCCCCTCCAGTGGGTTCTGTCCTCCACAGGGTCACAAACCCTAAGCTCAGGATAGCACTAATTTAGAACATTCTGTCTTAGTAAAAGGCTGTGGGTCCTGACTTTTGGGGTGGATTTTTTTCATTATCCCTTCTAGAACCTGGTACTGTTCAAAGCCCTTCTTGTTGGGCACTTAGGAAGACCTCAGCTGAGCCAGGGGGAGCCCACGGCCCCTGCCTGGAGTAGCATTTTTAGTCAGCTCCCTCAAGAGCGTCTAGCACAGGATTTGTTCAACTGCCAGTTTTGAAACCAATTTAGTGGAGGTTTAATGACATAGGAAAGAGTAATCTCATAGTGCATGTCATATTGTGAAGGTAAGTATTGCTTCTGGAAACTTTTATGTCTGATATATATTTTGCAGTTCTATATGAGTGTACATGTGTTGATAATATATATGTATATTCACAAATAGACACAAATTTGATCATTGTATATTGCATTTTTTCCTGCGGGTTGTGATCAAAAGAGTGTGAAAGAGTCTAATCCTGTCCCTGAGAAATTCCTGCTGGTAGGCGCTGGGGCACCCTTGCTGCCCCTGTAGGAACATACCCTGAAGTATCTTGGGAGTGGAGGCAGCAAGGGATGGAAGCTGGAGGTGGGAGTGAAAGGCAAGTTCCAGGAAGAGGACAGGTCTGCTCGCAAGTAGAGCAGAAGAGGAGACAGGACCTACGGGCTGCCCTGGGAAAGAGGGTCTGTGAATGGGAACACATCTTGAGCCGTCCTCTCCTACTGTCACTAGGCCATCTCTTGGCCATGCTCTGAGCCCTGATAGGAGCTTCACTGCCCTGCTCCATCCTTAAGAAAGCCCTGTTCCATGGGGCATAGATTGGGCTGTCTGTGTGGCATCTCCCCTGGGGGGCTGCTTTCCCTCCTCCCAATGGGACAGGACACTGCCATCCCTGGTGGGTGGGAGACAGAATGGAGACTTCAGGGGAAGGGCTGCTGGGGGTGGGGCCAGGGTAGGGTTGAAGGGAGGGAGCGGGACTGAAGCAAAGGGAGGACCAGAGAGAGGGGGAATTTGTAGGGAAAACGGTTCCTTTTTCCAAAAGTTGAATCCAGGGCAAGAACGGAAACGGTAGCGTTTACTTTTAAAAACTCAGAGCCTTCTTGTAAGCGGCCGAGGATGTGAGTGTGTGTGTGTATGTGTGTGTGCTGGGAGGGCGGCCCTGCGGGCTGGCCTGGGTGTGTAAGAGGCGACTTTTCTCCCTCTCAATAGCCTTACAGTGTATCCTAAAGAAGCTTTTTGTTAAACTCATGAATAGGTGGATTCGGGGTGTGCGATGCTGGGCATCACGATTTGGATATTTGGTTACCTTTGAGGTTACATGTTTTTCCTTTTAAGACACACACCCAAAAAAAGGAGCCACCTCTGCTGCATAGGGTCTTGGATGGGAGGGGTGGGCATTTGCCTGTCCTGTCTCCCTGTAATTGATTTGACTTGAGCAAAGGTAGGAAGGAGAAGCTCAAGACTGGGCAGATCTCAATGTCTAGCCTGGGAGACAACACCCCTCCTCTGCCCCTGGACTCAGGGCCTCTGAGGTGGAATATGGCAGTTCCCAGACCACAGATGTCCAGGGCCTCAGAGTCTGTGAGGACCTTCATTTAAGAGATGGCAAAGAGGACCGAGGTCCAGAGAGGAGAAGGCATTGTGCCCCAGGCCAGCCCAGTGCAGGTTGGTGAGGATCTGGACTGGAACCTGGGCCTTCAAGGCCCTCATCCTGAAACATACTACAGCTGCAAAAACCATTCATTCATATTCATTCATTCATTCATTCATTCTTCTTTAGTAGCACTTGCCACATGCCAGGCACTGCACTAGGCGTAGGTAACACAGCGGCGAATAAAACAATTCAGTCTTCCTGCCCTCCAGCTGCTCATGGTCTAATGGGGAAGACAGGCTAATCAACTTCACTCTGACCCCTCATTTCTCTAAAGCAGTGGTTCTGAACTGACACTGCTGGCACCTAGTGGGTGGAGACCAGGGACGCTGCTAAACATTTACAACGCACAGGACAGTGCCTCCTCCTCAACAGGAGAGAATTTTCTGGCCCAGAATGTCAATAGTTCCAAGATTAAGAAACCCTGCCCCAGATCTTCATTTAGTCATTGGGGCAGGCCATAGCCAATTGTGTACAACAGCAGGAGGGTAAGCTGAGGGTAGGAGGGTGAGAAGGGAGAGTTCGGCAGACAATAAAGAGCAGACAACAAATGAAAAAAAAAAAAAAGTCAGGGTCACAGAGGTAAAGTAGAAAGAACTTGGACTTTGGTGGCCCCAATCCATATTGAAATCCCAGCTATGAGCACTTGGTCAAGTCATCCTCTCTGAGCCTCAGTTTCTGCATCTGTGAAATGGGACTTGTGGGACGTTTGAGAGAATTCAAGGTAAAGCAAATAAAGGACCTGACGCAAAATAGACCTACAATAAATAGCAGCTGTTATTTTTATCTGAGGCTATTAGAGGTCCCACTGTGGAAAGTTACAGCATCAGCAGGTGTGGACATGGGATCAAGGTTGCTGTTTGGGATATGGTTGCCACAGTAATGCCTTCTGCTTGTAGGAGTGGGGGATCAGCACCTCCTCACACATACAGATCCCAGCAATGGGTGAGAAGATCCAGGAAGGGTTTACTCCAGCGAGCAGCCCAATGTGTTCATCCTCCAGTGAGTGCAGTGGGAGGAGCACTGGACTTGGAGTCACATGAACTGGGCACTGACTGGCTGTGTGATGGGGGAAGTTGCTTTACCTCTCTGAACCTCAGGGTTCCTTATCTGTAAAATAGAGATACTAAGGCCTGCCCTCATAGGTGGAGGTCCAGTGTGAAATTACTGTCCAGGGAAGTGCCTTGTAGGGGTGCCTGTGAAGCCCAAGTAGGAACCTTTTGTCTCTGGTGTGCATTGTGCCTAAGCCAGTGCCAGGCACACACAGCTGAATGAATGAATGAATGAACAATTCAGTGGACCATTGCATTATAAATTCCTTTCAATTCTTGACAAAGAAAGTGCCGGCAATACCCAGATGGGCATCCTCCACTTTGCCACGCCCCTATCCCAAGAAAGCCAGAAGCCAGGACCTTTGGTTCCCGGCGCCTGCTAGGGTCAGGTTACTGCACCAGGCAACAGCGCCCTCTAGAGGGAACTGTAGATACAACAATTGAGCTGTGACAGCCCCAGGGCAGGATCCCCAGGGGAGAGGGAAGTAGGAATGGGACTTCAGAAATGAGGAAGCTGCTAAAAAAGAAGGCCATATCAAGATTAGAAACCAGAGACTTAGTGCAGGCACGTCACTGAATACCTTTATTTTCTGTTCTGTAAAATGGAGTCGTTACTTGACCTCATGGAGTTGAAATCACAATAAAGTTCTAACTGAAAACCACTAGCTGAATAAGTGGGTTTGGGAAGTCAGCAAGCTTCCCTAAGCCTTCTCAGAATCATGAAGCATCAGAGCAGAGACAAGAGTTAGGGGACACTTAAATCACCTGCCTTCTCCATCATGCAGGTGAGGAGACTGAGTCCCTGAGGGGGAGGGTACTAGACTGGGGGGACACAGGCTGCTCTTGGCAGAGCCACGGCTTTAATCAGGCTGCTGAAGCTCCACCCTCCACATCACCCATCATTCAAACCGGTAAAACAATGTGGCAGATCACAGTAACACTGTGTCAGCCCATCAGACCCCAACTGTGGACACATTTTGTCCTGGAACCACCCATTGCCCACCTTCGGGCCACCTTCTAGCTCCGTCCCTCCAGATCCTTGCTAGTCCCAGGGCTACTTTGGGGAAGAAAGCCCTTTAGAAGAGAAATGTCCAGCGCAAGGGGGAGTCCAGCCTCCCCCTCCCTCAGAAAACCTGGGCTTCCTTGTCCAGGCCACCACCCTGAGTCATATGTGGAATTATTTACCCCAACAAAGCCTGATCTTGGCCTGACCTTCCCCCAACCACTTCCCTTCCCCATCAAGGGTGCTCCCTTCCTCCCACCAAACCCCCTCACTTTTGACCTGATTATCCAGTGGCTCGGGGGAACACCTGGATTTTAAGGATGGCTCAGGAATGTAGCGGATGTTTGTCACTGAAAAAGGGGCCTGGAAGCTGTCACCAGAGGTCGCCTCTGTCCCTAGAATCAGAAGCATTTGAGGAGCTTTTGAGAAGTGTGGATACCTGGGCCTTAGGTGCCCCCAGAGATTGTTTGCGGGGAGGGGGACAGGATAGGAATCTGTGTGTTTCAAAATCACCCGAGGTGATTGTAATGCAATCTGGTTTCTAAACCCCTAGTTTAAAGCCCCAAACTGTTCCTCTTGTGGCATTTGGTTTTAAGCTCCTCCCTCTAGCCCTGCCTCTCAGGGTGACTTGCCCTCCTTTCCCTGCAGGCAGAACTACAGCCTCTGCCCCCACCTTTGTCCTTTAGGGGCGTGAGAAGGTGAAGGCCTGCCTCCCTGTCCCCCCTCTCCTGCCTGAGACAGGGGCCCTTCTTCCTTGACACAATTGTCCTTGACCCTGGATTAAAGTACATTTGTCCCAAGAGGCAGAAGAAGCTATGCCAAGGCTCCCAGAAGTAGATTCTGCAGCACATTCCTTCCAGAGGTGTCAGTGGGCATTGCATGTAAAAAGAATCTCATCCCCAAGGGTTAAACAGAATAAAAAGTGCCTCTTTCCTGCAGGACTTCTCAATGTTCTAATAGGCGTTGGAAATCGCCATCAAGTACCTCACATTGAATTGGACCAGAGAGCTCTTCTTCCCTAGAGCAGATTGAAGGACTCGGTCTAGAGATGCTGATCTAGACAGTCAGCCAGGTCTGATCCTGCAGCAGAAATGAGGCTGCTGCACCAGGGCCCCGGGGCCAGCCCAGGGCAGCGGAGACCCCACCAGGGAGGACCCTAAATCACTGTCACTGACCCAGGAAGCCCTCTCTACCCTCAGGACAAGGCTAGACTCATCCTCTCCTTTTCAACCTCCAATTGGCCACCTTCTTTTTAAAGATTGGCCACACTGGGAGCTCATTTTAGTCCCTTTTTCCCCTGGATTTAAAAAAAATAAAATGAGGAGAGAGGTAGAGCATTCAGTGTGGTTTACTGAGGGGCAGGGGGCCCAGCTCCTGAGCAGAGTCCTCCCTCTGAACGTGTTCCCTCTCTGGACCCGGCTGCCCCCCAACCCCCAGCCCACGGGCCGCAGGCCTCACCCTGTGTGCTCCACTCGCTGTCCGACTCCAGGGGGAGCCAGTCTCCGGGAAGTCTTTGAACGGCGCTCTTAAAAGGGGAATGGCGGCCCCAGAGCTGAGCAAGGAGGTTCCCTGTCTACCTGCCTGTCTCTGCTGCCCCCAGCCTGCCCTCACAACTCCGTCTGTGGCATCACCCTCACCCAGGCCCACACAGCCCCACCAGGGGGCCTCTTGGTCCCTTTCCTCAACAATTAATTCCTCTTAGGGCAGCTCCTTCTGGGACTCCCACTTGCTTCCCAAGCCCAGCCTGCAGTGGCTTCTGCTGTGACTTGCTGTGCTGCTGTTTTAACTGAGAGGGTCCCCCTGGTGTGAGGGAACCTGATTGCTTACATCGTCTTCACACCCATTCCTGAGTGAGGGCTGTGCTGTGTAGCCAGGCTGGGGTGGGAGTCGCTCTGTTAGTCAGGGAAGGTCCTAGCACTGGCTTAGAGCCTCGGCCTCCTACTGCCCCGTTGGCCCACCTCGGCCTCCATCACTCCTCTCTCTGGGAGCTCCCACTGCCCATTCAGGGCCTCAGGGGCCCCAGGGCTTTACCCACAGGGGTCGGTCAGACTCTTATGTACACCAGATAAGGCTCTGGCAACTCCAGTGGCTGGAAGATGGCAACTAGTCTGGCTCCCTCCTTAGTCACTGCAATATGTGTGGAATGACCTACCCTTAGGTGCAGGCAGGAATCACTGCCTCCTCAGCCCTCTGGGGATTGCAGGGGCTCTTAGACCTCAGAGATATGGTCCTTTCACACTTAGAATAAAGCCCAATCCCCATTTTTGGCCCACAGGCCCCCAGGAGCTGGTCTCCTTCCCCCTCAGCCACCCGGATTCACTGTCCCCTCACCCACCACCCTCCAGCCCCTGGCCTCCCACTCCAGTCCCACCTCAGTGCCTTTGCCCTCGTGGTCTCCCCTGCCTGGATGCTCTTCCCATGTGGTTTTGTGCAGCTGGCTCATTCTGGTCATTCAGGTCCAAGTGTAACCTCCTCCACGAAGCCTTCTTTGACCACCCAGTTTAAAGGAGGTGAACACCCTCGCCCCGACACCCCAGCAGTCCTGTAGTTTATCACTGTCTAAAAGTTTCTGGTTGGTTGTTTTCCTTGGTAGTTGTCTGCCCCTTCTCAGCCCCTCCAAGAACAAAAGCTGCTGTGGGACAGGAGTCCTGTCTGTCTTTATCATCTTCCATCTCCAGCACCTAGAAAATGTTTCGCATGCAGTAGGTGCTCAGTAAAAGTCTACCGACTGGACGAATGACTTCAGTCTGGTGCTTTTCAAACCATGCTCCAGGGAGTCAGAGTCGGGGACAGGTGTCTCTGACACCCTACAGGGGCCACAGAAGTAAGTAGAGAGGGACAATGGTTGTGGGGAGGGGGGCTGTGTCAGATTCTATGAGAACAACTCTGATTTTATGTCTTTTGAAAGCCATTGTCTGGTGACCCTGCTCTTGTCATAGATATGAAAGCTGGGACCTAGAAAAGAGTGTGTCCTGCCTGGTGCTGTGGCCCTGGATGCTGTCAGAGCTGGAACCAGGGCCCAGTTTCCCAGCTCCTAGTGCTCTATCTGCTGAACTGGGCAGCTGTCTAAGAACAGTCCCCACCAGCCCTGGGTACCTCAGCATCCCTGTCCCACCCTGGCCAGGGCCCAGAGACTCTGCAGAGTCAGAATGGCCACCACTTGGGCCAACTCATGTTCTGCCAACAGTGGGACCCAGCTGAGGAGAGGAAGGAGCTCGCCCTCCAAGCCGCCCCCGACCCCGAGTAGTTCATGATGACTCAAACATCATGGGGAAGCAGCTGCTTTTAGAAATAAATTCACATTTTTAGGTTCTGCTGTGTTTGGAGCCACAGGTTCTATCACTGGGCTACCCAGCTCGGGCCATGGGCCATCTTTCATCTTATTTTCTGTACCTCTTTCAAGATGCAGGGCCCCGGCACTCCCCATGACATGGTAGGAGGCAGGCCAGGCACAAGGCAGAAGATGGAGAATAGGACGTAGTACCCCTGGTCTCAGAGCTTAGAGTCTTCATGATTCTAAGACCTCAGTGGGCAACTCCTCTCAGTCTTCCCCGTCCGCATGGAACACCATAGCCCTCCAGCTCTACGCCTGTGCGCTCAGGCCCTGCCCACGGAGGGCCCTCCCTGGACCACCAGCTCCATCTGGTCTTTCTTTTGTGATAGAGAATCTAGCACGTAGTCACCTACATTTTATTCCCAGCTTCCTTCTTGATGACATCTAGCACTTGGACTCACAAAGGAATCCATCAAGCCATTGTCTTCCAGGAGTGGAGTCAGGTAGAAGGGCTCCAGGTCTAGTTTGGCCAATCACCAGCAGTAGGACCTTGCCAGAGTTGATAAGTCTTGCATGCCTCAGTTTCTTTATCTGTAAATTGGGTATAATGACTCTCACCTTGTAAATTTGTTGGGAGGATAAAACAAGAACATAGCTAAACCAAGGTACCTGGCACAGAGCAAATGCTCTCAAAGCAGTAACTTCTATTCATCATGAATATCCCAGGCCCATTCCTGGTGTCTCAGAACCTGACATTTTGTAGAGATGGGTTGGATGTCATGTGACTGCCTCCTCTTGCCCCAACTGAAGTTCCTTGACTGCTTTCCTACCCGCTTATGCTCTCAAGGTAGTCATACAAGCTTGGAGCAGGAAGGGACCTGAGGAATGCAACAAGAGCCCTATGTTTTCTGCCACCTTGCTGCGGGCGCAGGTGTTCCGACACACCTGGCAACTGCAGCAAGCCCTGTTGTCCGATTCTAATGACCTCATCTTAACTTGATTGCGTCTGCAAAGATTCTGTGTCCAGATGAGGTCATGGTCACATTCATGGGTACTGGAGGTTAGAGCTTCAACTTTTTTTTTTTTTTTTTTTTTTTTTTTTTTACTGGGAGGTGGTGAGAGAGACACAATTCAACCCATAGCATCCTTTATTGACTTGCTATTGTATTTTAGATACATGCTTCATTTGTAAGCTATAAAGGAAGATTTATCAGGGAAAGCAGATTAAATAAATGATGAATCCTCCAATAGGTCAGTGCTTTATGCTAACTAGGGACTGAGCGAGGTGAGTAGAAAGGATATAAACTCCCTCCCATGACATGAGCCAAGCTCCCCCCATACACGCATTTCGTGCTGAGTCAGCAGAAAGCTCTATGAAGCAGGTCTAAACTAAGTGTCTCTGTTTTATATATAGTGACACTGGGGCAGAGCTGGTAAGTGGTAGGGCCAAGAGTTGAACTCACGGTCATCTGATTCCAAAGTTCATGGTTTCCCGGCGATTCCATGCCCTGTGCCCTGAGAGAAGACCCTGTCATCTAGCATAAGAAAGGAAAACAGTGGGGCTTCTCGCTCAGCCTGGGGCCCATCCTTCAGGGTGTGTGTGTGTAAAACCCTGTTTATTCCTGCACATCATGCCCCTGAACTTCATGGAGATTCCTTGGCTCAGAGTCAGGGCCACTTCCATGAAAGAGAGCCATGAGCTGGAAAGACTTTGGTCCCAGAGTCTGTTGAACACTGTGATAGAAGAAAATTCTGTTTCCCAGCAGGTTCTCAAGACTTTTAACACATAGAGAACTTTCTCTCTCCTCCCTTCTCCACTAAGACACTCCTCTCCACCCTCCCAACCCCAGCTGGCTGTCACCTTGGTCACTGGGGAGTCTGTTGGCTTTGACACACAAACTTCAGTTCTCCTAGTGGCCTGCCAGGACTGGAGTTTACTTTCTCCTGTAACTATCTTGAATGTAGATATTTTTAAAGGATATAAAATTTCACTTTATTTTTAGAAGCAGTTTTCCTTTGAAAAGTAATAAACGTAGAAAGTTTAGAAAATAAAAATGCTCAAAATGGAAAAAATTAAAATCTACTATAAACTTTCCATCCAAAGATAACCAGAGTTAAATTTTCTGTATATCTTTCTAGTCTTTTTTTTCCAGGGATAGATATACATAAAAGTAGAATGGAATCGCGTTCTACATATGATTTTGCAACTTGCTTTTTGTGCTTCATAATACAGGCTGAACTCGTTTCCAAGTCAGTAAACAGCTTTCCATAATTGGAATATTCTACACGCCAGGCTCTCTGTTGGATATGGTAGGGAATACAAAAGGAGGAATGAAAAGTGTTCCTTGACTTTCAGGAGAGCCCACAGTCTAGGTGGGACAGAGAGCGTGATGTCTACTGGTCAAGTGATGCAGAAAGTGAAGAGAGCCCGGTTCCCTGCCCTCGTATTGCTGCTGATTGTGCAGCTGTGGGTGAATTTTTCCATCAGGGAAAATTGGCACAGCTGCTCCCATCAAGCTCTGCTGGGTCTGAGGCTCAGCTACAGTGCAGTGACTGGTCACTGAGAGGGAACATACGTTAGTGAGAAACTCAGGCACAGGCACTCCGCTGATGGGTCTGCGTCCCCAGAGAGCCAGAGAAAATGGGCTCAAATTTGCTGCTCCCAGAGTTGGCCTCACAGTGTGAGCATTTTGAGGTAGGTGCCAAGCATGTATCTAGTGTTTGATGACACGTATTTCTCATACAACATGGCCCTCCTAACAAGCCAACTATTTATCTGCTGCTCAGATAAAGAAACAACATTCCCACCCAATAATGGGAGAAAGATGATTGTGTTCAGCTCATTTGGAGGGAATGTGGGAGCCTCCACCATGACACCTTCTTAAGAGATTTCCAAGGAAAATTTTGATCATACCTGGTTTCCGTCTTGCGTGCGGCTTTAGAGCCCAGCCCCATGAAGGTGCCGCTCCTCTGTGGGGTATGTGAAAGCATCCTAGGATGCCTAAGCAAAGCGGTACCAAGGAGGGCCCTGAGTATTCGAAAGCCTCCTTGGATATACAAAACATTACAGAAAAAAAAAAATGGAACCTGTCCAAATTGGAATAGCATGTAAAGATCTCTAGATATTGTGCCAGATAGGGATATAGATTTGCCTGCTCAAAAAGAGAGAGAGAGTTGTCCAATTCATAGAGACAGAAGGTAGAATGGTGCTCCCCAGGGGCTGGGGGAGGGGAAATGGGAGCTATTTAATGGGTACAGAGTTTCAGTTTTGCAAGATGAAATGAATTCTGAAGATGGATGGTGGTGATGGTTGCCAAACAATGTGACTGCACTTAACGCCATTGAACTGTAAAATATATGAACTTAAAAATAGTTAAGATGGTAGATTTTATGTTACGTGTATTTTACCCAACTTTTTTTTTTTTAAGAATCAGTTTTTTTTAAAAAAGGAAAGGTAGCTTTTTTGTGAGGACTGTGTCATTGAAGAAAGTGTCAGTGGGAGGAGCTGGAGGCAGCAGACAGCATGAATCCCTGGAAGGAGCTTTGACGAAGGGCGCTGCTCTGGCATCCTGTCGGGAGGCCATTAGGCACCATAATCCTGACAGTCTTGCAAGGGACAGTCGCACAGCCAGGAAAGAAAGGCTGGCAGAGAACGGAGGACACGCTGGAGACAGCTGGAGAGGGAGGAAATGCGAAGAGAGGGCAACCTTCTATCTCGTCAATGTTTGTAGCTCTTCACCGACTGTTCTGGAACAAGTCCAAAGTCAGAGGGATCCGGGAGGGGCTCAGAGAGCACACTCTCTGCTCTCATGGGGCTTCAACCTGATTCTACAGCCCCGAGGTGCCTTGATACTTTGAGTCAAACCTTGAAGCTAAATGCAGTCGCTGTGAAGACTCCCTCGTAGGAGGCTCACCACTGTCAGTTCATTGAATTCGTGCGTTAAAGCTGAGGCCACAGGTTGTCAAAGGTTTCTGGGTGACAAAAACAAACCCCAACAGGTTCTATCCTTAGCACCTACCCCCATCCCTGGCACAGACGTGGGAAGCAGGGAACTGGTTAAGAGCACTGGTTTTGGAGTCAGACTGATCTGGGTTTTTGATTTCTGGCTCTGCCATTCCCTGGCTGTGGGGTTTATGGTAAATTATTTACCCACTCTAAGCCTCTGTATTCTCTGCTCCAAAACTAGGACTAGTAACAGTGCCCCTCCCAGGACAATTGTGAGCGTTGATTGAGATGATTTGTTTGTTCACACTGCTGCCGGGCACCATGCCGACCTGGGATCAACCTTCAATACACGGCTGTTTTTAGAGGACTTAGTTATGATAGATGCTCAGGGATGAGGGAGACCTAAGGGTGAGCAAGCCCATGCATACCCTGGTAGGCACAGTCTCCTTGCAGAGGCTGATAAATGCTACAGGCAGCGTGTGCTCCTGCTGTGATGGCGGAGGGCGACCTCAGTGGTGATGGGGACCTCACAGAGCAGGGGTCAGCCAGCAGAGATAGTGGGGGCCGTGGTTTCCTCCTGACACACACCTGACATCAGGTCATTCCCCAAACCCCCAAAAGCCCCCCATCACCTATAGAATAAAGCCCAACTCACTGGCCCAATGGAGGCTCTTTGGTAACTGGCCAGTTTGGTTTTTAAGTTTATTTGATCCTGCACCAGCTAGATCTACTCCATTATCCATGCCTTTGTTCATGTGATCCCTTCCTCCTAGAATGCCCTTTCCCTACCTCTGCATGCCCATAGTGTCCTTGTCTGTCAAGGCTCAGCTCAAAAGCTACCTCTTCTTCAAAGGTCTCCCAGGTTCCCCCACAACTGGGGTGATTTCTGCAACTTCTCAGTTCTCGGAATCCTCTCATTGAGAGAGGCTCCCCTCTCCTATTGTAGGATTTAGTCACATGTCTCATCTCGCATCCCACACAGTGGCGGGTGTTTGACAGAGGAAACGAGGGAGGAAGGAGAGCCAAGAAGCACTTGGAACTTTTCCAGATGAAAGGCAATTACTCCTTCCACACGAGGGCCAAAAGAGAACGCTCTGCTCTTCAGGGCACATGCGCCAAGAAGGGAAAGTATTGCCGTGGGATGAAGAGGCTTGTTCACTGTCCACTCAACCCACACTGAACCACCCTAGGCAGGACAAGCTAACCTGATGGAGCAGTAAGGTGCAGTTTCAGGAGGTCTCCAAGACCACCTCCTGGTCCAGTAATTCACTGGAAGGACTCCTAGAACTCAGCAAAGCTGTTACACTCACAGTTACAGTTTGTTACAGCAGAAGGATACAGATCAAAATGAGCCAAGGGAAGAGGCGCACAGGGCAGGGCCCCAGACAGACCAGTCACGCGTGGCCAGCTGCGCTCCCCCAGGGAGTCGTGCGGACAACACTTCCTTCTCCCAGCAGCAGCGGGTTACAACAAGCACAGAGTATTGCCAACCAGGGAAGCCCACCCGAGCCAGGCTGTCCAGGGTTTCCTTTGAGGGTTGGTCGTGTAGCCGTGGCTGACCACCCACTTGGCTGACCTTGGTCTCCAGCCCCTCCAGAGATCAAGCTAGTACCATATGACCCAAGACGCCCACTTTAAGTCACAGTGTTAGCATAGACTGTTCCAAGGCTCCCATGTCAATAAGAGCTTAGAGATGGCTTTCTGGGAGCCAGGTCCACAGCTCCCATTGGCTCTCAAAGAGAAGCATGACCCCAAAGGGGACTGAGTGGATGTTCCCCATGAAGTCTTCCCAGTCCGGGAATCAGGGCCTGCAAACTAGAGTGAAAAGAATGAAGTTTGATTCTAAGTGGCCCATCTTCTTTCTTACTCCTGACTAGATCCCAGGACTACAATCCAAGAACATCTGCCCCCAAAGTTTACGGGGTTGGGCTAGGCACCCCTTGCTTCCTTTCAGCTGCATCCCAGGTGCCTCGCCCTCTGCTTTGCCCAGGAATCTGGCTGTAACCCCAAACGTCTGGTGGCCCATTCTGGCCAGGACCTTCAGCTTCCAAAAGCCTTTACTGAAGATCTTTTTTGAAACCTGGGCTCAATTCCCACCCAGGGAGGCCACCGAGGAGTCATGCTGAGTCCCCCAGCCCCCTTCCCAAACTCCTACAGGAAGGAGCGCTCTGTCCTGCCAGGTTGGCGGTCAGCACCGAGCTAAGGGAACTCAGTTCTTGGCCCAAGATTCCTGCCCCAGGAAAGGTACTTGTGCCTGATGGAAACTTTGGACTGAAGGATACTCTTTTCCAAAATCCTAGGTCTGATATTTACACAACGTCTGAAATTAATGCAGAGAAAACCTCCAAGTGCCTGGGCTGGAACAGAAGGCTGAGAACAGGAAGGGGCAGGTCCCAAGTACTGGGTTTTTTTCCACAAAGAGAACAGGGCAAAGCTCCACATCCCTGGGCGAGTGAATCACGAACCATTAATCCTGCCATGTACCTCTCCACTTTATACTGGTTTTACTGCGATTTTGAAACCTAGAGTGAGGAAAAGTGGGAATAATGGGGAAAGTTGATCGTGTTGAGTTGAATTCTTCCCTCGGGTACCCACCCTGGACCAGTCATATGCTTCGGGGCCAGGTTTGGCTGCAGCCCCACTGAAGGCAGCACCATCAAGGCCAGCCTTCCTTCTCAACTTCCTTCTTAACTTGGCTCACTCCCAGCCCCTTGGAAATGCAGCCTTCCTCAGGCTGCCAGCATGGCTCTGAGTTTGTCCCTGGATGCTGTCTCTGGAGTTACCCACCACTCCCTGCTTGGCAGCCTCCAGGCCCATCTTGTCCACTCCTAGTCCTCTCCTAGCAGGAGTGGAGGGTGAATAGGTCTTTCCAGGGGCCACGTGTATGCTCCAGGCAACCCCTGACAACCGTACTCAGAGTTACCCTCCCTCCTAGGGCTTCTAAAGTGTTCCAGGGCTGAGGAGCTTAGAAATCAAGTGACTTGCAACCGTTATGATCAGCCTTAAGCTTCACACTCCTTCCATTCCCAACTTAATCCAGAAGGGACATAGCCCATTCATTAAGCGCCGTTCTTTCTTTCATTCAACAAATATTTACTGAGCACCTACCATGTGGCAGGCACCGTTCTAGGCACCTGAAGTATAGTAGTGAGCAAAGCGGACCAAAGTCCCCGCCCTCATAAACTGCATATTCTCGTGGGGGAACAGACAATAAATGAACAGAAAGGGGCAATATTTCTAATAATGATGATGATATAAATAAACAATAATAGGGTGACATGCCAGGGAGGCACCAGTAGGGGTGAGGGAACAGGGTGGTGAGAGAAGGAACATTTGAACTGAGGCTGGAGGATGAAAAGTGGCCAACTAGGGAAAGATCCAGAAATGCGTACCAAGAAAAAGGAAGAGCAGGTACAAAAGCCCTTAGGAGGAAACAGATTTTTATGTCCAAGAGTGTGGCTGGGAATAAAGGTATGAGATGCAGTGTGAGTAGGAGCGAGGGCAGATCATGTAGGGACTTGTAGGTTATGGGAGAGGGTGGACTTTACTCCAAAAACTTTCATCCTGTTCTGCCATGAAACATTGACTAAGATTCCTTGTGCTTTAGCCATCCCTTCTGACCTGAGTTAAGCATCCCTGGCTCTTTCAAGATTCCAATGTGATACAAGCTCCTTTCCTCCCAGCTCCTCCTGCCACCCCACCCAACAGGATCAGACTACTCAGAGGACACAGGACTTCTGTTTGATGATCTAGACGGAACAAGAAGAAGTTTAGAGCAATCTGACATAGGAATCATCATTTCCTGCCTCTTCTCCTAACTGGAAATCAGCAATTTCCAGAGGCCGCGTTCATGGGTATTCTGACCAGAGCTGCCAAGAAACTTGCCCAGATAGCATATGATGGGTCCAAGCTATGAATTCAGATTGTATTTCTAAGGTACCCACCTTCTCCTGTACTGTATCATATCCCAGGAAAGTGAGAAAAGGCCATTTTAGGAAATTGCATACCACCTGTGTTCAAAGTGGACCCCAGAGAGAAGACGAAGAACAGCATATTTCTTGTAATAGATCCAAGTCACAGTTATCACTAACAAGGACGTTTATCAGAGGCTGAAAGGGAATCAAGACAGAAAAGCTGGCGAGAGGAGAAACTGAAGTTTTCTAAAGTATTTAATGTTCTCCGTGCCCTGAACCAGGGTCTGCTCCTCCCAGTTTCTCATTGTGCTCATCACCCACCTCCACAGGCAGGGTCTTTACCTTCAAGCCCACGTAAGCCTTCAGCAAACCAAGGCCAGCGCTGTTTTTATTGTGGGACCAGCATCCTCCAGGCCCCTGGTAAAGACAGTGAGTTTGGCCACAGATTGGCAGTGGCAGAAATAGCTCACTGAGCTGATGTCTGAAGCTGAAATTCAGAAAGGGCTTCCTTCCTTTGTCTCACCTCTTCCTGCAAGGAGTTGGCTGGCTCTTCCAGCTGCTGGAGGCAAGGGTTCTCACATGGCAGGGCGAGACTTTAGAAAGGTCCAGAAGACCCAGCCCAAGGGAGGGCTCTACTGACTTTTCTGGTGAGTTGACTGATAAGGAGGCCAATTACTCATGAACAAGTGACGTTCATGCCTTTGCAGATACTGGCTGAGCCATGGTTCATTCAATCAGGAATGACTTGATTGAAGCTCTTTTAAAAACTGGCCCTAAAAACCCCTGGAAAGAAGTTAACAAGGACCACCTACAGCGCTGCAGAGCAGAAGTGGATTTGTGTAGTGGCCATCTTTTTTGGAGCCCTCAGGCAATTTACATGAAGGACTTGGGGGAGAAGCCAGCCACCATGTTGGGCGGCAGGGGCCAGTCCTCCATTGGAAAGATAGGACTTGGAGCTCTAGCCAGGTTCTTCCCTGCTGATGGAGAGTCCAAGAGTGGATTAGGACTCTTGGGAATTTGCCTCCTCCATACTGGCCTCTGTGTTATTATTAGATACCCCCAGCTCTGCCCACATTCCAGGCACCCTGTAGTCCTGGGCGGAGCTGGAGTAGATGTTGGATTTCTCTCTTATGAACTAATTAAGGATTCATGTTACCCTCTACCAACCCCTAAAACCCTCTGGATCTGAAATTCAATGAGAACATCTCCCATCTTCCCTTTAAATGAAATATTTGTTGACTGAAGAATGGAATGAATGAGTGAAACTAGGATGTAGAGAAGCTGGGAATGTTGAGGAAAAAACATGGAATTTATAACCATAAGACATGGGTTCCCAGCCAAATTTAGCCACTTACTATCTGTATGACTTTCGGCAAGTTACTTAACCTGAGTAGTCATCTCACAATCTGTAAAGTGAGGATAACAGTACCCATCTGTGAAAGACTGTTTTAAGCATGACATTATGTACCATTGTGATCAGAGCACAGTTCCTGGCACATAGTAGGTCCTTCATAAAGGTAGTCTTTAGATTGTCCATGAAACCACTGTATAAGCTGATTCCAACTGTAAGATGCTAACTCTTGCCTGAGAGTGGAAGGGGGATGGCTGCTCTCACCCAGTAACCATGGAGAAGCTCTGAGAGTAACGAGTCTTACGTCACTGGAGAGGACACCAGCAGCATTAGGATCTCACTTACAGTCCAGAATTTTATTTGAATCCATATACCCCATGCAGGCTTGGGTGAACACAGGAATGAGCCCTAGGTTAGCCAAGTTGGTGGCGGAGGCGGTGGGGTCGTCCATTGCTATCATTGTAGATCAAATGATCATCCACAGGTAGGGTGTCATTTAAATTAGATCTAAGTATAAACTGTATTCAGGTGTAACTTCTTATCAAGCCAGCATGTGCAGGTTGAGGGTCTACTATGTGCAGAGCCCGGTGCTCGGTGCCCACGGAAGGTGCTCAGTGCGTCTACACTAGATTGAATGCAGTGATGAGCGTAAGTGATGCAGCTGTTCTCCTTCCTTAACGAGGGCGGATCCAGTTGGACAAGATTTAGGAAAGGAAATGGAATTTACTGAGAGCCATACAGTGTCTTTTATTTAATCCCCACAAAAGTCCTTTGTTGTTATTTGATCAGCACTTTAGAAGTAAGGAAATTGAGTCTTCAAGAGGTTAAATAATCGGGCCAAGATTTTATGTTCACGTGTAAGTATCAGGGTTGTGATTTAATAGGATCTACATGACTCCAAAACCATGATTTTCCCACTAGCAGCCCTGCACCCCACCCTTGTCCTCACCACTTCCCCACCCACACACCCTCGTAAGTGCTGGGCCTGGGACTTTAAAATAACCATGGGAAAGAAGTCACAAGCTGGGATGTGCTGGTTTATTAGTTGGTGGTAACAACAAGGACTGACAGGGGCAGAAGGGAGATGGTTTCAGTCTGGGTTACCTGGGGGAAGTTCCCGGAGGTGGCATTTGCACTGGGTTCAGAGAAGGCCATGATTAGGTCAGAAGCAGAGCTGTTCTACAGATGTAGAATCTTCTGGAAGGAACAAATTATGTGAGCAAAAGGAGGGAGGGGAAAGGGCAGGGCCAGACCCAAGCCAAGGGCACTGCTGGGAATCAAACGTACGGCCACGTTAGCAAAGGGTCTTGAGTACCAATGTGGTGAGTACGTTCGGGAGGTATGACTCCCTCTGGATCTGTGTCATTTCTGATTTCTTTTTTTCTCCCAATTTCTCCACTTGAGCCTTGCTCTTCCCTTCAGAGCCTCCCCTAACTCCTCTGAGACTCAGATAGGACCCTCACAACCTCACAGCATCTTTGCATCCCCCCACCCCTCGCTTCTTCCCCAGCACATCAAGAGCACAGGGGCATCTTTCCAAGTGGGCTTGAGCCTTCCCAGAGAATGCTGACCTGGGTGCAGGAGCAGAACAAGCAAGAGATAAGCTGGGCCCTACCTGTGGGGGAGGCTGTGATGAGTGAGATGTGACTCACTCTGACCTTGTGTCAAGTGAGTCTCTCTTCTGCACTGTGTGGAGCTCGTATTTAGAATCTCAGAGAACTCCAGGGCCAGTTTTCCCACTCTGCTCCATGTCAAAGATGGAAAAACTGAAGCTCGGGGTCATGCAGCCATTCCAAGCAGGGTCAAGGCTAGGACCCTGAGCCCACTCACTCATGTCTGCTATCTCTGCACAGGTTTATCTCCACGTTCGATAAGCAACTCAGGGGAAAACCCTTCCTCCCCCTCTCACCGTGCCCCTCTGTCTTAGCACAGCCCTGCTCAAGGCCAATCCTAGACAAAACTGTGGGCTTGAAAAGTTTATCTGCAGCACCCCCAGCCTCCTGCCAATAGCCTTTCTCGGTGGACCCTCTTAATTGCCTAGAAAGCAGAAAAACATCTGCAGTACTTAACATGCTTTGGTGATGACAGAGCCGTCATAAAATAGGAATAAGAAAATAAACAATATGGGAAAAGACATAGAGAATAAGGAAGAAGGGGAGAGGAGAAAGAGGAGTAAATACAAAGAAGTGTTAACATCCCCCCAAATTATCTTCACTATGTTCCTGGGGTGACGCTTGCATTCTGATTCCAGTGTGCAGATGGGAAAACTGAGAGCCTGCATGAGTTCCCGTGGAATCAGTTTCCTGGCTCCCCCTTTTCCACACCCTTTCATGTGTCTGTTTAGAATATGTAGAAAATTAGCAGCTGCAGTTAGGGTCACTCTAGCCAGATGTGTCCTTGGTGTGGGATCCCTGCCACTTTCTCTTTGCTGGATTTAAAACCAGCCTCAAGTGCACCTGCTTTTATGCACAGATCCATGAATGATAAGAGACGAGGTACGACTGGGGGATCAGCCGGCAAATAAGTGATGTGCTGGAGGCTGGAGGCTGGAGGCTGGAGGCTGGGGGGATGGCTGACCTTGATCCTTTTGAATCCCTCCCCAGGAGTTAAGTCACAGACACAGAGCCCCTTGGGTACTGGCAAATCTTACTGGTCAACCAGTCTGCTGAATTCCAACATCCACCAATTCATTTGACAAGTAGATGTGAAATACCATTGTTCATTGTAGCCCCCACCCCCCTACCACCACCCCTGCACTGTGTGAATTAACACAGGAGGACTTCTTTTTTTTTGACTTAAGGCTTGATTTTAAACCTTGAGGAAGTCACAATCTGCAGGATAAGGCCAAGGTAGCCTATAAAACAACAGAAAAATTAGACGCCTAAAAAAGTGACCGTAGAGGCAGTCACAGTTGGGAGAGCAGAACCGAAGGGCAGGGCCTGATCAGCTTCATAGAGAACACAGGAGCACAGGGTCAGGGAAGGGGGAATAAATCCATCCACTTATCCAGCAAGCATCTGCTGAGTCTGTACTGATGTGGCTGTCTGGCTGGGCCTGGGCATCTGACATGGAGGTGAATGTGACCCTACCCTGCCCTCAGGCTGTCAGACTGGCCTTGGTTTCAGGGTCACCTTCAGAACTTCTGCAGGACAGCAAAATGAACGAAGAATAAGTCTTCATTGGAAAAAGAGAAGTGCCCATTATCCTCCTCCTTTTTCTTTATTACTATTAGTAACTTCCAGCAATGTGCTGGTAAACCCACTCTCAAAAAAGGAAAGAAAGAAAAAAAAGAAAGAAAAGCCCTCGTCTGTAGTGTCTCCTGATTTCCAGAGTGTTAATACCCTCATCGTGACCATTTTCAAGCTGCTGATGTGACGTCACTGAACATGGAGTTGAGAAGAGATGCTTAAAATTGGCTTCAGCTCAACACTGGTTCTCCCTGGATCCCTGGGAAGGGAAAACCCTGGGTGTCACACTCCTCACTGCACATGGACCATGACCTCCCCAAGGTCACATGTTGTACTGCTGTGCTAGCATTAGCATCGCTATGTGCATCACAAGCAAGCCATATATGTCCCTGGCTGAGATTTATTGACTGCAAACTGGGAGTGGCCTTACCTCAAAGGGCTGTACCTCTCATGGGTGCTCGACAGATGTTGTCCTCCAGGCCCATCCATCCTCCCTTGGCCTAGAATTGGAGGAGGTGACTTCTAAGGTACTTGGGCCTCCATTTGTTCATTCATTCATTCAGCAGGTATTTTCTGATGGCCCTCCTTCTGTGCTGGGCATTTTGCTGGGGGCCAGGGAGAAAGTGAGGAACAAGACAGACAAGCTCGCTGCTCTGTAGGGCTCACAAGCCTGGGATTATGACTGCCAGTCCTGAGAACTGGGGACCAGAAGTCTGGTCCTGACTCCATCTCCAACCTACCATGTGGCCTTGAGCAAATAACTTACCCTCATTGGGCCTCAGTTTCTTCACCTGCAAAATGGAAGCACTGGACTTGATGTTCGCCAAAGTCTAGCCCAACTCTGACCTTTTGTGGCTCCAGGGAGGGAAGAGAGGTCTGGAAGCCATGTGAGGAAGACTTGAAGGAACTAGGAATGTCTCCATAGGAGAACAGCGATGGGAGAGCAGATCAGACCCCTGGAGGTCCGGCAGGAGTCCCATGAAAGAGGAATGGCCCCTGAGGGTAGAACTCGGGGGTGGAAATTATAATGAGGAGGGTCATCTTGACTCTGTCTTAGAAGATGCTGAGCACAGTTGGAGCTGCCCAGCAGTGGTGGGGGCTACCCTATTCAACCAGAGGCTGAAGACCACTTGCCCCAGCCACGTAGACAGGATCCCTGGCAGGGAGGTCGTGATTGTAAACCCCAAAGCAATCAGTTTTGAAGAGACCACCCCCCAAAAAAGTCATTTGGTCCACTGTGCTACGTGGAAAAAGCAAAAAGGACACCAAATGATTACAATTCCACAGAACACAAGTGAATGCCTAAGGAAAAAGACCAGAAAGATAATTATCAAAACATGAATAATGGTTGGATTAGGATTGAGGATTAGGATGATTTATTTTCTCTAGTTCCCTATTTTCCAAACGTTTGGTAGCTTGGTGATGTTATTTTTGAAACAAAGGCAGTTTTATCCTTTATGGAAAGTCATCTAGTCCAGCCCTCATCCCAGGGCACGAAGCCTCCCTGTAACCGCTAAACTCTCTTCCAGTCCCTTCATTCTGAGAGGCTCACCCAGGCCTGACACCAGCGAGGTGGGGGGAGAGTGGTGCTGATGGATGCCTGCTGAGTGCCAGACCCTGGGCTGGGTACCGAGCCAGAGACACAGCCCCTGCCCTCCAGAGGTGGGGGGGTGGGGGGCCCTGCCTGGCATGTTATCTCGCTCGGCCTCTGAAACAGCTGTGGGGGTGAGTCTTGTGCTGTTAAAGCAGGAGGTGGCTGAGCCAGGACCAGGGGATCCAATGCACGTTGCTGGAATAGGAATTCAGGGCAGGCAGGTCAGGTGCCCAGTCAAGCCCCTCAGCTGATGGAGTAAAGGCCAAGGCCCCGGCAGGGCTGGCAGGCATGGGACAGAGTCTAGCTGACGGGGAGGTGGAGGGAGTCCCTGTCTTCAACTATAGATCTCTCCCTCTCTCCCTCTCTCCCTCTCCCTCTCTCTTTCTCTCTCTCACACACCCACAGCCTCACTCAGGTTCAAAGCACTAACAAAGCCGCCATGAGGCCTCCTAATATTTCCCTCCTGAGAAAGCCAGTTCCTTCATGATGAATCCAGCCCCACAGAAGTGCCACTCACACACCTCGCCTTCACCCAGCATCCGCGTCCTGCTCCCCAAAGCTCCTCTTCCCTTAGTTTCAGGCGCCCCCCTTCCCCTTCCACCAGCCCAGCTACCCAGGCCCCTCACCACCTTTGCTTCCCATGGAGAAAGGCCTCCCTGTTGACAGGCCTGGCAGGACCCATCTCCTCACATAAAGGCTCAGTGAGTCCTGGAGACACTTGGAGTCCAGACAGAATGGAATTTCTCCCTATTTTCTTTACAGCTGAGAAAACACACACAAACACAAGAGCATATTTATTGCAATATTTCTATCCCAAAGTTTGTCTTAAAAAAAAGAAGAAATAAAATTAGTTTCTCTGCCCACATCCCCCCCACCCCAACACACACACACACACACACACACACACACGCACACACACACACATACACACACACACACACACTCCCTGCCCTTTTCATTGCTGGCCGAGGCCAGGGGAAAAAACTGAGTGGGCCCAGGCCCCACAGAGAACCACTGCGTCCCGGACAATGTTGGGCTTGTTCAGAGAGGGAGGGAAGAAACACAACTCCAAAAACATACACAGAACTGCCCAGTGAAGGGTGTTCTGAAGGAGAAGAACAGGCGGGCCTTGTGTCTGGACGTGGTTTCCCTGAGGCTCTGGGAAGAGAGTGGCCTGGGAGACGAGCCCCCTTCTCACTGTGGAGACTCTTTCTTGGCTGTCACTGCTCACACTGGGCCTGAACCAGAGGCCCCTCAAATGCCAGAGCCTGGAGCCCCAGAGATTTTTTTTTTTTTTCTTTGGAAGACAAAAAAAAATCCCTGAGGAGAAGCAAGGAGCTACTTCTTAGGCCTTCGGGATTTTCCAGACTTCCTACAACATGAGGGAGACAAGCCTCAGACGTTCATGTCTGGAGCCCAGCAGCGCCCACACAGACAGCCCTTTCCTCACTCTGGGGACCGGCGTATGTGGAGTGAATGGAGGATAGTGGTGGAAAGACCACTCAAACGACAGGCCGGGGTCACCCAAGAGGGTCCCCAGAGTCCTGGGTCCTGCCCGCTCCTCCCCCACACATTCCTGAGAGGAGGACCCCAGGAGCCCCTCATCCTTAACTCCATCCCGCCGCAGCCAGTGGTGACTGAGCCAATAGCGACGCCTGCTGGGCCGTCCGATACTGGCCGAGTCAAGGACCCAGAAGCGGGCGGCCTCAGCTGGGCACTACTCTCAGCCACAGAAAGCGCTGTTCTTGTCTTTAGTTCCCTCCTCCTTGCGGAGCATCTGTGAGGCAAACACTTTTTAAACCAAGACTAAATGCTCACAGACTGAGAGGAGGGCAGGGAAGATACCAATGCAAGTCTGTCCAACAGAACAACTCAGTAAACATCCTCAAGTATTCGCCATGGGATGCACAGGTGTCTACGGTGGGACTGCGTACCCTCTAGGCAGTGGTGCCCCATCCTAGGGAGCTTTTAAAATACCTGAGGACCGCTGAAGCCCAGATGATTTCAGGGAGCAGCCAAGACTAAGAACCAGCTCGCTGGTTGATCTCTTGTAAATTCAGTTGGGTCTTCTTGGGGTCTACCTGCACTGGCCCACTTGGAGTCAGGGTCCCATTTGTGCAGGAGAAGCCCTTTACAAGTCATTGTCACAGATTAGTATACTTAGCATGACAGTTTTCCAGCAGATGACAATAAGGAAGGTTTGTTTCTCTAATTCACATGAAGTCATTGTTTGGGCCAGCAGGAGGGATCTAGGGGTCCAAGGCTTTCATTTCTCTCCTAAATTATTAATCTGTCCATCCCACAGTCTCCTCAAGAACTCTCTGGGTGAGCATCCTTCCCTTGACTTGAACCAGGCCTCTGAATTTTGCCCCAAAACTTGGAGCAATCTCCATCCTAAAACACACAAGATCCCTGAATCTGAAGTTGGTGGCAGGTCCAGATTTCATCAGGGATGTTGGGTAACTCACATCACTTCTCAGGGTCTGGGGGATTGTGTTAGTCAGGGTTCTCCAGAGAGGCAGGACCATTGGGATATTTGCATACCTATAGAGAGAGACTTATTATAAAAATTGGCTCACACGACAATGAGGTATTTGGCAAGCTAGAGAGCCAGGGTTCCAGCTGGAGTCTGAAAGCTTGAGACCCAGGCAGGAAAGACTATCTCTTCTTCGGGGGTGGTTCAAACTTTTTGTTCTATTCAGGCCTTCAACTGATTAGATGAGGCCCACCTGCATTAGCAGGGCAATCTTCTCTATTCAGTCTACCAATTCAGATGTTAATCTCATCCCAAAACACCCTCACAGATGCACCCAGAATAACAGTTGACCAAATATTTGAGCACCCCATGGCCCAGTCGGGTTGACACAGAAAATCAACCATCACAAGCATCCTTTAGAGTGAGCCTTTGTTGGTTGGAAAATGAGAGGTCTCCTAGAAAAGGTAGCAGAAGGTTTCCAGCCTCACATCTGTAATGAAACTAAGAATCTGTGAAGGTTTTGTGAGGAGGGAATTCTTGGAGAAGATATCTCCCAAATCAAATGCAACTTCCTTACCTTGGTGTGATTTCAGATCCACGGGTGTGGCGTTAATCTCACGCGTCCTGTGACAAATGCCCTCAACTTCACTGTAGCTGAACTTCCAAATAACACCTCTGCTTCTGCCTCCCCTCTTCCAGGTGAACTATGACCACTCTACTCTTGGTGTTTGTGACTCTGAGGGTCATCGCAGCAGCCATCTCAGTAGAAGTTTCAGGTGAGGACACTCCCACGCATGCCCCATTTAACCAGCAGGCACTGAGGATTGGACTCCGGGGATGGAGAACCAAGCCTGGCACTGCTAGTCCTGGTGCTTGCTCTGAACCATCACATCAGAGAAGGGACGCCCTCTGATCCTCCTCCAGCCCCAGTTCTCCCTAAAGGATGAAGAGTCTGGGCCAACAAGACTTGTCCACTCAGATCTGTGCTCCCTCTGGGTACCCAGGATGTCCAGAATTCCCTAAAAACTGGACCCAAGTCACTTCCAAGGCTGCATGGGTCTCTCCTTTGAGTCTATCCTCTCATGAGGGGACCACACCCCTGGTGTGAGCTGCCCCTAGGACGGAGGGAGAGTGAAGGGGTGGCTGTTCGGGTGTTGACAGAGCTGGGATGTGAGGCCCGGGATAAACACCGACCTCTCACAGTGCAGAGCAGTGACGGGACGACAGGCGCCCTGATTTCCCCTCCTCCAGCTTGGCCACCACCTCCCAAAGCAAAGCTCTAAGGAATCCAAGAATTCTAAATTTGAATCTGGCTTTTCATTTTGAAAGGTATCACTGCCTAATAAGAAGATAGAATGTATTTTATTCAACAAGCTGTTGGCCTGATTTATAACTTTTAAATATTTAGACATACGGCCTATGGGTCTCCATTTGTACTCTTGCTCTGGGACCCACAAATATTCAGCCCCGGGCTATAACCAGGGATGGCTTACCCACACAGGCCAACCAGTTTGCTTGAGAGCTTTAAAAGCTGCAGAGCTGGACACTGCTGTCACTTTCGGCTGTCCCCAGAGAACTACCACCCACTAAAACCATGCTACTTCGTCGTGTGCTAGGACTGAGCGTTCACAGGGAGATTTGTGTGGAAGGGCCTCGTGGTGACCGCCCAGGACCTCAAAAGGTTAGGGCTGGACCCCTAACATTCCCAAATCCCCATTCCTTGCTTTGTTGTGTATCTTCCACCCACAAATATCTGAAACATTTTTATTTTCTACCTGTAGGCTTTCCTGGGAAAAAAGTTTCCATAAGTATATAACTCTCTGTGAAATGTACTATTTTGTGAAAGCTGTTCCCTTCCCATTGCAGGGAGATCTTTGCCTTCTAACGGGGTTTGGCAAACATGCTGCCTCTTCCCTATCAATGCCCTACGTGAATTTTGGTGGAGTCTAATCATATCCCAACCCCACCTCTGTCTGACTCTTTGCAGACTTCAGTGTCATCCTCTCTGTTGCTTCTCCAGCCAGACCCCAATCCCCCAATAGCTGAAGAGAATGACTTGTCCCTCTGCCAGATCCTGATGGAGCCCAAGCAGACCTCCTCAAGTGGGACACATCTTTGACATTTTTGTATCTTAGCTTTAAAAGTTGTGTGGATTTTCTTTTCTTCCCCATAATAATTTTTTTGACCTCCAAATAATTTTTCCACAATCTTTGAGTCAAGCAGTCACTCCAGGAAGATGCCTCCTGTTTACCCTACGGCTTGGCATCCCCTAGGGTACCCCAGTCTGAGAAACAGAGAGATGGTCTCCCCTCTGAAGTTCCCCCTAGTCCTCTGCAGCCTCTACTGGCTCCATAGCTCCTGTCTTGAGGCACAGAGACCAGGGTCTTGAGGAAGCTGCTCTGGAAGGGAATCCATGTGGCACAGGAACGTCCCTCAGCACAGACACACACGTGTTCATGGGTCATTGTCATTTCCAGAAGGACTGACAGGGAAGCTGGGTGGTCCTCTCCAGGCACTAACAAGTCTGTCTCCCACCCCATGTCTCCCCCACAGACCCTGACAACTCGCTGAGTGTCAGCATCCCTGAACCATCCCCCCTGCGGGTCCTGCTGGGAAGCTCCCTCACCATCCCCTGCTATTTCATCCACCCCATGCACCCCGTGACCACCGCCCCCTCCACCGCCCCTCTCGCCCCGAGAATCAAGTGGAGCCGTGTTTCCAAGGAGAAGGAGGTGGTGCTGCTGGTGGCCACCGAAGGGCAGGTGCGGGTCAACAGTGCCTACCAAGACAAGGCCACGCTGCCCAATTACCCGGCCATCCCCAGCGATGCCACCCTGGAAATCCAGAACCTGCGCTCCAATGACTCTGGGATCTATCGCTGTGAGGTGATGCACGGCATCGAGGACAGTGAGGCCACTGTGGAGGTCGTGGTGAAAGGTGAGAGCCTCCCACAGGGACGCTGCTTCACCTGCGGATGGAGCCAGAGTGGCATCCTCACTGGTGTGCACCCAGGCTGGCTGGCTTTCAATCCCAGCTCCTCCCCAGCTGGTTTGCACCCCAGTCAAGTTACTTAACTTCAGTTGCTTCCTCTGTGACACAGAACTGGTAATATCACTCTCTCTGGACTTTGGGGAAATTAAATACTCCCTGGTCATATTCACACTTAAATGACAGTCTTTGCTTCCTAACAATCCTGTGACTCAGTGACCCTTGTGATCATCCCCATTTTACAGACAAGCAAACTGAGGTTCAGTTACTGCCTGAAGTTTCCCTGGAAGTGAGCCAGAGCAATCTCCCGACTCTCCATCCAGTGTCTTTTCCCTCCCCCACCTCCAGTTCCAGAAGCCAAAGAAAGGGATGGGGACTCCCTGGTTCCCTTTCCCTCCATTGCCCAAGGAAAATGCTTATGTCCTTGGTTGGCTTCAGAACTTCAGTCAGCACTAGATTTTTCCTGTTGGGAGGCTCTGCCACAGATGGTCCACTCCTGTGAGAGCCTTAAACAGGACTCCCACTAAGAAGCCCCTGGGCTTAAGGTGCGTGAACATCTAAGTGTCTCTTTCCCCAAAGCAAATATGGGGTCCTGGAGTGACAACAAAAAATTACAAGGAGACCGATTTTAGGTCAAGTCAGAGAAATTTCTGATGGTCAGAATTATCACAAGTATTCCAGTATGTCTTGTGGGGTAGTGGAGATGAGTTATGGGAGATGTTCCAGCAAAGGCAGAAGGACCACGTGAAGACGTGGAGAGGGGATCCTCAGGGAGAGGCCAGACCAGATGTCTCTAAGGTCTCCATGACCATCGTCATAATTCTGCGAGGACCTCCATGGTGAGAGGCTGTGCCTGACCTGCTGTCCCACCCTCACGTGTCTTGCAGGCATCGTGTTCCATTACAGAGCCATCTCCACGCGCTACACCCTGGACTTTGACAGGGCCCAGCGGGCCTGCCTGCAGAACAGTGCCATCATCGCCACGCCCGAACAACTGCAGGCCGCCTATGAGGACGGCTTCCACCAGTGCGATGCCGGCTGGCTGGCCGACCAGACCGTCAGGTTAGCCCCCAGGCCACCGTCAGAGTAGGGTGGGCAATGGGTTGGAACGGTGACCAGCACTGAGCTGAGACCAGCCTGACACCGTGGCCAACCCAGGCTGGGGCTGGAGGGATGCCTTGGCCAATTCTAAGTCAGACACCCAATGACCTGTCCCAAATCCTTGATCTTCTGTCCTGCGGTGGAGTGAGTAGCCACTAGCAACTTGGCCCTACATGAGCATTTTCTCCATGGAAATTACACATCATTATTCTTCCTACCCATTTTTTCCCTTTGCCACCATTTCTGTGCTTACTTCTTTTTTAAACATGGGTGATTACATATTTTTGTAAACCACTTTACATCCTGTTTTTTTTTTTCCTACAAGTACAATTTCTTTATTAGGATTTAGGATTTTGATTCACATGAAAGGCTTACTTTTTTTATTTTTTTAAACATTTTTTATTGATTTATAATCATTTTACAGTGTTGCATCAAATTCCAGTGTAGAGCACAATTTTTCAGTTATACATGAACATACATATATTCATTGTCACCTTTTTTTCTCCATGAGCTACCATAAGATCTTGTATGTATTTCCCTGTGCTATACAGTATACTGGGATTTCAAAATTGTAGAATACATCCTGTTTGTTTTTAATAAGGCAAGACATACATAAATTAAGCTTCTTGGCACATTTTTCCCTGAGCACAGCTGCTGAGGGATGGGTTGCCCACAGGACAGACAGAGCCCTGCCTTCTAGGGCTCTCAGTCATGTGAGTGAGCCTGTTAAGGCAAGATGAGACAGTTCATTCGGGGTGGATCAGAGCCCTGAATGCAAAAGCCAGAACCACAAAGCCACAAGAAGAAAACAAAGGAAAATATCTCTGTAATCTTGGGGTAGGCAAGACATCTTAGGACACAAAACCCATCAACAATTTTTAAAAGAGCAAAATGAGACAACAGCCTGACATGGTGCAGAAACCCACACCTCAGCCTCAGAAAGAGCTGGGCTCAAACCCCAGCTCCGGCACTTGGAAACTGTGTGACCTTGAATCAATTGCTTAACATCTCTGGGCCTCTGTTTCTTCCATTTAAAATACAGCAATTATAGCACTTGCTTCATTAGGTTGATATGAGACTCAAATGGTACAGAGCAGGGTTCAGCAAACCATGGCTCATGGGTCAAGTCCAACTTACCCTTTGTTTCTGTAAATAAAATTTTATGGGAACACAGTCACACCTATCTTTTTAGGTTGCTTTGCACCGCAATCGCAAGGTTGACTGGTCACAATGGAGACCCTGTGGTCTGCAAGATCTAAAATATTTACTCTCTGCCCTTTTATAGAAAAAGTTTGCAAGCCTCAAATAGAACATGCTTGGCACCAATAAATATTCAGTCAGGGGAGCTTTAATTACCAGTTATGGTGAAAACATATATCTCAATAAAGCTGGGGTAAAAACTGTAAAAGCAAGTAGCCCACAGATCTAGGACAGAGACTGGCAAACACATCAGTAAGTCACCTTTTCCTCCCACAAGAGAGGAGGATACAAGGGTACAGTCTCCCAGCCCCCTCTGTGCCCTGAGTGTCACACCTCTACTTTGGGTTCCTGACAGGTACCCCATCCACACTCCGAGGGAAGGCTGCTATGGGGACAAGGATGAGTTTCCCGGCGTGAGAACCTATGGCATTCGTGACACCAATGAGACCTATGATGTGTACTGCTTCGCGGAGGAGATGGAGGGTGAGGCTGCCCGCCCCCTTCCCCAAAGCCCCCCGCCCAGCCCCTTCATCCTGCTGACACTCAGGATCACACAGGCCTCCTCGGGGCAGGGCACTATCCCAGGACACCACACACTCGACCCCCCTCTGCCATGCCCAGCTGGGTGGGGAGGGAAGAGTTGGGGAAGGAGGGGTCTGGCCCCCTCACTCTCCCCTTTGACGAAGGCCTCAGTGGCCCCAGGCACCTGCAAAGGTCTGGCCCACCACCCCACCCCTCCCCCAAGCACAACCTTGTTAGATTTTCAGAAATAGTTAGAAGAGCTCACAGGCATCCCTAACGCCCCTATGGACACTTCGGGGCCTACAGACCCCAGTTTGGAAACCACTGCTCTGAGGGTCAAAACCTGATGCTTGCTTTTCCCATCAGAATTTGGATTTTTTTAAAGGATTGCTCAAGTGGACAATGTTTGACTCAGGAAAGACGCCCTAGTGGTGGGAAGTGCCACAGCAAAGTGCGGGCGAAATGCTTTCCAGCAGGAGTTTCCATCCGGGCTTCACACTGCTCTGAGCTTTCCTCACTTCTTTGCCTTTTCGGCAGTTTTTTCTTGGTTCCCCTGTTTTAGGAAACCAACGTCACCCTGCCCAAAAGCCCAAAGGAAGTGGAGGGCAGGATCTGAGATACGGACCTATGGGACCAGGGCTCTGAGAAGTTAGAGGCCAAGCCCCAGGGAACGGTGTGGATCTCCTTGGGGATGTGGGGCAGACATGGGAGGGAGCTCCTCACCCCGCCGGCTCTGTCTTTCACAGGTGAGGTCTTTTATGCAACATCCCCGGAGAAGTTCACCTTCCAGGAGGCAGCCAACGAGTGCCGGCGGCTGGGCGCCCGGCTGGCCACCACCGGCCAGCTCTACCTGGCCTGGCAGGGCGGCATGGACATGTGCAGCGCCGGCTGGCTGGCCGACCGCAGCGTGCGCTACCCTATCTCCAAGGCCCGGCCCAACTGCGGGGGCAACCTCCTGGGCGTGAGGACCGTCTACCTGCACGCCAACCAGACGGGCTACCCTGACCCCTCATCCCGCTACGACGCCATCTGCTACACAGGTGGGGCTGGGTCGGAGTCCGGAGAGGAGCTCCAGCCACCGTAACTGGGGCTCAGAGGACAAGATCTTAAAATGGGGGGTTGGTTTTTACTTCCATTAAGGGACCACTAGGTACCTGAACCCCATGCCTTAGCACCTCCCTATTTTCACTGGTTCCTAGAAGAGCTAAGATAGAATCACTGGAGGCTGCTGAGCACCCAGCCCTGTCTCCTCAGCCCAGAACAGAGAGGGAAAAGCATGAGATTTTTAGTCTGTTTTCTCAGGTTTGAATCACCCCTTTGCTGCCAGCTACCGTTCAGCTGTGGCAAAGTCAAGGCCCTGAGCCTCGCTTTCCTCCTCTGTCTAGTGGGAAGATGGTGGTCCTGCATGGAAGATGGGGGAGAATGCTGGCTCTGTCCTTTCAAATTGAATACACTTCAAAAGGAGAACAGAAGTGTTATTGAAAAGGGTGGGGGAAAGTTTTGGCAGGGACTTTATTTTGAAAATTTGGACTAAAACTTTTAAAAATAAGGTTTTTATCTTGTATTTTACACAGTCTAGGTTATAATTAGAATTAACTGCTAATTCTTGGAGGGAAAAAAGCAATGAATAATATGGAGGTGCATAAATTTTATCACAAAATTGGTGCTAGCACGGTGACATAGCTCATTTCACGTTTAACTTTCACAGCCCGATCTTACATAAAGAGGGTTATTTTTGCAAAAATGATTAGGATTTTCCCCCAAAGCCTCTCTTAACCTTTCAATATTCTCACCACCCTGTCTGAAGTAGTAGCACCTTCATGGATGTTCTCTTTATTTTAATTACTAAGTGGCTCGTTTCTGCCAGACTCCCGTGTGTTCCTGACTGAGGCGGGCAGTTCTCTCCTGTCAGTTTCATCGATTTCATGAACTTCTGCATCTTTGGGAAGATTTTTCAGGTTCTCTTTGTAATTGACTTACGTTAGCCATTGGCTAGTTACAACATCACACGGCCACAGGATACTCACAAGATAGGTAAGGAGGCAGCTGGCATTGATCAGGAAGGGATGTTGGAGCAGGATGCTTTCACAAGCACTGAGCTGATTGGTCAGTATCCTGGGCTGTGATGAGTACATTCTCTTTTAATCTGGAAACCGTGGGCGCCATTATAATAAATACTCAAATTGTTGAGGGCCTCTGAAAGGGGCCCGACCAGATGCCAGACACACAGTGGGTGCTTTCCTTCCTTAGCAGGGGAGGAGGTGATCTGAGGCTCATCTCTGAGCCAGCCCCAGGCTGAGCACTAATGCGTGTCTTTGTCCCCTGCCCCAGGTGAAGACTTTGTGGACATCCCAGAAAGCTTCTTCGGGGTGGGTGGTGAGGAGGACATCACCATCCAGACGGTGACCTGGCCTGAAGTGGAGCTGCCCCTGCCCCGAAACATCACCGAGGGCGAAGCCCGAGGCACCGTCATCCTCACGGTGAAACCCGTCTTTGATGTGTCCCCCACTGGCCTGGAGCCTGAGGAGCCTTTCACATTTGCAACTCACGTAGAGACCACTGCCTTCCCAGAGGCTGAGAACAGGACAGGAGAGGCCACCAGGCCCTGGGCCTTTACCGAGGAGTCCACGCCTGTCCTGGGCTCCCCCACGGCCTTCACCAGTGCAGACCTTGTTGTGCAGGTGACCGCAGTCCCAGGTGCAGCTGAGGTCCCAGGGCAGCCACGACTGCCGGGGGGTAAGTGCCCACCCCTCAGGGGGCTGCAACGGGGACTGGTGCAGAGAACTTGGCCTTTGGGTTTCTATGCCTTCAACTTAACCTGGGACCTGGGACCAGCCTCCCTCCTCTCAGACTTGGCTCTCCTCTCTTGTGAGGCAAGCGGGATGGACCAGACCAGTGATGCCCATGCTAGTGTGTGTGTGTGTGTCTCTTTCATTACAAAGCATTTCCTTCCAATGAAGTCACAGGTGGAGACTAGTGTATGTATCAACAGGTAAAGGCGAAGTGCGGTGGAGAACGGGGGCTCTTCTTTACAGGGGCCCACCTCACCCCATCAGGCACTTCCACAGAATAGAGCTGCTTGAAAACAGCTGCACTGGGTGACCCCTGGACCCCTCACAGCACTGAGCCTCCAGGTCAGGGGTCAGCAAACCACGGCCAGTGGGCCAAATCCAGCTCACCACCTGTTTTATACAGTCCATGAACCAAGAATTAAGAATGGTAGTAAGAATCTTTTTAAAGAGATGAAGGGAAAAGACAAAAGAAGAGTAATATTTTGTGACATATCATGAAAATTATATGAAATTCACATTTTAATGCCCACAAATAAAGTTCAGCTGAAACAAACCCACATCCATTTGTTAACATGTTGTCCGTGGCAAATTTAGGGCTATCATGGTAGGATTAAGTAGTTTCAGGCCACAAAGCTTACAATGTGTTCTGCCTGGCCCTTTCCAGAAAACGTTTGCCACCCTTGTTCTGGGATGATGGTATTTCAGGTGGCTCATAAGTGTCTGGGGAACTGGGGTGTCACATCACAGGGAGCTCAGCTGGTCCCCAAGCTCATGTCCATGAACAGGAAGGACATTCTGGGGCCTCCATCAGGGCTTTGGTGATGTCTCCTCCTGGGGGAGGGGCAGATGGACGCTGCCATCCACCATCACACCCACAATGCCACCAAGTGGGGTTTTAGCCTGAACTGCCCAGATAAATACAGTATGTTGAGAAGGAAGAATTGTTGAGAAGTTTGGGGTAACACCAATGATGTCTGGGTCCCAGGGTGGGTCCAAGGCTGAAGGGACCCTCACTCTCTCCACATGGCCACCACATAAGAAGGTGCCAGTGGACAGATGAGCGTCTAACACAGGATAGGACAAAGAATGTGGAACAGACTCAGCCTGGGGATCCACAACTGTGACATAAACTGGCCAGTCACCCAGGGAAGTGTCAAAAACAAGTGTGCATCCAGCTGAATGCAGTGGGGAGGCGGAGTAAGTAGGGGCTCAAGGACAGGCTGTGTGGACCCCAGCCCCTTTGGGAATCTGGCAAAGCTATGAGTCCACTCCCCAGCAATATGCCTGCTGCACCCACACAAACTTTACAGCCACTTTCAGGAAGGCCACCCACCCCTTGAACCCGGGACTCTGGGCCTGGTGGAGGAAATGCCACTGATTGTTTGGTTTCTTCCTTCTCCTTCTCTATTGTTTCCACATGCTTTGTAATGATCGTTTGTTCTTTATACAATAAGAAAAAAAATGCATTTGTTCTAAAGAGTAAAGGGACAAATGAGCACCCTGAGAGTAAGGAGCCCAGGAAGGAGGGTTGGGGAGGTCTATGGCAGAAGAGTCCAAGAAGGCTCCCTCAGAGGTGGATTTCAGGAGCAGTTTGAACAAGCAGAGAAAAACCACTCGGCTGGGAATCAGATCAGGAGTAGGAAAGGAAGAGGGATGAGAGGAGGTCACTCCTCAAGAAGCCAGGGCTCTCTCCACACCCTCAGAGCCTCGAGAATCCAGCCCCATGAGCACCAGCACTGTGGTACCCGGTCCATGCCCTGAGCCTGCCCTGTCTCTCCTTCTCTCCCTCTCCTCCCCACCCAGGGGTTGTGTTCCACTACCGCCCGGGCTCCTCCCGCTACTCGCTAACCTTCGAGGAGGCACAGCAGGCCTGCCTGAGCACCGGGGCCGTCATCGCCTCACCGGAGCAGCTCCAGGCTGCCTATGAAGCAGGCTACGAGCAGTGTGACGCCGGCTGGCTACAGGACCAGACCGTCAGGTGACAGACGAGCTGGGTTCCCCTCCCAGCCCAAACCCAACCCTGAGAGATCAGGCTTGGAGAATGAGAGCCTGCGGCAGCCAGCACAGAGCAGGCACCTGCCACACTGTGGGTTAATTAATTAATTAATGGCTCATGGTCACTCCTTTAATTTCTCCCCTAGACAAGATATATACTGAGACTGTGGGGAAGGGCCCTGGGTGACATTAACTCATTGGTCATTTCCCCCCCTTAAAAGACATAGAGAAGGAGAGCCCCTCCTCAAGCCCCCAGTGCCCTCCAGTTTGACCCCGTGCCCTGCCTTGCCATGGGATCTGTTCTGAAGCCAAGAATCCCTCCCTCCCCACCCAAAGACCCCCAGACCCTTTCCCTCGCCATGCAAGGAACTTGCTGCATGAGAGGTTCCTTCCTGGTTTGAATCCCATTGGACAAGAGAAGACACACCTGCCTGAGTCCTCAAGTGACCTTCTGGCCTCACCCTGGGGTCCTGCATCCCCCAGCCCCCAGAACAGGCTTTCATCCATCCCTCCCACCCTCCTCTGCAGATACCCCATTGTGAGCCCACGGACCCCATGTGTGGGTGACAAGGACAGCAGCCCAGGGGTCAGGACCTACGGTGTGCGGCCACCATCAGAAACCTATGATGTCTACTGCTACGTGGACAGGCTCGAGGGTACAGGCCACATTCTCACATTTCGGGTTCTAGACAGCAGGGGTCTGACGGGAAGCCACAGAGGAGGGGAGTTACCATCCACCTAGTCGCATTCCCACCTGGGCGGGAAGCGGGGGGCAGAGCGTGTTTAAGAAAGAAAGCCCCCCCAGCTCCTCTCCCAGGTCAGGCCTCTTCTCTCCCCCTCAGGTGGTTCACGAGGACTCCCCAGCATTGCAGGAGAGCATTGTTTTCTTTAAAAAGCAATGAGTTCTGTGGATAAATGAATCAATTCACTTATACCAAGAAGTGTTATATATACCAACTGCTTCATAGAGAATCTCAATGCACATGAACAAATCAAAGACTCTAAAAAGTCCTTCAGTAAGAAAAAGTCTCTAACTCTGCTTAACCAAGCATTTGACCAAGCTTATTTAAACACAGACCCTTTATTTGGTTTTATTTTATTTCTTTTCATTTCAATTAAAATCACCAAATTACTGTTTCACTGAACCCAATTTTGGAAATGCTGGCATTCTGGAAAGATTTCAGCATTGCCATTCACTTGTTTTGGAACCTGGACAAATTACTTCTCTAGGCCTCAATTTCCTCATCTGTAAAATGGGGTTGATTTATGCTAATACCAGAGACTTTTTTTGAGTATTAAATGAGATGTCCATGAAAAGTGCCAGGTATAAGCAGATGTTCAGTAAATGTGAACTTCCTTCCCCTAAATCAGACAGGGACCTGGGTAGAGTTCGAGGTGCTGGGACCCAACACCCAACAGTGGCAACGGGACCCACCCCCTGCCCTCCATGAGTTCACAGGGTGGGATGAGGGTTGGGGTGGGGCTGCAGGTCCACAGCATTCGGTGCTTGATGATTTCATGCTGTGGTTTAGAGGAACACAGGGTACCCAAGGGAGTA
Organism: Camelus dromedarius; assembly: GCF_036321535.1. NCBI lineage: Eukaryota > Metazoa > Chordata > Mammalia > Artiodactyla > Camelidae > Camelus > Camelus dromedarius. Next base: position 15,681,620 of record NC_087464.1, read on the forward strand.
CCTCTCCTAGCTGGAGGAGGGGGTGCCTAAGTGCGACTGGAGAATCTAGAAAGGAGGGAAGGAGGGGAGAGTGACCACCTCATCGTGATTCAGCTGCCCTGCCCCTGGGTGAGCAGAGGCTGCTCTGGCCATGGGGGTGGAGGATCACACCTGCCACCTGCCTCTGCCCCCAGGGGAGGTGTTCTTCGCCACACGCCTGGAGCAGTTCACCTTCCAGGAAGCCCAGGAGTTCTGTGAATCCCAAAATGCCACACTGGCCTCCACGGGCCAGCTCTATGCTGCCTGGAGCCGTGGCCTGGACAAGTGCTATGCCGGCTGGCTGTCCGACGGCAGCCTCCGCTACCCCATCGTCACCCCAAGGCCTGCCTGCGGTGGGGAAAAGCCAGGCGTGAGAACCGTCTACCTCTACCCTAACCAGACAGGCCTCCTGGACCCATTGTCCCGGCACCACGCCTTCTGCTTCCGAGGTATGTGTCCTTACCTCTCTTCCAGCTCCCCTTCTGTCTAGGGGGAGTGACTCCCCTGGGTTCACTCCTCCTGACCTCTGTCCATCCATCAGAGCAAAAAGAATAGGCTTTGACCCCAAGGCAAGTGCATCATTCTAAGGTGCCCCTAGAGGCACATAGAAAGAAATGAGTAAGAACTTGGGCTCTAAAATCAGACAGACCTGAATTATGGCTTAGTAGCTGTGTGACCCTGGGCAAGTCACTCAACCTATCTGTTCCTGTGCTTCATCTTTTTTTGTTTTGTTTTGTTTTTGTGAAAGAGGTAATTAGGTTTATTTACTTATTTATTTTTTAATGGCAGTACTGGGAATTGAACTCAGGACCTTCTGCACATTAGGCATGCACTCTACCACTGAGCTATACCCTCTGCTCTGCTTTGTCTTTAAAATAGTGATATAATAGTTCTTACCACAAAGACTTGCCGTAAGGATTAACTGGGATAATACATGCAAAACACTTGGTATAGTCCCTGGGACATTGTAAATGCTCAATAAATGTTAGCTTTATTGTGATAAATAAATGGCATATATTAAAAGGTGTACAAATTAAAACAGTATATATATTCTTTTAATTTGTACACCTTTGTCAAATTTTACGCCCACTTCTAAATATTTTTGTGATGAGTTTAGTCAAATTACTCTATTATTCTTCACTAAGCACCAGAAATTCACATTTTTAATTGACCCATGCTGAGGACTTGATGCCATGTTACCAAAGGTCTGAGAGGGATGTCAGACAATTCAGTGGGCCTGGCCAAGACCTCACTGGACTCTGATTGGATGAGTTCTCACAGGGTCCATGAGTCTAGATGCACTGACTAGAATGTAGATTACAGTAATGGCTTGTGCCACATTTAACATATTATACATCAAAACGCAGTATATTTGTAACTTCCTATGAATTTGTAATTATTTCAAAATAAAGTTAATTAAAAAAAAACCCTGAGTGTCCACAAGTTTCCCAGACTTCCAGCATCACCTTTTAAAACCTAATTCAAAGTAAGTTCAGTCCCACTCTGCCAGTCCCAAGAAAGCCAGTTCCCTTCCAGAAAGTTTGATGAGACTCTTGCCCTCAAACCCCTCTCCCTGCTCTGGGCATCAAAAGCCCAGCCAGTTAGCCTCCCAGTAAATTCCCAGCCATGCAGAGGCACCATCCATCCACGACCCTCCATCACTCAGCCTTTCATATAACTGCCATGAAGTTTGGCTTCCTTCTTCATCAAGCCCACTGCTGTTCACCCCTAAACTAGAACAGTTACCCTCAGCCAATGAATCCTGCCTTTGTCCCTCCAGTGTCAGGATGGCTTCATGCATTTTAAATAGCACTCTCCTGATTTTGACCCAGACACACTTAGTATATAATTTCTGTCCCCAAGAAAGGCAGCATCGTGCAGTAGTTGAGAGCAGAGTCTGGCACGAGATACTTGGGTTCAAAGACTAGATCTACCACTTATAAGCCACTGACACTGAGCAAGTCACTTAACTCTGTGCCTTAGTTTTCTTATCTGTAAATGACATCATAGTTTGTATCTCACATGGCTGTTACGAGATAAAATGATTTTAGATACATAACACCTTTAAAGAGTGCCTGGCATATACAATACAGTCTCCAGAAAAAGTGCCCCAGATCGCCCTGAAATAAAGTGCTGATGGTGTGTGCATATTGATATAGGCCATGCAAATGGCTCTTATTAATTGGAGACAAGAGCCATCTCACTGGACTGGGTAGGGGTGGAAAGTCGAGGACCAGCAAGGTTTGTACACAGGTCTGGCCCACCCCAGAGTCACCTAGCTCCCCTGAAGTATGGGGATGGGTCACACTGGTAAGAAGGAACCCTCACCATCCACATCCCTTTTAGGTGTCTCAGTGGCGCCCTCTCCAGGAGAAGAGGAGGGTGGCACAGCCACACCACTCCCTGGCGTGGAGGACTGGATCGCTACCCACGTGGAGCCCGGTGTGGCTGCTGTCCCCGTGGGGGAGGGGACGACTGCAATCTCAGAGTTCACCACTGAGCCAGAAAAGCAGACGGAGTGGGAAGCCCCCTACACCCCAGTGGGCACTTCCCCACTGCCAGGTCCGTGGGGCTTGGACTCAGGGGCGCGTCTTGATGCTTCACGTGCCTGCGGGCCTAGGGTGTGCTGTAGGGGGTGGTGTGGTTTCTTTCCCTGGGACCTGTGCTCTGTTTCCCCAGCTCTGTCACTAGGCACCTCAGCTGGCCTCTAGGACCAACCCCCACGGGTCTTCTCTTTTTCTCTATTTTCCAAATCCTCTGTAATAGGGCTCTCAGAATTAAAATAGTTGGTGTATTTTTGCAAACACCGCCTGGCCCTCCCAGCCTCAGAGGGATGGGTTCCAATGAACAATTCTCACATCCAAGGAGTATCAGCATGGTCGGAAGAACTTATTAAAACACGGTGTGCCGGGTCCCACCCCAGAGTTCCTGATTCAGTGGGACTGGGGTAGGATCTGAGAATTTGCTTTTCTGTCAGGCTCCCAGGTGATACTGGTGCTGATGGTCTGGAGACCACACTTTGAAAGTCATGGGTTTAGATAAATGAGATGATACTGTAGAAGTACTTGAAAGGTGACCTTGATTGCCTTCATTTGGCAGTCAGGCCCCCATATCCTATGGCTTGTATGGATGGCACCCCCTAGAGACTCACAAAGCACAGCGTGAGGGTGACAGGGAGTTTCCTGGTCCCCATCCTTCCCAAGAGGCTGTGTGAGGTTCCTAATTAGAAAATGTCTGGACACATCCCTGAGCTCTTGAAAGAAAAGTTTTACTGTGGAAGGAATGGAATTCAGTTTCTCTGCATGAGCTTAAAATGGGGCAGAGTTACTAAATCCACATCTCATCTTTCTTCTTCCTTTCCTCCAGGGATCCCTCCTACGTGGCCTCCCACTAGCGCACCAACAGAGGAGAGCACAGCAGGCCCTTCTATAACAGAAGTGCCCTTCACCTCAGAGAAGCCATTCCCCTCAGAGAAGCCATTCCCCTCAGAGGAGCCATTCCCCTCGGAGAAACCATTCCCCTCAGAGGAACCATTTCCCTCGGAGAAGCCATTCCCCTCAGAGGAGCCGTTCCCCTCAGAGGAGCCATTCCCCTCAGAGAAGCCATCCACACTTTCAGCCCCAGTGCCCAGTAGGACCGAGCTGCCAGGCTCTGGGGAGGTATCTGGGGTACCCGAAGTCAGTGGTGACTTCACAGGCAGTGGAGAAGTTTCAGGACACCTGGACTCCATTTGGCAGCCCTCAGGGGAAAGTGCAAGTGGACTGCCCTCTGAAGACCTTGACTCTAGTGGGCTAACCTCTGCAGTGGGCTCAGGCCTGCCTGTGGAAAGTGGACTGGCTTCAGGGGATGAGGATAGAATTATATGGCCCAGCACTCCTAAAGTTGACAGGTTGCCCTCAGGAGGTGAGGTACCAGAGGTCTCTGCTTCTGGAGTAGGGGACCTCAGTGGGCTACCCTCTGGAGAAGGTCCAGAAGTCTCTGTTTCTGGAGTAGAGGATCTCAGCAGACTTCCTTCTGGAGAAGGTCCAGAAATCTCTGTTTCTGGAGTAGAGGACCTCAGCGGACTTCCTTCTGGAGAAGGTCCAGAAGTCTCTGTTTCTGGAGTAGAGGACCTCAGCAGACTTCCTTCTGGAGAAGGTCCAGAAGTCTCTGCCTCTGGAGTAGAGGACCTCAGCAGACTTCCTTCTGGAGAAGGTCCAGAAGTCTCTGTTTCTGGAGTAGAGGACCTCAGCAGACTTCCTTCTGGAGAAGGTCCAGAAGTCTCTGTTTCTGGAGTAGAGGACCTCAGCAGACTTCCTTCTGGAGAAGGTCCAGAAGTCTCTGTTTCTGGAGTAGAGGACCTCAGCGGACTTCCTTCTGGAGAAGGTCCAGAAGTCTCTGTTTCTGGAGTAGAGGACCTCAGCAGACTTCCTTCTGGAGAAGGTCCAGAAGTCTCTGCCTCGGGAGTAGAGGATCTCAGCAGACTTCCTTCTGGAGAAGGTCCAGAAGTCTCTGTTTCTGGAGTAGAGGACCTCAGCAGACTTCCTTCTGGGGAAGGTCCAGAAGTCTCTGCCTCTGGAGTAGAGGACCTCAGTAGACTTCCTTCTGGAGAAGGTCCAGAAGTCTCTGCCTCTGGAGTAGAGGATCTCAGCAGACTTCCTTCTGGAGAAGGTCCAGAAGTCTCTGTTTCTGGAGTAGAGGACCTCAGCAGACTTCCTTCTGGAGAAGGTCCAGAAGTCTCTGCCTCTGGAGTAGAGGACCTCAGCAGACTTCCTTCTGGGGAAGGCCCAGAAGTCTCTGCCTCTGGAGTAGAGGACCTCAGCAGACTTCCTTCTGGAGAAGGTCCAGAAGTCTCTGTTTCTGGAGTAGAGGATCTCAGCAGACTTCCTTCTGGAGAAGGTCCAGAAGTCTCTGCCTCTGGAGTAGAGGACCTCAGCAGACTTCCTTCTGGAGAAGGTCCAGAAGTCTCTGCCTCTGGAGTAGAGGATCTCAGCAGACTTCCTTCTGGAGAAGGTCCAGAAGTCTCTGTTTCTGGAGTAGAGGACCTCAGCAGACTTCCTTCTGGAGAAGGTCCAGAAGTCTCTGCCTCTGGAGTAGAGGACCTCAGTAGACTTCCTTCTGGAGAAGGTCCAGAAGTCTCTGCCTCTGGAGTAGAGGATCTCAGCAGACTTCCTTCTGGAGAAGGTCCAGAAGTCTCTGTTTCTGGAGTAGAGGACCTCAGCGGACTTCCTTCTGGAGAAGGTCCAGAAGTCTCTGCTTCTGGAATAGAGGATCTCAGTGGACTTGCTTCTGCAGGAGAGCGTCTAGAGATTCCTGCTTCTGGAGTAGAGGACCTCAGTGGACTTCCTTCTGGAGAAGTTCTAGAGACCTCTGCCTCTGGAGTAGAAGACTTCACTAAACTTCCTTCTGGAGGTGAAGATCATCTAGAGACTTCTGCTTCAGGAGTAGGAGACCTTAGTGGACTTCCTTCTGGAAGGGAAAGTCTGGAGAGCTCTGCTTCTGGAGCTGAGGATCTCAGTGGGTTGACTACTGGAAAAGAAGACTTGATTGGTTCAGCTTCTGGAGATTTGGACTTTGGCAGAATACCTTCTGAAACTCTAGGAAGTGGACAAGCTCCAGAAGCAGGTGGCCTTCCCTCTGGATTTAGTGGTGAGTATTCTGGAGTGGACCTTGGAAGTGGCCCATCCTCTGGCCTTCCTGACTTTAGTGGACTTCCATCTGGTTTCCCAACTGTCTCCCTAGTGGATACTACGTTGGTGGAAGTGGTCACAGCCACCACTGCCGGTGAACTAGAAGGAAGGGGAACCATTGGCATCAGTGGTGCTGGAGAAACATTTGGGCTGCCCTTCAGTGAGTTGGACATTAGTGGGGGAGCAAGTGGACTCCCTTCAGGAGCTGAACTCAGTGGCCAGGCATCTGGGTCTCCTGACATTAGTGGGGAAACATCTGGACTCTTTGATGTCAGTGGACAGCCATCAGGGTTTCCTGACATTAGTGGGGGAACATCTGGGTTTTTTGAGGTCAGTGGGCAGCCATCGGGGTTTTCTGGGGAAATATCTGGCGTGACTGAGCTTAGTGGACTATCCTCCGGACAACCTGATATCAGCGGAGAAACTTCTGGAGTTCTTTCTGGCATTGGTCAACCATTTGGCATAACCGACCTGAGTGGAGAAACATCTGGGATCCCTGATCTCAGTGGGCAGCCATCAGGGCTCCCCGGGTTCAGTGGGACAACATCCGGAATCCCTGGCCTGGTTTCTGGTGCCATGAGTGGCAGTGGTGAATCTTCTGGCATTACATTCGTGGACACCAGTTTGGTTGAGGTGACCCCAACTACATTTAAAGAAGAAGAAGGTTTAGGATCCGTGGAACTCAGTGGCCTCCCTTCAGGAGAGGCAGAACTCTCAGGCACATCTGGAATAGTGGATGTCAGTGGACTATCTTCTGGAGCAATTGAGTCCAGTGGGTTTACATCCCAGCCTCCAGAATTCAGTGGCCTGCCAAGTGGAGTAGCTGAAGTCAGTGGAGAATCCTCTGGAGCTGAGACTGGGAGCAGCCTGCCCTCAGGAGCATATGACGGCAGTGGACTTCCATCTGGTATCCCCACTGTCTCTCTTGTAGACAGAACTTTGGTGGAATCTGTAACCCAGGCTCCAACAGCCCAGGAAGCAGGAGAAGGGCCTTCGGGCATTTTGGAACTTAGTGGTGCCCATTCTGGAGCACCAGACATGTCTGGAGATCATTCAGGACTTTTGGACCTAAGTGGGCTTCAGTCTGGGCTGGTAGAACTCAGTGGAGAGCCATCAAGCACTCCATATTTTAGTGGGGACTTTTCTGGCACCACTGATGTAAGTGGGGAATCCTCTGCAGCCACAAGCACCAGTGGGGAGGCCTCAGGTCTCCCAGAAGTGACTTTAATCAGCTCTGCGTTTGTGGAGGGTGTTACTGAACCAACTGTTTCCCAGGAACTCGGCCAAAGACCCCCTGTAACGTACACCCCCCAGCTTTTTGAGTCCAGTGGAGAAGCGTCTGCATCTGGGGATGCACCAAGGTTCCCTGGGTCTGGGGTAGAAGGGTCATCAGTCCCAGAATCTGGCAGTGAGACACCTGCCTACCCTGAGGCCGAGGTGGGGGTATCGGCTGCGCCTGAGGTCAGCGGAGGCACTTCTGGGTCCCCTGATCTGATTGAAACCACCTCCGCCTTCCACGAAACTGACCTGGAGGGAGCCTCAAGCCTGGGAGTGAGCGGCAGCACCTCAGCCTTTCAGGAAGTCCCCAGGGAGGGCTCAGCCACCCCAGAAGTGAGTGGAGAGTCAACCACCACCTATGATGTGGGCACAGAGGCATCGGGCTCTCCGGCCACTCCCGTGGCTTCTGGAGACAGGACTGAAATCAGCGGAGACCTGTCTGGCCACACCTCGGGGTTGAATGTTATCATCAGCACCACCATCCCAGAGTCTGAGCGGACCCAGGAGACCCAGCGCCCTGCAGAGGCGCATCTAGAAATTGAGTCCTCAAGCCCCGTGCACTCAGGAGAAGAGACCCAAACAGCCGAAACAGTCACCTCCCCGACAGATGCTTCCATCCCAGCCTCTCCGGGAGGAACAGATGAATCAGAGGCAACCATGGCAGGTATTGTTGGGATTGTTTTCCTTTAAATGGATTTGGGTCGTTCAGACTGTAGCATAGTGGGAAGCAGTGTAGATTCATGGTTCTGAGCACAGCTCCACCACAGATTAGCTGTGCCGCCTCAGGCAAGTTTCTTAACCTCTCTGAGCCTCATCTGTAAAACAGGAATAGTACCAGGAAGATTAAACAAGATATAAATAGATAGAGAACAAGCACTTAGTATCATACTTTGCACACAGTACACACTTATAGATTAGTGATTGTTACTGTTACAGGGGAGTTACATCACTAGAACATTTATATGTGAATTCAACCACCTCTACTCGGCACAGGAAGCACTATTTAGATAGTGCTGGCGATCCTGCTCATGCCCCTTTCCCAGTGAGTGAATGTGAGATGAGAGAATGAATCTACTTATGACATGTGCACTCAAACAATTACTTTGTACCAGGTTAAAACCTGCACAATTTAAGGAATTTTGGCTATGCCCTGCCTTTAGACCCGTGTCCCCACCCCCACCCTGGTGCAGGTGACTCATCTGTACTGTGATAATTGTCTCACTCCACACAGCCCCAGCCCCGAGCACCAGAAGCTGATGATTTTCCTTTGCTTTTTGCTTTGGGATCCCTTGCATCCCTCTGTGTGCTGAGAGACCTTTCCCATTCAGAGAGCACCCCCACCCGGATGCTGGGGTTTTGGGAGGGACAGAGTACCCAGAATCATGTTGACCCAAAGCCAGCCTTGTGGGCTTCTGGGGCCCTGGGCCCTGACCTCAAGGTCTTGGAGGCCACAATGTACCCTAGGCGGCTATGTTCTTGATGTTCAGCCTCTCCCTGGGGGTTATAGCCCCTGCCAGGTCCTGTGCCGAGGAGCCCTGTGGTACTGGAACCTGCCAGGAGACGGAGGGACACGTCATATGCCTGTGCCCCCCTGGCCACACTAGCAAGCACTGGGACATAGGTAAGACCCTCATCAGCCATGGGGGGCACAGGCAGAGAGGACCCCTTCATCCCTAGGAAGAGCCGCAGGTGGAAGGTGGCAACCAAGGTCAATGGAGGCACAGGCTTCGCAGACAGGGAAGGAGAGGTCCACAGTGATGCACTGGGGTAGCAGCCATAGGTAAACAGGGCATGTCTTTGTGGAGAATCTGTTCTACACGGCAGTTTAGGAGAAAAAAGTAAATTAGAGAAGTAGTTTGGGTTTTCTCAAGCCAATGATTGTGTTATGAGTAGAAAGGAAAATGTGCTTAAATTTTGAAGATAAAACTTGAGGCTTCATAGAAATGTTGAGCTAGAGTATGTACTGAAGAGAGCCAATCACAGCCCACAGTCCCTGGGAGGGAAACGGCAGGGGCGGTTGCACCGTGCAGTGTTAACCTCTTCAGGAAAGTCCCTACGGTCCCCTCTATGCTTAGGTCTGGGCAGGGTTTGGGACCACTTCATGCCCCAAGGGAGATAAAACAGACAGTGCTTGTCATCCCCAGCTCCAGGATTCATCGCTGCAGGTCAGCTGTGACCCAGCAGTGCCCCACCCCAGGATCTCTGTCCTTAGTCATGGGTCAAGCAGGTTGGGGGATGAGTGAGGAGCCTGGGGGGTCTGCTGATGGGAGGTGGCCCCCCAAATGAGATGATTAGAATCTGCCTGTCACTCCCTGAACACCTTGAGGCCTGTGGCCAGGAGGACATTTCAGCTCACTAACATCTCCACTGTTGAGGAAAGAAATGTCCAGTTTCCTCCAAGCTCATATTCTTGGGTTAGCATCCACTGCCCCTACACCCTTACCCCCTCCTCTGACTGAAGTCAGGAACCAGAGACCCAAGGCCTTTCTTAAAAGCACTTCATTCCTAGGACATATATAAAATGCCTTTACATCGTGTACAAAGAAGGATTCCGTGTTTACAGATATTAATATGCAAAATAATACCTCATGGTATATTATATATTCATATAATATAAATATGCTGTATACTTGGCACTTACACAAGAAATATATATTTATATATAAACCAGGCACTAGGATGGGTATCTATTCACTCTCTTCCCCTCTGGGGTCAGCCTCTGTGGGAGCCATGACTGAGACCACTATGGGCCTCCATGGCCAGAGAGGGTGGGCTTTCCTAGGAAGGTCCTGGCCTTAGTATTTCCACTGGACCACAGTGACCCAGGGGTTGTAAACACAACCCCCTGTCATCCACCCCAATGGGGAGGGCAGAGCACTGCCTCGTCGTAGGAGAGGCTGCCCCCGATGAAAACCTGGAGGAGCCCTTGTGTGCTTTCGAGCAAGCAGGACTGAGTCCTCAGTCAGCAGTGGGAGTGGCACTGTCTGTTCCACGAGCAGCGCCCCTGATGGACATCTGGCCAGGTGTGCATACACTTCCTCCCCTCTGGCTGTGCAGGAAGAGAGTGGCAGGGCACCCATCTTGAGTGAAGCATTATGGAACTCAGCTCTGTTGGCCAGCTCAGCCTGGGGCAGCGAGGAACAGACGCAGAGCCCAACAGGACTTCCGGGAATGAGGTAGTTGCCAGGACCAGAACCCCTTTGCCCCCTTTTAGTGTCTTCTGACACCTCTCTCCATTCTTAGCAACTCCTTCCCCAACCTGATACTTGAAGCAAAAATGTGACACTATATCAGAAGTCACAGCCAGGCTGGTCTCCTGGCACCTCTGAAATTAGAAGTAGGTGACAATGGATCTTAACTAATCTGCTGTAAGGATGGCTTTTCTCTGATCGTGTATATTTCCAAACAGCTTCCTTTCCCACGATTTCTTCCCAGGGAGCTCTGATAGCTTGGTAATTATCTCCATTTGAAAGTGCAGCACAGAGGTTAAGTGATTTGCCTAACTCCACTGAGTGAGTCCAATCAAGAATTGAGGTCTTCACTGTTTAACACACTTGGCTAAATAAGAAACCCTGTCTTGAACATAATAACCAGTTACTGCTCTCGAAGAGCTAGAAACCGAACTTCAGAAGGACCAGAGTGAAGAGCGACTGTAGAATTGGAATTGGTCCAACCAGACACTCACAGCCAAGTCCTCACTACGTCATTTGTAAGTAGGGTCAAAGGTAGTGGTTCTCAGCTTTAAAAAATTCGGATGCCTGGGTCCCATTCCCACAGATTCTGATTGGAATGGTCCTGTGCCTGGCACTGGGGTTTTTTGAACTCCCAGGTGACTCTAATGTGCAGACAGAGCTGAGAAACACTGCTGTAAGGATTAAGATCATCTGTGTACATCTGACCGGTTCCCCTTCCCCATCTCTCATTCCATGGATTATGAAAAGCTATGTCATTTCTAAAGAGCAGGTGGTAAGAGCCATTGAAGAGCCCATGACTGTACCGCTAGGGTCCCAGGTCCCTCCTGTTCAATTTAGCTTAAGACTTGGTACTTCCAAAAGGACTGCAGATAAGTGTCCAGTATTCACAGATGACCCACCTGTCTGTCATCTTGCACTAGAACCAGGAACCATAGGTCGTTGAAAGACTACATACATCAGTGTCATCTTGTTTAGTCAGTGTTCCATAAACGAGTTCCATAAACAAGATTAATAAATTACTAATCTGTACTCTTCACATCAAAATTAACATGTTTAATGAATATTCAGATTCTTTAGCAATTAAAAGCAGGACTATCCTATTTGGATGCACTTGTAAAGCAGAAACATCCTCCCACCTCCTTTGCAATTTCAGTATTTCCTGTGGGGATTCGATTTCTGATTCTGAGGTTTCAATCCTGGCTACTCCTTAGAATCACCTGGGGTGCCTTTAAGAAGCACCACACCTGGACCCCACCCTGAGCTATTCTAATTCAGTTGATCTGGAGAGGGACTCTGGAGTTGGTACTTTTTAAAAAATATTTAAATTAAAAAAAATTTTTTAACTACCATTGTAATTCTTATGTGCAGCTAAGGTTGAGAAATACTATTCTATTCAGATTTCACATCAAATTTCCCAGGAGTCACTGGCGTTGCATGGATTTCTCTAAACTTCTTGGTTAGAAGGGCATGAACTTAAAATTTAATCAGCCTTTTTTTCTGTTTTACTGACATTTTTCACTTTGTGGACTTGGGGTTCTGATCTGTGGTCTTTCATTGTCTCCTCCCCTGTGTTGATGTTTGAATTCCAGTGAAACATTATCCCTCAGGGGTAGGGGAAATGCTTTCAAAACAAGTGAAAATACAGGGTTACAAGTGAAAATACAAATTACACCTTACTGACTTGATTTAACCAAGTTCATGGGCAGATGTTAACAGGTAACCAACTGAATTTAAGAAGTAGGATATCAAAGTTACATTCAACATCAACCTTTAAAATATAAAAGACTGGATAATCTCAAGAACTATAACATTTTAATTTAATCATGTTTGTTTTCAAAGCAAATTGGAACTGATAAATATGTTCTTATAATCCTTCTATCAATTGTGATACACCAGAAAGTGAGTATATTTACTCAAATCTGTTCATCCTGATTGACCCTAAGTCTTTGCAGGGTGCAGAGCATCTATTGAGTTAAGAAATTGTCTTTTTGCTTCTTGAGGGGATTTTTCTCTATCCTAGTCCAGTAAAGTTATGTTCAAGATCACCACATACAGCTGCACAGGTTGTGCACTGAACAATTTGAGGAGTCTCATTCATACCATAGTCTTTGAGTGCTAACCCTTTTAGTTGGGTATTACTTGAGTAAAAGCACCAGCTGTCACTCTTCATTCAGGCTTTTCTATGCGCCAAATTAACTTGGAGGTCCTGGGCTCTGACATAGGCAACAGCTGGACAAGACCTATTCAGGGTGGAGGGCTGAGGTCTCCAATTCAGAAAACAAAGTGATTGTTTGCAAGTATCTTTATTCCCCTTGCCTGTATCAGGAGGCTCTCAGTTATTTTCTCCCTTAAGTTAGAGATATCACAAGGGCCTTGTTCAAGAACACACCATCCCTTTTGGTTAGAGTAGTGGGAACAGGACTCAGAGTTCTAACGCTCCCTAGAGTCCCTGCTCAGTAATGACAGGTGAGCCCTCAGCTGGTGCAGCAGAAATGGTAATGACATGCTGACCTCATGATCTAATTCTCTCCTCCTTCTCCTCCAATCTGTCTCCCCCACTTACCAGTGTGGACAGGTCACCTCATTTGTCTCCTTATCTGTAAAATGGCACAAGATGCCCATGCCATAGGGCCGTTGGGAGGATAACATGTGTGTGAGACAAAGTGTTGGGCTCAAAGATTCTTGAGAGATACTCGCTCCCTCTCTTTCCTCTCTTCCTTCACACAATTTGCCCAGAACTCTTCCCATCCTCCATCTGCTGTCACCTTGTCTGAGGTCCCCCAACTACTCACAGCAGGTCCCAGCCCACTCTTCTCATGATTCCAGAAGACAAGCAGTATCCTAATTGCCTTCACAGGAAGAGGTGGGCGATTTAGGGCTGGAGCAGCTCTTCAAGCCAGAGGAATAGGAGAGGAGGCACCACAGGCCTGAGTGACTAACAAGAAAGCCCCACACAGGATGCTCAGCCTTCTTCCTAGTGCTGAAAGCCTTTCTAAGCTGCCCCAGTGCCACTCATAGGCTCTCAGGTCTTCATGATTGTGCCCCTCCCTTCCCCCCTCATCTGTGACTCCAGGGCCCTGCATAAAACAGTCCAGGAGCCTGGTTCCTTAAGTTTCAGTCCCTGCAGCCTTCTTAGATTCTGGCCGAACACCAAAGGAAAACAACACTGCCCCTGGACTTCAGGCCACCTAGGGGGATGAGTGATGTGAAATAAGCCCCTGGAGCAGCTGGAAGCCACTTGGCCTGACCTCCCTCAGGGCCTCTCCCTCCCGCCCTCTCCCCCATGGGTTGGCCAGAGCCCCAGAGTTCATGTCTGGCTCTTCTCCCCACGGGCCACTCCTGTCCCCTGCTCTATACAACTGCTTTAGCGCCTCCATTTGCTTAATACCCCCTTGCCCAGTGCTTCCCATCTCCCATAATGATGCTAATGGACGAAAGAGAACAGTAGCTTTTCTGAAGCAGGAGAGCCTCCCCCAGCTTCCGCCCAGCCCACCAGCCTGACCTATTGCTGCTACTGCTGCTGCTGGGAATCCTGGTGCATGCTGGGAATCCAAGTGCATGCTGGGATTTCAGTCTGTTCCTCCATGCATTTTGGGTTTGCTTGGAACAGTTTCAGACTTGAAACTGTTGGTTTCTAGCCCATGGTGTACAGTCCCTGAAATGAAGTTAAGAATTTTGTGGGAAGAAAGAAATACCTGAAGACTTGAGATTTCCAGGCCATCCATTGCACAAACTGAACCCTGCTCTAGATAACATCTGTTACGCACTAGTGAAAAGGATCCAGAAGAAAGTGCTTTTACCTTCTTCCCAGAGGATTGTCTTTAAGATCTGGTCTGCTCTCATGAGAGGTAAGAATGAAGTCCTGGAACATTATTTGGGACGCTGCTTAAGTGGAGACCACCCACAGACACATCGGGTCCTGAAGGTCGTAGGAACACAGTTGCACATATTATGCTGCCCCTCGAGGCAGTGGAAACCATTCATTGCAGAATTGTATTGATCTCCTGGGAAGAGGAGCTTCACAGTACCTTTTATCATGCTCCCAGGGGAAGTAACTCAGAAAAAAAACAGCAGGTGCCTTTGAAGAACAAATAAGACAGTAGAAGAGAATCTCTAGGTCTCTGACTTCACTGAAAGATGCAGAAAAAACAGATTAGGAGATTCAGTTCTCACCTTGGCTAATGGGTGAAAATTTGAGGCAAAGGCCAATGACTTACCAACATAAGTCCCACAAAGAAGTCGGCTCACAAAGAACATCTTGGATCAGAAGGAAAGAAGAGTCCTCTGGGGAACAGAGGCTGCTGGGGACCTGCCTGTATCCCTGACTCATGCTGGTGGATGGCCACTCATAAAGTGCCTTGTAGGCTTCAGACACTGGTCTCCCACAATGCAGCCCTTCTAGAAATCGTGACTCATTGGAAATGTCCATGTTCTGAGGTCTTAAGCTGGAAGATTACATGGGAAAATATTAGGCTGGGTTTCTGTCCCTCCTCGTAAGAGAATGATGTTGGCTTCATCTTTAGAAGATATTCTAGAATCTTATTTACTGAAGACAAAGAAGGTGTCTGCAACCCCCCAAAATCTAACGAGTCTCATGTGAATATCCCATGCTGCCACTTTCTCATGGGCCTGTACTCTGTGAACCACTTCTAGTTTGTCTGTTCAGTATTGCACAACCTTGTCCTTTTTCCTTGGTTCATAACTATAGAGAAAGCTCGGAAAAGAAAGAGCTCTAACCAAGCTTCAAGAACTTGACTTCCAGTGTCCTTGCTCACTGCCATGTTCAGAGCCAATTCAGACCCCAAGGCCTCTTGAAATATTCACAAGAGAAGGCATCTTGGAAAAACTCCAACCTCACCCTCACAATAGGCATTTGCCTTCAGAAGCACCAGATCTCTTTACCCACTGTGAAACCTGGCTCCAATGCTCCAAGCTTGCTAACCAAGAATCACACACATCCAAGAAAACCCTTGTTGGATTTTTGGCTCAGCACTCCAAGATGGCGGCAGCAGCAGCAGCAGCAGCAACAGTTCTTAGGAAATCCAGCCACCCCTCCCAGGGCTCTGGAGAGCAGCAGGGTTGGCCACCCATAAAGAAGCTGCAATGCAATTGCGAAGCTGGAGTTGCCAACAGGAGTCCTAATGGTGGCCCTTGGTTTCTTGCAGACATTGACGAGTGCCTCTCAAGCCCTTGTCTGAACGGAGCCACCTGCCTGGACGCCATCGACTCTTTCACATGCTTATGCCTTCCCAGCTACCAAGGGGACCTGTGTGAGATCGGTACGACCGTCTCGGCTTCAGCTAATGTTACTAACGCTGCACCCCCTCTTCCTCCCTCACCCTTCCCTGCTAACCACAGGTTCTAGGCCCTGGCTGGGGCCCCAAGATCCATCCAGACAGCCACTTCAGGGGCCACAACTGAGAAGTTGGCCCCACTCACTCCCACTCCTTCTCTTGCTGTTCCCTGCGGAAACCCTCCTCTGGGGCACTGGCTGATCTGACTGCAGAAGAGACACGCAGGCCAGACCAGCCTGCACTTTGGAAGGTGGGGCTCTGGGGGCCTTTAAAACACTAACTTTCTCCAGGGCTCCCAGATGCCACCATCAAAGCTGGTGCATGCATCAGACTGAGAAGACAGAGTCAATTCCATGCATTTGTCTTGAAGAAAGCTGTGGGTGGGAGTCACTGGTTCTTGCTCCGGATGACAGCCACGGATCTTCCCAGCATGGTCATGGGCATGTGTCTGCCTGTTGTATTGCCCATGGGACCTTTGTGGCCCCTCCATGGCCTTGGGAGCCACTGTGCCACACAGGCCAAGCTGCCTTTCTCTTCCTCTCTGGCAGGAGCTATGGTTTGTGTGTCTGAGAGCTCCCATGTCATCAGCATGCTCAAGTCATGCATGCCCAGGGACTGCTGCGTGTCACTTGTCCTCATCACCACTGTGACAGCTGCCATGTCCATGCCACTCCTGTCCATGCTTCCTTTCTCCCCCGACCCCTTGTGCAAGGCAAAAGGCTGGCCAGAAAGAACAGAGCCTCATTGCAAGGAACAGGGGCTGCATTTCCCCTCTTGGGCCTTGCCAACCCCTCTGCTTCTGCCCCTGGGCCAGGCCCTGCCAGGGGGAGCTGTGGGCCAGAAACTTCCCAAGACCAGACTGAGCCTGCAGCTCTCTCACCTATGATGTTTCCTAGCCTCCCCATCCTCTTGGATCTCAGGACCAGCCCAGCGCAGAAAGGGAGATGGGGCTTGCGGTCACTGGTAGCAATGGTCCGTGCCAAACTGGAAGTGTTCAGGGGCTCAAAGCCATTTTCAGTGAGCTCTCAAGTTAGAGATCCCAGAAACTTCCAGACAGCAGCTGAAACTCCTAAGAAGTCTCCCTTTGATCCTGTGGGGAGGTAGTTTTGGATTGCATGTTCCTTGGAGGCATTGCCAAGGTTACAGACTAGAGGAGGAACTCAAGGCTTCTGGAAGAAAAAGCCTGGACCCTTCTCCTTCCCTGCAGCCTCCCACCCTCTACCTTCACTCCAAGACTCCAAGAAATCGGTGCATGGGATCTTGCCTGGGATGGGAGTGGAGAGTTATAAGGATTTTCTCTCCTGGGTGTGATAATAGTTGCCACAGAGAGAAGGGTCTGGAATGTCCACGCAGACAACAGTCCTTGGGGGCCAGACTGGGAGAGGAGGCGCTCTGCCGGAGCCCACACAGCGCTCTGCATTCTGATGGAGCAGAGAGGGGGTGCCGGAGTCCCCCAGCTGGGCCCTGGGCCTGGGCGCCCAGCTGAGCAGGGTTGTGTCTCTCTTTCTGTTCTAATCCTGAACGTTCACCACCTCACAGGCACTTCATGCCTTGCCTCTGGCCCTGCTTCTTCCAGTCTTCCTGGAATTCTGTTTCCCCGGAGCCTCCATCCTGCATGGCCCTGGCTCCTCCCAGCCCAGCTGCACCCTCCAGCTGCAGCTCAGCCCTCAGGCACCGAGGTGGCCCAAGAACTGACCCCAGAAGTCAGCCTGGGATGATATATCTGGTTTCCTCAGGCACTCAGCTACCTCTGAAGCCTCTCCACCTTTCTTTCCGAACCGTTGGGGAAGGCACTGGCAGTGGGGGACCAACGGCATCCTCCTTAGCCCTCCTGCCCCTCTGCCTCTTTCCTCAAAGGCTGCTGGCCTCTGACTCTTCTCTCTCTCTGGTCTTCCCAAGTGTCTGCCTTCCAGCCCTGCCAAAGCACCCACCCCTTCAGCATACGCATCCTTCCCCTCAGGTGCTGGTCTTTCCTTCCTAGAACAACCAGACCGGGGAGTCTGCCACATGGCCTGAGGGGTTCGTAGCCCTACACTCAGCCCCAGCGCCCTGGGGGACCACCCTTCACCTGGGAGGCACCAGGGGAAGAAGAGAGGGTCTTGGAAATCCCTCTCTCCAGAGTTGTGCTGGCAGATTTTTAAAACTGGCTCTCAAAGAGGAAGGAGGAGTCCTGATTTGTAGCACCCACCAGTTTCTGCGGTGTGGCACTCCCGCCAGGGCCAGTTAAAACTACCGATGTGATGTCACTGAAGGCCGAGCTGGGAAGATACACTCCTGAGGGCTCCCCCAAGCCTGAGGAGCCAGCTCCATCACGCCCCTGCCTCTGTCTGTCCCTCTAGGTGGCTCCAAGAGCTCCAAACCAGTCCCTTCTCCTGAACTCAGAACCCATTACCAGTACAGGTTTGGGTGGAAAGAAGCCCCTCCCCTCTTCTCATCTGCCACCAAGAAATAAATGAAAAGCCAGAGTCCCTGGGCCATAAACTTTGAGCCAGGTGTTATGTGCTCTAGAGGCAGCTCTGAGCAGTAGACTTAGAGCTCTGTGTCTTATTTCAACCTAAACAGACCAGTTTCTGCTCCTCTGTCCCCACCCAAGTTTCCATCTCACGCCCCCAGCGCTGCCTGCTGCTGCCTTCACACACTTCCCCACAGCTCGCTCTCTCCCTGGAGCCCCTCAGAGCCTCTGAACCATGTTTTTCCTTAGGCCTAAACACCTCCTATCTGCCCTCCTCTTTTCACCTGGCCTGCTGAACCCAGCCAGCCCTGCAGAGCCGGCATCAACAGGAGAAAAGCTTTTTTGTGTGGGGGGAAGGGGAGGTATCAGGAAAAGAAAGGGTCCCTGGCATTTCCCAGAGGGTGGGAACATGCCCAGGGGCTCCTGGGGGTCGGCGGGGGCAGGGCCAGGCCTCTTGGCTTCCAGCTTGAGCCTCCATCCAGTTGGGCCCTCCCTTCCTTTGGGGTTGTGATGTGGAAGGCAGGGTGAACGCGGGAATCCCTGCTAGGAGACTGGCAGCCGCCACCATCCCCAGTTGGCCTCCAGGCCCTCTCTTCAAGCTCCTGACCTGTGTTGCAGACCAGAAGCTGTGTGAGAAGGGCTGGACCAAGTTCCAGGGCCACTGTTACCGCCACTTCCCCGACCGGGAGACCTGGGTGGATGCCGAGAGCCGGTGCCGGAAGCAGCAGGCACACCTGAGCAGCATCGTCACCCCAGAGGAGCAAGAGTTTGTCAACAGTGAGTGCGCTGGGGCCTCGGGGCCTGAGAGGGGAATGGTCACACAGGCAAAGGGCCCCCCTCGTCAGAAGTCAGCAGACTTGGGCCAGTGAGGCTGCAGGGCTGGGGGCAGGGCGGGAGGGAAGGAGGGAAGGGCATTTCCACAGCCTGAGGGGCCAGCGGCTGTGGCTGCACCCAGGACAGCCCACTGTCCATCAGAGCCAGCCCCACACTAACCCTGTGGCTGTCACCAGTCCCTGTCAGCTCTGGGAGGAGGTTCAAAGTGCACTCCAAACATTCATGTGCTAAGAGTCCTGTCAGGACCTTAGAAGCAGGTGGCACACTCCTAGGAGCCCAGCCAGCTGCTGCCACCCCTCCATCCCCTCTGCCTCTATGAGCTCAAGTTTCTCAGACACCCTCAGGGTGCCCAACGACCACATTCTCTCTGCAGACAATGCTCAGGACTACCAGTGGATTGGCCTGAATGACAAGACCATCGAAGGGGACTTCCGCTGGTCAGATGGACACTCCTTGGTGAGTTCTGCTGGGGACACCCGGGACAGTTGGCAGCCCGGAGGAGGTGAATAAAGACCCCCCCCAGAGAGAGACACATTCAAACCACATGCAGACGTTGACTGAGCAGCTGCTGGCCCAGGAGCCCTGAGATCAGGGATTGTCTCGTTCATCTCCCCTTTAGAGACCAGCCCAGGGCTGGACAACTGAGTAGTAGCATGAAGGGAAGGGTGGGGGATGAGGACGGCAAGGAATGAATGAAGGCAAGCCACCAGGAGGCAGAATGGAAGCGCTACAGGGTTCCTTGCCCACAGAGGCCTCGAGTCTACTCAAGGAGACTGACAGACAGAAACATAGGGGCCGGATGAACAGTACGTAGTAAATGCTAGAGGTCAGCAGAGCCCCTCAGGGAAGGCTTCCTGGAGGAGGTGAATGTGAATAAGGTCATGGGGGAAGGGAGCAGATAGATTAGAGGAAAGGGGACTCGTTTGTCCCAGAGACAGTCTACAGGGAGAAGCCTGGGAAGGCAGAGTCTGGACTTGGGAGCCATGTCTCTACCACCCAGTCCTACCCACGCAAGGCAGCCTGTGTGACCAGCCCCATCGGCCCATGTGGAAGAAGAGAGTGGCCTCAGCTCATTAACAGGGACTGTGAATCCCGGAGGCCCTGAGTTCCTGAGAAGGACCCAGCCAAGCTGCATGACCTGTTCCCTGGAGGGCCTATGGGTTGCACGGCTCCTAGGACAACCCTGACTGGACTCCTGGCAGTCTTGTGCCACTGCCAGGAAGGGGCTGGACGGGGGCCGTACTGCCCCTGCCCTCTCCTCACCTCTTCCCCGCTCCCACCCACAGCAATTTGAGAACTGGCGCCCCAACCAGCCTGACAACTTCTTTGCCGCTGGGGAGGACTGCGTGGTGATGATCTGGCATGAGAAGGGCGAGTGGAATGATGTTCCCTGCAATTACCAGCTGCCCTTCACGTGTAAAAAGGGCACAGGTAGGCAGCAGCCTGGGAGGGGTCCAGCATGGATAGAATCAAGACTCCAGGCTGTGTGACCTGGGGCGAGTCACCTGGCTGCTGATGTCACCTCACCTGCCCACAGGCCGACTGGAGCTGACCTGGGGGGCTGATCCCAGTGCCAGCATCTCAGAGCCACTGGAAAGGGCCAGCCGAGGTGGGGGGAAGGAGGGATATGGGGGACCATTACAGGGAGAGGGTGAAGGTCACAGGCTTGAGAACTGACCCCCACTCCACACACACAGTGCCTTGGATATCAGCACAGAAAGTCACCCACGATGGCACGTGGGGTGGGGGCCTCCCTCTCTGGGGTTCCCAAGTCCATGAGTCAGAGTTGTCAGGTCCTGATCCTCAGTTCTAGGTCTGCGGACATGGAGGTGCAGGTAGCACTCCTCACCTGCTTCTGGCCTTGTGCCCCCCGCCCTGCCCCCCAGGCCTCCTTTAGTTCCCACTTTCCCCCTGCGCTAATGTTTTCATAAAGAAGTCACAGAGTCTGCCGGGCCCTCACCCTCCTTCCCCATCTTTCTCGCTTTTGTTCCCTTCGTGCTGCTCTAAATCACTGGGGAACCCAGATGTTAGAATCAGGTTTCTAGAGTCTTAGCACAGCAGGAAAGCACCCCTCGGCCGGCAGCCAGGGGTCACAGCTGGGTGTCCAGGCTCCGTGTCCCATCCTGGGGCTCTGAGCTGTGTCATCACAGCCAGAGTGGGCCACAGCAGCTCATCACCAGCAAGAGTCATTACAGGAGGCCCTCTGAGAGCCCTTTCTGAAGGATGTTTGCCCCTCAGTGGCCTGCGGAGAGCCCCCCGTGGTGGAGCACGCCAGGATCTTCGGGAAGAAGAAGGATCGGTATGAGATCAATTCCCTGGTGCGGTACCAGTGCAATGAGGGCTTCATCCAGCGCCACATGCCCACCATCCGGTGCCAGCCCAGCGGGCAGTGGGAGGAGCCTCGGATCACCTGCACAGACCGTGAGCAGCGCCCCACACAGCGCCAGATCCCGCCAACACGTCCTCTGCCCTGTGCCCGGAGCACAGCAGTGGCCGGCCCTCTCCCGGGATCCTGAACTCCCCCCGTCGGCACCATCTGTGGGCTTAGTCATATCGCTGTCCCCTGCTCCCGGGGAGGGCTCACTTTCACCAGGGGGATGAAGGTGAAAGCAGGGTGGCCCACTTGCCTTTTCAGCACCAGCCCGAAGCCCCTTAGCCCAAGGTGATGCCAAGAAAAATCAAAACCAGGAAGTGGGTAAAGCCTCAGGCTGCCGTCACGAGCCTCTGATTTCAGCCGGGAGGGGAGCTGGCGGAGAAGGGGCAAGATGGGGAGAGGCTAGGCTGGCCCACTTTCTTCTCAGGGTTCACCCAGATTTTTCTATTTCCCTTTCACCCCAGCCGCCACCTACAAGCGCAGACTACAGAAGCGGAGCTCCCGGCCCCTGAGGAGGAGCCGCCCCAGCACAGCCCACTGAGAAGAGCTTCCAGGACGTGCCCAGGATGCTGAGCCCAGGAGCCTCGCCAGGCTGACATCCCACACGGATGGTGTCCTCTCCTTGTCGCTTTCTGTCATATAAGGAATTCCATTAAAGAAGGAAAAAAAAATCCCACATTGTGTATGCACCCGCCCACCCCCCAAATCGCCAAAACTGCATCTAATTTTCCACCCAAATGCCAAAGCAAAGCAAATGTATTGTAACCCGTGGACTGAGTTTAGAGACATTTCTTCAATCTCCCGTCGTGCCTTTCCAGGGACCAGCGCAGGGATAGGGGGAGAAGGGGAGGGGTTAAGTTAAATAAAGAAGATTATTTTTTGTTTCCTGATTTTATCCAAGAGCAGTGCAATTGTTGGTTCTTTCACTTCCAGGGAGAGCTAGGGAGGAGGGAGGAAGGGGCAGAGGCCTGAGGGCGTGAAGAACTCGGAACCGCAGCTGAATGTATCGGATGAGAAGGAGTTGGAGGGCTGCACCATCGGTGTTGGGGAGAAGCCTGGGGGAGGGGGGTTCCGGCTGGCCAAGGGTGAGCGGGCAGGAGAAAGCCATGGAGGGGTCTTCTGCTGCGTGGGGGCCGGAGTCCCTCTGAGGGTCCCTCTTTCAGAGTCCTCTCACCCAGGTCTGCCACCCTAGCAGGTATCCATCTCGGCAGGACTGGGTGGGGGGCACTGCCTTCCAAGTGGGAGTGCCCCCCACCCCATATCCCTCCTTCCCCCACCCCCGGGACCGTGCAGGCACCAGGGTTCCGTGCACCTATTTATATTTTTGAAAACTAAAGATTATGATAATTATAATAATAATAAAGACATTGGAAGAGATCTATTTCTTTTCTTTTCCCTTCTTTGTCTAATTTAAAGAGAAGGCCACCATGGTCCAGGGTCTACTGAAGGGGCTGTTAGGAATGGGGGCAGTGATCAAATGGCCCCAAATGCATGTGACTCCTGTTTGTTCAGAAAGCTTAGGAGTCACACTTGTGGTGCTTTATTGTTATGAAGGTGCCTGTGTGTATGATGGATTCTGTGTGTGTCTGTCTGTGTGTGTGACAGCCAACCGGTGCTTGTCTGGCTTTGCCAGTTGGCACACTGTCAAAGAACATCTCCAATGAGGCATCTGGCCACTTACCATAGTTTGGCCCTTTGATTTACACTGTTTGCTCACATAGGAGGAGTCGATTGGTAGAGTGAGTCCAAAAACAGGCAAAATCAGGATTTATAAGAGGGAAGAAAAAAAATGCAGAAAGCCTGGGAACCGTGAATCTTGCTTACACATTTTTGGGGTAAACTGGATAGCTAGCCACTAGCAAAAAGGTCTGGGAATCCTGCCCTTAAGCAGGCTGTAGGATATCAACAGAAACAATTTTGATTGTTTATGGATTCTCCCAACTGACCTTGAGTCGAGCTGGAGTGTGTGTGCCCAGCAGTGTCCTTCCACCAGCCTCCTCCTTAGGAGGCCAGGTCAGCGCCACCCCATCATCACACTTACTCACCTGGCATCGGATTTGTGTTTGTGAAGGTGTCTGGGTGTTTGCATGTGCCAGTGTGAGTTTGCTGGTTGTCTTTTTGTGGTTGCATGTGGCTGAGTATTTGTTGGTGAATATATATATGGACTCAGGTGACCTATCTCTGGAAAGAATGAGTGGGTAAAAGTAGAGGGTGCAGAAATGGCCACATAGCAGGAGCTCAAGAATTATGCAATTTATCAATTAATTTACTGATTCATTGGGAGCATAACTATGTCAGTGGATTTCAAACCTGAGCTTGCATCAGAAGCGAGGGGGTCTGCTGGGGCCCACTCCAGAGTTTCTGATTTGGATGTTCTGGGATGGGGCGCAGGAATTTGCCTTTCTAACATGTTCCCAGGTGAAACTGCTGCTGCCGGTCACAAGCCAAGAAGCACTGGGTTACATGAAAAACTGGCTGAGTAACTGATTGTGGGTGACGGGGATGCGCCTGTGCAGGGGCACAAGGTCTGGTTTCCTGAGATTGGCATGGGGTTGGGGGCAGAGGGTGAGGCACTGGTGGGGCACAGCCTCCTCTCGTCTCTCAAGAGGCACCAAGAGGCATCCCCCCACTCCTGTGCCAGGCCCACACAGACACACAGCTGGGGCATGGGAGGGTAGGAAAGCCAGACGGGGCCTCCAGCTGCTAGACCAGCACCCAAGGCAGCGGGTGCCACAGGGCAGGCAAGGCCAGACCAACTCAGCCTGAAGGGCCAGCCCCTGGAGTTCCCTGCCCACCCCAGTGGACAGACCCAGCCAACCTTTGACACCTGGGACAGAGCTGGCCCTCCGTGCCCACTGGGCAGGGAGCTGGGCCCTGAGGACAGAGAGTGAGACACAGAGGGGGCTGGGGATGGAGAAAGGGGTCACAGCACCATTTATTGTCCAAAAAAGGTACACACAACCTGAGAACACCCTCCCTCTCCAGAAAAGGGAAACATAAGAACAAACTACAGATTCTTTGGAACCAAGATAAAAGGAAAAAAGGCGAGGGAAATGTCTCTCTTCCCTAGGATCTCACACAGAAGCCCAGGGGCCGGCTTCCAGCCCTAGCTCCTCAGCCATGCCGATTTGGGCCAGCTGCTTCGTGAGAAGCACGATGGGGCAGGAGACTGCAAGGCCCAAAGCCCAGCTCCAGAGGCCCCCTGGGTGCCCTCGCCCTCTCCCTCCCCCAGGGCCACCGTGCCCTGGCCCCTTGTGTCACTGCCAGCTCTGGGCGCCAGCGGCTACCCAGCAGGAAGAGGGGCTGGACTCACTGGCTCACAGGCACTGAGCCTCTGTGAGCCTATGAAGCTCACGTGGCCCAGAGGAGAGGGGCAGGGGGACTCCTGGAGAGGGAGGGCCTTGGGGTGTTTACCTGAGTAGAGGGGGGATTGGGGATCTGTTGGATTTACCAAAAGATGGTATTTTAAAAAACCTTTAAGTTGCAAAATATAAAAACAAAATGAAAATTGCCCCAACCTGCAAGGGAAAATGAACTGCTCAATAAATACAGCCTGCAAAGGAGGGGCAGGGGTGGGTCCAGGGCTGGGGCCCAGGGGCTAGCGTGGGAGGTAGCAGTAGACACCATACTTGCGGCTTTGTGGGTCTGGGAAACCGAAGTTGCGGATACCAGGCTCCAGGGACCCACAGTGGGGACGTGGGTGAGCCACAGGGTAGCGGGCGCTGCCATCCGCCAGCCAGCCAGCATCGCAGCGGTCCAGGCCACGGAACTTCCAGGCAGCAAAGAGCTGACCCACCTTGGCGATCTGGGCACCATCTTCCTGGCAGGCTTCCTTTGCCTCTGCCAGTGTCAGCTTCTCAGGGTGCTCCAGGTAGTACACCTGCCCTGTAGGACGTGGGGTGTGAGGGCTGGGCAGGGGTGGGGACAGCCAGAGAGGACAACAGGGCCTGGAGCAATGCTAGCCCATCCAGACCTCACCAACAAGCTCCCAAAGACCTGACAGCTATCTAAGCTGAGGGAGCCCCCAGGCTGTAGGCATCTGCAGTGGATAATTTTGGGAGCTAACTGCTCAGTCCTCATCCCCTCTGAGAGTTCCATCCTACCTGCCATGGAGCTAGGGTCCCTCCAGTCACCACTGTGCTCTGCCCCAGCTTTCCCTAATTGCACCCTGTGTGGGCACTCCACCTCTGCTGGACCAGTCAGAGTCTCTCTCATCCACTCAGTCATTTCTTGAGCACCTACTATGTGCCAGGCACTTTTCTAAGTGCTTGGGATATAGCACTGAACAATTTTTGTTTTTATTCATCTTCTCATGAAATAAGCTATTTTCTGAGGACAGGCTGTATTTAATTTACCTATGATGTCCAGAGCTCAGTCTTGGCCCCAGCACATAGTAGGCATTCAGGAAATGTTTGATGAATGACCAAACCAACGATTGGTGTGACGCAACAGCAGCAAAACCCTCAAAACTCAGCTGGACGTGGCTTTAACGTCCACAGGTGCTCCAGACCTCCAGGTAAAGGTGCCAGCAGGGGGGCAGAGAGGTCTGAAATCTCCCCAGATACTGCCCTCCCACCTGTAGGCTTATGTGCGGCCATTCCACTCACCCTTGAGGGCAGCAGCAAAGCAGAACACATCATAGCGGTGCAGGCGGCGGTGGCGCGGGCCGTAGCTGCGCACGCCCGGTGCCAGGCCCGGGCCACCGCAGGGGTGTCGGGCCTGTGTGATGGGGTACTGCACCGAGGCATCCTGCAGCCAGCCTGCATTGCACCAGTCCAGGCCCTCCTCCCAGGCCCGGAATAGCTGCTCAAAGGAGGCCACCACTGCATCCTGTTCCTCGCAGGCCTGCTGGGCCTCATGGAAGTTGAACTGGTAGCGCCCGTGGGGGTGCTGGTAAGGAAAGACCACACCTGGGGAGGGAGGAAGGAGGGGCTTGAATGGGTGGGCAGGGGCCCCGCTGGTTGGAGACCCACCTCCACTGGGACAGATGCTCTTCCCAACACACACACATACACACACAGTCCTTCAGAGAAGCTCTGCACACCTGTCACCTCCTGTCCAGTGTCAAGTCCAAGGCAGCGTCTATATCTGCTTTACACCTCCCTCCCAGGACTAGCCTGGGTGCACAGCAGTACTCAGAGAACTATTAGCTTGTTAAGGTAATGGATTAATGAGCCAACAAATATCCTCAACTGCAGAATGGGAACAGTACCTAATTCACACTGCTGTTGCAGGAACCCCAGTGCTGTGGTCTAATGGGTTCCCCCAAACTCGTATGTTTAAATCCTAATGCCCAATGTGATGGTATTAGGAGGTTGGACCTTTGGGAGGTGATTAGGTCATGAGGGTGCAGCTCTCATAAATGGGGTTAGTGCCCTTATAAAAGAGACCCCAGAGACCCACACACACCCAGCATTTTCCATTTTATGAGGACATAAAAAGAAATCTTAGAGCTGGCAGAGGGCCCTCACCTGACCATGCTGGCACTCTGATCTCAGACATCCATCCTCCAAAACTGTGAGAAATGAAACTCTGTGGTTTATAAGTCACTCAGGCTGTGGTATTTTGTTACAGCAGCCTGAACTAAGACACCGGCAAGGAGGTGCTGCCGTCTACAGGAGACAGCGCACCCCTGGGCTCTGGCTCTCCCTCTCAGTGGCTGAGACCTGATCATCTACATCAACGCTAACATTAATGGGGAAGCCTCTTAGGAGAACGCAAGAAACCTCCCACGTGTGACAGATGATTTTCAGGGGAAGAGGAGGGATGGTAAAAGGTCTTAATAAAGGAGGCTCAAGGTCAGGGAGGTCTTGAGCAGGTGCCAGGGGCTGGTAGGGGCCACAGGCTCCCTCAAAAGTCATCATTCATGTTTGAAGTTTTACCATAATAAAAAGGTTTTTTAAACACCCGCGATTCAGTATCTCCCAAATCAGATGAAATCTTAAGGAGAAGGGGTGTCCCCAGTGCCTGGGACTAGTGTTGTTCAGAAGCAGGGCCTGGAGTCCTTGGACACTCTTTCCTGTGGCCGGGGAGGCCTGAGAACATCCTGGGCCCCACACTCCCAACTTCACTGGAGGCAGGAAGCCAGGCACCTGGGTAGAGCCAGGCTGAGGGGGCAGAGAGGCCCATGGGGCCCAAGGATCAGCACACAACCTCCTCATGTGTCTGCTGAAGGCTTATTTCATGCCTGATTCTGTCTCAAATTCTTGCCTTTCTAGGCCCGGGAATGGAGTGAGGGCTTCTTGTTTCTCTAGGGTGCCCCTGCGGTTCCCAGACAAATGACTCTCACAGGCTCTCACCCATCCCCCAACATTCCCAATGTCAGGGACGAAGCATGTGGCAGCTCTGGGCCACCACCTAAGCCATGTGGACAGGGAAGGTGGGTGCTGACAGCAAAGGTCTGCCATTGACCGACAGGCCCTTGACCCACACTCTATCCTCATCCCCTCAGAAGGAGGTGAAGAAGGAAATACCCTTATCCCTCATTTTGCACACAAGGGGACCGGAGCTCTGGGCCTGAGGCACTGGCTGGGGAGGGTGCCACAGCTGGAAAGGGGTGGATGTGGAGTCAGACCAGCTGCCTCCCTAACATGTAGGGAGCTATAAGGACACACAGCTTCATCCTAGGGACAGAGAAGGTAGAAGTCACTTAGAGATCGCAACTGGGGCCACACACAAGATCTGGCTTGTGGGGTCTAGCTGGTTTGGACAGCAATGGGGTTTTTTAATTAGGAGACTTCTACATAAAGATCCAGAGATTTCACATAAACATATAAGCCTCTGTTGTCAAGTCAGAAAATCTGGCTGTACTGGGCCTGCTTCTGGTGTGGCATCATCAGCTGGGCCTGAGTAGGGCAGCTCCCTTCGGAAGGGACAAGGGCTCAGAAGTGTACCCCAGCCCCCACCACTCCCTATCACTCACTCTGGGCTGCCACACTGGTGTGTGTTGCCTGCCAGACCTGCTTGAATCTCAGCTCTGACTCCAGCTGTGTGATCAGCTCCTATCTCGCTCTCTCTGAAAAGGATGTGAGCAAAAGGGAGTAAAGCATAGTGAATTCTGGAGCCTAACTGCCTGGGGTCAAACCCCTCCTTTGCCATTTATGCGCTGTGTGACCTTAGATAAGTGACTAGAGCTCTCTGTGCCTCAGTTTTCTCATCTGTACAATGGGGGTGAGAATAATAGCAGCTTCCTCCTCGGGTTGTTCTGAGGGTTAAATGTTTATCTGCCCAAAGCACAGAGGCCTAGATGCTTTCTCGGGGCCCCCTCCCCACAGCCCCCAGGACCCAGCCCCAGTCCAGGTCTCACCCCGCAGCTCCAGCTCCACGAGGCCGCTCTCATCCTCCAGCCCATCAATGACCTCACAGCGATAGCGGCCGTAGTCCTCCAGCCGCAGGTCCCGGATCTCCAGCGACACTTCACGCTCCCTCTCCTGCCGCAGATGCACTCGGCCTTGGTAGTCTCCGAAGGAGCGGTGCCTCAGCCCGATGGCCACCAGCACATCCTGCTCCAGGGCCCCATTCTCCGACAGCTTCCACCATTTGATGCGCACGGGCCGCGGAGAGAGCAGGTCTGGCTCATAGTGGTAGTGGCAGGGGAGGGTCACATTGGCCCCTCGGTGGGAAAACAAGGTCTCCTCAGGCGTGTCAACCACCAGCTTCACTCCGTTGAAGAGGCCTGCAGGGAGAGGTGCGGTGCAGCTGGGGACCCGCTGCAGCACAGCTGTACCCCTGCAAGGGCCACCCCCCTCCCTCATGCCCAGCTCCTGCCAGGCTCAGGAGTTGTAGATTGCAAGAAGGGCCACGATGCTGCCTGTCTCCCTGTATCCACGCACTCTGCAATATGACTTTACATCTCCTTCCATCAAGAGGTGACTCTATGCCCCTTCCTCCTTGAATCCGTGCTGGCCTCGCCACTTCCTTTGATCAAATGAATGCGGCAGAAGTGACCATTCCATTGTGCCCGTCCTGAGCCAAGGCTCCAGCAGGCCCGACTGAGGCCACTCTTTCTCTTGGAACTTTACCAACCACCATGAGAACAAGCCTGGACTCACATACGCTGGAGGATGAGAACACACAGAAAGTGGAGACAAGCCATCCCAGCTGAGGCCATCCTAGACCAACCAGCCCCTGGCTGACCTGCCCACCAACCGCAGACACAGCCAAGGCTGAAGAAATGGAGCCCAGCCCAAAATGCTGAGCCATGGAATCACAAGCGAAATACACGACTGCGGTCCTAAGCCAGTAGGTTTGTTATGCACAAGAAGCGGACTGGTGCAGCAGGCAGCCAGAGCACCTCCAGCCGGGCGGGTAGCTAGGACTCGGATCCCCCTGAGTCTCCTTCCCTGACACACTGGCCACAGGAGGGCACAGTCTGCCCATCACTCTCCAACAGTCCACCATGACTCTTCCCAAATACCTAAGAAGCACGGGTGAGATGAGGCCAGGACTTCTAGAGAAGACTACAGTCAGGGCTCAGGGTACAAAGAAACACAGAGCCTAGCATGCAGCACAGGAAGCAGGTGTATGGGCTAGGGCTGGCTCATCTCCAGCTTGGGACCCCCTGTGGGGCCTCATGGTCTCGTGACCTTGGGTCTGGACTTGAGATCTTGGAAGCACACAGGGTGAGGGCAGGGAGTGGCATGGGCGTTAAGCAGGAGACAGACAGGGAGGCTCCCTGCAGAGGGTCTCATGCTGAAAAGGGCTACACCTAACAAGCCCTTGCGTGTGTCAGGGTTTCTGTGAGGATCACATGAGGTAATGAATGTAAGGCACCCAGAAGCGTGCCTGGCGCATAGTAGGTGCACGACAACCACAGATTAAAAAGTCCACCTGCCCAAAGCCACGTAGCTAGTAAGTGGGAAAACTGAGATTCAAACTCAAACATCTCTCCTAACCCCTAGCCCCCTTTCCACTGGGGAGACCAGGGGAGGTCATGTTTAAGCTGGATTTTTAAAAATTGGCAGGACTTTGGAGAAAGAATAAAAAGCAAAAGTGATCATCCTCCAGTGTATTCGGGTCCGTGTCTGAGGGGCCAGCAAACACAGAGTAACTGAACTACCTTTTCTGCTCATCTTAGAAATGAGGCTGGACCACTCACTGCACGGGTCAAGATGGGAGAGGGGCTGCTGGCTTCATGCCCTGGCCCTCGTCCCAGCCTGGAACCTGCATATCACAGCAGGGGCCAGGAGAGGTTTTGGTCACCTGGCCAAGCAAAAAGCTGACCCAAGAGGCCACCAACCTTCACCGTGGCCATTGCTTGGGTTCCGGCCGTTGGGACTGTTGGAGTAGTAGAAGCCATTGTAGAAGGGCAGTCCTGAGACGCAGCACAGCAGGAACAGCAGGACCGGGAGTGGCAGGTGCATGGCGTCACACTCAGTGGCAGCGCCAGGGTGTCCCGAGCAAGGCTGGAACCCAGGGAAAACTGGGAAGAGGAGAAAAACAAGCCAGTGAGAGAAGCCCTGTGGCGGGGGGCCAGGCACCCCTGGGTTCCAGCACCCACTCATTCACGCGCAGGAAATTGCAGAGCATCTTCTGTGCACCAGGCACCGTTCTCCAGGCTGAGAGGACAGCTGTGACGAGCTAGATGAGGTCCTTGCTCTCAGGGGACTGCACCCTGCAGGCAAGATGGGCGACAAGCAAGCCAACAATTCCTAAGCAGTAGTTAGGATGCAGCAAAAAGACCGTGGAGAAAATTGAACAGGACAGTATGACAGTATCAACAGTTTTCAAACTGCAGCATAGAATTGGAAAGGATGTGAGCAGCATTTTTTAATGACATCGAAGAGACTAGACCAGACTAGAATATACCAGGGTGCATTCGTGGTTAGTGAAGATGAGTTCTGCACTGCAAAGCTTTTGTTTCAGTCCAGAAACATCTGTGGGAATGAGGTGGAAGTGGGTCATGATGTGAAATTTATTTCTTATCCTGGGTCAAGTTCAAAAAAAATTTTTTTAATACCATGCTAGACTACTTCTGGGTTTTTTTTTTCCAGTTTTAATGGACACTCAAATAAAATAGGCAGCTGGCCCATGGACTGTAGTTTGTTGATTTGATTTGTTTTTATATTGCATCAAAATAGTATATCTTGATTATTGAGTTTTTGGCACACACACTTCCCCCCTTAAATCTGTACCCAAGGCTATGCCTCACTCACCTCCCCCTCATCCCTGCCCTGCTTATCACCATTTACTGAGCACGCACAATGATTAAAAGACCAGGTCACACCTTGGAGGCGCTCAGTCCAGGTGGGGGCAGAGTCATAGGCAGGAGATGTCCTGTGGGGAGTCCAAAGATAAGGTACAGAGTACTAAAGACACATGAGGTAGCCAGGTGGGAAAGGACAGCAGGGGCTGCCCAGCAGGGGGGCGCAGCAAATGCAAAGGTGCAGGTGGGGGAGCCGGGTGTGCCACAAGTTGTCCATCTCTGCCCTTCCCCGCCCTGCACAGATCCCTGTGTGTCACTTCTCCCAGGCCCTCAGGCCCTCTGGCTTCCAGTTGGATTCTGCCAATGGGAAGCACACACAGGAGCTGGGCCGGAGGGGAGAGAGAGAAGTCATTTCTGCTGTGCCTACGTCCCCTCATGACCACAGCTCCGCCGGGCGGCTCCTCTCCTCCACACCTGCTCTCATGGGCTCTGTAACACTCTTTCCTCCCTTTTCCTCTCGAGGCCTGCTTGTCTCTCGCTGACACCCTAGCTCGTTGTCTAAACCTCCTCTCTAGATACTGTCACTAGAGTCTCTTTATTGGAAACATCTAGGGTGAATTCTGCTTCCCACCAAGGCCCTGGCTGATATAGGGGAGAGGAGGAGAGCGGGGTTGACAGGACCAGTGTCTAGATGCCCCTGGGTGTCCTTTGTCCCCCAGGCCCTGGAGTGCCAGTAATGGTTTTAAGCAGGGGGGCCACAGGATCAGATCTACATCTGAGAAACATCCCTCAGGGGCTGAGTGGAAGGCGGACTGGGGGGCAGCAAGACCAGAGTCGACAGGAGGCATCTGGACATATAACTATGATTATCATGCAGCAACGTGGAACATGCTTAGGGTGTAATTTAAAATAGACAAAGCAGAACACAGAATTGCCACTCTGCTCTGACTGTAAGTATGTGGCCCTAAAAATGCCTGTGTTGTAGGAACCAGAAGAGGGGGAGGGAAACGGCAAAAAGAAAGAAAGGGGGAGAGAGGGAGGGAGTGGAGAGGGAGAGAAGGAGGGAGGGGAAAAGCAAAGCCAAGCAAAGCACCGGCCTGTAAGGGTGGTGGGATTGTGGAGAAAACATTCTTGTTTCCAAATCAGTTAGGAGCTCTTGCTGGAGAAGGAGTGGATGTGGAGGAAGCTGACAGGTAGAATCCACTGTTCCTTTAGATGTCTTTGCAGAGCTACTGAGGCCCAGGCTTGCCCTCTGTGCCATGCATTTCAGAAGGATACTGTGAGCCTCGCCTTTTGTCCAAGAGGAATCCCCAAGTGACACCTACAAAGCCTCTTGGTGACTTGAATCTGGGCAGCCCAAGTACAAACAAGCTAACACAGAATGTGGGGGCAGGAAGCTCTGGGTTCAAATCTCATCTCCACTACTTACTAGCTGCATGATTCCAAGCAGGAGTCCTCATTTGTGAAGTGGCAATAATAAAACTCACCATGGCATATCTTTCACCAATATGTTCTACTTTTCTCCCAGAGTGAGCGAGTTCTAGACAGGTGCATGACCAGGCAGCTGAAGGCTGTATTTCCAGCCTCCCTTGCAGCA
The DNA here is from genome assembly GCF_036321535.1 of Camelus dromedarius. Lineage (NCBI taxonomy): Eukaryota > Metazoa > Chordata > Mammalia > Artiodactyla > Camelidae > Camelus > Camelus dromedarius. Next base: position 15,714,474 of record NC_087464.1, read on the forward strand.
GGGAGAGGCCATGTGACTCGGGACTGGCTGGCAGCAGAGAGAACACATGCCACATGCAGGTCCTATACCTAAAACAACCTGCGATATTCCCCTGGTTTTCTTTCCCTGACCCTGCTGGCAACCAGAGCAGCCCCCTTAAAGTCAGAGATGGAAACTACAGAATGAATGGCAGGGCCACCCTACCATCCCTGGACCTCCTCCACCTACACTGCGTCATGAGAGAAAAACCAAGTCCTAGTGTATTTAAGCCACCACACTTGAGTGTCTTTGTGAACGTAGCATAGCCACACACAGCCTAACAAATAGCTCACTCCAACAGGGTTGCTGTGATCAGCATTAAAATATTAACAGAATACTAACATCTGAGTTTAATGAGCACTCACTGTCTCATTTAATCCTCACCACAAACCCTAGAGGTGGGACATAATGGTATCCTCATTTTAAAGATGGGAAAATCAAGGCACAGAAAGATTAAGTTATCTGCCCGAGGTCATCCAGCTAGGCAGAAGCAGAGCCAGGATTTGAACCCGCTCCAGCTCTAAATAAAGCCTGGAACCACCATGGCAAACTCAGGAAAGTGACATGTAGAAAGTACAGAGCAGGCCCTCGTAGGAGTCAGTTTCCCTTCCCTTCCTTGGGGTTCCGTGTTTGGAAACAGGAGGGAAGTAGAATGAGGACAGAGAGGCTTATTGGTGCTGAGCTGGATGTCCCAGGGTCCACCCTGTCCCTGGGCACCCAGAGCCTCCTCCTTGAGTAGACGGGCTCTCCAGCCTCTGTCTGCAGTGTTTCCAGCCTCTTTGCAGCAGCTCATCCGGTACAGATGCTCCCCAGTGACAAATGGCTTCCCCACGCTGAGCAAATGCAGGCATTTCTGCCACAAAATATTTGTATGCCTGGAAAAAAATGTGTATTTTTTGCAAAATCATGCATTAAAAAACAACAAGGTTAGATGAAAAACAAGTATGAGGCAGACTACTCAAAAACATATACAACTCTCACCAGAGCACTAACAAAAGCAAGGGTGATCCTAATAAAAACCATCATCACCATTAACTCTCCGCTGACACTGGTACCCGTATCCCATCAGTCAGTCCTTTGCAGCCTTCACCAGCAGGGGAAGTACTTCCTCATTCAAGATGTAGGTCCTTGGGGGCATTGGATTTCAATAAACACTAGATTTATCAAAATTAAAAATTAGACACAGAGTGAAGTTACCTTCTTTAATCATTTTTTTAGCACAGAGGAAATGTCTTTGCAACTTCTTCAGCTGGTTCCTACTTTTATCAAAAAACTTCTAAGTTCTGTTAAGCAACTATACCTGTTATACCAGTATCCCTCCCATGCCAAATCTATTGCATCCTTAAGCTGGGATGGTGAGAGTTTGGGTGTTGAGAGTTTGGAGAATCCAGGTAGGAAGGGATACTGTGTTATCCAAATCCACCTGGTTCCTGAGTATGGGACAGTGAGTAGGAAGAATTTGGAGCTCCACCGACTATCCTGACTGTCCGATGGGGGAGTACACGTCTCCCAGACACCAGCAGAGGGCAGCATCGCCATCCAGGTCTCCACCAGCCCGGCTGCCCGAGAGGAATTTGACTTCGGTGCCCCCGGATGGGCAAGGCTTATTAGAGCCTTTGAAAACTGCGGTTCCCGGAAAGTGGAAGCCGGAGGTGTTTCCTACCAGCATTCCCAGCCTGCTGGCCCGAGCAGGGCCGCGGGAGAGGGGCCAGTGCGCCTCTCATTCACTTCCCCCTGCTGCAGAGGGCAAAGGCACTCCAGAGGTCAGCACTGGACACCACAGTGCAGACGGGGTCGCAGGAGCTGGGTCCAAGTGCCCCGCACTGTTTCCCTTCTGGCTGCTCAAGAGCCCAAAATTCCTCCCTGAGGGACCCCATTTCCCACCCAGGGCTCTACCCTCCTCCCTCCCTTGCCCTCTGGTCTGCTGTCCCTAAGGAAGGAACCCCAGTGGACCTGAGGCCTGAACCTGACGGGCGTTTGCCCTGGGATGGCCAGAGCCGGCCGGCAGAGGCCAGGGGCGCAGGTCCGCCCGCATGTTGCCTCACGAGTTATCCCCAGCCGCTCGCAGGGTTCCTGTGGCCCCCGGAGCATCCGAGCCAGGCAGAGCCGGGCACGCGACACGCTGTGCAGGAAGAGAGACAGGATGTGACGGGAAGGGACCCGGTGGCTCCCCGTGGGAAACGGGCTAGTCCCGGGCGGTAGTCTCGGGGGCCACGGGTTTCCCTCGGGATTTCTTCCTCGCCGACAAGGGTCTGCGCAGAAGGATCCCGCGCAAGTCAGCCCGCGCCCCGCGCTGCTCTCAGCCCACCTGTGCCTGGGGCGCCCCCCGTCGGCGAGCACAACCCAGCCCCGCCCCAGCCCCGCCCCAGCCCCGCCCCAGCCCCGCGGTGCCCAGCTCACTCCTCTAGCCCGCTTCCCCAGACCCTGCCCCCGGAGGCGTGGGGCCTGCAGGAGACCCACAGCGGGAAGGGGAATCGGCCCACGGAGGCCCCCAGGAGCCTGGCCACCCCTGAGCCACGTACCGTCCCCAGGCGGCTCCTCGACGGCTCGCCGCTCTGGGCTACGGGCTGACCGGGCTCAAGGAAGCAGGCGGCTCTGGGGATCTTGAATGGCCAGAAAGAAAACGGCTGCGGACACACTTCCGTGCTCCCGCCGGGCCAGCCCCTTAAAGGCGCACACGTCCCTTTCCCTCCCATGGGCTGGACCCCAAGGGAGGAGGTGCTACAGACTTGGGTTGTCTCCAGTCTCGGCCGGAGACCACCCCCAACCCGCGGAGCTGCTGGCTAAGCTGCGAAGGGAGTGTCCAGGTGTTGAGGCTGTCACATCTGCGGGAAGGAGGTGAGGGAGGGTGGCAGAGGAAAGTTTGTAGAGGGGGGATCTCATTAGAACACATTAGGTTCACCTAAAGCAATGGGACTAAACAGGAGGAGCCGCTCGCCACACTGCAGGCGGGCTATGGCTGCCCCCCACCTTCAGGAGAGGGCGGGGTGAGCATTCTGTATGCCTGCCTGTCCCCCCATAGAAGGCAAGGGGGCACTGACGTCCCTCCTGCCCCTGAGTTTGGAGGTCATGAAACCATCAGCCAGCCTCTTAGCGTCAGGCACAGGGATGCTGCCCCAGTAGGTGGGGCTTGAATGAGTAGCCCTGGGGGAAGGCAGGGCCCAGGAAGCAGGCTGGTGCTCCCAACAGCCTGAAGGGACCCTCAGGCTTCTGACTGGTCCTCCAGCAGGGGTGGAACCCTGCCTTAGAATCCTGACATCTGTTAACAGCCATCCAGCAGCCGCCTCCCAGGATGCCTGTGTTTGGACAGACCAGCAGGAGGCCTGGCCTGTACAGCCCCGTCTTATCCTCAGCAGCAAAGCCCAAGGTGGTCCTTCAGCCTTAGCTGGGAGATGGGCCAAGTGGTCACTGAACCCAGAGCCTCTTCCTAAACATACCTTGACAGCCTCTGTGTGTGTGTGTGTGTGTGTGTGTGTGTGTGTGTGTGTTACACACGCACAGCCAGGAGCAAATCACAGCACAAAGAGCTGCAGTGGACAAGGCTAAATCGCACCTAAAGTGAATGCCAGCTTGATGGGCAAAGGGAGCCAATGAAGGTTCCTCCAAAAGGAAGAGAGACCTGTCTGAGCCCCGGGTGCAGGATGGATTGGAGCGGGGGATAAACAGGACACGAGTTCCAATCAGGAAACTCACACAAGCTTTTCTGACAACAATGATCAAAATTTTTGAGGCCTTTGATGGGCCAGGCTTTGCATCAGAATTTATATACCTTCTCCCCATTAGTCCCAACGCCATGGAGTCTGTCCTATTAATTGCATTTTACTGATAGGGAACTGAGACCTAGAGAGATTTAAGTCAATTGCCCCAAGTCACTGAAAGTCAGGATTTGAACTCAGGTCATCTGATTTGAAGCCTTGTGCTCCTAATCCTCCACTATATTTAAACCAGGAACAGAAAGAAGACTAGACTCCTGGTGGGGGGGTGGTCAATAGGTCCCAGTGCTGACAGCCACACGTGTAGGGAGAGGGATGGGCAGCAGGGGAGGTCAATTGTGTTACAGAGAAGCAAGTTTAACATCCCAACCAGTGGCAGGTCTGGCCAGCAGGGGGAATCTCAGAGCCGGCTCTCTGGACTGCAGTCAGGAATAAAAAAGTAAATCCATGGAGGTGATGGTGAAATCTGTGGAAATGGAGGAGGCTGCCCAGGGAGAGGAGCCAAGGACAGAAGGGGTCAGGAGTGAGGGGGTGCCAGTCCAGGGTCCCAGGAGGGGGTACTTTCAGAAGGGTGTGGCTAACACATCCAACACAGCAGAGGTGAGCAGAAGGGACTGAGAAGTGGCTTAGGAGTTACCCTGGGTCTCCTGGACCAGGCAGGGGGCTTGTGACTACTGTCCACCAGCCCACCCGGCCAGCCTGCCGAGACTGGCCCGCAGAAAATATTCACTGCCCCCAATAGGGGCAACTCGACAGATGGGAGAGAAGCTCTGTTCCTCCTTCTGCAAGTGGGAGTACGGGATTCTGGCCAGGCTCAAGCTACAGTTAGTTATTGGGGAGGCAGAACCATCCCAGATCAGAGATGTGAGGTGGGAAAAGATGCTTCTTTCACGGTCTGCTAGTCCCCAGGAGAGGCCAGACCAGGTCTGGCGTAGGAAACACTCCCAGGAGGGACTCCTGAAGCCAGCAACCACCCAGTAAGACTGACGACAAACCAACCCATGCAGCTCCACGGAGGAGAGCTCTGTAACAGGGAAGGGTAGGCCAAAGGACCCCCTGGGTGGGGAGCCCCACATATCTAGCTCATTCAGAGACCACAGCCCGAGACTGTTATTCTGTCCCTGCTCAGCCAAGAAGCCCTGGCAACGGGAGCTCTCCGGGAGGAGCCACTTCCAGTCTAATTTCCCTGACGAAGATCCAACAAAGCCACACCCTCCTTCTGGCAGCCACATGGCCAGATGTGCTGCCCAGAGGCGCCTCTGTGTATTAGTGTGGCTCTCAAAGTCTGTTCTGGAAAATTCGTCGTATGTCTCAAGGCATTGAATAGTAGGGTGGTTTCATATGCCCCCTTCCCAGCTAGTCAGTCCCTTCTCTATCTGCCAGCCCCCTTCCCGGATCATCAGGGTGCTGGCCTGCACTGCCCCTCCGCTGGCCACTTCCTGATTGCCCCTGCATGTGGCAGGTACGGGGATGGAGAGGGGTACCCATGGGACTTTCCTCCCAGCCCTAGAGTGAAGATGACAGTGGCCTCCAGGAACTAGTGTGCTCAGCCAGGAGGCCTCGTGCCCACTTGGCAGAGGCCTGACCCCTCCCATCCCACACTGCACCCCACCCTGGGGTCCCCTGTAGCTCTGAAAGCAGCCCAAGTTCACTGAGTTTCTAATAGTTTCTCCAGCCCACTGCTCCAGTTGCAAAGAAAATGGAAATGGCCAAAGGGGAAAACCAGCAGCCTCTGTCTGCCCCCCTGGTGTGGGAAGGAAGCAAAGCCATTCCTGAAGAAAACCTCCGTGCAGGTCCCCTGGGCCCCTCACCTGGCAGCAGCCATGGAACCCAGGGCTGCACAGTCTGGAGCGAGAGAACTAAGGGCAAGAGTCCAGACCCCTCCAGTGTGATCCCCCCGAGTCTCCTCCCTCTCTGCAGTCAGGCAGGGGACACAAGGATGCTGTAGCTCGGGGAGGCCTCAGGGTGGGGACACTTGCCCAAGTCAAAGCTCATCTCGATGGAGCAATAATGAACCACAGCAAGAGTTCAGGGGGTGATATAAATATATTTTGGAAGCTACCCGTGTCCTCTGGGGTGAAGAGCCAGCACAGAGGGCCCCCCACGCCCACCCACCTCCTCCCCCATCTCTCCACAGACCCATCCCACCCACTTCTGTCTCTTTCCAGGCTTCAGGGCAAGGAGCAAGAGGGGTCTCTGGGGAGCTGAGGGGGAAGTGTCAGGGGACCGGGTGGCAGCAGCAGGAGTGGCAGCGTCATGCCTCAGAGCTGAAGGGCATGAGACTGTTCTTTCCAGCCTGGGGCCCCAGGGCCTATTTCTCCAGGGCCATGGGAATGTGGGGTGTGGGAGCAGCACTAGGGAGGTCATAGAGGCCAGAATCAGGGACCTGGGGAGGTGCAGGTAACCCATGCTCCCTACTTTGCCCATCCAGAACTACTTGTCCATCCCAGAACTACTCAACTCCCACAGTGCCTAAGAGAATGGGATGGCATGAGGGTTGGGCATGCAGGAGGGGGAGGGGGAGGGAAAGGAGGAGGGAGGGAGGGGGAAGGGTGGGAGGGAGTGAGAGGTGACTGAAACCCCGCCCCTAGGTCAGCTACAATCAGGAGGGCAGGAATGGGTGGGGAGGCAGCAGGTCCACTGAAGGCTGGGAGGACCAGGGAAGGGGCAAGTGCCCTACAGCCCTTCCAGTCACTTCAGCCGGGCCCACCACTAACAGCCCAGGAGCTCCACGCGCAGGGTGATGCGGTTGTGCCAGGCCACGGGCAGGATGCGCACAAAGCGGGCCAGGAAAGGCGTCTCAAACATGTTCTTCTTGTGCGAGTTATTATCGAAGTTGCCAGGGAAGATCTAGAGGCACAGAGGGTGTCAGGAGGACTCCAGAGCCAGCCCCCCCTCCCCTCGGAGCCCCAGATCAGACTCACAGGGCACTCCTGGAGTGGTGAGGGCAGGACAGCTGGACAGACACTCACCTTGCCTTCCACGGCCCCCTGGTCCCTGTATTCAGTCCAGTTCTCACCATCATCACTGTAGGCCACCCTGTAGGCTGCCACATACTGGATATGGCCAAAGTCTCGGGCCCCCTGGGTGATGATGCCGGTCACTCGCCTCAGGGAGCCTAGGTCAATCTATAGGAAACAACCAACCACGTTTTCTTTATTTGGACCAAATCCAGTAAGATAGAAAAAGGCAGGCACATAGGGGCACACATTTGAGTTTCAGGAAAACTACTTCACTTGGCAGAGCCTCAGTTTCCTCATCTATAAAATGGGCATAAATAATGCTACCTACTTTGTCAGACACCATTAAACACTTCACTGCAATGAAGCCTAGGTTTCAAAGCCTGGGCCCTGACCAACCCACGGCCAACCCCTCGTACAGTGAGAACAGAGACAGAAGAGACCACAGCCTACAGGGGCAGGAACTGCTCCAGAGGGCCCCTGCAGGGCCGTCCACAGCCTGACACCGTCCTGGGGAAGTCGAAAGGCTGGCAGCTCTCCCGGAACCCGGCCCCACAGGCTAATGTGCTCCCCGCTCCCCTCCTGCCGCCTGTCCCTGCCCATCCCAGGGAACCTGCCACCTGCCCCTGGGCAGGCAGTGCCAAGACCCAGGCTGCAAATCCAACTCACTGCCAACCAGTAGGGGAGCCCTAGGCATGAATCCTCACCCTGGCAGAACCCCGTTTCCTCATCTATAACATGAGTGGATGCTTTCATTTCCCATGACTCTCCTGATATCCAAGGGCTGTCCCATGGCCTGTTCTCAGACAGCGAGTTAGAGAGTGTCTGCTCTGAGCTCAAGCAGAGAAATCCCGAGGTGCCTGGGTCAGGCATGCCTCCTGCAACCTGCCCTGCTGTCTACGGGCTCAGCCTTATCACCCTGCGGCAGCCGATGGAGGTAGCCTTACCTCTAGACACACATGGGCGCGCACACTCCCACACACAGACATTCACACCACCTGGGGCTGGGGGCCTTGGTGGAAGCAGCACTAAGCTCCCCCACTCTCCCCTCTCTGAAGTTACATAATTAGGAAAAAGAGGGGGCGTGGGGGACATGAGAGGGCAAAGCCAAACAAAAACAAGGCTATGCAGAAACTCCCTCCTGGGGAGCAAAAGCCTGGGCTGGGCCAAGGTCAAAGATCTGGCAGTCCCACCCAATCCTAGCCTACCCCAGCCCAGCATCCCAGGAGGAGCCTGACCCACCTGCAGCCACTCAGAGGCAGAGTTGGTCTGGGCGGTCCAGGCGTTGAACTTGCCCTGATTATCCAGCCGTGCGTAGAAGGGATACCAGCTAAAGGCACTCAGGCCCCAGGTCTTGTAGAAGCTGGAGGCTGTGATCTGCTTGTCGGGGATGGTGCTGTCCTTCAGGCCTAGGGGTTCGGCGCATCCTGCCAGCAAGGGGGGGCTGTCACCTGGATTAGGGATCCACAGCCTCCCAGGGGTGTGAGCACGAGGCAATGAAGGGGAAAGAACTCTGTGGCTCCTGACCCATCCGCTCAGACGACAGATAGAAGCTCCTTCTGCCTTTCAGAGCCAACCGTCCTACTTTCTTACTGCCAGCCCCACCCACTCCTAACCTCACCTCCCACTCCCAGCCTCACGTGCTCTTCATGGATCACCCACCGCTCTTCAACCTCCGCTCTTCACCCTCCGCACTAGCACAGGCCCTGATCCACCACCTCTCACCCACCCTCAAGGCCTGACTCGTGAAACACCTCCTCCCAGAAGCCTGCCCGGACCACCTCACTTGAGTGGGACTTCTCCCTCCTCCAGACTCACAGCACTTCCTCTGTCACTCCTACAGCACAGCCGCTATCCACACCACTGAGTCCTGGCATTACCAGCATCTCACTGATTCAGTGCTTACATCAGTCATTTAATCTACCACACAAAAACCAGGACAAAGAGGAAACCAGTAACCCCATTCCAGAGATGAGAAAATTGAGGCTGAGAGACATTAAGCACTGTGACCAAGTCCACCCCCTCTAAACACACACACACACACACACACACACACTGCTAATGACCATGCCACTCAGTGACACTTCTCCACCATTTCTGCACCCACCCAGAGCCGGGAAGGCCTGCCTGGTGGTGACCCAGGGATGAACAGGAAAACCTCCTGCTGTGGAAGCCAAAAACTCAGAACTGCTGGGGCTCAGGACCGACCCTGTATCCCTGCCCAGCAGCCCCTCCCAGGGAGTTCACACACTCACTACTCTGCGTGCTGTCAGACAGGCCTAGGAGGGCTGCCTGAAAAGCTGGCCTTGGTTTGACACAAGCCTGCCCAAACACTCAGGAATGTGCCGGGCTGCTTTGTCCTCATTGTCTGCACCTGCAGGTGTCCAGAACAGTCAGGGACAAGCAGGGGATAACCTCCCCGGAGAATGATGGGCAGATCTTACACATGGCAGAGTCCCCACTCCATTTCATCTGTCCCTTTGCAGAATCAGGGGTGGAGGAGTGGGCCTGGAAAGCCGTGGCTCCCTCTGGAAGCAGACTGTAGTACACAGCGCTCCACACCACTGTCTCCCAGACACTCGCATCCTTGCCACTAAAGACATCTGCCTGCAGAGTGTGCTGATGCCGACCAATCATACCATCTCCCCGTGCGGGCGGTGCATCAGGTAGCCTCCACCCTCCTCCCACAAAGAGAGGCCGCTGGGCTGGGCCACCGGCCCAGCTGAGCCACCGCTCGTCTCCTGGGCCAGGCCTGGAGGGCGTAGGCCCAGAGCCCTCTGCAGAGGACTCCGAGGCATCGTCTGCTCTAGGTGGACCCTTCTACAGACCATCTGCTTCCAGCAGTTCATCCCCCCGCCCCTCACTTCTGGGCCCCACCCCAGGAAGTCAGACTGCCTTCCAGATACAATGCAGTTGGGTGGGGCACCAAGCCAAGGGCAGGGCTCTCAGCTCCAGCACTTGCTATGTGACCCTGGGAGCTCCCTTCCCCTCTCTGGTCCTCAGACTGTAAAATGAGGTACAAAAGCAGTGCGCCTCACAGTTCAGCTGGGGACCTTATTAGTGTAAGGATTCTGTCTGTGCAGGTCTAGGGTGGAGCTGGGAGTCTGCACTTCTACAAGCTCCCCGGTGACACTCATCCTGCTGGTCCACAGAGCTCACTGAGTAGAAGTCTCTAATCCATCCACTCCATTGACCCCCCACCTTGGTCCAAGCCACCTTATCTTCCCACACATCCCTTGCCTGGAATGCTCTTTCCAAGTTATTCACATGGCTTGATCTCCATCATTCCAACCTCTACTCAAAGGCCATCCCAACAGGGCAGTCCCTCACCTCACCCCAAATCACCCTCGTCACATCACCCTCTCGTGTTTCCTTCATAGTTCTTACTGCTATGTGAGCTTTCTTTCATTTGCTCCCTGTCTCACATCAGCCTCACCTATTAGAATGCAATTTCCATGACCTCAGGGATCTCACCTGTATCATTCTCTAGAGCCAGGTACTCAGAAGGAGCTTAATAAATATCTTAATAAATGTCTATTGAGTTGAATAACTAATCAATTCATCAAGGACACCATGCCCACCAGCGAAGAGGAATCCTGGGGCAGGGCCTGCCCAGAAATGCCTCGACCTCAGCCCCACACACGTGCACACGTGTACACACACAGGCACACAGCAACACTCTCCAGCTGACTGGAACGCCTCCAAGGGAAAGGAGGTGGTCCAGTCCTTGAGCCAAGCAGACAGGGAAGCCTCACTTCCTCAGCTCGCCAGTCTCGCCTTCTCTTGGCTTTAGAGGGGACCAGCTGTGAATAGACTCAGGCAGGCAACGTTAACAGCCAAAGGCTTCAGATTATGACAGTGAGCAGCGAGGGACTCCAGGGAGAGGCGCCCAGGGTGGGGGCCCCCAGACCTGTCTCTGTCCTTCACAAATTGCCTGAATCTCCTTTTAGCAGAAGTCAGTCTTTACCTCTCCCACTTAAAATGATTAGGCTCAAAAGGCAGTGACCCTGAGAGTAAGAACTGTGGAAAGGGGGCACAGAGGTTGGGTGTCGGAGAAAACAAGAAAGGCAGAGCGCCACCTCTGCTCTGCAGCTCTACCTAGTGAGCCCTACAGTTCTGCCAGTGGCCAGCAGGTGGCACTGTAGCTGCAGAGAGGGAAATATCAGGCCTCAGAGAAAAGACTGGGCTGGGCTGAGCTGAGCAGTGACAACGCCCTCAACCCAGCGCCTGCACCCTGACCACTCCAATGGCCAGTTTTTCATGGCTCAGCAGAAACCTGTCCCTTTCTGGTCCCCCATCCTTTAATCCGAGAATGTCCGCGGAAAGGACAACAAGAAGCACCAGCTCCAGCCCTATGACCCTAGAACCCCCCATGTTTCTCTTGAATACAGACCACAGGCTTCGGGGAAAAACTGTGGATGGGTGGGTGTCAGAAGCCCAGGGATCTAGACCAAGTTTTAATACCTACCAGCTGTATACCCTTGATAAATAATTTATCTGAGCCTCACTTTCCTCATTCATTCATTCATTCACTCACTCACTCATTCATCATTTATTGAGCACCTATGATCCAGGCTCTGTTCTAGGCACTGGGAATGCAATGGTGAACAAAACAAACTCCCTGCCCCCAGGCTGACATCTGCAAAAGACAACTAATGCTACATGTTCTAGAAGCTAAGGAACCAATCAGAGTAAGTGAAAATATTTTGAAAACTGAAGTGGTATCTTTTTCCTCTACCAACCAGAAGAGAGCAAACACCTGGGCAGGGCTGCTGATGGCCAGGTGATCCCTCTAGTGACCATCTCCTGTGTGAGCCCAGGTTCCTCCACCTTGCTGCCACCCTACCAGCTCAGCGTGGCTGAGAAAAGAGGGGGCAGGGAAAGCAAGCCCCTAGGATTACACAGCCCGCAGCACTCACCATTCAACTCACAGCCAAGGAGCTCAAAGCGGAGGGTGCAGCCCCGGTGACAGATGACGGGCACCAGCCTCACATACTGCACCTCCAGAGGGATGTCAAACAGGTTGACCTTCAGGCCGTTGTTGTCCATATTACCCACAAACACCTACACGGGAAGAGGCAGATTGCAGGAGTGGGTCAGCAATGGACAGCCCCACTTCCTGGGGTTGCCTCCTCTTCCTCTTCAGGCAGGAGCTCAGTCCTTCCTCTGGCCACCTCACAGCCCTCAACATGATTCCCCTTCTCAGACCTTCCGTGGCCTCCATGGGGCCTGGGCATAAGCTCCCATTTTTTACACAGGGCCACCTATGACCTACAGGGTGCCTCTGTGCAAATTAGGAAAAGGTACTCCTTTCTCAAGACATTTTATTCTAACAATTGTCCCACAGAGAGAAGCACACAAACATCTGATGTCTATATTGTAAGTGGTGCTTAGTAATGACATCTTTGAGCAGTGTACAACACGTACAACTGTACACAGTATCCTTGGAGGCTCTGAATGCATCCCAGCTCCACCACTATAGCCACTCTCAAGTCATTGAACCTTTTTGAGTTTCACCCCTCTTATCTATAAAGTGGGGCTGTTACCTGTAATCATAGGCCACAGGCACAATCTGGGTTTCCCGATTTCTGCGAAGCAAGAGGCATCTGAAAACCCACCTCGTGGCCCATTACCCAGGGTACCCTCCCCTCACTGGGGGCCCTCAAACAGCACTGGAGCCCCAGGGGTTGCTGATCACAGCCCTTCTTTAGGACTCCAACAAGCCTCACCTTATCTCCTGAGCCCTCTGTATTCTGGACGAACTGGAACTTGCGCCCATCGACACTATAGGCCACCCTGAAAGTCTTCAGGTACTCGGCACTGCCTGCGCGGCTGGCACCCTGCGTCACCACACCTGTGACCCGCATCTTCCGCAGCAGGTTCACCTGGACCAGGGCAGGGAGGATAAAACCCTTATCTCCCAGGTTCTTTCCACCCCTACCCTCTCCCCTCAACCCAGCAGAGAACAACCCAAGCATGACAGAGAGGGGCTTTCTCATCCGGGCTTTGGACCCAGCACACTAACAGGGACAGGTCCCCAGAGGCCTCATCCAGTGCCAACAGCCCCTCCACAGCCTAGCGTTCGCTCCCTCTCATCCTGCCCACCCACTCCAGGTGCCCCAAAGCTGCCTTCCACTTAAAGATACTTCTACCTATGGGAACCTGCAACCTTGCTACCGGGACCCCAGGTATGAACCTTGCTACTGGTGATCTCACATGATGACCCCCAAATGTGGGCGCCCTCCCCTCACCTTCTCCCTTCCCATCACACTGCCCACCCCTTCCATACCTGGATCCAGGGGTTTCTGTCATAGTTGCTGGATGTCCACGCATTGACGATGCCCGTGCGGTGCAGGCGGGCCAGCTCCGGGGCCCAGCGCTGCAAACCCATGAAACCCAAGTGCAGGGACGAGGCGGAGATCTGGGAGTCGGCGATGGCGCCCGTCTCCATGCCCAGTGGCATGGAACAGACTGAGGGGGGGAGGGAGCAGTCAGAAGGCCACCCAAGCAGGTGCAACCCAAGGGACACGAGAACAAAACAGTGTGGCCTCTGTCAAGGACCTGGAGCAGAGACCACGAAGGGACCATGAGGGCTGAGGAAGAGGTAACAAGAAAAGGTGAGTGGGAGGAAAAGAGGGGCTGGGCAGAGTCGCGGGGGGTTGGGACCCAGGGCTGCCAGGAGGTTCCGAGCCAGGCCAGAACTCACGGCACTGCCATAACTGGCAGTCGGAGTCCCTGCCCGGCTGCAGTAGGTGGTCTCATTTTTACAGGGCATCGAGCAGCAGTTATTTCAATATGGAGGCTGGGCTGGTGAGAGAATTTCAGTGTGGCCTCCTCTTCTTCCATGTCCCCACCCCACCAGGAGGACCACCCCATCCAGCCCAGCCCCTGGCTTCCTCAGGAGGATGGTTTTGGAAGAAAGGGAGCCTCAGATGGCGCCTCAGAAGGGGCGCCTCATATGTTCAGTACACATATGAACAGTACGTGTACTGCACATAAAGGGTTGAGCACCTCTGCATGGAGTTTTCTAGAATCCCACTGGCAGGAGTTTTCTGGGTGAAGTTTGAGTGCCATTCTGTTTTCTCTCATTCCCTTTGCCTCTTCTAAGTACTGGTTCTGACCCAGCCATCTGGGAAGCTGTCCCTAGCCAGGGCCCATTGCCTTCACCATTACCCCAGCGACGTGGCCCTTGGGAGCCGAGCCTGTGCACCTGGACCTTAGCTCCAAGGTCCTCAGCAGAGAACGCAGGGACAGGTCCACTCTTACTCCATTCCCCCGGGCTCACGTCGAGCTCAGTGTACAACACTCTTGCAGGGAGAGTGAGGCACAAAGCGAGACCATACGCCCCAGATCAGAGCCAGCCTGTGGCTGAGCAGAGATCTGAACCCAGGCCTGCACTGTCCCCACCCCCATATGTCCACACCCAGATGGCCCCACATGTGCATTCTTTGGGTCTGTGGGGTCCTTGTGGGCTCCAAGGAAAGACACCACATAACAAATACGGAGGGGCTGCAAAGAAAAAAAGTGGGGCGAGGGTTGGGGGAGTTCCTCCACCTTTGCAGTCGCCCCTGCCTTCTGCCCCAGGTGTTACCACATCCAGCCCAGGACAGACCCCAGGCCGAGAAGCAGAAAAGAGGCTAGATGAGTAACTCCAACTCAGGCACACCCAGGGTTACCTGGGCTCCCAGCCCAGTAATTAGTGGGCCCACTTGGCCTCACCAGGGCTCTGTCGGTCTTGGCAACCTCCCTCCAGACATACACATGCTTCCTCTCCCTAGTATCTCAGATTGGCCTCAGCCCAAGGCCCAAGGCCCTCAGTGCTGTCTCCTCTGATGTGAAGGGGGAGGCAGACACTTTACCTGCCCTCCCCCAGAGGCTGGCTCCCACCCAGCTGGCCCAGCCCTCCCCCTCCTCCCAGAGACCATCCCCACATCTGCCTACAGCAGAACTGCCTGCCCCCTGGCCATGAAGCTCAGTGACAGACCAACTGGACTGCAGAAGTCTGCCCCCCACAACCCCACTCCACACACCTTAGGCCTCCATGTGGACAAGCCCACCCCACAGCAGGTTAGAAAGAGTCCTAGGCCAGGAGGGAGCATGGTGCGGAGAGCCGCTGCTGGCCAGGCCTGCTGGGCACCCACCCAGGGCCATTCTGTGGCCCAGTGGATAACCAAGCAGGCCAGGCTGGTCAGCCCCTCTGCGCACACCGGGCCTCTGACCACCTGACCGTGAGGGGACGGCCCCATGTGCCCAGGCCTCTCCCTCCTCCCTGAGCTCTGCGATGAGGCCAGAGGTCAAACCTGGGCCGGAACTGTCAGACCCTGAGGCCCAAGCCTTATAAACTGACCTCCGAGGCCCCCAAAGACTAAGAATGTGCTGGTTTTCTCCTCTTGGTAGAAAATTCCCAAGACTTAACCCTAATACTGTGCATCTGGTTCATGGTGATCCAGAAAACAACACTCCCACGACCTCTGGGGTCACCACCGCCCCTCACTCCCCTCAGGGACGTCAGGCCTGGCCCGCAGTCCCAGGAGAGAGGGCCAGACAGGAAGAAGCCTGAGGGGGAACAAGCCCCCACCCCCGCCTGGCTGGGGCTCTGTCCCACCCCAGTCTACCCAGAGGAGGCCCTGACACAGGGGTAAGGCCAGCACATGGCCTGGGCTGCCAGGACTGTGGCTCAGGGTCTTCCACCCCAGACACTCACCTATCTCACAGTGGATGCCTGTGTGGCCATGAGGGCACTTGCAAATGTACTGGGTGAAGACATCCCCTCGGTGTGAGTCATTGATCACCTGGCATTCGGCATCATTGTGGCAGGGATTTGGGAAACAGGGACCTGGGGGGATGGGGGGCAGGAAAGATGGGACAAGGAGATGGGTAAGATGGGTAAGAATTAGCTGGGGACAGAGACAGGCAGCAGCAGGTGGGCCAAGCCCAAAAGGACCCTTTGCCCAAACTCAGCTGACTGCTCACCTCCCCCCGCCATCTCCTCCTTCCCTCAATCTACCCAATGGGGCCTGGGCCAGCCTAAAGCCAAGGATAGTCCTGTGTAGGTGAGTCAGCGCAAGTGAAGGAAGCATCCAGAATTCCAAGTGGCCTGGGAGCTTCGAGGGAAAAGCTGGCAGACAATGGGAGGGGTGCTGGGGACCAGCACCTGCTTCGGGATCAGCTCAGCCCAGCAGCCTGGGCTGCAACTGGGAGCCAGTGGGGAGCGGCAGGCACAGCCCAGGGCAGGTACCTTTCTCAGTCTCATTGCATATAAGGCCCGTGAAGCCTTCAGGGCAGAGGCAGTAGAAGTTGGGTTTGTCCTGGTCCAACAAGCAGGTCCCACCATTCAGGCACTGGCTGGAGTCACAGAAGTCACCTGCAATGGCAGTTCTGACTCAGGAACAAGCTGTTCATTCAGTAAATATCTGGGGGGCCAACTACCATGTATGTCCTGCGCCCTTGAGACAGGGAAGTCAGGTGCAGTCCAGGCTCAAAAAGCCAGGGGAAGGAGACGGACAAGTCACCAGGTTATGAAGAGGCACCGTGAGCTCTGACAGCCGCCCGCACAAGGGGCCAGTGGAGGATGGTTTCTGCCAGGGAGCTGGAAGTTTCAGAGGTGGGGACATTTGAGCTGGTCTAAAAGTCAGAGTGGGAGGGTGCCAGACTGGGGAACGAGGAAAGAACTTTCTAAAGCAAAGCAGAAGCACAGAGGACAAGTATGCTGGAGAACAGTACGACATCACTGAAAAGGTAGGTTGTGGCCAGACTGAGAGGGACCCTTGAGAACAAGTTTAGACTCTTCATCCTGCAGAACAGGGGCTCTTAGTCTTCCTTCAGCCTCCCCACCATCGTCCACCAGGGAAAAATAATCAGAGACTCTCAAGCTTGAGGTGGGAGTGGGGAAGCCATTTCCAACTTGGGGAAGGAGAATGTCAAGAAAAGGCCACCTGCAGAGATGCAGATGGGCTGCCTTGGGGTAGGGAGGCGTCTGGTAGCTACACAAAGATCCCTCTGGCTGTGTGCAGAACTGTGACTGGAGCGGGTGAGAGAGGAGACCAGGAGGGCATCAGGGAGGCTGTCACAGGCCTCCTGGTAAGAGAGAAAGTCAGGCGAAGGGGTGAGGAGGAAGGGCAGATTTGAGAAACACTGGACAACGACTAGAGAGGTGGGAGGAGGGCTGAAAGGACATCACAGCTTCTGGCTAGGGGCCTGGGTGACAGATGTGCACTGTTAGCCTGACCCCAGTCCTGTGACTCGGGTGAACCTCAGCCCACTAGGTCAGCCAGGCCTGCGGAGCATCTTGTAGCTGACCTTAGCATCCCAGAAGGGCATCCCCCCCGACCCCATACCCAAACCCTTCATTTGGGGTAAGACATGGGAAATCTCTTCTCTTCCCCACGGAGTCATGCCGTCCCAGGCTGGAGGGCCCTCCTGAAATCCCAAAGCCCCAGAGAGCTGGGTCTGGGCTCCAGAGAAGGAACACCGTTAATGAGTGATGGAGGCCTCGGAGCTCCACCTCAGCGTGGGCCTCGAGAGCTTAAGGCAGCTCCCAACGAGCTATTAGTCATTGGCTTTAAATAGCAGGTTAATCCCCTCCCTGACCTGACAGGCGGCGGGCAATGCTGCGGCAGAGGCTTGGGAGTAGCCAGAGTCCTGGGCTCCCACCCTATCAAGGTCCAACCCCCCTGTGTCCCCTTCCCAACCTCACCCCTGCCTACACTGCTCCAGGGCAAAGCAGCGAATGGGGAAAAAAGGAAAGTGAAAGGTGCCCCTCCCTGACAGGCCCGTGACTGACTCACCTGCGCACTGCGGCGCTTCCCCCTTCCCGAAAAGCCAGACCACCCTCTACAAAACAACCTGTGGGATTTCAGGGTCCTGCCCTCTTTGGGAGATTTCCCCAGGGACATTTTGCCAGGGCTCAGGCTGTGGGGACAGACAGGAGTGGAAAGGGACTTTGAAGACCCAGCCACCAGTGCCTCCGGGAGAGCCTGGTGTGGCCTTAAGGCTTCCGCTCCAGGCCCAGGGATCAGACTGTCACAGGATGGCAGAGTCAGGGCTCAGCTGTGACCCTCCCCCCAACCTTGCTTCAGTCAATCTTATTTCTTTGAGAAAATGATGGTGGGGGTGCCTGAAGTCTTTGCCATCTGCCCCCATCCCATGGGCACCCTTTCCTCAGCCCACTGTGAAGGGGATGGGACATCCCCATGACCAGCCTGCTGGAGGCCCAGCTGTGAGAAGGCCTCCTGGGCGGGGGAGGAGGACCAAGGAAGATAAAGCTACAGGCCAAGGCCATGGGGGGGGGGGGGGTGGACGGTGTGTCAGGAGCTGCCACCTCAGGGAGTCCTTTTCCAAGTCCCTGCCCAGGCTCCTGGGCTCCACCTGGAGCCCCATCCGTTCCACCGACTCCCCAGCGCTCCGCTTCTCTGATCAGACACCTTTTAAGCGGAGGACAAAACTCCAGTGAACCCACCAGCAGCCAGGGCTTGAGAGGGAGTTACCAGGGAAAGTTGGCTGGAGAAGACTTATCAATACAAGAGTCCTAGAAACTTCCAGGTGAAAGGCGAGCGCGAGTCAGACACAGTTCAATGGCCTCATTTTACAGATGGGAAAAGAGAGGCCCTACACAGCGGATTCCTTTGTTCTGTGTAAGCCACATCCCTGGGGGAGGCTGGGCTGTCACCCAATGTCCCGAGTACCCGCCCAATGCTCAAGCTTCCAACACCGGTCAAAAACCCCCGGCACGGAGACAGCCGAGCGCATCCCTGCCTCCCGCCGGGGTGCAGCGAGAGAAGTCGCCCCTCCGCTCGGCCCCGGCTCTTTGACCAAGTTTGTAAACAGTGGAGGCAGAGGGAGGGCGCGGCGGCGAACTTCCGAGCCGGGCGGAGAGGAGGCGCGGGGGCGAGAAGGCGGCGCGATCCACTCACCCGAGGCGGCGAAGAGTCCCGAGGCGCAGAGGAGCGCGCCGCAGAGCGCGGCCAGCAGACGGGAGCCTGGCATGGTGTGCGGACGCGGGCGCGGGACCCGGCGCTTCGGCTGGTCAGACCCGCGGGTTCTCACTCCTTCTCCTGGACGGGAATAAATCAGGCAGCTCAGCACCTCCCACTGGGCCACGTGCTCCGCCCAGGGCGGCCAGAGGCGGACTCGGGGCGGGGTTCCGCGGCCGGGGAGGGGAGGGTGGGGAACCGAGGGGTCCGCGGCCGCCACCTCCTGCCTGGGCCACGCCCAGCGTCCCGCGTGGTGCTGGTGACCGAACCCCCAGTCCTGGGTTGACTGGGCAGGAAAGGGCTCAGAAGGAGTTGTTTGTTTTTTGCTTTTGGGTTTTGTTTTGTTTTTTTAATTTTAGGCTTAAGAAAACATGCTAAACTTTATTCATAGTAAGAAAAATGCAAATTAAAAGTACGACTACCATGTTTTCAATTATCAGATTGGCAAGTACTGAATTAACTAGCGCACTGTTAGTGCGTGGCTGTGGGGAACAGACTCAAGCATGCATTCTTGGAGAGGCTGTAAGTTGGCTCCACTTCTCAAGAGAGCTGTATGGTAATATCTATCAAAATGAAAAATGCTGAGACCCTAAGATCTAGCAATTCCGCTTACAAGAATTCATTCTACCGAAAGTCACACGTATAAAATGACATACACACAAAGCTATCATAGCAGCATTCTTTGAAGTGGTTAAGACTTTAAAAAAAAAAAAAAAGGAATCAGCATGCTTTCTCAGTAAAGTGCCAGATAGAAAGTATTTTAGGATTTGCAGGCCATAAGGTCTCTGAGGCAACTCTTCATCTCTGCCCTTGCAGCAGGAAAGCAGCTCTAGACAATATTCCAGGAAATGAGCATAATGGTTGCTTAAAGGGAAGGTAACCAGGGTGTCCAGGTGGGAAGAGACTTGCTTGTCATGGTTGACTTTTTCCTAAATGATTCTTTTTTTTATCATGTACAGGGATTACCTATTTACAAAAAAAAAACAAAACAAAACAGAAAAACTTAATAATTGTGGTCTAGTCAGACTAGCCAAAAAAAAAAAAAAAAACAGAGCGGCCAGATTAGGTATCTCCCTATCAGTTATGTTGAGACCTTTAGGTTGGGACTAGAGTCAGACTTTACTGGCTGGAGACCCTTCTTAAAACTATTCAGAAGGAAAAACACTACATATGATCAACTCAATGTCCACAGAAATAGCATTTGGTAAAAAATCAACACCCTTTTGTGATAAAACAATCAACAAACTAGGAGTAAAAGGGAGCTTTCTCACCTGATAAAGGATATCTATGAAAACCCACAACTAATACCACGCTTCATGGTGACAGACTGAATGTTTCCCCTACAATCAGGAACAAGATAAAGATATCTGCTCTTACTCCTTATATTCAACACTGCCGTGGAGGTTCTAGCCAGGATAATTAGGCAAGAAGTAGAAATAAAAGACATCCAGGTTAGAAAAGAAGAAGTAACACTCTATTTACAGATGACACAATCTTACATATAGAAAACACTAAAGAATCCACACACCAAAAAAAAGAAAGTCTATTAAAGCTAATAAATGAGTTCAATGAGGTTGCAGCATAAAAGGTTAATACAAAAATCACATGTATTTTTTACACTGGAAATGAACAATACAAAAATATAATTAAGAACACAATTTCATTTACAATAGCATCAAAAAGAATAAAATACTTAGGAGTAAATTTAAAGAAGTGAAAGGCTTGTATACTGAACAATACAAAATATTACTGAAAGAAATTAAAGAAAACCTAAATAAATGGAAAGACATCCTTGTTCATGGATTGGAAGACTTATATTGTTAAAATGACAATACTCTCCAAACTGATTTACGTGTTCAACACAATCCCTCTCAAAATTCCAGCTGTCTTTTCTGCAGAAATTGACAAATTGATCTCAGAATTTATATGGAAATGGAAGGGACCCAGAATGGCTAAAACACGTGGGGTGGGAACAAAGTTGTAAAACTCACACATCACAATTCCAAAACCTACTACAAAGCTACAGTAATCAAGACTGTGCAGTACTGTCTTAAGGAAAGACATACAGATCAGTGGAATAGAATTGAGAGTCCAGAAATAAATCCATACATCCATGGTCAACTGATTTTCAACAAGAGTGCCAGGACAATTCAATCAGGAAAGAATAGTCTTTTCACCAAATTGTGCTGGAACAACTGGATAGTCACAAAAAAATAAAGTTGGACTCCCATATCACTTTATACAAAAAACTAACTCAAAATAGATCAAAGACCTAGCTGTAAGAGCTAAAACTGTAAAACTCTTAGAAGAAAACAGGCATAAATCTTTATAACCTTGGGTTAGGCAATGGTTTCTTAGACATGAGAACACAACCAACCAAAGGAAAAAAAATAGATTCATTGAACTGCAGCAACACTTAAAACTTTTATACTTCAAAGGACACTTTCAAAAAGGTGAAAAGACAACCCACAAAACAGGAGGAAGTATTTGCAAATCATTTGTCTGATAAGAGTCTAATATCTAGAATATGTAAATAACTCATAACTCAACTACAAAAGGACTAATCAATTTTTAAATGGGCAAAGCATTTGAATGGATATTTCTCCAAAGAAGATATACAAATGAAAAACATACATGAAGAGATGCTTAAGATCATTGATCAGCAGAAAAATGAAAATCAAAATCAAAAGCATGTGACATACCACTTCATATGCCCACCAGCATGGCTATAATCAAAAAGACAGATAATAAGTGTTAGTGAGGATATAGAGAAATTAGAACCCTTATATATTACTGATGGGATTGTAAAATGGTGCAGCCACTGTGGAAAACAGTTTGACAGTTAAACATAAAGTTACCATATGACCCAGCAATTCTACTCCTAGGTACATACCCAAGAGGACTAAAAACAAGTTCATACAAAAACTTACACATGAATGATCATAATAGCATTATTAATAGCCAGCAACTGGAAACAACTCAAACGTCCATCACATAATGAATGGATAAACCAAGAGGCAGATCCACACAATGAACCATTATTCAGCCATAAAAATGAATGAAGTACTGATAATTGCTGCAACATGGATTAACCTTGAAAATATTACACTAACTGAAGGAAGCCACACACAAATGGCCACACACTGTATAATTCCATCCATATAAAATGTCCAGAATAGGCAAATCCATGGAGACAGAGAATAGAGGAGTGGTTGCCTGGGGCTGGGATAAGCGGAGAATGAGGAGTGGCTGTTCATGGATACAAAGTCTCTTTTTGGGATGCTGAAGATGTTCTGAAATTAGCAGAGAAGGGGATTTTCTTTTATGATCTGACCCTTGTAGAGATCAGTAGGATGGAATCTCCTTGGCCTGAATGTGTTCCTTATCCAGTACTAGAGCATCACAACATTACAAGATTTGGTTGGATTTTTTTGACAGTATCATAATGTGATCATTTTTAACAGGTAGTCTACATTAAAACTTTCAGATTTTTGTTCCTATAGGTGACAGGACACCAGGTATATCTTTATTTTTTAGACATGCCCCTACATGATCAAAAAACATAATTTGTGTTCCAGAAACTTAACAAGAGTCAAGTAAATTGACAAAATTCTAAATTAATGGGGCTTTGGGGGAATAATTCCATTCATACCTAATTGGTGGACCTACAAGTTGATTCAGTCTCTCTGGATCGCAGTCTGACTGTAGCAAGACTTACAAAACTTGACCTGGTATCTGCCTTGGGCAAATTCACTGCAAGGAAATTACCCAAATAAAAAGTAATATATAGAGATGAGCATAGCATCGTTATTTATGATTTTGAAAAATCACTGATAATCCAAAATGAATTGGCAAAGTGGAATACTTGCCAAAAGCAATGTAATTTTTCAGTAAGAAAATAAAAATGTAACCAACTATTAAATATCACTGTAGACCTACCGGAATGACTAAAATCCAAAAAATTTGATCATACCAAATGTTGACAATGATGCAGACCAATAGGAACTCTCATTCATGAGGATGGAAGATGGTACAGCCACTTTGGAAGAAGGTTTGGTGGTTTCTTATAAACTTTAACATAGACTTACCGAATGACCCAGGAGCAACTACACTTTAGCTACTTACGCAAGTGAATTAAAATGTATGTTAACATAAAAACCTGTACACAAATGTTTAGAGCAGCTTAGTTCACAAACAAAGACATCATGGTTAGATGTCTTTCAGCAGGTGAATGGGCAAACTGTGGTATAACCGTATAATGGAATATTTATCTGTGATAAAAAGTACTGAGGTATTGATTCACACAATAACATAGATGAATCTTAAATGTGTTTTGCTAAGATAGAGAAGACAAACCAAAAAAAGCTACGTGTTTTATGATTTCATTTACATAACATTCTGGGAAAACTAAAACGTATAGGGATGAAAAACAGATGAGTGCTTGCCAGGGGCATGGGGAAGTGGGAGTGGTTAACTGCAAAGGGGAAGCATGGGGGAATTTTTAGGTGATGGAATATTCTGCATAATACTGGGGTGGTAGATACATGGTGCTACCCAACTGACAAATCCACAGAACTTTACAAAGAGTGAACTATAACATATGTACATTTTAAAAATTCAACTAGGATGCTAGGGAGCCCCAGACTGTGGCCAAAGAATCTAATTTTATTGCAAATGTATGACAAAACCTCAGTGCAAGTAGTTGGTGGGGGAGGAGTGAAGGCGTATGGAGAGAAACTGACCTAAGTAACTTTGAAAAACAGTGTTTTGACTGGAAACCATAAAGCTAAAGAAAAAAAGGAACTGTATAATCCTTGAACCCTAGTCAGTAAAGTCAGTAAAAGTAAAGTTATTTTTCATGGGGATTCAGGTTAACATGTGCATGTACACTGGGCTTAAACAAATGGGTAAACGGATGGTTGATAGTAGGAGTCAGGTTTCTCACTGTTGGAGAAGGAAGCTATAGATAAGCAAGGAAGGAGGCTGGAATAAATCACATGGTGTTAGATTAATCAGAGATATTAATATGAATTCATGTTTAACAACCAAATACAGATGGATAGGTACAGAAATAATTATAGATATGTGTGTATACAAGGGTTATAATACAAATATTTATTTCCTAGCTCTGTCTGCTAAGAGGGCCTAGAAACAGTGATGTAGCAATGAGCACCTAGGTGTTCAGACTTTGGTCTCTAATACCATTCTCCAATTTAAAAAGATCAGAGTTCCTTGGAGAAATGGCTGATTCTAGGGCAGGGAGAATACAGGATAAAACTGAAACATCCAGAACGTGCTCAAAAAAGAAACCGGTGCTCTCCAATGATACCAGCTGTGTATGCGTTGGGAGACTGACTGCTGTTGTGGAGGGTGGGCTTCCTGTGACTGGAGGGATTTGGGCAAAGTGCATGTGTGATCTCTGAGGTCTACACTATCTCTAAGATACTGGCTTATATTACATATTTGTCAACACTGCCCAACTCCATCAATGTGGAAAGGAAGGAAGAATTTGTTCGGTCTAGCCCCTTGTCTTCTGCTCTTTAGCATCTGTGAATGCAGGCATCACGTGACCTGGAGCAGACTGCACAACAGCCCCACACTCACACTCTCTAAACGCACACCCCCTTCCCCAGACCAGTTGCTCTAAGCACACATCATGATCTGCGAGCAAACATCCCAGCCCAGGGACTGAACAAACTCCTTTTGTTTTTAAGCCAAAGGCCAAGGACCAGGGGCCAGTGCTGGGGAATAAATATGCTTTCAGTTTAAAAATGTAAAAGTGTTTTCTCACTGAAACCAAAAGGGTGGGCCAAATTCTGAGGTTCCTTTATATGATTTTCCTTACTTCTGTTGGGGCTTCTGTTGACCACTGTCCTCACTAATTTCCCTGGCGACTCCCTCCACCCTAACTAATTTCCCCTTCTCTGAACTCCTAAAGCCCTGTCACTCAGAACTCCTGTTCACCATTGAGTGGCGCCCTGAGATGCCTCCTCACCGGGTTTGTCTGCTCCTCTGAGACAGGCAGCTGGGTGTTGTACAGAAAGATTTAGACCTGGGACCTGGATTTAAGCCCCAGCTTCACATCTTACCTGCCTGGTGACTCTACCAAGCTGCTAGTCAGGCACATTTATTTTCTTCATTCAAAGTTTGCCTCCTTCCCAGGAGGTAACTGGCATCAAGGGAAGTTGCCTGGCTGGCCCAGAGCAGTTCTAGGAGTCAGCATCTGGTGTGGAAAAGAAACACACCCACACCTGGGTCAGAGATTGGGTCTGCAGAGTAGAAAGGATGTGGAAGAAATGCCTTAGAAAGGTTTGTTTATATAGAGCTCTGCTCAAAGCCTTTCTAACCGGGCCAGCTGGACATCTGGACAACCCATCTCCTGCCTGAGTCCAGAGCAAGGCCATTTCCGGAAGAACATCAAGTCCATTCTTGGAAATCAAATCCAAGGTGGGGGTTGGAGCCAGAGCCCAGGTTGGGCAGGGTCAAGGGGTGGTTAGTAAACCACAGGCCCCAGAGGGTGTGTCACTGGCTAACCCCCCTACCCCCCCACCACCCAACGCTCTCTCATCCTCCAGCTGGAAGGGCCCCCCTTTAAGGATACAGGCACCTATGCAAAGATCCCTGACCTGTCTTCTTTCTCCTACGACTGCCCTCCTTTTCAAGCCAGCAGCCCAGGAGAACTTGTCAGACACTCATTTTGCCATTTCTCCCAAGAAAAAATCAACCTTCTTGTTAAACAAGAAACAACAGGCCCAAAATGGAACCACTTGTGTTAAAGCCCCACCTTAGCAAACCAAGAATTAATACCTAACCTAATTGCAGTTACAGTCTCCCCCCAGAATTGTAATCTTTAACCAACTTGAAATTGTTTGGTCAGCACTAATGAGATATTCCACCCAAAAGGCAACCTTGCCTGAAACAATGCATTTTCTGGCTAATAATTTCCTTTTCCTGTCCCCCCTCCACCTTTAAAAATCTTTCTTTTTCTCCAGTTCAGAGGAGCTCCTTTCCTCTTGCTATGTGGGATGCTGCCCAATTCATGAATTGCTTAATAAAGCAAATTAGATCTTTAAAATTACCTGATTGAGTTTTTGTTATTTAACTCTCAATGAACTGAGTAGCAGGCTTAAAATTTCTGATTTCTTGCTCCAAACCTACAGCTCTGTAGCTCTGGCCTCAAAGCCTCTTAGAACTCAACTCCCAAGTACTAGCAGATGTCAGATGAATGTTTGTAAACTCGCCAGGTGAACAAGTTGGTCTGCTCAAACTTTGCCAGATTCCAGATATGCCGCTGAGCCCAGAGGGAGCCCAGCTTGGCTGTATGGGGCAACTTCCTCACCAGCGGAGGGGAATTTGGACCACATCTCCTGCCCCAATCCCAGTGTCACATGTGCGGCCATCAAACAGCCTCCCTATCTAACTCCTACTCTGGTCATTCATTCATTCACAAATATTGATTGAGCCACTGCCAAGCTATGTGATGTAAGGACCCACTCAGAACCCCAGAGTTGGTATAAAGATTTTTTTTTTTTTGAGCTGAAGACATTTGAGATACAATAGATGCAGAAGAAGCCTTCTCAGAGTTTCCCTGACCCAAAGCAGAACATTTTGAGAAATGAGGATTGCCATAAATTCCTTCTTTGGGGTGGGTTTATTCCCAGGAAAGAGACCAAGATTAAACCTACCATAAACCCCTCTCTGGAAGAGTTTTAGGGCCCTAAAGAAGATAGAAAGCTCACTCATACATTTACACACAAACATTATCACAAACATTCTTATGTCCCCTTAGTTCTCCTAGAGAAATCTATTCCTTCCACAGGAGCTTTTTCCCCCTCTCCCCTTTCCCCTACTGAGTTAGATCTACAAGCCCCTAATTCTATCCCACTTTGGATTACTCATTATTGAGCACTCCTATGTGTAAATAAATTCTTGTTAATCTGTCTTTTGTCAGTTTAATTCACAGGCCCCCAGGAACCAATCACAAGAGAATGGAGGAAAGGTTTTTTTCCTCTTCAACAATGGGTTTTAATGAATTTTGTTTTACCCTTCAATTCTCAACAAAGCCTAGAGCCCCTCACCTAGCGCTACCAACCTCTTGATCCTAAGACATGAAATTCTTCTCACAGTGCTGGGGGTGGAGGTATGCCAGTTCCTAGCCTTGTCCCCTCCTGTCCTCACTCTCCAAGGTGTGCTAACCTCAGCAGAGGAACTCGTTGAGACACGGGCCTTGAGCCAGAGTCCACTCCTTCCCCCAACATATCCATAGGTCTATTTGTCTTTCTATTTGTCTTTCTAGAATTTAGATTCTAGAATCTGTTTGTCTTTCTAGAATCTAGAATGTTGATTAATGCGTTGGGGACTTCTGTTTGACAGTGTGGTGGCCTTTGGCTGGGGGAGCTTTGGCTCACAAAGCCCAGACCCCTTCAAAGTCTCACCAGTGAGATGACTTGCAGAAAAGCCTCTTCATTTTCCCAGTAATCCAGCTCATCATTGCTGAATCTGAGAACCCCATGCTTCCAAAGGGCAAACATTCATTCTCAGAAATAGCACCACCTAACCCTTAAAGAAGACGGAACAATGTTCCTAAGGGCCCTGCAACTTGCGAGGCTGCCTCTCAGATGCTGAGTTAGCATTCACACCATCCTGCCCCCAGCCCCCTGAGCTGCTGGGGACTAGAAATGGTCCCAGCAAGAACAGACTCCCTAACGGCTGCTCTCAGCTACACACACAAAGACCCAGCTGATGCTTTGAAATGACCACTTGTAAAGGCGCAATTGCATTCTTAGCCGAGGGGGGCCCTCCTCCTCCTCCTTTGCCCCTCTGTCTGGGGGTGGTGGGTGGAGAGAGGTTGTTCTTCCGGTGATCTTTGCATTTGGGAATGTAATGCTGAGATGTCTGAGGCATCCAGGAAGCTGGCAATAAAGATTCTGGGACCCAGCTGATCCATTCAGATAGAGGTGTGAAAATAGGGGCGCTCCCTTGGGAACCTGTGTGCTTTCGCCTCCTGGCTCTGCAAAGAAGCTCTCCCTCACCTCGGCCCAGCCCCCCTGGATACTTGAAGGAGAAGAGGCAGGAGGGAACTAAGAGGTTTTGAGTGCCTACTTGCCCTAAGGCAACATTAGGACATGAGAAGGCCATGGAGTTTTGCATCCTCCGAAACAGGATGGAACCTGGCGCTGCCATTTTTGCAGTGGGGTAATGAGGACTAGCTACATAATGTATGGGGCCCACTGCAAAATGAAAGTACAAGGCCCTTTGTTAAAAATTATTAAAAATTTCAGGATGACAACAGCAGAGCTCTAAACCAAGCATAGGTCCTTCTAAGTGAGGGGCCCTGTGAGATAATACAGGTCTCACACTCATGAAGCTGGCCCACCTTGGGCCAGTCCCTTTCCTCTGATTCTCATATTTCTCAAAAGGTTAATATTAAAGGAAGAAGTTGTAACCCACAAGGGGAAGGCACAGAGAAGGAGCTAAAGTTGGTTTTGTTCCCATATCCTTTCTTTATCCACAGGATTGTTACTTCCTTGAAGGAAATGATGCTCTTTGCCATCTTTGTGATCAGTGCCTGGCATACAGTAGGTGCTCATAAGTGTTACAGAAGCATCAAGTCCTCAAGCTCTTGCTATACCCAGAACCTGCCTTCCTTTCAAAGAGGACTAGTCTGCCAGCTGCTTCACTCATTGTCCTATTTCCTTGCTCGAGTCATGGGGACCTTGGGCCTTGACCCCCCTGACCCACACCCCTTCCTCAGGGATCAGACTGCTCACTTCTCTAGTTTTCTTCCACTGATGAAATCTTAGCCATACACTTGGTACTTTACCCTCTAGTCACAATTCTCAAGAAGATGTTATAGATTCTGCCCTTTACCTGGAAAACAAATCTTATTAGTTAATTATGAATTTCAGAGGATGGTGCAAAACATTACTTTTCCTGTAAGGGCATACTTGGACAGAGACTCAGGCAGTCCTTTTCCTCTCTGGTGTCACTTCCTTTCCCCTTTTCATCTTCTCCACCCACTCTGCAAGCCTGACTCCACCCTGGCAGCTGCCTATGTGGTCCAGAGACCTGGGATATTGTTCTTGGTTCCATCCGAGGCGGGTGGTAAGGGATGGGGGCTCTAGAAGTCTCAAATCCTTAGATTCATCAAGATGAGAGTCAGCTGCTCAGGCAGACCTTTCATGTTGCCTCTGAACTTGATTTTGCTGCATTATTATACTAAAATACCTCTTTCTGCTAGAATGGGAAAGGAAGGAAGTGAGGTGAGGAGGGATACAGAAAACCAGCTGGACCTCTCAAATTACAAGCCACAGTTGATCCAGATTACTTATCCACACTTGCAGAGTGGCCCTAGAAAATCAGATGATTCATGAAATTCACCATCCTCATAATGTGCATTTAGCATCTTCCAGGCCTGGTGCTGAATGCCAAAGCAACATAAAGGTGACCAGAAGGGGCTCAAAGCCCAGTGGAGAAACAAGTTCATCCAGGGCTAACAAGGCAGACGGCAACACATTCTGACACAATCTGACAGAGACCACAGTGTCTCAGAGACTGGACAAATGATGGGAATCACACACTGCACCCTCCATGCCTCTCTCCATTAGGCTTTCCAGCAGCAGCTCTAAAGCCTTCAGTGCCAGGGACCTCAGCAGAACTGTGAGAACCCATTTGCTCCTTGAAGTAGCAAGTAGATGCCCACCAGTTGCGGGAACTTCCTGGTGAATGTGGAGGGAGGGGGTCTCCCAAGACCCTCCCCCTTCAGAGTTACACCTGTTACCGGGCTCCTGTGTCCTGGGAGTGACAGTCCCCAGTTGGCTTCCCCAGCGCCTCCCAGAGAACACGTGCCCACCTGCTGTCCTGCCACCCCACCCCCTTCCCCGCCCAGAGAACCAACAGGCTCTTTCTTGCCCACTCCAAGCACCCCAACCGTTTTTCCTGCTGCTGTTACTGAAATCTCCAGCCTGCATTACCTCTCTGAGCCGTCCCTGCAGCCCCTTTGAACTCACATTGTGCTGCTCAGTTCAGGGGGCGGGCCCTACACTCTGAACCTGGATGCCCCTCCTTGCCATCCCCCAAAGGGGCAGGCCCACTGCTGAAGATGCCCCAGGGGTTTGTCTCCTTAAAGCCAGTTTAGAGGCCCACTTCCCCCAGGGCGCACGTGTGGACCCCAGCCAACACAAAGCCTCTCTTCTCTCCACCTGTTTCTGCTCTTCCAGCAAAACTTCTCCCGTAAAGACTCCGGCTGGAGACTGCCCCTCCCCCTGTTTCATCTGAGCTCCCTCACTGTCATCAAATCTCCTTCTTGTGCCCGTTTCACAGTTGGGAGGATGAGGCCCAGAGGAGCCTCCCTCCTGCTATTTGCTCAGAGACACAGCTGCAGGCCGTTTTGCCTGGAAGCCCAGGCTCTAAAAGCAAAAAGAGTCCATCCTGGCTTGGGACACTGGCTCTCCTGGGAAGAAACCTCATCAGAGCTGTCAGCAGTGGGCAGCTACCCCCACACCCCCGGCTCCCAGCACTTCCCTCCAGCCCGGCACCTCCCTCCCTCAGCCAGGAGCTGGGACCAAGGAGGCTCCCTGGGAAGCAAGTGCACCGGATGCTGCCGGCAGCCTCCCAGCGGACCTTTCAGACTGAGTGTTGTTGAGGAGCAAAGAGCCTGGGGGACAGCGGGTGACAGAGAAGCCACAAATGGGGCTTTTTGTAGGGAAAAGCATAAAAACACACTTAACTACAAATGACATTTCTTCATCAGCCTTGGCTGGCCCTGTCCCCCCCCCCCATCCCAACACCAATTCCAGAAGGCCGGTTGGCGCGGACCTCGGGCACGGAGAGTCCCTTCCCAGCACAGCAATTAGATCCAGACACGGAGCAGATGCACATTCTCAGGGAGGCCGGGTCCCCAGGCCTTGGCAGGGACCACCGCAGCTGTCCACGGCCTGCAAGGCCATCAAAGGAGGTGAGGTGTGGGAGCGGGAGCCTTGGAGGGACCTCCACAGGACCCGCCGGACTGCCATCAGGTCTTGGCAGGGAGAGAAGACTCTTTTGCTCTTACAGAGAGCAGAGAGAAAGGCAGCATGGCCAGGCAGGCCAACTTCTGCCAGTCTTCAGAGGGTGAAGAACAAAACTCTTTTTTTCTCCAGGTCCTGGAACCTTCTGCCAGGCAGGGCCATTGGTTCTTTCCCAGCTCTCTTGGCACCGGGAGGTGTGACGATCAGAGCTGCTCAGGCCCATTGAGGAAAAGCCCTGAATAGGTACCCTTAGCCAGCGGATGCTCCTTCCCAGAGTCAGAGCCTCTTGGGCTTTGCATTCTGACAGACCTGATTCCCCATCCAGGATCCGTAACCTCAGGGTCCTCTCATTTAAAACAATGAGGATCGGGTACTTTGCTATGAGGTGCAGACTATGTGGATGGCGTGCCACCATTCGGGAAGGTGGGAGAGGGGACGTAACATTTGTACACGCTTGTTTGTGTGTGCATGAAGCGTCTCTGGAAGGATAAACAAGAAATGGGCTGTTTGGGTAGCTGCCTGGAAGGGAAATTGGGCAGCTAAGGGTTAGGGGAAGGAGGGGGGCTTTTCAGAGTGTGCTTTTTGGAGCTTTAAAGCTTTGAGTTGTTTCAATTACTATATATTAAAAAAAAATAGAATTTGAATTGGATAAACAAAGCCCAAGGGTAATAGTGAGTACCTCGCTGGTTTGCTGTGAAGATGAAGTGAGTTAACATAAATGAAATGCCAGCAGGATGCCTGGCATGTGATAGGAAGTGGCGTTAGAGCCGTGGGAGTGACAAAGCACACACACACACACACACTCACACACATGCACTGGCTTGCACTGCTGGGCAAGGAAGGGTGCAGACAAGGCACAGGTGGGACCCTGAGGTCCAGAAGGGATGTGCCCTAGGTCACCCAGCTAAAAGTGATGGATGATGGATCTTGGACTGGAATCCTATTCCCAGGGGCCTGGGATTATTTGTAGAAACGAGAAAAACTATTACAATCTTTGGAGACACCAGCACCAAGTGAAAGCCGCACCCTTCCATGATGACATGACTTCCAATGCCAGCCTTCAGAAAAGTAAGGGGCCCAGCCCTTGGTTGATCAGAGCAGGACTTTGGGCTGGGGCCTGATGGCAATGAGATTGGATCTAGAATCCAGCTTCCTGCAAGACCAGGTTCACCCCAGAGGCCCATTTCCAGAGGGAACACAAGCTTTTACCTGTGGTTTCTCCTCCCAGCCCCAGCATCAGCCAGAGACGAATCTTTTCAAAATGCTCCCAGCCCCTCCTCGATTCCTCCACTGACATTGCATGGCCACTCTGTACTAGCCTTTCAGCCAGGACATTGGGGCATCGAGAGGTCTAAGACACTTCTTGGAGCTTCTAGTTTCATCGGCACAAAATGTTAAGAGACTGGTGTCTGTTCTTGGAGTCCTGGCTCTGCCACTTCCGAGCTGTGTAGCCTCAGGCCAGATACTTCACTGCTTTCAACCTCTTTTTTCTTGTCTGTAAAATGGATTTGATAAAAGCAACTGCCTAGCTTGTTCTGAGGATTAGCTGTGATAATCCATAGAAGGCATGAAAAACTCGGAAGCAGA
Source organism: Camelus dromedarius (assembly GCF_036321535.1). NCBI lineage: Eukaryota > Metazoa > Chordata > Mammalia > Artiodactyla > Camelidae > Camelus > Camelus dromedarius. The sequence continues at coordinate 15,746,732 of NC_087464.1, forward strand.
GGACCCGACTAAGCTGTGCTCAGACTCCAGACCCAAACAAACTGTGAGATAATAAATGTGTGAGTTGTTTTAAGTCACTACGCTTTATAATAATGTATTATGCATCAATATGCAGCTAGTAAACTCTGTATAAAATTTTATAAACTATTTTTAAAGCCTAAACTAAAAACGTAAGCATTCTCCTGTAAGTCTGTAAACACCACCTTTGCTTGTTGTCCAGTGTTTCATCCATGATTTGTTTAACCATTCTATTATTGTGGGACTTTTGAATTATTTTCCAGTGTTTACTCTGTGATGGACACTGTTATGCATAATGCATTGTCCTTAAGATGATTTCCTCAGAGCAGATTTCCATAAGAGTCTGTATGTGTCAAAGAGTGTGAAACATCATTTGACGATAAGAGTTCTGATAAACTTACCACCCTATATATTACTTTTTACCTTTTTTTTTTTTTTTTTTTTTTTGGTGGAGGGCAGGTAATTAGGTTTTATTTTTAGAGGAGGTACTGGGGATTGAACACAGGACCTCATGTATGCTAAGCATGCGCTCTACCACATGGGCCATACCCTCACCACCCTATATTTTTAAGGTACAGTTTATTCTCTTTTAAATCCTGGATCTTGACAAAGTTGCCTTAAATTCAGACTGAGACCCAAGAATTTAACTGGGGTTAGGGATTAAAATTTTAGAGAAGCCATAAAACAAAAGGTTCAGTTTCAATTTTTTTTTTTCCAAGAGCATTCGATACTGAAGGAGACTGAAGGTAACCTTCTAGGTTCTGTTTACTACAAAATCAAACTATATTTCTCAGCAAACCAGTCTCTCAGGATTCCTATCTACTGCTGCATGATCTTTGGCAAATTACTTAACCTCTCTGTGCCTCAATGTCTTCAGATACAAAAGTTGGGAGTAAAAATAATACCTTCATCACAAGGTTGTTGTGAACATTAAATAATTTAAAATATGTACAGTACTTAGAACAGCGCTGGCACATGGTCCATGCTGTGTGTGTATATTCTCATTCGCAGAGAAGGGCAGTGTGTTGCTGAAGAGTCAGGCAGAACTGGCTTTAAATTCCCTGTCTACTGATTACAAGCTTTGTGACCTTGGACAACAGACTCAGCCTCTCACAGATGCAATTTCTGCATTTGCTAAGCTAACGATGCTTTTGGACCCCTCATTTGCCAAGACTCTGGACCTCATATTGTATTTACAGTTACCTAACTGCAATTTAATTTTTTAAAAGCGGGCCCCCCAATTTTATAAGCTTCACAGACCTGGATCCATCCCTAAGAAGGGCAGTAAAGTAATAGCACTTACTGCATGGGGTGGATGTAAAGATTAAATGAGGCAATGCATTTAATGACTTAAAATCCATGTCTGACAATAGAAAGCTCTGACTGTGGAGCAGCTGCTTCTTTGGACCATGTGAGAGGAGAGTTTGCTTTCCTCCTTTTCTTCCTTTCTATGTGTAACCACTTCAGGAAACTTAATTTACAAAAACCTAAATTTGGGGAGAGAGGATAAACCAGAGGATGATCATTCTAGTTATAAAATGACTCACTGACCAGTGTTAGGCACTTGACGTTTTCAGCTGGTGTCTGAAAAGCAGCAATCCATCCACCGAGCAAACCGAATTCTTGAGATGCGGTTAAGTGCTATGAAATCCTGGGAGCACAGTCCCTGCAGAGGGATGAACAGAGCTTTAGCAGCCTGTGCTGCTTCTGCTGAAGCCGGAAGAGGCTCCCAGCTCACTGGGGAGCAGACAGCTCCACTACCTTCCCAGCTAGACCTCAAGCCCCTCACATTCCTTTAACATCAGCTTCCCTCAGGCCAACCCCATCCATTTGGAAATTCCTAGAATTTCAGCCTCATCCTCCCCCAGGAACAAAGCTGCACACAGCTGGAGGCCAGCATTTCCTGCCTGGCTCTAGACAGGAGTGAGGGCCCTGAATCAGATAACCGCGGGCATACCAGGTCAGAACTTACCCTCTGGCTCTGAGCAGTGTGGCATGAACCTCCCCACCATCCCTGAAGGCCCCCCAAAGCAGCAGCCACAGCCACAGCCCCTGCTAGAATACCTCCTTGACCAGATGATCCATGATGCTGGGGTAACTGGCCCGAGTCCAGAGGTGAACTGAAATTCTGTGTCAATCCCTGGTTCCCTGGGCAGGAGTGTCATCTGGGAACAGAAGCCTGGGCTACCACTTCCTTTCAAAAGCTGCATATCTCCACACCATCCCTAGTCCCAGTGAAAGCCCAGCGAACCCTGGACTACAGTTCACACACCGAGGGAACAATATCATAGCTAAGCCTTACATAATAGCAGCTAACGCCCATAGATCGCTTAGCAAGAACTCTACTTGAAGTCTGTGTTAGTTTCCTGTGGCTGCCGTAATGAATAACAGGCCACAAACTCAGTGGCTTAAAACAACAGCAGTTTATTCTCTCACAGTTCTGGAAGCCAGAATCCAAAGTCAAGGGGTCACTTGGGCCACAATCCTTCCAAAAGCTCAAGGAGAGAATGCTTCCTTGCCTCTTTCGGCTTCCGGTGGCTCCAGGCGATCCTTGGCTTGTGGCTGCATCACTCCAAGCTCTGCCTCCATCTCCACATGGCCTTCTCCTCCTTCTCCTTGTGTGTCTCCTCCTCTTCTGTCTCTTGTAAAGACACTTACTGGGTTTAGGGCCTGTGTGGGTAATCTGGGATGATCTCATCTTAAGATCCTTACCTTAAATACATCTGCAAAGATCCTTTTTCCAAATCAGGTCACATTCACAGGTTCTGGGTATCCAGACGTGCACATACATGTTACATGTATTAAGGCTTATGAACCTCACAACAGCCCTATGAAGATGTGCTCATTTTTCTAGATGGACAACTCAGGCATGGTTTAAGGACGGTGACCCAGGTGACACAGCTAGAAGGTGGTGCAGGTCACACGTGAGCCCAGATGTTAGCAATCACTATACTATGTTGTGTCTCCTGCATGTCTCAGGGCCCCAGACACATGAGTCCTCCCACAGTGACTTGGGGTGGCGGGGAGAGACGTAGTAAGCCAAAGCTTATGAAATAACATCACAACCCCATACACACCTGGACATTTTTATTAGACAATTGAAATGATACTAAAAATGGACAGTGAGGGTAGCCATGGGCAGGGGTTCAGATAAAAGGACAAGTGCCCTTTTGTTCACATTTCTTATCCGAAACAGTGCCTGGAACAGAATAAACGCTGAATACATGCTGACCATTACCATCACTGTTGTCCACACCCCCTGGCACCGAGGCGGGAAGGGGGTGCAGGCAGCCCCACGGGGGAGATAGGCTCTCTGCCCCTGCAGGTGGCTCTGGCCTGGCAGGCGACTCCGGTACCACTATGATCTGGCACCCCTGCCCTCCTGAAACATGGCTTGGTATCTCTCTACATGTTTTCTATGAGGGGATGACATTAAAATTAAGATTCAAATTACATGTCAAAAATCAAAACAGGGTTCCTCAGTAAGTTAAGCATAGACTGATCATATGAGCCAGCCGTCCCACTCCTAGGTATATTCCCAAACGAATCAAAAACAGGTGTTCAAACAAAGACACGCACACAGATGTTCATAGCAGCACTATTCGCAATAGTTCAGAGATGGAAACAACCCAAATGTTTATCCCCAAGAAGTGGATAAACAAAATGTGATCTATTCATACAAAGGAATATTATTCAGGGATAAAAATGAATGAAGTCTGATGTGCACTGAAACATGGATGACCCTTAGACGCACTCTGCTAAATGAAAGAAGACAGACACAAAGGGCCACACACTGTGTGAGTCCGTGTATGTGAAGTGTTCAGAACAGGCAAGTCCATAGAGAAAAAAAGCAGATTGGTGGTTGTCAGGGGATGGGGGACAGGGGAGCCAGGAGTGACCACTTAATAGATAAGAGGGTTTCCATTCAGAGTGACAAAATGTTCTGGAACTAGATAGTGATGCTGGTTGCACAACACGGTGAATGTACTGTCACTGAGCTGTACACCTTAAAATGGTTAAAATAGTGAATTTCATATTATGCGTATTTTACCAAAACAAACAAACAAACAAAAAATATCAGGCCAGAATCACAGTTCTGCTCCTTCTATTCAGAAGTGTAATTGGTGGCCACGCACACCTTTCCAAGCCTAGGTGACAGGACCCTACTTTGTTTTTGTTTTTTGTAAATATCCAGATGACTTATTTTTCCCTTTTCTTTCCTTTCCTTTTCTTTTATCTTTTTTTTTTTTCTTTTTTAAGAAAGTCACGGAACAAAGAGCCAAAGAAGGTAGGTGTCACTCACAGTAAAACCCCTGGTGATAACACAAGACAATAATGAGGAGGTTTGAGAGCAGAAGTAAACAACAGTAAAAGGAACAGTGGCCGATGGAATGTGGGAGGGGAGGACCCCGGAGAGGGGCGGCCCAGCAGTGAGTCAGCCTGGAGGCTCAGGCGGTCCCTCCACTCAGCGGCCCCTAGTGGAGGCAGGGCTCACCGAGGGACACGCCTGATAAACCCAGTCAGGAGCCCAGGGTCCCCTGAACCCCTTCCTGGACCTGTTCCCTCCCTCCCTGATTATGGCCCCCCCTCCACTTTCAGCCTCACAGGCTCAAGAATCCAGCCTCTTACCATCCAAAGCCAGAGCCTGCGTGAAGAACCTGTCTCTCCCGATAGCAGGCATTTCACACCAGCTCTGTCCACCCCTCCTGTTTATGCGGCCCGCTCCAAACATACCCATGTGACCTCGGGCAGTACTCACATTTTCTAGACCAAACAGATCCCCCAAAATAGAAGATTCCAACCCCCAGTGGCGCTGGGTAACAGAACGGCAAAGGCCCTGATGCCTTGGGCGTGCATCCCGCTCTCCCTTGTGTGGCCTTGAAGGTGTGTTCTTGATGATTCATGTAAATCCTTCTCTCGGCCGTAAAGTGGGGGAAGTGATACTCACATGGCCCCCCTTACCTGAGTGCTGTGAAGATGATATGGGTTGCTGTGTGGGACAGTGTCTTGCAAATGGAAAGATATATAATGAAGATAAATTGTGGTAATAAATTCGGGGAATTTCAAGTCCCAGTCTGGCTGGGCACATCTGCCTTCCGCAGTGACCTGGAAATGCTCGCGGACCCTCTCCCGTACCCCAGGGTGTGTCTGTGTATCCTTGGCCACTGCTCAGCGAGGCTTCCTCAATGCCTGGTTGGATAGTGTCTGGAGCACGTCCTCTGACAGCCTTCTCCATGGGACCTGGCTCCCCGCCTTCTGATTTCCTGCTGATACCCAGCCCCAGGACCAGAGCCACTGGAAGGCAGCTCTCTGATGGTACAGACTCCAGCAGTGTCCGTGTCCTCACAGAGTGAGATCAGCTTCCCAAAGAGAGGTCTCAGAATCCCTGTCTCATAAAATGCTCAAAGAAAACAAAAGAGGCTCTATGTTTGAAACAGAAAATCTACTGACCCAGGTCTAACCTTCCCCACCTTTCCTTCCTGCGCATCAAGGAAACACACAGTAACCTGTGAAACGGGGACAACATGGTGGCTAAGGGCATAGCTGGTTTGTTTTGTTGTTGCTGTTGTTTGTTTTCTCCTAAGGCAGTTTTCAAATACACACAACTAAGGTGAATAGTACAATTAAACCCTTTGGCTGTACCATCCACTTTCAACAATTGTCAACATTTAAGAACCTGGGAGAGGAGGGATTTGGGAATCAAACCCATGTTGGAATTCCAGTGCCACCACCAACTAGTGCTGGGACCCTGGGCAAGTCCTTCAGTCTCTCCAAGTCTGTTTCTTTATGCATTAAGTGGGAATGTAACCGTACACCTGAAGGGATTGTTCTAGACTAAATGAAATAAGATAGCTCTAAGGCACTAGCTGAATGCTCCCCCCATCTCCCCTCAAGGTAAGCACTCAATCAGTAGTGATAATCATTGCAGGAAGGAATGGGGTGTAGGCTGAGTGTGGGTTCTGGAGCCCGACTGTCAGGGTTCAAATCCCAGCTCTTACTCTCTTCTCGCTGTGTGACCTTGGACAAGTTCCTAATCCTCTCTGTGCCCCAGTGTTTTCATAGCAGTATCTACCTTTCGGGTGCTTTGTTAGGTAAGTACAGTTAGAGCATTGGGAACAGTGCTTGGCCGGTAGTAAGGACTCAATAAAGGTAGGCTTTGTTAGTATTAACACAACCTGTTGAATTTTATTTAATTTGGCATTTCGTACATTCCATTCACACCTGTAAGCATTTGCCTTCTGAAGAGGAATCTCAGAGCACCAGCTTTGGGAAAGTCTGGATGAAGGAAACAGAAGTCAAGTCTCGGAGGCTCACTTCCCCCAGACCGCTCCACTGATGCTTCACCATTTCCCAGCAGAAATGCCAGACCCGCAGGCTCCAGAGTTTTGTGTGCTGATTTGCTTGCTGGGTGTGGGGATCAAGATTATTTATGGGACATCCAAAATGCTTTTCCATTGAGTTGTCACAATCTGGAAAAGCTGGAGTCACAAATCAGGAGAAGCATCACACATCACTTGATATACAAATGGAATCTCAGATCTTGAAGACCTTTACCCTGCTGCCTGACCCTTCACTGGGAGCCTTGTCGCCTGGAAATTCTGGAGTGGGATCCATGGATGAATTTACTCTGTTATTCTTCCCTCGTTGAGCACACACAGACCCAGTACCTGCTGGGCGCTAGGTGCTGGGGTGATGGGATGCAGCATGCCCAGTTTTCCCTGGGGGACCTCAGGCTGGCCACTTACCATATCTGGGCTTTCTTTTTTCAAGAGGCTACACCCAGATGATATCCAGTGTCCTTTCTAATCTTGTCTTTTATGATTATATAATTCTATTTTTGATCTGAAAGTCTACTATTCTAAAAATCTGATTCTTTTGCCAAAACAAGGTTGCAGGGAGGCAGGGAAGTCAGGGCCTGTGGCTTCTGGAGAGTGTGGGTCTCCTCTTAGTCTGCATCTGCCCACACGGCCTCTTGCATCCAGATGTTTACAGCAGTTGAAACCACAGCACTTCTGGAGGTTTCAGACAGTGTGGCCAGCTCATCCCATCTGACCCCTTGCTTTGTTTATTAGGAAAGAAAAACACCAAAAAAAAAAACCCTACCACCAAGATCCCAGACAGGCTGAACCCATAACCCCGGGGAGGGCAGTGCCCTGAGCCTGGGCCAGCGGGAAATCCCAGCAGCCTCCTTCTGACATGATGGCTAGAATATCATGAACTGATGATATTGGAAAGATAGCCCTCTGCTCAAGTTTGGATCTTGTTACCCAGTGCCTGTGGGATAAGCTGGGACCTGGGATGTTTAGTGTAATGCTTGCACCTGGACAAATGTCTCCTCAAGCAATAGAATACAAAGAAACTATAAGGGACTAAAATAACTGCATTCATGCACAGTTGGGGCAAATTATGAATAACAAAGTACAAAAAGGCCAAAACCCAACTGCCATTTCTCAGGTACGGGAGCAAAAGCAGGGGACTCCGCATGTTCCCTGCACACAGCACCACCCCTACCCTCACTCCCATTTAAGGAACCAGCTTAGGCCCCACCCTCCAGGAGTGAGCAAGGGCCCTATTACTTGTTGTCATTCCCTCATGCTGCAACATGAATCCCAGTAAAGCCTTGCCTGAGTTTCTCATCTGGTCTCTTATCAATTTCCATTGATTAAAGAGGCCAAGAACCCAGGTCAGTACCACCAGGTTTTATTATTGTGCTCCCAGGGACTCCTTGGTATAAAATGACTTTCTTCACTTGTCAACTGCATTCGATAAATTACGCTGTTAAAGCAAGCCAGCCAGGCATGGGATACTGTGTTACAGTTCCCATTATCCACTGCCCCGCTTCCTGTAAAGGGATTGTTTAGCCCCACCATGAGATTTGTGGGGCCCCCCTAAGGGAAGAGGATACCTTCCCCACCCCATTGTCAGACCTGGCGCTGTGAGTGAGATGGGGGTACAAGTGACCTATGCCAGCTCCAACAGAAACGTGAAGAGGCATCGCGTGATTCTTCCAACATTCTTGGTCTTCCTTTTTGCCGTGGGAATACCAGGTTCAAACAGGGGATCCTCCTTCAGCATGGGTACTGGATGAGAAGTCACATGAACAGAGCTGTAGCCACTGACATACAATATGAGTGGGAAACAAGCCACAGTTGTGGTAAGCCACTGAGATGGGAGTGAACTGTTACTGCGTCATAACCTAGTGGACGCCAGCGAACCCAGCACTGTTACCCCAACATGGTGTCATGACTTGCCTATTGGCCTGTCCTGCCTATTCCTCTTAAAATTCAAACACTGAAAATAATCTGTCTCCATTCCATAATTATCCAACACCCAGCTGAAAAGCACTGGTCCTGGGAAAGCACCTGGACTTCTGGGAAACCAACTCTAACCAGAGTTCAAATCAACAGGAGCTAAACCTTAGGAAACTTCTTGACTTTCATTCAAAATGGTGAGTCATGTGAAGACACTGCCATTTTCCATTCCCTGTGATTCTCTGATGCCTTGAAGTAGAAACACAAAATTTGGTTGCTCTGTTCCCCACCTTACCTACTGCGACGGTTAATTTTATGCATCCACTTGGCTAGCATATAGTAACCAGTATTTAATCAAATATGAATCTAGGAGCCTCTGTAAAGCTATCTTATAGATATGATTAACAGTGACAATCAGCTGACATTTAGTAAAGGCGATGATCTTCCATAACGTGCGTCAGCCTCATCCCATCAATCTAACGCCGTAAGAGCCAAACCTGAGGTTTCCTGGGTAAGAAAAGAACCTGCAGCACCAATTCCTGCCTGAGTTTCCCGCCTGCCAGCCTGCCCTAGAAATTGCAGACCTATCAGCCCATCTCTTAAAATAAATCTCTCTCTCTTCCTCCCACCCCAGTCCTCTCCAACTAGAACCAATTCGGGTTTTACTGTATTCCCAGATCTGAACTGTCCTCACTATCTGTGTGGCTTCTGGGACTGAGGCTCCTGGTCCCAGCAAGTTCTGCTCACATAGGGATGTGAGGGGGGCTTTGAGAAGGAGGGGCTCCCCCAGATTGTTCTGAAAGGCCCTGCATGGAGTGAGCTGGGGAACTCTCTCCCCTCTTCCGGGTCCTCCTCTCCTTCCCTGACCCGTCTACATTCACCCCTCAGCAAGCTGGTCACCCTTTGCTGACTTCTTTTCCCCTTTAAGGCTGTCCGTGAGCGTGATTTTATCTGAATTGCAGCAGCATGAAAACAAGTCTATGGATCAAAAGGAGTTTGAGATTTACAAATGTTAGCTGCTATATATAAAAACAGATTTTAAAAAAGTTTCTTCTGTATAGCACAGGGAACTGTGTTCCATATCTTGTAATAACCTTTAATGAAAAAAATATGAAAACGAATATATGTATGTATATGCATGACTGGGACATTGTGCTGTATGCCAGAAATTGACACATTGTAACTGACTGTACTTAAATTTTAAAAAATACATAAATTAATTAAATTAAAGTTTAAAAATGCATTGGCAGCCTTCCTCCTTCAGGAATGGCCCATCCCTCCAGTCTCTAATCTTCCCTTCCTTCCCCCTTTCCTTCCTACTCCCTTCTCCTCCTCATTTCCTCCTATCTATCTCTTCTCTCATTTCCACAAAAGTGAGGACAACGGAAGCAGTGGGACAGAGAGAGGGAGCCCCGTAGGAGGTGATTTTAAAGATCTAGGGCAGGAACCAAGCCATACCCTGCAGCACAGAAAGGTGGGGACTGGCACAGGTGTAGGAGACTCTCCAGAGACCGAGAGGACAGAACCCAGCGTCTCACAGTGTTGCAGAAGCTGCCTGGGTGGTGATGCCATTAAGTGACACAGGGAGCAAAGGATGTGGACAGTTGGCGAAGGAGTGGTGTGATATTGTGATTTATAATAAGAATATATATTTGGTCTCCCCTCCCCGGCTTTCTGGTGCAGAGCTCCCAAAAGTCCTGGAATTTCCTAAGTGAAGAGAGCCATAAAGATCCTTTTGTTATTCATAACAAGCCCCTTTCAATCACACAAGAGTTTATACTATGAGGAGGCTTTTGGGAAGCCCTAGTATGGGCTGGTTGGCAGGGGAACCAAACTGGTGATCAGTGGGTTGGAAATTTCAGCCTCAGCCCCAACCTGGGTGGAGCTTGAGAGGGGGCTGCTGAGTGTGTTCAGTTGCCAATGGCCAGTGACTTAATCAATTGTGCCTGTGTAACAAAACCTCCATAAAACCCAAAAGGATGGGTTGGTGAACAAGAGCACATCCATGTGCCAGTACGGCTGGCACACTCCAGACTGCATAAGGTCAGAAACTCCTGGGCTCAGGACCCTTTTGCAGCTCGCCCTGTGTATCTCTTCATTTAGCTGTTTCTTCTTCCTTTGTAATAAACCAAGAACTAGTAAGTAAACTGTTTTCCTGAGTTCTATGAGCTGCTGTAGCAAATTAACTGAACTCAAGGAAGGAATGGTGAGAACCTCCAATTTATAGCCAGTGGGTCAGAAGCACAGGTAACAACCTGGACTTGCAATTGGCAGTGGGTGTCTGGCGGTGGGAGGGGCTTAACCTGTGGCTCTGATGCTTATCTCCAGGTAGATGGTGTCAGAATTGAGTTAATTATAGGACATCTGGCTGGTGTCACAGCATTGGTTAGTATGGGGAACAACCCCCCATATACACACACATATGGTGACCAGAACTGTCAGAAGCATCCTAGTAGAGTACTGAGAGGCGTGGAGACACATAAGTGTGTTTGATTTTTTACAAGTGAGAAGAAAGTGATTTTGCCTAAGATTTTAAGTTATCTGTGAAATACTGTGTGGACTGAGCAGGTAGAAGGGATTTGGGTCTGAGATCATGAGACTTGTGGAGAAAGGCACAGGCCTCAAAACAGGAGAGAAGTAAAGCTGTAGAATAGATGTGATCATCTCGAGAGGATGTGGGGCATGGTAAGACATGTTCTGGCTGGTCTCTGGGGAAATTCCAGCACTTCAAGGACTGGCAGATAGAGAAGTTCCAAAAAGGGGGGGGGGGGGGAATAAGGAACAGGAGGGCAGTCCATCTGAAAGTTCCAGAGAAAGAGAAGGAAGAGAGGAAGGAAATAGTGAGGATGAAAATAATAGAAGAAAATATCCATAAACTGAAGAAAGTCACGAATCTTCAGATTGAAAAGGCTCATGTCTCAAGCAAGATAAACAAAGCAACAAAACAAAACCCAAACAAAATGCCTAGACACAGCCTCCATGATATTACAACATTCTAAGGATAATGGAAAAAATCCCAAGTTTCTGGGGAGGGAAAAGCAGGTCACCTGCAAAAGAATAAATAGCCTTAGCGGCAGTAGTGGATTCTAGAAGGTGTAGAGACAATGCCTTCCTAGTCCTCAGGAGATGTTGTTTTGATTCTGTAGCTGTATGCTCAGCCAAAAGAGCAAACAAAAAATTTTTTCAGAAATGTAAACACTCAGAACATTGACTTCCCATGTGCCTTTTCTGGAAAAAAAAAATTCAAGGACAAACTCCAGCAAAATGAAAAAGGAATTAAGGAAAAGAAATCCTAGAATGACAGTTGTCCACAGACCTATAGATGAGTAGCTCAGTTACAGTAAGAAGTCAAGGAGTTACATGAAGAGTGCTTTCGATGAGAAAGTGGGTTTCAACCAACAGATAATATTTATGAAAGAGGATGAGTATTGCTCCGCCAAAAAAAAAAAAAGGTAGCAGGGGGAGAAGCAATTTTAAAAATCTAGGGAAAACAAAAAGTGATAAGAGGAAGTCACCACCTATATATAAAGTGTCAGGGAGGAAAAACTTTCCATCTACCTTTCTAGGTTCTTCTGACTGGTCTAATAATTAAATTGACATGAGACACATTAACAGGAGAAAATCAAACTTTAATTTTGTATGTATGGGAGTTCCCAGAAATATGAGACGCAAAGAAATGACCAAAGCAGGTTAGATTTTATATCTTTTAGACAAAGAAACAATACATTTGTGATGAACTGAAAAACAAAAACAAAAACAAAAACAAAAAACTGTGAGAAACTGACAAGACAAATTTAGGCTTGGGTACTAATTAGTGAAGAAACAAAGCAGAGTTTGTTTACTTGGCCTTCTCAGCCCTGAATTCCCTATCACAGGCGATAAGAACGTCTCTTAACCTCCTGGTGCAGGGAGGGTACCTTTCATGTGGGAGGTTTATTTCCTGTTTTCAGGGGAACAAAGAGAGGGTCAGAGTGTCCTTTTTTGCACTGGCTCTTTCTCCAGTAACTTTAATTCAAAATAATCAATATGCCAAAGTGGATATTTGGAGGCAACCTGCCCTAAACCCCATCAGAATCAAGCAGCTTATTTATTTAAAATTGAGCTATAACATACACGTGGAAAAGTACTCAGATCTTAACAATACCACTCAATCAGCTTCGACAAATGTGTACTTCCATTATCCCTTATTTACACCACTATCAAGATGAAGAACATGTCCATCACTCCAGAAAATTCTCTCATGTCCCTTCCCAGTCAGTCCTCTCTGCTCCAAAGCAATCACTGATCTGAAACGAGCTCATTTCAAGAAATAGAGGGAGTGTAATAAACAAGAGTCCATTTGACCTTGATGCTAAGAACCTCTCCTTCAAGAAGCACAATTGTAGTGCAAAGAATTACACTTACTTCTTTGTGGATCCAATCACAATTTTTTGTCGTAATACTATAAATGATAATATATTTATGTATTAGTTTCCTAGAACTGTAACAAATGACCACAAATTTGGTGGCTTAAAAACAACAGAAATTTGTTCTCTGACAGTTCTGGAGGCCAGAAGTCTGAAATTAAGGTGTCAGCCAGACAGCTCTCTCCAAAGGCTCTAAAGGAGAATCTTTCCTTGTATCTTTCAGTTTCTGGTGGCTCCAAGTAGCCCTTGGCTTGTGACTGCATCACTCCAACCTCTGCCTCCGTGGTCACATTGCCTCCTACTCTCTTCTGTGTCTTCTCCTCTGTGGGTCACTTATATGGACACCTGTCATTGCAAATAGGGCTCATCCAGATAATCCAGGATGATCTCCTCCCCTCAAGATCCTTAACTTAATTACATCTGTGAAGCCTTTTTTTCTAAATAAAGTCACAATCACAGGTTTGGGACATGGACATATTTGGTGTTGGGGCAGGGGGGTTACCATTCAGCCCACTACAGTTGGTTTTCAATTTTTAAAGCCAACATCTAGACTGGTGCTGCCAATTGAAATATAATGTGCACAACATATGTAATTTAAATGTTCTAGTAGCCACATTACAAACGTAGAAAGATATGGGTGATATTATGGGCTGCATGTTTGTGTCCCCCAAACTCATATGTTAAAGACCTAACCCTCAGTGTGGCTGTATTTAGAGATGGGGCCTCTAAGGGAGTAAGTTAAGTTAAATGAAGTCATAAGGGTGGGGCCTTAATTTGATAGCATTGGTGTCCTTATAAGAGGATGAGACACCAGGGCACTGTTGGTGGGGACATAAATTGATACAGCCACTACCGAAAATAGTATGGAGGTTCCTCAAAAATTTAAAGTAGAACTACCATATAATCCATCAATCCCACTTCTAAGTATTTATCAAAAGGAAATGAAATCACTATCTCAAAGAGATATCTGCACTTGCATGTTCATTGCAGCATTATTCACAGTAGTCAAGACATGGAAACAACCCAAGTATCATCAACAGATGAATGGATAAAGAAAAATGGGGTTTATATACACAAGGGGAAATTATCAGACCATTAAAAGAGAAGGAAACCCTGCCATTTGCAACAATATGGATGAACCTTGAGGGCATGATGCTGAGTGAAGTAAGTCAGACAGAGAAAGACAAATTCTGTATGCTCTCACTTGTGTGTGGACTCTTAAAAAAGCTGAACTCGTAGAAACGGGTAGTAAAATGGTTGTTGCCAGGGGTTGGGGTGGGAGAAATGAATGGGTGGTCAAAGGGTACAAACTTCCACGCGTAAGTTGGGTAAGTTCTGGGGATAATGTACAGCATGATGACTATAGGAGCTACTGTATCCTATACATGAACTTTGCTGAAAGAGTAAATCCTAAGAGTTCTCACCACACACACGGTAATTATGTGAGGTGATAGAACTGTTAACTAACCTTTTATGATAATCATTTCACAAGGTACTTGTGTACTAGGTCATCACATTGATTAGGTGATGATGATAAGGTGATATCGCACCTTAAACTTACACGTTACATGTTGATCTCAACAGAGCTGGGAGATGGGAGAAAAAGGAGACAACAGGTTTCTCGCTCTCTCTTTACTCACACAAAGAAGGGGTCCTGGGAGCACACAGAGAGGTGGCACTGACCCACAAGCCAAGAGAAGAGACCTCAGAATGAAACTTGCTGGTCCCTCGATCTTGTACTTCCCAGCCTCCAGAAGTGTGAGAAAATAAGTTTCTGTTGTTTAAACCATTCATCCAGTCTGTGGTATTTTGTTACAGCAACCCAAACCACTTATACAGGTAAAGTTAATTTTAATAATATATTTCATTTACACAAACATACTCAAAAAACCACTTAAACATTTAATCAACAAAAAATATTAATGAGATACTTTACCTTTTTTTTAGCACTAAGTCTTGGAAATCTGGTGTGTATTTTACATATATAGCACATATCAATTGGCTGGACACATTTCAAGTGCTCAATAGCCACATATGGCTAGTAGCTACCATATTTGAAAGAGCAAAGCTAAATAATGCAGAGAATAGTTCATTGCACAGAGTTTATATGCACAGAATAGTTTATCTTAAGTATAAGATAGAATATACATATTTAAAACATTGACAAAGTAGAAGTAATGATACAGCCACAGAGGTTGGGAAATGTGGGGAGATAACTAGGGGGGGAAAAGCACAGTCTAAAGGCTGAGAATTATGTTTTATTCAGCAGATTTACTGAGGACTTTAGCCCAGAATATAGCCTCTCTGATAGCTCTGAGGGTCTGTTCCAAAGATGTAAGGGAGTTTTTACTGGGAAAAAAAAAAAAAATGTAGTTGAACATCAAAAGATTACTGCTAATCACAAAAACAGACATCTCAAGTTGATGATTATGGTGCATTTCTACATATGGGAAGAGGCAAGAGTCTGGGTTTACTGAAATATTCAATATGCATCTTAACTGTCTAGGGCCAGTATCCAATTTTCTACATCCCACAGGTGTGACCTGAAGGGCAGCTCCAGTGGCTGCAGGCTTGATGGCCACAACATTCTTTGTACTGAAATGGCAGAAATGGCAGGCCACATTCTTTGTCCACAACAGGATAAACAAATTTTTATTATACATAGTGGAATCAATAAATAGAAGTTTAAGGGTACAATTTAAAATTATAAATTAGCCATGTGTTTCAGCTACCTATTGCTGTGTAACAAACTGCTCCAAAATTTAGTGGCTTAAAACAGCAATCATTTTATTTGTTTATAATTCTATGGGTCACAAATTCAAGCAATGTTCAGTTGGGTGGCTCTGCTTCCCGCAGCGTTGGCTGAGAAGCTGGAATAGCTGGATGCTCCAAGATAGCCTTCCTCATATGACTAGCAGGGGATGTTCATTGCCAGCTTAAAGCTCAGTGGGGAGCCCTGGCCACAATGTTACACGTCGAGCTGTGTTCCGCTGGATGTCAGCCTGTCTACTGTCTGCTTTGGCTTCCTCACAGGATGATGACAAGTTTCCAAGAAGAAACATTTCAAGGTGAAGACAGATGTTGCAGATCTCTTAAGGTCCAGCCTTGGAAGGTACACATTGTCACTTTTCTTGCATTTCATTGATCAAAATGGGTCCAGGGGCAGCCAAAATTCAGAGGAAGGGGAAACAGACTCCACCTCTTGATGGAAGAAAGGTAAATTAATATTGCAAGGGAGAATGTGGGATGGGAGACATTGTTGCAGTCAACTTTGAAAACACAATCTATCATACCACTAGGAGGAAACAAACAGATAATTGACATTAGGGGAGAAGAAAGGTGGGAAGGGAGCCGAGAGTGTGAGCTTGAAAATTACTTCTTCTAGATACAATCAAATGTTGATAAATCAAGAAATATGAAATGGCTAATACATGTCATTACGAGTACGTCCAAACCCATAGAATGGCCAATGCCATGCGTAAACCCTAATGTAAACTATGGACTTTGGGTGATTACTATGTGTGAACATAGGTTCATTAGTATTAACAAATGTGTTGCTGAAAGATGGGCCCCCATCCCTGAGGAGCCAAATAACTCAGAGACAGGGTTTTGGAACTTAGAAGAAAAGAGACAGCTTTATTGTTTTGCCAGGCAAAGGTGACTCACAGCAGGCTAGTGCCTTCAAAACTGTGAACCCATCTTGAGGATGGGGCAGAATGATTATATAGCCATAGCTCAGACAATAAAGCATCGATAACAATCAACAGAATTATTTTCTTCTCATAAGACAGAGTGGCATCATGGTGTCTCCAGGTGACCAATTCTATAGAGGCTAGTGGTTGTCGCTCTTTCCATCTCTTTATCTTATAAGCACCCAAGGCCTGGTCTTCTTGGTAATTCAGGCTATTTTATGAGGTTACAGTCCTGTGACCTTCTCCCTGGAGAAGGACTCAGAAACCAAGCATGATTGTTACTTTTAATTACTGGGATAGAGCAGAAATAGTAAAATCAATAGCTTTAGTTTTAACAATGGGCTTGGAGCTGTGAGTAGTAACGGGTCAGTCAGGCTTGCTGATCATTCTAAGGGCAAGCATAAGAATAAGCAATCTGTTAGCCTAAGTGCGGCCATTTTATTAATTCTCCTTCAAACATACCACTCTGGTGGGGGGTGTTGATAATGGAGGCTATGCACGTGTAGGGGGCCAGAGTATATGGGACATCTCTGTACCTTCTGCTCAGTATTGCTGTGAACTCAGAATTGCTCTGAAAAACAAAGGCCCCTAAACAGAGTCACAAAACAGAGATGCCAAAATGATTACCTCTGGGTTGTGGACTGGGGTCTATGATGCAGAAGACTTTGATATTTCATGTTATAATTGGTTTACTGAAGGCACTACTATTTCTCTATGGTGTACATGGATGATTTTTTAAATGCAAATATATTTTAAGAAGCTGGGTGTCAACTAAAAAATGCACAACCTAAAAGCTGAGAATTATGTTTTATTCAGTGGACATACTGAGGACTTCAAGCCCAGGAGACAGCCTCTCAGATCACTCTAAAGGACTGTTCTGAAGAGGTAAGGGAGGAGCCAGGATATATAGGAGTTTTTGCAACAAAGACCAGGTAGTCAGAACATCAAAAGGTTACTGTTAATTAAATAAAATCAGACATCTCGAGTTAAGGACTTTAGCACTTTTCTATGTATGGGAAGATGCAAGAATCTGGGCTTATTGAAATCATTCCTTTGATATGCACCTCCACTCTCTAGGGCCAGTACCCTGTGCTTTCCCATCCAGAATCTCCTAAGGGTGCACTGTTGGGGGATGGCTGCAGTGGCTGATGATGGGCATCCTGTCTCCATCCTGAGTTCCCTCAGGGCTCACAGTCAGGGGCAGCTTCAATGTGATGGCTTGATGGCAGGCAGTATTTTTCATTCACATGGGTAAAAACTAATGGATGGAAAAAGGAGACATATGACATAAGATAGAAAGAATGCGTAAAATCTAGCAGCCTTTAAAAAGGATTATACAACATGACCAAGTAGGATTTATCCCAGGAATGCAAAGTTGGTTTAACATTAAAAATTGATCAGTGTAATACACCATTTTAATAGAATAAAGGACAAAAGCCACACAGTGATTTCAACCAATGCAGGAAAAGCATTTGACAAAAATCTGACACCCTCTCATGATAAAAATGCTCAACAAAGTAGGAATAGAAAAGAACTTTTTTGCTAAAAAACCAGCCTCTGTACCCTGATAGCTGAATTGAGACTTGGAGGAAGAGTTTTGTGAAAATTAGAAAAGAACAGCTTTATTGCTTTGCCAGGCAAAGGGGAGTCACAGAAGCTAATGCCTTAGAGACTGTGAATCCATCTTGGGGTCGGTGTCCTGAGGTTTTTAGACAAATTGGATGGAACAGAAAGGTGACAACAATCAGGGCATTTTCCAGGGTGCTGTATTCTTCTTAATCTTGATGAATCCACCTGGCATCATGGAGAAACTCCGGAGGGTCTGTTCATTCTCCTGAGACTATCAGCCCATGACCACCTTTCTGGAACACAACGTCTAGGTTAAAGGATAAGGTATACTGGGTAAAGAATGTATAGGGAATGGAGAGTGTAATGGAAATGATCCAGGAAAAAATGGGGCATGAGAGGATGGCTGTATCCCAGGTTTCGGTCAAGTCCTTGGGACACGCTCACCAAGTAAGTGTCCTTGGCTTTGAGAAGGAAAGAATTCAAGAGCAAGCCATAGTAGAGTGAAGGTAGATTTATTCAGGGAGATACATGCTCCATAGACGGAGCGCAGTCCATCTCAGAAGGCCAGAGAGGGCACGAGGCATGGGGGTGGGTGTTCAGTTCAAAGTAAAAGTAGGTACACATTCCATAGACAGAATGCAGATCATCTCAAAAGGCAAGAGGCAAGGCCTAGGGGATACACATTCCACAGCAGAATGCGGGCCATCTTACTCAGAAGGGAGAGCAAGATCTCAGGTCTTGGGGTTGGCTAGGAAAAATGAGATCAGCCCAAGGCATGGGGGTTGTTGGTTTTTTATGGGCTCAGTCATTTCACATGCTAACAGGTGGGAGGATTAGTCCAACTACTTTGGTGAAGAGGCTGGGAGTCCCAGGAAATTGGCCATCACCCACTTTTTGAGCTTTTATGGTCAGCCTTGAAACTGTCATGGCACCTGTGAGAGTGCCATTTAGCATGCTAATATATTACAATGAGTGTATAATAAAGCTCAAGGTCTACTGGGAGTTGAATCTTGCACAATCTTGCTGCTAACTTCTGTGTCATTCTTTTAATGGCCCCTTCCCTCCTGTCTCAGAAAGGCTGGGGGCTATTAAGCACAAAAGCAGTTGAGCAAGTGAAGCAAAGATGGGAGTTTGTCAGAGAAAATAGGAAAACAAGTTGCAAAAATGTTAAGTCAGAATCAATCAGTAAACAGCTTTAGCATCAGGGAAACCATTTTGTTAGTTAGTTTCCTACTCTTTCACTTTCTCAACCTGATAAAGGGCACCTACAAATAACCCACAGATAACATCACACGTAATGGTGAAAGAATGAATGCTTACCTACTAAAATCAGGAAGAAGACAAGGATGTTTGCTCTCATCACTTCTATTCAGCATTGTGCTGAAGGTGCCAGCCGGGGCAACCTGGCAAGAAAAATAAATAGAATACCTCCATATTGAAGAGGAAGAAGTAAAACTATATTCACAGATATCCAGAGATGACTATCTCTATTCACAGAAAATCCTAAGAACCCCCCCCCCACCCACACACACACACACAAACTATGAAAACTAATGAACTCATCAAGGTTGTAGGATACAAGATCAATATACAAAAACCAACTGCATTTTTATACAACAGAAATAAGCAACCAAAAAATAAAATTAAGAAAATAATTCCATTTATGAGAGCATCAAAAAGAATAAAATCCTTGGGAACAAATTTTTTAAAAAGCATAAAATTTCTATATTAAACACTATGAAACATCATTGAAAGAAATGAAAGAAGATTTAAATAGGTGGAAAGACATCCATATTCCGGGACTGTAAGACTTGTGTTGTTAAGATGCCAATACTCCCTAGATGAATGTGCAGGTTCAGCTCAATCCCTATCAAAATTCCAGCTGCCTTTTTTGCAGAAATTGACAAGCTGATCCTAAAATTCATAAGGAAATGCAAGGAAGGGATCCAAAACAGCTAAAGCAATCTCAAAAAAGAACAGAGTTGGAGGACTCACACTTCACAATTTCAAAACTTACTACAAAGCTACATTAATTAAGGCTATGTGGTACTGGAATAAGGATAGACATAAATCAAGGGAATAGAACTGAGAGTCTAGAAGTAACTCCACATATTTATGGGCAATTGATTTTTGACAAGAGTGCCAAGACCATTCAATTGAGGAAAGAAAAGTCTTTTCAGCAAATGGTGCTAGGACAGGTTGCCATCCAAACGAAAACAATCAAGTTGGACCCCTACTTCATACCATGTTCAAAAATTAACTCAAAATGGACCAAAGTCTAAATGGAAGAGCTAAAATTAGAAAACTCTTAGAAGAAAACATGGTGGTAAATCTTTGTGAACTTGGGTTAAGCAATGGTTTTTTATATACGATATTTAAAGCACAAGCAACAAAAGACAAACTGGACTTTATCATACTAAAACCTTTCATACCTCAAAAGACACTATCAAAAAAGTAAGTAAGACAATCCTCAGAATGGGAGAAAATACTTGCAAAGCATCTGTCTGGTAAGAGTCTAATATTCAGAATATAAAGAACTCTTATAACTCAACAACAGAAAGACAACCCAATTTTAAAAATGGGCAAAGGATTTGAACAGATATTTCTTCACAGAAGATATACAAATGACCAATAGCACATGAAAGATGTTCAATATCATCAGCCACTTGGACAAATGCAAATCAAAATCACTATGTGATACTACTTCACCCCAACTAGGATGGCTGTAACCAAAAGGACAGACAATAAAAAGTATTAGTAAGGATGTGGATGAACTGGAACTTTCATACATTGCTAGTGGGAATATAAAATGGTGCAGCTACTTTGGAAAACAGTCTGGAAGTTCCTCAGAAGATCAAGCAGAAGTGCCAGATGATCCAGCAAATCTACTCCTACATATTTACTCAAGAGAAATGAAAACATATATTCACACAAAAACCTGCACATGAATGTTTATAACATTATTTATAATAGCCAAAAAGTGGAAATAACTCAAATGTCCATCAACTGATGAATGGGCGAACAAAGTGGTATATCTACACAATGGAATACTATTCAGCAATAAAAAGGGAATAAAGTAATAACAAGCTACAAATGGATGATCCTTGAAAACATTATATTAAATGAAAGAAGTCAGCCACATAAGGCCATATATGGTATGATTCCATTTATATGAAATGTCCAGTATAAGAAATCCATAAAGATAGAAAGGAAATCAGCATTTTTCAGGAGCTGAGTGCAGAGAGGAGCTAGAGTGACTGCTGATGGGGACAGGGTTTCTTCTGGGGGGTGATTAAAATGCTCTGGAATTAGATAGGGGTGATTGTTGCACAATTCCATGAGTATATTAAAAGCTACTGAATTGTACACTCTAAAAAGGTGACATTTATGGTATGTAGGGAAAAAAAGAAGAAGAGAGAGAAAGGAAGGAAGCAAGCTGGGAAGAAGGGAAGGGAGGGAGGGAGAGAGGAAGGATGGAGGGAAGAAAACATAAAACTTTGAAGGAGAAGAGAAGGAAGTTCAGGATTTAACTAGGTCCTGTGTTTTCTCAGTGAAACAGTCATTCATTCCACAGACCTTATCTATTTTTTTGTTGAAGTATAGTTGGTTTACAATGTTGTGTTAGTTTCAGGTGTACAGCAAAATGATTCAGATATATATAGATATAGATATTCTTTTTCAGATGCTTTTCCATTATAGTTTATTATAAGATATCAAATATAGTTCCCTATACTATACAGTAAGTACTTGTTGTTTATCTATTTTATATATAGTAGTGTGTATCTGTTAACCCCAAACTCCCAATTTATCTCTCCCCTTTGGTAACATAAGTTTGTTTTCTATGTCTGAGTCTGTTTCTGTTTTGTAGTAAGTTCATTTGTATCATTTTTAAGATTTCACATATAAGTGATATCATATGATATTTGTATTTCTCTGTCTGACTTCACTCAGTATGATAACCTTTAGGTCCATCCATGATGCTGCAAATGGCAACATTTCATTCTTTTTTATGGCTGAATAATATTCCACTATATATATGTATGTGTATATATATATATATATATATATCTCATATCTTCTCTATCCATTCATCTGTTGATGGACACTTAGACTGCTTCTATGTCTTGACTATTGTATATAGTGCTGCTATGAACACTGGGGTGCATGTATCTTTTCAAATTAGAGTTTTCATCTTTTCTGGATATAAGCCCAGGACTGGGATTGCTGGATCATACGGTAACTCTATTTTTAGCTTTTTAAGGAACAGTTCTCCATAGTGGCTGCACCAATTTACATTCCCAGTAACAGTGTAGGAGAGTTCCCTTATCTCTACACCCTCTCCAGCATTTATTATTTGCAGATTAAGAAGGGGTTTGGGGTTGAGAATTTTAAAAGGGAGAAAGTTTCCTTTGACCTTTCAAAGCACAGGGGAGCACCTTTGGTGTGTTAATTATCCCGGGCTGTGGTCTGTCTGTTGACTATTCCAGGCCATAGTCTGTTGCCCAAAAGGCTTTTTTAGGGTCAGGAATCCTTTGGTTGGCTTCTGCAGTGGATCACCCTGCCAGTGACAACATTAGAGCAGCATCGGAAAAAGACATACTTCCAGTTCTTGGGTATAATGTCTCCATAGTCTTGGTAATTAAGTCCTTTTACCATTTTCCCAATAAATGACTCATTCTCCTGGAGGCAGCTCCATGGGCACTTCCTGGACACCCACTCACCTGGAAAAACTGAAGTTGCTCTTGTCCTGAAGCAGGTTTCCTGCTGCTGCCTTCAAGGAAGACAATGAGGTCATTGTAGGTAGAAATGGTTGCCTTCTCTCTCCTTCCTCACACTTACCTAATCCCCTCACTGCCTGGGGGACCTGCCCCCAGGGCCTGAGTGAGACGGAAAGAACGCAGATTTGGCTTAGGTCTGGAGAACTGGCTAGGACAAAGAGAATTGTAATGAAGGTAAGAGACATCACTAAAGCTTAACCACAGAGGCGGAACTTCCGGGCCTTTCCTGGTAGCAGAAGCCTCGGAATGCCCAAAGCACAGACTGGGTGGTGCAGTTCTGTTTCCACTCAATCACCGGTGGCTGGTGGCCACGAGCTTCGATCTCTATCTGCAAAAGAGGCCCCACTTCTGGCCTTTGAGATGTCTTGAGGACTGTGTCACGCACCCAAATTTGAGATGTCCTGCTCCCTGGCGCCCTCTAGTGGCTCAAATGGCCCACTGCTTTCTCACCTCCCCTCAACCACCCGAGCTGAGGTTCTCAAGACAGGAGGGACTCTTGCAAGTCAGAACACTTTATTCACGGTATCACACCCTCACATATCCACCCCATCTCCCCACAAATTAATGACAGTAAATGTACTTGAGAAAATGTTTTTGAAAAGTTGCAATTACATAAGTAGATAAAGCATGTTATTTGTTTGCTGACAACGTCCTTGGTGTGTGTACATGTGTGCACCCAGCTCCCTCGCTTTAATTTCTGGAGCTTCCCAGGGCCTTAGGACCAGAAGTTACTAGCCACAGGCCCCTCTGGCACTTGTGATAAAAACAGACTGTAGCCACTGCTGTCCGTATTTAGGGTCTTACTGTCCAGGGCTCAGTTCGTGGGGTAAGTTCCAGAAGCAGCTCTCCTCTTTAGCCAGGGCTGATTGAAATTCCCCAGGGAGGAGGAGGTGTTGTGGGGAGTCATGAGCAACCTTAACTTCCAGGCTGGACTCCAGGCTGAAGGGTCTCTGTTTCCACGTGACCTTGTCATCCGTGTGACTCGCAGGGTTTAAGAATGTTACAGTGCACGAAGTTAGTGGGTTCCTCTGATGACATGGTCATTACTGTCACCACAATCCCCAGTATTTTGTGAGTTCCGACCGGGTGCAGAGCACTTTTCAGGAGCTTTTAAAAAGTAGAAAATAGTGTCCTTGTCCTCCAAAATCATACAGATTTGGGGGAGGGAGGGGATGATAATTTGAGTGTATGTGAGAAAATAACTAAAATTCTATTTAATTCACATCAAAACAGTTGAATACTTGTGTAAGGAGTCGTAGAAGACATTTTAAAGGTGCCTTGAAAGAGCTGAGCTAGAATCTTGTGAGGACAATAAGGACAAGGGACAGGACAGTATTAACATGTAAAGGTTCATGGTAAAAATCAGGGCAAGGTCTTGTCTATACTGACCGGGATGCGTTCTGCTGTAAATGCCAGTTATGCAAACTCACACAAACCAAAACAAACAAAAAAATGTATTGTTTCACTGAACCAATAGATAGAAAGTGTCAGAATGGGCTAGCTTCAGGGACAGCTGGATCCAGGACTGAAAGGCCTGGAGGAATCTCTCCCACCCTCCCCCTACCCCCACCAATCTCCAATCTTTTCTCTCCCGGTGGCCTACATGGAAGGGGCTTTCTCTGCAAGGCAGGAAAATGGCTCCAGGCAGATCTGGACTGATATCTTTGGCTCTCTGCCAAAGGGGAAAAGAAATTTTCCCTTCTAGTACCATTCGAAAGGGGAAAACCAAAAAAAAAAAAAAAAGAAAGAAAGAAAAGGATTTGACACCTCACTCGTCTGGGCAGAGTACTTTTACTGGTAGCCCATTTAGAGACAAATAGTTGGAGTCAGGGAGAAGTGTCCCCTGAAAGAAGGGGGAATGGTGGTCTTGGCAGACAAAACAAGGGAAGCCAGTATGGGCCATGTGATTGTTTTTCTGGGATGAGGGTCCGAGGTTTTTTAACCAATTGTCAGAGTTCCCTAACCCTGAAACTTAGCTCCAGAAGGAACTTTGGTGACCAGCCAGTTCAACTTCCCCACTTTATAACAGGGCATACTGAGGTGCAGAGAGTTTAGGCGATTTGCCTAAGATCACACAACTGTGGTGGGATCTTATATTGATTTGATGTAGGCTGGGGAAGGGGGGTGTGTGAGAAAGAAGTCAAAACCTGATCTGAAGTTTAGAGTCAAGACAAATACTTTTAAAGTGATGATAGAATATCAGAAGGAGAGGATGATGGGGAAAATAAAGCACAGAGTGAGGTGATGTTTATTTTTAAAAAAGAACATTTTTTAAATCCTCCAAGGTCAACAAGGGCTGCTTTGGTTGCGTTCCAAGGCCCCACCAATGTTTGTAATCTTTGAGAAATTTTTAAGAATGGGCGAGGCTCCACCTGACTAGAAATAGGCAAATGTTGTTATTTTCCAAAAGAGGAACCAGCAGATACTAAGAACTGTGGGCTGGTGAACTGGGACAAGGCTCCAGTGTGGGCTGGAGAAGACTAGGGTATGCCAGACAGGACGTGTTTCCATTTTTGAGAGAGTTCTCCCCTGAGAGGTTACTTGGGGGAAAACACTCTAGACTCCAAGACTTCTGGCTTGTTAAATCCGAAAAGAATCTTTAGGGATTAAAAAAGCGAAGGGTGCCAAACTAGTGACTCCCAGCTGAATTCAACCCTCAGACACTTTAAATAAATGAATTCTCCGTCAAATCTGCCTTTGTAGCTTCGTGAGGATACTGGCCTACATTCCTGCCTGGGTATCACTGCCCAAGAGGTAAAGCATGTACATGCAGACTCCATTTCACCGCAGGCTCCATCGTTCCCTATTGCCTCACCTGCAGACAGTTTCATCCATTCATGTGATCTGTCTACTCCAGCAGGCATTGGTGTGTGTGGCCCATCTACCCCATTATTTTGTACAGACTCTGAGGAAATGGGTTGGGGGTGGAAGTACACCTGATTCTCTGCGGGCCACAAAGTCAACTCTAAATAAACTGCAGAAGCAGAGAGAGGCTTGGATCTGAGAAACAAACCTAAAAATCATGAGAGCTCCCAGCAAGACCAAAGGTTGTGGTAAACTAGTGTGTGTGTGGTGGGAATTTGGAGGGTTGGGGGCGAGGCATCAACCTGGGTGTAGAGCTGCCCCATACATCAGTGGGAGGCTGGGTTGGAGAAGATCTTTTAAGACTTTCTCAGGGGACAGGTATAGCTCAGTGGTAGAGCGTGTGCTTAGTGCGCACAAGGTCCTGGGTTTAATCCCCAGCACTTCCATTAAAAATATTTTAAAAAAGAAAAACCTAATTACCTCCCCCTCTCTCCCCAAATTTTTTTAATTAAAAAAAAAAAAAGACTTTTTCTTGCTTCTTCCCCACATTGATTGGGACAGTCATTGCTGCTTCATGGCCTCTGTGTGACCAAAGCCAGAGCAATAGCTCAGGTTTCAGGTGTGGGTGGGGTGCCATCAAGACACCCCAGTAGTTCTGCTGGGGTGAGAAGCTGGTGACCACAGGTGTGGCTGACCAGCTTCCCTCAGACATTCCTTTCTCCCTCCTTCTCTGTCCCATCATCAGGGCTGGCAGTGTCCCTCGGGGAAGCTTCCTCCTCACAGCACTGCCTCTTTCCAAAAGTTCAAAAGCGAATCCCTGAGCAGGGGCTTTGCTTGGTGGCCCTGCAACAAATAAAGAGGAAGGATGGGGATCTGCAGCAGTTGCTCATGCCTGGGGCTCCCTGCCTGGCTTCATCCAAGCCACTCTCCTTAAACATCACGGGGCAAAGATTAAAGCACAAGTATCCCCAAAAGACAGAGTGTTAAATACTGTCATGGAAACATGGACTTAAAGGCCAAAATACCAGATACCCGACAGGCACATATCCCATCAAAAAGACAACACACACACAGAAAATGGAACAAAATATATCACATGAAGCAAAATTAAAATGAATTTAAAATAAGAATCTTCAAACTGTTAAGAGAGAATATTAGTAAATAGGATGGTTTTAAAATATACACATAAATTCTTTGATAATCCTCCCTGAAGGAGTGACTGAGTCCCCCCTCCTTGAGTGTAGATTGAACTCAGCAACTCACTTCTAATAAACAGACTATGATGGCAGTGACAGTGTGTGACTTCCTGGATTAGGCCATTAAAAGCATTGTAGTTTCTTCCTTGCTCTTACTTTTTTGGATCATTTGTTTGGGGAAAGCCAGCTACCATCTCATGAGAGCACTCAAGGAGCCCTTTGGTGAGGCCCGCGTGGTGAGGAACTGAGGCCACCTGCCAACAACCATGTGACTGAGTAATCTTGGAAACAGACCCTTCAGCCCCAGTTGAGCCTTCAGATAACTGCAGCCCTGGTTAACATCTTGACTGCAACTTCATGAGAGATTATGAGCCAGAACTATGCAATCAAGCCACACCTAAATTTCTGACCCACAACAATAACAAGGCAGAATTCTAGAAGACCCAAAACATAACATTGGCAAGCTTGAGCTATGAGATTACATGGAACTCTACAACCCAAATCAGAGAGCGCATGCTCTGTTCCAGCACATACAGGATATTTATAAAGCATTTCCTGTGTATTTGGCTGCAAAGGAGGCTTTAATAAATACCAAAGCATCATCATTACACAGATTACATTCTCTGACCAATAATTATTATTGGAGGGTAGGAGAAATGGTTGAACTTTTGATTGTTGTTGGGTTTTGTTTGTTTGTTTTTGTGTGTATGTTTGTTTAAATAAATTGAATTTTAAGAAAAGAAAAAGAAGATGCTTCTCCTCTGCCACACTCCAACCACATGTAGTAGTAATTGAAGATATACAAAATTAAAACAATAATATTCACCATTGCATCCCCATCAGAAGGGCTAAAATTAGAAAGCTGGACCACGTCTAAGGTTGGCAGAGATTTGGAGGCAGAAGAACCCTGATTCACTGCTGGTAGGTGTCCAGGAGGGACAATCTGGTACTACTTAGCTGAGTAATACACACACTTAGTAACCAGCAATTCTGCCCTTAGGTAAATTTCCCAAAGAAATTCTTTTATAATTTCATGTAGTATATATATAAGGATGTTCATGATAGCACTGTAATAGCAAAGAGTTAGAGGCAATCTGAGTGCCCACCACTGGGGGAGTAAAGAAATAAAATGTGGTATATGTGTCCATCAGAAGTAATGGATTAGATGCATATTTAGCGAACTGGATGGATATTAAAAACAGAATGTTCGAGGAAAAAAAAGATAGAATAAGGCCTACAGCACAATAGCATCTATGTAAATTAAGAGCAGATGCCCATAAAACAACACTACACATTCTGTGAGAGCACATGCAAATAAAAGGAAACACATCAAACACATGAGAAGGCCTCGTTAGGGAGATAAAAGCAAATGTCATAGAGTCCTCTAGGCCTCACCCATAGGCTACCTCCTTTCCTCTCAAACACATGGGAGAATTCCACCCCTCTGCCCACCTTCACCCGTAGCTGGGCTGGGCTGTGGGATTAGTTCTGTCTGAGGGGCCGTGAATGGAAGTCATGTGTGCCAGTTCAAGACCAGAGCATTTTTTCATTTGGTTTTTTTTTAATTTTGTTTTTTATTGAAGTGTAGTTGATTTACAATGTTAGTTTCAAGTGTACAGCAAAGTGATTCAGTTATACATATATATATACATATTTTTTTCAGATTTTTTCCATTATGTTATTACAAGAAATTGAATATATTTCCCTGTGCTATACAGTAGGTCCTTGTTGTTTATCTATTTTCTATACAGTACTGTGTATCTGTCAATCCCAAACTCCTAGTTTATCCCTCCCCCACCCTTTCCCCTTTGGTAAGCATAGTTTATTTTCTATGTCTGTGAGTAGACCAGTGCATTTAATTTCCAGTGGGAGATCACCCAATGTTCTATTTCCCTACTGTAAATGCTTGTAAAAGCACAATTTGAGAAGAAACATCTATCAGCCTGGACCTCTGAGTGAAGACAAGGATATGACCCCCCCCTTTCCCCCCCCTGCCAACCTGCATTGGACAGTTAGTTTTAATGAGAAATAAATTTTTGTTGTTTTAAGCTTCTGGGATTTGGAGGCTGCAGCACAATCCTGGCCTATTCTGATTAGCACAGGGAATAATCAATTAAAACAAGGGGTCTGTTTGGGACCATTGGTTTGGAGAGGGATCTTTAATGGACCAAGGATGACACGGAGAATGACTAACTCAAATGTGTGCACCTGAGCTTTCCCTGCCACACCCAAGAGAGATGGAGGAGGAAGACAAGGCAGTTGCCTAAGATCCTACAACCTTGAATTAGGGCATGACAACAACCCTCAAAAGGGTGAACAAGAATGAACACTGTGCCTGCCTAGATTTCAGCAAGGTTTTCACAACATTCTCTGTGCTGTTTCTAGGAACAGGCTGAGGAGTCTGGCTCCTGGCTTTCTCACTGACAGAAATCCATCATATCCTACAAGGGCTGATGAGTGGATCCATGTTAGCCTGAAGCTTCTTGCTGCAAAGCTGGGTCCTCAGTCTCTTCCAGTTCAACCTTTTATCAATGACTTAGATGAAGAGACTGAAGACAGGCTGGGAGGGACAGTTAATGTCTGGAGAATGACATCATGATTCAAAAGGACAGGCTAGCTAGATCAGACGAGCACCATCAGCAACACCTGGGAACTTGTTAGAAATCCAAATTCTTGGTCCGGACTCCAGATTTACTGAATCAACCAACTCTGGGAATGGGGTCCAGATATCTCTGTTTTAATAAGCCCTCCAGGTGGCTCTGATGCACACTAGAGTTTGAAAACCAAAGTTAAAAAAAAAAAATGGGCTAACATCAACAGCATCCTGTTTAACAAGGATAAATGTAAACCTCCTCCCTCACTCCATCTATCCCACCACACCCAAAAAAGAAAAAAAAAATACCTTATGGACTTAGAAGTTTTAGAGGTTTTGTTTTTTGTTTGTTTGTTTTTTACTATAGCCTCGAAATGAACTACTAGTGTGTGAGGGAGCCTTCCAAAAAGCCAACTCAATCCTTAGGTTACATTAAAAGCAATGTCTAGTACCACTGAGGAGCCAAGGGTGACTTAGAGATTTTGGTCTTGGGTCCTCGTATCACAAAGCAGATTTTGTTAAGATTGGAGCCAAGCGTATTAGTTAAAATATAAATGTATAGATATATTTGTGAGATGTTATAAATTTGCAGGGCTCAAAACTCAAGAGATGCAAATGGGTATACAATGAAATAACTCCCTCCCATTCATTCTCCAGCCATCCAGTTCCTTTCCCAGAAGCAACCGACTCTAATTTCATTGACTTTTAAAATACACATCTTTTTTCATATTTTAACATCTCTGAAATCAGGATGTGTCTTACAATAACTGTCAGCCAGGTGGCTCTCATCACGACGATGCCATTGCCCACACACGTGCAAACTTAGTTATAGCTTTGTATTGTCACCACTTTAAAAGATTTATGTGCACTGCTGATACTACACGGGCTGAGTTTAATTGCTATTGAAAATGTCTTCAAAAGGATTATACTCTGATTCAGCACTGAAATGAAAGGTCACTCTGGATGCAGAAAGTCACGAAAACAACAGAGAGGTGTAAAATTGCTATTAGTGAAGCAAACGTATGAGTTGCTGGAGAAATGACCTTAATTCCATCTATTGTTACAGAACAACCACAGGGTGCTTTCCTGCAGCAGTGCTTCTCCAGCTGCAAAGTGCACATGAATCCCCTGGGATCTGGATAAAATGCAGATTCTGATTCACTAAGTCTGGTACAGGTCCAAGATGCTGCATTTCTAACAAGTCCCCTGGTAATACTGATGCTGTTGGTCCATGCTTGGTCCACTTTGAAAACTCAAGAAAGGAAGAAACCCAAAGTAGGCAAAGAGATGTTACACATCAAGATTTATACAAGAGGCTCGCTAGACAATGCAACCTAAAGCAGGGGAAATTGCCAGATCTCACAGAATAGATGCAAGAAATTTCAAAGCAGTGAAGGGCTAGTGTGACTGATTTTTGGTCATGCAGGAAGACTATTGTGGCATCATGGCAGATAGTTCATTGGCAGTCTCTTTTTTTAAAAAATATTTTATTTTTAGAGCAGTTTTAGATTCACAGCAAAATTATGAAGAAAGTACAGACAGTTCCCATGTAGCCCTTTTTCCCCGCAGAAGTGCAGCCTTTCCCACTATCAACATTCCACAGTCCTCCATTTGTTATGATCAATGAACCAACACTGACAATACTGTCACCCTAAATCCATAGTTTACATTAGGGTTCACTCTTGGTAGTATACATCCCATTGGCTTTGACAAATAGATAGTGACATGTAACCACCAATAGAGTATCATACACAATAGTTCCACTGCCCTAAAAATCCTCTGTGCCGCACCTATTCATCCCTCACTTCCCCCATCAACCCCTGGAAATTACTGATCTTTTTACTGTCTTCATAGTTTTGTCTTTTCCAGAATGTCAGATAGTTGGAATCATACAGTATGTAGTCTTTTACAATTGGCTTCTTTTACTTAGTAATATGCATTTAAGTTTCTTCTCTGTCTGTTCATGGCTTGATAGCTCATTTATTTTTAGCACTGAATAATATCCCATTGTCTGAGTGTGTCACAAATTTATCAGCTCACCTACTGAAAAACATCTTAGTTGCTTCCAAGTTTGGGCAATTATGAATAAAACTGCTATTAACATCTGTGTACAGGGGTTTGGGTGGACATAAATTTTCAATTCCTTTGGGCAAATCCCAAGGAGCACAATTCATGGATCATAGGGTAAGAGTATGTTTAATTTTATTTAAAAAATTGCCAACTGTCTTCCAGAATGGCTGTACCACTTTTGCATTCCCACCAGCAGCGAAAGGAGAGATCCTACTGCTCCACAACCTCACTAGCACTTGGTATTGTCAATATTCCAGATTTTGGCCATGCTAATAGACATGTCATGGTCTCTCACTGTTTTAATTTGCATTTCACTGATGACATATGATGTGGAACATCTTTTCATATGTTTACTTGCCATCTGTATATCTTTTCAGGTCTTTGGCCCATTTTTAAAATTGGGTTATTCATTTTCTTATTGCTGAGTTTTAAGCGGTCTTTGCATATTTTGAATAACAGTCTTTTATCAGAAATGGCTTTTGTAAATATTTTCTCCCAGTCTGTGCCTCTTCATATTCTCTTGACAGTGTCTTTCAAGAGCAGAAGTTTTTAAATTTAATCAGGTATAGCTTATCAATGATTTCTTTCATGAATTGTACGTTTGGTGTATCTAAAAAATCATTGCCATATCCAAGGTCATTTGGATTTTCTCCTGTGGCATTTTCTAGGAGTTTTATAGGTTTGTATCTTACATTTAGGTCTGTGATCTACTTTGAGTTAATTTTTGTGACAGGTTTAAGATTTGCATCTAGATTCTTATTTTTTTTTTTGGATGTGATGTTCAGGTGTTACAGAACCATTTGTTGAAATGACTGTCTTTCCTTCATTGTATTGCCTTTGCTCCTTTATTAAACATCAGTTGACTACATTTATTTGAGTCTGTTTCTGGGTTCTCTGTTCTGTTCTATTGCATTGGTCTGTCTGTTTTTTCATCAATACCACACAGTCTTGATTACTGCAGCTTTATAGTAAGTCTTGAAGTTGGGTAGTGTCAGTCCTCCAACCTCGTTCTTCTCCTTCAATATTGTGTTGGCTATTCTGTGTCTTTTGCCTCTCCATTTAGCAGTCTTTTTTCTTTCTTTTTGGTACACAAAACAGTGGAGCTTTTTGCAATTGATGGCACCTTGATTTGATGGAATATGATAGTTCCTTATGGGATATTTCCAGAGATACCTTGTGCATATAATGAAAAAGAATATGAAAAGGAATGTATATATGTATAAATGAATCACTATTCTGTACACCAGAAATTGACACATCATTGTAAATCTACTATACTTCAATTCTTTTAAAAAAAGGAAATGAAAACACACTAAATTCTTTTGGTTAAAAAAAAAGCTATAATGAAATAGGATATGTATATATGTATATAATTGAATCACTTTGCTGTACACCAGATACTAACACAACATTGTAAATCAATTATACTTCAGTTAAAAGAAATAATACAATCTCCAAATGTTAGCTGAACAAAGAGCCATCCACAATAAAGACTACATTTCCCAGCCCCCCTTGCAGCACAGTGTGGCCATATGACTAAGTTCTAGTAAATGGGATGGAAGTGGAAGTAATGCACACTTCCTGGTTGTATCTCTGAAACAAGGAGAGTGGCCTTTCCCTGCCTACTATCTGTAATCTAGGTGTGATGGCAAGTCATCTTGGACCAAGCTGAGGAGGACAACAACCTAGTGATGGCAGAACAACAAAATATAAGGCACTTAAGCCACCAGATCAACCTGTATTGCTTATTCCCAAATTGTTATGTGAAAGAGAAATAAAACTCTTATCTTGTTTTCATCACTGTTACTTGTGGGTCTTTGTTAGTTAAAGTGGCCCAGTGATGTCAGGACCAGAAGGGATCCCTATAATCCTCTTGTCTTTCCCTCATGTTTGTTTCTTCATGGTCACAAAGTAGCTGCTGTAGATCCAGCTATCACAACCATGTTCAAGGTAAGAAGAAGGAAAGAAAGGGTGACATCAGGAAAGCAAACTTTCTAGGAACCTCTAGAAGATTGCTACATATGTCTCATTGACCAGAAGTGTGTTACATGGTCATCTTTAACTGCCTCTGTAGTGGAAGTATGCCAGAAGTGATTAGGAACATCTATAGGGTCAGCCAGTTAACAGTGTCTGGGGAATACATTTAAGGGATATAAGGGGTAGAGATGATCCTGAAGTCTGAAGAAGAGTTGATGCCATGCTTCTTCCCATCTCAGGACCCTTTCCCTCTGCTTGGAAGCTTTTCTTTCTCTTTCTTACTGAGTTAACCCCTACTTATCCATCAGCTCTAGCCTTCAGTAGCCCTTCCTCAGAAGAACAGGCCCTGACCCTCATCTGGCCAGCCCATAATACGGGCTCTCAGGGCACTGGGTATTCTACTTGGCAGCACTCATCACAGTTGCAGTTTCACTGTTTCTCTTAAATAATCATTTGATTCAAAGTTGTCTCCCCAGCTAGACTCTAAACTCTATGAGGGCCAGGGCCAGGTCTGTGTTTGACTACACATGTCCCCAGTGTTGTGCATGTAATAACATTCAGTAAATATCTGTTGGATGGACGAACAGATGGACGGAATTTTCAATTAAGACATTTGCACCAATTTTGACAAATTTATTAAAAAGTAATTTTGAGGAAAGTTTTTCCCAACGAATATGAATATATTTTTTAGGGAACATCAATTTGCTGAAACCTAAGCATCATAGGGTGGTTTAGGCTTCTTGCGAATATATTTTTACTTACATTCATGAAGAGTATACTATTGAACATATTTATTAATACATTCAGAAGAAGTACATATTTATATTCATTGAAAACATGAAAGACATTTTTCTTTTAAATGCACAAATGGAAAAATTGAGTAAATTTAGCAAATTGGCTTTAGGTGACTGTTTCTGCTTTCAACACCAACAGCTCTTTGAAGAATTTTGGAAATGAAGGGAAGGAGACAGGGCAGTAGCTTGAGGGGAAAGCAGGGCTGAGAGAAGCTGTTTGGAGATAACTGGGATTCAAGTGGTTTCCTGGCTGAAAGGGGTGATTCAGTGAAGAGGGGGTGATGGCTGAGGTCAGAAAGAGGCTACTGGCAGAGCAATGTTTCTGGGGAGGCTGGAAGGGAGGGTGTCAAGTTCACAAAGGGTGAACCTTAGGAAAAATAAGTGGAGGTTGATTGCCACTTTGATGGCTCCCAAATAAACCATTCCTCCCAGAATTCATGCCTGTGTGTAGTACCCCCTACTCTGACTCCGGGTTTGGATGGGTGACAAGCTTTGGCCAATGGGGCATTAGCAGGAGATGCCATAAGAGGCTTGAAAAGTGCTTAAACATCTGGCCTGTCCTTTTGGAAGTGCTCTCTCTTGGAACCCAGCTATCATGCTGCAGAAGTCCAATTTAGCTCTGTGAGGAGGCCACAAGGAGGAGGCCCCCTGGGCTGGCAGCCCCCAGCCAACAGCCAGCATCAATTTCCAGTCAAGTGAGTGCACCATTCTCCAGTCTCAGTCGAGTGTCCCCAGATGATGCCATGTGGAAGAGAGAGGAGCTGTCCCTGCCAAGCCCTGCCCACGTTGCAGAATCATGAGCAAATATGACTTTTGTGTTTTTAAGCCAACAAAGTTTTGGGGTGTTTTGCAATGGAACAGAAAGGATTGCTTTTCTTCTGAGTTTTGGCTTAAATTCTGCTTTATTATAATTCATGTAGTATATACTTATGATAATTCTGTGTTGGCCCATCAGCCTTTGCCTGTCGAGGGCCACTAAGGCATCAAGACTCCTGGAAACTCCTAGATAGCTGGATCTACTGCAGTGGCTTTAAGTGCAGTCATTAAAAGCCAGACTGCCTGAGTTTGAGTCCAGCCTTGGTCATTCATTGACTGTGGGACCTGGGTTAGCCTGTGCCTATGTCGGGGCTTCTGAGTAGATGTCTTAGGAGGTCACTACGGAGAGAACTGAAACAAGAGATAGGAGGAGTCAGGGCAAGGCCCAGTGCCCTGCTGGGGAAGCAGCTCTGCCCTCAACCTGCTCTGCTGACCACACGTGACACTCTGCCTCCATCAGCAGGGCCCACCTCTCCCAGGCCCTGCCCCTGAGGGGCAGAGAAGCATGGATCGGGGCAGCAGTCAGATGACCACAGAACAAGGAACCTTAGATCTGGAAAAGTACAGGCATCTTCCCCTATGTGGAATCAGAGGCACAGCTGGAGTCTACCAACGGTGGGGGGTGGGGCCAGAGGTCCCCTAGGGTGTTTGGTTGGTAGGGGAGCCCACCATCATCTTCATCATCACCATGATCTTCATCATCACCAACATCACTGACATCCAATGAGCCATTACTATGTGCTGGGTACAAGTCTAAACTCTTTCTTACACATGTTAATTCATTTGCACAGCCACTTGATGAAGATTATTATTATCTACATATTGTGGCTGAGGAATTCACGGCCAGCGGGGGTTGGAAATTTGCTGAAGGACACACAGCTGGTGAGTAGCCCAGCTGGGATTTGAACCCTGGCACTCTGGTTCTCAAGCCTGCTCAGAAACTCTCAATACTACCCAAGATTTTGATCACTTTCTCCATAACCCCATGGTCTTGCTCTGACTCTCTTCCCTCAAACATCTTTTCACCAGATTAGTACTTTAGCTTAAAAATTGAAAAGCTGTTGCTTTTGGAGCAAATGCTTAGGGTGCAATGCACTGCCCCCTCTCCCAACCCCCTCCAGCTCCCCAACCAGGCCACTCCTGTCTCCCCCGCCTCCAGTCACATCTAAACCCTCACACTAAATGCCACCTACTCCATGAAGACCTCCCACTTACTCCCCTCCTAGAAATTCATCCCTTCTTTTTTACTTTGCCTAGACTGACGGGTTTCCTCACTCTTATCCAGGGCTTCCACGATCTGCTTTTATGCCACTGAGATGAGTCCCCAGGCCCTTCTGGACACCATCAGGATGGCCTGAAAAGTGAGCGACACAGCTGTGGACCAACAGCAATAGGACATGGAGTCCCTCTGAAGGTGGCAGCCCACCCTGCCTGAACTCCTCCTGGCGTCCTTAATCAAGGTGTGTTAGCTATCTGCAGAAGAGCCGGGGTCAGGGGCAATTTGTAAGGTTGGAATAAATGTCTTGATGGATTCATCTATGAGTTTTTTCCCTCCTCCTTGTATTGTTCTCTTTTCCATCTCTCCAAATGTACAGGTGTGGGCTCACTGTCTTTGGGTAGGGCTGTGGCAGAAAACAAAAGTTGCCCACTAAATACCATCTCCCTTCCTGGACTGTTTGCTTAGGTCTGATCTAAGGCCCCAAGGTGGAGAGGATTTCCTGGAGGAGACAAAAATGTCTTGGAGGAAGGGGAAGGCAGTTAGGCATCCCTCCCCTCAGACACTGGGCTGGGGAGGAGGGAGAGGTCATAGGTCCCAGGAGCAGCACCGACCTGGCCTGGCTCCCTGGCAGACCCCACAAGCCTCATGCATGAGCCCAGGTGGGCTGGCAGGAGAGTGTGTCTAGTTGGAAGGCCAGCTGATATGGAATTTGCAGTTTGAGAAGCCAGGGGCAGGACTGTGGACATCACAGCAGTAACCATGTGAACATGTGTCCAATGAGAGGGCCTGGCACAGCCTAAGATTTGGGAACTGGAATGCACCATGCGGTGGGACGGGGGAGAAGGGAACTGATCTCCAAGAAGAACTGGAGTTAAGTTCCCCATAGTTTGGCAGACTAGTTGACTTATGAGAAACAAAGTTAAACCTCATGTGCACCTGAGCTGGCAAACTGAGATTTCTACCCAGCACACCTGTTCTCACATTGTGAGTCCTGGGGACCAAATCTGTTCTGTTCTCATTGGAGCAGGGAAGCCAGCAAACTCGCTGGGTCCCATCTGCTGGGGTAGGAGGTGGAGAGGAGGGGGCTGGCTTTCCCTCAGACACCAGATGACTGTTCCCTAGGGAGCGAATCCTGCCTCCTGCTCAGTTCCCTCAGCTCTGGCGGAGGCAAGGGCAGTCTGAATAACACCCATGAGTCCAGGAGCTTGGGAGAGCAGGACCAGGAGGAAGCCGGGGGAAAGAAGCCTTCATGAAGGCTGTCATAGCAGGGGATTCAGTCCATTTAAGAGTTGTCTACTGAGCATGTAGTATGTGCCAGTCCTAGGCTAGGTGCTGGGGGAGAAGTAAAGAAAGTATGCAAGAAAGAGCCTGGCACATAGCTTCAGAAATGCTGTATTCCTCTCATTCTTCCTAGAAGGATATAAGGATGAAAAAGTACTGTTTCATTCTCAAGAATTTTAAGATCCTGTAAGAGG
Organism: Camelus dromedarius; assembly: GCF_036321535.1. NCBI lineage: Eukaryota > Metazoa > Chordata > Mammalia > Artiodactyla > Camelidae > Camelus > Camelus dromedarius. The sequence goes on from NC_087464.1 coordinate 15,784,392, forward strand.
TCAGGACCCTTGCACACAGTTCTCTAGAACCCAAGCAAAGCAAGGTAGGCGTTGCAACCCAGGCCCAAAGAGCCAGGGCTTTGAGAGAGGGAGAGAAAAGATGTGGTTCAGGCTTCAGAGAAGAGGTACCATATGAGGGTGGAATGTGTGTATTGAGGAGGTGGGAGGGGAGAAGGGGGACAGGGGACAGGACTCACGGGAAGCCATCGAAGGCTGAGCTACAAGGGAACACATTCTGGTTCCTGACCTCCGGAGTGAAAGTTCACATGCAGATCAGTTGTTGGGAATTCGGAATGCATTTTCCCATGGGAACCAGACCATAAATGGAAGCTAGGCCAGAGGATGGAAATGGATTTCCCCCAAAATATTATTCAACTAGATTACTCAGAGCTAGTCCATAGTTCACGGTTCAGAGAGACGGGAGCCTGGTGGCATAACTCCTTTCAGGGGCAGGCCATGCCTCCCATAGGCCAGGGACTTTTTGTCTGGGGTTTGGTATGGTTTAGGAGGCGATTAAACCTGAGAAATCATAAGAATGGTTTTAGTTGTGTTTAATAACAAAGCTATCAGCTGACATATATTTATGATGACATATTAAAGGAATAGCCCATTTGCGGGAGCTAGAGATGAAGTAAATTCTAAATTACTATCGAATCAGCAGGCAGGCTTGTCTTAGAATTTCATAGCAGCCAAAGAAGTTCTGTCTGATATAAATGTCTTCTAATCCCTAATCCAACATGACTCATGTCCTTCTAAAAAGGAGGAATTTGGACACAGACACACACACAGAGGGAGAACACCAAGGGAAGATGACAGCAGTGATCATGGTGATGTGGTTAGCCAAGGAAGTCTAAAGATTGTCAGCAAACCAGCAACATGGGAGAGGCATGGATGAGATTCTCCCTCCCCACCCTCAGAAGGAGCCAATCCCACCCACACCTGGACCTCAGACTTCTAGCATCCAAAACAATAAAACGACAAATCTCTGTTATCTAAGTTTGTGGTACTTCGTCACGGCAGCCCTAGAACACTAATCCAGCCGTGACAGTCGTCACAGATAATGACAGGCAGCATAATCCCACCACCCGGGATGTTTGTCACCACTGGCCGGGTCAGGGGTCTCTAACAGAGGCTGACCTGGACTGCTGCGAGAGCTACGCCCAACCGGAGCTCCCAGTACTGGCCACCCAATCAGATTGTCATTCTTGAGGGGTTTAAAGAGAAAGCAAGACTCTCTGAGAAGGGGAACACAGGTGGTAGAGAGGGGCTGAGACCAAGAGACCCACCTGCAGAAGCCATGGAGGAACTGGTCATAAGCAGATCCTTCAAGAGACGAGACGAGATAGGCGTGGGGAACAGCAACAGAGATAGAGACAAGCGTGAAGCAGAAGCCAAGGCAAGAACACGGAGGCCAGGACGCACTTGTGGGGGCCTCCCTTAGAGCAAGAGCACCCCCACCGCCCTTGAAGGCTGAGAAGATGCTCACCCCACTGCTCCTAGGGGACTGCCAGAGCCACCACTCTCCTGAACCATGAGCTAGCTTCCAGGATGCTCGGCATCCTTGCCTCCCCCATGGAGCCTTAAAATAGCCTCAGCCCCACCAGCTGAGACCCTGAGCTGGTCTCTGACCCCCTGCAACGGGAAAGCGATGAACACATTACAACACAGGCAGCACATGATCCCTGCAGGCATTTTAGAAAAGATAGATGATGCAAAATCAGAAAATAAAGGTCACTTGTGACCCCCCACCACTCAGAAATAACCAATGTTAATATTTCAGTTATCTTTCCTCAAAGTCTTCTATTCTATGCACGTATTTTTACAAAATAGGGTAATACTACATGTGCGGTTTTATAACATGGCTTTTCTCTAAACAGCATCTAATAAACATTTTAAAAACCAACAGAAATTTATCATTATTCATAAGGAAAGTTCCATCCCACTGTGTGGGATGTGTGCTAATCAATTTCCTGTTGTTGGAAATTTAGTTTGTTCCATTTTCATGTGCAAACACTTTGATCTAACAATCCTACTTTAAGGAATACATCCCGCTGGTTTCTAAGAATGTATTTACAGAGACGTTTATTGCAATATTATTGACAATAGCAAATGTTGGTAGAAACAACCTGTATGTCCACCAATATGGGAGGACTGAGTAATTTACAGCATATTTGTGCTATGAAATTTTGGACTGCTATTAGGAATGTTATTTGTAAAAATGACCATGGTCTACTACCAAGTAAAAAGTAAGTCACAAGCTAACTGGATGATGTGAATTTCGCTCTTGATTCAAACTTTGTAAATGGAAGTGGGGAATCCAGATACGTATTTTTACAAATTTCCATTCGTATCTCTATAAGGAAAGTAATAGCAAAAAATGCACACAACTGTTAATACTGTTCACCTTAGGAGGTGGTGGTAGAGATATTTGACTAGTTACAATAAATATGTCCTGATTTTGCAACTTGAATAATGTAATAGAATACATTTTAAGAAGTAGCAGAAAAAAAGAGCATGCTGTCCCAGGGCAGGGATCGGGGCAGGGATTTGAAAGTTTAATCCCTTCAGAGATGCTTCCAGGAGATAGAACAGCGCAACAAAAAGAGATGAGGCAGATTCAACAATGCTCCTTATTACTGCGTTACCTTCAGCAAGTCATTAATCTCCCTGGGCCTCAACTTGTCTGTAAAATGAGGACGATAACAATCTCTACCCATCAGGGTTGATGTGAGGGCAATGCCAGGAAAGATAGCAAACAAGCATTGGCATTTTGTCACACTGTTCATCCAGTTTAATTTATAATTGGTACAATTCAAAATGAAGTTCAGTGCAAAGGAAAACAGACCTATTTAACCCCCTCTGCGGGCATGGAGTGCTGCTCAAGAGGCTGCCCCAGGACAGCTCTTCTAAGCTACTCATGGCTTCATCTCAAAGTTACAAGGGCACTTGGAATTGGGGTGGGGGGCGGTTCTGGGGATGGGGAGAAGCAGGGGTTACACAGGGACCATTGGGAAGCTGGGGGCTGCATTCCTTGGGAGCTCTGAGGATTGATTTTTCACCATTTGTAAATAGCTGAGAATTCCCTGGGGAGCTTCTTGGAGGAAAATGCTATTTTGGGTAAGAAAAAAAGTAAAACCTCTACTGTAGCTGTGGCTGTGGAATCGAGGAGGGAGCCTATCTGGTACTTCAGGCTCTGAGAGGCAGGCCCCCTGGTGGGGGTTGGTGGGGCGGGGTCACTCAACGCTTCCTGCTGCCATTCCCACCCTGGACTCAGGGTGGCACTGCTCCCTCTTCAACGATGGTCATTTATCCCTGCTATGCTGTAAACGGTAAAATCAGCCCGGGACTCTCCAACAAGGCTGTCCTAGAAGCTGAAGAATAACAAAAGGGAAAGACTCAGAGGGCACCCTGAGTTAGAACTCTAGCTCACCAGTGTAGCTCGTTCCCTGCAGGTCACAGCCCTCTTCCCTCTGCACCAGGGACCCCAGGACTAGGACTCCTGAGTTCCCCACCTCCAAATCTCAGGCCCCACTATATTTGTGGGGCCCTGGGCAAGAGGACAAATGGAAGCCCTGGTGCCAGTTGGGCAGGAATCCTGGTACCCAGAGTCTAGTCCGGGAGTGTGTATTAGTCTCCCAGGGCTGCTGTAACAAAGTACCACCAACCGCGTGGCTTAAAACAACAGAAATTTATTGTCTCTCAGTTCTGAGGCTAGAAGTCCAAAATCAAGGTATCAGCAGGACCACATCCCCTCTTAAATGTGTAAGGGAGAATCCTTCTGGCCTCTTCCTAGTTGCTGGGGGTTTGCAGGAATCCTTGGCGCTCCTCGGCTTGTAGCTGCATCCCTCTGATCTCTGCTCCATCTCCTTCCAGGTGTCTGTGTCTCATGGGAACTAACTACAACTACAATGACCCTATTTCCAAGTAAGGTCACAGTCTGAGGTACTGAGGGTTAGGATTTCAACATATCTTTGAGGGAACTCAATTCAACCCATAATAGGGTGGGTGTATAGACTCCTTCCCCCATGGGAAGGGATGCAGCCTGAGGAAGTACTGAGCAGGGGCTTCTCTTGCTCTGGGCCAGGACAGTCCTGGGGTTGGGCACAGGGAGAGATGACATCCTTAACCTCCCACCACTGGGGTATACCCTGAGACATCTGGACTCCTGGAAATCTGGATCATGAGAGGCCAAGTTTCCTCTCGGTGCCTCTTTTCTACTGTGGACCCACCTCACGTCCAAAGATTGACACCAGGAGAGACCTCACCCTTCAGGCAGGACCACAGTAGCTGACCCCAAAGCCTTTCTCTGTCAGCCCTTGACAGTATCTCAATAAAACAGCAACCAACCTCATTATGAACGATCGAGTCCTACAGTAATGAGGGGCAGGTGTAGGAGCTGTCCTTCCAGGAGCACAGAGTGCTCCTCCTCTCTCAAGGGACAGATAATTCTGGCCTTAATGCAATGCTTCATCTGCTCTGTCTCCAGCTGCTGGGAAAGCAGGCTCCCAAAGCAGCCCCAGTGAGAGATAAGGGCTCTTTGCCTGAAATGAAAAATTCATGAAGGAAGACTAGGGATCGGGCACTCGGATAGCTGCCAAGTTGCTGTGCTCTGGGGACATGGCAAGAGGCTGGAAAAGCCAAATGGAAATTTTCTCTCCTCTCCAGCACCCTCTGCTTCATTGTTCGGTGGAGCTCCATCTCTGCTGTACAGGCTCGCACCTCCTCAGTCCCAGCCCCCAGGCCAGCACCAGCAATGCTCATATGCCAGGCTATTCAGGGAGAGGGAGATCTCTCCTTAACTCAGACCAGGCACCCACCAGCAGCCTCAGCAAAACGTGCCCTGTCGCTAGAGCAAGCTGGCACAGTCCTGACCACCTGCCACTCCCAAACCTGGAGGAGCCCCAAACTGGCTATGATATACCCCTGGGAGGACCCCTCTAGATTACTTTCTGTTCCAATTCCCTGCCCCGGAAATCTGACCAAAATTCACAAGATGGGTCAGATGGTCGTTAACTCACAACTTGGGGAGGAAGCTTTGGATCTGTTGTCGCCATGCTGGGCAGACAATGGTTCAGATGGAGCTAAAAGGGAAAAACCCCTCAAACATAAGAGTTGGAGAATTTGACTCTAATGTGGGGATGGGTTGAGAAGAGTCACTGTGATATGCAAAATGGCACAAGAGTCACAGATGCCAGTCCACAGATGGTGAGCACAGGGGACAGTGGCTGACCCCCAGAAATCAGGTAGGAGAACAAGCTGCTATCGCAGAGGAATCGGCCACCCGACTCCACTGCTGGCGGAAACCGGGAACTCGAGTCTCCTGTTGCAGGGCTTCCTCCTAGTCATAGGTGCCACAGGAAAACCTCACCCCACTGTCCCTGCCCAGGGATTAGCTGGCGCCCTCCAAGGAACATGCCTTCCTGCATGTGTGTGGGGGCCCATCCCAGGCTCCCAGTGCTTTGACTCTGGATCCCCAGTTCTTTCAGGCCTTTCCCATTCAAAGAGGGACCTGGGCTCAGGCAGCTGCCTCTCACTGAATAGCAACCCTGGGTCCCTACTTCCCAAAGTCCCTGAGAACCACCTCATGGCCTGTTTTTCAACACCAACTCCCAGAAACAAAGGATTCATTCTGCTGTTTCCTCCAGATTAGAGCTCCATAAAGATGAGCACTGGGAGAGGGTATAGCTCAGTGGTAGCGTGTATGCTTAGCATGCATGAAGTCGTGGGTTCAATCCCCAGTACTTCCATTAAATAAACAAACAAACAAACCTAATTACCTCCTCGTCCAAAAAAAAAAAAGATGAGCACAGATCTCAAAAACCCTAACACCTACCTGCTCTCCACCCCGACATAAACAGGAATCTCTCAAAAAAAAAAAAAAAAAAAAACCACAACAAAAAGACAAAACACAAGTTACACAGGCCACCCTGATATACTTGGGAGCCTTGCCGTTCAGACTACGACACCAAGTCCAAGTGTAATTGAGTTATTTCTTCTTCTATATGTGGAATGTCTTTTGGAGCTTTTTCCTCAGATTATAAAAGTGATTTATACTCACATGGAACACTTGAAAAGTTAAGTATAGAGACAAATGGGGGCAGAAAGTAGCTATAATCTCACCACCCAGAGACAACTTATTAATATTTTGACATATTTCTTTTCTGGTTTTGTCTTGTGACTTTTTTATTTCACTTGAAATCAAACCAAATACATAATGTTGATCAAGAGTATTTTTCCCATGGCATTAATGATACTTCACAAACATATTAATGGCTGCATAACTGTCCACAATATGTATGTACTAGGATTTGCTTAATTTGATCAATCCTCTGCTCTTGGACATCTAGGCTGCTTCTGTTGTTTTGCTAACTTAATTTAAATGGTTCATATTTCTGCATTAATCCTTGTCCATCCGTTTAGAATATTTCCTTAGGATACAGTCCTGGAAATGGAATTATAAGGTCAGAGTTTCCAAGGCTACAAACATTTTCAGGATCTTCTTTCAAATTTCCAAATGACTTTCCTGGAAGCTTATACATCCCAGCAGTGCATGAAAAGGCTGTCTCTGCAAGACTGAATTCTAAGCCCCACCAGGTCCGTCAGACCAAAGCTCCACCAGTAAGGGATGATGGGGCCATGACTGAGAGCTGGGGTGAGGGACAAGTAGACCCAGCTGTGAGGAGCTGAAACAGGCAGAGCTGGCAAGGTCAAGGCTCATGGAGACCACCAAAATTTGAGGGCATGTTTAAGACATGAATTCTCGAAGATACAGCCATAAATGGAAAGAGAGAAGCCTTTGGACTCCAGGACTGAAAGGAAAGACTGTTGGAGTCCTGAGGCCATGCTGAGGTCCAAGAAAAAACACAGTGAGTGAAGAAGGGTGGTGAGGGCCGTGGAGGTGTTGTTCATTCAGGAATATTAAGGTCATTTGGGCATGATGTGCACTAGGGGTAAGTCCGGAGAAGGCTGAGGAATTGATTTTAAAGACAAGACATTCCAGAATGGATTGGTGGGGGGGGGGGGGGTTCTAACTCTGCCAAAGAGAGAATAAGCCCAGTTTCAGATGTTCTATTGTAAAATGGGCGTGAATATGTCACCGAGGAGACCTAAAGCTGGCCCGCCTCACCTTACTGATTTCTACTGTTGACTGAATGAGTCACGCTTACTGGAGAAGAGTTTCCTTTTAATTTTTTTAATTTTGCTTCTTTGACTAGGTCAAGTCTCTTTAATAATCACAGTTGCCTCTTCTTCAGAGAATGTGGAATCCTTTCTTTTTAAATCAGGTTTATTGTTTTCTGATTACACATGCAGAATTTACTCATAACCCAAAAACCATAATATACAGAAAAACATTAAGTATGAGGAAGAAATCTGTAACCTGAACACCAAAAGATAACCATTGCAGACATGTTGATAAATGCCTGCCACATTTTTTCTTGTACACATTTTCTCTCTCTCTCTCTCTCTCTCTCTCTCACACACACACACACAGTACACACAGAAAGGTAACTGTATTATACCTATAGCCATTTCTTATTGTGGTAAAATATATATAACATAAAATTTACCATTTACGTGAGTCTAACGTATAACCAGGGTGGAATGCTTTGAGCCATTCTCCTCATCTGAAAATGAAGACTGTACAGGGATTAAGTAAAATAAAGAGGGAAAGGATCCGGCATGAGCAGGGACTCCAAGGGCCTGCTATTACTCATCCTCTCTCTACTGTTGTTTCTACCTTAGGGGAAGAGTTGTCTCCAGGCATGTCCAGGGCCCATGTGTCCCCCCTCTCCTCAAAAAAACCCTAGTCACTTTTGTCATCTTGCTTCTGGATCATTGCCCACCCCCACCTCCCCCAGCATCTTAAGTCTATTTCCCACTAGCTCCTCCCTATGTCTTTTAAAATACTCTGGGCGCCTGCGTCACTCATCTTGCTGCCATCCTGTTTCCTGCCTCTTCTCATGGATACATTTCTCAAGCACATGGCCCACAACTGGGCCAATTCCTGCATTCTCCTTAATCCCTGGGGAAAAGGGCTAGTCTATCTACCTCTGACCCTAAACTTTACCACACAGACACCCAAACATTATCAAAAATGTTCGAATGGTCAAACCCAAAGGTCTTTCTCAGTAATTATTCTACTTCAGTTCAATTAAACAAACATATTTAGTGCCTAGTACCACTGGGGTACAGAGATGAATAAGTCACCATCCTCGGCCTCAAGGCGTGGAGAATAGGAGTGGCTATTATGTAAAAAAGTAATAGTACTGGTGAGATAAGAGCTATGATGTAAAGTGTGAACTGTGTGAGTTCTTGACCTCAGCACCCAGCCTTAGCACAGGGCCTTGAGTACAAATATTTTTTGAATGAATAAACTCCACAGGAAGATGAGGAAAGACTTTATCAATGAAAAGACCTCACAGCAGAGTCCCAAAGGATGAATAGGGTTTTCCAGGGGAGGAAGTGTATAGGTATATATTCCAGATGAGGTCAAAGGCATGGGAGCAAGAAACAGAATGGCATATTCCAGAAATGGTGATGATGTAACTGGATAACACGGAAGTGTGAAATAGGAGGAGGGAAGGCTGGACAGGGACGATAGAGAGGAGGTGGAAGGGCAAGGAGAAGCTGAAGGACCTCCTGTGCCTCCAGTAAGAGTTTGAATGTTATCACTTGGGTAACAGAAGGCATTCCAGGGTTTTAACAAGGAAGTTGGTTGATTAAAATTGCATTTTGGAAGACAGCCTGGCAGCCACTTAAGCTACTAAGAGAGGATGAAAATACTTGGGAAGGGTGTAGGGGAGAGAAGAGCAGAGGGCAGAGGACAGAACCCTGGCTGAAGAGTCAGATACAGGAAGAAGGGTCCACAGTACAGACTAATGGGGGAGGCAGGGAAAAGCAGAGGTGCCTGCCACCAGAGTCACCAAGACACCAAGAAAACAAGTAAGGGGATCTGAAAGATGTGACAGTGAGTGGGGGTTATGGTGACATCATCAGAGCCGGTCCAGTGGAGCAGCAGGGGCAGAGCTAGAATCAAGCAATGGGCACGGCAGACCATCCCTCCTCCCCTGGTCTCCATGACTAGGTGCCTACTCTCTCCTGTCTCTCTCCGTGGAAATACAAACTTAAAAATATGAAGCCATGGGAATCAATGCCTTTGCCGGCACATTGAATGTTAGTTTCCTCTTTTTTTTAAAAAAAAAAAAGTCTTATCTAAAAAATATTCAAACATATACACAAGCAGAGAGAATTTTACACTGAAACCCAGGTAACCATCTTCTACCTTCAACAACAATCAACTCCTGCCCAGGCTTGTTTTACCTCTATGAGTACATCGTGTTATTTTGAAGCAAATCCCAAACATCACATCATTGCATCAATAATCATGTCAGTATGTACCTCAGACACATAAACACTTAAAAAAAATCACAATACAATTGATATACCTAAAATTAACAATTCATTAATATCATCCATAACACAATGTGTTCAAAGTCCCCAATTGTTTCATTATTTTATTTTATTTTTTATACTTTGTTTTAACAAGACGAGTATGTTGCATTTGGCCAATCTATCTCTTAAATTTGTTTTACATTTATAATTTTATAGGATCCTCTCTACATTTTTCTTTGCAATTTTTTTTGCTGAAGAGGAAACAGGACACCTGCTGTCTTGACAGCTCAGTGGTTAAAAGGACATGTCCTCCAATCATATGGCCTAGTTCTATTTTGCTTTCTTTTGTTTTAGTAAACTTTTTATTGAAGTATTACCTATTACACCAAAGTACATAAATCATAAGTGTGCAGCTTGATGAATTTTCATAAACGAACACACCAGTATAACGGCCACCAAGGTCAGGACACAGAATATTATGGGATCCCCCACATGCCCTCTCCCAGTCTCTACTGCCCCACAGAGGCACCCTGACTTATCCACACCATAGATTCGTTTGCCTTTTTGAACTTCATATAAACAGACTCATACAACATGTTCTCTTTTGAGACTGGCTTCTTTTGCTCAACATTATGTCCATGCTGTTGCTTATGGCAATGGTTTGTTCATTCTCAATGCTGTATAATATTCCATTGAATGTGAATATACCACAGTTTGCTTACCCATTCTAGTCTTGATGGACATTTGGTCTGTTTACAGTCTTGGACTATTACAAATAGTGCTACCATGAACATTGGTAGCACTTTGGGTGCACACTTGGTATGAATGTTACACATGCTCATGACTGCCTAGGGTTTACTTTTGGCTCTACTATATACCACTTGTATGACATCGAGCACATTATTTCACCTCTCTGGCCTCAGTGGCTTGATCTGGGGGAAATGGGGATTACAATACTCACCCTGTGGAGTTATTGTAAAGTTATTGTAAAATTCAAGAAAGCATGTAAAGTTCTTATAACAGTGATTGGCTCTCAGTAAGTGTTTAATAAGGGTGGGCTGTCATTATTCCCATCTTTCTTGTGCTAATTTCTCAATCTCCTTACTGTTTTCCTTCTGTTGCCTCTTAAATGTCCATTCTCCCAAGTTTAAGGTAACCTGATCTATTTTCCTCTCTCTTTGAAATTTATCTATTCCCATGACTTCCACTATCATGTATGTGGGCAACTTTGCAAAGTTTTACATAGAAAATTTGACTCCAAAAACCCTTGCCTACAAAACTCAACATCTCCCCTAATCACCAGTTCTGCCTTTCTGGACAGTGTACTATTTGCCTTATTCCTTGAATATTTATCTGTTACCACAACAGATCTAAATCAGACTTGCCTTTCCTCTTCCATATTAGCATCACCTTGGAGTCTTCTCTGACACTTCCTTCTGCTTTGCACCCCAAATTTAATCTGCAGGAGGACCTGATGAATCTTTCTGTAACCACATCACTCTGTCCTTGTTTTTTACTCCATCAAGTTCATACCTTTATCACTTTACACATAAACTAATCAATCACCTGCTAACTCTTCTATCTGGCTCCAGTCTCCCCTACACTATTACCATGAACACGGTCCAGGCTAACTTGATCAAGACACTACTTCATGAAAAATAATTACAACAGAGCATATGACTGCTGGAACAGTCTCCGTGAACTCTCTCCCCAGTGAAACAACCATAATTGGTGAAAATTACTTAAAAAATTAAAACCCCAAACACAACAACTTGTAGCCTCTGAAAACTGTTTAAAGAGCCCACAGTAAATTAAGAAACTTTTATTCAAGAAAATCTATTAAAGAAAATCTATTAAATCTAAGAAAAGTGAGTCGTACAACATGATGAATATAATTAACATCGTTATATGTTACATATGAAAGTTGTTAAGAGAGTAAATTTTTAAAGTTCTCATCACAAGGGAAAAGTTTTTTCTACTTCTTTAATTTTGTGTCATTAAACTTATTGTGGTAATCATTTTATGATGTATGTCAAGTCATGCTGTATACCTTACACAGTGCTGTATGTCAATTATATCTCAATAAAACTGGAAGAAAATAGGTAAGATAGACAGACAGATAGACAGACAGACAGATAAGCAGATAGATAGATAGAAGAATAGTGAGAGTCGGTGACATTTGAGCTTCAGACCTCTCCCTTCTTCCCCCTTCCAGTTCAACAGGACGGAAGCTCCGCTCTAGGCAGGTGAAGTCAAGAACACAGAGTTCCCTCTTCCCTTAGCTCTCAGTAATATCTCCCTGCGAGGGGCAGACTTCCAGCATTTCTCATCCCCTCCAGCTCCATGTTGCAAAAGCTCTAGCCCAAGCAAAACTGGCTCAGAGGTCTGGGGCTCTCTTCCTACACTCAGCTCCCACTCACAGGGCATAAGCTCTACCCCAGGCATGGCAAGCTGAGAACACTCGGGCCTTGATCACCCTCGCTCCAGCATGATCACAGGGCAGAGAGTCCATACAGGTTGAGGCAAGCTGAAAAGACTAGAGGCTATTGCCCTTGTCCAGCATCCTTGTCATAAAGCATTGTTGTCACCTGAAGATAAGAAGTCCATGTCCCTCCCCATACTCTCTTAGCACAGAGGTTTTGCCTAGGAGGAGAAGCAGGCCATAAGAACAGAGGGCTCTAAAGCTCTCCCCAAAGGAACTGACTTTATTTGGAATACACTGTGGGGAAGTTCAAGTGTAAGGGTGCTCTCAAAAATAATGGACATTTTGTTGGTAAACAGGTAAGAGGAGTCTGGAAGCTCCATTAGAGTAGTAAGTTAAACTTGAGACTAGCTAGAAAGTGTACCAGAGAGAACAAGGGAAAGAGACGGCTAAGAAGAGCCCTCTTGGTTGGAATAAGCCCCAAAGACTACCCCTGCAAAGAGGCCCAAATTTAATTGGACAAGACTGTGGAGCAATTTATGCCTCAGGACACTGTCAAATAGAGTAACCAGCCAGCAGGTGGTGGAGGCTAACAGTTGGATATGATACCATTAAAGGGAGAAAGCTTAACAGAGAAATCAGGTAAAGTGACAAAGAGAGCCCATTATGACCTCTGTCGTCTCAGCGAGACTGTGCACATACACAAGGATGCACCCTCTGAGGAATGACATCAGAGTCTTCACAACGTGGGGAAAAATGTCTTCACTAGAATAGCCCAGCCATGTCACTAAACAAATAAACAAGCAAACAATAATAACAACAAGCCCCAGAGGGGAAATGAATCCATATCCAAAGTTATTATATTACCTAAAATATCCAATTTTCAACAACAACAAAATCAACAGGTGCAAAGAAATAGGAATGTATGACCTATACACAAGAAAAAAAATCAAACAAGAAAAAAAAAATCAGGCATCAGAAACTGTCTTTGAGAGGGCCCAGATGTCAGACTTATTAAAGCCTTCAAAGCAATTGTTATAAGTATGCTCAAAGAACTAAAAGGAAACCATGTTTAAAGAAGTAAAGGAAGGTCTGATGACAATGTCTCATTAAATAGAGAATCTCAGTAAAAAGATAGAAATGATAAAAGAGAACTAATGGAAAGTCTGTGGTCAAAAGTTCAATAACTGAAGAAAAAAATTCATTCAAGTACCCAGAATAACTGAAACAACGTTGACAAAGGAGAGCAAAGTTGAAGGACTCACACTGAGACCAATTTTGAACTTACTACAAAACTACAGTAATCAAGACAGTATAATACTGGCATAAGGAAAAGCATATATATCAATTGAATAGAATTGAGAGTCCATACGTCTCCCCATACAACCCATACATCTCTGGTCAACTGATTTTTGACAAGGGTGACATTCAGTGGGAAAAGTCTAGTTTTCTCAACAAATGACGTTGGGACAACTGGATATTTACATGCCAAAGAATGAAGTTGAGGCTCCTTCCTCACATCATACCCCAAAATTAACTCAAAATAGATTATAGACCTAACTGTAAGAGCTAAAACTATAAAACTCTTAGAAGAAAATATACAATTAAATCTTCATGGCTCTTGTGTTAGGCAAAGCCTTCTGAAATACAATATCAAAAGCACAAGCAAAAATAGACAAATTAGACTTCATCAAAATTAAAAATGTTTGAGGGGAAGAATATAGGTCAGTGGTAGAGTGTGTGCTTAGCATGCACGAGGTCCTGGGTTCAATCCCCAGTACCTCCATTAAAATAAAAAAAAAAATTTTTTTAAAGCCAAATTACCTCTCCCCCCCAAAAAAATCACAAAAATAAATACATAAATAAAAATAAATAAATTTGAAACGTTCATGCTTCAAAGGACATCATCAAGAATACAAAAAGACAATTCACAAAATGGGAGAAAATATTTGCAAATCATATATCTGATAAGGTACTTGTATCTTGAATACATAAAGAACTCATAACTCAATTTAAAAAAAGGAATAAAATGCTGACCTGCTACAATGTTGATGAACCTTGAAAACATTACTTTAAGTGAAAGAAGACAGTCACAAAGGACCACATGTTGTATTATTCCATTTATATGACATGTCCAGAATTGGCAAGCCTACAGAGACAGAAAGTAGGTTAGTGGTTGCCCAGAGCTTATGGAATGAGTGTTTGGGGGAAATGGGGAGTAACTTCTAATGGATAAGGAGTTTCTTTTGGGGGTGACCAAAATATTTTAAAATCGATTGTGGCTATGGTTGCACACCCTGTGAATAGACTAAAAACCATTGAATTGTACACTTTACATGGGTAAATTGTATGGTATATAAATTACATCCCAATAAAGCTATTAAAAAGTAATTATGATTAACAATGGTAACTATCACTTATAAAGCACTTACCATATACTAGGTACCAAAATAAGTGTTTCATACACATTATCTCATTTTTCAACATCACGAATTAGGCATTATTTTCTCCATATTGTGGGTGAAGAAACCAAGACTCATAAAGTCTTAGTTGACTTCCCCAAGAAAACACAACTAATAAATGCCACAGCCTGGATTTCAATTCAGATCTTTCTGCTTCCAAAGCATGTGTTCTTCAGTTGCTTCTTATGGCTTAGAAGAAGATAAATCAAGTTCCTATAATTTTATTCCACAAAAGTTACTGACCATGTATTGTGTAGGTTTCATGTTTTCCAAAGTGGAGTGAGATGTTTCACAGCTGATCTTGAGAAAATAACTTAACTTTTTTTTATTATGGTAAAATATACGTAACATAAACTTTAACCTCCTGACCATTTTAAAATGTACTCTTCAGTGGTATTAAGCACATTCACAGTGTTGTACAACCATAACCATCATCCAACTCCAGAACTTTTTCATCTTGCGAAACAGAAACTCTGTACCCATTAAACAATAACTCCCTATTACCTCCTTCCCCGTCTCCCGTGACTTGTAGGCACTATTCTACTTTCTGTCTCTATGAATTTGACTTTTCTGTGTTCCTCATATAAGTGGAATTATGCAACATTTGTCCTTCTGTGACTGGCTTATTTCACTTAGCATAAAATCTTCAGGGTTCATCCATTTTGTAGCATGTGTCAGAATGTCCTTCGTTTTAAAGGTTGGATAACATTCTGTAGTATGTATGTACCACATTTTGTTTATCTATTCATCCATCAATGAACATTTAGGTTGTTTCCACCTTTTGGCTATTGTGAATAATGCTTCTGTGAACATGGGTGTACAAACATCTGTTTAAGTCAAGTAGTGCATGGAAGAACATTTTAAAATTTAATAGTTATGAAATTATTTTAATGTAATATAACTAGCACATCAAGTCTGCAGTATTGTAGATGTTATTGCTTAGGTCCACAGGGATTCTCAAATTCTGCACCACTGACATTTTGGGCCAAATAATTCTTTGTTGTGGGGACTGTTCTGTTTAGCAGATGCCCTGGCCTCTACCCACAAGTTGCTAGCAGCACTCCCTTCAGCTGCGACAACCAAAAAGTGTCTCCAGACATTGCCAAGTGTCCCTTGGGGGTTGAAATTGCCCCCCAGTTGAGAACCACTGATTTAGGATGATGCTGAAGAATGTATTTAATTTAAAAAGTGAGTGAATTTAATGAAATGATTGTCAATAATAAGTAGATAGTAAAGAGATATGGTCAGAATTATGAAGGTGATATGCAGGTGCTTGGAGATTAGGATGCCTGGGGCTTGCTGGGCACTGCGGTAGGATATCCAAATACTCAGGCAGCTAAGATGAAGCCATTAACCTAGACGACAATATTAACTGGCCTCTGTCACTGGCCCATTCTACCTTCTCATCTTCCCTCTTATTGATTCTCCACTTGGACTCTGCTCTAGACAACTGACTGGTATTCTTCCACTTAGAGGCTTCTGTCCCTGTAGTCGTCACCTACCTGGAATGCCACACCACCGTCACTGTGACTTCAGCCCATAGACCTTCAAGGACCAGCTCAAATCTCCTAGAATCTAAATCAGAAGAAACTATCCCCTCCTCTGAATAATTGTTCATGATACTGATTACACTTTATTGTTTACTGCTCAGTCCTTTTAGTCATCTCTTCAAGTATTTCCCCTTTGTCATATATACGGATGGGACTCTGCTTTATGGTTCTCTCTCTCTCATCCTAAACGTCTTGCTCTGTTAAAATATTTATTCTCTTGTTAATTCAAATATATGGTAAAACAAGATAGGGATCTCTGCTAGGATGTAAACAGCTTAAAAGTAGCTCAAGAAGATGAAATTATGCAAGAAAGGTTGTGCAAAGCACTTACTTAATGCACAAGTTTTACTGACTCCTTCTGAGTTAACAGCATGAAGAACTCAATTTTTATTACTGTAATTAAGGGTGATATCAAGAAGATGAATGCATCGTGACTCAGAAGAAGTCATCTTTAGCCAACCACCTGTCTGACACTCTGTATGTATCTGATTATAAGGCTGGAACAGCTTTTCTCCCGTGTGTATGTGTGTGTGTGTGTGTGTGTGTGTGTGTTTCATGAGCATTTTCAGTCCTGGGTTCTATGTATGTACATATAAGTGTTACCATATAATTCATCATCCAAACTGAGACGATTTGAGGGTGAAAGGGGGACACTGTTAAAATTTGGCCAGGACAATCGACATAAATCAAGACTGCCCTAGGCCTACACCACCCTATGATTGTATTATAGACGACTTCACATGTAGGTTTAAGGAAGCAGCTCAGATCATTGGCAAGGTTATTATTCGTCACTGTTTGACTAACCAGCAGGAAGCTTTCCTAATAACAAAAGAGGCTAACTATGAATTTCATCATAGTTTGTCCTCATGGAACCATTACATGCCAGGACTTAGAACTTCTAAACACACTTCATCTCTGTTATCAGTCAGCAGCTAGCCAGGAGGCCTGGCCATGGGGCCTTCGGAACTCACCGCCTAGACTTTACACAAGGCAGCACTGGGTGTGACAATAAAGTGACAATTTTGGATTCCTCAGAGCCTGAGCTCTTTGGGTCTCAAGAGGAATTTCATGAGCCCCCAGGCTGCAGTTTCTAGTACTATACTATTATCTCAGCTACAAACTTCCCCATAACCCTCAGAGTGGTTATGTTGATGAGGTCTGGTCTCAAAAACCTTCACTCAGTCCTCTGAACCCTCTATGGTAACGATATTCCTACAGAAAAGCTTCTCTCACCAGGTGGTAGATATGACTAGTAAAAAAAAAAAAAAATCCTGCACCTGCTGGGGGGATGAGTAAATGGAAACTTTCTGTACTTTCTGCCCAATTTTGCTATAAATCTAAAATTATTTTTTAAAAAATAAAGTCTATATAAAAACAAATCCTGAATCCTGTGACCATTACTTTGGAGGGACAGAACTTAGAAAACGAATCCGCACTCGGAGAAAGGTTCTTAAACGGGCTCCTATAATAACTATGGCAAAACTTTGTTAAGAGATAAATATGCGGCGGACACTGTTTGATGCACTTTACGTCTACTGACTCATTTGTTCTTCACAGCACCCCGAGAGGGAAGTACAATTACTGTCATCGGAATTTTTCAGAAGAAATGGGGCACAGAGAGGGGTGGTCTTGCCCAGGGTCACAAGGCTGGGAGAGGTGTTGCCAGGATCCAAGCCCCAGCAGCAGAGGCACCCTGTTGCTTTCCCTCCTCCACTAAAGAGACAGAATAATGAAAATGACAGAGTGAAATCACTGATTTTTCCAGAAGAGAATAAATAGAGCTTACTCTCTGCTCTGAACTGCTGCCTGCGGTCTCTCTGAGGACCTTGAGGACTTTCGCACATCCTGCTGAGAGGCCCCAGGTGAGTTTAGGGCCACTTCTGTAAAGTGATGGAGCTGTAGTCATTCCCGAATATGAGTGGGTACACACGCTGTCCCTCGTTCTTTATAACAAGGCACTCTTAATGCTTTCAGAAATGTACTTCACAGCCATATCCTAACTGCTCATTATCCCAGGCCAAGCCTCACCAAATCCTCAATCCCGACAGGGTACTAAGCCTAAAGGCAAAAATGAGTCCATTCTGCCTCCTAAATGGCCTCCTACAGAAATGCTTTATAGACAGAAACCAGAGACCAACAAGAAAACGGTTCTATGTGTTGCAGAGGATAGTGGATCTTTATTTAAGCCAGCCAGAGCTGCGAAGAAGATGCACCTGTTCTTTCCCTCTTCCTCTTCTGCTTGGGCTCATTCTGCACCTTTTTTTGAACCTTGGTGACACAACTGCATTCTAGAATTCTTGAACTAGATGGACATCCCTTTCTGGAACTCTTGGCTGAAACTATGTTCCTGACATGGGTGGGGAAGGGGAATCCCTTTGCACAATGGTAGATCCATCTGCAATTTACTCCCAACAGTGGCTTTCTGTGGCTCTGAATCAAGCTGGAGGAATCTTCCTGGATCTCAGGAGCCACTTTGTGCCTTTCAGGGCCTAACAAGACATCTTAGTCTCCTTTAGTAAGTGCAAGCAGGAAAAAACCTGTATTGGGCCAGGCCTCTTCCCCTGGCATGTGTGCAGACATGTGTACGGCCACCAAGCAGTACTATTTAAAGACACAAAAAAGTAGAAAACTATGGAGCAGAACCAAGTGCATGTACACACACGTGCACACACACACATCCCACTGGCAACAGATCTAAAGCTCTTTTCTGGAATCCCAAACTATTTTAACCCAAAGAGTCAAAACTATCGGGGGCCCACACTAAAATCCTTTGATTGGGTTTTTCTTTCCCCAAATGTAACAGAATATACAGAAATAACTAAATGATGAGGTAAAACTTTCTTTAGGTAACATGACAACGAATGAAAAATACAGCAATGGCAAAGGATTCTCCCTCCACCTCCACCTCCACCCTAGGACACCCTGGGTGTGGGTTCTCTCAAAGACAGACCTAAGAATATGGGGCTAAATTCAGGCTTCAGGGGCTATTCCTGTTCATACCTTCACAATGGGGACTGGGCTTCAGGAGGTCCTGACAGATTTTCTGCAGTGGTTTCTGGTCCAGTGCTGATCAGCTTTCAAAGGGATATTTGGTCGCACTCCATGAAACTTGAGCCACTGGATCCTTGGATGGGTGAACAGCAAAAAGGAAGCTCCATTTTTCCTTGTCATAATCCTGAAATATATTGGAAAAAATTTAACATTGCTACAAGTGCCATTTCCCTTCTCTGGCTAAATTGCTATTCCCATCTCATGCCCTGGTCTCTCTCATTGCCCTACTGTGCCTTGGTAGGGTGGCCCTGTCTGCCGTAAAGCAGTTGCATTTCAAGCCAGTCAAGTGTTCTATTCTTGGTAAAAGTACATGCCATTGTAAAAGCAGTTTCAGACTCACAGAATTTTAGAACTGGACCAAATTCCATAAATCGACGGGTGAATGGGTGGGGAACCAACCAGTCTTGATTGAATGTCCACTGCGTGCTAGGCCCTGTTAGTGTTTACCAGAGTTATTTAATCTTATCATCAACTACTGTTACTCCCAGTTGCCAAATGAAAAAAAATAAGGATGCATGCATAAAGGTAAAGTGACTTGCTCGAGGCCATGCAACCTGTACTTGACAACAGGGACCTCAACTTTAGATCTGATTCCAAAGGTTACATTCTTCTATGCTGCCTCCAACTGGGCAAGGGTCGTCTCAAGGCCTGAAAGAGCAGTGGGAATATAACAGGTTCACACAGCCTGACACATCCCTATTACTCTTTTCTAGCTGGAAGGGGCCAGAGGCCTCCACATCCTTTCCTCTCCTTGCGGCTTGGTGATTCACTATCCTCCCTTCTCTCTCCCGAGGCACAATCTCAAATTTTGCCCCCGGTATCCTGGACTACAGGTGAGTCCATTGGTCGGCCTGGAGCCATCAGACCCAGCAGCTGAGCTACCAGCCGGCCTTCCCCCTCCCAACCCCAGACGACACTTGACCTTACCCAGCCCCCAAAATCAGCTTGCGGTCACAACTGCCTCCCTCTCTGCACCGCACTCGCATTAACATCAAACACGACCATCTTTTAGCCCCCTCCCCTTTTCCCCGCCCCCTCCGGGCTGGCTTCACCCTCTGGCGTCTTGGCCGACCGGCTTAAGACGTCAAGAATAACCAATTGTCGGGGAGCTCTTCGCTAAGGGCTTCGCCTCCACTCTGAGAAGCAGCTCCGCTGGCCAATGGGCTACCCTCTGGGTGTAGCGACGGCGCTGGGCTCGTAGAGCAGCTTCTGGGCCGCCCAATGAACGAGCGAGTTTCCGTGGTTGGGGCGTGGCAGAAGCCGTCGTCAGGGGCGTGGCGGCAGTTGCTTGGGCGGGGCCGGTAGCGGCGGGAGCTGCACTGGCCAGGGGTTCCGGCTGCATTTCCATGAGCGCCGCCGGCAACCGCGGAGCTGAGGGAACCTGACTGACGGCGAGCTGGGCCGCTGTAGTCAACCACGCACAGGTAAAGCCACGGCCTAGAGAGCTCCGCTAAGCCGCGATCGAGCCTCGGATCAGTCGGGCCAGACCCCTGAGCCCCGCGATCTCTGTCGTGGCTCGGCCCTTCGCGCCGCTGCCTGCGCGCCCGGGATCCTCGGGGGCCTGTCACCTGGCGCCGCGGGGGTCCCCAGGCCCGGCTCTCAGTGGAGGGGAGGGAGGCAGCCTGGAACGCATCGGGTGGGATGCGCCTTCCTGAAAGCCCTTTGTCCCCTCCAGCCTCAGGTACTGAGGTTGGGGACATCCCCGACTGCGGCCTCCCAGCCAGCCATCCGTCTACCGGTGCTCATTCTTGGGACCTCGGGGATCTGGAGATGGGGTCTGCTGGCTTTGTGTTGGTGGTACGGGATACACACTTGTAAAGAAAGGGTCAAGAGGCCTGATTACAGCCCCGAATATCCTAGGGGCCTCTGCGTTTCTGGGCTCCAGGGGGAACCGATGGATTCTAGCTATAGGGAGGCAGCGCCCACTTATTGAGCTTGGCCCCACTCCAGGCACTGTTCTAGGCGCTTCGTGGGCTTTCCCAACAGCGAGAGCTGTCCAGCAGCACAGGCCCTGCCAGGAGAGACAGCCAGCACTTCGACCTTGGAAGTGACCGGGCAGAGGCCAGGTGACAGCCACCTGTCAGGGATGCTTAGAAAGGACTCCCAAGGGAGGACTGCATGACCCATCTGTAAGGCCCTTCTCCACTCACAGATGCACTTCGGGTGATCTTTAATGCCTAGCTTGAGAAGAATAGTGCTGGGGGTCCGTTAGTTTTAAAGTGGGTGTTGAATTCATCCATAATGAATTTTGTGGTCTCAGTTCTCAGGACTAGGTGTTAGCAAAGAGAATGCACCATACCACCAAGATAAGGTTTATTTAGCCATCTTCAAACTCCTTAATTTGAACTGCCATGGGCCTCTCTGAATTTTCCCAGTTCCTCTCTTTTGGTTGGTTGCTCCACCTCCATTGTGTCAGTTTCACCTGCATTCCAGTAACTGGATCCAAAGGCAGATTCCAAGATCAGATTCATGAGAGGGGCCTGGGGGATGGGGGTGGACTGTAGGTTTGGCAGAGTTAATGTGATCTGGCCCAGAGTAGAGTCCAAGAGAGAAATCTTACAGGACCCCTTTCACTACCTTTTGTCATTTGCCTGAATAGAGAGGACATAATAATCTTCTGAAGGTCAAGAGGCAGAGGAAGAACCTTAACACAACTTGCTGCCTGTTTTAGGATGAATTAGCTTTTGAATAACCAGTCAGAAAACAGACCAGGCCCTACAATGCTGACCATCAGCATGGACATTGTTTTAGAGCTGAAGATGCCTTAGACAGAGCTTATCTAATCTTTCTTCTCAGTGCACAGGTGAGGAAGTGAAGGCCCGGGGAGGTCACAGAACTGGCGGGTCATCACAGAGCCATGACTAAGGGATGATCTGTTGACCCTGGATCTAGCCAGTGCATGACTTGTATTTTACTCCTAGCCTACTTATCTCACTCTGAGTGTTCAAATTCTAGGGGAGTGCAGAGACATTAAGAGCACAGATTTTGGTGCCAGAGTGCCTGGACTTGAATCCCAGCCCTGCTTCTTACTAGCTGTAACCTTGGGCAAGTTACTTAACCTCTTTGTGCCTCTGTTTACTCACCTATAAAACAGGAATAATAATTGTGCTTAGAAGGTTGTTTTGAGGATTACTGTATCTGAAGCATTTAGAACAGTGCCTGGCACACAGTAACCACTGTGGATTTGCTAAATACAATCTTTTGTTGCCTTATAGTTTTTCTTCCTACCTATCACCCAATATTTTCTTTCAGGAGCTATTTTTCCCCTTGCCTCCTTTCCCCTAGTTTATTAACTATATTGCAGATTTCATTGTAGCACAGACATCTGTAGGGTTTTCTGAGTTACACTGCATTTTATTTCTGATTTTTCTGTCTTGTATTGAATCAGGTAATTTGTTTTCTCTGTTAGCACTCCCCTTGTAATTATGCCCTTTTTAGACTCCAAATCTCATTCTCTCTAAAAAGGGGGGGAAAAATCCCTCAAAGTGATAAACAGTGTCCCTGATGATACCAGTATCTATGGCATCCTTCCAAATAGCTATTCCTCTGTTCAGCCCTCCTTCCCAGTTGTCAGTGTGATGCAGCTTGATTATAAATGGGTGAACATTTTTAGATTAAGATTTCATGAGCCACGGTATTAAGTGCTTTTCGGAAGTTCAGGGATCGTGTGTCAAATGCATTTAAGTAAGTTACTTAGTCATTGGAGCAGGGGGAGCACCAACAGCGCCTTGCCTGGCCTGGCAGAAACACAAGTGTGTGACCAGTTCTTGCTGGTAATCTCACTTGTTCACTGGTTTTACTGCATTTTAACCCCTGTTCTTTTCTTGAGCTTGAAATAAACCAGATGGCACGATGTGCAGTGGAACAGGCTTTTCTTCTCGTTTTATTGGGGGAAATTCCCTTTCCTTTTTACTTTCACCTTCATTTCCTTTATCACCTTCACAAGTCTGATAAATATCTACTCTCAGTTTGCCATCCAGTTCCCTTTTAACTAGAAGGTACCTCTCACCTTTATTTATTGTGGGAATCTGGTCACTTTTGGTTTTCCCGTCTCTGTTTTTACATTTTCTAGAATGAACCAAAGATGATCACTATTCATCAATTAGCATCTTCCTGAGCTCATTCTGAGTTGGGTTTTTTGTTTAGGACATTCTAGAGCTCAGCCATCTTAGAATAACTGTTTTAGTTTCTTGTTGTATTAATATGGGCCCCTTTCTCTCTCTCTCTGGCTCTCTTTTCTCATAACGTCTTGGTGAAAGGGCTTCTCATTTGCTGTTATTCCTTATTTCTTCTGCTTCCACCTTTCTCCTGGGAATCTCTGGTAGGGCCCACAGAGAGTATAGTGGTTCCTCACTTCCCTTGCCCCGAGCTCCTGCCCAGAGCATGAAACAATTTCTTTGGTCCTACGGAAGACTGGGGTGAAGTCTGTCTTATTTTTTGCCTCAAACCGGGCTCTTTGAAAAGTCCTAGGAGAGAGAGCCTTCCAGTATAATGGAATTTCACGTAGCAAAATTTCTGCTATGACCTACTGCTTAGAACCTTACGATTTTTATTGCAGTATGGGTTTTGAGTACTCCTTGTCCAATTTAAGAGTGTAGGTAACTGGGGCATGGGCTGTAAGCCTTCCTGTTTCATCTTGGACAACACTGTCCCCGGAAACCAAGCTCAGGGAGTTCAGGCTGCCTCTAGATGTGCTCTGGCTTTAGGATTTTAGGATTTTATAGTGACTCTGCATATTCCAACCTTTTAGGCCAGTACATGACATTTTTAACCTTCATGCTTCTATTTCTATATTGATACCCTGCAGATGCTGGCATTATCTTCGTCAAGGATCATTTTCATTTCTGCACGTTTGTTTTTGTTGTCTTGGTTCCAGGGCATCATGTTTTTGGATGAAACATTTTCTATTTATAAAATGGCTGGTGTGGACGGATGATTGGACCTATTGTTATCTGTGAAGCTTGTGCTCTGGACCCAGTTAGGTGTAGGGCTTGTTACATGAGGACCCATTTTCTGATTTTTGGTGATAGTTAAGTAGCAGACAGATAAAGAGCTTATTAGAGAATTAGAACACTGGCACCCTTGGGTTTGCCTGGTTTCTGCTTTTCTTTTGTTGTCTTTAAGTGGAGGTTCATTAAGTTCAACAAACTGAGCATCTGGTGTGTGCCAGGAAGACAGCTGTCCAGATTAACAAGCATGTTTGGTTTGTTGCATAAAGACCATTTTGTTTTTATTTTACATTTAAAAAATTTCAATGTTTTTAATTCAAAAACTTTTAATAGTTAATGCATTACATGATGAAAGAAAATATTCAAAAGGCACAAAAGTTAGGTAGTAAATACATCTCTGTCCACCCCTGACTCCTGCCACCTAGTTTTGAGCCACCAGTGTTACTGATTTCTCTATCCTGCAGAGATATTCTGTTCACAGCCAAGATACCATGTCTATTAGCAAATTGATTAGGACTATCTTTCCCTTTTATGCAAATGGTAGCATACTATACATCTATTTGGAACCTTGCCTTTTTTCACGTAGTGTTTCTTTGCAGTATGGAAAGAGCTTCCACGTCATTTTTTATGAAGGTAGCCTATTTTAGATATCTGTTTTCTCTTTCTAAGTCTGCTAAGAACCAGTTTTATTTAGGCAACAGCTTCACATGGAGATCTTAAAGCATTTTGTGGGTATTTGAGGGCAAATATTTTTCTTCTCTACGTCCTGCAGCTCTGAGCCTGAGAAGAGTGTGGGTGAGGTGCAGGGTTTCTCCTGAAGGTCATCCATGAAGGGAGAGTGGGAGCATTGGAAAATGAGGAGCATTGGACCTTAGGCCCTTTGCTTGTCCTTTGGACAGAATGTGCCCTTAAACAGTGCCA
Organism: Camelus dromedarius; assembly: GCF_036321535.1. Lineage (NCBI taxonomy): Eukaryota > Metazoa > Chordata > Mammalia > Artiodactyla > Camelidae > Camelus > Camelus dromedarius. The sequence goes on from NC_087464.1 coordinate 15,809,140, forward strand.
GCTATTCTCTTGCTGGGCCCCAGAGAAAGCTCCTGGCCTTCCTGATACACCTGAGCATCTCTCCCACAGCTAATGTTGTCTTCTGCACCCCAGCCCTGGCTCTGTTTGTCCTCCTCTCTTTTGGGCACCAAAAAAAAAAAAAAAAAACCCTGCCCTTCTTGATGGGACTTTCTGTTCAGACAGCTTTGTTAAATGCCCCACCCCTTCCTTTCTCTCACCCCAGGAAAAACCAGCTCTCACACCTGCACCTCTGCGAAGCATCTTTCCCAAACATTTGGGAATATGATTTTTGTTGCTCTCTTTAGGCGTGTTTCCCATTCTCCATATCACTTGAGCATTTCCAGGGTCTCTGACCCTCTCTCGGCCTCTCTGAGCTTTCGCTGGTGATGACCCTAAGAGTACAGGGGTTCTTGTGTAACCTCTCTAGGGCTGCACTTATGTTTTGTGTAACCACACTGATTTAAACATGTTCTTATGGTCTTCTGTGGCTCTGAGATCTTGCCTGTTGTTTTGTTTCTCTCTTTTCTTCAAATGTGCCTTAATTTTCATCTTGCTTTTCTTTACCTCCGAGTCTAATTTAGAGTCACCTTGAAATTGAATTAAATCTTCAAGATGTTATTCAGCCAGTCTAATCTAGCATTATTACTTTCTGATCTTTGCTCATTGCTGGACGTCCACGTTATCAATCAGTTGTACCATAGATGCTCTGTTATGTAATAGGAGGAGAGGGAGGTGATGTTATCAGTCAGCCTCTTTCCAGTCTCTCTAGGGTAGAAGAGATAGAAGCTTTGAAAAACATCCCCCTCCCCAAGTCTGCACAGTAGCTCCAGGCATGTATTTGTGTCCTGTTTACTTAGTCATCTCAGTGAGAGCAGTAAAAAAAAAAGTCAGGAAGTCCAACATAGGATTGCCAAATTTCAAGCTTTTCAAATAAGGCAACAAAAAAGCCCTGTCACCTCCCATCATGGCCATCATTTAAGAAAAGATGTTTTAACATCAAAAACGTGGGAAGGTCAGTATCCCAGAATAAAGAGTGACCTTCTAAACAGAACATATTTAGATTGATGAAAAGGCTGAGTTAATGGAAATTGAATCATGGCGTATGAGAGGGCCTGAAGCAGAGGATTGTCTTCAAGGAAGGTTCCACTTTTTCAGTTTCCCTAAACAGTGCCAGCTGTTCCCTTGCTGGGAAACCAGGCCATTCATTTAGCTGTGGCATCACTTGGTGTGGTGTTGTGCCCAGCTTTTTTTCAGGTGGTACAGACTACAAGATATCGATACGCAACTGTAGCATCTTGTAGTGACGTGAGCTGATATTGGAAGTTGTTCTTGGACTTGGTGAAGTCTGGATTTGCTCATGTCTAAAGTGCCACGTTGTGGCTCTGAAGGACGAGGAGGAGTAGGGGAGACTAGGCGGGATCTCAGCAAGCTGTGGGGCTGAGGCTCTTGCACGGGATGTGTTTACACGTCATTTGAAGTGTATGCTTAAGCTTATTAAAGTCTTGATTCAGTATGTCAGGTGGTGGCTCATATTGTTTCTGAGATATAATGGGACTCCTCCTCTGAGTCTCCGTGGCACAGTTTGCTCTCCACCAGTAGCACCATGACATTGCTTCTTATGTTAGGGGTACTTCCCAATCCAAGGCCAAGGATATATTCTTGAGTTTCTTCAAGTGCTCCTTAAATTAAGAACGCTCAGACTTTTTGGTTTCTATGTTAACGATAATTGGAAATATTTTAAAAGCCTATGCTGGGTCACTAAGATAACCTAATTGTATCAGGGTCCAGCCACACCACCTCAGCGCCCCTTATTTGTGTGAATTTCTGATGAGTTAGAGCCAGGTGTACCAGCTACAGAGAAAACTATGGAGAGGGACTTAGCATGAAGAAGATGAGATGGCGTCAGGTGAAGCCAAGTGTGCAATGGAGGCTGCAGCAGCAGTCCCAACAGGGGAAAGGGGCGTGAGAACCCTGAGGTCGCCACACTGCGCGTGGTCCTCACAGGATCTGCCCAGAAGCGGGTGGGAGCACTTGACATTGTCGCAGGGATTTGAAATCTGAAAAATGGCATCAGCCTCATTCCGTTACTGTAGTTAATCTGACTTACACTGTTTGGGTAGTTTTATTTGTATTTTATTTGTACATTGGTTTTAGTCTCCATAATTGTAAAAGTGCCAAAAGAAGTTTATGTCTAGTTTAAGAAATCTTATAGTAAATAATAATTGAATAAAAGTAATTCAATTTAAATTTAAGAATCAAACCAAAAGTCCCCAGGGGATCTGGTGGGACTGTTTTTTCCCCTTAGAGGGGGACTGCTAGCGCGAGTCTGAAAGACCTCAGTGTAGGAATCTAACGTCAGACAGAGGCATCTAGGCATTTTAGCAGATTTCCACATGTATTGTTTAGCATCCTATTAACTTTTCTCAAGTATCCAATTATGACATTACTGCATTCTAAAAATTGAGGGAAACACAGTATTCCTAGGATGGTATGATTGCACTGGAGTCTTTCATTTGTTCAGTAAACACTCTGCCATCAGGCTCTCCCCTGGAGCCTGGATATCGTCTGCCCCACTGTTGGCCCCATCCTTGGCCCAGAGGTGGCTTTCCATGAATGCCTGCTGGGCTCCCAGCCCCTCACCCCTAGCTCCCTGTGTGGCCTAGACTGTATTCACACTGTCGACTTCAGCTTCTCAGATTCCAAATACCCTGGCTGCGATTCCCTTTTCTATTCTGATCATGTAAATGGAGTGCTCACTCACTCTTGTCGATGACACTGAAAAATGTGCCCTTCTAAATAGCAGGATGATGGGACATGCCAAGTAGATTATAGCCAAGGCTATTTTTCCCAATTTAGAAAGCAGTCCCTTTCCCTTGGTCTATCATTAATATCACCCAGCAGTCTATTGACTCTACGTAGAAAGCTGGAGTTACACTGCAATTGCAAGAGAAATCTTGACTTTGCCACCAAAGAGCTTGTGAGAGGAATGCAAATTTCTTTAAGGCTGTCTTTGGATGGGAGAGGACTTCCAGAGCATCTGTCAACAGGGCGAAAGGGGTCAGGATCATCCAGCTCTGTGAAGGGGTTCCAAGATGGCAGGTGCCTCGTTCCTTTCCCAGAGCCTTTCCCAGGCGTGGCACCGGGTGGAATCTGCAGGCCTCAGACTCCTCATTTGCATGAATAATAACTCTCAGAACCAAATGAGTACCAAATGAGGTAATGTCTGAGGACACACTTTACAAACAGTAAATTATGTATTGGGCTCCACTGTCAACACCAGTGCACTTTGTGACATGTTTGAGGATGAACTGAGGTAATGTATTAAATCATAAGCATTTGATAAACTGTAGTGCTGCACAAATAGGAATTTTATTTTTGTCTGGTTCTACTCCTTCCTTTTGAAGATGTGATGCCTTGTTAGTTAGCATCAGTCAGAGAGCACTTCCTGGATCCCAGGATGAGGGTCTTTGATCCTCAACCTGTGGTTCACAAACAATATTTTCTCAGGGGGAAAGGGGTTTATAGACAAGCTAAGAAACATGTAGTACATGTGTGATCTATTTGTCACCTACAGAAGATGGTTAAATGGAGGTTGGCAGTGATGACCCCTAGGCAAGTCCAAAAACTGGACTAACCAGGCTTGAAAACCCAAACATTTGACTCTGCCCACACTGGGACCCTCTAGTCTTATTGGATAAAGCAAGCTTCTGTTCTGCCTTCTCTGGTGAATATACCATTGCTAAGTCATTGTGTTTGCACTTTAAATTTTTACCGTAATAGCAGAACACTCGTTTCATCCCCATTTTAATGGGTAAGGAAACAGAAGTGCAAAGAGGTTAAGAAACTTGTCCGAAGTCATACAACCAGCAAGTGGTAGAGTTGTGATTCAGGCCAGACCTATCCGTCCCCAAAGCCTGTCCACCGTATTGTGAGTGGCCTCTCTACACCGCCATCAGGACATACCCACAGAAAGCATCTCAGTGGAATAGGAATCTTTATAACAACACTTAATCTGACCTGTTTATACAAACCTGTTTCAGATACCACAGATATTTGAGGAAGGATTTTTCTATTTTTCTTAGATCCCTATTTTTAATTCCACTAACCTCTTAATCTATGTTAACCTAGGATTAATTGTATTCAGATTTATTTTTTCTGAATCAAATAAGCTCATGTCAGATGGAAAATGCCATAGACAATTTTGTGGCATTGGATATTTTGGAGTGAAAAGCAGAACTCGTGGGTCTTCCAAAGGCATTTCGGCATTTATCTGAATGCCAACTATCAATGGGTAGTTTTCTGCCTATTGAAAACCCTTTGGGCATTTTCCCTTCCTTCTGCTACATAGAACAGCCCAGTTTTTGCTTTGAATTCTCTTTCTTTTTTGTGAGCTGTTTCCGAGGTGGATTTATAACTCTTTGAACCTTTAGACAAACAGGGGAAAAGGCAAAAAGAAATATGGCATTGGACATTAGCTTCTCTGAGTGATGAAAAGTGGAAAACTTTCATTCAGATGGATAATTATTTGCCTGAACTTCAAGATGTTCTTTAAAATATCCAAAACAACTACCAGCCCAGGGCACACTGAGCTTTTTTTCTCTTGACCCACAGTAGGGTGGCACTTACTCATAATGGCCCATACTTCTCTGCCTAATGTAATAATCTCCACCTGAGAAAATTCTGCCCAAGGGATCAGAATGGTAATACGTCAGACCTTTTCCACAGGCTCAGTCAATCAATAAATATTTACAGAGGGCCCACCCCGTGGTCCACGCCCTAAATTTAAATTTGCGTAGAATTTTACACTGAGGATTCAATTAGAAGGACGTAGACCAAAATCCCCAACAGAGATTAAGGGTATATGAATCATCACTTTCATGTGGAGAAAAGGCTTGCAGATTTTCTAGTTATGAGAAAGTATTGGATTTTCAGGGCCTGGAGGGGCTGGCCCTCAGATGAGTGTCCCTGTATCGTTCAGCAGGTTGTACACAAACTACTTGGATACCATGGGGGGATAGGGGTGACATTCAAATGGTGAATGACAACGTTTGTCTAACATTCCATGGGTGAGATTGCACAAGCCAAAAAAAGGCTTCTCACAACTTCTGCGGCATGTCAGTCCCCCAGTGGGCCGCCTCGGTGAGCCCCACTATAGCGCCATCTTCCAGGCTGATGTCTGGAATTCCCCCTGGAAGAAAAGCCCTGAAGCTTCTTCCACAATGACTCACTCCCACTGCTCCCAAACCCGTCCCTCTTGCCCTGCCTGCCAGTCTCCTCACTGCCCAGCATTCACCAGCTTGGCTCAGCCTATGAGCCCAGCCTGAGGTCTGCACCCACACCTCCTTCCCCCTTCTCCTTTTCCATCCCTTCCCATGGTTCTCCAGCCATCCAAGCCCACCTCTTTCTTCCTTCTGCCTCCTTTGTTTGAATTCCTCTAGTATTATATATGCAACTTCAGGATTTCATACTTAATTATACATGGGTTTGCATTGTTTTTAATTATTTCCCGGGTGCCATGTATTATACTTCTTTCATAGTCCTCACAGAACTTACAGTGAAGCTGATGCCTTTGGTGTCCGTGGGGAGCAGGGTAGAGAGTCAGAAGGGAGTGTATAGTTTTACAAATATCCCCCCAGTGATACTGACACACTTTTTGGAGGGTGGTCTGTCCTCTTAGTTTACAAACCACTGTTTTATCCATGAGGGTGCTCCCAACTTATACAAGTAAATCAATTTGGAGGAAACAGGATCACTTTCTTTTCCAATCATGGAGAAGCATTTCCTTCATTTCCAATTAAGTAATCTTCCTTGATGGCTGGTTCCTCGCCTCCCAGGAAGCTGATGATTGATACCGATACATAGAGGGAAAGCCTGGCAGAGGAAGAACTCCTATAAAGAGAGCTCGTGGCTGAGTCTTTGCTCCATGTGAGCAGAGGGAGATGGAGATGGACTCAGAGCAAATGCCTGCCTGATTCAGGCAAAATTTAGACAAAAACCAAAGGAAGAAGGCTGCTGGGTGACTAGGGGTGACAGCTGGGACTTGCCCTGGGGCTTTAAAGAAGGCTGAGAAAGCTCGCTTCCCAAGTGGGAGGCACAAGGGAGAAAGGCCCAGAACAACAGTGGGATGTTTGTGTTGGCTGCATGGGGAGGCAGGAACGTTTGAGGGTGTGAACCTACTTCTGTCTCTTTACTTGGAAAAGCCATCTATGCAGCTAAGACCTCAAAATATATGAACCCAGAAGACTGCCCTTTTCATCTCAGAGCCTTTGGATTTTTGTTTTTCTAGATTTTCAGTGTCCTTAGTAGAAGGATCTGATAAAGTCAAGCTCAAGACTGCCTGGGGAACAATTCCCATGTTCTTCACACATTTAGAATTCCCTAGCTGTTTCTTTAAAACCAGCATTTTTATAATCTTGAAATAGGTAATGAGGCATATTTCCCCTAAAAGCTCAAAGTATTTTATAAGCCTTATCTTGAATATATCTGCATTTTTTAATTATAAACCTTTTTTTAAAACCTACATACTTTCATCAGCTTCTTTCCCTCAATGGCCTGTAATGTAACCTCCCCTACCCCATTTTATAGAAGAAAAAGTAAACGTTCATAAAATTTAGGTAGTACACCCCAGGTTACTCAAACCTAAGTCCTGTGATTCTAAAATGTTTGTCATTTGAACCCGATTTTAAAATGCGCAGAGGATCTGAATAGACATTTTTCCAAAGAAGACACATAGATGGCCAACAAGCACATGAAAAGATGCTCAACATTGCTAATCATCAGAGAAATGCAAATCAAAATCACAGTGAGATATTACCTCACACCTGTCAGAATGGTTATTGTCAAAAAATAACAAACAAGTGTTGGCAAGAATGTGGAGAAAAGGGAACCCTTGTGCACTGTTGGTGGGAATGTAAATTGGTGCAGCCAAGTGGAAAACAGAATGGCAATTCCTCAAAAAAAATTATGAATAGAACTACCATATGATCCAGCATTTCTACTCCTGGGTATGTATCAAAAAAACCCCCATTAATTAGAAAAGATATATGCACCCCTATATTCATTGCAGCATTATTTACAATAGCCAAGATGTGGAGGCAACCTAAGTGCGCATCAGTCAATGAATGGATAAATAAGATTTAACATATATACACAATGGAATATTACTCAGCTATAAAAAATGAAATATTGACATTTGTAACAACATGGATGGACCTTGAGGGTATTATGCTAAGTGAAATAAATCAGACAGAGAAAGGTAAATATTGTACAATTTCACTTACATGTGGAATCTAAAAAAACAAAACTAATGAACAAATATAACAAAATAGAAATAGAGTTATAGATACAGAGAACAAACATGTGGCTGCTGGAAAGAAAGGGAGTGGAGGGAGGAAAGAGGTGAGAGAGAGATTAAGAGTACAGACTTCCAGTTGCAAAATAAATGAGTCACAACTATGAAACATACAATGTGGGGAATATAATCAATAACTGTGTAATACCTTTGTATGGTGACATATTGTAACTAGAATTATCCTGGTGATCATTTTGAAAAGTATGGAAATATTGAATCACTCTGTTGTGTAACAGGAACTAACATGGTGTTGTAGGTCAATTTGACTTCAAAAACAAAGAAAAAGGAAAAAAAAGAAAGAAAGAAAGAAACTCATAGAAAAAGAGACCAGATTTGTGGTTACCAGAGGCAGAGGTAGAGCAGGGGGTTGCGGGGGATTGGATGAAGGTGGTCAGAAGGTACAAACTTCCAGTTATAAGATAAATAAGTACTAGGGATGTCATGCACATCATGATAGGTATAATTAACCCTGCTGTATGGTATATATGAAAGTTAAGAGAGTAACCCTGAGTTCTCATCACAAGGAAAAAGTTTTTTTCTATTTCTTTAATTTTGTATCTATATGAGATGATGGATATTCACTAAACTTGTGATGATCATTTTGTGATGTATGTAATCAAATCATTATGCCATACACCTTAAACTTACACAGGCTGTATGTCAATCATATCTCAATAAAACTAGGAGAGAAAAATAAAATCTCTGTCGTTTGATTACACCATAGGGGCTCTTAGGGTAAGCTTCAGAATCCCCAGAGAGGGCAAGTGATATGCCCCAAGCTGCACAGCACAGCATGCTCAGAGGGGAGAATAACTCCAGATGCCATTGGAAGCAAGTTGTGTGGAGACACAAAAGGGATCCCCTCCCTCTTCTGACATCCAGAATCCAGCATGTCTGGGTCCTTCCACTTGGGTTGTGACCTAGAAGCTGGAGGCAAGGGTCTGGTTAGCTCTCAGAATCTCAGGACTGATGACAGAGGCTGAGTAGGGGGTTTCCCAGAGGCCCAGGATTGGGGCTGGCTTGTTCAGCCCCCCTTAAAAAGGTGACTATCTGGCAATACCCTGTCTTTCATTTTTGGCCTACGGGCCTGAGAGTGAATCGGTCCTTCGTATTTATCTGTTTGTAGCTGGTGGAGTCTGTCTTCTAGGACTTAGGGCACTTGTCACAGTGGAATCCACGTGACCTTTCAGCCTACTGCTCCAAGCAGGCAGGAGATCCAGCTTCTACCCAGGGCGCCCGAGGTATATAAAACAGAGATAAGTAAAGCATGCCTTAACATTCATGCAAACTGTCTATGCTCTTGCCCCTAGAACCTTCTCTCTGTCTCGAAAGGAAAGGAAGGCCAGAACCTTTCCTGCTTTCTAGGCCGAGTCCGGAGGGGAGCTACTGCTCTCACAGCCAGCAGAATTCATCATCAGAGAGCCACAGAGCTGGGGGAGGCCAGCAGCAGAGGAGCTCAGCCCTGCCCAGGGCAGAAGTATCTCTCTGTAGAGGAGGGACAAGGGGCTTAACCTGTTGCTGGGGTCTTCTTGCTGCCTGCCATGGTGAAAGGCAAGTGTCAGAATTATAAAGGGCCACATGCGGTAATGCTCCCATTACAGCTTTAAAGTGTGTGTATTAGCCAAGTGCTGTGCACTGATCTGGCTCTGGGCCCTCAGGACACCAGAATGCTCAGGAGTAGGGACTCCTGATTATTTTTATTTTCTCGTTAACTGAAGGTAGCTGTAAGGCCTTTTCTGTTGCAGCTCTGGGTGAAACCTTCTCTGCTTTAGTAAGTTCCTTGGGGTCAGTGGTTCCTCAGTCAAGGGCTGTGCCAGGCTCTGGGTCTTGCCCTCCAGCCCCCATCCCCCAGTTTCCTCCTTCTGGAAGCTTGTGTGCAGACATAGAAGACTGAATGGGATCCTTACTGTTCCCAGCATATGTCCCAGAAGCGTCTTCTGTGCAGTAAATCTGGAGATGCCCATCTCTTTAGTTGTACCTGTCTCTTAAAAATTTCAGTAAACTAGGCTTTGGGTTTGTTGGGTTCTGGTAAACTGAGATTTTGCTTTTGATATTACAAAATTTAATTACAGTGTGCTTTTAAACACAATGTTTAGAGCTATCAAATCTCTCCATTAAGGTATCTGTCCTATTAGAAAATTCTAGAATCTCTGTAGAGGGAACACCTGGCTTAGGATTTTGGATTTGTTCTCAGGTATGGATTCAATGGTTTCTTGATGGTAGAAAAAACAATTTTGCTTGGGATTTTATTGAGTGCTTTACCCATTGTCCTCCAGTAGAAAGCACTGCTCTCTGAGCAAGTCTATTTGCTAATGGGAGAGGCCAGCTCCTTTTCAGTATTTTCGTAAAGGCATATAGAAGTGCTCAATTAAATGTGCATGCCTAACTGGTGACTCAATCTCTAGCTATTTTTAGTTTAGTGACTTTCTTTTGTGAAAGCCCATGGGTTAGTAGCCATTTCTGATGTTTAAACATAAGGTTCACATTCTCTCATATAGGGTGACTTTCCTTTTACCAGAACCTTGTAGGACATTTTCTGAAATTTCAGCATGTGGAGTGTGTGACCTTATGACTTTGTGGAAGAATATGGTTAAATAAAACTGTTACCCTGTTACCACATGAGTGAGTTTGCGCAAAAAAGGCAATTTCAAGATCTTAAGTTTGAATACAGCCAAGCACGTTGTTAACGTAAGTGCATTTAATTATCTGTAAATTCCCTTCTCTTTACCAAATTGTATGTGACTTAGGACAACAGTCCATTCACCTTATAGGACCTGTTCTGTAAGAGCCTTGGGACTAGATCTTGCTTTCAGTCTTCCTGCCACCAGCTATGTCCCAGCACCACAACCCCGCCCTAAACCCCCAGGGCTGCTCCCTGGTTGGATCTACTGAAGGACAGGGTCTAGGTACTTGATGCTTAATGTTCAAAAATTAAACAATCAATCAATGTCTCTTGGCATCTTTTGAAAACGAGGTTGTCCCTGTCATTGCCAGGGCTTTCCATCATTTGGGGCTGGAGGTGGTGAGGTCGGGGTTGGAGGAGGATTTCAAACCAGTTACCCTGAAGACTCAGGCAACAGAACTCTCCTTGCAAAAAGGACACGCAGGACTGGAACAGCCTGGCTGTGCTGAGATGCAGTTCTGTGAGCTGCTGGCAAAGGCGCTCACCCAAGGAATTTAAATCTCACTGTGAGGTCAGAATGGCGCCCAGATTGGCCCAGAGCACAGTTCTGGGTAGACTAGGACCTATCAAATGCAGAGAAACACCTCAAGTCAGGTGGTGGGCTTTGTTCTAGCAGTCTGCTCCAGGCTTGTTTCTCCTGTCTGCAGAGTGACTTTTTTTTTTCTTACAAAAGCTCTGATTTCTTTAGTTAAGTGGCAGATAAAGGGGGAAAAAACTGGCCCTTTTCCTCCCTGCTTTCTCCTCAAAGGTGTCATGTTGCCTACTTTTAGAGTTGACTACTTTAAACTGCCACCAAAAAGGCTGACAGATTAGGATGACGTGAGGTTTTTGTCGGCAACATGCCGTGGACTTCTGCTGTCCTCCTGACACTACTCACAGGCCGTTTTTGAGGACAGATGCCTGCCTGAGGCTTATGGTGCCGGCCTAGGGGGTTTTTGTTATTGTTGTTGTTTTTGTTTTGTTTTGTTTTTTATTATTGAAGTATAGTCAGTTCCAATGTGTCAATTTCTGGTATATAGCATAATGTCCCAGTCATGCATATGTGTATATACATATATTCATTTCCATATTTTTCATTAAAGGTTATAATAAGATATTGAATATAGTTCCCTGTGCTATACAGAAGAAATTTGGTTTTTCATCTATTTTTATATATAGTGATTATCATTTGCAAATCTCAAACTCCCAAATTTATCCCTTCCCACTCCCTTTCCCCTGGTTTTATTTCAAGGCATTGAAATAATGGCTTAGGGTTTTATTTCAAGGCATTGAAGAGGTTTGCTAGGAGAGCCGGGCCAGGCAAGGGTGGATTTCCCTTCAGGAAGGAGGTACGGATGAAGGAACAGTCTCCCCTCGGGAAGGAGGGGCCCTTCGGCAGGAGAGAGGGCATCTGCATGTATCAGAAGGAGGGGACCAGGCTGTGCGCATCAGACCCCTTTTAGCACAGAAACAAGAACACATCTTGCAACTGTTAATGGAGCTTGATGATGAATGCTTGTTATCCAGCAGTTTATTAAGTCTAATGTGGCTCCGTGTTAGAAGAATCCAGAGTGTGTCCTGGGATTAATTTTAAACTTGTTGGAGGAGGCCCAAGCAGTGGATCCTCTAGTTATTTCATTGTTGATGAGGCCTCTGTCTCAGCTGGGAAAGAGTATCTTTTGTGGTAATTTCTACCCGTCCAATTAGGGCATTTACTAAGGCAAAATGGAGGGGAGTTTAACAGTGGTGGTGGGATAGCTAATATTTTGGAGATTCTTACTCTATGCCAGGGGTTGTTTTCAAAATTCTCTGCATTAACACCTTCAGTTTGCAGATGAGGTCCAGAGAAAGTAAGAAATTTGCCCAAGGACAAGCACCAGGACTGGTGGGGCCAGGACTTGATATTGGGCTTTCTCACTCTGGGTCCTGAACCTAATCAAAATCCACTTCAACCAGACTGGAATTGGAAGAGAGAAATCCTTTAGGATTTTGGTTTGGTCTTCCTTAAGAAGCATTTGCCGTGGGACCCACATATGTATTGAAACTTGCCAGTGAGATCCTCTGGGTTGTAAGGAAGAGAGGGCCCTCCCCACCCGCCCCACAATATCTCGGTCTCTGGGCTCCCTCACTTTCTTGATAACAGGAGAGGAAAGGATGGTCCTGATAGCTGAACCACAGAGGCAAAGAGGCTAAGCCAGTGAATATTTGTGCATAGAGTACAGTATGTCCGGTGTTAGCAAGTAGCCTGCGGGTGTCATGTTGTTAGCTGATTACAGTCTGTATTGGTTGGATCTTGTCTGGGTAACAAAGGCACCTTTGGAGAAGGTGTGGCAGAGGGTCTCTTCAGCCTCTAAAGGACAGAGATGTGGAACTGCTGAGTCACGAGAGATAATGTGGACCTATTCTGCTACAGTTCTGGAGGCTAGAAGTCTGAAATCAAGTGTCGGCAGGTGGGTTCCTTCTTGAGGGCTCTGAGGGAGAGTCTGGGCCTGCCTCTCTCCTAGCTTCTGGTGGTTGCTGACAGTCCTTGGGGTTCTTGGTTTGGAGCTGCATCACCCCAGTCCTTCCTTGCATCTTCACATGGCCTCTCCTCTGTGTTCTGTGTCCAGATTCCTCTGTTTATGAGGACACCAGGCGTGGAGTTAAGGGCCACTCGGACTGGTATGACCCCATCTTAACTTGATCACATCTGCAAAGACTTGATTCCCAAATAAGGTCACATTCACAGTCTCCAGGTGGACATGAATTTTGGGGGAACAATATTCATCTTACAATACTGGGTAATGAAATTTTCTGTGTTCGAAGTCTCTGCTTGGTTTTGTCTCTTTTCTTCACCCTCTAAGTTTTAGATTTTCAATGAACATTAATATTCCAAAGCTGAAATCATCACTCACTCATGGAGGTGGCATGAATATGACAGAATTATGGGCATAAATGACACAGCTGAAAAATCTATAACTATTTAACTTATTTGAAGGAAGAACAAAGGCCCTCAGGGCTATTGGTTCTTAGGAGTTTTGTTTAATGTTCCACTAAGTAGACTGGAAAACAGGGCTATCTTCTGTTACAGAGCTCAGAGAAAGCATTTCCTGCTCTCTTTAGCCGAGGACTGCAACTCTAACCCTAGAATCTCAGAAATTTTGAGCTGAGAGAGGCTTTTGGCATCATCTATTTCTAATCTAATCCTCTCATTTTACAAATGAGTTCTTTAGGGCCCAGAAAGTTTAAGTGACTTGTTCAAGGTCACCAGCTAAGAAGGGGTATTGCAGGCACTAGGACCCAGGTCTCAGAACCCCCAGACTGGGGCATCTCGCAGATCTGTGCCTCGTTAAAATAACACCCTTAGTCACTGGAGAGCAGTGAGAAGCCCCGGCCTTCACACTGGTGGAGATGCCAGTGGAGCACATCTCAAAGACCGAGGGCAATACTGAAACTTCCTTTACTATTGGGCCTTTGGCAGCACCTTGGATTTCTTCATTACTGTAGAGACGAAAATGGAATTTTAACCATCATTTACAGCCCCTAAATCCCACTCATAGAATGGCAGTGGTGGGAGCTGGGAAGGGTGGGGCTCGCCGGGTGAGGAGCACTGATCAGGTACACAGTAAGCTCAGCCCGTCGTGGAGACGGAGGTAAGGTGGGGTGAGATGTTTCCTTTGTCTTCCACATCCCCAGCCCTAGGCCGCCTGACGTTCATTTTAACTGGATTTTACCTGCCCAGAAAGGGAGAGGGGGCACACACAATAGTACAATAGAAGCAACGTTTGTGATGTCTGGAACAAGTTCAGAACATTAATTTTTAGTGACAGGTCGAACTTGGAAAGAAAACACCATAAAGTAAAATGAGTATCAAGAGTTTTATTCTACAGTTGTCAGTTAATTCCTGGTTTAATGTATATAGTATGCGTGCGCATGCACACACAGTTTTTTTTTTCTTTCATGGAGGAGTTGGGGAGTTTGTAACCATCAGGCTGTGGACTGGGTTAAGCAAGAAGCCCCAATAGATGTTGAAGCTAGAGAGGAAGTGGTTGGGGAGCAGGGTGCTTCCATGGACTCAGTTTCTCCCTACCGACTGCTCATTAGTGGTCAGAATTTCAGTGGGATAAATGCACTCCTTGTATTCTGAAGGCAGGGAGGACAGCCAGAGACCTACACTGTATGTACTCAGGATTTTGCACCACGATGGCCTGAATACGCAGCCTCCAGATACAGCTCCCTCCAATGATAAATCCCACCTGTAGGGCTGGAGGGATCTGAAGCCCCTGCAGTTGGACCTGTTTTGCTGTCACACAGCCCGTAGGGATGGATGGAGGGGGCTGTGCCTCTTGGGCCTTAGTCTTAGTTTCCCCAGCTGCAGAATATGAGCCATGAATTAGATGATCCCCATCGGACGCTTCTTAAGCCAATATGCTCCCTTTCTACATGCAGGGGAGCCCAGCAGACACATGGTTGGCCAAGGAGTTTTGTAAGCAGCTGAAAAGTTTTGAAAATTCCACAAGACTGATTCTCAGCAGGGCAGAGTTAATGTCCTGGGGCAGAATTGCCTTAGCTGATTGTGAGTGATTTTTAACTTGCTCAGACTTGCCTGGACTGGTTACAGTCAGTGAGGTGTTGTGAGGAGCCCCCAGGGAGCGTGCTCCAGGTCAGGAAGGGCCATCTCCTCCCCCGGGGAGGCCACCTTGGTTGTCCACATCCCATCTTCATGCATTTGGACCATCTCTGCAGGTACCTAAGGAGGGGTCCAGAAGAGCCTGGGTCCTAAGGCGCGCACACACACACACACACACGCACACACACACACACACACGCACACACACACACACGCACACGCACACACACACACGCTTATGTACTACTCTTCTAAATCCCATACTTCTCTAAGGCCCAGTTTTAGTTCTAGCTGCTCCATAAGTCCTTCCCAGTTAATTTTTTCATGGACTATTTATTCTTGTCTCCATGTTTCTAAAGTGTATGTAGCCTTAACATAAACTTCTTTCCTCCCCAGTTCAAATGAGAATCGTACTTAATCGTGGTTCTACACAATGCTTAGCACAGTGCCAGGCACACAGTAGATCATCAGGTCCTTAAGCCTGCTCAAGTTCAAGGGAGGTGGCCCTAACGACATGCAGTAGAACTGCCCCAGTCCTCAGGACTTCAGTGCAAACTTGGATCAGGGCTGTATATTTCTAATACTTAGAAACCTCTCATAGGATTACCTTTATGAATTGAATTCAATTTTAAACCCTTGGCATTTTTCAGGAGTTGAAATTATTTCTTTATTGCATTTGCTATTAAAAAAGTTATAGGAGGACACTGCCTATCACGTCACTCAAGGTCCCCTTATGTAAAGGCCTGCAGAGTTTTTTGGTTTTTGTTTTTTTCAATAAATCTGTGCCAGGAAAGCCCTGTTTTCCCTGAGTATCTGCTGTGCTTTCTCTGGATGAGAAGAACATAATACCTGTGAGCTCTGCATTTTGGAGAACCGTAGGTCTGACTAGGTTTCCCTTTTCCCCCTGGCAGTCAGAAATCTCAG
The DNA here is from genome assembly GCF_036321535.1 of Camelus dromedarius. Lineage (NCBI taxonomy): Eukaryota > Metazoa > Chordata > Mammalia > Artiodactyla > Camelidae > Camelus > Camelus dromedarius. The sequence continues at coordinate 15,824,686 of NC_087464.1, forward strand.
ATACATTCTAGGCTAAATCCTATGCTTAATTGTTGTATATCTTGACACAGAGATTTTCCTTGTCCAGAGTTTCTTAAATTCTTTTTAGATTTTGTTAGTTGCTATTTTAAAGCTTTTTTGGTAATAAAAATATGTGTAGTCATTACGAATTTTGGAAAAGAAAAGGAAAATTGCCTATGTTCTAATAATAACCCAGCCAGTGTAGCATCCATAAAGATTTGGGGAGATAGTACTTCCTTCTGTGTCATTAGAAATTACAGACTAAAGGAGTCTGGAAATAACTGGCTTAAACGTGCAAGGTTTCATTCTCTCATATAAAAGAAACAGGCAGTCCAGGTCTGACATGGTGGCTCCATGGAATCATCAGGGACCCCAGGCCTCTGTCTTTCTCTTCTGCTGTCCTCCTAATGTGGCTCCTCAGGTTACTTCAAGGTCAATTCATGGCCCAGGATGGCTGTCAGAGTTGCAGCCATGTTGCCTGCATTCCAGGCAAAAGGGCAGAAGAAAAGTTAACTCCCTGCCTTTTAAGGCATCTGCCCAGAAAGCCCTTCTAGAATTAGCCCACATTTACTCACACAGACTCGCCTTCCTGCAAGGAAGCCTGGGATCTGTAGTTTTTTTTCCAAGTAGGCACATTTTCCAGGTTTCTATTGTGAAGAAAGAAGGAGAGATTCCTTCCTGGGAAGCCGTCAGCAGTCAGCTGCATTTCTGAATCTCTCTGTGAATGTCTGTTCAGCGTTTTGTGGAAGCTATCTCAAATACTTTGTAGGAAGGATAAAGGTGTAAATAAACACCAATGCAAATATCAGTAAATTAAAACATACTGTATCTTGTTATTTGCTACTCTGCCTTTCTGTTATTCTTTTTTTTATTAATTTCTCATTTATACATATACTGAAAGTGTGTATTTTGAATTTTCAGTCAATACAGACTTATCCAAGGCTGCCTTAGATAAATTTCTCAAGGGGTTGGATATTCCATGCCTACGGGGACCATTCAGGTACCATCAATGTTTAATTCGGCCAGGGGTCAGTGTTGAGGACCATGATAGGGAGTGGTGGGGACTGTGGCAACCTGGAGAGAGCATGGCCTGCGTAGAGGGGGCAGCCCCACTCAGCTTCATTCCCTGCTGCCATGTGAGAATGCTGGCAAAATCTTGCCAAATCTTCTGATTTTTTTTTTTTTTGCAAGAGAAACCAGAAATCCAGATTTTTATCTGAAAATCTGGTGTTTATAACTTGGAAGCTAATAAATTCAGTTTTTTAAAGTGCCAGCCAAATACAACACTGCCCTGTGGGCTGCCAGTCTAAGATCTTTGATCTGGCACATCCCTGATTGTTTAGTTGGCAGCCGAGCCCTGGAAAGGTCAAGTGGCTTGTGATGCGGCTGGATACATCACTGTTTAGTCCCCACCTCAACAAAGCCTGGTCCTCTGTGGCTAATTTGTCTCAGAATAGGAAGGAATAATCAAAAATTGAAGTTGAGCAAGGCTACTCTGAAGGTTAATTGAATCTCCTCTTTAACTGGCTTTTATTTTCCTTTTAAATCATTTTGGTGTGCTGGAATCGAAAAAAATTGGCCTTGCATACCAACCCTCCTATTTTACAGCCGTATGACTTTGAGCAAACTTTTGATGTCTCATTTGTGGTTTTCTGTACCATCCATTTTCTTTCTTGTTTCTCTCTTTTACTTTTCCTACTTTCAAGTAGCACAGCATAGGAGGATTCCTGGAGCCTGATATGAATCTTGGTTTCTCTGCCTGCTAACTGTGTGACCTTGGGCAAGTTACTCAAGTTTTCTATGCCTCAGTTTCCTCATCTGTAAAATGGGGATGATGGTAGTTCCTACCTCAGAGGTACTACTAAATGCATTAGTATATGCAAAGTCTAAAGAGCAGAGCTTGGCACATAGAAAGTGCTATAAACACTGGCTCGCTCTCTCTCCCCCTTTCTCTTTTTTGTTTCCTCTGCTTCTTTGGAAGCCATAGATCTTCAGCCCAGTGGGCCCGGCTGTGGTTCCCCGTCTCACACTGAGCAGCCTCCAGATGCCCCCTGTATGGACAAGACCCTGCAGGTGATTCGGCTCCCCAACCCATGACTTTCAGTTCTCTTCTGTTTCTGAAACTACAGTTTTTGAGCCCATCTGTGCCCTTTTACTTTTCTCAGCTCAAGTTTTTCTTCTGTCACTGCTGTATGTTTGGAAGGGATGGAACAAGTCACCTGCCTGCTGTCTTGACATAAACCTGGCTTGAGCTATTTCACTGGTCACACAGAGATGGTACCTGTCAGGCATGTCTGAAGATTCTGTTATGAGATAAAGGGGAAAAGCGGGGTCAGTGTGCTTTAGCCAGAGTTCTGAACGCAGCAGGTAACTCGTCGTGCAAACCACAAAGTACCTCTCGGTCCTTGGATTCACAAAGGCTTCCCCCAGCAGGTCCGTCCAAACGGCCAAGAGTGTGTCACACATGTTAACTAAAGAAATTGTCTTTTTCCCTAAAGATGTTGAATGCAGAAAAACTTTGACTGTGCTTATATTGCCATTAAATTGCTTCCTTCTCAACCTTAAAAACATCATCATCCAATCTTTCCAGCTTTTAGATTAATTCCAAGAAGAGATCTGCCCTGACCAGCCCAGCCACACAATTGACTCTTCAAGATCAGTTCTTATTGGCAGTGGAGAGGAACAGGCGACACAGGTATGTATTGCCAAGACATGGGTTTTTGCTTCTTCTCCCCACCTTCCCTTACATTAGTTAAGTACAAGTCGGGAGGGAGGGACTTACTTTATGTTTTTAATTCAATTAGGCTTCTCTAGACTGGCCCGGAAACTGGTAAAGCCACCCAGCTCATTCCTCTGCTCTTTGTAAGAAAGGGGTCAAGAACGATGTCTATTTCAGTTCCTTATCACCAGCATCAAGTCAGAGAAGCTGGAATTCCTGCTAGATTTTGGTTTGGGCCCTTCCCTCACTACACTTAAGAATCCTTATTAACAAGCTATGTCATCTTGGATATTGGTTTCTCATCGGTTTGGCAAGCATGGGTGGCAGGGCTCTGGAGAGATGAGGACATGGGCCACGGGTTGAACCCGTGGAGCATCTTTGAGTGTGGTGCTGTGTACTTTTTTAGGTCACAGGCCCCTTGGAGAATCTGACTAAACCTGCAGATCCTCTCCCCAGAAAACTGTACATACACACACCCTTTCATGTATGATTTCAGGAGGTTCCTGGACCCCAGGATCCCATAGGGAACCCACAGACCCCAAGTTAAAAATCTTTGTTTTAGGGGTTTATAAATAGCCAGCTTTGGGGGGACATGGCCCCAGGAGTGAGGTGACATGTCCCCAGAAGTTAAGTTTTAAGGAAATCATCAGTTAATAAAGGCTCAAAGGTTCATACGGCTGAAAAGCATATTCTGAGGTCCAGCCTTGATTCTAAATTATGCCACATAAATTTTTCAAAATTATTTTCTTGCCCGGATGAGGAGTTAAGGAACTGGGATCTCTGATTGCCTTTCCTCACTGAGTTGGGAACCCCTGCCAAAGGTCATCTGCAGTGCTTTTGGGTCCAGTGTTTGCCAGACTCACCTTGATTTTAGAAAAGGGCTTCTGAGACCTCCCTGGCCTGGCTGTAGGTCTCAAGGGAGTTCATGTGGTTATGCCCCAAACATGTTTTTGAGAGACTGCTTTGTCCTGTCTGTTCTGTCTGCACTGCTGGCCACCAGAGTTCCCGTGCTGACTGTTTTTAGCAGAGGCTACTTGAAACCATTCCAGGGGAAGCTGTTGCCATAGCTACCGTGGCTGCCAGAGTTACCATTTTCTCCTCTTTGTTAGCTTGTGGTTTCCCTGACTTCTAGGGTAACAGCTGATGTTCTGTTTTTCTGCCGTGCAGCAAGGAAAAGACTGGATTTTTGTTACTTGTCGACATTTGCTTGTATATGTTTGGTGGGGTTTGGGGGTGTGTGTGTGTGTGTTTTGTGTACAAGATAAAGCTACCTAAAAGAATGAAAATCCAGATATGCATATACATTTTCTGTACTCCAGTTTTTACTTTTGGTCTAGCAGTTGAATTTGGTTCACTTTTAGTCCAATTTTGGACTAATGGCTACAGTCAGGTGCCTTCAGTGGGGGAAAAAATTGGCCAAATTCCATTTCACACTGTCTGCCACCCTCAGGAGCAAGGACCACTGGGACCTGGGCTGAGTCTGAACTTGACTCCAGCACCAGAGCTGCCTCCATGGGGGCAGATGGCTGAGTCAGGCCCTTCCAGCTCTGAAAACAGAGGTGGGGCCAGCAGGCAGTACAGCCACACCTCGTGGCAACAGCAGCCCCACCTCACGTCTCTGTCGGAGGCTGTCAACCCAACACCTCACGCACACCTGGTGCACCAGGTGCGGGTTAAGTCTACAGAGATTCGAGGCTGCCTGTTAACAGAAATAAAAGCAGGCCCTCCCGGTCCCACTCGTACCTCTCTGACTGGACTTCTTTCTCCTGCTCTTAGCGCAACACTATTCTCAGTATTTTCCAGTTTGCTTATCTTAGAAATAAATGTTCATAAGATTAAAAAAATAACACTCAGCCCAGTTTATCAATGCCCAGCACCGTTTGTGATTTGGGCTGTTGCCAGTTTGTTGGCGGCTCTAAGGCGCCAATGGGAATCTGCCTGGGTGGCTTCTGTGCACACATCTGGAGCATGACATGCCATCGTGGGCTTTGTCTCTTAGTGTGATGGGCTTTTCCCCTCCCCACATGCTGCTAAACCTAGACGTGTACCCCTGCTCCCTAGATCAAGATGAATGCCATGCTGGAGACCCCCGAGCTCCCGGCCGTGTTTGACGGGGTGAAGCTGGCTGCCGTGGCCGCTGTGCTGTACGTGATCGTCCGGTGTTTGAATCTGAAGAGCCCCACAGCCCCGCCTGACCTCTACTTCCAGGACTCGGGGCTCTCGCGCTTTCTGCTCAAGTCCTGTCCTCTTCTGACCAAAGAGTGAGTAGACCTCATACCCACCTCCTGATCTGTTTGACCTGTGCAGTGTTCAGCGAAGAACCTTCTCACAAGGTGGCCTCAAGGCATCTGTGTAAAGTGGTGGCATTGGTGTGAAAATAGCCACAGTCTCAGGAGGAGTCTGGCATTTGAATCCTGGCGGGTAGGAGACAGAATCAGATTTTTGTTGCCTGGAAACGTCCCTTTCTCCACGGTGTGGTGTCATCATCTGTGACAAGGACTTTGCAGAAAACAGTAGTCCTTTTTAGGTAGAGACAGAAAATTCGGACAGTATTCTAGCCCTTTAGCAAATGCTCTGTTGCCAATTCTAAGATAAAGAAACCCTCCTGACCCAAAATAATAAGTTAAAAAAAGCACAGGCTTATCAGTGGGATACTCTCCATCTGCCTTATTGAAAGCTATACTGAACTTTAGCTCAGAGAACCCCACTTAAAGAGAATGTTTTCATTCCGAGTGAACCAGATTTCCCTGCAGGAGCCCCAGGTCTATATTTTGGAGGTGGCAGGTGTGAGCACTGCTTCTGACAGAGGAAACCATCATTGTAAAACAAAGGAAACCTGCATTCCACGGACACATACTGTTTTCAGGAGAAGCGTTGTGAAATTTTCCCCCATTGACGTCTCCTGAATAACTTCGTCTTCCTTCAGGGCTGGGGCCGAGCCTCTCACTTGAAGCATTCCATGCTCTCCCGGATCTGACTTCATTCCTCCTTTCTCATCATTGCTCCTTCACCTCGCTTGTGCCTCTTCAAGCTTATTTCCTTCTGCTAGGTCTGCCTTCACAGACAGAAGCTGCTCGGAGAGCTTTCTTATCCAAACTGTGTCCCCTGAGCACCTAACAGGGTTTCTAATACCCGGTGGACAGTAGCAGAAGCACTTCCCTCTATCCCGGTATAACCTCTCACCCCCTCATTTGGGTGAATGATTTTCTTCTAAGAGCAAACAGGCAGCACAGGCATCTGAGAGTTTGGGCTCTTGCTTTGCCCTATTTGGTTGTCTAGTTAATTTTTATATGCAGTTAGCCAAGGATGAAGAGCAGTGGACTGTGGGTGTTTGGGGTGTTTGTGTACAGTTTGCTTATAGTTGTAACAATAATGCCATGACCCCCCAAAAAGTGACTGTCGAGTTGAGAGAGATATAACTCAGTCATATTGCCTAACACCACGTACAGTAGAAGTATCATCATATTGGGTTTGGAGCCACCCCTGCTGAGGGGACTTTACATTACAGTAGGTTCCACAGTCATCAGACAAGCGCATGGTCTTCTTATTAAGCATGTTTGCAGTGAAAATCTCCTCCCTAAAGAGTCTGCACAGAATCTGTATGTTTTCAAAATTGTCCAGCATTTTTCTTCAGTACTTAATTTAGATAATTCACTCATCTGGACTGGCAAGGAACCTTTGCAGCTACTTTCAGATTGAGGGGGACCCTGCTAGACCCAGATCCTGGGTCTTCTCTCATAGAGAGCTTTTGAAAACCAAGGCATTAAAAGCCCTACAAGATTATAGACAGATGAATACAAGTTTCCAGCCAGCATTGGTTCCTGAGTAATTAGAGGAAGCCCTGGGGAGACTGCTCCTGTGCAGGCTCTGGAAAAATGTCACACAAAATTTGATTCTATACTAATTGTACAAAGTGTTAGAAAAAAAAAAAAGCTGATTTTGGCAGGTTTTTGTTTTTTTTTTTTTTACCTCTTCTTTTCCTTTGAAATATAACCCAGAAACATAAGTCTGATAGTTTCTCTTTGCCTTTTCCCCTTCCTGGCACACTTTCTTGATGAGCCTATGGCACTGGCCTGACACCACATGATCTCTGTTGCAACGGCCCCCACCCACCCTCCTGGTATGGAAGTGCGTCCTTGGTTGCAGAGTCTCCTTGGGACCCCATGGCTCTGGCCAACCCCTCAGCCCCTACATTAACCAGTGGCCACCCCTCTTCCTAGTGAAACCCAAATTAGGGAGGGTGGAAGTCAGCCTAGGCTAAAGGCAGAGCTGAGGCATGTTTAGGACTCTGCCATGGATTGAAGGTGGCTGTGAAGGGACAGATTCCCCATAAACTATGTAATTCCAAGACCTGTGCCGTCAAGCAGAGGACCAGCCCTCATAGAGCGCGCTGTAACATGCTTAAGCAGCTAAATGTTTTCTGACTTGATTGTGACAAACGATTATTAAAGGGCAAAAGGACTCACTTTTTCCCCATCCATCTTTTAACTAACTTCTTTTTTTTTTTAATTTAGAGTCTAATTGGGGGAAAAACTATCCTGCATTCATGTCACGTTATCACCAAAATGTTTTCCTGTGACTCTTGCACATCACCGCATTTAAAATTTTGAGTTATCTCTCAGAAGTGTTATGCTGTTGAGTCCTCTTAACAACTTTGAGGTTGGATTCATTTTTCCTCTCATTTTGAGGATGTATCAGAAAGGGAGACTGAACTCAAGTCTGACCCCCGAACTGGCTTCCATCTTTTCCACAGGGAGGGGGACAGAGACCTTTCTCAGGGTGCAGGTGAGAGACGTGGGGCAGAGAGCAGTAAGGGGCCAGCCCACGATGAGTCCTTAGCAGGACTGGCGCCAGAGTGGCCTTCCGATTCCTGTAGGACCCTTGTTCTATTTTAATCACTCTGTCGGAAGCCACTGTCCTTGATGTTCTTTCTCTGGGTGGCAGAGATCTGTAACAGCCTCCCATATATCTGAAGCTGAGGGCAGGAAACACATCTGTTAGGGATAAAAGTGCTTCTCCTGGGACTTTGAAGATTTTTTTTTTCCTAGAGGAAGCCTATCTGCCACCTTCATAAACAATCATCTAGGCTAGAAATTTCAGTTAATAGCTTTACAACAAGCTGATGTGTTACTCAGCAACCCTGACTGCAATCGGCCGGTTATTACAGTTTATGTGCGGAATCAGAACATAACCTCTTGCTGTTCTCGTATAGAAAAAAAGTTGGTGTAAGGTGAACACTGAAAACATGTTAGGAGAAGAGGGATTTTTTTCCCTCCTTTCAGCTTTAAAGTCAGTTTCTAAGTCTGTTTTGAGATCATCTATCCAGAGATACATTAGAAATGAATCTTTCAATTCATTTCAAAGAGGAAAACTTGTCTTAGATGGGATGATGCGTCTCTTGTTCACTTAGCAACAGATCAATATTTACCTAGTGATTCTTTTTTCTGTTGTTCTCAGGAGGTGTTTGCTTTCAGTGAAACAAGCAGACTAGAAGCTCATATCAGAATTATGAGAAAATCTAGATGATGATACAGATCTCCATTTTTTTTCCTGAAGAAAAAAATTGAATGTATATTCTTTTATTTTTTTTGAAATGGAAAATAAAGTGAAGCACACAAAAGTCACCTATAAATCTCCTTCTCAGAGAAACATACCATTAGTACTTTGGTCATCGTCCCTGTGGGGTTTTTTCTGCTGCATATACCTTCCCCCAATAAAATCAGTGGCGTAGGCAGCATTTAGTAACCTGCTTTAACCCTTAGCATGCCATGGACATTTACCCACATTACTCCATTATCTTCTAACATTTGATTTGATTTTTAACAGCTTCAGAATTCTGTAAACCATTCACATTTCCTAATGGCTATTGGCAGTAGTGGTGTGGAGAAAAAGCCTTGAATTGAAATGTGGATTAGGATGCAAACCGAGGTCGTCTTCTAAACTAGCCACGGAACCCTGAACCAAGCAACAGGCCCTTTGGTCCTTGGTTTCCTTCTATGTAAAATGAAAGAGGCAGCTCTCCTGCAGTGCCCTTCAGCACTGACATCCCCCGAGTCTAGGACCACTGCCTTGTCACCACGCATTGGAAGAGTTTCTTAGAGGAAGGACCCTGGGGTTGGGGGCCCTGGCTACAAGGTAAGGACAAGAACCCAAAGAGAAGGGTTTTCTTGTGTATCTGCCCTCTCCTAACTCTTCTCATCCCCCATGCTCTAGGACGAGGGGACATGGGCTCCCTTGGGCTTTTGTTCTTTTAAGACCCTTTTTGACCTATTGTTTACATATAGTAAAATTCACAAGCCTTAAGTATACAGCTCAGAGCCTTTTACAAACATATTCACCTGTGTAACTGCCACTCCCTTGGGCTTTATAGGGCTGTCCGGAGTCTGACTCTGACCCACCCATCTGTCAAGAACCACTTGAGTTGGATTCCTCAAGCAGTCCAGCACCCAGGGCATTACAGTGTGACCCCAGCCCAGCCTCACCACCCACGGCATTCTCCCATGGCCCATTAAGTGCCTGCGCCTGAGGCTCTCACCCCCAGCTCCCCCAAATCCCTTCTTTCTCTCTCCATCAAAATGTCTCTTATCCTGTATCTAAGTAGCTTCTATTCTGAGAAACCTTCCCTGACTTCCTCCCACTCCTCTTTGGTCAGAACGAGCCCCTCTCCCATCCTCCTACCCATGCCCCCCCAGCATGTATCTTCTGTGTCCATTTAGCACAATTCATCCTGTTCTACAGGGATTTGTATCTGTCTCTTTTCTTCATCAGTGAAGTACATGGACCCCAAATCAAAAGCCATACTCTCGACCAGACGGAACAGGATCCCTAGCGGTTCCAAATCTTAAATGTGCTGTTCTGTCTCTTGTTTTCCATAGACAGGTGAAGATGTGAGATGTTCCCATTTTGGCGAATGCCATGTGTTTGAGCAAAAGAAACCACACTGTCTCCAGCTTATGCTGTCAGTGCTGCTCCAGGGTACTGCTACTCCAGGGAATCAGGTGTACCTTTGGCTCTGTTCAAATTTTGTTTATTAGGAAGTCACTATGCTGTTTCTGAAAGAAGATGGATTGATTGTTTGGTCTTAAATTAGGGCAACCCCAGGTAGATGCTTTAAGGTGCAGTTTGCAGCCTCTGCCCTTCCCTTGGGCCTCGCTGAAGTTTCCATCACCAGGTCCTGGTTAGAAAGCAAAGATGGGTAGCAGGTGGCCCATCTCTGGAAGCCTTCTATTATAATGTACATATTCCCTGTGGGAAACCAGGCTTCTGCTTTTTCGTTCATTAGCAGGTTTGTGGGTGTGGATCGTGGTACAGCTAAAGATGAAGGCATTTAGGAGGAATATGATGGAGTGCTAAGCTAGTAGACAAGCACAAAAGCAGAGAGCTGAGGTGTTTTTACTGGACGCAGGAGACACTTGTGAGCCCCTACAGGGTCTGGAGAAGGGAATCAGTTTCTCAGCCACATGCTTGTGGGTTCTCTCTTCCCCAGAGACAGAAACATAACAGCTTTCTTCTGCAACCAGCTGCTACCAGGATTAATAAGAACTGGATGTTATTGTTCTCCGTGGGTTTGAGAGAGACCTGAAACTTGGAGAAGAGCGTCACACCCATTCCAACACCAAGTCAAAAATAGGAGTTGACTCACCTATCCCGTGGTGCTCTCTCTGAGCATTTCCTCTTTGAAGTTGCTTCAGACACTCATCAGAGAATGGCAGAAACCCCGTGACCTTTCCATAGATCATAATGGGTTCATCTTCTGTGGTTTTTCTATTTCTCTCCTCACTCGCCAGAGTATGAACTCCAGACAGGAATCCTATTGAAATGTTGTTCCCATCAGAATGAGTCCAGATCTTTAGTTTCCTGCCAGTAGTCATCCATTACTCTTGGTTAATTAACATTTGAGGCTCTACTTCTCTGAGACTTCATTGTTAGGAGGTATTGAAAAAGGATCATTTTTTTAAAAACTTTTTCATTGTAGAAATTTTCTAGGGGCACTTTTTTGTTGGTTTCTGTGCAACTCTGCTTCCTAATTATTTCTGATAAGTCAGAGCAAATCTACTTTTGATTTTTCTCTCAAATAATACCAATTCCCTCTCTATTGCAGTCATACATATTCACTTCCTAACAGTAATTTTCATTTTTCTTTTCTTTGTCTCAAATAAAGGCCTGATCCTATATATGTAAGTACATATACGTATATGTATATATATGCAAGATAGACTATTTTGTCCTAGTGTACCAAGGACATATTAAATAATTAGAAGTACTCTACAGAAATGCATGAATTCACATCGCTCTGACAGTGCACTATATGGAGTTACTTTACTGATCTGAAGAGCAAAGGACTCAGTATGTAAACTCCTCTTCTGCCTCCCATTTCCTCTCTTGCCTCCTTTTTATTTTACTGTCTGTTTGCAGTGGCAGTGCCAAAGGGGAGGCTAGGGCAAGGGTCTTGGATATGGACAATTGGTGTTTTCTGAGTCTTAAGTAAAACACCATGCAAATGCAGCTTTGCATACTCCCTTTCAGTCAGATGGCCACCCCTAGGCACCTCCTGGGTAGAAAGTCTGGAGCCAGCACAGCTTATTTATAGTGAGTTAAAGTTGAAAAGAATTTCATTATCTTGGGCTTAAATTCTTAATTCCATCTTGCTCACAGAGACATTCCAGATCAGATTTAGATCCTTTCCTCCTTGGCTGAACACTAAAGCTTTGTCCTTTTTATAGGATAATCTCCTAATTGCCAAGAATCTTAATTCTATTGACCTCATTTTACCCATTTTAAGAACTGTGCAAATATTTCCTTAGATGCTTGTGTTAATGGTTTACCCATTAACAATCGACAAGTGGATCTGTAGCACTCCAACATACTTATTATGTAGGCACCAGACCTTCAGAGCACCTTTGTTGGGAAACTTCCATTGCAAGAGACTTCTTGAAAGATAAAAGACCTAAAATAGTCTTTGCGGAAACTGATGATTGATAGTTAGCTTCAGTGAGGTCACATTTTCAGGTGACTTCATCTTAAAATTGCTTGTGTTTCTGATGACATGGCCCAAACCAAAACTGTCAAGGTGAGAAAGTTGAATTGCTAAACTTGGGATCCTGTCCTCTGTTGCTGGGCTGACCAAACATCCTGGTTTTCCCAGGGCCAACAGATTTCCTAGAATATGGGACTTTTGATGCTAAAACCAGGGAAGTACCAGACAAACGGGGATGCGTTGGTCACCCTCTGTTACTCACTGTTTTCTGCCATCAGATAGTGAGGTTTTTATAGGTGTGTGTTGCTTTAGCAGAACTTTCTAGAATATGCTTATCTGTATGGTTTTGTGATGCTCTCTTGTCGTGTGGACCGGGATGAAGGTTTAGTGCCTAAGTTGCTGTGAGCTGTCACAAGGGTGGAGTTGTTGACTTTTTGAGGAAATATTTTTCTGTTCTCATGCCATAGGAAAGGGCTGCTGTTTTAACAGGGCTAACCCACAGCCATCAACAGTGGCTTCTTTCAGCTTTTTGGAACTGTGTTCCTCTTATTGAAAGCTCCAGGGCAGCTGCATCATTTCCTTCCGTTTACATTTCTGCTCAAAAAGCAGGGTCTGCATTTTCCCAGTAGTTTTCTCATTAACCAGGAGAGTCTGTGACTTTGTTTTCTCCTTCAGTGTTACTCTTACCATCAGCAGGCTGTTAGGTCAATCAGAGTAGTTTATAATAGTTAAGTATGTCATAAACATCCTTAACCCCTAGATAGCTTATATTTATTTTTTAAAATACAGGTTACATTCCCGTGAAAAGACTCCCCCAGCCACCATCCAGTTCCCTTCAACCAGTGTTTCCAGTTTCTTGACTATTTTTCCAGACATATTTTATGCGACAACAATTATGCACACACACACACACACACACTCACACATACTTCTTTTCCTTTTATTGCACAGAGTAGCATGCTGTATACTCTTCTGTACTTTGCTTTTCTGTATGAAATACCGCTGAGAGATTCATCCATATGAATGTAGGAATAGCTTCCTCCATGTATGTCTTGGCTACATGGGATTCCATAATGGACCATCATTTGTTTAATTAGTCTTCTGGAGGGAGGTTTCATTTATTTCTAACCTTTTGCTTTCACAATGCTGCAACAGATAGTTTTGCATTTGCATCATAATGTACACGTGTCTGTGTAGGATAAACTCCCAGAAGTGGAATTGCTGGGTCAAAGAGGATGTGCACAAAACATTGTGTTAACAGTGCCCTCAAGCCTGTCCCCACAATCACCGAGAGAATGAGTGCTGTTTCTCCCAAACCTTGCTAAGGGTTCTGCTACTCTTTGACATTTGCCAATCTGATAGGTAAAAAGTATTCTCTCACTGTGGTTTTAATTTGTATTTCTCGTATGGAAAAAGCTGCGCATCCTTTTTACATTTAAGAGCTATTTTTATTTCCTTTTCTCTTAACTGCCTATTGGTAGCCACTGCCATTTTTGTGATGGTTGCTGGTCTTTTCAGAAGCATCTGAGAGAGCTCTTTATGGACTAGGGAGATTAGCCCTTTGTGGTATGAGTTGCAAATATTTGTTCTCCGTTTGTCATTTGTCTTGTGACTTTGCCCAGGGTAGTATTTGCCATGCAGAATTTTTTTTTAACATTTGCATAGTCAAATCTTTGGATCATTTCTTTTGGGTTCTGGGATTTCTGTTTTCCTTAGAAAGGTCTTCTTCATTGTACAATTATTTTAAAAAACCCAAACTTTCTTGCGGCACGCGTATGCTTTCATTTTCTCTTTTGAAATGTTTGATCTCTCTTGAATTTGTCCTGGTGTGAAGTGTGGCTCCAACTTAATTTTTTTCTGGATGGCTACCCATTGCCCAACATCATTTATTGAACAAGCCATCTTTACCCCATTTACTGAAATGCCACCTTTTTCTCCCACTAAATTTCCTGGATGTATTTAGGCATTTTTCCAGTCTGTTCCATTCTGTTGATAATCCTGAATATATACCATTAGCAGATGTGTAGCTTTTTAGTAAGTTTTACTGTGGGCAGTAGAGCTGGTGCTGGTACCCCGTCACTACTCTTCTTTTCATAATTTCCTTGGCTATTACAGCTGGTTCATTTTTCCATATGAACTTTAGAATGCTTGTTTAATTACAGATATGAAAATTCTGTTATTTTCTACTGCATCTCTGTTACATTTATAGATAATTTAGGGAGAATTAGCATGTTTGCAATGCTGAGTTTTCCAGTGCAAATTCATTTGTTCGTCTTCTGAGCTGTAAAGAGCATTATACACTTTTGTACTTATCTCCTTCTCATGACCGTGAGTTCCCTGGGAACAGGAATAGAGCCAGGTTTTGAGTGTGGGGTATTAGTAATGATAGATATAATTACTGACAAAGAAGCGTATTTTTCATTAAATATTTTAAGAACCCATCTTTTTTTCTAACGTCATTGTTCTTACGTCATTGTGGATTCTTTTCTGCACATCAAAGAAAGGCAAGATATGAGCCGAGGTTGAATGTTAACATTTTAATTCTTATAGTAATCTCTTGGTTTAAGTGCTCTTAAAAGGGCATTTCATGTAGATAATCCAGAACTTCACATTTAACTATTCTAGTACTGCCCCCCCCCATAGGAATAGTATCAGGTATGATGTGATAGTTCAGCTCTCATCTTCCCTGCTGCTCAGCCCCGGCCTGAGGTGATGTTGGCCTGGTGTTTGCCAAGAGTGGTTGAGCAAAGTGCAGACATCTACATGCATGTCCTCCAGGAAGGAGAGGGGTGACCATGGAGACAGGGACAAAACAAAGGTCCTGTTTGGTCAGCATAGGCAATTTTTTCCAATCCCTGATTTAGCAATAAGAAAGGTGAGGTGGCGGAGGGCAGTGGGGTATAGTTTAGCATCTTGGGTGCCAGACTGTGATACAGTCTCCTAGCGAAGTAACTAGTACTTGACTGCCTCTCGCCAGGACTAGTTCTTTAATGGACGGCACTTGTCAGTGGAACCCTAGAGCCTCGTAATAAACTACAAGCCCACGTAAAGCATTATGTCAAAACCAGGTCGCACTATACATAAGGAGAGAGGACTGTGCCTCCTTCCTTCTGTGTACAGAGGACTGTGACCAGTGCTATACGCAGTTTGTGAACAGGAAGATAATTGGATGTGATATATTTAACATCTGAATACAATTCTGAATAGCTTTAACTGGTTTTCTTTGAACTTTAAAATTGAGTTTATTTTTCCTTAAAGCAAAAAAGTGTGGTTTCTTTTTAAGTGGTTCTGTTGTAACTTGTCCTCGCTAACATTCATGTTTCGCGGCTTACACAGCCACACGATGGGTCATAGATGCCCCGGTGTCCTGTACTTAGAAACCAGTTACAGGAGCGGAAGATGATTTCTCTATCAGTTCCTCAGACCACTTGGGTCATTTTGGAGGAAACCAAACAGCCTCTGCCTTGGAATTTTCCTGTGCATAATCCTGCAGTTCAGGAATAGAGCATCTAGCAGCAACAGTGAAAATGTACTGGGTGACAGCTGGGGAGAAGCAGTTGCCTCTGGTGGGGAAAAATGCTGTGTTCAAAGCGTATTTCCGATGAGCCTGTTAATGGGTGTTGGGGAAGCTGAATAAGCTACTTGCCATTTTGAGATAAAAGGCCCAAGATGTTTGTTTCCAAGGCTAATGATGTCTCCCAGCCTCAGCCTTGCCTCCACACCAGCACTGGTGTGACATGGTGCAGGATCTCCTCCACATCTTGGCCTCCTGCAAAGAAGGGGCTCCCGGGGGGCTGTGTCCTAGTGGAGGAGGGTGAGGCCCAGTGGGGTGGGCTCACAAAAGACCTGCTGGCTTCAGGTCAGCTAGGCTGGATGATGGAAGAGAGGCCACAAAGGGAACCAAAGGGGTCTATGGTAGGAGCAGCAAGATTCCTGGGTTCAAGGTCAATGAAGGGGAGGCTCTGACAGTTCAGGGTCCAGGATAAGCGTCTACAAAATGTTCCCTAAACTCCAAAGGGTTCTGCCCCTTCCCTGCTTCCTCACCTCTGTGTGCACACAAGGTTGTGCACGTACATGCACGCGCGCACACACACACATATATGAAGGCCTGAGTCAGTTTTCTGACTTCTGGAGCTGCCACAAAGCTTTGCTCCCAGTGTTCCCCCCACCCCACCCCCCGACCGCTGATTAATTTATTCTCACTCATTAAAGTAGGATGAGACTGCTTCCCCAAATCAGACACCTCTCCCCTTTCCAGAAGCCACTCCAACCTCTTGTGCTCACTCACAGTCATGACTCTGTTGGGTCTCATTATCTTTGGGGAGAGATTCAGAATGAGTTTATTAACATTCTGGCCTCATCGTGAAATAATCAAATGTGAATAATAAATTAATTACCCTCCAGATGGATCTCCTGCAGAAAAAAAAAAAAACGTCACTAACATAAAGGAGTTGGTTGCAGTTGTGAAAAACATGTAAAATCAAAGAAATGTTTTTTGTTTAAAGTATGTGAAGAACACTGAAGAGAAGTTCCAACAAATTCAATTATCAGTTTGGAGAAACATGATTTGATATAACATTCTGACAGTTGATCAGACAGGAAAGAACAGACGCAAAGATGTTTAATTGTTTTAATTTACAGTTGAGGGAGCTGATGAATCTCCTAACCCTAATAAGAAAAGCTCTGGACAGAAATCAGATATCTGTTGCTAATCCTGACTTTGTGATACCAAGCCAATCAAGACTCTGTTTTTCTCATCTGTAAAATGGGGGTGATACAATCGCTCAGAAGTGTCGTGAAGATTCAGTGAGAAATGTGACCAGCCCAGTCCCTGACTCAGATTGGATGTTCAGAAACTTCCCCACTCTTGGAGAACCTTAAACCCCCTGTCTTAGTCAGCCTGGGCTGCTATAACAAAATACTGTCGACTGGGTTGTTTAAACAACAGATATTTATTTTTCATAGTTCCAGAGGTTGGAAAGTTCAAAATCAAGGTGCTTGCCGATTTGTTTCCTGGTGAGGGCCCTCTTCGTGGCCTGCCGATGGCCACTTTCTTAGTGTGCCCTTGTATGGCAGAGAGAGAGAGAAAGAGAAAGCTCTGGCCTCTCATCCTCCTCTAAGGACACTAATCCCATCATGGGAGCTCGACCCTCACAACCTTATCTAAACCTAAATACCTCCCAAAGGTCCCACCTCCAAAAAACATCACGTTGGGGGAGGGGGGAACATATGACACAAACATTCAGTCCTTAACACTCCCCATCATGTACTGGGTTAAATCGGTACTTCTTAGCCACGTGATCACATCTCCCCATAACATCATCCCATCCTGGCCTTCTGACCCCATTGCCCACTCCTCCTCTCTGTTGCAATAGTCGTCTGTGTATTCCTCATGTGCTCCCACCCCCAGGTTGTGAACCCTGCAAGGGCAGGCGCTGTGTCTTGCTAATCTCTGGATTCTATTGACAACATGTAAGAGCCAAAAGAAAACATACGCAGAGGCAGGCTCAGTCCTGATAATGTCTTTGGTTGGGTCCCAGATGCCAGCCACGTGCTCCTAGAGCCATTCCTGGTCCATGTGGTCACTCTCCAAACAAATCTCTTGGTTAGAGTAAAGGTCATCTCTCTTGTCAGTGGACAAATATTTTTCCTGAAATGGAAAAAAAAAAATTTTTTTTAACCTGAGGGTATGCTTTGAGCAGGGTGGAGGGCCTCTTGAGAAGGGCTTTCTCTGTGGAAGCTGAGGAGCCATCCTGAGCCCATGTCTCCCAAGAGTCCCAGCACCTGCCCTGAGCCCAGCCGGCGTCTCAGCTGAAGGCCAGCAGAGGACATCATCGGCCACTCAAAACCGAGCTTGTCAGGAGAGAAACTGGAGCAGCTGTGAGGCAACGCCCTGTGGGCCTGACCAGAGGGAGCTTTTCTCTTGGGAGGGCTTCCCGGGACGACGTAACCCCCCTGCTTTCTGCCCCTGTCACTGAGGTGTCCCTTCGGGCTTGGCTCTTTGCGGACATAGAGGGAAACCAAGGAGCAGGGTGTCAATTGACAGAGCCGCGCCTGTGGAGTGAGCCACCTGTGCTGAGAACAGAGGCAGGGCCTGTGCGCTCGTTGGGCTTCCCACAACAGATGCTGACATTCGGAAGTCACAAACTTCTTGAGGAGGCAGCCACTCATCTTGCCGGATGACCTTTTAAACTTCGAGAGTGAGTTCTAGGTGAATCCCAGAGGTGCTGTGGATGCCTAGGGGATTCCTGCAGGCAGATTGCTCTGTGCTGGGACTTCCTTCTTCTGCCCAGTGCCTGGAATTTAGGCAGGGGGTAAATTAAATTACTATTCTTTTCAAACATTACATGTTTAATTCTTACCCTGATCCTCTTTCTCATATTCAGTGGAGGTGCATCATATACAATTTAACTTGTACGGATTCAGCTCTTTACACCAAGAAAGGCACACACACCCACACACGTGCACATACACTCACTTCCTTGGTGCAGGCCCTCATTGCCTGTGAGCTGGGAGTCTCTCGTCCCCTCTGGCAGCCACGGCCTGTGTGCCTCTCCTGCAAGAGGGAGCGTCTTGCTGCACCTGGCATTTAAAGATTTGGGCTTTTTTTGTTTACAACACAGCCCTAACCTCGGGCCCCCAATGCCATCTGTGTTTAACGCAATCCCAACCATCTGCCTGGCCCTGAAAGAGAGATGCCTGGGCTCAACTTACCGAGAAACAGTATGTTCCTTCCCAAAGGGTGTTCAGGGGGTGATGTGACTATAGTTGATAGTTTGACCTTTTAACTTGAGGATCAAGCTATGGGTGAGACACGACCCCACCATGCTAACAGAATGACCCTGAGGAGGAGAGAGCAAAAGTTAAAACAGGAGAATGGGTCACTGTCAAATGACCCCTTGGCCATGACTGTTGTGCTGGCCAAAGCCCCAGAGCGCGGTTGGAGTGTTTGCCCTTTCTCCTGTTTATTGCCAGCGCCTGGCTTGAGAGTCCTAGTTCGGTGTTCTTCAACGAGCGGATTTGTATCGGGAGTAACTACCAGGGCTTTCCTTGTTGCTGAGAAGCCGCTGTTTGGCCATAGCCTTAAAAATGGACAACTCTGGAACACACACATGCTAAATTGACATTTTTAAAGCTAGAGGCTGGCTGTTGACTGCGTAAGATATGTTAAGCCTCATTTACAATGGTTCTATAGATAACTAATATTTTTAAAGGATGACTAATTGTGTCATAGGAGGCTCTGGAATGAAAGCATCTATTTGTCCTCATCAGGCCTATTTTAGCATCCAGATAAGCACTGGACGCAGTGGTCAAGGCCTCAGTTGAAGTCCTAACTCTGCCCTTGATTAGCAGAGGGACCATGCCCAAGCCTTTAACTCCCTGGACCTCAGGGTCCCCACAGTTAACAACAGCTGCCCATTTCACAAACTTGTTATCAAAGGCCAATGGAATCCTGTACAAAAAAGGACTTTGAAAAACTGTGAAGTGCTTTAGCTAAATAAAATGTTCTGCGTTCCAAGAAGGAGGTAGATAAATTCATGGTGCTGGAGCCATAACTAGTACCTCTAATACTCTTGATTGCCTTTGGTAAAGAGCTTGAGGGAACATCCTTAATGTGCCCAAAGTCACTAAGGGAGAGGCCCCAGGTTTCACTCCAGGTGATGTTCCTTTGCTCTAGTAAGAGTCCAGTGGCCTTTGCCTTCACATGTGTCTCATCCGTGCAGATAACTAAAGCCCGGTAACTCTTTCCTCACATTCCCTTTTGCTCTGTGAAACCATGGGTCCTATCACTTCCTTGTTATGGAAGAGAGCAAGATTTCTCAGATGACATCCACGGATCTCCACAGCCCCTGTGTGGACCTTGCATTTGAGACTTTCTCTTCCACCCAGTTCCTTATTTTTTAGTTCATATCATCTCCTTTGCTGGCCCCAAGTCTTTTGTCTGGGTTGGGCTGGAAAGGAGGAGCATTCAGGAGTGGAGCTCTAGTTGGGTTCTAACCACCTGCATTCCCATTAGGAAGAGGCTTAGGAGAGGACATTTGGAATACAAATATTTTCATCAGAGTTATGCTAACATTAAAGAGTTTTAGAGAAATTATTTTCAGGAACAAATTGTATTGAGCCAATTTGATTCCATGATGATTTTAAAATATAATACAGTTAAATTTTATCTTCATCATGTTTGTTTTCTATTCAACTTTTACTACAAAGCATGGGATCAGTTTTTTGCCCATATTATATGTTACTGACCATAGCTGCTTCTCTAGAAAGTTCTCTTGTGGCTATTCTTCTCACCAAGACAAATTCTCTAGGTTAAGTTTTGCAAGTCTAAATGCTTGTGTGAAAACTGGATTCTTTTGTCAAAATTTAGACAGTACTAAATTATACCACATGCAGTTTTACCTGTTGCCAGTTTTATTCTAATTTGATTCTATCAGTAATAGCCGTTGTGAAATGAACAGGAGGCTATTAGTATGCATATGTTTATCAACTAGTTTATCTTTTAAATTGTGATTAATATTAGAGATAGAGACAGAAGTAGAGCTAAAGGGGAAGAAAGCCTAGAGTCAAAATGGCAGGGATGTTCAATATCATTAATCATTAGGGAAATGCAAATCAAACCACAAGGAGATGCCACTTCATACCCATGAGGACGGCTATAATAATTTTTTCTATGGAAAATAACAAGTGTTGGCAAGGATGTGGAGAAATTGGAACCCCTGTACATTGCTGGTGGGAATGTAATATGTTGCAGCTGCCATGGAAAACAGTTTGGAGGTTCCTCAAAATGTTAAGCATAGAATTACCAGAAGACCCAGAAATAACACTCCTTGGTATACACCCAAAAGAATTAAAAACAGGTATTCAATCAAAGACTGGTACATAAGTGTTCATATCAGCACCATTCTTAATAGCCACAAGGTGGAAGCAATCCAAGTGTCCGTCAACAGATGAATGGTTAAGCAAAATGTGGTATATCCATGTAATGAAATACTATTCAGCCATAAAAAGGAATGAAGTACTGATATGTGCTACAACATGAATTAACCTCAAAAACATAATGCCTGGTGAGAAATAGCAAGACCAAAAGCAGATATTGTATGATTCCATTTACATGAAATATCCGGACTATGTAAGTCCTTAGAGACAGAAAGCAGATTAGTGGTTGCCAAGGGTGGGGGTGGGGGTGGGGGATGGGAGAGAATGGGGAGTGATTGCTTAACGCATGTAGGGTTTCCTTTTGGAGTGATGAAATGTTCTGAAACTAAATAAAGGTAATGATTGCACGATGTTGTGAATGTACTATATGCCACTGACTTGTTTACTTTAAAATGGTCATGTTATGTGAATTTTACCTCAAAAAGACAGCAGGGGTAAATTGATGGGTTGTGCAAAGTGTGCTATTTTAAGACCAGTAAAGACCAGGAGTTATAAAAACTCTACTTTCCTAGATGTCTCCTTTAGAGAAAAAAAACTTTTTTAATATAAAATTTGCATTTACAGAGATGGATATGTGAGGAAAAAACACTAGGTAGCTTGTTTCTGATCTGCATTGTGTTATAGGTAAAGCAGATGCTTCAAAGTAGACACCTTTGAGAAGGATGTGAAATACTAAGAGTTGGGACCAGGTTTGGGGAACAGAGACAGAAAGAAAGAGGTGACTTTTAAAAGAACTAGAGGAAACTACATGGTTTGATGGGGCAGTGGGGTGTTAGGGGCACTGAAAAAGCCTCTTAAACTAAAGCCAAGTCCAGCTAAAAAGCTTGTAGGGGACATTTGTCACTTTCCTGCTGCCCAGCATCCATTCTTCTTCTCCAAGGACACACAGATTTCCTCTGGGGGAAGTTCTTCTCTCCGACGAATGTAGGTAGTGAATCAAGGTGTCCTGCCCACCTACTCTGAAATTCCTTTTTCTGGACACCTCATTCCTGGGACATTGACTCTTTCAAAGGGGTGATGCTGCAGACTGTGTAAAGGGCACATGCCTAGAGCAGCCCCCTGGTTTCCTTCCTGCCCCCTGCCCTCTTCAAGACTGGTTCTCCAGCCTCTTGTCCATTTGGTGAGCACTCCAGCATCCCTCTACAATAGTCCCTCCTTAAGTTAGTCAGAGTTGGGTTTTGTTGCTTTAACCAAAGCGTCCTGTTGGATACAAACTCAAAATGCCAAGGAGCAGCTGCTGATGGGCATTTGGTTCACTGGGAAGGACTTCCTGGGAGTCATGGTGGGAGGCTTAATCTCAGACAACATATCCTAAACACCTACTGTGTGCCAAGCCCTCGGCTGATTTGGTAGAGAGGTACTGGGGAAAATCAAAGGGAGTAACAGCTAAGCCAGCGTTTAAAAGCTATAAAGTGATTTGATCTACAACCAAGGGACCCAAGTCCCATAAGGAAGAATTGGTCGCCCACAGATTTAGGGCAAAGATGAGCATTAGTCAGCTTTTTTTCCAATTCTCTTTTAAATAGCCCAGCAACCATCTGTCTTTGCTCATGTGAACTCCATCTGCCCAAAGGCAGTGTGTACATATTTCTGTGTGTATAAGGAGGGGTGTGGGTGGGGAGGAGGTGCAGATTTTCCCTTGTGTTCTTTCCCATTGGGCAGTTCTGTTAGTAGAGCCAGATGTTGATCATAAATAGGTTCAGAAAATAAAGACATGCTGGCCTCTGTATTTTGTTGTGGTCTTCTAGCTTCTTTCTTAGTAATGAGCATTTATTAACCATGGACCACAGCACAACACTGGACAAAATACCATCTAGATAAGAAGTAGAAGACATCACTTCTGCTTTCTGGGAGTTAGGAGTAAAACATGGCCAGATGCTAACTCTAAGAATAGCTTTAAAAATGTAGAAATGCAGGCAAATTAGCATGGTAAAACCTGCGTATTGAAGCATGAAGCAATTTTACTGTCAGACATAAGTAATTGAATAATGGAGAGATACACCATGTTTCTGAATAGGACAAGTCAAAATTGTAAAAATGTCAGTTCTTCCCAAAGTAGTATATAAGTTTGGTGTATTTTCAATTTAAAAAACCCCAAATTTTCATAAAACAAGCTCATCATATAGTTCATTTGAAAAATAAAATGCCAAAAGTCTGCCAACAAAAATTTTGGAAAAGTAGAGTGAAGTGAGCCTTTACTGTCAACTCTCGAAATAGTCCATAAAGCCATGTTAATTAAAGTGGTGCCGTATTGGCACAAGAACAGACCAAGAAATCAGTGAACCAGAACAGAAAATGTAGAAACAAATCCAAATATTTAGTTGAGAACTTGGTATATATTTAAAATAGCAATTGAAATCAGTAGGGAAAGGATGGGCCATTTATGGTATAAGGACAATTAGCTGCCCGGAAAAAATGAATTAGATCTCTACTTCGCATCATTTACAAAAATAAGTGGATTTAAGGGTAATACATTTTTAAAAGCTATAGGAATAATGGAACGAAATATTGGAGAATATGTTTATAATTGGGTGTTGTAATAGCTCTTTTTATTTTTTTAAGTTTTAAAATATTTTTTATTATTAAACGTTACAAACGCCAAAAATGTGATATGAACACCTATGTGAACATCTTCTAATGTTATCAGATCTTATATTTAGCCATAATTGTCTCATATTTTCATTTAAATTATAAGATGTTACAGATACATTTGAAGCCCCTGGTATACCAATCTACAAACTCACTAGCCTCCCTTACTCCACAGAATAACCACTAACCTGAATTTTGATGTTCATCATTCACTTTCATATTTTTACTATTTTACTATATATATAGTAAATAATATATAACATATATTTATATAATGTTTTAAAAATCTCATGGACATGATAACTTATCTACCCTTTGGAACAGCTCCTTTTAAAACCAAATGTAAAACACAAAGGTTTTAACAGAAAAAAACTAACAAATTTAACCACAAAATATAAAAGTTATATAAAAGATAAATTTAAAATACACAATAGACTGGGAGAAAACCTTTCCAAAATATAATATATAAAGACAATATAGGAGTGATAAAAATAAAAACGGAAAAAGAAAAACATAATAGAAAAATGCACAAAGGCTATGAACAGAAAATTCACAGAAAAGAAATACAAATTACTAATAAACATATGTATCAGGGAAATGCAAATTCAGATAAGAAACTTTTTTTTTAACATAGGTTGGACAAACCTTAAGAAACAGAAATTGAAATGAAATATTCATTCTTTGCCTATCAAAGTGGCCAAAACTGTAAAAGATTGAAAACACCAATGATTGATGAGAATGAGGAAGACAGGTACTTCACTACATGATTGGTGGGAATGTAAATTAGTCCCTTTTTTGTGGGAGGCAGTTTGGTGATACTATAAAATTTAGAATGCATGTAGTTCTAGGTTTTATTTCTCAACCTCTAGGGCCCCTTCCATATTTCCCCTCATTACTGGGTAATCAAGACCCAGCTTCTTTATAACAAAGCACCAGGCTTCCGAGTAGGTACAGGCAGAAGCCGCCAGACCTCAGAAGGGCCAGATCTGCACAGCAATCCTCCCACCATGTTCTACCAGCCCAGATAAGTCGCAGGCCAGCCTAGACTCATGGCGGGTGGAGAGGTGTCTACCTCCTGATGGGAAGAATTGTTTGCAGGGACAGGAATAGGTGGAATTATTTGCAGCTGTATTTTCAGACAAACTACTGCATAGGTAGAGTAAAACATATCCCTCTGTGTACCGTTTCAGCAGCATCTCTTAATTGTTCCCACATTTATATAAATTTGAAAATATTCTATTGTTTTGCTCTGTATTTCTTCCCTGACCTAAACCACGTGACTAGGCACCTATTCTGGTTTTTTTGTTTGTTTCTTAATGTTTCTCTTGAGATCTGTGGATAAGTTATGTAAACAAACAAAAACAGTAAAACTCCATGACAATAAATATGCTATGCGAAAACTCAATTTTATAAGCCCCAGTGTTGTGTTATTGCGAAGTTAATTAAAAACCGTGTTTTATCAGTAGGTGGTATCGTCATAAAAAATTATACATTGTCAAACTTCCACTGTGCACAGTTGACCTTACGCTGAATTAAGCAAGTCTCAAGTGATCCTGAGGTAGTCGCTTATTCATGCATGCACACACGCAACACACACACACACACACACACACACACACTCACACAACTTGAGAATTTTATCCCAGCCCAGTCTGGGAATGGTGCTCAGTAGCCTGGAAAGAGAACAGTAGCCAAATACCAATCATGCCACAGCTGAATTCACATGACTATGGCGCATATGATATTTTAAGCATATTTTTGTCTTTTCAGATTTGTGAGTCTGTAGTCTGTTCAACAGCAAGCCCTCCCTACAAGCTGAGTGTGTGTTGAGTGCCCTGGGGATTGACACAAAGGATAATAAGCCTGGCTCCAGTGGGTGGCGGGGAGGAGTGTGCTTGAAAAGAGTGTATTTTAAAAATCAAGCCTCGTGGGTGTTCTGTGCAGGGTTCTTTGCCAGGGGCACAAAGAAGGGAAGCTCCCCCAAAAACCTGATTAGAAGTGACTCTTAAAACACATGTAGTAGCTGGGCAGGAGAAGAATTGAGTGTGGAAGGACAGGAGAAACAGCTTGAGCAAAGGTACTTGGGGTAAAATAGCTCAGTACAGAGGGGTGGGTATAGCTCAGTGGTATAGTGCATGTTTAGCATGCACAGGGTCCTGGGTTCAATCCCCAGTGCCTCCACCGGAGGGAGGGAAAAAATAGCCCAGTACATGATGTGCCTGTTTGGGGTGGAGGCAGCCAGGCTGGTGGTTCAGGTTTTTTGGAGCCTGGATAAGAAAGGTAAGCAGGCCCCAGGCTGTGGTGTGCCTCCTAGGCCAAGCCACTGAGACTCAAACAATGAGGGGGTGGAGGGGCAGGTTTGTGTGTTAATTATCCCTCCATTGGTGGGTGGAACAAGACTCAGTGAGAGGCCACTTGGTGGGGCAGTTGCCAAAATTCCCTTGAATCAGGAGCGTGGCCTCAGGATGAGCCCGTGTGTCATGATTCTGTGGGAAATCTGTGAATAGCCAAAAGGAAATTTTATTCTTTTATCATAGCTTCTAGAATTATACCATATTCTAAATCAGATCAGAAGATAGGCCGATGAGATTTAACCCATTCTTCTGACATTTTTAACATCAACATATTTCTATTTTTAATTTATGTTATGAACAAAATTTTCTTCAAGCTTTTCCTCCAGGAGCAATCAGAAGTTTGGTTTCTTGGATCACACCCCTCCCACTACATACAATTTATTGCCCAACTTGGTAGTCTGAAACCCTTTATAAATTCTGTTATCTAAATCTTGTTTAGTATTCAGTTGTCCAATTGACATTATTTTTACAAGCCTGCTTTTTATTATTGTCAAAATCCACTCATCTCTTATAAATGCCTTCGCCTGCTTTCCAAAGGCCATGGCCTCTGCACTGAGATTTGCACCTGTGGTGTTATGCTAGCAAGTGGTTTCCTGTCCTTAGATCTTAAAATATTCTTCCTTCTCCTCCCTGCCCTCAAAGAGGAAGCTTGTCTGGGAACTGGCTTGCTTAAGATGATAATCTCCCTTCTCTTAAATTTGTAGATTTAATGAATTATGATTTAAAAAAAAGAGTAAATCTGGTTCAATTTAAGAAGAGCTTCTAGGATCATCTGGTCTGACAGAAATGATAGGCACAAATCACTGTGATATGATGCAGAGATGAAGGATTGATGTCATTACCATTTTATATTATATGTCTCTCATTTATATAGAACACAAATCCTAGTCAATCATCAAGCTTGGGCTCAAAGCCAAGGAAGAGAAACCAACAGCACTTTCAGTAAATGGGATCATCTTGCACTGTGGTTGTGAACTATAATCATTTTTTTTTATTTAACTATAATCATTTCTTAATTGTAACTTGGAGCACCTTGTTTTCCCAGTAAATAAGTAGTTTATGATCTCTGCACTTCCTACCAAGGCCCAGAGTCACTCTGTTTTCACAAAGGACAGTTGTTAAGGTAGTGTCATGCCTTGCTTATGCTAACAAGCCTTTATCCTCATTAATCCAACAAATATTTATATTGCTCTTCCCTTCCAGCACATTCTCCAGAGCGTACAGTGCCCTCCATCCCTGACACACACATGCACAGGGCACTCAACAGACTCTTAGAAGGGTTTGCAGCCTTTCCCAGTTTAACAGAAGCAGCAAGTTTGATTAATGGAGTAACCCCTGCAGCTGTGGTCCGCCTTGTGTGGGGAAGGCAGAGAAGTGAGCATTTAATGCGCGTAGGCGCCATGCTAGCTATTTTATATACATTAGCTCATTTGATAATGAGGCTAACTCTGTCAAATAACATGTGTTCAAAACGTATTACTTGCTAGCTTTCTATTCTGCATTATGGAAATAACCCGCGTTGAATTAATTAACACCTAAATTTGAAATCCTGTCTATTTAAGCGTGTCCTGGTTGATTTCTAAAGCTAATCTGATGCAAAAATGTGGAAAGGGGATTAGTTGTGGCATGGATGTAAGGTTTAAGAAAAAAAAATCACATATTTGTGCTTAGTGTACAGAATTTATCAAGGGAAAACTTAATAGGTTGAAAGACTTTTGCTGAAAGCTTTCTTTAGAGCATTATTCAAGGATTGTGGGGAAATTGACCTCTCCTCTCCTTTTTTCTTAGATACATTCCACCGTTGATCTGGGGGAAAAGTGGACACATCCAAACAGCTTTGTATGGGAAGATGGGAAGGGTGAGGTCGCCACACCCATATGGGCACCGGAAGTTCATCACCATGTCTGATGGAGCCACTTCGACCTTTGACCTCTTCGAGCCCTTGGCTGAGCACTGTGTGGGAGGTGAGCTAGCCTAGGTCATATGATTGAGCCATCACTCGGGATGGGCACTAATCATTGAGGGAGCTGGTGTAAATGCTTGGGGCGGGTAGGAAGTCTGCTGAGGGTCTGCATCACTTAGGAGTAACGAGCAAGAACTGGCTCCTGTGTGTGCTTGCCGGGCACTGTGCAGGGTTCTTCAGAAAGCATTGTCGAATAGTTTTTAAATCCTCTCGTGAAATACAGAAGCTTGGTGTATGAACTTGGAGCCCAGGTTCCGCAGGACCAGGCCTCTGGTTTGATGACAGCAGCAGAAGCTAGACTATTGTATGTGCTTTGTATATACTATTATCTCATTTAGTCATCACAGTAGCCAGTGCCTTATTCTCCTTATTTTACTGATGAGGAAACTGAGACTTAGAGATGCAATGTAGGCTGGTCTTGTTTGCTGGGTAACAGCAGACGACAAAGACTCTCGAAATACCCTCTGCTTAGGTTTCTAGGGATCTGGAACACCTATTTCTCAGAAATAGCCACAATTTCTGTTGCTGATGGAACTCAGATTGCTCTGTCCAACTTGCACAATAAACATTCATAAAAAGCTTTACAATGAGGACTTTGAGGGAATGGAATTAGATGACAGCATCCTTTAAGTGCTGTTCCAACCAGAAGAGAATGTATCTCTTGAGTTCTATAGTACTCAAAACACCTAGTTTTTTATAGGAGCTCAGTAAATATTTAAGAGTAAATTCCTGTAAACATATTACAACTCTCAGTTATTTAAAGCACTTAGAACTGCTGAGTAGCTGGTGACAACTCAGCTTATGTTCCCTCTGTCTGGAATGCTTGTCCCAGAACTTCACGTGACTGCCTCCTTATCACTTAGCTCTCAGCTCCAGTGCCCCCTCCTCAGAGGGATGATCCCAGATTCCTCTAACTAGTGTTTCCTTTCTGGGAAATCCATCATGCCTTCCTGCTCTAGTTCTTCACAGTACCTGCCACTCTCTAAACTTATCTGTGTAGTTGTTTATTATCTGTCTGGGGATAAGAATCCCCAGAGTCCAATAAACAGTCACAGAAGGAATGAATAAATGAATAGATTAGGAGTTCACATTGTGTTTATAAGTCTGGTAGCTGATCTTTCAAATATTTATTTCTCTACCATACCCAGTGAAACGTTTTTTTCCCTTGTTTCTAACGCTCTGACTCCTTCTACTGCTAAAGCACAAAACTTAATTTAACCAGTCTGCTCCTCCAGAACTGAGACGGAAAGTTGAAATGGGCGAAACTTTGATTCTTTTTTGTACTCATCCTTGTCTTTCTAGCACCCCTGTCCCCAGAAAGGATTGATGGAGGTGGTTCTAGAAGACAGTATTTGCTTCCAAGAAATGCTCTAAGAAAAGCAGCCTTTTTCCCTTTTTATGACTTTTTTCTGACTACAAAAGGAATAAATACTTGCTGTAGAAAATGCAGATAAGAGAGAAACATTTAAGAAAGAAAATAAGAAAAGAAAGAAAGAAAATAAGAATCATCTGTAATTCCACACCCAGCATACCATTGTTAACATTTTGTTTGATTTACTTGGCAATTCTACACCAAGTCTTTCCAAAATTTAAATTATTATGCATTACATTTTCCCATATCTATTAAAAGTCTAGAAGTCTTCAATAACAAATGTTTAATGATTGCTTAATATTCTACAATGTGGTCATACCATAATTTAATCATTCTGGGTTTGGACATTTAGCCTGCTTGTAATTGTGTTATTCTTAAATAATTGCTTGGTAAGTATCCTTAATCATAAAATTTAAGGCAGGATTCCAAGAATTAGAATTACAAGGTCAAGGTTTATAGAAATTTTAAAGTTCTGTATGTATATTACATAAGAATGTTTAAATTTTTTTTATCTTAACTTTTGGAAGGAAAATTTATGATTAGATTTAATAACCTAAACACCACTACTTTTCTTTTAAAGAAAAATACATATTCATATTTTCAAGTAAGTAAGCAATACGCATGATAGAAAATTCAAAAGGTACTAAAGGACGTCCAGTGAGAATACAAGTCTCTCTCCCACCCTTATTCCCCAGTGGTACCCACTGTTAGGATTGTTGTGTATGATTCCAGAGCTAGTGGATGCATTTATAAACATAGATGTCTTTTCCCCCCGACACAATCAGTAGCATATCATAACCTTTTTCTGCACCTTGTTTTTTTCTACTTAATACATATTGGAGAGCTTGCTGTATCAGTGTATACAAAGATGTCACATTATTTTTTAAATATTTTATTTATTTTTTGTTTTTAATATTTCAATTAATTTATTTTCTGTTTTTAATATTTTTAAATTTGTTTTTGTTTGGGGGGGGTAGTTAGGTTTCTTTATTTACTTATTTATTTTAATTGAGGTACTGGGGATTGAACCCAGTACCTGGTGCATGCTAAGCATACACTCCACCACTGAGCCATACCTTCCCCCAAGATGTCTCATTATTTTTAAGGGCTACGTAATATTTCATCATTTGGATATGCAATAATTTACTTATCAAGACCCCTATTTCTGGACATTTAGGTTATGGCCAATCTTTTGCCTTTGCAATCTGTACTGTACATACATTGTTTTGCATATGTACAGTGTACCTATAGGGTAAATACCTGAAAGTAAAACTGCTGGATCAAAGAGGTCTTTGCAAACACTGCTTTTTATTTTTCTATTCATTCATTCATTCATACAGAACTTCATATAGAAATTAAGACCAATGTTCAGAAACATATAGCACTTTGACAGGGTGATTTTATATCTGTTGAAGCTAATAATAAAAAATTGAGATTTGTAATTATTATTTCATTTTTCTAGTAATTAATTTTTATTGTATTTTTCAAAAGTGTCTGTCCACAGTGGATTGGAACTTTTAAAAACTGACCCGCTGACCCTTCACCATAAATTGTTTGAGAAGCACTGATACAGACAGTTCCAGCTAGAAGGGAAAGATATTCTTTCCCAGAGAATTGAGTGAAAGGGTCTTGTTAAATTCTCTCCTACTGCTTTCTAAGCCAGTGAAGTGTAATTGTGTTCATTTACCATGTCACTGTTTATTGGCTATCTCGGAATCTCTTTCTCCACCCTGTAGATGACATCACCATGGTCATCTGCCCTGGAATTGCCAATCACAGCGAGAAGCAGTACATCCGCACCTTTGTCGACTATGCCCAGAAAAACGGCTATCGGTGTGCTGTGCTGAACCACCTGGGTGCCTTGCCCAACATTGAACTGACTTCGCCACGCATGTTCACCTACGGTAAGCTTGGGGCATGGCCCTGTGGAGGAGCCCTCATTTCTGTTCCCACTGCAGGAGTGCTGCTACTTCTGCTTCTGCCTTACTTTTCTAAGTTTAGAATATATGCCCATCTACAGGAGATGGTGGGGCACCCAATTATAATAGCAGCCAACTTGTACTGGGCATTTGTGAAGCCATGCCTCACATCAGCCTTTCAGACGGGCAGTGGGACCACTCCATCTTCTCCCATAGAGGCAGAAACTGAGAGAGGCAAAAACTGAAGCTCTAAGGGGAAGGTCTTGCCCAAGGTCCCCTGCTGGTTAGTTAATGCCCTTGTCCCCTGTGCCCTCCTGACGCTCAGGACTCTTGGGACTGGAAGGCAAATGTTGTGATGAGGCACATGGATGTCAGGGGAAGGAAATCTGGCACATTAACAACTCATTGGATTTCAAGTTCCTTGAGGACAAGAACTTGAGCTCATGTTTTGACAAATGCTTCTTACCTTTAATTGAAGTACTGTGTTAGCCAAGGCTCTGTGCTCTGGACCACTCACTCATTCTTGACTCTTATTTAGCTCTCCCTTCAGATTATATATACAAACATAAATAATAAACACTTAAAATATGTGTCTGTATGTGTACCAACATTTGGGATTTTTATAACCAAATCAATTATAGTGTGTTTTCATGGGAAACAACTGAAAATTATGTCTACATTCTCACCATAACTAATTTTCTATTTCTTTGTCCTTCCATTGTTTTATCTATGTGTGCATAGTTTTTATTTAGGTGCAGTCATAATGTGTATATCTATGGTAACTTAATTTAAATAACTTTGTATTCACTAACAGAGAGATGCAGAGTCATTACATTTAATCTTTTTTAAGAGCCATGTTGCCTTTAAGAGCTACGATTACCCTGTTGTAATTTATTTAACCATTCCTCTTTGTAGCCATTTAGATTATTTAAAGATTTTCAGTATTTTAAATAATGATGTGCTATAAATATCTTTTACAGGGAATTTTTTCATCTCTTTAATGACTTCTTGGGAGTAAATTTCCAGGAATAGAATTTCAGAGTTGGCATTTTTTATGCACATTTGTACTCATTGTCAGATTGTCCTCCAGTGAGGTTGTTCTAGTTTATGCTGCCGTTGGTGGAGTATAAGGGCAGGTAGGGAAGCAAGAGCAGGGCACCTGCTCTGGGCCAGGCTGGGTGCTCCCCATCCCACTCCTCCTCTGTGTGTACTCCCACCTAAGACACCCGCTTTACAGACTCTGTTCTGTCCTAAGTTTGGTCAATGACCTGAAGATATAAGTGAAGATCCAGATTTACACATTTAAATAGTGAGTAGGTGGGGAACAGGTTTGGATCCAAAAGGCAAAAACAGGGAGAATCTAACAAAAATGAAAGCTATGGGGAACAATTATAAGGTCCTGAACTTGGATATACAAATCATCTGCACAAGTAGAGCATGGGAAGTCGTGGCTTGGCCGCAGGGCCTGGGATGGAAACTCGGGAATGTGAGCGAGCAGCACAATGTGCCAGCAACAAGAAATGCCAGCATTACTGTGTGCCCAACACAGCACCACTGTTTCACATGGACATAATCCCTTCCATCATCACAGCAGCTTGTAAAATTGGGATGAAAAGACAGAAACAGAGAGGCTAGGTAACGTGGGCAGGGCATAGAGCCAGTACATGGAAGAGCCGAGACAAGAGCCTGGATCAGGCTGCCCTGGCCTCCAGAATCCTAGGAGAAGAGCTGGGTCTGTGTGGTCCAGGCTCCCGTGGAAGGAAGGGTTGGTTCTCCCAGGAAAAGGATTTGAGCCAGGTCCTCAAGGTGAGGAGAGGTTGGAGCTCATATACAGAGGGGAGTGGGCTGTGGGAGAAATAGCATTTACAGCTGCCTTTTAAGAGCATGGCCCATCTGGTCTGGGGAGAGGGCTATGAGTGAGGAAAGTTCATGGGGTGAGGCGAGTCCATCAAGGGCAAGCTCAATCCCCAAGTTTTTCATAGTAATTTGTTTCCTTTTTTATTGTTGTTACCATTTGTTTCATCACAATTTTAGAAGTAAATTCCTATAGCTTGTTATAGTTTAGTAGTTTTCCAAAAAGACAGGTGACCTAGCAGATACGGGTGATTTTTCTAGCTGTGCTATTTAGTTCTTTGGTTTATCTGTACGTCTTTTAACTGTTGAGGTGCATTATTTAACCTTGGGGTGATAAGATCAAACAAATGTGACCTTAGGTCAAAAATCCAGAACTCAGACAGTTTGTTGAAATCCAGACAAGAAAATATCCTTGGTAGCTTCAGAGAAAGCATTAGTGCTTCCTTAAGTCTGTTGATGTGACTTTAGTTTAAAAAATGGGTTTTTAAAGAATGAAATTTTGTCATTTGCAGCATCATGGATGGACTTTGAAGGTATTGTGCCAAGTGAAATAAGTCAGACAGAGAAAGACAAATACTGTATGATATCATTCATATGTGGAATCTAAAAAATACAACAAACTAGTGGATATGACAAAAGAGAAGCAGACACAGATATAGAGAACAAACTAGTAATTACCAGTGGGGAGAGGGAAGGAGGGAGGGGTGATACAGCAGTAGGGGCTTAAGAGGTACAAACTATTAGGTATAAAATAAGCTACAAGGATATATTGTACAACACGGGGAATATAGCAAATGTAGTAACTATAAATGGAGTATAACCTTTAAAAATTGTGAGTCACTGCATTGTACACCTATAACTTGTATAATATTATGTATCAACTATATTTCAATTTAAAAAATAAAAAAAATTAAAGAATGGGTTTTTAATAAATGTTTCCAGGGACTGGTGAGTAAGGAGCAATCCTTCAACAAAGGTGGCCTGATACATTAGAGCAAAGCCCATGTTTGTCACTTTTGACTGGTAAACTGAGGCAGCTCAACAGTTAGCACACTAGAATTGAAAGACCTTCATCACAGTCAGTCATGTATTGAATAGCTGTCTATTTATGGACTTCATGTACTTCAGTACAAATATATTTGTCGACTTTTATTTCTAAACCCAATATTATTCATTTTTAATTACTGTTGCTTTGTAATATGGCCTAATAGCTGATAGGATTCACCCTGGCTCACTGCTTCTTCAGCATGTGTTTTTTCCCTCCCTGCATGTTTATTTTTTTCAATTGAATTTCAGAATGATTTTGTCAGCTTCTGTGTTGAATTTCCATACCAGTCAAGAAGGACTAGATTCTGTGGTGGAAACAACCCCCAAATCTCAGTGGTTTAAAGACAGATGTATTTCTTCCTCACACTACAAATCTTATATGCCCCATCACCACCGTAACTCAAGGACCCAGGGCAAAGGGGCAGCCCCAGCTGGAGCGTTATCCACCTCAGAGTGGAAAGAGCGTGGCTCTTGAATCTTCTGCCTGGAAATGATCAAGGTCACAATTTATTGGTCAAAGCACCTTCCATGGTCAAAGCTAACTTCAGTCAGGCGGTGGAGGGGCATTCTTCCTAGGGAGGGAAAGTAGATTTTGGTGAATCACAATTTTTAATAGAAATTTTAATGTATAATATGGAAAAGTTTATTTTTTTTTCATTCCTGAATTAGTCTACTGCTTAGGTTTTCTTTTTTTTTTTTTTTTTGGTTTACAGTGTGTTATTAATTTCTGGTGTACAACCCTAGTGATTCAGTTATACTTCAGTTATACATACATGTGTACATATGTTCCTTTTCATATTCTTTTCATTAGAGGCTATTACAAGGTACTGAATATAGTTCCTTGTGCTATATAGTAGGACCTTGTTGTTTATCTATTTTATATATAGTAGTTAGTATCTGCAAATCCCAATTTATCTCTCCACTTTCCTTTCCCCCTCAGTAACCATAAGTTTGTTTTCTATGTCTCTGAGTCTCTTTCTGTTTTGTAAATAACTTCATTTGTGTCATTTTTTTAGATTCCCCATGTAAGTGATATCATATGGTATTTGTCTTTCTCTTTCTGGCTTACTTCACTTAGTATGACAAGCTCCAGGTCCAGCCATGTTGCTGCAGATTTTATTATTTTTTATGGTTGAGTAGCATATATATGCCACAACCTCTTTATCCAATCATCTGTCGATGGACATTCAGGTTGCTTCAATATTTAGCTATTGTAAACGGTGCTGTTATGAACACAGAGGTACATGTGTCTTTTTGAATTAGAGTTTCCTACAGATCTGTGCCCAAGAGTGGGATTGCTGGATCTTAGGCTAAGTCTATTTTTAGTTTTTAGTCTTTAAGGAATTTCCATACTGTTTTCCATAATAGCTGCACCAAACTACATTCCCATCAATAATATAGGAGGGTCCCCTTCTCCCCACACCCTCTCCAGTATTTATCGTTTGTGAACTTTTTAATGATGGCCATTCTGACTGGTGTGAAGTGATACCTCATTGTAGTTTTGATTTGCATTTCTCTGATAATTAGCGATACTGAGCATTTTTTCATGTGCCTATTGGCCATCTGTATGTCTTCATTGAAGAAATGTCTTTTTAGGTCTTCTGCCCATTTTTTGATTGAGTTGTTTGGGTTTTTTGTTGTTGTTGTTATTGAGTTGTATGAGCTGTTTCTATATTCTGGAAATAGTCAGTTGCATCGTTTGCAAATATTTTCTCCCATTCCATGGGTTATCTTTTTGTTTTGTTTATACTTTCCTTTGCTGTCCAAAAGCTTGTAAGTTTAATTAGGTCCCATTTGTTATTTTTTCTTTTATTTCTATTGTCTAGGTAGACTGCCCTAGGAGAACATTGCTAAGATTTATGTCAGATAATGTTTTGCCTATGTTTTCTTCTAGGAAAAGTTTATTAGTATAGTATTTTCTCATCCAGGAACATGGCACTTCCCTTCAAGTCTTCCCTTATTTTTCTGGTAAAGAACTTCTCATTCCCTTTGTGGAGGTCAGTGGTTATCAACATTAGAAATCCCCCTGGGAAATTCTAAAAGATACCAATGCTGGAGTCCGGCCCCCGGAGTGTAAGGTTCCCCGAGGGTTGAGAGCCATAGATGTAGGTCTTACACGTCCATTATTTCCTCTTCAGTTTTTCCTTTTAACTTTTTATTATAGAAATGTTCACAATATACAAAAGTAGAGAGAACAGTGAGATGAACCCAGAATCAACCTCCCTGCTAGTGCCTCGCGCCTGCTTAGCCCACAGGAGGTGTTCACTTCTTCTTAGAAGGACAGAGGTGAGGGATGTGGACGTAAGGTGATACTGTGCAGATTAGTGTATCTCAGACAGGTGTGTCTTATGGTTATGTGACCTGCCCTTGTGCAAACCGTGCTGCCCCTGGAGCAGATGGCAGGCCTTCCAGTCACTGTGGTACCCTTTTGGCCTTTTGAAACTGTGATCTTGACCAGAGGCAAACTAAAGAGGGCATCAGCGTGAAGCCTTCATTCTTCTTTTCCTGTTCTGCACCAGCTCAGAACTCTCTTTCTGAGAAAATTGTAAAAGACCTTTTCCCACTCATCAAACTAACTCCACTGTAAACCACAGAGGCGCTAATCCCTTGTTGTTGGGCGTCTTCGCTGATGGGATTAGAAACTGTTGAAAACAAATCTCTCTTGAACAGAAGAATTTCTAAATGGGATATTATACATTCTTGTGACTGAGAATCCTTCATGCTGCCTTTGAAAGATAAATTAAGGAAAATCCTGCATGACAGCAGTTACCACTTATCTCACACTAACAGTGCCAGGCACGCGCTGAGTGTCTCTCTTCCCTTGATCCTCCTGATGCCTCAGAGGTAGGTGTTGATTTCCCCACTTCCCGGGCTTAGGGAGGTTAAGTACCTTGCCTGGGGTCACACAACAAGTAACTGGCAGAACCAGCATTCAAACTGCGTGATTCTTAACCCCAACTCAGTACCACCTCCGCCATGGTGTTCATTTTCTATTTAGGATATTGCGAATTAGAATATAGGGGAGCAGGGAGACAGTCAAGCGTTTAAAAAGATCTGTCGCTGCTATGGTGGTAGTGGTCATTACTGTTTTTATTAGTAGGTATTGCTCACATAGCACTTGCTGTGTGCCAGGCACTGTTCTAAGTACTTTATTGGATGTATTAAATCAGTCACCCCCCACCCCTTTACAGATGAGGAAACTGAGGTTCAGCCAGGTTGAATAACTTGCTCCAGATGGCAAAGCTGATGAGTGGACGATCCAGGTTTCCAGCCCAAACAGTCAAGTCCTGGAGCCCAGGCTTTTGAACCACAGCCTCCATTGCCTTTCTGTGAAAGGGGCTGTGTCCTGCTGATACTTCTGAGGAGTCAGGAAATAGTTCCCAGTCGGATGCATTTTAGGTTTAAAGCAAAAGAGCAGCCAGGAGCTTCTCTGAGCCACAGAAATAGGCCTGGTGGGTTTGAGCTCTGGTTTTTGTTTATCTCACATCCTGCAGACATTCATGGGGCCAGATCCTGTGATGAGAATACAGGCTGGAGTCCAAGTCCCTGCTTTCTTGAAGCTCCCAGTCTAGTGAGGAACCGTTCACCATGGAAGAATCGGGGAAGCAGTCCCCATCAGTCTGCACTTACAGCTGGGCTTGTCCCAAAAGAATACTTACCAACAGGAACCTTTTTGAGGACAAGGACCAGATTTTCGCTTTCAATTTTTACATTATTTTTTGGTTAATTTCCTGCATCTAGTGCCTCACTTAGAGAGAAAAGAAAATGGTCTCAAATGATTTAAGTTACTTTTTCCTGTGAGTTAAAACAGTGAAGTGGGCTCTTCCCTTATTTTTAAACACTTGACTCTCTCACATTAGGCATCAAGCTGAGAATAGGGGCCTGAAATCATAGCATGATTGGCGGAGGAGCTCATTAGTGTCCAGCTGGGTTTAATACTGGAATTTTTGTTTTTCAAACTGTCTTTTGGAACCTCAGTGTAAGATCAGAAAACTTTGCATTGCTTAGATGGCAGCATTTCTGTTTTAGAAGGGAGGGAGGCCCTGTACCTGGGGCAACCATATAATTTAGCATCCCAACTGGGTCACTTCTGTGAGTGAATAACTGCATCAGAATAACAGACATACTCCAGGACTCTCTCAGGCAAACTAGGATGTCTGGTCACCCTGCCATCCAGCAGGCTGTAGAGATCACCCGTGATCCAAGACATCTTGCCATAAGGAGTTGAAAACAGTGATTTTTTTTTTAAGACAGTGATTTTTAAGGAACTTCTACTTTGTTTTTACTGCTCAATCTATCTAAAGATATGTGATTAGATCATGAACACAGATGTTTCTATAAGCTTGTCGTATCTACCACTTATGTGGGCTCCATTTCGAATCATATTCATTATTCCAGATGCCAGCCATGAACTGTGTTCCCTCTGTGATGGTCAAGTGTTATAATGGCAGAAGGACATGGTGGGAAGAGAGGAAGAGGAAATGGGTAAAGAGAGAGGAAGAGTTGGAAAGTGAATATAATGAATTTGCAGAAGCTCAAGCATCTTAGTAAAACATCTGGCAAGACCATCTACTGAGAATCACCAAGCACTGAGATGGTGCCCAGGGGCCCAGAGTTAAGGGGACATGTTGAGGAGTAATATTGAGAGGAACTGTAGAGAAGAAGCATTGACGTGTCTGCATTTTTGGGATGAGATCTGAATATTTAACCTTCAGCCAGAAGAGGGCAGTTTTTGGCATTTCTACACCTAGGGAAACAAAACCAAAAAAACTCATTTGTGAAAATCTTTGTTTCAGAGATAAGGGCAAGGCCAACTAATATGGTGGGCAGAGGGCTCTCACTTCTATTTCTAGAGCTGTTTTCTCCCTAAGTGACTCAGCTTTGCAATAGCTTGCCCACAGCTCTAAAAAATGACTCATCTTCACTATGAAAATGACAGGGGCTGCTAGGCTCCCAACTACCCGCCAGCGAGCCATGTTGCTAGCCTGACCAAATCACTCTCTTGGATTAAATTTAGTGGGAAAGATATTTAGGTACTTCTTTCCTGTCCCCTGCACAGTCACACTGGCCCATATTGTGTGCTTCCATTCCACATGATTCAGACTTCCTTCTTACCCAGCTAACATTGTTGGCACAGCCACCATGTGCCTAGCATGGATATAGAGATGACTCAAAGTCTCCATCCACAAGGAACACCACGTCTCTGTGTCCCTGTATTTGAACCTACTTAGTCATGTTAGTGCCATTTGGGGAGAAGTGGCTTTTGAAATAATAGTTTTCAGGCAGCCTTAGCCTTGTCTTTGTTTACGAGTGGGAGGTACAAGAAAAATGTCTTTCCTGTCCTCAGCAGTTTGCTTTTCCAAGATAGTCCTGTAGCACTCATCTCTCTAAGGCTAGGTTAGTGTCTCATATTTCATCTTTCCTTAAAAAGCTGCTGCAAGATTAGATACCTAAATCTTGTTACTGATGCTAATCCTGTAAAGATTAAATACTTAGAACCTCATTAAAATCCTCCTAATATTAAAAAACAGATCACTGTAGCTCTTAATAAAAGAGCCCAGGGAGGGGTTCCCAGACACTGAGGGCGTTTGGTAACTGACATCAGGTGGAGACCCCAGGAAGACCCAGAGTCTACCAGAAGGCTGATGCCAGAGCTGGGCAGAGACCACATTCTTGCCTTTTCCTTGCCTGATAGAGATGGCAGCTCTTCATAAAACACTCAATAGCTTGTCCAGGATTAGGCAGGGCTCACCTTTTATCCAGATCAGAAGTGCTTGGATTTAAATTGAGGCTCCCAAAGTGCCTACCCAATTAACTGTAATTGCTCCTCAGTAGTATAGCAAATCTGAAGTTACAAAATCCGAGGTTTTTTTTTTAATTGAACTGTAGTCGATTTACAATGTTGTGTTAATTTCTGGTATACAGCATAACAATTCACTTATACATATATATTCCTTTTCATATTCTTTTTTATTATAGGTGATTACAAGGTATGGAATATAGTTCCCTGTGCTGTACAGTAGGACTTTGTTGTTTATCAAAATCCGAGTTTTGTTACTGCCCCAGTGACATCTGAACATCTCTTCTAAGTCTCAAATAATCAGTCTCAAACCTGGATCAAGATAGATAGGACTAAAAGGATCCGGTGGTGAGAAAGTAAGACTTTTAACAATTAAACAATAAATCCCGGCAGTACAATTACTTACATAGATGTGGGATGCCAGGCAAAGGACGTGGGCTTTGGGGTTAGACATGGTCCAAAGCCTGGTCCTCCCTCTCACTCACTGTGTGAGGTTGGGGAAGTCATTTTGTCCCTTTAAATCTGCTTCCTCATCTGTGTTTAGGTTCCTAGCACAGGACCTGGAACATAGTGCATCTTTCCCATTCATTTAGGTGACAGTGATTGAGTACCTGCTAAGCGCCTGGCCCCACAGATACAGTGGTGAATCTAACAGAGGTTCATCCAATGTTAGAACAAAATATAAAGATATAAATGATTAGCCAAGGGATTAAAAAAACTAGGCAGTAAGAGGATGGTATAGCTCAGTGGTTGAGTGTGTACCTAGCATGCACAAGGTCCTGGGTTCAATCCCCAGTGCCTCCATTAAAAATAAATAAATAAAAACCTAATTACCTTCCCCCAAAATAAAAAATAAATAAATAGAAATCAGATAGAATCTCAAGGAAACAGTGGTAGTAACTTATTGAAAATAAGTCCCTCAGCACCATGTCTTATGCATGAATAATGTCCCCATCACAAGCTGCACAAGTCACTGCTCCAGCATGAGGGGTATGTTGGGTGTATTTAGCATAGTTAAAACTGGTCTAAGGAGATTTACACATCTTTTTAAGAAATTATTCTTTATTTTTACTAGATTTTTAAACCAGCTGGATTTTTTTATTGAAAAGTGAAAAATATATACAGTAAAAACATTCAAAAAGTGCAAACATCTATATACAGTGAGTCAAACTGTCTCCCTCCCACCCAAGCCCCTGGTTCTCCTCTCCAGAAAAGCAATACCTGCTACAGTTTTTCAGCAAATATTCAATCAGGTATGTGTGCGCATATAATCCCTTTAAAACCCAAGTACACACCGGAAATGTTGCCATCCCACTGCCCCGTCCCTGACTTTGTCCCTCAGTAAGGTGGCTCAGAGTTATTCCAAGTCAGCATATCCAACGCCACGTCATTCTTTTTCACAGAAATTTAACTAGTCCTCTACTGATGGAAATTTAGGTTGTTTCCAGTCCTTTGCTGCTACAAATAAAACTGTATTGAAAATTCTTGCACATATATCTTTGCACACATGTGCATATATCTTTTCACATATCTGCAGTATGAAGTCCCCCAAAGTGAAATTGCAGGA
Source organism: Camelus dromedarius (assembly GCF_036321535.1). NCBI lineage: Eukaryota > Metazoa > Chordata > Mammalia > Artiodactyla > Camelidae > Camelus > Camelus dromedarius. Next base: position 15,865,787 of record NC_087464.1, read on the forward strand.
CCAAAGGTTTGTCCTTTTAAAAGCATTAAGATGTTACCACATTGCCTTCTAAAGGCTATCCCAGTGCCTACTCCCTCATCAGTGGATGGACCAGTGAGCCTTTACTCATACCCTCCCCAGTGCTGTGTATTGCAAACTTGTTGATCTTTTCTAATATGGGCAGTGGAAAAGGACTGAGAACTGTTTTAATTTGCACTTATTTAACTATGAGTGACATACAGCATCTCTCCAAACTGCCCTTTTAAAAGACAAAAGAAACAGAAAATTGAGGATTTCACCTACCTTTCTTGTCAACTTGGACAGTGGTTCTCAAAGTGTGGTCACTGGACCAACACCACTTGGGCACTCGTTAGAAATGCAAATTCTCATCCCACCCAGACCTCCTGAATCAGAAACTCTAGAGGTGGGTCCCAGCAATCTGTGTCTTAATAAGCCCTCCATTTAAGCCTGACCCCTAGAGTTTTTGATTCAGTTGGTGGGGTGAGGCTGAAGAACTTGCATTTTCAACAGCTGCAGGTATTGCTAATGCTGCTGGCCTAGGGAGCGTGCTTTGAGAACCAATGAATCAATGCAGCTTTTCTGATGCACTCTACAAAAAAGATTACCAGAAAGCAATTGTATTTAGGGCTTTAACGTTGTTTTTGTTAGGAATTTGATGGACCCAGAAGAGGCGCCTGGTTGGGTTGAGCAGGGGCTTGCCCCCTGCGGAAACCTGGCTATGAGAAAATAGTTTGGAAAGGTGCTGCCAGGCTAACAGCCCTGCTTCAGAAGCTTGCAAAAGGCAGAGCAGTGCCCCCATGTGTGAAGGTTGCTTACTGCAAGTGGAAAGGGAAGTCTGTAAAGGGCTGGTCCAGAGACAGAGAGCATGCCTTTAAAAAATGCTTTCTCCTGTTGATCTGAGCCAGAGAGATCCTTGTTCCCTAGACGTGTGGTTCTCAGCCCTGGTTGCACCTTGGAATCACCTGAAAATCCTGTAAAAAGAACACCCATGCCCGAGTCCTACCCGCATATATTCTGACTTAATTAATTTGGGAAGAGCCCAGGCATTAATATTTGTTATTGTTTTGCAAGATCCCTAGGTAATTCTAATGTGCAATCAGATCAAAGAACACTACTTTGGAGAAAAATCTAGAAATCTAGATTGGCCTTTTCAAGTGTTAAGCTACAATTCCTTGCTTAAATGATTTTTTTAAATTGTGGTAAAATACATATAAGATTACCATCTCCATCATTTTTAAGTGTACGGTTCAGTAGTGTTAAGTACATTCACCTTGTTGTGCAGCCGATCTCCAGAACGCTGTTCATCTTGCATAATTAAAACTCAATATCCATTAAACAACAATTCCCCATTCCCCCTGCCTCTGACACCTGGCAACCACCATTCTACTTTCTGTCTCTATGAATTTGACAACTCTGGGTACTTCATATAAGTGGAACCATACAGTAGTTGTCTTTTTGTGTCTGGCTTATTTCACTTAGCATAATGGCCTCAGGGTTCATCCGTGTCATAATATGTGTCATAATTTCCTTCCTTTTTAAGCCTGAATAATATTCCATTATATACATGTACCACATTTTGTTTATCTATTCATCTGTTGTTGGACACTTGGGTTGCTTCCACCTTTGGCTATTGTGAATAAAGCTTCTATGAACATGGGTGGACTTAAATGATATTATTAAAAGAAAAAAGAATTAACAGACATAATAATAGTTAACATTGAATGCTCATTAGGCCCTGGCCTAAGCCTTTTACCTATGTCTCTTTACTCAGTCCTGCAAACAACTCTGGGAGGTGTTCACTTTTATTACCTCCATTTTACAGATGAGGAAACAGACCCAAAACGGTTTGGTAACTTGCCCAAGTTACTTTCCAAAGTTCCCTCAGGATAAAAATCATTTGGAGTGTTTGTTAAAAGTACCCATTGCCAGACTCCATCCTGTTCCGGCAGACTTTGAGCCTCCAGCAGGGAGCCCAGAGAGTACAGGATCTGCTTGTCATCATTGGGAAGTTGGGAGCATTTGGGGCCACTAAGTGGGCCTACCCTAGGCAGTGTGAACACAGAGATCTTCTACTTACCATGAGGCCGGACTACCTCATTAAGGCTGTGTTTTTAAGGCCACTTAATGGCCTAAGAGAGGTGAACAAATATCTCTAACAGGATTTGTGAATTTTTTATTTGTTGCGTGACTGAGTAGCTGTGATGTCAGCTGAGTGTGTTTGAAGATTGCTCTTTAATGTCACATCTCCCCATTTTAAACTGAGCATTCATTCCCTAGAGAGATAACATTTCTTCTATTGCTACCCTTTTAAAAAGGGAAGCTTGAATAAATGACCTAGGTAGGGACAAAAGTCTGGCATTTCAGATTACAAAGTTAAGAGTCAAGGTTCCCTCTGAACCAGCATTTGTTCCTTCAGGAGCCATTCAGAGGTTCACCAGGACCCATTCAGAGGCCATCAGAATCCACTCAAGGCATCAGCTATTTATTGAAGGCCTATTTATTGAAGGCCTGCAGGGTGCCCCAGACTCTGCTGGGTGCAGGAGGGAGAAATAAGAGACTGGATCTCTTACATCTCACTGGAGAGGGAGACATGCTCCCTTCTCAGAGTGATGCCTGAGTCTCTCCATGCTGTGAGGGGTCAGCTCTTGGCTCCTAGTTTTTCCCTTAGTCTGAAGCATCTTTTGCCACCTTTCGAGCCTCAGGAGCTCCCAACACTTTGAGATTGTGATCATCGGTCAGTCTGGGGGATCTTGTCTGGAAAGAGGCATGAGGGGGCCTTCAGGAGCATCAGGAATATTCTGCATCTTGCTCTGCACAGTGGCTACTTGGGTGTAAACGTGTAGCTTCATCAGTTGTGCACCTTCCTGAGTGTATGTTATACCTCATTAAAAAATAAAAATAAAAATGCAGTGTGCAGTTTTATGTGTATTGTTACACAGTGGCTCCAAGACACACATTGTTAAAAAAAAAAGGTGCTAAACAGTATGTTTGCTGCCATTGGTATTTTTAAAAAGAATATAAGAAAGAACCTTTTACCATATCTTTTAATTTGAATTTTGTGCCATGTGCATGAATAACCTACTCAAAAAAATGTTTTAATGCATATTCCTGGGCCTGGCCCCCATCTTACCACATAAGCTTCTTTAAGGGTAAAGGCCAGGGATGCCCATTTCTAACACCCTCTCCAGGTGATTCGATGTGCACTGTGGGTTGAGAACCCCTGCATGAGGTTGTGCTGGCCCAGCCTAGGCTGTATCCTACTGTGAGAGGAAGGTAGAAGCACAGGGGAACTTGTCCAGGCTCAGAAGTTCGTGTCCCCATGGTTTGCAGGTTAGGGGAGGAGCTGTTCAACTCTGTTAGGGATGGCCAAACCTCTGAACTGGATTGGATCTAAGTGGGAGGATGTGGGACAAGTCTGTTTTCATTCCTTTTTTTCAATGAACAAAATCTGGACTGTCATCCTGCTGGTCTTTCTTAAAGATGCTTCTTGGCAAAGTCCCTAACTTTCCCTGGTAGGTTTTATTTTGTCTCCCTGCAGAGTCAGGTTGGGCCTTAGAAAGATATGATGAATCCTTTCATATGTATGACCACTAAGCTCCTCCTCTTAGCAGAGCTGCTGAGACATAACACGACTTCACCAACCTCCCAAGGGGATACCGATTGACATCATCTCCCCTGGGCAAACTGGGTCCAAACACCCTCTCGTTCAGAAGTCTCCTCTGTGTGTTTCTGAATAGGTCTGCACCCTGTCCCTACGTCACCAAGAACCTTTTATCCTATTCCCACAGAGCATCTTGGCCATCCCTCTGGACTGAAGTTTGTCTTCCTTTCTTTTCCCCATGCTGACAAGACGGTCCTGTAAATAACAGCCACTTGGTACTTTTCTTAACACCGTGAATCACTGTGCACAGGGGTATAGCATCCTATTTTGTAGCCTAAGAAGCTAATCCCAAAGAGAATTGCTCTTGCTTTTGTTTACATCTGTGTGCGAACATATGTGCTCGTGCACACCCTGAATATCTGTTTTGATTTCCGTGAGTATCCAGATAGATTTCTCACAACCCACCTTTAAAAGAGCATTGCCCATGTGTTTGAGCCATGGTCCCTTTCCTCATGGGCACTGCTAATGCTGTGTTTCCTCTTATACGGAGGGGCATCTGGGAACATCTCTGCAGGTAGCCAGAAAGAAGTCTGGACGTACGTGTCTCTCTCTAAACACACACACACACCTATACAGTCATCCCTTAGTATCTTTAGGGCATTGGTTCCAGGACCCTGTGAATACCAAAATCCCCAGATGCCCAAGTCCCTTACATAAAATGGTGTAGTGTTTGCATATAACCTAAGCATATCCTCTTGTATTCTTTAAAACATCTCTAGATTATTTATAATACCTAATAAAATGAGAATACTATGTAACTAGTTGCTGGTGCATGGCAAAGTCAAGTTTTGCTTTTTGGAACTTCCTGGGATTTTTTTTTTCCTGGATATTTTCAACCTGTGTTTGGTTGACTCTGCAGATGTGGACCCAGTAGTTACAGAGGGCTGGTTGTATCCATAAATATTTCTCTCTCTCTCTTAATATCTTGACACCCACTTAGTAAACCTTCAACTCACATTTTCTCCAATTTTTGTTGCAGCTGAAATGATTGAGTGGTCTTCCCTCTCTGCCCACAGGCTGCACCTGGGAATTTGGAGCCATGGTAAACTACATCAAGAAGACATATCCCCTGACCCAGCTGGTGGTCGTGGGCTTTAGCCTGGGTGGTAACATCGTGTGTAAATACTTGGGGGAGACCCAGGCCAACCAAGAAAAGGTCCTGTGCTGCGTCAGCATGTGCCAGGGCTACAGCGCACTGAGGTGAGTGATTCTGGCTGTGTGTTCCCACGTCTCTCTGCCATCAGGTCCTCCAGGTAGCACTCATTTACTGAGATGCACAGTCACCAGACACTGGCCCATGGAGATGAGGGGAAATGCTGTGGCATACTGAGCAGAAGTTTCTGGGTCTTGGAGTCACCTCGTTTTACTTCCACACCATCCACTGGAGTTGTCCTACCAGTCCCCCTAAGCCGAGGATATGCAGATGTATTTGGGATCAGATCTGTAACTGAATAAGCCAAAGCTCCCCCTTAATAGCTACTGTTTCCCTTTGGAGTCTCTGTGAGATGATATAATCTGATCATACTCCAGCAGTTCTGTGGAACTGTGGGTTTATGAAAACACAGGAGACTTGGCAAACCAGCGTCTGAGAGCTGGGCCTTATGATCCCAGATTCCTTCTATTTACCAAAGAGTTGAGTCTCAGATGGCATCTGGAAGGGATCTGTGATTAAAAGGAAACCATTTAATCTGTGCCCTCACCTTCAAATTGTCATCTCTCTCAGGCATCCCAGAATCACACAAAAGAGATGCCCTACTGGGTAAAGGTTTACCTGTCCCCTCAGTCTCCTGCTGACAGAACCCTGCAGGATGAGTCCTAGGAGGGCATTATCCTCTGCTCTGAACCACCTCCACCAACATCAGTGTTTTCCTAGATCACTCCAGAGTCACCACATACACACACTCACACATACTCATCCACACATACTCATACACAACTCTCCAGGTTCTTCACATGCGTTCATATTTTTTTCTGTATTTACTCCTTATGATAATGTCTTTTGTATTACAAATGGGTATGACCAGTTATTAAAGATCTCTTGAAGAAATCCAGAATCATACAAAAAAGTGAAAAAAAAAACCTGACTCCCTGACTGATCCAGTCTAAAGTCAAGAAGCCCTTATTGTTAATAAATGAATCCTTCCTTTTTGCCTCACCTATTATTTCTCATGGTGTAGTTTAAGCCTATTTTGTCATTTTCTGATGGATAGAGGCTATTTCTAAAAATATCTATTACTGGAATTTGAAGTCAACACATCCAAAGGGCAAATGAAAGCTCAGAATTCAGCCTCTGCTTGAGCCTTAAAGCTGGCCAAAAAGGAGAATTTAAATGTACCCAAAAGTAGACATGAAACATATCCCTGCTGGAACCTTTCCTGAGTTCTGGGGCCAAGGCCTAGGTTCCAGTTTTCCTCACCTGCCCGATGGGGATGACAATAATAATAAATAGTACCTCCCTCACGGCACCATTGTGAGGCTCAAATGAGTGCAGGCATATGAACTACTTGGGACAGAGCCAGGCACGTAGAAAGTAAATCAGGAACTCTTCATTATCATCATTACTCACTGTAATGTGATAAGTAGGTCAGTGGATCACAAAGACCAATCTGGTGAACTGGTGACTGCCTCACTTCATTAAGAATCACCTGGAGAATCACATTAGAAATAAATTCACTTTCTTGGGCCTCACCCCTGGAGATCCTGAGTCATGAATCTGGGGCATGGGGCCAGGAATCTGCATTTGAACACATTTCACAAGTGACTCCTGAGATTTAGCCACGTTTAGTAGTTACTGGGCCCAGAGACCTCAGTGGTCTCTCCAGCTCTAGTATTGCAGGACTGAGTTCCCTCATCTTCCTGATGGGAACTCTCTCCTTCACTCCCTTCCGCACTCTGGTGAGCCAGGACATGCACCTTTATCTTGGCTTGACTAGAAATATTCAATTCATAGCCATTACGTCACCAGAGTTAACCAAAGTCCCATCCTTCCGGTGACTGGGATGATAGAGCGGTGAGCAAAGGTCCCCCCCAGGACCCAGGGAGCAGGGCCTGGCCGGAGGCCCTGCCTGCTCTCACCTGACAAGTGGTCCAGGTTTTGGCAAGCCTTCTAGCCTCTGTCCAATCGGGCTCACTGGAGTCCCTTCCTCAACCAAGTGCAGTGAAATTACTGTGAACACTGACTTTGTGTTTAGAGAGCACTGGATTTGATAAGCAGGAGGATGTAGGACCCATTTGTTTTCATTTTTTCCAACGCACAGAATCTTAAATAACAGCTTCCTTTCGTTTTGCTGCAGCAGCGCCATCTGCTGCTGGCCAGCGCATAGACCCACACGTCTGACAAACCAAGGTGTTCGAACTAAGGCAAAGGTTTAAAAGCTGGGAAACTAACCAGCAGCTGTGAGGTGCTGTACATTTTGCAGACATGGTCTACTTACTCCTCTTTAAGGCCTCAGAGCTCTTCGTACCCATAGTTACTTATTGTCGCATTAGGCTCCTGCAGAGGAAGGAGGCAACTTTATCCCCTAGAGCTCAGACAGCTAAGGCTCGGGCTAAGATCCCATGACCCTACGCACAGGAACGGGCAGCAGGTCAAAGCAACACCATCACCCTGTGTGTGCTGGAGCTGCTGGGGGCTCAGGTCCCCTCAACATTTTAATGAGTTCTACTCGCTGAAAGACAGTGCCTTACTTTCAACCAGTGTAACCTTTTCTTTTCCTGCCAAGGCTTGAGGGCGATGAGCCTTTTCAGCACGGGGATGATGGCAGCCATGCTTCCCTTACGCCAAGGTGGAGCAGGGAGGGCTCGCCTGCCTCTGCAGGGGCCACACAGGAGTTCATGCTTCTGGTAAATCTCTCCTAGTTGAGCCTACAGACCACTGGTCAGTGATCCATCCCCTCCCTCTGGCTTCTGGCCCCAGGCGTGCCCCTCCCCGCTAGCCACAGCCCCTCGTAGGCTCAGAAGCCAGCGCCCGCTTGCTGTAGTTAGTGAAGTAGCTGCTGTTAAACAAGCCCACGTTTGCCGACATGCCGCACCAGTGAAGGAAGGAGACAAGTGCCCCGAAACTGCATGGTATAGAGCTGACTTAACACGTTTCCTCAGCACAAACAGCTGCCGGCTAACCCTGGAAACATGTGTGGTCAGACTCAGCCTAACTCTCTGGTTTAATCAATCATTTGAAGCTGGGCCCAGTCCCCAAGAGGGTATAGAGAGGTTTTCTTTTGCCTGCATGCTTAGGCTGAACTAGCTGGAGGTAATGACCTCTCTGCAGGTTGGCCCTGCCTCTGGAGGACAACCAGTTGCCAGCCTGGAGCCGCCTTCTGCCTTAGTCTCTTGGGTCCAGAGGTGCCACCATCTTCCTCCCAGAGGCCACGCTGTTTCAAGGCTGGTCCTGGTGTGGCCTCCACTGCAGCAGGACTCTTCTTGTAGGGCCAAGTTAGAAGTAGCCCACGTGTCCACCAATTTGGTGGAAAACAAAGCTGCTTTTATTTTTTTTAATTAAGAAAAATCTATAAAATGACAGACTGTGTATATTAAAAGTAGTGGAGAAGGCAACTATGTAAAACTCTGTAGGGAGAAGGAAATGGGGAGTTGTCATTTAATGGGTGTAGAGTTTCATATTTTCAAGATGAAAAAGTTCTGGCAATCTGTTATACAACAGTGTGAACGCACTTAACACATATGAACTATACACTTAAAAAGGTTTAAGATGATCAATTTTTGATATGTGTTTATTACCACGGGTTTTTTTAAAAAAATTTTAATGATTGCATATGGGTAAATCCTGGAAGGGAATCCCTTCCCTCCCCAAATAAAAATAATTGTTACATTGTTGTGGGAAAATATTTAATGTACTTTGAGATTTCATTAGCATATTATTTTCAAGGTATTTTTTACTATTGCCTCAGACCATACTTAATAAATTCACCACCAATCTTAATTTGCAGGGCCCCTGCCTTCTTTGCTTTTTTTTTTTTTTTTTTGAATATTAGAGTCATGCTTGCCCATCCCAGCTGTAGAGAACCTCTCTCTCTCGTTCTCATCCTCCATATTTTCTCAAAGACCACAGGAGAGCTGTTCAGTATTCTCAGTCTCTCAGCACTCTGAGATGTAATTTATATGAGCCAGGAGATTTGAATTCCTTTGGGTGTTAGATGCATTCTTTCCCACGTTCATTCTCTTCTGACTTTAATTCCTTTTAATCGGTGCTTTGTTCACTCATTTTGCAAGGTGTGAGTTGGAAAGTTGAGCTTTCTCTAAGCAGCACCCCGGTAGCATAAAGTGGTTGGCTGGCTCAGCCATTTCTTGCCTAATTGACTGCTCTGAGTGTAATTGTAGACCCCTGTTTTGTTTGGACCCTCTTCTAAGTGATTTAAAAATCCATCTCCTTGCACAACACCTTTTAAAATTCTTTTAACTGTGCAGAGAGAAATCTCTCACCAGCAGATGGCCGGGAAACCAGTATGGATAATATCTTATCATTTAATGTTACATCAATTAGAAATAAAGGCATTTTAAAGGAACTTTGTTTTGATATAGATAGGTAAGTAGATCGATGGATAAAATTCTTTAAAAGTCCATACACGTTAGTATGGAATAAGACTCCCAGAGAAGCCGTACTTGGGGTACTCTCCTCTTCTCATTTGTGATCTCAATGACAGAAACACTTTTTGAGGACTTTCAGGGCGCATCATCCCTTTTGGAGTCATCCTGGTTCTTGCTGAGTCTATGAAACCTGCCAACAAAGTTCACTCTGGATTATACAAAGGTTTCCTTCCTGTGATTATGACCTGGCTGCGTTCTCCCCAGTTCCATGCGTCTCTCAGCTGGTCTCTCCTGGTGGACTAGTATCTGGCTCAGCCTGGGGAGCACTTCCTGCCATCCCTTCTCTCTTCTGGAGAACATAGCTGTCCACAGGGAGGTCAAGAACTTGAAAGTTCTCCTGCGTGGCCATGTAAAGGATTCATTCAGTGTCTGCAGAGCTGGAGTCCCCTGGATTTGGTGCCCATTTTGTGGTTTGCATCAAAAAATGAAAATTCATTTCTTCCATCTGACCTGGCAGATCTCACCCAAACATTTGCCATATGTTTTTCCATCTTGGTCTGTGTTTTCTTGTCATATAGCACTTTGCTCCTTCTCTTTCTGAAAGTTTACCCTACTTTGAATAGCTGCACAGTGTCCATCACAGGATTCTTTCCAGTCCTGGTCCCATCTTAGCAAGTCTCACTGATACCTCTGAAATCTTACAGACTCCTGAGTTAAGTTCACCTGTGTGTGCTCTTCCCATTGGCATGTCAGTATCTGAGACTATAAATGTCATCTTTCCCTCCCCTTTCTTTCCCATTTGCTCTCATGACACTGCTACTCTCATCAGCCTGTCATACCTGAAGTCTGTCCACCATGGTACCCTATGTCACAGTCTCATCTGAGTGTTCTCCCCCTGCCTCCACCATAATTCTCTTTAAACCTTCTTGATTGAGTCATCTGGTTCCCAGGTGGACATTCTCTCCATCCTCATGAGTTTCATGCCCAGAAGCCTGCCTATCCCTCGAGTGTCTTCAGCCAAGGCCAGAATTCAGACCCATTCTTAACATTACCAGTTGGCCAGCTCCCCACTCACCACAACCACCCATCTACGGAATTCATCCACCATTAACAGAAGCTGTGAAAGGACCCCGGGGACACCAGGGTGGCCTGTGGCAGGCCTGGGATAGAACTATAGGTACCTCAGTCATAGAGCAATCTAGGTGTGAAAATTCCTCTAGTTCAACCTCCTGACTTGGCAGATAAGGAAACTGAGGCTTGGAGAGATGAAGTGGCTTCTACAGTTTAGTGAACTACCCATTGGGGTTAGGCAGGCCCTAGTTCAAGTCTCTGCTCTAACTCTTGCCAACCAGGTAGCCTGGACATCTTGCTAGACGTTCATCCCATTGCCAGCCCCAAGCCATGGCATGGGCTCATTTGCCTCTCTAGCCTGATTCTGTCTCCTGCCTCCTCTCACTACAAAAGCAGGGCAGATAAATTGGAGTTTGGCTTCGATGAGAGCTGCCTGAGTGAGGCTCTTGATGGAGCCGTATGTATAGTGGTTCCCGATGATCTGCTGGTCTTTTGCCTTCCCTGAAATGGTTGTTGAGGCTCACAGTTAACAGTTAAAACTGACTTTGATCTTAATTTTCAGTAGCTTATAGTCCAAAAGATTTTCTATTTTTCATCTTTTTTCTCCTCTTTCTTCTTCATCATTATGGAATGTTTTAGACACATACGAAATAAAAGAACTAGGATATTGAACCCTGTGTACCCATCACCAGCTTCAACCATGCTTAACTCTTGGCCACTCTTATTTCTTCTACACCCCGTCCACTCACCACTCCCTGGTAAACTGTATTATTTTAAAGCAAATCCTAGACATATCATTTCATCTGTAAATATTTCACTATGTAGCAGTAAAAGACTCAGGTCTTTTTCTTAAACATAATCACAATACTATGATTACACCAAAAATTAATAGTAATTCCTAATATCATCCCATTTCTAGTCAGTGTTCAGATTTCCTTGATCGCCTCATGGAAGTTTTTTAATAGGTGGTTTGTTTGAATCGGGATCTGCAAATGTCCACACATTACCTTTATTGATTTGTCTCTTAAGTTTCTTTTAGTCAGTAGGTTCCCCTGTCTTTTATTTCTTTTCCATCTGGTGGTGGTGGTGGTACTGAAGAAGTTAGGTCTTTTTTAAAATATATGAAATGAATATTTTTTAAATAATACATTGATCTTTGTTATGTTTTATTAAGCCACTATAAAATTAAGTTTAAGTTTCAGTCCCTTAATTTTATACCCCAAGGTGGTAAAAGACATCCCTTAAATATAATGAATGATAAACCAAAGATATGAGGAATCAATGGTAGCCAGCATTGGTTGGGTGAAACATGGGTCCCAGCTTCCTTATCCCAGTTCCTCCCTAAGCCCTGGGCCCCTGTGATTCCCCAGAGCCTTTCAGTGAGTGATACTTCTAGGATTATTTAGTCAAGAAATCTGCAGCACTGAAGCATCTTCTCTTGGCTTCAGTTTACCATCAGTGTCTCCTCCCTTCTCTGCCTCTGCAGTCCCGCTAATATGAAGGAGATCCTGACAAGAGCTTTCAGGAAGTCAGCAAAGGGAGAAATGGATGAGGGCAAGAGAAAGCTAGGATTTGGGGGTTATTGGCTCTCTGAGGAAGTGGCAGCTTGGGTCCTAGGTCAGAGGAGAGGGAGCTGTCCAGGCAGCAGGCTATGGTTCACGGGTTGAGTGACCCCACGTCCCTCCTTCCTCAGACCAAAAGGCAAGTGTCCACAGTCCTGCCTTAGCTGGGGCCCTGCCCATGGTGATCCAACCTGTCCTTCCTGGTCCCGCAGTGTTTGGGAGCCCTCCACCCGCCGAGCATTTATAAAATGGCCTTTAACCTTTGAAGGCAGCATTAATCTTCACTGTGAGCTTTGGCCCATGTTTTGTGGGCATGTCACAGACCATTAAATCCACAAACCCTTTCCCTTTTAACTTTCCACCAGCTTTTATTTTTTAACCGTGATATTATGGGAAATGTTTGCTATTCCAAAATTGAAGTGTGGCATCTTTGAGGAAATTACTTTTATAAATAACTCCCTGGATTTTTTTTTTTTTTTAATACCTACGAACCACCCTCCCTCTCTCAAGAGTCCCCTCTCTGCCATCTGGGAAATGAAACCAATGGATTCTGTGTGAGAATAGTGACACCCAGATTTGTGCCCAGGGTGTAATCAGGCCTCAAGACTCAGAAATCTGCCAAATGAAGGTTAGCATGGACTCCATGACAGCTGTGTTTGGGTTCACACCCAAGGGAAGAAAGCATTGAGCAGGGAGGTCTGAGCGGCAGCCCAGGAATTACCACATCAGTGTTTGTTCACCTGACACATGGGCAGGGGTATCTGGTCGCAGAGGCGTGTAGAAGAGGCTGGCCGTGCTGTCTGCTCCCGCCGCACAAGGTGGTGGTGGCCGAACGTGGGCGCCAGAGCCAGGTTGGACTCAGCTGGACTTGACTGTTCTGGTGTGACCCAGGGCAGCTCTGTCCCTTGACCTCTGAGTCCATGGTCTCCTGATCTGGAAGTGGGACTGTTACCTGCCTAGTGACCCCCACTTCAGTAGGCCTCGCTGTGCCAGCTACACACACTAGCTCTAGAGGCCATAAGACTCATGGCCCCAGCAGCCATGCCTGGAAGGGGTCGATGGCCTCACTACTTCTTCCATTCTTGCCCCTTAAATGTTAAAGGCTAATCAAAAGAAAGCTCAAATTATATGATTTTCCTTTGCCATGCAAATGGCAACAAAAGAAGTGTTTTTTTCCTTTCCAATTTTTAAAATTTTATTGAATGAAAGATTGTTTAAGTTCTATAATGCTTTATGGGGGCGGGTATAGCTCAGTGGTAGACCTCCATTGAAAAATAAATAAATAAACCTAATTACTGCCCCCCAAAAAAACAAAAGGAATTCAGCAGTATAGTGCTTTACAATTTTCAAAAGTTTCACGTACATGATTTCATATAATCCCATAATAACCCTTTTTCTCCCCTCTACCCCTATATTGCCCCTCCCCCTTCTCTCTCCCCACTGGTCACCACTGGCTTGTTCTGAGTCTGCTTCTTTTTCATTTTCACTAGTTTGTTGTATTTTTTAGATTCCACATATAAGTGATAAAAAAGAAATGTTTTTAGGTTTTTCCCTACACAGTCCTTCTCCGCACCCACCTTCCCCTTACACTCGCCTGTTGTTAAGCCAGGAACACTTGCTTCCAGGGTAGGAAGCTGAGTAGGGAATGTGCTCAAATGACAGTTGAAGCAGACTTTGGTACTGGCAGGTCCTATGACAACGAGAAGCCCAGGTGATGAAAGAGGGAGTCGGCAGGGTTACCAACCAAGCCTGTGGCCCCAGAGAGCTTTCTGGCCAGGGCCTCACATTCAGCGACGCTGTTACAGCGTTTCTGCACATAGTTTGAGGACCACACGTTGAAGCCCACGTTCCAGCGTAGGGAGCCGGCCTCCCCAGCGGCGAGAGCCTTGCCTCCCGCCTGCACAGCCACGTCCTCCCCTGGACGCAGTCGCTCTCACTCTGGCTTGTGGTTCTTCCAGGGCCCAGGAAACCTTCATGCAGTGGGACCAGTGCCGGCGCTTCTACAACTTCCTCATGGCAGACAACATGAAGAAGATCATCCTCTCCCACAGGTGTGTGCCTTCCCTCCTCCCCTGGGAGACCCACAGGGCCTTTCTGAGCTTATTTCAGAGTCACTAAAAGACAAAGCTCCTGTTTGTCCAGAAAAAAAAAAAAAAAAAAAGTCAGGGATCGAACAGACTCTCAGCTGACTGCTTTGTGACTTGGTTAGAAACAAACTTGTCCTAAGCTACCAAGTTCACCAAATCGCTCTCTGCTTCCATAATTTTCAAATACTCCAGAAGGAAAGAGAAACCGGTTCTACTCCATTCTTTCCCAAATGAGGGCAGTCCTGAGGGTGGCTCATCATTGTTTAGGAAGCTTTCTTTTTAGGGTGCTTTTGAGCTTGGGGATCCAGAATCATTCTCTGCTGGCCCCTGGGGTTCTGACCAAGCAGCATTGTGGCAGGATTCCAGCCACTGGTGCAAAGCATAGAATCTGTGTATCCACCATACTCTTCCTGCCTGTCTCCTGCTCAGAATCCTTTGGTGGGTTAGCCCCTGACAAGTGCCTAGAGCAGCGCCTGGTCTGCAGTAGCGCTCAAGAAATACCAGTGATGATTTCATCATTGTGGTTATTGTTTGTGATATCATCTCTTTCCCCACACCTCCCTCCCCTTCCAGCTGGACTGGGCCTCTCAGAGGCCCACATGCCCTCTGGTCTCTCCCACACCACTTCTGCCCTTTCTGAGAATGTCCTTCCCATCATCTCTGCTGGTCCAAACCCAGTGCATCCTTTTAGGTTCCTCTCAGGTGTCTGCCTCCGTGAAGCCAGCTCCTCCTCCCCCAAGTTGTTTTTCTGCCGCCTCCCCAGTGTGAATCCTGTGTCTTGAACTAAACTGGAAAGCACTGGAAGGCTTGATGTTTTGATTTCCCCAGAGCCTGGTACATAAGGGGCACTCAAAAAGTACAATTTTACAGGGGTTTTGACACCATCCTAGGAAAAGCAATCTAACTGAATGGTCAGTTTCTTACTCCTTTTTTTTTTCAGTGGTTAAAAGAAAATTTGGTACTAGGTGGCCAGCTGCACAGGAAGACTGGGCTTCCTGTGGGTGGGGTTCACATGGCGCCCAGGCAAGGCTGGCACTCACAGGCCTCTCAGGCTGCCAGGCTGCGGGGAACGTCCCTAGACCTCGTGTTGGGTGGGTGGAGGACACAGGCTGGCTGAGTTTCCACTGAGCTCATGGTGTTTGAGCATCAATTGTGTGCTGGGCCCTAAGCTGGGTGTGCCTCAGCTGAGGTTGGATGGGTCCAGGGATTTGCTGAGGTTCCAGAATGGGTAAAACCAGGCCATCAGACACCAAGTCCAAGTCCTCTGTATTTCCACACCTCTGGAATGGAAAGTGGACTTCTCGCAGGGAACATTTGTTTTGCTACAGGGCCCAGTCTTGCCATTGATTAATTAGTCCAGAAGGTCCATCGTGTAATTCTTAACAAAATGAGAGAGTCCTTTGGATGTACTCTAAGTATATTTACATTTCTTAAATATACCATGGAAAACCAAATGTCTAATAGAAAACAGACTTATGGTTACTAGCGGGGAGGGAGGGAGAGATAAACTGGGAGTTCAGGATTTGCAGAAACCAACTACTACATATAAAATAAACAACAAGGTCCTACTATATAGCACAGAGAACTATATTCAATGCAAAAGAATATGAAGAGGAATATATATATGTATAACTGAATCACTGTGCAGTATACCAGAAATTAACACAACATTGTAAACCGAGTATACTGCAATAAAAATAAATAAATAATAAAAATGAAAAAGCCAAATGTCTAGAAATTTGGGGGGCACTTTTATTATCATTCTTTTCTCATCAGCATTGTCTGTTCTTTTTTCAAATTTTTTTCTAGTTTTATTGAGGTATAATTGACATACAGCACTGTGTAACAGGGCACTTGAAATTGTGAATTCTATCCTATACGTATGTAACCCTAATACTCTTTTGGGAAAAAAAAATTTAAGAAATTTGTTCCTCTTCTTTGGGAGAGGGTGTGAATGGATACCAGAACATTCAGTTTTCATAATGAATCTTTCCCACCATAGGGCCAAACCTCAAAGCAAACTCAGTGTTCCTTCAGCTGTGTGAGCGGGAGCCCTTGCTGGGAATGGAAGTTGAAATGTGCACATTTTGACCTCTACCTTTCTTGTCATCCTCTCATATGGATCTTTTTCTTACTGGAAATGATTACTCTTCTGAGTGCACATTAGCTTTTTAGAGCTGTTGATTTGCCCAAATGCTAAATGGGTAAACCATTATCTTCCTTGTTAAGTGACACAAACAGCTCATAAAGGGAAAGGGGTTTTGCCAAAGGGGACAAAAGTGTCAACACCAGTGTAAAGATAGGGCCTCCACAACTTTGGACTGAGCCTCCCTCCACCCCCAGTGTGGCTGATAGCCCACCCCAGGCCACAGTGCCCATCCTGAGACCTCCCAGCAGTGCAGGTTTTGTAATAGTCGCCTAGGCTCAAATCCACTCTTTAGTTTGTTGAGCTGCCCCTGAAAAGGAAAATAAGGTCTTGACGTTCATACTTCTTCAGTTATTCAAAAGTCAACAATGCAACCTTATCCTCTGGGACATTCTGAAGGCTAAAGTGATTTATTCCTAAGTTCCCCACGTATAATTTGTCAAAGACTCTCTCCTGGCTTGCCTCTGGCTTGCCTCTACTGTGGTTATCTATCATCTGCTTCTTTTAAAAAAAACTTTTTTCCAGCTCTACTGAGGTGTAATTGACAAAATTACAAGATATTTCAGTGTACAGTGTGATGATTTGGTTATCATCTGCTTTTTATTCTCTGTCTGCTTTTTTTGTCTCTTCTAGGCAAGCTCTTTTTGGAGACCATGTTAAGAAACCCCGGAGCCTGGAGGACACAGACTTGAGCCGCCTGTACACGGCCACATCCCTGATGCAGATCGATGACAACGTGATGAGGTGTGCCCACGCTCTGGGGCAGGGTGCCAGGCGGGAGGCAGTGAACCAGCGCCTCCCAGCACCAGGGGTTTCCTCTGCCCGCTTTAGTGTTAAGGGTGAAGAGCATTGTTATTATTTTTTGTTTTTTTTAATATGTCCACTGTCTAAAAACTGAAGATTTCAGAGGAAAATCCAAATTTCTAATGTCTCTTGAAAAAATAGGAGAAGGCTCTGATCACTCGTTCTGCCTTCCTACACGGCGCAGCTGAGCTTGAACAAGGGCGCTGAGTGTACACACTCTAGTTGTCCGCAGTCCTCACCCTACGGGCTGTGCCTCAATGCCGGTACGGGGATCAGGTGCCACAAAATCTACATGTGGCAGTGGAGTAAAAGGAAAAGAAAATATTTCTTGTACCTGTCTGTGTCTCTATCAAAAGTAGAAACATCAAAAATAGACCAAGAGAGCTGTGTTTTGCAAGAAAAATGGACAGAGCTTCTCCCTCTAAGGGTGTGAAGACTCTCCTCTGGAGTGTAATATGCAAGCCCCGCCCCTTCACTCAGTTAACCGTTTCCCTGCCTGTCCCCACTAGCCCCTCCGTGACCTGAGGTCCCAACACTAACAATGTCCCCTTTCCTGGCACCAGTAGTTTCTGATGGAGGTTAGCCTTAGCTGGAAAAGGTAAAGTTGATCTCTGACCTCATCGTTCTCTTTAAAAAAAGTCATCCTTTTTATTTAATGATCAAAAGCAAGCTAGCGTTCATCCAATAGGTAGGCAGATACTGACCTCAGGGTGTGCGATCTGTACGTCCTTCCTTAAGGGATTTTAAGAACATTTTTACATCAAGTAACCTTGAAATAGACTCATAAACAGTTACTCAAAGGAAATGGAAATGAGGAGATTCCTGATATGTTCAGAAGGAGAGAATTAATTTTACCCACCCTCACTTACAGTGGGGCGTGTGACTTTAATGTACACATTACCCTAATGAGAAAAAAAACAAACTTACTCAAATCTCATTCATCTTCCAAATTTTTTTAAGCCCAAAAGAGAGTGTTCTTCAATTCTTCCTAACACTCTTCCTTTTTAATTGTGCCAGATAGTAGCACTTTTCATGATCATAACCAATTTGGGCACCCTGCCCATTAACCCATTGCTAGTAATACTGAAAGACTGGAGTGCCTTTCTGGAGCACTGAGACCACAAAGGGACTAACTTCACGGAGACAAATGTCCTCGAGATGCTCTCTGCACTCAGCCTCTCCTATTATGTTTGGCTTAATAGTCCAGCCTGAGCATTCTGGGTCCTTTCCCAGCAGAGATGTCTAAAGAACCTGGTAGTGGAAGAGGTCCACAGCTTCAGGGGAGCCCAGATATCTTGAAGACCCTAGTCCAAAGAAACTCACCATTCAGAAACCAGAGGCCCTAATCTGGGTCAGAAAGAAATGAGGTTTTCAGGGATCCTCTGAGCTGGGGCTGACTCGGCCTGCTGGTGTCAGAGCTCCAGGCTGAATCGTGCTGGCCTCTCTGAGCACAGGGCAGGGCAAAGCGGCAGGACCTGCCTGCTAGAGCACTGAAGGGTTCGTTAAATGTCCGTGTGTCTCTGACTGATGCTCCATGGGGGTAACTTTGAATCCCCGTCTCGTTTCTGTTATCCAGTGCATATTTCATTCCAATTCACAGTGACCTGGGTCACTCTGCCAGGAAGCATTCTGTTGAAAACAAAGTTCTAGTACATGCCTTTGAATTGCAGTTTCTTAGTGTCTATGGTGACATCTGGTTTTATGTCAAAAAGATGTAATAAACACTAATAATTACTATAGATAACACTTAATGAGTAACTACTCTGGGCCAGTTATTATGCTATTATATTAAAATGTCACTTTAATGTCAGAAACCTCATGGTGCCATTAAAACAGAGCCTGTCCTAAACTCCATTTTACAGAGGAGAAGCTCAATGAGATTAAACCTTTTGCCTAAGGTCACAAGGTAAGTGGCAGAGCCAGGATTTGAACCCGCATGCCAAAGCTGGGTGCTCTTAACCCCTAACTCTGGTTACAAGTGTATATTCCACTGACATTATGAATTAGTGCAGGAACTGGTGCTGTACTCAAATCAACTCAGCATTCCAATCTTGTCTTTTTCCTTTGTGTGTGTGTCCAGGAAGTTCCATGGCTATAACTCCCTGAAGGAATATTACGAGGAAGAAAGCTGCATGAGGTACCTGCACAGGGTGAGTGGCAACACTGACTCAGAGGCGGCAGCATCTCAGAATTAGCGTCATTCCATCCAGCTCAACCCAGGGTCTAACAGGCATCCCTCTGAAGTTTCCCTGGTGGAAGCTCAGCCAGCATTTGGCTCCAACCGCTCTAGTTGTTGACTTGGGTTTATTATTGAACCAAACTCTGCCCCTCTGTGACCTCCATGTAATAATCCCAGAGCTGCGCCTTAGTGCAGTGAGGACCAGCCTGCTCCCCTATCTGTGTGAAAGTCCTTAAAACTGCTGCCACACTCATTATTTTCTTACTCTTCCTTTGACAGTACGATCCTGCTTGATTCCTGCCATGGTTCCTCATAGGAGATCCGTGTAGATTTCTTACAATCCTAGACCCTTTCTGGGGCCACTGTATATTTTGTTGGTGTGGTGCCTAGGATTGAAATCAAAATTACTGCCATGATCTGGCAAGCACAGAGTAAAATTGGTGCATTTCTGTATGAGAATGATAGAGGAGCATGTCTTTTAATGATGTAGACTGGTTTATATTAATGCAGTTTTCAGCAGCTCCAATAAACTGTGTGTGTATTAAGCTTGTGGCCAATGATAACCCCCATGTTTTTTACCTGAGCCACCACCAAACCAGTCTCTCCCATTCCGTCTTTGAACAATTACTCTTTTTACTCAGACACAGGCTTCCCATTTATCCCTGTCAGTGTCCTCCTGTTGGTGTGGCCTACCACTCCCCCAGCTAAAGCAGATCATTGTGACTCTCTGTCCTGTCGTCTGTCATATCAGCCATCCCTCCTACTTCATCGTCCAGGCTTTTTGTGTCGTCATTTAAGCCATTACTGAAACATTGAGCTGCCTAGAGCCAATGTCAGGGACATCCAGTTTAGACAACTAGTCATTTCACCCCTGAGCATGGCTGTTCAGTAATGTCTGCATTACCCCATCAGCATCATATCTGCTAAAATGAAAAAAGACGCTATTTTTGCTGTTTTGCTAAAACAGATGTTAAATGCAAATCTGCCAGGAGCTTCCTAATATCCACCAGCCTGCTCCTGTTTTCAACTTTTAGATTCCTCTAGAAAGACTATTTTGTCTAGCGTGGAGTACACTCCTTTTTTCCTCCCCACAATATAAATTGAATGAATATGTGCGCAACTCTTTGTAAAGCCATTTTCCTGAAAGGTCTGGCTAATCTGAAACATTGTGAAGATGATCAGAAATATTTCGCGAGTGAGCGCCATGGAGTCTTTACCCGCGCCCACCAGAGCACGTGGGGCACCTCGGACCCCGAGCTTGGCTCCTGCACTGCCTGCCCGCCAGGGTTGTCATCACAGCAGCAGTTACCATTGCTGCCACTGCCAAGGGACACAAGGCGTCCTTAATCCAGCTGTTCAGCAGACTGAGCACTGACCCTCTTCCTCTGGCTTCCAAGACATGTCTGGTAGTGAATTTGAACCTTGGCTCAGTGGGGTCTAAATAAAGGGAGTTGATCATTTAATTCTGCCTTATTTTCTTGTTTCAGATTTATGTACCCCTCATGCTGGTGAATGCAGCTGATGACCCCTTGGTGCATGAAAGTCTTCTAACCATTCCAAAGTCTCTTTCAGGTAAGTGCTTTCTTCCTGCTGCCCCCTCAACCACTCAGCAAACTGCCACAGTAAATTCCGTCACCTTCACCACGCTGTCATCTCCTGGAGACCAGGACATCTCATGGCAGTGTTCTTATTTAGTCTAGCCTGATAGTCCCGGGACTGTGATGGAGCCTAGGCAGAGCCTTTTCGTGTTCTGTCCTGGTGCAAGAGACAGGAGCATCATTTATATCCGTAGCCAGGTGTGGGGAGTCCCCTGGTGTTCTATGAAATTATTGTCTCAGGGATGTAGTTCCATTAAGGCTGAGAGTTTGACATGAAGAGATGTTTACACTTACAGCTTGACTTGAAAAGCAAAACAAAAAAGCCAGTTCTGCTACCTCTTTTGACAGACAGCCTCCTCATCTGCTCTGAGGATTAAAAATACAAGCAACTGAAAAAGCAAAGAAGGTTGCTCATGGGAATGACATTGTGTCTCAGGCCAGCACAGTCGCATGCCAGGCTAGGTAGGAGCTACAGGAGAAGCTCAAAAGAGGGTAGCAGAAGGAAACACTGGAGCCACAATCCAAAATTACTTTGCATTATAATCCAGATCTAATCTGACCAAAGCTGCTCCTTGCACAGTCCTCTGTGATTATGTTTCCTCTTGTAAATATATGTGCACCAGAGGGAAGAGGACCACTTCTAGTTCTCTCATGACCCCAAGCTAAAGAGTAGATAATATAGCAAGCAGACAAAGGAGCCACGCCCAGACAGCTTCGTTCGCTGCTCAGAGAGAACGCGTCTGTCACAGGTGTGTTATGTGATAAAAGCTGTCTCCTGTCAACCCGATCAGACCACAGGCTTCCTGCACAAAAGCAGCCCACCCAGCCATGGGAGCAGCAGTGAGAGGAAACAGCCACTCTGGTTTCCCTCTGCACATCTAAAGTGACATCCATAGCATTAATGCTGTCACACAGAAATTTATGAAATAGCAACTGAAAAGGAAGAATAAAGGGTGTCAGACAAGATAAGAGCCCCTGTAGAGCCAGAAATGTGCATGCCAGGATGTGCCTCAGAGGCCTGGAGCAGCCAGCAAGGGGCCCCTTGTCAGTTATCCCTTTGGGAAAACAGATGCTTCATGTGGTACCTGACTATACCTAGCTGTCCACTTTGCACACATCTTCAGTAATGGCTTTAACTAGCCCATGTGGGACTAACTTAAACATAGACTCGTAAGTCAAGCTCCAGGTTAGTAATTCTTAGATGGCCATTTAGCATGTGCCATTGAGAGCCTGGGCATCTTTTAACACAACTTGCAGCTTTATATTTCAGTCTTAAAAGTCTGTAATGAAAAATCATTGACTCCATTGAATTCAACTGGTACTCTAGCAAATAAGAGAGCGCTGTGAATCCCTTCTCAAAGCCTGGCCCCCACCAGTAGCTTTGGCATCATCTGGGAGCTTGTTAGAATTGCAGAATTTCAGCTCCTTCCCCAGGCCTATTAAAGCAGAATCTGTATTTTATGGTGGTAGCCAGGTGATTGGGATGCACGAAGTTGGGAAGCACCTGGCTGTACAACTGAGTCACCTGGGGAGTTTTAGCAACACCCATGCCTGGGTTCTCCTCTCACCTGTCACCCACTGCCCCCCTCAATCAGAATCTCATTGGTCTGGGTGCAACATAGGGATTGTCTAAAAACCCGGGTGATTCTAATATGCAGCCAAGTTTGAGAACCATTTAGAGTTCTAAGGATCTCTGAGGCCCATTCTGCCCCAAAGCCAAGCTGCTCTTCCCAAACCTGCTAGATGCCACCATCTCGCCTGCCCCACCGAATCCCCCTCCCACTTTGGTGAATGAGGCAGAGGGAGTGGAAGTCAGATGCCCACTTAGGTGACACCTTCACCTGTGGGGAAAGCCTGGCCAGCTCGCTTTCGCACCTCCTGCCCTGGAGCTGAGAGAGGCCAGTGACTCACTCAGCTGCCTTTCTCCTGCAGAGAAACGGGAGAACGTGATGTTTGTGCTGCCACTGCACGGGGGCCACCTGGGCTTCTTTGAGGGTTCCGTGCTGTTCCCTGAGCCCCTGACATGGATGGATAAGCTGGTGGTGGAGTACGCCAATGCCATTTGCCAGTGGGAACGTAACAAGTTGCAGTGCTCTGACACGGAGCAGGTGGAGGCCGACCTGGAGTGAGGCCCCCCAGACTCTGGCACGCTCCAGCTGCCCTCCTCTGGAACTCATGTCCCTCACCGGCTGTTTCAGGTCTCCCATCTCCCTCAATGACCTGGATCTGACCTCACCATCAGCGGGGGCAACCCACCAGGCACACCTATCTTGAAGTAGGTGGCTGTCCCTGGGAGCTCCAGGCTATTTTTGTGCTTAATTACTGGTTTTCTCCATTGCTTTGTTAGCCACGGTGACAAACAACAGGGTTCTCACCCTCCTGTCCAGTTTCAGCATCTGATTGCTTTCAAGCCAATTACATCTAGTTTCCCTATTAAAAATGTGTCTGGACAGCAGTTTTGCTTTGCCAATCAAAAGGCTTTTCCCCAAGAGCAGTGAAGGATGTGTGTTATTTTGTGGTGGTTTATATGTGTCCTTACATAGACCCTAAAAAGAGCCAATGCCGTACATGAGGTTCAGCTTGGGAGCCCGAAGCCCTGGCCTCCCAGGCCAGAGTGTGGCCTCCTACATGGCAAAGAAGATTCCCTTGAGTCACGAGCCAAGTTTCTCCCTCACTCTTTTCTAAGACAGTTTGCCCACACATTGCTGATGATGAGAGTCACCTGGGGCGCTTGTTAAAAATTCAGCCTCCCAGGTCCCTCCCCTTGAAGAAGCTGATTCAGTGGGTCTGGGAAGGGGCCTGGGGATTTTAATTTTTGACAAGTGCCCCATGTGATTCTCATCACCAGGCAAATCTGAGAAACACGGTTGTGCGGGGCCTTTAGAAACATCTCAGTAACTCGTTTTATTCAAATTCATGGTCGGAGGTGTCTCTCAGCTCCCAGGAGCCTCCAAAGCAGCAAAGCCTGTCGAGCACAGCTGCCCTAGTGTGATCTTCGTGTGACATCCCAGAAAGGGCCTGGGTGGGGTGAAGACTTTGGGCTGAGGCTCTGCTTCTCCCTGGCTATATGACCCTGGAAAAGTCCCTTTGAAGTTTAGTTTTTTCACCTGTCAAATGGGGGACTTAGACCAGGTAAATTGCCGAGATCACTACCAGTTCTAAAGTTCAATGACAAACTCAGTTTACTGAGGTTTGAGAGAACATCCCTCCAGGGGACCCTGGGAGCTATTCTAAGCTTGTAGACATCACCACTTGCCTTTCTTTTCTTTTTCTTTTTTGTCCCTCACTTCATATAAAGAGGTTTTGGGGTGTTTTTTTTTAAGCACTCAGTTATAATTTTATTCTTTTTTTAACCCAGACCTCTCTCACGCCAGCTTTTGATACCAAACAATTCAAAAGTTGGATCTGAGTTTGGAGAAATATCTTTCCAACTGAAGACGGTGTGATC
Organism: Camelus dromedarius; assembly: GCF_036321535.1. Lineage (NCBI taxonomy): Eukaryota > Metazoa > Chordata > Mammalia > Artiodactyla > Camelidae > Camelus > Camelus dromedarius. Next base: position 15,889,884 of record NC_087464.1, read on the forward strand.
TTGAAACCAGATTTTTAATAGCTTATATCTGTAGTCTGTTCGCTAGAGCTTTCCAGAGTGTGTCTTCTCAAATGAAAAGTCACTCCAGGTCTCAAGTACTCCTATCCTCCAATTCTGTGGTACTTGAATATCTAAAAACCCAGCACTTTGAAAAATTAGCTATTTGGAACTAAGCAGGATTACGAGTGAAATGGCCTAGATACTTTAAAAAATTTTTTTTTGTTCCTGCTTCCTCTCCTTTACTCTAGGACAGACAGGAATATAAATAGTGGGTCTGTGTGTGCATGTCTAAAGGGTAAAGGGAGCCACCTGAGGGCCTGGAGGCCACCCCTCATGGCCACAGGTGGATGTAGTTTGGGCATCAGTCCAAGTCATGTGACAGTAATGTCTGTAACCCGAAGAAGTTGTTTTCTGACAATCACCAGATCGTTCTAACTAGTAACATCAAAAACAGCCATTATCTGAAAAGATTGAGACTTCTGTGGTCTCCACTTTGCTTCGGTACAATTTCTCACACACACCAAATTCATCATTGTGACTTCCCCCCTAAGTTGTTATTTTTCAAGTGCATTTCTTTTTCATTTCTTTCGGCACAAATTGGCACTTTATCATCTACCCCTCAATTTGGAAGCTAGTCCCTCCCCTCTGTTACTGTTCCCTCCAACCAACAACCACAGCTGTAATCTAGAAGATTCATCGTCCCATTTCCATTACTACCTTCATGTCTTGAGACTTTTTTGTGAAATTAGGTATACGAAGCAATAACTCAGTGGGGTTGAATCACCATCCCAGGAGGCAAGAGGCTCCTTTTCATTTGCCTTAGGTCTCATCTCTTATCTATTCTGACAAAGTAGTGGCCAGGTACCAGCTCCATTGAGAAGAAGACAGTGCTGTTGTCACACACATGGCAGGACAGGGGCAGAAGTCCTTGGAGCCTGGTCTGCACGGCAGTTCTGATGCCCACGGAGGAGAGGCAGGGCTCAGGGCATAGCTTTTGTTGCTCCACAACCAGAATTTACCCCGCAGGACTGTGGGGGCCGTGTTCCAGCTGAAATCTTTTTAGTGTGTGAGTCTGAATGGCCCTTGCATTCCATTTTGGCTCAAATGAAATCAACTGAAGCCCTTTTGTTCAAGCTTCAGGGTCTCAGGCATGGCAATGAGAGTATAACTGTGGCTATCTTAACAGGAAAATTCTTGTTCGTCCCTGAATGGGAGCACAGAGGCATTGAATTTACAGAGATGCAAGCTCGCCTAATAAACAAGGAAGCATCATTTTATATGTAGGTCAGCTTTTTCCTTCCTCCCGCTTTCTTTGCTTTTCTTCATAAAGTCATTCCTTTCTGATGATAACGTGAGAGCTCTTCTTGCAATCAAGGTCCTATTTGGGCTCAAACAAGGCTGAATTGTCAGAGTATTTGAACATTATATTTTAAAATCAGATGAAGGATATAAATTGCAGGAGCCTAGACAATTGTATCACAGGAAGAACATGTTTTAACATGTCTCTGGGTTGTACTCCCTGCCTCTAAACAGTATGAAAGCAATGATGATTAGCTGAGCCCAAATGAGGATTATCTGACTTGAAAAATGGTCTCAAGTCTCCATGATGCATTTATGTTAATAGGGAGTTTAACAGACTTGAAGAAAACCTCTTACCTTTCCTGCTGTGAGTTTACACCAGTCAGTCCATAGCAGAATGAAAGCAGAAAGTTGTTTGCTGTCACTATATTCTTTGAACCCCGCTGCAGTGTTTACACACACTGTAAGAGTGGGAATATACCTGTAAGGGGAGCATTCCTTTCCTGACATGGTGTGATGGAACCAGGGTTCAGGAGACCCAGGTTCTTGTCCTAACTGTCTCTAATTCACACTGGGTTGTGGGCAATCACCTCACCTCCTTCACCTCTCTGAGCCCCAGTTACCTCATCTTAGACCATCTCTTAGTCCACTTCATCTATTTACACATCATTTGCCGGAACATTCCCACTTGCCTTCTACAGCCCTTGCAAGTGGAAACAGATTATGTCAAGGCCTCAGGCTTATCTTGAGAGGGGACTTGAAGAGGGAGTTACTGCTTTGAGCCTTCGTTGCTGAAGACCCTTGATTTTGCCCAAAGCCCCGTGTCTCTGACTGGCTTCTCTTCAGAGCCTCCATTGTCATCTCAGTATCCTTTCTGTGCCGAGGGTGGTCTTATGACTGGGACAGGTGCTGACCGTTGGAACGAGCCAAATATCCCCATCCTTCTGTGTGACTCAGGCAAACATTGAGAGTTCCCAGGGCAGAAATCCTTCCTGCTAAGGCTTTCATTCTAAAACTATGGTCTTCATTAAAGCTGAACTTTCTGGGTAGCTGAGCTTATATGCCTGGCATCTGAATGAGAGCTCTCTTTGTCACTGTGTGGCTTGAGATCCATCTTGCCAGCTCCGGGGAAACAATACATGTGTTCTTGTTTGTGTTTGCCAGACAAGCAGATGTCTGAGATGTGAGAGGCTTTTGTTTTCCCTGGGCACCGGTTCTGACTTGGAGCTAAAGTAAAGATCACTGAAACATCACGTTGAGTTAAAAGAACTCAGGTCTTTGTCCTCTAAGGCAGGACAGGAGAGTTATTAAGAAGCATTTCCCTGCAGCATCTGCTCACAATATCATCTGGAATTGTTTTCTTTGCCCAGAAAGCCTTAACTCGCCTCTAGAGTATCCCCTGGTATTACAACAATACTGTGGCTTTGGAATTCAATTCTTCTACTGTAGATGTTTGAGGCAAAGCCACAGCAAAACCAGAGAATTCCTTCATGTGGCCTGTATGCTCCTTGTTAACGTTAGACCCCCTCAACCCCCTCAACAATATGAGTGACCCCAAACTGGCCAAACACCTCATCTCTGATGCCTTTCTTCCTTTGTGGCCTCATTCTGTGTTCAAAACCACTTTGGATTCATTGGATGCTTCAAAAAGCCATGATAAGTGGCCTGCCTGTGGCATTTAGAGGTCCAGCAGTCGAGGGAAAGGTTTCCTCCTCCCTCTATTAGCAGAGGGAAGTGCCCCTGTCTTTGTAAACTCTGATTGCTTTTGCCAAATGGCGTTTGCAGGGGAACTGGTCCCTACTGGCAGTGAGAACTGGAATGCTATCCACAATGAAAGCTCCCTCCTCGCTGCTGCCACTGCCTGCGGATGCTGCAGCCTGGGCATCCCCACCGTGTGGCCCTCGGAAGCAGGCTGCAGAGCCCAGCTTGCCAGCCATTCTCAGACCCCAGGCAGTAGACAGCTGCCCCTTTTGAAGGAGTCAGGCCCACCCACACACCATGTTTTCTAAACCATTTTTCCTAGCATGTATGTGGGTAAAATGTTCATATATGAATGAATAAGCTGAAGTTAATTTCTAACCAGTGGATTAAGTCTTTTAACTCAACTCCTGCCAATCAGTAATGACATCTGTTAACCTACCTTCTCCCCCTTCTGGACCCCATCTGCCAAGAAATCTATCGCCATAAGTTGGGGACAGTCCCCTGATAACACCTGCAGAAGTACCATTCATCTCCATAGGCATTCTCCTTCCAGACCACCCACAGTTACCCAGAGTAACTGCTGAGCCCTCAATCCCAGCGCCAGCCACTTGCTTCCCAGGCTGCGTGCGTGGGTGGACCAAGTTCCTGGGTGTAGGAGTTAGGTTTTGTTTGGTTTTTGTTTTGGCCTCCTTGGTTTATCCTAAAGCACAAGTCCATGTAGAATCCTGTCACCTCTCCGCACCAGTTCAGATGATCTGGGTCTCTCCCACTGCCTCAGGAAGACCTTCACTGTACCTGAGCTTTTGACTTCTGCCACTGCAGCTGCCTTAGCGACACCAGGGGTTGGGAGGGGGGGCGTTGGAGGGGGAGGCCAGTTTGCATCTCCCCCTTTCCTGGTTAGACTCCCATTAACCACATTCTTCTGTTGGTAGATCTGCTTGCAGATTGATTTTTGAGAACCATCACTTTCACATTCCTAATTTATGTTTGTTTTGTTTGATTTCGTTTTGGGGGATTTTCTGAAACTTCAAATGCTGCCCTGAAGATGATGTAGTTTTGAGTTTGTGTTCTGAAAGCCTCCGTGCTGCTGGATTTAACGGGGGCGCGGGGGAAACAGAGGATCCTCCAGCACCGAGGTGTTTAAGATTTGCAACTAGCAATGCAATTTTTTCTAAATATGAGGATATTTACCTTTATTAAGAAATGATACTAAACAATCAAGGTGTCCTTGATCATTTTATGTTCTCATATTACTTTCGGTTCTATTTTGATTCTGTGTGGTGGTAAACAAAAATCATGACAAACAAAAACTGTAATTTTGTTATCTTTGATTCAGTGGAATTTCTTTACTTAAAAAAATAAAAGACTAAAAATGTACTGTGGCTGTGTGTCCTTCTTAGTGGAGATTTTCGATCTAAAAGGGTCTTCCTGTGTCTTCATCAAAGCATGAGCTTGAAAGAAATGGGCAAAACACCAAGTTCTCATCACAATTGATTTTAACCCAGCCTTGCAAATACCAAAGAAATTTTCAGGCCACAGGTGTCTTTACAAGGCCATTATCTCCAGGCAAGAAAGCCAAGGCCTGAGATAACAGAGAAAGCAGCATTTTAATCCCTTGCTCTATAAAGTGAACCACGTAGACAAAATGTAAGGTGAGACGTAAATGGTGGTTGCCATGCATGATTCACATACTCTTCTAATAGTGTTCTTTGAAAGGACTAGGTGAACGTGACCTAAATTAAGATTATATTGGGTTGGTGGAGTAATGGTGGCATTTTCTTCTCCTTTGTGTCTGTCAGAATCCAAACTAAGGGTCTCCCAGGGTCAGTCACTGGCCCAGCCAGGAGAGTTGTGCCCGTCTATGCGCCCCCACCCCAAGAACCTTGCAATTGGAGTTTTCTTCCCTCCTTGGCCATGTGAAACCTTTGACAAGCTAAGTGGGGTGGGGAGTATTGGTTTTGGAGGATGTGCATTAGCATGACCTAGGAATGCCCAATGTCAGATTTCAAAGTACGTCCCTTTCAGGTGAGCAAGCTTCTTCCCCACACCTCCCTCCACTTCCTATCCCCTATAAAATAGCCAGACCATTTTGATCTAAGAAAATCAACTTGCAAAGAATATTACCTATAAAAAGCACCACCTGGGAGAGACTTCAGGTCCAGGGTGTTAGCTGGGTCGACGCCCGCAGCTTGCCCGTGTGGTTGGCACACAGCTGTGCCTCTCCTGATGCTTCCTTACAGGTTTGTTCTTGGTGACATTTATCTGCAATCACTCGCTCTCCCAAGGGGGCTGATATATTTTTTGTTACCTTTCATTAACAGGCCCCTCAGCTCTAGCCCTGCAGGGAGTACTTTCCCATGGGCAGGACCAGACATCTAACTGGATGGCCCTCCATCTGCAGGACAGCCTCCTTCCTCATTTCTTTCTTTGGTATCCCCTCCTTAGAGGAGGTTACATGTAGCTGAGTGGTTGGGAAGACATTACAGGCAGTCTAGCCTTGAACTGCTCAATCTCTCCTCAAAGAAGACATGGTCTTTTCCTGCCTTAATATGGTTACCTTGAGAAATTAAATGTGCCCACTTACACATTTCCTGCCTGAAGGCAGGGCGACTTCTGGTCACAGCCCCAGGGAGGACATTGCTCTAATTCTGGGACAGATAGCCAGGCATAAGCTGCTGCCATCCCACAGGGATTTTGCAGTCCTGCTCTCTGCTCAAGAAGAGCGAAGTGCAGAGTTTGCCTTTAAATCCAATATTAAAACTACGGGTCCTTTAAACTCTCACCTCCTCCCTATGTCAAAACACATGACTTGGAGCAGTACACATTGGAGCTACCTGGGGAGCTGGGAAAGGTCTTGCTCTCCAGGTCACACCCCAGCTTTAGTACTTGAGAATTTCTGGGTGGGGCCAAGGCCTCAATAGTCATAAAGCTCCCCAGGAGGACCTGCAAGGAGGTTGCAAGCCACTGCTTTGGACTCTCTGATTGGTCCTTCAATGTGCAGTCCCCTGAGGATCTTATCAAAATGCAGATTATGATCCAGCAGATCCGAGGCGGCACCTAAGATTCTGCATCACTAGCAAGCTCCCACGTGGGGCAGACGCCCTCCTGGGAGCACACGTTGAGTAGTCAGGCTCCCAGGTATCCTGTGAGCTTCCAGACCCTGCACTGCTGAGCTTCCTCAACACCAGAGCCATGCCCACCATTGAAAGTGGGAAGAAAGGAGGTCCAATTCACCCTGAAGGTGACTCTTCAGCTCTTTTTCGGATTGACTTAAGACCTGGGCATCCCTCTTCCAGGAAGACTTTGCCAGGACACCAGGCAGCACTAGCCTCCTCCAGCGCCCCTTTGGTAAACTCAAGCCTCTAAGCAGGGGCCAGTCTTGCTCAGAGGCTCTCTAAAGCTGGTGGCCCATTTCCTTCCTGAGACCTCCACCCATACCTTAATAAGTGCTTCTGTCTCTAACAGACGATGTTTCCCCAAAGGTCCACGTGAAGATGGCAGAAATGCATCATTGTGACTTCCCAACTTTTGCTGTTCAAATTACTTTCACGTGACAGAAACCCTGCCTCTTCCCAGATGTCTCCAGAAAGGGAAGTGTTCTGTTCAGCAAATGGTTGTCATAAAAGTCATGCTTTGTTGTCTCCCTTCCCATATCTGGTGGCTTTCAAGAGTATTTTATTGTCCCTCTTCCTCGCTCTCATTAATGTGGGGGTGGTGGCCACTTGTAGGAATCCAGCATGCAGGCAGCTCGGATTTTGTGAGACCGAGCACATCAGATTTTAACATTAAAATTCATAGTCTTCAGGCATATTCTCCCAAAGGTGGCACCCTCATTCTGGCAAGGTCAGCCTCAGCCTGCTCCTGCCCAGTCTGTCCCTGCCGTTTGTCTCTGGGCATGGAGGGGCAGTGCAAGGACATGGCCAGCAGGGGGCGGTGGCAGCCCACAGTCAGGACTGACTCACTGTGTCCCAACCTTACAGCTTCTTCCTCAGAAAGCACCTCGGCTTTCCTGTCAGAGCTAGCCCTGCTGTCTTTAGGGGGGACCCTGGCATCCCACTTGGATCTGCATAAGAGCCAAAGCTGCCCCAAGAGCCTCTGCCTGCAGTTTTCTCCAAATCTTGATCTCATTTATAAATTAGAGCCCCCACAAATCAGAGGGTGGGACTAGGAAGGCTCTTGGCAATTAGGGGCCCAGGAAAGATGGGAGTCATCCAAGAGGGATCAGCCACTGTTTCCCTCAGATTTGGGACATAACTCCTACAAAACAACTAGAAGTACATCTTGAAAGTTTGAAAAATGCTCTTCCTTTTAATTTCTTTAACTCAGACTCATCCCTGCCCCTTCTCTACCAAAACCTGTGCTGTTGGGTCACCAGTGCCCTCTATCTTGGCAAATGCAAGTCTCCATTCTCTCTTTTTTTTAAATGGAGACACTGGGGATTGAATCCAGGACCTCGTGCATGCTAAGCACATGCTTTACCACTGAGCTATATACACTGTCCCTCTTCATTCTCTTTTCATTTGACCCCCTCAGCAGCATGTTTGTGCCCTCTCACACTAAACTTCTTAGCTCCAGATATTCTAGGAGATCTCTTGGGGTGATGCTGCTGAGTCCCCTTCAACCAGAGCAACAGATACCATCTGTCAATCTAAGTAAAACCATCCATTGAGGCAAGGGGTCTGGAGGAGGGAGCTTTTGGTGGAGAGACCCCCATGGATGGAAGGAGGGGCACACAACTGCCACCCTTGAAAGAGGTCCAAGCTTCTGACCATCACTACACATGTCAGACTGCACCTGACCAAGGGGACCAGACCAACCCAAAATGGAGCCACTTCAATGCTGCTTCCACCCTGGAATTCCAGGTGGGAACCCCTTAGCCTGCCTATCAACCACCAAGAATATTGTACCTGCCAGATCACTTGCTTTTATATTCCTCCCCCTTTTATCTTCTATTTTATACTTTTACTGGGGGCGGGTTGGGGGAGAGACTTTTAAGCCAGTCTCCTTGCCTATTTTCATAGACCCTAAATAGCAAAACTCTATTACAAAGGAAATCATCGAGAAGCTTGATTAGAGTCTTTGAAACCCAGCCCTACACAAGTCTGTCCTAAAGCTTCAGAGGCGGTAGGAATAGAAGTCTCCTCAATTCTTGCTCAAGGGAATTCCCCTGCTTTATTGCTCCCCAACTTGGGAGGAGGGTGACACCTGAGCTCACCCAAGCTTAGTGAGGTTCAGGGGAACCACAGTCCCCCTGAGCAGTCTTTTCCCCAGCCTTATGGGTCCAGGACAGCTAAGGAGAAGCCCGAGGATACTAACTACAGGTTGGATGGCAGGAGACGTTCTCAGAAGGCTGTGTTCTCGGCTTGGGCCCGGGGACCAAAGAGCTTCTCGGCAACAGCCTTGCCGTCATACTTGGGCTGTGTGCCCCCAAAGTCGGAGGGCAGGATGTCCTCATCGAACTCCTGGAAGAAGTCGGAGAGGTCTTCTCCATGGACAAAGACCTGCAGGGAAGCAGGGGAGACAGAGCTGAGCAGGGGATGCTGTAAGGATGGGAGTTGGAGGTAAAGAAGAGGGACAGGAGGACAAAGTCACATATGCCATCTCTGCCTAGTGATGTCCTTCTCCACAGTCCTTCTTGTTGTGCTGTCTGTGGGATCCACTCTGTTCAGGACCATGGTACAGTGTCAGAGGAGGACTCAGGTGGGATCCTCTCTTCTTCCTATCTCATCCCTCTGGTCTCATGAACCCTTTCCTGCTACAGCCCCATTCACTCACTCGCTCACACACACCAGACGATCATTGGACATCTTCCCTATGTGGCCACACACTTACCCGCTGGAGCAATTTGCTCTTCAAGAAGGGCTTGACCACGTTGTAGGTTGTGGTGAAGTACCACGGCTGGTAGATGAAGTGAATGGCTTTGAACCGGGCTGGGAAGGAATCCTGCAGGGACAGAGAGTGCCCCACCACAAGACCCTGACCTCACGGGTTCCCACTCACTCCCCTACTGCCTCTCCTCATGACATGAGGACAGAGTTGTCTCACACTGTAGCCCCAGAGGACTGCCCATGGAAAGTTCCATCTGTGCCAGCAACTGGGGAGCTCTGGCTTCACTGCAGCCCCAAACTGCAGGAAGGAAACCCCAGAAGCCACGCAGCCCAATCCTCTCCCTGCTGATGCATAACACCTTGTAACTGCATGTGGAGTAAAGAAATTAAATGGTAATCTTACTTGGTTTTTAGGTGACTGAACTTTTTCAAACCCACTCGCGTGCTGAGTGGACTGCAAAACTATTGTAGACCAGAGGGACACTATTGTTATGCCTCACTGGCCTTCAGCCCCTGCCATGACCCCCACCTCCCACCCCTCCTCTCCCAGAGAAAGCAGATTTAAGATTAGCTCTAAGAAAGGACTTCTGACACGTCAGTATATAGGACTGAGCTGTCAAGGGAGTTAGAGATAGCCCTTTCTCAGGATAAATTCACTTTCAGAGAGAGGCAGCATGACGTATTTGGACAAAGAATGGGATCCCAGGTCAGAAGGTGTAGGTTCAAGTCCCACCTCTGCCACTTTACAGGCATGTGACCTTGAGGAGTCACTCAGATCTCTCTGTCTAGGTTTCTACGTTTGTAAAATGAAGCAGGGAAGCAGGGAGAGAATGCTTTAGAGGAGTAAATGAATTAATGAATGTGAATACTTGGCAAACTATCGATCACTACAAAGTGTGTGTGGTCAGGGCTGTGACTGTCATTGCTCTTTTTGGCACTAAGTGGTTGTCTTCTCAGGTCCCTGCCAGCACCGCTAAACCGGGCCAAGCCTCCCAGCCTCACCACCTGTGAGAGGCTGCTAAAGGACAGGGCTCTGAGGCCTCACCTGGAGCATGTCCACCATCTTCCTGAGATCGGAAGCCCGAAGCCCGGCAGCCTGCTGCATGGTAAAGCCCCTGAAGTTCTCGATGATGCAGAAGCCATTGATTTGAGTTTCCTCATTCTCCAGTAGCTTCTCCAGGATGAAACAATATGCCTGCAAGATCTTGGGCACAGAATGAACAGGCTGTAACCCACAAAGATAGTTAAGACTCAAGGTCCCAAGGGGAGAGCTAATTGGTATACTCTTTACCAGAGGTAATTTGTCACAGGCTTTGAGCTGGGACAGTCCACCTCTGTGAATGTATCCCAAGAAAATAATCTTCAATGTCATACCCATGGTAAGATGCCAGAGTGTTTATCCCCGTACCCTTGTAATTGTGAAACAACCTAAATGCCCAGCAATAAGGGACTGGTGAAATTATGGCATATTCATGCTATGGAGTATTCTGGAACAGTGATATATAAGATTAATGACAGGGGTGGGTATAGCTCAAGTGGAAGAGTGCATGCTTAGCATGCACAAGATCCTGGGTTCAATCCCCAGTACGTCCTCCAAAAATAAATAAACAAGCCTAATTACCCACCCCCATTAAAAAGACTAATGGTACAGAAAGATATCCATTTATGGTATATTATTGTAGAATATGATCCCATTTTTATAAGAAAAGGTAGGTGTGTGTGTGTGTGTGTGTGCGCGCGCACATGTGCAAGCACATATGTTTTTAGGTTTCTAGAAAACATAGGCTGGAAGGATGTTAGTGGTAGAAATCTCTGGGTTTCTCTGAATTGTGGATAATTTTAAACGTGATTTTTTTTTTTTTGGTATTTTCTAAAATGAGTAGATATCACTTATGTAGTAAAAAATATTTGTAAGTCTCCTCTTTATATACATATGTATGCCTCAGTCCTAAAGCCAATATCTTACAGAGTGGAAAACACTTACAGGCATCCTTAATACAATCGGGAACAAGATAAGGATGTTCGCTTTCCCCACCACAATTCAATTCTGTGTTGGAAGTATTGGCTAATGCAATCAAATTTGTTTCATTTTGTTTTTAAATAAAGGGCATAAGAAGTAGAAAAGGAAAAGAAAAACAATTAGCTCCATTTACAGTTAATAGGATAGTGCTCTTGAAAAACTCAAGAGCATCAATTATAAAACTGACATAAATAACAAAAGAATTCAGTAAAATACCAGGATACAAAATTAACATACAAAAACAATAATCTCCACAGATATAAAAATAACCAATTAGATATAATGGCTGAGAAAGCCTCACTTATAGCAACAACAATAAAATAAATACTTAAGACAAACTTAATGACAAATGTGCGTAACATTTGAAAGCTTTAAAACACTCCTGAAAGCTCAAAATGTGAAAGGGAGGTCATCCCTTGTCTGGATAGTACCACTGGCCAAGGATGTTGCATTCATAAAGATGCTAATTCTCTCCAAGTTTGTTATTTACATTAACGTTATCCCAGTAAAAACTCCTAACATTTCTCCTGGAGCTAAACAAATTAATTCTAAGATTCATAATGGAAAGTAAATACACAAGAATAGCTAGAAAAGCCTTGAAAAAGAGGAGCATTAAGGGTAGAACTAACCCCAACAGATATTAAACATTCTATACCATCTTTATAATTAAAACAGTGCAGTACTGGAGCATGAATAGAGAGATGACACAGAGTAGAAAATCCAGAAATAGACCCACGTGTATATGAAGATGCAGAATATGATAAAGATGGCATCTCAAGTCACTGGGGGAAAAGATGGACTTTTAAATAAATGGTGTTGTGACTAGATAGCATTTTCTAAAATGAGTTCGTATTTTTTTTAAGGCTTAGTGGCACAAACCCCAATTCTGCAACTAGGGCAGCTTCATTAAGTCAATTAGCAACAGCCATCACTGGGGAGTGAGTAATAAAGAAGTTTGGGGCTTGACAAGTGAAATCACATACATATACAATTGCAAAGAACTCAGGCTGCTTAATAGGTTGGAACTTGTGTTTTTCAGAATCTCTCCCAGCCCACTAAGCCCTGTTCTCTGTGTCGCTCACAGCTTTCAGCATTTGGCAGGGCTGATCCCAGCTCATGGCCCATAGCTGTCACTCCCACTTGGCAGGGATACCAGGGGCAGCCATGTATTGGCCAGTGGGCCCAGCCTGCAGAGCTGCTGGGTTTTCCAGCTGCCAGGAATGAAGGTCCAATGGAGGCCAGGTTTGGGGAAGGGCACCCAGCCCCGGAGATAGGAGGAGCTAGGCAAGCCCCAGCTGACCTCATCAAAGGTGATTTCTTCAGAGTCCCAGTTCTCAATATTGAAGAGGAGGACCACTCGGCCATACTTGTCCCGACTGGAGAGGACACCAGGGTAGCCAGCCTCCACAGTGCAGCGGATGGCCTCCAGGGACAGGCTGTCGAAGAGCTCTGGGTACTGCAGCCGGAAGTTCACGTAGCCTGGCAGAGGAGAGCAGAGGAGGCTCCTCAGGGAGCCAGCGCATCCAGGGGTGGCACATGGTGGGGGTGCAGAGACTTGGACTCCTGCCTGGCTCCTCCACACACCTGCTGTGTGTAACCCAGCAGGATACTCAACCTTTTTGTGCCCCATGTTTCCTCTCCCAAAAAGTGGGAGGATAATATCAGCCTCTCTCACCAGATTACTGTGGCAATCAAAAAAGATTTCAGATATGAACATCGTTTGTAAACTGGACAAACAAGAGGTGTGATCCTAAATCTGAGGACGATGATTACTTGCTCTTTTTCTCTTTCCTGTGGGTAGAGGCACAGGTTTCTCAGCTGAACACAGGATCAGCTGAGTGGGGGTGGGGAGAAGACCCCCAGATAAAATCCAAACCCCTAGCAGGACACAGAGGCCCTTTCTGATTCCAGCTGCACCTCAACCACCCACTAACCCCATCCTGGCCCATCCTGAATGGGTCCCCGCCCCTCTGCGGTTGTCTCCACTCCAACCCTGGAGGGGCCAGGTCCAGAGGAGGTCTTCCGGGAGCATTTGCCAAGGGAAAGCCCCTGACCTCCTTGCTCGTCCCCAACACTCCGGGCACGCTCCCTCCACCCAGCCCTCATCCTGGCTGTTCCCTCTGCCCTACTGCCCTTCCCCCAGGTATCTTATTTCCTTTGAATTTTTCTTCAAAAGTTGGCCTTCCTAGCCACTTCACCTAAAACTTCAACCCCTCAGTCCTTCATATCCACCTCCTTTATTTTTATCATTATCCTTTCTTACTCTCTAACAGTCTTATTCATTTTTATTTTATTTGTCTGGTTTATTCTTTCCACCCTTAGAACATAAGGCCCACGAGGGCAGGCAGTTCTTGTCGGCTTTCTTCTCTGATATATCCTTTGGCCTAAAACAGTGGTTGGTAGAGTACAGCAGTGAATTAACATTTCCAGAAAGAAAGAATAAGGAAGAAGGGGACTCATTAGGCTGTAGAGGGCCTGCTCAGACACGCCTTCCCTCGACCGGCCCCAAGAACTTGATTTCCTTGGGACACTTGTCTTCATCCAGTGGGCACAGCCAGGGCAGTTCTGTCCTTGGGGCTCACTCCCAAGGCTGGCACCATCTTCAGTTCCACTCTGCATGACGTTTGGGTACCTGCGGGGAGTCAGGCTCATACCCGTCTTCCCTGCAGTGCTCCAGAGCCAAAACCTAGGCTGAATGGGTCGGGGAGGGGAGGGAAGGGAAAGGAAACTCCTTCATCTTGGACACACAATTTGGGTGACTCAGTTCTATTCATTGAGTCCCCAGACTCGGAGAGAGGAGAGAGAGGGGCTAGATCTCTAGGAATCTTGTCCTGCCAGGCGCATTCATTCATTGTCAAAGCTGAAAGAGATCTTGAAGGCTATTTCACTCACACACCCATTTTACAGATAAGGATAAAAAAGGCGCAGAGTGACTTGCGCAGGGCAGGGAATTGGATGGAAGTGGAGGGGTCCATCTCCTCAGTTCCTGGGTGAGGGTCAATACCATCCTCATGACCTCCCTCCTTTACCCCCTCACTCCCCACCCCCCTCAGCCTTCCCAGGGCTGTCCTTCCAGTGCAGGCCTCACCTCTGAGCAGCTCGTAGGCTCGCCCCACGTCAAACTTGCGTGCGCGGATGAAACGCAGGAAGAAAGCACTGTCTTTTCCCTGCACCCTCTCGGCCACAGCCACTGCCAGCTCCTGCCCAGAGGCTGCCTCTGTCTGCACTAGTTCCTGCAGCTCCTGCACCACCTCCTCCCGAGTGTCCTCTGTCTCATTCAGCTCGTCCTTGGCCTGGAACAGAAGTGGGGTGCAGGCACGAAGTCACAGGTAGGCACTGGTGTGGAAGTCTCCTCCTGGTGCCAGACCCACTGAGGGGCAGAGGGGGCGGCAGCTGGGGCCATCGTTTCTCTGCCCACAAGTGCAGCATCAGCACCGGCAGCATCTCAGATTGCAAATTACAGTCATTGGAGAAAATGAGTCAAAATGCTCATCCCGGGTTTGTTTGCAGGAGATAGTCCAAAATCTACACTTACTGGAGCCCTAACTTAGCACACTGCTAAGGCCTTTAAACATGTTATGTTATTAAATCTTTGCTACAACCCATCACAGTAAGGTTGCTATTCCTATCCCCATTTCTCAGGGTGAGCAGACTGAGGCTCATAGAAGTCAAGATATTCTTGCCTCAGATCACCCAGATAAAAATGGGTAGAACTGGGACTCCTATACAGGCTGGACTTAATCACTTCACTCTGCTGCCTCCCAGGCTCATTTCTGATCTTTTCAAAAACAAAGATACCAGGCAAATGGCAACTTGCCCTCTGCCTAACATTCCTCCCCTTGGCTGAGCCTGGAGAACTCCTCAGCTAATTCTCTCTTTGGCATGAGGGGGGAAAGCAGGTCTAGGGGAGCTCAGAGCACCTTTCCCTTGAGATGCCCAGGGAACAGAGATGGATAGGAGTCCAGGCCCAGCTCAACCCCAAGACCTCTCTGCCAGCCCACAGTCTGATAATCTCTGAGCTTGTCCAACAACTTTCTTTCATACTGAAGGCAAGACCAAGACAGGGAAGGCAGTTTGCTCAAGGTCACACAGCAAGTTGGAAGTCAATCTGATATTAGAACTCAGGCCCTTTCCTATCCATTGTGGGCAGCAGTTGGATCCCTGTTCTCCAAAGCCACTTGCAAACCAATGTTTCTCACATCTGAGTCTAGGATGGTCCCTGGTTCAGAGGCTCTAGGTCCTGGCATTGGTTTCAGGGAGCCCTGTTGGTGCTGTAGTCTTGGAATAGGCTGGCCTGGATGTCTGCTCACCCTGGTTGCTGCCTTGGCTCTGACCTTCAAGATAGCCCCTAGAACAAGCCAGTCCATTAGGTCCAGGATGACCTGGAGAGCTAGTGCTGGGTTCTTTCTACAGGAAAGAGGATGCTGTCAACATTCCTCCTTGTTGCCTCCCTAGCCTGCCCCCTCGCATACCTGGGGCCATCTTACCTTCTGCAAGGTGTGGCGGGGCAACTGGCTGCATTGGCCAAAGACAGGCCCATGGTCTTTGGTTGTAAGCCGCTCCAGTTGGGAACGGAGTTCCTGTTCCTCTTCAGGCACCAAGCGAAATGTGCCCGCCTGGGCAGAGAGAAGCCAGGAAAAAACAGGAAGAAATCCCCATCAGCCTCAGCAAGCCAGTCAAATGGGCCTGCTCAGGCCCTAAACTAGTGCTTTCGCCCAAGGTCATTGTTAAACTGTGTCCTTTTGGGTGGGGTCAGGGACCACAGAGAGGTTGTAGGGATGAGGGCCCATAACCCCAGGCAGACCAGATGATGGAGAAATGGGAGAGAGAGAGAAGGAAGGAGGGAAGGTGGAAGGAGGAGGGGAGCCCCAGGGCACAGGGGTACTCACCCCCTCTGACATGCTGTCTCTGGAAGACTCGGAGTACTGAGAAAAAGAACCTCACTTCTGTCCTGGCCTCTCCAGGCAGCCTCCTTAGGAGAGGAAGTCAGGGCTGCAGTGGCAAGGAGAAGCTGTTCTGTTATTGTCTCAGAACAATGGATCTCAAACTTTTGAGTGCAGCAGAATCACGTGAAGCATTTGTTTGAAATGCAGATGCCTGGGCCCTGCACCTGTGATTCTGACTCAGGAAGTCTGTCTGGGGCCTGGACATCTGCACTTTAAAGCAGCACCCCTGGTGGCCCTGAAGGTGTTTCCAGATATTCTCCTCTCCCACCTAAACATCCCCTGCTCCTGCCTCTGACCTGGTTCCTGTTGTCACCTGTTCATTGCTGATAAACGGCAGAGGTGGGATTTGAATCTATGTCTGCCTGACACTAAGACTTGATTTGACACCTAGAACATCTCCAGACAAAGTCCCTAGAAGAGCTGGTGTCACAGAAAACCCTTTAGGGTCAGAGAGACCCCGGTTTGAATCAGGCTTTGTCATTTACCACCTGTCTGACCTTAGACAATTTATTTAACCTTTCTGAGCCTCAGTTTCCTCTTCTGCAAATTGGGGATAATAACCATACCTACCAAATAGAGTTGTGATGAAGATCATATAATTTCTGTATGGTACCTAGCACAGTGTTTTGCTCTAAAACATTGTTCCTCTTCTCTTTCTTAGCATCATACTGATCATTATCCCAACTTGCACAGAGAGACTTAGTGGATTCCAGGCAATGTCTGAGGGTCTCCCATTTCCTGCCTCTCCCACTCCACAGCCCCAGCAAGGGAAGTTCTGAGAGCTGTAATCCACCAACAGGAACCAAATCTAAGTCAGCTTTCTGGCAGTAGACTTCCAGATATGTGGGCATAGATACAAAACAGCCTGAAATGCTGCCGTGCTGTCACTTGGGTTTTGCTGAATAAGAAATGGAGAGGCTGATAGAACTCCCCAGGAAAGGAGCTCAGATGGGAAAGACAGTGGCTAGACACCCCCAGCTAATGAAACAGATCATCACGTCAAGATCTCAGATCACAGAAATGGAGGGTTAAGCCAGTACAGCAACTCTTTTTTAAGTATGCCCAGTCTACTAACTGTGATTTTTTTAAAATATTGATTTATGAGCTGTTTACAATGAAAAAATACCCATCCTCATTCCAGGTCAAGGCTGTTGCAGATAAACTACAGAATGCCCAATTACAAGTGAATTTCAGATGAATGAAAAAATTTTTTTTGAAGTGTAAGGATAGGCTGTACAATATTTGGGACATTACTCATACTCAAAAAGTATTTGTTGTTCATCTGAAATTCATATTTAGCTGGGTATCCTATACTTTTATTTGCTAAATCTGGCATCAGGTTGGTCTAGCCTAACCCAGAGAATGGCCAGTTGATTTCAGTTTTTTGGGCAGCGTGGGGCATGGTCTCCCCACCACCATCTCCTCACCCCAGTCCTGGGTTCCCTGGCCCAGCCAGTCCCCTGCGACTGACTTACCTGTCAAGTCAGCAGCTTCTCCTTGGGGTACTTGCTGCTCGTGTCCTCCAGGACCCTGGAGGTTGCCTCCACTGGGGGCGTGGTCCAGTCAGCAGGCTGGGATTAGTGTGTCACAAGGAACCTCTCATGGCCCACAGTTTCCTGTTAAATCGGGCTCACAGGGAGGCCCAGATTGGGGCAAGTGACGCATCCGGGGGGAGAGGGGATCAGCTTGGGCCTGGCTGGAGGCCCCTCAAAGCCCTCCTTTGTGTGCGTCTGCTCTGGAGTTCCTGCTCAGCCATGTGGAAGCCGGGCTGTAGGGGTGGGATCTGGGTCAGCCTCATTCCCTTCTCCCTGTCCTCTCTCTCATCACGCGGTGGTCTGAGAAAGCACACCCCAGGGTAAGATGTGCACGAGGTGGAGGGAAATTTTAAATGTGATTGTAGATGAAACGGCAGCTGTGATGAATCCAGGCCTGTCACCCTCCCCCCAGCCCAGCAGGGCCTGGCAAGGTAGGGGCCAAGGAGTGGGGCCGGGTGGGAAATGTAGCTGCTTAAAGCTGAGTGGGGAAAGGACAAGACAGGCTGACCTGATTTTAGGCAGTAGGCTGAAGTGATAGGAGGCTGCTTGGGAACCACGCTGCCCATTTTTAAATCCTAACTCCAGCACCTTCTAGCTATGAGAAGTGACTTCACCACTCAGTGACTCAGTTTCCTCCCCTGAAAATTGGAGATAATGAGAGGACAGGCTCATGGCTTTAGTGAGGATGAAATGGCAACCAAGTGCTTAATTAGCTCATGCCTGACACTCAGTAAATGTAAATGTGCAGTAAATGTTGGCAGTTACTCCAAATAGAGAAACAATAGGCATCTGGGTGGAGGGGACTCATATTATTCAACTCTCTGCACAGCAAGAAACCCCTCTGCAGCCCCAGGTGGCTTCCCAGCCACTGTTTTGGTAATCTACCTCATGGAGGGGTGGTGGTGGTAATGCCTTTAGAATATTAATATTGTCTCTCCAGGATTCCACAGGCAGAGAGTTCCCTGTTTCCACTAAAGGACAGAGCCCCAAGCAGTCATCTATAATGTCATCCTTGGTCTTGGTTTTGCTTCCCAGAGGTGCCTGGGGGCAGAGCCAAGCTCCTGTGCGTGGGGCATTCTCCAGAATCCCCAGAAATGCTTTTAAGTTTTCCCCAGAAGTAGTTCTTTTCCAACACATCTCTAAATGGATAGGTTTAAGATCTCTTCATCCTCTTGTGCCCTCTTCAGATACCCTTAGGCTGCTGAGAGTGCCCTTGATGGGCAGCGCCCTGGGACCAGCACCTAACCTCTCCCCACCCCTACCTCTTCAGACACCTTCCTCTAGAGCCGATCATGATGTCTGGGGCTTGGATCTAGGGATGTAGCTGACTGACCAGAAGCCCTTTGCTTCCAACAGCCTGGGCTCCCTCTCTGGGTGCTGACTGGCTCTTGGGCTGCTTCTCTCCCAAGTCCTCCCTGGAGCTCAGGAATCTCTCATTTCTATCATTCTGCTCCCTGGCAGTTTAGTCCTGTGCTGTTCAATACAGAAGCCACGGGCTACACGCAAATTTTCAGCACTTGAAATGGGATAAAGTGACAGAACTGAATTGTAAATTTTATTTAACTAAATTTAAATTTAAAACCTGATAGCTAGATTAAGTTATTGGAAAATTCTTCAGTATGTTTGGAAACACTTAAGTGTGTGATTCTACCTTTTCAACTGTAAATGTTATGATCAAGTACTTTTGAGAAAAACTTAGAGTCTGAAGTGAGATGTGCTATAAATATGAAATACCTACTGGATTTTGAAGATGTAGTGCAAAAATTTCTCATTAACAATTTTTATATGGCTTGGTGTTCTGAAATGTTGTTTTGGATATATTGGGTTTAGAATATATTTGAGTTAATTTCACCTGTTTTACTTTTTTTGATGTGGTCATTAGAAAATTTTTAACTTTCTAATTTTAATTTAGTGTTAATGGCTCCTATCATATTTCTAATGGGCAGGGCTGGTCTAAACCTTGTTACCACTCAAAGTTACCATCAGCATCACCTTGGAGTCTGGTAGAAATTCAAAGTACCAGGCCCTTTCCCAGACAGGCTAAATCAGAACCTGTATTTTAACAAGAATCCCAAGAGCACTAGAGAGTTTCTGGCCTCTCCCTTTTCTGCCTGTGCCCAGCAGTCCCCTTGCCTGACCTCTCACTTCGCATCAGCTCGGCAGATTGGTGGCGAGGTAGATTAAGGACTACCTTCATCCACCATCCTCATCTTCTTTTGGGGGCAGGGCAGTGGGGACCTGATTGGGGGTGTGAGCAGCAGAGAAAGGAGGACAAAGAGGGAGGGCATCCTGACCTGATTCTAGGCCTGGCCCTGCCTACCACAAGCCATTGACCCTCTCTGGCCTCAGCTATTACACTTGTAAAATGGTGTTATGAATTGTGTACCCCTTCCCCTAAATTCATATTTTGAAGTCCTGTGTGTCTATATTTGGATGTAGGGTCTTTGAGAGGTAATTAAGGGAAAAGGTACTTTATGGTAATTGAGGTCATCAGGGTAGACCCTATCCAATATGACTGTTGTCCTTATAAGAAGAGGAAATTTGGACACAGTTACAGAGGCATGAAGAGATGAAGACACAGGAAGGAGGTGTCACCTACAAGCCAAGGGGAGGGGTCTCAGAAGAAACCAGCCCTGTCAATACCTTGACTTCAAGCCTCCAGAACTGTGAGAAAATGAATTTCTGTTGTGTAAGCCACTCAGTCTGTAGCACTTTGTTATGGCAGCTTTAGCAAACTAATATAGGTGGGATGTTGAATTTTTTTTCCAGGTACTTCACAGAGTGCAAGGTTCATGGGAGATAATGGAGGTAGGGGGTTACCACAGGAAAGAAATATGGAGGCCCCAGAAGAGGCTCTGTCAAAGCTGGGTCATGGAGTCCAGCACAAAGAAGAACATTCCTGTGCACCAAGAAACCTTTTGCATTGATGGCACAGCCCTGATGGGAGTGGGCTGCTGTCCACAGAGATTTTCAGGATGCTGGCAGGCCACAAGGCCCTGTTTAAGGAGCAGAGCCTTCTGAGGCATTATCCTCTGCTCACAGCCCTTCTCTGCCTCTGCCCTGCCCTTCCCCACTCCCCGGAGTCACGTCCATGCCCAGCTCCTCTGGCTGGAACAATAGTGCCACTGTGTGAGGGGGGACGTTGCCCTCATTGGCCGGGACACCTGTGCTGGCCACATTGGCAGCCACTCTGGGCTCCCTGGCTCTCTCTGCCAGGCTGGAGGCAGGGGGCGGTGGGGCTTGCGTTTACTGTGCCCCTATTCTCTACTGTGGCAGGGGCCTTACTAGCATTACCTCATCCAGTCTTTTCAGATGTGAAGTAGAGAGTAAATTCCCCCTTTTCACGGAACAGAGAACTCAGAGTCAGAGAGGTGAGGGGACCTGCCCAAAGCCACACAGCTGGCACGGAGCGGAGTCCTGGTTACTCTAAAGCCCTCTCATCATTCAACACACAAGGCTGCCCCCTTCTCCGGAAGTGAGAGTGACACAGATGTTGCTGCCCAGGGAAGTCACACCTGCCCCTGGCTCCTGGGGAAGGTGACATCATTTCACCTTCTTGAGAGCAGCTTCAGGGGACAAGAGTCTGGTCATTGCCATTCCCTCTTGGCCAGTCGTAATTCTCCTGGGCCTGGAGGACCCTAGGAATTCCTGGGCCTCAAACCCTCCTTTAAGAAACTGGAAAACCAAGGTTGAGGGATATACTGCACCTTCCTTAAAATTGCACGGTGGTAATGAGACTGCCCCGACTAGCATGGGCTGGCAGCCACCTCGTGCTCCAAAAAATTCCAGTTCCTCCAAGAGGCACGCTTAGTCGACAAAGAAGAGTCTGCACTACAGCAGTGGGGCAGCGGGAGGAGCCAGAGATGAAAGCAATGAGGAGAAGAACAATGAAATCAATCAGTATGCTTGTTCAAAGAGTATTTTTGAATTAAGTAGGTTTAATAATATGAGGACAAACAAATGAGTGCTCTCAAATGGGAAGTTGGCTTTAAGTCCGCACCACCAAAGAAGAAAGTGTGTTTGCTATGGACTGAATGTGTGTGTCCCCCACTGAATTCTTATGCTGAAGCCCTAAAACCCCCAGTTTGTTGCTGTTAGGAGGTGGGTCTTCTGGCAGATGATTAGCTTTAGACAAGGTCATGAGAGTAGGGTCCTCATGACGAGACTAGTGCCCTTATCAGAAAAGGAAGGGATCATAAGCAAGTAGCAGTCCCAGACAGCTGAAAGGCATCATTCTCTTCCAGCAGTTATATTTCTCCCAGAATTAGAGCCACTTCACTCCTGGAAACTGGGAGTCAGGCTCCCAACTGAATGTCCCCTGATATTAGCATTCCTTCACCTGCCATCCCAAGGGCACCTCACATTTGGCAAGTTCAAATGTGAAGGCCTCATCATCATCCTCAAACTTGCGCCTTTCCCTATGTGTCAGTCTACTGGCAGTATCAACCCACCCCCTACCCCAGTCATTCAAGCCTGAGTACTCCTCAACTCCTCCCATCTCTCCCCAAGCCAATGCACTCTACTTCCTAATCTCTTTCATATGGGGTCCACTCTTTTCCATTTGTCCCCATTGCTACTGTTTGGACCACCACCACTTGTGTCCAGGACAATTTATAGCCTCCTAAGAGGTCCTGCTTCAATCCCCCTACCCCCATTATCTCTCTTGAACAATCTCTGTAGCACTCACCTGCCAGAAATACTGTTCTACAAAGTGAATACAATCATGCCCTTCCACTTCAGCTGTTCCCCACTGCTCCTGATGTGAAAAGGACTTCCAAGCCCCTGCTTTCCCACCTTCATTCGAAGCAGGTTTACCTGCTGAACTAGCCAAAGGCTGGAGTGCGTGTTGCTGTCAGGCCCTTTGTACAAGCTGCCCCTTCAACTTAATACAGACTCTCAGCCCTCCCCCATTGCTCTTTGTTCCATTGTCAGTTGTTCGCTTAACAAATATTTTCTAAGAATTTACTGCTTTGCCAGGCTATGTTCTAAATGATGAGGTTTCCCATGCAAAAAGCTCCCTGGCTGGCCACATGTGACTTACATCTTAGGGCTGTTGACTGAAAGAAAAACACACAACCTAAAAGTTGTGAGTTAAGTTTTATCCGAGGACCTTACTGAGGACTGTAGCCCAGGAGTTAGCCTCTCTGATAGCTTTGAAGATCTGCTCTGAGGTTAAGGGGGGAGCCAGGCTATATATAAGATTTTGTGTATTGGGGGTGGAGTGGGGATGGACATCTAGTCGAACATCAAAAGATAACTGCTAATCACAAAAACCCATACATTTCAAATTAATGATTTAAGTGCTTTTCTATGTATGGGACAATTCAAGAGTCTGGGTTCATTGAAATTATTCCTTAGACATGCGTTATAACTACCCAAGGGTCAGTACATCCAAGGCACAGAATGTTTTGTGTTTTTCTCCATCCTGAATTCCTCTCAGGTATAATGAGATGGGCGATTGCAGTGGCTAAGGACTTGATCCTTGTAGAACTGGAAGGGCAGGCAACATTTTTTTTCTTTTTTTCTTTACTGGCACCTCCACAAGCACAAGGAGTAGGATACCTACTTCTGCCTTCCAGTCACTTCCAATGCAAAGACTTGCAGAGCCATCACTTGACTCATCCGCTCTCTCTCGTTGACTCTTTCCCCAACAGTACACAAGGAAAGCTTAACAGAGGAAGATACCGCTACACTCAGTCCACACTGCGCATGCTCACTCTGCAGTACCAAATTCGAGTTTGCAGTGTGCGACCCCGCCCTACAGTAGGAACGTCCGAGGAGGCGGTTCCCCCTCCCCATCTGCCTTAATGGTACGCCCCACGCGCACGCTTCTGGGCGGCGGAAGTGAGCCGTGTGGGGGCGGGACCCGTTGCTCTGGGTAACGGAAGTACGGCGGCGTTGAGTTGAGCGGGCATTTTGGAAGTTTGTGGCGACGTTGAGGCTGAGGTGACCGTGCAGAGTGGCTTCGCGCGTTGCAGTGGCGGTGAGACTCTGCCCCCGGAGGGAGTGGGTCTGGGAGGACACGAGGGCCACCGCCCCTTCTGTGCAGAGTGGCTTCGCGCGTGGCAGGGGCGGTGAGACTCTGCCCCCGGGAGAGGGCGGGTCTGGAAGAACACGAGGGCCACCCCCCTTTCTGTTGTGGCGTTCTGGTGTTTTCCTTCGCCTGGAAGGGTCGATGTGCCCCGCCGCCTCCCTTGACTTGGCTTTCGTAGTTCCCTGCTCCCGGGGCGTGCTACTCTCTGGGTCCTCCTATTAAATTCTTCCTCTCAGTCAAGGTTCAGTTTCTCCTCCTGAGAAATTTCTCTTAACCTCGTTTCGTCTTTGTAGCTCAGTTACAGAGCACAGCACCAGCCGCCTCATTTTATAGTTTATTTGTTATACTGTGTTTACTACTTGCTCTCTCAGGAGCCCCGCCCGAAACCCGCGCGGCTTTTCACTGTATTGGTGCTTCGCGGATCTCAGAGCGTCTTGACAGGGAATGTGCTGTGCGCATAGGGACTTCATAGCCACTTACTTGTCTGTTACTCGCCTCTGGTTTTAGGACGAATTTAGCAAATGTACCTGCTGAAATATAGAGTTCATCATCTTCCCCTTAGGGTTGGACGTATTTTTTGGTCGGTGTACCCTACATCCTCTACTGTCATCCAGGCCCTAACCGGGTGGTAGGTAGGTGGTAGGTAGAAGTAACGGGATTTGGGGTCCGGAGCTGGACTGGCTTGGGTTTCAGTTCTGCCTCTATCACTTACTAGCCGTCTAACCTTGGGGAAATTCCTTAATCTCTCTGAGTCTCAAAAGATCTTCATCTAAATTGGGGTTAATAACACCAACCTGGTAGAGTTGATGTGAGGATCTAGTTAAAGTCCAGGGTCTTGCCCATTGTATGGGTTCAATAATTCATTTATTCAACCAGTACTTATTTGGTACCTGTTTTGAACTGGGGACTGTGCTAAGTACTGGAGGTTCAGTGATAAACAAAACCAGACATGGCCCTTTGCCTTGCAGAGTTTTTAGTAGGGTGGGAGATGTGGTTCTTAATCTAATAATTACAGATGTAATGTTAAAAGTATGGTGATGGTAAGAGACATTACAGTTGCCTTGAAAGTTGCCTAGTTTAACCTATACTGAGCTTCTAAGGAAGTGTGGCTTGAGCTGAGATCTGAAGGATTTGTATTAATTAACAAAAGATTGGTGAGCAGGGGATGAAAGGAGGAGCATTTATATTAATTCTGTAGATTGTTTTGGGTAGTATGGCCATTTAAACAATATTAATTCTCCCAATCCAAGAGCATAGGATATCTTTCCATTTCTTTAAATCATTTTTAATTTCCTGTATGTTTTGTAGTTCTTCGTGTATAACTGTAACCTCCTTTGTCAGGTTTATTCCTAGGTATTTTTTTTGATGCAATTTTAAAAGGGATTTTCTTAAAATTTTCCTTTTCTGATATTTCATTGTTAGTGTAGAGAAATGTAACTGATTTCTGTATGTTAATCTTTGATTTCTGTATGTTAATCTTATATCCTGCTACCTTGCCAAATTCTTTTATTAGCTCCAGTAGTTTCTGTGTGGAGCCTTTGGGGTTTTCTATATATAGTATCATGGCATCTGCATATAGTGACAATTTTACCTCTTCTCTTCCAATTTGGATTCCTTTTATTTTTTTCCCCTGATTACTATGGCTAGGATTTCCAATACTGTGTTGAGTAGAAGTGGTGAGAATGGGCATCCTTGTCTTGTTCCTAAAATCTTCTTCCAGATTTTAGCAGGAAGGCTTTCAACTTTTCACCATTGAATATTATGTTGGCTATGGGTTTGTCATGGATAGCTTTTATGACGTTGAGATATGTTCTCTCTATACTCACTTTGGTAAGAGTTTTTATCATAAATGGGTGTTGAATTTTATCAGATGCTTTTCCTGCATCTGTTGAGATGATCATGTGATACTTGCTCATATTGATTTGCATATGTTGAGCCATCTTTGTGTCCCTGGAATGAATCCAACTTGATCATAGTGTATGATCTTTTTTATGTGTTGTTGTATTCTGTTTGCTAATTTTTTTGAGGATTTTTGCATCTATATTGATCAACGATAATGGCCTATAATTTTCTTTTTTGGTTGTGTCTTTGTCTGGTTTTGGTAGCGGGGGATGGTGGATTCATAGAATGAGTTTGGGAGTATTCCCTCATCTTCAGTGTTTTGGAAGAGTTTGAGAAGGTTTGGTATAAGTTCTTTGTATGTTTGGTAGAATTCTCCAGTGAAGCCATCTGGTTCTGGACTTTTATTTGCAGGGAGGTTTTTGGTTTTTTTTATATTATTACTGATTCTATTTCACTTCTAGTGATGAATCTTTTGAGAATGTTCTAATTTCATTCTTTTATATGTAGCTGTCCAGTTTTACCAGCACCACTTATTGAAGAGACTGTCTTTTCTCCATTGTATATTCTTACCTTCTTTGGGGATACAACATTCTAATAAGAGCATTCTGGGGAATTCTCAAGAATGTTTTGGTTTGGTCTACTCATACTACTTAATAGTCTTTAGCCTGTTGAGTACCCACTGTGTACATTGTACTAAGTGTGAAATAGTTAACAGATAGGAAGGGAAAAAATCAAACTTGTTTACTTCTGGAGGTCTCATCTGGCTCTGACATTTTTCTCTTACAGTTCCTTGATAAGTGCAACAATGGACCAGAAAATTTTATCTTTAGCAGCAGAAAAAACAACAGACAAACTGCGGGAATTTCTTCAAACCTTGAAAGATGATGATGTGAGTATTGGAAAGCATGTTCTGCCAAAAGCAAATGTCGAGCATGATGACAAATTCAAAGGACATGTTAGAGAGAAAAATTAATTCTGCCACTTTATTTACCCCTCTCCTTAGAAAACAAGAATTGATTGAAAACAATTCATAGATGTAAAGAAATGGAGGAGAGAAAGAAGTGGACAACTTAAGGGCATTTGTGTACATTTATACAACTGTATAACATTTAAACAACATTTATACAACTGGATATATATAAGCAAATTAGTATACTTTTATAGTTTTTAGAACAATCCTATTTGAAGGTAATATCTATATTATATTATTGATGTGAGACAGATTTCTTTGTTTTTCCCTAAAGAAGATAAATTTATAAGCAGTAAAATATTTTGAAATTATTAGTAAAAGTAAAAACCAACAAACTTTATGGTGTATCTTTACTGTAAGTGTATGATTATAAAATGGGACAGTAATTACCTTATATGTTAGGCTGTTTATTCTTTCTAATCTTACTCGTATGATATGCTTCTCCTTTTTCCATAATAAGTGATCTCAGCTTATTCAGATCCCTGCATGGAAATCTCTCCTTAAGATTAACCTTAAACATTAGTATATGTATCATCAAGTTAAGACTTGAGTATTATGTTTTTAAGGAGATTTTTATGTGCTAGTTTCGTGGTCATTAAAGCTAGGTGCTTCTTAATATTTGTTGTCTGATGCTAACTGGAAGTTGATGTAGGGATGTGCTCTGATTTTTTTTTTTCTTTGAAATTATACAGGAATTGCTTTTGTGGCACTTTTTGAGACTGCCCATTGTATGAATTCTAACTTGTATCATCCTGTAGACAGTTTGGTTGAAACCAGCTGTTTATTTGTTTGTTTATTTATTAGAATTTAAATTTTACCTGCTTCCAAAAGGAATTTGAAGAGACTTTAACATTACACTATAAAATAAGATAAGCAACAATAAGAACTAGAACAAAATCTGTGGTAGATGCTATGAATTACTAATCTGATTCACGCTTATCACAAAAAGAATTCCTATCTTCTTTTTTGTGAGGATGAAATGAGATAATGTATGTAAAGCGTCTGATATTTAATAGACACTCAGTAAGCATCCGATAGACACTGAATGAATGTTATAGAAGTTCCTTCAGCTCTTCCTGTTTTTAAGTTTATTCCATAGTATATAAACATTCAGACCATAGTAAAGTCCTGTTGATTCAAGCTTTTAAATATATCTTCAGTCTACAGATCTTCCTCAACTTACAATGGGGTTATATCACAATAAACTTATTTTAAATTGAAAATATTGTAAGTCAAAAATGCATTTAATACACCTAACCTACCAAACATCATAGTTTAGCCTAGTCTACCTTAAATGTGCTCAGAACACTTACATTAGTTTACAGTTTGGCAAAATTATCTAACGCAAAGCCTATTTTGTAAAAAAGTGTTGAATATCTCATGTAATTTACTGAATACTATACTGAAAGTAAGAAACAATGGTTATATGGCTACAGAATGGTTGTAAATGTATGTGTTGTTTATTCTTGTGATCTTGTAGTAGATTGCCAGTCCCGGAAAAGATCAAAATTTGGAGTACACGTTATGCTTCATGCATATCACTTTCACACCATTATAAAGTAAAAAAAAATCACTAAGTCAAACCATTATAAGTTGGGGACTATGCTTTTCTTCATCTTACAAAGTAGTACAAACTAAGTAGCTTGAAAAATAGACATTGGTTTTTCAAGTTCTGGAGACTCGAAGTCCAGGATCATGGTGCAGGCCTTGTTGGTTCCTGCTCCTACTAAGGCTGTGATAATCTATTCTGTGCCTCTTGCCTAGCTTCTGGTGGTTTGCTAACCATCTTTTTTTCTTTTAATGGAGGTGCTGGGGATTGAACCCAGGACCTTGGACAATCTCTGGCATTCCTTTGCTTGTATCGCCCTGATCACTGCCTTTGTCTTCACATGGCATTCTCACTGTGTATATTTTTCTGTGTCCAAACGTCCCTTTTTATAAAGACATTAGTCATACTGGATTAGGGCCCACCCATATGACCTCAGCTTAACTAATTACACCTACAATGACCCTGTTTCCGAATAAGATCACATTCTAAGGTACTGGGGGTTAGAACTTAAACATATGAATTTGGGGTGGGGAGGGGACACAATTCAACTTGTAACATTTCATGTGCTGTGACTTTGGTGTAGGCCACTATCATCTCTCATTTGACCACTGTAGCAATCTCCTAACAGGTCTCTCTATTTCACTCTTAAACCCTCCCACAGCCTATTCTCTACATAAGGAGTAAGACTAATTTCTTTAAAAAAAAAAAAACAAGCCATTTATCTTATCATTTTCCTCTTTTCTCATGAGTTACTTCTGTTGCACTTAGACAAAATCTGAGCTTCCTGCCATGGCCTATGAGATTCTTATCTGGCTCTTGCCCATCTCTCCAAACTCATCTTGTCTAAGTCTTCCTTACTACTTTTCAGCCAAATTGGTCTTTTTTTTTTTTTCTTTTTTCTTCAGGTTATCTAATATGCCAAGCTTTTTGCTCCCTTAGGCCTTTGCACATAGCAATACCTTTATCTAAAATAGCCTCCTTTTCCCCTTTGCATAACTAGCTCTTTCTCATCCTCCAAGTCTCTATGGAAATGTTACTGGTACCTCAGAGAAGCTTTCTCACTGACTACTCTAGCTGAAGTTATCTCCCTTTCCTCTTGTCTGTCTCAGTCTTTTATTTGTTTCCCTTACAAATTCAAAAAAAATTTTTTTCTGTCATTCTTTTCCCTCCTGCTCTACTGTAAACTGAGTCAAATTATCATTCATCCTTGTGTCGCCAATGCCTAGGAAGAAGAACATCAAAGAATATTTGTTGAATGAATGTATATACTCCGCAAGAACATAGCTCATTACCTAGTGCTGATTAAATACTAAATGTTTGTAGAATGAGTATATGAATAAATTTCAGTCTTGACAGCCCAGCATCATGTTAAGATCCACCCTGCTATATATAAATAAATGTTATTTGTGATATGGAGTCTCTAAGGATATGGGCCTGAAAGATGAGTGTTTTTCATTTTGGGAGTTTAGGTCATTCGGATAGAGTAATTGTTGCCAGGGACTTGCAGCTTTTTCTTCCTTTGATTGCAGCTGGCTAATCTCGTTCAGAATCAGGCAGTGAAAGGAAGAGCTGCTGGAGCACTCCTGAGAGCCATCTTCAAAGGTAATGATAATGGCACTTCTGTCTCTCTGGGTTCATTGGTATATTTGTTTACTTTTGGCACATATTGCTACTTCTCTTACTGTTTGAAGCCCCACTGAGAATTTTCTGTGTTTTGAGGATTTTACAGAATCAACTAAAGCAGTAGTCTCTTGTCCTGTGGACTGAAATAATTTTACTCAAGGGAGTTGAAGTGGCTACCTGAGATTGTATTGCTGGTTTTGAAGCCTGTAAAGGATACACTTCATAAAATCCACTTTGGTTTACTTGTGTTTTTAAAATTGTGGAGAAGAGAGTAGCAATGTTTAATACTTAATCCATGCTTAACAAGAGGCTAGGGAGTTCTGGGTTTTAATGAAATGGAATATCTTAGGTGACTTATATAGAAATTCTTAATTCCCAGTGGGGCATATTTGTTTCCATATCTTGAACAAGGGCCAGTTCTGCATTGTTGCAGCTTGTGACTCACAGTGCTTTTATAAGTTGTAGTAGAATAAAATTCTACAAGCAAAAATTAAAAGTGGCTTTAGACTCTTAGCAGGTTATTTTAACTTGGTTTCTTTTTCTTACACCCTCAAGTAAATTGTGTCTCTGCTTGCAAGGGTTCAAAAACACATCTTCCTATTCATGAAAAAACTAAAAATTGGTTAAGTGAACCTTTATGGAAACTTGCTAAATGACTGTTTATAGAAATATCAGAGAAAATAAAATAATGAAAGATTAGAAGCAGCTGCCTATATATATGCTAAGTGAAAGGAATAAGAGTAAGTGAAAGGAATGAGTAATTTATTTCTTGGGCAGACAAACTTGAAACAGATTATCATGGCTCCCACTTCTGTAACTAACCTATTTTTACCTTATTTAAAAATATAAATTTGAAAATCCTTGTTTAAAAGTAGTATGAATTACCAGATATTTGTGGAAACTACCTTATAACCGTTTTAATCCTGTTAAATTGATGGTGTAAAGGTTACAATATTTAGCTAATGATATTTTTAAAAACTGAGGTATAATCCACATACTAAGAAATTCACCCTTTTTTAAAATTGAAAGCTAGTCAGTTTACAATGTTGTGTCAATTTCTGGTGTACAGCACAATGTTTCAGTCATACATGAATATACATACTTTTGTTTTCATATTCTTTTTCACTGTAAGCTGCTACAAGATACCAAATATAGTTTATTCAGTATAAACTTGTTTATCTGTTTTATATATATCAGTCAGTATCTGCAAATCTCGAACTCCCAGTTTATCCCTTCCCACCCCTTCCCCCAATAACCATAAGTTTGTTTTCTATGTCTGTGAGTCTGTTTCTGTTTTATATATAAGTTCATTTGTCTTTTTTTTTTTTTTTTTAGGATTCTACATATGAGTGATATCATATGACATTTTTCTTTCTCTGTCTGCCTTACTTCACTTAGAATGACATTATCCAGGGCCATCCATATTGCTACAAATGGCATTGCTTTATTCTTTTTTATGGCTGAGTAGTATTCCATTGTATAAATATATCACAACTTCTTTATCCAATCATCTGTCGATGGACATTTAGGCTGTTTCCATGTCTTGGCTATTGTAAATAGTGCTGCTATGAACATTGGGGTGCAGGTGTCTTTTTGAATTAAGGATCCCTCTCCTCTGGATATATGCCCAGGAGTAGGATTGCTGGGTCATATGGTAAATCAATTTTAATTTTTTTGATGACTCTCCATACTGTTTTCCACAATGGCTGCACCAAACTACATTCCCACCAATAGTGTAGGAGGGTTCCCTTTTCCCCACACCCTCTCCAGCATTTATCATTTGTGGGCTTTTGAATGATGGCCATTCTGACTGGTGTGAGGTGATACCTCATTGTAGTTTTGATTTGCATTTCTCTGATAATTAGTGATATTGAGCATAAAAAATTCACACTTTTAAAGTGTACAATTTAAAAAATCGAGATATAGTTGACATCATACAGTTCATCCATTTAAAATATACAATTCAGTGGCTTTTAGTATATTCAGAGTTGCACATCTATCACCACAATCAGTTTTAGAGTTTTTTTTTTTTTTTTTAATAAAACCTAGAAGAAACTGCATCCCTTAGCTGTCACCTCCCTAAACTCTAATCCACCCTAGCCCTAAGAAGTCATTCATCTACTTTCTGTGTATAGATTTGCCTATTCTGGATATTTAATGTAAATGGAATCATACAACATGTGGTCCTTTGTGACTGGTTCTTTCACCATAAGGTTACTAAGATTCATCTATATTGTAGCTTATATCAGTATTTCATTTCTTTTTATTGCTGAATGATATTCCATTGTATGAATATATTATGCTTTTCCATTCATGAGTTGGTGGACATTTTAGGTTGTCTACACTTTCTGGCAGTTATGAATACTGCTACAAGTTTTTGTGTAGACATATTTTTATTTCTCTTTAGTAAATATCTAATATTGGAATTGTTGAATCATGTGATAACTCTATGTTTAACTACTTGAGGACTGCCAAACTTTTTTCCAAAGCTAAATAAATATGCCAATTTCCCACATCCTCATCAGCACTTATTATTGTCCGTCTTTTTCATTCTAGCTATTCTAGTTGAATGTGAATTGGTATCATTGTGGTTTTGATTTGCATTTCCTTGATGACTACTGTTGTTGAGTATCTTTTCTTGTGCTTACTGGCCATTTGTTTATCTTGTTTGGAGAAATGTCTGTTCACATCCTTTGACCTTTTACAAATTGGGTCGTCTTTTTATCACTAAGTTGTATTTCTTTGTATATTCTAGATACATGTTCCTTATTAGATACATGATTCACAAAATTTTTCTCCCATTCTGGGTTGTCTTTTCACTTTTTTGGTGGTGTCCTTTGATGCAAAAAGTTTTTAATTTTCATGCCTTTTTTTTTGTAGCTTGTACTTTTGGTTTTATATCTAAAACATCATTGCTTAATCCAAAGTCACAAAAATTTATAGTTGTGCTTTCTTTTCAAAGTTTTATAGCCTTACCTTTTACATTTAGATCTTTGATCCATTTTCACTTAATTTTTGTATATGGTGTGAGGTAGGAGTCCAACTTCATCTTATCCCATTTTCAGTAGTATAGCACCCATATTGAAAATCAGTTGCCCGTAAATGTGAGGGTTTATTTTTTTGGCTCACAGTTCTATTCCTTTGATTTATACTTCTCTCCTTACGTTAGCACCACACCGTCTTTTTTTTTTTTTAATTGAAGTATAGATGTTTTACAATGTTGCGTTAGTCTCTGGTTTGTAGCATAGTGATCCAATTATATACACACACACACATATATATATATTTTCTTTTTCATTAGAGATTACTACAAGATACTGAATACAGTTCCCTGTGCTATACAGTAGGACTTTGCTGTTTATCTCTTGTGTATATATAGTAGTTAGTATTTGCAAATCCCAAATTCCCAATTTATCCCTCCCTCACCTTTCCCTTCTGGTAACCCTAAGTTTGTTTTCTGTGTCTGTTTCTGTTTTGTAAACAAGTTTGTTTGTGTCTTTTTTTAGATTCCACATACAAGTGATATCATATGGTATTTGTCTTTCATTTTCTGGCTTACTTTACTTGATATGATAATCTCTATGTCCATCCATATTGCTGAAAATGGCATTTCATTTTTAATGGCTGGGTAGTATTCCATTGTATGTGTATATACCACAACTTCTTTATTCAGTCATTTGTTGATGGACATTTAGGTTGCTTCCATGTATACCATCTTGATTAAAATAGCTTTGTAGTGGTAAGCTTTAAAACTGGAAAGTGTGAGTCCTCTAAACTTGTTTTCTTTTTCAGGATGATTTTAGTTATTTTGGATCCCTTGATTTACCATATGAATTTTAAGATCAGTCTGTCAATTTCTGCAAAAATGGAAGCTGGGGTTTTGGTAGGGATTGTTTTGAATCTGTGTATGAATTTGAAAAGTACTGTTATTTTAGCCAGGTGCCATGCTGTGCGCCTGTAGTCCCAGCTACTCGGGAGGCTGAGGTAGGAGGATTGTTTGAGCCCAGGAGTTCTGAGCTGTATTTTTCCTACCTAACTACCCCATTTGCAACCTCCAGTACAGTGTTGAATAGAAATGGTGAGAGTGAACATCCTTATCTTGTTCCTGATCTTAAGGGGAAATCTTTCTGTTTTTTATTAGTGAGTATGATTTAGCTATGGGTTTTTCCTTCAAGTTAAGGAAGTTCCTGTCTATTCTTAGTCAAGTGTTTTTATCATGAAAGGATATTGGAATTTTCAAATGTTTTTTCTGTGTCTACTGAGATAATCATGTGGGTTTTATCCTTTATTTATATGGTGTATTACATTGATTTTCATACATTGAACCAATCTTGTATTCTTGAGTTAAATCCAGTTTGGCTATAGAGTATAATCCTTTTTATATGTTGCTGCATTCAGTTCACCAGTATTTTGTTGAGGATTTTTGCATCTATAGTCATAAAGGATATTGATCTGTAGTTTTCTTAGGATGTCTTTGGTTTCGGTATGAATAAAATATGGTATCATAAAAAGAGTTGGGAAATATTCCCTCTTCTGTTTTTTGGAAGAGTTTGTGAAGGATTGCTGTTAATTCTTTAAATGTGTGGTGAATTCACCAATGAAACCATCTGGTTCTGGGCTTTTCTTTGTGGAAGAGTTTTGGTTGCTAATTCAGTTTCTTTATTTATAGGTATGTTGAGATGTTCTATTATCTTTTTGAGTCAATTTTGATAGTTTATGTCTTTCTAGCAGTTTATCCATTTTGTATAATTATCTAATGTATTAGTATATAGTTATTCATTGTATTCCCTTATTCTGTTTCTGTAAAGTTGGTAGTAATGCTTCCTCTTTCATTTCTGATTTTAGTAATTTGATTCTTCTCTCTTTTTCTTGGTCAGTCTGAAAGGTATTTCAATTTTGTTGATCTTTTCAAAGAAAAAGACTTGGTTTCCCATATTATATTGAATAGAAGTGGCAAAAGTGGGCATCACTGTATTTTTCCTTGATTTTTCTCTATTGTTGTTCTTGTCTCTCTTTCATTTATGTCTAACTTTACTTTTATATTCTTTTCACTTGCTTTGAGTGTAGTTTGTTCTTTTTACAATTTCTTATGGTGAAAGATTGGGTTATTGACTTGAGATCTTTCTTGTTTAATATAGGCATTTACAACTATAGATTTCCCTCTAAGCACTGCTTTAGCTGCATCCAGTAACTTGGAATTTTATGTTTTTGTTTTCATTCATCTCAGGGTATTTTTCTAATTTCTCTGTGCTTTCTTCTTTGACCCATTGATGTTTAAGATTATGTTAATTTCCACATATTTGTGAGTTTTCCAGATTTCTTCTGAGTTTCATTCCACTGTGGTCACAGAGCATAAATGGTAAGATTATAGTCCTTTTAAATTTATTGAGAATTTTTATGACCTAATAATGTGGTTTATCCTGAAGAATGCTCCATTTGCACTTGAGAAGAATGTGTCTTCTGCTGTTGTTGTCTGTAGTGTTCTATATAAGATGTGTATCTATATAGATGTTAGATCTAGTGTGTTGTTCAAGTCTGTTTGATATGGTATGGATCTGTTGGGTTTATCCTGTTTGGAGTTCATTAAGCTTCTTGAATGTATAGAGTAGTGTTCTCATTACAACTGGAAATTTTTCAGACATTATTTCTTCTTTCTTCCCGTTTGTCTCTTTCCTCTCCTCCTGAGACTTTCATTATGTCTATGTTGGTACTCATGATAGTATCTCACAGGCCTCTGAAGCTCTGGTCACTTTTTGTTTGTTTGTTTCTGTCCCTCAGACTGGATAATTTCAATTACTCTATCTTCAAGTTCTCTGATTCTTTCTTCTACCAGTTCAAATCTGTTGAGCCTCTCTAGTGGATTTTTCAGTTTAATTATTGTACTTTTTAATTCCAGAATTCTTATTTGGTTCTTTTTCATAATTTCTTTTTATTGATATTCTCTATTTGGTGAGACATCATTCCTATATTTTCCTTTAGTTCTTTAGACATGGTTTTCTTTTGTTCTTTGAACATATTTAAAATAGCTGATTTCGGATCTTTGTTTCATAAATCTAATGTCTTGGCTCTCTCAGGGACAGCTGCTATTGATTCCTTTTGTTCCTGTGTATAGGCCATACTCTTGTTTCCCTGCATGTCTTACAATTTTTTTGTTGTTGAAAACTAGACATTTCAAATGATATTTGTGGGAACTCTGGAAATCATAGCATTCCCCTCCCCCAGATCTGTTGATGCTGATCTGGTGTTCCTTTTGTTTTTATAGTGGCTCTTCTAAATTAATTTTATAAAATACATGTTGTTTGTTGTGTATGGGCACTGTTCTATGTGGCCTCTGAAGTCTCTGTTTGGTTAGCTTTGTGGTCAGCTAATGACTGGGCAAAGATTTCCTTTAATGTCTGGAGCCAGTGAGTTTCCCAGCCTTTGCTGAGGGGCCCTGTGCATGTCAGGGGCACACCTTTAATTCTTAGACAGGTAGTTTATAACTCCTCCTTAGCCTTTCTGTGTAGAGCCTCAAGGTCAGCCAGACGTGAGAAATTAGGGTCCTCTTGGGTGTTGCCTGGCCATAGACATAGC
Source organism: Camelus dromedarius (assembly GCF_036321535.1). Classification (NCBI taxonomy): domain Eukaryota; kingdom Metazoa; phylum Chordata; class Mammalia; order Artiodactyla; family Camelidae; genus Camelus; species Camelus dromedarius. The sequence continues at coordinate 15,925,804 of NC_087464.1, forward strand.
ATGTCCATGTGGACAGCCCTAAGTATTTACATGGCTTTCTAGATTTCCAGGAATATATCAGAATGTTTTAAAGCCCCCTGTGCACATATTCTCCAGGATTTCCTTTTAAGATTTTTGGTCACCTTGTTGCTTGCCCAACCGTAACTGCTGTCAAGGCAGCTGAAATAGTAATCAGTTGCAACTGATTTAGACAAATGTCTCTGGTAAAAGGCTACTTGAACTGGGCAAGTTCTAAGTTAGGTCAAATAAAGACAGGCCTTGCTAGTGAAAATTTCCAGGGAATAGCCAGACAGGTCAGCTAGTGTTAGTTACCTGGGAATTGGGCTTTGATGGAGCTCCAATCATATTCTGGTGCCTCCAGAGTCTGCTGGCTGATGGCTTTTACTATGAGTGTGAACTGTTGATTTTAAAGACTACAGGGCTGGTGGAGGAAGTTGGGGGTGGGGAGATGAGGGCATGTTGAAACACTACAGAGCTTGCTATTCTTACTGAAGTTCAGCTGTTTATCGTAAATAAACTCTTCCTGGATTGTTGCAAGTCTTTGGTTAATTTCCAGAGTTCTGAACATGTTGGTTTTCACTATTTTTGTCAGTGTTCTTTTTGCTTTTGTGGAGGAGAGCATTTTCCAAAGTCTTTATTATTACTCTACCATTCCTTCTGACATCACTCAGTGATGCTGTTTTGAGGTGAAAGACACTTAATTTGGGTTACTGCATCCCAGAAAAGCTATAAGATATGTTAGAAGGTATTCCTTTTTCTGCACTATGAAATTATTTAAAAAAATTAATGACATGTGTGGAAGTAGAAAAGGGTGATATTTCAATTTTCTGTCTAAACTAAATACTTTTTCAGAGCTCCTAAATATTGCTGTTCTAAACACTATAGTAATCAATAGTTTGATAATTCTTTTCCTATATTCAACTGCAAAGCTTTTTGTTTTTTTCTGTTTGCTCTTCAACCTTGTAAGACTTCTTCCTTTTTTTCTTTCTTTGTTTCTGTACCACCTGTTTAAAACAATAAGGTTTCCCCTGTTCTGAGGAAGCTGGAGCTCTTAGGAGACTTAAGATATACAGTTGTTGTATACAGTTGTTGGAATCAGGGGATTTGCACAAAGAAGTAGCATCAGAAATCATAGGATTACTAATGTTGGAGGTAAGATGGAAAACAGAAACTTTTTTTGGTTTTGGGTGGATTTTGAGGGGGTTGTAATTTGTTGAGGGGGTTGTAATTTGTTGAGGGAAGGAAAACTTAAGTGTGCCAAACCTAGCATAGTTTCTATTTATGAATAAGAACTATTATAAAACAAAATAGTTGGTGGATGGGCAATCACCTAGGTGTTTACATTACATTTCTGGTATCATGGACATGTATCTCTTTGAGCTGGCATATTGGAAAACATGGGGGAACTGGTGGAGGATTCTGACCTTTGAATTCCTTTACAGTTATAACTTTATACCAGAGCAGAATGATTCCTTGGATCACTTATAGGACCAGTTCTGGGTTTCAATGCCAGTTTTGTTAGTTCAGCAAAAGACCATTTCTTAGAAAGAGATATCAAATTTAGATTTCTGTGTAACTTTTTTTTTAATCCTGTGAACTTTTAGGTTCACAGTTTTCCAGGACCATTGTTGATTGAATTAGCCAGTGAGTTTGTTGGTGCTATCAAGGAGGGCAACCTAACAAATGGAAAATCTTTGGAGCTATTACCCATCATTCTCACTGCCCTTGCTACCAAAAAGGAAACTCTGGCTTATGGAAAAGGTAATTTTCTTCCAATCTTAGTGGCTTTTTCTCTCTTCACTTAATTGAATTTATTTCTCAATGTATTTTATAATTCTAGGTGAACTGAGTGGGGAAGAATGTAAGAAGCAGTTGATTAACACCATCTGTTCTGGCAGGTGAGTCTTTCTCATTAATACGTAGAACTTTCTCAGGACTACTAGTGACCGAAAAAAGAATTACCATTTATTTCAGGAATTTAGATCACTGAAGTTTTTTTAGTCCACTATATATATAGATACAGATACAGAGTCAGTGAAATAAAGAGAATACTAAGTTATATAATACTGTGATTACACTTCAGTATATTAAAAAGAACCAGAAGGGAATACCCAAGATTATCTTAGCCAGAGATAACCACCACTTTTTTGTTTCCTTAAATAAGATCTCTTACAGAAATAATTTTAGGCATATATCAGTCAGCACATGTATATTTATCCATTTATTTGTTTATTTTTAATTACACAAGAGTTTATTCATTACACATTACAATATATACCTTGCATTTTTCATTTAACACATCTGTTACCTTAGTGCAACTCTAGGTTATAATTTGTTTATCTATTTAAATTCATACTTGAAAGTCCTCTGAGCATATATCACTTTATATCATTCTTTTTAATAGTTCCATAGTAGTCTGTTATATTACTTGGCTAATATCCAATTGTTAGGTTATTTGTTTCTTACTGTTAAATAATATTTGGTTATTTGATTCTTTGCTTTTATAAAAAGTGTTGCAATGAACATTCTTATATATCTAGGTGATCTTTTATAAGCATGTACATGGAATATATTTCTACTAGTAAGTTGGGTGGGTCTGTGCGTTTTTAAAGTTGATAAGTAGTATTGCCAACTTGTCTTCCCAGAAGGATTATATCAGTGTACATCCTCTAAAATAGTATGTGAAGTGTTTGTTTCCCAAAATCTCACTAGCATTGAATATCATCAGCCTTTGATTTTTGCCAGTCTGATAGGTTAAAGCTGCTATTTCATTGTTTTAAATGTCATTTCTTTGATCTTGTTTCAAATCAAACTTGAAATGGCCCTAATTTTTTCCCTCCTTACTAATTTTACAAAGTAATATGTGAGTAAGTTAAAATGAGATAAACTTTATTTGTCTTTTTCTTGGATCAGATGGAATCATCAACATGTAATCCAGCTTACCTCCATGTTCAAGTAAGCATCATCATTCCTTTTTTTCTTCATATCTTGCTGTGAAATGTTAGCAAGCTTAAATACCACCTTCCCCTGAGTCCTGAGTAAGAGTGTTGGTACCTCTGTTTTCTGTTATAGAATTTCCCTCCATTCTTTTTTGCTTTAGTTGCTTGTTTAAAGTATAACTTCATGATTTTCTTTTCCAAGATAACTTTGATAAGGTACGGTTATTTGCCCCCTTTAAGATTATGTGTTAGAGAAAAATCAAGTGGGGTAGTTACAATATTCTAATATCTCCCAAATTAGGCCACAGCCTAATTTGGCTCTGACCTTTAGAATCTTTGATCCATAGGGATGTCCCTCTGACTGCAGAAGAGCTGGAATTTGTGGTGGAAAAAGTGTTGAGGATGTTCTCCAAGTTGAATCTTCAAGAAATACCACCTTTGGTCTATCAGCTTCTGGTTCTCTCTTCAAAGGTATAAATAAAAAAAAATTTTTTTTAACTCCAGTGGGATGATCAGTTAGCACCATTCAGCTTATTCATACTCATGGTTTACATACTAAGGCATAGATGTTTTCATTTCATTTTACTTTGATTAGTAAAAAGGTGGTCCCCAGCCAAAGTGAACATACATTATCTCTTGTTCTACCACATTGAGTGAGAGTGTGTGATAGTAAAAGGGTTAAAGATTTTGAAAAGGATGGACTGTAGGTCCCTTAAAGTCTGACATTAAAATGTATTCAAAACACAATTTCAGCATGAAAGTGTTCTATAAATTCTTAGTGTAACTCTAGGTTATAATTTGTCTATCTATTTAAATTCATACTTGAAAATCCTTTAAGCTGAAAAGTACTTTAAGTTCAACTTGCCCTTTATGGGGAGAACTTACTTATTTTGTATTTTTTTCAGGGAAGCAGAAAGAGGGTTTTGGAAGGAATCATAGCTTTCTTCAACAAGCTAGATAAACAACACAATGAGGAACAGAGTGGTGATGAGTGAGTAATATAGTATAGAAAGAAAATCATTTTTCCAAATTTATCTTTTCATTGTGTATTTTATTTACTTCATTTTCATCTAACCCTTCAGTCCCTACATTCATTTCAGCACAGAATCTCCCCAGTCCTCTTAGCTGCTCAGTAACAATGTTAAAAAAAAATAATACAGTTTCTTCAGCTCTTTCATTTTAATCTTTCCAGGAAAACAGCAATAATTGTTCTGTGAGTTGTAGGCTTAAACGCTATTTATTAAGTACCTGCTCTGTGCCTGGAACTATTTGGCCCTGGGACTTCAGTAATGAACCAGTCAGACGAGGTCCCTCCTTTCCTGGAGCTTAAATTTTAGCTAGAAGAGAAAAAAATAAATAACAAGAAAAATATTAGAGTAGAAGGTGCTATGTAGATATTTCAAATGGATGATGTGACGGTGACAGCATAGCTACTTTAGATTGGGTGGCCAGGGAAAAGCTCTCTGAGAAGGGGCTATTCTTACTGAAGCCTGAATGGTAAGAGCTACAATATGCAGATCAGGGAAAAGAACTTTGAATAGTACAGAGGCAGAACACAGCATGGCATGACAGAAAAAGGATTTTTTAAATCAAATATTTATAGAGTGCTGACTCTGTGCAAGGTGATGTTTTAAGCACTTTAAACCTTTCAGCAACCCAATTTTGCCTTTATTTCATGCATGCAGAAACCAGTACACAGAGAAATTAAGGAATATCCCAAGGTTATATAGCCATAAATTGATGGAGCTAGGATTTTAATCCAGGCAGTTTGGCTGCAGAATTCATGCTGTTAATCCTACTTCAGCCTAATGGTTCTAATCTAGAATAACAGTTATGTGGCTTGAGCAATTGATTAGAAGGTGGTCTTATATACTGAGTTAGGAGAGACTGACAAAACAGATTTAGGGGAAAATAAGCTCAATTTTGACCATGTCAGTTTGAGATATATATTAGTATCCCATATGGAGGCGTTGAGCAGGCACTCTGGGATTTTAGGGAGAAATCAGGACTGGAGATACAGATTGGAGGAGGCTAAAGCCTTGGGACTGGATAAGGTCACCTAAGACAGTTGTGAAGATAAGAGAAACCCAAGACTGAATTCAGAGGCATTCCACCGTTTTAAAGGGAGGATGAGCCAGCAAAAATAGAGACCACTGACAGTGCTCCAGAAGCTAAGGGAAGAAAATGTTTCAAGAAAGAAGGGGTCAACTGTGTTAAATCTGCTGAGGCTTTAATTAAGATGGGACTTGATTATTGGTTTTGGCAATGTAGAGGTCATTTGTAACCCTTGCAAGAATAATCAAATGGCATTGGAAGGAAGGTTAGGGAGGGGACAGAAGCCTAATTGAATTGGACTTAATTAGGAAGAGGTAAAGAAGTGGAAATAATGACTATAGACAGTTCTTTCAAGAAGTTTTGTAAAAAGGAGCAGAGAATGGGACAGTTGATTTTGTACTTTCTGCCTGCCTCAAGTGATCATATTAGTTCAGCTTGAGTTTTCCTTTTTTTTAAATCTGATTATAACTACTATTATCTTTTGCTCAAACTATAGCTTATACCTTTCTGTTGAATCTTTTAGGCTGTTGGATCTTGTTACCGCGCCGTCGGGTGAACTTCGTCATGTGGAAGGCACTGTTATTCTACATATCGTGTTTGCCATCAAGTTGGACTATGAACTAGGCAGAGAACTACTGAAACACTTAAAGGTAGCACCAAACTCTTAAGGTGATCCAGGATCTCTTTATGAAACACGGGTGTAACTCAAGCCTCTATTATGCCAATTAATGATGGGAAGCAAATATACAGAAATATTGTAGAATGACCTTGGGTTTAGAAGATTTCTTTTTTCACTTTGAAAGTGGAAGATATATGATATCACTACATTCTTAAGCAAGTTTTTAAAACCACATCTTAAATGTTCTAGTGTTTAAAAAGATAAAAAATAATGAAGACTTCAGGAAACTCAAAATTTAATCTTAATTCCATCATTATCTTAAATGAGCTTCCATCTTGACCTCTGTTTCACCATTCGTGAATTTGGAAAATTGTCTATTTCTAGTAGATGTTATAGGGTTTTATGAAACTAAGTCACTCATCATTAAATATTTGTGAAGTAGGAAGGTAAAAATTAGAAATGTTTTGAACTGTTTTTAAATATTTTGCCACATTCACCTTATCTCACTTTCTCTCAAGTATTTTTTTCCTGAACCATTTAAAAGAAGAAATCATGACACTGCAATGCTTGAGTACTTCCACATCTATCTCCTAAGAATAATGATTAGTAATTTAAATTTTTTGAAGCCTCCAGCCCAGTTTTCTTGTGTGTCACATTAATGAATTTGTTTCCTCGTGATTAGATTCAAGTTAAACATTTTTGGCAAGAATATGTCATAAGTGATGTTGTATACTTTCTCTTGAAGGAGTCAGCAAACTTCCTCTAAAGGGCCAGATACTATTTTAGGCTTTGCAGGTGATATGGTCTCTGTCACCGCTGCTTAGCCCTACTGTTGTAGCAAGAAGGCAGCTAGAGACAACACTTAAATGAATGAATGCAGCTGTGTGCCAGTGAAACTATATGGACACTAAAATTTGAGTTCTATTTGTTTTTCATGTGTCATCAAGTATTATTCTTCCTTTGATTTTTTTCCCCCTCAACAATTAAAATGTGAAAACCAACTTTATGGGCTAAAATACATGGTACAAAAATAGGTGGTGGGCTAGATTTGGCCTCATCAGCCTTTCACACAGTGGATTTTTTTTTCCCTGGTGCTCATGATTATTGGCCTAAATCAGTAATTATACTGGGAGTTGCAAAATGGTAGAATTAAAATTAGAAAATTTTAATTCTTTCATTTTTTCTACATTGTTAGCTGGTCATCCTCTGTGAAAAAAACTTCCCCCTCCCTATTTTTTTGGATATTGTTATATAACCATGAATTTTTAAAAATTCAGTGCACTTGTATACACCATTGAAAGTGACCTATATTTGGCCAACTGGATCCTTCAGGTTGGCTTATGTGTCCTTTGGACATGACCCCATTAATCTTCAGGCACTTTTTTGGTGTAAGCTATCCAAGGCTCATCTGTACTTTCCTTGTCTCACCCTGATTTCTCCAAGGAGCCTTGAGTCCCTTTTGTAGGAAAGGATATTTAAAGACCATGATGTGGGAGCTAGACTTTAAAGCTCCTTTATCTTCTCTGTATCTGTTCACTTTTTTTTTCTTTTTTTTTAAATTGAAGTATAGTTGATTTACAATGTTGTGTTAGTTTCTGTGGTACAGCATAGTGATTCAGTTATATATATTCTTTTTCATATTCTTTGTCATTGTAGGTTATTACAAGTTATTGAATATAGCTCCCTGTGCTGTACAGTAGGACCTTGATGTTTATCTGTTCACTCTTCTTATTTAGGTTTATAGTAACTGTGTTGTTGGTCTTATCAAAGAACCAGCTTTGAGGAGGATATAGCTTAGTGGTAGAGTGCTTGCTTAGCATGCACAAGGTCCTGGGTTTAATCCCTAGTACTTCTACTCAAAAAAAAAAAAAAAGTTTCCTCAAAAAACCTGCTTTGTATTTGTTTATCTACTCCACTGTCTTATTTTTGTCTGTTGGTTTTCTGTTTTATTCATCTTTGATTTTATATTTGTTTTTTTCTTTTATTTCTTAGCTATCATTTCTTTTAGGGCTCAAAGACCTATTTTTTAAACTTACTGAGGTATACTTTACATGACATAAAATTACACCTATTTTAAGTGTATAATTCAGTGATTTTTACCTAGCTGTACAACCATCATCATAATTCAGTTTTTTGTACATATATATGTATAAAAAACATTTTCATCACTTTATAAGATCCCTCATGCCTGTTTCTATAGGTTTAAATTCCTAGACATTTCATATAAATGGAATCATACAATATGTGATCTTTTGTGTATGGCTTCTTTCATTTAACATGTTTTCAAGGTTCATTCATGTTGTAGCATATATCAGTATTTTATTCCCTTTTATTGAATAGTATTCCATTATATGGCTTTTATCAATTGGTTTAGCTATTCACCAGTTGATGGACATTTGAGTTGTTTTCACTTTTTGACTATACAAGTAATGCTGTTATGAACATTCACATGCACATATTTGTGTGGGCATATGTTTTCATTTCTTATGAGTAGATTCCTACAAGTGGAATTTCTGAGTTGTATCATACATTTATGCTTATATTTTACAGAAACTACCAAACTGTTCTCCAAAGTGGATGTATCATTTTATGTTCCCACCAGTACTGTATGAGGGTTCCTGTTCATACACATCCTGGCCAACATTTGTATTATATGTATTTTTGTTACAGGTTTTGTTATAGGTATTTTTGTTCTAATAGGTGTGAAACAGTATCTCTAGAGGGGTTTTACTTTTCACTTCTTAATGACTGATGATAAGTAAACATCTTTTCATGTGCTTATTTAGCTGTCTAATACCTTTGGTGAAACGCCTATTCAAATCTGTTGTCCATGTTTTGATTGCATGTCTTACTGAATTTTAAGAATTCTTTGTATATTCTGTGTATAAGTCCTTTATCATGTATATAATTAGTAAATATTTCTCTCAGTCTACAGCTTGTCTTTTCATTTTCTTAGTGAAAAAGCACAAAAGTTTTGATTCTTAATGAGCTCCAATTTATCACTTTTTTCCTTAGATAAGTTATGTTTTTGGTATTATATCTAAGAAATCTTCAATCCAAATTCTTAAAGGTTTTCTGTTGCATTTCCTTTCAAAAGTTTTATAGTTTCAGCTCTTATGTTTAGGTTTCTGATCCATTTAAGGACCTGTGTTTAAGTGGCTAAGTTATACTTTTAAGATGTAAGTAATGACTCCTTTTTTGGTTTATCTCTTCTATGTTCTAGGCAGGACAACAAGGAGATTTCCGTAGTAATATATGTCCCTTCAGCATTGCTCTCTTGCTCTCTGTAACAAGAATACAAAGATTTGAGGAACAGGTATTTATAAATGACTTTTTGGTTCCTTCTGTAGTTGATAAGGAGGACAAGAGCCTGTTGTTCTTTTTTTTTTTTTTTTTTTTTTAATTACCCTCCAAAACATTCCACTCCCATCCTGCCAGCAGCAAATTCCTCTGTAAGACATGTAGGCCCACACTATTCCCTGGGGGCTGCTTGAAGACTTCTTCAGATACTTGGTTTATACCTGCATTGCATATTGTGTGTTAAGCCAGGTGGTGAAGTGAGTATAAAGGTGGAAACATAGCACATGGTCCAAGTAGCAAGAGTGGGCAGTTTAACTGGGTATTCATAGCAGTTGTGTTATGTTCTAGCTTTCTAAGAAATTGTTTCTGATTGAGTTGAAATTAAGGAGAATAGGTTTTTTTTGAGGATGAAAATATAAAATCCTTTACACTTTTTTCTCATATATGTTTCCCTGGTAGTAGGTAATGTTAGTATTGATTTTTAGCCTGTTCTCAACTCTTTTAAATTCCCACTGAGAGTCATAATTTTTGTATCATACTCATCTAGTACAACAGTTGTCATAAGGATATGAGTATGGTAGCAAGTAGGAAGAGTTATACAGTTAAGGTTCTGTAGTATGGGCTACCATTTTTTGCTTCATTTTCCTATTTCTTTCATTATACTAGGTGTTTGACCTTTTAAAGTCTTCAGTTATAAAAAGCTTTAAGGATCTTCAGCTTCTCCAAGGCTCAAAATTTCTTCAGAATCTGGTTCCTCAGAGATACTGTGTTTCAAACATGATCTTGGAAGTGGTAAAGAATAGGTGAGTTTATGAACCATACCCCTAGTAGATTCATAAGGTATTTAGTGTTAGATAATGTATGTGGTACTATACTTATGGCCCATCGGAGAAAGCTGATGACCACAGCTGTTGACTTCACATATCAAGGTTTAAATCCCTTAAAATTGGTCAAGCAAGCTTTCCTATGTTAAAAGATCCTTGAATCCCAAGGCTTGATTTCTTGACCACCTTGATAATGAGAATACAAACTAAAGTGAGTATCTTTGCTTCTTTCGTGTTATTACAACTCTTTATCGGCCTGAGTCTTCATTGGCTTTTTAGGAAAGTTAAAAACAAAGTTTTATTTACTTTGACTGCTGGAGTTTGGGACTGATGGATGGAATTGAATTAACAGTTTTAGACAACTGACTAGCAGTTTTAGGCAAGTCCATTTTAAACCAAATTGGAAAAACTGGTAACCATCCTGATTGGTATTTTAATTTCAGAACATGCACTAGCTGTTACGACAATCTTTATGTGTCATGCTTTGTCAGTGGTTTGTCTCGGTTACTTGCTTTGTTCAGCTCTGTTGACATGCTTTGTGTTTACCTGCTGATACTTGGAGGTGCAAAACATTAATGTACTAGGAAAAAAATCATCTATGAACCAATACAACTTCCAGGTTATACTTACTCCCCTATTTACCAATCATATATGAGCTCTTTCATGTTACAAGATAGACATTTTGTAGCAAACTGACTATAACTGTCTCCTCCCTTCAAGATAGAAACATTGCACAGCACACAATTTCTCCACTTCCTTCTTGTTAAGATTATTACTAGTAAACAATACTTAATTTATTTACACTTAATAATACATTTTATTGGTTTCTTTGTTTACCTCTATCTTTTGAATCTTATACTTTTCACTTGTAAGTATGCCATAAGTATATAATTTTTGCAGTAATCCATTCTGATATGGTTGTTAGATAGTAAACTTTTCGTATCTGAAAATGTCTTTATTTTGTTCTCCCAACTGAACAATGATAGTTGGATCAGATATAAAATTCTAAGTTTATGATCATTTTTCATTGTCTTTTTGCATCTAGACTTGCTGGTGAAAAGTCTGATAATTATGTAGTTCTTTGTATTATTTTAGATAATCTTATTTTCAGCATTGGAACTTTTAAGACTTTATTTTTATTCTTGATGTTCTGAAATTTAACACAATTTATGTTTATGTAAGTTCCTTTTTAATTCATTTCTGCTTGATAATTGGTGTGCCCTTTTACTGTAAGGATTCATGTCTTTCCTTAACTCTAATGTTTTTCTTTTATTTCCTTTGAGCACTCTCTCCCCTTTTTCTCTCAGTTTTCTCCAAATAACTGTTAGAATTTCTTGATCTGTGCACTGTATCTTGATTTTTTTTAATGCTCTTCATATTTTTATCTTTTCATGTTAGCTTCTACAAAAATCTCTTAGCTTACTCATCTCATTAATTATTTCTTAAGCTCTGCCCGTTTTATTCTAGGTCCGTCTATTGAGTTTTCTTTCACTCCAGCCACCATATTTTTTATTTCCAAAACTTCCAATTGGTTCTTTTCTCATTACAGTTCATTTTTTGTTTCATGCTATAATATGCTTTCTTATTTCTCTGAGGATTTTCATTACACTTTTTAAATGTTCAGTTTGTTCCATTAACCTTGCCCTCAGGGGTTAGTTCTCTTTGTTGAGTCTGGTGCTTCTCTTTCATGGTGGTATTGTTTTCTTATATTTGGTGATTACTTGTTGTCTCATCATATATTTTTTAAAACTTTTATTGAAGTATAGTTGATTTACAATATTGTGTTAGTTTCAGATGTGATGTTTTTGATGTTCCCTGGTAGTTTGTCTGAGAGTGCCATATCTAGCACATTCTACCTCTATGATTTGAGGATAGTGACAGGATGTACCAAGGGGTGATTTTCTAGGTGTCGATCCTCCCTGATCCTATAGCATGTTGCCATCCTCTCAGAGTATTACTCCGCCTCTCGGGCCCAAGCTCTTCTACACACAGATACCATCTAACCAGGCCTCATGATTGTTCACTTCTTGGCATAAACTGGAGGTACAGTGGGGTCTTGGAGAAAAAGGCCTCTGCCTGCCCAACTATTCCTGCTGGGATATCCCAACCAGTCATCACAGGAGTTGTCCCAGGGGTCCTTCCAGTTGCTAGTGTATCTGCCCTTGACATCTGCTTTTGGAAGTATCCATTCATTTTGCAATATGGGGTCTGTGGCTTCCTCTTTCATTTTTATATTCTTTTCACTTTTTAGGGAGTCTGCATAATTTCTAGTCAGTCAAAAACACCTCTTACTTTTCCATGTTATTATAGAGTAGTGCATAAACACACCACTTACAGCCATACACACACAGGTGTATGTATCTTTTCAGTCATTTTGTAGGTATTTGGGGTGGGAAGAATGGAGCTTGTGCTCAGTCTGTTATTTTGATTCCCGATCTCCAGAGTGTGGTGACTATTAATAAAATCTGTCAAAATGTTACGAGAATCTATTCACAACTATCACCTTCATTTGTTAGTGCTGCATTATAATTTGTTGCTGTTTAGCCAGTAGATATAGTGATATAAAGGTTATTATAAACATCATTTCCACTATAATGGGTAACATTAAGTGGTATCTACTGCTTTACAGAAGTTTTTCTGTAGTTTTAACTCATGCTTTTGAAACTCAGTCATTGATCATTTCATACTATAAATATAAATATGATATGATATGAATATTTCTACTGCATGTATTTACTGAGTGCCTTCTATATGCTAGCCTTTGTGCTAGGCTCTCTGGGTGAAAATAGGACAACATTGTGCTCTCTAGAGAATCTCCGTGTAGAGATGGAGGCGAACTTGTAAGCATGTGTATAGTACAAGTGTTGTCAGTGTCATGGGGGAAAGAAGAAGCAGCAGTTAACTTCTGGTCAAAATCTTGAATAGAAATCTCAAATGGTCAGTACATTGAAATAATTCCAGTTTCTTCTGTAAGTTTTTGAATATTCTGTAGTTTCTGGATTTTCCCAGTGTTCTGTAGGTGGTGATTGCTTGCCTACCATTCCCATTACTGTACAGCCAGGAATTCAGAATTTTGCCAGATAAAGGTACATGAAAAGGTTCACGTGGAGTGTTGCTTATCCAGGTCAAGTTTGGGCAATCTGTAACATGGCAAAGAATATAAAGGTAAGGTATCTTACTAAGTTTTCTTTTTAGCTAAACTTTGTTTTCTTTCAGTGTTCATAGTTGGGATCATGTCACTCAAGGCCTGGTAGTACTTGGCTTCATTTTAATGGATTCCTATGGGCCAAAGAAGATTCTTGATGGAAAAACTATTGAAACCAGCTCAGGTCTTTCTAGAATGCCAAACCAGCATGCATGCAAACTGGGAGCTAATATCCTGTTGGAAACTTTCAAGGTGAGACTCTATTTGGCAACCATTCTTTAATTTTGTTAAATTATACTATAAATAAAGCATCTACCTGGGAATTTAGGGGACAGGGCAATTTGCATATGTACTAGATTCCCAGAACAGAGGTTGGGATAGTAATTGAAACATTACAGACTCAGTTTGGTGAAAGACCTCTTTATTTATATGAGTTTTTTATGTACTCTAATTTCTGTTCTTTCTGACCATTTCTTGGAAGTTTGAATATAAGCTAGCTTCCTCATGATTTCCTCTTCTTCCTCTAGCCGTTAATCATTTCTCAGTTTTGGGGGTTTTTTTTCCCCTTATACAAAAAATAATCTTGTTAGAGTTGTTCTAGGACATTAAGCTTAAAGAATCATGCTTTTTGATTTATTGTTATTGAAGAACACCAAATTGGGAATTTATACTATTTTAATTTCTTATCATATAATGACTGTCATCTCAATCTTAATTTCTGAAATAGCTTTCAAAAACTCGTTTCCTTTTAAGTAAAACAAAAGACTATATGTGAGTCTAAACAAATTTGCTTTGCTAGTGATTCCTCTGAGTCATCTTCTTGACATTCAATTGTTCAACGTATCTGCACACCTAAAGTGTCTGCTGATAATGTTATTTGAAGGCCGACTTAAATGTAAGTCTAACGTCCGCTTCAGAACTACGCAGTGAATGCCATATAAAAATCTTTGAGAGTTGTGTGTTAGATACGTATGACCCTTAACAGTAATCTGATTAAAAACATTCTTAGAATAAGAGACTTAGTTTTTGTTTTTAAATTAATCTTTTTTAAAACTAAGAAAGTTCCACTTCATTTCACACAGATGTTTGCTTTGTCAAGGTATCTGTAGAACATGTAATTTACTAATCTAATTACTAGTCTAAGGTCTGAAAGAAATTACTCTGTACTTCAAAGTAATCAAATTCAGATAAGAAATTTAACTAAAATTCAAGTGAAAATTCAAAACCGATCTTTTTTTAGGCAACCCTGCTATGCTTCTAGAAACTGAGGAAGGGGCTGGTGAAGATTTTCTAGATTTTCAGAAATTTTTGTGGGCTTTTAAATTTTAAAATAAAAGTTGTGCAAGCTGTCAGAAATATGGTTATTGGTGTGTAATGGATACCTAGGTAGGATTATTCCTGTTTGATGCTGGACCTTATCTGTAGCAGTACTTTCATGTGATCTCTTTTAGACTAGTAAAAGTTTGCCCTGCTAATGAATCATCTGAGCACAGAACGAGGGTAAAACTGAGTGATTCTTTCCTGATGATTCACATTATATTTGTCTTTGAAATGAACAGTCCATTTTTACCCATATCTGAACTGAACTGTTCTTCATTCTTCCTAACATACATTGATACAATTATAAGCTGAAGGTCACCACGGACTATTTGATCGGTTCTCCTGTTCTTTTTTAGATCCATGAGATGATCAGACAAGAAATTCTGGAGCAAGTCCTCAACAGGGTTGTTACCAGAGCATCCTCCCCCATCAGTCATTTCCTAGGTATTGAACTTTGAAAGAGTGGATAAAATTGTCAGGACTATTTTCATTTAAATGTCATAATGCTTTTGGTCTTGGGAAAAAAAATTTAACGATATAGTAGTATAATGTAGTATTTTTTATTATGATGCAAGTAAAACGTAAATCCATTTATATTGTCAGTGGTTGTCAAGAAGGAAAGGAATATATAACTGATGAGTGAAACTTGTATCTTACATCAACTTTCTCTCTTTTTTTTTGTTTTATTACTTCTCAAAAGAGTGCTGTCCTTCAGCTACCGCTTACTGACCTCCCATTCTCTTAACCTTTGACATTCTGACTTTAGTACTCGTCTCATTGGTGACCTCTGAATTTTTTGCTCTTTTAATACGTATCTTCTAATGCTTAAATCCCCTATTCTTTTCTTAGTCACCAACTTTCTTAATTGCTGTGTCATTCAACACTGTTTACAACTTCCCTGAAACTTTCTTAGGTAGGTTCTCTGATAACTGATAGTTTATATCTTATCCTGCCTATGTCTTTCTTTCTCTTTTAGTGATTCCTTTTCTTTCTTCTATCCTTAAATTTCAGGGTTCTGCAAAGCTCCGTACTTGACACTTTATTCTACTTTTTTCTTTCTTTACAGCTTTACTGAGGTGTAATACAAGTGTAATAATCTCCACATATTTAGAGTATTAACAGTTTGATAACTTTTGACATATGTATACACTTGTGAAACGAAAACTATCACCACATTCAAGATGAACATATCTATTACCCACACACGTTTCCTGGTGCCTCTTTGTAATTTGTTCCTCCATCCTGTTCCTCCCCACCTCCCATGTCTAGTCTGGTCTGCCTTCTGTCACTATAAATTAAACGCCATTTAAAAATTTTTGTATAAATAGAATTCTACAATATGCACTCCTTTTATTCTTATCTTTATTCATCTCTATATAATGTCATTTCTTTTTATATTTTCTCTTTATCAGTGGTTTTAAGCAATTTAACTATGATGTGCTTTAGTGTAGTTTCCTTCATGTTTCTTGGGGTTGAGGTTTGTCAAGCTTCTTGGATCCATAAGATTATGGTTTTCGTTAAGTATGAAAATTCTCAGGTACTATGTCTTCAAAAAATTTTTTCTGTCATCTTCCTCCCCATCAGCACATTCATTTACACATACACACATGCATGTATGCATGCACACAATCTTCTGGGAATCCAGTTACACATAGGTTAAGTGCCTTTAAGTTGTTAATATTTTTTAATTGAAGTATAGTCAGTTTACAATGTTGTGCTTTCCTGTACTTTTAGTCATACTTTTCCCTTTACAGTGGTTTTTTGTGCATCTAAATGTTTCTCATCTTTTACCTTCTCTGCTTTGCTTTCCTAAAGCACACCAACTCATAATGATCTCTTCCTTTGAACTCCTGTTTAAACTCTGTCTTTACCATTTGCTACACAATAAACTATGTTTGGAATTATTAGGTATTTGGTATTATTCTGTTATTTCTTTTTTTCATTTTTTAAAAATATTTTTTCTTGACTTCCAACTAAACATTCTTGAAGGAAGAGACCATGTTTTATGCTTTTGTATTATTTTGTATAGGACTATATTATGCTTGTATATAATAAAAGTTCATAAATATTTATTGGTTTATTTCAACTAGGAAATATGAGGACATTGTGTGCTACTTGTTTAGGCAGTTATAATGGGCTTCTTCCTTTCTTAGACAATTTAGTTTTTGTAGTCTTATACTGTCACCAGAAGAAATTTAGTGTCCTGGTTATATTGACCTTAAAATTATATAGGACCAGTAGAAATCCATATTGCAGTATACTCAATTTCTTTGAGAAAGGAAACAAAAAACTTTTTACTGTTTCTTTCCCCATATTTATTTTCCTCTTATTTGAAACTTTTTTAGTTATTTGAGGCAACTGATTATAGATTCTGTTTTTCAGACCTGCTTTCAGATATCATCATGTGTGCACCCTTAGTTCTTCAGAGTTGTTCCTCTAAAGTCATAGAAGCTTTTGACTATTTGTCCTTTCTGCCTCTTCGGACTGTACAAGGGCTGTTGAAAGCAGTGCAGGTAAATCTTTTGACTTCTAAAGAGCTTACCACAATTGAGGTTGAACTGTCTAGTGGAAGTCTGTTGTGTTTCTTAATATGTATGTATGTCTAAGAAATCTTGTTTCCTTTGATTCTAAAACACAAAACTTTGTATTAAAAGGGCAGGAGCACTGAGCTAGACTCTCCTTCCCAAGCTTATCCCCTCTTCATAGTACTATTCTCTCTCCTTTGACTCATTTTCAAGTTAGTGAAGTAACTGAAAGACTTAGAAAATTATTAATTGAGGACAATAGATTTAAAGGTATTCACAACCAGTTTCAATTTAGTATTTCGAAGTATAAATTGTCCTTATTACTAAATATACCAAACTTTAGAACATGTTTATAAAAAAGAGCCGGTCTTTCTTATATAAGCCAAATGGTAACACAATTGAATAGAAAAGTGCTAAGGCTAATAAACAAATTGCTGTTTTTACCTACTGATTCTTCCTCTTTCAGCCCCTTCTCAAAGTCAGCATGTCAATGAGAGACTCCTTGATACTTGTCCTTCGGAAAGCTATGTTTGCCAGGTATGTAGCATCCCATGAGACCCTAGGAAGTGATGCTTTCTAATGTTACTTAAAGTCCTCTCTGCTGTCATCTCTAGTACAATTTGTTCACAGCAGTCATGCAAATTTCTATCCCAAGCTAGAAGTGATAATACCATCTCCTAAAGATACTATGAGACAAGTAATCTGTGGAAAGAATTTGTTACTTTAAGGATAAGATACCAAATTAGTATCACATTAGCCAAATTATAATACACTCATGGAAATTCAGAGGAACAACTAGTAAGTAGCCATGTGTTACTATCCCAGTTCTAGAATTGACAGTTTTTTGTTATTCCTTACCCAAAGGCATGTGTGACAGGCCAAGGTTGTATATTGTAGCATCCGTAACATGAATTAATCATTGAGTCTCAGTGAGATGAGTGTATGATTTTTTTGGATGGAGGGTTTACAAGGCACCAAGTACTGCTTTCCTCTATGAAGAAGGGAAGTGCTCCTTCTGACACAGGGAAAACTAACAATCACCTTTGCTATTTACTACTTACATTTGAGTTATCAACCCATTGTACAGTCTTTCAGCACTCTTAACTCTCATTTCCCACATAGTGAGTGTCAGTAGCAGGATAGAAGAAAGTATAGACAGTGTCTGAGGTTAAGGAGATAATGAAAAATCCAGCTGAATTGCTGTACTAATTGCTGTGAACAGCTGATGCCTTATTTTGAGTACATAAATTCAATTTATTTTGCTCTGTGCTTCACTGTTTATACATAGTCCTTCTCTGTACAGAACTAACTAGATTTTTCTCACGCAGAAGCCTATTCCTGTGAAATCAGTACTGTTTGGTAACATCTTCTCTGTCTGTTCCTGAGCTAGCCAGCTTGATGCCCGAAAATCTGCAGTTGCTGGGTTTTTGCTGCTCCTGAAGAACTTTAAAGTTTTAGGCAGCTTGTCATCTTCTCAGTGCAGTCAGTCTATTGGTGTTAGCCAGGTAAGGGTTTTTTCACAACAGCTTATAGTGTGTGCACTGATCCAGGAGTTGATGATGTGCAGGCTTTTTTCTTTACTCCTGTTCTGGTTGTACCAATGATCCTGAAACTGAGGGTCTGAAGATGATGATGATGATGATATCAGCTAACCATTAATGGCAAATTTGCTGTATATTAAACTGCTCTTCAATATGGTAGCCCCTATTGAGCTGAACATTGACTGAAATGTGGCTAGTCCAAATTGAGTTGTGCTGTACATGTAAAATACACACTGGATTTTGAAGACTTAGTGTAATATAAAAGAATGTAAAATATCTCATTAATAATGTGTTGATTACGTGTTGATAACATTTTGGATGTGTTGGGTTAGATGAAATATTAAAATTAATCTCACCAGTTTCTTTTTTACCTTTTTGATTTGGCTACTAGAAAGTTTAGTATTACATATGTGGCTCTCATTTGTGATTTGTATTATGTTTCTATTGGACAGCACTATACCAGACACTATGCTAAGTGCTTTGCATTTATTATCTTATGTAATCTTCACAGCAATTCTGAGGCTAGATACTGTTACTGTCCACAATTTTAATAGTTGTGCTTGCACATGAACATCTATTAAGCCCTGTAATTTTAAAAAGCAAAAATTTTACAGTAACTTGGTAATCTGGGCTTTGTGGTAATGAAATTGTCTTTTTAAATTCAGTACTATATGATTTGTAAATAAGAGACATATTTGTATAACAATTTCATTAGGAGTCCTTACTTTACTGCTCTAGTATAACTATATGAAACTTTTGTTTATAACATATGGCATAAATTAAGTATTAGGAACACTGGGTATCATTTGTGTATTGTTATTATCTCCATTCTAAGAATAAGAAAACTGAGACTGAGAGGTTAAATAACTTGTCCAAGGTGATATAGCCAAAAAAGAGTAGAACTGGAATTTGACCTCAGTGAGTTCTGACTACCTCACTGAGATGCCTGTAGTAAGGATTAGGAGTTCTTAGTCTGCAGTTGCTGATTCATTTCATAAGTCAAACAAGCAGTATTATTCTTTGTCAAGTCCAGATCCAAACAAAACTACCTACCTTCAAACCTCTCAGGATTTCATGGAACCAAAAAGAACTTGGTTCTTCCAGCTACTGAAGACATTTAAGAAAGTCTTTTTGACCTTTTAAGTAAAATCAAGTTTATTATGACTACTGGATCCTAATGGCATGAAATAACCTGTGCCTTCCTAAGCAGCTGACATTGCCAAGGAAAACCTTGAGGAATGGAGGATAGTTAATTTTTTTAAATGCTTGAAAATTTCTCTTGTTCCAAATTAGAATAAGAGCGATACTTACCATGGCCTAGTAATGATTATAATGTCTGCCTCAGACCTGGGTTTTGGCATATAGGGAAAGCTAAGTGTAAGATTCTTTCACTAAGAACATCAGTTCATTGTACCCTCTTAATGGAAACTACTTAGTTTGGTAAGATAGACAAGAATGGCCTCTCTTCCTTTCAGATCTGTGTGGATGTTCACAGCCGTTACAATTCTGTTGCTAATGAAACCTTTTGCCTTGAGATCATGGATAGTTTGAAGAGGTGCTTAGGCCAGCAGGCTGATGTTCGACTCATGCTTTATGAGGTAAATCAACACAGTGAAAGGGTTATAGTACCCACAGCCACCCCCAACCCCAACTAGTAATCCTTTTTATTTTAATAATTTTTTTTCTGATAATAAAAGTATAATAGATATGCTCTTGTTTAATGCAGTTAGGATCAGTAGTTAGTGCTGCTTAGTCAAAAGTCGTTTAAGGTAAGGAATCATAAAGAATAGTTGAAACAACTTAAATGTTTTAATTTGTTAACTCTTTTCTGCAGTCATCTATATGAAAAAAAAAATTCAATCCTTATCTAGCTCCAAATTTTAGAAATTACCTTGTAATGGATCATAGACCTAAATCTGTTAGAATATTGATGTTCATTTATTCATCAAAGACTTACTGTGTCATTGGTTTGTAAAAACTCTTTATGAATTATTGATATTGTCATATTTGTTCTAAGTACAAGCCAGATTGGCATTTGCTTTTTTAAATTATGATCTTTTTAGAGCTACAAAGTTAGATTTTACAATTTGGTTGTAATCTTTACCTCTGAAATATCTACTATTACTTTTATGTATAGAGAGTCCGTATCTTTCCAATGAATATTTACTAACATTTTTCTTCTAGTTTTTTTTATGCTCTTTTTTTTTTAATGTTTAGCTACTTGATTTATATGTAATTTTTTTGATATAATGTGTAAGGAGCTAATTTTTTTCCCTAAGGCTAGCCATTTTTTTCAGACATTATTGCCTCCGTTATGTGTACAAAGTCTTTTTCTGTTTGTATGTTATTCCCTTATTTTGTCTGTAGATTTTTGTGCCAAGACCATGTCTTTTTATTATCATACATTTATAAAATACGTGATAGAGCTAATCTTCCTTTTTTTTCTTTAAAAAGTTATTTTTTTGATCAGTTCTCATTTGCTTTTTTCACAAATGAACTATATAATCCCTTTCTTGGGTTCCAAAAGAAAATTCTCCCCAGGATTTTAATCTGAGCAGTTTTAAACTGAGCCTGGGAAATTTTGTATGGGAAGAAATGTCACAGTTATTCACATTTTGTGGTGCTTAGGGCCAGGAGGCACTTTTGAAGCACTGGAGACTAACTGGAAAGAATGTCCTAAAAAGGAAGTCCGCTAATGTAGAATAAGAGAAAAGAATGAGGGCCTAGGACATCCATGACTGTGAAGGGGAAAAGTACTCTAAAGCCAGAAGTGACCTGGTGGCTAAAAATTGTGGGGATTGTAGTCAGTTTATAATCCATATCTCAGTGATCAGAGATCTCTTTAGCTTAGGCAAATAACCCAAACTTTCTGAATTGTTTCTCCCTCTCGCAAATACAGTCTCCATCTTTTTCAAAGGACTGAGAATAGGCTTATTTTTAAAGTTATGATTGTCCAAATCACTAGTATCTCTGAAAAAGAGCTTACTTGTTCTCTGATTCCTCTTAGGGGTTCTATGATGTCCTTCGAAGGAATTCTCAGCTGGCTAATTCTGTCATGCAAACTCTGCTCTCACAGGTAAAAGGGTATATTTTTATGGATATAAGGAAAAACAGATAATAAGGCATTAAGAGGCAATGGACGTATTTCATACTTTTCAAAATATAAAATGATTCCCAACTAGAACGCTGGTACACTGTGAACATGCCTGGGGTGTGTGATGCTATTTCAGGTTGTTTTATTTTAATCACCACTTATCTACCTGCCACACTGCCGTTATGTGACAGTTATCCCTCTCAGTTAACAGTCTACATCCTAAGTCAGAAGGACATTTTGAAGAGCTGTACAAAGGCTATCAGCAGTTGTATCCGTTGTGTTTATTTCTGAAAGAAGAAAAAGGGAGATCTGGAGTAAATACAGCAAAATACTGACATTTGTTAAATCTGAGTGACATATCCCCGAGTGTCTATTAGGTTATTTTCTGTACTTCTCCGTTTTAATTTATAAAATATTTCAAAGGACATCAAGAGGAGAAGAATTCAGCTGGAAAATATCTGCTATAAATAAGACCTTTTACTCTCAACATTTATTCATTAAGCATTTATTTGAATTATTTTAATAATAGTTCTGTTGAAATATATTTCACATATTGTAGATACACCCATTTAAAGAATACAGCTCTTTGGTTTTTAGTATATTCATGGAGTTGTACAGTCATCACCACAGTCAATTTTAGAACATTTCATCATCTCAGGGAAAAAACCCTATGCCCTCTAGCTACCACCCCCTAATTTTCCCTTCCTTTCCCCAGCCTCCTATCCCTAAGCAATCACTAATCTTTCTGTATAGATTTGCCTATTCTGGACATTTCATATAAATGGAATTATACATTATGTGGCATTTTGTGACTAACATCTTTCACTTAACACAATGTTTTCAGGGTTCATCTATGTTGTACCATGTATCAGTACTTCATTCGTTTTTATGGCTAAATATTTCATATATGAATCTTTTTATATATTGAGAGAGTTCAAGATACTATTATGTACTAACAGTAATAACAACAGTACCTAATATTTATCATTTATAGACGACCAAGCAATTTATGAAGTACTGTATGGTAGGTGATCTC
Organism: Camelus dromedarius; assembly: GCF_036321535.1. Classification (NCBI taxonomy): domain Eukaryota; kingdom Metazoa; phylum Chordata; class Mammalia; order Artiodactyla; family Camelidae; genus Camelus; species Camelus dromedarius. Next base: position 15,948,202 of record NC_087464.1, read on the forward strand.
ATTTAGTCCTCACAAAACTCTGTGAAATAAGAACTGTTATCTCCATTTTACAGATTTTTATATATATATGTATTTTTTTTTTTTGAAGTACAGTCAGTTACAATGTGTCAGTTTCTGGCATACAGCACAGTGTCCCAGTCATGCACATACATACGTATATTCATTTTCGTATTCTTTTTTTCATTAAAGGTTATTACAAGATTAGATTTATATTTTAAGGCTCTGAAAGGTTAAGTAATTTAATTTGCCCAAGGTCACACAGTTAAGATGAAGATCTGGGATTTGAACTCAGATCTTCTGGCTCAAGAGTCCAAACACGTGTTTCTCCTATTTGGAGTTAAGTTTCTTGGATCTATTAGTTGATACTTGTCACCAAATTTGAGAAATGTCCACTCATTATTTTATCAAATATTTTTTCTCCTCCTCCTCTCTCTCTCCTTTCCTTCTGGGACTTCGGTGGTGTATGTATGTTGGAATGCCTCATGTTGTCCCATGGATCTCTGAGACTTGGCTCATTTTTCCTCAATGTTTTTACACTATTTTCTTCAGATTTGATATTTTCTCATAATATGTCTTCACGTTTACTTACTCTTCTGTCATTTCAGATTTGTTATTTTACTCTTGAATTATGTTAAATTTTATCAGATGCATTTTTGTGTCTGTCATTATGACCATATGATTTTTATGAATTACATTACTTGACCTTTTAAAACAACATTGCATTTGCAGGGTAATACATTTCTAGGTTTGGTTTTCATTTAGGACTTTTACATATTTGTTTCTACGAGGGAATAGCCTGTAATTTTCATTTCTCATACTGATCCCCCTTGGTTTAGTATAAGCGTAGTAAAATGATTGGGGGAATATTCCCTCTTTATCTGGCTTATATAAAATTTGAAATTGTCTCTTTATTTCCCTTATTTCATTTTTTCCCTTACTTATTTTGAGGTTACACGCTTTCTTTAAACGAAATTTTTGGCTTATGATTTTTCAGACCACACAAGTAGTGTGAATTCTAGGCCCATCTGCTAGAGTTCACTTCTAGTAGCTTGTGGTTAGAAAGTCCCAGGGGAGACTTTTTTCCTCCCTTCACCTAAAGTGAAGGGTCAGGTAGGTACATATCCCTCTACCATCTTCCTCAATGTGGTGGATTTATTTTTCAGATTCATCCACTAAGGATATCCCCTTTTGAGAATTCAAGCTTTATGTGAAGGTCTCTGGTACAACCTTCACCCCCTGAGGGCCCTAGGCTTTGTCTTTGATTTCATGATACTTTTTACTTTCCTATCTTAACTGTCTATTTAATAAATACATCTGTATAAGATTTTTAATGCAAAATTTTTTATTCTTTACTAGGAGGTTTCTCTAGACCCTAATCCACCATTTTGCTCTAAATGGAACTTCTCTCTCTCCCCCTCTCCTTCCCACCCTCTTCCCTCTTCTTCTCCCCCTTTATGCCATTGCTTTGTGATAATTCTGCCGAAAAAGCTCCATTTGAAAATAAGATCCTAGATATATAGAAATTATTGAAAGGTCCTGTACTATTCATCAAAAGCTTTTCAATGGGCCTTGGACCTGGTCCTATATAAAATTTATATCCCATTAGTTATATTGTATCTTTTAAAGCTGTCATAATCAGTCTACCTACATTTGCACATTTAACAGGAGTCACAAATTATGACTGAAAGCTTAGAGCAGTACTTCCCAACTCAGGTTAGTGCGTGGACTAAAATTCTACAGACTTGAAAAGTTTAAAAAAAAACTATGACTAACATTTTTTTGATCTCTTTTATGTGCCAAATAGGAGTTGAAGCTCTTTACATGTGTTAACATGTTTAATCCTTTTACAAACTTTTATGTTTATAATATAGTAATAATCCTCATTTCACATATGAGAAACCAAGGAGTGGACACCTTTATTGAGTTAATAAGTGGTAGTGCTGGGATTCTGTGCTCAGCCAGTCTGACTCTAGAGCCTGTATTCTTAACCATCAGGCCATACTGAAATGTTGATTGCCTATATAAATTTGGGAATTGATGTGAGAGTATGTTTTATAGGAGAGGTTATGGAAGTGAAATAAGAAAGATCTCAGTATAGTGCCCGAAGCAAGGGCAAAGGGTATGGGTGAGCCAGAGCAACACAAATTTTGCTGCAATGTTCTTTGGACAGTTAGGAAATAATGTCTTAGAAAGCATTAGACATTAAAGGTGCCATTAGCTTGACCAATTAAAAAAGTGGAAAGCCTTCATGAGCCCTGGTGTCTTTTTCTTTACCATATACAGTTAAAGCAGTTCTATGAGTCAGAACCTGATGTGCTACCTCCTCTGAAATTAGAAGCTTGTGTTCTGACCCAAGGAGATCATATCTCTCTACAGGAACCACTGGTGAGGCTTTTTTTCTTCCTCCTGTAACAGTTATTTTTACTCTCAAGTAAAATATCAGCCCTGTTGATATGGTTGATGTTCAGAAAGAGATACTTTCCCATGTGAAACTCTTACTGATACTCCCAATGAATTTTACTCTTTTAACTTTTCCCTGCTTATCATTTCTGACTCATTATCACCTTGGTTCTATTGGTAAAATATCTGCATGTCAGTAATTTATTAAATCAAGGCATCCATCATTTCTCCCAGGGAGCATCATAATCTCCTGTTTATGGTTCTTTGATTGCCTATACTAAATAAATATACTTTAAAATGGGGAGAAGGAGGTCACCCAGAAGTACATGAACCCAGGGGACCTACTTCGTTAGTCTGGAGAGTATGATTTAGACTGAGCTAGCTAGAATTGGCATTCTATTTAACATTGAGAAAAACGAGGATAGATTGATTTTCTTTTCTTTTTCTTCTTCTTTTTCTTTTTTTTTTAATTTTTAAAATATTTATTTAGGTGGGGGGGGTAATTAGGTTTATTTACTTACTCTTGGAGGAGGTACTGGGGATTGAACCCAGGAACTCATGCATGCTAAGCATGTGCTCTACCACTTGAGCTATACCCACCCCACCAAGTATTTTAGGTTTACTTATTTTTATACAGGCACTGGGGATTGAACCCAGGACCTTGTGCATGCTAAGCATGCACTGTACCACTGAGCCATACCCTCCCCTACTAGGTTAGTTTTCTATTCTAGTTGTCTAGCCTCAGAAAGACAAGCAAGAAAGAAAAAAACTGAAACTCCTTCATCCCAAGTCACTTAAAAGTGAGATGTCCTCAGCCTAGCTCAGAGATGGTATGTTTGTTTCCCAGAGATTCCCTCAAGATAAACTCCTGTCTTTAGAATAGCTTCTGGGACTCAAAGGAGCTAGATAGAATTTAATTTCACAACTTGGTTCCGTGGTGTTTGTACCAGATCAGAGATAGCACATCTGATGCTACATTCTTAGGTGTCAGCTGTTTATGAAGCCATCACCTTTGGGAAAGGTCAGAAAACAATGCCTCTGTTAGTTCAATTATTTTTTCCCCAGTTTTGTTAATCCATATTGACTTAATTTGTAATGCTAATGAATAATTTACTTTAGCCTTAATCAACAAATAATTCTTATTTATATCAACAGCTTCATGGGTTAGCTTTTAACAAGAATGTTCAATTATTATTTTCTTCTACAGGATTATCTTTTATCTTGTATTCAGCATTGTTTGGCCTGGTATAAGAGTAGAGTGATGCCCCTGCGTCAGGATGAAGAGGAGGAGGAGAAAGAAGAAGATGGATTCTACCAAGACTTAGATGATATGTTGGAGTCTATTACTAATAGAATGATTAAGAGTGAACTAGAGGACTTTGAACTGGTAATTACCAAGTCTCAGCTGTGTTGAATAATGGAGCTGTTTAGTAGCTTATTAATTGTTATCTTGTGTCTTATAGGACAAATCAGCAGATTTTTCTCAGAGCACTAGTATTGGCATCAAAAATAATATCTGCGCTATTCTTGTTATGGGAGTTTGTGAGGTTCTAATAGAATATAATTTCTCCATAAGTAATTTCAGGTAAGGTATTGCTGTGACTCTACTTGTAGTTTGATGAATAGTTCATTTTATTTATTTATTTATTTTTCTTAAACTCCAGCAATATACTAGATACGAACAGACCACAGATGATGACACTATCTCTTAGATGGACATCTAGCCTAAGACCAAACTGTTCTTTCTACCAGGAACACCAAAGCATATGCCAGACAGGCTGGTGAATTTTGGCCCTCTAGCAGGGTTTAATTTATTCAAAATTCCCCAGATCCTAAACTCAAGAACTGATTTTAATAGAGAAATTTTGATTGGTGGTAGTATTGAACACTCATTCTCTGCAGTGTCTGGTATAAATAAGAAGAAAAGAAATAACCCAGATAGATAGGTATCACCTGGGAGTGCTATGTTAATGAAAATCCATTCATTTGTAATGCTGGGTTGAAAGTATGGTGTCTAAAGAAGCAGTTTGATTTCCTTATCACTGTATGTGCAAGTTAACCACAATATTCTGATGCTTGTCCTTGGTGGTCTCTTTTTCCTTTTACACAGTAAGAATAAGTTTGAGGAGGTTCTGAGCTTATTTATGTGTTACAAGAAACTGTCTGACATCCTTAATGAAAAAGCTGGTAAAAGCAAAACTAAAATGGCCAACAAAACAAATGATAATTTTTTGTCCATGAAATTTGTATCTGATCTCCTCACCGCTCTTTTCAGGTAAGATTCTAACAGAGTGCTTAAAGACAGCAGCACAGTGAAAATTAAAAACACCTACCAGGGTCACTGATATTACCTAGTTTGGATTCACAATTCTTAACATATGTACAGTAGGAAGTAAGTCAGAAGGTCTGTAATTTTCTTGAAATGAAAGTGTAATGATCCTACATGGGTACTTAAAGAGGTACCTTGAATTATAAGGAAAACTCAGAAACAATAGATTAATGAGTGAAAAGAAAATGTGTTCTGAGAAAATCTCCCTAAGTAGCTCAAACATTCTAGCATAAAAAGAGAAGAAGAACCCAAATTAATAAAACAGAACAATAACAAAGAAAATACTAAGAAAACTAAGACTGACATTTAAATTTTATCAAAGTAGGAGGATTGGGGAATGCGGGGAGAAGGTGAGGTAACACTGAGAACAATATTTATAGAAGGGCAGCCATGGCATTGATTCTGTCCTGGACTACCTAGAATCTGTCAGTCTATCGTTCAGTGCTTGCTGGGTGCTACTATTCTGAACAGTGCCCAGAAAACCTAATTCCATGTCCTAATAGCAGTAGGGGAATCTTTCTCTTTCTCTCTCTCTCTAGGGACAGTAGCCAAAGTCATGAAGAGAGCCTGTCTGTTCTGAGGTCCAGCAGTGAGTTTATGCGCTATGCAGTGAATGTAGCTCTGCAGAAGGTACAGCAGCTAATGGAAACAGGGCACGTGAGTGGCCCTGATGGCCAAAACCCAGAGAAGGTCTTTCAGAACCTCTGTGACATAACTCGGTAAGCTACACTTACCCTTAGAAACCTGTTCCACTTGCTGTGGAGTCTCCAAGAGAGGAAGTTGAGGGTGGCGATGAAGATGGTTTGAAGTTGGGTATGCCCTAAAAGTGAAAGGGCAGTCACTAGTGTTGGGTTATTTCCCTAGTCTTATTTTGGTGTGCATTGTTAATCACGTATAAAATGTTATTCTAGAGGGGAAGGAATTTTTTAAAATGTTATTCTATTACCAGGAATAAAGAGGAATATTACATAATGACTAAATAGTTCATCAAGTAGACATAACAATTTTAAATGTACATGCACCAAACAACAGAACTTCAAAATACTTGAAGCAAAAATGGATAGAACTGAAGGAGAAATATACAAATAATAATCTATTTCTCTCAGTAATCAATAGAATTAGTAGATAGGAAATGAAGAAGGACATGGAAGACTTGAACAACACTATCATCCAGCTTGACTTAATTGACATTTATAGAACTTTCAGTCAGTTTTAAAATACACATACCTTTCACGTGCTCATGGTGCATTCATCAAGATGGACCATATTTGGGGCCATAAAACAAACTCAACAAATTTTAAAAATAGGGATCAGTATGTTCTTTCACCATAACAGAACTAAGCAAGAAAGCAGTAACAGAAATATCTGGATAATCCCCATATATTTATAAATTAAATGGATTTCTGAATAACCCATAGTCAAAGAGAAAGTCAGAAATTAAAACGTATCTTAACAGAATGAAAGTGAACACACAGCATATCAAATTTTGAGTAATCCAGCTAAAGCAGCATCTAGGTCGAAATTTAGAACAATAGTGATTATATTAGAAAAAAGTAAAATCTTTAATGTAGGCTTTCACATTAAGAAAATAGAAGAGCAGATTAAAATGAAAGTAAGCAAAAGGAAGGAAATAATAAAGATAAAAGCAGAATAATTGAAATAAAAACAGAAAGTAATAGAGGAAATGAATGAGACCAAAGCTAGTTTGTTGAGATCAATAAATGTAATAAACCTTAGCCAGACTGATCGGGAAAAGAGAGAAGACACAAATTACAAATATCAGATCTATGAGGAAGAGGAGACATCACTACTGATTCCGCAGACATTAAAAATTCATAATAACAGAATGTTAACTTTATGCCAATAAACTTGGTAACTTAAATGAACAGATTCTTTAAAGCTCACTCAGGAAGAAGTAGGTAACCTGAGTAATCCTATCTTTATTAAAGAAATTGCATTTGTGATTCAGAATTTTCCATTGACACAAACTCCAGACCTAGATGTCTCCACTGGTGAATTGTACCAAATATTTTAAGAAGTATTACTAATATTTATATAGACTCTTCCAGAAAGTAGAGGAGGAGGGAGCATGTCCCAACTTGTTTTATGAGGCCAGTGTAAATTACCTTGAAACCAAATCCAGCCAAAGACATTATAAGAAAACCACAGACCAAATTCCCTCACGAATGTAATTGTTTAAAAAATTGGAAAATTCACCCCAGCTATTTGAAGGATAACATATTTAAGTGGAGTTTTCCCCAGGGATCCAAGTTTGGCTCAAAATTTGTAAGTCAGTGTGTATCATTCACCATGTCAACAGACTAAAAGCAAAAAAAAATATGTTTATCCCAGTAGATATAGGAAATCAGAATTCAACATAAATCTTGATAAAATCTCTCAGCAAACCAGGATTGAAGGAAAACTTTCTCAATCCAATAAAGGAAATCCACCAAAACCCTACAGTTAACAGCATACATAATGAAGAAAGACTCAATAAATACTTCCCTCGCCCTGTGCTTTCACCATATACTATGCAAAATCATACTGGAGGTTCTAGCCAGTGCAGTAAGACAGGAAGAAGGAATAAAAGACATCCAGATTGGAAAGGAAAGAAAAACACTGTCTTTATAGACTTTATAATTGTCTACATAAAAAATTCCAAAGAATTTTTTTATAAGCCACTAGATCTATTAAGTAAGTTTAGCAAGGTTGCAGGATACAGGGTCAGTGTTTTTTTTAACTGTATTTTTATTTACATACTGGCAGTTAACAACTGGAAATTGAAATTTAAAAAACTACCATTTACTGTAGCATCACAAAACATGAACTGCTTAGTGATAAATCTCACCAACATGCAAGATTTATGTGACAAAGTCTACAAAATATTAAGAGAAACCTACAGAGTCCCAAGTAAATGGAAAGATAAAGTGTCCAGGGATTGGAATATTCAGTGTTGTCAAAGTGTGAATTCTTCCAAAGTTGATCCATAGAGTCAACACAATTCCAATCAAAATTCTATTAAGCTTTATTGTAGGAACTGACAGGATGATTCTAAAATTTATGTGGAAAAGTAAACGATCTAGAATAACTAAAATGTGAAATAAAAGAACAAAGAAGACTCCCACAATTGATTTCAAGTTTTAACTGTAAAATTGCTGTGTTTAAGAGAGTGTAGTATTGGCAGAATCATTGGAACAGAAATAGATGGTTCAGCATTGATTCACACAAGTATGACCATTTGATTTTTGACAGAGGTGCCAAGGTAATGCAATGGAGAAAAAGTCTTTTTCAGCAAATGATTTTGGAACAGTTGGACAGCAGTATGTGAAAAAATGAACCTTTATCCATTCCTCTTGTCATATACAAAAAATTAACTTGAAATGGATCAGAGCCATGAATGAAAAACTAAATATTGTAAAACATTTAGAAAAAAACAGAAAAACCTTTGTGACCTTGTTTTAGGTAAAAATTTCTTAGATGTAATACCAGAAGCACAGTCAATATTTCTAAAAAGTTTCTCTCTGTTTTTTGAAAAACACTCAAGGAAATAAAAAGACAAGCCACAGATTAGGAGAAAATATTTGCAAAAACACATGCCTGATGACAGACTGGTAACCAGAGTATGTAAATAACTCTTGAACTTGCTAAGAAAACAACTGGATTAAAAAATGGGTAAAATATTTGAGCAGACACTTTACCAAAGAAGAATATATAGATGGCAAAAACATAAAATGATGGTAAATGTAATTAATCATTAGGTAAATGCAAATTAAAATCACAGCGAGATATCACTGAACACCTATTAGAATGCCTAAAAGTGAAAAGACTGACCATACTAAAGTGTTGTCCTGAATGTGGAGGAATTTGAACTCTTACACACTATTGATGGAAATATAAAATGGTGCAACCACTTTGGAAAATAGTTGGGCAGTTTCTTAAAAAGTTAAGCACACACTGACCATAATGATATACCCATTCCACTCTTAGGTATTTATCCAAAAGAAGTGAAAGCAGATGTCCATATAAACGTTTGAGTATAGCAGCTCTATCTGTAATAGTAAAATCTGAAAACAACCAAAAAGTCCATCAACAGATGGATGGATAAAGTAGTGAATGGACAAGCTGTGTACATCTATACCCTGGAATACTACCCTGGAATACTACTTAGCAATAAAATGGGGCAAACTACCAATACATGCAACAACATAGGTGACTCTCAAAAGAGTATGTTGTTCGCAAAGCCAGACCCTAAAGGCTACATAATGAATGATACCATTTTTATGTGATATTTTTGTAAATAAAACCATAAAGACAGGAAACAGATCAGTGGTTGCTTGGAAAATCGGGGAGAAAATTGACTACAAAGGAAGGAGCTCAAGGGAACTTTTGGGGTGATGGATGTATCTTGATTGTGAGGATGAGTACACAACTGTGTAAGTTAGTCAGAATTCCTAGAACTATACATCTACACAGTGTGAATTTTACTGCATGTAAATTGTACCTCAGTGAACCTGACTTTGAAAATAATATCACTTTTTCCCAGGGTCTTGCTTTGGAGATACACTTCAATTCCTACTTCAGTGGAAGAGTCAGGAAAGAAAGAGAAAGGAAAGAGCATCTCGCTGCTATGCTTGGAGGGTTTGCAGAAGATACTCAGTGTTGTGCAGCAGTTCTACCAGCCCAAGATTCATCAGTTTCTCAGGGCTCTGGGTGGGCATTTCAATTTTGATAAGTTGGCTTGATCTGAGTTTCTCTTTCTTAACCAAACCTCGATTCTACTTGTTAACCTACCAGAGGACACCTGAGAACAGTCCTAATGTTGCTAAGTAGTGACATCTAGTGGATTCAGAATTGGTCCTTACTGGATTACATTTAACCACAGTGAATGGAAAATGGAATATAGTATTAAGAAATCGCAGAGTGTTAGGAATATAATTAAATCTGCCTCCAGACTGTTTTGGCCTCCTAAAATTTTAGCTATGAAAAGACAAAAAAGCCCGAGCCTATTTCAAGGAAGGCAGAGTTCTTTTCCTTTCCTAGATGCCACAGATAAGGAAGAAGAAGAGGTAGAAGCCAGTGTCACTGAAAGAGCAGCATTCCAGATCCGGCAGTTTCAGGTGAGATGCCTGGGAAACTGCTGTACTTTGTGAGGGTCCCTGGAAAGGGTCTATTAGCAGGGCCAGCTGGTGAGAATGGGCAGACAGTGAGCAAGTAGGACAGGAATCTTCTGGGTCATCATCCAAGCAATAAGACATAGCCCTTAGAATGAAAGATAATGCATCTAAAAGGATTCTTGGGAGGTTGTGGATTAAGCCACCCCAATCTGCAGCATTTATTACCTATAAGAATCACTGTTTGGGTTGATACAAAGAGATAGCTAGGAGTCCTTTATGGAGTATAATTTGGCTTTGTCAGTTTGCATAAAGACTGGACAACGAAGCCTATTAGTTCCTAACCACTAGTTGTCACAATATTAGGCTCTTTTATCACAGAGGATTTGTTTAATAAATAATTTTAAAGTTCCTGTTATGTGCCAGGGACTGTCCCAGGTACTGGAGATACAGCAGGGAATAAAAGAAACAGAACCCTACCCTTGCAGAGCTTATGTTATAGTGGAAAGAGACTGACAGACAAAATATAGAGTGTTTCAGATGGTGAGAAGAACTGAGAAAAGGAAAACAGGGAAAGTGTGTAGGAAATGCTGGCGCTGGGGCGTGGTCTACCCCTGAGGTCAGTAGACGGGCTTCTGATGGCAGGGGGTTGGAGGAGAAGGGGTCCATAGTTTTTAAGAAAACTCTCAGACTTACAATTAAAAAACAGGGTAGGAAACTACCTATTCAATTCAGGTTTATTTTCAGATTTTATCCTTTTGGGTTTTTAGTAGCTTTGAATCCTTTCTGTCCCAGCCTTAGGAGTCTCTAGCTAGATGTCTCTTCTCCCTGCTAGTAACATGTCTGCTAATGTTTCTGTACATACTTTTCCTTTCTCAGAGGTCCATGTTGAATTTACTTAGCAGCCAAGAGGAGGACTTTAACAGCAAAGAAGCCCTCCTGCTAATCACTGTTCTCTCCAACTTGTCCAAGCTGCTGGAGCCCTCCTCCCCTCAGGTATGAGCACCACTTGTTCAGTCCCTCATAGCATCCCTCAGGAGGCAAGGAGTATTACGTCTTAATAGTATGTCCTCTTGAAGTCTGGTTTATTTAAAGTGATATATTCAGTTATGTTCCTGAATTAATACAAGATGTATAAGATATCCCCTTCCCTACATAGGATTTCTACCATGACGTAATTACTGCTTTTGTTAATTTGGCCACCTGTCAAGAGTAAACTGTAAGCACTATAGAAAAAAATTTTATCTTTGGGGACTTCAGCCTTCTTAACCTGTGTTTTTCTCCACTCTGAAAGTGTGTTAATTACCAAGAAAGTAGCTGACATTCAGCAGTAGGCTTTCTCAGCAAGTTGAGCTGCCCCTGAGTTTGGTGGAGATTCAACAAAAGGTGATAAGTCAGAAAGCATGGTTACAGTCCTGAAACAGAATCAGTCCTCCCAGATAGGTCTGAGGTATATGTATATGGGTGTGAGGACATACACATAGAATTGCGCTCACGCATATAGAATAAGAGAAGGGCCACATTTTGTGGGTCTGTTATATTCGGGAGTAATTTCCCTACAGGATGGTAAAGAGTGTCCTGAGAGCCTAGGGCTGTGTGGTCCTACCACATCTGCTTCCTGGTTTGTGAGGAGGCAAGGTGGAGTGCTGAGATTGAAGCCTCCTGTGTGAGCCCTTGCTTTAGGAAGAGCTGACCAGACGGTAGCCTGGTGCATTATGGAGTTGAGCACTGAGAAGCGGACCTGACTTTCCTGTTGTCCTGGTTCCAGGTAGCCAGAAAAAAGTCCCTTTTGCTACTTACTTCATCCTAGATTGAAACAACGCATCCCACTTTACTTTCAGTTTAATTCATTCATATTGTTGCTTTTGCTGTAAGGACCGGAGGACTAGGAAAGAAACATGGACAGCAAATTTGAACATGGGGACATTTGAGGGAAAATAAATAGATTTGGAAAGGCTAATATAAACGGGGAATTTTTATAATTTAATTTTCACCACCCACCCCCTCATAACTTCAGGTAGTCTTTAAAATTTTTTAATTTAGTTTTGAATGAGTAATAAAGTCCTATGATTTGAAAAACAGAAATTATAAAAAGATTTACAGTAAATGGTCTCCCTCCTATCCATGTCCTCCACCTGTTCAGTTCTTCTTCTCCCTCAAATAAGTAAATACCTTCTTTTAGTTTCTTATGTAAAGAGTTTCTTTATTCCTGTACAGCAAATGTGAATATAGATTCTTATTCCTGAGCCTACTCGTCTTCACACAAAAGCTTGTTCAGCTTCTTGCTTTATTACTTTATTACATTTAACACTGTATTCTGGAAATCTTTTTCTATCAGTTCACAGAAAACTTTCTGTTAGCCTGTGAATTTATCTTTTTCCCCAGTAGATCAAAAACTGAATTCTTACTGGTCATTTTACATTGAAGTATCTCTGCATCTCAGTGCCTTTGTGCCTGTAAGTCTGTCCCAAAGAACTGCTGAAGCAGAAAGCTGTGTGCGTATCTGGCAACGTAGGACCTGCTATCCCAAGACCTTAAGCTTCTCAAAGCTCTGGGGTTTTGCCTTTTTTTGTTTGTTTGTTTGTTTTCCTGCTCCCTTCTAACCTCCTGTGGCCTCTTGGTTCCTAAAAGCGAATTCTTCTATCTTTATGGCCAGGATCTCTCTCTCCTACACCTTTCTATTAGCTTACTCCTTAAAGATGTCTCAAATGCAGAGAGTGTGGGGCATGAGAAGGAAAAAAAGAGGAGGTGGGTGCTTTAGACCATGGTGGTAGGGGTAGAGGAAGTTCAGGGAGGTAAGAGCCCAGACCCCAGGACCTTTGGCCCTTATTGAGGGCATAGACGTTGAGAATTAAGTCATGTGCTATATTGAGAAAAGTATCACTATTTCTCATAACTTTGGACTTATTTTTTTGCTATTTGTAGTAGATTACCACTTTAGATCCAGGCACATATTTTGGCAGGTGTTTTCCTTAGGCTCAGAAGGGTCATGGGCTCTTTTAGTCTGACATCACCTAGATCTCTTTTGGCATGTTTCTTTAATATCTGAATGATCTTTAGTTTGTGCAGATGTTATCCTGGACATCTAAGATTTGCAAGGAAAACAGCTGGGGTAAGTTTCCTGCCATGTTTCCTTTTAGTCTTTATATAAAATCATCACCACCCAAAAACATTTAGAAAATTACACATTCACCAGAGTGGCCAAAATGAAAAAAATACACAATACCAATACTATGTGTTGGTAAGAATATAGAGCAGTTGAACTCTCATTCCTGCTGCTGGAGGTGTCAGCTGGTATAATATCTGACTACTAAAATAAACATATGCTTATGATCCAGCAGTGTCACTCCCAGCAAAAATAGGTGGAAGAGTTCTCACAGCAGCGGTATTCTGATCGGCAAAACCAAACCCAAATGTTCATCAGCAGTAGAAGGGATAAAGGAATTGTGCCGTACACACACCATTGCTGTACAGTATTCCACTAATGTAATGAGAATGAACAAACTACACGGACACACAACATGGAGGAATCTCACATACATAACGTTGAACAAAAGAAGACAGACACAAAGAGAGTACTTACTGTATGATTCCATTTAGATAAGGTTCAAAATCAGACAAAACTAGATGTGAGGTTGCAAGTCAGAATAACAGGTTCCTTGGTGGGGGAGAGGGGGCATTTCTGGGTGCTGCTGGTGTTCTGTATCTTGATCTGTGTGCTAGTTAACACAGTGATTGTGACTAATAATAGAGAACATTTCTTTGGTCCCAGGGGTAGAAGTGCATGTTTGTGGAAGAGATGCCTTGGTTGGAGTGTGTGCAGGGATATTGTGCCCAAGACGTGACAAGCTACTTGTTCCAATTAGGCACCCCCCCTCTCCACCAAAGGACTGACTAGATTATAACTTACCTTTTAAGTTTCTTTCCTTCCTACTCCTAGAGGATGCCTCACTTTGCAAAGGCTTGATGAATTTGCTCTTCAGCCTCCATGTTTTGTATAAGAGTCCTGTCATCCTGCTACGTGACTTGTCCCAGGATATCCATGGACATCTTGGAGACATAGACCAGGTACCAGAGTAAGCCTTCAACACAACACCCTGAGTTGGAGATAGAGGCCAGGGGAACAGCCTTACTGCCATTACATCTTACCTCCCTCCCTAGGATGTAGAAGTGGAGAAAACAAACCACTTTGCAGTGGTGAATTTGAAAACAGCTGCCCCTACTGTGTCTGTAAGTGTTGATCCCCACCCCTCGGGAAATAGCCTTGTCATATCTTCCATTTTATTGCCTGTAAAGTGTGAATTATAGTGGCTCTTGTCCTGAGGCCTGTAACTGCGCGCAGGTGGCCATGTTGATGTATTACACCAGCAGTCAGTTGTGTGCAGTGAGCCATGTCAGGCATTCTTTTCTTTCAGTTACTTGTTCTGAGTCAGGCTGAGAAGGTCCTAGAAGAAGTGGACTGGCTGATCACCAGACTTAAGGGACAAGTGAGCCAAGAAATCATACCAGGTAAGATGAGTTGAGGGAGGGGTTCCAGGAATTGTGATCAAAGCAAAGTCAACCAAAATCTGAATTGGACTACTACATAAAAGCAGAGGCCCTGAGCTGTTTGTTCATTTGTTTGTGCTAGATTTCCAATGTAATGAAAGAAGTAGAAGGTAGTATGGTTTATGACAGCATGATTATTGATGTGCTCTGCATGATGAATTACATGTTCATTTTCCTTACAAACTTCTTAGCTAATGATGTTTAGTTGGTTTCTAAATCTCTTGCACTTCAACTGGAAAATAAGGCCAGTTGGGTTTGAATGTTCCGATTTCATTTTCCTTCAGAAGAGACCTCTTCTCAGGCAACTCTACCAAATCATCCCATTGAGAAGGCCATCATCATACAACTGGGAACTCTGCTTACGTTTTTCCATGAGCTGGTGCAGACAGCCCTGCCATCTGGCAGCTGTGTGGACACCTTGTTAAAGGATCTTTGCAAAATGTACACCATTCTTACAGCACTTGTCAGATATGTGAGTATGGGAGACAAGATCAGGGTCACCACCACTGTTCTGCCCCACCCAGCCAGGATGCGACCCACTGCTGCAGGATGCTCCTGTGCAGAGCTCTTGCCTACATCTTTGCAAGTCATAGGTTGATCAGTAAGTAGCAGGTATCTCCAGGTCCGGAAAAAAACAGTTGATGGCATAATTCTGAATCTGTTTTAAGAGGCCTTTATTTCCTTGGCATTTGAGTATGTGGTACCTGATTGAGAGTGAGTGCCTCTTCAAACACCTTCTAAGACTCAATCTAAACTATAGCCATAGAACTTAATCTGATTCCAACTGCACAAAAAGGTAGACTGTTTCAGTCTGGACACTGGAAAGGTATTTGCTCCTTTAACAAGTAGATAAATGCTTTACAAGTCAGGTACTAGGGTAGGGAATAAGTTTATTTTTTTTTTAATACAAGGTATACTTGCCCTGAGTTTTAGTTAATGCTTCTTAGTATCTGTTAACTAGAAACTTTTTGCACTTGGCAATATTTTGTTTATCAGCAGACATTCAGAGAGTGATAGGAACTAGGTAATTTAGTTCTGATTCTACCAATGATCCACATGAGTACTTAGAAAGGCATCAACAATCCAAGAAAGATGGTGAGCCAGCTCACACCATATACCCAAACAGCAGTGCAGCCAGAAGGTGCAGCTCTGGCTACATGGTGTGGCTACTAAGCTTCTGTGGTAGAAATACTGAGAACGTCTAATCTTTATTGCCTTTTTTTTAAAGGAAAAACAGCAAAGTCATTAGTTTTCTAGATGCAAGAACTATTCAGCCTGAAGGACTTTTAAAGCAGTAAACTAAACAAGTCAGAAACAGAAACTTTTCATTGCCTGTTGTCTGGGAAGCTTTGGAACTCAGAGGAGGGGAAAAAGGAAGCCTTGAGTCTAGGATTCTCTATAAATCCGGTAGCTTGTTTTCTTTTCCCTCCCCAGTCAGCGCAGTAAGTCACACTCCATTTGCTCACTGAGTCACTACCTGTAGTTTCATGGGACAATTATATAGGATGGCATGCTAAAACTTGAACTCTTTTGTTAGTATCTCCAGGTGTGTCAGAGCCCCAGAGGAATCCCAAAAAATATGGAAAAGCTGGTGAGTTGAGAATGCCTTTCCCAGGAATGGGGGAAGCATCTTATTCCTAGTTACATTGGTTTCCTTCTCCTTTGCTGCAGGTGAAGCTCTCAGGTTCACATCTGACCCCTCTGTGCTATTCTTTCATTTCTTATGTACAGGTAAGTTATTCAGAGTCTGCACCAAAATATGTCTTCAAGTAAGAAAGGACTCCTTATATTCCTGGGGGACTGCTAGGTCACCTGAGCTGCGTGTATATAAAGTTTCTTCTCTACTTACCAGAAGCCAGAGGTGCCTATTTGAGAACAAACCAAAGCTTGAAGTCTTTACAGCAAGGAAGTCTTTTTATTTTTAAAGAAGAAAAAGATGTTAACGATTTAGAGAGAGAAAGCATTTGATATGCTTATACCTGGAGCAGGGAAGAAACAAGCATGCTTGGGCTTGGTGACTTAGTTTACTTCTGGGTGATTCCAAATCTGTGCCATTGGGCATCCTTTGGGAATGTGAGTAAAGCAGCAGCAAGTGTAGTGAGAGTGAACGAGATGATGCATGAAAAGCGCTTCACACAACACAGGCAAGTGTTCTCTAAACATTAGCTGCTCTAATAAAATGAATATGGTCTTATGGCATTGTTTCCCAAGCTGAACTCTATGGAACATTCTTCTGCTAAATAGTAATACTAGTTATTTAAAAAGCCAAGAACAGATAGCAAGAGGCAGAGCTGAGGCTTGAACCCAAGTGGTTTGACTCTACAAGGACCAGCATATTTTTCTGTAAAGGGCCAGATGGTAAGTTGCTTTTAGGTTTTGCAGGCCATATAGTCACTGTCACAACTAAACTGTGCTGTTGTAGCATAAAAATAGCCATAGACAATATACAAATGAATGAGCTTGGCTGTGTTCAATAAAATTTTATTTTCAAAAACAAGCGGTGGGCTAGATTTGGCCTATGGGTTGTAGTTGGCCAGCCCCTGCTCTAGAATTAATACTTGATACTCATGGACATGTAAAGTGTTGGAAGGTTTGGGTTTTTGTGTTTGACTCCACGCTCAAGCATTTTCTTCTGCATATCACCAGGCGCCTTCTAGACTGGTTTTTTTCCACATTACACAAAAACTCGTTCTGCGTTACATTTGTTTCTACATTACACAAAAACCAGTTATGTATTCCCTGGATATTTTCCCCCTTCCCAGTCTGTGTTTGACATAAAGCCTTACTGGACAAGTCAGCTGATTCACAGGCAAACATTTTTCTCTTTGTGAGATGGACTTGATGAGCGACCTCGGGCAAGAGCCCATGGTTCCATTAACTCCAACTTTTATCTAGAAATCTGGATTGTATTTGCTGCATCTTTTAGAGAGCTATTTATTTATTCTCTTTTAGCCCCTTCTTTTTTCCCATAGCCTTGGATCTCAGTGGGAAGAAAGTGATGAAAGCTATTGCTCCAAAACCTTTAGCATCCTGCTCAGAACTGTGTACCTTTAAAAGACACTTCTCTTCCAGCTACAGTTTTAATCCTACCTGAATTGGCAGAAATGGGCAATAGATGGGGTTGATTTAGGGAGTTTCAATAAGGTCCCATCTTGGGTACAACCTTTAGGATGGTGGCTTACTTTCCATTTGGTCACATGAGCTCTATCTATGGCTGCTTCTCTGCCCCTCCCTTAAAAAGGTTTCACACTCTACCCTGCTTTCCAGGGCCAAAATAGGTTTCTGCACACCAGCCCCTCTGGAATCCATACGTTTTCTTATTTTCTAGAACATGGCTTGTGGACCAAGCCTCCTGCTTCTCACATGGCTCTAGTGGTATAATTTCTCTTCATGTGCAGGTCTCTGTTTTGTCTGTTTTTTGAGGCATCAGATATTATACTGGTAATGATGTGGTTTTTTTTTTTTTTAATTGAAGTCTAGTTGATTTACAGGTTTCCTTTTAATTCTTTTTCTTACCCCATGGAGCATGGTAAGTTTCATTCCTAGAGGGCATAGAACTCCCCCTTCAGATAAAAGATTCCTCTTTGTGTACCTCATACTTGGGTGGCTTTTCTCCTCAGTCTCTCCTGACTCGTGTCTTGATTCTCTTCTGCCTTATCAGAATCCTGTACTTCTTGGTTCCCTTTCTTATTGGTTCTTTCTGTATCCAGGAGCTCTTTATTCTCTGTTTATCTGTAACAGGGAAATAAGCATCCCTGTGACCCGTGTAAGATAATCCTGGTGATTGCCTCCAAGTGCGAAGACTTCAGGCCTCAGAACAGCCTCTCCAGCTTCCTCTCCTTTATGCAACCCTTTTAGTTAACTTCCCAGTAGGGAACTACCTATTCCTACTACTGCCTTGACAGTCCCCATTTTTACCATCCTTTTGTACCTCAATAGTCCCTTGGCTGGCCTGGTATAACAATGGTTGGTCCTGCCCTAACTGCCAGGTGCTTCTAAGAGCAAGATTGTAAAACCTTCCAACGACAAAAAGAAATAGAAAACTATTTTAGGATTATTAAGTGTCACAGAATATTCCCCGTCTTCCAGCGTCTGCTACAGGATTCTCTCTTCACCCAGACTTGGCTCTTTTATGAGTCCCCACACTCTTCTTTAATCACCTTCCTAGAAAACTACCACTAGCCTGCTAGCGCTACAGAAAAATCTTCAGGAATGAGAAATTGTTTCTGTTTCTTAGAACAAGAAGAGTAAGAGCCTAAAATATACAGGAGAAAAGAAAAAAGAGAAAGCCTCTGCTGGTGCCACAGTCATGGTAAGTTGCTGACAGTAACCATTAAAATGTGGTTGTTGGTGAACCTTGAAAATACTATGCTAAGTGAAAGAAGCCTGTCACAAAAAGACTACATATTATATGAGTCCATTTATACAAAATGTCCAGAAAAGGAAAATCTGAAAAGACACAAATTAAATTAGTTGTTGCCTAGAACTGGGGAGTGCAGTGAGGTACTGGAGAAACTGGGAAGGTGCCTGCTAAAATGGGTGCAGGATTTCTTGGGGGAGGGTGAAAATGTTCTAAAATTGACTCTAGTGATGGTTGTACAGTTCTGTGAATATACAAAAAAACACTAAATTACCATGTAAACAGGTAAATTGTATGGTATGTGAATTATATAAAGCTGGGGAAAAGTGCTTGTGCACGGCTGCTTCTCGGCTCATGGATTTTATATGATCAGGTGGAACATCTTTCTCTAAACAAAAAAAAATACGTGCTTTATTCAGGAAATACCAGAAAATCTTGAGCTTTCTTTAAAAATAGAAATAGCTTAGGATAACCATTGTGGAGGAACTGGTTTTAGGAAAAGTTTATGTCTCTCTCTGTCTCTCTCTAATGTAACAATTCCACTTTTAGGATATAGAAATTATAAAGGCCTATATATAGGATTTGGGGGTGGGGGGGATATGGCTCAGTGGTAGAGTGCGTGCTTGGTATGCACGAGGTCCTGGGTTCAATCCCCAGTACCTTCATTAAAAATAAGCAAGCCTAACCCCCCATAAATAAATAGAAAGAAACGGCCATTTAAAAAAATAAATAAAATTTTTTTAAAGGCCTATGTATAGAATGGTCCTAGCAATGTTGTATATAAAAATGAAATATTGGGAAAACTTAGACACCTACTAATAGAGGACTGGCTAAATGGGTTTATAGTACATTTATACTGTAGAATACTATGCAGACATGAAAAAGATACAAATCTAAAAGTTCAGATGCAGAATTCTCTCCAAGATGTTAAGAAAAAAAGATGAGAACAATGTCCTCATCTGTAGTTTTTTTTTTTAATACAGAAACATGTCTGTATTCGTAAGAAGTGTATGGAAGGATCTACAAGTTACAGTTCAAGTTGAAGGGAAAGAGATACAATCCCAGCAGTGAAAATTCATATGTAAATTAGAGGAAGTAGAGCTGGTGCAGAATGGGCTCACTGTTACAAGAATATCAAGTCAGAGAGGCAACCAAATTTCTCACAACAGTCCTTCCCTTGGCCAGTCTCTAGATAACAAATATTTAGGAAATAAATGGAAGGATTTGCTACAATCTCCACTGGCATTTAGGTCCTTTGATGAGACTGTGAAGTACCACTTCATTACTGGTGTATAAGTAAAGCTGCATTCGATTGGAAAACTGACTAGCTTCCCCCCAAAGCCATGAACAGTTCTGTTACTGACAGCTTCAGAGGACTTCAGAAACCCTTGAACCCAAAATTTAGGTCTTTTCTTCTTTGCCCTGTAGGCCAGAGTTCTTCGGGAAACCAAGCCAATCCCTAATCTCATCTTTGCCATTGAACAGTATGAAAAATTTCTCATCCACCTTTCTAAGAGATCCAAGGTAAACATACTCTATTTTCTACCAATTCTGTGTAAACTGTGAGAGGACCTGGCCTGAAGCAGCACAACTACAATGGGGCAAAGAATTGCAGTTCTTTTCTGTTTCTTTGCTATTTCTGATCTGATGGCCCGAAGCCACATTCATGTGAGGAAACTGATGGAAAAGGTCAAGTGGGTGGTTGCTTACTTTAAGTAGGAACTGAAGGGCTTGTCAGAGATGGCTGAGGCTGTCCTGGGCAGGATCTATCAGCAGGGAAACGTGCCCGGTTTGTGATCCTGCCACAGGTGAACCTGATGCAGCACATAAAGCTCAGCACCTCACGGGACTTCAAGATCAAAGGAAACATCCTGGACGTGGTTCTTCGAGAGGATGAGGAGGATGAAAACGAAGAGGTCAGTGCCTGCGTCTGACTGGAGTGGAGCAAGCCCGGCCACCCCTTCTAAGTGGTTGTCAGTAGCCTGTGTATCTGGGAGCAGCCACACATTAGTCTCAGAAAGGGCCAAAAGGTGGTCAGAGATGAAGCTGAGCATTCTTAAGAGAATGGTTATAAAGCTTGAACCATATCAAGTTGCCCAGGCCTGTACATTTTGGGTAGACATTTCCAGAAAGGGGCTGACGAAAACAGGGTCTTACTGCAGGTCTTCTGTGCCTTTTTGAACCACTGGAAAATTATGAGCCCCCACATTCTGGCTCAGAAACCAGTTTACTTCCATTTCTATCATTCCCTCCTTCAAAGTAGGGTCACTCTATGGTTAGCTCAGGTAGTCATGCCAGTTTCCTATCCTCCTTTTCCCCCTCTGGCAAAACTAGAGGAGGAGGAACAAACCAGGTACAGTAGTACTGTGAACCCGACTGAAGCAGGACCCAGTGTTTCCTTGCCTCTAGCGTTTAAGATTTCTAACACCTCTGGTTTGTCCAAAATAGAAGTACCAAATCAGTGGCCCATTCTCATTTCAAAAATTGGAAGTTTACATAAAACACCCCAGCTTTCTAGCTAGCATCTCAAAAATTTTGAACCTACATTCTTTAGTTTATTACTCCAGGCCATAATGCACCTGGCCCCATCCACTCCCTCTGCCTACTTGGCACTTGAGTTCAGGGGAGTTATGTAGCATTTTGATGCCCCTTCTCTGTCATCGTGTCCCATCCATCTCCCCAGGTATAACAAAAGTCCAAAGGAAAGCAGGTAGCACTACCTTACTCTACTGTAGAGGTCTCCCCATCCTCAACATTAATTTCTTCCCCTGGGTGGGGAAGGGGAGAAAGCATGACTGACACAGGCTCTGATGAGAAGATAAAGGATTTTTATTTCCACTGCCTCTGAGCAGGTTTATCACATTAGAGCATTACGTTTTTCCCTCTTCTAGGGCACTGCATCAGAGCAAGAGGGACAGAACAAAGAACCAGCCAAGAAGAAAAAAAAGAAATGAAATGCCTGAGTTAATGCGACCTTTGGGGCTTCTGCTTTCTTTTTACCCAACAAGCAACAATGCCCCGTTGTCCTACAGCCTGCACCAGTGTTGGCATCTTGGTTCTGAACCCACTGAACTCAACTGCACCTTTAGTTAGAGGCAATCATTCTTGGCAGGTCCTGCTACTGAAAAGTGGCTGGCCTTAGGCAAGCCCTTTTGCAAAAAGCACAGCTGAAAGCCTGAGTTTAGGAGCCTGCACCGCCCCAATGAAGCTCCATGGGAGCAAATACAGAGCCTCCAGGCAGAGCTATGGTCCAGGCTGGCTTCGTTTTTCCAAGGAGCCTTTGGTGAGTTCAATTATCTGGTAAATATCCAGCGCTTCACCTGAAAAATAGTGCAAATTAGTTAGGATGTCTCCATAAGAACTGTAACTAAGAGCTCAGGAGTGAGAAAAGGAGCTTCATGCTAAGGTCAAAAAGGACGGAAGGGTTGAGAGTAACTGCCAGGAATGGTTAAGTTTGTCTTAGATACACTTTAAATAGAAAATAAGTTTTCTGATTTGTCATTCAAAGCACAGTTTTTTCACCTAAGAATACACTTTGACTTTATACAATAAACCTTTAAACATTTCTGTTGTGGATGCAAGAAGCCAGAGTTTCAAATATTTCTTCATTTTACTATGAACAGCTTTCTAGAAACACATCCTTTTGTGATTTTTAACATCACATCATACTCACTTTGGACCCAGGGCACATTATAAACTGAAATAGCCTCGTACACAGCACAAGGAAGGGGCGTCTCTTCCTCTGGTGCTCCAAGCTTCCTATTGTCCAAGACCACTTTCTAGACTACCTCATATCCCACACGTAACAGGCAACACACGTGTTGTGCTTACCCTGGGGAATCCCATATCTCCTTTCCATCCCAGTTGGGTTGGAAGGGGTTTTACAATCCATGGTCACTTCCTTCCTGAGGCACTGGTCAATATCGACTGCACTGAAAAAGGCGACTGACTGGGGCAAGTCGTTCAGACCCAGCTTATAGGCAAACATGCACCTGAAAGAGACCCGATCTCTCAGTCGTGTCCTCTGTGAAAAAGGCCCGTCACTCCAAGAGAAATTACTTGGTATCCCTTAGGGCAGGGCCTCCACACAACCAACTCTGTGTTCACTTAGAGAAGAAACTGAAGGGCCAGCACTGCCCCTTATCCAGCAACCAAATACGTCCCACTGATAACATACAATTATGGGCTCAAAACACCTTTTTTCCCCCAGTTTGGTACACTTTATTGGGGTAAAAAATTTCTTCCAGTTATTGGGCCAGAGTTTGAATATACAGGGACTTTCATTAGCTTTGTTAAGGAAATGATTAGGAGGGCAGTGGAGACAGTGTTGAGTATTGTAAACATTCATTATTTACCCATTAATCAGGACAGATCACGGTTCTCAAACTGGTTCTGAGTGGCAGATCAACATGGAACTGTAATATCATTTAACCCAACCATATAAACTAGGAATTTTACTATGTAAGGAAATGCAACTCAATATATTAAAAAATGTAAAATACTTTAAAAATCACATTTGAGTTACCTCAATAATAACATTTTGTTAGAATAACAAACTTCTGGCACTTAATTAACATTTACAAATGAAAGAAAAACATCTCGATTTTCTATGAATTGAGAAAAGCCTCTCATTTGATTTTCAAAACAGGAAGGTGTGTTCTGCAGGGAAGCACAATTTGCGAACTACTCTGACCTTCCCCTGACCTCTCCTATCTCCTCAGTGACCTAGTCTTAGTATATGACAAAAAAAATCTCTTCTAAATGTTGAGAACAGTCTTTTTAAGACTTCTACAATTTTTTAAAGTTAGAAGTAAAAGCAGAAACATTTATTTCCAGGGAGATTAAAAACTCAGATCATGCTCAGCCCAGTCCAAGCCCCACACATCTGGCTTGTGGCCAGCCCAGTAGCCCCACCTACCTGGTCAGGAGGTTGGTGATCTGCAGGGCAAGGGCAGCGCGGTAGCGGTCCTCCTCCCGCACCAGGTAGCGCACCTCATCATGGATACTGATGCAGAAGCGCCCATCGATGGCAAACTCCTCAAACAGCCACTTCATGGCCACAAGCATGAGGTGTAAGTAGTCCACAGCGGAGCTTTGCACCACCCAGTTCACACGGCTGGTCATAAACTGGAGGGAAGGTAGGCACAGGCAGGAAGGATTAGGCCATAGAGCAGTTCACTTTTGTACAGGAGCCCGGCTCTCGCTGTGACCCCTCTCCCCATGTTCCAAGGTAACAAGATACCTCCCCCTGGACGGCAGACGGCTCCAGGGCTCTGCTGATGCGGCAGCCCAGCACTGGGGTACGTGGTGTGTCGGACATGGCAATGCTCTCCAGCTTGTTGAACATTTCTGACTCTGTGCCCCCCATCCATGCTCGTTCAGCTACCACCTCCCACTTCTTCCATCGTGACCTGGGGGACCAAAAACAAAGCTCAAGCTTTTGTCTTTCAGCATCTCAAGAGTTAATAAAAGCATCCCAGCTCTCCTTGGGGCTAGCCTGGACCCTCTCCATCCTTAATGCACAGAAGGTTCTCACTTTCTTGAAGCTTCTTTCTGGATCTTGCGCAGATCCTGCAGGGAAACCCAGCCATCCTCAGTCCTGTCCACGGGAAGGTCCAACTCCCTCACCAGCCATTCGCCATCATCTGACAGCCGATACCTGGGGGGCAGTGTCACAACGGTCATTCCTGTGGAATACATCCTCTGTGCTAGGCGTGTCCAGTACCACCTCACTCCCATTTCCACAACTACTTGGGGTCATGCCTCTCCCCCTACAAGCTCTACTTCAGAGGGGGACACAGGCTCACAGATGCTAAGTGACTTGCTGGGATCACACAGCCAGGAAGAGGTGGAGCCCAGATAGGAACCGAGGACCTGTGGGCTACACCGTGGTAGCCCAATAAAGGACAGACCCTAACGCAAAAGCCATTACTGTTACTATTGTCCTAGTGCCTTAGACACTGCACTGCCCAATGACCAACAGATGCCATGTATGAGTCCAGGAGGCAGCAAGGGCTACCACCCCGGACTGCGGGGGAGAGGGGGTAGAACAGGCTGCTCCTCGAAGGGGAGAGGGCATTTAGAGAAGCAGAAGACAACATACAGCCAGGCCTAGCTGACCCTTCTCAGTTCCCACTGCCCTAGACTCCCAGCTTCATTCAGTGCAACTTCAGACATCACCAGGCTCATTCCCTAATGGTTCCAGAGCCGTCTCACTCACCTGTTCAAATTATGTCTCGGTCCAGACTCCTCTGTGAGGCCTTCAAATGTCTCCACAACTAAGGCCCAGCTTCCTCT
Source organism: Camelus dromedarius (assembly GCF_036321535.1). Classification (NCBI taxonomy): domain Eukaryota; kingdom Metazoa; phylum Chordata; class Mammalia; order Artiodactyla; family Camelidae; genus Camelus; species Camelus dromedarius. The sequence continues at coordinate 15,973,247 of NC_087464.1, forward strand.
GCCATCACTGCCCTCGGCTCCATCAGCACACACTGCCCACGGTGCACGCCGCCCCAACCCCACCGCATCCTCTCACCTACTCCGGACAACACTCAGCTCTCCTTTTCCGCATTATCCTTCACTTTCAGTCTTTCATGGGGAGGTCCGTTAATTAAATGTGGGCACTTTATATTATACCCAAGCAAGTTGTCAATGTACCTCTCCTCCCTCACACTTGATTCAGGACCCCTCCTAGGAGCCGGCTAAGGCCCTGAGCATAAAATAGGTACTATCAGAGGAAGCAAACTGGAAGCCTGGTAAGGCGCTCTCCTACAGCTAAGTCAGTTTTAAGTCTCTGGTTTCCCACAGCGCCCTTCTGTCAGCTATCTTTTACTAAACCACCTGCTTCACTCGCTCTCATTCCCTGTAGGCATGTGAGTGCAACCCCCACATTACTGTTTATTCTGCATGGCGAGAGCTGTCAGCCTGCTACCACTTGGTGACAGTATAACAAAAGTACAGTTTTAACCTTATGAGGAAAAATGTTTGACTATTAAACAAACAAATGTTGCAACCCAAGGACAAACCATCCTGGAGCTAAGTCACAGAGGTCTAGAGGGAGAGGGGCCAGGTGAGGGCTCAGGTAGTGGGAAGAGGTAGAAAAGATCGGGGTGGTAAAGGTAGGAAGGCAAGCCTGAGGCCCTGGGGGTAACATGGACAGGGGAGGCACACTCACCGGCGGAGGCCCTTGGTGACCGCATACATCTGCTGGGCCTTCTCAGCTGCTTCCTGCCGTGTGAGCCGGTGGTTGAACTGCATCAGCAGGCGCTCAGCAAAGGGCTGCCCTGCCCCGTAGATGCGGCCATAGTTGAAGACCTTAGCGTGCTCACGGCTGATGCCCACCGTGGCAGCGGTCTTACTGTGCAGATCGGTACCCCTGCTCTTCCTGCCCTGCAGTGTCATCCATCCAAAGGCCGTACAGCCTGGGGAGCGAGGCAGGAGTGAGAAAGGAGGCTTCAGAAATATTCTCCCCAGCGAGGCATCCGGCTGCCTCCACGTTGCTCCAGCCCTGGCTCCTGCTCACCATGCATGCCGGCAAAGTGGGCATCTCCAAGCACAGCTGCGATCCACAGCTCCTGTGAGTCCACATCAGCACCCACGAGGACGTAGCCGGGTGGGGCCTGCACCATGGCCTTCAACTCACTGCCTACTCGGTCAGGCTGCAAGAAGAGTGAGGTCAGGCCCTACCTAGATACTCCAGTGAGACTCCTCTCGCCCATTCCTGGAGCCTGACTAGACAGAATGCTGGGGCCTTTCCTCAGGGGCTGGTTTTAGGGAAGGCCAGACAGCACTGCCCCAAACTCAACTCCACAGTTCCAGGGGCGGCTGCCTAGCAGCAATGGGAGTGACAGGCAGAGTCCCTGCTCCATGCCTGGCCAGGTCTAGACTCCACAGTAGCTGTGCCTATCATGTCTTGTCAATGTCTGGCCAGGAGCAGGTGCCTAGAACACCTTTGCTGAAAAAATGTTATGAAGCCAGACTTGAACTTGGGTTCTGCCTGACCCAGAACTAAGGTTCCTTTCCATGCTCCTCAGTAAAGGCCCTCCAGAACCCCAGTTTCTGGAGACATAAGAGAGGTGGGGACCAGAGGTACAGAGGACACATACCCGGGCATTGCTGGCAGTGAGCCACGTGGGCTCCACAGCCCGTCGGGTGATGGTGCCAGCAGTCACCACCTGGGGCAGGATGGCCCCATAGCGGCCTTCCTCATCGTAGTTTGGGTGCCTGGTGGGGGTGATGGGGTGAGGGGGTGGAAGAACATGAGTCTCAATAGCTTGCTTGGGTCCTAGGACCCACCCCACTCAGTTTTCCTGTTCCCACAACCACTTGCCATGCCATACCTGGTCACAGCACGGGGCAGAGCCGACCTGGGCAGCCACACGACCATCTGGGAGCTGTAGGGACAGATTGCTCAGTACAGCCATGGGGAGCAGAATCCATTCCCCATCAAAACACAGCCCTCATCTGCCCAGCTTTGGGGGCTGCTGTGCCCCCTCCTTGCCTGGCATCAACTCTCTTCCCACTGACCTGACTCAGGGTGGGCCCTGGCATCTACTATGCAGGAGCTTAAGCCATCTGGCAACTGGCCAGGCATCTGAGGCAGCTTCTGCCCCCATCCTGGAGTATCCATGGGGCATCCAACACCAGCCCTGCCACCAATGCCTCTTCCACGCTCAGGGTAGACTTCACCAACCCATCACAGCACTCAAAGAGTGTGCTGCTGGCAGCTGCAACTGCCTTGGAACTAGCCTTCGATCCATTTGCCATTCCCAGCCACAGGATCCAGCTCCCAGCCCCCAAGAGAACTTAGAGGCTACTATCCCTTCATGGGAGGGGTCTTAAAGAGCTGAGAGGGGCCATTGAGGTCCTCCATCACCAACTCTTTACATACAAGGAAACTGAAGCTGGAAAGGGAAAGAGACTTGCCTGTGGCACGAGGACAAGTAGCTTGGCCTCAGATCGCAGCTGGGCTGCCCCTCTACTTCAGCACAGGCTGAGTCAGGGGCCCCTGGGTGGGAGGCAGGGGAAGGGAGTCCCAGGACTGCAGTAATTGGCCAGGGGCACCAACAAGCAGCATGTCTCTGCCCTCCTGTGGTAGCCCACCTGATACGTTTATGGGCATTCCTCCAGAAAGAAATCATTTTGTTGATTTCCAAAGCCCGAGGCCCACTGGCACCTCCTGGGCCAGCCTGCAGGGTGCCGTCCTCCATCTTCGGCAGGAAGTCTTTTGCAAAGGGGCTGCCCACATTGTAGATGTTACCATCCTGAAGAAAGCAAAGGAAGCAGGGGCTAGAGGCACATGGCAGACCTCTGGCTGGGGAACCAATGCCCTGTACACCTGGTCTCTGCCACCACCATGCCCCTCACCACCCATTTTTCAGAAGGAAAAGACAGGCTCAGAGAGATGGCAATATCTGTCTGAGATCACACTCTGCCCCACTACTTACTACCATCATTGCTGTAAAAAAAAAAAAGCAGTCTCCCGGTTTGAGTCACTAAGGATGCCTACTGTGGGTACTGAGCACAACGAGGACACCACGGAACAGGGCATGAACCAGGACACACACCTTGTGAGGCAGCTTGAAGAACCAGCAGCCAGGGATATCCACATCGTTGTAAGGTCCATTGCCATGGTGATAGGCTGGCTGGCTGGCTTTTGGGCCACCAGCAGCAGTCTGTGGAGGCCACACACTAGATCAGGCCCTGCTCCAGCACCTGCATTCAGCGAGGGCCATGGGGTAGGAGGGTGGGGAAATGGGCCTGAAATGGTGAGCAGGTAAGCTATGAAACAACAGGATGGACAAGCTTCCTCCTTGGCCTCCAACAAGTGTATGGCCACCCAAGGGTAGGGCAGCAACTCCCAACCCCCCAAGACCACAGAACTCTCTGTGGGGGAAAGAGCTACTTGGGCACAAGAGGAGGGCCCTGCCACCCAGCACCCACCCAGAGAACCCCTGAGCAGGTGCCCAGCTCACCAGAGCTGGGGGTTGACCTGGCACCGCCACTTGCAAGTTCTCCATCTTGGCCTCCACCTCCACTTCTAAGCAGCCCATTTCTTCCACCTGGATGGGCCCAGGTACCAAGGGAGTGAAGCAGGGGGCTGGGTCAGCCCAAATCCACCAGCCCCTCCCTGCGACACGCAGACAGCCCAGGACAGCCTGGGGTAAGCAACTTAGCACATCCAGGGCTCCACCCCCGCCCAAAAGGCTGCTCCTTCCTTGAGGGAACAGAGCTCCCTCCCCAGAGCTCAGGTTCAGAGCCCACCCTCACCGTCTGCCACATGGTGCTGCTGTCGGTGAGCAGGAACTCCTCCACCAAGCCCACCTCCTGTGGCTCCAGCTGCTGCTTCCCCTGTTCAAGACAGTGCTTCCTGTACAGGGACTCGATGGCTCTGGGCAGAGAACAGCAGCCTGATTACTGGGTGCTCCCTCCAGGCCAGGTAGCTCGCTGGGGGCCTTCCACGGTTCCCTTTGTATAGTCCTCAGAGTCAGCTCTGAGGCAGAAGGGAACAGCACTTTCCCTGGTTTACAGACAGGGAGTGACAAACTGAAAACAGCAGCTCAATGATGGCAGGCTGGGTTTGAGGCCTGGGCCAGCTCGAATCCTCTAATCACAGAGCCACCACCTCCCCAGGAAAGCTCTGGGAGCAGAGCAATGGGAAGTCAGGGCCCGCGCCCTGCCCCAGGCTGGTTCCTGCCCGCTCATCCAACCTTCGGCTCAAAGGAGCAGGGCTGATCCCTGCCTCTTTTGTCCGAAGGCCCCACTGGTGGTTCAGGCTGCTCTGAGGAGCCTGGACTCTCAATTCTGGGCCGCTTCAAGTGCTGTGGCTTCTCCCCAACACCTGTCTGTCAAAAGCTCAGGGTCTGTGACCTCAGACAAGCAACCAACCTCCCGAGGCCTTTGTTTTGCCAACTCTAAAATGAAGATAACCATCCTTCTCGTGAGGCTGCTTAGGGAACAAAGGAGGGAAGCACTGTAAAAGGTTTATTAATGCAGAATGTAATCAGTGCTCAATAAATTATACTCAAAAAAAGGCAACCACACCCATCTCCCTTATGTCTTCCAACAGCCCTCCCTCTCTGCATGTTCCTGTGGGGGCAGCTGTGCTGCTGGGTCCAAGAGCAGGACCTCAGTCCTGCCCTCTCCAAGCACCACGCCCTCAACCCCTACAGGGCTCTGAGTCCCAGAGAAAAAGGGCAGCCAATGAAAAAAGAACGAGAACCCAGACTCTCAGACCCAAGCTTGTTCCACTAGTCTGAGCTGCTGGGCTTGGTCTCTCCAGCAAGGGGAGGGGGTCCCTAGAATCCAACCCCTTCCTCCCCGAGCCAGAGCCTCACGTGTAGGGGCAGGCCACCTCAGTCGACGTTAGGGCAGTGCCTGTGGGCACTTTAACCAGGTTGTCCCGCCGCCCAGGCACCAGGTAGCCCCAGCCATGCCGCTCCGAGTAGTGCAGAGGGAAGCCGTCCCAGGTCAATGCCATGAGTTTAGGTGTGATCCGCATCTGGAGACTGAGGAGACTGGGGCCGGGGGTCCATGCAGGGTCATCTAGCCGGGGACAGAGCTTCCGATACCACCTATGCTCCACCAGAAGAGAGCAGTGTCATAGCAGTGGGGCGAGAACAGCATGTGACAGCGGGGAAGGCTCTCTCTACCAGGACAATTCCCCATCTACCCTCCAAGGCCTCAGGGCTTTCTGATGACCTCAGCCTACAGTTGCCATCCCCTCCCCCTGGGATACAGCCAGGACCCCCATGGAGTGCCCTAGAATAATTCGAATATCTCAAAAGCAAAGATCCTATGTCAGCCCCATTGTTCTATTTAGAAGCCAGGACCCACAAGCATAGCCCAGGGCTGGACCCCTTCCCAAGCTCCATTTCACGCAGGGAGACTGACCAGAGGAGCAAGTAGATCTGCCCTCCTACCACTGCTCCAGAGACACACCAGAGCCATCAGAGCTCATCTCTCACGTGCTGTTCACCAAGCCAAAGCCGGGGTCAGCAAGTGAGGTACCCAGGGCACAAAATTTAAGGAGGCCTCACTCTCGGGCAAATGCAAAGTTGGCACCCTGCTGTCCACCTCGGCTGCCCCTATTTTCACAACTCTGCCACTCCATGGGGCTCGAATGAAGGGTCACCTCCTCAAGGAAGCCTTCCTTGATTTCCCTAGGCAGAGTTAGGCGCTGTCAACACTGATCACTCTTCTGTCTCACCATAGATATAAACATCAGCTGTGCTGGCTGGTCCGCACAACTGGCTCCTCTCTGGGAGAAGCTACTGGAAAGGAGGAGTTATATTCCTATTCGCACCCTCAGTGGCTGCTGGGAGGCTTAGTGCACTTGTTCCGAGTAAGTCCAGTGACCCAGGGATCAGAGCAAACAAGTGAGAGCAGGATTGGAAAACGGCAGGAACAAATGGCAATAAGCTAGTAAAGGCCCAAATGCACGCCATCCACTGTGCTGGGCCCGGAATAGGGGTGTCCCACGGTGGAGAGGTAAGGGTGGCCTTTGGACATGTTAGGGGGACAAGGCTCACCCGGGGTGTCCAGGAAGGTGCTGGGGCCTCTTGGGCAGGAGCTCTGTGGTCTCCCTCAGCTGCTCCAAGCAGGCGCGGGCTGTGACATCTCGCTGAAACTCCTCCTCTTCACTGGGGGGGCCGGGGTCTGCACAGGGTTGGGGAGGACAATCAGGACCAGTGAAGGGTCTCTAGGAAAGACCTGCCCAGCTTACTCAACTCCAGAAGGCTGGAACGACCCCTTCCAAGGGATCCCCGGGTCCCAGGACCTTCCCAGGCCCATCCCTGCCCCATCTCCCACCCACGTTCCCCACCTTCCTGATCCTTGGGATCCCCAGAGGCCCCAGCCCCCTCGATGGGAAACTTGCTGGCTGCAGCCGGCTCCTTCCTCTTCACCTTCTTTGCCTTCTTCTGCTTAAACTCCTGCAGGTCCCACTCCAGGTCCCAGAGCCAGGGATCTTCTTTATACCTGCACAGCCAGTCCATCAGGGCAGGGCTAAGGCCAAGCCTCCCACCTGCTCATCCTCTGCAGGGGAATCCTGCCCACCCAAGGCCTGGCTACCTCTCTCCTGAGAGCAGCTGGCAGGCATCGTTGGCCAGGTCCATCAGCGACTTCTTCATCTCCCTCTGGAGCTCCTCATAGGTGCTCTGTGCCTCCGCCAGGTAACGCTCCCAGTTCTGGTTGACGGGCAGGTAGGAGACACCCATCTCCAACATGCCGGCCAGAGTCACCGGGTGGGGACACCTTGAGGACAAACACCAGGACTGCCATAAATGACCACAGGAGGCAAGGCTTTGACCCACTCCCTGAGCCAGCCTGGCAAGCCTCAACCCAACCACTCACTTGTCCAAGAGACAGGGGTTCAAACCCCAGCTCTACCACTTCCCAGCTATAAGACCCTGGGTAAGTCACTTCATCTCTCTGAGCCTCAGTTCCTTCATCTATAAAATAGGAATATCACCCTATCCTTAGGATCACAAAAATGAAAATGGCTGCCATATACTGAGTAATGACTAAGTGCCAGGCACTGTGCTAACAAGCCCATACACACAAAAGATCATACAAGAACCTCACATCTGGGGCAGTCAGGCACATCTGTGTATGTTTCACGGATAAGAACACTGAGGCTCAGAGAAACCAAGTAACTTGCCCAAGGTCAAATGAGCTGGATACTATCAAGACTGGAACCAGGTCTGGCTGACGCTTACGACTCTGACCACATCATAAGACTGACTCACTAGTAAACATAACCAAGAAGGATGTGAAGCCCCTAGCTCAGGGTGTGGGCATAGAAACGGCGCTTAGCAAACCAGGACCATGCACGTGAAACAAGCACAGCCTCAGTCCTCCCCTCCAGGGCCTCTGTAGAAACCCCAGAGTCCAAGGTCCAGGTAGCCATCATTGGAGAGGCTCCATCCTCTCAGCCCAGAAAGGCTAAGGCCCCAGCCTGAGAAAACCCGTCACCACCTGGTTACAGTGGGCCCAGGTCCCGGGAACCCACTGACCCCCATGGGTTCCCAGAGGGGCTTTCCCTCACCTCTCCAAGAAGAGCGGTAGCTGCTGCTGGAAAACCTCATAGGTGGCCCACACGTCCTGGGCACAGTACTGCATCAGGTCCTGGCACAGGCGACAGGAAGGCACTGGGTGGGCAGCCATCCCACTGCCACCGCCGGGTCTCAGGGTCAGGTCTGTCAGCTGTACTCCCCAGGGTCGCTAGAGGTCTGCCATGGCCCACTTCCCCAGAGCCCCTCTCCACCACCATACCTGGAAGTTCTCACGGATGTCCTTCATGCTACCCTTGACAAACAGCTCACGAGGCTCCTTCTCTAAGGGGGACCCCCCCACATAGAGACTGTGCACGTCCACCAGATTATTGACACTGCTGATGTCCAGCCAGTCCCAGGATGAGATCTGGAGGCCAGAGCAAGGGCCACAGCAGATCAGCTTGGCCTCAAGCCAGACAGTCTGGCTGGTGAGAGGGTCCCAAGCACCCTGCTCCAGTCTCCCCGTGTGCTCTCACCGCTGGGCCATTGGCTTTGCTCTGGGATTTCTGGCCTCGCTGTGCAGGGTGCCGGGCCTTGTGCTTGCCCTGCCTGGCTGCCATCCACAGGCTGCGCTGGAAGCTGCTTAGCCCTGAGATGGCCATGTGCATGCTCATGGTGTCCAGGAAGCGCATGCGGGAGCCCTGAGGAGGGGAGAGGCTGCGGCTGAAGAGCCAGCCCACCACTGCTTCAGTGCTTTGGCCCACCAACCCTACCTCGGCCTCCCCTCCACCCAGGAGAGGCCTGCCTTCTCAAATTCTAGCCACTCCTGAAGATGCAGGCCTGGCTCAATCCCAACACACAAGTCCTTGCCAGCATCTAGCAACAGCTCTGAGGGGCATCTTGGGAAGACAGTGGCCGAAACTAAGCCTTCCAAATGATGAGGCTCAGCCCCCAGCCCCAGACCTGCCACTCACAAGCTCGGCGGCCCTGGGCAAGTCACCAAGGCTGTCTGAGCCTCAGCACCCTCAGATAGAGGCCAAGGCTGCTCTCAGCTGCCCTGCCTTTCTCCTACAGCACTTTTCATAAAATTAAGAATTGCCACAACTACACACCAGACATGGTTCTGAGTGTTTGCCATGTGTACTGTTCAAACCTTCCCAACAAACCTATGAGGTAGTGTATTTTACAAATAAGGAAACTGAGGCTCAGGGATGTTAAGAAGCTCATGCTGCTCATCAGTGGCTGAGGCAAAATGTGAGCCCAGGCTGTGGGTCCCGGAGCCTTCAAAGACCCATGCTAAGCTCTAAAATGCCACAGAGATAAGGGCCATTAGTACTGTGACAACTCAGGTCCTGTGCCAGGCAGATCCTAATGACAGAACAGCTGGCACAGGGACCAGAGGCAGGGCTGGTCAACAGAAGGCCCTGTCACTGCTACAAAGGCAATGGAGGTACTGGCCAGGAAAAGCAATGCCTTCCCTCACCACTGAGATCAGGGCTCTTAGCCCACCCCACGCCAGAATCTGCAGTTGGCCCCAGGAACCTTACCTGGATCAGGTACTGCTCCCTGATATGTGCTCGGTCAAAGCAAACATTGTGCCCCACCACTAACTGCTCCTGCCAATCCCGCTGGGTGGGGCCGCCAGCACTGGCAGGGACCTCCAGGGGAATGAGGTCAGCCGGCGACAGCTGGCTGGTCCAAGAGTAACGCTCTTCCACCAGCCGCCGGCTGCACCAGGAATACCTGAGGGAGGCGAGAGACAGGCAGATTCAGCTCGGAGGCCCTGAAGTTCTGCCCCACAACACCCACTGCACACCTACCACCACATGCCAGCTCCTGCACTAGCAGCTGGGGACACAAGTGAGACCAAGGGGTGCTCCTAACCCTCACAGAGCTAGAGCTCAGGTGGGGTGGTTTGGGGGTGTGGGGCTGGGGGCAGGGAGGAGTTACAAAAACTTCTTTACTTTTCAGCTTCCATAGACAGAAGTGGAGCTAAGTGCCCCAGCACCAGGAGTCCCGGACAGGCATTCAGCCTGGGCCACCGAGGGGTTTATTAGGTCCAGGGTTCACCAAGTCTATACTTGGCTCCGAGGTGTCTTGATAAACAGTATCAACTCCTCGTGCCCAAAAGCAAAAAACGGCTAATGTTCAAAGTACAAGTAAAGGAGAGAGGTGATTATAAAAGAACCCAAAGTGGAATTTTTTAATTGAAGTGGCAAAAAAAAAAAAAAAAAAAGACAAATGCTGCACACATGTACAGGATGAATCATCTGACAGCTGAAAAGACTGAAGGACAAAGAGCAAATCATGCACCTTACAGAAGGTGCTATGCCTCTGAGCAACCACCCTCAGTGAGAGACCAGGGAAAGTGCCAGAATGGAGGAAATATACGCACATGTGCTAGGGGTTGGGGTAGGAGGGACAGGGAATGTGTGCTGCCTGTTGGGGGCCTGACACTGATTCAGGACAAGGCTGGAGTCTGCTCAAGACCCATAAGGCTAAGTGTGGGGAAAATGGCCACTGAGCAGAAGCCTTTTGCAAACCACAGATTACACCAAAGGGCCAAGGCCACTCAGCATCAAAGTGAGTGACGAGGCCATATGTGTGGCCACCACAGCTGCGAAGGAGCTCCCTGCTTCCCTTATGGAGGGGAGGAGGGGTTATCTGCCACAACAGTTACAACAAACATAAAATGAGTTTCTCTGTGGGAGAAGGCAACCAGTAAAAAGAGGTTCCCAGCTTTAAACCTGGTAAAATCTAACTCACACTCCAAATGGTGGGAATATGTTCAGGGACTCAACCTGAAACCTCCTCCCCTTCCAATTCAGCACCTCAAAGCCCTTAAAAACAACACAGAAGTAAAGGCTAAAGAATGTCAAATATCTGAGGCCAAGGTGATGACAGGGGCTTGAGCTGCAGTAAAAAGCCCAGGTCTGCAGCTATGCATGAGAACCATCTGGGTAAATTGAGTTGTGATAAAAAAGAAAACCAAAATGCAAACACCTTTGGCAAATTTAAGATGACTCAGAACCAATGCCATTAACACTACACTTTTCCTGTGAATCTTAGATCACTGGTGACAGCCTGTGCAATGTTCCCCTGATCTGATGACCAAAGCCCTTACCAGCAGCCTTTGGGAAGCTGTTCTATGAGCTGTCCAAGGCTTCCCCCTCCCACTGGAAACTGCAGGCTGCTCAGGTACCCAGGTACCTGATGTGATGCAGCCACATGGCAAGGATGTGCTCAGGTCACCCATGCCCCCACCATAGCCAGGCTCCCAGAAGGAAGGCCCTAGTAGGAGCCCAGGCCTTAGCATGACTTCTGCCATCTGGCAAACTGAGCAATGTCCCCAACACCACTAGCAAGAATGGAATGAGAATGAGAGGAGGATGGGAAGGACAGGGAGAGAGAGGAAAAAGAGGTGGAAAGTAGGAGGACGAAGAAGGAGGAAGAGAAAAGAAAAGGGGGACTTCAGGTAAATTGGCCAAAAATGACCAAGAGATCAAAATATGCCTTTCTTGTCACTTGTTTCCTAATTTCCTTTCAGCCACTACAGCCTACTTTACTTTCTCAAATGATGGACAGTATCCCCTCTATATTGACCATCAAGTTACAGAGTAAGCACTGAGATGCTCCTCTTAACTGGAACTAAATCAACAAAGAATCATCTAGTTTTGCTCTTTTCAGCCATTAATGCCTACCTTATCTATTTAGCCATGTTTTCACCATTTTCAACTGCATATTTAACATTTCGCAGCTTTCTTTACAAAGATGTAGCTTCCAATAGGAATAAAGAAACTGCCAACTTTTTTGCTGGCCATGCCTGAAAGCATTAAGGTTGTAAATAGTATTTTAATCCTGGAATGAAGAATAAAAAAGGGGAGAAACAGTACTGCCATCATTGTTTGAAAAAGAAACTTGGGTAGCACTTAGAAAGTTATTTTAAAAGAAAAGAGAGATTGGATATACCTTTTGGGGACCAAAATGCCTGCATGCCTGCTTGGGAAGCTGGGGGCATGAAGCAGTGCTTCTCATCTGGGGGTGGTGTGGTCAGGGGACTGCTATCTGAGATTTGGAAAGGTTGGAGTTGAGGGCGGGGGTGGATTTGGTCTGGCATTTAAGGGAGCGCCTGGGGATGCTGTGTCTTACACTGCCTGGGACATTCCCGCAAAAGGGAGAATTCTCCTGCCCAAAATAACCAATAGCATCCCCAAATAGAAACACCATTCAAGTGTCCTGGACTAACTCCTCAGAAAGCTATCAGGAAAAGGGGTAGAGGCACAAATCGAGGTGATCTCAAGCTCCTCTCCCAGTCAGTCTCGAGCACGACACTATCCTGTGATTCTCTGCAGAGCCCCTATCACCACCTGACATTTGCTTAGGTGTAGTTTACTACCCGTATCTTCCCACCAGAAAGTAAGTTCTGTAAAAGCTAGGGTCAAGCCTATCTTAGTTCATTACTTAATCTACGGCCCCTGGAAGAGCACCGGCCGGACACATAGTGGGAGCTCAGCAAATGTGCACTGAACCAAACTATTAAGCTGGGCCCCCTACGTGTGCTAAAATCCCCTGACCCCACTCCCTACTCACCAGGCCGAGGGGGATATGGCCACCGCCAACGTGGGGCAAGTTCCCTCTGCCAAGCAGACCTCCACGTCGAACACCAGGGCCCGCTCCTCGGGGATGGCCACGGGTTCGGCCTCCCCCGCGGGGCCGTACCGGGTCCAGCCCTCCGCCCAGGCCCAGCTCGGGGGCCGGGGGGGCAGCTGGGCCTGCAATAGCAGGTTGGCCGCCTCCAGGTAGGGCAGGCTCTGCTTCTGGGCCAGGAGGCGGAAGTGCTGGTCCAGGCTGCCCCCGTAGAGGGGCGGCAGGCGCAGCTCCACGTCGGGCAAGGGCGCGGCCGGCTGCCCCCAGAGCCCGTGCTTCTGTAGGTGCTCGACGCTGCGGCGCACCGCGGCCTCGCCGGGCATCTCCCCGCCGCGCCCGAAGATTTGCTCGTGAAGCCCTCTCGAGAGCATCTGGATGTGCAATGGGTTGTGCCGCAGCTGCCCGTCCTCCGAGGATGACACTTGCTGCTGCTGCGGCTGCAGCTGCGCGTCGCTGGGGCCGGGGCCGGGGGCGGAGCTGGAGACCCAACGCCCCGGAGCTGGAACCGGCCCTGGCCCGACGGTGGCGCCGGCCACCTTCCTCCAGAGCAGGCGGCTCATGGTTGGTGCAGGGAGCCCCCCGCTGGGAGTCAGGACACCTGGCTTTGGACTCCAGCTTGGCTGCTTTTACTGGTTGAAAGACGTGGAGAGAGACAGGTCCTGTCTCTGTTTTCCTGTCAGTGAAACGGTTCTGACCATGCCTGCCTTCCACCCACAAATCCTAAAGGAGATAGATGATACAGTGTTACTTATTAGACACGTTAACACGTGTCATATTAACAGCCATCGTTTCTTGAGCACTCACTGCGTCCCAGGCAGCGTGCCAGGCGCCTTTAGGTACATTTTCTCAGTTAATTATAAAACAATCGGGAAACATCAATAACCCTCCTGAGAAAACTGAGGTTCACGTAGGTTCATCATGAAAGGCGAAGGTTAAGAGTGCAGACTCTGGAATACGACGCGGGTTTGATTCCCGGCTCTGACTCTTAGGAGATGTGTGACCTTGGCCAAGCTCCTTAGAGCCCAATTTCCTACTCTGTGAAATGGGGTTACTGATTCTATCACACAGGACCGCTGTTTGGGTGACAAAGGGCGAACGTGTCGCGCGGCCTGGCCCTCGGCAAGTGCTAGGCAAATGGTGGCTGCCGTCACCGCGACCGCCGCGGTCAGAAGGCCTAGCGCCTTTAGGTGTCAGCGCCCAGATTCGAACCCGCCGGGTGCGCCGCCGTCCCGCAGGGCCCCCACCCACTCGCAGGTCGCGGCCCAGAGGGCCCAAGGCGCCCTGCAGGGGGCGTTGGCAGTGGCCCCGCGCTCTCGGCCACCCGGCCGCTCGCCTAAGCCCGACGGCGGCGCCGCGGTGCGTCCTGGGACGAGCCTCCGCCCAGCTCAGGGCCTCGCTCCCTGACTGGAAAGGGAGGGGCCGCACCGCCGCTCAGCAACCTGGCCTACCCGCCACAGCCGAACCCGCCGGAAATCTCAGTGCGCCCGGCGCTTCCCGACCCCAAGCTGGCGACGCGACGTCTCCCTCCGCGCGGCCTCTGCAGCCTCAGGGTGGCTTGTGGCCTTCACCGGACTAGTCCGCCTCACTGGCACTCGCAACTTCCCGTCTGCTCCCCGCTCAGTCCCGCGGCTACCCGAGAGGCAGGCGGGAGACTCCCGGCGCGACCAATAGGAGAGCTACAAGTGGGCCGGTCCGCCCGCGGGGGGGGAATGGGACTTCCGGGTGGGCACTCCCCGCGGAACTCCGGGAACCAAGGTCCAACCTCCCCTGCTCAAGAAGTAGGTGGATTGGTCCCAGGCAAACCAGTGGGCGGTAATAATACTTTTTAGATTATCCAAAGAGCACCAGCTCTCGAGCGGCCGCGTGGCCTAATGGATAAGGCGTCTGACTTCGGATCAGAAGATTGCAGGTTCGAGTCCTGCCGCGGTCGCAGAGGGCTGTGTACGTTTTTGACATAACCTTAAGAATTTTCTAAAATTAAGTGCTGGGACAGTAGGAAACGCTACCGCTCACCCCACGTTGAAATCAGAGAACACCCAGATCTGCGGAAGTAACGGCCCCCACCCAGTACTTACTTGCGAAATTGCTCACCTTCGGGTGCATACCCCACGCTAGTGACGGAAGAGTGGGGCATCCTATGTGGAAACCCTGATTTTAAATCAGTTGATACGTGGGAATGATTGAGATTCGCATCTGAACAGATGCCCCCACCCTCTCTCTCTTCATCCTGGGCAATTCTGATGGGTAAAAATGCTGCTTTTCGTTGAACCCGAATCTGCCGCCCACCGGCATTAAGCCCTAGCCCAAGCGCGTCCAGCTCCCCAACCGCCAGCCTGGGGAGCCACCAGAGGGGGCCTTCTAGGATTCGCGGTCTCCTGTCTCTGCATCCACCTTCTGTTGCTCCAGGTACCTCAACAGCTCTGCTTTCTGAGCTCTGTGGTTGATAAACTGTAAAGTGCCTGGCAGAATGAGGTCCCTGTGGATAACGAGAGCCTGGGGATTAGATCCTGGAGACCCAGCTGCACAGATGAGGAAAGCGAGGCTCAGAGAGATTTGAGACCGACCTGAGGACACACAGCTGATTAGGGACAAAATTCAGGCCTCAGTGAAAGTCAGTCCCCACCCCTCAGCCCTTGCGTGTGCCAAGACACGTGAATTGACCTGAGAAATTGACTTCGGTATTTTTCAGGGGTGTGGGTTGGAGATACCCAGGAAAACACACACTTATGCATATTCTGAGGACTGATCACTCCCGGAGAGGCTGAGAGAATCTCCAGACGAAGGCTTGGGAAGGGCACACAGTAACGTGGAGACTAGCTCCTTCCATACATTTTCCCTTTATTTTAAATGTATGAACACTGTTCTGGGTGTATTTCGTATAGACACAAATGTGTTTTTGTTTGCTTGTTTCTTTCTTTTGGCAAGAAAATACAATCAACTGAAAATTCATCATTTTATAACCTAGGTTTTTTCCCCTTTAACCTCAAACCATTGAGATTTTTACAAAAATGCCAAGAGGAGAGACTCTCGGCTTAAACCAGGGAGTCTCTTAAGTAGGGGAAACATTTTCATTATTTTTTCTAATATGCAATTTAGCATTTCCCTCAGTTATGAGGTTAGGCAACCAGCCACAGTAGTATTCACAATACCTGAGACTTTTTCCCCAATAGCAATCACAGATACTCCCATAACACATTACAGTTGCTGCATATTTTTCAAAATATTGTTTATACTCATCTGTACTTCAAAATAACAGTGTTGGGACACTACTAGATCTCCTATAATGCGTTAACCCAAATCTCTCTGAGCCTCGCTTTCCTCATTCTTAGATGTCTATAGCACATAAAAGCTAAGCTCTCCTGGCCTAACTGAATGTCACTTCCAGAAATGCTGTTGCCAGGCCTGTCTGACATCCATTGGGAGAACAGCCCTCCACCCAGGTTCAGTGCCAGGGAATGTCCATTCGGATGCCTGCCCCTCCCCGAAGGCTACTTCAGGTCAGTCTGGTACCCTGGAATTAGAATCTTCAACACAGACAAAAGTGATTGACACTGATTCCTGCTGAGGGAGGGCACCCAGAGGCATAAGCTCCTCCTGCCCAGCTGCACTATTTCCAGGATTCTGAGCCCAGCTCCTCCACCTTCCCTCCTGCATTTTTGGGGAGCTCCTTCGTGAATGTGTTCTTCAAGAAAAGTCTGTTTCTGCTAGTAATACCTGAAAAACCACATACATTTCCCTACAATTCACTGGACCTCTCCTTCCAGATAGCAAGAGACACATTCATTAGGAACCCCCGTACTAATCAAAACACTCTGTACTTTCCTGCAAAGGATGTACCTCAGTTGCAACAAAAGCTGATTTTTTAAAATCTCCCCTTCCACTGCTGTAAATTCCCAGGAAGACTGACCTTGTGTCTCATTGGATGCTCTGCTCCAGGGCCTGGCTGGAGCTTGGTAATAACAACCAGCACTCATTAGATGTCAGAACCTGGTATTTAAATTAATTAATCCTCACACTGATCTTAGAATAGAGATACTGTTATCATCCCTTTTTACTGATGAGGAAACTGAGGCATAGAGAGATGAAGTAGGGTCCCTAAAGCCCTACAGCAGGTAAGTGGTAGGGCTCCCCTGGGATTTGAACCTAGGGAAACCTGCTCTAACAGCAAGGATTTCAGTAACACATTACACAGTAAACACCCACTAAACCCTGGCTGAGGATCCTGGCTCTAAAGCTGGTGCTGAGGATGCAGGTTGGTGCAGACTGTACATCACTGATGCTGACTAAGGGACTCTCCAGTCACAGCCTGCTCCTCCAGGGTCCCTCTAGTGAGCTTACTTCCTATGGACCATTTTCTGTCATGTTTGCCAAGCCCAACTTCGGCAGTTTTTGCCTCTGAGAGAAAATATTTCCGTTCAACCTTTATCAAAAGCTACCACTGCCAAACAAACCAGGAAAAATGCTTTAGAGTACCATCTCCTTTAATCCTCTCAATAACCCCGTTAGTACTATTGGTACATAGGTACTATTATTATCCCCCTTTACAAAGGAGAAAAGAAAGTCTCCAGTAACAGGTATGAGATTGACTCACTTACCCCAAAAAACACACAGTGAGTGCAGGGCCTGGATTAGGATTCAAGCCAAGCACTGTATGATTCCAACCCACCAGGCATTTCTGTGAGCTCACTAAACACCCCATGGCAAGAAAGCAAGTTTGAGAAGACAGAAAGCCAAGCCCCATCTGGTGGCCCACACCAGAGTGATTGGCGTAATACACCAGGTCACGCTAACATCTGCCCCGCCGATACTTGTCAGAAAGCAGCATGTGAGTTTATTTATATTTTTCATGAGACTCCTCCTTTGTGCTTTACCAATGGGATCCCCAAGGGAATTGAGCAAGAGGAACAGGATGAAGAAAGATTGGGGAATCTTTTAACCAAATATTTACCATGCAGTTCCTACGTTTCCTCATCTGTAAAGTGGAGCCGTTATAGCACCAACACCACAGAGTCGCTGTGAAGATCAAATGAGTCCTCCATGTAAAGCACTGAGAATGGCACCTGGCCTGGAGTAATTGCTCACAAAATGTAAAGGGTGACTATTCTTATGTCAGTGCCTCCATGAAAGCTGTGCCAGCGCTGTGAGCACCTCCAGGGCATTTGTCCCTGAAATAACCAGACCTATGCTCCTGGGTTTCCAAAGGCAGAGGGCAACAATCTCTTTTGAGCTGTTTCTAGCAAAAACCCATGGGAAAGGGAGGGCTTGTTTGAGGTCAGCTCCTACCATGCCCGGTCTCCGTCTACATCTGAGATCAAACTGGAGTGTGTGTAAAATTCAGGATGAGAGGCATAGGCTGTTTTCAAAATATGCTTCATATTTCAGAGGGATAACTGGTTATGTCAAACCTGTGTAGCTTAAGGGAAAAAAGAGAATTGATGGAAATGAAAATCGTTGTTTTTGTGGATGAGAAGCTTCCTGACTGGAAAAGACTGTACCTTGTCCACATGTGTGTCCCTAGCATAGACCCTGGCACATAGAAGTGGACGTTTGAAGTCCCCTCCACCTTCAACCCACCCATAGTCCCTTCCTGACTCCTGGCGAGGGACTGGGCTTATTAATGAAGCCAAGCCAATCAGGCATTCCACAGAAAAAGTGAACAGTATTTCCTTCATATCATCAAATACCCAACCAGTGTTGAAATTTCCAATGGCAGGAGCCCTTTTTGCTTTAGCTCATTTGGGTTGGATTTCCTGTCACTTGTGATGGAAAGAGCTCTCTTGGGTTGAGTGTTCATTAAATATTTGCTGAACAAATGATTGAGATCTTTTTAAATATCTTTAGCTAAATTTCACTGAAGTAAATTTCACTGAGATGAGACCGGGCCATACACAAGATTCTTCCATTTGCAGAGTTTGCAGTTCGCAAACCTGTGTAATTTTACCTTAGCTCCGCAATGGTTTATGATCTTCAAGATATCTCTGACACAGAAAAGAATTTCAAAAGAAAACTTGAATTATTTCTACCATAAATTGAAAACTATCACATCATGAATAAAATTTTAATATATACAACTATATAATACATAATTTATATGTTAAATATACATTCAATATATAATTTAATTTAACAAGTAAAATTTAAAAATAACAAACACCAGTAAGAAATTCAACCAGTTTACAAAAATCCATAGCTGATAATAAGTTCCTCTATCGGAAGAATGAAACGTTATGAACAGTATGTAATAAGGAAACATTCAGTTAATGTATCCTAGTTTAAGATAAAGATGAGGTTCTCAGTCAATAAGACAATTGCATTTTGAAAAATGTTGATGTTAATCAGCCCCAAGCATCTCAATCCACATGTGTATGTCACCAGAAAGGCAATTGAACTGCCTTTTCTGACATACATTTGCATACTTACACATACTTCACATACTAAACAAATGTCAACTTCTGAAAATGACATTTCTACAAATCACTGAAAAAAAAAGTCCCCACAAAGATCCATCCTGGGGGACATGTCATCACTGCAATGTGTCCTTCCAGACAGAGAAGAGCAGAACCCTCAGTTCCTGAAGGACTGAAATGTTCACGGGCTCGAAGCCCTGGCCAGGGCCCAGCGGCTTGTGTTGCCAGCCGCAAAATTGCGAATCCCACATCTTAACCTATTAGATCCCTGCCAGATCCTGCTTGGTGAGCAGCGTCCACTGTGGAATGAGCTCAGTAGTGCCCCCTGCAGGATGAGCACAGCACCGCCCACAGAGGCTCGATCCACCGCAGCCACTCCACAACTCCCGCAGGTGGAGACAGTAAGTGGGTTTCTTGCAATTTGTTTGTCAATAAAGATCTTAAACTCAAAATATAGGCTATGAGATTAAAATAAACACATATTTCTCTCTTGCAGAGACATTTCCTTTGAGGAGGAGTACGTTGGGCTAAACTCTGAGCACCAAGAACTATTGTGGAGATAGTCTTACTCTCCTGTTAAAACGGGACAGACCCCACCCCATAGGGTCCAAAAAAGGTTTAAGTCATTCATTCAATGGGGGAAAAAACGACAAGATTCCCTGAGAGCAGGTATTTACGTGTAGGGGACCATCACTGACATCCTGCTTCTAGAAGAAAACGTCCATCTTGCCTTTCCATTTAATTGTCAGGGCTTTGAGAGAAGAATCTGACTTTTTTCCTTCATGGGAAATGTCGGACATGTCTGGTAATTGTAAAGTGCCACTCAGTTTAGATTGTCCTGGTTATTTATTTATCTCGTGCTTTGTTCCAGGAACACTTTCAGGTAGCAGAGGTTAGTTGTGATCACATAATCATCACTGTCCTAGCACAAAGTGGGGAAGCAGCTCAGGTTAGCATCTGGTGGGGTCAGCGGCCACAGGGTCCTGCCAGGAGGCTCACAAGGGCCTGCCATGCCCGAAGTCCCACTCCCCAGAAAACTGACTGTGCTCCCCTGGCCACAACTGGCTGGATTCCAGTGGGTATCTGAGCCAAGGTAGCTGTAGACCAGCCAGGTTTGAAAGAGACTAAACATCAATGAAGTGAGGCTTAGTCCATAGGAATGATCCAAACCAGATGGTGACCGAGCATCCCCACTGCATCCTCTTTCAGGAAGCGTGAAGGGGCCATGGTCATTCTCATCTGAGAACACAAGATGCCCAAGGTCACCAGAGCTACTATTGCACCCACAAGGCAAGCAGGCCATCCCAGCCTGGGAGGCTCAGGCAGCTCGGCCCACAGTGCTTGCTCAGAGCGCTACATGGATGCAAAGCCAACAGTTCCAGGCACAGCCGTAATTGTGGTAGGATGGTGGCTTTGCTAGAGGGCCAGTTTCGGAGGTCATTCTGGAGGCCCAGCTGAGAGCCCAACCTCCAGCCCCTCCAAAGATTTGTAAGCATCTAATTCCCTGTATTAAGTCCCCCTTGTATGAAAATATCTGGAAACATCTCTGTTTCCTGAAACTGAACCCTGACACGTGCCAGGACCATCCTCTGGGCTCCCACTGCACCCTGTGGTAAGAATCACATGGCCGTGGTGGTTTAGCTTCTCCCCCCACCCCCAGCTGTGAGCTCCCTGAGAACCGGGTCTGGTTTCCCTTACATCCCAGCACCTAGCACAGTGCCTGCAGGAAGGAGGTGCCCAGTAAGTATTTGTTGCATGAACCAATGAATCTCCCCAGTGAGAACAAATTCTTTTTCACCCCCACGCCCATCATATCATCCAGAGTTCAAAGCAGGAACTAGGAAACACTGGTTATTTCAAGCAAAAAAAAGATGTGGTACAGAACTTCACCGCCATGAATAAAGAGGGCTGGAAGGGCTGGTGGAGTGGGTGTCAGCAGGTGACTTGCTTCAAGGTCACACCACTGTAGCTGGGATCTGGAGCCAGGTTCTAGAGGAAAGGAGGCCACTGTTGCTACGGCTACCACTGTTGCTGCCACCATAATGCAAATCCAGTGACTGGAGAGTGACACACTGAGTTGGGCTGCGACAATAGTCTTGTCAGCCAGAGCGTGTTAGTTTGTGCCAAGGCCACAGGAAGATGGCCCCTGCCTCTCTTTGGCCTCTCAAATCTCTTACAAGTGTACCTCACAGGCAGAGTATAAATCATAACCAGAACTCTAGCTACAAGGGCATCTGGGAAACACACACTGGCTCCCAGCATTGAGAGCACGGGCTGTTTCTTCATCACCATGGACTTGGCCCATGCTCTGAGGAGACCGAATGCTCCACTGATGTTTCTGGCCAAGTTCTCCATCAGTTTCTGGGGGTTTCCAGGAATGGGGATCCAGGAGAGGGACTTCCTGGCTACCTTTAAAAACTGCAAGCAAACCACCACTGCCACCTGATCCCTACTCACAGAAGTTAAGAGACCGCAGGGGAGAGTGGCTGAATGCCAGGGCCTGGGATCTGGAGCACCTCAGTTCAGGGGCCAGCAGCATCTTGGAAAGCAGAGGACACAAGCTGGCAGGAGGGCGGGCCTGGACCAGGCAAACGGAGGAACCCTGGGGACCTTGCTGAGGAAGCCTAGTGGCTCCAGACAAGGGGTAGGCCTGGTGTAAGGGACCCCAGGCAAGGCATGTAACCCCAGGAACCCACAGGAAGAGAAGACAGGAATCAGCTGGCCCTCTTTGGGTTTGCAGGGAGACTCAGCAACTCCAGGTGTGAGCAAAGGCTGCTGAAGTGGTATCTAAGAGGCAGGACCCCAGGAGAAAACTGTGCCTCTGCAAGGGTCAGAGAGCAAAGATGGCTGCCCTGACCCACTGGCACAGGGCTCCTCACCCCTCAACTATTCAGGTGGGTAGGATTTGGCTGTTCTGGTCAGCATCTCCTGAGTGGGGCAGAGTATGTCTGGTCCCTTCAGCAACCCATACCTGGCAGAGGGCAGACTCTGACCACCACAGTCAAGGTGCCCCAGCCTCCTGCCAGTCCTGGGTCTGATGAAAAGAGCTAGGGATGGGGGAGGCCATGATCAGGCCAGATCCCCGAATGGAATCTAAGCCCCAGCAGGTGGGGATGGAAAGGGCAGGGCATCGTGGAAGCTGCTGACACACTCCGGCCCCAGTTGGGACCCTCCACACTCCAGGCCCCAGGGTCACCAGTGCTTCTCTCGGGGCTCAACTGGGGAGAAGGGGAGGGGAGGCCAGGCCCGCCAAGAGGCAGGTGCCCTCAGACCAGATGGGAGTGGCAAACATGGGCTCTTGGTCATCTCCGTGGCCTCACCTCCACCGTGGAAGTCCTGAGGGGCGCTCCAAAGGCTCTTTGCCTTCCCAGGAATGCAGGACACCTAACACCATCGATGCTGCCAGGAGGGGTGGGGGTGAGGGACAAGGGCAGACTTTTCACTTCAATATTGCGGTAGCTTTTGAATTTTGAACTTGTTACTGTTCAAAAATAATACATTAAACTAAACTTAAAAAAGAAAAAAGAAAAAGATCAGCCATTTTCCCCTTCCACACAGAATACACTACCACGGTTGACACACATTCAACCTGACTGCAGGGGGCAGTGTGATTCCTCCGGCAGGATCAGCTGTGTTAGTGCCCCCCACCCACTCCATGTACACACCCTGCCTCCCACTGGAGGTCTGAAAAGAGCTGAAGGCCCTGCCCTGTCCACATGGACTGGTCAAAGGGTGGCAGGTGATCCAAAGGGGGCCCATCAGGCTCTTTGCCTGGGATTTTTTTCAATGCTAGCTAGAAGAGAGGGTCAGGTCTCAAATCTGCTGCCGCCGTGCACCTGTGATGTGGGGAAAGCTGGTCTGACCCACAGAGAGAGGAGAGGAGAGGAGTGCCGGGCAAGACTCTGATGACGTCAGGTTCCGGCTGTCCCTTCCCTTTCTGCAGTTTGGCTGTGTGAACCAATAAATTCCCTTTATCTGCCAAAACTGGTTTGAATCAGGTTTCTGGTGCTTGTAGCCAAAAAAGTCCTAAGTGATTGGCCTTCCCCTCTGTAAAATAAAGGGCTCGACAGGCTGTGGGGGTCTTGGTGGCTTTGGTATCTGGGGTCCCAAGGCCCCTGCCCCTGTGCCCTGGAGTGAGCTGGGGTCTGGCCTGGATGGGACATAGACTATTCCCCTCACTGTCAAATGAAATGGCTCATTCCTGGGACACTGCATTCAGGAGGATCGGCCAAATGAAGAAAAGGCATTTGGCCACCTTCTCTGGCCCTGTCCAGCCACGACCTGCCCTGCTGCTGGGCTGGCCAGCTTGGGGGAAGTGGGCACATGACCAAAGTCTCCTCCGAGTAGGGAATTAGCGCATGTCACCACAGCTAAACCTCACAAGCTCCCTATGAGGCCATGACTTTCCCCTTCTAGACCTGAGGACACTGAGGCTCAGGGAGATCCAGCATAGTTTGCTTAAGGTCACATAGCCTGGACAGGGGGAGTCAGGATTTAAACTCACTTCTTTCAGAGACGACCATGCTGCAGGCTCTGCTGCTCTTTGGGGCAGCCCCTTACACTCTCCAGTGTCTCTAGCTAGACCCACTCAGAAGGGAAGAGAAAATCCACTCTCTTCCAGGGGCTTGGGCCCCAGGGGCCCTGAAGC
Source organism: Camelus dromedarius (assembly GCF_036321535.1). Classification (NCBI taxonomy): domain Eukaryota; kingdom Metazoa; phylum Chordata; class Mammalia; order Artiodactyla; family Camelidae; genus Camelus; species Camelus dromedarius. Next base: position 15,996,484 of record NC_087464.1, read on the forward strand.
AGCACTGGCTCCATATGTATATCACCATGAAGCATCAGGTGGAAAGGCTCGAGCTGGTGGCAGGCCACACCCAGCACTACACGGCCTTGGCAGGGATGGCTGAAAACTGCCATTACTCATCTGTAAAACAGAAGAAAAATGCCTCCTTTGTCTCCCTCATAACCAAGTGGGTCTTCAGGTACAGAAGCCTCAGGACACTGTTCAGCTCCCCACCTTCATTAGAGTTTTGTGTGCTGGTGGGGAGAGCTGTGGCCTCCGACATCTCCCAGCCATGGCCCATGCCAAGGGCCACCTCCTGGGACCAGCTAGGCTGCCTCCACTTTAACTCTGCATGGAGGACCAGGACGGAAATGGAGTTAACAAGAGAGGCGATAGATCAACCACTCCCCGCCAACCCTGCCCTTTTTTTTGTTTTTAAAGTAACCAATATTATTTTTTGGTCTCATTACCCACCCCTCCCCCTGCCAAAAAAAAAAACCCCACAGATAAATTGTAGAAATCTTAGAAAATTATATTTAATCAATATACAATCCATACTCATTATTCATGGATTCTGTATTTCTGAATTAACCTATTCTCTAAAATGTATTTGTAACCCCAAAAGCAATAGGCAGTTAAAATATATTTGGTAACCCTAAATAGCAATAGAGATTTTCACAGTCATTCTTGAACATGGGCAGAGCCAGGAAAAATTTGAGTGGCGGGGTGCTGGCGTTTCCAGCTGAGGTCCGACAAGCCAGAGTTCTGCCCTCATGTTCCAGTTCTCGGACCACAAGCAAGTGTCTTTTTGGAGGTTTACCCAGGGCCATTTTTTTCCCTCACATTTTTGTGCTTTCTGTAGGAGATTTCACCCTTTTAAATGCTCCCTTCCCCCCAACCTCCCCCCATCCCGCCAAGCACAGTGACAAATGAAGTGCGGTCTGGTGTTCCTTAGTATAAGCTGGCTCCGATGGGCCTTAAGGAGAAAACACGGCCGTTAGATTAGTTCAGGCATGAGTCATAGTGCTGTTGACCCTGAGTGCAACGTTAATGAACTAACAATATATATTAAAGAAGATGTCTTTAAGTAGAAACATCCCCCAAACAAGGTTATATAGTTACCTATTGATCGACTGAGAAAAATGCGGTGACCTGAGGCTGGCAGGAACCTAACCCGATGCTGCCACCCAAATGCGCTGGTTCAGCATTCGCTACTTTCCCTGATCTCGCGCGACTTTATAGAGCGTGACTCCTGAATAATGAGAATCACCTGTTCATTTATCTGGACGGATGCCTGTGATATTCAGTCCAATAAAAACTGAAGGTTGCCGAGTACTGAGTATAGGACAATCTCATATTGTAAAAAAGTAAAATAAACAAAGCCAAGTTAAAAAAAGAGAAAAAAAAAGTCCTCCACCTGTGTGTTTTAAGTTTGTTGGAACTTGGAGAAGAGAGTGGAGAGATTCAACCTGGCTTCCCTGGGTGGAGGGAAGAGAGGGGGAAGGTGATGAAGTCTTTTCTTTACATGCCTCTGCCTTGTTATGAGAGGCATGTGTCACTTTTGTAATTTTTTTAAAGTTTCATACAACAGAATAAAAAACAGTTAAGCCCTTTCTCCTCGTGGCGCCACTTTGTGGGTGCAGATGGAATTACTGTGAGGATTAATGATCCTCACTCCTGCAGCCTCCTCTGTGACCCTAGCCCTCACCCCTAGGTACTCTTCAGAGTCCCTGAGGACATCTCACACGGGTTCTGGGACACATCACACAGTTTGTCAATCCACCCGGGCCTGTCTGCATGTCAGCAGGCCCCCAGCACGCACCCTGAGCAGCTGGCTTCTCTATTGGGAAGAAAAAGAGAGGTCATCCCCAAGACCAAAGGGAACTTTGAAGGGTAGTCAGAATGAGTGGTTAAAAGCTGGGTTATTAGCACTGTGTGACCTTCGATGAGTTATCAACCTCTCTTGGCCTCAGTTTCCTCATCTGTAAGATGGGGATACCCGGGGTACCTATGCAACAAAATCAAAGCAAACTTTTTGGCAAATACCTGACCCCTTGTAAGGACCATGAAAGTGAGAATTTATAAACTTTCAGAAGGTACCTGTGATATTGTGATTTATAAGAACTGTACATTTAGTCCTTATCCATGGTTCCTGGCTCACAGCTCCCAAAACTCTTGGGATTTCCTGAGTGATAAAAGCAATGGGAACATCTTTTGTTATAATATTTGGTCTTTTGTCCTCAGTTCCTGAAATCACTTCAGAGCCCTAAAAATGAAATGGGTGTCTTATTATTCATAAGCCCCTTTTCACCACTACTGGGTTTATGTTAACGAGGTGACTTTTGGAAATCCTCTAAAGATAGGGGGCTGGCTGCCAGAGGAACCAACTCTGAATAGAGGGGTAGAACTTTCAGTCTCATCCCTTGATTTCCAGGGAGGGGAGAGGGGCTGGAGTTTGAATCAGTCACCAATCATCAATGAATTAATCAATTCATGCCTATGTCATGAAGCCACCATAAAAACCCAGAAGGAGAGGGCTCAGGGAGCTTCTGGGTTGGTGAATCAGGACCCTTCCATACACTACCATGGTGGGCCCCAAACTCCCCAAACTCCAAGGGGACAAAGGCTCTTTTATTCAGGACCTTACCCTGTGTATCTCTTCATCAGGTCATGGATTCTTTAATATCCTTTGTAATACACCAGTAATCTAGTAAGTAAACTAATTTCCTGAGTTCTGTGATCTGCTCTGGCAAATTAATCAAACCCAAGGAGGGGGCCATGGGAATCTCTGATTTATAGCCAGTTGGTTAGAAGCCCAGGCAATAATCTGGACTTGCAATGGGCATCTGAAGTGGAGGGTGGTCTTGTGGGACTGAGCCCTTAACCTGTGGGATCTGATGCTATCTCCGGGGAGATAATGGCAGAACTGAGTTGAACCATAAGATACCTAGCTGGTGTCCGAGAATTGCTTGGTGGTGTGGGGAAACGTCCTACACACATTAGAATCGGTGATTAGAACCCTAGTTGGTGGGCTTATGGAACTAGAATCATAGTTCCTAAAGGTCACATAAAAATAGCCTTCTGGCTGTAAGTCCTAACAGTCCATGAGGCCAGCCCAGACTGTTTGAACCCCAAGCTGGCTCTCACCCCCCCACCCCCACTGACAAACAAAAAGAAGAGAATTCAAACCTTCCATAGCCCATCACGCAGGGATAATTGCTGCTGACGTTCTGCCGAGTGCGCTTTATGAAGATGCTATATTTGTAATTTTCAGTATATGCAGGGCACCCACACCCTGTTTTTCACCTGACACTATGGAGTGATTATTTTTCTGTGGCCACACATAATCATTTACACAAGAATATCTGTGACTGCCTGGACACTCAGCTGTTTTCCACCGAGTTCTCGCTTCACTTGGCCTTCCTCACTTCAGATTGTTTGTGTGGATCCGTGGGCTCTGCCAAGGTAATGACTCACTGGTTAGCAGGGCTGGGAGCCACCCCTGTGGCACAGAAGGGTGGCATCACTGTGTTTCGATTTAGCTGAGACACAAACACCCACAGATGCCACCTGCACAGGCTGCTGGCAACGTGGCCCCAATTTATGCCACAAAATCTCTCCTGATCTAGAACTAGCCTGCCTCTAGAACAAAAAGACTTTGGACAGATGAAAATAGGCCTTTGGGGAGATGGGCCTTATGACCCTCTCTAGCGTGGAGTGAGGCAATGCCCGTGGCTGGCCCTGGCTGGCCACAGAGCAGGGACAGGACGGGAGAAATGCAAAAGCATTGCATCTCCCTCCTCAACCAGGCCTAAATCGAGGCCAATGTCAGCCTGCAGCAGTCTGAGTTTCCAGGGAGAATGTGGGACTTGATGGTTGAAAGAAGCTGATGGCAGCTTTCTGAGCATGTGTGAGGTGGGGACTGGTGTGTGTGGATCAGGAAGTTACAGCAGGTCCCTCAGGGAGCGAGGGGCCACATCAGGCTTCAGAAAAGGATGGTGGTGGGGAATGGGGGGAGAAGGAGTAAGAAAGTCTGGTGACCTGGTCACCAGGTAAGATCTATGGACCTGGACCGCACACCTTAGGACATGGATGGGGACGGCCTTTGCTCTGTGATAATCCCTCTGGTCTCAAGCCCATGGAGGGAGGGTATAGCTCAGTAGTGTGTGTGCTTAGTATGCACAAGGTCCTGGGTTCAATCCCCAGTACCTCCATTAAAGTAAATAAAACCCAATCACCAAGCCCACACTGGTCCCGGCAGCCTGGAGTTCACCAGCCAAGGTGGAAAATGAAGGGCTTGGCATGAAGCTCTTCTGTTATGGGTTGAACCCCAATTTAATATGTTAAAGTCCTAACCCCGAGGACCTCAGAATTTGTCCGTATTTGGAGGCAGGGTCTTTAAAGGAGTAGTTAGGTGAAAATAAGGTCATTAGAGTGGGCTCTAATCCAATCTGACTGGTGCTCTTATAGGAAGAGGGGATTAGGACACCGCACACAGGGAAGACATGTGAAGACACAGGGAGGAGAGATGGCCATCTACAAGCCAAGGAGAGAGACCTTGGGAGAAATCAACCCTGGTTTACTAAGTGCCGACTCCGTGCCTGGAACTGTGTGGTGCACGGAAGATGCAACGTGAATAAAAGGACATGGTCCCTGCCAGGGAATGCACTGTTCTTAGAGTGCATGTTCAGATTGCCACGACAGCACAAAGGCCTCGACCACTTTGTTTTCTTCCCCCTCTTTACAGGGGATATGATTGTGATTATTGGTATTCTTTGGGGCCGCTTGCTCCTGAAGACTGTTGGAGATTATGTGGGGCCCAAAGTCACCCCTTGGCCTGCCACTCCTACTTGGTGGTGGGGCCTGCTGCCTTTTTACCCTCTTTGGCCTCAGCAAGCCTGCCTGGTGCCCTCCACTGTGCATTCGACCCCTTCTGGACAATCAGAGGTGGCAGCCAGGAGGCTCGCCCACTCTTTGGGACAACCCACTTTCTGAATGTTTTTCTCTGATCTCCTTTTAACAGATATAAACATCTCCTGCTCTACCCTGTCAGTAGCACACACCATTGAGAATCAAAATCTTCTCCATCAGCCCATCAGAAGAAGACTTAGTCCACCTTTACTTTCTCTAGTTGTATGGCCTAAACAATGCAGGAGTTCATTTTTCTAAAAAGGAAATTATTTCCCAAATTTTTGACATATTTTTTAAAATGACATTCCTCCTCACCTAAAAGTTCTGATATGTTTCTCTTCCCTCTGCAATATGCAATCCTGGGAGGAAGGACCAGGGCACATATGAATGGCACCCCCTGGAGTAAAGCAGTACCCAATGTGCACAACTGTCCATGGTGGCCCTGGCTCAGATAGCAATCTCTGCTTTACAAGCTGTCAAAGCTGGACTGTCACAGTGTGGGGACTGCAGTCACCAAGACAGGCAGAGATGTCTTCAGGGAGGGAGAGAGAGTAACTACCAGGCTCCTTCTGAAGCCAGAGCAGGGACCTGAAAACTCCTTGTTTCAGTCCTAAGGGAGGTATCCAGGTCTTGGCTGGCATCCCTTGGCCTTAAGTGAGAGGGTGACTTCAACAATCAAAAGGGACAGAGAGGCAGCCAAGTCATAAGGACTTGGCAGAGAGAAAATCGGGGCATGAAAGCAAGAAGATGGAGACCAGCAACCCACTAAAAGCTAAAATCAAGAGGGGCCTGCACAGGCTGGATGCATAACACACAGATTTTAACGTGATTCCTGAAGTCCTAGGTGAGCTATGGCCTGAGGGCATCCTTGTCTGGTTCACCATCCTCTTGGCTCTGTTCACATACCTCCAACAACAGGGACCTCACTACCTCAGCAGGAAGCCCATTTCCTGTTTGGGTAGATCAAGTTACTGAAATCTCTGATTTGTGTAATCCTAGTCTCTCAGGCCACACTAAGAAGGAGAGTGGGGCCGTGGCTATAGTAAAAGCTGGTGGCTAACATGGATTGGTCACCTACATTCAAGTATTATCCTCACTGCTTTCTCACAATGATCCCTTTTAATCCTTCCAATAACCCCCACGAGGAAGGAACACCACAGCCCCATTTTACAGATATGAAAATTCAGGTGCAAAAAAGTTATCAGTTGCCATAAGTCCCACAGCAAATAAGTGGTGGGTGGAGATGAAAGCAGAGATCTCGAGAACATGGGTCTCAGGCTCAGGGGCCCCATTGTGCTGTTGGGGAGCTCCAGCCCCCTCTTTGGCCGATGCCAGAGAGGTCAATACACATCTCCCTGGTGATGCCAGGAAATGCTCTGGAGTTGGCCACCCTGCTCCACTGCCCCAGGGCTTCCGCCCAGCTATCAGCTGGGGCGTGGGGTGGCAGTCCTGCCCTCAGTGAACCTTTGAGATTGGTTCCTGCCGTTGACCTGCATGTCCATGGGGTGCTGGTCTGCCCTACCACCACCCAGGACCTGCACTGTCCAGGCCTGCCTGCCTTCCTGTGGGAAACCCCACCACAGTGCTATCAACCTAAAGCCTGAGGCATGTATTGGAGTTCTCCAGAGAAATATAACCAATAGGATATATATATTGAGAGACATATATATGAGGGAGAAGGGGGAGAAAGAGGAAGAGAAGGAGAGAGAGGAAGAGAGATAGATCTTTTTATATAGATATGGGGGCTGGCAAGTCTGAAATCCACAGAGAAGGGAGGAAGGCTGGAGATCCAGGGAAGAGCTGAAGTTGCAGTCTTAAGTCCAAGGTGGTCTGGAGGCAGAATTCCATCCCCTCCGGGGGCCCTCAGTTTCTTTCTCTTTAGGCCTTCAATTGATTGGATAAGGCCCACTCAAATCATGGAGGATAATTTGCTTTACCCATAGTCCACTGATTTAAATGTTAATCACATCTTTAAAAATATTTATCTTCACAGCAGCATCTAGACTGGTGTTTGACCAAACAGCTGGGCGCCCTGGCCCTGCCAACCTGACACACAAAATTAACCATCGCAGGGCAGTTTCGGCTTCTAGAGGATTCCCATGCTGTCCTGCCTGCTTTCTCCCCAGGCTTGACCTTCAGTGGACACACATCCCCTTGGTCTTCTCTTTCTAGGCCAACACTTTCACCCAGGCCTTGCTATTTACACAGCCTGGGGACCAAAGTCCCCAGGGGCCTGGTCACTCTGTCAATGCTCCTTTTAAGTTAAGGTGCCATCTTTGGTCAGCTTCCTCCAAAGCAGACCCCAAGGCCAGGATCTGCAGGCTAACAAAGTTCTCCAGGAGGATAGAGAAGGGAGTCAGGGAAGCAGGACAGGTAAGTCCAGCAAAGATGGGATTTCCGATGTCCCAGCCTCAGCCGATTCCTGCAGAAGGCTCAGGGGTGTGAGTTACACCTCACAGCTTGTCCTTGAGGGAGCTGGGCTTTCGCTCTGCTGCACAAAACATCATTGGCTACAAGCTGCTCTGGGGCTGGAGCTGGTGAGGAGGTGGGGCATAAACTCCCAGGCACTTCAGCTCTTCATCATGTGGCTGACGAAGGAGTCTGCAGGTGCTGGGGGCTGGAATATCAGCTCCTGTAAGAGGATGGGAGGGGATCGGGGTGGGGACTCAACAGCGTCTACTGCAGCGCCCACTACAGTGCCCACCTGAACACAGTGCCCCAGGGTGGTGTCACCACACAGCTCTGGGAGACTAGCAGGAGGCTGGAGCTCCTTGAAGGCAGGAGCTGTTTCTTTACCATGGCACTGCCCGATCTGTGCCCTGTTTGCCAGCAACATTTGCGAAATTAACAAAGGAAGGAACAAAAGTGATATCAATCAGGCATCTGCAGAGAAAACAGAAGCCATTCTGATATTTTAAGTGGAAAGAAATTTTAAAGAATTTAATATAGAGAATTAGGCAATTACAAAACTGTTGGAAGGGCTGGAGAAGCAGTTGGAAGCTGACTGGTACGAATGACTCAGAATGCGGCAGAGCTGGGCTGCCAGAGGAGCTACACTTCCATCACTGTCTGGAAGGTAGGAAGTTAAGAGGTAGCCCATGGAACTGCTGTCTTCAAGGACACACTGCTTGAGTTGTGGAATCAAAAAGTCACCACCATCAACAATGAAAAAATGCCCATAGATCCTCAGGCAGCTGAGGACTGCACATTGGAACATCTTGGTGGAAAAGTACCCCATCTCCACAGCACTGCTCAGAGGCAAGTGGAAGATGGCCTCTGCCTCATTTCCATCTAGAAAATTGCTTCTATCCAGAGTACAAGCTGCAAGGGAGTCGGGATAAAGTCATTTTGGCTTTCCAGCTTGTGCAGTAGCACCTGACATTTCATGACTTTTGTTAGTACCCCTGCTACCAAATTGTTGGTTTATGAGAAGCTTGTGGTCCACAAGGAAGTCCCTCTTTTTTTCCTCCAAAACTTGCCCTAGAGCACACTGTGTGAGGATGTTTATATGCAATAATTCAAAGACTTTTGTTGCCGTCTCTGGAAGAGAGATGCCAGGATTTGCCATGGGAATAATGAAAATAAGCATACATATGCACAGTATTTTGGCAGCTTCTTATCTCTAGAAGGGTGTAGTTTTTCATTTCATTAGATATTGCCCATATCTTCTGTGTTAGGAGCTGAGAATGTGGAGATGAATAAAACACGGTTCCTTCCCTCACTGGGCTCACAGTCATGTGGGGGAAATAGATGAGCTGAGACTTACAACAGACTTTGATAAGTGCTGGCTGGTTGGTTTTATGGACATTTGGATTATTTAAACAGGACACAGGACAATGGAAAACTATTACTAAGAGGCAGTGTAATACAGCGGTAAAGAATTTGGACTCTGGGTTCTCATCCTGGTTTAGCCACTGACTACCTGTGACTTGGGGCAAATTACTTAACCTCCCCATACCTCGATTTCCGTATCTGTTGAATGACAGAAGAGCCGCTGGAGCAGGAGGACAGCAGTGATGATTAATCATTAAGTGCTTAGAACAGTGTTTGGTACAATATACCCACTCAGTTAACTGTTAGCAAATTCACACTCTGTGAACAAATCTGAAAAACGCAAATCCTAAAACATTTTAAACGTTAATCAATTAGCGCATCATTCCAAGCTAGCTACGGAGTGGATTGCAGACTGTGCTTGTCCCAGTTGCCACACGGTGGCGCCCTGCAGCTGGCTCAGTTGAAACACTACTATTACGCCAGTTGTGAATCTTGCCAGCGCCTCAGGAGGGTTGCTTCCGTGAGATGTGCCCACTGCCAGGTGCTGCCTACGTAGGAGGGCGCACGAGGAAGGAGGGCCAGGCTTGACAGGAGGGGCTTGGGTCAGGGATCTGGCAGTGACAGAGAACAGAATTGTACTCCAAGCAGGCCAATGGAAAGGTGCTTACTTCAAGACTCTTCTGCCAGGGAGGGGCAGAAGCCCTCTGAGGAAGTCTCAGGTTCTCTCTCTCTGGAGCCCCATGGCCTTTTCTCTGCTGGCCTCTCTCTCCATCTGCTCCATTCTCCTCTCAGCTTCTCTGCTCCCTCATCGCCTGGACTGACACAGCACAGACTCCACTGGGCCCACTGCAGACCTCAGCTCAGTTTCGCTTCAGTGCTCGGGAGAGACTCAGGTTGCACCAGGGATTAGCCCCAGCAGGCCAGTGGCCATGCTTGATATAATCAATGGGTCGTCAGTGGGAGGAGAGAATGCAGGAGATGCAAACATAGCCACTCAGGCCTGTCTCATCTTTTATCTGAAGGAAGAGGTCATAGAGGAAATGTCTGGGTCACAAGGTTTTAGGAAGGAGGTGACATCTGCCTAGAATCTTAAAGATACTTAAGAGAGAAGAGTATTGCAGGCAGAGGAACTATAGGTGCACACAGAGGCAGGGAGTGAGTGGTGAGAGTCTGGGCCTTGGGGAAATGAAGACCCAGATGGCGGGAGTGTCAGGGGAGACATACAGATGGGGACACAGGTCAGGTCACAGGGGGAGCTTGTATGCCTCTGAGGAACCTGGGCTTTTATCCTGAAAGTAGTAGAAACTCACTTTACTGAGGTCCTACAGGTATGAGAGGGGCTCTAACTGAAAGGGAAGCTCAGAGGTGCGGAGGGCAAAGCTGGGAAGGGACTGACACTGCCATGGGCACAAGTGGCACAGCTTGCCTGGATGCAAGAACCCTGGGGAAGGTCCTGAGCCTGCCCGATCCACCTCAGTCTCCATGGGACTTACCCGAAGGAGGCAAGGATAGCAGAGGTCCCAGTCCCAGGTAGGGGCGGAAGTGAGATTTAGGCTTGCAGATTGGCTGCCTCACTGGTATCCCCACTACCTAACTGCTGGTTTTCTTACAGGTGCGGGTGCTCAGCATGCAGGTTGAGAGACTGAGAGGAGCCAGGATTGGGAAAAGTTCTCTCCCCAGTTCTCGTTAGGCTACTGCATCTCTGATCCCTCTACTCACCCTAAACCACAAGGTAGGCTTTTCCCGCTCTGGCCGCAGTGCGCCTGTACTACCAGAGAACTCCCGCCAGAGGGCGCTGCTGGACAGCGCGAGGAGCCGCGCTCCGGAGGGTGGAGAGGTCAGGACTGTTAACAAGAGGACCCAGGATGCATGGAAAGATCAGAAGGATGAGGACTTGGTGTGGGAGTCTGGGATATCTTCAGTAACTCCTGTGTCCTTCCAGAGCCCTGACGATGTACGGCCAGGTCTTCGGGGTACGTGGGCTTTAGCCTTCCCAGCTTCAGGTCTGGAACCCTGTGGCAAGGGGGATGGCCCTGCAGCTTTGTGCGAGCTCCAGCAGAGACGCCAGGGGCGCTAGTCTGGCTTCCTCCGCTACCCATCTAGGCGTAGTTGGTTCCTCGAAGTCTCTGTACACTGTTCCCCCGCTGTCTAGACCCGGAGGTCCGAGTCATGGGGCCTCGGGGGCAGGGACCGTGCAGAGGAGGCCTCCCACTCTCCCTCCCATCTTGGCCTGCATGGCCCACCACCCAGCGCTCTTCCTCTGCGCCTCGCGCCCTTATCCTCCCGGTTTCTCCGTGAGGGGCTCTGCCCTCCTACCCCCGCCCTGCCTATGAGCTCATCCTCTCCCCTCGACTTCTGCTCCCAGGAAAGGGGTGCCGATCCTCGAACTCGACAGGGCAGGTCAGACCAAAGGTCTGACTGACGTCTAGGGCTGGGTGTCGATATTCGCCCTGGATTCAGTAACCTCACAATTCTGAACTAGGAAGGCAGGAAGACAGCGCGAAGGGAACCTTCCGGAGCCGGGAAAAGATATTCTAACAGCACCCGACCTTTTCCTGGGCACTTGTTTGGAACTTCCATGTTTTTCTATGGGTTCAGGCTGAACGCTCAGTTTCTCCTAGACTTTTGGGGGTTCAGAGAGGGAACACCCACATACACACACAGGACCTGAGGGATGCTCACCAGGGCGGTGGGCATGACACAGGCGTTGGTGCCCGATCCCCAGGCTTGCACCACCAAGCTGAGTTCCCGGAGGGGCTCACACGCTCCCTGTCTCCTCAGGTCCTGAGGCAGGGGAGGTGAGGCCCCAGATAGGCCAGCCCTGGCACCAGCCCTGGCATCCTAGAGGCCTGGAAGTCATGCCTAAAGCCAGAGCATCTCTTACCCTTCTCCCAGAGAGCTAGGGGAAGAATCGTCATGCTGGGGAGACCAGCCCTTGAGGGCAACATGTGGCACACTCTGGGTGCAGGACAGGGGTGGAGCACCCTACTGTGCTTCTTCCCTTAAAACTGGACCACCTTTTTCACACCCTCAACTCAGGAGAGGCTTGAACCAACTGGTCCCTGGAGGAGAGAGGAAGGGGAAATTCAGGCTGCAAGAGTACAGCAGGGAGGGTGGAGGAGTGGAGGAGGTATGCTTCCGGCTGTTCCCTCTACCCAAATTCCTGAAGCTGTGGCTACTGCCGCCTCAAAATCTGCCCAGCTGGCAAGCAACAGGATTTGGGCAGGCCCTCAGGTGAGGGTGTGCAGGCTGGGACAGAGTTGGCAAGAATTATACTAGGCCTGCACTCGTGAGCAGTCCCTCCAGACGGGGTGAGACCCAGAAAAGCCCCGTGTGGACCTGCAGCATCCTGTGACTCCACTGTGGCCTCCAAAAAGGGCAGCTGAGAGAGGGAGTGGAGAGGACGGGAGGAGGCCGTCGGCGCCCGGGTTTGGCGGGCGCCTCAATGGGCGGCAGGGGCCAGAGCAGCAGCCTAATGGATTCAGGCTTGCCGGGCAGAGGCGCACCCGCCCGCCAGCCCCAGCTCTCAATAGCGGACAATGGAGTCCCGGGGTGACCTGAACAAAGAATTTGGAAGTAGTTAAACTGCAGAACACGTTCTGGGCCTGGGTGCCTCCTTTCAAAAAGAGTGCAGGGAGAAGAAAAGAAAGCACTGGGGGGTGGAGGGGGTGAGAAAATGCCCAGGGGAAAAGTTGGTAGGTCGCCCTAGTCGCCGCCAGCTACCAGACGCCAGGAATTCAATAGGAAATGGGGGGAGGGGAGAGTGGCCCAGGTCTGCCTGACCGTGGGGAGAGGCTGAGAAAGTTCTCCTTGAGATGGCTAGGGTTCCCCAGCAGGGCCGAGCCTTTGCCCAGGGCAGGGACCCCTGCCCCAGGCTTCCACTCTGGGCCAGGTTCAGGAGCTGGGCTGCCGGAAGAAGCTAGGAGAAGCTTCTCTTGGGCTTTATGCTAGAATGGGGGCCCAAAGGTGGGGAGGAGGAGGGAGTGTCTGGGCCCTGCCCTAGTTCTCCACTGAAAATTATAAATGCACTCTCTCTCTCTGGGTCCTTGTGTCTTAGTCCTCTGCCTCACTGGGTCTCTCTGAGGCTCCTCTAGCAGGATCTTTTTGGGCAGGTGTCCCTCTCTGATCCTTTCTTCACAGATTTTTTTGGTTTTTTTTTTCTTTCTTTGCCCATTTTAAGAAGGCTGGGTGCCCTCCCTACCCAGCTCACCCCACCCCATACAACCAGCAATCGAGATTCTTCTAATGAGAATACTCTTTTTTTTTTCTTTTAATGTCAAGCCTCTAAGTGTAGAAATTAAGGCCAATTATTTTTTAGCTCATTTTTTTTAACTTTCTCATTTTCCCACAATGAACTGTCACAAAATGGAAGAAAGGGAAGTTACTTAGGAAAGCAGTTACACTGATGTCAAACTAATTTAGAAGAGGAAAACTGGAGAGGTTATAGAGACCAAAAGAATAAATACAATGACAGGAAAAAATAGTCGGGAAATGCGTTGAGGGTGGTGCGGTGGGAAGACAAATCCTTTCCCTCTTCTAGCATGTTCCTCAAGTTGTTTAGGAAAGAGAAAAGTAGGAAAGAAGAAAGGAGCTGTGGCGGCCACTGCTTTTGGGAGGCAATGCTTCCAGAATCGGAGAGAGCGCGCCCCAGCCAGGCGTATCCCTCCTATGGGAGGCGCTCGGTTTGCAAAGGGTTAACGGCGTTGCTCATGAACTTGGCCTGTCTGTCTGGCTCGTGATGGATGGTGAAACCCGCTGACAAGTTCAGCCGGAGGGACCTCCCCTGCTGTGGTGGCGGGAGAAACACACATGCAGAGGGGACCCGGGGCAAGCGGTCAGCGCGCGCGGGCAAGACAGTGGTTCGGCGGCATGGCAGGGCTACCGACAAGGCGCGCTACTCTGCATACCCTCTCGGCTCCCGCCTCTCCTTGACCGCTCGCCTCCTTCCCTGGAGATTTCTGACATCAGTGTGGAGCACCAAAGTTTCCCGGGGCTCCGCGCTGGGTGCCCCAGAACCCCCTGCCGGTCTCTGTGAGCAATGCTGGTTGAGGGGAGCCAGGCGTAGGGAGCCAGCCTAGACTCAGGAGGCCGAGTTCAGCATTTGGACAGCGGCCCTGGGGCGCCGTCGGCCAAGGGCGAGGAGTTTGCAGGTGCACAGCCCAGGGCGAAGAAGGCGGGGGTGGGGGGTGGGGGGTGCGCTGGGCGTTGGAGAAGCAGGATCCAGACTGGAGGACACCCCCAGCTCCGCACGGGACACGTTTCCCCGAGCTAAAATATCCTTCCCGAGCTCACTGGGGGCTCTGAGACCGTTCAATACAGCGTGCATACCCTCAGGAAAAGGCAGAACGTCCTCTTTCAGCCCAGACAGTAGACGCCCCCATCCTCTCAGTTCTCCATTCTCCCCAAAGCATTCTCCCCGGATCCCTGAGCTCAGAGCTGCCAGCGAGGCTTCCAACCCACTGCTCCCAGGTTGTTGGTGTCTCTGGACAAGCCTGGCGGCGCGGAGGGAATGAAGGGCTCGAATGGCGCCGCGACTCCCCGGGAAAAGCTGGAGCCAAGCGGGGCGGGGGAAGGAAGCGCTGGGGCGCGGGGCTGAGCGCCCCTCGCAGCTTGCCTCCGCCCCCTCCATTCCGCACTGGTCGGGATGAGGGGAGGGGGGGCGGGGGGAGCCGCGCTGACGTCACTGCGGGCCGTGCCCGCCCGAGAAGGCGGCGCTGAGAGCCGCTCAGAGCCCAGAGAAGCCGCGCACCGCCAGTAGCCCCCGAACCGCCGCTGCCGTGCCCGCCTCCCGCGGCTCTCGGCCATGCGTCCGCCGGGGCAGGGGCGCCTGGAGAGCGGCCGGAGCTGGGCCTGAGCCCGGGGACGCGCCGGATCAGTGGCCGCGGAGCCGCTGTCCCCGCAGCCGCCCCACCCCCGCCGCTGCCTTGCGGGCCCCCGGCCCCCTTACCGGTCCGTAAGTGCCGCTGCCTGCTGTGTCTCAGTGAGGCTGGGGATGGGGGGCTAGGGCACTAGGGCGGTAGCCTCTCCTAGGGCAGCATCAGGGAGCTGGTGTGGACTGGGAGAGGGGGCTGGGACATCCCTGCTCAGCCCCCTTGGGCAGCACGGGCGGCTCTGGGCTTCCCGTTGTGGCCGGGCGGGGTGAGGGGTGCGCTGTGACTGCAGGTGGAAGGCAGGCTCAACCTCTGGGGCCTGACCCATCATCACCAACAAATCAAGGCCAAGGTCAAGGGTCGTGGGGCAGTGGGAAGTACCCAGGGATGAGGACTTTGGGTGTGCAGAGAGGGGAGGGGTGCGAGGACCATGGAAGTTGTGGAATGGCAGACAGGTTTAGCAAAAAGGAAAGAATGTTTCCGAAGTGAGGTTTCCTGGAGTCCCTCGACCTCCCCTGACCTCCCCTCTGCCCCCTCTCCTTTCTTCTTATCCCCTCCCCCACAAAAAATAACCCAGAAAGTGGCTTCCTAAAAAAAAAAATTTAAGAAATAATGCAACACGTTACAGCACCCACTCTAGACAAGATTTATGGCTCGCTTTCCCCCTCTGTAATGGGAAGTTGTTGGGAAATCCTTTCTGCTCTGTTCCCCCCTCCATGTCCCAAAACAGGCCTCTTGGATCTGTTTGAGGGTGTCTCTGCAGCCTCCTCCAGACCAGACACCAGTGAGCTAGGAAAGAATGAAAATGGCAATGGAGGTTGATGCTGTGGTGCGGGGCTTCTCTGGGAGAAGCCTGGGGAGGGGTGTCTGGGCTGGCCCCCAGCAGTAGCTGGGAGTGGCTCCAGGTCAGATCATGGGAGCAGTGCATGCATCCAGAAATACACTGTCGATTATTTGTGACTGGAGAGAAATAGAGATGCTGGGGCTGAAAAGGAGCCCCTTTTTTGAGCACCCCATATGCTGCAGAATGTGGTTTCTTCAGCTATATGGAAGGAGAGAATGGAATTTGAGGGTCTGGCTTTCAACCAAGGAACAGAGGCCAGAAGGTAGGATAGGTGGGCACTGAGGTGGGGGTACCATGTAAAGTTCCACCACAGGAGTCTCTATCAGCAATGCCAGCTGCTTGGGACCCCAAGGGAGGGGTGCTGCCGTGCCCACGCCTTTTCTGGAGGGGTGTTTCCCCGGTCCTGACCAGCCTGTCTTTCCAGAGCCCACACCTGGATGCCTAAGCCTTAGCTTATGAGGAAAGGGAGGCTGGATGTGGGAGCCATGGAGAGCACTACAGCCCGGCTGACCGCATGTACACGAAAGTGGATGTGGAGGCCCTGGGGACCCTGGGCGCAGGAAGCTGTGTCTATCTGAGCTAGTCCAGTGCTGGACTTCCAGACTCCAGACAATAGGAAAATCAGCTTAATCCAAGCTTGCCCCTGTGGAAGGAGCAAGGGAGGGAGGGGGTAGTGGGGAAAGGGCATGCTGGACTTGGCCTAGGTTGTGGCCAGAGATACTGTCTCCTAATTAAGGCCCAGAGGGGCTCAGGAAAGGAGCACTAGTTCCAGGCTGAATGTCAGGTCCCATAGCTGCATCTGCCTGGGCTGGAGTTTGGGGAGCTCCATCCATTTCAGGCTCCTAGCCTCCAGACGAAGGCAAGTCTGGTGGCAGAATACTGGGTCCCTGCATAGGGCTGTTGGCTAGGGTCAGAAATGTCCACTCTCCTTCCATTTAACCTGTTAATTCAATGTGTGCTGAAGTGGGGGGGGGGGCACACTCCTGCAAGTTGTTAGGGCCCTTCCACTGAGTTGTGTAACCACTAAGAGGAGACAGGAACTTGGCCCAAATCCATCTCAGACAGAGCCCAAACAACTGATGGTGCCAATTGGTATGAGGACCCTTGTGTACATGTGTGCATGCACGGGCAAGGTATCTGCCACCTGCCTTAGGCTGGCTGCTAGATGGGTGTTTGGGCCAAGTGTGGGAGGATGGATTTTCAGGTTGTGTGAATCTGAAGGTGTACAGGGTACATGTGTGGCTACAGCAGAAATGGGCATTTTTGTAGATACAGGTGTGTAAGGGGAGGGTGCAGGAGCTTCTCTGTCCTTCGGTAGAGATTCAGGTATGAAAAATCAAGTCTCTGGCCCTCAGTGGAGATGCCAAGGAGAGAAGCCTCCTCTTGAGGAGCCACCTGCCAATGGGGTTCTCTCTTCAGTTGTTCTTTTCTTCTGGTAGCTACTGGCACCCCTGCAACTTGGTTTGGGACTGTGGGGAGGAGGCTGAGGAAGTCTGGGGCAAAGGGAGTGGTGGCACAAGAGGCCCGGCAGGCGGCTCTCAGCACCATGGCCAGAGCCCAGCCACCACCACTCAGCACCCAGCACTCAGTCAGACCAAGTGCATGCTTTCCTGTAACCTTAGGGCCTGTGCTGGAGCCCATGGGCCAAGGCCAGGAGCTTGGCATGAGACAAAGCACATAGAACCCAGACCCAGTTCAATGTGCGCAGACGAGAGAGTGCTCAGGGCCAGGGCTGATTGAGTTCTCCCCACTTAGGCTTAGAATCAGCCTGCTCTCAGCCGGCAGTGCCAGGCCTACCCAGTGCACCTCCACCCGGCATCACATGAATCATTTCCTGGGCCCGAGTCTAAGCTGTGCATGGAGGCCAGCCACCGGTCCAAGGAGACTACAGTCAGCCCTGACCCACCAGGGCAGCCTCCTCCCCAAAGCCTATGTCCTCAAGGTCTGATTTTCCTATGACCTCCTTCCTGGGAGTAGTGCTACGATGGCCAGGTGCTGGAGGTGGAGGTGGAGGGGTTACTCATGCTGGGACAGTCCCACTCAAGCAGGGCGTGGGATTCTTGCTGGCTGACCTCACCTGCTCCCCACCAAGGGACTCAGTTTCCCAAAAAGGGTAGCAGAAATGTGGCCCTGATCACAGTGGTCTCTCGCATCTGAACTCAATCCAAATAAGGCTTTTAATTCCTTCTCCCAGAGCCCCCACCCGCCCTCAGCTTGCCAGTCAGGCCTCCGGCGCCGCTGTGTTACCGTGAGCCTTGCTGAGGAGCCATTTTGTGCAGCATCCTGCTTAAATCACACTCCGAGGGGCTCCTTCTTCTCTCTCTCTTCCCCCACGCTCCCTCTCTCCCCTTCCTCTCTCTCAGGTGAACCGTGCTTCTCCACCCCTTCCTGCCTCCGCAGCTCCACCCTTCCCACCCGGGGTGGCCCAGAAGGACTAGGGCTCTGGAGGCCACCCACACACACACACCAAGAAGGGGAGACAGTGCAGGTTCTTGGAGATGCAGGAGGAGGGGAAGCAAGGGGCGCCTCCCAATTATGGTAATCCTTTGGAATTAACTGTCTCAGGCCCAAATTCGGGTGGTTCCTTCCTGCTGTCAGCCTCTCTTTCTCCACCGTTCACCTTCTGAAAAAGGGATGTGTATGCAAAATGGGACTTGGAGGGGATCTGCATATGTCAGGCCTTGTCTGCCATAAGCTGACTGGGATGGGAGTGGGATGCAGGTTGCCTTGGATTTAGGGTCAGGGTGAAAATAGAACAAACCTCAGACAAGCAGTGGGGCAACAGGCACCTGAGAAAATTGAGAACTTAACAAAATGGAGACGTGTCATTCTTAGGAGAGAATAGGAGAGAAAGGGATATTTAGAAAAATCATGAAATCCTTTCCAAGCCACCCTCTTTCGCTCTCTTCCTTGGAATGCATCCTTTGGAAGTTTGCCTGGCTGAGAGTGCCTTAGCGCCCGAGGGTCCACTAACATGAACACTGATGGGTATCTCTGCCCTACCTCACAGGTCCTCTGCTCAGCAGCGGCAAAGTCTCTGGGCGGAGAAAACCAGTGTGTTGACTGCTGAAAGCCGGGAATCCACCTGCCTGTTCCACTGCCGAATCTCTCACTAGCTCTTGCACTAAATTTTTCTGGGGGCATCTGGAAGCAAAGATATCACATTTTTCATATTTAATCTTTTGCCTCCCAGAGATGGCTGGTGTGGAAAGGTGAATCCCAGAACCTAAGGCTGGAGAGTAGCCATAGCATCAAAGAGGAAAGGGGTGATGGCTAGGGTGAGCTAGAAGAGGCACACATGGGTCACTCACATCTGGAAGGCTGCAATGGGGCCTCCAGGTCCGCTGTCAGGCTTAGGTGGCCGTGATTCTGGGAGATCCTGGGTGGCAACCTCTTCCCCCTGTTGAGCCACTTGCAGTGAGCAGCCCAGGTGTGAGCTGAGAGCCCCAGAAGGAGGGCTGAGGCAAGGCTTTGTGCTTTTATTTTTCCGTGGAACATGAATTTAACCGGCATCCCTGTTCTGGCCTAGAGGCCAGGCACAATCGGTTGTACCTTCTTAGACTTGCTGAGAGAAGAGGGACCCAGCAACCTGGTACTGAGTGCCAGGGCCTGGCCCGAGTATAGCATAACTCGGAAGCCTCTGCGTACCTGGAAGGCACTAATGGGTGGGACACCGACTCACGCGCACCAGGACATTTAATTCTTCCCTCCCTTCTCACTCTGTCTCAGTAGATGGGCTGAATCTACAGCAAGGTGCTGGGTGTGTGGAGACGGAAGGGGAAGTTAAAGGTGAAAAAGCTTCTACTCTCGGTTCTGGGCCTCCCAAGTGCGCACTTGGCTGCCCTGTAGAGGCCTTTTACCACGCCCCACCATGCGCATCCTCAAACCTTGTCATCGTAGCTCCCTAACTCTGATGGTCCACGGTGGCTGCCAGCCTCCTTGTCGGTTAGGGGAAGGCAGAGGAGTTGGGGGAAAGGCCAGACGGTGCGCACCCAGGCGGGCAGCCTTAATGCTTTTGAGAGCAGAGGAGGCGCTCCCTGCCCTCCCGCAGGGGAAGCTGTGAATGCCGAGGCCATTGTAAGGCTGGGTGGTGCGGAGCGCGGGAAGGGGGCTGGGATTTGAATGAGAGCCTGTGATTGGCGGATCCCTGGACTTACGTCACTTCCCCGCGGGGCGATTAGCCTGCGAGAGAAGGGCTGGCAGTCCAGTGCGCTGGGGGCGGCCGGGGCGCCCGAGGCTGCCGAAGCGCACCGCGCGGGTGCCCTCAGTGCGCCCCGGGACGCCGTCGGAGCGGGCAGCCAGCGCTGGTGCCCGGACGCACAGAATGGGGAACCGGGGAAGAATGCGCTAGGAGGGCGAAGGAAGGAGGGATGGAGGGAACTGGGCGGGGGCTGCCGGCCTTGGTTGTAGGAGTCAGTGTGTCTGTGTGTCTGTCTGTCCTCTTTGGCCCTCCGCGTGCGCCCGGGGTTCCGACAGCGGCTCCCGCTCCAGTTTCCGTGCCTAGTGGGCAGCGGCACGTGGGGCCAACGGCGCGGCAGCGGCGGTGGCGAAGGGAGGCCCGTTTCTCTCTTTGGTTATCTAGCTGTATGAGTGCCACAGAGCCGTCATAAAGCTAGATAACCGAAAGTAGAAATGACTCTCACAACTTCTACGTGCGAGCGCCCGCCCCGCCGGCCGCCCCGGCCCGCACGAGCCAGAGGAACCCAGAGGAGCCCAGTGCCAGCCCAGAGGACTCCAGCCCAGCGGAGCGGCCGCGCCCAGACCAGGTACCTGACCTCGGCTCTCTCTCTGGGGACACTTTCCCTACTCTGGAGGAACTTGCCAGCTTTCCCCCTACTCCTCTTTCTCCGCCCCCACCCCATTCCCCAGCGCCGAAGCAGGAACCCCAAAGTGGAGCGGGCCGAGGGAAGGGAGGGGGTTGGGGTTGCAGAGGGGTCGCTGGCGGGGAAGGCGCCAGCCTTCGCCTTCACCCCATAAATCAGGCTGGAACAATCCTCTCCCGGAGCTGTGGACGGGGATTTTGGGATGCAAATGTGGTGGGAGAGAGACAGCGGCCGGTAGGGGGTGGGAGTAGTGGGGAGTGAAAGGGTGGGCAGGGGGCTGCCCCGCCGCTAACAATGCGGCCTTTATCGAATTATTCGACGAGTCAGCCCCTGAGCATCATTAGCATACGGCTTGGGGGTTGCCGGAGCCTCGCCCCTCGGTGAGGTCAAGTTCTTGATAATTTGATCACTTTTCACGGGCTCTGGCAGCTGCCTTTGTGTGCAGTTGGGGGGTCTGTGTGCAGAGTGAAGCGGAGCAGAACTGGCGAGGAGTGTGCTCAATGGCTAGGGGCCTGGGCGGGGGCCTCCCTCCCCGACGGCCCGGCCCTGCCCTGCATACAAACCAAGCACCAGCGAGCGGGCGGGAGGGACCAAGCTCAACCCCTCGCCACCTCTGCACCAGCCCTGGCTCGGCCATTCCCACTCATGCCTCCCCAACTTCCTGGAGTGGTTAGGGTGAATGCAGGCTCCCGGAGCATTCCCCCTACTCTCCCGCATCCCACCCCCTACTCCCTGCCTGCCCCGTCGCAACATAAGATGTATTACAACGTCTAGCAAATAAAAAAGCAATTGAGGGAAATCTGCATTCTGTTCCCATGGCAACCCAATGCAGCACACCCGGCCAGTCTCCTGGCCCATCTTAGCTGGGTGTGGGGAGTGGGATGAGCCCCTGCTCACTGCATGGGCATCTGGGTCCCCCACAGTACATAGCACTGGGGTCCCTCTTGAGGTCTTATCTGCCTCCAGGTCACTTTCCTCCCTCATGCCTCAACTTGTCTTGAAGCTCAGGGCTCCCTGGAAGCTTGGGGGAACCGCCTGCGCTCCTGGGGATCAGTGGCTGTAGACCCAGCCCTGGACCCTGCCAAGCCTCAGGAAAGAAAGGATCCAGTGTGGGTTCAGACCCCCGATGGTTGGGGGGCTTTCTAGAAAGGTAGGTGTGTGAGTGCCATGACAGGTAGGCTGGGATGGACTTAAGCCACCACTCTGACATAACTCTCCATCCCATTTCCCTTTCATACATGAGGAAACAAATCTGGAGGCCTAAAGTGACTCCTCCAGGGTCTCACAGCTCAGACATACAGAGCTGGGCCCAGATCTTATTCCCCTCTTTGCCCATTTCATTCTCCAGAGCCTCTCCTTCAGTTATTTATACGGTCCATCTTTCCCAGCCCCTACCCAGGACCTACCCAGTTCCCTTTTAATAACAGAAATCTTTTTCCATTGTCATTCCTCTAAGCCTTTTATTCTAGCCTTTGCTTAATTTTTTTTTTTGAAAATAGGTTACATGTGTAAAAAGCAAAAATTCAAACAGTACAAAAGGGAAATCCGTTGGCCCTGGGGAGAGGAACTGTGAGGCTGAGGTGGATGGTGGAGGGAGACTTTTCACTGTATCACCTTTTGAATTTTGAACCATGTGAATGTGTTAGCTATTGAAAATAAAATTAAAATGAGAAGAAAACAAAAGACCAGGCAGGGAAGTCCAGTTGCCCTCCCTCTGTCCCAGTTCTCTTCCCTAGAGATAACCACCAGGTAGAAGTTTTCATGGATCCTGTGTGACACCACTCTCCCCCATTTTCAAAGGCCAGTTTCCCTTTTTCCTGGCAAGGGGCAGGCAAAGAGTGACTATCTTGTTTCAGGATCCAGTAGTCCATAGGCAGCATCCCCTGGGCAGCCCCTCCCTTCTCAGAGCACCTGGGAGCCTATGCGCTGATCGTGACCCCATTTCGGATGAAACCAGAGCAGCGCTCCCTGCCTCCTTTCCCAGCCAACTGGCCCTGGGTCTGGGGCTTCCATCTTCCCTTCCCATCATCCTTATCCTTTGATATTTTGGAAGAACTAGTCTTTCCGGTAGCCCGGTGGCTTTTTTGCCTCACCACTGTATCTATACAATTCAAATGAGGTTTTTTTAATTAAAAAATTTTAAACACCAGTGTCCCAAACCTTCTGCGCAGTCCTAAAATCGGAGTCGTGGGGAGGAGGAGTCGGAGCTGGGGGGAGAATGTGGTTTTCTTTCCGCTTTCTACGAAAAATTCGTTGATGCAAACCTCCAAGACAGGCACAGGATCTCGGCGGGGCTTCAGTAGGCAGAGAGCGCTGGAATCCTGATTTCACAGACCCTGCCCCACACCCACCAAAATCGGCCCTCGGATAGAGGCAAACCTGCAGGATTTGGGCCTCCGGATTTGGGCCTTCAGGTATGAGTGCCCACCCCTAGCAAAGCTATGTTCAAATCCCTCTGGACACTTGAAGCCTGAGTCTCAGACTCAAAATCGGTGCCTCACTCCATCAAACCTCATCTGGCTTTGCCGGGGCCTGGAGGAGCCGGCTGGGCCTTGGACCTTCTCAGTTCTTCCTCCCATGCCCCAGGGAGGCCTTTCCCCAAGCCTCCTCTGGCCACTAGTCTCCCCATATTTGAGCTTCATTTTTGCCGCAAGTTTCTGCTACCCTCACCCCACTCAAAAAGGCTTTAGGGAGCCTGAGAACGCAATTGAAGCTACAGTTTGGAAGCCCGGGTTGATTGGGATCTCAAAGATGCTCTTCACCTAAACCACTTTCATTTGACAATTAGAAATAGCGAGCTCGATAAGGCCCGGTGGCTCGCCAAAGGTCACACAGCAAGCCACTGCTGGAGCATGGATAAGGGCAGCCACCGTCGTGAGTTAGGCATCAAGAGCTTCCTTCTCACTTGTCCACGAACTCCCAACCATGAACAACTGTGGGACACGGAGGGCCTCTGCCCCGGCGAATGAAAAGCTGGTATCACTGGGCGCCGCCGAAAATCAGGCTGCAGCGCGGGGAGAGCCTGATCTAGATTGGTCAGGGAGCTCTCCGGCCGCGGGCCGACCTCCCGGGAAATGGGACCAGACCGCGGAGGGAGCGAGGCCAGAAGGCCTCCCAGGGCCAAGCCGCGACGCTGAAAAGCATGAAGGGTCGGAATTAGGCGCTCATTTAGCGAGCGTTACTAATCCGAAGTTACAGCGCTAATTCCCTGATCCGGCCGCTCCCACACGCAGCGCCGGGATTAGAGGCGCGGCCGCCGCCCCGCCCTCACACCCCCAAACGTGTTTGCCCCGCGCCCTCGGGTCTGCGGGCTGAGTACTAATCCGCCCGCGCTCGGCGGCCCTGAACATGCAGCGCGCCGGGCGGGCCCAGTCAGCTGGGGTGTGCTGGCCTGTAAGACTAGATCGGAGAGATGCAGGGAGGGGTCAGCCCCGACACCCGGGACAGTTCCTGCGGGATTTGTGCGCCCTCCAGGACCCAGGTGACGAGGCTCGGTCAAGAAAACTGCCCGGATTTCTCCAACCCTGGTATGCTCACCCACAGCCAGCGGCCCCATAGAGGCCGCGGCGCCATTTTAATACTCTTCATCTCCCTCTTGGCATCTCCCTTTCTCGCGTGTGTGTCGGGGTGCCTCGGTCCCCTATCCCGGCTAGACTTTAGCCCTCCTCCAACAGCCTGGATAGTGACCAATCAGCTCTGGCCTAGGGTGGGATGCGTCACCATGGCGACGGCCAGGGCGCCCTGGCAGTGCCGCCCACCACAGAGGGCGAGTCTTCACTCCGCCTGGACAGGAAGGTGGTGACTGGGGGAGGGGGAGTTGTTGGAAGAAGAGTGTGCCACCTCATCCCTACTCCCACCACATTCTGCCTAGAATCAGTTCAGCTTGAGTCAGGCAAGGGGATAATGGATGATGCGGACAGGGTCTTGGTAGAGACCTGAGCTTGTCCTGGGAGTTGCTCTTTCGGGAGTTTTCCCATTCCACACCCCTCCCCCCAAGCCGTGGTACTCCCCTCTGTCTTTCTCATCTTGGCCCAAAGGTCCATCTTGGTCAATCTCTTATCCTCTTCTAGCTTCCTCTTCCTAAGAGATGGTGTTCAGGCACTCTCAGTGGTTTTTCCCAAATTGCCTTGCTCTTAAGTGCTGTGATTTTGGGCAAGTCAGTTCCCCTCTCTGAGTCTTAGTTTTCTCATCCATAACATGGGCTCGTAATGGAAAGCACTGAGCGCACAGTGGATGCCCTATCAATGTTAAGAGCTCCTTCTCCCTTAGCAAGGAGGGTAAGACGATTAGGGATAGAACTCAGAACTCGAGGATGTCCTTTTTGTCTGGGGCAGCCAAATTTGGGTGTCTCATGGCTCCCTAGAGCTAGCTTTTCATCTCTCTTCCAGACAGCTGGGAACTGGAGAGGAAGGGAGGATGTTTCAAAATAGAGTCAGGGTGGGGGCTGTGGCTAGAACAAAACCTTGGTCAGTGGCTCTGAGAATGGGCCGCTGCAGCTCCTATAGCGCTGGCTCCTTCCTTCCAGGCCGGTCTGGCTTAAGCACCACTTTAAGTGGTCCCGGTATTCACTGGCCAGCCCCTCACCGCAATTGAGCCGCAGGGGTTTGAAAAGAGGGCCAGAGCCTCAATGACAGGACCTTGGGCCAAGCTAATTGGTTTTGGTTCAAGGGGATACTGGATTTGTGAAAAGCTCCAAACTGCCTTTCCCACGCCAGAGCCAGGTCATGGCTTTAAGGAGAAGGGTTCGAGGAGCTTGGGGCCAGGCGAGAAAGCTGGGAGCCAGGTGCCTCCAGCTGATGATCCTGCTCTAATGGCCAAGACATTTCTCTGCTTGGAGAGTGGGAGTTGTTATCAAGCATCTCATGGGTGCAGGCAGATTCTACTAACCCTCCCTCATACACATGGCTGTGGCAAGAAAAGGGGCCCTTTCTCTGAGCCTTTGGCACACCTTGGTTGTGTAGCAGCCTTGCTTTTTCCCACTGGAATCATCCAATAAGAGAAACCAGCAATTACTGAGTTTTAGTTCTTTACCCAGAGCTGGACCACATCTAGCCTGTAAACTCTGGGAGAATCCTGGACTCTAACCTGAGGCAGGCGGTGCAGTTGGTCTCAAGATAACCCATTTCTGTCTCTTGAAATATCCCTAAACCACCTTGGATATGGGCAAACAAGGTAGAGATGAGAAACGGGGGAACTTGAGGGACTTTTTAAAAACTATTATTTTAAAGTAAAGGGTCAACTATTTCTTTACATTCAAAATTAAGCATTAATTGTAATATGACAAGCCTATCATTATTGTAGATAATAATAATGTAAATGCCTTAGAGCATATGTCTTGAGGAGTACCAGGTATCTATGTGTTTGAACCAAATAACTGTACATTTGTAATATATAATATACCCATTCTTGTATATATGTGGTCTATATACCGAATCACACGATTATATGACAATCAGTTATATTAAGGATGGCGGTGGATAGAGGGGGTGCTATAAAAAGATCACTCACTCCCATTTTAAATGTTGCATTGATTGAGACCTGTTTTTCATGGTTCATTGTGTGTTGGAGGGAGCATTCCCAAGTAATCACCAGCTAAAGAAACCCCCTACCCTTTTCATTATCTTCCACATTTTGCACCATGTTTGCCCACTTGAGGCATTTGATAAGTAGGAGAAAGGTACTTTGAAGAGATATAGAACTCTGTGTATCACATTTTCCATTTTTATTTCAATTTTTAATTGCCCAGAGCCTAGTTTCTTTGGGCCTCTGCTGATTTGCACATTTGAGAATCATGTGTAAATATGCATGTGGCATGTGTGCACGCCTGGGCTTCCTTATCACAAAGTGTGCTCTCTCGGTGTTTAAATACACACAATCCACATCGACACACGATTATGGGCTTGTGTATTTGCCTCTTCTCTAGAATCAGGTTAATTTTCCCTTTGCTAATCCTCAAACCCATTAAGTTCCCCACCCCATCCCCGCCCCCACAAAAAATTGCAAACCCTACCACAGACCAGCGGTCTCACCCCACTTCTCCAGCAGGCAGCTCTCCAGGCGGGATGCTGGAGTGAAGGTTCCTATTAGGCAGACTTCATTAATGTTACCAAATATACCCCAGCACATTTACTCGTCTACTATGAAGTATTATCATAAATAATTAAAATTAAACTACACTTGTCAAAATAAATGAACAAAGTACAGTTAGTGATGTCTTTGCCTTGATTTGCTTGCCTTGGGTTTGCTTATTCACTAATTTAAAGAAAAGAAGGAAGAGGAAAGGAGAAAGGGGAGGAGAGAAAGAACAGACTACCATGGGTGGGAAGGGAAGAGGAGATGTGGAGAGAAAGCAGAGGGAGAGAAAGAGAGGAAACACCCTCAGTCATCTGCCCCCGGGTTTCCAGTCATTAGGGTACTCTGGGAGGCTGGAATGCAGTCTCTAACGTCAGCTCATAATGAATATCGAGGTGTGGATGTGGAAGGAGGGACTTCTTTGTTTACTGAGGAATGGCCATGGGAATGGGGGAGAGGATTGCCTTTGGGGATTAAGGAGTGGGCTTTGTTTTTATGAAGGGCCTTACTTCTTTTCTGAAGTTTTCTGCAGCTAATTGATTCAATTCAGAGATTCCTCCTCCTTGCCCAGCCAGCCAAGTCCGTGTGTTTGTGAGATGTACACAGCCCCATTTCCCCATGTGCTCTGGCCCCTTTCTCCACTGTGACCCTTGAAAAGGGTGTAAACCTTTACATCAAGGAGATCACAGGCTATGGAAAATCAGTCAGGGGTTGAGACCTTTGTATGTATATGTGTGTGATATACTGCCACATACTTACACACCTTCATATAGATATATTATTAGAAGCATGATTTTCATATAGAAATGGATCATAGGTGTACAGATCTATGGGTTCTGACCAATGCATTTATACCCATGTAACCAACACTCAAAATAGTATTTCCCTCACTCCAGAAAAGTCCCTCCTGCCTCTTCTCAGTCAATCCCTGCCCAATCCCCTTCTGACATCTCTTATCATGGATTCCTCTGACCTATCTAGAATTTCATATACATAGACTATATGCCAGGACTTTTTAGATTTCACTTTTGCAGTTGCATTGGGCTTGTATTAAACATTTTTCCCTTGGATGGGCCCAGAAGTCAGATCTGTAATTAGATTTTTTTGGTGGGGTGGCTGGCTTGGGGTGGTCTTCCATCAGGACAGCCCTGATCTCACCCAAGAGTCTCTTAATGATGGGGGACAGGTGAGGCTCACATATTCCAACCTGCCTCCCATCAGTGGCATCCAGGAGCTGATGGAGCGCTATTAATGGAAGGTGCCGGCTTTGTGCTAATTAGAACTTCCTTTCAATTTCCATCTGCACAGGCACTGGAGCCCCTCAATGGTCAGCCTCACTTCCCTCCAACAGCTTGCAACCTAGTTTTTGTTCCCCTCCATGAATTAGGGGGTGTTGTAAGTGGAGCTGCTCTCCCCTGTCTCTGGCCAAACCCGGGTTCTTTGTGTGTCACAGGAATGTACCAGGTGGCACTTCTTGAGCCTTCTCTGTCTTGTTAAAGTGGAGATAGACTGCAAGCTGGAAAGGTGGTTGGGCACCATGGCCATTCCCCCAGGCTAGGCTGGTCTCACACTCTTTGACTTGGGTTTATTTTGAAAAGGACCTTTCTCCCTTGCCCTCTGAAGAGTGTGGCTTCAGACCTTTGTCCCATCTATTACCCCCATTCCTGGTGTCTCCCAAGTCTAGTTGCATCCACCCTATCTCAACCTTCAGCTGCCATTTTTGCTGTGTTAGGCAGTTAGGTGGGGGCTGTCTCTCTGGCCCTCTTCTGAAAAAGCCGGAACTTTTTTTTTCCATTTTGCTTTTTCTTTCTTTCACCTCTGGCTCAGTGGACATAATTTTTTAAGTGGAGATTGTCTCTTATAGAAGTTTCACTTTAAAAGAAGAGAAGCATTAACGTCATGTTAATGTCATTTAAAGAAAAAGCACCTCTCAGCTTGGAGGCTGGGGGAGTTACAGCTTCCTGTCTGATTATCAATTGGGATGAAATCTCTTGCTGGGGAACCAATGACGATGGGCATTTCCTCGCAATGCTCCTCTTTTTAGCTCCTGAATCCCCTCAGGTCTTCATTGGGGTTGTGTGTAAAAATATCATGCCCTCCCTGCCCTTTCATCTCATTTTCTCCTGCTGGAATTATCCTGATCATAATACAGGTCACCCACTTCTTTGACTGTGTAAACTGGGATTTTAAAAATCAGCAGTGGATTATTGGCCAGCACGAGGCTTCACCAGATTCCCTTGAGGTTCTGGACCCAGAAATTCCCCATCACCAGTCATGGGGCTAGCAGGAAGACTTGCTCTCCTCCACGGCCTTTTCTACCCCTAGGAGTGACAATCCTAAATTGAGGCACTAGAGTACAAGACTCGGGGCTATCCTGGACAGGGTTAATAAACCAGCAATCCAAATTCCAGAAGAGCAGCAGCTGCGGGGTGGGGGAGGGATACTCACACCTGTGAGGCAGGGTTTTGGGACATGCTTAAGCCATTACAACTCAGTGTATCCTTGACAAGTTACATCACCTCTCTGCACTTCTATTTCCCCATCTGTGAAAGGGGGATAATGATACCCGTACCTCCAGGGGTCAAATGAAAATTAAGTAAAATACCCAAATGAAGTGCCTGGTATACAATAGGTGCTGAGTAAATGATAGCTCTTTCTCTGGGGTTGGACAGGGGGTGCACATGAATGTTTAGATCTGAAATTCAAACCTCCACCCTCTAGAGACAGAGTAAAAGCAGCGGTGGATGTCCAGAATCTCCTGAAAGAACTGACCACTGCCTGCCATGCCCATTGGGCCCCTGAATTGCGAAGCGAAACAGGACTCCAAGGAGGGCCCCGTTTGGGGCGGGGTGTTGGAACCCGTGTAAAGTTCCAAGTTTGGCTGGCTGCGGAGGACATATAAGTGTCTTTATAGACTTGAAGGGAGGCGGGTAGGGATTGACTTTCTCCACCAAGAGGGCGTCGCCAGAAGGTCCTTGTTAGGGATTTCTAACAGTTGGTGCCTGGGATCCCCGCTCCTCTGACAGGTTCTAAGTCTCAGGATTCATGAACATTGCTGGGGGATGGGGAGCCAGAGTCGCCCTCGTCCCGGGGTGGTCGCTGGCAGGTTCTGAGCGATGCGCTGGGCTCAAGGTCCCCTACCTCACGGTTCTCCATTTCCGGAGCTCCAGCTCCGAGAGAGCAGGAGTTCGCTCCGGAGGGCGGCCTCCAGCAGCATCCTTACAGTGGCTGGATGCCTGGCCCTCTGGCGAGTAAGGAGCTCCGGGCTGGGACAGAATCCCCCTTAGCCAGTACCCCACCGGTCTTCCTTCCCTCTCGCGTCCTGGGCGGGCGAGACTGAGGTGTGGAGAAGCCTAGCAGCCTCCCAGGGCTGTGGTCATGACCTGAAAGACGCATGTGCCCCCTGCCCCGACCTTCCAGTGGACCAGGGCGCGCTGCAGGGCGGGCATGGGCGGGGGTGAGGGGTGGGCGCATGATGTCTCCGCTCTGTTTTACAGCTATTCTCCAGCAAGCGCTACCCTCCTAGGCGCTGTTCCACCTGTGCCCGGCGCTCTCTTCGCGGGCACGAACTAGCCATGGGCACCGGCTCTCTCGTAGCAAGGCGCACCTGATGAAAGGTGAGTGACCAGAGCCAGGATGTGGGAGAAGCTGTCTAACTGCACCCCAACTGTGTCCCCAGTGTCTCCAAGAACGGGCTCGCCAGCTGGCAGTTCGGAGGTTGCGCGATTCTAAGATTAAGATGGTGCAGCGCCTGTGTTTTAACCTGGGTCACCAGAAAGGCGCCCCTTCCTCCCTAAACCCGGACCCAATGCCACCCTCAACCCCAACGCCCGTGAAATGGCATTAACAGTACACTTACTGGATTGTTGTGCTTTGGGATACAATTCGGCAGAGCTGACGCAGAGCGCGGCGTGTAGCATACAGTAGGCGCCAGGTAAACGCGGCCCTGGCGGTTCCGGCCTCCGACAAGCCTTCTTAGACACCCGGGCTCTCCTCGTCGGTTTACCGCAGGATTCCAAACCGAGCAGTCGGCAGAGCCTTACCCCTCCGCCAGGGGATGCGCGGCGGCTGTCTGCCGTCCGCCCGGCGTCTGGCTGGCCCCGGAAGGGCTGGGGCCTGTGCCCGCACCCCAACTCCCCAGGCTGCAGAAAAGGTAGTAACCGGTACAGACTCGGGGTCCGTAGCGGGGCGAGAGTCTAAGCAAAGCCAGAATCCGTTTTAGGTAGTCACACGTCGTGTACACCAGGGAACTGCCTGGGCCTACGGCCTTCGTAACCAGAAGCGCCCGCAGGCCCCAGAGCGAGGGAGCGGGGGCGCACAAACGAGACGCCGGGCCAAGGAAAGGCGCTGGCCAAGGGCTGCGGGAAGGGCGGCGGCAGGCCCACCGCCGTGACCCCCCCGGCCTGCGCCGCGGCTCGGGGAAGGCGCGGGGCTGGGAGGCCATTTTGAGAGCGCGAGGAGCGGCAGCAAGATGGCTGCGTGGGCACGAGGTAGGTCGCGGCGCCGCCGGGCCCCGCCGAGCCGCTCCTAGCTTTCGCTGCGCCGCGGGCCCACAGAAGCGGAACGCGAGTCGAGCGCGCCCGGCTCCACGGTGTCTCGGCCAGCGCTCGCGCCGGGCAGGCCCTCCTGGTATTCGTTACCCTACAGGGCCTTGCGAGAGAACGCCGCTGTCCTTCTTCTCACCTCCCCCCACGGACCCTCTGTCGCGGCTGCCCGCGTCCCCGGGCCGCTACGTGCGATTCCGGCCGGAGCCGCGGGCCAGGGAGGTGCTTGTCGCGGCTGCTGCGGAAAGAGAGGCGTCTGGGCTGAGCCCGCCTCACTTACCTGCATCAGGCTAGGGCAGAGACGGCCTTCTCCTGGCCGAGCGGGCGCTACCAGGCCTGAGCCGGCCGGAAGGAATACTGTTATTTTGGAGCCGGGAACCTCGGGCGCTTCGCACTCTTGTTTCCGGAGAATGCCAGGCGCGTGGCTAACGCCCGCTTTTTCTTGAAACCGCGAGGCCTGAGTGTCGAAGGCCGAGGCCACCCTTCCCGGGACCGCGGGTGGTCCAGAGCGCAGTCATAGTCCGGGCCAAGGAGCAGAGAGCCCCGCCGCCGAGGCAGGCGGCAGCCTGGCGAGGGCCTCTGCGTCGCTGGTGTGGCTAGGGGCTGAGGTCGGGCCTGGAGGCTCCGTTTGCATCATCTCGGGCTGCTTTGGGTCCGTTGCTTCCTCCGCTGGCCCGATGGAGCAGCAACTTTGATCTCGCCCCTCCAGGCCTCCGGCCAAACGTCAGAGTGTGGCTCTTCTGCGCGCCGCACCTCCAAACTGGTTGAATAATTTAAGCCCAGTCGCTATGGTTCTAACTGCCCCGGTTGACCCACCGTCGCACTGAGGCAGGTTCCACGCGTATGCGTTTGTACAAACTGACCAAGAAACTCCAGTAAAGTTCATTGTATTTGAGTCCTGATTTATGCCTGACCGGGTGCTAAGCATTGCACGTGCATTAGAGCCTCAGCTTGATAAACAGGGTGATGATTCCCTTTTTGTGATTTTGGCCATAGCTAGGGTGTGGCAGAGCCAGGATGGGGATTCAGGGCTGTCTGCCCCAAAGCCCGAGTGCTTAACCACAAGCTTCGGGCTTGCATACAACAAATACAGGGATTCATCGTAGTTGTCTTACCTGTCAAACAAGCACCAAGCCTGTCCTGAATCCCATCCCCACATCCCCATCCCTACATCACATGTGAGGGCTCACATATGAGGGCTCTCCTGTTACCCTACCCCTAACCTTCTGACCTAAAGCTCTGGTCTAAAATAGATGTTATGACTTAATACTGTGGTTGTTCTGAGCCTCCTGGCAGTCAAGACGAAGAAAGTATGATGTTCAAAAAAGGAAGTCCATCAGGATTTTTAGAGATATGAACATTTTTACAAACATCAAATTTATAGAAAATATAAAGCTTGATAATTATGTAGGTTAACTGCTCTTGTCACAGATGAGGAATTGGCCCATAGAGGTTAAGAAAATTTCCCCAAGACCACGGAGTGGGACCCAGGGATCCTGATTCCCAATCCAGTTTCTCTCCTCTCATGATCAGGCTTTAGTAGGCTTCTCAACAATAATTTAGTTGTGTTTAGTGACCCCTCCATCCCCCACTATAAACTCCTCAGACTTGCAGCTGTCTTGTTCCTTTCTTTGCCCGATTCCTAGTGCTGGGCCGGGCTCATCATTGTGGGTGTCTGTAAATATTTGATGAATGAGTGAGTGGTTCTCTCTTAAAGGCTTTGGTATTGAAGAGATAGGGATGGTGGTGGAGAGAAATTCTGGTTTCAGTTCTCTGGGAGGACTTTGTCTTTTGAATGTTATACTCCTGAGCCCATGGATTCCCTAGACCTTTCGCTTTTAGCAAATGGTGTGAACTGGGTAGTGTATTTCCCCTTTTGGCAGTTCTCCAGCTCCTAACTGACCTATCACATTGTTGGACCTAATGAGAAGGAGTCATTTCTCTCTTGAAGGGACGATGTTGTCAGTAAGACCTGCTGGTCCAATTATGTGAACTAAGGAGGGTTTACCAATGACCCCAGCACAGCTGCCATGAGACCTGGTGGACCCATTCTTTTGTACTCTTTGGGTGGAGAGCCAGCCCTCTGTGCCTGCCTATGTTTGGTTCATGTGGCTTAAGCACAAATCACAGAATGTGGCTTATCATATCCCCAGAACTTACACAGATTAGCAGATTTCTATGGCTTCCAAAAGGTATCCTTTGAACCCCTGGCATGATAACTGTACGTGCTGAATTAATTTAGTGAGCCTGCCACAGGCCAGATTCTCTGAAACTTTGTACTGGAAAGTTGTCACCCCCTGTTTGTGTGTGTGTGGGGGGGTCTGCTTCCTGGTGAGGAACCTCTGTTGACAGAAGGACTCCCAACAGATCCCGGCCAAATCCTGACCATTGTCTTTGGGCAGGCTTTGCCCAGGAAAAGCAGGGTGCAGAGCTAGGGCCACTTTATAGCTAAAGCCTCAGCTGTGGAAGAAAAACAGGGTTCAGCTCCCCAGATTAGTTACTATCTACAAGGATTAAAGGGCCCAAATAATGGCTGGCCTTTCCCCTCCTCTGTGCCAAGGGAAGACATGTAAATACAGCCGCACGCCAGCTTAGGCAGTAGATGTGTATAAATCGAATTTAGCAAATCAGATCATGGTTTAAATGCACTATTTAAAGCAGTCCTGCAGTGAAGCCTTTTACAAAGAGAATAATCATTTTGTGATGCTAATCATCAGCCTCCAATTTATCTCCTTTGTAAGTTCAGATGTTGGTGCACTGGGTGTTCTGAAATTGGGGCGCTCTTGTGTAAGGCCTGGGTGATGGCTGTCTGCCTTCTTTTTCTGACCTTTCATTTTAAATGGGTGCATGTCCTTGTTCTCACTGGAGGCCTCAGGATGCTTGTCACTTAGCCTGATCGTTCTCATCCATCCCACTCATCTTTTTATAATCGGATAGAACCCACCATTCAGCTGCTCCTGGCTCCTTTTCTGAGATTTTCGCCCTTCCTGGGGGGAGATATAAGCCCTGCTGTTCTCAGAGTATTAAAACCAACTCCTTCTCTGATCTGAACCTTCTTTTGTTTCCCTGAGCTTCTGGTACCTCTGGAGCTAGTCATAAAGAAGATCTTAGAGTCGACTGGACCCACATCAGCCTCTGCATTTTGTAGGTGAATTAAATGCAGGCACTTGCTTGCTGAATAGGCACTGTCCAAAATATTCTCCCCATTCACAGCAATATAACTGAGGCCTAGATGTTAAAGTGACTTTTCCCACAAGTTAAAATCAGGACTCAAAGGAGAACCTGTCTCCTAATTGCTATAAAAGTGTTTTATACACTGAGCCACAGTGCCTTTCTTTGCAGAGAAAATATAATCAGAGACCATCTGGGTGGGAGAGAAAGAGAATGAAGGGAAAGAGATGGATCAGAGTGGAATAAAGGAAGTGGGCAGGAAGCTGGGGGCCGCGAGGAGCCTGACCTTGCTTAGCTCACAGGCCCTGATATAGTGTCTTTGTCAATGCTGCCACTATTGGCGCGTTCCTCAGTAATTATGACTGTGTGTTGGCATGGCGACTCAGAGTAAGAAGACTAGAAGCACTGGGTAAATGCACGACTTGTTCTTGCCTTTTAAAGCAGAGAGGAGCTTTTGTGGGTAGTTCCTCTAGGGAGACGTGGTAGAAAAATCACCAGACCCAGTGCTGGAATGTGGGTATTTACAACCCATAGGAACCAGGTGGCCCTGCTCAGGGGTGGCACACACAGAGGTCCTCATCGAGACTTGACTCCCACGAAGAGGTCTCCCAGAACCTCCTTCCTGTTGCTTTCTGTTGGTCTTTGTTCCAGAGCTTGTGATGTCAAGTATACCTATTATTTCTCCTCCTTGGGTTGTCCATTTCAAGTAGATTTATGTTGCAGTCCCCCTGAATTTGATTTATCATAAAATGATCTATTTCATAGGTCGTGAGTATTTATTGTGAGACCAAAAGGAAGGGCTGATGGGCTCATCTGTAGGGATGGAGTTTGGGGCTTCCTTTTCTACCCCAGTGCCCTCCCCTTAGATACTTGGGCCACATCCTCATCTGAAAATGAGGGAAGTTGCTGGTCAAGAGTTGCGCTGTCCCGTATGCTAACCACTATTGGTCCCATGAGATGTGGTCAGTGCAACAGGCTGAAGTGGTAATACTGGGTTAAATAAGATATATTATTAAAATTAGTTTTACCTCTTCTTACTTTTTGATATGGCTTCTAGAAAATTTTAAATGATATATTTCACCCATATTTTCATTGGGTTAGACTCGAGAAGCAAGACTTCTTTCAGTCTCAGTGCTCAGTAACTAATCTTGATCTACCCCTGGTTGGTTTCTGGCCACAGAGAGCTCTGTGCACAGAAGGCCATGGAAAAGCCAGGCTGGAGACCAACACAGAGGCTCAGGCCTTATGGAGCTTTTAGGAGAGTGCCTGGTACAGCCTCTTAAATGGGGTTACCCCTCAGTATTTCAAGGCAGAAGACCTGAATCTGCATGCAGCATCATGTTTTTCATCTTTTAGGGTGGGGGAAGAGAGCCAGTGGGTAAGGCCCAGAAGAGTCCTTGCTTGGAGGTTTAGCAGTGCCCTGTGGAGTTTGTGTGGGCACAGATGTAGGTGACAGGAGAATTGTGCTGGGGTGGAACCCTACCGCCATCCCTGTTCTCACAGGGATTTTGTAGTCTCCCAGATGTGTGGAAACCACCGGACATGGGAAGGCAGCCATGCCTCCCAGGTTCCTGCCAAACCCACTTTAAGCAGATCTCCTTTGGCCTGAGGGCTCTTCATTGCCCCTCTTCTCGCCGGCCCTCCTCCCCTCTGCCTCTGCTGCTCTCTGTGAGCTGAAGCTTCTGGGATGTGCCTTGGCTCAGAGCCAGCATCTTCTTGGAGAAGCCTCCTGCCCTGGCTCCTTGCCAAGCCTCGGGTCTTCAGAGAGATTTTTCGGGGAGGGGTTACCCACTGGACTCATCCTGCTGTCAGAGGGCAGAGGGTCCTTCTCACCTTGGAGGACTCCTGGCCGTGGGTCCAGCCTTACTCCAGTCCCCTTCCCCTCTCAGAAACTTCCGTGTCCTGCCCTGGAAACCCTGGACTGCGTTAAGGGCCTCTGAGCTCCAGTAAGTCTTAAGATTATGAAAAGAAGGCCCCTCACATGAGCCAAGGAGGTGAGGAGTGGGCAGCCAGGAAATCATAATGAGTCATGATAATGGTGACAGGAACCATTTATTGAGCACTTATGCTGTGCCAAATTCTGTGCTAAAGCTTTGCATACTTAGTCTCCTTTAAGGCCCGTCTCTTGGGGAGCAAAAAGAAAGATAAATGTAATCTAGGGTCTGCCCTTCTTTTCTAAGCCAGATGCCATTGGGGTGAATGCATATGGGGTATGGCTCAGAAGCTACAGCCCTTGGGTAGGTGGCAGTCTGAGTCCCCTGTGAATCCTCATCTCCTGAGGAGTCAGCCTGGACTTGGGTAGCCACATGAGCTCATGAGCT
Source organism: Camelus dromedarius (assembly GCF_036321535.1). Lineage (NCBI taxonomy): Eukaryota > Metazoa > Chordata > Mammalia > Artiodactyla > Camelidae > Camelus > Camelus dromedarius. The sequence continues at coordinate 16,032,793 of NC_087464.1, forward strand.
AAAGTATGGCTCTGAAGTGCCTCCTGCTTTGGGTTGGCAATATACCTGGAGGATCTGTGTAGGAGGACTTAGTGCTGGGTCCCTAGGAGCCTTGGCGATGTGCTCAGAGGAGTGAGAAACACCTCACCCAGGCCTGGCTTTCTCCTGATTGTCACTGTGGTCCACAGCCTGGCTGTGCTTCAGTCTGTAAAATCAAGGGTTGGCTCAAGCCCACCTGTCTGCCCGTGGTGCCAAGGCATTGCACCTGCCCAGGGCGAGGTTGAGCCTCTGCTTTTCGCAATGTTACATCCCCTGAGGTAGCATTCAGTCTTTTGGAGGAGAGACACCATGTCCTCTGTCTAGTCTCATCTAGTCCTTAAGCATAAAATGTTAGACCTTCTTCCTCTCCACCCAGTTTGGTGGCACAGGATGGGAGAGGTAGTGCGTACCTCTGAGGGTGTGTCATTTCCCTGAGGAGTGCTGAGAAAGGGGGTGTAACGAGGGGGAGGTCTCCAGTTTACATCCAGTCCCTCTCTTTGAGCCTGCAGCGTCTTTTACCCCATTTTTAGTTGTTTCTAGTCTGCTCTTCTCTCTTCTGCTGTTGGATCAGAGGCTTCAAGATCACAGTGGTGTGAGGCAGTGCGTGTGGTTCAGTGGGGGCCGGGATCTGTCTGACCTAGTTCAGACCTCTCTGGCACACCATTTCACCTCTGTCTCTGAGCCAGTTTTCTCATCTGTAAAATTGGGGACAGTAATACTTACCAAGAAATGTCAGTTTGCATCCCCCATCTCCTGCCCTAGAGTGGGTTTGTGTGTTGAGGGGAGGAGGATGGCAGAACACGAGTGAGGCAGCAAGGCTCTGATGCAGTGACCATCTCACTGGTGGGTCGCACATCTGTAATCAGTGAAGGCACAGGGAAGGCGGCGAGCAAGGGATCAGGCTCAACTGTCAGTCGCCCTATGGTGAGTTGTAGTGTTTACTGACTGCATCAGCTCCAAGCTCCACGGTGCAGGGAGAACCCCAGGAGAACCCCTGACCTGCTCCCTGACTCCTCCAAGTAGAAACCAGCCTAAGGAGACACACATTTAAGGTGTACATAGCTTGACTCAGGCTGTAGGAATTAAGAGAGGAGGAATCTGTGTATGTTGGAGTCATTAGACCAGGCTCATTGTACCTAAACAGGTCTTCTAGGCTGAGGAGGGAGAGGGGTTCAGAGAAGGGGTTCAGAGGTAGGGATGGAATAGCTGGGCGGAGTCCTGCAGGACTGGGCCAGAGATTTGGGTTTGAAGAGCAGGTCAGATGGTGGAGGCCAAGAACAGAGAGTGGAGAGGCAGGCAAAGGGAACTGGTCTCGTCACCATGTGCAAGATGGGTGTGGGGTGCTGCCGGCCAGCCTGGGCTGAGGAGACACATCCATCCAGGGCCTCTTGCCTCTGCTGGCTCTTGGCCTGGATTTCAGCACCTCCACAGCTGTGCCGTGTAGCCGTATCCCAGTTTGTAAGGAAACGGTGGAGCTCGGGAATTGAAAGTCTTCTCATATCAGATTGTAGTTTTTCTACTGCATTCATTTATTCCTTCAATTTTTATTGACCGTGCACTATGTGTCGGGCTCTAGCTGAGGCCTTGGGGACACAGAGGAAAACCATAATCCCTTGCCCAGTGCATTAAGCTTGTGTAATACAGAATTTCACCTATCCATACAGGACAGGAAGTCCAGGCCCTGGGGGCAGGGGTGTTGGATTAACAGGCACTGGGGGTATGACAGTTCTCACCCATTTGTGGCTTCCTGGCTTCCTGGCTTCCTGGCTTCCTGGCTTCCTGGCTTCCCTACCCTTCCCTGCCCTTCCCCATACCCCCCAGGAGCCTGGAAGAGCCAGGTCAGAAGCCATTTCGTGCTTTGCCCATGGTAACTTTAAACTGCCATTTAGCCTGGGCTAGAACTTTAATTTTCCAGATTCCATTGGTTTATATAGAACTGTGACATCTCAATTGCCTTTCCTTCTTTTAAAAAACAACTTTGAACTTAGGAATCAGCATAGCAGTAACCTATCAAGATTTGCATGTGAGATTGGTAGGGAACATCGTAAGTGCAATCAAATAATAAATTACATCTGGATGAACTCATATACAGAAGGTTTCTCCAACACTGTTTGGGGGCTCAAGGCCAGAATTCTATCCTGGTGCTGCTCAAACTGGACCCTGAGTGCAGTGGTTGGCAGGTGAGCCTGCATGTAAGTTAGTAATGGTAGGTACCCAGCTGCCTTCTCTCAACACATCTGGTGTTTAGGAGAGTCTTCCATGTAGCCCCTAGGTTGGAGCCCACCCTGCAAAGGCATCCACCATGCCTAAAGCCCAGACTACAGGCTCTTTTTCTCTCACTTGCCTCCCAGAATCAGGGAGGCCAAACAGATTTCATCTTGTTATTTTTATTACTGTTTTGGTGGTTTTCTTGTTGAGGTCAAGGTGTGTATGTGTTTGGAAAGGTAAAACTCTAGGAGTTACATGGCATTTGTGGTCAAAGTACTTGTCAAAGATATAGGAGGGACCATGCCACTTCCCACTGCATGGAAGGGCGTTCCAGATCTTTGAATGGAGTCCCAGGTCCTTGGCTATTAGGAGACTCTTAGGGAAGTATCCTTCTCTCAGCTTCTGTATGGACCCACCAGCTGTTGCTGGTGGGCAAGATAAGCATATATGAAACAGACTTTTCCCTGTGGAAAAGAAGCAGGTAGTGGGATACAGAGCAATGCTAGACTCCACTTCTGAAACCTTCCATCTTTCCTTCCCTGGGAAACTCCGGCGAAGTTGGTAAGAGTGCGTTCTCAGGAAGATGCAGTGTGTTCTGCGTTCTATGACAGTGAGCGATGGGACAATGGATGCCCAGCTGTTGGCAAGGAGTGGGTCTTCCCCACGCTGGATGGCCTGGCGCCCTTCCAGCTTCTGTGCATGACTCTCAGAGGTAGTTTGAATGAGTGTCATATGCACAGAGACTGGCCTTGGATTTAAATTTGGTAGCCACTTGACTGCACATGCTTTAGTTTCAAAGCTGCACAGTAGATGTTTCCTCCAGGAGAGTATGTGCACAGATTCCTGTGCTAGCCCCCCATGCTCCTCCAGAGGAGAAGCCAGGAGAGCAGTTGTCCCATTTCCCTTTCTGTTCTCGTCTCATGTTCCTTCTGTCCTCTCTAGGACATGCTCCAGAGTCAGAAGACAGGAAAAGGAGAAACAGGAACCCTGGTGGAGTCTAAAGGTAGGTCCTGGCCTAATACAGGCTGTGGGCCATGTGCGTGCACGCTCTCACAGGTCATCCCAGCAGCGGCTCTGACCTGTCTGCACAGTGTACTTTTGTGGTTGTAGGTGGATGATTCACGGTCACTGCCTATTAGGTTGGCCTATACAAAATTTCTCTTTTGTAGGTCAAAAACATTTAGATATTGATGATTTTTATGGTTCAACCTAGTATATTTCCACTGCTTTGGGCAAGTGGAGAGGAAATCATTCCTTCTCCTTTAGCTCCAGAAGCACACTTTAAAGAGTCTCTGAAATTTTTACCATGTGTGTTCCTCTTCATCCTATCTACCCTTCTCAAAATTATTTTAACTGAAGGAAGAAATGATGCCAATCTGTGGATTCTACTGCAAAGGAAAACTACCCCAGCAAGGCTCCACTTTGCTCCACCTTCAACACCTGGCTTGAAACACAGGATAATTGAGATGACTTTTAACATGTTTTCTTACAATATTAAAAAAAAAAATTTCTTCAGGGCAGCTCAAACAACCTTGACTAAGGGCTGAGACCAGATCCAAACTTTTCTATCTCAGGAAGCATTTGCTTCCATCTGGATGCCTGGAATGGTGTTTTACTTCACCTCCCGTGTAGCAGAAAGCCGTCCTGGGAGAGAGTTGGGAAGGAGGTTGTTAGGGAGCTGGCTTGCAGCCGCTCCATAACCTTTCAGCCACCCTGGTGCTGGGCGACCAGCGGTGTGGGCTTTTGACTGAATGCACTCGCCGTCCTCCATTCATTACACTATTGTCAGCATGTGTGTCTGGGACTGCCTCTGGATGTGCGTGTTTCTTTTTGTGTCTACGTTTCAGTGTCAGGCTATGCGTGTCTGTTTACGTCGGCCTGTCTAGGTAGGCTCAGTGCAACAAGGAGCTGGGGGTTGTTGGTAGGAGGGAAGGTGTTTCAAAGCCCCATATATCCCCCTCAGGAATCTCAGGGGATTTGTATATTGTATATATATTTATGTGTGTGTGCGTGCGTACACATAGGGTTTTTTGCTACACGATATAGCTCATTGTATAGGGTTATGTGCGAGTGTCTGACCAGGTGTGTTGTGAGCAGCCACGGGCTGGGTAAGCCCCATCTGCCATGAGCTTACAGACTTGCCTTCCCGCCTGCCCGCCCGCCGTCCGTGGGGAGCCTGTCCCTTCGAAGCTCACGGTCCCCTCTCTAATTTATTAGCTGGGAAGGAGGAGAAAATGAAACGTTGCCTGAAGACAATGGCCGAGACAGCAGGTCCCACCCTGCACAGCCGCCAGCACCTCTCCCCCCAGCCCTGTCTCCTCCTCTGCAGTCAGTATCTGTACATTACACTGTTTAGTCCCCAGTAAGAGAAAAAGAATGCCCCAAACCAAGCTATAAAAAACACATCTGCCCGTGGACATGCAGGGGTAGCTGTAGACTGTTGAAGGTGGGAGAGGACAACAAGGCGAAGGTTTGAGCCAGACTTTGTATCTGCCAGCCCAGCAGATACAAGTCCTCTCATCTACTCTGGAGCCCCCCACCTCTGCGTCCCGGGACTTCTCCCCGGCTGCTAGCCAGGTGGGGGAGGGGAGAGGGGCCCAAGGCAGCTGCAGGGGCTGTGTTAGTAAACACTTTCCTGGATTCCTATTTTCTTCACCCCCACCCCCACCCTTCTCCACTCCTGATGCCCCATTACACACCCCCCCCAGCATCCCTTTTTCTGTGGCTTGCACAATGAGCTCATTGTCCTGGGTGTGATTTGAATAAGGGATCGGCAGGCCTGTTCCCAGCATTGTCCGAGGGGCTGGGAAAAACCCCAGCGCAGGCAGGAGGACCAGACCAGACAGAGACAGATGCCTAAATTAGCAACAAAGCTTTGTGCATGTCCCCCGGACAAGGGCTCGCCTTGTTTGCGTGGACTCGAGGGTGTGGAGCTGGCCGGCTGCTCGCATGTCTCCCCATGTTAATTAGTTTTGCATGCATGTCTGAGAAGGTGCCAGGGGAGATGTGTTTGCCTTTCCCCGGGAGGGGGACCTGTTTGTGGCTGTGGAGCTGAGCCAGCCTGGGCCTACCTGGGGAGCCAGGCTCTGAGCCTGGGTGGGAATCTCAGCTCTCCCATGCTGCTTTTCTGTTTCTCTGCCTTTTGGGGGGCCTAGCTTTGCTCCACTCACCCCTTCTACTCCTACCCCACCACATCTGAAAGTTGGTTAGCTCTGACTACAGGGAACTCACTGGCTTCCACCCAGACCCAGTCCAGGGCTTGTCCATCTGGCAGTCTGTCTCTCGCGACACAGGGTCCCCTGGGACCAGGCAGCAGAAGCGGCCAGTCTGGGCTCTACTCCGTCCCCAAGCCAGATGGCCAGTCTGCTTATCGCATTACGGCCTCCCCTGGCCCCAGACCCCCGCCGCCCACAGTTGGGCCAGGATCTTGTTTGGGATATGACGGAGAAGCCCTCTTTTAGGCCTTTGCAGGGGCCTGGCCCCGAGCAGGAAAGATGTTTGGTTGACAGTGCTCAGCCATGTCCTGGCCCCTGGCTTGCTATGTCATCTCATGGAGCCCGGCTCATCCCAATGTCCTCACTGGCAAAACAAGTGAGTGGAACTTCAGGAATCTCTCCATTCCTTCTAGCTCAGAGTCTGTGATGGTCGTGATCATTTCAAACCTGTGTTGATTTAGCACTCACTGGGCACAATGACAGGAATGGGACTAGGGAATCCTGGCTAGGGATGGGAATGAGGATTTGAAGAAGGATTTTATCCTTGTTGACACTGGAGTTTTGGGAGCAGGTAGAGGATCTGGAGCTAGCAGAGCCTCTCTTCCCAGGTTCTCACAGAACTCCCTCTGCCCAAGCAGCCCAAGCCCTCTTCCTCCTGCCCTTACCCTGCAGTGGTGGAAAGCAGGCCCTGGCCGAGCAGAAGGGAGCTTGGCAGTGGTGGCACAAGAGAAGGTGGAGTGACAGCAGCTGTTGGCCGAGGCCCTGAGTGTGTCCTGGTCGCCCCCTGCAGGCCCTGGCATGGGGGACAGGGCTGGGAAGGGTCTGGATGCCTGCCGAACTGGGCCTCCAGATAACTTTCTGGATTGTTCCTTCAGAGTTTCCAGCTCTGCACAGCCCCTCACAATAATTCTGGGTGGTCGGGGAGTGGGGGCATGTAGCACAGCCCCTCTTGTTTAGGTATAGGAGTCTCAGGATTCAGTGACCCCAGGGTCTGTTCCATGGCCCCTCCCTGGCCTTTCCCCCACTCAGCCCCACTGGCCCTGCCCTCTTATCACAGCTTCTCAGTAATTGAAAGTCTAAGTCTGGGACACTCACAGTCCTAAAAGCCCTGGGCTAAACCTCAAGTTCCTTCCTGTTGAGTCTTTATAATGGATGGACCATTTTGTAGATCTGGTGATTCTATGCAGAGAGAAGGGAGCTTCTTTCCCTATGTTTGTGTTTTAATTGATTTTGGATGGCTTTGGTTCAAGAAGTGCTGGGGTCTTAGGGAAGAGCTTTGAATGCCCAAGTTCCTTCTCTTGTCCCTTCTTTGCCGCCTCCCCCATTGTTCCTGCTCCCTTCTGCTCTCTCTTCTGATGTGTGGGATGTACCTTGCTCTGGAGCTGGGCAGCTAGTCAGGGGGATGCACAGGGAGCCTCTGGGGTTACCTTCAGGGGAACTCAGTCCAGGCAGAGGAGGCACTGGGCTCCAGTCAGTCCCCACCCACAGTACACTCACTCCTTCTATTGTGGCTGCCTTTCCTGCTTCCATCTCTCTTTTCCTACCCGTCTCCCTGTCTCCTAGCTGCTCCATCTAGGTATCTGGAGGGGAAGTCAGAAGTTAAATGAAGAATAGTATAGAGTTAGAACTCATGGCAGGAGCAGAGAGTCAGGCCCACAGTAGGAGGAGGGGAGAGAAGCAGGGCAGGCAGGGCCTTGGAAGAGCTGCCTGCTGCCCTCCCTGCCCCTGCCTGCTCCCCCCTCCCTAGTTTTAGCTGCCTCAGCTGTATCCCTGAGCTCCTTAATCTGGTGATCAGTGTGGTGCTGGGGGGTGGGCTGGCAGAGGCTTTAGGAGACGACAGGGGATCTTGGGAGTCACACTCTGCTAACCGAGCATCACACAAAGCTAGGGAATCACATTCCAAGCGTGGCTTCCCATTCCAAGGCTGGACGGGCATGGGTGGTACCCAGTGGAGGGCTGGGGCATGGGCCCTGCATGCAGCTGGACTGACCACATTCTTTTTTTCTCAGGAGGAAAGCTCCGAAGATTAAGGCTCTCTGGCCCTTTCTGCATGGCTAAGGTTTTATTGTTTGGTAGCTGTCCCCACCTTTACCCAAGCCCCCAAGCCCTCTGACTCCTTATCCCAGTTAGGAGAAGCCATCTCTACATTGCAGGCACTCCTTCCCGTGGTTAGCCAGGGAAATGCCATCAGGGCTGGCCAGGGAGTGGGGAATTTGTTCTAGAACTAATCAAGTGTACTGGGCAGTGTGCCTCCTTTGCTTACACTGAGCCCTGAGAGAACCCTGGGGAGGTAAGAAAATGAGGCGGGGATGTTGAACACAAGCCCAGGTGCTTCAGAACCTTCCAGCCCACCAGGATGGGGATGGCCCAGGCCTGGGACCTTGGCTGGAGAGGAGGGACAGGCAGAAGCCCAGCTTGGAGTCCTGCTTTTGGTATCACTATGCAGCAGACCCTTGAATGTCTTGAAGCTTCTAAACCCTCATCTATAAAATGGGAATAATAATCACTACTTACCTACAGAGTGGCTAAACACCAAATAGGGTTAATTTTCCTTTTCCCTTTCCCTTAGTATGGGGCAAGTATGAAGGAGTTGAGCCCTTCAAGGTTGGTTGATATAGCTATGATTTGGGGGATGAAGACAGCGGTGATGTAAACAGAATATTTAACCATGGACACTGGCCAGTCAAATGGCAGCTGGCCCCAAATCAGCAGCCCAGGGAAGAGGGGATAGCTGGGCTGAAACAAGTTCATTTGTCTTCGTGTCTTTCTGTTCCATCACGTGTCTGTTCATCAGCAAGCACACCAACTTCCCTTGAGGGCAGTTCCTGATGAGGTCACAGGATGCAGGATCCCTGATCTCCTTTACCTTTTGAGCAGGTCAGGTCTGCTTCACATGGGCACCCTGCTCCACCTGGCAGAGGATTTAGCAGTAAAGGGCAGTGAGCTGAAGTTCCCAACTCCAGGCCCCACCCTGGCTACAGCTCTGTCATCAGGCTCTGTGGGGACAAGCTTCTCCTGGGGACTCTCACCCTCCTTACATCCCCTGGAGCTGCTCCTCCTTCCTGGCACTTCTCAAAAGCATTGTGGGTCAGGATTAGGGGCCTGTACCTTTTCTGATGCATCTCCTCTTGCTTCTGTCTTTTCATCGGCCAGGGAGATTCATGGTTCTTACCATCTGGCTGTGGACAATTTGGAGGGTGCTGCTGGTGGTGGTGTGGAGCCATGCTCTGTCATCTAGGAAGGCTTCTGGCCTCAAGGCGGCATCTGCCCCAGCCCCAGGCTTCCTAAAGCCATCCCTTGACACATGGTGTGCTTTGCCAATAGTAGCTGCTTTTACCTGGCCCTTCTCTGTGCTTCACTGGGTGAATTCCCTGCCTTTGTGGGCTCAGGGTGGCCTGACAGGGGCATAGGAAGACACAGCCTCACCTAGCTAGAAGTCAGAGACCTGGACTTCCTTCTGGTCTTGAGTGAACCACTTCCCTTTCTAGACTTGGAAAAGGAGCACTGGCCAGAATGGCATCTAAGTTCCCTTTTAGCCATAATATTTTATAATCTGGAAGTTTTTCCTGGTTTTTCTTCTCTGCTGCCTATCAGTAACCTTCACTCCCAGCCCCTTGGCTTGCAGGAAACCCAACCAGCTTGGTCTCCTTCAGGTTGCCCTGGGATGAAGGAAGGCATCTTCACCAGAGGCTGCAGAAATGAAAACCCAGCTACCTGCTGGCAAGTGACGTGCGGCTGGGAAGTGACCTGCTCTGGGGCAAGACTTGAGCCAGAGAGCACAAGTCTTAGCTGAGTTTGTTCCCAGCTTCTGATCTGGAACCTTCTATTGTGTTTCCGTGTGCTCTGGCTGGCCTTTGTCCTGTGGCTGTTTGCTACCAGGTGGCCTTCACGATGGGTTTGCGTTGTCCTCCATAGGACTTGCCCTCTCCTACTTCCCTTGGCAGGGCCTTCAGTCTCAGAAGCTCCAAGCCCGGAGAAGCAATCCATGAGGAAAATGTTACTTCTCAGTGCCTGCTCTCTCCCCAGGACCCCCAGCCAGGTGGCTCTACCACCAGTACAGCTGACAAGTGCAGGCCACAGAATCAGGTGGATATAGACTAGGTCCCTTTGTAACCAGTGTGACCTTGGGGCAGCTCTTAACCTCTCTGGGCCTCTGTTTCTTTATTTCTAAAATGAGGATCACCACATCTCATAAAGTTGCAGCGAGGCATAGCAATGATGTAGGTAAAGTTCCTTGAAAATATATGATCACTCTCTTACCTTCTCATTCCAGCTGACCCTCTGAAGGCCACAGACATAAACCATTGTCTCTCCTGACCTCTTGCCTTTGAGTTTCAGGCCTGCTCTGCTGAGGAGGTTCTGAGACAACCTCAGATGAGCTCCTCACCACCCCCCAGCCCCAGGGAACAGAAATACCTACTTTCAGCCCTAATAATACCTGAATGAGATTTATAGGACACTTTTCTCCCCAGAGTGCAGAGCTCCTTCTCACATATTATTTCTCTTATCTTTAGATTGTCCTGTGAAGTGTGATGGGACAGCCTCTTTTCAGCTTCCCTGGAAATGGAGACAGAGAGGATCAGTGGGTCTTGCCAAGGTCACAGGACTGGAATACAGAGCCATGCTGCTCCAGGACACTCAAGATCATCAGAAGGGGAAGAGCCAAGCAGAAAGGGAAGACACAGTAGCCACTGCCCTGAGGCTGCAGCAGTCAGGGACCAGGATGGAGGAAGAGAACTGGGACAGAGGGCACGGTGCAGGCTCCACTCCCATTCCTGCCCCTCTGGGACTTGGCAGGGGACCTGGGGAAAAATGCCCCAACCCATCCTGTGGGAGCCTTTGCCTTTGACCTATTGGCCACCATTTCTGCCCTTGTCACATCATGTGCCTGGTCCAGTCCAGGGTCCTCTGACCAGGCCTCCAGCAAACAGAAGCTCTTCGCCATCCGCACTTGCACCCCAGAGGACTGAGGGCTGTATGCTGGGAGGTTGCCAAAGCAAGGGGCTCCAGCCTTCTAGGAGTTAACGACTCCTTCTCCCCAGCTGTCCTCCCTTTGGTGCTCCTCTTCCTCCCTCCTCCTGCTCGCAGCAGGCAGAGCCTGGACCTGGGAGCCATGCCGCTGTGCTGTTGCCAGGGGAGCCGGGAGCCAGATCTGAGCTATGCAGGGAAAAGGCCCAGCCTGTCAAAGTGTCTGAGATGAACCGCCGCCATCCCCATGCAGCTGGGCTCAGACGTGTCTCAGCTCTTGTTCTGTGCCTGAGAATGGCGAAGCCCAGTGAGGTTCAAGGGCAAACTCACTATTCATTAGTCAGGGGTTCTTGACGTCCTGTCTCTCCCAGGGGTGGGTCCCCCCTCCCTTTTCCTCTCCCTTCTGTGATACATTCCTGGGTGCCTTTGGTGAGGACTGCATACCCTCCTCCTCCTGCCCAGTTCCTCTCCAAAGGCCCCTGAATAAACTGCCCCCAAGGAGACCAGGCAGGGCAGAGACAATGGCCACAGGAAACCATTCAGGCAGGACTCCACTCATGCTGGCCTGCCCTCCACTCCCAGCACCGCTGCAGGCCCCACTCCCCTCCAACTCAGGGCACCTCTGGGCTATTATCCTACGCAGGCCTAGACAAGAGGAAGCCACTGGGCACTGCCCTTGGGACAACAGGCTGGTTCAATGCCGTTCTCGGTGGGCTCCTTGGATGCCTGCGTGGCCTGTATCTCACACAGCTGGCTGTCTTGGTGCCTTTCCCTATCATCGTGTGTCTATTTTAAGACACTCTCAAACACTCTTGGTTGGAAAGTGTGAATTATACACTATTTTTTGAAGTGTGGCAGTATCAAAATGTAAAAGGCACATATACTTGGATACAAACAAATTGCACTGCTAGGCATTTACTCTATGGTTAATATGTGGTTCCCAAAGAAAGATGTATAAGAATGTTCATCAGAGCATTTCTTTTTAAGAATGTAGAGAAATGGAAATGAACCTATGGTCCATTCATACTGTGAAATAATACACACCTACAAAAATTTATGTGGTAGGTCTCTCTATATTAGCTGATGTGGAAGGTTGGCCAGTATATATTGTAGGGTGAATAGAATAAATCGAGAACAGGCAATAGAGTATGATCTTATTTGTGTGTATTTAAAAGTCATAAGTATGCTTATATATGGAGAAATTCTGGAAGTATGTATTAGAAGGCTGCCTCTGGGGAGTGAGGAGGGTTGGATGCACTCTTCCATTTTCTTTCCATGCTCGTGGAATACTTTTATTCAGAAATTTAAAGAGGCTATTTTATATAGTAGGCTTAACTTCTGTTAACCAGTTTAGAGTAGAAGCTCCAAGAGGATGGTGGTGATGTTGCAAGAAAAAACATCCCCCAAACTCTGCCTTTGGCCATTTTCAGGCCTAACAGTCACATATCATCATCGTCATGGCTGTTATTATTGTTAATTAAAAGCCTACTGTGTCCCAGTCTTAGTACCTTTGGGTCTGGCTTACGTATATGCCGTGATTCCAGTTTCACAATTCTGAAGAGTAGTTAATTAGCTTGTCCAAGCTCCTTAGCAAGGAGGAGGTTGGAGGCTCCCAGTTTCACTGAGAGTAGACACATTACCCCTCTATCTTCAGGAGCTGCCTGTTTGAGGGGGCCCTTGGAAGGCCCAGCCAGGCTCCCCCACCCCCCCACTCCTGGTCATGCTGCCCCCATCTGCCTAAATAAAGGTGTCATTATGCTGGGGGCTAGTGGGCCAGCAGGAGGAGTGGACAGGGCTGTGAAAGGCCCTATTTGCAAAAGCAGCATGTGGCCTGAGAGAGATCTCAACACAGAATGTGAAATGCTTTTCCTTCCCTGTTTGCTTCACCCCAGAAAAAAGTGAATAGCCCAGCAAGTGTCTCTGAGAGAGTGACAATACATGAGGCCCTTGGAGTAGGAGTCATGTGTCCAGCTACACACATGGCAGGCCTGGACCTAGCCACAGCCACCAGCAGAGATCCACTGGGCTCCCAATGAGAGAAGGAGGCACCATGGACCTGGATCGAGCAGCCACCCAGAGGGCCCTAGGAAATCTGTATGTGGGAGTGTCCCTGGGGCCTGGGCGGCACCTACAGTCACCCCAAATCAGCTGTGGGGTCTGCAGAGAGAGCAGGAAAGAAGAATTAAAAATGGAGCACACGTGGAGGTCTGCAGTGACTCCTCATAACTTTATGGGCTGTTCGTATTATTGTTACACTCATTTTAGAGATAGGGACAGTGAGGCCCAGAAAAGTCAAGTTGTAAGTCCCAAGCTAGTAAGTGCAAGAACTGAGATTGAAAACCAAGTCTCTTGGACTCTAAAGTCTGTTACTCCAAACCCCAAAGAGATCCTGTTTTGGCTTGGCCACTTAAAGGAGGTCCCTCCCCAAAAAGGGAGGTCCCCAAAGCTGCAACCCATTCATAGAGACATTAACCCTTCCTCTGCAAGGTCACCTCCTCAAATGGTCCTTTGCCTGGGGCCCTCCCACAGTTTTACCTAATGTCATCTGTCTCCTGCAGTGTGCCCAGCCCTGGACTGAGCAGTGGTGTGGTGGAGAGGAGGATTCTATAGCCTTTGTTTGGTTAGTATAGCCTCTCCTCCAGAGTTGTCCAGGGGCAGTCAGGTTGTCCAGATGGACTTCCTGGGGGTGGTGGCCTAGAGGCAAGGATATAGCCGGCTGGTTAAGACAAGCCTAAGTGAGCATTGGGGTGGTGAGGACAGGGTCCTGGGAAGGCCTAAGGTCTCCACCTAGTGGGAAACGGAAAGTAGGGGTAGGTGGTATCAGAGGGTCTAAATGCCACAGCCTCCCAGTCCCCTGGCTGCAGGTCACCTGAACTTCTGCAGACTCTGCCCCTGTGCTTCCCAGAGGCTGGCCTGATGGGGACCTCAGGGAAGGCTGAAGCTGCAGAAGCAGAGGTGGGAGAGCAGAGATCTCGCTCAGGCAGCTGGAATCACTGGGACTTTTCCAAGGCCAGTGGGTCCCTCTGGATTGTCCCAAGGGAGGACTAGAGCAAGTTCTGAGAGAGAAAGGCCTCTTCCTATCCTGTGAACCCCACCTCTCTCTTCCCTGCCCACAACAAATAAAGTTTATTTGCAAGGCCTTCCATGTCTCTGGTCAGTCTTTTTGGAAGGACATGGGTGAGGAAAGTAAAGCAACTAGCAAAGACAATTCAGGGTGTGCCAGGTGTGGTGGGTCCCTGGTATGGATGGGAAGAGTAGAGCAAGGAGCCTCCCAAGACCTTGGAAAGTCTGTATCCCTGACATGGGCTAGGGTCCTTTGGGTGAAAGGATGAAGGCCACTGGCTGGTCCAAGGCCTGCCTCTAGCCTTTAGGTGTATTGCCCTCAGGAGAGAAGCTCTGGAGGTTCTGGATTGTCAGGCAGCTCCCAAACTCCTCCTAAACCTCCATCAGTGTCTTCTCATTTAATCCTCACAATGACCCCATAATACTTAGTTCCATTTTACAGACTAGGAAATGGAGGCATCAGAGAAGCTAAGAAATATGCAAAGCCATGTAGCTGGGAAACAGTGCAGTTGGGCTCCAGATCTCATTTTTGTGACCAGAAGGGGATGCAGGGGTTCATAAATCTCCTTAAAGCCCCATGGTTCTCCATGTATGTGCAAAATCACAGTATTCCTTTTCACAAGGTCCTTGGACCCCAGATAACAATCAACACTTCCTTGTGCCAGGCACTGTTCTAAGTGCTTATTCATATCCTAAATCATGGTTTAATCCTCAGACATCTCTATACATAACTGGGCACTGTCTTAATTCCTGTTCAACGGGGAGAGTCAGACAGAAGTAGCTGGTGGGTATGGGTACAGCCAGGATGCCGGCACAGGCACATCTGTCCAGATGCCTGGCGCAACCACTGCCCACACTGCCTCCCTAAGGGCCTGGCGCCCCACCAGCCTCATCTTGACCCACAACCCCAGTGAAACGTCTCTCAACCCCGCTCCACAGCGGCTGGGGCCGCGTTCGGCCACTGGCGGCGCGGCGGGGTCTGCACCGCTGGCCGGCAGGCGGCGCTGCCCAGGGCTCCAGGCTCCCCCCGCGTGCCGCGCTCCGCCGGGCAGCAGGCTTGGGCCCCAGGGCCCCGGGAGGAGCCAGGACCCCAGGCGGGAGAGCGAAGACTGAGGGGAGCGCGGCACAAAGAGCTTTTTATTTAAATTTGTTTAGAGTTTCGTGAATTTGCATGAAAAATGTGTGAGAAAAGCCAGCTCCAGTGACCTCATCCGCACCTGCCATTAACGTTCAATTAGCGGCTGAATAGCGGCGGCCGACGCGACGTGCAGAGAATCCGGCCGGCCCCGCGCAGCTACGGCTGCGGGCGCGGCCCAGGGTGGGGTGGGAGAGGTGGGCGGGGGCGCAGGGCCCCGGCCTACTCCTGCGGGCCAGAGACCCACGGCCTGTTCCACACCCCGACTCCCCTAGGGGACGCGGAGACCCCAAAACCCTCGAGTCCAAGACTTTTGGGGGCGCACCGGGGCCAGGGGGCACCTGAGGATGCCAGGCTCCCTCCCCTCCCCTAGGAGTGCGGGCCTGCCCCCTCCGCGGGACAGGAGGTAAACGGATGAGCCCCCCGTCCTAGCTCAGATGGGTTCCCTCGCCACCTTCCGGACAATGTGTCAAGTACAAGTTCAAGTTCAGGGACAGGCCCGGGGGGCGCCAAGCCTTACCCAGCCGTCTTTGTTCTTCCAGATAATCGCTCCCTAGTCCCCTCCGGGCGGGGCCCAACAGACGCCCCCGCCCCGCCCCACCGTGCCCCGCAGGAGCCGCCTCCTCCCGCCCGCGCGGCGCCTGTCCCCTGGTCCCGGCGCCCCTGCTCGGGGCCACCGAAGGGTCTGGGGGCTCGGGGCGGGGGGAGGTGCGATCCGAGTCCGTGGGAGCCTCCCCAGCTCCGCAGTCCCAGCAGCAAACCGAGCTAGGTCGGACGGATGCTCGCGCTGAGGTAAGAACCCTTGGCGGGGTTCGCCCGCACCCCTTGTGCCCCGCCCCCCGCTCCGGACTCTGCGGCCCGGCCCGGAGGAACAGGGCGGAGGGCGATGTGCTGCAAAGCGGCTGGAAGGCTGGGCAGCCCCGCCGGGCCTCCAGCGGGGCGCTGCGTCCCCAGGGTTCTAGGGGTACCAGGCCTAGGGCGGGGGGCATAGAGGGCAAGAGCGCCCTGTCTCAGCCCGGTGAGGTCGCCGACCTTTCCCAAGGACGTCTAGCTCATCCATCTCTCTTAGGTTAGCCTCTTGGTCTCCACTTCTGCGCCGCTAATTCTGGCTCTGTCTCTTCCTCGCCTCCTCTCAGATTCTACTGGAGGGGCCCCCAGTTAGAATCTAGCTTCCCAGGCTCCGAGGGTTCTTCAGGAGAGAGCTGGAGGGGTGTGTGTGTGGCTCAGCTCTAGGGAGAATCAGCTGTGGACTTCCCCCCCAACCCCACCATCTCCAGCACCTAAATTAAAGTCCTGGGCCAAATGGTGGTAGCTGCGGTGGGGTGGAGTGGGCTATTATTTAGTGGCTGTGCAGAGGCCATAACGAAGTTTTGTAATTGCCGATAGGACCTTTGCTGTTCCTGCCGTGCTTGGTTCCTGGATTCCGTGTGGGGACAGGTGTTAGCTTGTACCTCACCTCACTAGCACACTGCCAGGCTGAAAGGGCACAGAAGGCTTTTTCTGAATGGCCCAACCCTTGTCCTCCATTCCTGCATTTCCCTGTCAGATGCTTGTTCTGAGGTCATTTGTGTATTTGTGCTCTAGACAGGTTCTAATGTCCAGGATACTTGGTTTCTAAATTCACAGCAAAATTAAAAAGGGGGAGATGGGCTTTTCCCTGAGGCCACACGGCTCCCCTTCTGTTTTCCTTCCCCTCTTATTTGTGTAGTCCCCAGATTTCTTACTTCTGGAATTTTAGTCATGATGAAGTTTCTGCCTCTAAGAATACCCTTCTTCCCATCTCCACTCCGCCAAACTTTAGCAAGTGTCTCCTCCTCCAGGAGATCGGCCCAGATTTCCCCCACATCTTTCCCTCTGTTAATACCTTCAGCTGCACTGCCAAGTGCCTAATACATAATAAATGAAATAATTTCTGGATAAATTTAGAAAGCATTGAAGATTTGAGTTCTTATATATATAAACATTGGTTCAAACTGAGATAACAAAGGGCTTCTCCCCTCTGTTCTATTACATACAAGGTCTCAAGCAAGCAAGAACTAGCAGGAAAAGGCTGGGTCCGTGTACTCTGTTAAAAAGAAAGGATAAAAACGCTATGCAAATTACTTTAAAATTTTAAAAATTAGAAATGCCTGAAGGGAGCATCTCACCCTCTGTAAGTCTTCCCTCTCCATCAACTGGGTCCTCTGAGGGCCTGGAGGGGCTGAAGTTTCATGCAGTGCATCAAATTTTGGGCTGTCCTGCAAGGCCTCAGTGGGGCCACCAGGAAGTTGACTAAAACGGAGAATGTGACCTACCTAGTGCACGTCTTTATGCTCCCAATGATTCATCACTGACACACTGATGTCAGAGGAGCCTGGAAAGATGTTTACATCTTTTAAAAAGGGAAACTGAAACATTTTTTTTTCCTGCAAAACCATCTATAAAGGCTGCTCTTCCTCTTCCTCATGAGACCTTCTGGCCTGAGTCTAATCTAGTTCTCCTTGGGTTATTGTGACATCTTGGATAAACCACTATTTTTTGTCCCAGTAGCCAAGATTCCCAATTCATGGATGGGTAGAATGAGGAACTTTAAGGCAGCAGTTTGCAAAAGGCAGTGTAAATACTATTCTATAGTAGACTGAGAAAATAATAATTTATAATTTATATATATGAACTCATTTAATCCTCCCAACTAAAGGAGATGGCTCTTGTTATTAGTCCCCCTTTAAAGAAGAGGAAACTGAGTTGTGAAGGGGTTAAGTAAATTGTCTTCAGTGTCACAGCTAGAAAGTGGTCCAGATAGGTTTTAAACTTAGGCAAGCTGTTTTAGACTCATTGTGCTTGACTATACTACCAACATTGTGCTTTATTCCTAAGCTAGTCACTGAAAATGCCTCTTAAATCACATTTCACATGATTCTCTTGTTTTCCTTATTGCACAGAGACAGAAAGGAGGTAGAAGATGGGGGTGAACAGCTCAAACTTTGGAATCTTGTGTTAAAACCCTGGCTCTCTCCCTTACAAACTGTATGACTTCTGCCGATTCTCCATTTCCTCCTCTGTAAAATGGGCTTGTAAATCGATCTCAAGGGCTTGTTTTAAGGATAAAATAGGATGTTGCGCTAGTCTCAGTGCCTGAGACATTACTGTAAATGTATCCAAGACTGAAAGTCATTATTATTTTAACAGCAATCACCTTTCATGACACTGTTACTGTCACTTTGCATTTTCAAAAAATAACACCCCCATCCCTCAGAAAAGAACATACTGGTACCAGTTGGTCTCCATGTGCTTTGACCAAGCATTTGAGGAGGGGCATGAACTATGGACGGACAGCAGCTCCATTCTGTATGCAGATAACTCAGACCCCCAAGAAGTCACATGGATCCCCAATATCTTTGAAGGTGATAAATTAAATACAGACCCTTAAAACCTTGTCCCTCCTGGAGTCTAACCCCTTTCAGGTGTGTGTGTGTGTGTGTGTGTGTGTGTATGTTGGGGGTGTTGGAAGATGGATCTTGTACATAATTGAGAGAATTAAAAACTGAGACAGAAGACTACAAAGGAGAGAAATCTGAGATGTACGATTTTTCTTTCTTTCTTAACTTTAAAATCTGACTGTTGCCTCTCAGTAAGGAAAATAAATTATGATTAGATTCTGCTACAGAGCAGAACTGGTCAGTAGGACACTTCTTCCTCCTTTCATTGAATTAATAGTTATTTAGTGAGTGCTTGTTCTGCATCAAGCATTGTTTTTAGGCACTAGGGATACAGTAGAGAAAAAACCAGAATAACCCCTGCCCTTGGGGACCTGACATTTGTGTGTGTGTGTGTGTGTGTGTGTGTGTGTGTGTGTGTGTGTGTGTGTGTGTGTAGAAAAAGGGAGAAAACATCAATAGTTTGGTGCAATCCTGCCCTACTTGCCTCTGAGCTTTGTGGTGGGGATAGATCAACTGGGCCTCTCTCACCCCTTAAAGCCAAGGGCACATGTTTTCACACAGCTGTTTCTGCCTATGGGTGGAAATTGAGGAGAAAGGAAAAGAGAGATTGACTTAATTTCCTTCCATATCAGAAAATAAGTAAAGGACTGAGGCAAAGAGATTCCTCAGGCAAAGTGTTCATCAAGCGGGAAATATACAGGTGTTCTGCCCTCCTCCATCCCATTCCTGGAGGTGCCAGGACCCAGGGAAAGCTGAGATTCTGGCAGTAGTGCAGGGACAGAAATGGTGACAGTCAGTGGACAAGACCAAGAGGACTGGCAAGGGGTCTGGGCAGCTCATTAACAGCTTGCCCATGCCAGCATGCTTCTAAGTGCATTACGTACATGACGATTAGCTCAGTTACCATTCACCAGGAGCCTGTGAGATAGGTATCATTATCAATCTCTGTTCCAGAGATGAGGAAATTGAAGGCACAGAAAAACTAAGTAAAATGGCCCAAGGCCACACAGCTAGTAAATGGCAGGTGTGGGTCAGATTTGAACCCAGGCAGCCTTGGCTTCCTTAACTCAACTACCAAACTGCTTAACAAAGAACCACATTTAGAAAAAGAAATGTGTGGTTCCCTTAGGGTGAAACCAAGTGTCCTCAGAAGTCTGCAGTTCCTTGTGCTTTCCTCCCTCACTTCTTGAAGCCTCAGGTTAGAGATGTTAGGAGTCTTTTTTTATAACCCTCCCTCCCTTGGCAGATGAGGAAACTGAAGATGGGGAGGGATGTCCCCCAAGGTCTTTATCAAAGTAGACATCAGAACTGTAGTCTCTTGGCACAGCTCAGCCCACTCACTGCCTTGCTGGTGCTGCATGCCAAGGTCTTGGGAAGAAGAGCTTCTTCCTTTCCTGGAGACTCTTTAAGGTCAGAGAAACCTGAGTCCTTTCATCACAAGCCCAGAGAGAGGATGAGAGATGATCTGAGGGATGGGCTTCCTCGGGTTCCCCCACAGTAGGCTCCATCTTGAGTGCTGCCTGGTCCTACTCCATGGAGAGACTTGCTGCTGTGAGGAGGAAGCTGTGCTAGGGGGTGGGCTCCAGAAAGATCCTAAACACACCAAGGCCAGCAGGTCAAGGAGTCTGTCTTCTAGCCTGAAGCCTTCTGGTCAGAATTTCACATTCAGTAGTGTTCACTGTACATCATTCACTGGGCTGGTGATGAAGAGAATGCAAGGTTAATGAGAGACTCCTGGCTTTTCCAGGAGGTAGAGATTCTATCAGAAAATCAACTAAAATATAAGACATTTGGGGTATAATAGCTGGAGTAATAAAAACCCATCGGAGATTACTGCCCCAATTTACTCTGAAACCAGATAAAGCTCTCCATAGGTGAAAGGGTTCTGCCACTGGTGGGTCTGAGGTCAGAATTAGGGGGCACCCTATCAAGCAACTCTGCCTAGGGCTCCAGCCTAGCGGGCCTCATGGCCTAACTCACTAGAGTGCCTGAGAAGGGGGGAAAGGCGCCCCACCCCGCCATGCCCAACGCCCACGTGAGCACAAAATGCTTTTGCCCAAACGGCTTCTATAGAAAAACAAAACAAACTTGCATCTGGAAGAAGGTGACCTGAGGAGTTGGGGCCAAAGATTACATCCCAGCTCATCTATTTCTCTAGGAAGGGTATTCACTATATTTTTATGATTTATTCTAAATCTGTAATGAAAAGAAAGTCAGTCGTGGGCGTTAGTATTGCTGGCCCTCCTCCTAACCACACCTGCATCTTTTGGGTGTGCTTAAAGGTCTTGGGAATGGAAAATATAAAAACTGCTTTGCGATGCGTCATATTTAGTCTCCACCACCGCCTCCATCCGTTTTAATCTATCTTTCACTCCTGCCTAAATTTGGGGCCTCAGGCCGAGGGCCGGCAGCCATCTTGCCGTGGGGACAGAGGAGGCCGTACCGCGCTGGGACAATCCCAGGCCTACGAGTCGGTTCGCCTCCAGGGGCCTGTGGTCGCGGCTCCGCGCCTTTCGGGCGTAGGGAGTGGCACGGCCCTGTCCCATCTCCACTACCCCGTACCGTTTACTCAAGGTCGTCGTCCAATGAAGCTATTTGTATGGCATTGCAAACGCTGCGACTCGCAGGAGGGGGCGGCATCTGGCGTCTCGGGCTCTCGGCGGCTAGCCGGCTGTCTCGCAATCCCCCGGTGTCTCCTTGGAGCAGGAGATGCAGGCTCTAAGTCGAGAGAACGCGTCGCCCTCCAACCCTCATTCACTTCCTGGCAGGAGAGGCGAGGGGAAGCCTTGCTTCTCCAGTGATCCCTTTTTTAACTAACCGTAGCCACCCTCGCAACTGGATCTCGGTCCCACCAGGCTGGCGGCTGGCTGGCGGCGGCGCGGTCCGGCGTAGGCACTAGGCTGGCCTCCGCCCGCCCTGCCGCGCTTCTGGTTTGCCACTTTTTGTTTGCACTCACATTCCGCATGTCGCATTTCCCCGGGAATCCGTATTATTATATCTGCAATTTATTTTAACCCCAAGGTTGCAAGAAAAATCTATAATGAACGTTAATATCTTACAATCTCCTGGTCAGTCTACATCGGGCATGGGAGCCATCGGGATTTTCGTGGTGGAAAATGAAAAAAACTGCCCCATGTTGGGGCACATCAAGTCCCTGCCCCTTATTTACGGTCAAAAGAATTTTCTCGCCAAGGGGAATCCAGAATGTTTGAAACACAGATTTCTCCTCTCTGATTCTCCGGACTGGAGAGAAATTATCTGTTTTCGAAATTATTTTTTTAAAAGAGTCAAACGGATAAGCCAGAGGAATCAGGCCGAGAGTGCCCACGCCACAAACCCCTCAGACTCATGAATACTGCGTATACGAAGCACTCTAGCTGCCAGGGATGGGGGTTGGGATGTGGGGGCCAGGAGGATGAGAGACACAGGTTGCCCCGCAGGGCTCCAAGGGAAACACTGGGCCTCTCCTCGACCAAACACGCAGAGGACCCGGCTCTCCGTCCCTCAAGGCCCGCACGCCAGCTGCGCTCCCTGCCCGCACGCCAGCTGCGCTCCATCCCCGCACGCGGAGAACAGGACGCCGATCTTGGGTAAAAAGCTGGAGGTTCTTAGGGATTCTGGAGCCACTGTGAGGGCGAGATCGGGTCTGTCCCACGACCTTGGCGCCAGGAAGCTGTGGAACGAGACAGACCCCAATTTTCTTCCCCTGGAGTTGAAACAAAACCCGAAAGCCCGAGGTTACCCGCACCGCCAGAGGTGGCGCCTCAGCCGCGGGGGCGGCTGGAGCCGCGGGCCCCTTTGGTTCCCAGGCTGGGGTTCTGTTTCTTTCCTAGTTGTTGAGTTAGTTGGTTAGCTAATAGACAGCTTACAGGCAGCATTTACGCAAATGCCCAGCTTGGTCTCACGCTGAGTCCCCTCGTCCGCCAGACCGAGTTACCCGGCTGGGCTCAGGGAGGAGGGACGAAGGGAAATTTTTGGTAATTAGAGGGGAGGTTTTCTCGGGACGCCCCTCGGTTAAGTGGCTTTGGCTCCGGCCGAGGAACAAAGGGCTAAGGTGCCTGCGCGCCGCGCGCCCTCGAGGCCCCGCGCGGCCCGCATTCACGCCCCTCCCTACGCTGATGCGGCCGCGGGCTTTGTGCGCTCGGGCCGCGCGCAGCGCTGCACCTGCCCGCTTCAAGTACCTTGGCGAGGCGGCGCCGGCGGCTGTTCTAATCGCCATCTCCAAAGTACCTGCTCATGAATAAACACCAGCCCCATTTATCAGGTACTTAGCGCTCATTGTGAAGGGGAAATTGGCCCTTTTCTGAAAGTGTCTATCCTCAACCCATCTGCACAGTCGTGGCTGCAGAACTTCCCCCACCCTTTAGTCACACACACACACACACACACACACACACACACACTCTCTCTCTCTCTCTCTCTCTCTCTCTCTCTCTCTCTCTCTCTCTCTCTCTCTCTCTCTCTCTCTCTCTCTCTCTCTCTCTCTCTCGCAACATTAGGCTCCTCCAGGCTAAGATAAACTCGCTTTCTTCCGGTAAGTGCGTGATTGAACCACGACAATAGATGGAGACGAGGAGGCCTCTAGGTCAATAGCCCACGTCTCTCCCATTGATAGGAAAAGTCAGCATGCACAACGCATGGTCTCTGGGAAGCCTTGTCCTGTGTTCTGGCTACAGGGGCCTTTGGATACACTTGCACAAACCCCCATGAGTACCCCAAACATTGAGCAAAATATAGGAAACAGTGGCCCAAGGTGTCCGTGGTGCCTGTCAGCATTGGCTGGGTGGGCCCCAGCTGCACCCTCCTTCCCAGCCCTTCCCCATCCTCGTCTCCTCTCTCTCTCTCTTCAGTAGGGCCCCATACCTGGGTCTGACTGTTAAGTCATGTGCATGCAAGACAGAGTGTGTAAGGATCTGGAGAACCCAATTTGCAAACCTTCTGGCCAGTGCAAGGAAAAGTGGCTTTTTCTGGCTGGGGCGGGGTGGGGGGATGGTAAAGGTAGCTTCCTGCTGACGCAGCTAAGGTTTCTGCATGCACAGAGAGAGAAAACGTGTGGCCGACTAGGCCTTCACAACCATGGCAGCCCCACAGAGGGTATAAAAGCAGGGTAAACAGGTATAAATTTGTAGATGCCCACAAAGTCACTCCAGTGAGTTTATAAAGGCGTTTGTGCCCTGGGGGCTTCACTTGTTAGCCACTCATTCATTCCTTCCTTCCAACATATGGACACGGGTGCGTGTTCCCAGGGCTCTGTTCCCTGCATGGAATTTGCCAGGAAACACAATCGATTTTCTGGACCTGCGCACAGTCACAGACAGCTCTGAAAATGAAAGTGTTTGTTAACTGTGGAAATTTCACCAATCGAACGTTTTAAAATGGCTTTGTTTTCATTCAGCACTCTCAATTTTATACTATCTTTTACAAATAGAAGCCTGGAGTCACTGCCGACGGACCAGCTCTGCCACCCAGTCCTTGCAGTGGCTCCTGGCTGTGATCACCCGGGGTTCAGGAACCAGAGTGTTTAGAAAATCACTGCATACTGGGGTTTCCTAGCCCGTTCTCTTTACAGTGAATGCAAGCAGCCTCTGAAAATCCAGGTTCCAGTCTCTTGCCAGCGATTGGGTAGGACCCCTGGGGTCCTTCTGTCATGCTAGCAGGTGTGTCAGGCTCGGTTCAGGGGAAGCCTGTGGTGGGGACTGGGTTCTCCTCAAAAGGCACCCAGGAGCACCGCGTCTGAGCGGGAGAACCGTGGATTGCAGCGGGGTGGGCTGTGGGAACTCTGGGTTGCGATTCTCCTCAGAAATATCAGTGGCCCTGAGTCTTTAGCCCCTCCTGGTCCCCACCACCTTGCCAGTCCTGCAGAGATCCTTCCTGAGCCCTGGCAGGGCCATCACACCAAAGATAAGCTCAGCCCCGCTGGAGTTAACCCAAATACAGCCGCTCATTTTTGGAATATTCTAGAAAAAAAACAACAAGATCTTGCTTCTCTCTATGATTAAAGGGAGGTAATTGATATGGTGAATCTTTTGCCTGAGGGCAGACAGGGGACCAGTGAGGGTGACTTCGGGAGATATGCTTTAAACTCGGAAAGGCTTGAAATTCCCTTGTCTGCATGTTCTGGCTACACATTAGACTCTGGCATCTCTTATGTTGGGAGAACCGAAGCATTCTTGCGTTGCGACTCGTGAGCCACCTCCAGCCTCCACTCAGGCTCATTTTGTGGCCACGGAGTCCTGTGGGCTCCTTCCTCGCCTAGAGAAGAAGGGCACCAGGCCGTGTGCTACGGGGTGCCTTGGGGAGTGCTAGGTGGAGGGGTTCCCTCAAGCCTCACAGAGAATCCAACAAACCCCTTCTCCGGTGAGAGGCTGCTCCACCTCACGGTCTATGGGCCGAGCGTCGTCTCCTGAAATTTTATTTTATTTGGAGAAAATTCTGGAATTCGAATTCGTTGCTCCCATACACTTGTGTTGAATAAGCTACATGGGGTGGGTTGGTGTGTGTGTGTGTGTGTGTGTGTGCGTGCACGTGTGCGGGCTTCCGCAGTAATCTATGGATTTCTGGGCTGCGGCGGAGGGCTTGGGGGAACCAGAGGAGATGGCTCCAGGGCGTCGTTCTCAAATATTGGGACTGGTCGCCAAGGCGCGGCTAGAGTGTGGTTGGGGCAATAATGGCTTCAGTCCTCTCCTGGTGGCGCCCCCATTTTCAGCCTTCTCAGCCACGTCCTTGGCAGCAGTACCTGCTGTTCCTCCAGGCTCCGACTTGGCTTCCCCCAAAAGACATGGGAGGAGTGGAATTGAACCCGGTCAGAGCCAGGTGGGTCCCGGGCTGGTTCGCTTGCCCACAGGCCCGAGGTTTGTGCAGCACTTTGGGAAACGCTGGGGTCCTGGATGAGGCCCTCCGAACTAGACTTTGGCCACAGCGAAGGTCTTGAGCCAGATCCACTCCACAAAACGCATCTTGTCCTCAAACAGCCCATCCTCCCCCA
This sequence comes from Camelus dromedarius, assembly GCF_036321535.1. Lineage (NCBI taxonomy): Eukaryota > Metazoa > Chordata > Mammalia > Artiodactyla > Camelidae > Camelus > Camelus dromedarius. The sequence continues at coordinate 16,057,804 of NC_087464.1, forward strand.
ACGCTCCCCCTCTTTCCCCCTTCACCCCCACTTCCCCTTCTTTCCTCCCCTCTTCCCTCCATCCTCCCTCCGTCTTCCCTCCTCTTACCCACCTTCCATTTCATTTTGGCTCTTCCAGACGCGTGGCCCCGCGGAAATTTCTCTGTTCCGAAGAAGCGAGTGCGTGGGGCCTGCCTGGCCTGAAGCTGGGAAGCCTGGAGAAGGCTTGTGGGACTCGGCCTAGATAAATTCCCAAAACAGAGCTCTGACAAACCACACTTGGGGAGGGAGCAGTGGAAATCAAAGGTCCGGGAACGGAGTGCTGAGGGCGTCGGGAAACCTGTTATTTGACCACATGGCTAGAGTTGTCAGATTCTTGCTTTCTCGTCCCCCCTTGGGAGTACGTGTGGCCCCTTAAAATTTCACGTTGCATATACCGTGGACCCCTGAGAGGGGACGGAAAGGGATCTGCGGTCCCTGTACGGTCTCGTTTCCTCAAACCTCTCGGTTTATTGAAACAATTCAGCCTCCATCTTAAAGCCGCGGACCTTTGGTCCCCCAGTCCCCTGCTCTGCCTCAGTGATGCCGGGTCGCCCAGTAGCTTGTCTGGGTGCCCAAACCTGGAGGATCCCTATTGCGCTCCCTTCCCCCACTGCAGCCGGGGGTCGTGACCCTACCGACGGCAACTAGCCTTGGCGCCGCCCTCCAGGGAGGAGGGGCGACAGCGGCCTTGGCTGACCCCAGGGACAGGTGTAGGGGGAAAGTGCAGTCTTCTCAGGGTTCAGGGGTCCCCGCCTTCTCTGTGTGGGTAGATGAGGGGGAAGCGCCTTCTCTTTCTGGGGCTTCTTCCTGGCGCTCTTTGGCTGCGCAGGGACCTCCCTCGCCCACAGCACAGATGGAAGTGCTGAGGCCAATTGGTTCAGGCTGGCCAACAGCCGGCGGCGGACCCTGGGTGTGCCCGCCCACCCTAGCCCTGGTTCTGGCCCCCTCCGCCCACTCATATCCGCGGCTTACTGCAGGGCGCTGGAAGGAGAGGGGTGTTCCTACAGTCCGCGAGAGGAAAGGGGTGGCGAGGTCTTGTGGTTCTTACACTCCATCTGCGGAGATTACTTTTGCAGTCTCTGTTCCAGTCTGACTAGCGGTTCCTTGGCTTATTCCACAGCTGAGCGGAGTACCCGGGGGAGTAGGTTTCACTGCATGGACTCTTCGGGTCAGGTCTGACGGTCACGTGCATTCGTCTGGCCTTCTCCTGGAGCGCCTGTTCCAGATCCGCCGGCAGAGGGAGTCCCGGGCCAGGGAGGAGCGCCTTTGGATACCTCTCCCGATTTCCGGTCGCCACACTGTGGGGCTCGGTGGTTCAGATACACACTGGACTCCCGCGTGTCCCAAACTGGCAAAGTCGCAAGGAGAGAGCCACAGATACGCGGGGCTGAAGGTGGGTGGATGGGGCGGCAGTGCCACCTGCAGTGGGACCTGCGCAGATGCAGGCCACTGGACTTGCAGGCCGACCCTCTAGTCTCTAACCATGCGAATGGAGAAAATTGTTATTACGTACACCGTGGAGTGTGTGTGATGTGTGTGTGTGCGCGCAACTAAGTGTGCAAAGGCAGAGAAGGGGTGGGTGGAGTCGCCCCTAACACTTGGCCCCTTCTAATTTCCAGGCTGGAAGGGGTTTTCTAGAACATTTAGTCCAAGCACCTCCTTTTAATAATAGGAAACTGAGGCCCAGGTAGGGAAGAGACTAATCCAAGGTCCTGCAGCAGTTAGATAGGGTGACACAGGTGGCGCTGCAAAAGGCTGTCCCTTGGCTGTGTTCTGAGCTTCAGTTTCTTCTGCTGTAAGCACTGAAATTGTACTAGGCCTGTGGTTTGGAGGGGCTCATCTGAAGGGCTATGTATGTGCATCTTCATGTCTGGGAAGCAGCATGAGGCCACTTGAGGAGGAGTGTGTGTCCATGCATGGATGTCTGTGAAAGTGTGATGGGCCTGTGTGTATTCACCCATGAAGGGGTACCTGTGTCTGCAAATTGTGTGGACTTGTATTTCTGCCTAGAAAATTGTGTGTGTGAAGGGGTGTGTGTGGAGGAGTGAAGGGGTATTTGTCCATGGTGTGTGTATGTGGAAAAAAATTGTGAATACTTGCACCCTCGAAAGGGGTGAGTGTGTGTGTGCACACTCATGCTCATGCACACTGGCACCCCCCCACCCCCACCCCATCCATGCTCTGGAATCTACTGCCAGGCCCTGAGCCTGCCCCATAGGAAAAAGGAGAGAGGGGTGAGAAGGCCCAGGGACACAGGCTCCAGGGTGTGGCCCTGCCCCAGTGCCCACCAGGCTCTAAGGGGCTGCAATTAGGCAAGGCTTCTCCTGGGCTCAGGGGGAGGGGGAGGAGGAGGAGGAGGAGGAGGAGGAGGAGGAGGAGGATTATGGCAAATTCATTTCTATTTTCCAGCCCACTAAGCCTGCAGTATGTTCCTGGTGTTAGCATGAGAATGGGCCAGGGCTCTGTGAACCCCTCCCGACCTACTGACCCCTCCTCCCCCCCCCAAGTGAATAGCGGGACTAGAAGCCTCCCCGGCCTCTCCAACCAGCTCCTGCAAAGCCACGACTTCTAATCAGGGTAATTTAATATATTTTAAGCCCCCGGCGGCTTTATTTTCCCTCCTTTTCGAGTTTGTTTTAGGCATTCACAGCTCTCACCCCGTCATTAGACAGCCTTATTTGACGGATGGAAGGAGCTGCTATGAGACCACAGCCCTTTGTGTCCCCCATATAAGCTGGGCTTCCCTGTAATTAGAATGGTATTCCCAGCCATTGAGGCCTTTCATGAGAAGGAACAAAAACTCCCTGAGATGAATATCCCCCAACTCTCAGCCCCCTGGCCAGGAATGGGGCTTCCAGTTAAAGGGACTCCTTAGGGAAGGCAGTCTGGGAGCAAGGACAGCCGAGGCCCTGCCAAGGTGAGAAACTTAGAGGCCATGGGGAGTGGGCAACAGACAAAGGCTCAGCAAGGTTGCCTGTAAACACCAGTCACCTATACACACCCTACACATTCAGCCAGCCTGGGGACCTGCCTGGCTCAGCCTGTGTAGTCAGAGCACCCATATATGTCGATGAGATTGGGCGATATGAAAGATGCTGGGGTGTGCATGTAAAACACACAGAGTCATCCAGACCCTGACCCAAATATGGCTTCACATCTAAACACACAAACACACCTAGTCATTCACATATGGCCTTGGGATTACATTGTAAACACATATATACACATGCATACATGTAAACATACATGCTCAGCTACAAGATCACCATGTCACAAAACCAGGTTAGAAATGCTTGTAAATATATACACATATGACACACTGTCAACTAGAGGTAGAACAAGTTTGTCTTTGTCTTTGTGTATATACACATACAGACCACCCAGATTGGGATTTGTTTGTGAACACACATATACTCTCACACACTCCTATATACATATGTATACACCCCTAGGGTTGCATGTGTAGGTTACATGTGTAGACCCCATTTCTTCGGTCGCCATAGGACATTTACCAACTGTGCACACTGGAGTGATGCCATGCCTCTCCCCCAGGATATAGATTTGCTCTGGTCACATTTTTGGATCCATGCCTAGCCTATATTCAAATATAGAGACTGCCATGCACACACATGTATAAACATATGCACATCTGATAGCTCATACTGACACGTGAAAACTCAGGAAAATACTATGGAACCAAAATGTCATTACAGTCTTTGAGCATTTCCTGGCCAGCCTATCCCAGACACCAATTCATGACCAGAAGTGCAAGAGAGTTTCAAGAGTAAGCCCCCACCAATTACATACTGTGTGTGAATTCAACCTCTAGATGGGCTGGATTCTTTTCTAGGGTTCTGGTTGGGTCTACCCATGCCATTTGGGAAGAGAAATCTTTCTTTTCCAGATTTCCCCTTCTGACTGGGCTCCAAAGACAGAAGGAAGGTATCTGGTTCTCTGGTACAATCTGTAGATTTTTCCAGGTCTCAGAGAGGTTCAGAAGGTAATACTAGCTCTGAGAGGCTACAGAAGGAAGAGCCCACCCTACCAACTGACCCACAGGGGAAGGAGTCCCACAGAGAAGTAGTGAGTGCCCCATTTCTGGGAAGACTCAAATAGGGGCAGGATAATCACCAGTCAGGGATGCTTTGGGGGAATTTATTTAGTTCAGCCCCTCCTGTGCTCCTGTATCAGATCTTGTGCTCAGAGTGTGGAGTACAGTGATGAATAACATATAAGCCAGTCTTCAAAAGAACTTAGAGTCTTAAAATAGGTGACCAGACATGCACAATATCCAGACCTGGGGCAAGGTACAGGGGCTGAGTGGAAAATGGCATAATAGGTTTCTAGTTTCCACAATGGAGTATCAGTATCAAGGACTAGAGTGGCTCATTTAATGTCCTCTGCCTGAGGCACAGTTGTGGCACCTTGGAAGTCCCTTTGTTGGATACATGATGGATTAGCTGGTCTCCAAGGATTCACTCCACTCGAAGATTCTTGGACTCCTGTCTGGGTTCATGGCTTCCTTACTGTAGCACTCTTCCCAGTGTGGGTGGGTATTCCCTAACTCGCTCTGCATAGTGTATTTTTATCAGAACACTTATCACCCTGCACCAAAGCTGTCCCCAGGCCCATGGTGAGGGCAGGGATGGGGCTCATATTAAGTCCCCAGGAACAAAGGAGAGGCTTAGAAAAGAGTGTGATGGATTCACTTTGAGATGGTAGTGGTAATTCAGATTCCTTCATGTTTCCTGGGTTTTTAGGAGTGAAGAACAGGCCACTGAATTTTATTGAGCCTCATTCTCTTCTCTTCTGGAAGGAAGTACAATTTTGAAGGGATAGAAGTAGGGATCTCAAACTGCTAGTGATTTGCATGTTTTTATTTCTTTTAACTTCACTTCTCCTTTGAAATGTGGGGAAACCATCTTATTCTGGTGCCACAAGCAAACACATACCCAGGAAGTGACCAGGAAAACCCTTACATCTCTCTCTCTAAATAAAACATTCATCTGTCTCTTTCTAGGAGAAATTCACCAGGGAAATTAGAGAACAAGAGAAGGTTTGAAGCCAATTCCAATGTCTTTTTTTTTTTTAACCACAGTGTTCTGTGGTTTAATATAGTGGTTGGTGGCCTGGGCACTGGGACAACCCAAGTTCAAAGCCACTTACCAATCTATGTGTGACCTTTGGCACATCTCTTGGTGCCTGAGTGTCTTCAGTTGTAAAGTGGAGACAATATCAGTACCACATTGCTAGGGCTGTTGTGAGTGTTAAATTAACTAATACATGTAGAAAAGCCCAGCAATGTCTTGTGTGCAGTAAGTACTCAACTAGTTTTAGCCAAGGTGATTAATAATGTGCTTGATACATTATCTGTTAGGTAGATGAATGCATTTTTTCATTTTGTTTGCATTTAGGGTAAAGTCATAGGAAAATAAGATCTTCCCAGAAGCCTCTCGCATGTAACTTTGGCTGGAGGCGGGGATGGGTTCGGGGTGGGCAGACAGTGGTTGGATGTCTCCCACAGCTTAAAAAGATAAAAATAAGCTTTTGGGCTTTCACAGCTGGTGCTGGCTCAGGTCCTTACCGCGGGTGCCAGCAGGGGGAGCCCGAGTCGCCGCGGCGTGGTCGGCTCCTGCAAGCTGAGCTAGAGGAAATTGCTCTTGACAGAGCACCTACTATGTGCGTTTCACCTGCCAGGCGCTGGACCGTGCAGCACTACAGCCGGGAAGTTGGACTTGCGGGTGGAGCAGTGAGTTGCCGTTTCTGGAACAAACGCTGACCTGGAGGCCGGACTTCATGAGAGCGAGGGACCCAAGTTTGGGTCCTGCAGGGGCTTGGGCTCCGGAAGCCCAGTTGGTGGTGACCTACGCTGATGACCTACGCTGATGACCTACGCTGATGGGGGGCCGCGGTGCGCGCTGCTTCTCCGCTGCGCCCTCAGCACCCAGCCCGAAGTAGGCACCCAGTACTTCTCGCTTAAAGTCGTGGGGAAACTCTGGCCTGGAGGCGTGGGCGCAAGGACCTCCTTCAGGGCAGTTAGAAAGTGAAAACCATACACTTCCCCCAGTCATTCACGCCACCTCTGCGCAGAACTGGGAAGAAGTAAAACCTGAGCCTCCTTGGCACAAGGCAGGGTGCCATGTGGTATCTGGCCTTGACCGTGACATTCTTGATTCCGTTTTCTGCCGCGCTGTTTTCTCCACCACTACCCTGCGGTGGCGGGTCGGAAGCTGAGAGAAGAGCTAATTTGGGAAACCTGGTATGTGTATGTATATTATGTACGTAATAGTTGTTTTCATAGATATATAAAAATATCAGAGCTGTCGACAATCCATCACTGAGGCTAATTAAAAACCAGTTTGAGTCTCGGTTTGAAAATGCAGAAATCAGAAAGACGTTGAGAAACGGAATGACCTAAGATGATTTTCTCCTCGCCTCACTGCAGGAAGGTTCTTCACCCCCAGCGTCCCCGCCCGAAGGGTGAGTATGAGGTGGAGCAGTGGGATCTGGAGAGGGGGAGGTGCGCCTGGAACGTGTCCGCCCTGCTGCCTGAGCGCGCTCTAGTGGCCCAAGGAACAGGGTTGGAGCCAGTGACTCCAGCGCAGGTGCGGAGGCTTGCTGGGGCCGCGGGCTCCTCGTCGACGCCTTTGCCCAAGCAGACTGGTCTGGAGTCTGGCTCCTACCCTTCCAGGTGCTAGGAAAGAACGTGTGTTGGAGTCGTGGAGCTTCACTTTTCCATTTGTGTGACCCTCGTCGGGTCAGTTAATACCTCTGAACCATATGGAGCCAAAATACTAGCCCCTTAGTGGGATGTGGGCTCCTTTGGGGAGATTGTAAATCCACCATTTAGGACTGAATGCTGGATGCATTGCTGAATTTTTATCTTATTTAATTCTCATGCTTATCTGAAGAGTCTTATTCTCCTCATTTAAAGATGAAGGAGCAGCCATTGTTCCCAGGGCCCCTTTAGAAGTTCCTGAAATGGGGTGGTGGAGCCCCTGGAAGGGAGGAGAGGCACTTAAGGTAACTCTGGCTAAGGGTAGATGTCCATGTTCCCTTCACCTGCAGAAACCGAAGTAGGACCCTGGGCAGGGCAGGAGACCTTCAGGGCCTGACTTTTCCCATGTGTATGATGGGTGTGTCTACCCAGTCCTCAATGGAGGTCACAGTGGTCTAGAGATACCAGGAAATGAACTCATGGGGGGGTCTCCCTTAATTCTGAGAATCTCAGACACCCCCCTTCTTGGAGGGCACCCACATTTTAATGAGTTTTTGTGGCTGTGATAAGAGGTTTACTTTTATCTCAGTGACTCCTGATAGCAGTCCCTCTGGGAGTAATTATATTCACTCCATTTCACAGCTGGAGGAACTGAGGCTGAGAGCCGTAAAATGAAAAGGAACTTGTCCAAGGTTACCTAGTGAGTGAGGGAAAAGAGAAGGAACTGGGGTCTGAATGAGGTCTGAATCTGGTCACATTTCACAGCAAGAAACCTACTTCCAGCCACACCCCCACTTCTGTATTCATCTCTTTGTCCCTTGGAGGCAGGGTGGTTCTGAGGCACCTGAGCCTGAGTCCTTTTGGGGCCTGCCAGGCCTAAGGGCCAAGCCCCCTCCCAATGTGGGAAAGTTCCCAGAGGACTCCTGGTCCTCCACCCTGGAGGAAAAGGGAAGGAGAGAGGGCCAGGTGGGTGGCAGGGTGACCATGTGGAATTGGGCAGTTGTGCAGAAGGCTGGAGAGCCAGATTGATGCAAGGTTTAGCAGTGTGGGGCTATTTCAGAGGCACAGGGTGGCTCCTGCTGTGGTTTACCAGTACAGTATCCCTAAGGCCAGTATCCAATTCTCTGCTCTCCTTTCCCTTAGGTGAGAGAAAGGTCCTCCTTGGGGACCCAAAGCCCAGAGTTCATTTCAGAGAGAGAAATTCTGTGGCCCCCCCTTGTCTTCCCTGACCTGACAAGACTGCATCTTAAGGAGCCTGAGTTGGCACAACAAGGTCCCTTCAGTCGGCTGATCCCAAGTGGTCCTCCCCAACTCCAAGAGAAGGAATCTTGCCAATCTCCAAATAAGAAAAATCAGTTCAAACACATCAAGAGAAACTAGGTTTGGTTAGGGCCCCAAGAGGAGAAGGGCAGGACCAGAGTCTGGGACTCTTTCCACATTATCCCAGAGAAACTCTGCTGTTGGAGGGAGAAAATATGCACTGTCTGGAACGATTCAGACCGAGTGTCCAAATCTCAGAAAAGCAGCTTAGTTCTCCAGAGCTTTGTCAGCAGAGACGCAACTCCAGTGGTGTAGAAGACCAGGGGCTGCATGGGAAACACCCCAGATTAGGTTTCCAACAGCCCCTTCCCCCAACCCCCTGAAGAATTGGCTTCATTTTAAATTCTCCAAAGTCAGGGAAATAAACTGCAGAGTCTGTATGGAAACTCTTTAAAGAAGTCTTGCTCTCGGGCAGCCCCTTTGGTATGTTCCCAAAGTCCGTGGATTGCTGGCTCCCTCATGCTAACAGCGGCCTTGTAAGGCAGAGTGACGGCATTATTACCTCCATTTTAGAGTGTAGCAAATGGAGGCTTCCAAAGGAAGGGTATTCGCCTAAGCGTAGTCCACGGCCACTTCCCCTAGCCGCTGGCTTCTGCCAGAGCGCTGGGCGCGGGCCTAACCCCGAGGCTGCTAGTTCTGAAATGAGGCAGGAGCTGTCCACCTACAGGTGCTGAAACGTGAACTATCTCTACTAGGGTAACGGGAGCGCGCTGGTTCAGCCATACCCTAGGCCCGCCTTCCAGCCTTTGAAAACGGTTCCTCTGGGGCATCAAGGTGAGGGGATCTTTATGGAAGGAAAGTAAACGACACCATCATCATCCCACCTTCAAACCTCGATAGCTCCCTAATGGGTCTCACTACTTCCAGTCTTGCCCCCACAATCCATTCCCCACTCAGTATACAGAGTAGTTTAAGAGGCAAATCTCATCATATTTAAAGTCTTCCTATGGCTTCCCACACAATTCAGAGTAAAACTTAAAAGTTCTTGCCACAGCCAAAAGACTTTCTTTCCCCTTTGGTGATCTAGCCCCTGCTTACTTCTTCCACTTTAAACACCTATCAGGATGGTAGTGGTGAGTGAGGACTGGCTGATTTCTCAAATATTTTGAAGACAAAACTGCTGTGATTTGCTGAGGGGTTGGAGGTGGAGTGTGAAAGAAATAGTGGAATCAAGGATGATCACAAGGGTTTGATTTGAGCTCCTGGGAAGACAGGGTTTCTATTTCCTAAACTAGGAAGATAGAAGAAGGAGCAGAGTTTTGGGATGAGAATATCAGCTTGGCTCTGGACATGTTAAGTTTGAGAGGCCTATTAGATATCTGGGTTGGGGGGAGTTCCCATAGGCAATTGGACTTATAGGCCTGGCATTCAGGGGAGAGGTCCAGACTGGAGTTTTAAACCTGGAAGTTGTTATCTTGTAGGCCTTATTTAAAACCATGAGGCAAGATGAGGTCACTTGGGAGTAAGTGTAGAAAAAAAGAAAAGAAATGTTCTAGAGGCTGAAGACTAGGGCACTTTTACTTTGAGAGAAGGAAGATGAGCAAAATCAGTAAAGGAGACCAAAAGGGAGAGTCTTTCAGTAGGAGAGCAAAGAAAGTGATTTCCTTGGGGCTGGGGGAGGGGGTCTTTAAAAAGGAAGAAGAGATCAAAAGTGCCCAATTTTCTGACAGGCCAAGTAAGACAAGAACTGAGAATTGAGCCTTGGATATAGCCCCAGAGAAATCCTTTTTGAGAAATGAGGGTTGAGGGAGGTGATTAGAGGGAAGACCAAGAGAGAGTGAGAAGAAATGGTAGCTAGTGTTGACATAGGCAGGCTAAGGAAGAGAAAAATGGACCAGGAGCTGGCAGGGAGACCAAAAGGAAGGAACCCCAAGAGATGGTGAATCCCTGGGCTAAACCTTTTCAGCCAGCTAAATGCCCCATTAGCAGACCATGCCTCCAACCTTTCACTTGCTTCTAATATGAGTTCAGAACCTACCTGAGCCTTAATAAGATGTTCAGGGTATACGTGTTTAGGGGAGTTTTTATTTTCCTCTTTGTTTTCATTCAAATTGAAGATCCCAGCTGATGAAACGGTTGGACATTTATCCTTCTGGGATCAGAACTTCACAGCCCCTTAACCTCCTGGGGACGAGATTGGGATGGGCACTGGGAGCATAAGGGCACATTCTTGCTTCCCACCAACCAATGATTAGTTCCAAGTGCCCTTGGACCACATTCTCTTTGGAAGACCCCATGCCCAGACTTGTGGTTCTCCAGAGCCACCTCCCTTGCCCAGCCTCCTGTCAGGATTGCAGTGAACATCTCTTTTTGCCATTCAAGCATGGGCATTCAAGTTGGGAAAGATATAATGTCCCCATATGTACCCTAGCTCTGCCTGGCCTGTCTTTTAGGCAGATGGTAGCAGGTTTTTCTCTCAGGGATCCTAGGCTCAGTGAGAGTCCCTGGACCTTAAGATCATGGTGAGCAGCCTTAAGGAGCAACCCTGAGAAGCAGAAATGTCCTCTCTGGCTCAGTGCCCACCTTTGGAACAGTGGTCATGAGTTCATTATCTAGTTGGGGAGCACAATGCCCCCGAGACTGGGCTACTCCACCAAGTACCGAGGGTGGAGACAAGGGTCAACCACACTTCCTGGCATGATGCCTCAGGAATGCCCCTTGTCCCATAAAACATCTATATACACGCTAAAACCTAGAGATGCAAGTGTGGTATGAACACTGATGGGGGACCAGGAGTCTCTCCTCTGCCTCTGTGTGACCTTGGGCAAGTTACTGCCTGTATCAAGGTATCAGTTTTCTTATCTGTCAGATGAGGGTGGAAGAACAAATTGGAACCCATGATCTTTTTCTATCTCAGAGTCTCAAGGGCAGCCCCAGCTTGCCTCCTACTGGCACATGTAATTTGCTGCTTCTCCAGCTCAGGACTTTCTTTAGCCCAGGATACCAGAATGCCTCTTCCTTCCCTAGCCCATGTCTGAATGCACACCCTTTCCTGTCTATCCTGGTCATCCCTTCCCCTCTGACCCTAGGAAGGCTCTAGAGAGGAGGTAATATTCTAACTAAATGGAGACAAGAGAAAATGGCATTCAAGCATGGGCGGAGACATAGTCATGGAAGCATGACTGATTTAGAGAAGGCCAGTGGCCCAGTGTGGCTAGAATGAAGGGTATGTGGGAAGCAATGAGGATAGATTCTGCGTGGCTTTATAATCCATGCTCATACATTTATAGCTCATGCTGAAGGTAGTAGAGAGCCATTGAAGGATTTAGATGTGGTCAAAGTTTCAGTTGAGAAATATTACTCTGGGATTGCGTGGAGAAGATCTTGAAGGTTTGTAGCAAAGCTTGGATTGTCTCCCTTTCCCCATGCATGCCCAAAAGGATGACTGCATTTCCAACCTCTCTTAGAGCTAAATATGGCCATGTGACTAAGTTCTGGCCAACTGGATGCAAGCAGAAGTATTGTGTGGAACTTCTAGGGAATGTCCCTTGTGGAAGAGAAAGTTTTTATTAACCTGTCTTGTTTCCTTCTGGCTGGAATGTGCCTTGGTGGTTGTCACTTGGACTTCCTGATCTGATCTGGTTAGGCTCATATAAGCATGGTCAGTGGGCAAGGCCAGGGCAGGATAGTGGCTACCATCTTTGGTCCACAGCTATATTCTGATATTGCAGTGTGTTCTCCCACAGCTTCCTGAGCCTTTTGCCCACCTATCCTAAAACTGGTGGCAACTGGGCCATTTCCACTGCTTCCTTTTCCCCGTATTCCTGACTGCTAGCTCTATCCTAGAGGAAGTCTTTCTCAGGGCCATCTCCACATCTGGACAGCTGAGACCATTTAATTCACTTAGTGAAAATAATAACAGTTAATATTCACTGAACATTTACTTTGGACAGACACTGTGCTCAGAGCTTTGCATGGTTGATCACATTTATTATCTCTTAACCTTCATGCCATCTTGCCTCTGAAACCACACCAGGGTGAAGACAACAGGAAGGTTCTGGTGAAGCCAGGAGTCATTATTGAACAGAACTGATGAGGCTGTTCAGGTCCCCACCCCAACCCCTGACCCACTTTAATCACCCTTCCAGTTCTAGATGAGGAACCAGGCTCAGAGATGTGAACCAAGTCACCCAGGGTCACACAGCTGGAAAGTAACAGATAGGAAACTCCAGGTCTTTATTGTGCTCAAGAGAAGCAGGTAACCCTGAACCTCATCTCCAGTGGAGGGACTAAGAGGGTAGCTCTGGAGCCAGAATGCCTATGTGTAAATCCCAGCTCTGCTACTCACCGGCTTAGTCTCTCTGTGCCTCAGTTTCTTCATCTGAAAAAGGTAGGTAGTAATAGTGCATCCCTCATCGGATTACGGTGAAGAATAAGAGATAATGTATATAAAGAATTTAGCATAGTAGCTATTATTATTTCTATTGTTGTTGTTGTTATTATTAGTATTATGGGTCTGAGCCCCTCCCCTGGCCATGCTAGGGAGAATCAGGAGGTAGAAAGGAAAGCTGGAGCTGAGAATTTTCTGCTCCATCACCTGTGCCAGAGGCCAAAGGACAGAGGAGGGACCGCGTGACTGCCTGGGCTGGCGGGCAATTTACTGAAGGAGTTCATTTGGTGACTCCGACTCCAAGTTAATTAAATATGGCCACTAGGGTCATTGCCATGGCGACAATTAGGCTGAGAAGGAGCCTCATTAAGGTGCGGTTTTAACAAGGCCATTGTTTTTAACCCAAGATCTTGTGAAGGAGGAATTCTTCAGGGTGCTTCCCTTTCTCCCTTTCTGTGTTTCGGAGCCATTTCCAGAGAGCTCGTGAAGAAGAACAAGACAGAGGAGAATTCCTGGGTTCAGTCCCTTGAGAGACTCAGTAGGGCAACAGGTTTCTCTTCCTGGTAATGCTCTGCATTTGAAAGGGGGTCGGGGTGGCAGAGGTTTAAAGGTTGGGGGGGCAGTGGAGGTGATGAGAGTAAAGCAGGAGGTGAGGAAATAGGATTTTATGAAAAATGGAACTGGAAGTCTTTCTGGGAACTTAGAAATGTCTCCTCTACCACCTAATCTCTTCCTAAACTGAATGGGGAGTAGGGGATGGTGTGGATGGAAGTGGTGGTGGAAGAGCACCAAGCCTGTTTCTTTGGAGTTGAAGGAAGGAGGGAAGGAAGGAAGGAAGGAGGGAAGGAAAGAGGAAAGGAAGGAAGGAAGGAAGACTCTCTTAATTCAGAGCACTTTAAAATGTATTTTTTATTATAGCCACAGTAATATATACTTACTGAGACAAATTAGAAATTTCAGAAAAGCACAGAAAGAAAATATCCCCTACAGCCCTGCCCCTAGACTAAACGACTATTAACGTTTTTGGTGAGATAAGAAGCTGAGCAGAGGCTACAAGGAGTGGAACTGAGGGAAAGGGGAAGGGAATGTATATTTTTATGTTTATACCCTTTTCTACTGTTTGAATTTTCATCAGGAGAATGTCAAATAAAACTAAATTAAAATAGCACATAATGCAACACTTTTCTATACACTGAGATGCAGTGTACATTTTTCTTTACAAAAATAGGGGTCATATTGTTCTTAGGATTTTGAAATCTAAATTTATCACTTCAGCATAACAAGATATCTCGAATGCTTTTCTAGGATGTTGTGTTTTCTTCCTGACTTTTTAAAAAAAACACATTGTAAAATAGTCCAGCTGTACAAAGGGTAGACCGAAAAGGTAAGTTTCCTGCCTGGTTTCCCCACCCTTGTTTTCCCACGCCAGAGGCAGCCACTGACATCATTTCTTTTGTATCTGTCCAGTAACATTCTATGTGCATACAAGTACACATTTTTTTCCATGTACCGTTTCATTTAACGTTGTTAGCATACTATTCTGCGCCTTGCTTTTTTCACTATAAGGTGTATCTTGGAGATAGTCCCATAGCAGCATTTATACAGCTGTCTCTTTTTCTTAAAATTTATTTGTTTTATTTTTAGGGGGCGGGGGTTGGTCATTAGGTTTGTTTGGGTTTTTTTTGTTTGTTTAATATTTTTAATGGATGTACTGGGGATTAAATCCAGGACCTCCTGCATGCTAAGCATGTGCTCTACCACTTGAGCTATATCCTCCCTGCCTCATTTTTTTTTTAACAGTTGCATTCAATACAATTCTGGACTCCAATGTATTTAACTAGTACCCTGTTGGTGGACGCTCGGGTTATTGCCACTGACAAAGCTGACCTGCTGTATCTGAGGTTGGAGTTCTAAAGGAGAGTTGCTGATTTAGAATATTACCTCATCGTTTTTAATAGTTTTATAATATTTCAGAGTACAAATGGGCATGACATATTTAACAATTCTTTATAGCTGAACACTTAAATTGTTGCTGTTTCCCACAATGGATTACCTGTGAGGAGCCCACAGTCTGCTGGGGGAGTCAGACAGGTAAACAAGCCCATGTAATAATAATACATTGCATAGCTGCCGCAATGGTGGCATGTCGAGGAATGGTACAGCCCAGCTTGCAGAAGTTAGGGAGGAACCAGGATGGAAGTGAGAGGAGGGAAGGTGGAGGGGCTTTAGGCAAAGGTACTGAGCTCTGAAGCACTTGGCAGGCCTCTGGAGCTGGGAGTGTTCAGGTCTGAACAAGATGTGATCCTGGCCCTCAGGGGGCTCGTAGGGTGGTCTTGGATATGCTGTCATGCCCAGCATTCAGCATAGTGATCAGTACTTGGTGAATGTGTATGGATGAATGAATAAGTGGGGGATAAAAGGAGAGGGGCTGAAGCAGTGGGCAGGGGCTGTGGCTTTGATGGCCAGGCTGAGGGTTTAAAATCTGGTCAGGGATGGGGTCCTGCTGAAAGCCCTCACATGGGAAGAGGAACAGTCAGATCCACTTTCATGGAACGGTTCCTCTGGGAGCCCAGAGTACATCATGGTCTCAAGGTTCCCTTTCACTGCAGATATTCCACCCCTGTTTCTCCATGTGCCCCTCTCTTAAAAGAGCCTCGCTGCTGGGAGCTGCCTCATCCTGCCCCTGCTCAGACTCTTCACCTGGGCAGGGAGGTGCCATGGTGTGAGGATGTCTGGGAGTATCTGCAGCCCTAGAGATTTGCTTCTGGCCTAAGATGTGATTTCTAAGCCTCCTTGGTGACTGGCTTCAGCCCTGGAGGTACAGAATGGAGGCAGGTCCCACAGAGTGCCCATCAGGCATCCCTTCCCTCAACATATCAAACCTATTAACATGCACTCACATGGAATATAATTTACTCTATGAGCTATGTGGCAATTAGCTGGTTGGCACCAGTTCCATTCTATAGACATCTGATTAAACATTTGCTCATTTGGATGTTGCAGTTTTCTTTTAAAAAGCAATACTTTTGTTTTCATGCCTCTTGTATTTTTGTAGCCACAGAAAAATGAATAAGCTGAACCCCGTGCCTGTCACCAGAGAGGAAACCCCTAGCCCTGTGCTCCCTAGCTCTGTGCTGGCTCCCACCCCCATACCCTCAGCCTGGCCCATGTGGGCAACCTGAGGACCAGTGCCACAGTCTCCTGCAGGTCTCCCCACCCCCAGTCTCTGTCTCTCCAATTCATCCTACACAACGCAGACAAAGTGATCTTAATTTCTCTTTTTTCAATTATAAAGACCTTATAATTTTCAATTTAATAGTTTTTGTTTATTTTTCTGAAAGGTGATTCATTCACATGGTTCAAAATTCAGTGTGAACAAAATGCACAGTGCAAGTTTCCTTCCCACCCTGTGCCCAGTTACCAGTCCTACCCCCAGAGGAAACTAATGTCTATCATTGTTATGTGTCTTCCAGATAAATTCTGTGAATACTCAGGGGAGTGCGTATACATATTCTTTATTTTTGCAGCCCTCTTCCTTTTTTTTTTTTTTTTAAACACAAATGACAGCACAGTACTTTTCTAAGTGTACCTTCACCCGGACCTTTGTGTGGCTCCCTGGTGTCCAGCATCGCAAAGCCCACTCTTTAGGCTGGGACTAAAGGACCTCCACGATCAACCCCTTTTTTGACCGCTCCCCAACGTCCTTGCTCACCTCCAGGCCTGAGCTCACCTCTGCCTCGGCTCGGAGCACCCTTCCCCTGCTCCTGGCTCCTCCTGTTACTCAGAGCTCAGCTTCCCTAGCTCTGCACGCGTGTTCCTCCGTTCTGTGTGAGCATTCAGCGCCCGCCAATGGCCACTGTCACTCTCTGCTTCCTTGTGGGTCTCCTGCGCTAGACTGTGCAATGCTCCGGGACAAGATGCTGTACCTGGAATCCCCAGGGCGGGGCACGGTGCCTGGCACAGAGACGGCGCACCTTCCGCAAACATCGCCCAGTGGGTTCGGAAGGGGCCGATAGGCGAGGATCACTTTGCTACAGCGGCACCTCGTGGTAGACCTCGGAAGTGCAGCAGGCAGCAGGGAAGGGACCTTGGGACTAGGGGCGAGGGTTCCCCTGGCTCCAGACATCCCCTGGGGTCCGAGCCGGAGCCGGTCTCCCGGCCAATCATTCCAGATCGTACTGTGCCCAACGGCGCCCAACGTGGGCAGAGTCCTGTGGGCAGTGACCCACTTTTCCATCACTCGGACTGCTGTCCTCTATCCACCCCCCATGATCATTGGCTTTGGGCAGTTAGGAGAGAGAGAGAGAGAGAGTTGGACTGTGTTTCAGGGCGTAGCTAACATATATCCTGAGCAGATACTTAACACCACTTCTACAAGATAAAATTACTGGCAGTAATAATAATGAAATGAATAACAAATACATGGCAGGCAGCCAGAATTTTCTTTTATTGAATTTTGTATATAAACTCATGCCATTTCAAAACCAAATGAAATTAAAAATTCAATAATCATAGTACAAAAAAGGAAAAAATGGATACATACTTTTAAATTACATAATTTTAAAACGGGGGAATATATACCTACATATAGGTCTGTCCCAGTAATGAATACGATTACATTAGAATTAAATAAGAATAAAAGACTAATGACTTAAAAAGAAGAAATTTTAATTCTAAACAAACTGTTTAAATTTAGTAAAATATTTCCCATATAATCTAAAATTTGCACTTTCCTAACAAAACTATTATGGCCTCACAACTCAAGTTCTGATTCACTGTTTTAAATTTTAAATACAAAAAAAAATAAGGATTTAAGTTCTGTTTCTACAAGTTCACTATTACAGAGCTAGGGCTTGAGACACAAACTGCACCTGAAAACACTCAGTGAATTCCAAACACCAGAATCTGTATAAGGGGTCAACCGTGAGGAGCTAGGAGTTGCTGGGATTAACATCCATGTAGAATACAGAGTTAATTAAAGGATAAGTAATAAAAATGTGCTGACTTGAAGTCTACATATTTATTATTAAAGCCAACAGGTTGAGATACAAGAGGACACATGTTATATGAAACATAGGCTAGGCAAATTCATAGAAACAGACAGTAGAAAGAGGTTACCAGGGGCTGGGGAGGGGGAATGGAAGTTATCGTTTAATGGGTACAAGGTTTGTGACTGGGATGATGAAAAAGTTCTGGAAATAGATAGCAGTCATGGTTATACAACATTGTGAACGTGCTTAACACCATTGAACTATATGCTTAAAAATGGTTAAAACAGTCACAGTGAAAACAATAGAAAAATGGTTAAAATGGTAAATTTTATGTATATTTTACCACAATAAAAATAATCTGGATAAAAACCCCAACAGGTTATAATTAACAAAGTAATTTGTGAAGGGGAAGAAATATCTCATCAGTGACATGGTTAAAGAATTGCCAGTGCAAGGTGATAAAAAAGCAGACTGAAGGTGTGTTTTATTATTGTTTTCAAGTTCCCCACAGACAAGGTACTTGCCTGCCTCCAGGCTGGATCCTTTGGGACACCATTTGTGTGTTTATCTTTGTCGGTCCAAGGTACGTTTGTCCCTTTTTTTGTGTCTGAGTCTGTGAGGTGTTTGTCTTTGGGTTTCCAGTGTTTGTGTGTGTCTCTCTCTGTTTATGTCTCTTTGTGTGTATATTTGTGTGTCTGTCTACAATGAGATGACCAGACACCCATCACAGTGCCTTCGATGAGGATCCAACGACTGTTATCTGCTGTATGCTTGGTTGTGGCTGCTTGTCTTTGTGTCTCCATGGTTCTGCTGGTGGCGGGGTCTTAGTGTCTCTGCATGCGTATGGTGTGTGTGGTAGGCACGTGGCAACTATCTCCACCTCTATTCCTTCTCTTTGGCCTGGGGGTGTGGGTGGGGGTGCCACAGTGGATGGGCTCGTAGGGAGGGGTGTTGCTGCCCCCAGTTTTCTGGCTTAGTGTTCCCCCAGGGCTGGACTGATGAAGGAGGGCACCCCACAGCCTGCCTTTCCTGAAAGCCACGCCAAAATGTCTCTGACATTTTGTCTCAGGCTGTCTTCCTAGTGACTTCTAGTCCTTCTAAAGTCCCAGCTAGCCCTGCACTTGCCCATCCATGGACTCCAAACAACACCAGCAGTGACCAAGCCCTCCTGAGGTCACCTCGGTTCAATGCTTATATGGAGCTAGGGGCATAGTCCTTTGAGCAAATGACCCAGGAGCTACATAGGACTCCAATCCTGTGTCTGGAGACCTGATCCAAGCCCCTCCCTTGGGCTCATCAGTCACCTGTCTGGGTCTGAGTTTAAAGTAGGCACAGTAATTCCAGTTGGAATCTCTCCCTCCCTCTAAACACAGTGCTAAGCAGGCTTCAATGCAAGCCCCTTTCAAGGCCAACAAGATGCGCCTTGTGAGAGGTCTTCAGAGCAGTTGATGAATAGGTAGGGGGTGGATGGGGGCTAGAGGCAGTGAGCCAAGTGGACTGGGAATCCTGTAGCTTCAGAGTCAGGGGGGAGCAGGCCCGACTCACAAAGGGTGGGGGGCACACTTCCCTTTCCAGTTCTGAGGTTCCCAAGCGGGGGGGCGGGTAGTGGGAAGCCTCAGCTTCCTGAACAAAGGTCAGCCTCCCTTGCTGCTGACGCTCTTTTGGGAGCCTTGGCTTTGGCCAGCAGGGAAGAAAGGCTCCTTCTCTCTGGGTGGGGGCAGGCCTGGCATGGGGCTGCCTGGGAAACAGAGTCCAGTGTCTGGCTCCAATGGGCATTCAGAAGCTCAGGGCCTGGCAGGCTCGCCCAGCTGCCAGAAAAAGGGGGCATTGTCCTGTCCTCACTGGAGCCAATGGGCCTTCCCCCCTCTACTCTTGGGGGCCCAGTGGACCCCCTGCTCCCAGGGTATGCTGGGATTCAGTGGTGCCCACCATTAGGCACCAAGACCCAAATCTAAGGGAGAAGTGGCAGGAGTGGGCTTAGGGGATGGGCTGGATGCCTTCTGGTTCTCATTCAAGTGCTCAAGGGGTGAGGAGAAAGAGTCCTGGATTCAGAATCACCCTCTGAGCTATAGGATGGCCTGACTTGGGGCTAAGGTGTCTGCGGGCACCAAGCAGCCAGGACACAGGGCCTCTCAGATGCCCCTGGGGTCCCAATTCACATCTGTGTGGTCCCGCACAGCTCTGAAATTCTCCCTGCAGAATTCCAAGCTAGCAAGGAGTCACCAAAACCCTTCATGAACGCAGAGCTCTGCTAAGGGCAGCCCTGTGTGCACTCATGAGTTCAGGAAATCCACACCCAGTTGGAGAGACTCTGAAGCATCAACAGGACAGGTTGTTCGGATCCTGTGCCCACAGTGGAGACAGGGAGCTCTGCCTTTGAGGAGTAAGTGAATTTGATGAAGAGTGACACTTCCATTTTTCATCCATTAAAAAACAGGTGGCTAAAGGCAATGTGGACTGGACCCTGGAACAAAGAACATTAGTGGGAAAATGGGTGCAGTGCAAATAAGTGTGCACTTTAGTTTATGGTATTGTAGGAATGTTAACTTCCTATTGTTGACGAAGGTACCATGGTCATATAAGATGTTAATGTTTGGGGAAATGGGAACTCCGCACTACCTGCAATTTTTCTATACGTCTAAAGTTATTCCTAAAAAATAAAATTTACTTTTAAAAAGGCCAGGTGGATACTATAAAAGGAGTCCTTATTGCCTGTCGCTTTACCCCAACACACGACGTTTGTTACTAAGGTCACTGGAAGCCTTCGTCTGAGCCCTATTTTTGGATACCACTAATTTAGAATTAATGATCATTCCACATCAAATAGGACCTGAGAAATTTAGTTGCCCTTTATAGAGCATATCCTATGTGTCAGGGCCTGATACCCATCATCTCATGTAATGCACACTCTATCCTACAAACACTATTTCTGGACAAGTGCTATTTAGAGGTGGAGAAACTGTGGCTCAGTGAATTACAAAGCCTGTTAAGATCACAGAGCCAGAGCCACAGAGCCCAGGCATGCTGACTTCCGTGTCCAGACACTTTCAGAGTGCTTCCCATAGTCCCCTGTCCCCAGGGTGAGATTCCCATCTGACAGCTCAGTTGGCTAATGACATGGCTCTTGTGGATGTGATGGGGGCGGGGGGTGGTTCAGAAAAGGAGCTCTTTCTAAGCCTCCTGGAACTGCCCCCTGTTTGCAAACCAGCCACCCCTTAGGGGGTCCATCACTCACCAGAGATTTGAAGGCCTTTCTGAAGCCCACTCTCATCAGTCACCAGTTCCAGTTGCAGTCCTGGAAAGTAAGAAGGCAGCACTTTAGCTCCCCCATGCGCCCCTGGTGGGAGCTCTTCTGGTACTTTCTGGGCCCCCTGGCCAGTGGGAGGGGGTGTTCCCTCAGCTTTGATTAACTCCCAGCACAGCTGCCCAGGCTGTGGGTGGCTGGGGCCCAGCTGGCCCCTTGGTGGGGCAGTGGGGGGTGGGTAGGAGGATGCCTGGGTGGGCAGCAAGTGAGAGCTGGCTTCCTGGGGCCTCCCCGGGTGCTGAACAGCGTGGCCACTTCCGAAGGCCCCTTTGTTTGCCCCTTTATCCAGAAGAGCGGCTGTGATTGTATAGGGTACAAAGCCCTGACTTCCCACCCCTGTCTGTGGCCCAGCAGGGAGAGGGTTTCCCAGGCTTCTCATGAGTCAGCCAGAGACCCAGACCTTCTACTTCTGGGTCCAAGATCTGTTCATTCATCTAGCTCACATCAGCTCCCCCGCCCTTGGGACCTGGACATTCATTTGGGCACAGGCTCCCTGCTCCCCTTGTGCTCATCCCCTGACACACACAGCAAGCAGTTCCCCTGCTAAATGCTGGGGGAGACTCCAGGAAGATGCTGCTTGCTCCAATCATTGGCTACAATGTGTTTTTGGAGGGTGTACTGACATGCAGTTGTGGGTGGACTGTGTGTGTGGGCCTCCCCAAGAGGCAGCTGGAAAGTTGGATAGGGTGGGGTCCTTGCACCTGCACATGCAAGGCTGTCCGGGGCTAAAGGAGGGATAGAGTGAAGAAGGGAAGAGGAAGAAGGCAGGAGATCTTGACCTCCACTTCCTGGCCTCAGCCCTTTAAGCACTGGTTTGCTAAGCCCTGAACCCATATTACTGCGTTTGGTGCTCCCGGTAGTACCCCTTCCTGTGACATCTAAGGCTGAGAGAAAGCAGTAACTTTCTCAAGGACTCACAGCTTATAAGTGAAATTTAAGGCCCTGGGTCTCTGACCCTTAAGATCATGCTTTTAACCACTCTTCAGGAAAGGGAGCAGGAATGCCAACGGGGGGCGAACTACATGGCCATAGCTGAAGACGCAGCTCCAGGGCTGGCTGCTTTGGCCCCCTGTCTGGTCAGGCTACCTAGCCTCAGCAATCCCCTGGGAGCGGCCACCTTTGCCTAGTGGTGAGGTTTTGGTCCTTTCAGGAAAGAGCCAGAAAAGTCTTTGCCCCGATTTGATCTCTTGCCTCTCGCCTCCAGAGAAGGGCAGAGGGGACTGCTCCGGGCGCATGCGCACATCCTGGGGGGGCTCTAGTGGACCTGTCAGCCAACGGCTCTCACTTAACCTGTTTTTCTCTGGGTCGGGGGAGGCAGTACTCAAGGTCTGCTATCCCTGGAATCCAGAAGGGCATCTCCAGTCCCAGGAGCCAGACATCAGCCCTCTAGAAAGAACCAACTCTGCCCCACCTCCCACAAGCCAGAAGTCCTTCAGGTATCCCCAGAGCTAACTCATTCCTAGTCTCCTCTGCAGAGACTGAAGCAGCGCAGCTGAAACTTCTTTCTCATTCCTCCTCTTCTCCTCCCTCCCTCTCTCCTCCTTTCTCTGCCTCCCCTTCTACTCTCCACATCTTTCTTTACTTCCTTTTGCTTCTCAGCCCTTTCTTCCTCTCCCTTTGCTTTTCCCCTTGCTCATCCCCTCTTCCTCATCCCCTCTCTCACCCTCTTTCCCCCTCCTCCTTCTCTCTCTCTTCCACTCTCTCCTCCTACCTCCAAACCTTCCCCAGGGCCTAGCATGTGAAGCTCATATAACAGCCACCCCTTCATTAACCCAGAGTGCCCACAAACCATAAAGCTCACACCAGAAGGAGGCCTTGAGTTTCCTTTTCTCCAAGCCCTTCAGTTTACAAATGGCCCAGAGAGGGGATGTGATTTGCCCAAGGTCACAATGCCCAATGCACTAAATTACTATGTGACCACTTGTCCCACGGAGAATAAAAAGACTCATAGCAGCATTTATTGAGCACCTACTAGATGTTAGGTCCTGGGCTAGGTACTTTATATCTATTGCATGATAGCAAACCTTTAGAATAAATACCATTATTTCCATTTTTTCAATTAGGTTTGTTTGTTTGTTTGTTTGTTTGTTTGTTTATTTATTTATTTATTTATTTATTTATTTATTTATTTTTTAGAGGAGGTACTGGGGATTGAACCCAGGACCTCATGCATGCTAAGCATACAATCCACCAGTTGAATATATCCTCCCCCCACCTCATTATTTCCTTTTATTTTGCACCAGGGAATTGAAACACTGAGAAGTCCAATCACTTGTCCAAGGTCACACAGCTAGGAAGTGGAAGAGCAGAGATACAACTCAGGTCTGCTCAAACTCTGACCATTAATGAAATCTGCTAGGATCACCTGCTCCAGCTCCCTCCTGCTTAGGACTCATTGGTCACTGACTCGCCCAGAGGTTGCTTGAGGCCAAATAGGGGCCTCTGTGTTATGCGCACATCCTGGGAGGGGGGTGGCTCTAGTGGAGGAAATAATGGCTTGTTCTCTGGCAGCCCAGCCCTGTGGCCCCGTCAAACATCTTGCTCCTGCCTGAGATAGTGCCATCAGTTCAAACCAGGGACTCTGTCCTGCTTGCTCAGGGCCTGCAAATGAGGGCAGAGGAGCATCCTGGGAGATCAGGAAAGGGGGCCTGGAGCATCTCTCCTTCCATCTGTCCACCCACTCAGGAGCCCTTCCTCTGAGATGTCACATGAAAGCAACATTGGCAGAAGCCCAGGGCAGAGGTGGGAGTGCAGCCACAGCTGTGGGAATGAGGCGGGGAAGGAGGGAGGCAGGCAGCCAGAGACCTCTCCAACTCCTGGCTGCCCCTTAGAGCAGAAGAGGGCCTGTCAGATGTGGGAGGACAAGGAGCTACCCCCTGCTGAGGGAAGACACTGAGCTCAGGCCTCTTGCTAGCCCTAAAGAGGGCCTGACCCCGGCTGAGCCAGTTTTGGGCAAATCAGCAGGGTTGCTTGGTCCAGCAACCGGGTTCCTTCACATGATGTCCCCTGCATTCATAGGTCACAAGCCCCCTGGCTGTGGGGAATTAAGGTATCCAGGCAGCAGGGAGCTCCTGTTGTTGGTCTATTGAGCACCCCATACTAAACGGGAGCAAATATCAGGACCTGAGAAGAGGAAGAAAACTAGTCCATTTGACAGATGGGGAAACTGAGGCCCAGATAAGGGCAGGGACTTTTGTGGGTTCACACATCAGAGTACAGGCAGTCAGGGCTCCTGACTCTTGGAGGAGAGGATTAAAGGAGGGCCACCAGGGGATTTCCTCCTTGTCCCACAGAGGGTCACCAGCCCAAGAGGGCTCAGAGTCTAGAGAATGGGAAAATGTGAGTTGAATGAACTGGTGAATAAACCACTAGGATCTGCACAGAGAGGCTGGGGGCTGGGTGGGAATCTGGGGTGCCTCTCACCAGAGGGTGGCACCAGGTCCCAAATCCAATCAGGGACTGTGTCTCAGCCCAAGGGGCTCCTGTACCTTCTGAAACTAGCCCTGGGCCCTAGCCTCAGCCTTGTTGGGTAGGAGATGTGTGAGCCTCATTCTCTGAGCTGCTGGGCCACATCTGTAAAATGGACGTTTCAGTCCTGCCCTGGCTCCCCTATATGCTTATTTGAGGGGCTCAGACAAGATCCTGGATGGGAATGTGCTTTGAAAATGGGAAAGCTTCATGCAAACAGAAATCAGTGTTTAGTATCAATAAATGCTACTGGCCTCTCTCTGGTTCCTGCCACCCCCTCATCCAAGGTCTGGAGCTCCCCAGACTGCTGGAGACAGGGGTGCTTGGGCTGTCCGGGGGTCAGCTGCTCCCTTTCCTGCCTGGGTCCTGATGCCTTTTCTCTGTCTTTGTGGGCATGGGTTGGCAGCCTACCAGGAGATGAGGACAATGGGTTCTAGGGCCTGGGGGCCCCTTGTAGCTGTGTGCCCTAGAGCAAGGAGTGTCAGCTTACCCATGTGTAAGATCACAACCTGCTTTAGGGCTAGTCATGAAGACCAAGGAGTGAATTGGATTTAAAATCCAGTCTGCACCCAATCCCCAAGCTGTATGCCCTGCAAGGACTGCCTCTGCCCAGAGGGGGCGCCCTTTCCTAATTTTCACCTAAGACTTGTCTGGGCTGGCAGCTGGGATGGGATATAGGCTTGGTCAAGAGAGAGGGGCCTGGTATCTGAAGCCCTCCAAGACTCCTTGGGGTTAGAGCATTTTTCCAGGTGTGGACATTCAGCAAGTCTCAGAGGCAGGCAGGGCAGGGTCCACATCCCCAGTGACTCATGAGGAACCTGAAGTGTGTGGAGGTGCCTCTGCTAGGCCCTGGGCCCTGGGCTATGACCCATGATCCACCCTGTGGTCTGAGCATCACCCACAGAGGTGGCTTCCAGACGCCAGGCCCTCCTCTTCATCCTCCAACCCTCCTCTCTTGGAAAGAATGAAACAGATAATAAAGTTCTTATTTCCATCACATTTGCCATTTCCTGGTCTAAGTAAAGAGCGTCAGGAGAGTGACAAGCTAAAAGCTGCTGATTACTGTGGCTTCAAGGCAGCTACCAGTGAAAAGAGCCAATATCAGAAATAATGTGGTCCAGCCTGTTTTGGGTGCCCAACCCTGCAATTAATCAGCATTGGCATTGCTGGTAGGGGGTTGGAGAAGATGAGTGAGGGTCTGTGCACTCACCCCCAGGAGGTGGGGAACCTGGCAATTAAAGGGACAGACACGCTCCCTCTCCTGGGTGGTGGTGGTGGGGTCTGAGCATGGAGGGCCAGGGGCCAGGGTAGAGTCATCATGAAATCAGTTTGGGCATTTTGAATTAAACCCGTATTGTGAGTCTGTGACTTGGGTCTCCCCCGACCTTCCCCCAGAAATCCCTGGGATTATCATTCAATCCGATTTAGCAGCTTGCCCTCTGGGGGCCTAAATGTTAGGACAGATGAGGCTGATGGACACACACACACACACACACACACACACACACACACTCACACACTCACACGCCCAGAGGCATTTAATCAGTCTGGCAGGAGGGACTGTTTATGGAAGTGATTTCATTTCTTTTACTCCCTGTATCAAGCAGGCTTGTAGGGAGTAAACCTTTCCTCCTGGTAGGCTGGTAAACTTTCTGACTTGTTTGCAAGCTTATTTTAAACATATGGTATCATAGGGATAAGGCTAGTTTGGGGCCTGGTTCCAGCTCACACTTGTCATTCTTGATTCATCCAAGTTATTGATTTTGATGGCACTTACAGCATCATCTGGATTTGGGTTTCTGGCATTCCTGTGGCTGGTCCTGCAGTGGTGGAGGCCCTTTGTTTCTGGGGCTGTTTTCTGGGATTCAGGAGCTGCCAGTCATGGCTCAAAAGGAGGCCTGAGGCCGCAGAGCCTGACCTTGGGGTCGAGCAGCAGTGACCTCTTCAGAGGCAGGAGTGTGCCCAGGTTTCAAGGTGGCCAGGGAGAGAAAGTTGTCCAGATCCCTTGCCATGGGAGCCTCTGGGGCCATAAGCAGGGGTGGGAGTAGGGGGTGGATGGAGGCTTGATCTCCAGATCTTTTAGTCCCCTGAGGATCAGTAAATTAATCCACTAAAGAGGCTGAGTTGTTTTTATCTCACTCCAAACACCACCCCACCCCCTCCGTCCCCTTTGTACACCCTGGGGGCTGAGAGACCAGACAAGACTAAAACCCACAGAGGGGTCAGAGGGGAGGGCCTGGCAATTAACCTCACATCCTGAGCAGGGTGGGGTCAGGGGTCATCAGAGTTGGGGGAGGGGCTGACTACCAGCTGCCTTGCCCAGGAGGAGGCCTCCAGGGGCACCCACAGGTGGGATTCCAGCCAGGCCAGAACTGGGCAGATAGAGGGCCAGGAAGTTCTAGTGCTGAACCATCTCCCTGCACCCTCCCCCAGGCCTCGGAGAAGCATCTTTCTCTTTGCTCCCATACCAGGCAGGGCCCATCCTGCTTTGAGTCAGGCCTCTTCCATGGCTGGGACCCTGCCCCCCACCCCATATTGGAGCGGCAGCTGATTCTCCCCCACTGCCCCTCCCCCCCTCTACTTTCAGAGGAGAATAACCTGTGATAATTTTTTCTTCTTCTTTCTGGCAACTAATGGACTCCTTAAATAGCAAAAATTGCGGCCTGTAATTAAGATCTTGCTTTTTAAATGATTAATCATTGTAACCCCTTTGAGCAGCATCCTACTTTCCACTCTTCTCACATTGAAATGCAGATCATTGGCAAGGGAGGGAGGTGCTCCCAAGCCACTGAGGAGCAATTAAACCTTCCCAGCTGTCACTCGTCCTTGTCTGCCTCCAGGCCTGTCCAGACGCCTTGGAGAGAGCACAGGGACCCTGTTCCGCGAGCTGCACTCGCCAGTGGCCTGGCTGGGAGGCCCTGGGTGGATCTGTCTCCAAGCCTGGTGGCCCTGGTGTGGCAGCCCAACTGCTGGTGTGGCTTTTGGAAACTCCCAGGAAAGCAGATAACTCTTGTTGAGCACTTCCAATGTACCTGGCTCTTTAGTAATAAGATCTCATTCAGTGTTCACAATAGCCACCTGAACGAAATGTGAAGGCAGCCCATTTCCACAAAGTGCCAACATTTATCAGCCCAAGCCTCTCCTTCCTTTGATACATACATGGACTGACCACATGATTTGGGGATGGTGCAGTGTCAGAGCTAGAAGAAGACTTGGGACCCCTGTGTCCATAAATATCATCTTGCTCAAGAGGATGCTGGGGCCCAAGGGTTAAGGCACATGGCCAAGATCACATGTCACAAGCACAGCGCTTAGCAGGACGCCAGGCCCACAGTATTTGCTCATAGATTTGTTAAGTGAGGAAACGTGGGCAGATGAACTTCCTTTCGGGCTCTGCTGCTGCCTTTTTCAGAACCGACTTGTGTGTGCGTGTGTGTGTGTGTGTGTGTGTGTGTGGTGGTTGGGGGTTCCCTCCTTTGTGTTGTTTTCCGAGGAAAAGGCAGGAGAGAAAGAGAGCAGACACGAGCAAACCGGGCTGCCATGTGTGGTTGCATAAGATCCCTGCGCGGGAGCGCAGGCTGGCAGGGCTGACAGGCTCGTGCACTGCTGGCTACGCCAAGATGGGTGCATCTAATCAGTCAGTGACCCACCCTCGCTGAGGTCCTATCAGCCATATACTGTGGGTAGGGGGTGGCACCCACTCCATGAAGGACAATTTGGCAAGATACGGCAAAATGACAATGCACACAAATACACACAAACTCTGGCCCAGCAGTCCCCCTTCTGGGAATTTGTCCTACAGATACATTCACACTCGTGAGAGCTGACTTATGAGCAAGGTTATTTGTTGCAGTGACATTTGTAAAAGCAAAAGGTTGAAACAAGGCAAATGAGCCTCAAGAGAGGACTGATTAATGTCATACTATGAAGCTGAGTAAAATGAGGGGGAAATAAGGAGACAAGTTTGTATCGGCTTGTTTATGTATCAGGAGACTCTGAAAGGAGACATAAGAAGTGAATAAGAGTTATTATATTTTTAGGGAGTAGTGAGAATGGGGAAAATGGGGGCAGGATGTGAAGGAGGCTTCTCACCGCAAATCTTTTTAGTCTTGTACTAGGCAAAATTATCAGCTTAAAAAAAAAAAAAGATTAAATACGAATGATCTCAAATGCCCTCATTGGTATGGTACACACTCACCTATAGGCTCACAGATGTCACCACCCCCATGGGTTGGTCCTGGTTCTCTTGGGTGCACATTCTTGTGGGGGGTGTATACATCCAAGGATGGAGGTGGTGTGGACCTGCCATTCCCTTTCCTTCCTCAGTAATACTCCCAGTTTCCTTGGCTTCTTACTCCACTAGTCTCATGTTGGGACTCAACCTGTAATCCAGACATCATTGTGGGCCCACCTTTGTTTTGCACTTCAGAGAGTCAGGGTGATTCAAGGCCTCTGCTCCAGCCATTTGTGTCCGTGGAACACACGCACATACAATCACTCACACGCAGGCACACGACATGTGCTCACATGCACGCAGGCACTCCTGGGCACAGGCACATAGGCACACAGGCATTGCCTGGGCCAACATGCAGGTCACAGATGCCTCAGCCACAGTCAGGAACAGGGCACAGAGGAATGGTGAGTGGGAACTCAGGTGACAGGGGGCTGGAAGAACCCAGGGAACTGGGCTCATCCATCCTGCACCATCACCTCCCAGGGGCCTACACCCGAGCGGGGAATGAAGCTGCTCATCCCTGGGGACCGTGGGAGGCAGCAAGCATATGAGCTCAGGAATCAGACAACCCGGCTTCAAACCCCAGCCCTGCCACTTGCTCCCTGTGTGCCAGGTGCTGTTCTAGAATGTGTCATTAACACATTCAGGTTCTGCAGACTGAGAGGCAGGAGAAGCCAACTGGCATGCTCAGGTCCCACAGCTGCTGAGTGGCAGAGCCACGACCACACCCGGCAGGCTGGCCCGGCAGCTGGGCTCTTCCTCTCACCACCCAAGGTGCCACCTCTCAGCTTTAAGGGGCTTTTGGAGGTGTCTGTGCATGAAAACACTTAGTCTGGGGTCAGGCGCACACAAGGAACTCAGTAAGCAGGAAGGGCGTTATTAGGCCCCTTCTGCTCTGTAGTCCTAGAGGGATGGCTTACTTGCTTTCACTCAGAACATGACACGTGGTGGCCAAAGGATCAGTTGTCGAGCCCTGCTGGGCAAGTTTCAGGACAGGTGTCTCAGGGAGCATGGGATTTCTCAGGAAATACCTTTGCTGCCCAAGACTCCAGGGATGAGGTTTCCTGGGGCAAAGGCATCTCAGAGCCACCACTGTCTGGGAAGGGGCAGCCCAGCTTGCTGTGCCCAGAATCAGTGCCTCTGTCGTGGATCCTCACACCCCATCATGGCTGTCACCTCCCCTGCAGAAGGCTCTGAGTGGCACAGCGTTTACTGTCATGCTGAATGTGCGAGACCAGGGCTCTCCCAGTGTGGCAGGTAGGACTGTTTCTGCTGCGAGTAACTGACAGCCCAACAAACAGGACAGGGACTTAACCAAATGCAGGCTTATTCATCTCACACAGCAAGGGGGTGGTGGTCCTCAGGTTGGCCTGGGGGCTCAGTGACATCAGAGTTCAGCATCTCTGGTCACCCTGGCACTTCAGCCTTAGGCTGTCTTAATGCTGTCCCCTCAACAGCACTTCACGCTAGCCCATCAGGGGAAAGGACCAGTGAACACTAATCCCATCCAGTAGCTGCCAGAGACACTGGGCTACCTTGGCATCGACAACGGCTTGGGAAGGGGGCCTCGCTCATACCGGGGGATTGTGTGGTTCCCAGGTTGCCCACCCTCACCCCCATCACCAAGGCCTGTCCTGGCCTGGAGGAGAAAGGACGGGAGGTGAGTTACTCCTTTCTCTCCCTCCCCCACCCCACCCCACATTCCAGGACACCTCCGGGAGCTGGGTCAGGCCAGCCCAGCCTGTTCCCATCCTCCCTGGGCGTGATGAATGCCAGGGCTGCTTATAGAGTCACAATTGCCAAATTAGGTTGCCAAAGGCATCCCAAGCCCAGCCTGGAAGCACCTCCCCAGCTGAAAGGAGGCACGTCTGGACCGAGCAGACGTCTTTATTCAGCTGTAATTGACGTTTCACAGACGTCTGTAACTCCGTCTGGAGGGACACAAAGCGCCCCCAAGCTCGGCCCAGGCAGCCTCTTTATGTCGCCCCCTTTCATCTGGCAGTCAAAAGTGTATGAGCCGCCTGGGTCGTCCTACCCAGTCCTGGGGCCAGGACAAAGGCAGGCGCTGCACACAGAGGCCGCCTGGTGAGGCTTTACCTCCCGGAGTGCGTTATGCTAATCAAGCGCCAGCCTGGAGGACCCCTCCTGCATATCGATGGGCGGCTGCCAGCCTGGCTAGGACGGCCACTGGGGATGCAGGGAGTCCCGGCTCACCCAGAGAATGGGCGGCCCCAGCCAGTCAGGTCTGAGAGGGTGGGTTCGCCTGGACCCAGACCCGCTGCAGCAGAGGCGGAAGGGATCTTGGTGCTCAGCGGGGGTTCTTAGCCTGGGATCCCTGCCCCAAGGAGGAGGGGCATGTGAAGCGCTCAAAGCATAGGCAAATCTAGGCACAGGTCCTTTTCTCTAGGGAGAGGGTCCATGGGTTTCATCAGATGCTCTAAAAGGTAAGTCTTACTGCTGGGCTCATCCAACCTCCCAGGTTACAGATGAGGAAGCTGAGGACCAGGGACCTGGTATGCCTTGCCCAACATCACACAGTTAGTTGGTGATAGCACTTGGGCCCCTACTCCCGCCCAGAGAACTTCCCTGCATCAGAGGCCATGCACTCCTGAGCTTACAGAGGCAGGTGGGTAACAGGGGAGGCATCCAGGTTCAAGGAGAGGGGCCAGCAGGACAGGGGAGTGTGCAACGGGCCACCAGAGGCACTGCTGCTCAGCCGCAGCCCAGTGTTGCCAGGTCCTCAAGAGAAAACATAGATTTTTTTTAAATGTGAAATTTAAAAATGTAAATTTGTATTTTAGAGCCATTGGGGTGCAGGGTGGTGGCGGCGTACATGGCCCCTGAGGTGCTGAGTTTGAGACCTTTGCCCATCCCCATCCTCAGTTCCAAGACTGCAGGCAGGGGAGGCTTGAATGTAGCCACCTGCACAGATTCTCCCTTTGCACAGTTGCCCCCTGCCCAGAAGTCAGGAGCAGGCTGCCATCAAGGGCTGGTGTCCAGAAAACCACTGCACCTGTCCTCAGTGCCCAGGAGCACGTCTGCAGCCCTCTGATGGTGAGGCTTCTGCTCTTCATTGTCAGCCCTGGCTGAGATGTCCCATCTCCAGTGACTGCCTTTCCTGAGCCCCGCTGTTTTCCCCGCTGGAGACATAAGTGATAGGTTAATGACAGTCTGTACTGGTCTCCGCAGGGGGCCCTGACCTTCCCTCTGGGCTTGGCATGATCCCACAACACAGATCAACCTCCATAGGGGGTGTGAGGGAGGAGGAGGGGACCGACAGAGACAGAGAGAGAGACAGAGAGACAGCCGCAGAGAGAGAAGAAAAAGAAGGCAAGGAGCAGAGAGGGAGAGAAAGAAATAGAAGAAGAGAAAGAAAGAGGGAGCATCAGGCAGATACATAGAAACAGCAAGGAAATCAAAGAGAGAAGAGAGATGGGGATGCATGGGGGGGGGGGGAGACAGAAAGAGAGAGATGAGGAGAAACACAGGGAGCAAGACTTACACAGGTGGAGAAAGCCAGGGAGACACCAACAGAGAGAGATGGAAAAGATCGCCGAAGAGAGGAGGCAAGAAGGGCAGGAGAGGAGAGAAGGTAGGGGCCCCAAGACCCCAGATCCCCTTCCCTGGCCTCCTCTGCTCTCAGAGTCTCTGCAGTTCTCAGAGGCTCTGAGGGGCAAGGATCTGTGCCCTCCGAGACGATTTTGTCTTTGCTCTGAACCCTGGGGCTGTGCGCACCTGCATTGGAATTTCAGGTGAAGCCAGCACTACCTCTACGCTAGTCAGTGACAGACCCCAGGACTGACCTGTCCCCAGGGCTCTGAAAGGCAGAATGGCAGCCCTTACTAGCATCCAGGGAGGCCCTGCAGATGGGAAGCCCCACACACCTATGAAAGGAGTTTGAATTTATTTAGGAAGGATGCGACAAAAATTTTCAATTTCTTAAAAAAATTATTTTAAAAAACATTATTAAGCTTTTAAGATGATAAAGAAAAAACAGGTTTGCTGTGATCGAGTGAAAAGAAACAATTGTCCCCTGCAACATCCCCAAGCACATTCTAGGGGACAGGATTCAAATCCGGAGTACTCTAAGCAAAATTCGCAAGGGATTCCCTTAGCCTTCCCTCCCCTTGGCCAATGGGTCTGCAGCTACTGATTGGCACTCATGCCAGCTCTGCCTGTGGGACCCCTAGGTGGCATCTCTAAGGAATGTATGGTCCTTAATGAAGCACATTTTCACAAGTACCCACATGTGTAAGTGCACGAGCACACATGTGCGTGCACACACACACACACAATCCATCTTCCAGGTGCGACTCCTGGTGCGTCCCAGGGGTCAGCTAGGTGACCTTTCATTACAATCAGTGGTAATGGTCAACCAGAGGAGCCAGACCCCGTATCAGGGACTGGTGTGCTACTTGTAAGTGTGGCTTTTGGGACACTTAACCTGTGTGCCTTGGTGGTCAGTGACTCAAGGGGGGAAATTTCAGGCACAAGAGAAAGACAAACAGTGCCGGGCCGACAGGGGAGAGGTTTGAGGGGAAAGACGAGCAGATGGGCCAGACCCATCCCTTTGTGTCTTCAGTGGTTGACACCACCTTCTAGCAAACATTTACAGTGATGTTTCTCTCATGTGCATTCAGTTATGTGCAGAAACACTCAAAATGTTTTTAATTAAAAATACTGTACAAATGCATTTGAATATGTACTCTTTCTTGTATCCTACACATTAGTACACCTACTTATAGATGTATATTACTGTTCAGAGTTGTATATACAAAACCATGTATACTGACTTGCTGGGCAAATTTTTAAGGCCCACTAGGGGTAATTTTAACTATATTGGACGTTCACCTTAAGTCCTGACTCTAACCCCACAAAAGATAAGACTCCACTATTACCTATTCCCTCCTCTCTGCCAAGCCCTCCCTTATGCCCTGGGAGAGACAGAAACAAAGGGCCCACCTTGTGGATCTGTATCCTTTGGGTGGGGGGGTAGCCTTATAGGCACATGATGAGAATATACTGTGATGTGTTCTATGGGAGGAAGGTCCATGGGGAAATGGCATCCAGGAAGGTTTTGTAGAGCAGAGGACACTAAAAGAAATTCTCAGAGGAGTAGGACAGGTTATGGCAGAAACAGTTTCAGCCTTGCTCTGGATGGCTGGGAGACAGCCTGGGTTCGACTCCTGGCCCTACCACAAGCCAGTGGTGTGATCTTGGGCCAGTTACCTCATCTCTGCGGCACCTGGACCTAACGTCCTCAGCAGATGCTGTTGGTCACCCACCAGCAGCCATTCCTTGTTCTTGCTGGCATGGCTCTAATTTTGTCCCTGGCTCAGGGAGGGGGAACCCCGCTCCAGCCCCAGCCCAGCCTCTGGAAGGGTCCTGGAAGGTTTCAGTCATTCATGGAGGTCCTTGTGCCCATGTCAGTGATTGGTTTAGGCATTGAAATGTGTTGCATCATTCGCACAGCTATCAATTCATAGCTCCCTAACAAACCACCTCAACACTTCAAACAACGACACTCATTTATTTTGCTCAATCCATCCAATACTGTGGCAGAAATCGGCAGGGCAGCTTGTCTCTGATCTACATGGTATCCACTGGACAGTTTGAGTGGGGCTAGAGGATTCATCACATGGCTGCAAGTTGGGACTGGCTGTAGGCTGGTCACTGAGACTAGCCTGTGGGCCAAGGCCTCCATCCCTCCTTGCTTGGACTTCTTCAGACATGGCCGCCGGGTTCCCAGAACAGGCGTCTCAAGAGACAGGAAAGAGAAGATGTCATTTCTTAAGGTCTGGGCCTGGAAGCTGATACAGTGTCATTTTGTCCTATTCTATTGGTCAAACAGTCACCAAGCTCAGATTCAAGAGGAGGGCACAGACCTCACCTCTCAATGAGAAGAGAATGGAAAAACTTGGGGGCCAGGTTTTAAAATTGCTGTAACCAGTGAAACATAGGGAGAAGTCTGTTGGGGGGATTTCTAAGAAAGGTTTCTTTGCTCCCCAGAAGAGACATAGACATAACTGAATCACAATTGAGAGGCCAACATAAGAAATGATTCTATCCCAAGAAGAACAAGAGGATCATTGGCTTGACCCTTCATGGTTAGATCCTTAGTTTCATAAAATTCAGGGAAAGGAGATCATTATAATACCTCCTGCAACTGTTGTATTTGGGATCATAACAAAGCATGCCTAAATTACATATAATTATGTGAATTATACTTAAAATCCTGTAGAATTTCAATATTTGATGGGAAAACTCAATACTGTCAAAATGTCAATCCTTCTTAAATTAAAGAATATATACAATGCAATACCGTTGAGATGAGAATTTAGAAACAGATTCTAAAGTTCATCTGCAAGAGCAAATGTGAAAAATTAACCAAGAAAATTTTGAGAGAGAAGAAATGTTCTCACAGGACACAAAAACACATATAAAGGGATGTGTCATAGCACATACACATTTTAATAACAAGAAATTGGAAACAACTTGAATGTCCATCGGCTGGGAGTCGTTAAATAGCAAGTAGGTCTCAAACTTGAGCGGGTATCACCTGGAGATGGTCAGGCCCTGCTCTCAGTGTTTCTGTAGGTTAGGGGAGGGAAGGCTCCCCCAGCTTACAGAATTTTGCATTTTGAACATGTTCCAGATCACACTTTGAGAACCACTGACTTAGACTCTCTCTACTAGAGAATATGATGAAACTGATCAAAGGACAAGGGGGATGAGCTGCAAAATATAAAGAATATCATTGCTCTTCCTCCCCCAAAACACAAAAACTAAAACTAAATCAACTTATGTAGACATATAATTTCACTTAAAAAGACGACTGAAGGGAAAAAAGACACATAAGGAGGAGATAGATGGTTGTTCTTCTTGTCCTGGACATTGCTGGCTCTGCATGTGATGCTGCAGCTACCTTCATACTGGCCTGAGGCTGGAGCCAATAGCAAGAGGAGGGAAGAGCTGTGAGAATCACAGGAAAGCATGCCTGCAGCCTGGTGTCTCCCTGGAACTCTTGTTATGTGAATTAGTATGTCTCCATGTGGTTCAAGCCTTTTTTTTTTTTTTTTTTTTTTTGCCTTCTATTCCTTACAGCCAAACTGATACAGTAACAATTATGCAGGGTTTTTGTAGAGATTGAATAAGATCATGCATTATTCTCATCCTGAGTGCTTTCTCAGGCACTTGATATGTAGCCCTCTTCCATCCAGCCACCTTTTACTGCACTTATTCTGGAAAAGCTTTCTGTGCTGAGCCATACTGGGAGATATTGTGAGGAGGCTGGCTGATTCTCTGACCTCCAGGAGTGCAGAGCCTGTAAGGGGAATCAAGAGAAGCAAAAAGAGGAATTTAATGGCTCATGCAATTGGGAAATTTAGGGATGGGCTGGCTTCAGGTATGACAGGGTCCTGTTACTCAAATGATGTCAATCAGCCTCTTTTTCAAAGTGTCTCAGGTCTCCTCTCTGTGAGCTAACTGCATTCTATCCTGCTGTGGAGGGCTTCTTTTATGCAGTAGGAGGTGAGCATGGATTTTGGTAACCATAAGGACCCAAAAGAATGAGGCTTAAACAAATAAACACTATGAAGAAAAAGTGCAGAGTAGGCATAAAAAAGGAGGTCCTGTCCTGGTCTAGTGCTCAGGGAATCTCCTCTGAGAAATGTTTCCTGAAATTTAAGGATGAGTAGGGAATACAATGAAGAGGAGGTCAATGCAATGGGGCAAAGTGTGTAGGACATTCTAGACAACGGGCACAGCCTATACAAAGGCCCTGAGGCAGAACTGAGTATGACTAAGTCTTAGAACTGAATGAAATCCCCAAGGCTGGCATCCCCAACAACAAGGAAGATTGGACAATGCTGTTCCTGATCCTGTCACCCCTGGTGCTTAAAACTCTTCAATGACTTGTTCTCATTATCCTTAGTATAATATCCAAATCTGCCCTTGGGCAGGCCCCTGCCTTCCCCTCTGGTCTCATGCCTGACCACTCCTGAGCCAGATGCTCTGTCACCTCCCAGATGCTGGTTTCTCCGCCCCCAGGCTTTTGTTTGAATAATTTCCTATTTGTCCTTTAGGACTCAGGTTAGACATCATGGCCTCTGGAAAGCCAGGCTGAACATTCTCTTGTTTGTCTCTCCAAATCCATGGGTTCCGTGTATGATTTGCCAGGAGGGTGGGGAATAAGAATGAATCATTGTTCTTTGGTCTCCTCATTCCCTCCCTTACAGTGTCACTTGGAGGGGGCTATGGCTCCTGAGCAAAGCATCCATTGCATGACTGTCTTTCTACCCGTAGCTCTACGCTGACTGTAGACTGTGATCGCAGCACGCACCAGGGTCCCAGTGCTCAGGGCCCCCGTGACCATGCACCTCCTGAGTCATCTTAGTTCTCTGCATCATCCATGCCTCATACAGAACCAAGTGGGCTGTTAGTTGTTGTCTGCTGCTTGAAGGAAGGAATGAACTCCTGTGGTATGGGGCAGGGCAGAAGGGATATTGGGATCAGACAGACCTGGGTCAAATTTCCGCTCCTCACCTACTGGTTGTGTGGCCTTGGACAAGTCATTTAGCTTCTCTGAGCCTCAGTTTCTTTGTGAAATGGGAAGCCCAGTGCCTACCTCCCTGGATTGCTCTCAGGTTCAGTGAACAATGGCACAGTGGCTGGTGCCTGCATAAAGGCTCTGTAAAGTGATACGAACTTTTTCAGAGTCTGCACATCCCTGAGTCTGTGCTTGCTGGGACTCACCGTTTCAGCATCCCATCTCTCTGGCACTTCCCAGGTCCTGTGCACTCCCAAACCGCTCAAGCCTCAACCTGGCCCTCAAAGAACCAGGCATGAGGACAGAAAGCTGCCCACCTTCACCCTGAAGGAACCTGGAGGCCACCTCTTCTGTCCTCTATGGGGTCCTTGCCTCTTTCCCCATCCTTCATCTTGACAGGCCCAAAAACACATCCCAGAGCACAAACCAAGCTGGAAGTTCCTGAATTCATGGGGAAAAGCCCCACACTAGTTGGGGGAGAGTTCCCAAGGCCTGGGTGCTCCACACCCCTGGCCTGCCTGCTCCATCGAAAAGGGTCCGGGTCCCTCCTATTTTCCCAGCCAGGAGGCCTGCCCGTTCCCACATTACCACATGAATGGGCCACAAGCCCCCCTGTCCACTCGAGCAAACAATTTGGCTAGCAAATTGACATAATTACGAGAGACTGAGAGAGAAGAAAGCCGCCCCCACCCCCACGGCCCCCCAGCGGGCGGCTCCTGCCGAGCTCCTCCTGGGCTTTGTGGGCTGGGCGCTCAGGGCTGATTAGAAACCTTGTGGCCTTTTCAAGAGCCCTAAGTGATTGCCCCCTTAATCTGATTACAATTTGCAGAGCCCCTCCAGCCGCCTCTGAAGGGCCGTTCTCAAGAACCCCGCTCGATGGTGCGCACACACAAGTACACACACACACACACACACACAAGCACTTAGCACCCACTCACGCCTGCTGGTGGGGGCGCCGCCTCTCCTCGCCAGGCCTCACCTCTTTAGGCAGGGG
This sequence comes from Camelus dromedarius, assembly GCF_036321535.1. Taxonomy (NCBI): domain Eukaryota; kingdom Metazoa; phylum Chordata; class Mammalia; order Artiodactyla; family Camelidae; genus Camelus; species Camelus dromedarius. The sequence goes on from NC_087464.1 coordinate 16,095,732, forward strand.
CCTCTGTGTCTACCTAGTTGCTGCCCTCAGGCCCCCTTCCCCTCAAAGCAGGCTCTAAACTTCAGACACTCACAGGGGGCTGACGCCGCTCCTAACACACTGGTCTTTTTTTTTTATTTAATTTTTTATACCATTTTAAAGGTTACTTTCCATTTACAGTTATTACAAAATATTGGCTATAATCCCCTGTTGTACAATTCATCCTTGAGCCCATCTTACACCCATAAGTTTGTACCTCCTACTCCCCTCACCCGCTCCCCATTGGTAACCACTACTTTGTTCTCTATATCCTTGGTCACCTATCTTTACAGAGTTCCACTCAGATGCACTGCCCAGGTCAAGGGCACATGGTACACTCACCCCATGGGCACGCCTCCCCACCACCCACCCCTCCTCAGAGTGTCCATCCCAAGGATCCAGGACCAGGATGCCAGACCCCACCCGAGGCAACCCTCTCCCCATAGCAGCTCTGTTTCCGGGGATTCTCGGGCTGCAGCTCCCAGGGGATTAGGCCCAGCAGGCAGCCTGGACACAGCTCAGGCACAGGCTGCTCGGGCCGCCCCCATGGGAACTCAGTTCGCAGGGCTGCCGTCAATGGCCTCAGCCCTCCTCATCCACTTTGTAGCTCTTAATCCCCGAGGCTCAGCCACAATGGCTCCTTTTCCCATACTTGCTTCTGGCTCTCACAGGCCCCAGCCTGGCCTCCCCTCAACAATCGGAGCTCTCCTGGGCTGCAGCTCAGGATGAGAGTAGGGTGGGGGACAAAGCTGGGGCCAAGACAGAAGGGCTTTGGCCTTGTTAGCTAACCACCTCCACCCCAGGAGATGCAAGTTGGCCAAGTATGTAGGAGGGGTGACATGTATACGGCCCTCCAGAGTAACCCCCAGACTGCTGCACCCCTATCTTTCAGGCCGTTCAGCCTGGAGGCCCTGAGAAGGGTGTTCTGCACTGAGGAACCCCACTCTTTTCTCAGACTGTCCTGAAGAATTTCATCACCTGGCTGGGCCAAGAGCCAGAGAGCAGGGAACATGGAGTCCAGGTTCAGACATTGGAATCAAAGGGATTTGGGCTCCAGTCTCATCCAAGCTCCACTTTTAATAACAGTGTGACCTTGGATGGTTTACTTACCCTCTCTGGACCTCAGTCTCCCCACTGGTGAAATGGGTGCCCCCCATTTCTCTCAGGGTTGCTGGGAGGTTAAATAACAGGGCCTGTAGGGTCAGCATGGTACCCGGCACATAGTCAGTGCTCAGTTCACGGCTGCTGTCCTCATCTGTTAGTCAAGAACAGGAGGGGACTTGGGATATAGCCACTAAACATGCAGATGCTGGGTGTTCCCCTGCAGTCCTGTTGGAAACCCCAGACTCTTCAGGATCCTGGAAAACCTTTACAGCCTCGTTTTCCAGGACAAGCCTCTCGGGTGCCAACATTAAGACCGGATCTTTGATCACGTGGCCCAGAGCTAGTTACTGCAACAGGGGCCCAGACCCAAGTCTCTTCCTCCTGGGGCCTGGACTTGGGCTCCCAGTGCTGCTTCCACATGGCCCTGAGGCGGTTGCCCGACACTTGACCTCGGTGCCCTCCCAGCACAGCCACCAGGACCCCATCGTGTCATCAGGGGAAGGGGCCGGCTGCAGAGCCCTCAAAGCCTGGTCGTCTGCCGGCCCTAATACCGTCAGCTGGGCTGTTAGCAGGATCTCAGGGCAGGGAGGTTTCGGATCTCCTCCAACAGGCACCTCGCCCAGCGCCGCCGCCGCCCCTCCCAGGCCCTCCGTGGGCGTGCCGGGCTGGGCTGGGCCCGGCCGCCTCCGCGGGGGGGTAAGACTGGGGAGCGGATCAGCTGAAATCAAAGCCGCCGCTCCCCTCCCCGCCACGCCGCACCCCTGCCGAGCCGCCGAGCGCCTCCTCCTTTGTCACAATGTTTTTCAATCCGGTGAAGCAAACTGTCCAATTAGAGCCAGGGCCTCCGGCTTCCATCTTTGCCGACGTTTAATTAACACGCTCCTCTTGGCAGCTGCTGACAAGTTCCAGAAACAGGTTGTAAAGGGTTTTTGTCTTTACCCAGCATGGAAAATGAGGGGTGTTACATCGCGGGAACATGAATAGGTTGCATTTCAGCCCCTCCTTCCCTCCACCTCCTCCCGGCTCCTCTGGCAGGGGGAATGAAGGCCTGAGTGTGTACGTACCTGTGAATTGTAAGGGGGGCGGGGAGGGCGGGTTTGGAGGCAGGAGAGACCTTCTCCTTCCTCTCTCCTCATCCTTCTGCCTGGAGTCTTTGCTCCACAAAGGATCTGGATTCTGCCTCTTATTCTCCAGCTGGCACACTTTTGCCTCATCTCTCTTTTGGTCATACCAAATCTTGCCATATTGATTCCTATCCCTGGGTCTCTGCCCATGCTGTCCCTTGACCATTCTTCTGCTAAACTCCTATTCAGCCTTCAAAACCCTGCACAGTGACCAGCTCTGGTAAGCCACCAGGGCATTGAATGCCTGCCAGAGTTAAGGGTGGGTTTCAGGTTGATCCCTCAGCTACACTGTGAGCCCCCTGAGAGCAGGAACTGTGTGTTATTCTGCCTAGGGTGGTGGCAGGCCTTAATAAGTGATGGAAGATCTGAATTGCTGAAACCTTCCTCCAGTGTGGAGGGAAAGCAGGGCTGACAGGATAGGGAGGTGGGGATTGTCTCCCCAAAGCCCTCCCTCCATACCCCCCACCCTGCCTGAACGCCCTGGAAAGAAGGCCGGGTCACATGGCGGGCACGGTGGGCATGGTAGTTTCACTCAATGGGTGTGTTTCTGGGGTGGTTGATGTGAACTAAGGAGGGGCCTTGCAGAAAGACCCCAGTCCAAAGGCTGGGCCCTGCTAGGAGGACTCCAGACTCCAGCACCCCAAATTCTTCCTCTTCAGCCTGGGATGATTTTCATTGCCCTGTGAGTGGCAACTTGGGGTGGGAGGTCAGGACTGGGGCAGGAGGCCCAGGGTCTCCTAGGTCTTTTTCTCCCTCAAACCGGCCCTGTTGGGGCATTCACTTCCATTCTGCAAAGAACACCAAGAACGTTTATTCATGGAGGCCACTATCTGCATGGCACAGAGAGGTCCGGGGGACTCGGTGGGTGTGGAAGGTATTGGCTGAGGGGCAGGCAGGGAGTGGAAGAGCCCAGTAGTTGGCAGCCGGCAGTTAAGTTGTCTCCTAGAAGGGCTCGGGTCCACCTCCAGCCCTCAGCCTCACTCTGGCCTGCTTTTCTCAAGATGTGGCCACCAAGGATCCTGATGGCAGGCCTCCTACAGCCAGGACCTGGCTTGGGTGCCCACTTTGTCTACAACTCCTCCTCCATTCCCAGGCAGGCCCCCTGGGATGAAGGGGGAGGGAGGGGTGGAGGCGTCCTGGACCAGGTCAGCAGCCAGGGCTTCTGCTCGCCTTGCACTTGTGTTCCCAGCTTGATCGGCACTGGCTTCTTGGGGAGCGCCAGTCTGTGGAGCCTGCAGGGAGAGAGCCAAGAGCAGCAGGCCACTGTCAGGTCCTTTTCCTCTTCTGGACAGATGGGCAACATTAGAAGCAACTGGTTACAGCCTTGCTTTTCTCTTTCCTTAAACCCCAACATCCTCTCCTGCCACATCACTCAGCCTTTCACCCCAGACACAGCTCTTTCCAAGCTTTGGCCTCCAAGGAGGACAGATAACAAGAGCAATGAGAAAGGGCTTGGTGCATTCCACAGTGGCAGCAAGGAAATGTTAGCTGATGAAAAGAAGGAAGGAGGAGAGGAAGGAAGGAAGGAAGGTCTTGCCTGAGCTGATCAACTGAATAGAGCCAGACTTGTCATCTCCACTTTTATAAATGAGGAAATGCAGGCTCAGGCTCTGGGGTGAAGAGATCCTCAAAGTCCCTCTGCCAGTGAGCAGCAAAGTTAAGTGTGCACCTGGTTCACCTTCCATGTATTCCTTCCAGTCCAGAGTGCCTTCCACAAATTTCTGTGTCTGTCCAGTAGGCACATAGTCTGACTCTGAGTGCCTCTCCCACCAACCCCAGCATGCTGCTCCACTCCAGGCAGGAGTGGCTCATATCCTCATTTCTTGGTGCTTTTTGCTTCTTTGCTGGTGGCATCTGATTCCAAGAGCTGGGCCCCCACTGACAAGCCAAGCCCACACTTACCTGCTTCTCACTTGCCCTGGGAGGTTAAGGTTCTGAGGGCTTGAGGGTGGGATCCTCAGAATGGTGGGTAATGTTCTGTTCCTTGGGCATCTGCAGAGAGAGGAGGCAGCTCTAAGGGCCCTGCCCCAGGCCGGGAAGGTGTCCCTGGTGAAAATAGAACAGCTTTAGAACGGCCTGGGCAAATCAGGAGCAGCAAATGGTGTGTGGCGGGCGCCACCTTGTGATCACTGTGCAGTTTGCGTGCTGCGAAGCGGGGCAGTCCTTCACACAGGTACCCTGCCCCTGCTTCACTTAGCCACTGTCCAGGGTGCTGGGGCACTGTGAGGCCAAGACAGTCTTTGTCCAACTAGAGCAATGGGCAGGTAGTCAAGTGAAGTGCACAGTGACAGTAAGAGTTGTATATACACACAAGAGGCTGATAACCCAGCCTGGGGAGATCCCGATTGTGCTGAACACACTTTTGAAAGAGGAGTGGTAGTATGCCAGGTGATGGGCAGCATGGCAGTTTCCCTGAACTGCGGGCAGGTCCAAAGGTGAGGTAGGGGGAGATGTAGGGGAGGCTGGAAGTGGATTGCTGGTGGAGTAGGGGCAGATCAGCCCAGCCTTGGCCTCAAGTCTCAGATTTGATCCTAAAGGCTCTCATCTGTGGTCCTGGGGAACATGTGCTTCACTCCCATCCTCTGGAAAGCCACATCACCTTCCAGGTAAACCACCCAGAGGTCATAGGAATGGTTGATGGTGATTCACTTCTATTGATATGGAATTATATTACTTGATACAGCGCAGAGAAGGTGTGAACTTAGAATAACTTATAAAGATCAAAACAGAACCAAGAGTGAACTTCTACATATCAGAATTGATAACGTTTTTTAGTTTATTTCATTAGCATTAAATCTGTGTGATTTAATAGTGTCTAAAATAGTTTAAGTTCTGACTTCAAAAATAGAATGAAAATAATTATGCTGCTAAAAAAGTTTATTCAGAATATAATAACATAAAAAGACTTCTTATGATAAAAGAGAAAGAGCAGGATACCAAATTGAGTATAATATCGTCTCAGCTGTGTAAGGAAAATCAGTGCAGATTTAAAAGACTGGAAGGACGTATGCCAAAAATATTAATAGTGCTTGAATTAGGGTGACAGTGTTTCTTTCTACTTTTCTCTATTTCCAGATTTTCTCTAATGAGCTTCTATTCATGTTAAAATTTTAAAAATAATTTAAAGAGAGTGAATTTAAAAGGCTTATTAGTTATGTACATGAAATTGATTTTTAGTAGACATTACTTAAGATTGCTCTGAAAACTTTTGGTATGGTTTTTAAAAAAACACAGCCAACTCATCATCAGAGAAATGCAAATCAAAACCACAATGAGTTATCACCTCATACCTGTCAGAATGGCTATTATCAGAAAGCCTACAAATAACAAATGTTGGTGATGATGTGGAGAAAAGGGAAACCTTGTACACTGTTGGTGGGGAAGCGAATTGATGCGGCCACTATGGAAAACACTACGGAGGTTTCTCAAAAAAAAACTAAAAATAGAACTGTCAAATGAAAGACAGTGATGGGCAGAACCCTGTCTCAGAAGCCACAGACACAGGCTAGGTCCTTGCCCTTGTCAGAGGGGCCAGTGCAGGAGGCAAGAAGGACCCTCTGCCATTCTCCATCACCTAACTCAGGTGAACACCTCCAATAATGATTCATGGGGAGGAAGGCCATCCCGAAGTCCCCGGAGGCCCAAATTGTGGCATGTTTTTAAAGAAACTGAGTTCTGTGACATCCCACTACTTTCAGCTTCTAGAACAATGTTTCTCAAGTTAGAGTTTTGTACTGACACTTCTCAAGATGCTGGGAGAAATGTTGGTACAAAATCACCCAGGAGCTTGTTCCCATGCAGAGTCCCAGGACCTACGAAATTAGAACTTCTGGGCTGGCATCCAGGGGAACCTGAGTTTTTAACCAGGTGTCTAGGTGGTTCTCATGGATACTGAAGCAGAGCACTGCTCTGTGGTTCTTAACCCAGGCTGTATATTAGATTCACCTGAGAAGCTTTAAATACACTGGCAATGTCCAGGCCAATTAACTCCAAGTCTCTGAGGGCTGGAACCTGGGCTTGGAAAGCATGTAAAGCCCCCACGTGATCCCAATGTGCATGTAAGGGCCAAAAACCACTGGTCATGGGCAGTGGTTCACAGAAGAATTTCTCATCAGAATCACGTGAGGGGTTGTTAACAGAGTGCTGGACCCCACCCTGTGAGTTCTGAATTCAGGAGGTCTGGGTGGGACCGGAGAATTTATATTTCTCACAAGTTCCCAGGTGTTGCTACTGGGGAGCACAGGAGACTATGCTTTCGGAATTACTGCTCTGGAATGAAGCCTTCAACCCCCAGGAGACACAGCCTCCTGGATAAAGAGCAGGATGACACAGGCTCTGTCCCCCAACCCTCAGCTTCCAGCTTCTCAGGCCCCAGCCCAGCTAATGTGGCCAGGGGAGAGGGGAATGCACCTGCCCTTGTGCAGGGGGACAAGTCAGTAGGACTCACCTCCCAGTAGACTGCATCCTCAAAACAGTTTTCATCAGCGGCTTGTCCCCAGAATGGTAATTTCAAAATGAACCCTAATGAAGTTGAAAGTCACAAGAGATCAGGAACTACTTCCTCTCTGTCTATCCAGCCCTTTCCCTCTGCTGGAAAAATTCCCCCGGTCCCACAGCCATAAGCACAGTGACAAAGGATTCCTGGGAGCTCCGGCTGACTTCTGGTACACACTCTTGGGTCCCCCACCCACAGAGCCCCACCTTCTCTGGCCCAGCCACCCCTACTCACCTACAATGAAGCCGCCTACCAGGGCCATGGCCAGTGACACGAAGAGGCCGGCAGCCTGGAACTTGCCCTGCAAGCTTGCAGTCCAGCTTGCTTTGAAACTTTCAGGGTCAAAGGCGTGGGCAAGCCTGGGGTGGAGACAGGGGGCAGATTAGGGCCCCAAGAGAGGCCAGATAACCAAGCTCAGTAACCAAGCTCAGACATCAAAGCTCAATTGCCCCTGGGCTGCAGCCTTCCCATCTGCAAAATAGGGGCATTGGAAAGAGTAGATGTCTCTGAGATTTTTGTGGAAGGACAGAGATTGAGGAGAGAGCTCATGAAATAGTGGTCCAGATTGGGCAAGAAAGGGAATAGAGACACAATCCTGGACCCCAGAGGAACAGTAGGAAGGAGGAATGGAGAAGGAAGGAGGGAGCACAACCTCCCCACATCTCCATTCTTACCCTTTCTGCCCATACATCTCAGTGTTGGCACAGGCCGCTGTCACAGCACCCACAATGCCACCTATGATGCCAGGAATGCCATGCAGGTTGTGAATGCCACATGTGTCCTGGATCCCCAGGTGGGACTCCAGGAATGGCTAGAAAGGGGAGATGGGTGCTGCTCAGGCGGGGAGCTGTGGCAGGGGTGTAGGGGGACACCAGGATTCTGGAGGCCCCAAATACATAGAGATCTAGGATTCTCTAGCCCCCTCCCCCACAGGGACGCCCCCCTTACTGTCAGGAACACAGAGACCCCAGCATTCTCCAGCCCCCAGCCCCTGGCCTGGGGCCCTCACCGTCAGGTACACAAAACCCAGGGTGGAGATGATGCCGCAGATGAAGCCAACGATGAGGGCGCCGTAAGGCATGAGCATCATCTCGGCAGCAGTGCCCACGGCCACCCCTCCTGCGAGCGTGGCGTTCTGGATGTGCACCTTGGTGGGACAAGCAGAGGGGGCAAGAAGTCAGTCCTCTCCCAGAATGCCATCCTGGAGAAGCTGATCCAAAGCCTGCGTTGACTCCCTATGCGTGGGTGCCACGTGGGAGCCAGCGATGGCCCAGAGTGCACCTCAGCCAGCCAGGGGACAGCAGAGGGCTCCAGTCTGGGGCAGGCAGCCACCTCTGCACATATGCCATGGACACCAGCATCTGGACATCTTCCGTGTCCATGCCAGTGAGTTCCGTCAGCACGTCTGCATATTCTCTTTATATCTGGGTGCCACGCATCCCCGTGTGCCCAGGTTCACAAGTCTGGATGTGCATGTGTGCTGACATCAGGCACCTGGGAGGCCTATACATTCACACGCCCCCAAGTCAGAGTCTGCGGGCCTACACCAGCACCCGCTGACCTTCTAAGGGCCTACCTGCACCACGTACTGTGTTGCCGGCTGGTGGGGATTATTTTGTTTCATCTCTACAACAAGACCAGGAGGTTAACACAGTCATCTTTTGATGTTTGCAGATGAAGCAGTTGAGGTGCAGGGAGGTTAATGGGCTTGTTGAAGACCACACAGGTAGCAAGGGGCAGAAAGGTGTCCTGATCCAGGTCTATGTGGAGCCAGAACCCCTGACCTTGACCCTATTCCATGTGCCTCCCTGCATGTGCCCACATCAGTGTGTCTGATTCTTCTCCCCGGTGTCTGAGTCCCCACCTCTCTGCGCGGTGACTGTCAGTGCATCCAGGGGTTCATGGCTGTGTCCCAGGATAACAGGCACTCCTGGAAGTGTCTGAGGACACATATGCCTGTGTCAAGAAGTTAGTGTCAGAATATGAGTCAGAGAGAGGTGGTCTTCTTTTTACAGAAGGATCTACTGGCACCCATGGAGTTTGGACCCTTCCCACTAATGCTGGAAACACCTGTCCCAGTGTGTGATATGAAGGACACTGCTACACCACATCCCTACAAACCTCCCATGTGGAATGGACAAGGCATTGAAGAGATTCCCCTTTAAGTGTGTGGGATGGGGCAGGTGGAGGCAGCTCTAAGAATGCTGAGGACCGGTGTCTGGAGGATAAGAAGCTGGCAGAGAAGAGGTGCCCCTGGTAACCCTGCTGGGCATGTCTGATGTGGTGCTCTGCCCAGAACAGCTGTCAGCACCCAGGTTGTGGGGAGCAGAGCCAGGAGAAGGAGCCAGCTCATCCAGAGTAGCTGGCATAATGGAACCTACAAGAATCTGGTTCTGGGCTCTGCCAAAAGCCAGGTATGTAACCTGGACAAATCATTTCTCCTGCAGCCTCAGTTTCTTCATCTGCAAGATGGGTGCGATGATCCTTACACAGCCTGCTTCACAGAGTTGTTGACAGGACGTGGTGATCAGTGCCTACTGGGTAGCCACACCTCCCCCACAAGGTCCCCTGCTGCTCCCCCCACTGCTCACCATGTCCAGTTTGCCCTTCTTCTGCAGGGCGCTGGATAACGCCACCGAGGTGAGCACACAGGCTGCCAAGGAGCAGTAGGTGTTGATGACAGCTCGGTGCTGGGCATCCCCATGATTGGACACAGCTGAGTTGAAGCTGGGCCAGAACATCCACAGGAAGAGGGTGCCTGGCCAGACGAGATAGGGCCAGTAGGTCCAGAGGAAGAGGCAGTGGATGGGCCCAACAGAGCTCAGGCAGACATCCTGCCCTTTAGCTCTAGGGATGTCACATGACTCAGACACCCCAGGTATCATCACTCCCATAGCTTTATTCATGCTGGCGGCTCTTCCTAGAAGGCCCTCCCTGCTTTACTCACTACCTAATTCCCACTTAGCCCTCCACGCAGCTCCAGGAAGTCTACCCTGATCCCATAATTGAGCTAAATGCCTCCCACCCTGCTTCAACAGTGCCTTGAGGGAGAATGTTTTTCTCCACTGTAGGGAGATTACCTGGTGGCATTGCCATCTCTTCCACTAAACTATGAGGAGCTCCTTGAAGGCAGGGCTGGGTTTTAAGAGACCAGAGAGGGTGTCCAGAAACTAACACAACATTGTAAATCAACTATTTTTTAAAATGTTTTTAAAAAAGATATTCAGCATTAAAAAAGAAAGAGAGAGACCAGAGAGGGTGGTTGATATGTATTTTCTGGAATGACTGGACACAGGAAATAGGGATGGACACCTTGCCCTAGCCCAGGGACAAGTGAACAGTTCCTGGTTACCACTGTGTCTGCTCTGGGCATCCTAGGGAACACATGGGATGAGTGACCAACACCTAATGGGGGAAAGGGACAAGCATCTGGGATCCTGGGAGTATCTACTGGCAATCTCTCTCTGCTCTTCCTCCAAAGCAAACTGGCAGCCACCCACCAGACCACATGGGGACCAGGTGTGATCATGGCGGCCAGAACTCACGGTGACCCTCACCCATGATCGTGGTCCTCACCCCTCATGACAGCCCTCAGTCATTGTGGTAACCCTCAGTCATTATGGAAGCTCTCACCAATCATGGCAAAGAGGTCCGAGTGGTAGACAGAACTTTGCCTCTCCTTGCTCTGATATAGGTTGGGTCGGTAGAGGATCCGGGTCACTGTGAGCCCAAAGTAGGCACCGAATGTGTGGATGGTCATGGAGCCCCCTGCGTCCTTCACCTGGAGTACAAGGGGCCTGTCAGGCTCTGACCCCTCCTGTCCCTCCCTCCCCACAGCACTCCCCTGCCTCCCCAACACAGACAGAGATTCTGCTGTCTCTGACTCCACAAGCTGCAGGATGGAGTCCAGGGCCCCCACAGACCAATCAACTTGGAAGGGGAGAAAGTGGGGACCCCTGGACATCAACTATACTTCAATAAGAAAAAGAAAGTGGGGATCCCTGAACACAGGCAGTGAGCCTGTCAGCAAACACCAGGTCATCCTCACCCAGCAGATGGGATTATGCCCAGATGGGGGACCCAGGCTTGGAGAGGGACTTGCCCAGCCACACAGCTGGAAGAGGTAAAGCAGAGCTAGGACCCAGGGCAGCCCAGTATCTAGTTTGTCACTCACTAGCTTCCACCTTATCTGAAGTCCTGGGAATGCTCCTCTGCCCTCTGAACTCTCCCTTCTCCACATTTCCTTCTCCACAACACTCCTGGACCAACACCGCCCCATCCAGTCTGCCAATACCCCTCTCCCCCGCATCCTATCATGCTTCTTGCCCTCCAACCTCCCAGCTAACCTCCCACCATCCACCCCCTCCCTCTCCTCTCCCCTGTCCCTCAAAGTCAGAGCAGGCCGACTTGGTGCACTCTCCATCTGTCCCTTCCTGGTCCTCAGCCCTACCTGACTCAGCCTATTGCACCTTTGAACTTTAAGTCTCAAGTTCTTCCTTTACACGGGGGAGACTATAGTAACTTAGCAGAGCTGCCTTGAGGATGAAACTAGACAACTTGTGTAAAGCCCTGGGCAAGCACCTGGCCCTCAACAAGTGCTTGATTGATTTAGCCTTCCTCTCCTCCCCTCAACCTCCCCTCACTTCCGCTTCCTCTTCCTCCTGACTCAGGACATTCCCATCAGAATTACAGACTTGTTTCTTCACTTTAGATGGGGAAATCCAACCTCTGACGTAGGCACAATTATTACCTACATGTTACAGGTGAGAAAGCTGAGACTCAGGAAGGGTAAAGGGCTCCCCGAGGTCACATAGCTAGTAGAGGCACCCACCAGGCTGGGAGTCAGGAAACTCAGCTCAGTCAACAATTCATTCGCTAGCTCTGTGACCTTGGATAACACACTTAACCTCTCTCTCACCAGAGTGACTCAAACAGCCTCTTAACTGGGGTCTCTGCATCCGACTGTTCTCACCACTGGATATGGATTTTATTCGAAGTGAAATTTTAAAAACCATTGGAGGGTTTTAATCAGGAGAACAGTCTTATATGCATTATTAACGGGTCATTAAGGCTGCTGGTGGAGATTGGCTGAGGTGGTGGGTGAGGCAGTGTTGAAAACAGGGAGATGAGTCAGGAGGAAGAAGTATGATGGCTTGGACTAGTTTGGTGGCTGAGAAAAAATGACAGAATGAATGGTTGAATGTAAGGTGGTCTAAAAAATACACCTTGGGGGTTTCCAGGCAGAATACAAGTACAGAGGAGTTGGGGGCTAAGAAATGGATGGGGTCCTTGAATAATCCTCACTCCTGCAAATATACTAAAGACATGTCTGAGCCAGAGTCAGAGGCTTAAGGTGCCCCTTACCTGGGCCAGTGAATTGGCCAACCCTAGAGGTCATCATTCCTGCCATAGCCCATATGAATGGTACCTCTGGAGTTGTGCAGTGCACAATTTGTGCCGCTGTACATGTCCACCTTGGCCACTCCCCTGGGAACCTTCCTTACAGATGTGTCCTCTCAGTATACTGGGTCTTTTTCTTGGCAGAGCAATGTGAGAATGTGTGTGAGAGTATGTGCAGGAACATCCCACTCTTTCTACCTGATGTGAAGGAAGGAGAAAGGAGGGAGAAAGAACAACATGTGACGAACCCCTTCTCTGCCTAGTTTCTGGACTGATTTACCAGATGGACTATCATCCTTGTCTAATAAATGTCATTACTCCTACTTTAGAGATGAGGAAACTGAGGTTCAGAAGGTTAAGGGACTTGCCAAGTTTGAATTGAATCCAGTGGGCATGTCTCCCCAGCCCTCTCTCTATCCCCTGTTTTCCCCCCAAGAGTCCCCTCCACCTCCATCCCCATTCAGAGCCCTGCTCACCTCTAGCAGCTCGAGGAGAATGTACTCATTCACTGCAAAGAGGGTCACTTGGAAGAGAGTCATGATGAGAAGCTGGACAGGGCTGACTTTGCCCAGAACTGCCCCAAAGGCCACACAGACAGAGCCCACGCAGAAGTCCGCGTTGATGAGGCTGTGGGGAGACGGGTCAGGGAGGGGCTGAGGCAACAGCAAGAAGTGGCACTCCAAGCCCTGGGGCTGAATCTGGACTTTGGTCATCTGTGGGTTTGGGCCTGTGACCTAACCTTCCTGTGCCTCAGTTTAATCCTCTGTGGTAATGGGCACATGATACCTTAAAGCTACTCTCAGAATTAAAATAGCATGTGAGGGATCCATCACAGCAGTGGCAGATACTAGATGCCACACTCTTCCTTTGCAGCCGTATCACAGGCCCCACTCCTTGCAGGCAGCTTGTGCTCAAGGCATCCAAGTGGTCTGACCGATGTTGTTGAACATGGCCCATACTTGGGGCCTTGTCCTGCCCCCCATCTTCTACCTGCCCTTCCGGAACCTCTTCTCACTCCCTCCTCTTCAGGAAGCCTTCCCCAAATCCTCCAATCAGATGTGGTCTCTGCCTCCAGACCCTTATCTCTTACTCTCCTGCTGGCTACCAGGGCCTTGCTTGGGTTTGAGGTATCATGACCAACTCTTCACCTTACCTGGGAGAGAGGACCTGTGTCTAGAGAGAGAGAGAGGGGCCTTCCTGCAGCGGGGAGGAAGCTGGGGGCTGGGTGAGGGAGAGGGCAGGAAGGCCAACAGAGGGGATAGAAGCAGAGGAGCACAGAGGCCCTCCTTAAGGCTACACCCTGAAAGCCCAGCCAGCCGGCAGAAGCAGATGTCACACGGTCAGAGTAGACCCTGGTTGCATTCATGTGCCTGCTTCTGTGTCACCCAGGCCTCCTTGTGTCCTGCCAGCAGCAAAGCTGTCCTGGATTCCAAGGCAGACTCTCAGCATGTCTCTCTGAGTCATGAGAGTTGGTGTAGGGACAGTAGGGGCTACTACTTCCTTAAGGCAGTCACATCCAGAGAAGTCCCCCTCTCCCATGCTCAGGGTGTGTGTGTGGGGGGAGAGGGGTGGGGGGTGAATCAGGAGGTGAGAAACAAGAAGTGAGCTGAATGTAGGGCCAGTGGGTGGAGTCGGGGCAGGACACTACTCCCTTAGGGTCCCTTCCAAGACAGAGGATGTTCACTGGAAAGTCGGCTTCACTATTGGTCACTGCTGCATCCCCAGGGCCTGGCTGAATGAATGATGATAGTTGCTAAGTGCCAGGCACTGAAATACCTTCTCAGCATTGCACATGCCCTCCTGTACCGCACCCAAACCAATGGGACAGGTACTAGTATTAGCCACATCATAAAGATGGGAAATCAAGTCTTAGAGAAGCCGAGTTATTTGCCCAGATTCCGATAACTGCAGCCAGAAGACCATCTGACAGAAGTGACCAGTAGGCAGGAGTGAGAGAAGCGTAGAAAGGCCCGCAACTGGGGCATCAGCTCCTGGGACATGGAGATCTGGCTGTCGCATCTTGGGCAGGGCCGGCAAAGGGACACCACCCTAGAGTGACCAGTGGGATCTGGAGGATACTTCAGCAGGGACACGACAGAAGCTATGAGAAGGGTCCACAGGTCAGGTCGGGGGAATGACACACTCATCTCAGCCCTGGGCACCCACCAGAAGTCGGCTCCCTGAAAATCAATTCCCTGAAAACCAATATGCCAAAACTCAGTTTGTCAAAGACTGATTTGCTGAATAACTGGTTCATCAAAAACCTGTTACACAGAAGTTTACAATAATTCCCTTTGAACATTTTTTAAAGTTGTATACTTTTGTTTTTCATTTAGCCATAGCTATTTTGCCATGGTGGCCAATTAAATATATTATAGGTATTTTTATACTTTGGGTCTATGGCTTTGGGAATGAGAACTTCTTGTGTATTTTGAACGGCAGGGTGATATGCAGGCCATGGATTTTATATACAAAAAGACTGGCTTATTGGTTCCAAAAAATTTTCTATCTAGTTGACTGTTTTTCCTGTTTCTCTTAATTCATGGATTTATTAAGTGGCTTGAATGAATTAATATTTTGCAAATATTGGACACATGTTTTAAATTTCAGGCACCTGGCCTATGATACTTGACTGGTGCCCCGTATGTGACAACAGGGATTTGCACTTTAAACTTGGTTTTATACCAATTTGCCTCTAAACCCTTTCTAAGGACTTGGTTTTCAAGCAGGCTAATGAATGCTTGTTTCTACATACCAATGACAACTTTCTCAAATTACAAAATGTTTTTTTCTTTAGGCAAACGTGTCATATGTCTACAGAAATTGAAGACAGTCTAAACTGGACTTAAAGAAGAACCTCCAGTAAACCAAAACTTGACTAAAATTGGGGGGAAAAAGGCTCCCAAAGGCTGTTGATTTTGTCCCAGGCAACAGAGATTGCTATAGGTTTCCTAAAGTGCCATGGCCTAGAAAATTTGATAAATGAGTCATTCAGTGAGTTGACTACTTGGCAAATTGGTTTTGGGGAAGTTGGCAAATTTATTTTACAAGCAGGTGGTGGTGCTGGGGGGAAGGGCACGTTGAGGCTTCTAGGAGGAGGGAAGGACCGCGCTGCCTGATAGGAGAGGGTGGTGGTATTCATCAGACCAAAAGGTTATCACAGAGAAAAATGATGAGGGTAGAGTGAGAAGAAATGGGGAATAGGGTGCCCCCTTGTAGATTGAAGCAGGGAGGGCCTTTCAGCCTTAGGTCTCCACACCCACACCTGCCTCACTGCTCTTTCCTATGCCCACTCTGTGGGTGGGATAGGGGCAAGACAGGGAGAGGGCAAGGCAGGGAGAGGCACCTCCATTTGACTGGATTCCCTGTTCAATGTTCTCTCCACAGTGAACCTCATGGGACTGGTTCAGGCAGCCCCACACTCCTCCCCGTTGCCTGCCACCCGCCCCAACATGGGCTGCGGTCTTTCAGGGCGATTTTCATGTTCGATGTGTCAGGGTGGAGGATCCGGACCCAGCCCACGGAGGGAAGGCTGGCCTTGTGTCCCTGCAGCCTGCGTCTTAGGAGGGGGTAGAATTTCCAACAGCACTTGGGCATCATCAGAATTCCCACTCTGGAGGTTCGCTGATCAGGAAATGAGTGAGTGGGTGAGTGAGTGGGTGAGTGATTGAGTGAGTGAGTGTGTGTGTGTGTGTGTGTGTGTGTGTGTGTATGTGTGTGTGTGTGTCTCAAGCTCGGGTACCAGATGATGAGGAGCCAGCCCCAAGCCCCCGGGCCCTGCCCTGGCTCCGCCCCTTACCTGGGTCCCGCCCCATACCCGGGTCCCGTACACCCGGCCCGCACCCCGCTCACTTTTCCACGCCCACGAGAACGTAGTTTCCTTCAAAAGAGTTCAACCAGCCCTGCATGAGCAGCGCCCACTGGATGCCGAAGGCCGCCAGAAGGAAGTTGAAGCCCACGGCGCTGAAGCCGTAGCGCTGCAGGAAGGTCATGAGGAAGCCGAAACCCACGAAGATCATCACGTGCACGTCCTGGAAGCCTGCGGGGAGAGCGCAGCCGGGGTTCTCGGCGGCCTAGCGAAGCACTGCCGTAGCCCTCGGTCTGGGCCCTCGCGGCCCTCTACAGGGCCAGTGTCTTCCCTGCCAGTGGCCGGGCCTGGGCCGCCCCGCAAGGCCGGTCCCATCATCCACGCATCTGGGTGTGGGGGCTAGGTGTAGTACTGAATGGCTCTGCTGCGGGTAGAAGAGCCACTACCCCCATCAAGTCATAAGCGCCTCCGGAGGGGACTGGGCTGGAGGCACCAAGGTGAGCTCCCGACTTTAGGCCACTTAGACCACTGGGTTATAATGCCAGGACATGCCTGATCGCCCCCCTGGGGAGATGACAGCTCCCCCTCTCCACACTAACCCAGGGTTGGGGTGGGCAGCTGGGCATTTGAAACTGGGGCCAGCGGATTACATGCAGGGTCCAGGGTCTAGAACCTAGACTTTCCAGGGCTTTGCCCCCTCCACTCTATTCTTTTACTGTGGAGAAGTTAGTCTCATCTGGCGGTGGAGTCCCTTGACTGGTCAAGCACGTCAGTTGATCACCCTGAGGAATATCTCTACATCCCACCCTCCCTCCCAGCAAGTACACTTTCCAGCATCACTGAGACCTGAATTGTTTTGTTTTCTTTTTGTTTTGTTTTTTTGTTTTTGTTTTAAATGGAGGTACCGGTGAACCCAGGATCTTGTGCATGCTAAGCATGTGCTCTACCACTGAGCTATTACCCTCCCACCCTTGAGACCTGAATTTGAACCCCAGTTCCTCCATCTGCCGGGAAGATGATTCTGGAAAGTCACTTAACGAACATGGGTCTCAGTACCTTGTGTAATGCTTACTCATAAATGTTCCTGAGATTAAATGCAGATGTGTATGTAAAGCACCTAGCACCCACAATCCACGCACAAAATGGGCAAGCGTCATTATTTATTGTTACTTTATTATTTATTGTTACTCAGACATAATCTAATTAGTTCTGACTCAATCCTTCTACCAACTCAGTGTGGCCTTGACATGCTGCTTCCCTCTCAGAGCCTCAGTTTTCTCAATGATAAAACTAAAAGGATGGCTTACAATGATCTTAACTGGCTCTCGCCGGAGAGGACAGATAGCTGAATTGGAGTTAAAGAGTATATAGTGTTCTTTGTACTATCTGTATTTTAGCAACTTTTTGTAAATTTGAAAAGACTTCCAAATTAAAAAAAAAATTTTTTAAGGGAACTGCAGGGCCCCAGCCTGGCCCCACCCACCTGCCTCCTCATTCTTCCTTTCCTCCGTCCTCTCCTTCCTCCTGTGCTCCAGCTGCGCTGGCCTCTCTTGTGCTCAGTCCCACCCGGGGTCTTTGCCTGTGGCGTTCCCTCTGCCTGGAATGCTGTTCCTGCAGGATGGCCAGCAACTTCTCTTCCTGCAGATCTCAGCAAAATGTCACCTTATCACAGAGGCCTTCCTAACCCCCCAGTTTAAAGTCGGTTCTCTCCCTCGTGGCACCCTCTTCTTTCTTTTCTATTTTTCTACAGTTTGTAGGTAGGTTTGTTTGTCTAGCTCACTAGATTGTAAAGCTCCAAGAAGGCAAGGCCATGCCTGTTTTGTTCACCCTGGTATTCCCCAGCGTCTATGAGTGGGCCCAGGTAGACTCTCCATAAATATCCATGAATGAATGAATAAATGATTATTGTCATGATCTTAGCAGCACCCAGATACGGCAGCTGAGCAGCAATCAAGGGGCCCAGGTGGGGTTTCACCATCAGGTGAGACGGCAGGCCCTCTCCAGGCCATCTCCTACCCACAGAGCAGATAGACCCTAGTGCCCACTGCAGCCTGTCCAATGGAGGGGCAGTGATGCTTGTGCTCCTGCTGCCTTAACCTTGCCTGCCCTCATCTGTCTCCCCTGAAGTCTTCCTTGAGGCCCAGGCTACAGCCCTATGCACTGGGCTAGCAGCCACCTGGATGAGGCCCAGGACGGAGGTCCTGGCACATTGTTGGGTAAGAGCTGGGGGCATAGACATTGATGCAAGAGACCTGGGGGTCCTGCTTCCGTATGGTGCTCTGAGCTTTGAGCTTCCCGTTCAGACTTACACAAACAGCTCGCCTTAGGTTTAATGTGTGCAGCCGATTTCATGTATTACTGTGTTTCACGGTTTATCACATTTCCAACGGTTGTGGAGGAAATGGAGCGAATGTATGTGGTTATGGTTACTCTTGGGAAGAAGTGACAGGTAACAGACAGGAGGAGAGGTGTGAAAGAGGGAGGAGACACGTTCAGACCACAGTAGCAGAAGCGGGGAGGGGAATTGGCAGGAGGGCAGGGCTGTTGGTAAACACGGGGAAGTAGGAAGAGGTTGCCAGGGTGGGAGCGAGGTGCTGGGTCTAGTGCTGTCTGTGGGAGTTCGAGATGACCACGGGGAGGGTGGTGGTGAGTGTTAGGCAGGGCAGTGTGGGAGGAATGGAACCTGGCTGTGCAGGTTGGAGCTGGGGTCTGCCGGGAGATCTAGGAGCCGCAACGTGGGAATGGTGAGGGAGAAACAGAAGCGGAGGACTGGCCTGCCTTGAAGCCAGCAGACCAAACAGGGAAGGTGCTGGGAGGGAGGTGGGAGGAACCCTTGGAAAAGTCAGTGTGTGTGGGGGGGATCTTTCAAGGTGAGAGGTTGTCAGCTGTTTGGTGGCAGAGGAACCATGTGGGCAAAGGTGGGGCTGAAGAGGACTGGGGGTCCCCCCAGGGATGATTTGTACTTTCAGGACTGCCTTCATTCTCCCTGGGAGCAAAAGCAGGGAAGCCTTGGCTTCCCAGGGCTTCTCTGAACCTGTGGTCCTCTTGCCAGTTCTCTGTCCTTCTCAGAGACTCCCTGGCTGTCCTGATCTCTGTCTCTGACCATCCCTGGGGTGTCTCTTTCTCCTCCCTCCACATCAGGCACACAGACACCAGTTTCCCTCTCCTTGGTCACCTTCCTGATTCATTCTCTGGCTCCTTACTCTTTATCTCCCAGACTGGTCCTCACTTAGAACCCAAATGTACCACTTTATTAATTTATGCTTCATAAAGCTTGGTACTATTGAAAATGTTTTTAAAAATAACAGTCTGAAGGTCCAGATTGTATGACCTTCAGCAAGGACATAACCTCTCTGATCTGCAGTTTCTTTTTCTGTAAAATGGGGGATAGTAACAGAGTTCAGAGGTGTGCGGTGTACATTTAACAGGTCATCCAACCAAAGCCCTGGGCTTGGCCTGGCTCTTTAGCAACTGCTCAATTATATTAGCTACTACTTCTCCCTTTCTCTTTCGAGACTGACCAGGTGCTTTGCATTCAGTTGGATTGAGCCACTGCCCCACTCCCCGCTCCTTCCCCAGCCTGGAGTGACTAGCCCAGAAGCTGCTCTCAGCCTTGTAGGGTGGGGATGGTGTTCAGTCCTAAGAGCTGCCACAAGGGGGCACCAGTACACAGCTGTTCTCCACTCCCTCACTCTTCCCTCTCAGGATGGGTCCCCAATGAGGCTGGCCTGAAGCTGGCCAAGTCTCAAAAATCTGAGGACAAGTTTCCCATGCCGGTGGGCCACAGCAGCTCTCTCCCCTCTGCTGCCTCAGCACAGGAGCAGTGCCCTGCAGTGGCCTGGGTACCAGCCCCTTTCCATGCTTTCTAGGCCGGCCCAGCCTAAACTGTTGCCTTTGAGGCCTACTAGCCAGTCCCTCAGTTCCCCAAGGCTCTGTGCCCACCTCTCCCACACCTCAAAGCCAACCACAGAACCACCCCATAACTTCAAAGTCTCCTGGGGAGATGATCGGAGGAGGGGATGGCAATGCTGCAGAGACCTGGGGAGACAGGTGGGCTGTGCAGAGGGAGGGCTTGGCCTCGTTTCTGCCTGTGCCACTGACCAGCTGAGAGTGTTGGGCAAATCTCTAACCTCCATCTCCTGTATCGTAAAATGGAAACAAATAAAGTCCCTGACAGGCATGCAAAAAAGTACTTGTAAGTGAGGAGAGCACAAAGGAATTTAAATGTTAATATTCAAGGAGACATTCCTTGGCCACATTTCTAAAGCGATGCTAAGCCTCCATTTAAACACCTTCAGTGGATGAGTACTCACTCCCTTCTGAGGAAGCGCGATGTCAGCATTTACTGTCCTCTCGTTTCATACCATGAGATATGCTGTCTCAGCCACCCGCCATCTTCGATCTGGGAGATCTTGTGCATTCCCTCTTCACAGATGAACATACTGAGGCTCAGGGTGGTTAGGGAGGTAACTCACTCCCTTTAGTGACAGGCCCAGATCTGTTTAATTCCAGAGTGGGCCACCAGGTTACACTGCCCTCTGCTTGTGGGAAAGCTCAACTTTAGCTAAATGGAGCTAAATCTGAGGTTCAGGTCCCCAGGAGGGCAAGGTGAGCCTTACTGCCTCAGTTTCATTAAACAGTCCTTCAGGTGTTTGAAACTGTGGCATCCTCTGCCTTGGGTCACCTTCTGGGAATGTGGACCACTCCCCCCTCAGTCTTCCCAGGAAGCTTCCTAGGAGCTCAGATGGCCCCTCCTCAGGACAGCCTACCCCAGACTCAGCCCCCTAGAGCACCAGCCCAGGAGGAAGTTTGTGTTCAGCAGCTGGTGTCTGCAGCATAGCCTCTGAGGGCACTGCCAGGGCGAGTCCTTAGCTGGCTCTACCTGCTGGCTGCCAAGGGGCCCACACCAGGGGAGCTGTCCTCAGGCCCCCGAGCCCCACCTGAGCCCGTTGGAGCTGGACTCCTCTGGAAACTGAGATGCCCAGCGGACTCCACTAATCTCCTGGGCAGAAATGAGGCCCGCACAGGTGTTGACAGCCTGGAGCCAAGAACCTGGAAAATACCACAAGGGCCTGCCCTCACCCCATGCCCCTGGGAATTGCCTTGAGGCCCAGGAACCCAGGTTTGGAGCCCCACCAGGGCCAGGAGGCCACGGGCCTCCAACTCCTACCCACAGCCACCACGACCAAGTAGGGCAGGAGGAAAGGTGAGACTAAGGGGAGGAGAGTGATCCAGGAGAGTGGGCTCGGGTGCCCAGGGCTCCTACCCTGGCTCGCTAGTTTCCTAGCTGGGTGACCTTTGCAAGACACTTCTCCTCTCTGGCCTTAGTTTCCTGGTCTGTAAAATAGGACTCATAACATTGCCTTCCTCATTCAGTAGTGGTAATGATCAAGGGAGGGAACGCATGTTCGGTTTGAGTTGTTGCCACTACTTCCTGCCCTTGCCAGGGAATCCCGAGGCCAAGATTCTCTCCCTACACTACTCTTCTCTCCGTCACTTCCTGCTTAGATGACAAAGAGCTCCCCATGCACAGAGGACATGGCAGGAGAAACTCAAGGCGGTTGTTGATGGCTGGGGCTGTCTCTTCCTCACGTAGTGGCCTCCCTCCTATCCCTCTCACAACCTCTGCACTCGGGCCACATCGAGCCACTCAGCCCCTCTCCCAGCACGCTCCTTCTGTGGGCCCCTCCCCTGCCCTGCTTTTCCACTCCTCACCATGCCATTGCTTTCCAGGAAGCTGTCACAGATCTCTTTTGCCCAGAGCTCTTGACCCCTCTGAGGCCAGGGGTGTCGGGGTACACCTCTCTGTCCAGGGTGGCCATAAGCCCTGGTTTGCTGGGATAGTCATGGTTTATGCCTATGTCCTGGCAAGTTACTACTAGCATGAATCTCCTACCTCTTCACTCTCAAAAGTGTCATTTGGTTGATAAATTATCTGGTCACCCTCTAGATAAAGTGATTGTTGAGTGAATAAAGGTCGAGCATGAAATGTCAGTGGGTGGGTGTGCAGAGAGTGGGGATAGGAGCTGGGGAGATACGAGGGCCATGCCCAATATTGGTGCGGTTCTCTAGCTCCTATTTCAGGATCTTGAGACCTTCCACTGCCCAGACACAAAGAAGACCTATGGAATGCCCATGGGAGGCCTTGCCCTCATGCTTTACCAAGGGGCTGGCTCTGTGGCCATCAGCTGGAGGGAAGAAATGAAACAGGCAGGGGAGGGTCTCAAGCTTGCCTGCCTCACCATTTGCCAGGTCAGTTCCTCACCAAGGGGCATAAAGGTGGGCAATGTGAAGGGTATATTTGGAATCTAAAGTCCAAGGCTGTGACTGTCAAGATCTCTTAAAACACGGCCCCGTGTGGAGCCTCCTAGACGCCGTGGTCTCACCAGCACAGAGCACTCTCTTCTGTCACCTCCTTTCTTTTAGGCACCATATTTCCATTAATATAGCCTGTGGTTTTGCTAGCTTTTTGGCAGCCACTTAATACAGTTGTCTCCCACTGAGCCTGCAACCTCCCCCACCTCCAATTATTTTTTCATGCAGGCCGCATCCTGAATGTGTGCCGTTATTTAATTGGATCTAAGTTAAATGCTATTTCTGGAGGTAAAGAATCCCAACACGGAGGATATACAAGCCATGGAGGGAAGACCAGTTTGTATAGGTGGCTGCTGGAGATGAACTTTATGGTCCCTTCGAAAACTAACAGTCCATGACTATGTGAGCACCAACTGTTAGCAAGATTGTTACTGGCTGCTGGTAGATGGTATGGAAAACCAGAAAGCACAAGGGCATGAATGATCCTAGGCTGGGAGTCCCGAGGTTGAGCCAGCCCGAGTGACCTTGGACCAGTTCTTCTAACTCCTGAGTCCTAGGGCCTCTGTGTTTAGTGCTGTTCTAGTAACTGCTCTAAGAAGTGGGGATTCCATGCCCAGCACTGTGCCAGAACTTTCTGTGCAATGTCTCATGCCAGCCTCACCCCACCCCTGTAAGGTAGCTCCTAGTGATTTCCCCATTGGACAGATGAGGAAACTGAGTTTCCACAAGGTTGACGGTTGCCTGAGGCCACCCTCGTGGTTAATGGCAGAGCCATGATAGAGGAGAGGTCTGGTGATTCCAAGGCCATACTCTTAACCACAGCATCAGATACCAGAGAATTCAGAGATGCTTTTTCTCCCTCCCCAAGCCAAGAGAACGTAGATGTCATGGTCCCCCATGCCTCTCCCAGCAGCAGGGCTGGTAGGCCAACGCCATCCCTACAGCCCTTGACACTGGAACTATCCCCTTAATTTGGAGAGCATGGGCACAGCTGGACACTTTCCGAGCTTGAGCTCCAGATCCTGGGGAGTTACCCTGGTGGGGAGCCTAAGAGGGGCGGGGCAGGGGGCTGTGGGCAGCATTCCCTCCTCCAGCTCCCGCCCCGCCGCCGTTGTTCTGGAGCAACAGGCCACGGAGGTGAGGCCAGGCAGGACTGTCGGCCCGGTGGGGACCGCTCGGATATGTCGCAGGTGGGCCTGCAGGGTGGCGGGACTTACTCGGGTAGCGAAAGTAGAATTCGTTGTCAAGGTCGCTGGACATATTCTTAGACAACCTCTCCTCGATCCAGTGGGCGTCGGCATCCGGGTCATAGCGCACGAACACACCGAAGAGGACCACCAGGACCACCTGCAGGAGCAGGCAGATGACCGGCAGCCGCCAGCGGAGATTGGTGTTCCAGCCCATGCTGCAAGGGCGCCTGGCCGGGGCGGGCGGCCGGCAGTTCGGTGGGTCCCAGGCGAGGCGGGAGCGGCTTATTAAGACCTGGGCAGGGGCGGGGCGGCCGCGTCGGGTTGCGGAACAGCTGATCCGGGTGCCGCCCACGCGCTCGCCCAACCGACTAGGGGACCCGCGGGCCCGGGATTCGCCCTTCACCCGAGGGCCCCTGAGGCTTCCCGAGTTGGGGTGGGGGGACAGTGGCGGGAGCAAGAGCCAGGCTGTGGGCAGGGATTAAGGCGCCCCAGCTTCGGTGGATCCCATAGATACTGAGCAGCACTGCCTTTCCCCTTTTGTTCCAGTGAACAGAGAAAGAAAAAGCCGATCATTTACCTCCTACCGAGATAAAATCGAAGGCATTCCTGGACATAAATCATCCTTATCATCATCATCATCATCACCACCATCCCTTTCTTCTTCTGATTACAAAATTCATACAGGGTACAAGAAAAACCAGGAAAGTCCAAGAAACTGTCACGGACCGGGGAAGCCTGAAGAGACTTGACAACTCAATGCGATGTGTTACCCAGGATTGTATCCTGAAACAGAAAGATGTTCATGGAACCCACCTGGTGAAATCCAAATAAAGTCTGAAGTTTCGTTAACAGAGATGCACGCATGTTGGTTTCTTAGCTGTGACTAATGTACTCTGGTTACCTAAGATGTTAATAGGAGGAACTGGGTGAGGAGATGCAGGAACTCTCTGTACTATCTTTGCAACTTTGCTGTAAATCTAAAATTATTCTCAAAGAAAAGAGTATTAAGAAAAAACATAGATAAAGGATTGCAGGAACAGTTTAAGAGTTTTTCACAAGTTCATTGAGCTATGATCAGGAATTATCTGTTGGTTAATATATGTGATCTTGATATGAGTCAAGATAAAATTTAACCATAGAATTCAGGTTAAATCCATGTTTAGTCTGTATTTTATCAAAATAAATTTGATTTTTCTAATTTTTCTTTAAAAAAGGTAATACAGAAAAGAAAATGCAGAAAAGCACAAAGAAGAAACTAAAAACCATCTGTAATCACATCACCTAGAGGCAACCCTAATATGAAAAACCGAGGGTGAAAGATTCATACTATAATAATGATTTACAGCTGCTTTACTCATTTAATATTTTGTAAACATCTTCCCATTTTCTTCTTCTACAACATCATTTTTAATGGCAGGATATACCATATGCTTTATTTAGCCAATCCCCTAGTGTTAGACAATGAGGTTATTTTTTTGTTTGTAAGTTTTTTGTTTGTTGTTATAAATAACGCTTTCATAAACATCCAGGTCCATAAGTCTTTACACAGGTTTCAGTGAATTCCCAGAGGCTGAATTGTTTTGGTACATATTGCTAGATTTTCCTAAACCAAGCATTTCATGCCTCGTGAGCCAGGTGTGAGAGTGGCACCCATGCACCCTCACCAATGCTGGATTTAAAAAAAAATCATTTTCAGTTTGTGGAAGTTTTTTTTTTTTTTTTTTGTAGGGGAGGTAGTTAGGTTTATTTATTTAGCTAGTCATTTTAATGGAGGTACTGGGGGTTTAACCCAGAACCTCGTGCATGATAAGGATGTACTCTAACCCTTCCCCCATTGCCAGTTTGAATCTCAGATCTGTAAAAGTGATGAATGCTGTGTAGAGAACACCTGAGGCTGACTGAGTGCCCCATCAAGGGGCTGGGAACTGGAGTGTGGCTCCTCTGTGTCAGCATGGGGCACCAGGGTGTCACGAGAAGCAGCCTGCTTCAAGACACAGCCAGACACCGCAGGAACAATACCAGCAAGAGGGGCCATTCATTACTGCCTGCCTTGGTCAAACCCTTTAGACATCTAATTTCAGTGAAACTCTTGCAAGGTAGATACTGGAGCCCCATCCTACAGATAAAGAAACTGAGTTCTCAGAGAAGCCAGGGAACATGCTTGAGATTCAGACTCTGGGTTGTGTGATCTCACTACACCACACAGCTTGTCCATTCTGGGCAGAGCCTGAAGGAAGGTTTGCTTTCAGGTTTGTGCACTCACTGTTGCAGAGAAAGATATCTAAGCATAGATGGAGGGGGTGAATGGAGGGCAGGGAGGCAAGGGCTAGGGAACTTTGGGGATGAAGTGGTGGGGCACCCAGGTGTCTGGACTCATCCACTGCCATGGGGGCCAGGAGCTCTTTTAAGAGAGGAGTGAAGTCTTATGGATGACTTTCTCCCCCTGTCCACAGCACGGTGTGGGCCCAGAGTTGGCACTCAGGGAGTATTTCAGAAGGATGAAGGAAGGGGTGAATAAGGGGCACACAGTAGGTTTGAACACCTACTGTGTGCCAGGTACTGTTCTAGATGCTGGGATATAACAGTGAGCAAAAGAGGCAAACCCCTGCCCTCATGGACTGGAATTCAGGGTTTTCAAGGATGTTGACAAAAGCAAACACAATAGATAAGTAAAGTACATAGCATATTAGAGGGTGATCAGTGCCATGGAGAAAAATAAAATGGGAGGTGGGAAAGAGAGAGGGCTGGGAATGTGATGTAAACATAGTGGCCAGGGACGGTCACATTGGGGGAGGAAGGGAGGAATGAAGGAATGAAAGAAAGGAAAGAAGGAAGAGAAGATTCTTCTGCTGCCTCTAGCCCCAGCTCGCCCCTGACCTTGGGGGAAATGGCCTCCTCGGCAGCATTTTGATGCTACTGGCCTTTTCTGAATGTCCCAAGGCGGCTGTCTCCTTCACTAGCTGCCCTGGGTCTTAGTGGTGGATTGAGCTCTGTTTTTCCCTTGAATGGCCAGCAGTTTTATTTCCGGTGCGCCTGTGTGGGGAAATGGTCACTGTTCCAAAAGCCTAGGGAAGCTATCTCCTCCCAGAATATTTTCTCTCCAGCTAACATAAAGCTAACATAACACCTCAGGCGGGGCCCAGACTCTGCAGAGCACCTGTCCTCCCAGGTGATGGCAGGAGGATGGGAGCTCTCTCCCTGGGCCCTTCATCCACTTTCACCTCTCCCCAATCTTTACTTCATTCATTCATCCATCCACTTGCTCTTTCTTCCTAGTGTTGGCCTCACGTTATCTGTTTATTTATCTGTCTGTGTCTGTCTCCTTACACTAGAATGTCAGCCCCCGAGGGCAAGGGCCCCAAAGGAGAGCCTAGCTCAAGGTAGATGTTCTTAATGATTTTTTGAGCGAATGAATGGATGAATAAATGAATTCTTTCAATTTATTTAGCTAATCAAAGCATATACTGAGCACTTGCTGTATACACAGCTCAGTATTTGGCCCAAATAGCTGTACAAAGATGCCCCCAGTTAGTACTATACAAGAGGAGGCACAAATAACTTGCCCCAGTGATTAGAGCAGAATTAAGCACTTTCCTCTATACTTGAGGAGAGCTTGGTGGGCACTGAGTGATCAGGGTAGGATTCATGGAAGAAGTGAACTGATCTAGGATTTGCAGAGCAGGTAAGAGGTCATCTTTCCCTCTCTGCCCTCTGGCTTCCTTTATCTCTACCACCTCCCACCAGATGATCCCAGATCACCTCCCCCATCCTGGCCTGGTACTTCCTCTTACCACCAGCAGGCTGGGATTCTGGGTTTATTCTGAGTTCAAGAAACTGGCTGCTCAGGTCTGTCAGGCTGGGCAGGGGTTTACCAGAGCCAACCACTTCCTCCTAAAATGTGGCTGCCATGACAAGTAGGGATGATGAGTGGGGATGGCCAGGACAGGATAATTCCTTCCCCAGCCAAAAAGAGGCAGGACTTGGTAGCCACATGTCCTGCTATGAGGTTGCATCTCCCTGCTCCAGGCTGTGCAGGGGAAGTCACTGCTGTTGCCCTTCCTTCTGCCCATCCCTCTTGGCAGGTCACCATTAGCACCCTTGGCATATTTTGCCTCAGTCCCACAAGCAGCCTGAGGTTGTGGCAAGGGCACTAGGTCAGGACTGAGAACTTCTTGGGGTCAGTCCCTATTCCACAAATTTAGTCAGAACATGCAGCCTCACTGGTTCCATTTCCTCCACCTACAAGTGGGTTCCTTCATATCTGCCCTGCTCGCCACCTGATCCGCCATGATGCTCGAAGGAGAACATGCAGCATTGTGCTTATCTTGACCCAGAGGTTCAAAGGGGCCAGTGCTTGAGGTCCAGACAGTGAGTAACAAACGGAGGGATCTTGCACAAGGATCTATCCCTCCACTCCCATGTAGGGCAGCTGGAGTTCACTCTGCAGCCCAGACAGAGATGCTGCTCTTCAGACTATTTTAAAAAGTCCCTAAGCCCTTGGGTAGTCAGGTCCGTAGGAATTTGCCATTCTTGAATACGGTGTAGTCATTACGCAGTGGTATGGCCATACCAGAGTGCCTGTCTGCCCCAGCTGATCAACACACCCTGGCTTCCCTCACCTCAGCCACTGAAGGGTTAACTCTCCTAACTGGGACCCTTCAGGCAGATCCTCCCCACCTCTTATCCCCCTATCCTACTGCTGTACTGCTCCTTAGATATTTTGACTATTCTATTCCCTCACTCCATTATTCAGCAAACATTTATTGCAAACCTACCATGAGCCAGGTCCTATGCTGGGTGCTGCCCTCCGTGTGGTCTTGGGCCCACTGGGGAGAGAGACATCCAAACATCACAGAGCACGGCAGTTGTAAATGTAGAGGCCTCTACCTAGTCCCCTGGGAGCATCGTGGAGGCAGAAAGTTCTATATTTAGAGGAGTCTTAAGAGGTATGCAAACTGGATCTTGAAAGATAAGTGGAAGACTGTACTAAAGGACAAAGGGGAAGGGAATTCTCGAAAGAGGGACCAGCCTGTGCAAAGGCAAAGAGGTCATCCATAGGATGTGGAGAGAAAATATTAGAACTTGTATTTACATTCATTTTTAGTCTCATACTTCTACATTTTCTATTTTATAGACATTTAATGATGCACATGACATATTAACATAGTGATATATATGGCTTATTTTTTGTCAGTTTTTTTGTAGGGGGTAGGTAATTAGGTTTATTTATTTATACATGTATGTATGCATGTATGTATGTATTTAGTGGACGTACTGGGGATTGAAACTAGGACCTTGTGCATGCTAAGCATGAGCTCTACCCTCCCCCCATATGGTTTATTTTTTAATATACATATTTTGAGGCACACACCCCCACATTTTCTACTGTTGCATGACCAAAGATGTTGCCAAGGTTGGTTTGGGACATGCTGTATTTGAAGGGCCTGTGGATGTCCAAGAGGTAATGTCTAGGCTTGGAGCTAGATATTGGTGTGGGTCAGGGAGACAGCCTTAGAGATGAGGAAGGGAGAGGGATTTAGACTGTGAGTCCACAGGGACAATGCAGGGTGGAGGAGGGAGCTTAGCATAGCTGCATCCGGGGAGCTTTTAAAAAGTATTCACACCTAGCTCCTTTGATGTAATTGGCCTGGAGTGAAGTCCAGGCATCAACTTCTTTTAAACTTCCCAACTGATTATTCTAACTGCAACCAGAATTGAGAACCACTGGCCTCGACCAGTGTTCTTCAAATTTTCATGCTGTGTATCCACTAGAAGAATTTTGGAAAACTACATACTCTCATAGTCTTAAGTTGACATCTACATTTTTTTTAATCATAATTTTAATAGCTGCAAAAATATAATTTCCTGCATGTATGTATATTTTCTCCAGAACCTCAGAGTTGCAGATTTGGTTTATTTAATTTATGGGAAATGTCTGCCATATAAGCTAATTGGCAAAGCCAGAATTCATTGTCAAACCAGTCAGCCCAATTAGACTTACTGTCTATCCAAAGAAAATCTGGATTCATTTTTCAATTCAAATAAATGTATTAATACACAGCCTCATGACAACCATCTCACTCCCATATTCTAATTCTAAGCCAAATAGGTAGATAGCACAGAGTCTTGTCACCTAGAAATTTGTCCCTTAGGTAGAATAAGATGCTGCCCCTTCAACATTTATAGCCGACGCTCCCTGGGCTTTGTTGAGCAGGTCACTCCCTCAGGTGTCAGCACTCTCTAATTGCTCCTTTGTTTGGGATTTCAGTGGTTTGCACTTGTCTAGATGACGGACCATGGTCCAACTGGGATTGAGTGAAAAGTCTTACTTGGAAAGGGAAGTGAGGCAGAAAAGGACAGCTGGCTTGATGTTTGACTGCAGAGGCAAATAAATCCATTTTAGAAAAGAGGACATAGAGAAGTTGAGGATCTGGAAATTGATACCTTTAGTTGTTCATGGTAGATCCATCCATATATGGTAACTTGATTTACAATAAAGACATCTATGCAATTCTGGGGGTGGGGAACCAATGTTTTTTTCTTTGAATACTCATAAGGGGAGAAAATGAGATCTGATGCCTTCCTCACACCATACACATTAATTCAAGATCGATCATAGACCTAAATGTGAAAACTAAAACAATAAAGCTCCTGGAAGACAACATGGGAGGGGATCTTCATGACCAGGCAAAGATCTTTCAAGCAGGACACAAAAGGCACTTACTAAAGTGCCAAGAAGTTGAACTAACTTACTTTAATTCTATCATTTTATGTGACTGGCATTTTTGTGTTTAAAATTTAATACAGCAAAACAGTATAAACTGGTAAAGTTTTTGTCTCCTTTTTAAACAGTTAACATGCTTAAAAAGTATTAATCCTTTTTTGGGTGGTATGGAATATTCTAAAATTTTATTGCTGGCGTGGTTACATATACATGGAGCGCAATAAAATTAAAATGTCATTGTGTTTCTTTTCTTGCCATTATTATTATTACCAATTTCATTATTATTGCTGAAAATAATTTTGTTGTATAGAGGACTGGAAACATTAAAAACAATCCATTCCAAGTGTCCAATAGTCTAGGTATGCCACAAGATATATTCAAGAAAACTGAATGTATATGTCCATCAAAAGATATGCACAAGAATGTTCATAGCAGCTTTATTCATAAAAACCTCAAACTGTAAATATCACAAATGTCCATCACTCGGAGAATGGATAAATAAATTGTGGGTTATTCACACAATGGAATACTACATAGAAATAAAAAAAGAACTAACTACTTATACATGCAACCACACAGATGG
This sequence comes from Camelus dromedarius, assembly GCF_036321535.1. Taxonomy (NCBI): domain Eukaryota; kingdom Metazoa; phylum Chordata; class Mammalia; order Artiodactyla; family Camelidae; genus Camelus; species Camelus dromedarius. The sequence continues at coordinate 16,126,493 of NC_087464.1, forward strand.
CTCTCAAAAACAGAAATGAAAGAGGCCAGGCACAAAAGACTCCACTTCTGTAAAGTTCAAGGACGGGCAAAATTAATTGATGGTGAAAGAAGTCAAGATAGTGGTTACCTTGGGGAGGAGGAGGCAGTATTGACTGGGGATGATGGATACCCAGAGGTACATATTTATAAAAATTTATCAAGCTTTGCAGCTGTGATTAATGCATTTCACTATATGTAAATGCTTCTTCAGTACAAAACAAAAAACAGTGTTAGCTCCAAAAGGACAGCGACTTCTGTTTTGCTCAGCTCTGTATCCTCAGAGATTAGAACAGGGCCTGACACATGGTAGCACACAGTAAGCCCTGAATGAATGAACTTAAGATTGGTCTTATCACACTATCATGTAATCTTGCAAGGTTACATTCATTTGTATCTCCCCCAGTGGATCTCTGGCCTTGGGGATCAGGGACCTGGTGGAGCAAGGCTGTTCCGTGCCCGGGATTAGGGCAGTTTGACGATCTAGGTAACTTTTTTCCTCCGACTCCCTTTCCAGGTAGGTAGGTTGGGCTTTGGAATTGGAGAGCATTCAGGATGTGCTCCAAGGACTTTGACATGGACCATCAGTGAAAACAGAAGAAAGGAAGGAGAAAAATAAAGACCTCTGTAGCCTCACAGACCCCAACATCTTTTGCATCCCCCAACCTTAGACCACACTCTGTAGGCACCGCTCCTTCAGATCAGGGTCACTTTCCCTACCGCCCCTGGTGGGAGATCTGTGCAGCCAGCTCCCTGGATTCTGCTCCATCCCACCCCATCTGATGCAAGCCCCTTCCAGCCTCATTCCAGCTTTTCTGATTCAACCTTCACGGTGGATGTTCCTTTTTGATTGCCTCCAGCAGCTTCCCCTCCAATCCATCTCTCTCTCTTTTTTTGAATATAATTTATTGAAATTTTATTATTTTTTTTAATCACACAAGCATGCATGTTTACTTCTTCTTCTTTCTTTAAACAGTTTCAGTGCCCTTGCTTGAAACTTCTCATTCTGGTCTCCAGCTCCCATGTCTGACCTTCAATGGTGACTCATCCTGAAACTGACCTCTTTAGGGTCTATGTTCACTTGGAGCACCTTGTAAAACCAGGAGAAATTTGGAGAGGTCAGTGGCTTTATCCACATGGACTAATAACCCCTGAATGGGTCTTTTATCAAATTACGGTCCAAACATGGCAAGTGGATCAGGACGTCCAGGAGGGATCCTTGGTAGAGGTGAGAATACAGAGAAAGATCCCAAAACATACTCCTGCTCCCTCACAATTTTGCTTAAAGTGGCTCCAAGTGCTTAACAATGACTGAGAAACAAACTTAATCACAGCTTTCTAGAAGATTGAAAGCTGTTCTCCTACAGAGAGAGGAGATCAGTATTTATTTTTTAAATTCCTGGGGATAAAACAAAGAACACAGGATTAAATACAGCAGGAAGGATCTGGGCTTAAAATAAGAAAGAACTGTCAAACGGACGGTGAGAACTGCAGAACGTGGGCATGACCTGGCAGGAGCAGTTGGTCCAACCCCTCTGAGAATCCTGAGCACAAAGACAAGGGCTGATTCAGTCACATTTATGGAGTGAACCTAAGCCAAGCCCTGCAGTCAGGGCTGACGCCATTGTAGGGGTGGATGCACTGGGTTGCCAGGGAAGCAGTGGCATAAGGTGGCCAGGCAGCCTGCCCCAGCCAAGGAGGGATTCTGGGCAGGGCTGGTCTGTGGAGCAGGAGGGCTGGTTTGTGGAGCAGGAACCTGGGGCTACAACAGACTTGCCCATGAGGGTTGAGCTCTTGACCATTTTCTTTCCTGACCAATTCTTCCTCATTTGTTAGGATTCAGCATAGGTATCACCTCCTCCAAGAAGCCCTCCCCTGGGACTCTGAACTTACAGCAGTGAACTCTGGGACTCAGCTGCTTCCTTCTCCTTGTCCCTTGAAGGGTGACAGTGGGTAATTCATGACTGTGTCCCTTGTGCTTGGCAGGTGCTTGGAGATGTGGAGGGGATGAGGGAAGGAAGGAGCAAGGAACGAGGGGCAGGAGAAAAGGAGGGAGGATGAGAGGAAGGGAAAGATAACAGAAGGGAGGAAGGAGAAGGAAAGGAGGACAGGAGGGAGGGACTCCTGTGCCCAGAGCTTACATAGACGCCCAAGGCTCACCCCTGCTAGAAGGGCAATGGTTTATCAACAGCAACACTACTCCAGGCTTTGCAGCAGCTGGGATTTAAGCTGCTACACATTTGCCACCCATTCAGGCTCAGCTGAAGGACAGGAGTCAGGCCAGGATGGTGGTTGCTGAGCATCAGAACTTGAGACCATGGGAGGTTGGGATGGGTATAGGCTGACCAGTAAGGGCAGACAGCTCTGGGAGGCCAAAGGAGAGCTTGGAACAGCCAAGACGTGTACATTCTTATTAGATCTAGTTCTTGCTCATTTCTATTTGCTTCATATAATTTCAGAACTCTGTTCTTAGAGGGAATGTGTTTTCATTTAATTTTAATGATTTCCACAAAATGACAGCAGTATCATTGTTCTCCCTGAATATAAAGAAAGCTCATGATTACCAATACAAACAAAGGAAAGAACACTAAAATGACCTGAAATCCCAAAGATAACTATTGCCGAAGTTTTGTTGTATATCATTCTAGAATTTATATATATAAAAGATTTTTTAAGGCAAATAAAAATTTGATCACACCATACACAGTGTTCTATAACCTGCTTTTTCCATTCAGTAATGGCTTATGAACACTTTTCTGTATCAGTAAATAAAATTTCACATTATTTTAGTGGCTGCAGATATTTTAGTGAATGAAGGTACCATAATGTATTTATTTAACCTCTTTGGACACTTAGAATTTTCCCCCAATTTTTTACTGTTAAAAACGAGTTTTGGAAAAACGTAGCCCTTGTAACATCATTTGAAAACAAACAGACACACAAGCACACTATAAAAGACAGCAGATTTTGAATCACAAGTTTTAGAAATGACTGCCTTGTAAATTAGCAGCAGTATCATTCATTAAGTCCAATGTTGTGGGGGAAACAAAGATTTGAGCAATATCTGAGATTGAGACGATGGATAGTGAGATGTGGAAAGGGAGCAGTTTTGTCCTGAAAGGAACACTGGGGACTGTGTGTGTATGTGTGTGTGTGTGTGTGTGTGTGTGTAAAAATAGACCTCTGTGAATGTAGTTGTTTCAAACATTTTGCCTGTAATCATTCCATCTACCAATCTCTTTTTGTAATTGTGCCCTCTCAGGGCACCCATGGTACAAGCGTTAGTTTGTCAGCAAACACCAGGGATCCCTCCCTATTGCAAGCTCTGTGCTGGGCTCTGGGGATGGAGCAGCGAACAAGATCCACCTGCATCTTACCCGCCTGTTCTGGGTTGGTGGAGAGACCTTCAGTAAAGATAGGCATGCTGGGTTTCTATTAGCCAGCCTTCTCCCCTCTTTCTGTGGCCCTGAGCTGCAGCTGGGATTAAGGAATTCCTGGGTGCTGCCCTCTCCCTGGGAATGAGAAGATGCTTCTCCCAAACAGATCAGAATGTTGAAGTTCCCTGCCTGCTACGTGCAGCTGTTCCATGATCACCTGCCCCTCCCTGGACGCCACTGCACAGTACATACATGCCATTTGGACTGTTTGGGCACAAGGTGTTTGTACTACCATTCTTGAGATCAGGCACATTTCAGATTTGTTTCCATTAGGCTAGAAGAGAGCTTAAAGGTCCAAATGACCTTGTCCAAATGACCTGGCCTGCTGACTGATTGAATTTTCTCTCTGTCCCTCATCGCCCCTTCGAAGGACACCTTAGGTGGTAGAGAAGCACTTTACCTCTTAAGGTGGCCCAATTACTCATTGGATACTGCTATTGATCTGTTCAATCAAATGGTATGTTTTGAGTGCTATGTGCTGAGTGTTTACTATGCACTAAGAAATAAATCAGTGAATAAAACAGACAAGACTTCGCTGTTGTGAATCTTACCTTCTAATGGCATGGGGTGGGGAGGACAAACATTAAACAAAATAGGTAAATTACAGAATGCTAGAAAGTAATAAATGCTACAGCAAAAAAAAAAAAAAAAGGTGTGCTAAAATGGAACAGGATGGCAAGGATTGGATTGAATGTTAAGTAATATTAAAACAGTAATAAGTGTTATTAACTAGTAATAACTAGTGTTAACTAATAAGTGAATTTAGAAAGGTCACAGGACATGAGATCAATATACAACAATCAAAATTATTTCTATACATTAACAATAAACAATTGGAAATTGAAAAAAAAATTTAAATGTTATTTCCAATAGCACCAAGAAACATGAAATACTTAAGTAGAAATCTAACAAAATATGTGCAAAAGCTGTGTGCTGGAAACTACAAAACACTGATGAAAGTAATCAAAGAAAACCTGAAAAATGGAGCAGTAGATCATTTTCATGTGATGGAAGACAGTAAAATTCTCCCCACACTGATTCTGTAGATTCAATTTATTCTAATAAAATTTCATCAGGATTTCTTATAGAAATTGACAAGCAGATTTTAAAGGCTATTTCGAAAGGCAATGGAACTAGATAGCAAAAGAATTTCAAACAAGAACAACAAAGTTAGAAAATTCACACTAACTAGTTTTGTGACTTCCTCTGAAGCTACAATAATCAAGACAGTGTAGTACTGGTGAAAAGATAGTATAGATCAATGAAACAAAGTAGAGTCCAGAAACAGACCCACACATATATGATCAACTGAGTTTTGACAAAGCTGCAAATGCACTAGGCATTTCAATAAGCAAAGGATAGACTTTTCAGCAATTGGTAATAGAACTATTGGCTATCCATGTGAAAATATATATTTTTTAAAAACCTCAATCCATATCTCATATTACTTTCAACATTTTAACTCAAATGGATTATAAACTTAAATGTGAAACCTAAGATTATAAAACTTTTTCAAAGAAACAGGAGAAAATCTTTGTGACCATGGGTTAGGCAATGATTTCTTAAACATGACGCTAAAATCATGACTCATAAAAATTTTTTTTGATAAATTGTACTTCATCAAAATTAAGAACTGATTTTTGAAAGATGCTATTAAGAAAAGAAAAAGATAAAATGACAGACTAAAAGAAAATATTGGTGAGTTACATATCTGAAAAAGGACTTGTATCTGAATATAGAAAAAGAACTCTCAAAACCCAATAATACAATTACTAAAAAAAAAAAAAAATAGAATTATCATATTAACCAGTAATTCTACTTCTGGGCATATAACCAAAAGAATTGATAGCAGGGTCTTGAAAAAGTATTTGTATACCCAAGTCCATAGTAGCATTATTTATAATAGCAAAAAGATGGAAGCAACCCAAGTGTTCATTGATGGATGAATGGATAAACAAAATGTACAACGCAATATTATTCAGCCTAAGAAAGGAAGGAAATTCTGACGCATGCTACAACATGGATAAAACTTGAGGACATTTTGGTCACTGAAATAAACCAGGCACAAAAAGACAAATATTGCATGATTCCACTTTCACCGAGAGGTACCTAGAGGGGTCAAATTCATAGAGACAGGAAGTAGAAGAGTGGTTGCCAGAGTCTGGGGAAGAGGAAAATGAGGAGTTGTTGTTTAATGCATACAGAATTTTAGTTTTGAGAGATGAAAAAGTTCTGGAGATTGCATAAAAGTGTGAAGGTATTTAACACTACTGAACTACACACTTAAAATGGTTTAAGTGGTAAAAAGAAAAAACATTATTTCTTAAAGCAAATTATAGCAACAGATAAATCTATAAAATATGCATATTCAGCCCCTAGACACTGAGCAGCCTTAGTAAAGCCCTGGTTTATACAAAAGCCACAAACCAGCTGTCCAAGCATAAAGAGGAAGGAAATTCTGACATATGATATAACATGGATGAATCTTGAAGATATTATGCTAAATGAAATAAATCAGACACAAATACTGTATGATTTCACTTGTATGACGTACCTAGAATAGGCAAATTCATAGAGACAGAAAGTAGAATCATGGTTGCCAAGGGCTTGGGGAAAGGGAGGAACAGGGAGTCACTATTTAATGGGTGCAGATTTTTAGTTTGGGAAGATGAAAAACGTTCTGGAGACAGATGGTAGTGATAGTTGCACAACAATGTGAATGTACTTAACACTATTGAGTTGTACACTTAAAAACGGTTAAAATGGTAAATTTTAAGTTATGTATATTTTACTACAGTTAAAAAATAAATTTTAAAAAGCCCAAAAGGGAAAAAAGAAAACCCTTTGGGCGTATACACAAGGCACTATTAAGATGAATATCTGGAGTGTACGTGGGGAAGCAAGTGAGAGGTAGGTGGAGAGGGAACAGTAGTGGGAGGGAGACTTTCACTGAGTTCCTTTTTAATATTTTTTCACTGAGTGTACTGCCTATTCAAAACATTAAAAATAGAATAAAAAGTTTTTTTAAAACAGAAAGTTCTTTCTGATATTCAGCCAAAAATATGGGCTGTGCTATAACCATGCTGAACAAATCAAATCCTCCTCTAAGTGACAGTCCTTTAAGTCCTTAAGATAGTATTCTGCTCCCTCAGAGGATCTTCTTCAGCTCTCTGTTTCTCCTTCTAGGACTGGGGGCACCGATCACTGTAGAGGGGTATTTGGGGCTGTGGGATCTCTGGTGGACACTTGTGGTTTGGGGATACCCAGCATCTACACTCCCTTGTCCGAGATGGACAAGGGACCCTACATCTCTCTGGAGACTCTCCCACTGTGTGTGATCTCTGTGGAGGACATCCCAACTTCCCACTATTAAAGCAAAAGGTGCCAACGAGTCCTCCCTCCGTCTACGCTCACCCGATCAGGAGCCAAACATGTAACTCAGCCCATCAACTCACCTTTCCTGGGCTTTGCTCTTCAGAGTGCAGCAAGGAAGCTGAGTGTCTGGTGGTTGCAATTATTCTGACAGTTGTGGGCTAGGCTATTGGGACTGGATAGTTCTTATGCTCCTCCTTTATGGGGGTACCTGCTGCCCAGGTCTCCAGTGGTTCTGGCCCACTGGCCAGTCCTGGTCTTCCAGCTTCCATCAATTCTGTGAGCCCAAAGTGTCTTCTTCTTTTTTTTTTTTTCTTTTTTCTTTTTGGCTTAAGCTAACCAAAGCCAGCTTCTTCCGTTTATGACTGATAGCAGCCCTGATTTATATATGAATTTGGAGGAATGTGACAGATTGTATTTTCCCAAGATGGCCTCATCAATTTTTCTTATCCCATAGACTGATTGACAATATAACCTTGCTATTTTTTCCATGGAGAGGTGGGGTCTATGCCCCCTCCTCTTGAACCTGGGCAGGCTTCCACTGCCAATAGAGCATGGCAGAAGGGATGCTATGTGACTTCAAAAACTAAGTGACAAGAAGCCAGGCAGTTTTGGCCTGGTCCCCTTGAGATGCTTGCTCTGGTAGGGAAGTCAGTCCCCACATAAGAAATACAACTACCATGAAGCAGGGCAGGCATGTGTAGGCAGTCTGGTTGGCAGTCCCAGATGGAAATCCCAGCCAATGGCCAGCATCAACTGCCAGCCGAGCGAGAGAGTCATCTTGGACATCCAGCCCAGCTGAGCCTTCAGATAATGGCAGGTCCATTCAACAACTTCCTGGGAGACCCCCAGCAAGAATTGTCCAGGTGAGCCTTCTCACATTTCTGACTCAAAAAATTATGAGCGAAAAAAAAAAAAAGAGAGAGAGAGAGATTGTTTTAAGCTGCTAAGTTTGGGGACCATTAGTTATACAGCAACAGAGACTAGAAACTCTGGCTTGCTTGTTTATTTTGCCCCACAGAAAATGGTATAGTTTCAGCAAGAACAAAGAAAGAGAACAGGATAAAAGGTAATGAAACCTGCATGTACTGAGACCTGCCATAGAACAGATCTTTTTTATAAACCACCTCCTATAACCCTCATGATTCTGTGAGCTGGGGACAATGATCCCCTGGTCAAAAAGAGGAAATCAGGGCTCTGAGGGGACAAGAAGGGTTCGTTAAGTGTCAGACTGCAGAGCTGGTGTTCTTTTTGTTGGAGCAAAGCACCTGAAAGCAAGACTAAAGGAGCAAATGAGAAGAAAGTTAAATTTGACAACATGATATCACAGGAATAAAGCTTCCTGAAGCCATGTGGTCATTTTAAAGGGATGCAAGAACCCATAATGTTTCAGCCCACGCATCAGTGACAGGTGGAACATGTAGTCCATGAGGTGGGGCTGAGGAACGAGAGGTTTCACAGACCCTTCCAGTTACAGAGAGTGACAGGGAGTGACCTCTGGTGCCTTCACACTTGTACATCACTATCTTTGGCTCTCAGACAACTCTATTAAAACCTTCCAGCACCTGGTTAAGTTTAAGATGGAAAGAGATAATGCATTAACATTACAGTGGGGACGATGAGGTTTAGTAATATCTTGGCAAGTTCCTACTATGAGCTGGGGGCTCTGTGAACATTATCTCTAATCCTACAGTATTGACATCCTGCCTCCTGTGACAGGTCAAGATACAGTTGCAGGTGATATAATTATTTGTCTCAAACATTACACAATGAGGAAATGCAGGCTAAAGAAGCATCTCTCCTGGGTGGGGTATAAGGGAGGAGAAGGTGACTGACAGGCAGTGAGGCCCTGCTGGCACAGAGCCCTGGACAGAGACACCAGGCTAGGGCCCCTGTGAGCCAAGGGCACAGAGATAGGACCTGGAGGAAGAGCTAGCAGAATATAGGTCCTCAGAGGCCATGGAGTCAAAGATGCTAGAGAATGGGCAGTGTCATCATCAACCCATTGATGGGGCAGAACCCCCAGGGACCCACATCTCACATTCACTAACTCCCCAGCTAGAAGGGGGCCTATCTGATCCAACACCTTCCATTCAGAGATGAGGCAACTGCAGTCGGAGGGGAGTTGCCCAAGGTCCCCCAGCTTGTCAGCAGCAGGGCAAGACAAGAGTTCATATTCCTGACTCCTGGACCAGTGCTCTTTCAGAGTCACCTTCCCTTGGTTCTAGAGATCAAACTTGGTTATAACTAGGGTGACCCTAGTTATCATCCAAACCAGAGTGAGAAGGGGCATCATTAATAATTATACCAGGACAGCAGGTGTAAACAGGACTGCTCTGGGCAAGTGAGATATATGATCACCTGAGAAGGACAGCTAAACACCACCCACCTGCCCTCCAGGAAAGCTTCTTTGTAGCCTTATTGCCGAAGGGGCCTGAGAACTCATCATCGTTCTCCACACTCAGTGAGGGGCCAGAGGACCAAGCAGCCTCAAGGATCTGGCCTTCCTAGGGAATATCAAGGTGTCCCAGAGCTGGCAGCCCCATAACTAGCCTCCCTCCCACCTGAAGCTGTGTACGGATAAACAGAGGCCCATTTGTATTGTCCCCACCCATCAGAGGGCAAGTGCCCTGCTGAGGCCAGCAGAGCTCCGGTTTCAGGTGCTTCCCTCTGGAAGATACTCAGTGAACCAAAGCCCTTCTCACCGCAGAGCTGTGACCATGGGGCCCTCCAGTGGGGCCCTGGGCAGTGCGGGAAGGGTCTCTCCCAGCCTGGTATCCAGGTCACAACAGGAACTTTAGGACTGAGGAGCACATCTGAGCGTCTTGGGCTAGCTGTGCTGTTTCCTTTCCTCTTTCTCACACCTCTGCCTTCTCTCTGATAATCACAAACTTCTCAGAGTTTATACTGTATGTACGAAGGCCCTGGGGAATCTTGTTAAAATGCAGATTCTGATTCAGCAGGCCTGGGACAGAACCTGAGTTACTGCTTTTCTAACAAATCCAAGTGATACCAATCCAGGGACCACTTTGAGTAGCAAAGTCATACATGTCCTCCTTTCCAGTCCTTTCCCTGCATTCCTGTGGCTTCTCCTTCTTTAGATATCAGTGCAAATGGCCTTCTTCAGAAAGGCCTGCCCTGACTACCATCTATCTAAATGAGGTCCTTCCTGTTATCCTCTCATAGCATCCTGCTCCCTTCCTTTACAGTAGTAATCAAAACTTGTCCTTGGAGGGTGGGGAGAGGTATAGCTACAGTGTGTGCTTAGCATTTACGAGGTCCTGGGATCAATCTCCAGTACCTTCATTAAGAAGAAGAATAATAAATAAACCTAATAACCCCCCCCAAAAAAAAACCTTAAAAAATAATAAATTTAAAAAAAATTGTCCTTGGTTTATGTGTTTGTTACTGATTGTGGGAGATTGTTACAGTCTGTCCCCAACTGATCATATATCTCCATACATTCTTGGGAAGCTTCTCATTGTAATGACTCTGTGCCTGGCCCTGTGATTTGCTTGGGCCAACAGCACATTTGCAAGACGATGTAATCACAGGCTGGAAAAGCACATGTGCATTGGGCTTATCTTCTTGAAACACTGCTGTCAAGTGAAGAAGCTTGGGCTAGCCTCATGGAAACCCCTGGCCCAGCCAACACCAATGGCCGTAACTGGGAGTAAGTCCACCCTAGATCAGCCAGCACCAGCTGCCCCACAAGCTGACTGCAGACACAGAAGTGAGTCCAGAAGAATCACTCAGCTGAGCCTAGCCCAAATTTCTGACCCACACAATGGTAAACAAATAAAATGGTGGTTGTTTCTTAAGTCACTGAGTTTAGGCGTGGTTTGCCACACAGCATTAGATAACTGATACACCGGTTTAATGTCTCCATTAGGCCTTGGACTAGGTCTGTTTTGTTTGGTACCTTATACCCACTGCTTTGATTCATGAATAAATGAATTAACCAAGATCTGTCTGATTCTAAAGCCCATGAGTTTCTGCTCCACCACTTTGTTCCTAGACAGGTTGCTCATCCTGGGACCAACAGGGTCAAGGGTAGACTGTGTAATCTAGCCTAAGCCAATCAGTGTTTCCTAGTTCACAGTGACTGGTTAAGGGATGTGTATGTGACTTAAGCTAAGGCAGTCAGATCGAAACTCAACACCTCAAGCTAAGGCAGTCAGATCGAAACTCAACACCTTTGTTGAGGATGCTAGGGAAAACACCTCTTCCCCAGTCAATATAAAGGAAAAATATAGTTAGGGATAATTTGCAAAATATGACTAATCAGAACAAGCCAGATAGTGCAAGAAGCAAGGGTTTAAAGGCTCCTGGCTATGCTGGGCGTTAACGCTTTAGTTGCATTTTCGGGACGTCTGAGGTGTCTAGGTGTATTAGTCAGAGTTCTCCAAAGGAACAGAACCAATAGGAGACACACACGTGCGCATGTGCACACACACACACACCAAGAGATTTATTATGAGGAATTGGCTTACATGACTATGGAGGCTAAGAAGTTCTACAATCTACTGTCTACAAGCTGGAGACCCAGGAAAGCCAGTGGTATAATTCTAGTCTGATTTCTAAGGACTCAGAATAGTGTAAATCCCCATCCAAGAGCAGGAGAAGACTGATATTCTAGCTCAAGCAGGCAAGTAGGAAGCAAAAGGGGTGAATTCCTCCTTCCACCATCTTTTTGCTCTATTTAGGCCTTCAATGGATTGGATGATGGGGAAGGCAATCAACTTTACTGAGTTGACCATTTAAATGCTAATCTATTCTGGAAACACCCTTACAGACATAACTCATAAATAATATTTAACCTACACACCCTTTGGTCTAGTCTTGTTGGACACAAAATTAACCATTATACTAGGGAATACTAAGATAGCTTGGGATGGTGGCTTTTTACCAATGAGTGTAGAAATTTTCCAACATTATAACTATTTGTATCAATGTAACAGTATGGAGTGCTGTCAGTTCTGAGAGTTGTTGGATCTGTCTAAGCAAGGAGCCAACACCAAGGAAGTGGTCCTGAGAAATGTAGAGAATGAAACTAGGCCCTGCTCAGAGCACTTAAGCCCTGAGTAAAGCCTTGTCTGATGCTAAAGCTACTGCCGATCTTTGCAGTCACAGGATCCCAGAAACGTCACTTTGTTTTAGTCAGTAGGTTTGGAGTTTCTGTTGCTGGCAAATGTCAGGATCCTAACTGACTTCTTTTTTCTGAAGGTCAACCAGATGATCCTGATTCTCTAAAATTTACCCAAGCTTAAACCAGACAACAGGGGGATGAATAACACACCACTCCCTGCAGAGTCATCTTTACTCTGCTGTGCTTTGCCAAAAGAAATGCTGTACAAAACTCGTCACTGAATCTGCTGTAAAGCTGCTATTGAAGGGGTAGCTCCCTACTTTACACAGGTCATTCTGGTCTTTAAACTGTGCCTCCTAAGCAGTAGATTCACTTTTTACCACATGCACAGTATGAAGTAACTAACTAGTTGGCTCTTTTTCTCGTGCCTCCCTGGAAACCTAATACATACCCATTTGCAGCAAAACTATAGAATTCCACTGTGTTTTGCTTTGTTTTTAAATAGTAACCTTGTTTCTGGTTTAATTTTTTGTCCCTAATCGTATTTTCTCTATCACATTCTTACTTACATTTACTTATACAATCTTGCTGCATTTCATGTATCCCTATATAGAAATAGCAATTATAAAGCTAAGAAGAAAATCACTTTGATTTAGGTTCGGTTAAAATGAAAAGATAGTACAGGGGAGAATCCTGTTATTTCAATTACTTTGAATTTCAGTAAATGAAAAAGAAGGGGGATGGAAGAATACTTAAATTCCAGGGATCTCAAGAGCATAAGGAATCAAGACACCAAACAGGTGGGAGAAAGCTCCCATTTGCATTTTAACCTCTGCCTCATTTAGGTGCCAAGAAGAAGCAAGACGTCTCCCAAGCAAATTAATACAGAGTTCCTCCTGAGACAGTTGTTTAGTGTTAAGTACAGAGTCTCCACACTGGGGAAGCCCAGGAGACAAAGTATTACTCATTTAATATATAAAATGTTGCAGGAACTAGAATTTGCTAACTTAGGTTATAAAAGAAATAACTATAGGCCCTTCTGTTATAGAAATCTCAGACTCCTGGGTGTATTTCCTTCCTTTACTGGCTGTACAAGTTAAAAAAAAAGAAAAAAAAGAAAAAAAAAGTGGCTCTGGTAGATTTAAACTCAAACATAACATAGAGCTTGGGTTCTCTAATAATCTTAAACTGATTTAAGGCCTTTCTGAAACAAGACCTAATACAAATAAGTAAAAAAAAATAATAATTAAATGAGCAATATTGTCAGTTGGCATAAAAAATGTGAACACTTGAGGGAAACGGGCAGTAGAAAACATGGAAGGGGAATCCATGAAGCGCTCTAGAAGGAAGTACTTTCTGAGGGTTGGACAGGACCCAACAGGAAGGGAGAAGAGAAGGGAGAGGAAAAGGGAATCAGGAAGGGTGAGGTTAAGATGCACAGAATCAGAACAGAGACGGGAACATCCCAGGTAGTAGGTCCAAAAGGCAGCAGTCTGCAGGGAGATGAACCTTCCAAACACCACCTGTACAGCATGAGGCCTTTGAAGTACCGTGTAACATGGCCTCTGTCCTCATGTAGGCGCCCATCTGAAGCATCCCAGGCATTAGAAGAAAAAGATTCCAGTATCCTCCATCCTGCCTGTGACTTAAATTGGCTGAGCCTGCTTGCTCCCACCTTAAGGTGGGTCTCCCCATGTGTCACATCCAAAAGAAACATCAACCTTACTTTGAATGTCTTGTTTGTGTACTTCCTGGAGGCTTTCCTGGGCTGGGGGCAGGAGAAGCAAAGGAGAAACCATCTCTACCAATGTCACCCAAAATCCTCTCACCCAGCTCTACTCCCGACTCATCTGGGGAGTTTCTAAAACACATGAACATCCAGTGCCATCCCCAGGAATTCTGATCGAATTGGTCTGGAGTGGGGCTCAGGCACCCCACTTTCAAAAGCTCCATCTCGGATTCTGTGGCAAGACAAGAAAAACTTAAACATAGAAAATTCTCCTCTGCCCTTTTGCCTCCTCTCCCCACACTGTGCATTGTATATCTGCATAACACGTCGACCAAACCTCCCCCATCATCAGGTATACCTGTTCAACCACAAAGAGCAACATTCTCTCTAACGTCAACAAGACAACTCCTTAAAATATAACATTCCTTCCTGAGCTTTACGGGGGTCACATGACCCACTAGGATAATGCTTAGATCTGAATTATGTAAATTGTCAATAATACATCATTTGATGTACAGCCCTCTGTCTCAAAAAAATTATATAACTGTGCCTTGATTTCTAACCTGTGGAACAATTCTCAGAGCTAAGATGCTCTTCCCAGGTTATAATCCTCAAATTTGGCTTGAATAAAATTTTCCATTTCTTTCTTAGATTGACTGATTAATTTTTCATCAAATATATACACACACACATATGTCACAAACCCAAGATTGCAGGGCAGGGTGTGGATTTAGTCATACACTCCTAGAAGAAAGGATCTTGGAGAGCACCTGGTCCAGGCAGGACCACACTCTTCTGAGGCCCAGAAAGTGGACATGACTAGTCCAAGGTCATACGAAGAACAGAGCCTGAGACAAAACCCTAGTCTTCCATTTTGAAGCCATGGTCCTTCCCTCTCTCCCCTATTTCACTCTGACTCTGTTCCCTGAGTTGGAAAGTGGAGGACTCCAGGAAAGGATCTGGCTCTTTAAATCCCTCTCATCACCTCCTCAACCCCTTCCTGCCACCCCCCACCTCCCCACTCCCTTACCCCCCAACCTCCTCTCCACCACCATCCCCCCAGCCCCTTCCCTCCTTGCCACCTGCCCACCCCGTTTCCAGGCAAAGGGGGGCCTGTTCAGTGAGCAGCCACCAACTCCCCTGGAGGTGACCTTGGGGTAGGGGGGAGCAGGGAGCTGGCAGGAGAGATTCTGATGGCCCAAGATAAGGGAGATCTGTAGGGGGAAGGGAGGCAGCCAGCTGAGACTATCCCTTGGAAAACAGAAAGCAGTAGCCCTGCTCCCAACCACCCACCCACCGCCCTGGGTAAAAGGGATGGAGAGAGAAGACAGGGAGGGGCAGGGAGGCTGGTGGAAAGGGGAGGTAGCGGCATGGTGCAAGGACTTACAAATAAATAGCTTCCTCCCCACTGCAGGGGCCCTGGGCTGACAGAGGCAGGGAATCGGGGTGAAGGTGAGTCAGGTCAGTGCCCCTCTTCACCCACCCCCTAATACTTGCAGATCTTTCCCTTCTGTAAAGGGGTGAGTTGAGGGAGGAGGACTGGGCAGGAGAGGACTCAGCTTCACTGCCAAATGGCAAGATTGGGAGCGATCAGCCGTGTGGTGTCCTTAAAAGCACAGGCAGTATTTGGAATCACGAAGACACAGGTTCAAATCCCAAATCTGCCATCTCTTTCAACCATGTGATCTGGAGCACGTCTCTGAGTTTCCCTTCGTATAAGACAGGGATAACAATGCCTGGGCCTTGAGAGGATTCTGAGAAAATCCATGTACACGTATGTACATGGAAGGGCTCAGGAACTGGAAGGCAGCATGAGGAAGGGTTGCAGCTGCCTGGGGTTCAGATCCCAGCTCCGTCCCTTTCTAGCTGGCACAGGACTTCCTGGTGCCTATTTCCTCTAACAGAAAGTGCGGCAGCTTCAGCATATAGCTGATGGGAGTAAGTGAATTCATAGATGTGAAAGGCTTCGGACACTGGGGCCTGGCTCAGTGGGTGCTCCAAAGTGTCGGCTTAATTTTGTTGCTTCTTCTGCTCTGTGGCGGGCACAGCCAGCCTGCTGTGTCCTTCAGAGATTCCGGACAAGTGCTAGGGCCTAGGAGCTTTCCCTATCAGTAGAAACATTCACATGACCTGGAAAAAAAAATTTGGCCTCGAAATGTGAAAGGAAAAGTACAAAATCAAAACTAGTGAGTGCTTTGTTAAATGTCCACAAAACACTATTATTTTAACTTTGTTAACCGTCTTTGTAAATGTTTAATAACATTTGAAATCCATCTATAGGTTAGATTTTCTCATTCTACAGGAATTTAAGTGAGTGATGATGACTAAGAATCAGAACCCATCAGAGTTTAAGTAACTTGTGACCAAATAACTTCAGGTGGAAACTTTTAAAAATTATTTTATTTGATCACTGAGAGTTGAAAATGCAAAATTTTAAAACATGTTTAAGAAAAATATATACAATTTAAGGAAATCAATGGGAACAATACAATAGAAGCTCAGGATGGTAGTTTCTTCTGCAGGGATGGGAGGGGGTCAGAGAGGGGTTTCAACTACCTCAGTAACATTTTATTTCTTAAGCTGGGTGTTAAGTACCACAGGTTTTTATTATATTATTCTTTATTGCTTTTATGAAAAGTGTAATAAAAATTTTAAATGTTTTTGTAGCAGAAAGAAGAGAAAGAAATATCCTCACATCATTTCAAGTGATTTTATGGCAAATTTATGTTTAACATGAAATGTGGGGCTATTTTAATATGTTCTGTGGGGGTTCCAGGATAAGTAAGAGGTCTCATAGAGAGCCAAAGGGGCTGTCACAAGATGCTTGCCTGCGCCCTGAGAAAACAAAAAGAACATTCCTCTCTCACCATATAATTGCTTTAGCCCAACTAACAACACTGAGTTATGACCTAACAAACACAACCCTGAGTTATGACCTAACAAACCCCCTCCCAAAAATTCCTCAAGCGTACCAGACTGCCTACCTCCTACCTAAAGAGACACTTAAGCTCTTAGATAATGAATCAACTAACATCTGGAAACTTTCAACATCGATCCCCTTCCTCAAAGCACATAAATGGTTAGACCCTTCCTTACAAAATAAGCCCTAAACAGCCTCCCTGGTGGCACACACAGGCACCTCTTGTCTGCGTGGCCCGCTGTTGTCTGTGGCAGAGTACCCTAATAAACTTTTTCTTTCACTTTGCTTTGTCTCTGGTAAATTCTTTTACCACCTGTGGTACCGGACTGTCTTGTCCCACAACATGTTCTACATAACGTAAGGCAGGGTTTACAAAAGTCCAAGTCCCCAAGGCCCTGACTCTACCAACGGTCCTCCAAGCTCCAGACCCCTTACCTGGGGGTGCCTACTGTGGACCCTGCAGAACCCAGCAGGAGTTCAGTTTCCTTATTAAGCATATGTCTGTCTATGAAGTACAGATATGTATATCTCTCCTTAGGTACTAACTAGGGAGGTCTAGATACATGGAGCTGTGAAAAGGCAAGAGAAAGGCCATGAGGTCTGGGAGACACACATTCCATAATGTGGGCCATCTTACTCAGAAGGGAGAGCATGGGTTCAACTAAGAAAATGAGATCAGCCCCAAGGTGTGGGGGTTGTTAGTATTTATGGGCTCAGCAACTTCATATGCTAACAAGTGGGAGGATTATTCCAACAACTCTGGGAAAGGGACTGGGATTCTCTACTGCCCACTTTTTGACATTTTATGGTCAGCCTCAGAACTGTCATGGCGCTTGTGGGAGTGCCATTTACCATGCTAATATATTACAATGAGTGTATAATGAAGCTCAGGGTCTACTGGAAGTCAAATTCTGCACCATCTTGGGCCTCAAGGTCTACTAGGAATGGACTCTTCCGCCATCTTGGTGTAATTGCTGTGTTACTGTTTTAATGGTTGTGCCCTGTCCCCTTCCTTCCTGTCTCAGGTCCAGCTTTGTGACAAGGTGCTGGCTCAGCCAAATGGCCTGAGAGGACAAGTTCCTTCACACCTGGGGAGAGGAAGCATCTGCCTGACTCTTGCCAATTATAAAAAGACTGATAGGCATGCAGGGTAAAGCGTGAACTGTGAAACTTCAAGGCCAGGCCATGATGGACAGGGAGGCAGAGAGGGGAGGACTGGGGAGGGGTGAAGGGCCTTAGAGTTGAAAGAGGGAGAGAAGGTTGTTTATTATCTACAGTGTAAGCTGGACTCCCCAGAAGGACAGTGGGTCCCACCCAGAACCTCACCTGTTGGAGCTCCCAGGAAAAGGAAAAGACCTCAAATAAGAATTTGAGGAAGACACCAACTGACCTCTGGGCCATTCCTCTTGGCTGGATTTGATTTGGGGCCTCAATTGGCTTCAGATTAGGAGTGTTACTGAACAAAATTTCCAGTGCCCAACAAACCAAAACGTCGGAGTTTGGAGCAGAGAAATGTTTATTGGATGGCCAAGCAAGGAGAACAGGCAGCTCCTTCTGAAAAATTCTGAACTTGATGGTTTTGGGGGAAAAGTTTTTATAGGTAAAATTTGTGGTGAGGGCAGCAGGGTATGTGACTTTCCCCTGATTGGGTGGTGGTGAGGGAACAGGGTGGTACTCCAGGGATCTTGTGCTCAACCAGAAGCTTCCATTCTTCACCTAGGTGGGGGACCTTAGTTCCTGCAGAAGGACTCAAAGATATTGTTATGTATATTCCTTGAGGAGGAACCAAAACCCTGCCCCAAGGCTACACTATTGACTCTTGGCTGTTTCTCCCTTGTTCTGCATTTCTTTCCTTCTCTGATTAACAGCTGTTTTAATCTGCCCTTTGGAACTCAAGGAAGGTCAAGGAGGCTGAAAGAAGCCTATGGCATACTAACAAGAAATGGAGGCCACAGGAAATATTTGTACCAGGGACCACCCCACAGGATTCTGCTCTGTTTCCGGAGCCAGCGTCCAAGGAAGAGGTTAGCCAGTCCCTGATCCCTTTTGGTCATCTACTCCTGGGTGTGAAAAGCAGGGTAAATTGGTCTCTGCCCCTGCTCCTGACACAGGGAAACCCTTGTTAAAAAACAAACAAGCAAAAAACCCTTGTAAAAAAAAAACTGGTAAGAGCAGTAGGAGTATCTTTTGTTCTAAAATTTTGTCTTTGACCTGTCCCTGACACTGGGCTCCTGAATATCTTGGAATTTTTGGGGTGATAAGAGTGTCCTTTGTTCTAGTGAGGTGACTCTGGGTGGGCTCCTGGGTGGGGTTAGTCACCAGAGAGGCCAAGCCATGATTAGAAGCTTGAAATTTTCAGCCACACTCCCCACTCTCTAGAGAGGGGAGGGAGCCTGGAAATGGACTCAATAATTGATCATGCCCACATGAGGAAGCCTTCATAGAATCCCAATAGTGAAGGAGGGTTAATAAAATGGCCGCACTTAGGCTAACAGATGGCTTATTTTTATGCTTGCCCTTAAAATGGTCAACTGAACTGACTGTCCGGTTGCTACTCACAGTTCCAGGCCCGTTGTATAAAACTAAAGCTATTGATCTTACTGTTTCTACTTTATTCCAGTAATCAAAAGCTATAATCGTGCTTGGTCTCTGGTCAATCTCCAGGGAGAAGGTCACAGGACTTTAACCTTACGAAATAGCCTGAATTACCAAGAGGACCACACCTTTATTGCTTACGAGATAAAGAGATCTAACTGCTAAATTGGTCACCTGGAGGCATCATGATGCCATTCTGTCTTCTGATGAGAAAATGGTTCTGTTGATTGTTATGCTTTATTGTTTGAGCTATGGCTATATACCCACCCCACCCCATCCCCAAAGTGGGTTCACAGTTTTGAAGGCACTAGCCTGCTGTGAGTCCCCTTTGCCCGGCAAAGCAATAAAATTGCCTCTTTTCTTCTAAGCTCCAAGACCTTGTCTCTGGGTTATTTGGCTCGTCAGGGATGGGGGCCGATCCTTCGGCAACAATAGTATGGGTTTGGGGGAGCTTCTAGAGTGGTGAATACACCCCAACTCCACCGGGACAGAAGATTCTGTGTTCACAATCCTCCCAGAGCTCACCCTATGTATCTCTTCATCTGGCTGTTTATCTATGTCCCTTATCCTGTCCTTTAATAAGCTGGTGAAAATAAGTAAGTGTTTTCCCAAATTCTGTGAATCACTCTAGCAAATAATCGAATCCAAGAGGGAGGAGGTCATCATGGGACCCTCTGATTTGCAGCCAAGTAGGATAGAAGCTGTGGGTAACCCGGGGACTGACTACTTGCAGTTGGCACCAGAAGTAGGGGGCAGTCTCACAGGACTGAGCCCTTAACCTGAGGGATCTGAAGCTATTTCCAGGTAAGTAGTGTCAGAATTGAGCTAAATTGTAGGATACCCAGCGGGTGTCACCGAGAATTCCTTGGTTGGGGGAAAAACTCACATATCTGGTGTCAGAAATATTTTGAGTGTGGTAGTAGTGTGAAAGTAAAAGAGAAGCACAGGAGATGGACAGAGGTTTTCTTTACCCAAAAGGACAGGTGAAATGAATAAACAAAGTCCTGGATCTTAAAATTCAGCTTAGTGCCCTTACCTGCAAGTCACTGGAAAGTATCAGTGTGGTAGAATGATTCTCCCAGTGAGGAAAAAAAAAATGAATGCTGAATAAAGTATTAAACAAAATATATTTTAAAATGCATCACTGAACTGATACAAAAAGGAGTAATCCATGGATCTCAAAACTGGGGTAAGGGAGCCCCAAAGCCAGCTGGTACTCTGAGGGTTTCTGATGGACACTGGAGCCAATTTGATGGCTGCCCCAGGAGAGAGATCAGAAGACAAATCTTGGGGTCCACCCAGTAATGTGAAGAAAAAGTGTATATAGACATATAAAGGCTGTAGAGTGCATAATTTACAAATAATAATAAAACATACAATTCTCCTTATTGTAAATTCAATATAGAAAATTGATTCACACAAAACACTTGTTGATTTTCGCCAAACTTGTATCCATAGCCAAACCCTATGCTTGCAATTCACCGTAGTTCTAACATGAATGTTGGCTGACACTTTTATTTACATTAAGGAGGGAGATAAAATGAAACAACAAAGACATATGTTGGCACTTCATTCATTAGTCAATAATATGAGCTACTTCTTTGCTAAATCAGACAATTTTAAATAGTGGAAGAATATTTCCTCAGTTTTTTTTTGCATGTTATTCTCAATGTAATGGCTACAGACACAACACACTTTTAAATTTACTCTGAATTATTAACATTTTCCATCACCGTTTTAAAGGCTAGACAATTAATAAAACATTAAACCAAACCTTAGTTTGTAGCATTTATTGATGTAAGGAAGTTGTAAGGAAGATTTAAAAATGGGACTCTGCAAAGGACTGGGGGTGAGCCATGCTAGGCGCCCTTCTTCAGCATTGAGGTCTGCAGCCTCATTCGCTGTCCTGTCCCCTTTGGTTCTCCATAGATGGGGATAGTGTCTTCTCTACACTCTGACCCTACAGTTCCTTATCCATGGTGCAGGGGCCTTTCTAGAATCCTCTCACTGCTTTGTTTTGTCTCTCTCTTCCACTTTCACTTGTCTTTTACGGTTCCCAACAGCAGGCCATCATCCTGAAAGTGTTTGTTCAAGGCCAGTGCTGTCTGGTGACCTGTGTCTTCCCATGGTTTGCGGAGGTTTCCCAGTCTCTCGTGGGGTTACAAAAGAGTTACACAGCTCAGAGACTCTCCATCTGTCCTGCAGTCATTACATGGAATGTAACTCTGGTGTGTGGATATGGACAATAGGGAAGACAAAACATCTAATAACTACATGAACATTCAGCTCATCTGTATAAACACCTGGCGTGCATTATCTCATTTAATCTTCACAGCAACTCCATGAGCTGAGCAGTAGTATCATTCCTAATTTACAGATATGGAAACTAAGGCTCAAAGAGGTGGGGGTGGGGGGTGGGGTGGGTATAGCTTGGTGGTAGAGTATGTGCACAGTAGCATGCGTGAGGTCCTGGGTTCAATCCTCAGTACCTCCATTAAAAAAGAAATGTTGTTATGTTATGTTAATAAATAACAACTTAAAATAGGAAAAAGAAAAAGAGTGAGCTAAGGCTCAAAGAGGTTAAGTGAGAGGGGGAGGGTATAGCTCAAGTGGTAGAGCGCACGCTTAGCATACACAAGGTCCTGGGTTCAATCTCCAGTACCTCCTCCAAAAAATAAATAAATAAGTAAACCTAACTACTTCCCCTTGCAAAAAACAAAACGACAACAACTAAAAAGAGGTTAAGTGAGGCCGCACACGGGGCCAGAGGAGAGCCAGGAAGTCTTACCAAGATGTCAGGCTTCTCTGGCTCCTTATGTGTGCTGGTCCAGGAAACTGAACACCCAGAGAGCCACTGAAAGCCCTTGAGGATCGTGAGAAAAGTCCTCTCATGTGTTTACAGAAAGCCCAGAGAAAAGTCCTCATCCTCCAGACATTCTCAGAGTAAAAAGGAATTCCTCCCAGGAATTAGGGTACAATTCTACAAACTCACTTCCCACTCTGCTTATTACCCTTATGAATAAGTAGACAGTGGAGATTATGTAAATGAGATGATGTGACTTTGGACAAGCCACTTAACCTCTCTGTGCCTCATTTAAATGGAGATTACAATGGTACTTACATGGAGTTATGAAAATGAAATGTTAATGTATGTGTAGTTCTTAGGATAGTGCTTGGCATATAGTAAGCACTATGTCACTGTTGGCTATTGTTAAGTTATCATTATCTGCAGTCCAAGTCATCCAGTGACTCATCCCGAGTTTCAGTATGTCTGGCTGCTGGATTGTCTCCACATGTTCCTGGGAGTTAAGTTCCTGCATCAAGTCCCAGAGGAGGTCAGGAGGATGGGCAGACCCAAGTGGTTAAGGAAGAGATTGGGCTGGGTGAGCTGAAAATTCAGTGAATTCACCAGGTTACAGAAGTCTTCCTCTTTCACTCATTTTTTTCCTGTTCTTTTTTAATTTTCGTGCAGCCCCCAGTGCGGTGGGAGGGAAGGGATAAGACTGAGCTGCCTGGAATAGGCAGAGGGGCCCCGCGAGGTAGGGTAACCCAGGGGGCGGTGGCGTTGAGGAGACTCTGACAGGTGACCGCTCAGAGCCGGCAGAGCTCCTCTTTCACTCATTGTGTGCTATGAAGTTACCCCTGGATGGATGGCTGGGGCCCAGGATGTGCATTGGTTTCATTCCCACAATGGTATCAACAGAGTTGAGTCAGAGAGCATTGCTTAAATCATCTGACTGATTTGGAATCCTATGTACTCTTTCTCAATATTCTGAATTTACGAGTGTGGTTCTCTTCCTTTTTCTTCTATTTCCCCCCCAAATCCGCTGCACTTTGTCTCTGGGAATCATGGGGATCAAAGGATCATGGTGTCCTGGGACCAAGGTTGTCCTATTCATTAAGCTCTGGGAGCATCTGGACAGATGTATTCATCACAGGAGATTCTTAAATTTCAAAGAGACCCAAGGGAAAATCTGCTAGGCTGGCTTGAGGAAGTTCAGCTTTCATTTGTCTGATCTAAGTAGTGAGAATAACTCTTCCTAGCCAAGAAACATGACATTAATTGCCAAGGTAGATAAGACAGTGCTCTTTTTGTAGACTTCACCAATGGGACAATGACTCCCTCACTAAGCACCTCTCTTGCTGGAGCCTCCCCAGCACCCTGGGGCTTCACATCTCATTGGGGGTTGACTCCTTAAATGGCCTGGGGTTTGGGGAAATGGAGAGCTTGGGTGAAAAGGGCTCTGAATGCATCCAGGCAATGCTATCTCTTTCACTCCTCAGTCACAGACCTAGAGAGATGAAGTGGCAAATCACTCAGGGTTCTAGGTTGCAAACAACACAACCCATTCTGAGGAGCTTAAGCAGAAAAGGGTTTAGGTGCCTCTAAGAATCTCTGTGAGGGCATGAGGCCAGGCTTAGGAGTTGTGACAAAGCAGAAATGCTGTAAGGAGAGACCACTGCTGCCCCAACTGAGTGCGGGCCAGGTATGGCCCCTTTCAAGGCTGATGCTGGGCTCTGGAAGCTGGAGATTTCGGCAGCCACCCTCGCCATACTAGGTGGGGCTCCCTTCCCAAATCATAGGCTCTGAGGTTGCATCTGATTGGTGGACACCAGGTCACATGTCTGGGCCCTACCTGCAAAGGAAGTTGGGAAAGTATGTTTCTGGATTTCTATTTTATGGATGCACAGAGTAAAAAGGTGGAGGAAAACTTTAACATGAGAAGAGTGTTTTGGGCAGCCATGAATGAATGTTCACGTATAATCAGCAGCCTAAAATCACACAGCTAAGAACGTCCCCAGAACCAACCACACTGCCTTGAGAAAGGCCTTTGAGCCCTGACCTGCTACGTGGGTGTGAACCCACCTTACGTGCCCTCAGGTTCTCACTCTGCCTCAGCAGTCTACAGCATAAAGCTGGATCCTCCTCTTTCCCAGGGTCAGTTATCCCCTATGTATCCCAGAAGCAATGGTTTAATTGTTGCTTTTATGTTGATTGGCCTTTTTTAGGCAAACTCAAATGCCTTCAAGGGCCAGGCAGGTAAATAAGTGGGTGAAGTGAGCAGAGGGATGGCCATGCTGAGGACAGGAAAGGAACTGTAGGAGCAGCCACTGCTCAGTGTCAGATGTTCCTATTGGGAAATATGGACCTAGTGGCCAGATACTCTGAATTTTCCAGAGAAGTCCAGAACCTGGATTTCATTACATGAAATCTCCAGACATTTGATCAAATATTCTTGATCATTTAAAAAAATTTTATTAAAGAACTTCAAATATACAGAAAAATAGAGTGATGTTCATCACTCAGACTGAATACTTTTGACATTTTGCCATATTTGTTTCATCTATTTTTTTCTGCTTAGGTATTTTAAAGTAACAAAATCAAAAAAGCTAATAAAATATTTTCACCCTTCAATAGGTATCTCTTCAAAACATATTTTCCTGAATAGCCAACAGTATTTAAGAAAATGAACAAATACCTTGTCTTTACTCAAATTTCTTTCACTCTCCCCCAAATGACGTCTTTAGATGGATTGTTCAGACCAGAATCCAATAGAGGACCAAGAATTCCATTTGGTTGTTATGTGTCTTAAGTGTCTTTAATCTAGAAGAAACATTGGTCTATTTGTTTGTTATTTTTGTGTTTCTACTGACATTGATTTGAAGTAGCCAGACCAGTGTCTTGATGACTGTCCTGTCTGTTTAGACATATGCTGATTGTTTCCTTGTGACGTCACTTCAGTTGTTCCTTTATTCTCTGCATTTCCTGAAACCTGGAAGTTATAAAGGCTTTGATTAAATTTGGCAAGAATCTACCCAGGTGATGCTGAAGCTGCCTAATTCATCACCCCAGAAAGCATGGGTTGACATCCTACTAGTAATTATGCTAGATGAAGGACGAGGTTAAAATAATCCCTCCCTTTATAACTTTATATTTTCTTCCTTAGACCAGTCATTTCCCCAAGAAAGGTTTTACCTAATGGTTTTAGCATCCATTGATGCTCCTTGCTGAATCATTTTGTTTCATTAGGGATTGCAAGAGGGTGTTTTTCTAATGCTATAATTTCTTCGACACTTATTAGCTGGCATTCTTCTGTAAAGAAGAACTTTCCCTAATGAATTGGGGCTACTAGGTTATCCTGAAATGGGAAATATTGGTTCCTACTGGAAGGCATTGTCAAGGAACCACATCACAGGCTTCCAAGAGGTTATCCCTGGGTGATTATTTCAATTCATTCAATTTGCTTATCTAAATTTTGCATAATAAGCAATATTACTTTTTAATAAGAAATAATATTTAAGAAAAGAAATCAGGATAAACACACAAGGTCACTCAAAGAGTAGTCATACTAGGTAAGGAAACAAGAACTGGGCTGACCCAGGACCACGCCAGTAAGGTTAGAGATGCTTTGACAGGAGGACACCAGGCCCATAGTTGCCTGTGGGGACATTAGGCACTTACTCATCAGCTCTGACTCCCACAGTATTCTCTGTCATCCTCGTCACTCAGAGTTACCACACTAATCACAGGGAGGGAATGAGAAGGATGTGTTGATGGAGGCAGGAGGCCACTGGCCCCTAGCTGAAAGAGACAAATCATCTCCATCTTTGCCTTTGAGAGCCTTTTAATCATCTGGCCCTGCCCATGAAGAAGGGCTTTTCCCAGTCAGCCCTACCCAACTCCAGCCCCTGCTAGTTCTGACAGGTACAGTGCTGTCAGGTCAACTGAGCAGTCACCCAACCAGGTAGTGAAAGCCAGTGGGCCAGGGGGCAGGGTGGTGTTGCAGTGACCTGTGGTTTTCAGCATGTAAGTCTTGCACATCTTTTGTTAAATTTATTCTTAACTATTTTCTGGGTTTGTTGTTGTTGTTGTTGTTGCTGTTGCTGTTGTCATTGTAAATAGGAATTTTTTAAAAATTTCACTTTTCAATTATCTATGCTAAAAAATATGGAATGCTTCATGAATTTGCATGTCATCCTTGTACAGGGACCACGTTAATCATTTGTATCATTTCAGTTTTAGTATATAGGCTGCCAAAGTGATGTTATATGTGTTTTTAATAAAAACATAACATGAACCCCTCCTGTGAATTTTACCTTTTACCTGAAGTGCAGGTAAGTACCTTCTCTCCTGCGGACTCCCACACCGTCCTAGACCCCTACTCGGGCGTTACGGGATCTCTGCCCAGAGACTACACCTTCTGCCTTGTTATTATTTGGCTCTTTCAGCCAAGGTGGCGCCTGTATTCTCCACTGCAAACTTAACACACTCATACTGGCTGTGATTCTGTAAATTGGTTCAGCAGTCCTAAAGCAGTGTGCAAAATGCCCGGAACCGACTTGTTGCCTCAGTCCTCGCATTCATTCCCAAATATTACTGGAGAGGAGAAAGAGAATCCTGTCTCACGGACCTATGGACAGCCAGAGAGGCTTTAACAATCCATTTCTAACCCAGGGGGCGGGGGGTTCTGAGCCTTGAGGGGAAGATGCTGCCTCCCCCGGAAACCAGCAGACATTTCTGGAAACCTCTCCTGAGCCTCAGATAAGACTGGCCTGATGTGCTTTCTAAGCTAACCACAGTGTCACCTTTTTTAAAAATTGCATTGAAATACACAAAACATAAAATCTGCCATTTTAAAGTATACAGTTCAGTGGCGTTAAATGCATCGACACTGTTGTACAACTCTCACCACCATCCATCTCCAGAACTATTTTATCATCTCATATCACAGTTTCATCTTACAAGATATTTTTATCTGATGTTAGGCTTTACTTATTTAAATATTTATTTATTTAAGAATGAATTATGGTCAATTAATCTACAACAAAGGAAGTAAGAATATACAATGGAGAAAGACAGTCTATTCAATAAGAGGTGCTGGGAAAACTGGACAGCTACATGTAGAAGAATAAAATTAGAACATTCTCTAACACTATATACAAAAATAAACTCAAAATGAATTAAAGACCTAAATGTAAGACCAGATACTATAAAACTCCTAGAGGAAAACATAGGCAGAATACTCTTTGACATAAATTGCAGCAATATTTTTTTGGATCCGTCTCCTAGAGTAAGGGAAATAAAAGCAAAAATAAACAAATGGGACCTAATTAAACTTAAAAGCTTTTGCACAGCAAAGGAAACCATAAACAAAATGAAACGACAACCTACAAAATAGGAGAAAATATTTGCAAATAACAAAACAGACAAGAAATTAATCTCCAAAATATAAAACAGTTCATACAGCTTAATATAAAAAAAAAAAACCAAACAACGCAATCAAAAAATGGGCAGAAGACTTAAATAGATGTTTCTCCAATGAAGACATCCAGATGGGCAACAGGCACATAAAAAGATGCTCAATATCACTAATTTTTAGAGAAATGCAAATCAAAACTAGAATGAGGTATCACCTCACACTAGTTAGAATGGCCATCATTAAAAAGTCTACAAATAATAAATGCTGGAGAGGGTGTGGAGAAAAAGAACTCTCCTGCACTGTTGGTGGGAATGTAAATTGGTGCAGCCACTATGGAGGACAGTATGGAGGTTCCTTAAAAAGCTAAAAATAGACTTACCACATGATTCAGCAATCCCACTCCTGGGCGTTTATCCAGAGAAAACTATAATTTGAAAAGACACATGCACCCCAATGTTCACAGCAGCACTATTTACAATAGCCAAGATATGGAAACAACCTAAATGTCCATTGATAGATTAATGGATAAAGATGTGGTCTGTATACATATGTGTACACACACACACACACACACACACACACACACACACACACACACTGGAATATTACCCAGCCATAAAAAAGAATGAAATAATGCCAATTGCTGCAACATGGATGGGCTTGGAGACTGTCACATTAAGTGAAGTAAGTCAGACAGAGAAAGACAAATATCAAATGATATCACTTATATGTGGAATCTTAAAAAAAATACCAATTTTATTTACAATCCAGAAATAGACTCACAGACATAGAAAACAAACTATGGTTACTAACAGGAAAGTGAGGGGAAAGGATAAACTGGGAGTTTGGGATTAACAGACACACGCTATATACATGTATGTATATATACACACACGTATGTATGTATACATATAACATTACTGCTTTGCTGTACACCTGAAACTAACACTGTAAATCAACTAGACTTCAATAAAAAATAAAATTAAAACAAACAAACAAGCAAACAAAAAAGAATGAATTAAAAGCAGGTTTCCCCAGCCTTCCACTCCCAAACCATTTGGCAGCCCCGTGATAAAGGATGTGATAGAGATCTTTCCTCGTGGCTCCTATTAGCTGGTCCAGACCTCACTGACTTAGCCCAGCTGGGGGTTGTGAAACTACAGGTCTACTCACCTAAGTGGGGGTAGGTGAGTTTCCAGGGGGACAGGGCCTCCAGATTAGCTCCAGCCCTCCCCTCTGCTCTGGCCAGGGCTCCATTAGAGAGGCTGCAGTCCTGCCGACCCCTCTAAGTTGTCTAGGGTCTGCATTACTTCCCGCCCTCCACCCGGGACCCATGGTTTCCTGAGCCTCCACAAGCCCCTCTGAGTGTAGTGCGGGGACTCTGAGCCCCTCCCTCAAAAGTGAGGCGCTCTCACCTTGAGCAGAGCCTGAGGCTGGTGGTCATCAGGGTGATGACTGGGCCCATCTGTACACACACTCTGGTTCTTCGCGGCATAACTGGCTTCAAAGAAGGAGTTTGATCTTATAAGGAATTTCAGCCCTGCTTGACAGCCCCGGGGCCCCCCATCTGCTCTTGTCTCATCTCCTGATGGGCTTCCATGAGGATCCTGGGCTGCCTCCCCTGGGGACCTTCCTTTCATCCTTGGGTTCCCACAACAGTGAATGAATCCAGTGTTCCAGACCGTTTCCACAGGACCCAAGGTGAGGAATTTCTGGGCTCTGTGCAGTTCCGATAAGGCAGGCCTGGGACACACCTCACTGGCTTCAGCCACAGCTTGGCTCTCCGTGCCAGAATAGGGAGGGCCAGTTCCACGGGGCTCTGGGATTATACTGGCCCTCAGACATGGTTTGCCAAGGGACTACTGCTGAGTGGGAGTGGGGATGGGGGTTTGAGCAAGAGACTAGGGTCCAGGCGTCAGGCTAGCAGGGGTCAGAGAGATGATGGGACAGAGGTGAGGCAAGCACCACCTAGCCTTATCCCTACACATCTGTATCCCACTCCACCCTCCATCACATCCCTGAACCACAGCACTGCCACTCCAGTAAATAGAGGGATCATTCAATCAGCTGTGATGTCCAGCAACTTAACTTAAGCTTTCTGAGCTGTAAAAATAGGGATTCTATAAACTATTTATCCAGAAGGGTTTTGGAAGACTGAATATGAATGTTCCTAGTGTAATACTAGATACTCAGAAAGTGTGTAATACACATTATTTTCCTTTCTGCTTTCTTCTCTGGTTGAGCTTTATGCACATTGCTTTGTCTTTATCAAGGAAGCTAGACAAGCTGGCAGTTCCCAGAAGGGGTGGGAAAGCCACTGTTTTCTCTTTGTGCCCAGAAACACTGCCCCAGATGGATGGCTTCCCCCAGAGACCACCAGGTACCACTGGAATATTGAGACCCTGGAGATTGAGCTGGGTAGAGTGGACAGTTGGGTAAACGGGTACGGTAGAGGAGAAACAACGTTCCCGGAAGACCCACCCCTTACCAAGACCCACCAAGGACACTTATTCTTTATGTCACTGCCACTAAAAATTTCCAACCTGAGACCTCAGTCCAGTTCAATTAGAACCTTCGGGGGTGGAGCTAGCCTTGGGTAGTGTTTAAAAGTCCCCAGGTGTTTCTAATGTGTAACTTGGGTTAAGAACTACTGGTCCAGTCCAACCTCCTCATTGTAGAGATAAAAACACACATTTACAAGCAGTAAAATATTTAAAGTGACAGACAGAATTTAGTGCAAAGTAGGTTCCCCAAAGAGGGAGGCTATTATTATTTCATTATTTCTGTTATTGCTCTAGACAGAGCTGGCTTTCAAGGGCAGGTGACTTGTACCGTCACATAGGTCCTCATGCTTAGAAGGGCCCTATGCTTGGTTTACTGCTCTGCTGTTGGTCTTTTGAAACTATGATTTTTTTTTTAACAAGGGGCCCCACATTTTTTCACTTTGCACTGGCCCTGCAAGTTGTGTAGCTGGCCATGGCCCTAGGTCACACAGCTCTTAAAAGCAGAGTGGATTATCACTCCATTAGAGAAAGATGAGGGACACACACAGGGCTCAGAGGCTTGCTGGCTGTGGGGCTGGCCTGGGTCCACTGTCCAAGGAGGTTCCTTCTCCTGTTCATTCCATCACAGGGAGGAGGCTGTCTTTGCATCTCTTAGGGGAAGCAGTGTAAGAGCCTCAGAGCTCCTTCTTACCAGCTGTGAGAGGCCCTCTGAGCCTCAGTTTCTTCTTCTGTAAAAGGGGGGAACAATGACTGTGAATTATGGTGAGGAGTGCCCAGAATTATGACTGTCCCTCTAGATGCTACAAATATGTGACTTCTTGTCCCTTTATTGGGAAGAGGGGGACCCATGTGCTCCAAGTGCCGCCTTGTCAGGTCTTTTTTCTTTTTCTCCTGGGAGGCCCAACTACATTAAGTTCTCAGATTTCTGCTTTTCCCATAAACTAAGACGCAGTTCTGGGGAAAGATTTCATTCTGGAGCAGGGCATATAGGCTTCAGAGCCATTAGTAAAGAGTTGCTGCTACTGCCCTCTGGTGGTAATGTATCTGTATCTGCACAGATTCCTAACATCCTTTTGGGAATTACAAAAATGCTTGGTAATACACTACAATTCAATTAAAAAAAACCTTGCTACTCTACTAGGCACTAGGGATGCAAAGACAAATAAAACAAAGTCTTGTTCTCTAATAACTCACAGTTTAACATGTACCCCAATGTTCATAGCAGCACTATTTACAATAGACATGGCATGAAGCAACCTAAGTGTCCATTGACAGATGAATGGATAAAGAAGCTGTGGCATAAATACACAATGGAATATTACTCAACCATAAAAATGATATAATGTCATATGCAGCAACATGGATGGACCTAGAGATTATCATATTAAGTGAGGTAAGTCAGAGAAACATATATCATATGATATCACTTATATGTGGAATCTAAAAAAATGATACAAATTTACAAGACAGAAAGAGACTCACAGACATAGAAAACAAACTTATGGTTACCAAAGGACAAATTTGGGGAGGAACAAATTTGGAATTTGGGACTAACAGATACACACTACTATACATAAAATAGATAAATGATAAGGACCTAATGTATAGCACAGGGAACTAAATTCAACATCTTGTAATAACCTATAATGGAGAAGAATCTGAAAAAGAATATATATACATATAACTGGATCACTTTCCTGTATACCTGAAACATTATAAATCAACTATACTTCAAGAAAATAAAAATTTTAAATGATAAAAAAAAAGAACTCACAGTTTAGAAAGTGAAGCAAACTCTTAAGGAGATAGCTTGAACATAGGACGATATGATAAGTTTTAATAAAAACAATGATTCCTGAGTTCTGGTCCCAGACAAAAGGGAGTAGACCTGTTTATTCTTATCCTTCCCACTAAGGAGAGCTAAAATTCCCCTGCAAATTCTATATAAACAAACATAAGACTCTGAGAGTTTGGGAGAAGAGGCAGACTGATTAGGGATCACTTGAGACCCAAGAAATGTCACGGCAGTGAGTTCCCTGGGTTTTCTTTTTGCTTTTTATATCTGACTAGACACTGAAGAAGTTAGCAATCTAATATACCAATGGATGCAGGCAAAAAAAAAAAAAAAAAGCCCCCAGAAAAGTTTGCTCTGTCTAATCCAAAGACTGGAAAGGGGCAGACTAGCAAAACATAAAATGTTTAGACAATAATTAATAACTCCAGTCCAGCCAAACTAAAAAATATATATATATGTGTGATAAAAATATAATACATATAATTTATACTTCTAATCATGTTTAAATGTACAGTTGAGTAGTGTTAACTATATTCACATTGCTATATAACAAATTCCCAACTCATTTTACAAGGCCAGTGTTCCATGACACCAAAACCAGACAAAGATAATGTAAGAAAAGAAAACTATAGACCAGTATGCTTTGTAAATATAGATGCAAAAAATCTTTACAAAATATTAGTAAGGAGAATTCATCTATACATAAAGAGACTTACATACTATGACCACGGGGATTTATTCCTGGTATGCAAAGCTGGTTCAATATTTAAAAATCAGTCAATGTAATTTACCATGTAAACAAACAAAAATCTCACGATCATATCAATGGATGCAGAAGAAGCATTTGACAAAAATTCAAGACCTACTTCTGATAAAAAAAAACTCTCAGGAAACTAGAAATAAAGGGGAAATCTCTCAGCTTGGTAGAGAACATCTATAAATCAGCTAACAACATATTTAATGATACAAGGTTGAATGCTTTCCCCCTAAGAAGCAAATATGTCTGCTTTCATCACTCTTATTAAGCCATCTCAATTAGGCTAGAAAAGGAGATAAAAGGCATATAGATTGGAAAGGAAGATGTAAAACTGCACCTATTTGCCCGATGCGTTACCTACAAAATCCCAAGGAATCTACAAGAAAATTAAAAACCCCCAAAACTCTCATAGAACTAATACATGAATGTAGCAAGGTTGCAGGATACAAGATCAACATGCAAAAATTGATTGCATTTCTATAAGCTAGCAATGAACACACAGAAACTAAAGTTTAAAAAAATGTGCAGTTGTTCAAAAAAAAAGACTTTAGGTATAAACTTAATAAAACATGTACAGGATTTGTATGTTTAACAACAAACCCTACAAATCTTTTTTTTTTAACGAAAAAATCAAAGAAGATCTCAGTAAATGAAAAGACATTACCACATTCACATACGTATTGGAAGACTTAGAGTAAAGATGTCAAATTTCCCCAAATTGATCTATAAGTTTAAAGCAATTCCAGTAAGGTTATTTCTAAACATAGACAGGCTTAATCTAAAATTTATGTGGAAAGGCAAAGGAACTAGGAAAGATAAAACACTAGGAGAGCTGCCACGTTATCTTAACAGAGAGAGGTTGCCTCCTCCCACTTTAGGCCAATACTCAGTCCCCTGTATTAAATTCTTCCTGCTTTAAATCCTAGAATGGTTTTTGAGTCCTGCACTGAATCCACCGCCCTTTTTTCCCCAAGCCTCCCAAGTCATCCTCATCATCTGGATTTTAACCCCTTACAGCTCCCCTAAGCTGACCCCATCTCTCATCCTTCCTTGACCTTCCTACAGTGTCTTCTAGAATGGCAGTCTCCCAGAAATAAACTCCCTTATGTCCTCGCCCTTCACCTTCTTTCTCTATCAGAAAACTGGCTAATGCCTGTATACATCATGTCCCCTACATTCTCCTCAAGTAACGGCTGTTTACCCTCTCACAACCCTCATTCCACCTGGCCTGCAGGTTCAGGTAGCTGTTCTCCTTTTTCCTCCTCCATAAAACCCCAGCCTCTTGGTCATTAGACTATACCCTGCCTCCTCGTCACAGTCATCTGCAGATCTCTTCCTTACTTACTAAACATTTTGACCACTGGCTCACTGTCTCTCCACCACTGCCCCTGTCATCATTCTTGGTAACTTCAGTATCTGTATAAATGATCCAACCAACACCAGGCTCCTTTGCAGCTAGAGGTAGAACCATGTGACTCACTGAGATTTACGTCAAGATCTGAAGATGGAGGTGGTTTCTGTGAAAGCTTTTCTTTCCTGCTGGGGCACCTGCTCTCTTCTTCCTACCTTGAATGCCAATGGGGTGTATGCAGTCTTCTTGTGATTATGAGCATGTGGAAAAGGCAGGAGGATGGCACACTTGTCGGTCCTGACATCATTCAACCAAGGAACCCACACCAGCAGCCACTTACCTCCAATCTTCTTGTTAGGTAAGGGAAGAAAAAAAAAAGGCTGTATATGACACTGTGGTCAAATTTTCTGCCCTTGCAGCTGAAATAATTTCTAATAAGTACAACCTCTTCCTGGCACACATAAATCAAATCTCTCACCTTTCTCTTTTACCTATTGTTCTTGCCCAGCAACACCAAATCCTGGGGTGTCTAAGGCTGCTAGTTATTCCCCAATACCCATTCTCACCTTTTCCTTTTAGTAACAGAATGCCAAAGTTGTCACAGAGCCCATGATCATCCAGAAAACAGGTGGAGCCCACTCACCTACACAGAGCTGGAGATACTGAATCACCTTCTTCCTCCATTCCTATTTTTGTTTCATCAGATTTTCACTCACTTCTTGATCACTCCCAACCACACACACACAATGTAGTGTCTCTTACCTTAAACACACACACACATACACACACAAAACCTTTCCTAAACTCCTCACCTCCCTTGGCTTACCACCTCATTTCTCTGCTCTCCCTTATGAGAAATTTGTTGGCCAGTGAGAGGCAGTGAGGTGAGTGTCATGGTCAGTGGGGTGTGTTTGTCAAAACTTGCAGAATGGATGAGAATGGCTTGAAAGTAACAACCAGAGGCAGTAGTGGAGCACTCTTTTGAGAAATGTCACATTGCCAGCACCCCTGATGGCAGAGGATGATATTTTATGAAAAAAGATGGACATTGATGAGTGAATTGAAAAGTGATTGAGTGGGATTCTGAAGAAGTTTTAGGAATACTTCAACAAATTAATTTTGCTTATCTTTTTTTTCTTTCATCTATGCAAGAGAGATAAATGATTTTTTAAAAATTATTCCTTCATAAACATAAAGGAGATTTTTCATATATAAACCAAAAAATTTGAAGTGATTGGGTTACTGTAATTGCCTGCATTTTTCTTTCAATGACATAAAATAACTAGTATCTTACAATCTATATTATCTTATAGTTGATAAACTATAAAAGCCCAGATAAATGTTTACCTTCTCTATGAAACCTCTGCAGAACACTGTCTAGTACATAATGAGCACTCAATAAACTAGCCTTCACTATGATGGTATCTTCTAGGGGAAGTATGGGACTGGGAGAGGGGGAAGTTTTCCTAGTATTTAACTGAACAGTCCAGTGCCTTAATCTTTTGTCTGATAAAAATTTTTTAAAAGATAAGAAGAGACATATAAATCTCTATTTTTAATCATGATTTTGTACTTGGCCTCAATTTTGGATCATCTTAATCAGCAGTGATGTGGAACATTTCCTCTTGTTTATTTCCTGGTATAGAAATGAGCATTTAGTAAGTTGCAGTTTCAATTGATTTATGACCTCTTTAAAATAGGAATCACTTGATTTTTGTCACTAAAAGAAAGGTGCTCAGCTGCTAGTTTTTACTTCAATTAAGCAGTGTGGCAAGGAAGTTTTTTTACTTTTATTTTAAGTAAAATGTCTTCTATTTTAAATGTCTTATTTTAAATAGAAAGACTCTGAATGTCTTTGGGCCACAAACTCACCCCCTCCATTTCCCATTTATCATTAATGCCCACCATGTCTCATTTCCTTTACATGCCTAAAAGCACCCAAATTTTCCACCAAAGATGAAATGTTTTTCTTGCCCTTCCCAGTCTGGCGTGAGGGTTGCATATCTCGAAACCTTAACTCAGTGTGATGGTTTCTTTTTGGATGCTTTCTTCTTTTGGCAATACTAAACATTCGGTTTACCATTGAACTGTCTCTAAAGCATTCTGTGTATTGTTGCTTTTAATTCCCCTGCTTTTAACAAATATTGGGACAAATATTAAGCTTATTTCTTCTTAACATTGATTCCTCACTGCCACTAACAGTGGGCAGATAGGCAATAACTTTACATTAACTAAATAAAAGGGTAGAAGACAGGGAGAGAAAGAGAAACAGATATTAAATAAACAAATAAGCTTTAAGGGAGATTGCTGAATGGAGAGGGGAGAAGAAATGCAGATTAAATAGCCAGATCCATGTCATTGTTTTAAATGAAGACCTGACCAAATTTTACTCTTAAAAGTGTTCTGAATGGGGGAGGGTATAGCTTAAGTGGTAGAGCACACACACACAGTCTTGGGTCCAATCTCCAGTACCTCCTCTAAAAATAAAGAAATAAACACCAAACTACCCCGCCCCCCCAAAAAAGTACTCTGAGTCCGTCCTTTAGAGGCTGGTTTTTCACTTGAGGTTCCAAGCATTGTGCCCTGGGAACCTGCCTTTTGGAATCAGAATCTGATTCTATTTGTGGTTCTGCTATCTATAAAATCATTAAGGAGATTCTTCAATTGCTCTGAACTTCAGTTTCCTCTGTTTGTAAAAGCATGAGTTTAATAATAACTCTTAAGAAGTTAGCTTGGTGAACAGGGAACAAATTCCTGTCTCAGGGCCTTGGCACTTGCTGTTCCCTCTTCCTGGAACCCTCTTCTCCCAGATGCCCACAGGGCCTCTCTCCCTTGTGTCTAACAGTCTTTATTGGAATGTCACCTCACTGTGGCTTCCCTGACAATCTATTTGAAACTGTATATTCATACCTACTTCTTACCCCTTTTTCTGCTTAATTTTTCTTCAGAGCACTTTTCATCGCCTAACATACCACATCTTTTACCTATTTATTTTATTGTTTGGCTCTCTCTACTAGAATCTAAGCTTCCCAGGGGGAAGATAGTTAATCTCTTTTACTCCCTGTAATGACTGATGAACGATAAACAGCATAACTGGTGTGGGCATTTTTACCAAGCGCCTGACACATTAAGATTCACAAATATTTGTTGTTCTAAAATGACAGTGGGTGGATCAGGAAATGTCAGTTTATTTTATTCACGGACAATCTACAAAGTATCAGTGGTAGTCTTTCCTGAAACAACTGGCTCAGACAATCTCAGGATTGGAAGGAAATTTAAAGGTAGGTCAGGCCTTGTTAGAATTTAAATTCTCCTCTGCTGTTACCAAGAATAGGAATTGTTCCCATCTAGAGTCACAACCTTTTCTACAATTGAGGATTCTTCTATTTGCAACAAGAGGATCCTTTTCATTAAGAATCTCCCCCCCTCAGTATACCACAGGGAACTATATTCAGTATCTTGTAGTAACTTGTATGTTCCTATATGACCGAAGTACTGTAATGTACACCAGTAATTGATACATTGTAAACTGACTATACTTAAATAAA
The DNA here is from genome assembly GCF_036321535.1 of Camelus dromedarius. Lineage (NCBI taxonomy): Eukaryota > Metazoa > Chordata > Mammalia > Artiodactyla > Camelidae > Camelus > Camelus dromedarius. The sequence continues at coordinate 16,163,808 of NC_087464.1, forward strand.
AATATATAAGAAAAAAAAACTCTCCCAAGAATATAAAAGTAAAATAAGATTGTAGAATACTTACAAAATTTAAAAAAAATTAATCACCATAATATCATTACTCAGTTAACAGTTTAAAAATACACACAGAAAATTTAGGGCTCTCACTACATGTGCTGTTTTGTAGGTCTTTTCCGGTCGAACATCACGTATAAAAACATTAAAAGGCTCTGCGATGTTCCCCTTGGGGGTTTACCATACCTTATTTAATCATTCGCAAACTGTTTCCTATTTCTCTCAAGTTAAATTTTTATACGATCTCCGATACCTTCTTCAGAGAAACGCCTAGAAGTTACTGAGGCAGGGTAAGTGAACTTTTACTTTTTTAATAGTTTTTTCTTATATTACTGAAGATTAAAGTCTTCACCATCGGATCGCACTCCATAGAAAGTCTAGGGTGGCTTTAAACCAGTTCGATTCAAACCATCCCAAATTCTCTTCCGGTACTGTTTTCAATCACACACGGTCGCAGTCCTCCTTCGGAAAAGAGAAACTTAAAGACAGCCCCAAGCACCACCTCTTTAAATTTTAAACCGGAGGTCCGGGCCAATGAACGCTAAGTTTCTCCGACAACACAACGTCCCGCCCGCAGCCCCGCCCTCCACCAATCAAGCAGAGCTCTTCTCCACCGCCCTTCCAATCATAGCCAAGGATGGAAATGACTCACGTAACTTACGTAAGGCAAGCGGCCAATGGGAGCTGACCTTGGGAGTTACCTCCGCCAATGGCAACAGCCCTTGAAGAGCGCGGGAGTCTTTCGACCAGGGTTCCTGAGGGAAGCAGAGAATGGCGCTGGTTCCCTGAAGCAAGAGCCTAGGGAAGAGTGGCACAGGCTCCGGCCGGAGCCCAAAGGCGGCGGCGCGGCCAACATGGCCTGCTGTCACAACGTAATGCTGCTGCTGGACACCGCGGGCGGAGCCGCTGGTCAGAGCCCCGTCCGGCGGGCTGCCCTGCGCCTCCTCACCTACCTGAGTTGCCGGTTCGGCCTGGCCAGGGTCCGCTGGGCCTTCAGGTTCTTTGACTCTCAAGGGGCGCGGAGTCGGCCTTCCCGGGTGTCTGATTTCCGCGAGCTGGGGGTCCGCTCCTGGGAGGATTTTGAGGAGGAGCTGGAGACCAGGCTTAGGGAGGGCGCCCGCGGCGCTCACCTGCCGGGCCCGGCGCCCAGGGCCACCCACACGCACAGCGCTCTCATGGAGACGCTGCTAGACTATCAGTGGGACCGGCCCGAGATCACATCGCCCACGAAGCCGATTTTGCGCAGCAGCGGGAGAAGACTGTTGGACGTAGAGAGCGAGGCCAGAGAGGCCGAGTCTGCGCTCGGGAGCTTTGTGAACGCCGTCTTCCTCCTGGCCCCTTGTCCGCATTCGCAGAGGGAGCTGCTGCAGTTCGTGTCTGGCTGCGAGGTCCAGGCCCAGGGCCTGCCGCCTACTCCTAAGCAGGTGATGGAGAAGTTGCTGCCCAAGAGAGTCCAGGAAGTCATGATCGCCCGAAAAATCACTTTGTACTGGGTGGATACCACCGAGTGGTCTAAGGTAAGATGAACTCAGATTTAGGGAGTGGTGCTAGTTCTGGTGAACCAGAACTTGGCAGCGTCTGCAGGGCAGCCGGTAGACCCAGAATGAGACTAACATGACCAACAGGTGTCTCTTCAGAAGGAAAGTTCTGTGGTCACAAGCAAATAGGGACAGCCATCCCAACGAACTAAGTAAGGCCCTCGGTACCTCCTGAGTCAAAGCATTTGTGGTCCTTAACAATTTGAGACCCATCTGCCTTCACAGGCTTAATTTTTCCTACACACAACCTATATTCTATCATATTGAAATATAATCTAGTTGGCCAGCAGGTCATGACTGCTTGTTTTGTCTTATCCATCACCTGAAATGCCAGTGCTCACTCTTTTGTGCCAATTTAAACTGCACTCTTTCTTTAAAGCCTTGCCCACTTGGCAGCTGCTCAGTCTCAACCTCTGAATTTCCATACACTTTCGTGGCGTTCACCCTTTTCTCCATTATATGTCCCATTTGTGCAGTCTCTCACCTTCCATCTAGGCTGAGTACTTCAAAGGCAGGTACACACATCTTTGTATCCCCTGCAGGTGTGTTTCGACTATTATAGGTGTTCAGTAAATATTTGTTGACTAAATGAATAAATTCTTAGGCACTTACAGGCCTAAATGCCTAATTTGGATCTTTATCGAAGCTGTGGAGCCCCTGATCCAGTTAAGCACTATGATAAGTGTATCTTTTTACCTTCATCATTTTCTTCTTTTACTTCACTTTGTCAATAAGTACTAATTTGAGGAGCCACTACATTGAGTACCTACTACATTGATCTAGCTGCTGGGGATGTGGTGGTCAGCAAAGTGGAGTTTACCTTCTAGGGGGAAACAGATTAAACAGGTAAGTGATAGGATTTCAAGTAATGCTCTAAAGAAAATAAAGCCAGGTGAGGAGCTGAGGATGGGACAGAGGAGGTAAAAGGGGGAGGCAGTTGTACATCAGGGGTTAGTCAGGGAAGGCCTTTTTGAACAGAGAATTGAGTGGTGAAGGAGGAGGTACCTGAAGTTTGGGAAAGAACAGTCCAGGCAAAGAGAAGAGCCAGTGTAAAGATTTGAGCTGGAAATGAGCCTAGTTTGTTTCAGAAACAAAAAGGCAAGGAATGCTGAGACCTAGTTGGCAAGAGCACAGTAGGAGAGGAAGTCAGAGGTAGCAGAGGCCTATCTGTAGAGCCAAAGTAATAAATGTTAATTTTGTTCTTGTTGTTGGGAATGCGATTGTACCTATTGGAAACACATGTTGCTAAACTAGGAGTGGGTTAAACTGCAAGATTACAAATAGAAAATGAGCAGGTCCTTTATGAGCTATATAGTGTGTTGAATTTTCCAAATTACTTTCACAGACAAAGCCTGAGAAAGGTGTACCAAATACAAAATAAGACAGAAGTGGTTAAGGGAATGGTAAACATTGATGGAGAACACAGAATCCTAAAACTTAAAGCTTGTTAAGGCAGCAAGTCAATTGTTGGACATAACACACAACACTTATGTGCTTAATTTGGGATAAATGATGTTCAGTCACCTCAGAGACTATTCTGGAGTTAGGTTATATCAAATACTGGCTAGCAATAAGTCTTAGCAAATAGGGCCTGGAGATTCTTTTTCTCTCTTTTCGGAATGATATTAAAATCAGTAGGTTGACAGGATCTTTTTAAAGATTCCTTCCTGGTTTCACATTCCATCATCTGAGGAGATGTGTCTTCTCATATCTGGTATGTTGCTTCCCATAAGAAAAAGCCCATCAGACAATCTTAGGCTTTTCAGGAATTTTTTTTCCTGGTGAACATCTGTCTTTTCCTATTCAAAAGCCTCTGCCTAGCCACACTGGAGGCAAAAGGGAGACTTGGGCTCTGCCCTTGGGGAACGCTCCTTATGAGGGTGGAGAGAAGGGAAGAAGAGATAATCCAGGGCCAGCCTTTCAGAGCTCACCGTCTGGGAAGTAGAACTGAGGGAAACAGACTGGGGGAGGAGGGATCCAAGCACGTAGAGCTCTTGCAAAGATACAGGATAGAGAGGAGCAGAGGAGACCCCTGTCACATTGTCAACTTTATGCTTTTGACTTAATCAGCACATATCTGCTGTTGAATAAACTGCTAGGTGTGCTGGGTGCTGAGTGCACCATTAGTGAACCAGACGGGTGTGGTCCCTGCTCTCTTGGAGTTTATAATCTTGTGGACATTTATAAATCCCCAGATTTGAAACTACCACTAGGACTTCTCTGTTACTTACCCCATAATATGCATAAAGATGAAAAATACAGCTATACTCTATATACTGATTGTGGGTTTTTAAATAATATTCATATATTATTTTTTAATCAAAGCTAATTACCTTTTCAGCTCATTTTAAAGTTTTATGTTTTATTTGCTAAGCACCTTTTTTTTTTCCTGGCTGGACCTCTGGCTGGAACAATTTCAACAAATTTTTTGCTTCCCTTTGGAAGAAAATCCTAATTGGGTTCTGTGATATCTGAATTAGCTTACCATTCTCCCACACAGCAGTAAGCACAGGTGTGGACACATAAGTGGTAACAGCAAATACTGATTAATCTTATCACAGTATTTTCCAAACTGATATACATAATTGAAGCAAAAGTTCTGCAGTACATTGCTTATCTTCACTACATGTGACACTTTATATTGTGCTCTGATATTTTTTGTTTTTTCTTTAACACTGATCTTAAACCACTCAATTGATACAGAGTCCATCCAAGTCCATCAGAGGGCCACGGCCCTCATTTGAAAGCATTGTCCAAGAGACTTCTAGGTTCTTGGACTAGATAATTATCATTGCCTTGCTGTGAACTTTGGCACTCTTATGCCCCTCTTTGAATTTTAATACAATGGAAAGTTTGGAGATGACCTAGAAGACACTTCTAGTTCTAATTTTTCACATTCACATAGCAATTTAAGGTTTACAGTTGTTCACTCACCTGTGTAGTAGGCAAACCAGCATGATAGATGTATTCTAGGGTAGGTGCTCCTTCATCTTCCCATAGTACCTTCACTGAATATTTTCATGGTATATTGTGATTCTAAGTTAAATATTTCATTTTATTGCTGTTTTACTCCACCCTTGACTTTAAGATCCTAGAAGACAGGGACTACGTCTTGCTAGTTAATTGGTCCTTCGGACTTTTCAATTAATAAAAATTGGTAAGAGGCCAGACAAGACTAACATTTTATGATTTATCCCTAGTGATTTGCATCACTTCTGTTCCTTGGCAGAAAATCGAAGTGCTATTTTCACTAAATAGATGCTTTCTTGGAGGCGTATTATATAGTAGTTATATTCGGGGGCTGTACAGTAATGGGATGCTGGCCATAACTTGTGTTTGGTTCAACAAATACATTAATTGTGTAATTTGATCCTTTAATATATGTATCTATCAACTTTACTTTCTCCTGATTTCCCTTAGCTTTATTTAATAATGCCTAACTTACAATAACCCAAGTTTCTTTGTAACTTTAATTTTAGCTGTGGGAATCCCCAGACCACCTTGGTTACTGGACAGTATGTGAACTGCTCCACCATGTAGGAGGTACTGTCTTGCCATTTGAAACTTTCAGCCAGGATTTTACCAAAGTTGGGGAAACACTTCTTGGTAATGAAAGAAAGCTGTCAAGGGAACCTCACCTCTCTTCATGGATTTCAGCTCTGCCAACTGATTCCACTTTAAACTGTTTGCTCTATAATTCTCCTGAGTATGAAGCCTCATTTCCACGGATGGAAGGAACGTTATTTCTCCCTGTTGAAGGTAAGCAAATATTATGGGGGGCATTTGGTTAGTCTCGGTTTCATTCATTTCTTCAAGGCAGGCCCATGCTTTTAACTTCTGAAAGATTTCCAGCAGCCTAGGCATTCAGTTAATGCTTGTAATTAAAAGGTGTCTGAGCAAAATCAAAGATACTGCAGGAAAGGACTAAATTCTGGCACAACTGCAAGTCCATGTAAATAGGGCCAGTGAATGATTTTAAAGAGTTTCCCAACTTTTTTGCAAAGAAGGATGATGTTGTTCAGGTGCCCAAGCAAATGGGCGGTAAGATTTCACTGCCTAATAGAAGAGATTGATAAATTGAAGACCATCTAAAATCAGTGACTCAGAAGAAATAAATTACTCCATTGAAGCTGAAAATGGTGCTTGTTACCAGGAAGAGCCAGCATATTGGAATCTTCATAAATTTGCTTTGTCATATGATTTGCTATAGTGAATCTAATTTCTGAGTTATAGATTCATACAAATAATACTATATAGTGACATATACATAAAACTATTATTATACATTATGGGCAATTTAAGGAAATTTCAAGAATAGTTTTGTTTAAGCATTTTGTCTTATATGGTCTTTAGAATTTAACTTCATGAGATACAATGCACTGTTACAGATTTAAGAGACAGTGGGTTTTTTAACATGTGTGTATTGCTTGAACACTTACTTCTATCATAATTATTGAGTTCTGACATCAAGTCACGCCCTTATAATACCAGTCTTATACAGCTTTTCCTATAGAACTAAATGGACTTACTATGAGAACTTCATGGCAGTAGAATGAGGGTTGAAGTGTGAACTAAGTGACAATACTAGTGCTTCAACTGACATCTAATATTTTTCTTCTTACTATTAAATCTCTTTTTAGGAACTGTTTTTGGTTTTTTTTTTGAAGTTACAATGTGTCACTTTCTGGTACAAAGCATAATGTTTCAGTCATACATATACATACATATATTTCTTTTCATATTCTTTTTCATTATAGTGCTACAAGGTATTGAATATAGTTTCTTGTGCTATACAGTATAAACTTGTTGTTTATTTATATATCGTAGTTAGTATCTGCAAATCTCAAACTCCAGATTTATCCCTCCCTCCACCTCTGGTAATCATAAATTTGTTTTCTATGTCTGTGAGTCTGTTTCTGTTTTGTAAATACATTTATTTGTGTTTGGTTTTTTTAGAGTCCACATATAAGTGATATCATATGATATTTGTCTTTCTCTTTCTGACTTACTTAGAATGACCATCTCCAGGTCCATTCATGTTGCAGCAAATGGCATTGTTTTATTCTTTTTTATGCCTGAGTAGTAGTCCATTGTATATGTACCATACTTTTCATCCAGTCATCTGTTGATGGACATTTAGGTTGTTTCCATGTCTTAGCTATTGTAAATAGTGCTGCTGTAAACATCGGGGTTCATGTATCTTCAAATTAGAATTCCCTCTAGATATATGCCCAGAAGTGGGATTACTGGATCATGGCAAGTCTATTTTTAGTTTTTTAAGGACTCACCATACTGTTTTCCACAGTGGCTGCACCAGACTACATTCCCACCAGCAGCACAGGAAGGTTCCCCTTTTTGCAAACTCTCTCCAGCATTTATTGTTTGTGGACTCCCTTCTGACTGGTGTGAGGTGATACCTCAAATAGTTTTGAATTTTTAGTTTTGATATGCATTTCTCTGATAATTAGCGATACTGAGCATTTTTTCATGTGCCTACTGGCCATTTGTCTTCATTGGAGAATTGCTTGTTTAGATCTTCTGCCCATTTTTGGATTGGGGTTTTTTTGTTGTTATTAAATTATATGCACTGTTTTGTATACTCTGGAAACTAAGCCCTTGTCAGTCTCATCATTTCCAAATATTTTTTTACCTGTTCTGTAGGTTGTCTTTTTGTTTTTAGTTTCCTCTGCTGTGCAAAAGCTTACAAGTTTAATAAGGTCCCATTTGCTTATTTTTGCTTTTGTTTCTGTTGCCTGGGTAGACTGCCCTAGGGGAACATTGCTAAGATTTATGTCAGAATGTTTTGCCTATGTTTTCTTCTAGGAGGTTTATAATGTCTTATGTTTAAGTCTTTAAGCCATTTTGAGTTTATTTCTGTGTATGGTGTGAGGGAATATTCTAACTTCATTGATTTACATGTGGCTGTCCAGCTTTCCCAGCACTAGTTGCTGAAGGAACTATTTCTTATATTAGAATTTCAATATTCTTTATTTTTAACAGGGAAAGAGATTCAAGAAACATGGACAGTTACCCTACAGCCCTTGGCCATGCATCAGAGACATTTTCAGAAACCAGTCAGAATTTTTCTAAAAGGCACAGTAACCCAGTGGTCTCTCCCAAAAAGCAGCACTTTGTGCACTGACAGCTGGATGCTACAAAGTCCGGAGGAGAATAAATCAACTCAAAGGATATTTCAGCAGCTGGTAAATAGGCTGACTGCTGAAGAGTTACATCTGGTAGGTATCTTCCATGTGGTAGATTATTTTGGTCTAATAACACACTGGTAAAGTGAAATACGTGCATTTATGAAATGCCAAGGATTGCCCTACATAATACAGCCTCAGTGAAACAGATGATGTTTTTGCAAATATTTTAGCATCATGACAATGCTCATTAGTGAAGAAACAGTTAATAAAATTGCATGTACCTTGAACCTAATTAAGTTAAATTATATTCACATAGGGAAAAGGCAGTGGGCCAAATGGAATATTAGGGCAGTGAAGTGATGAGTGAGTTCTTTCTTTTGGGGGAGGGGTGGGTAACTAGGTTTATTTATTTATTTATGTTTAGAGGAGGTACTGGATTGAACCCAGGACCCGTGCACTGAGGTCAGGGAGTCAGGTGACCTGAATTTGGTCTCAGCTCTGCTGCCCTCTGTGTGATCTGAATAAATCCTGTAAGTGGCAGAATCGCCTTACAGTTACGAGCATGAGTTTTTGTTTTGACTGTCCCCCCTTTTTTAATTACAGTACAGGATTTTTAATTCATACACACTTGGCTTCTGCCTCTTATTAACTGAATGACCTTACTCCTCAGTCTCAATTCTTCCTCTATAAAATGGGGATAATAATAATTTTTACCTCAGTGGTTGTGAGGATTCAGTGAGTTATAAGTACATAATAAGTGCTTAGTAAATATTCCTGGTAACCTTAGGTTTTTCATATTTGTAAACTGAAGGCTTAGGATTATATGATCAGTAAGTTCAATTTAGCGCTAATACCCATCAAGCCTGTCTTTTCCACAGTTTCCTCTTTTATATTAATCATCACCAGAGGAAACTATCATTCTGGCTTTTAGTAAACTACATGCTTCTTTAGACATGTCAACATGTTCTCAACTAATTAGAACTTCTTGTGTAGGTTGCCAGTGTGGACCCTGGTGAAGGCTGGCCCCCCGTCACTGGAGTCATTTCCCCCTTCTCTACCAGTGCTACAATTCTCACTGTGTTCCACACCAAGGAGGCTGAATTTCAAAGACATTTTCTCCAAACAGTCATGACAGAGAGCCCCCAAGATTCAACTTCCCTTTTTTCTGAGGTTATGGATGGTGTATTGAATCAGATTCACAATTCACTTGAAGATTCTGCTACATCTGGTAAACTTTTTAACCAATAACTACCATACTCTAGGGCAGTGTTTTACCATCTTTTCCAGCATCATAGCATTTTTTCAATATGCTCTTAATAGAACCTGATACCTGTTATAGAACAAATAAAAGCAAGCTACAATATTTCTGGTAGTTTAAACCACCATTATTTATAGAAATCCTGAGGTACTTCTGAGGAGGCCAAAGGCTCTGTGAAACTGGTTTGAAACTGAAGGTATGAGATGAAACCTGGTTTGAATATACTTAATAATAGAGTGTGTAAAACCATTATGATTCTACCTACCACTTCATTGTGTTGTTACTAATATGATGAAAATCTTATTTATGCTAGATAGAGATAATCAGTTTGATATTTCTTCCACTCACTTACTCAACAGATTTATTGAGTGCCTGTTGTGTGTCCAGCACTGTTTCAGGTACTGGAATATATCATAGAACAAAACAGACAAAGGTCTGTGTTCTCACGGAGCTTACTTTCTAGTCGAGGGAAACAAGACAGTAAACTAAATAAGAACATTTCAGGTATAGGCAATAGCAGATGGCAAGGCTCTGAGAAGGATGTGTGTCTAGTGTGTTGGAGGAACAGTGAGGAAGCTTGTGTTTATACACTTCCAGGGTTGCATTTTTCTTAGACAACATGGGCCTATTGGAGTTGGTGGTACAGATGAAGTAAGGTCATTAATGATGCCACTTTGTCCTTTGGAAGAATGCCATCAGTCCAAGGGAGGAACAAGTGCTTGGAGTTCTCTGCTTTGGTTCTAATGACTTTTTAATTCTTCCATCTCTGCTCCTTTGTTCCTGTAGCTCCTCCTATTCCAGAATGGGCCCAGCAGGAGCTGCGCCGCTCCATTCCCTGGAGTGCGGCTGTTCTGGAGAAGTGGTTTCCTTGCTCTAACCTGAGTGGCGCCAGTTCAAATTTGATGGAGTCATTTTGGTAAAATGTTTTATTTGGTATCGGTTATTGAAATCAGCTCTCACTGAATAAACTAGAATTATTTATATGCATGTGAAAAATATGTTGAATACAAACAGAATTGCAAAAGGATGATGTATGATACCATTTTTATAAAATTTGCAACGAAGTGGCAATTTATATTGGTTTTGTTACATGTGTATGCCTCTGAGTAACAGACATACAAATCTAGGAATACCTCTGGGAGGAAGGAATGGGAAGAGATTGGGTGAAGCTTTCTCTGTGTTTATGATGCTTTATTTTATCGGAAAAAGATCTGAAACATATGGCAAATTATTAACAAGTATTTAATCTTGGTGGAAGGTACATGCTTATCTAATAACTTTCTCTACTTACCTGTAACCTTTGAAAGATTTGTAAATTTGAAATAAAAACTAATAGAAAAAAAAATGGCAAAACTTCCTCACTGTTAAAGGAAACACTAATATACTTAGAATTCATCTGCTTCATGAACTGCATGTATGAACTAATTCAATTAATGTCACCATAACTTTCTCCTACTTTTAAATCAAATGATATCAGATAATATAAAATAGTGAAATACAAATAATATATTTTGAAAGCTGTGCCATTTTCATAATTTCCTTAGTGACTCATATTTAGCTGTAGGTGGAGAAGTATTTAATAACTAATCATCTCCCCTGCCCCATTTCCTCCCCTTCTCATCAATGCCAAATTAGTTTACTAGAGTGTGAAAGAATTATTCCGGAATCATTGTGATACTTACTATGCTGTATTTGCATCATCTTGCACTTTAATGTATGGACACTGAATGATAACTGACTATGGAAATCCGGAAGTGAAGTAGTTGCCATAATTAGACATGTACCCTAGGATGTGAAGAATCTTATTATTAAAAAAAATCACTGTTGTATGTAATGATTAAAGGTTTGGTGAACAAGTAGCTTCTGCCTCTGAGTTTGTTCAAATCTTAAGTGAGAAGGAGATTTTTCCCTCCTGTGAAAATATTTTTGAAGGCTTCTTGTGGGGACATCTTTTGATTAGTTTTTAAAAGGATAATGAATTTTGTTGTTTGTTTTTAAAGCTTTTTAGAGAATCAGAATTTTGGCTTTATACTAGGTATCTTGACTTGTTCACAGGTTACTACAGGCTGCCTCATCTAATAAGGAAGAGTCTTCCAAAACTGAAAGTGAATTAACACGTTGCCTCTCTGAGTTCTACCAGAGAAAGTCTCGTGAAGAATCCACTGTGTCCAATCAGGAAGACAGCAAAAAGAAACGTATGCATATAGAAAGGCTGTTTCTTGCAGTCCTTTTTGACACTGTATGTTTTTAAAAGATTGACATTCCCTAAAATGAGGTTGAAATGGTAAATGAATAAAGGACACGTTCTTATATTTCAAATTTGAAAATAATTACATTAGTATAATAGTGATTTTTAAAAACCACCTACAATTTACCTCTTCTGAATAAATCATTTTCATTTTTAGTTGTAACTTAATTTAAATACATCTTTATATGCTGCTTACAAATATTTGTTCATCAGCTACTTTGCCTTTTTAGTCACTATTCTACCTCATTGCTTAACAATTTACAAATTTCTTTTTTCTTTTTTTAATATATTTATTTTTATTGAAGTATAGTCAGTTTACAGTGTGTCAATTTCTGGTGTACAGCATAATGCTTCAGTCATATGTGAACATACATATATTTGTTTTCATATTCTTTTTCACCATCAGTTACTACAAGATAGTGAATATAGCTCCCCATGCTATACAGCATGAACTTGTTTACAAATTTCTTATGTTGTTGAGTATTTAGATTGTTTTCAGTTTTTATCATTATAAATAATACTATAATGTACATCATGCATGTGATTTATTCTTTGGGTGATTTCCTTAGCATAAATTTCCAGGAATAAATTACTATATCAAAAAATGGGAAAAGATAGCTCTGGATGCAGACTGCTAAATGCCTTTCAAAAGAGTTTTATTACAAGTCTCTTGAATACTGGGTAACACCAAAATAAGTCTGTTTGGTATTTGCCTTACCTAAAAATCATCTAATCACATTGATTATTTCCTAAACTTCTGTTAAAAGCAGAGATCTCTTTCTCCCTGTATTGTAGGTAGAAAGAGATGCAAGAGCTACCTAATTCAGATCATTCTGAAGGGATATACTTCATTTCAGTACTCTTACACAGGATATTTAATCTGAATTAAAACAGTTCTTGATTCCACAGAAGTAAAAGTTATTTTACTTTTCTTCCTATGACATTGTTTTGGTAGGAGGTGTCCCTCGTACTCCAGTGAGGCAGAAGATGAATACCATGTGCCGTTCCTTAAAGATGCTGAATGTTGCAAGACTGAATGTAAAGGCTCAGAAGTTACATCCAGATGGCAGTCCAGACACAGCTGGGGAGAAAGGGATCCAAAAGATGGCCAGTGGAAGAACAGATAAATTGGAAAACAGAGGGAGAACACAAAGGAGTTCTAAACCCAAAGGTATTCCTCAGTTTCATTACATTTTGGTGTCTGAATCCATGTTTACTTTTAATACCCTCGTATTTTTATAATTTTTAATTATATTCCTTAATGAACATTTATTCAATATCTACTACATGCCCACAAGTGTGTTACAGGGAAGATAATAAATAATAAGATAATGTCCTCCCTTGAGATTTATGATCCAGCCACAAATAACAGTAATACAGATACACACACCAGAAAACACTTGCTCATTTGGGAAGTAAAGACATATTAGGAGAAACATACTAGGAGAAAGGGAAAGTCAGCTTTGGGCAGGAGGAGGCTGAGAAGGCTTCTAAGGAGCCACTGGAGCTCAGGTGAGACTTTGAAGAATGAGCAGAGTTCAGATGGCAAGAAGAGTGTGCTAGATGGGGGATTAGTATAAGCAAAGTCACAAAGAAGGAGGACTGTGGCTTGGCCATAGGACAAGTGGTTAAAGAAATTTTATACATTTGTGAATAAAAGAGAAAAGATTCATGAATAATCAAGGGTTAGGTTATCGAGGTCATTCAAAGTTGGGCAGAAGAATTTATTCCAGTAGCTTTTATTTTCCTATTCTTTTTTCTTCCTTTTTAAAAAAATGTATTGAACTGCAGTATGTTTCTCATTTTTAGGACACATTCTTAGCTCACACTGGCAGTGCCAGTCCTGTGGGATGATTGTGACAATAGCTTATGAACTTGGGGCAAAAATTGAAAGGTGACATCTTTGAGGGTTTTTTTTTTAATTCTGAAATAAAAGTTTTCTGCCTCTTTAAAGATTTGTTTCCTGGGAATGCTAGATCATAGATGATAATAAGTTTAAGTGAGACATCTTTGAGCTAATAAGGTATATAAGAATGTGAATGATACATTTAAGGGAGAGCAAAATTAACAATATGTAAGGTGATGTGGTATTCGCACAATTTCTGGACTAGATTATCTTTAGAAATAGACCTGCACAATTGTAGTTAATTGATTTTTGACAGCAGTGGCTCCAATAATTCAATAGGACAAGGGTAATCTTTGCAACAGATGGTGCTGAAACAACTGGATACATTCATGGAAAGAATGAACCTTAACCTTACCTCTTAATAGTATGTCAAATTTCTCCTCTATTTTTTGACTTCTAATATTGTTTATACCTTTTGATCTCTTTTTAAAAATTGCTTAGTCTTGCTATAGATTTCTCTCTTTTATTTGGCTTTTCAAAGAATCATCTTTTGTTTATCTCTTTTTTTTTTCCCTATTTTATTTTTTGGATTTATTCTTTTGTGTTATTTCTTATGTTGAACTCTTAGCTATTTTGGTTTTTAATTTTTCTTCTTTAAAAAGATAATTTAAGTCTACAGATTTTCCTTTAAGTCTAAATTTAGCTGCATTATATAAGTTTGCTGTATTCTGTTTTCATTGATATTTAATTCTGAATATTTTCTGACATCTATAATATAAAGGAGTGTTTTATTTTTGTCATTAGCTATTTTTGGCCTACCTGCAGACAATGTGTTCTGTAAAATATAGACTCTCTAATATTTGCTGAAACTCTTATGGCGTAAAGTGTGGTTAAGTTTTGGTAATATTCTGTGTGTACTTTGAAAATAATGTGTATTCTCTAATTCTTGGGTAGTTGGTTCTATATATACCCATCAAGTTTATTAATGTTTGAATATTCAACATTCGTACTAATTTTTTCCTACCTCTTATCTATAGCTGAGATGATTGTATTATAGTCTTCCACTGTGTAGTTTTGTCTAAATTCCCTTGTAATTCTGCCAATTTTTGCATCATATATTTTGAGGCTTTCTTGTTAGGGCCATACAAATTCAGAATTATTTATATCTTCCTTGTGATTATGTCTTTTGTAATTATTCCTTTTCTTTATTCCTAATAACTTTACGCCTTAAGGTTTGTTTTGGCCTGGCAGTGATATAGTTATACTAGTTTTCTTTTTGTTAGTGTTTGCCGCAGCACCTTTTTTTATTCCTTTATTTCCAATGTTTCTTTATTGTGTGTTTTGGATATGTCTTTTATAAACAGTATAAATTTTTTTAATCCAATCCGACAGTTTCTACCCTTAAAGCAGCAAGTGTATTTGTAAAATAAGTATTTATGAATACTGATAAGCTTGGGCGTATTTTAGTGTCTTATTTTATGCTTTCTATTGTTGTTTTTCCTTTCTAGCAGGCTATGGGATTAATCAAATTTTCTTTATTCATCTTTTTCTTTTTTTGCTAGGTTTGAAGGTTGTATAGTTTCTTTCTTTTCCATTTTTAACTACCTTTAAATTTATAATATGTATGCTTGATTTGCAAAAACTTAAAATTAATCACTATCTCTGTACTTTCCCAGCCTGGGCACTTTTGACATTTTAGACTGGATAATTCTCTGGTATTTAGCAGTATCCCTGGCCTTCACTTATTAGATGCCAATAGTACCCTTCCCCTCCCCACCAGTCACGGCAACTCAGGCGTAGCCAAAAATCCCCTTGGCAGCAAAACTTCCCAGTTGATAATCACTGGCCTAAAACTGCAATGACTTCAGCTGGATCTGATAATCAATTTGACTTTTTTCCCCACAGATTTTAAAACTGAGGAGGAGCTACTATCTTACGTACATGAAAATTACCAAAAGACCTTGGCTACAGGAGAAATTGTGTTGTATTCATGTGCTCAGAACATGATCTCAAACATTAAAGCATTCCTAAAATCCAAAGGCACCAAGGAATTAGAAGTAAGGGAGTCTGGATGTTACTTGTCACAAATGTAGTGGTTGCTGCTTGTTGGTGGGTTTGGCTTATATGTCTTGGAAAATGTCTGTTATGCAGTGAGTACATGGTTCAAAAATAATAAGTGAGGGAGGTGAGCACAATGCCAGGCCTTGGAAGGTGGACATGGTGAACTGGTAAGGCAGAAATCAAGGAAACGGGCCAGGTTGGGATAATTATACATACTTCTCTTCTGATGAAAGCTGTAGCCTCGTCTGAGCTGCATGTATTAAGCCAGTGTTTCTTAACCCTGACTGCACTTTAGAGTCACCTAGAACATTTCTTTGAAATATGAATGCATTTTGCTTAGACTTCTCAGTCACCACTTTATGAAAGTTGAAATTTACAGGCTTGCTATATCCATGCCCACTGCTCTCAGATACTTGTTTTACATGTTCTTTTTAAAGATATAAGAAGAATATTTCACTGTTTTTCATTCAAGTGGAAAAAGGGGGGATGTAATTCCCTTCTTAGAGCATTAGCTGTGAAGAAATTAGAAATAATAAATAACGTAATATTCTGTGTAATAATTTTGTATTTGCAGATGAACTGCCTACATCAAGTGAAAAACAGCCTCTTAAAAACTAGCAAAAGTCTTCGACAGAATGTAGGAAAACTGAATAAGGAAGACAAAGTGAGAGAGTAAGTAACTACTTTTTTTAAAATCATTACTCCAAACAAAGCTAAAATTTGTTTGTATCAGTTTAAAATAGATTGCCAATTGCTCAAAGAGGCTTTTGTAGCTGATTCTTTCTGAAGTTCTAATGTGCAGTTTGTCACCTGTTTACCTAATAACAATATCATTATTTGGAGAAAGCAATGGCTTTTGTCCTTTTTGATTGTTATTTACAAATAGATCTATGCATAAAGAAGAAACTTTAATTTCAGTTAGGTAACACTGCAAGTAGGTATGACCAAGTATTTTTTTCTCTCAAGGTGCCAGCTTCAGGTATTTCTTCGTTTGGAGATGTGTCTGCAGTGCCCTTCAATACATGAAAACATAGATGATATGGAGCAAGTAGTGGAGGAGGCAAGTATACTGCTTAGTGCCACTAGGAATATGCTATAGATGCTTGCAGCTTCCCTGCAGAGGCCATGTAGTAATCTTCTAAATTCTTGTTCAGGTGACAGATCTGCTGCGCATGGTGTATTTAACTGAAGACTCAGCATACCTAGCAAAGTTCCTGGAGGAAATTTTGGGATTGTAAGTTTGATGATTACTAATGGAAATTTAAAATGATTTTACCAAGAACTACATAGGGTGTTGCCTCAGAATTATGGAATTGTTAGGACTGTTTCTCATGTTGGATGGGAAGGGAGTAGAGAGGTGGAATGGTGACTGTTCCATGTTTAACCAATCTGTTCCACAGGTATATTGACTCAATCCCAAAGACACTTGGAAATCTTTACAACAGCCTAGGGTTTGCGATTCCTCAGAAGCTGGCTGCTGTCCTTCCTACAGATTTTTTCAGTGATGACGCCATGACACAGGAGAGCAAATCACCCCTTTCTGTGCCTCTTACATCAAGTGCTCATAGATCAGCATCGGGTGGCACTGAATCTGACCAACTGGAGGAGATTCGTACCAGATCAGCTAAGAAGAGAAGGTAGGAGCCCAAGGAATTAAATTACTTGCACTGTTACAATTCTGACATAGGGCATGTTGAAGCCATAGTCTAGTTATCTTTGTCTATAATTTTTTGAACTAATATTTACCCTTCTGTCTGAATCACAGAAGCCAGTTATTGGAGTTCCTAACAAGGAGCATCTGGCACTCTTTATATTATCTGGGGAACATATAGTATGTATTGTGTAGTCCACAGTGCCCTTCTTGACAGTCCACGTGGGGTCTCCAAGGACTAGGAGCCTTCCATGAGATAAGCTTAGAGTTTCAGCTTTTTATATTTTCCATGATGCTTTATTGTTTCATAACAATATAAATCTATAGTAGTTACTCTCAGAAATTCTAGAGTTGGCTTGTTTTGCTGTTAGTTCAGGCCCACCTCATGATAACTGACTTTTATTTAAGTGTTTTGTTTCAAAATTTAATTCCATTCTAATCTATTTGTAACCTGTATCGAGTGTATATTGACTTGTTTCTTTCTATTTTTAAAAGGAAAAATGCAATAAGACATAAAAGTATTGCAGAGGTTTCACAAAATCTTCGACAAATTGAAATTCCCAAAGTGTCCAAGAGAGCTACAAAAAACGTGAGTCATTTCCAGGAAATGAGAAATGGTACTACCAGAGTTCTTCCTTTGTGCATGAGTTCATACAATAAATAATGAAAGACATTGTCTTTACTTTTAAGAAGCAGACATTGGAGGATACAGAAATAAAATTAGGATGAAAAATAATATGAAAACAAATATATGTATGTATATGTATGATTGAACTATTATGCTGTACACCAGAAATAGACACAGCATTGTCAACTGACTATACTTCAATTGAAAAAAAAAATCTCTTAACCCCACAAAAAGAAAAAAAGAAAATTAGGTATCTCTATGAATGTATATACAACTGTATGGAGTAAAGAAATAAAAATTTGTTAAGATTAATCATTTTACACAAAAATGTGACAGAAGTAATATTTTTTAAAAAGTCAGGAATCAATAAGTTAATTCAAAACCTTTAAGGTAGTTTAAAAAACTCATGAAATAATAACTAACATAAGCAAAGAGGCCATTGAAAAATAATGTACAATCACAATAGGACTTTGTGTACCAAAAAGTAGTTTTCAGTACATACGTTTTACTTCAATAACTAGTTAAAAAAAAAAAACTCTCATGAAGCCAGGTGGTAATTATTTTTCTGCGGCAGTAGATGTTAGGACTTGCCTGGTTGCAAAACAATCCAGCTGTAGTCTACATTAAGTAGAATTAATGTCTTACTAAAGGAGGAAGAAAGACAAAGAATGTGTTGAAACTTTTAAACTGCATGAATTATGGAAAGAGTTAAAATTCTTTGAGAACTAGCTCTAGAAGCATTAATCGTTATAATAGTGGTTTGCTCTGTTTCTGGAGACTTATAGCTGTCTTTAGAACTGGAGGTGGGATTTCTGTTAAAGAATTTAGTGGTCACTTTCTTACTATATTTTAATACATGGAAGTGAATAAGACACAAATCTTAAGTACCTTGGAGATTTTGTTTGAAGAGTGTGAAGTCCAAAAGGTGTCAGACCACCTTTCTCACTAGAATTTACACAATTTGTAGCCCTTTCTAGCACTTCTTTTTGAAAACTTCTGTTTCTGATTGGCCACGAAAAAAGTTTACTTCTTTAAAATCAGATTTACTGAGATCAGGATTTGATTTTGGCTAACAAAGAATACCATTTATTAAGTTTCTGCTCCTATGTGGCAGTTCATTCTTCAATTATTACTGTGGCATAATTGAAAAAAACAACAACAAAAATCTTTAAAAACAATTCTGTTGTTAAGATGCCATTTGAGTTTAGGCACTTGAATCCTCTACTATGATAGCAAAAAATAGCAGTTTAATACAGAGAATTCCTAAGGATATAGCCATCCTCTAATTAATTTATATGGGTTTTCCTCTTTTTTTTTAGTTATAAAAGGTATACATAAACATCATTTAAAAATTGAAATTATATAAAGTTAAATGTTAGTGCCTCTTCAGCATCCATTCTTCAGAGGTAATCATTGATGACCCTATGTGTAGTATATTCCCAGGCCCTGTTTTTGTGTATTTTACAACTATTTATGTTACAGATTCCTACAAGTGGAATTGCAAGGATCAAAGTGTCTCATGTAGAATTTTTATTCTTTTATTTTAAATGAATGCCTGTTTAAATTTTGGGGGTAGAGGGAGGTTATAGCTCAGTGGTAGAGTGTTTGCCTCGCATGCACGAGGTCCTGGGTTCAGTCCCCAGTACTGCCATTTAAAAAAAATTTTTTTTTTAAGTAATTTCCTTACTGGATTTTCTTGTGTTTCAGGAGAATTCTCACCCTACTCTTCAGCAGCCTCCACTCCCAGTAAAAGACACAGTACATGGTATACTTGTTTTCTTGCTGTACACAATGACAAATTTATTTTGATTGCATGTATTTAAGCAGTTGCATGTGGTTAAAAGTTACAGTTTTGTATAATTGTTAATGAAATACGTCCAAATACCATGTGCTAGAGGAGTAAGATGTTCGCATGATCTCAAAATACTGCATTTTGCAAAATAGCTGGCCTGAAATATTTTTCAAAAACACCATTAACATGAAAGCCAAAAAAGAAAAGAGGCAGAGGAACTGTTTTGTATGAAAGGAGTGTGACATTAATGCACTACATAATCCCTACATGGATCTAGATTTAGGGGGTTAGGGGGAAGCTATAAAGGATATTACTGAGATGATGAGAGAAGTTTGAAGATGGATTACATAATATGCTCTTGTTCTTAGGCATTACATGCTGAAATACAAGAAACTGAAGAGTTGTGATGCCTACAACTTACTCTGCAGCATTCAGGGGTGGGCAGTTGTGTAAATGTAGCAAGGTCTGGGGAGAAAACAAATTTTGACAGTTGGTGAATTTTAGTGACAACTCTGTTGTATTATTCCTTGAAATTTTCTATAGATATTAAACTTTTCAGAAACTTCAAATCAAATTTGCCTGTCAGGTTATGAATCAGTTTCATAGACAACCTAAGGCAGGTAACAGAGACTTTTATAATGGAGACAGAGAAACATTTTTCAAAACTTTGGTGTGCATTGTTGGTGTCCTTAATGTTAATGTTTATATTGTTGATGGATAAACATAAGGGCTTCTCCCAGTTTGTGGAACCTGATTTATTTGGTTTTTAAGTGACTTGCTCTTAGAAGAATTTTTTAACCTTTGGTAAATTTTTGAGTAGCCTCCTCTAGGCCATCTTGCTTACGCTTAAGATGGCTGTCCTGCTAGCTTTGTCAAGTATTTCTTGACTCTTCAGCTATTTTTCCTAACTTTGAGTTTAGATGGTTATAACTCTCTTGCTCTGGAGTTAGGAAGAGGATTTAAAATACAGCAGTTCCCCCGTTATCCCCAGGGTTTATGTTTTAAGACCCCTAGTGGATGCCTGAAACTGCAGATAGTACCAAACCCAATACACACTATGTTTTTTCCTATACATACATACCTATGATAAAGTTTAATTTATAAATTAGGCACAGTAAGAACTAACAATACCTAATTAACAAAATAGAACAGTTATAACATACTATAATAAAAGTTATGTGAATGTGGTCTCTTGCTTTCAAAATATCTGGTACAAATTTAAGGCCTTTTCCATCTTAACTAAGCACTTCTCATGCACTGTTGCCATAATTTATGCAGTTTTGAAGTGTGACAGCAAAACTAGCACGTATTTTTCCTTCACAATTTCACAGATAAATGATTCATTCCTACCATAGGTCTTAGCAACCTCAGCATACGGTTTTTTCCTTAGGAAACTTTTCACTTAATGGAAGCACTTTACAACTTCTCTTCAGCATATCTGAATTGCCAGCATCACTACTTTTGTGCTTTGGGGCACAAGAAGTGTTTTAAGTAAAAGAAAGTTTACTTAAACACAGCACTGCCGTCACAGCCGATCTGATAATCCTACTAAGTGACGAACAGGTGGTATACACTGGACGGAGGGATGATTCATGCTTTGGGTGGTACCGAGCAGGACGGTATAAGATTTCATCACGCTACTCAGAAAGGCACACGATTAAAAATTTAGAAATTGTTTATTCTTGGAATTTTTCCATTTAATATTTTTAGACTGTGGTTGACTGCAGGTAACTGAAACTGTGGCAAGCGAAACCACAGATAAGGAGGGACTACTGTAACCCAGCAAATTAGTAAAATACACAAAAGAAGAAGAATGAAACCTCTGGAATTGAAAAGAACAGTTTTCCTAGTTGAGGCTGAATACAAATCCTGTTAGTAAATATGAATATAGCAATCAGTCTGTAGAATAGTTTCCTCAAGCAAATTCTGTTTTGGGTATCTTTCTTCTCCCAGATATGGCATTTATTAATGATAATATTTGACTTTTTAAAAATGCTTTTAGAAGTGACCAAAGTTCGAAGAAATCTCTTCAACCAGGAAATGATTTCTCCTTCAAAGAGAATAAAGCGGGGGTTACCTAGAAGCCATTCTGTGTCAGCTGTAGAAGGTCTGGAGTATAAACTTGACAACTTCAAGAGCACCAAAGGTACTAAATTTTAGGGTAACCAAGAGAAGGGGGTTCTTGAACCCAAACCAGTCCTCATTTATACACAAGATTTTGTGTAGACATGTTTTTAATTCTCAGGCATATGCCTAGAAATGAAATTACTGGATCATATGGTAACTATATGTTTAACTTTTTGAGGAACTACCAAATTGTAGTCCAAAGTGGCTAAACAATTTTACATTCCCACTCCAGTGTATGAGGGTTCTAATTTCTCCACATCTTGCCATCACCTTTCAATTGTCCTTTTTTTGATTCTACTAATTCTAGTGGGTGTGAGGTGGTATTCCTTGAAGACTAATGTGGAGCATCTTTTCTTGTGCTCACTGGCCATTTGTATATCTTCTTTGGAGAAATCTTTGCCCATTTTAAAATTGGGTTGTTTGTCTTTTTACTGTTGAGTTGTAAGAGTTTATATTTTCTAGATACTAGTCTCTTACTAGATATATGATTTGCAAATATTTTTTCCCAATATGTGGGTTGTCCTTTCACTTTCTTGATAGTGTCCTTTTGATACACAGACTGTTTTTAATTGTTAGTGTCATAGCTAAAAATCCATTACTTGATCCAATAGTTTAAACTCTTATATTTAGGTCTTTGATTCATTTTGAGTTAGTTTTTGTATATTATATAGTGTCATTCTTGTATGTAGCTATCTGGCTGTGCCGGCCCCACGTGTAGAAAAGACTATTCTTTGCTCATTGAATTGTCTTAGCATCCTGGTCAAGTTGTTACAGTGTTAATTTATTTTTATTTTTATTTATTTATTTATTTTAATGTAATAACACCATGTTCTTTTTTTTTTTTTTTTCATTGTCACATTTTTTTTTCGCTATGAGCTACAACCAGATCTTGTATATTTTTCCCTGTGCTATACAGCATAATCTTGTTTATCTATTCTGCATTTTAAAATCCCAGTCTGTCCCTTCCCACCCCCTAGTGTTAATTCTTTTTTAAATGTCAGGTAGAATTCAGCAGTGAAGCCTTCTGGGCCTGGGTATTTCGTTGTCAGAAGCTTTTTGATAACCAATTTCATCTTTTTACTTGTTACAGGTTTATCCAAATTTTCTATTTCTTCTTGAGTCTGTTTGCAGTAGTTTGTGTCTTTCTAGGAATTTATCCATTTCATCTACGTTTTCTAATTTGCTGTTTTACAGTTGTTCTTAGTATTCCCTTACAATTCTTTTTATTTCTGTAAGGTTGGTATTTATATTCCCTTTTTTGTAGTAGTTTGAGTGTTCCATCTTTTTTCTTGGTCATTCTAGCTAAAGGTTTGTCAATGTAAAGGTCTTTTCAAAGAAGCAGCTTTTAGTTTCATTGATTTTTTTCTATTGTTTTTATTATTTCCTTCCCTCTGCTTGCTTTGGTGTTAGCTTGATCTTTTTCAGTTTTTTAATGAGGTTTTGTTATTATTAATTTTTTTTAATGCAGACTTCTTTTTTTAATACAGGCGTTTATAGGTACAAATTCCCCTCTAAGCACTGCTTTAGTTGCATCCTGTAAGTTTTGGTATGTTGTGTTTTCAATTTCATCATCTCCAAATATTTTCTAGTTTCCCTTGTGATTTCTTTTTTGATCCATTGGTTGTTTAGGAGTGTGTTAATTTTCACATATTTGTGAGTTTCCCAAATTTCCTTCTGTTACTAATTTCTATTTCATTCCATTATAGTTGGAGAACATACTGTGTATGATTTCAGCCTTTTTAAATTTTTCAAGACTTGTTAACACTTGGCCTGTTTTGGAGAATATTCTATGTGTGCTTGAGAAGAATGTGTATTCTGCTCCTGTTGGGTAGAATGTCCTATAGATGTCTGTTAAGTCTGGTTGGTTTATGGTGTTATTCAAGTTTTCTGTTTCCTTGTTGATCTTCTGTATAACTGTTCCATCCATTATTGAAAGTTGAGTATTAAAGTTTCCAACTATTATTGTTGACTTACCTATTTTTTTCCTTCAATTATGTCAGTTTTTTGCTTCATATATTTTGGGTCCCTATTGTTAGGTGTGTATATATTTATAATTGTATCTACTTGATGGATTGAACTTCTTTTTAATCAATATATACTGTACTTTGTCTTTTGTAACCTTTTTTGATTTAAAGTCTATTTTGTTTTATAATAGCATAGCCATGCCAGCCCTCTTTTGCACAAAATATCTTTTTCTGTCCTTTCACTTTCAACCTCATTGTGTCTTTGTAGTGAAAATGAGCCTGTAAACAACATATAGTTGGTCTATATTTACAAAAAAAAACCCTTCTGCCAATTTCTGGTTTTTAATTGGAACACTTAATCCATATACATTTAATTAATTACTGATGAGAAAGGACTTTTGCCATTTTCTATTTATTTTTTAGATACCTTACACCTCTTCTGTTCTTCCACTTCTCCATTACTGCCTTTTTTGCATTTAGCTGATTTTTTTTGTAGTGTACCATTTTGATTCCCATCATCTTTCTTTTTCTGTATATTTTCTAATTATTTTCTTAATGATTACCTCAGAGAGTAAAATTAATATCTTAAACTTAAAACTTATTGAATAATACCAGCTTAGTTTCAGTAGTATGCACCCTGTTTCTATATATTTCCATCATATTTAGCAAGTTTTCAACCATTATTTCTTCAATTTTTTTTCTGCCCTTTTTTCTCTTCTAGGACTCGAATATTTGTATGTTCTTGATGGTGTCCCACAGGTCCCTCAGGTTTTGTTCATTTTTCTTCATCCTTTTTTCTTTCTGCTCAGACTAGATAACATTGATTGCCTTATGTTCAAGTTTACTGATTCTTCTGCCTGCTTGGATATGAAGTTGAACCCCTCTAGCAAATTTTTCATTTCAGTTATTGTACTTTTTATCTCTAAAACTCTGGTTCTTTTTTACAATTTCTATCACCTGTTTGATATTCTCATTTGTTCATACATTTTTTTCCCCCGAATTTAGTTTTTTGTTCATGGTTTCCTTGAGCTCACTGAGCATATTCAGAATATTGTTAACTCTGGAAATCAGGTTCTCCCACTTCTGAGGGGATTGCTGATCTTTGCTTACTGAGGGCTGTCCATTTGTGCCTTTTCTGAACTATTTTTACAAAGTGTGTATACCTTGTTGTGTGGTAACTGAAGTTTCTGTTCTGTTAATCTCTGTGGTTAGCCAGTGACCTGATAAAGATTCCCTTAAATGTCTGGCTCCAAAAAGGAAAAAACAAAAAGGTGTTCCAGTGCCTTAAATCTTCTGATAGGTGGCAGTTGGGGGAAGCTGCTGCAATGGGAGAGAGCAGAAACCAAGGCAAGTGTCTGCACCGGCCCCACTGGGCTCCACTCTCCAGGGCACGCTGACTGAAGCACATAACCCCAAATTTCGAAGACAGGATTCCCACTGTCTGCCCTGCCACCAGCCAGCTGCTCCTAGAATGTGGACCCCTGTCCTCACAGCTGCAGTGGGGCTGAGGAAAGGAGGACAGTAGCTGGTTTGTGCACGTCATTCCCTAAACTGAGGATCAGACTCTCCCTTCATCAAGCACCTCCCTGATTGTCACAGTGTCCAGTTAGGTTCCAGAGTTCCAAAACAGTTTATTCTGATCATTTATTTCCTAGTTTACTAGTTTTAGTGGCGAGATCAAACCCTAGAGCTTCCTATTTCACCATTTTGTGTGATACCACTTTCCCTGGGGATTACAATTAGTATCGTAATTTGTCTAGTTCAGATTAATACCAATTTAATTTCAGGAGTACAAAAACTTTGCTCCTGTGTAGTTAGATTTTCCTTCCCCTTTCTTTCTGCTATATTGTCATACAGATTACATCTTTATACATTGTATGCCCATCAGCACAGATTTATAATCATTGCTTTCATTGCTTTATCTTTAACTCAAAGGAGAAAGAATTACAAACAAAAATAGTGTTATTCTGTTGTTTGCATTTATATATAGTTACCTTTACCAGTGCTCTTTAATTCTTCACGTGGATTCACCTCTCCAGTGCCCTTTCCTTTCATCCTGAAGGACTCCCTGCAGTCTTGTACTTGTTGGGCTGGTCTGCTAACGTCTCATTCCCAGTGTTGGTTTTTGTTGTTGTTGTTGGGGGCGGGGTGTGTGTGGTGATTTCTCCTTCATGTTTGAATAATTTTACAAGATATAGAATTCTTGGTTGAGTCTTTTTTCTTTCAGCACTTTGATTACATCATCACAGTATCTTTTTGTTATTCTATATTTCTGATGAGAGATCAGCTGTTAATCTTATTGAGGATTCCTTGTACATGATGGATCGCTGCTTTCTTGATTCTTTCAAGATTCTCTTTTCCCTTCTGACTTCTAACAGTTTGATTATGATTTGTCTAGTGTTGGTCTCTTTGACTTTATCCTGCTTGGGTTTATTGAGCTTCTTGGATATGTAATGTCTTTCATCAAACATGGGAAGTTTTCAGCCAGCATTTCTTCAAATATTTTTTCTGCCACTTTCTCTCATCTCCTTCTGGGACTTCTACTATGTCTATGTCGTTACGCTTGATTGTGTCCCATAGGTGTCTGAGACTCTGTTCATTTTTCTTCATTCTTTTTTCTTTCTGTCCCTCAGATTGAATAATCTCAATTACTTCACATTTGTTGATTATTTCTTCTACCACCTTGGATCAACTTCTGGGCCCTCTAATGAATATTTCATTTTAGATAATGTACCTTTTAGCTTTAGAATTTCTTTTTTTTTTTTAAATGATTTCTGTCTCTTTATTGATATTCTCTATTTGGCCAGTTATCAGGCTCATATTTCCTTTAGTTCTTTAGAGGTTTTTTGTTAAGTTCTTTGAACATATTTCCGATAGCTAATTTAAAGTCTTGGGCTAATAAATCCAATGTCTGGACTTCCTCAGGGATGCTTTTAATTGAATGATTTTTTTCCCCTGTGTATAAGCCATGCTTTCTAATTCCTCGTCTCATATCTTTTGCTGACAACTGGCCATTTTAAATAATATAATGAGTCAACTCTGACAATCAGACCTCTCCTGCTTCCTAGCAGGGTTTGTTATTAACTGTTACTGCCTTTGTTTATTTTCCTGAACTAAATTTTTTTTCTTAAGTTAAAATTATTTATTTCGTGGGGGGAGGTAATTAGGTTTATTTATTTATTTGTTTGTTTTTAATGAAGGTACTGAAGAATGAACCTTGTGCATTCTTTTTTTTTTTTCTTTTTAACTTTTTTTTTATTGAGTTATAGTCATTCTACAGTGTTGTGTCAAACAGGACCTCATGCATTCTAAGCAAGTATTCTGTCATGTGCAGCCGCCGAGGTCTCTGCTTGCGTAGCTTAGTGGTCAGTTAAGGGTTGGACAGAGATTTTCTTATATGCCTTTGCTGAGGGGCCCTGTGTGTGCATTGGCCCATGTCTTCAGTACTCAGCTACACATTTTACAGCTCTACTTTCTGTTTTCCAGAGCCTCAAGGTCAGCTAAAGGTGACAGCTGAGGGCCTTCTTGGGTCCATCCTGGCATGCACATGGCCCTACAGCACATTGACTTTTCTGACACACTCCTGGGAACCTAAGTTAGCAGAGTCCCCTATGGACATCTCATTCCCCAGTTTTCCCATCTAAACTTTTGGTCAGCTTATTGTTTGCCCCAAGTGTTATCACCACCTCAAGCAGCTGTGATGTTGACAATTGCTGCTGATTGTTTTCAGTAAATGCTCCCTGGGAAAAGGTTGTTTGCGCTTGGTGAGTTCTGAGTCAGAGTCAGGTCAAATACAGAGAGGCCTTTTGAGTGGCATTTTCCTGGGAAACGCCACATAGGAAATAATGACAGTTATCTGGGAATGAGGCTTTGGAGGAGCTTGGACCCCATTCTGCCCCATCCAGAGGCTCCTGGACTGTTGGTTTTTGCTGTAATTGTGGGCTCTTAAGGCTACCATGGGGCTGGGAACAGGAGGTTGGGACTGGAGCAAGTTAAAGTTCCACAGAGCTTGCTATTCTTAATGAGATTCAGCTGTTTTGTTGAGTGACTACTCCCTGGATTGTTGCAAACTGGTTAAATTTCCAAAGTTCTGGAAAATTTGATTTTGACCATTTTTGCCAATGTTCTCATTCCTTTTATGGAGGAGAATTTTTTCAGAGGTCCTTACTCAACATTCTTGATGACATCACTCTTTTAGTCATTTTTATCTTCCTTAAAACCAGTCCTCCCATGAGAAGCTTGTCTATCTACCTTGTTGAGAAAATTTATGCCAGCTAGATTTATCTTTATATTAAATATCTTAACATTGCATGGCATATCACCATTTTCATCTACTTTATTTCATTTAATCATAAATAAAAGAACCATCAACTAGGTAGACAGATGTTGTAATAAGTCAGCATTTTTCATTTTTTCAGGGTTATTATTTTTAAATCTTAGAATATTTTACATTGACTTATTATTAAACTCTAATAGTGCTGATACACTGTTGTATCATGTTAAATTGAGTGCTATTATTACACCTTGGTCCAAAAGAATTAACTTAGCATGCAAGAGTACTGGTTCAATCCCCAGTATCCATTTAAAAAAAGAGAGAGAGAGATAATCAAAAAACCTTTAAGAGCCCCTCTAGCTAAGTTATAAACCATATTTAAGTTCTAACTGCTCCCTTTGCCTTGCTTCTCCTCCTTGAAAAGATTAAGTGAAATATATATTGTTTACATTTTAGGTTATCGCAAGCTGCTGACTAAGAGTGTGGCTGAGACTCCAGTACATAAGCAAATCTCCAGAAGATTGCTTCATAGACAAATTAAGGGCAGGTGAGCAAGCAACATCCTTGTCTAGCTTCTTCATACACCCACACAGCCTCCTTGATGATCTTGTGGGCCACCGTTTCCCTTCTCATGACCTTCATGACTCAAGTCTTAACTGTGTTGCTTATAACCAAAGACAGACATTCCGTAAACTCTTTGCAGGTTGGAGAACCATACAGGACATATGCTTTGTGTCTGTTTTCTTTCACTTGACATAATTGTTTTGAGATTTATCCATGTTGTTGCATATATCACTAGTTCATTCCATTTTATTGCTGAGCAGTATTCCATTGAATGGATATTCCACAATTTAAAAATCTGCTCGTGTGTTGACAGAGGGAAGGAGGGAGTCTCACTGCCAGGCAAGGCTGGAGGTCTAGGATCCCAACTTGGCCTGTTCAGGCAGGTGTGTGATATGGGACCAGTTTCCATAACATTTGGTTTGGAGTAGGGCAGTTCTTGCCTGAAAGTTGGTCTTGCTTGGGTGCCCCTTTCCTGCTTTGGCTGGAGAGAGCTAGCTTTCCTTACGGCAGTTTTTGCCTGCACTTCTTGGTGTTTTGGGGTTTTCAGCTTCTTCAGCACCCAATCCAGGATCTTTGAAGCAAAAAGGATACTCCGGGAGCTCACTGCCTTGTCTCACCTTAGTCCTGAGGTCCCAAGCCTCTTCTCTCCACCTTTGAGAGTCTTCTGTTTACTTTATATATAACGTCCAGGGTTCGTAGCTGTACATAAGATTAGGGAGAAGTGCGTCTACTCCTTCTTGTCAGGGCTCCATCTGGACATTATTTGTGTGCGGAGTTTACACACTTGTGCAAATTCATCTACAGGATAAATTGCAAGAAGTAAAATTTGTGGGTCAGAAGATACACATATTTTTAATTTTGTTGGTGTAAAACTGCTTTCCAAAAAAAAGTTCTAACCATTTCACTCTGGATGTAATGTATGAGAGTGCTTGCCAGCAGTGGTGTCATTAAGACCACCTGTGGTCTCTGTTACCTTGTGAGGTGAGAAGCTGTATCTCTTTGATACATGTTGATTACAAGTGATGTTGAATAATTCTTGTGCTTGTTGTTCCTCAAGATCAGCTGATCCTGGTCCTGATATTAATGTTGTTGAAGAGTCCCCAGAAAAAGGAGAAAATGGTATTACCTACTTTTGTTTTTGTGCTTTACCTACTTTCTGTGAAAGCTTTTCTGTTCTTGTGTTATTGCTCAGCATATCCTAAGATATTTTACAGACATTATGATAGCTCTGGGCCCACAGTGTACACTAGTAAATATTTATTGGTGAGTGGTTTTTTACACAGAATGTACTGGACAGTTTCTGGAGAAGAAATATTTTTAAACGGTAGAAATGGGATTCAGAATGAAAACTAAATTACTATGTTAATATAAAGTACTGTGGCTTATTTTTAAACTATACATGATGAAGGAGGGGTTTCCAAACACTAGCTTATTTTTTTAAATCAGGTAGTTTGTTTATTGTAGGAAAACCAGAAAACAGAGAGAAGACAAAATTTTAATTATCACTTGGTAATCCCATAACTCAGAAATACTTTGTTAACATTTAGCTTTAATAATATAGGTGTTGTTCCTATATAAATATATGTAACATAAATATGAGAGCTGTGATTTTTAAGTTTTTTAAATTTTTAACAGAAGTCACAGTATACTTTACAAACCTTTTTCCACTCTACATCATGCTTAAGGGCAGCAGATTATGAGACTTGTGCAGGTTACAGACTGGTGGATTGGTGTTTTTTGTGCTTTGTTGGTGTCACTTCTTATATCCCCCTTAGCTTTGTCACAACACTTCAGAGATCTCAAAGCTAATAGCTTGTCAAATTTCCATCTTGTACATGGTGTTACATGAGTGTTGCCTATTTCATATGTGGGGAAATGCCAAGCTTGCATCTCTTTCTGGTTTTGTAGAAGTAAGTTTGAGACGAAGTCCTCGAATCAAGCAGTTGTCATTCAGCAGGACAAATTCTGGTTCCTTCTACTCTGTGTCTCAACCAAAGTCTCGAAGTATACAAAGAGTTCACTCACTCCAGCAAGTCAAGTCAGGTAACACACTTACCTGCCTGTTTCAGAGGTCCACGTGAACTTTGTGGGAAGTGTTTTTGGGAAAAGTATGAAGTTTGACATTTTCTTTCTTGACACTGGAGGAGTAGAATAGGTATATGTACATATTGGAGGTTCAGGGTGATGATGACCAGATGAAGAATCCATTGCCACCATTATCAGAGTCATCCCTTTGAGGGGCTCCTATGGTTAGTTATGCAAAGTATCTTTGTAGGTAATTCATTCATTCAAGAGGAAATACCTATAATTTCTACCACATGTTCAGATACTACAGCAAGGTGTCCTCAGGCAGAAGATGTGTTTGTATGTGCTTCATTCTTTTATCCATTATTGGCTTAGATCGTCAGATGTGTCTTTTTATATTTGTCATTGCAAATTCAATTATTTCAGTTGCCTACATCTCCTAACATAGGGGCTGGGCTTAATGTGCAGTCTTAAAATTCAGGAGGGCAGCAGTCATTGCCTTTGCTTTCATAATTAGGTGGGATTTCCCCCAGTTGCTCTAAAAAATTGTCATCTTTTTTCTATGGACTGGCTGTTTTATGAGTTTTGGGAAGGCAGGAGTTGAAAGAATTAAATATTGTCACTGTTTTTGACTTGCAGACCAAAGAGAAAATTCCCTAGTCCAAAGTATTCGGTCTCCCAAGAGGCTTCTTTTCGGGGCAATGTCTGAGATGATCAGTCCCCCCGAGAAGGGTTCAGCTCAAACTAAAAGGCCTTCAAGAAACGCATTGGGTTCTGAAATACCTACAGTTTATCAGGTACAAAACTACTATGATGTTTAAAATAGTATAGTTTGGGGAACATGGAGACATGGACAAGGAAGCCCACTGAGTCCATCAGGGAAGAGAAGGTAACAGAGATCTGAAGTGGCTGGGGTGACTCAAGTGAGTGATTACTCGGTGTATGGGGACTTACGGCAGCGGTTTGGCTGAGGCCAAGGCGGTGGTGAGAAGAGAGAAAGGTTTCATCTGCTCTCTTGGCTTCATCTACCATTTATGTTAGGCAGTACATATATATGTTTCTGAAATGTGCAGTATCGTTTTTATCTGTTGGATTGCCCACTCAACCCAGTCGCCCGTGTTAGAAACCTGGACTTCTCCCTCTCCTCGGGCTTGGCGAATCAACCGGTCCTGCCCATTTTATTGACAAACTATCTTACACCCATTCCCTCTTCTCTATCCTTGCGGTACTTGCCCTTGTTCAGTTCTGCCTGGAACAACTGAACAGCCTTTTCCCTCTCAAATCCATCCTGCCCCCAGAGGTCAGAGTGACAACTTTATGACCCCAATAGATGCTCCTTTTACCCCATCACTTTGCTTGGAGCTCTACCACATTCTTCATCTGTTAAAACTGAATATTCAAAGTTTTCCGAAAATGAAACCTGTATTCAAAAATAATTTTTGTTTGGAAACCCAAAAAAACTGCTTCGAGAATGGGGGAAGACGTGGAGGGAACTGTGGGAAAGGTTTGAAAACCACAGTTGTATAGGACAATGTTGTCTCCTCCCTGGGTAGGCAAGGGCCTCTGTGGGCTGGTCCCTGCTGGCCTGGCCAGCCTCAGCCCTCACCCCTCTCCACTTCACACTCCACCTTCCCAGCAGCCTCGGGATGCACACAACTGTCTTTGGCTTTTGTGCGTTTGCTTATACTGTTTTCTATGCCCAAAGCTCCCTCTCCCCCACTTTCCCATCTTTTCTCTTCAGGTGCTGACACTCATTCTTTAGGACATGACTTGCTATTCCTGTTCCCTGTTCCCCTCACTAGGTTAGACAGCCAGCCCTCCCTGTGCTCCCATGTTGCCTCGTGCACGCCCCTGTTGTTGCACTGGCCACACGGTATTATCATCTGTCTATACCCCACATGAAATGCCAACTAGACCAGGATTCCCCTGAGCTGATCAGATAAGACTGTATAAACGATAGGTGTCTGACCACTTTCCTGTTGGAATATTTAACTGCATTTTTGCAAGAAGGAAATTGGGGGGGGGGGTGTCCTTTCTGAGATGTTGTCTTTGTTGCTGTGCCTTAAATATCCGTATATTCCATGTTCCACCTCATCCCCCAGCCCACTCCCACACACACACTGCCTGCCACATAGTAGGTACTTACAAGCACATGTTGAATGTGGGTGAACAGCAGATGATGTGGCACCTAGAGGCTACTGTAGACGAAGATCAGAAATAGTTGTGGTGTGATATATTTAGAGACAAAGCATGTTTTAGCTGTAGTATGTGAAGTGTTAAAATTACTTGTCTAGGTGGGGAGGAAAAAAAATATTTGTCTTAGGAGAAGAAACTAACTGGATACAGTGCTTGGTGCTAGAAAAAGTGGACAAGTAAAATCTGGGTCATGTTTTGAAAGTGGAAACGTGTCACCATGTGAAATCCAATTTAACGTCATTCCTTTGGCTGACTATAAATCTCCCATTTGCCTTTTTAATCATCTTAGAGATTAATAAAACACTCTTTAGAGATACAGATTATGATGTTCAAGCACTGAAATAAGCATCTTTCTTTACAGACTCCTGAGAAGAGTTCCTGGAAATCTCCGAGCTCTTCCAAAGCTACACCAAGAAGATTCCCTCATACACCGCCAACTCCATTGTGCACCCCTGAGAGGATGCGAAAATCCCCTGCAGAAATGACCCCTGCCAAAAAGGTCATTTTTAAGGAGTCCATAAAAGACTCCTCACACAGCTGGGATTCACCATCTCAACCAAAAGTCACTCCCCAGAGAGGACGCTCCCTGGCAGAAGGGGGCACCTCTCCTCTTGAAATGATACCGAGAACTCCCCAAAGGCCAGGCAGTCAGCCACCTAGGCTTTTGCAGAACTCTCCTTGGCCGCGTTTGATGAATTCTAATCCAGAAAGCACCTCCTGCCCAGCAGCCCTGGTTTCATCAGCTTCCCAGACCAGGAGTGAGTGTCTGACTCCCGTCAGATACTCTCAAACACCTCTGAGGGGAGCAGCCTCGGGGGTGCCAAGAGAAGCTGCCTTCGTGGGCACACCTCCAAACCAGAAAGGCCAGCTCCTCTGTGGCCCCGGAGCTTCTCAGGCAGAGGAGCTGGCGCAGAAGTGGAAGGATGCAGCTATCAGAACCCCAGAGAGATCAGGGAACACAACTCTGACTTGTTCCCCACCGATTTCCACAGAGAATTCTATTACCTCTCCTTTATGTGGTATTTCCAGGAAGAGTCCATTTGGGAAATTTTCTATAGAGTCTCCTTCCCCTGGAGAACTGGATTGGAAAGAGGCCCGGCAGTCATCCAGCGTAGTCACATCTCCCTCCTGTCCTGCTCCCTCAACTCCCCTCAAAGCCTCACAAATAGCTAAATCCGACCCCCGACCCCCTCCACCCCCTTCTAAAATTGGCAAAAGGCACAGAAAGACCACTGATCCTGAAAGAAGCTTCCTGGAGGGCCAGCCTAACAGCTCTGCTGCCTGGAGGGTTGCCGTAACCAACAACCCAGTTGCCGTCACAGACACTACAAAGAACTGGAAGGAAGTGACCCTCTCTCCTGAAAGACATAGTTACCCTGCGACTGGCTTCGCAAGTGACTGGTGTACATCCCCTCCTCTGCTTATTGCAGGAGACTCGGAGTATCTTACTCTCTTGGATGAAGCTGAGCGCCATGGCGGTGATAACTTCAGTAGTAACACTTCACCAGTGGAAGAAGGTGAGGGGTCAGGGACATTGGCTGCAGATGAGAAGCCTTCTCTGTGCAATCTGGGGATTCCTCCCTCTTCTTCCTCTGAGCCCTGCTCTCCCTGGACACCCTCCTATGACCTGCGCTGCACCGCAGACAGGAGGCAGCGCCAGGCTGCTGCACAACTGGAGAATCTGCAGGCGTCAACCTGGCTCTCTGAAGCCTCTGCTAGCCCACAGACCTACGAGGTTGAGCTGGAGATGCAAGCTTCGGGCCTTCCCAAGCTTCGAATTAAAAAGATAGACCCCAGCCCTCTGTCAGAAGCTGAGCCCCTGCAAAGGGAGGAGAGCTTTCTGGGAGAGGAGAGTTCCCTCCCTGGTCTCGGCATGCCCAGGGCCAGCAAGTCCTCAGGCAAACCCGAAGCCACCTACCTGTCACCTCCCTGCCTTTGCCCCTCGCACAGCACCCCTGGCAAGAGCGGGGGACAGACCTACATCTGCCAGTCCTGTACCCCAACCCGCTGCCCCTCTAGTACCCCCTCTCCGTTTCAGACAGATGTTGGGGTTCCTTGGACACCATCCCCCAAGCACAGCGGGAAGACAACTCCGGACACAATTAAAGACTGGCCCCGGAGGAAGAGGGCGGTGGACCGCAGCCTCGGTTCCTCTGCCGGGAGGAGCGAGGTCAGCACAGAGCTTCCTGGGGCTGTGTCACTGCTGGAGCTGGAGGGAAAGGAACGAGGCCTTGAACTCAGCATCACCAAGACTGCCATCCTGGGGGATTTTGAGCTCGAGGGAGTGTGTCAGCTGCCAGACCAGTCGCCTCCAAGGGACAGTGTGCCTAAGGCCGAGGAAGCCTTCTTCTGGGGACAGTCTGGTTTGGGATCCAGGAAGAGACTGCTTTCTGCCAAGGAAGAAGCTGATTGTCAAGCCAAAAGAGTCTGTGACAAGCAGAGAGTAGACTCTGAAGTCAGTAGGAGTGAAGAGAGGTCCCCAGGCACGGGTGTGCGACAGCTCCCCTCTGTGGCAGATGACGAGGTGTTTGTTTCAGGTGAGTTAGCTGCCTCATGGCTCTGTCCGTGGTACTGGGGAGGAGGTGGTGAGGAGATGCCTCTCAGGAAGGCTCGGGCTTCCGTCCTGCGGCTGCGGGGCTGTGCTGACTGTGCCGTCCCTTTAGGTGCCACCCCGCCTCCCGGCTGTGCCATGCGGAGCTGCCTCTCTGCCAGCGGCCTGCAGGCGCTGACCCACTCTCCGCTGCTTTTTCAGGGGAAAACGCCCTCTCAGTATAAAGACGCCAGAGGTAATTTGTTGAAGGTCCTGGAGGCTTTACCAGGATCAAACTTGAATCCTTTGGGTGACTCTCAAGTTAGCGCAGGGTTTTTATTTTTAAGAAGTTGAATCTTGGAGTCGTAGGGACTGCCCGAGTGTGGGACGGATGATTTTTATCCCTGCAGTGACATGTGCCCTTCCCAGAGAAACTCCATTATTAGGGCTTCTGTGCATCTAAACAGAAACCTCCAAATCCTACCGAATTACTTCAGCTTCTTGAAGACAGTGACAGAAGCAGGCACACAACCACTTAGTGCTCGTCTGCGGCCCCTGGGAGCTGAGGGGGGAGAGCAACACCAGTGATAGGTGTGGAGCCAGCTGCTGCCCCTCGGGGCTTATACTCCCAAGTTTCTGTGCGTTCAGGCTGAAAGGCCTGGCTGCTGTAATCAGTCTTCAGACTAGGATTCCCCTGGACCCCACCTGGAACAGAACAGTACTGAGCCTGTTAACTACACCGGTTAGAGAGGTTTCCTGCTGCTGCTAGAAGGGAAGCGGGGGGAGTGCAGGAAGCAGGGGGTCTTCGGTGGTTCTCTTCCCTCAAGACCATGATATAAATCATGCAAAATAGCATAAACCTCACACATCTGAGACAAAAAAGAACGTGCCAACTATCAAACCGAAGTGCCACGGGTACTCTGCGTCTGCAGTTACGTGTTGCTGTCGGTGTCAGGGTGGAGAGCCTTATAGAAAGTAGAGGTAATGTTTCTGTGGGATGAGAGCCTACAAGCAATGCTGGTTTTCTTAAGTCCATCTTCACATGTAACCCTATGCAGTTCAAGCCCATTTTCTTCCTACATGCTGAGTCTTTCTGCCTTTTTCTAGATGAGGATGTGGATGTATTTCCTCCCACCACAGAAGACTCTCCTTTCAGCCGAGCATTCTCCAGGAGACGCCCCATCAGCAGAACTTATACACGGAAGAAGCTGATTAGCTAGTTAGGATGGAACTGGTTGGGGGACCTGTAACTACAAACACTACTGAGCTTGCCCAGAGCCACAAACAGTGCACTCCCCGACAGGAGAGGTTCTCTGAGAGCAGTCTTCTCTGGATGTATAAGGAATTCCAGACGCATACCATAAGGGAATTCTTAGCAACGTACCCAGAAACTGGGTTCATCTGAGCCATGGCACCACTGGTCTGCTCATCATATGTAACTCTCAGCTTCCTGCACAGAAACAGGAATAACCAGGGCTTAATGGAACTGAGGAAATTTAAAGGATGAAGGTAAGGTCAGCCAGATCCCCAAGGGCACAAAGAAACTGGGGGCCTGGTCCCAAGCCTCCTTGACTGTGGTCAGCTTTCAGATTCCTACTAGAATGCCTTCAAGTTTTCAAATCCCCCTTGTGGGATCCATCCACCCCCAAGCCCAGCCCTAATCCACGATGCCTGCCCTGTGTCAGGGAAGTGGTACAGCTGGTGGTAGAACCCAGAGGCAGCCTGGGAGTCAGGAACCAAATAAGGAACTGAGACCAAGATCCCCTTCTAGCCCCACCCCAACCATGACTGTGGTAAGTCAGACCACACTGCTTCATTTGTGAGATGGGAGGACTGTTACACAGGTCCCTCGCAGAGCTGCTGTAAGCCTGGAACCCCAAGACAGAGGCAGTGCTTGGAGATGGAAGCAGCTTACACAAAGTAAAAGACTGTGTCATGGGGGCAGAATAAATGTTTTGCATTCTCTGTCTAACAATAAAATCATTTCTAGCTACTTAGCATTCAGGGTATTTCTGCATACTGTTCCAGCCTGAGCTTAACTACAACACCGGTCCAGCTCCAGTGGTTTCCGGAGCAGTCACATCTCAGCGTCTGCCCTGGAAGCCAGCCACTCCATGGCACTGTTCCCACCATTCACAGGGAGACTCACTTGAGTCTTGGACCCACCCAGAGCACCAGCTTGCTGTCGAGTTTGGCCAGGTGCCTGGCCAACCATGAAGGCTGATTCAGAGCTGTCTCACCGTCTCTGAAAAGCTTTCAAGCTTGTTGTGTCCCCAAATCTGAGTCCTATTCTGCTCTTGTAAATCAGACCCTAGAAACTCCCATTTCTCCCTCCAGAGATTATTGTCATTTATTACAAAATGGTTTTAGAAAATCCTAAAACTGCTAAGCTTCCCAGCTCCCCCCATATACATAAGACCATTTAAACCACAACCCTGTTGCCACTGACTGTTCTGTGACAGGCCTTGGCTGAACCGCAGAACTAATGCATACACATAGGCTTAAGACTGGAACAGTCCTGAAACTCAAGCCAAAAGGTGGCAATCGGGTACCGCAGCTTAATGGAAGTGAGTGGTAGGAACCTGCATCTTTTTTAAGAAGTGACTTGAGTCCAGTTCTGGGCTGTGGCCCAAATTTGTTAACTCCAATTAGATCAGGACCTGATTTAGAGTTTGAGGTAAGGACACCTTCACAGAAGCAAGTGCAGGTGGCACAGCTGTCAGCAGGCTCCAAGCTCCCTCCGAGGCCAGCTCTGCCCCAAGAGCCTAGAGGGGGTTTTTCCTGACGTCAATCATCCCTGGGCTGGTCCTTCGCAGGTCCCGCCGGGGCTTGGGCAAGGATCCGAGGTTCCAGGGGAGACCCACCTCACCTACAGGTAGCACTCGCCCCACCAGGGGCTCAGTGGCCTCCCGCTGCCGCAGCTCCTCTGCAGAGCCCTGCTCCTCGCTGCACAGGCTCGAGCGTTTCCATGTCAACGGCAACGGGGCGTGGACCAAGTCCCGCGTCTCCTCCCGGGTGCGGGGGGCGCCCTCCATGAAGGGGGGATGCCAAAGTGGCTCAGGTGCTGGGTGGGGCTCGTCTTCACTTACAGGGGCTGGTCTGTTCTCCAGGCACAGGGTCCTCTTCTCCCCACCTGTCACTGGGAACAACGACACCCTTGTCAGAAATGGAAGTAGCAGCACCTTCCTGAAGTCCTAGCCTCCCAAAGCCCCAGCATGATAATTAACCTATGAAATGACCCAAGAGCTGAAATTAGAGTGGTTTCTAAGCTTTGCTCAAAACAAAGAGAACCTGATGTCAAAGGAAGGCAGAACAAAGCATGAGCCAGCCTGGTGATGGCACACAATTACCCCTGCTCTGGCCTGCAGCATTCATGCCACTCAGCTTCTGTTTCAGTTCCTGGTTTATCCACATGTGGCGACCCAGCTCCTTCTCCAGAACTTGAATCCTGGCCTCATATTGCCTCTTGCTGTCTGCTAACCCTTCACCAAGGTGGTCTAGAGGAGAAAGGCAGAAAGAGGGTGGTGAGGGGCTGTGGGCAGGCGGGGCCCATGAGCGAGTCCGGCCGGCAGGGCCTCACCTCGACTCTGCTGGAGGAGGAGCTGGATGTTCTGCTCATGCTCCTTCTGCTGCAGGGTCAGCTGGCGGTCCATCTCCAGGCGCTGCCGCTCCAGGGCCACCTCCAGCCAGTAGACCAGCCTCTGCTGCTCCTCCAGCTGCATCTCCAGCTCCGAGAAGGCAATCTGCTGCTGGTGCTGCTCCTCTCGGAGTGTCACCACCTGTCTCAAGACTCAGCCAGCTCAGCTCCCAGTGTTGGCTCCCTTCACCCAGGGAATCCTCAACCAGGGACAGCGGGTATTTGGCCAACTTGCCACCACCACTGTCCCACTGCAGATGTCACTGAGAAATCACCAGGCTCTCCTGCTGAGCCAGGATTTGGCCTCAGACGCCTTCTCAACAGTGTTCTAGGCAGCGATTTCCAAATGATTAGAGTTGGCTCTCAAGACGAATCTTTTTTGCCATCCCTGCCTCAAAACCCTTAATCACACACTAAGAAGCTTCAAGGCAGAGCCTCAAACTGGGATTTCAAGGCCAAGATTTCTCAACCTCAGCACTAGTGACGATTTGAGCCTAATATTTCTTGGTTGTCAGCGCCGTCCTGTGTGTCGGGTGTTTAGTGCATTGCTGGCCTCTACCCTAACTATTGCGACAACCAAAAGTATCCCCAGACATGGCCAAATGTCCGGGGCGGGGGCAAAATCATACCCCTTTGACAACCACTGTTTTGGGCAAGAGCCACCCTGAAGGTGGCAATCAGACCGGAAAGGGAGGTTGGAGGAAACCAGGTCTTAGTTTCAGTAAGTAAAATAGGCTTGAAAGAGGAGAGTCTGAAGGAGCCCCGAAGACTAGAGTTGGTCCTGATTCTGTCCTCCCACCCGGGAAGAAATCAGTCATTCTCTGGAGCTGCTTCCCTCACACGAGTTCCAGAAGGAGGCAGAGGTTTGTGGACTGGTGACCCACCTTGTCGAAGTACTTGCAGAGAAGGGCTCTGGTCTCCGAGGACGAGAGATAGCTGAGCTTGGCCATGAGGTTCATTTCGCACTGGGACAGCAAGGAGGCCGAGGCCCGCAGCACCCGCTGGCGGCACGTGATGGCCTCGTTCTTGTACTCGATGGCAGCATCCAGGGCCTCGATGGCCTCGTCCAGCTGGAACAGTGTCCTCTCCTCCTGAAGGGACACAGGGACGTGTGGAGGGGGAGTACTGGCCTCCTGCACATGGGATGCCTGCTCCCTGAAAGACAAGAGCCCTAGGCAGACTCATGATGGTCTCATGTAGCCACAACCAAGCCCTGTGTATCTCCTTGTCCTGAGCATGCAGTCAGCACGTCAAGCTAGGCGCCACTGCCCCCGATGGCAGAACAGGGATGGTGCCATCACAGCCTGGACCCCGGGGTTGGGGGAGGCCGGGGCTTTCCTAAGAGGCTGCTCTGAAGTGCGAGGCCTCTGGAGTGACCTGCACTCAGGAAGCTCAGGACACTCTGCACTGAAGAGATGGGATCACAGAGATGGTGGGATCAGAGGCACACAGGGTCTGCTGGGGTAAGTTTCTCTTAACACAGGCCTTCTCTGCCATCAGGAAGGAAAACATAGATGGCCACGAGGTGTGCTGATGTAGCCCCAACTCTCATCCCATGCAGGGAGTTGAGAGGTGTGAGCACACAGTCAACATGATGCAGGACAAAGGAAGAGTCTGGAGTCCAGCTGGGCGGGACTGAGAGGGCAGTGAGGCCCAAATGTGTGCCAGACAGGTGGACAGGAGGGCAGTCCCCATGCTCTTTGTGAGCTAGCACACAGGAGGAACGTACATCCCAAAGCAGCAAGGCAGACACTCAGCACAGTGGGGGCCGGGGGACCAAGGGAAGCGAGTGGATGGGGACGCACCTCGGGCGACAGCAGGCTGCCCTGCCTCAGTTTGCCATCGATCTCCAGCCGCTGCTTCAGCAGCGAGTCCTTCTCCTGGCGTAGAGCGTCGATCTCCCCGCGGATCTGCTGCTGGCTCTGAGCGCTGCCCTGCCGCAGCTGCCCGCTCTTCTCGGAGAGCTCCTTCTCCAGATGCTCCAGCCGGCTGGACACTCGTACAATGTCCTCATTGAGGGCCTGGGGGGGCCACCACCAGCAATTAGGGAAGGAGTAGGCCCCATCCTTAAGGGGGCCCAGTCTGGCCATTGGATGCTAAGGATGAGGTGGGTCCTTCCCTGGAGAATCCTGCAGGCCAGTGGAAAGGGGAGTCCTGACAAGGAGGGGATGACAGAGGCAAAGGCAGAGTGGGGTGGTGGAGGCCTGTCACAGAGATGACACAACATGAGTTTGTGATGGGAATTATGGGGAATTAGTGGCCAAACCCCAAAGGTCCTTCCAGGAACCTGATGTGGGAGGAAGCGAGGGCTCTAGCGGCTGAGGGAAATGCCCGATAATCCAGCAGCACCTGAACCCCCTCGGACTCCATGATGGCAGGAGAGGGTCTGAAACCCTGTGGGAATCCAGCCCAGCGGAGCACCTGCTCCTGGGACAGGCTCTGGGCTTTGTGTGTGACACACCCTCTCTCTCTCATCCTCATAGCAACACTGATTCCATTTGACAGAGAAGGACACTGGCTCAGAAGCTTCCTACTTAAGAGGGAGCAATGAAGTAGAGCTGGGGCAGGGGGGTCCAGGTTCGTCTGCCTCCAACGCCAGTGAAGGCCCTTTCTCTGGCCGTACCACCTGTCTATGCCTGCAGCTCCTTGTTCCACCTGCACAGTCCCAGAGCAGGAGGGTGATGAGGTGAAATGAACTGTGGGATAGGTACTTGGAGAAGTTCCTCTACCCATACATCAAAATCTGCATCACAGACACCTTCAAACCCTAGAATTCTTGAGGAATCCATAGGATATAGCCCAGTAGGACACAGCTTCACCTGTCTGGAACTTACCTGGAAGGGCCACCACCTGCAAGAACCTCACCTGTCTAGACCTCACCTGGCAGGGTTATTACACAGAGGGACCTCACCTGATGGAATCTCACCTGGCAGAAAGTCAGCTGGCAGGCTCTCTCCTGGCTGGACCTCACCTGACAGGGTCTCACCTGGCTGGACCGCAGGCGCTTGCTCTCCAGCCCCGTCTTCTCCTGCATCAGGGCCTCCTTCTTGGCCAGGATGGCCTCCCGCTTGTGAAGCTCCTCCCCCAGCTCCTCCAGCGCCCGTCGCTGCTGCAAGACCTTCTCCATCTCCTGGTCCAGCCACTTCTTCTGCTCTTCAATCTTCTGAGGGACAGCGCGGGAGGTGGGGAGGGAACTCAGCTCTTGCCTCTGGCTGTGTGGGTGGTGTGGGTGGCCACCCGGGTCAGATAGGGAGAATGGTATGCCCACCGGCTGACCCCCAGGGGACCCTAGCAACTGGCCAGGCTGCCCAGCCAGGCTGTGGGTGCTCCTGGGGGTGCAGGCTCAGCCCCAGCCCCACCTGCTGCTGCTCTAGGCTGACCACAGAGCCGTTGCTGCCGCTGCGCCGCTTCCTCTGAAACGCCGCAATCTCTTCTGTTTTGATTTTCAGGATCTTTTGCTGCTGCTCGTGCTTCAGCTCCAGCTCCTGGGGATATGCAGGGTGAGAAGCTCAGTGGGCAGGGCCGTGAGTGGTGCCAGCCTCTTCCCAGTCCCTGTGATCCCCGAAGCCCGCAGGAGTGCCTGCCCTGCCCCCGAGATAGCCCTGTGCAGAGTCCCCCAGCCTTGCCACTGCTCACTGGGGGCCAGAAAATGGAAGCAAATCTTTACAAGATGCCAGTCCCCTTGTATTATTCACTGAATTCTCACCCTAGCCTTGAGTTTCCTGTAACTCTCCTCACTTTCAGGTGAAAAACAAACTCAAGGAGGCGCAGTGACCCCCTTAGTAAGGTCAGGTGGCCGTGAGCACTGGGACCAGGACAGAGCCTGCCTGGGCTCCCCTGGCTGCGCCCCCAGCTTGGCCTCCAGGGCCGGGACACAGGCACCGAACTCGGCCAAGCACCCGACCTTGACACGGTGCTGCCGCTTGTTCATCTCCATCTCCAGGCGCCGCTTCTGCTCTGTCTCCTCACGGAGCCGCCTCTGCAGCTGCCCCTGCTGCTGCCGCATGAGCTGCACGTTCCTCTCGAGTTCCTGCAGCCGCTTCTCGCTCTGGGCCGACAGCGACACCAGCCGCTCCGTTGCCTGCTTCTTCTCCTTCAGCACCTGGGACCATCACAGCCTCCGCTGGGCCACGCACAGGGGCTGCTGCGAGCCTGGCGCCACCTGCTGCTGCTCAGGGCTCAACAGGGACTCAATAGGGGTGGGCAGGATGGAAGGATGACAAATAGGGACAGACAGAGGGGAAAACAGGTGGATCAAAAGACTACTAATAGTAGCTACCATGACATGGATTGTGGACCAGGCACTATATCAAGTGTTCTCTGTATGCAAAATAAACCCAACAATCTTATGGAAATGTGTATTATTCCTACTTAACAGATTAGGAAACTGAGGCACAGAGAGCTTAGGAAACTTA
The DNA here is from genome assembly GCF_036321535.1 of Camelus dromedarius. Taxonomy (NCBI): domain Eukaryota; kingdom Metazoa; phylum Chordata; class Mammalia; order Artiodactyla; family Camelidae; genus Camelus; species Camelus dromedarius. Next base: position 16,206,761 of record NC_087464.1, read on the forward strand.
ACCAAGGTCACTCAGCTAGTAAATGGCAGAGCCAGGATTCAAACCCAAGCAGTCAGGCTCCAGGACCTGTGCTCTTTTTTTTTTTTTTTCCAGAACCTGTTTTCTTGACAGCTCCACTGTACTGTCTCTTGGACACCTGAACTGAGAAAGAAGGAATGAGTGATGGATGGACAGCTGCAAAGATATGTGGATGGAAGCGTGGATGGATGGACAGGATCACATAAAGGTAAAACACAGGATGGACCGATAATGCAAGGATGATAGAAACGAACAGTAAGACAAATAGATAGACATGTAAATGGACCGTTAGTCACATCAACTGATAAAGGGATAAACGGATGGGTTAGACAGACACATGGACTGGTGGGTGGACAGACAGAGGGATGATGGGATGGAGAGGGGAGTGAATGGAGCTAGAAGGGTAGACCCATGGGATGGAGGGAGGGGGGCTACATGATGGAGTTTAAAAAAAAAGGTGCCATTTCTTTTGATGCCCACCCCTCACCCTCTCATTGGTCTCCTAGATTGTCTTCAGATAGGCCCCTTCCCCTGCCTCTGCTGTGTTTAAAGCTGAGCCAACCTCTAGCACTGCCAACATCCATCTAATACCAGCCTCACCCTGGGAGACCAAGAGGGCGTTAGCACCGGCAGCCAGGGCTGGGGCATGAGGGCCTCAGCATCCACAGGTTCCACAGTGAGCTCGGGCTCCAGGACTCCCGTGTTTTGATCCCAGGACCCCAGCCTGGGAGGCTGCAACCACCACCCCCGGGGTCCTGACACTGACCTGGACTTGGCTCTGTGCGGCAGCAACCCTCTTGCGGAACTCCTGGAGCTGGGAACGGTCGCAAGCATCCTGCGGCTCCTTGCCCTCAAGCTCCCGCAGCTGCCTCTGGCCATCACTCAGCTCAGCCCGCACCCGCTCCGCCTCCTGCTCCAGCTCCTGGATGCGCTGGCTGTGCTGGCGGTTCAGGGCCTGGGCCGCCTTCCCTGGAAGAAAGGAGGGCCGCGTCAGCACAGGCAGCCCCTCTGCCCGCAGAGGATCATTGGTTCATCCCTCTGGGCAGCCTGGACACCTACATGGATTCTACCATGCCTTTGTACCCCCGGGAGTTACTTAATATTTTTCTTTAAATTGATTCATTTTTAAAAATAGCCTTATCCACAGCCGTGGCCCAGAGAAATTACGAGTTAACTAGTTTTATTTTTACCTAATATATGCTAAAGTAAATATATACCTTGAGCCCATATACAACTAAGCCTCTAGAGCTAACTACCATTTGCAGGAAATATGGAAGACAGAGGAGCAAGCTAAATGGCACCACAAGGAAGGTAACAGGCAAACCCAGAACATTCGAAGTTTGGAACATTTACAGGATGACTGTGAAGAGGTGAGAGAAGGGAGATTTCAGAGACCTAACGAGCAAGTACAATGTGTGGACAAGTCTGGAGCTGCACACAGACACTGCTGAAGAACTGCTTCTGCTCGGGGCATTGGGAGGCTATTTGTTTTTTAAGATGTGCTGATGGCATATTGGTTAAAAGTCCAAAAAGAGGCAAACTGAAAGGTATAGGGATGAAATGACATAAAGTTTGGGATTTGCTTCAAAATATTTCAGCAAAGGCAAAAGGGAGGGATGAAACAAATGTGGGCAAAGCTTGGAAATGCTAAATCTGATGATGGTTGTGTAGGGCCCCACTGCAGTTGTCTCTCCTTCTCTTTTGTCTGAAATTTTTCCCAAAGCATTTTGTAGTAAATAAATACATAACTACTAAAATAAAAATGTTCAACTGGTCACCACCAAAAATCGTCCCCTGCCTGTTCACCCATATCACCAGTAGTAGCTGTAGCATGATCTGAGGTTATTGTTTGCTCCCCAGAACTGGGAGATCCTGTGCCTAGCACAGTGCCTGATACAGCAGAAAACTGATAAATAATAATAATGGGTAATGCTTCCTGAATGTTAGTCTAAGCACTCTACCTGAATTAACTAATTTCAACAACCTATAAAGCAGATACAATTACTATGTCCATTTTAGAGATGAGAAAACTAAAGCACAGAGGGGTTGTCCTACCTGTTCAAGGTTACACAGCTGGAAGAAGCTGGGCTGGTTACCAAACCTGAGCCATCTGTACCCTGCTCCTAACCACCCTCAGGTGGGAGGCCCACCCCAAAGCCCACCCCCTCACCTGTGCGGACCAGCTCGCCAATGAGCTCCTCCTTCATGCGGATGTTGATGGCCAGTTCACGGATCTTCTGCTGGGCCTGGGCCAGCCGCCATTCAGAGGCAGCGGGGGCCTGGCGGGGCCGAGCTGGGGCCTTGCTCTCACCAACCACTGTAATAGCACAACTGTCAAGGCCACAGCCCCATCTGACAGTTGGGGAGACAGAGGAAGAAAGAGGAGGGGAGGGGCATGCACTGGCCAGGGGCAGCAGGGATGTGTGGACTATCCAAGGTGGCCAGTCCAGGACCATGAAGGGGAGAAGGGGTCAGAACCATCTATGCACCCCAGCCAGCTCACCTCTGGGCCCCAGGATGGCTGCACCCAGCTCCTCCAGGCAAAGCTCTGGGCCCTTCCTGTCAAGTAGACTGCCTGGGTGGGCCCCCATCCTCTGGCTCCACTTACTGATCCCGTTCCTGGAGGGCAGACGAAGGAGTCCGTACCCCTCCCCAGACCCTGCCCAGCTCAGCCACCTCCTGGGCCCAGGAGGGGAAGAGACACCACCAGGCCTTCCATCCCCCAGGGTCACTATAACCCCAGGGTACCAGTCTGGCAGAACTCTGAGGCCAGCGGCTAAGCTCAGAGGACACAGGGCAGCTAGGGGCACCAAGGGCTCAGAACCAGGAGGCCTGGGCCCACCCATCCCAGCGACAACCCTTGGTTCAGAGCCCACAGTCCCTGCCCAAGGGCCAGCCATGGTGATGTAGGTGAGGGCACCCTGAGACCACAGTAGGATCCTCCTCCTTGAGCTGGTCGTTGTCAGGTGGGCAGCAGGTCCCACTCACCTGCGCAGGTGCAGAGTCCGTCGAGGCGGCTCCTCCTCCCCTTCCTCCTCCTCCTCCTGCTCTTCCTCTGATGCAACTGAAGAGCCACTTCCCAGCCTGTCTACTTCTGCCGGAAACTTGACTCCAGCCTCCCTACCATTTGCCACCTGTGAGGGGGATGCCAGGGTTTCAGGCCAGGAAGCCTCCAGGGCATTCTCCATCAGCCATTTCCCATCATCAAGTCTTTGCTCCCACTTATGCCCTACATTGCATGACCTCCTCACATCCCTACCTCTTCACTCTCCCTTACCTTTAAGATCTAGTTCAAACGACACCTTTTCAGTCTCAAGTTGGAGCAGGAGCTTCCTCTTTCCTCCTTCCCCTTCTCTGCTCCCATAGCACCTGGCCCTTCTCAGGAGACAATCTGCCCTTTCAATCTTGTGTACAGGTCATCAGCACCCAAGCCTTATTTCACCAACAACACCCCACCAGAGTGGAGGGGGCATAACAGACTTCTACAAACCCACATCCTCCCTTGCCTCAGTCCCTCTGGCCTTTAGAGCTCAGATGACCCAGAGCTTTCAGGCAGATGCAAGAACAGCCTTTGTCCAAAGGCCCCAAGTGAGAGAACTAGAAGCAGGACACCAGACTCAAGGAGAAGATCAGAGCTCATGGAAAAGTGAACTTGCAAAGAAAGGCATCCAAAGACAGAGAAGGTGGCCTCAGAGGTGATAAGCTCCACATCTTTGGAGGTATGCAAGCTTTCCATTCAGTACTGGAAGCCAAGAAATCTCCAGCTACTCCAGAAATCTCAATGAAACCAGATCCTTCTGAGAGGCCCACTGAGTTACCCAAATTTTGGTGCTTCCTCTAGGGACACCAAAAAGGGGCTTCTCATGGCTGGTCCCATGTGAACATGGGATGAGGAACACACTCCCCAGCATCACCTTTCCCCTGCCCAAGCCTGCCTAGGCCAACAGGCCCAGCAAACACCCAGCCTCACCATCTCCTCACCTCTCTCCAATTCTCAGAGCCAACTTCATCTCCAGAAAGGCAGGCAGGGGGCACCATGCCCAGCACATGGTTGTGGGTACCCCCCAGAGGGGCTGTGTGGGGCCGGGGCACATAGGACCCAGGAGGCAGGCCCTGCAGGACCCCTGGGGCCCCCAAACCAGGCCGCACCAGCTCTAGTCGCAACCTCAGCTCTGCCATCTCCTCCTGCTGCTCACGAAGACGGTCACTCTGTAAGACACAGTCAAGGTGCTGATGAGGGATGCAGATGTGGGAGAGGTGAGGTACAGGGATGCTGATAGGTAGAAGTGTAAGAAACTGAAGAACACATCTGAGGCCACCCCGCTCTCTCTGGGCAAAAATAGAGGAGGACCAAAAATACCTCTGACCACCTCATGGTGTCCCTCCTTCCCACACACTGTATTAGGTCAGGTTCAATCTCTCATTCATCCTGCCACATCCTACCTAACTCTCCCTCCACACCAATCCTCCACGTCCATGCCACTTATTGCCACCAGAGGGCGCCAAGAGCAACGCTGACCCAGTTACTTTGGGTAAGGTTAAGTACCCCCTCGAAAAAGGGAGCGCTCTGGAGTTTCACCCTGCTGTCCCTCGAGTCCTGCCTCCCGTCCATGCTCAAAACCACCCCGCACACCCACTTGCACCAACCTGTTCCTCATCTCCACACTGTTGCTCATGTTGTGCACCCCGTATCTCTACTCAATCTGCCAGAATCCTGCCCTGGCTAACTTCCTCTCATCCCCAGGCTCAGCTTCTTAGTTTCAACTCCTAACGGAAGTGCCCCTCCTCCCACTGTGGAAGAGGGGTGGCTTCACCTGCAGTTTGTATTGCTCCATGGCATCCTCCAGCGCAGCCAGAAAGTCTCGGTTCTCCTCTTCCAGTCGGGCCACCTGGCTTTGCAGGGCCAGCAGCTGCAGTGCCCCTTCGTCTTCCTATGGGGCAGGGAGAGCAGCTTCAGGGACAGAAGTTGGCAAGACAAGCCTGCCTGGCCCTGGGACACCTCCCTGCCCTGCCAGGGGCTCCTCTAGTCCTGCTTGCTACTCTGCTCCAAGCCCTGCCTGCACTAGGGGTTCCAGAACCCACCTGGCTTGCGGTCCCCTCTGCAAGCCATTGGGCCATCTTTTGTAATTATTAACCATATTTTCATTAGCAATTATTACATCACCACTATTATTAAGAACACCTTAGCTTTCACCAGCGTGCTGGGCACTTGTTACAACTTCAGCCCTTACAACATCCCCAGGAGGTAGATACTAATGTTATCCCTACCTTTAGATAGAGGCCCTGAGACTCGGTGAGCTTAAGGAAAGTGATCAAGATAATCAGCATAAGAGCCTCTAAATCCTGAATGTGCTCTGCTAATGGGGCACAGCTGGCTGTGTGAAGATCTTTTTCCCCATCCCTCCCACTCCCCGCCTCTCCATCCCCGGCTCCCAGGAGCCACACCTGGCCCTTGGCCACCTTTCGCCCGCTGGGCCCCTGCGTGGCTTGCTCCTCCGCCGAGGCACTCTCGATGCCACTGTCGGGCCCAGAGGCGGAGCTCAGGGCACTGCGCTCGCCCTCGACGGCGCACAGCCAGTCGCGCACCTTGCGGGCAGCGGCGCCGGGCAGCCCAGACTCGGCCTGCAGCTCAAGCAGGAGGCTGTAAGCGGCGTCGGTGCGGGCCCGGTAACGCGCGCACTCAGCACCCAGGCGGGCAGCGGCCTCGGCCTCGGCGGCGGCAGGGCCCGGGGCGCGCCGGCCACGGTGGATGATGCGCGTCTCCGAGCGGTGCCGTGGCGGCCCCCGCGCACCGGCCACTGCCTCCTCCGGCGCCCGCTCCGCCTCTGGCCGCCAGTTGACAGTGGCGCGGTTGCGGATGTTCTGGGCGCGGCTGGCGTAGTTGAGGGTGTTGAGGGTCTCATCGAAGTCAGAGGAGGAAGGGCTGACACAGGCGATCATCACTGTCTTGGCATTCCCGCCCAGTGAGTCTTTAAGGATCCTGAGGACGCCAGGCGAGCCGTGTCAGGGGCCCCAGAGTGCCAGGGCCAGAGGTCCAGACCGCAAATCAGGTCTGACCCTCGGCGTGGTTCCCCGTGGGCCAGATACCCCGTCTGGGTGGACAGCGAGCCCCAGAAGCCAGGTGGGGATCCATCCCACAGTCGCCTCCCCCTACCCCCAGATGCCAGACAGGAGCCATGACAAACTAGTGCGGCGCTCGGGGCCCCTTCTCCATGGTCATCTGGCGGCTCACCGGGTGATCTTGGAGTCCCGGTAGGGGATGTGACTGCCGCGGCGCTGGGGGTCACCCAGGGCGCTGATGACGTTGCCGAGCGCCAAGAGGCTGCTGTTGATCTGGATGCTCTCCTTGAGCCGCTCGCCTGTGCTGCCCGTCTTGAGCACCCTCTCTGAGCCCGCCAGGTCCACGAAGTGGAACTTGGAGATGAGCAGCTGGCCCGCGGCAGGTCGGGGCAGGCGGCTGGGGGCGCGCCCCCGCTGCTCCAAGGTCACGGTGAAGACCGTGTGTGAGCGGCTGGAGAGGCGGTTGAGGTGTGTGGACCCCGTGTGCCGCGCTGCGTTGCCCATCTCCAGGAGGCTCAGCACCTCGTCCAGGCCCTCCACATCGACCTCCTTCACCCCACACAGCACTGCAGGCACAGAAGGCAGTGAGCTCAGGGCAGGGGCAGCCTGAGACTCACCAGCTAGGACAGCAGGCAGAGCAGGGCTGGTCCTCTACAGCTCTTCCTGACTCAAGGGCCCCTTCCCCACGCCTGGGGAGGGGGTGGTTCCTGCTCATCCTGGTTGGGGCTTAAGGGGCTCCAGATTCCCCCAAGCCCACCTCAATGCTTCTCATTCTAGGTACACAAGTATACCCTGAACTCAGTGGAGACAAGGGAAACAAAAGCAAAATCTTCCAGGGCTTGGGTTTCCCAGTTAGGAGGTACCCTGCACAGGACAGATAAGCCACCCTAAGTAGGTGAAACCTCCTCAAGCCAGGTACCCACTCCCAGCCAGTGGAGGACCCAGGAGTTCCTCACCAACATTCCCACGATCATCTTCTCGAAGCTGGATGTCACGGCTGGCAGTGCCCACCTCCAGCAGGTCTCGGAACTCCTCTTTGTACACTTCCAGGTAGGACACGTGCACCAGACAGTCGAGCAGGTCATTCTCATCAATCAGCTTGAATGCCTCAGCCATGGCCCGTGGAATGATGCCCTGCTCATCCTCGTGAAGGGAGGCTGGGGAGACATTGCAGGGCCTCCTGCCACCAGGCCTGCAGCTGGACATGGCACCCACAAGGCTCAGAAGCTCCTGCCAGCAACTGGAGGATGGGGCTCCAATGTGGAAAAGGCAGCAGCAGAGGGCAGGATGGGCTCGGTAGCCCAAGCCAGGCCATGCTCCAGGGTGGTCAGGCAGAATTTCAGAGTTGGAAGCAACCTCTCAAGACTCAACTATCCCCTTTCATGATGTAAGCATGCCCTCTACTACAACCTGCCAGACGGTCACTTACCCTTTGATTACTCCTGGGGACTCATTACCATAGTCTATGCTCAGTTACCTAAAGGACCTCCTAAGTTTATTCCAAGGAATTAATAAGAGGATGTTCAGAGCACACTCTTCTTCATGACTTAAAAAAAATGCAAACATTCTAAGTGTCCATCCTAACATCCAATAGGGGATCTGGTTAAATAAGTTACCTTATATTCACAATGGCATGCCAGGCAGCCATGAAAATTTGATTGAAGAATATTTAATGATATGTAGAAATGTTCGTGATGTATTGTTAAGAAAATAAAAAAGGATACAAAAGAGTGGGTAAAACATAACACCATTTTTCCCTTGTCTCTTTTTCCCTTTTTTAAATTTTAATACCATTTGTTTAAAGTATAATAATTTTCACCAAGAAAGAAACTGAAATGCTAACAGGGTGAGTGATTTCTGAAATGCAATTAGCAAGTGAAGTTTTATTTTATATATCTGTTTTTCTGCATTTCCCTAATTTTCCACAACAAACATGTACACTTTTATAACCTAAGAGAAGGCACTACTCCTGAAAAGGAAGCAGTTCCTTCAGTTAGCCCAAAGCATCTCTCCCAAAACTCTGCTCTAGAGCCTCATGGAACCAGCCCGCTTCCCTTCTATGCAGCAACCAAAGCTCATCTCTTCCAGGACAGTCCCCATTCCAACCACTCCAACTGGAACACGGATTCCTGACCCTCGGCAGCCATCCTGACAACCTCCAGAGACAAGGCAACTCCCTGTGCCCTTCCTCCCCGTGAGGTCCCCAGAACCGGACAGTGTGGCCCCATCTCTATGGAACCAAGAAGGCCACTTGCATCCAAGGACTCTTCCTTCCTGCCTTGCCCAGCCCACTGACACAGCTGGTCCCATCCTGGGCTGCAGATCTTAGGAACCCTGACTTCCCGCCCCCAGCATCCCCATCTTCAACAGGGAATGGCAGCAAGAAGGCAGGGGCAGAGATTCAGGAGACACTGAGGCCCCTCAATATGGGCATGGGGCCTCAAGCAGGGTCACTTACCCACACTGGCCTCCCCCATGGTGTACGTCTTCCCGGAGCCTGTCTGACCATAGGCAAAGACGGTGGCATTGAAGCCCTCAAAGAAAGCCTCGACAAGAGGCTGCACGCAGGCCTGATACACAGCCTCCTGCCCGGCATCCTCATCCAGCACTACGTGGAAGCCAAAGTGGCGGTCTCGGCCCAGGGTGACTCGGCCATGCCCCGGCTCCACTCTCAGGCAGCTCTGGTGTCCGTGCAGCAGCTCCTTGGGCAGCAGCGGGCGGACTCGAAGGGCCACTCTCACTGGGGCCTCCTCGGCCCCTGGCAGCCTCTGGGCCTCCAGCCCCATGTTGAGAGACGGCTGCTCCCAGCCCTGTGGAGAGAGGAAGAAGTCCTTGCCATCAGCACCTGGACTCACCTTACAGGTGACCTGGAGCCAGATCCTATAGCTCCTGACCTTGGAGGGATAAAAGAGAGGGAGCTCAAAGTTTGGAACATCCTGTGCTCCATCCTGGTGCCCAAATGCCGCAAGGGCCATGATATAGTCCTCCACAGTAACATTTCATGGCCCCCAGCACTGGCAAAATAAGGTTCTAACTCCTCTACTTGACATCCAAGGGCTTCTGTGTTCCAGCTGCATCCTTCCCCTGTGACCCCATCTCCTAGAAGGAAGACACAGACACACATGCATACAAGCAGCACCACACCAGGGATCTCTTTTCCCCAACACCCACTTTTTCATTGTCTCTGCCTTTGTCACCTCACACCCTCTGCTCCACCTTCTTCAAAAAAGTCAGCAGATCCTTTGAGACCAAGGCCCCACCATCAAATATTGCCAATTCCACCTCCTAAATACCAAGTTCACCTGCTTCTCTCCATCCTATTTCCAAAGCCCTGGTTCTGGCTGCCGCCATCTTGACAGGATGGCATTGACCTCACTGACCTGAGTCTCCCTGCGCCCTCCTACACGGCAACCAGGGGAATATTTTAAAAATGTAAATACAATCATGTCACTCTCCTGCTTAAAATCCCCCCAAAAGAAGCAAAAGAGGCTCCCCAATGCCCTAGAGATTCAAAGCCTTAACAGGAAAAAATACTTCAACAAGCCCCTTCTGCCTTGACTATTTACCTCCCGTATGCCTTTCCTCACCTTTCTCTGCCTGCAACACACTCAGTATTGCCCAGGACTCCTCAGCCTTCGTGGTTTAGATTGGTCCCATCTTTTTCAGGGAAGGGCCTCTGCTCTGTGCCCCAACCACTACACACACACACACACACACACACAATTGCCTGAGGTGCTGCCATCAGCCACTGACCATTCCCTTCCCTTGCAAATGCCAGACTACTCCCTGGTCTCTCCCCACCTCCCAAAACGGGAGCTGTGAGGCCGGGATCCTCCTGTCCCCTTCGTTCTGCATCTTCAGCACCCAGCACAAGATCCGAAGCTTAGTAGCTGCCCAATAGTGATGAATAATCTTCACCAAGGTTATCCTCCCTTATCTTACCGCAGTCCTCAACACTCCCCACCCCCAGGATCATAGCACTTTTTCACTATTTACCTTCTCTAAGCAAAAATAACGGTTCGTTCTTTCATTCAATCATTCAGTCCCTGTTGGGCGCCCAGCCCTAGGGACACAGAAGTAACTGCCACTCACTACTGTGGGCGCCTTCGCGCACCCCTCACCCTGAGCTTTTCCAGTCCCGTATGGCCCCGGCTTCTCCGCTGCCCGGCTCGGGCCACCGCGTTCCCTGCACCGAAGGCGCCCGAACAACACCGGTGCGGTCGGGCGCCCGGGGTAGGGGATAAGGATTCGGAGGCGACTGGCACAGAAGGAGCTCAAGGAAAGTTTGAAGAAGTGATTACAAATGAGGATCCGACTCTCACAGCGCGGGGGCTCGCTCCTCCGGGCCAGGCCCGGAAAGCTGGCCCCAGGCCACGGACTTAGGGAAGGGGAGGCTCCTGCTCGCCCAGAGAGGGGCCTCCAGAAAGCTCGAAAGCAAGGATGAGGGGTCCTCGTGCTCGGTCAGGGCTCCCCAGACGTTGCCGACTCCCAGTGCCACCCGACCCCGGCCTGCATAGGGGAGGGGGCGAGCGTGTGCCTCGCCCCTTCCATCCCGGTCCTCGACCTCCACCCATCTGCGGCCCACACCCACCTGCTAGGGGGTGAGCGTAAGCCCCCGGCTGTGCAGTCTAGCTCCAAGCCCCAGCGAGGCGCGCTCGGATGCCGTCATCAGGACCCGGGCCCACCAAAACATCCCGCCCCTCGTCAGCAACCCCGCCCGCCCGGCGCTCGGGGGCGGAGGCGCAAGCCGCGCGGCGCCGGAGAGTCTGTCCGCAGACGGGGCGGGGCGGGGACATGAGGGGCGGGGAATTGGGCGTGGCCTGGGCTGAGGATGGGGTCTCCCCGCCCTGGGTCCTCCAGCACCGCCCGGGGTCCCAAGCGCTGCGCGCCCACCCTGAGACAGACTTGCCGAATTCTGGGGACACAGCGACCAACAAGGCCGGCCTGATTCTCTGAGCTGGAGAAGCCCACCAGCTCATGGAGCGGGGCACCTAAGTCATAATACAAGTTGTAACAAGTGAGATAATGAAAACCAACCAGGAGACTTCTTCGCTCCGCGAAGGGAGGGTGGATTTTCGAACCCTGAGACTGGTTAGCAGTGGCCTAAAGATAAACTGCTATTCGTTCGTTCATCTGTTTGTTCTTTCTCTCAGGTGCAGACCGTCCCTCTTCCCGCCATTGCTACCTCTCTATCGCAACACTCTCCACGCCCCCCAGCATCCACCCACAATCCACTCCATCATCACTCAAGCTATCTTGACTGCTCTCTTCTCCTACCATCAAGCCCTGATTTCCCCTCCTCAGTAGTTCCCAGTCCAGGCAACTCTGTCCTCCACAGCCTTGCTGCCCAAGCCACCACTGTCTCTTGCCTGGGCCACTGCAAAGCCTCTTCACTGGTCTCCCTTCTGCCCCAGTAACACATGCCAATTAAAAAAAAAAAAAGGTATTTTTAAAGAGCACTAAAGTACAGAAGGAAACAGGTAAGCACAGTCAGTGTCTTGGAGGGTACCATTCCAACTATTATCCTCTATGTGTCTTGGTCCATTCAGGCTGCTATAACAAAATACCACAGACTGGGTGGCTTACAAACAACAGATATTTATTTCTCATGTTTCTGAGGGCTGGGAAGTTCAAGATGATGGTGCTAGCAGTTTCAATGTCAGGTGACGGCCCACTTCCTAGATGGCCATCTTTTCACAATGTCTTCACATGGCAGAAGGCACGAGCTGGCTCTCTGGGGTCTCTTTTATAAGGGCACTGATCTCAATCATGAGAGCTCACCCTGGTAACCTAATCACCTCCCCAAAACTCCGCCTTCAATTATCATCACAGTAGGGGTTAGGATTTCAATATACAAATTTGGGGGACTCAAGCATCAGACTACAGCACTGTGATATACAAGCATGTACATACATATACACAAGTATATTATATACATTATAACCTGTCCTATGAAACCATGAGGTCCTTGAAGGGAATGTGCCTTATTTATCTCCGAGTCTTTCTCCCTTGGCCCAAGACCTGACATAGTCACTCCATAAAGTTTTCTGGTCAAAGTTATTGAAGAAAGGAAGGAAAAACTGACTTTGCATTAACAGAAATATGGATAGGGATCAATATGGCTCATATTTAGGCACAAATGCCAGAGTGGTGCATAGAACATATTTGGATAATGGAGGATCCTCATGATGGCATCTGCTTATGTTTCAGAAGTCAAGTCCCCAAGCTGGATACCAGATAATCCTGTCCTCAGCTCAGAGTCCCTTCTTCTCATTCTTGGTTTCCACTTAGTCCTAAACTACCACTTCTTCCCCCAAAAAGGAAAAAATAAAATAAAAAGCATAAACTTGCTTCTCCTTGTATCCAAAAATGCTTCCTTCATTTTAAGACTCACATTTTCTCACATTTTAACATTTCTGAAATTGAGTCACATCTGGCAGTCATTGCCAAGGGAAACTTGGCACCAGGAGAGGCAATATAGGAATGTCCACATGCTGCCTTAAAGAAATGGTGTCTTCACCTCTGCGACCTCTGATGGACTGGTTGCATTGGGAGCATCATGCATGGCTGATTTTAATTAAAATCTAGAAACATATTTGTCGCTTAAAAGGTCATTAGAAAAACTGAATTCTGAGATAGGAATGAAATTTAATTTATTATGTATACAGAAGATTGCCTGTCACAAACAGGCAGTGTAATTAAAGGCTGCAGAGATTGCCAAGTCTCTGAGGATAGATCTATATTAGGAAACCCTCAGTCTCAAGGAGCAGAAACCACAACTTGAAGCGGCTTGAACAATAAAGCCATTTTTTATCTCAGGGAACAGAGAGACCAATGGGAGGAGGGTGATGGGGCAGGTTGAGTCAGTGGCCACGTGAGAAGGGACCTGGCTTTTCCATTTCTCCCCTCTGCCATCACCTTCAACCAAAAAACATCCAGAGGGGAAAGAGAGCATTGTGTCACACAGCACTCTCTTTGATTCAAGGGAACTTCTCCTAGGAGCCCTATCGTTGGCTTTCGCGCACATCTCTTGTACCATATGGCTTAGGATGTCCATCCTTGCAGTAAAATCACTGGCGAGGGGGCAAAATTACTATAGCTGGCTTGGAATGTGCACATGAGATGAATATGCAAGGGTGTACAGAAGTGTGATGGTTAATTTTATGTGTCGACTTGACTGGGCTGTGAGTTGCCCAGATTTTCAGTCAGATGTTATTCTGGATGTTTCTGTGAGGGCGTTTTTGGATGAGATTAATATTTAAACTGATGAACTTTGAGTAAAGCAGCAGATGCAGAACTAGGGATGTGGAGGGCAGATTGTAAGCCTCTACTCAGATTGCCAACTATGTGTAACCCACATGTCGTCCAAGGGTCAACTGTATATTTATTTCCTACTGACATAAATTTATATACTTCCTATTGGTTCTGTTTCTCTGGAGAACCCTAATACAGGAAGTCATACATAATACCCACAACCACCTCCCAGAATTTTCAAAGCTAAGAGAGGTTAATCAACCAATTCATGTATTATGAAGGACCATCATTCAGATACCAAACATCTATCTGTCAGAAGCTGTGACCCTTCCTACAATATATGATTCAATTAAGGAGAAACTAAAAATGCGAGAATTTGGGAAAAGTAGATCAAACTCTAGTATTCTCTGACATACTGTGGAATCACACTGTTGGTCCCAAATATTCTAAAGCAGTTGGGGTCCTCAGCTGGGATGATAGGGAGCAGCCTGTTACCATAGTGGTAAAAAAGAATCATTTAGACTCTGAATGTGAAGAAGCCCAAAACTAATCTCAGATCTTTGTACATGTAAATGTAACAAAAGGTGATGACAGTTGATGAAATCTCCTATTTAAGAGGAGGTACAATTATCATTACAAGTACATAGTAATTAAGTTTAGAGAAAATAAAATTAAAACTTTTGTTACAATAAAAAAATTTTTTTTTAATTTTGTGATGTTAGAATTCACTGGAACTATCTGTATGAATTCAAGTCCTTGGAAAGAAATACTTTTTTTCTAGCTCTCACTAGAGGCTCTGCAATATTTTTCTATCACCAGGATTCAAGTGGCACGGGGAGGGTATAGCTCAAGTGGTAGAGCACATGCTCAGTGTGCATAAGGTCCTGGGTTCAATCCCCAGTACCTCCTCCAAGAATAAATAAATAAACCTAATTACCACCCCTACCAAAAAAAAAAAAAAAAACAGTATTCACATGGCACACTCAGATACACATAACCCAGTGTCCAAGTCATGCTCTCTTTCACTGTTCCCCATTAGAAGTAGTTGATTCCATAGATTAGGTCCAGAACTGGAATAATGTTTAGTGGTCAGAAAACTCAGATGCTTTTAAAAATGTCTGTTGTAGGCCTCAAAGGACAAAGGCTCCAATTTAAAAAGGGGCAAAATTGTGACAATTTAAGCATCAAAAGAGTAAAGAATAATTATAGTTAATTGAAACAAGCTGAGTCTGGAAATTTATCTTTTCTGGAATTTGACAAGCTGACTTTACTATTTGCATGGGAAAGCAAGGAGCCAGAAGTTGCAAAGACGCTCCTACAGAAGAGCAGTGTAGGGGGTTTGCCCAACCAGATATGAAAACATATTTAAAGCTATTGTAGTCAGACAATGTGTTAATGCCACAGGAATAGACAAATAGAACACATCTGGAAACTTGATCTGTGACAGAGCAGAGAGTTGGGGGAAGCCAGACTATTCCATACCTGAGGCAGAACCTGGTCCCACTGCCCCAACTAGATGCAAGAAAATATCATTTAGGCATCAGACATCAAGTCAGAAGCTTCCAACTGGCTTCCATGAGAAACACTTAACCTTCCCACAGTACATAATTCAGTTAAGGAGAAACCAAAATTCAAGAAATTAGGAAATGTATAGAATATACATTACAAATTGGATACAAATAGGAAATGTATAGTTACCCATATGGGAGAAAAATATTAAATTCCAACATAAACCATACATAACAATTAATTAAATGTAAAAAGCAAAACTATGAAAATATTTAAAGAAAATATAAAGAAATATCTTCATGATTTCATGGTAGGGAGAAACACAACTCAAAATTGCAAAACATAAAGGAAAAGAGCTATAATTTTGACAAAATTAAAATTAAGAAGTTTTGCTCATTTAAAGAAACCATAAAGAGAATGAAAAGACAAGCCACACAGGAAGAAGGTATTTGTGATGCACAGAGCTGATAAAGGACTTGTATCTTCTACATATCTATCTGATAAAGGAGCATATCTTCTAAAAATCAGTGAGAAAAGGAAAAACTACCAATAGAAAATTGCTCAAAAGTTTTGACAGACCCTTCACAGAGGGGAAATACAAATATTCAATAAGTGTAATAAACAACATTCACTATCACCGCCTATCAGGGAATTAAATCTACGGAGATACCATTATGCACACTTCAGATTCGCAAAAATGATTAAACCAGACAATATCAAGTGTTGGTAAGAATGTTGAGTGAGAGGACTCGTATGCTTCTGGTGAGAGTGTAAATCAGAACAACCAAGTTGGAGGACAAATTGGCAATATCTAGTTAACGACACACATACCTTATGACTTAGCAATCCCACTCCTAATCATATTCCCTAAGCAACTCATAACAATGTTTATTGCCAAAAGTATATAATAGTAAAAGTAACAGAAACAACCCAAGTGTCTGTTGACAGGAGACTGGAGTGGCAGAGATGGCAAGTTGCCCCTCCCGGCTAGGATACACTTCCCCTCCTTTTAAGACCTCTGATTTTTAACTAGATTTATGGTCACTCCAAGTATGACTATATTTCCCAGCCTCCCTTTCAGCTAGAAGTGACCATGTGGATAACTTTTGCCCAATAATTTATTAGTGGAAGTGGCGCATTTAATTTCTCCTTCCCCCTCGCTCTTGTCTGTGACTGGAATATGAAGTTGATGGCAGGGGCTGGAGCACCCATCTTGGCCTATGAGACAACTTGAGGAAAGGAAATCATTCACAGCAGAACAATAAGACAGAAAAAGCCTAATATCACTCATATGTGGAATCTAAAAAAAAAAAAGACAAATGAACTTATTTATAAAACAGAAACAGACTCACAGACATAGAAAACAAACTTATGATTACCACAGGGGGAGGAGGTGGGAAGGAATAAATTGGGAGTTTGAGATTTGCAGATACTGACTGGTATGTATAAAATAGATAAACAGGTTTATACTGTATAGCACAGAGAACTATATTCGATACCTTGTAGTAGCTTATGGTGAAAAAGAATATGAAAATGAATATATGTATACTTATGTATTACTGAACCATTGTGCTGTACACCAGAAATTGACACAACATTGTAAACTGACTATACTTCGATTTTTAAAAAAGTGAAAAAAAAGACAGGAAAAGCCTGGCCTTCTACCTGCCACCGTAGAAGGCTATCCCAGCTCTGGACCACTCATCTCTCAGCTTTTACATGAGAGAGAAAAAAGCTTCTATCATATTTTGAACACTGTGTGCTAGTATGTATTATTGTTCAGCAAATATTTGCTCTTCTCCCTCTTCCCCTTCCTTGAGGACTTGCCCACATGACAGGCTTTGGCCAAAGGAAGGTGAATAGACATGCAAATGGAAGCCTTGTGGTCTCAGTTCTTGTGTGCCAGTGATTTGTTATGGGAAGAGCATGCCCCAGATAGCCACTGGAGGTCCGAAACAGCACATCTGGAGCAGATCTGAACCCACACACAGCCAAGAGCCAAGTTCAGCCTGCAGAGCCTCTATGAGTGCCACAGTGATGAGCTGAACCAGAGTCGACCTGCTGGCCCACAAATGTAAGAATAAATGCACGGTGTTGTAAGCTGCTGAGTTTTAAGATAGTTTGTTATGCAGCAATACTATAGCAAAGGCTGACCAATACACACCATTATTTAGGACTTTCAGTTTCTCAAAACTGAATCAACTTTAACACAAAAAGACTAAATAAATTATTGCATATTTATATATACTTATTAAATATAAAATATATTTGTCTTAGTCCTTTTGGGCTGCTATAACAAAATACCACAGACTGGGTGCTTATAAACAACAGAAATTTATTTCTTTCAGTTCTGGAAGCTGGGAAGTTCAAGATCAGGACCCCAGCATCATCATGTTCTGATGAAGGTCCTCTTCTGGGTTCATATCCAGTGCCTTCTTGCTGTGTCCTCACCTGGTGGAAGACACAAGGAATCTCTCTGGAGTCCATTTCATAAGACCTAAGCACCTCCCAAAGGCCCCACCTCCTAATACTATCATCTTTGGAGGGTTAGGATTTCAACAAATGAATTTGTTGGGAGGGATACAAACAATCAGGCCATAGCAATAGTTGCATAATAAAAACTCTAGTGAAAATGAGTGATTCTTAAGAATTTAATTTCGAGTGGAAAAAAGCAGATCTCAGAAGAATGCATATAATTCAACTTAAAGTTCAAAGCATACAGAACTACATAATATTGGGATGGGTTATATACATAGGAAATAAATTTATAAACAAAAGCACAGGAATAGTAAACACAAAATTCAGGATTATGGATTTAGGAGGCAAGGCCAGGGTGGGAACATAGATATTACACAGGACGTTTTACCGGTTCTGCTCACGTCCTAGCTCTTACGTTGGGTGGTGGGTAAGAGAAAGGTCCAACAGCAGGCCGTGGGAGGAGGCCTCACTGAGCCTGTGCGGGGTCAGTCCCCTCTCTGCAAACAAAGGAAGCTCTGGATGCCCACTAACTGTAGAGAGATGCCAGAAAGACATGCAGGGGCTTCCATTAACTCAGAGTTTATAGCACTGTTTAAAAGAATTCGACTTTTCAGTTTGTGATCCACATTTAAATATTTAAAATAATTTGATTAATGCATTTCATAAGTTTTGATTTAGTATGAAGTGCTTAAATGTTAAGGAAAATTATGCTTAATGCAATGAGCATTAAAACCCAAGTTGTAGAGGTCTCTTTCTCCAGGCACAGAAGTCCTTTGGATGTTAAGATCCCAGATAAGTATGGGGGGAAAAAGTAGTAAATGATTGCATGGATAAATGTATGCTATTATCTGTAATGGTTCTTTTGCCATTTCCAAAAGCTGTGATTGAATTGGCAGTGCATCTTGTGAGCTGGAGTAGAAAAGGGAGGACAATGTATTTCTCTAGAGAGGGACCTTGGCATCCCAGTGTGAAGCGGAGGTCCTCCTGAGGTCCTGAGCTACCAAAGATGAGCATGGGTGAGGCTTCACATCCATGTGAGCAAGAACGCTAGAGTGATGCCTCTCAGAAAAGAGAAAAGTCCCACATCCAGCCTGGAGCCAACGAAGCAAATTCCTACCATTTAGAGGAGATGATTTGCTCTCATTTCTCACCAGAAAATGTTCAGAAATACTGAGGGCCAATGCTCAGGGCACTTTGCTATCTAATTAGGAGATGTTTAATGATAAAAAGAGACTTTCTTAACACATCGTTTCTTTCCTAGGCTGTCCTGTTGCATATACTGGTCCCCAGCATCTTGGGGTGGGATGAGGGGTCTGAGCCTGGCAAGCAGGTGTGCTGATCGCTACGGTCCTGTCAAGGCCCCAAATATCCTGGCTTGCTGAGAGGGGTATGGCCCAGGCGGAGCCATAGGATATGGAAGAATGGACAGTTAGGAGCATGTTTTCCAGAGCTCCAGGGGCAGGTGAGGTCCAGGACAGTTGGGCATTTCTCTCTACACATCCAGGCCTGAGGCCAGTTCTCCAGCAGCTGCCCAGGGGAGCCCTGCCAGAGCTAGGCTGGGCTCTGTCTTCTTAGCCATGTCATATCAGCTTCTAAGAGACCCTCTTGCCAGACCCACACCCCCTCCCCAGGGAACTGCTAAGTGTGGTGTGGATTGAGAGGGTAGGGTGGGGGGCCAAGGCCAGTTCAAGGTCCTGACCATGTGTATGTCCATCAACCCTCCCCTCTCCTCATTCTGGGCATCCTCAGATTCCCAAAAACGTGGGTCAAGGACAATGACTCATTATACCAAATATCTGCCAGTGCCCAGAGTCAGCGTCAGGGACTGGACTCTAAGGTGTGCAACAGAGTGGGGGCTGAAAGGGTGTTCATGGACCTGAGGTGGACCTATAGGGAATGAGTGTGTATTTATAGATGTCTAAAAGGACTGATGGAAGTGTCATAATTATCTGTGCAGCTGCAGATTACAATAACAAGAAAAACAAGTTTGGTTTGGAAGGCTACTTGGCATTATCTATCAATATTTAAAATGCACATTTTCCTTCAGTTGGCATGTCATGGCTCCAAGTTACAAATTTACTTGGAATATGCACACATCTACATGAAACATTTTGTATAAAGACATTTATTGTAGCACTGTTTGCAGGAGCAAAAAGCTGGAAACAACCTAGAAGTCCATGATTAAGGAACTAGTTTAGTCAAATATGGCACATTTATATTATATTATGAAGTGCTTACTATGTGGCCATTAAAGAGTAAGGAGGATTTATGATACTAATACAAAAAGATTTCTAAGATGTATTGTTAAGTGAAAAAAGCATTCCACAGTTTGTGTAAACAGACTGGGGAGTATATACATGTGTGCTTCCACATGCACAGCCCACAACTGGAAGGGTACACAAAAGACTGGTTGTTTTGAGGTTGGGGAACCAGAGAACTCAGAGAGGAAGGCACACACCCTTCTGCAATGTTTGAATTTTTAAATTATATGTATGCATTTCCTAGATTGACCAAATATTAGCATTTTCAAAAATAGGGCTTGGAATGAACTGTGGCTATAGAGTCTACATATATGGTCTATAATGAATGGTCACCATTGTCCCCCAGCACTGAGGGCGCCAGCATTCAAGAGGCTGAGGGAAGGGGGAATGTGCAGGTGGAAGGCAGTAAGGGTGGAAATGGAAAAGGGGCTGTGAGCAGGGAGGTGGCGCTACAGAGCACAGGCCAGGACTCAGCCTGTGGAAAGTGCAGGGGACTCAGAAAGTGATGCTAATACGCATATAAATACTCAAGAGCTTTTGCGCTGTTCCCTTCAAAGTAGTCTGCTGAGAGCCTGCATACTCAGAGGAATCTCTGCACTCAGGGCTTAAAAATGTGTCAGGATCTCCCGCTCGGACCCTCAGGGTGGTGACGCGTTACTCACTGGTGGCAAATATTTGTCTACAGAGGATGAATGTAAATATTGGAAACAGTTAGATGTCATTTGGCCACACATTTGGTTGAAGAAGTGAGAGGTCAAGGTAGGCAATTAATTTTTTGGTAAAAAACAAGGCATAGCATCAAAGCAGACTGCTACTCTGATGCTTCTCGAAAATGGGCTCTGACAGCTAAGGCCAAAAAGGATGCTCAAAAGATGATGTGTGCCTTGTCAGCATCCTTGGAATGAGGCTCAGGACCCAAGGGGACTACTTTGAGTAAGTCAAGGCTCACTTGGACGTGTAGGTTCTGTTTGTTTGCTGGAGACAGCGGCCCTGGCCTTCAGTGGGGACGCGCCGGCCGTGCGGGGTGGGGGACGGGGGGCGGGGAGGGATGGGGGCGCGGTGGGCTCAGCTCTTCTTGCGCAGCTGGCTGTACTGCGCGCGCCCCAGGATGGGCTCCATGACACTGGGCCGGAAGAAGCTGTCGCTGACCCTGCGCGTGGGCTTCTCGCGGGGCATGGCCGGGAAGGCGGGGCGCGGGGCGGCGGGCGCTTCCACCCTGTCCTCGGCGCCCGGGCCCCGAGCGCTGCGCAGGCTGCCACGGGGCTGTGCGGGGCGCGGCGCGGGCTCCGGGCTGGCGGGCGGCGCCCCAGACCCCCTGCGCTCCGCCTCCCGGCGCTCCACCTCGGCCGGCGGGTTGTCGATGTCTCGGAATTCGCTCTCCGGCTCCATCAGCGACAGCCTGGGAAGCTGAAGCCCAGCAAGCCGCGTTAGGGCCCCTACTTGGCCTTCGTCCCTGCACCTCCCACGCACCGCTTCCTCTGGGGCTCTGGCCTCCCCAGAGCCGCTGTCAGGGGGGTACAGGCGGGGGCGTGGGACAGGAGCGGATGGTGCAGGGGGGACCACTAAGGTCCTGCCCTCACTGACAGTGTGCACAGTCCAGACCCCCAAGGCAAGGAAGACAACCACCCTCTAAAGCTGAGGAGACCTCGGGTCTCCCTCAGAGGTCCCTCAGTGGGAGGTCTGTGACTTTCCTGACCCTTCCTTGGGCCTGAGTTGTGGAATAAGGACGGCTCACACCTTGCCCCCCACTTGGGTCAAGGTACCCACTCCTGGTTCTGTTTTGGGCCCAAGGTGAACACCTGGCTGCCAAGACCCCTGTCATGCCTCTTGCTGAGAGTGACTGTGTAACACCCCCTCCCCCTAGCTCTAAGGGGCCTCCTGCCCTGACCGGCCCTCCTGGTGCCTGCATGACCTGTAACTTGCTCTGAAAAGGGACCCAGAGATTCCCAAAGTGATAGTATTGACACCCCTTGGGTTCTTCCTGTTGGTGACAGTTGTTAGAATTGGTATGGGGGCAGCTGCTGTCCCCTGGAACACAACCCACCCTCCAGCCACTTCCCAGGGAGTAGCATGCAAACCTGCCAGGTCCTTCAGTCAGGAGCTGAGGGGTGTGGGCTGTCCCCCTGGGGACCCCCAGACTGATGATGGGAGACCTCTCCAGCAGCAGGTGGGAAGGATGGATGTGGGGAAAGGTCTCAGGCCAGGGCCACAGGTCTCTATACTCACTGGCACATAGTGGACCACGGTGTCCACCACGTTGTCAGTAACACCCTTCAGGGCGTCGGACAGGGACATGGCCCTCCCTTTGGTGGAAGAGACAGCACGCGCCGGTGTAAGGTGCAGCATCCTCCCCGCCGTGCCCAGCACAGCTGCAGGTGCCCATGTCACGACTGAGATGGTACTCTGGAGGGCCTTCTGCAGGATGTGTGCCACACTGCCCAGGAGGCCTTGTGGGCCAGGCAGAGCTGCTCTCTGGGGGCCAGAGCAAGGTCAGTGCTTCTGCAGCTGTTCCACGGCACCTCCCCAACCCTTCCCCTTCCCACCATCCCCAGAGCTAGAGGGGAAAGAACATGGGTACCAAATTGAAAAACTATCGGCCTGGCTCTTGGGCAGGTCATTTCTATTCTCTGAACCTCGGTTCCTTTATCTGCAAAATGGGGATGACAATCTTTGTCTTGCCTATTTTATGGGCTTATTGTGAGGGTCAGCTGAGAGAACTTTGTTAGCTAGGCATTTAGGGATGAGGTGAAGAGTTCTGTACTCATGTACCACGTCCCTAGGCCTGGGGACAAAAGACCCTGTTTCACCCTGTGCCTCTGCTTCTCACCCCCTCCAGGCTCCCGCATCCTCACTCGGCTTCCACTCTCTCCCTTACCTCACTGAGCTTGTTCTCGTCAGTCTCTGATTCCTCCTCCTCCTCTGTCTCCTCCCCGTCTGTGTCCTTCTGGTCATCATGGTCCTCCTCCTGAGTGGCAGTGAGGTTGTGCAGCCAGGGCACCCGCACCTCGCTTTGCCGCCGGGACACCACCTGCATGGCCGCTGATGCGCCCCACTGAGCCAGGCTGCTCTGAGGGCGGGAAGGCAGCAGCTACTGGCTTCACAGCCCCTGCTAGTGGCCAGGCAGCCCCAGCAAGCAAAGCCCCTCGTCCCCAGGGTCAGGTGGGGGCAGGTGAGCAGGGCCTGGCCCCAGTAGACTGTTCTTCAAACTTTTTATGGAGTGATAACTTACACCCCCTAAGGTGCACATAGCTTTAGCATATAGCTCTGAGAATTTTTAGAAACACTCCTGTGTAATCACCACAGCTGAAGCTATAGACCATTTTCAACACTCCAGAAGACTCCCTATGCCCCTCCATACCCTCCAAGGGTGACTACATTCTGGCCTCTGTCACCAAACTTTGATGTTGTCCATTTTTGAGCTTCATGTAAATGGACCGATACAATGTGTTTTCTTTCACGAATAGCTTTTGTTCAACTGTTATATCATGAGATTCATCCATATTATTGAATGTCAAAGTAGTTCCTTCTTTTTCATTTCTGCACCATATTCCATTGTATAAATGTAACACAATTTACTCTTTCTACTGTTGATGGATGTTTGTGTTGTTTCCAGTTCTTGGCTAAGAGTAAAGCTGATAGGAACATTTTGAACATGTCTTTAGGGGGACCTAATCTCTCATCTCTGTTGGGTGGAATTGCGGGGTCATAGGAGATATATATGTTTAGCTTTAGTAGCTATTCCCTGCAGATCTTTAATAAAGGCTGAAAACAATCAAGCAGGCCTGAGGGTCCCATGGGAGGAAACTGACCTGGGAAGGTGGGTTAGCATGGCTAGCTAGAGGCACAGCTTGGCCTGTTTCAGACCTCCAGAGAGCCCTACAATCAGGGCCTCCTTGTGACACTACTTTAGAGGACACTATTATTTCCTATGTGAACAGTAGTGTCTGAGGTTGTGCAGTACAGTGGCCCCACCCACTAGGGGCTAGGACAGGACAGAGGAGTTAGTCTAGCCTCCATGGGGAAGTGACCACCCTCCCCAGTGCAGGGGACAGAGGAGAACTACTATTGCTGTATCTCAACTGGAGCTACCAAACCTGCACATAGTCGGTTCTCAGAAAATATTTGCTTGAATGAATGAGCCAGGCCTGATGATGCTTTTAAAAATACCACCTTCATGATGGCTGAAAAGGGATTATCTTGTTTGCTGACCTTTTGGCTTTAATGTTGTTTTTATTTCCTTTTGGTTTTTTGGCCTTATTTCTTTACTAAAGTTCCCATGAAAAAAATCCAGGCTATCTCTCACACAAAGAGATGGGTGTGGGGTGTGGTGGGGAAAAAGCCTGGGCCTAGAAAGGCAGCTTTACCTTGGGTGCAGTGGGATACAAATTAGAAGCCTCTCAAAGGGAAACCAGAACCCTGGGGGCAGTCAGGGACACAGCCCAGCTGGGGCTGTCTTCCTAACAGAAGGAATTTTGTGCCTTGCTTATTTACAGGTGACACTCCGTAGTGCCTAGAGAGCAGATTGGGGGGTCTCTGCTTCCTTTGCCTGGGAGGATGAAGGCTGGGGCGGGGTGGGGGTGGGACTCAGGGGCAAAATGGGAGAGATAGAAGTGGGTGGTGGGGCAGGACCACTGTAACAAGCGGGACTGCCCTCAGCTCAAGTTCTGTCCTTTCTCTCCCCTTGCATCCTAAAGGACTAGCTCTCTGCCCACCCCCACCCCTATCCCCCCACCTTAGACCTAAAGTCCCAGCCCAGGTTGGAAGAGAGGATGTTCCCAGGACAGAAGGCAGAGTCAAGTAAGGGATGGGAGGGTCACATGGCTCCCAAGCCTTGGGTCAATCAGAGCTCAGGGTAGACACTCACCAGGGGTGCCACACCTGGGATCCACATGGCCAGGGCATGGCCCTGTTTAAGCGCCCGGGCTGTGGTCTGCAAGGTGTGTTGAGAGAGGGTGTTGGCCAGGGCTCCAACTCTGCTCATGAGGCTTGGTTTGGCCTTGGGAGGTTTCTGGGAATGCTGGTGTCCTGGAGCAGGCACTTGGTAGGAGTTTGAGGGAGAAGGAAAGAAAGCAAATCAGAGAGGGGCTGAGGAAAGCTGGGTTGTGTCTAGGGATGGATGGTGGTCATCCTAGCTCCACCACAAGCTCACTGGTGACTTGGGCAACTTACTTTCCCCACTTGCAAGTGGGGAGAGGGGCTAGATGAGGATGGGTCCATCTGAAAATCTCGCTGGGCCCTCCCTGTCCCAGAGCAGTAGCTAGATGAGCCCTGGCCACCTCTTGCTAATTCCCAGGCAGCATGGGTGGCTAACTCTGTCCCCAGGGTGGATCTGCCAGACCCCCTAACAACAAATACCTGACTCTTCCTTGGCTGGAGGAAGGAGGAACTCTACCACCTTCTCAACACCACCCAAGGCCAAGTCGGCCCCTCCAGAGGCCAGCCGGCCGGCTCGGGTGTTGGCGGCATATTCGGCAGTGTCTTTGGCCATCCCCCAGGCGAGCTCACAGCCGGCCAGAGCAGCCCCTAGGACCTTATCTGAAGTGCTGGCAATGGGCACACTGATGCTGTTCCTGGCACTGCGAAGCCGGGTGGAGATGGTGTCCTTCAGCTCAGAGGCGATCTGGGAGAAATGTGGAGGGGAGTTAGGCGTGTGGATCTGGCAGGCCCTAAGCCCAGCTTCAGGAAATCCTCATTTAGAAGCCCAGGGGACTGGCACCAATATTTGGGCACTTTGATTAAGCTAAACTTTAAAGAGAAAAAGCACAAGCCCTCCCTGTGCCAACCACCTGGATCTCCTGGCTTCTTTGTGCCCCATTTCTCCCTGGCAAGATCCTGACCATCCTTTGAAGATCCCAAAGACCACCTCCTTGATAACTAACCTGTCCTAACATGCACACAAGGCATGTCCTCTTCCAAATTCCTCTGCTGTCTCCTCTATCTTTCCCTCAGAACTCACATTCCTATCTGCATTTATATTGACTTATAGATGTGGTTGATCTTCCTACAAGTTCTGCATTGAAATAACGTCTTTTTCTCCTATTAGCTTGGGAGCTCCTTAATGACAAAGATCTTGCCCTTTATCTGGAAAAAATAAGTGAAGAGCACAGGCCTCAGAGCCAAATAGACCTGCTCTCACGTGGCCTCCACTTAAGGCTGTGTGGTGAGGGGAAAGTCACTAGTTTCCTCATCTATAAAATAGGGAAACCCACCTGTATCCCAGAGGGCTGACCAGAGGGTTAAATGAGAGGGAGGAGGGATCTATAAGTCACGTTATGACCCCTGGCACAGGGCGGGGCTCAGTAAATGTTTGTGGGATGGATGGTAATTTGTCAGTGAGATGGATGAGGTCTGACACTGAAACATATCCCCCCAAAGCCCCTGACATGGGCCTTACCATGACAAATACCTAATGAATACATATCCAGGTGAAGTGACTTTTTCAGTCTCATGGTCCATAAAGTGTTGGATCTTGAGGCCATGGAACTACAATTCTGGGATCGGATGAGTGTAATCCATGATCTTAGGTGACTGTAGTCACCAAATGGTCCAATGTAGGCCCACAGGGTAACTGGTAAAGGGGAGATCAGAAGCAGTGGACCCCACCCCAAGCTCCTGTCTGAATTTGCCTCTGGGCTATGTCTGATTGTTTCAGAAAGCCTACCTTCATTTGGTGCACAGGGAGAGGAAGAAGCCCATTGTGTGGTCTTAGGGGCAGGCAGCAGTCACCTGCCTTGGAGGGTGTGTGCCACAGAAACGAAAGACTCACAGTCATGGCATCATCAGCCCATGCTCTCTCCTTCCCGGAGAGGCAGTGACAGCTGCATGTGGGAGCATTAGAGAAGAGGGGAGGGGCTCACCTTTTCAGGAGGATACTGGAGGGCTGGGATCTTTTCCTC
Organism: Camelus dromedarius; assembly: GCF_036321535.1. Taxonomy (NCBI): domain Eukaryota; kingdom Metazoa; phylum Chordata; class Mammalia; order Artiodactyla; family Camelidae; genus Camelus; species Camelus dromedarius. The sequence continues at coordinate 16,233,237 of NC_087464.1, forward strand.
CAGGTGGTCTAGGCCTCGGCAGGCCAGCTCATTGGCGGCTATGACTGGAAGCAAAAGGCCATGGTGAAGTGAGCCCTGATCCCACTATGAGAGCCTAGCAGGGGCCTCTGTGCCAAAGAAGGTGCCCTGGAGCCCTCAAAACCTCCAGGCCTGCTACCTTCAAAGCATCTGGGAACCTGAGGCCCTCTGCCATCTTTAGCCCCATCCACTGTGACTCCTTGGGACCAGGATATCTTCCCTCTGAGTAGAAACTTTGGACTCCTGCAGAGCTGCACGCAAAGCCCAGAGCCTGCATCTCCAGCATGTGGCTCCAGGCAAGTCACACCCTGGCTGAGCCTCAGATTCCCCCTTTGGAAAATGTGGATTAATGTGGGCAAATCTTGCATGGTTGTCGTGAGGAGAAAGTGACAGAAACTATGTGAATCACCAAAAGATACTGGTCTCTCCCCTCTTCTCCTCCGTCCCCTCTCTGGGTGAACATGAGAGGGGAGAGCAGAGGTGTGAGGGGGAAGGGGCAGCATGGCCCTGGGATGGGCCTTGGTAGGAGCAGGGCTGGCACTGCTTAGTTCTAGAGCTGACAGGCTGGTCTAGAGTTTCAGATGTCTGTGGCCCTTCCTTTTAACCTCTGGGAGTGAGATGGTCAACAGTGGGAAGCAGGTCACAGGGAAAAGAAAGGGGTGAGAGCAGGAAGATGCAAATGCTCCTGGGAGAGATGCCCAGGGGCTGCTGACAACATCAGCCCTGCGGTCATGACCGTGGAGATCACAGTTTTAAAGGACATCCATATATTCTCTTTCATATATTCTTTCTCCAGATATCTTAGGTTTCTTCACAAAATTCTCAAGCAGCAGAGAGCCCAGGTGACTTCCAATTGGGCAAAATGAGACCTAGGGAAATTACTGAAGGAGCCTGCAGGCAGAGAGGCTGGCCCAGGCCCAGGTCTTCTTTACATCTGTCCTCTCCTGTCTGCTGTGCCGACCCCTCAGATACCCATGATTCTCTAATTAGGACGGTGGAAGGACCTAGACTTCTGGAACTTCCCTTAGCCCTGACAAAAGCTGTGCCTTGGACACCGTATTTTCAAATGAAGCAGAACAGTCTGAGCAGGGGCAGGACTGGTAAGGTCCTCCGGCTCCTGGTCCTCCCGGTCTTCCCTGACTGGTAGCTCTCTGCTGCCCCTCCCTGTCATGGGGCTGGTACCATCAGCTGCTGGACCCCACAGGCTTCCCCTCCTCCTCCATTCCCCCCAGCCCTGCCGGGCCAGCCCCAGTGCCTCCTGCCCTTGCCCTTGAGCCAGACTCTGCTAGTTCCTGCTGCTGCTGCTGGATTTGGAGCTAAAGTGGGTGTGTGGTCTGCCATGGGCCCTACTCCCACCACTGCCCGCATAGCTCTGCCCATCCCTTCCCCTGCCAATCCTTTGTCCCATCATTGTCATCCTAGGAAAGTGCCAGCTGGGCTATAGATGAGGCAGCTATAGATGAGAAGAGACCTATATTTATATTTATATCTGTATTTACATCTATATCTGTATCTATATTGTCTATATCTATAGATGAAAAGACTATGTAATAGGATGTAGGTAGTTAGGAAGGCAGTCAGACAGACAAACAAAAAGGCAGACGGACATACTGGCAGACAGACAAACAAGCTATCAGATAGGCTGACAGATGGGCAAACAGACTGGCAGGCAGTCAGTGAGCATCAGTGAACAGGCAGGTAGCCTCCGAGTACCACAAGGACTCACACTGGGTGGATAGCCTGCGGACCACCGGCTCCATGCTCCAGGCGGCCAAGCTGCTGGCGCCTTGCACGCCCTTCTCGTAGGCATTGCATACAGAGGCCACCAGGGGGTGGGCTTCCTTGGTGCTGGTGTAGGTCTTCTGGAAGCACTCACAGGTGCCACTCACCACCGGCAGCTGCAGGACCCGCTGCAGCACGTTCTCCTGCTCCTGCCACGGGAGGAAGGCAGGCACTGAAGTCATTCCACCTCCTTCTCCTGCCTCCTGGAAGACAGCCCACTCGGGCTAGCCTGGGTCCAGGAGACCTAGGAGGAACCCAGACTAGAGAGGTCTCTGGATGCCCCACAGGAAAAACAAGAGCCAGGCTGCGGCACTCTCCTGGTCACAGTCCTGGCTCTGGAAGGCTGCTGAGGCACTCTCCATCTGCCAGGGGCCAAATGCCACTGCACTTTGCAGCAACCCCACTTAAACTTAATGGGAGAGAGCAAGTGTGCCAGCAGACCTGTCTAGCATTGCACTCCACCTTGGAAGCTTCAGCTGAACATTTTTCTGGTCTTTCTGGGAGACTGCCTCCCTGTCTGTGTATGCTGGTCCCACCGCCGAGATGCTCCCCTCCCCTCCCCTCCCCTAGTCCTTTCTGTCTGGTAAAATGCCACTCCCTCAAGACACGGCTTGAGTATCCCGGCTTCTGTGAAGCTTCCTGACTCTCCTCCTTCACAGCAGAAGCCATCACTTCCCTCCCTGGAATGTCTCCATACTTGTCACATGGTGCTGTGCTTGTCCTGGGCATGTGTGTACTTGTCTCTCTCCCAGCAGACTGTTATCTCGGTATCTCCAGGGCTCAGCCTAAAGCTTGCACAGTAATGTTAGTCGAATAAATGAATCACTTGAGGGCTGCACCTACTAGAAGGTGGAAGTTTAGATCTGCCCAACTGCACAGAATCACAGAATCTTAGGCCTCCAGGGGCCTGTGCAGCAAGAGTGCTTCCCACAGTCCCTCTGGGAGGCTCGTATTTGGACGTCTCCTTGGATGGAGCTCACTGGTCAGAGTGGCTTATGCCCCTTGTTGGACAGTGTTGCTGAGCTGAAATCCACCTCCACCCACTGCTCCACCCTCTGCCTTCTGAAACAACACCGAGTAAACCTATTTCATCATTCATGGGCTGGCCTTTCACATATTTGGATACAAATATGTCTCCCTTTAGTGGTCCCTTCTCCATGCTAAAGAGCTCTAGTTCTTAACTTAGTTTACAAATGGCTCAGCACCCTGATCTGGTGATTTCCTCCTCTGCCCACACTACAGTCTGGAGTTGCTATTCTTAAAAATATAGCACTCAAACTTGAAGACAGCATTCCAGGTATGGTCTGAACATATGGGATATATTGAAACCATCACTTCTCATTACTGGGGTGCTGTGCTCTTATTAATGCATTCTAACTATGGCAGCAGCCACATAATTAAACTTCAGATCACCTAGGAATGTAAGTGAAAAAACAGTTTCTGAGTTTTAAAAAAATGTGGACTCTAGTCTTGCAGAGGGAAACAACATTTACTCAGTGCCATTATGCTCCAGGCACTGATCGGGGTGCTTTGGTGGCATGACCTCATTTAATTCTAACAGTCACCCTCTGAAGTCAGCATTATTACTACCACCTTGCAGAACAGAAGACAAAGACTCAGAGATGTGACGTGACTTACCTGAGATCACACAGCTAGTAAGTGGCAGAGCCAGGATTCCAACTCAGGCCTGAAAAGGCATATCTGGGGTTTGGTTCAAAATAACACAGGGTCAAGGAATAGATGGAATGAGGATGAGGCAGGATTGTCCATGGATTATGGTTGTTGGGGTTAGTGAAGGATATTATATTTTTCTGTCTATTCTTACGAATGTCAAGAACTCTTCACACAAACTTCCCAAGTCTGACTCAGATGCTCTAGCTCTCTCTGTGGCTTTGAATATTCACTGCTGCATGGTTCTTCTCTGGATGTGAGGACCTAGCCTCTTCTATTTGTAGGGGGCTGAGTTAGAGGACCCACCAAGACTTGTAGGTACACTAGACAGGAAGCTACAATATTTTAGCTTCTGGTCTTGCAGGTGAGTTTGAAATTTGAACTAGAAGAAGACTATGACTGTAAACAAGAAAATGTTTTCTTTAACATTTTGGACAGAGCCTTCAGGGCTTGTTTTAGGCAAAGCCAAAGAGGGAGAAAAGTCCTGGTAAGGGAATAAACTACCACGCGTTAGGATGGCTCAACTACGCACTTGACCATTTTATGCTTTTTGTGTTCTGTGATTCAATACAAAATTTAACATGGTGATTCCTAGTGCAAAGGTTAGTTAAATCCTAACTTGGGACAAGATGGGTGTTGTATGGGTTCACAGTTTGTAAGCTTCACTATTTTAACTGTGCCTTAATTAGAGAGGCCTTGCCAGGAGGCATCCGGTACACCTAAAAGTGTCAAACAACTTGGAGTCACAGTGAAAACCAGGCTAGACACACAACACTGGACACACTGTCCCTCTACCTCCTTCCCACGTATAGCAGCACAGGCAGTGCACCGTGTAACTCCAAGAGGCGCCATTTACACGGACTACAACATGCACGCCGCCTCTGGAGTTACTGAGTGCAGTGGCTCAGTCTGAATATTCCACCTGGGTGGACAAAGCATGGGCTTCTGCATCTGGGTTTAGAATTCAGTGGTTCTCCTCTTCTCCTTTCCCTTCCAGCCAGTTTTAATAGGCACCCCTCACGCCCAACCCCACATCCTCTAACAGCCTCCTGCAAAAGGTAGTAAGGACAAGAATAACAAGACATCATAGTCAGTGAATTATGAATATAATTTAGATGTTTCTTGCTCTAAGTCCCCTGACCTCTTCTCCCAGCTACTTCTTCCCCCCTCAGTTGTCCACTGCCTCATACAAGCCCACGTTACTTACAGGGAGATCTCCATCCAGCAGGGTTGGGCCCTTGTTGACTGCCATCATAGCTCTTCAAGCTGCAAAGCAGAGGGTCACAAGTCCACGAGAAGCCCTCAACTTGAGATCCACAGGGCCAGTCCCCTACTGCTCATGGCCACCAATGGGGCCCAGGCTGCCTGGGAGCTCAAATTTCCTGAACAGAAGGCATTGTGTTGGAGGATGAATGTCACAGACAAGTGACCATTCGTTAGAGCCTCATAGGGACAAACTGCCCCACAGCTTACTTGTCAAGACTGATGTTTCTTACAAGGGTTCAGAGTAAGAAACACAAAATGAAAGTAGTTTTAAGAGGTTTTAGATGAACTTTAGGAGCTCTTAAGTGAGGGTCCTACAGAGACTAAAGTAAGAAGTTTCAGGTATAATCTTTTTTTTTTTTTAACAAAAAAGTTCTGCATTAATTCCTCTCTTTTTAAGCAAGCTCTGTGCTCAACCAGATGAGAAAGTAGTCACTCTTAAAACCAGCTATTTCAGCTATGTTCTGGAAAAGCTAGTGGCCCCGGAATATTTACTCTACACTCTTGGTCATTCACCTTGAATAATCTCTCCCTCAGTGGTTTCCCTGCAGCCTCTTCATGCTCAGAAAAATTCCCAGGAGATCCTTACCCTCAATTTATTTTCCTTAACTCTCAGAAACAAACCAGGTAAGGCAGATGTCCCAGGACTGCCCCCCGCCCCTGGCCCCGAAACTTACTCCAGCTGATGCTGCCTCAGTTCCACAAGCCCAGGCTGCAGAGCGTCTCCTCTGGCAGAAACAATTCCAGTTGCTCTGGGGAGACAAGCAAAGCTACTAACACCTCCCAGCTGGAGGAGGGCAGACAGGAAGAGAAAGCTGGGTCAGCCGGTTGTCATGGTTATTTTTGACCCAGGATCCCCCGGGCATATCCTAACTTCTGGAAGGAGATGCAGCCAACTAGGAGGTAGATCGCAGAGCTGAAGGAGAACTGGGGGAGTTATTATTCCAGAGTCATGAAACATCTGTTCTGTAACACATTTCTGGCCCCCAGTTCTCAAAAAACTGTTTTCTAGAAAGGTGTTGGGATATATATATCGTTAAACTCATAAGCTCTGTAAAGTTTTATAATCTTTGGCTCCTTTTCCACAGAGGACACTGTGGGACCATTTTCAACCCATTTCCCTCATCCCTATTTTTTCTTACTATCAAGAAGGAATTTTGAACAGTTAAGATTTAAACCCACACAGGAACAGAGTTCACCTAAATGTACTAGTCTTTGATTATGAAGATAAATTGCTTTCAGTGAAGAAGAGATCCAGAGCTGGGGCTGACTCCTTGACAATCTAGCCTTTGAAGGAGCAATGTCAACCTCTGTAAATCCTAGATTTCAAGAAAGTTTACTGAACTCTACCTGGTCTTAGATGCCACCAGAATATGCAGTGGGAGAACCAACTGGATTTTGTCCAGTATGAAAAAGTGACAATGTTGACCAAGAGTCTGTTGCAGATCAACAGCCTCCAGACAACCAAGAACTATCATTTCTTATCCCTTCCTTAGCAATGAATCAGGCAGGAACCCAAGTTCTAATTCTTGGCTTCAAAGATGCTGGAGGACCATGGTGTAAGTCATAGATTTCAGATTGTCTAAGAAGAGCCTTTTAATTAAAACAGGTAATAGGACAAAAGTTAATTTCCTTATTTTTGGTAGAATCATATCTATTGTTGACTCTCTGCTAAGTTGTATACTGTGGGCAGCAGGAGAAAGGAAGCGGGTGGGAAGAAATGTTGATTTGTGACAGATCCTTTGTAATCAATTCTGTACCTGAGAGATGATAAAGCAGGAAATGAGAAGGAAAGGGAGGAGAGAGTCAGGCAGAGTCCCCCAAAGGACTAATAAATATGTGATACCTTTAATACTTATTGATCCAACCTGGGCTTTTAAAATGTAAGACAGTAATGAAGAGGAGGGGAAGTATCTAAAGAAGTGGCCTCTGCCCTCAAATCCCTTTCTTGATTGGTCACCTCGTTTCAAGATACAGGACAAGTTATCTATGAGGCTGTGTTGGGAAAGGAACCTGGGCCAAAGGGCAGTTTTAAGCCTCTGAAGTAGTGGCTTTGGGCCAGACGGAGTAGAGGGCTCTGTGCCCGAGAGCTCTGCTGACAAAGCTGGTTCTTTGGCCGCTTCAGCTGGGAGTCCAGAATGTGGGTGAGAGGTAAGAAGTGGTGAAAGGGTCTAAGAAAATCCCCTTGGGAAGAGTCTGTTTTCCAGCAGCAGCTTGAAGGACACAGTCATCTTTTCTTCCCATCTCTGCATGCACCCACTCCCTCCACCCCACTACCACATGGGTGCAGGGACCTTATCTTATGCACAAATGGATCCCCAATCTAAGAACTGCACTCAGACATTCATTGTTGCATAAATAAATTCTCAGGCAACAATGTTCAGTTGCCAATGTGCCATCCTGTACACCTATTAGAAATGTCTTTGGTTTTTAGAGTCCCTCATGAATGAATGTGGAGGCTTGGAGGTGGGGAGGGTTAGAGAGGAGAAAGAAGCACAGGGAAGGAGGTACCAGGGCACCATTAAGGTTTTCACAAATTCTAGCAGAGGTGGCATTTCCCAAGCTCTCTACCACCCACCCTAACTTGCAGATGACAAAAGTCCCCAGATGGACACCTCTCTAACATGCCTTCGCAGATTCAAGGCCAACTTCTTCAGAAGAATCGAAAACACCACCAACACAGAAGATACAGAGGACCCTCTCGCACGTAGCAGTCTGGATGAGATCATCTTAGAGGTTTTTCATCCCAGACATTCTACATCTAAAGCTTTCCTCACTCTCCTCCTCAGCTCAGACCTTCCAGGCGAGGGCTCATTTTACCAAAACTCACCCTACCAACTACGCAGACTGATTAAGATTATCTTTGGATCGCCCTATTTTAACTCTTCTCCATTCCCAGAACACATTCACAGATATATGAGTCAATTTTGTCTACAAATTTATTAGACATAATTAATTTATTACAGTAGAAGATCTGGACAAAGTAAAAAAGTTACATTTTTATTTGCCCTGATTTAGCAGCTTTCATTTTTCTTAAAATTCCCAAAATGTTCTTTCTCAAATCCCTTATCTTGATTGGTCACTTTAAAAATAGACAGCCAAGGACCAGAGTCTGCTTTTTAAGAATCTCCATCACATTTATGGGAAATTTATTTAGTGCACACTTCTTTTCTCACTTCCATTCAGATAAATGAGATGGCTTAATGAGCAGGACTGACACTGACCTCTTACCTGATGGCATCCCATTTCTCTGCCTCACTTGCTTCATGTTAAGAGGATCTATAATCACAAATAAGACCCAATACGCCAGATAGGAAGCAGGAACATGAGCAAGCGGCATGGACTCAGTATTCTAGTGTCCTTTTCACTAGCCCCTTCCTGCTCTTTCCCACCTCCCCCAACCACTCTACAAATACCAAGTCTGATTTACCATAGAACACTAAGACCCTCCTACATGCATAGTATTCATGAAGTTTCTTGGGAAGTGCCCAAACTGTTATATGGCTTTAAATAAAACGATCCAGCTGATAAGTCTAGATAGTTTTAACTTTTATAAAATATAAACCACTGACCAACACAGGTTCTAAACAGCTTTTTGCACAGGATCCTGGAGAGTCTCACACTTCCACTCAATCAGGAAGGCAGTGAAATATCATGGAAAGAGCACTGGATGGGAGTCAGAGAAATGAGGTTCGGTCCTCAGTTTTAAGCTCAGTCTCCTCACCTGTCACAGGCTAACTCACAGGCACCAATTATGAATTTCCAAGTTATTTTTACCTCAGGTCCTTTCTGTCTGCTTTTGACTTTTTGTTTCCTCACTGCATAATCTAAAGACATAATTTATATCATGAAGGTGTCAGATGTGTTTCTAATTTTACTTCTGGACAGAGGAAGGACAGTGATGTAAAAGCCAACAATTAAGTCCGGCTCGCCTTCATCCTGGCATTGGCTTCTGTAGAGGAAGTGGGGGTTGGGGGGTGGGAAACTGGTCAGAGAATAAGGGGCCTCTACTAAATCTGAGAGAGGGCTGTGCATCAGACCTACTGTAGTTGTGCAAAACTAGTCAGGCACATGGCCCAAAAGTCACTGCATACTAGTGTTCACTTGTTAGTTTGGATCTTTTTCAATTTTTCTCTTTCCATTTTTATTCATTGAGCAAATACTAAGTTCCTCTATGCACATAAGAAATGCTCAATAAATGTTAGATGAAGGAAAAATACTCAGAAATTCAGAAGTGACTCCAGCACTTGAGAAAAACAAATCTTCATGCTCCCCCCTCCACCATTCTTGATCCCACCTCTGTTCACATCACAGGTCACTAAACACTCACGTGGATAACTCCTTAAGTACAGTATGGCATAGTTGTGCCTAATGCAAATGTCCATTCCACTAACAGGTTGTCCTTAAAAGCAAGAACTCGTCTTTAGCCTGAAACCACGTCAGTGGGTCTTCAGCTTCATCTGAGGATATGCCACAGTGATGATGCCTGCTATAGAGGACACGAGGCCTCCAAGGCCTATGATGCCAGGATTAGACTTACAGATCCCCAGCTGGTCCAAAGGGTTCAGGATATCACAGATGTTCTTCACTGTGTCCAGGAGCAAGGGAGGATGCTTCTTCAGAGATCGGAATAAGAGAAGGAGAAAGGACTGGAGCCATTCTGTCTCCTCATCAGCCACGCTATACCCAAGAGGCTCCCGGGATGGTGACTTCTCCCTCTTTGCCCTGTCATGTGCAACCTGCTCCATCTGCAGGGAGATTTCATACAGATCCCTGACAAGGCTCAGCAGGACAGAATAGTAGTAATGGCGGGCAGCCCATGTTCGCCATTTCTCTTTGTTAATGCCAGAGGCGAGCCCTATGCTCCTCACGAAGAGGATGGTGTCACAGATGAAATAAATCACACGGTTCAGGCTGGCTAACGTTAGGCACAAGCGGGGCACCGGGTCAGTGGCATGAATGCTCTGCTGAGTCGCCTGTATAGCATGCACCACGTTGCCTAGTCTGAACCCTGCAAGAAGAACCCACAACAGTTAACAGTTATTTAATTAGTATGGAATAGGATTTTATAAGCAGAATGCCTGTATCAGGGTGAGAGGTCAGCACTGGTATTTTAGTAACTGACCATCATTTGAGGCTCAGTCTTGCTCAGGAAAGAAGGACTTTACAGTGTGTTAAGGACACCTAAAATGATCCTGGAAGGCAAAAAAGACAGTGACTCTGTAAAATTATTACCTCCATTCCAGTGACTACATTAGCAATTACTTACAACATACTTTAAGCAAGATCAGTCATGAGTGTAATGATTCAAATCATTACATTTGAATATTAGATGCTACATTCTTTTGGAGAGTCTGATACCTTACATTTGATTTACTTTCCAGATAAATGATTGCTTAAAAAAATACTGTTATCATTTTGCAATTTCTCTGGTCCAAACCCCCTTTGGCTCCCTACTGTTGAGAAGACAAAGGAGAGATGGTAGGATTCAGTGGACAAGACAGCTAATAATATTGTCATATGTGAGTCCTAGTTGAATTAAATCAACCACTGCAAGGGTATGTCCTTATCTGAGTGTGTAATTCAATTAATCAAGGATGCATCAATCAACAAATACTTACTGAGCACCTATTCAGAATAAGTTATAGTCCTAAACATCATAGAGGATACAAAATAAGTACAAAAGAAAGACTATATCTTAAGACTCAGCAAATGCTCAGAAGTAGCTATCCTCAGGAAGCTTAAAATCTCAGAAGAATGTTTGGTATTATTTTATCAAAAATAACACAAAACAAAATGTGTAATGAATAATCCTGGCTTCCAGTTCTGGCTCTTACACTAACTGGCTGAGTGACCTTGGGTAAGTCCTTTCTGGACTTCAGAGACTAGTGACCTCTGAAGGACCTTTGAGCTCCAACATTCTAAAGAATCTGAAAACTTCTAATCTTGCTCTTCCAAGCCAACCAAAAAGCTCACTCCACCCTTCCCATCCCTCTGCGTGACAAGTCTTCATCAAAGTTGTTTCCTCATTGATCCTCCAATACAATGGTTTGTTCATAACAGTTTTAAGCCTTCACTAGAAGGAACCACCCTTCAAGAATGTTCTCCTTCTGTCTCTCTCTAGCCACACCTCAAGTTCCATCTCCTCAAAACACCTTTTTTTCCCTCTACCCCAACAAACATATTTGGCACTAAATCCTATATCACTATTTATATCATGTGATCTTAGTCCTCCCATAAAGCTCAGCACTACATCTGTATGAAGTAGGTGCTCAAAAATAACTGATCAACATCTGATGTCTACATTCCATTACCATGCCTGTGTTCATCTACTACAGCAGCCTCTGGTTCTCATCAAACAACCAGGAGTTGGACATGCAACTGCTATTAGAAGTATGAGATTTCCCGGTATGCTATATTGTTAAAATGAATTAAATGAGAACACAACACAAACCACTTTTTGCCTTTAACATGAAACAACTCCACAAATAATTTAAGAAAATGTATCCTTTCATTTTGTTTGAGCAATCCTCAAGGGAAGGGAAAAAAGGCAGGGGGTCCAGGATATAGCTAGTCTGTTCTTCTAGAGAATACAAAGGGCTACCAAAAGCCAGAAATTCATGTCAGGGATTGTCAGAACATTTTTTGATTCTAAGAACTAAAGGTGAACTAATATATTATATGTCCCACTGGTTATGATTCAGCAGAAAGATATGGTATGGCACCAAATGAGAACATAGGAGAGTGTTTGTGAATGGTCTGCAGCAGAACGTTCAACCTTTTTGGCTTCTTGTTCCATAATGGCAGCCTTACTGGTGAACTTTATCAATAAACTTGATTGACTAAAAATTAATGATCTAGGAAATATTTTGTGAATTACAGGGTCTGAGGATTCTAAACCAGGAGCCACTGTCCCTCAGGGGACAGGGTACTTACATTTACGGCCAGTGCTCACACTGGACTCCAGTTTCTTGAGCTTCATTACCACCTTCTCTTTGTCAGCTTTAGGCTCTAACAAATATCTAAGCAACATGCATGAGTACTGAGTGGCTCTGAAATGCAAAAAAAAATGAGAATGATTTATAAACCAAATAAAATTTGATTCATGAAGTAAAGGAAGGAGAAACATGTTTTGCTAAAGGCAAGGTTTCCAAGACAATTTCTCATGTAGCAGCTCTTACAAGAGCAAAATTCTGCAAAGGTCACTCCATAGGGTCAAAGGGTAGAACATGTGATGGAAATGCGACACAAAGGTAATGAAAGAGAACTCTGCAATAATACAGTGAATAGTCCCTCAAAAAGCCTTTTGCTGGCACAGAGAAATGGATATAGTCAAAGCAGTAAACTGTACAAAAGTCCACCTCATTTAAGTCTGCAAATACATATACTCTTTATTTACTGCAGTGTAAATTTCTAAAAGATTTCCAGATTTCTAATAGGGAATTTTTTTACCAGCTACTTACGTGACAGGACACATACTCAAACCACAACCAAATGAAAAGTCCACAGTTTGAATATCGCTTAATTTTTTATAAGAGGACCAAATACACACCAATACATAAATAAGTACAGATTTGTCTTTCAAAACTAACTGGTATTTTATATAAAACACAGACTCCTGTTTAATAATACTCAATACTCAATACAGTGATTATTGTCATGAATACAAATAACAATGTCTTACCAACAGAAACATAACAAATGAAAACTCTTATCTCACATAATCAAACATCTAAATGCATTTGGAAGTCTAGTAAAGCAGGTAGGTGCCTGTTTCCCACTGTCCTGTAACTACACTGAAATCCCTTTATGTCATAAATATTATTCTCAATAAAAAAGTGGCATGTTTTCCAAAATGGTGAACTTGTTACTGCGGATGAAGTAAAAAGAAACAATCTCTCTCTCTTTTGAAGTATACTTCCTGGCTAGAGGGCTCAAGCTGGTCACATCAATGAATCCCCCTTTCTCAATTTGGTCTAATAACAGAAATGTGTCTAAAAACAAGGCACTATTTCATGAATTGCAGTCTATTTACAGAAGCTCTAGATCACCAAAAGGGTTGGGAAATAAATACCAGAGATATCAGATCTTGCTGAATAGGGTATTCTAAACAATTATTTACTAACCAACCTCACTGATAAGCCTTGCCGGGTACATTTTAATTCTATTTTAATGAAGCTTGTATATAATACAACTATTCTGAAAACCTATCAAATTAATTAGAAAAGTAGCATGGCTTGGTAGTAAAGAGGTGGGTCCTGGACTCAACTGTGGTTTTAAATCTCTCAGCTCAGCCAATTATTAATCTCTTTGTGCTTCAGTTTCCCCATTTCTATGAAATGGGGACGATTTAGAGTACTTAACCTCACAGGATTGTGATGAGGGTTAAATGGGTTAATAGCTGTAACAAACTGCCTACAATTTCTGGCATAAAGTCAGCTTCCAAAAGTCTCATAATTATTGGCGCTACTATTGGTCTGTGTGAATTAGCACTTATACATCCAAAAGAGAAAGAAATGCTGTTAAAACGGCAACTATAACTAATTTTTTTTTATTATTGAGCAAGACTCAACCAAATTTCTAAAAGAAACATTATGAATTACTATTAAAATCTCAATCTCTGTTTAATATCTTCAGTAGCACAGCGTGTACCTTAGAGGTGCAGTCAGTTCTTTCTGAAGCTCTCCACACTGTACTGTATCTTACAGTTCACAATACTTTTTCACATGCGGTTATCTAAATGAAGTAGACAGAACAATGGAATTGTCCATTGGAAGGTAAATACAATTTCTGTCACTCCCTAAGTATTTCATGGAGTCTTTGAAGCTACAACCAGTAGTTGGTTTCCCTAGATAGAAATGTCAACCCAGATTCTCTTAAATAATTCTTCGAAGAATGTCGAGCGGAGAAAACCCAGTCTTCCTCAGCTTAGGAGAGGGGGGTTCGCCGGATGTTTTAACACAGCTAGCGGCCAGAGGATTTGGGGTGCCAGGCACCTTGGCTTTGGTGCACGAGGCTCGGGACCGGATGGGACAGGACGCGGTTCGTTCGGCCCAGCCTCATTGAATTTAGCTTGAGGAGGGGCTCCAGTACCAACCCTCCTCCAGGAGCCAGCAGCGTTCTTCCTGCTTCCTTGCACTGGGCTACTACCTCCTTCTCTGGGTGTCGGAGAACAGGGAACCGTGTACCCGGAGGGTCGAGGGACGGCGAAGGGGTGGAGGCCGCGGGCACCTGACTCACCTGAAGAGTCGGTCCCGGCCCTGAGTCTGGTTGGTGAAGCGGATGAAGGCGTCCATGGCGCCCGCCCAAGGCCACGTCGCACTGGGATAGGTCGCAGGTCCTCAGGGGCACTGCCAGGTCCCCAGGGGAGGGTGGGTCTCGGCCCGCCCCCGTGGGGGCGGGCACACTTTTGGAGGAGCGACTTCGCGGGCTTCCGGTTGGGGCCGGAAGTTGTAGTTACTAAGGCGACGCCAAACTGCTGGCCCAGGTGAGCGAAACCCCCGGCTTTTGCCTTCGGGTGCCGCCGATTACCACGTGTCCCAGGACTCCCCTCTACCTCTAGGATCTCCTAGAGAGGGATCTGAGGGGGCCTTTCTCCCCAGCCTCAGGGGTCTGCAGAACGCCCCATACCTCCCAGCAGATCCCGAGTACCCAGGAAACCCCAGGCGGAATCCCAAGTGGAGATTCCCAAATGGAGATTCCCCTGAGCTTTTGCTTGGGGATTTAGGGGCCTCATCATTTCCCAACTCCGTGCCTCCGTTTTCCTTGAGCAACACCAGCTCCAGGTCTGGGGAGCTGTTAGAGCAGAAATAAGCCAATTCATGGAGTGTATTTCAAACATTAGAGCTGGGTAAAGTGAGAAAATTTTCTGTTAGGATTATTGAACACTGAAAGAAGATTGCTACTTGAAATTCTAAAAGGGTACATAAACAAAGTGGGGACCAAAAGAGATTACAATGAAATTGCACCACTGTCGTTTGTTTTGTGGGGTTTGAAGATATGAAGTGCCACTCATTCCATAGCAGTAATTTGATAAAATGAGCGCCCTATAGTCACAAAGTAGGGTCATCTGTTTTTGTAATCTTTACTCCCTTGGTCAGGCCTGCCCCCTGATATTTGCAGGCCGACGGTAAAAGTTCAAATAGAGATCCACAAACCATATAGTTAAATATTTAAAGTTTTAAATCAAGGTAACAAATTATTGAATGAGCTATGTTCTTTTCTCCTGCCTTGACAAATATACCATCATAATGATCTGGAAGTCTGGTTTCACATTCAGGATTCTTGGGCACCGTGGAATACCTGGAAACACAGCTGGAATATGTACTGTGAGGAGACCTGATCTCCAGTCCTTTCCCAACTCTTTACACACCACTTCTGGCTCCCACTATATCACTGAGAGGGCCTTGTCTGCAGTGTGTGGCTACTCCAAGCCACATCCAAGTTCTGCCCGTTACCCTGCAAACAGCCATGCCCTGTCCACCGTTCAGGTCTAGGGGTGCAGCTGGGTTAGCAGCTGGGTCTGCCCTCAGGAGAAAAGCAAGAAAGGTGCATGTAGGCACTGGCATCTTTAGGGCTATAAATTACAAGGGTACAATTACCCTGAACATAGTCTAGATCCAGAAGGCAGGAAGTCTAAGCTTTGAGTGGGTATATTCTCTTGATCCCATGAATTTCTCATCTTTTGCAGAGGGAAGTCCCTGTAAGAAAGCCAGAAGTATTCTCTAAGTTCATGTCCCAGAGCAGGGCAATACTGCAAGCAACACGAATTTGTTAAGTGTCAGCACTGTACCAACCTCTGTGCTAAGCTCTAGCCCAGGGAAATAGACAAATGAGAGAAACAAGTAAACAGAAAAGTACAACACAGTGATATATTAGATGATAAGAGGTGAACACAGGGTGCTTCTAAACACAGATTTAAATAGTCTGTGTTCTATAGCTATAATTCTGCCTTTTCCACAGTACCGTAAATTGAATTATATGGTATGTAGCTTTTCTATCTGATTTCTTTCACTAGCATAATAACATTTGAGTTTCATCCACATTGTGTATATCAATAATTTGTAATTTTTTATTGCTGAGTGGTATTGCATTGCATGGATATACCATAGTTTATTATTTCTTCATCCACTGAAGCACATTTGTGTTGTTTCCAGTTTGAGGCAATTATAAATTCAGCTACTATAAATATTAAGTATAGATTTTCATATGAAACATAAGGTTTAATTTTTCTTGGATAAATATGTAGGAATGGGATTGCTGAATCATGTTAAATGTATGTTCAAATTTGTGAGAAACTACTAAATTATTTTCCAAAGTGGCTCTACTATTTTGTGTTCCCACTGACTATAAGATATGAATGAGTGGGAGTTTATCTGTTCTTGTTGATTAGCATTTGGGTTATTTCCAGTTTGGAGCTGTGAACTCCAAGTAAAGCTGTATTGAATGTTCCTTTACAAGTCTATGTATGGACATAATGTTTTCAGTTCACACCTAGGAGTAAAATGACTAGATATTGTGGTAAGTGCATGTTTAACTTTTCAAGAAATTGCTAAACTGTTTTCCAAAATGTACTATTTTACTTTCCCAACAGCAGCTGGGAGAGTTGCAGTTTCTCCTCATCCTCAACAACATTTGGTGTGATCTGTCTTTCTAACTTCAGGCATTCTAACACATGGGAAGTGGTATCTCATTGTAATTTTAATTTGCACTTGACTAATGACTAACGTTGAATATCTTTTCATGTGCCTACTTGTCATCTGTATATCTTCTTTGGTTAGGTGTCAGTGCAAATCTTTTGCCCATTTTTAAAAAGTTGGGTCATTTTCTTATTACTGAGTTTTAACAATTTTCAAAATATTCCAGGCCCAAGCACTTTATCATATATATGACCTCCCAATATTGTCTCGCAGGCTTTCTGGACTACTATGTATTCTCTTTAATGTCTTTTGAAGAGCGTAAGTTTCATTTTGAAAGTGTTTCATATGTCAGTATTTTTAAAAACTTGAGCCATTATAATAGTTATGTAGTAATGATTGATGAGTTATTAAGAAATATTTCCTATAAACAACAAGTTTATACTGTATAGCACAGGGAACTACATTCATTATCTTGTAGTAACTTATAATGAAAAAAATATGAAAAGGAATATATGTATGTATATGTATGACTGAAACATTATGCTGTATACCAGAAATTGACACAACATTGTAAACTGACTATACTTCAAAAAAGGGAGAAATATTTCCTAACATTTTGAGGTTTTGTATGTTTCTAAATAGCTTCCTGTTATTGATTTCTAAAACAATTCTGTGTGATCAGAGAACATAATTTTTACGACTTGAATACTTATAAATGTATTAAGACTCGGTTTATGGCCCAGAATATCATTTGTCTTGATAAATATTTCAAATGTACTTAAAAAAGAATTGTATCCTGCTGTTGGGTAGAGTGATCTACAACTGTCAGTCAGATCAAATTTGTTAATAGTGTTCAAGTTTTCTGTATCCTCGCTGATTTTTCTGTCTACATGTTCTGTAAATTATTGAGAGAGGGTTTTGAAATCTTTGACTATAATTGTGGATTTGTCTATTTCTCATTGATATTCTACCAGCTTTGCTTCATGTATTTTGAAGTTCTGTTATTAGGTTTATAAACATTTAGGATTGTTATGTCTTCTTGATGAACTGACTCCTTTATTATTATAAAAAAAACCTCTTTATCCCAAGTAATATTCTTTGCTTTGAAATGTACTATATGTGATTTTAATATAGCCACTTTAGCTTTCTTTTCATTAGTGTTAGCCTGGTAAATCTATTTCTACTCTTGCAGTTTTAATCTATATGTATCTTTATATTTAAAGTGGAATTTTTGTAGGCAATGTTTTCTGTCTTTCTCTTTTATCTGACAATTTCTATTTTTTGATTGGAGACTTTAGACTATTTACATTTGATATGATTATTGATATGGTTAGGTTTGCTATTTATTTTACTTGTCTCATCTGTTTTTTGCCCTTTTCTCTCTTTTTGACGTTTTAAAATTATTTTTATTACTCCATTTTTTTCTCCTTCGTTGGCTTATTAGCTATAATTCTTTGTTTTATTACTTTAGTGGTTGCTTTAGGGTTTATAGTATGCATCTTTAACTTACCATAGCCTACCTTCAAGGGATATTGGCATACTTCCATTTCTCCCCTCCTAGCTTTTGTACTATTATTATTACATATTTTTCTCTACATATGTTATTAACCCCACACTACATTATTATTTTTTGTTCAAACATTTTAACTATCTTTTAAAGAGATGCAGATAATGAGTCTTTATTATTTAGCTACATAGCTATCATCCAGTGCTTTTCATTCCTTTGTGTAAATTCACATTTCTCTCTGATGCTGTTTTCCCTCTGCCTGAAGGCCTTTAATATTATTTCTTGTAATGCTGGTCTGCTGCTGCTGAATTCTTTCAGTTTTTGTACATCTAAAAAGTCTTTATTTCCCCTTCAGTTGTTGCAAGGTATGTTTTTTAGCCTAGAATTCTTGATCGGCAATTTTTTTTCTCAGTGCTTTTAAGATGTTGCTTCACTACTTCTCATTCGTGCTGTTTCCTTCAGGAAATCTGTTGTCCTTTACTTTGTTCCCTTGTGCATAGCTTTTTCTCCCTGGTTGCTTTTCACATTTTGTCTTTAACACTAGTTTTAAGCAGTTTGAGCATGATGTGCCTTGGTATAGATTTCTTCATGTTTAATTTGCTTAGGATTTATTTTTCTTTTTGAATCTGTAGGTTTATAGTTTTCATCAGAATTTGAAAATTTTTGTCCATTATTTCTACAACTTTTTTTTTGGTCTCTTCCCTCCTCTGAGGATTTCAGTCACATTTATATTAGGCTATTTCAAGTTATCCCAGACCTCACTCTCTTCATTTTTTTTTTTTTTCAAATTTTTTTCCTCTTTGTTTCATTTTGTTTCTATTGCTATGTTTTCAAATTAACTAATCTTCTCTTTGGCCCATCTAGTTTGCTTTACTCTGAACTCTTGTTATAATCTAATCTAGTGTATTTTTCATCTCAGACATTGTAGTTTTCATCCCTAAAAGTTTGTTGGGTTTTTTTTTTTTAATATATTCTGCATCTCTGCTTGACACATTCAGCATTTCCTCTTAGTGGTTGGTTGCTTTTTGGTTTTTTTGTGTATTTTTTTTTTAATTGAAATATAGTCAGTTTACAATGTTGTTTCAGTTTCTGGTGTACAGCACAATGCTTCAATCATACATGAACCTACACATATTCGTTTTAATATTCTTTTTCACCATAAGTTACTCCTCTTGGTTTTTGAACATGTGGAATAAACTAACCATTTGGTTTGCTAATTCTAATATCTGTGTCGTTTATGAGTCAGCTTCAATTGTTTGAGTTTTCTGTTTATTATGGCTTGTGTTTTCTTGCCTCTCTGCATACCAGTTAATTTTTATTCATTGCATCCTAGACATTGTGAATTTAACTTCATTAGATGCTAGATATTTTTGTAACTGAGCAAGGGCTTGTGTGCCTAAGGCACAGAAAGCTGAACTCTGACAGCAGGTGTTAGCAGCAAAGTAAGGGTTTATTGGCAGGGCACCAAGCAGGAGGGTGGGAGACAGATCTCAAATCCACTCCCTCTGAGTCTTTGAATTAGGGGTGTTTTAAAGAGGAAGAACAAAGAAACGGGTTAATCATTGTCTTGTGACATTTCTTAATCATGGTTTCTGGAATGAGGATGTCCCTGGTTTATTATTCTCTGGCCGGATGGTCCATGGCTCGGGGGTCTGTGAGCTCATCCTGCCCTGGAGAAACAACCTGATGTTTAATGATGATATCTGTAACAGCAATTTTAGTCCCTTTACGATGTTATCAGCAACTGCAGTCTTAGTCATCTGATTTTGGTTGATTAGTGTTCAGTTAGCACAGGACTGAGGTCAGAGGGGACAAGCAAGGGAATAAATTTTGAATAAAAAGATTAATCATAAACTCAGTAAGGGAACTCAGTTATAAGGGGGCTGTTTCATATTTGTATTCCTGTAAGTGTTCCTGAGCTTTGTTCTGGTACGTAGTTAAGGTACTCAGTAAGTTTGATCTTCTGACTCCTAAGATTTGATGGGCAATACCAGAGCAGCATTTGTTATAGGGTTCATTTTTCCCACTACTTGGCTAGACTCTTCTGAGTACTGTACCCAATGTTTGTGAATTATGAGGTTTTCCATTCTCGCTAATGGAAACAGGCATTATTCCTGGCCCTGCGTGAACTCAGGTTACTGTTCCCACTTAGTATTTCAGGTGGTTCTTTTCTCCCAGACTTAGACTCAGATAGTCTCCTCTCACTTTGCACTGGAAACATCACAAATGTGCAGGTGAGAAAAGTTGATGGCAGCAGGGCCTTTATAAGACTTCCATGGTACTCTGACAGTGCAAGGCCCTATTCCACTACGCAATAAGCATCTTCAAATGTACTCTGTGTTCCACATTAAATGCCTTTTTTTAAAAAAGTAACATTTGAAACCCTTTTTGTAGTTTGTACAGTTCTGAGTTTTGTAAAGTACAAATTACTCATCCTTTTCTTATAGACTTAAACATTGTGTCCATACAGAGTGGAGCTGATAAGTTGTAAATATTTTTGTAAATACTTCATTATTTTGATTTTGTGGGGTTTTTTTCAGTCAAAGATTTTTTTTTCAAGTCTCAGACATTTCTGTATGCCCTTGAAAAATCTCATAAGCTCCGGGCACCCTGCCTGCAGAACTCCCGAGTGGCACCAGTGGGAGAAGAGAGGAAGGAACAAACAAGACAGCAAGAATTGGAAGTGCTTGAGCTGCATCTGATTGGAAGTGAGGGAAAAGAAAGCAGAGAAGTCATGGCTCCCTACCCAGCCGGCCTGAGCACAACCATTTGCAGAGATAGAAGAGCCAGGAGAAGGCATAAGTTGTAGAAGAAAGGGTGACTTCTATCTGGGACAGAAGGACAGCCAGGTGAAGAAAGGCAACAAGGATGCCAAATTCCTTTCCTTCCATCATAGCGCACATCATCTTGGGCTGGCCTGGAAGATGTGATAGTCAGTACCTGTCTCCACTGATACCCTTATTAATATGAAGAGCATATCTTAGTTATGTGTGAACGATCCTGTGGTAAATAAGGAAGGTGCCAATATCTAGAATAAATAGTTTCCATAGGCTATTCTGCTAAGGAGGAGGATGTACTGACTTCCTCTGATAACTTCTTCTTTTTCTCAAAGTACCTTGACTGCTAACTTTATCAACTTTTCAGTTTCATAGATGTTCTCAGCGCCACCTTCTGTGATGACATCCCCCAAAGGAAATCGAGCCCATAAGATGAAGCTGCCCATTTTTACCCAAAAGGGGATGCTGGTAGTGCCATCCCCAACAGAGAAAGACTGGTCTAAGGATGATGAAGACAATTGCGTCTTCAGTGATCCAGAGCAAGAGGTGGATTCCCTACCTCAGCCTTATCGAATGATCAACAAGCTGGTGAACTTTCTGTTTGACCGTTCTTGGGAAATTATTGAGGAGAGGGACGTGTTGAGGACAGCTGAGCTCAGCCGGATCCAGCCTACCATCTACTCTCCGTTTATAGAAAGCACGGTATGGAGCAGCTGACCAGGAGGCCTTGTCTCTCAGCTGAGTGTTAATAAATGAAAGCACCTGATCCTGGGAAGGAATTCCTACTGGGAACGTTCATTCAATAAGACAGGGGCATTTTTTGAAAGATTATAGGCACGCTGAGGTTGATTAAAATAGATCTAGTAATTTGCCTAGGGAAATGGGCATTCTGGTTAATTAAAGATTATTTAAGAGGTCTTTTATATTTTGTTATTTTAAAATCTTTCTGAATGTATTAATCACTCTCTTAATTAAGCATTAATCTTGGTGGTTGAGAATCTGCCAGTGCCTCAGCTATAGCTCTTTCCACAGTGTTTTAGACGAATACAGTACAGGAAAGTGGGCCACTGGTCCACTCATCACAGGGCCCATGGTCACACTGAGTGTTGTGAATGAACTTTTATTCTCAACGTCTTTGTTTTCTCTGGCCCTTTTCCCCTAAAAGCAGAATGCTATGACTTTCTTGATGCTTAGGCAAGGTATTTAGATGGACACTATGTTTGGGCATGATATTATATCTAGGAAGGGCCTGCATGCCTCTTTGAAGAGTTAGCTCATAATACTTGCAGATGGTGATAACTGAAAATCATTCCTTTTTTCTTCTTTGTTTTTCTTTTCCCAGCTCAACAAAATGCCAAATTGTATGGCTGTTTCTCAAGACTATGTGTTTATTGGAGGAATGAAAGGATTCTCCATCTATAATCTGCACAATGCTAAAAGAATATATGTTTGGGAGAAACTTAAGGTTGATGTGACTTCCATCTGGGCCACAGATTTGGGGAATGAAATACTTATTGCTCCTGTGGATGAAATGGGTACTTGTTCTTCATCTTCCTTTTTAGCCTGATTTACAGGAAGCTGTAGACTGTCATTCAGTTTAATCTCCTTTCCAGGTGTGGGCAGGGCCGGACACTGAGAATTCTCCCTGGTCATACTGTTCACTAACATCTGCAGGACAGTCTGCTGTGCCAGGCATCATTCTAACATTTCACATATGTTGGCCCATTTAACCCTCACAACAGCCCTAGGAGGTAAATACAGTTTATTATTCCTGTTTTTCAGAAGAGGCATGGAGGTTAAATAACTTACTTGAGGTAATGCAGAAGTAAGTGGCACAGGCAGAATTCAAAGCAGGCAGCATGACCCCAGAGTCCACACCCTTCGGCTACTCAGCAGTCCTGCTGCTCATATAAACCAGGGCTTGCTTCTTCCCTCAGCCTGAGGATGAGCCAGGCATGGGGACTATAGTATAGAGAACTATGGACAGTGTCCTAGAGGATACTGTGTCTGCAGGAGAGTGACCTGACCCACTTGGCATTTTAGGAAGAGCACCCTGGTAGGAGTTTGAAAAAGTCAGAAGTAAAGCAGAGAGACCAAGAAGAGCTAGTGCATTCACTGAGGAGAGAAATTATGAGGGTCTGAACCAAGGCAGGGGCTGCTAAAGTGAAAAGAAAATTTTATTATGGTTATGTAAGATGTTAACACTGGGGGAAGTGAGGTAAGAGGATATAAGGGAACTCTTTGTACTATTTTTGCAATTTTTCTATAAACCTAAAATTAGTTCAAAATAAAAGCCTCTAAAAATAAAAAGGAAAATATAATGGAAAAACTCAGTGAGTGATGGAATATATGTATGGGGTCAAGGAGTAGGGAGGTAGGTAAAGAAAAATGACTCCTTTCTGCCTTAGATAATGGGGGTGATGATGATGCCATTCCTTGATAAGCAGTTATAGGAGAATGAGGTTTCAGGGGTCTGTGAGCTGAAAAATTGCACTTGAGCACACAGACCTTCAAGGCACCTGGAATGGGGATGTTGATACTCAGGAGGAGTTTGGTGTAAAGATAGGATTGCATTTATCACATTGCATTACATTTAGTTTGTTTCATGTCTGTGTGATTCCCAGTGTGATGAATTTGAGGGTTCAGACTGCCTTGGTAGCACATCCATAGTCATAGAGCAGATATCCTGTGAATGTTTGTTGGGCTGAGTTAGACTTTCACACACAGTGGGCCAGATGCCTTTACAAGGTCTGTATGACGGGTGTAGCGGCAGGTTATGAGTGCCTGGGAGGCACCAAAAGAAAGAGATAAAAAGTCGTGGTGGATGATGATCATATACTGGAGCCCTTAGTTTAAATGGGAATTAGAATGACAGAATTACTTATTCAATCAACAAAATTAACTGCATGAGGAGCTTGTTAGGGCTTGAGGGATGAGGCACAAAGAAGAGTAAGGTATGATCCTTTCTCTCAGAGAATCTGTGAACTTGCTAGATGAATAAAAAAACACTCACAGGAAGCAGCTGGGTAACAGGGCAAAGCAGTATGGGACGATGTGCTAAAACAGGTGGAGAGAAACCAGGAGTGGATTGGCGTAGCCAAAGTGCTTTCAAGAGGCTTCTGGAAGAAGAGGGTAGGGCCAGAGTAGGCAGAGAGGACCCATGAGGAAGAGTAACTTGAACATTTCAAGGGAAGGGTAGAGGAAGGCAACGAGACCAAGGTATTCACGGGCAGTGGAGGAGCCGGGAAGGAAGCCTAATAATGCATGAGCTTGTGATTGTATTTCAGGACGTCAAGTATAAAATTCCAATTCTTTGGCTCAATTTTCTATCTTTCATTCTCACTTATTTTTCTGTTTCAGGTATCGTTAGACTGTTTTATTTTTATAAGGATAGTCTTTTCCTCATCAAAGCCATCAATGAAGTGGTAAGTTCTGTTCTTTTATCTATAGCTGGGCAAAAGCTGTAGCAAATTGAGTTTACTTTTAACATGGAGGCAATGACAGCCATCCTAGAGTAGAAAGGAATAGACCCCTCCCTGGCCAAAATACTCTCTTCCAAAATACCCAGTTAAAAGATCCCCCACCATCAGAGGGTACATGCTGAATGCCTTGGATTTATTTAGAGAATAAATAAATTCCCTGTTGTCAAAAGAAGAAAATCACGGAGAAACTCCAGTCCAGATTGAGCACCAAACCAACATATCTAATAACTACTTACAAGTCCCTAAATTCTCCAGGCTGCTTCACATCCTGTTCCCTTGCTCGTGCTGTTCCCTCTGCATAGAATGTTCTTGTCTCCCTACTTACTATATGTGCCTCTTATTAAATTTCTCTCATTCTTCAAGACCACCTCAAATATCTCCTCCTCTGAGATACTTTCCCTGATACACCCAAGAGGGGTTGATCGCTCCCTCCTCTGTGCCTCCAACATATAGGACAGAATATCTTTTCTTTTCTTTTCTTTCCCTTTCTTTCCTTTCCTTTTCTTTTCTTTTCTTTTCTTTTCTTTTCTTTCCCTTTCTTTTCTTTTCTTTTCCTTTTCCTTTTCAGGGCTTATGGTACCTCTGCTTTATTTGTTTTTTATAAATACATACATATATATTTTTTCTTTTCAAATTCTTTTCCATTATGTGTTATTATAAGAAATTGATTATAGTTCCCTGTGCTATACAGTAGGTCCTTGTTGTTTATCTGTTTTATTTATAGTAAAGCATGTCTGTTAATCCCCAACCCCTAACTTATCCCTCCCCACCCTTTCCCCTTCAGTAACCAGTTTGTTTGCTATGTCTGTGAGTTTGTTTTTGGTTTGTAAATAGAATTTGTATCTTTTTTAAGGTTCCACATATAAGTGATATCATGTGACATTTATCTTTCTCTACCTGACTTTCTTCACTCAATATTGATAATCTCTAGATCCATCCATGTCTTGGCTATTGTAAATAGTGCTTCTATGAACATTGGGGTGCATGTGTCTTTTTGAATTATAGTTTTCTCTGGGTATATGCCCAGGAGTGGGATTGCTAGACCATATAGTAAATCTATTTTTAGTTTTTCAAGGAACTTCCATATTGTCCTCCATAGTGGTTGCACCAATTTATATTCCCACCAACAGTGCAGGAGGGTTTCTTTTTCTCCACACCCTCTCCAGCATTTATTATTTGTAGACCTTTTAATGATGGCCATCCTGACTGGTGTGAGGTGATAACCTCATTGTAGTTTTGATTTGCATTTCTCAATAATTACCAACATTGAGCATCTTTTCATGTGCCTGTTGACCAGCAGGACAGATTATCTATCACAGTATTTTCTCCATCCTCCGTACTTGTTTATATGACTGCTGCTTCTCCTAGGTATAAGTTCGTCAAGGGCAGGGGACATGTCTTACTCACCTGTGTATTTCTTGTTCCTAGTACACTGCTTGCATACTATAGATTCTTAGAAAGTGTTTTTTTGAGTTAATGAATCCAAAAAGGGGAAGTTATTGCTCAGAGTACATTTTTAATTGAAGTTTGTTTTGTAAAAAAAAAAAATGTTATTGATGGGCACCAAAGCAGTTCAGCAGGGAAAAAAAAGTATTTTCAACAAATGATATTGGAATGCTGGATAAACAAATGGGGTGGGGGAATGAACCTCAACTCTACCTCACACCATTTTTAAAAATTAATTTGAGGTGGATTATAGACCTAAATATAAAGGCTAGGAACATTATTCTTCTTGAAGAAAACTCAGGAAAATATTTTTGCAACCTGAGGCAGGTAAAGATTTCTTAGAATGTAAAAAGCACTAACCATAAAAGACAAAAACGAAAACTGGACTACACTGAAATTAGAAATTTCTCATTTCTCACGCCTTATGCAAAAATTAACTCAAAGTGGATCATATGGGGGGAAGGGTTTAGCTCAGTGATAAAGCACAGGTTTAGCATGCATGAGGTCATGGGTTTGATCCCCAGTACCTCTGTTAAATAAAAAGAAAATAATAAGTAAACCTAGTTACTTACCCCCCAACAACAAAAAAAAGATTAAAAAAATGGATCATATGTCTATATGAAAAATCTAAAACTATGAAAATTCTAGAAGAAAACATAGGAGGAAGTCTTTGTAACCTTGGGTTAGGCAAAGATTTTTTAACTACAACACCAAAACCACAATCCATATAAGAAAAATTGAAAAAATTGGAATTCATCAAAATTAAAAACTTATGTTCTGCAAAAGACACTGTTAAAAGAATGAAGATGCAAGCCACAGACTGGGAACAAATAATTACAAATCACAAATCTGATAAAGGACTTGTATCCAGGAGATACAGAGAGCTCTTATAACTCAAAACTCAAAAATAAGAAAACCCAATTTTTTTTAAATGAGCAAAATTCTCAGGGAAAAAAGAACAGCTCACCAAAGAATTTATATAGAAGGTAATATGTTCACCATCATTAGTCATTAGGGAAATTAAAATCATGAGCTATCACTGCACATGTATTAGAAGACCTCAAATTAAAAAGACTGACCTTACCAAGTGTTGGCAGAGATATGGAACAGCTGGAACTCTCCTACACTGCTGGTGGTGAAACAGAGTGCTACAACCAGATTGACAGTTTTTTAGAAACGTTAAGCATACATCTATGATACAATGTGACCATTCTGCTCCTAGATATTTCCCCGGGTGAAATGAAAGCATACCTCCATACAAAGACTTGTACATGAATGTTCATAGCAGCTTTAATAGTCAACACCCAGAAACCACTCAATACCATCAACAGAGGAATGGGTAAGCAAATTGTGGTACATACTGCTCAGCAGTAAAAAGGAATGCACATAACTACATGGATAAATCTCAATTATGCTGAGTGACAGAAGTCAGACAAAAAAAGAATACTACATACTGTATGATTCCATTTATATAAAATTCTAGAAAACACTAACTAATCTGCTGACAGGAAACACGAAACACCAGCTTTTGCCTGGGGTGTGGTGAGAGAGGGGTGGAGGGAAGGTTTACAAAGGGGCAAGAGGAAACTTTTGAGGGTGATGGATATGTTCACTGTCTTGATTGTGGTGCTGGTTTCAAGGGATATACATATGTCTAAACCAACCAAATTGTACACTTCAAACGTGCAGTTTAGTATATGTTATCACACCCCTAATAAAGCTGCTAAAAGATTTAAAACTTCTGCTCATCAAAAGATGCTACTACAGTTTGATCAGTATCGGGGGCAGAGAGCAGACCCCAGAGGGCTCTGAGAAACCCCACCGCTGCCCTTCCTAGTGGCCCTCACACCCTAGGAAAAGCCACAGCTGTCACAGGTGGCCCCAGTCACCATGACCACAACCCTGAGCAAGGAGGCAGAGACCCAGCAGCCCACTGCTCTCAGTGCTGCCGATACCTGGACCACCCTCGCAAGGAGCAGTGCTGCTGGTGGGGACAAGGAGGTCATGGCAACAAAGGTTTAGGAAACAGTCAGATGGTCCCATGTGAACAATGAATATGGTTTCACCAACAAGAAGAACACCAAGGAAGATGTATTTGGACCACAAACTGCTGGAAAGAATAATCCCAGGAAGTGCCTTTGTGGTGCAGGAGTTGGAGAGACCATAGAATGTGACGTTGTTGAAGGTAAAAGGGTACAGAGGCTGCTGATGTTACAGGCCCTGTCTGATTCCAATCACAAGAAATTTAAGAACGGGCAAAACTAAGCTAAGGAAGATCAGAACCTTGGTTGCCTATAGAGATGTAATTGAAACAGAACACTAGGGAACTTTCTGGGGTGATGGTAATGTTCTATGCCTTGACAAGGCAATCTACAGATTCAGTGAAATCCCTATCAAAATACCAATGGCATTTCACAAAAGCAGAACAAATGATTTTAAAATTTGTATAGAAACATGAAAGACCCCAAATAGCTAAAACAATCTGGAGAAAGAACGAAGCTGGGTGAATCAGGCTCCCTCACTTCAGACTGTACTACAAAGCTACGGTAATCAAATCAGTATGGTACTGGCACAAAAACAGACACATAGATCAATGGAACAGAATAGAAAACCCAGAAATAAACCCATGCACTTATGGTCAATTAATCTACAACAAAGGAGGCAAGAATATACAGTGGAGAAAAGACAGTGTCTTCAATAAATGGTGTCAGGAAAACTGGACAGCTACATGTGAAAGAATGAAATTAGAACATTCTCCAATACCATACACAAATAAACTTCAAATGGATTAAAGACCTAATTGTAAGAAAGAAACCATAAAACTCCTAGAGAAAAACATAGGCAGAACACTCTTTGACATGAATCATAGCAAGATGTTTTGGATCTGTCTCCTAAAGCGAAAGAAATAAAAACAAAAATAAACAAACGGGACCTAATTAAACTTAAAAGCTTTTGCACAGCAAAGGAAACCATCAACAAAACAAAAAGACAACCTACTGAATGGGAGAAAATATTTGCAAATGATATGACTGATAAGGGGTTAATATCTGACATATATAAACAACACCAAAAAAACAAAACAAAACCCTATTTAAAAGTGGGCAGAACAACTGAACAGACATTTTCCAAAAAGGAAATGCAGATGGCCAACAGGCATGTGAAAAGATGCTCAACATAGCTTATCACCAGAGAAATGCAAATCAAAACCATAATGAGATATCACCTCACACCTGTTAGAATGCCTATCATCAAAGAGAACACAAATAACAAATGTTGGAGAGAATGTGGGAAAAAGGAAACCCTCATACACACTTGGTGGGTAATTTGGTGCAGCCACTGTGAAAAACAGTATAGAGGTTTCTAAAAAAACTAAAAATAGAACTACCATCTGACCCAGCAATTCCACTTCTGGGTATATATCCAAAAAAAACCCCCAAAACTCAAAAAACCAAAACCACTAATTCAAAAAGATAGATGCACCCCAATGTTCATAGCAGCATTATTTACAGTTGCGAAGATACGGAAGCAACCTAAGTGTCCATCAATAGATGAATGGATAAAGAAGAGGTGGCATATATACACAATGGAACATGACTCAGCATAAGATAGAATGAAATTTTGCCATTTGCAGCAACATGGATGGACTTGGAGGGTATTGTGCTAAGTGAAGTAAGTCAGACAAAGACAAACACTCTATGATATCACTCATATGTGGAATCTAAAAAATACAACAAACTAATGAATGTAACAGAAGGAAGCAGACTCAGATATAGAAAACAAACTAGTGGTTACCAGTGGGGAGAGAGAAGGGGGAAGGGGCGATACAGGGGTAGAGGACTAAGAGGTACAACTATTATGTATAAAGTAAGCTTCAGGGATATATTGTACAGGACAGGGTGTATAGCCAACATTTTATAATTGTAAATGGAGTATAACCTTTAAAAACTGTGAATCACTGTATTGTATACCTGTAACTTATACATCAACTGTACTTCAAGTAAAACAAATAACATGAAAAAATAAAAAATGTTTAAAACGAATCTCCTTTAATAATTGAGGGGGCTTACCAGCCTAACTAGTCTAGCCACCTTATTTTGCTGGTCTTAGAGCTCTGTAAAGGTGTAGTGCAACCATACACATTGAGTCTTTCTTCACCTGACCTGAAATTTGAGCAGGTTTCATACTAGGGTTACATTCAGTATCTACTTAATATAGACAGAATGTTTGTGTTTTCCTAAAATTTGTGTTGAAATCCTAATCCCCAATGTGATGGTATTAGGATGTGATTAGTTCATGAGGGCAAGGCCCTCATGAATGGGATTAATGCCCTTATAAGACCAAGAGAGCTCCCTCAGCCCTTCCACCATGTGAGGACACAGCCAGAGGTGGCAGGCAGTCTATAAGCCAGACAATGAATCTGCCAGAAGTCCTCGGAAATCTTGCACTTCCTGCCTCCAGAACTGTGAGAAATAAACGTTCATTGTTTATGCACCACCCAGTTTAGGGTATTTTGTTAAAGCAACCCAAACAGACTATGACACTACTGTAGTCTGGACAGAGCCTTTTTCAAGCACTGACCATAGAGAGTCATATAGAGCTTACTTCAACTCATTTTAAATAACTGAGCTCTGGCCTAGGTATGTAGAGTTTCAAACCTGACCAGGAAATCAGGTAATATGAAACCACCACAAATCATCAGGACTATTTCAGACTCCAGGAAATAAGTCCAAACACCTTTAGACAGAAAATTGAGTTCCGCTTCTTTACAAACAATCTTGTCCAATTCCTGTACAAAAAATGGAAAGTCTGAGGCACCTTTTCACATCTCAGGCTTTAAAACGATTTACATTCTGTGGTGTAAACCACAGAAGGCCCTGAAATACATTCTGTTCTGTCATCAGGCTGAGCTTACTCCATCAGCATCTCTCTTCTTTTCAGGATGATACCAGCAAGCAAACCACCTGTATCAAGATGGAGATTTCTGAAGGAGGGGACTTCGCAGCCTTCCTTCTACAAGGCAAGATTAACCAAAGGCTGTTAAGAAGGTTCAAATTTGCGGTCTCTTCCAGATAGTCACTATTCCCTCAAACCTTTTATTTAGAAGTAATTTACAGAAGTGTTGCAAATACAGGACAGAGTTCCACTATACCCTTCATCCAGTTTCCCTAATACCAACATTTAACATAATCAGGGTACATTTGTCAAAATTAAGCAAATGACATTGGTATAATACCATTAACTATAGATTTTTTAAAAAGATTTTACTAGTTTTTCTTCTAGTTTTTTTGGTTCATGGTTCAATTCAGGATATCATATTGCATTTAGTCATCATCTTTTTAGTCTATACCTATTTGTGACAATGTCTTAGTCTTTATTTTTCATGACCTTGACACTTGAAGAATTCCAGTCAGATATTTTGTGCAATGTCCCTGAATTTCAGTTTGTCTGAATTTTCTCATGATTCAGCTGGGGTTAAGGGTTTGGGAGGACAGCACCATAGAGCTGACGTGCTCTTTTTGTTGCATTATCTCAGGGGTACGTGACAGCAGTGTGATGCACTGCTGCTGCTGCTGACCTTGATCACTTAGTTAAATCTGCTGGCTTCCTCCATGGCTGAGCTACTCTTCTTTCTTTTCCATATTCTTAAGTCCAGACCACAGTCAAGGGGAAAGGATTTAAGCACCATTTCCTGGATGTAGGAGGATCAAAGAATTTTGAGACATATGTTGAAGTCCAGAAGTCTGAAATCAAAGTGTCTAAATGATTACTTTTTTAAGGAAACATTTAACCAGAATCCCATCATGGGAAAGTAATCTTTCCCAGGTTGGTAGGTATTTGGTATAGAAGCTGAGCATGTTTCTTTGACAAGATAAAGCCTCACAAACCACCCCCACCGTGGGTTGTCACCTCCTCAGCTATTGGTCAGAAGAATCCTCTTGGGGCACCCCTCCCAATTCTAACCCTTTCTCAGCCATACCCCTCTCAGTTATTGATTCTGCCCATGCCACCTCCCTTCCCAGTTGGGAATAGCTGCTGTAAGACAAAGTATCAGTGGAATTTACCATTTGGAACCTGGAAAATATGGGGACCAGGCAGAGCAGGCGGTTTGGTTACAATCTGTGACATTGGCACTGTGATTGTGAGAAGCCCCTCTTTCCTTTAGCTTCAGTGGCTTGAGGAGAGGAGCTCTGCAGCTCCCCATGAGTGAGGACTGGCAGTAACTACCACAGAACTACAGCTCCAGTTTGCAAAGTTGCTGCTCCGAGCGTGCCTGCTGGTCTCTGTGCCAGGGTTTCTGAGAAGACAGGCTGTTTCTTAGGAGAAGCTTTTTGCCTGTTTGGGGTTGCTCAATAGTTCCTTGGTTTCCCAATGCAGGAGCTGGAGATATTTGTCTGGATGTGTATAAATTGCCTAAGGAGTCTTGGCTCAAGGAAGTGGAGTACCCCCAACTCTCTGCAAATTCAAAGAAAAAAGTCAGACAGCTGCAAATGGTAGGAAACATCTCTGTTTTCAAAGGATACTTTTCTCCCTACCCTTGACCCACCTTTAACCTAAATCTTCCTTGCAATTTCAAGATGAAGGAGGCCTTCTGGAGGCAGTAAGAGAGGACAAGAGGCACACTGGCCATGTCTCCCAAATCAATTTGCTTTGGTTAAAATAAGATATTAAAAAGTAGAGATGTCTTAAGTGGTGAGAATCCAGTATCTCTCTCCAAGACCACTCCCAGGCATTTTTCTGGGAGGAGAATCTTTTATCTGGACTTCAAATCAGAGGTAATTTTTTTTCCCCTCCTGGGCAGAAACAGTCCTTTCATGCTTTGCATTCCACTATACTTCCCAGATTGTGGTATAAAGTGGTTGTTCTCAATATATACGAACACATGGATTCTTCATGTTGTTCTCAGAAGGTAGGAACTCTACTATTTCAGGTTAATTATATGTGTAGGAGGGTTCCTTTTTCTCCACACCCTCTCCAGCATTTATTATTTGTAGACTTTTTAGTGATGGCCATTCTGACTGGTGTGAGGTGTAGTTTTGTAGTTTTGATTTGGACTTCTCTAATAATTAGTGAAGTTGAGCATTTTTTCATGTGTTTACTGGACATCTGTATATCTTCCAATAAATACATTTTTTTGAGGGATTAATTTATTATCCAAGTGGGAAAAGCACCTTGGAATGGGGATGGTTTCTTGCCGTAATTCATTCAGTTTCTATACAATGAGAAACAATCAATTAATACCAGTTACAGTGGTATTTCTTTTTTTTCTTTTTAAAATTTTTTTATGTTTTATTTATTATTGTATTATTTAATTATTTTATTTTGGTGGGGGGAGGTAACTAGGTTTATATATTTTTAGAGGAGCTACTGGAGATAGAACCCAGGACCTCATGCATGCTAAGCAAGCACTCTATCACTTGAGCTATACCCTCCCCCCTACAGTGTATTTCTTATATTATGAATTATGCTTAGAGTTTCTTAAATATAACTGTCAACATCACTGATGTTGCCCATCAGACATATTCACTTCACCTTAAATCTTTGTAATAGTCTCCTAACTGATCTCCTCACCTCTATTCATATTTCCTCTTATTGTCACTAACTCTTGCCTGTTTCCCCAAATACATTTTAAGATCCCGGAGAATAGAGATCATGTGTTAAAATCCTGCAGGCCAGGGGACCACACAAATGTTGGTCCTCTGGGTCTCTGGAATGAGCTCACTTCTCACGAGAATAACTGGGGGAAAGAAAGAGCATCTCAAAAGATTAAAGGAAACCTGTGGTGAATTAATTTCTCATTTTTCTCCTCAGAACACTCTTGACCCTGTAAAGACTGATAGTTTTGAAATGGTAAGAAACTTTAAAGAAAATCTCAAGAGATTTAAGTTGCATGTTAAAACTTTTATTTTGATTTAAAATTTACCTTAAATATCAAATACAAAATGTTCTATCAGGGCACTGTTTTCAGATTCTCTGTGACTTAGTTTTGTGCCTCATGTCCCTTGAAAATGGCCCCCATCCTTGAGGGTAATTGACCCAGGTCATTTGTTCAGAGATGGATTGCCCTGAAGACAAAGGAGGTTAAATTTCAGGGCCCCTCACTTGTTTGGCCCCCTTCTAAGGCCCTAGGAGGCGCCCTAGCCATGTGTTGGAAAAAGTGACATCTTTTAACCATAATCACTTAAGACCACCATCTCTTTTCACTCAAACTTCTCCTCCGTCAAAATTTCCCCCAAATTGAGTGGCGTTAGGGTGGTCATGGACATTTTGTGTTCAAAATTTTATGTTCTTTTTCTTACAGAAGTCCCCAAATTATATATACTTCAGGCCCCATAACGTCCAATTTGCCCCTGCCAAAATAAAAGCCCAACCCACCAAGCCGAGGTGGTCTGTTTATTTGCTTGCTTGTTGGTTTTTGCTGTTGGGGAGCTGCCTCTATATTGGGATACCTTAGAGAACAGAGTGGCTTCCCTGGAGCTTCCTGGCCCTCCCTCTGGGGCAGAGAGCACACCATGCTTCCTAGAGGCTTAGCTCTCAGAGGGGTCAGGCCAGTCGGTAGAGAAGCGGTGAGCGTCCACTTGGAAGTCTCTTTCTAGAGCCCTTTCCTTTTTCTGTTTTTGAATTACTTTATGTTTCAAATTATACAAACCATATGTGAACATATCACTCTGGGAAAAGCCAGGTAATTCAGGGAGAGCAGCCCTCTCCAGAGGTCATCACCATTATTAGCTTGGTGTGTGTTTTCTAGATATTTAGTGTGTATCTGTATTCTTGTATCAGTTTATTTTGAAAAATGTAGTTTTGTTGTATGGGAATTTTCTTCTATACAAGTGGCATCATATATATCTCTTACAAAATTACGTTTTAAAAAATCAACTTATTGGCAAAATTTTTTGGCAAAATGTCAAATGAAGTTACCTTGTTCTTTTGACCTCCTATTATGGAGGTACCCTGGTTGATTTGGCTTTTAGGCCTTGGATGATATTGAGGGTGTTCCCAATTTCCCAATTTGTGGCTTTTACATAATGCAATGGAAATCTTTGTAAATTCTTCTTTGTATACCCAAGTGCTTCTGCAAGGTATGTGCATTTTTAGTTCTGATACAGATACTATTAAATTGTCCTCCAAAAATGATACAGCAATCTACATTTAATCAATATTTCTCCACAGCCTCACTGACCTCGATGTTATTAATTTTGTGTGTGTGTGAACTGATGAAACAAAATGGCATCTTGTGTTAATTTTCATTAATCTCCTCATATTCTTATTGGCCATTGAGGTTTTATCTTCTACGAATTGCATATGAATTCTTTGCTCATTATATATTTTCTTCCAACCTGTTGTTTCCCTTTTTATTTTGTTTATGTGCTTTTTGTTGTAAAGAAGTTTTAGATTTTGATATAGTCAGAATTTTCAATCTTTTTTTAATGGTGAATACACTTAAGAAGGCTTTCCCTGTCTCAAGGTTATAAATAAATTCTCCTGTGTTTTCTTCTAGTACTTTCATAGGTTTTGTTTGTTTTTTGCTCATATTAGACATTTCACTCTTCAATTCATTTGGAAGTTTCTTTTGTGAATGGAGCAAGGAAGGGATTGATTTTTATCTATTTTTTCAATAGCAATTGCCACACAAATTTTTTTTTAAATTTTTCAAGGAAGGCAGGTAATTAGGTTTTTATTTCTTTTTTTAATGGAGGTACTGGGGATTGAACCCAGGACCTTGTGCCTGCTAACAATGTGCTCTACCACTGAGCTATACTCTCTCTCCCAGCACAAATATTTTTGAGTAATCCATCTTGTCCCGTTTGTTTTGTGATCTTTATCATTCCTTTGTATATTTCTATACTTTCTATCCTGTTCCATTAAAATATTTGTCTGCCTACACCAAGAACTTTGAAGCATTATATAGGCATTTAGTGCTATAAACTTACAACTAAGTACTGCTTTAACTGCTTCCTTTAAGTTTTGATATGTTCTCATTTTCAAAAATACTTCAAAATGCTTTCTAATTTGCTTTTTTATTTCTTTTTTTGAGCAATGGATTATTTAGAAGCATGTTATTTAGTGTCTAAATACTTGAGATGTCCCAGATAGCTTTCTTTCTTTTTCTTTTGGGGGTTTCTAACTTAATTCCATTGAGATCAGGGAACATACTTCATATAATTTGAAACCTTTCAAATTTATTAAGACTTGTTTTATGGCCAGAATATGGTTTATCCTGCTGTCCTATGTGCACTTGAAAAGAATGTGTATTCTGCTGTTGTTGGTCCATGATGTTCAAGTCTTCTATATCCTTACTGCTTTCCCTTCCATATTCTTACCGATTTTCTGTCTACTTATTCTATCAATTATTGAGAGAAGAGTGTTAAAATTTGAGATTTATTTATTTCTGCTTTTACTTCTATGAATTTTTGCTTCACTTATTTTGAAGTTCTGTTATTAGGTACATAAACATTTGGACTTTTATGTCTTCTTAAGAATTGACCATTTAATCATTATTCAACGACTCTTTGATCACTGGTAATATTCTACGCTCTGAAATATGTTATGTTCAGATATTAGTACAGCCACTCCAGCTTTCTTTTAATGAGTTTACAAGACGTATCTTTTTTTCTGTACTTTTACTCTTAACATATTGGTGTCTTTGTATTTAAAATGAATTTCTTTTTGACAGCATATAGTTGGGTCTTATCTTTGTATACATTCTGTCAATCTCTACCTTTTAATTGAGGGGTTTTGGCCTTTTGTATTTAATGTGATTATTGATATGTTTAGGTTTAAATCTACCACTTTGCTGTCTACTTTCTATTTGTCCCACCTGTTTTTCTCCCATTTTCCTCTTTTTTCTGCCTTTTTTTTAGAATGAGTGTTTTTAATGATTCTGTTTTATCTCCTTTGTTGGCTGTGCCCTTTCCTCATTGTAGGATATAAACATTTGTTTTAGAGGAGATGTTAAACTGAGTCTTCCAGTTCACATAATGAAGATCAAACCACCCAAACCAGTTACAGGTCAGTATAATTCAATGAATACTCTTTCCTTTTGCATTGATTTCTCAGTTTTTTCTGTCTTTGCCTTCTCCACATTTCCCATCTTTTCCATTTATTATCTACTTTACAAGTATAGTTCTAAAGAGAATTGTTTTAAGTCAGAGCTCTGGGACTTAAAGATAAAAAAAAATGTTTAAAAAATGTGACAAGGGTACAGTTAACTAACAGAATTGGGAGATCGGGAAAGACACATCTTTCCTAAGTGTTTGTGGAACTCCATTTTTGTATTTGTTTATTCATCAGTATTTGCTGAGTGCCAATAATGCATCAAGCACAAAGATGAGTAAGACTTATCTCCTATGCTCTAAAAACTGAAAAATTACTGGCGTACTAAGGGAGAATAGGAGGAAACCACCATAATGGGACATGATAAGCACAGCCGTGGGGAACATCCAGGACCATGAAAACAGAGGAAGGAGTGACTGATTCTGCCCAGGGAATAGGCAAGGGCTTTCCCAAAGGGAAATTTGGGAAGGTTTGAAGGATAAGTGGGAGCTGATCAAGAGGAGCAGAAGGGAAGTCCATGTAGACAGATGATATAGGGTATATCCTCTCAATATTCACACATGACCTCAGAGGTATACCTACAGGAATGTTCACTGCAGTGCTGTTTATAGAGGCAAAGAGTAGTTAGATAAATATGGTACACTCACACAAGGGAATACTTTGCAACCATTAAAAACAAGAGAGAAATGCAAAAGGCCAGGAATAGCCAATTCACTCTTATGTGAATTGGTGATATGGTTTGATCCATCAAGATTTATTATAAAGCCACAGTAATTAAGACAAGGTAGAAAAATAGATGAGTGAATAATAGAAATGGACATAAAATATAGAAATATAGGTAGACAGAATATAGTAGAAAAATAGATGAATGAAACAGGATAGAGAGGACAGGACAGACCCAGGCATAAATGGACGCTTGCTCCCCGGCAGAGGTGTCGCTACAGAGCAGTGGAGAAGGGATGGTCATTTCAGGAAGTGGTGCTGGTTGTCCAAATGGACACAAAAGTGAAACTTGACCTTTGCCTCACACTATACTCAAAAATAAATTCCAGATAAATCATAGAAGTAAATATGAAGAACAAAGCAATAAAATTTTAGAAAATAATATAAGACAATATGTTTATGATCTCTGGGTAGGGAAAGACTTTTTAAACAAAACACAAAAAGTACTTTGTAATAAAAGAAAATTTTGATAAATTTGACTACATTAAAATTAAGGGCTTCTAATCATCTAAAGACATCAATAAGAGCATGAAAGAGCAAGCCACGTATTGGGAGAAGATATTTGCAAAACACATGAAACTTATGAATGGTCCACATCCAGAATATATAAAGAATTCCTACAGATTATTAAGAAAGAGACAGATAATTCAGTATAAAACAGGCAAGAGATTATTCAAGTGGCCAGTAAACATATAAAAAAGTGCTCAGCATAATTAGTTGTCAGGGAAATGCAATTAAAACCATAATGAGATACCACCCCGCACAAACCAGGATGGCTGAAGTTAAAATATATTGATCACACCAAGTTGGTGAGGATGTGGAATACTCAGACTTCCCATATATTGCAGTTAGCAATGAAATTTGGTACAACCACTTTGAAAAACAGTTTAGTATTATCTAGTAATATTGAAGATAAGTTATATTGTATGACCTAGCATTTACACTCCTAGGTAGGTCAGTCATATCAACTTGCCTGGGACTGAAGGGTTTCCTAGGGTGTAGGGCTTTTGGTGCTAAAACTAGGAAACTCCTGAGCAAACCAGGACTACGAGTTGGTCACCTTAATTATAGGTATATACCTGACAGTCTGGCATGTAAATGTGCACCAGGAGGCATGTACAAGAATGGTAACAATGACATGATTTCCAATAGCCCCAAAAGTGAAACAACTGAAATATCCATCAACAAAAGAACAGATAAATAAATTGTAGTTTATTCACTCCATAGAATACTATACAGCAATGAAAAGGAGTAAGTCAAAATGCAAGGGGTCTAGTGTATAACAGCAATTCTCAAACTTTAGCTGGATCAGACTCACTTAAAACCCAGACTGCTGGGCCCCACCCACAGAGTTTCTATTTCAGTAGGTCTGGATGGGGCCTGAAAATCTGCACTTCTTAACCCTGTCAGATCCCTGCTGATCTGGGACCACATTTTGAGAACTGCTAGTTAATATATGCTACCATTCATTTATAAAATATATACAAATGTATATGTAATACATATAGTAATATATAATACTACAGGTATTATATAATGTTTTAATATGCTACCATTTGTTCATAGAAAGGGGTCTCTTTCTAGAAAGTTGTGCAAGAAACTGGTAACAATGGTTGCCTCTCAGAAAGGGCCCCGGGGAATCGTGGGACCTCCTGGGCAACTTAAGGGACCTGGGCACCTTCCATCGAGAACAGAGTTCTAAAAGTTGGGGTGTGAACCCAGAAAATAAATCACCTAGTTTTACTGTGTATTTAGGAACAGATGGAAAAGAAGGACATGAAAGGTTATTGGGAAGAAGGGTGATAAGAAAAGTGATTGGCAGAGAAAGGAGATTTTTTTAAAGGAAGGTAGCTGGATAAAACGTAAGAATGGGAGGAGGCTGGGACTGTCTGGTGTGGTTCCTCAGCAGTGGCTGAATAGTGAGAGGAACAGGCAGGTCTGGGGCCTTGCTGGGCTGGAGAGACAGTAACAGTGATCTGACACCTATAGTGACATCACAACATTTCCTTGGCCTCCTTTGGGGATTCCGTAGTCTGGGAACAGGGAATGATGGCAGGAAAGAGATGGAGAAGTGGAAGGAAGGAGAGCAGCTGCCTTTTGCCTGTGCCCTGTGAGCTGGAGGAGTAGGAGAGAGGCTGGGGGGAAGACTGATCACCTGGGCAAAGTGGGAGCAGATCTCTGAGGATGAGGGATTCTGCAGGAAACTGAGAAGCATGAGGGAGAAGGGGATTAGAAGGAGGAAATCAGAATTCTGGAATATGACCAATTTTGGAATATTTTCAACCTAGGTACCACATTTAAGAGCCCTCTGGAAGTCTTTGCAAAGATAGAGGACTGCTGCGGGCTGGGCTCCGGGCAGAATCACTTCATCAAGGACAGTCAGTGGGAGCAGCAGGTGGCAATCTTCAACGCCACCTACAAGAAGTACCTGGTTGGGGAGTGGGAGGAGGAGCTGCTCAGGTGAGCTGGGAGGAGGCCCAGCCAGAACACCTACTGCCTGGGAGCTTCCCTTTCTGGGCACATGCAGGAATCAACCCAAGGACCCGAATTAGTCCAAAGTTTCGAAGCTCTTGATAGTTTGTGAACTTTAGAAAAATGTTTTGAAAGTTATAATGAGATTGTTTAAATATAGTTAGAACAAAGGCTGATAACATGGATTTCAAAAAAGGAATAGACATCTATGAAGATAAATAGAGGTGATTTTACAATTTTATATATGATAGCATCTCTTTAAAATATTTTTCCCTGGTTATCCTAAACACAGAAGACCTAAAGATGGAAATAGAAGTCACTACTGTTAATATTCTTCTCCATTTTCACCCAGTCTTTCTAAACATAATACTGCATAATTATCAAAACACATGACTTTCTCATCTCGGTCATCAGGTAGACCTCATTAACGCCGCGGTGTGATTGTAAAAACTGAGTTCAAGTCTTTGAAGTATCTGGTGGAGCTGGCTTAGGAACTAGCTCTCCTCAGTTACTGTGGATCTTGGGAATGTTCTTGCTTCACATGGGAAGTGAAACCTCTCATCTTGCCGTCAAGTGGACTTTGAACTTTCTCACTTCAGGACACAAAGTCCCAGGGCTAAACCCTAACAGCAACCACCTGAAGCCTGAACTGGAACCCAGTAAGGTTCAATAGTGTGCTACCTAGCAAGATATTTCGGAATTTTGCAGGCCAGTCATTAAACCACTGGTTTAATTGTCCCTAGTAGAAGTATTTATAGCACAAAAGCTATAAATCCTAGAAATCAGAGCTTTTTTTCTTTTTTAAAGAGTGCCAGTTTATCAGCCCACCACTGGTTGTACTGGTCCCAGGATAAGAGCATTTATGCGCATCACCCAAGTCTGGTCATTAAGGGATCTTCCTCAAGGACAGAGATGGTTCTGCCCATGCTGGGTGCTGTTCCCGGCCTGTTGGTAACTCCCACTGCTCTGCCCGCCCTGCCCCCACCAACTTCCAAGGTCTGCACTCATCAGGACCCGCACATAGAATGTGATTTGCCTAGTGGTCCTAAACTCCTGGAAAGGTCCCTCCTAACTACCCATTTCTGGTCTTAGTACCAAGACTCTACCAGTATCTCTCCTTGCCAAGGAGTCTGCCGTGGCTCTGACCAGCGTCTTTCTTTCTTTCCCAGTATGGCTACGTTCCACTTCCTCCTTCCTAGCTTCATCATTGCAATGCCAGCAGAAGTCAAGAACCCACCAGGTAATGAACATAAAGTAGGTAGTTGTCCTGGACAAGTGGTCACCTTGAGGGAATGCCCCAGCAAGCCTCCTAAAGAAGTTCCGCGCTGCACACCCTGCATGCTGGGGGGAAATGAGATGGAAAGTTGGTTGCCAGCTGTAGCTTAATGGTTTCTGGTTGGACCTGTGGCCCCCGAGTCCAGATTCCCTGATGATGGAGGCTAGCACTGTCTTCAGGGAGTGACCTGCCACAGAGGATGGTATGTGCACACACACCCCACCAGGCTGCTTCTGGACACGAATTCCTTTTGTAGAAAATGTCATTTAAAACACTGACAGCCAAGTAGACATGAATTACCTAGAAAATGTGAAAGCAGCCAAGGGGCGGTTGTGACCGTCCTCTCTGCACTGGAAGGCAAGTTGGCCCTAGGAACAGCCCTTCTGGGGGTGCCCAGCCCCCCGTCTGGAAGCTCCCTCTTCTGTTGAGTGCTGCCCATTAGAACAAACCACTTTTGACTTCCTCTTGGGCAAATCCCTTCACACAAACCAAAGGCCACCTGACTCCTTACACAACGTCCCTTTCCTCTCTCCTTTCCCAGGGGTGGCCTGTGTCCTTGGCGTGCACTGGACTGGAAGTCACAACTTCTTCCTCTATTCACTTAACCGAACGCTGAAGGATAAAGTTGGTACTTCACTGCCGAGATGGGAGTTGCCCAAGCTCAGGGCTCACAGACCATGTTCTTCTTCAGCTTAGCTGACAGCATGTGACTACACATCAGCATGCTTTTAGGGACCAGAGCTGGGCAGGCAGAGTTGGGTGGCTCAGTGGCTCTGGTGTGACCCCAAGGCTATGTCTCTAAACTGTCATGTTTCTTAAGATGACAGGTCAGTAGGGAGAAAGCCCAGCCAAGTCCACAGGGCTCCTTAGGCAGCTAAAGTAAAAAAAAAAAAAAAAAAAGTGGGCTTGGCATTGGAAGGCCAGTCTCAGCACAACTGTCTGCAGACTGTGTAGCCTCAGGCCAGACATGTCACGCTCCAATCCCGTTTTCTTCTCTGAAACAGAAAGCTACTCAGTTACACCATCCCTATCTACTGCACACATTTGTTGTGAACAGCAAAATCCAGAGAGTTCCTGTATGCTAGAGCTCTTTGAAATTGAAAGGCGCTTAGGAAATATGGGTGGTGGTTGTTTGGTTTTTACAAATTCATGGAGGCTGTTACGTGAGCAAGTTCACTTTGTGATAATTCCTTGAGCTATACACTGATGTTGTACTTCAGAATTATACTTCAGAAGGAATGTTTAAAAACTCACAAAGGAAGAACTTCTTTCCTTCCAACCCTCTCCCAGGCAGCCTGGCTTCTAATCTCAACTTCTGTACTGACTGGGTCCGTGACCTTGGGCAGGTCACTTACTTCTCTGCCTCAGTCCCCTCATCTGTAAAATGGGGCTACTAATGGGACCCACCTCATAAGATCCTTGTGAGAATTAAATGAAATGATGCATGTAAAGTGCTCACCGCAGTGTTAGCACCTAGTAAGTACGCACTCACTGTTAGCTGTAGTATAATACTGGTGTGACTTATATTATCCTGAGGAAGGAGACAGCATTGCACAGAGACGGGAGAGATGGTGAGTCTAGACAGGCAGGCTAGTCTCAGGTTGTGCAGGTGGAGGTGATGCATGGGGGTGGGGTCTGGGGGCAGCCTGGTGAGTGGTGTCCTCCCCACCAGACCCCGAGAGCACGTGGCCCTGTGCTGCGCCCATCACAGTGTCTCAGCTCAGCTGCTGCTGCTCCTACCTGGTGCTGGCCTGCGAGGACGGTGTGCTCACACTGTGGGACCTGGCCCAAGGTGAGCCCCGCCCCTGCCCAGCACCGCTTCCCCTCTGATACACCTGGACAGCTCACAGTCGGCTGTAGGTCAGTACCTGGCTGGCTTATAGCTTCTTTTCATCCACTCCAGTGCTGACTCTGTCCCCCTCCATGGGTTTGGTTCCCCCCCAGCCCCTTTCCAGACTTAGAAGCAGTTGCCCTTTGGGGGTCCCCTCTCCCCTTGGGCATTGGGGTTTACTGCTTTCACTCTCAGGGGTGCTCGTTGCTTGGTTTTGCCTTCATGTCCCTCACATACTTGCTGGTCAGAGACCCTGCGCCCATGGCTGCATCCCTCTACCCTGTTTTCTGACCCACTGTGCCATTGCTTTCTCCAGGATTCTCTCTTGGGGTCATTGCTCTTCCTGAAAGATGTCTCTGCCAAAGCATTCACTTCCTGAAATACTTCTTAGTCCACAAAGGACAGAACATGTATCCCGAGGGGCCGGTGAAATCCCAGATGAAGTGTGTGGTGCTGGGCACAGATGGCTCTCTCTACCTGGTGGCAGCCTCGGGGACCCAAAGACCCACCCTCAGTTTGCTTGTCGAGAGGTCAGTGGCTTGAAGGCAGGGCAGGATAAGTGATCTGCCAGACAGATGACGCTATTTAACAGTAAAAAACTGACAATCTCTCAGACTAAAGTCCACTTTCCCTATAGTCATCACTTTCCTAATGAGCTTCTCAAGATCACCAGTGTCTTTTACATGTGGGCCTATATATAAAAATTTTCTGGGGGTAGGGCATAGCTCAAGTGGTAAAGTGCATGCTTAGCATGCATGAGGTTCTGAGTTCAACCCCCAGTACCTCCTCTAAAAATAAATAAGTAAATGAAAACCTAAATACCTCTCCTGGACCAAAAAAAAAAAACCAAAACACTCTTCAAAAAATAAAAATAAAAAATTTTTTCTAACAAAATTGTATGATGGCACAAATGACATGTTTCATATCCTGCATGACCAAGGAGAGGGTCATTTCTGCCAAAATAGTTTTATCAGTTTCTCTAAGGGTCTCTCTTTCTTTTAAACTGTGCAATATTTT
Source organism: Camelus dromedarius (assembly GCF_036321535.1). Lineage (NCBI taxonomy): Eukaryota > Metazoa > Chordata > Mammalia > Artiodactyla > Camelidae > Camelus > Camelus dromedarius. The sequence goes on from NC_087464.1 coordinate 16,277,193, forward strand.
ATGCATGCAAATGATCTCTACAATGATCTGTGTGGAGGGGTTATTTAGCATATATATATATATATATATAGAGAGAGAGAGAGAGAGAGAGAGAGAGAGACAGAGAGAGAGAGAGAGAGAGAGAAACTCCACTGTACCCATCACCAAGCTGAAGAAATAGATCATCTCCAATTCCCAATTCAGTTAAGGCTCTCTGTGTGCTTCTCCCTATCACATCCTTCTCTCTCCTCCTCAAAGGTGACTACCTTTTAATTATTTGTTGCTACAAGCTACCCCACTACTTAATGGCTTAAGTAAACAGTCACCATTTAGCCTCTGATGCTGTAGGTCTGCAGTTTGGGCTGGGCTCAGTTGGGTGATCCCTGCACACTGGTCTTGCCTTGGCTCTCACATGTGTCTGCGGGCAGCTGGCAGCCCGGTGAGGGGCTGGATGTCTAAGCCGGCCTCACTCACGCACCAGGCAGTTGGCAGCTGTTGGCCAGGGCATGCCTCTGGCCTCTCCCGCAGGCTGTCTGAGGCTCCGTCACCTAGTAGCCTAAGGGCTCTCAGAAGCCAGCAAGGACAGCAGGATGCACTGCTTTCCAAGCCTCTGCTCGCGTTACCCTGGACAATGCTCGCGTTACCCTGGACAAAGCACGTCACATGGCCACACCTGCATTCAAGCTGTGGCAAAACAGACACCACCTTTTTATTGGGAGTTGCTACCAATATTTTAGCCACTTTTTTTCAATCTACCATGTTGTTTTCCTAAATTCATCATTTCTCTGTTTTCCTTTGAGAATTAGCCACATCCATATGACTGTATCTCTAAGCAACATATTGTTTAGCTATGCATATTTTAGGGAACTTGTAGTGGAATCATATTGTCTGTGTTCTCCAACTTGTTTTTCAATGCTTTTATTCTAGAACTTGCTTTGCAGTATTGTTCATGAGAGTTGCACATGTTGGTGTGTGCAGCTCCAGTTCCTTCATTTTCGTTGCTATTGTTGAATTTTATCCCACGGTATCATAACACAATTACTTAAGCTTTCTCCTATCAATGGATATTTAGCTTGCTCCCAGTTTCTGCTACTGTGAGCAGTCTCTGACATATCTCCTGATGCAAAACTTGAAAACTTTTCAAGTCTGAATGTCTCCGTGTCTTGTTTCCTGTAGGCCTGTGAAGCACCCAGAGGAAGCCATCTGTGCAGTGGCCCCAGTCCGAGCCTTACCCGGCATGGTAGGTTCCTCAGGCCTCTCATTCCATTACTCTTTCCAAAAATATCTATTGAAGGCCTATTGTCCACTGGGCAGACTAGCTTTGCAGTCCACAGATACAGAGAAGAAAGTCCCTGCCCTCACGGAGCTCACAATTCAGCTGGGAAGACAGATGGGTCCCCCTAGAACCTGAGACAGACTGTGATACATCATGCAAAGGATGCTGTGGAACAGAGAGAGGGGTCTCCTAACTCAACCTGCGCAAGTCGGGGTGGGGTGGGGAGGATGCTTTCTGGAGGAAGCAATGGGACAGCTGAGCTGAGGGAGTTAAGAGGGCAGCACCATGGAGGCAGGAGGTCACTGTGTGTCCCGGGCACTGCAGGAAGTTCAAGGAGCTGCAGGATTGGACTCTTGTCGGGTGTGCAGAGGGAAGGGGATGGGGGTTGGGGCGGAAGGCCCTTGTATGGGGTGGAGATTGAAGCTTAGAGGGGTCTAGGAGCCGGGCAGCAGTGTGTTCAGAGCAGGATGGAGAGTGGAGAAGTGTCAGTGGGGAGATGGATCCCACAGCTCTGGGCTGCCTGGGGCTGCAGCCAAAGGAGAGGGAGGCTTTGAGGTTGATCCTGGCTTGTGGAGCTGGTTCTCTGGTCCTGTGATTCCCAGTGTGGCCCTGCTGGGGTGAGGGGCCTACAGGGACCCCAGCGGAAGCTCTGAGAGCCCAGGGCTAAAAGTACGGGTCCAGTGCTCCCCAGCTGGTTAGTGGTGGTTACAGCCAGAGGGACCAGCATGGCCGGTCAGAGCAGGGAGGTGAGCAGCGGTTCCCAGGGCACTACCACCACTTCCAGGACAGGGGAGATGAGCTCATGAGGTGACTGAGAGGGACACCGCAGGGAAACCAGGAGGGGGCTCCTGGCAGCTCCGGGAAGACAGCTTGAAGAGAGTGAGACCAGTGTCCTGTGATGAAGAGAAACCCAGTACTCTGTGGAGACCAGTGTCCATGGCAAGGGCGACGGATGATGAGCAGAGGGTGCAGGGTGCAGAGAGGGTGAGGAAGAGGGAGGGGAAATGGTGTGGCAGCCGGGAGAGGACGTGTGGTGCAGGAGTTTAGTATGTTTATCTACTGAGGGGAAAGAGCCCCAGCCAGAGAGAGGCCCCAGCTCCCTCTCAGGTGAGGAGGGGCCATTGGCTTGAACAGCCCCGAGGAGGTGGGGGGAGAGGGTGTCTGCACCCATGCAGAACTGAATCCCGGCCACGCGGTGGGGGAAGGGCGGCGGGGACCAGCCCCAGCCCCGGGGGAGGGTCTGCGGCTGCTGGAGGCGCCAGAGGAGTAGGCATACACGGTTCTGCAACCCCTAAACGCTCTGGGTGGATCCAGAGGCTGGGTGCCCAAGAGTGAATAAATTCCCTGTTGGTTTTTTATTTCTGGCTGCTTTTCGTATTTCACGCTGGGGTGACTGAGAGTGGGGGAGTCTTCATTCACCATCTTCTTGTTCCCAGGTACTGATCTTTTCCAGCAATGGCTCTGTGCACCTCATGGACGTGGCCACGTCACAGATTATCTGTGCCTTTGCTCCGCCCAGATCCTACCATCTGGCAGTCCCCTGGAAGCCAGTGTTTGTCGTGTCTTCACACCACCCATGTTTCCTGCTCCGAGGTAAGAAACGGGGGCCGTGATGGCTGCTGCCCAGACCTGCGGCCCACTGGCCACCTCCCTGCCTCAGTCCTCTCACAAAGCATAGGGTGACCCCACCCAATCTCCCCCTACTCCTCGCCCCTCCACCACAGACCAGAAGGGCGCTGCCGCTGAGTCCTCTCTTGGCACTTAGGTAAGACGCCAGGCAAGGTCTCCTCTCTGGACTCCTGCTCCTTCTGCCAGGTGAGCTCCCCACAGCTCCACCCCAATGACCCAGCCTTTGTGAGCAGAGAGCAGCCCCCTCGTGCCCACCCCAACCGCAAGGCCCAGGGGAAAGTAATCTCTGTACAGAACATGGTGCTCCTGTTTCATTCCAGGAGACCATCCCGATGAACTCGGATCCGCCAGCAACGCCGAGGACATCCCAAATTCTATTTTCTATTTTAATTTCAAGGCCTGTCCACTCCTAGAAAACATCACAAGAAATTGCACCATTCCTCAAACTGACATGCTGGATAACGCGGCTTTCCCCCAGGTGTTGCCTTTGGAGAAAAGATGCGAGAATTTCTTCCAGAAGAGGTAGAGTTCTGGGTCTCTCCCCTCCCTGCACCTGGGGTGGTCTCTGGAGTAAGGAATAGTGGTTTGCTTGATGATAAGATATTTTGGACTTTTAAATCCAAAATTGGTAGGCAGAGTAACACACGCAGGCTGGTAAGAGAGGGGCTGCCACGTGGTGCTTTCTCCCCTTCAAGACTGTCTTTTCCTTTGCTTCCTCAATTCTTTTTTTTTTTTTAAGCATATTTGGATTACCAGACACAGCCATCTAAGACAGGGGGTGGCAAACTGTGGCCTGTGAGCCAAATTTGGCCCACTGCCTATTTTTGTAAATCAGGTTTCAGTGGCACACAGTCATGCCCGCCGCTTTACGTCTCGTCTGCTTGTGGACATGCTACAACAGCAGAGCTGAACAGCTGCCACGGAGGCCCTGGGGCCCATAAAGCCTAAATCATTTACTCTCTGGCCCTTGATAGAAAATGTTTGCCAGCCCCTGGCCTAAGTCCCCTCTCCTCTCTCCATCTTCCAGGTAAACAGCTATGTGATACATCTCTCCTCTTCCCCTCTCTGCTTCCCCCCCGTCCTGCTGGGACTCTGCTTGTGTTCCTTCCTGTTGAAAAAGCATAATTAACGCCACTCAGTCCATTCTGGAGAAGCAAGTATCTCATCTAATCCATCCACAGCAAACTTCTAGGGCTTTGCAAGTTCTTGTTGACGATTTCGGCCGTGATCTGGCCATATATTTCAGGTGGAAGGGGTCATCAACAGAGCCCTGGAATCTTGCCCTAGGCCTGCCACTACACAGCCAGAGGGCTTTGGTGGGCCCTCCCTTCCAGGGCCTCAGTGTCCTTCTGCAACATGAGCTCTGAGATGCTGTGATCTCTCCAATCTCCATAATATCCCTTCATGACCATTTCTTCCTTTTCACTCTTTCCTGAAGGAATGAAGTGGAATGGCTAAGATGCTCAGGTTTGAATTCTGACTCCACTACTTACTGAGAGACCTTGGCTGAGTTACTTAACCTCTCAAATCCTCAGTTTCCTCGGTCATTCAAAAAATACTTATTGAGCACTTGCATACAATGTGCTAGACTGTGTTCTGGACATTTCGATGATGCCTGATCTCTAGGTTTTGTAGGTTTTCAGTGAGAAAGTACATGTAAAGTGCTAGGCACAGGGTGGTCCCTCAGTAAATAGCAGGTACAAAAATGGTGATGGGTCCCCTCCGCGTTGGTTCAAGTTCATGCCTGGGGAGATTGCAAATATCACCACATGGTGGCACCACAGCTCTCCTCCACCACCGAATTTACCTGTTGTATTCAGGTCCTTCCTGGGTTGCCCTGCATCGCTCAGGCAGCTTCCAGGATCTCATGGCGGGGAGTGCGCTCACTCAACAGGAAGAGAATATGGTCCATGGGTCTTGGGGGAGGAGGACAGTGAAGAAGGGGCCAGTTGATGTTTCCTCTGTTTAAAGATTTGCCAAGAATGCTCAGCTATTCCTCACACGTTTTGAGCCCCGATGACTTGGCTTGTTCTTAGGAGACACAGCAGGAGGAATTAAGGGTGAAGTGTCATGATGCCTACAACTTACTGTCAAGTGGTCCAAGAAAACATTTGTAGAGAGACAGAGAGAAAGAGAAAGTGTTAACTGCTGAAACCCAGGAAAATATTTATAGAGAAAGAGAGAAAGGGAGGGAAGTGAATGTTAACAACTGGTGAGTCCAGCTGGAAATTCACCGTACTACTTGCAACTTTTCTGTAGGTTTGAAATTCCCGAAATAAAAGATAGGGAGAGGCTGTAAAATATTGCTTACAGTATAATCCTGATTCTGAGTAAAAAGAGGGAAGACTGGAAGTGTGTTCATCTATAGTAACACTAATTATGTTTAGGCAGTGAAGTGTGTGTAATTTTTTTTTCTTTGTATTTTCCCTATTTGTAACTTTTCTACAAAAAATATGCATTAGTTTGGAAATTTTTAAGTAACGGTTAGAAAAAAAAAAGTCGAGTATGAGGTTAGGTCACGGTTGCAGCAAGGCCGTTCTCTGGGGTTGCAGGTCATAGCATGGAGCCTTCTGGTGCTCTTGCTTGATCGGGCCCAGAGAACTCACTGTTTAATGAGTATATTTCCATTTCTGTCCTTTCTGTCTAACCCCCTCCTTTAAGTGGCCTAGGAAGGGTGAGCCTTCCCCGTTCACCTAGAGCCAACAGGCTGCCCTCCTGTGGGAACGGACTACAGGTCAGCAGCTCCAGCCCTGGCCACTCACCTCCTGCCTGGTTGCCCAGGGCCTGAGCAACTCAGGATGCCTCAGCCCCTAACTGGCAGTCTCCCTCCCTCAACCCAGGTGCAGGTAGAGGTTACTCCTCAGACACCTGCTGAACCCTTCTTAACCCAATGAGTGTAGAACTACAACTATAACAGAGCAATTCCCTGCTTTAAAAAAATGTTAGTATTTCTGATATATGTTATATATGCACTTGTAGAGATTTGGAAAACAGGACAATACAAAAAAGAAAATTTAAATACCCTACAATCCATCACCCAAAGTCAGCACTGCCATTGACCTGCTAGTTTATTTCCTTCAGGTTTTGTCCTTAGTGCTTTCGCTAAGTTGAGATCATGTTCACTTTTTTAAGCTGGCTTTATGTTTACTCCAGAATATAACTTAAGTGACTTTTTAATTTTAAGAAAAACTTCCTTGTCAATATGTTTTTAATGCCTATGTGTTTTCCATGGAAAGGGTGTCTATGGTACACTTCCCCATCCCCCTGTTGGGTCTACTCTCATAAGGAGAAGACAGTCCCTTCTGCCCCGACCTGCTCCAGTCTCTGGAACCCCACAGGCCATCCTGGCCCCCAGTAGGAATGGGAGGGACTCCTCCACCTCTCCCTTCCCATCTATCTCTCTTCCCCTGTTGGCACAGCTTAGCTCCACAATCCCACACCGCAGCCCATCCCTGGGAAGGACCCCCAGTGGCTGGGTGAGGTGGAGGGCCCTGGGGGCCGGGGGCAGGGCTCGGGGCTGAACGAGCAGTTGGAGTTTGGGGAAGAGAGAAGCTCAAGGAGGCGCTCCCTAGGTTCAGGGACCCAGCAGAGGCTGGGACGGGTTGCACTGTGTGGTGGGGACAGGCCCAGCTTAAAGAGACGTTTACTTGGGCCTGATCACAGTATCAAATCATACCCCTCATGGCAACTCATTTTCTGAATTGGGTCCCAGGAATCACTTAGGAAACATTGATTTAAAGAAGGCTCTTCCTGTTCTACCTCCTCTGAGGTCTGATATCCCAGGGTACCCCGCCTCCAACATTTTATTGTGTTAAAACATACAGCAACTTTGAGAAAAACGTCAGTGAACACCCACAGACCCACAAGCTAGATTCCATCATTCACATTTTACTCCCCTTGTTTCTCACACATGACCATAGATGTCTGAAGACTAATCTTACATTTTTTTCCCTCTATTTACTCCTTGTATCTAAAACAGTTTCCAGTGGCCCTAAAACTAGGTGAAACTTTAAGGCGATGGATTCATGTGGCAATAGATTCAAAGTTTCAAACTTGCATTAAATAGTCTGCCCAAGTTGTTTTCACAAAACCTGCACTTGGGACTTAAAAATAGCCAGTGTGAAATGGAGCCTGCCTTTAGGGCTTTGAAAGGGGGCCAGTTAGCACCAAATGTCCCCCGCCAACTCCCTTGGCAAGCTGGCTTCTGCTCCCATCCAGCCTGGGCCTCCAGGGCACCATTTCCATCTGGTTCCACTCCCTGTGTATTGTCTGCCATCTCAGTTGGGTCAGACTTTTGATCACAAGACAGAAATTTCAGGACACAGGAAGCTGACAGAAAGTGCTCTGTCTCTCACCTCACCCCCTTTATGCCCCGTGGCCAAGCAGAACATGGGCTTCTGGGCTGATCTAACAGTCCCAGGTCCACACGTTTCCTTGGCAAGGGGGTGGGCAGGCCCCGTGTGGACACTAGGTGACATTTCCCTCGTCAGTGGAGGGTAAGGGATGGTATTCTGACCCTCTTCTTTACTTTCCCTGGGAGGGAGATTGTGGGCCTATCCTAACCTTTCTTGAGAAACAAAGGGACAAATCCCTGGAAGATTATTTATAGACTCATAGAACCCAAATGTGCATGCAGTTCACTACTGGAATTCCGAGGCTTTGCACAAGGCCTCACAGATGTTCCATCTCCTCTCCCACTTTGCAGATAGGCTGCCCATCTTTTTTGGAAGAGGTACGCACACACTTTGCTTCAGAACAATAGACAGCAGTCCTATTTGTTGTGCCATCCTGGGAAGGAAAACCCTGTATTTGCTGATGGTGGAGGGAGAGGGTCTCAGGCTCCAGACAGGGCCTTTCCCAGAGGGCTGCTGACAGTCAGTGCCCAGCCTCAGATGAACAGGCATCCTCCCCTGTCCCCCATCGTGGCCCAACACCAACTGCCAAAGGGAACTGCTCTGCAGACGTGCTGGTACCACGCAACGCGCCCCACCCAGCTTTGCCTGTTCCCTACACGGCAGGTGTCCCCTGTCACCTCTGCCCTGCCATTGGTGGATAACCCCGCTTCCCACTTCCCAGAGCACCAGGCCCTTGGCTGCCCTTTCACTTGGGTCTCCCGGGTCACCCCCAACCCCACGCCCTGTCCCCTTCCTGATTCAGAGAAAGAGGCATCCTGCTCATACCCAAGGCCATTTCCCCTGCAGGACACCCAGACCTTCTTGTCCAGCTGGTTGGCGACCTCCTCCCCTCCACTGACCTAATCATGGACATATGTCCCCACCACATTCTCACATTAGAAAACAAGCAAGAGCCTTCCCAGGTCTGCAGCCGCCTTATTTCTCCTCCACCCAGAGCCCTGCCCCCAGCAAACACAGTCCACACCCCCTCCTGTGTCCTCTTCTTCCATTTGCTCCCCAGCCCACTGCAGATTTACCATGGTGTCACCCTGGCCCCACCTCCCCAGCCCAACATTCTCACCCAGTCATTTCCATGAGTTTTTCCTCGTAGTTCTGTGGGGTAAGTTCTTAGAGGTGGACCTGCAGGGTTATGGGGCAGGCACATTTGAACTCTGGGATATTTGTACCCACCTGCCCTCCAGTGATGGTGGATTCACTCCATGTCCTCACTCCTTACCCACATGGCAAGAAATGAGGGACAAAAATTGACAGCTCATTACTATTTTAATTTGGAAATGAAGGAGGTGCAGCTTCTTCCTGTTACACAGAAACGCACATTCGTCCTGCTGCCTCCTGACGGTCACTCTGTGTTCCGACCCCTCCCCCAGCAATTTCACTTCCACTTACTTAGCAGCATCAGTGTTATTATAATTAACCTTTACTGTGTGCCAGGCCCTGTGCTAAGTGCTGTGCAGGCACATCTTGTTTCTTATTCTGATTATTATCATCCCCACTGTACAGCAAGGAAGCTGTGGCTGACAGAGGTGAAACTGCCCGTCCACAGTCACCAGCTTATAAGTGAACGAGCTGGGTTTGGACACAAGCAGTGCAGGTCCAAGGCCCGAGCTTCTAACTTGCACGTGCTCCGCCTGCCCTCTGCCTGCCCACTCCTACACTCAAGCAAAGATGCCACATGCAGAGACCGGAAACCCCAAAAGTGTCATGAACAGGGAAAGAGAAGGAGGCAGGGCTGGGTACCGCCCAGAAGCCATTGCTAGGATGTATTTTCAGTGAAAAAAACCAGGGGCACAACAGTGTGCTGCACACTTCAAGTTTAAAAAGAGAAAGATTATATGCATGTCTGTACTTGTGTGTGTCTGTGTGTGAACAACTTTCAAGGATTTACAAGGAGCCATTCATTATAGTTGTTTTTGGAACAGAAAACAAGGATTTGAGGTGAGAAGAAGGTTGGTTTTTAATTGTGTACCCATTTGAATTCTTTGATTTTTTTTAAGCACAGCATAAATTACTTTTTTAAAGTTAAAAAAAATGCTTTTTAAAGTTAAAAAAATGTGTCATGTGGAGGTGGAGAGATTCTATTAGCCCAGGGTGGGCAGCGTCTGGTCAGCATTGAGTACCAGACACATCTCCATGTGACTGTCCCACAGGCAGAGCCGCAAAACAGACCTAAAGCAGCAGTCACTGTCTTTCTCCCCAAAAACTTCCCTCCTCCCGTCTGCCCTAAGCTTTTTAACATCGCCTGCTCACTCAGGCATCGAAGGAGACGGCAGAAACCTGGGTGGCAGCCTGCACCCGCCTTCTTCAAAGGCACCTCCTGCCTGCGCACAGCGCCAGCTGGACATGCAGAATGAGGGGTGAAGAGGGATGAACCCCAGACTTCTCTGATTCTTCCATATTGAACATGCATTTATTTGTTATTAAAAAATAACCTATTATCTTGTAAGACCCAACTGAAAAATCTTACTTTCTAGGAGCGCTCCTCAGGCAGGGAGTGCCCCTCTGCATGGTCCCTCTATTGCACTTAAATGCCTCCGATTACAAATGTTCTCTTCCTCTTGTCCCCCGTACTAAGCTGGGGTGAGCAGGCGGCAGTTTTAATCACTTTGATCTTTCCACACTTCCACCAATGCCTGTCACTAGTCAATGTTGTTAAATGGAACTATTGGCATTCTGGTGTATTTAATGTTGGTCCTGCCCACAGACTTTTAGTTCCTAATTTCACCATGTCTTCTATCTGTACATTTCCTAGTTTATTTTTTTAGTTAACTATTCTTTTTTAATGGAGGTACTGGGGATTGAACCCAGGACCTGGCACATGCTAGGCGTATGCTCTACCCCTGAGCTATACCCCCGCCCCCTGTACATCTTCTAGTTTAGAATGCTAGACCTATCATTCCTTCAGTAAAGCTGTTTTGAGTGCCTTCTGTGCACCAGGCGGAGTCCTGAGAACACAGACAGGAGTCAGATGTGTCATGTGGAGAGATTCTCATATTAGCCCAGGGTGGTCAGCATCTGCCCTGGGGACCTAGGAGCCGGAGTTGGGAGGTTGTAGGGGAAGGTGGCACAAAGCAGGTTCCTCTCATCTCCAACTGTGTGGCTCACAGGCTTCAGAAGCTGGAGAAGAACAAAGCGAAAGAGCAGGAGCACTGGACCCGGCTTCGGAGGTATTCCTTGCTTCTCCAAAGAGAGAACTTCAAGAAGTGACTGGGCTGCTGCCCTGGGCTCTCTGAAAAGGTTGGCAGCAGGCAGGATTTGCCCTGGGATGCACATGGTGCGAAGGGCTGCAACTCAGTAGGCCTAAGGGGCCTGGACTTGCAGTCTGGGACCTCTGCAGAGCCAGCAAGGGGAGAGAGCCCTCAGGCAGGCAGATGTATCACCCAAATAAACAGTGACATTGTTTCCAGACTTCAAAGTTACTACAGTGTGTAACCCTTCTTTCCCACCCAGTCTAGACCCCAGCAGGGCCCAGGCCATGGTGTCAACCTGAGTCCCAGGCCTTGTGAGGACCACTCGTGTTATAGGCACAGGAGACACTTTGCTCAAGTGAGCAAGACGCCCAGTCCACCCCAGCTATTGTGTGGCCCCCTTTTCTCTCCACCCACTTCTTTTCCCTCTCTTTGCTGGCTCATAAGCTTTATGGAATCACTTTGGAGAGGCTGAGGCTCAGAGTGGTTGAGTGACCGCCGGAGGTCACACAGGTATGAAAGGCAGAATAGGGGCAGGTGAGGAGGCAGGCAGGAACCATGCCATGATTGCCCCTTGCCTGCTGGCTTGGGAACCCTGGCAGAGTATTGGGAGCCTGGGGACGCAGGAGGGGGCAGAGAGGTGTCTTTTTCTTCTCTAGAATCTTCCCTTCTCAGGAAAACTAGGTGGAGGGGTCCCCTGCAGTTCAAGGCCTACTCCTGCCTCTCTGGGGACACCGTGTGGTGCCTTTGAGAACTGCAGGTGGTTATAGCCTTCCAGTTTTTCCCATGATGAACAGCCCATTAAAGCCAACAGCTTGCAGTGTTTGTGACCACAGCTGTTTTTGTGTCCCCATCCACCTCCTCCCCTGGGTCACACATGCTCCTCATTGGCACGACACCTCCCTCATGGCACTGATACATGGAGCTGAATGTCCCCTGGATGAAGGGGTCCCCACCTGAGACACTGCCCCTCATCCTCCCCACCGTGGGAATGAAGACACAGCAGCAAAAAGAACTCTTTGACAACAACCCTTTTCCTCTCACAGTAGGCATGGCGGCAGCTCTCTCTGAGATGCGGAAGGAAAACAGGATGATGGTCTTGGCCTTCCATGCCACCTAAATGTGACAAGGCATCTCCATGGTTTATGTGTTTCACATGTAAACCTTAAGCACCTCGTACAATACAGATAATCCCATCACCTCCATTTCACAGACATGAACTTGAGACTCAGTTTACACAACTTAGAACATCCCATATCAAGTCCTGATTGACTTTGTCAACAGCAAATGTCAGAAACCCAACTCCAACTAACTTTAGCAACAAAGAGAACTTGTTGGCTCACAGTGTGAAAGTCCAGGCGTAATGCCTTCCATGTGGCTGGACCAGGTTTTGTATAACATCAGGAATCTCTCTCCACCTCTGAGTTTTGATTCCCTCTGCTTGGGCAGCAGCATGACCACCAATAACACCCACAGTGAATGTCCCTTTCTCAATGGTTCCAGCAAAGTCCTGAGCCTACTCCTCACTGACCTGCATGTAGTCACATCACTGAACTACTGACGGTGATGACCAAGCAAGCCTATGCATGTGCCCATCCCTGGAGGGACATGGAGGTCATGGCCACCCAAACTAAGGAAGGTAGAGCTGTCTGGAGAAAAGAAAATGACAGGCTGCAAGGGACAAAGGCAGGCGAGGTGCTGAGCAAGCCAAGACAAGGGAAGTGCCCTGTCCACACTCTCCAAAGTCATGTGCTGCCAACACCAGGCTGCCTCCCCATTTCCTAGTATGTTGGGGGAGACGAGCGAGGGGGAAGAAGGGAGTTGGCGCATTCACGGAGAGCCTTATATGCCAGTCCCACCAGAGGGATGAGGGAGAAGGAACCAGGGCTGGCAAAGGGCCAGAAGATGGGAAGAAGAAGCCTGGATGTTAGGCTGGGAATCCAGGGCTCTAGCCCCTCTTGGGACTGGTGCCCTTTGGGGGCTGTGCCAGTGGCCACTAAAGAGGTCCTTGCCCACTGGGAGATGGGGCCCCTTGGAAGCACCAAGAACCTCGGGTCTTCTCAGGGGAGTGTTAGAACTAGGAGGAGGCTAGGACTAGGGCGAAGGCAGCATGCAGAGTTTAGGAGGCACTAACTCTCAGGGTTGTGCACCTGGTTCTGGGGGGGAAGGGTGGACAAAGTGGTCCTAGCCTCGCCCTGAGATAATTAGGGGCTTTGAAGTTAGAGCTCACTTCCCTCCCCAGCCCTATGCAACCCCGGTTCTCCAGGTAGGTGGTGTTTCAGAGAGCATCTATGTGCCCTTCAGATGGACCTGTTTATTTAGCAATGCATGACCAATTCACGGCCCTCCTCCAGGTGGATCACTTGCCCACCCAAGGCTGAGCCCAGCTTTCCAGCCCTGCTCCCACAGAGTCTGCCATCCACCAACGCAGGCAACTCATGACCACCACTCCTCTGCCCCTGGGTTCAGATTGTGACCTATGTGGCGTGTCCTTGAATAAATGTCTTGAATGTAGAACGATCAGCTTAGCTGATCCTCCTTAAAACACTGGCCCACCCAGCATCAGCATCCACACAGTACAGCTGTCTTGGCGGGAGCAACCTGCATGGTCAGCAGGCAGAGGCAGGTCCCTATGGGGGACAGCACTGGTGGCCCACGTGCTTTAGGAACTTTATTTCACACCTCTCAACATGTGCACACACACTTGTCCACCACCACCCACCGTTGTCTCCACCCCAACAGCTGCCTTCTAGCTTTGTGAAAAGTTCCTAGACTTTTTTCTGTGCTCCAGGATCCTCATCTGTAAAGTAGGTATAAGCACCACCTGCCCGCCTCACCTGCGGCCCTGAGGCTAAAACGACTTGAAATTTGTTGGTGAATTTAAAGCCCTCAACACTGACCTGGGCCATCTAGCTGCTCCGTATATGTCCGTCTCTCCACCACGTGGGTTCTGACCGGTTGGGCTGTGAAGGCAGCTCTTCGGAAAAGGAGGGGAGGGCTGTTGACCAGCGGTGACCAGAGCGCAGGTGGGATCAGCAGACCGGCCAGCCCGCAGGTGCTGGTGCCATCCTCTCACGCCTCCCACTTCCAGCACGCATGCGCCCAGACTGCTTCAGACCAGGCCACCTGGCCCGGGGCCCAGGTGAAGTGAGACGCCACCCGGTACCCTCTGTCCTTGTTCAGCTGTCACAAAGGCCGTGCATCTGTGGATAAGCACACAGGCTCTAGAGTTGCACATGGGTCCCAATCCCAGCACTGCCCCTGAATGTCTGTGCAGGCTTGTTAGTTAGCCTCTTCCTTACCTAACTTCCCCATCCTTAAGATGGCCCTGCTAACTGTGCTTACCTCACAGGTTAGCTGAGGACTGAGAGGGAGCACTCGCTCAGGGCTCGCCCACCTGGACGCTGCTCATGGTCCTCCTCCCTCTGAATGTGTACACAGGTTTCTCCTGGGGGCTGCGAGCAGAGCTGGCCCAGGAAGGGGGTGGGGGCGTGGGAGTGGTGGGAGGCGCCCCCTTCCCGTCTCCAGTCCTCTCTCTTATTAGCAGGAACATGTTAATGAAAATTCACACCCAGGTGCCAATAAACAGTGGGCCGCTCCTGGGCTGGGAGAGGGAGGAGAAGCTCTCTGCAGGAGATGGGGCTGGCCGAAATGAGCCTCACTTATCTGTGAAAAGACTTGCTAATAACTTTAATTCCTCATCCTAAACCACGGAGCCTTTGCCATGCAAACAGATTTTCTAAACCAGGCAGGCCCCGGGAAAGACTCCCCGCTTGCTCCAGGTAGTGTTCTGGGACAGGGGACTGAGAGGGGGTGGAGGTGCAGGAAAGGGGGCAGAGCAGTGAAGGTGTGAGGTCCCACCCCTTGCAGGGCCTCTGCTTTTGGATCCCTCTCTCTATAGCCAAATGCTGGCCAGGGTGTGCCTGGACTCTTGAATTCCGCAGCAGTGCCCCACCAGCCAACTCTGAATTACTGCCCTTTCTGGCCTGGACCAGGGCTGGGAATGATCTCTGAAGTCGTTTCAAAACAACTTACCAGTATCAGTGGGTAAATAGATAAACTGTGGTATAGCCATACAATGAAATCAATGAAATATTATTGGGCAATGAAAAGAAATGAAGCAATGATACATGAGAAAACATGATGCTCAGTGAAAGAAGCCAGATACCAAAGGCCTCGATATATGACTCCATTCATACGAAACGTCCAGAACATAGAGATAGAAAGCAGGTGAGCGGGCTGAGGGGAGGAGGAGGGGTATGGAATAATGCAGAGCTGCTGCTAATGGTTGGTTACAGGGCTTCTTTTGGGGGTGAACAGTGATGATGGTTACATAACTGTATGAATATACTAAAACCACTGAATTATGTACTTCAAAAGGGTGAGATTTATGGGTACATAAATTATATGCCAATAAAGCTCTTATAAAAAAATACCAAGGTCAGCATTTCAAAGATGCTTGAGGGGGGCAGAGGGAAGAACTGAGTATCTATAGATGGTGGAGGGACCCTCAGGCAGACAGGCTACACCTCCTTGCACACCTACCCCCGAGGCCTGACTGCTCACCAGATTCCCTGACTGAAGCCAGCCTCCTTCTGGGCTCAAGGCTCCCCTCTTTCCCACACAGCACTTCCCTTATCTGAATCCAAGCCAATATAGAGAAGAGTGTGGCAGCTTGGCCTGGTTCCAAATCAGCTGTGACTCTGGATGCAAACCTAATGGATCTCTCATCTCACCGTAGCCACAGGTCTCTCGGAGGTCATGGTTACATAAACTCGGGACTGACCCACTGGTGTTATTTTATGTCTCTAAACCACATGGAAGAGAAGCCAGAGTGAGGGGAGATGGGAAAATCCCAGGGTCCAGGCCATGATGCTTCAGCACAAGGGGAATAAGGACTTCGGATACATGCAATGAACCCTCGGAGCTGGTGTCCCCTCAGGCCCCAGAATGAATGGAGCTGGCAAAACCCTACCAGGGCTGAGAGCTCAGATCCTGAAGTCATCCTGAGTGCTGATCTTTGGTTTATTCTTCTGTAAAATGATCACTTGAGCATAAAATGTATAAAGAACCCGATGCACAGGAAGTACTCACTAGTGGAAATGTATTTTCTATGGAGATGGTTGGCTTTATCCTCTCCCCACCAAGTTCAAAGCAAAGATGGACAGACTCCACTGGATGCCACTTTCTCACATGAAGCTCCACACCCTTCAAGCTGACCTATCTGGAACAGGAGGTGCTAAGCCAAGGCTGGGGGCAAGAAGAAAGGGGACTGAGCCTGTGTGCTTTGAGAGCTGAAGATAGCAAGAAACCCTCCCAACTCTCCCACGTTCTTTGGAGAAGGGGAAAGGAGCTTTGTGTCCATGTAGCATAAAAAGAACTTGCCAACTGACACCAGAACATAGTTTATTCACAAATAAATAAATACATACTAGGCAGAGCCTCCTGCCTGCCTCAAAGTGTCTACCCTATGGGTCTCTCCATCGCGGGAGGGATTGGAGAGAGCCATCCTGGATGGGGACAGACTCTCACGTTCAAAAATGCCCATGCCAGTATCCCCGGTGCCCTCTTCCAGGAAAGGGAGCCTGGAGAGGGACCGCTTCGAAGGCGCGGCGGCCAAAAAGACGTCGGTGCTCACAGAACAGGGCGCCAGTTGTCCGTCGTCACTCCAACTGTTCAGGCCGGTGGCCACTCCAGGGGCATCCAGGTCTCCAGTAGTGCCAGCACGTCCCCGTCGCCGGGAAAGAGCTGTGGGGAGAGAAGGGACAGCGTGGACCTCAGCGTTGCCCGCCGAGCGTGGGTGTCCGCCCTCGCGAGCTCCACTCTCGGGGCATTCTGGCGGGGAACGGGACCCCGTCCCCTACGTGTCCTCTCCCTCCCCTTGCCGCTTGAGCGTCCCAGGCACGCCAACTATGTTGCCCGGAGAGGCTGGGCCACCGGTGGTGGGGCAGGTCTCCGGAGTGCGCGCCGGGAGCACAAGACAGTAGGTAGCGCCACCCACCACGGTGCAGAGCGAGGAGTTCCACGCGAGCAAGGAGGTACTAACCGGAGATGCGTGGTCTGGCTCCAACGCCTGCCCTTCGGGGCACGCCGCCTCGTGGTAGAGCACAGGCGGGTCGCGCGGCTTGGGCGCCTCTAGGGGTGCTGGGCAGGCGGGCGGGGACCCCCAGCACGCAGCGGCGCTGGCGGCTGAGCCCAGGCCGGGGCCGCACGTCTGCGTCTGCGCGGGGCCGCCGTCGGGGCACAGCGGGCAGCCCCGAGGGAGCGCAGAGTCGTTGCGTCGCCGGCGCCGGCGCTGCAGGCTCTCCTCGCTGAGGCCCAGCACGGCCGACAGGTGGCCGATGTAGCGGATGGCCAGGCGCAGGGTCTCGATCTTGGTCAGGCTCTGGCCGGCGGGTGCCACGGACGGCGGCAGAAAGCGGCGCAGCTCGTGCAGGGCGCGGGCGAGCGTGCGCATGCGCAGCTTCTCGCGCTCGCTGGCGCTCTGCCGCTGCCCGCTGCCCAGGCGGCTGCTGCGCGCGCCGCGCCTCCCCGCGGTGGGGGCGCGGAGGGCTGCGCGGGCCACTGGCCGCCCGGGGCTAGGCACGGGACTGCCGGCCGGGGCGCTGTCCCAGGAGTCCGGGGACGAGGCGGGGGAGCAGCCGAAGTCCCTGTCGGAGGTCGGCGGCGGCCGAGCTGGGCCCCAGCTCGCAGAGAGGATCCAGGACTCAG
This sequence comes from Camelus dromedarius, assembly GCF_036321535.1. Classification (NCBI taxonomy): domain Eukaryota; kingdom Metazoa; phylum Chordata; class Mammalia; order Artiodactyla; family Camelidae; genus Camelus; species Camelus dromedarius. Next base: position 16,294,388 of record NC_087464.1, read on the forward strand.
TGAGCGGCGGACACAGGAACTGGGCCATGACAGCGGCGGCGCTTCTTGGGGCCGGCGGCCAGCGACCGCTTTATCCCGAGCCCGAGGTGTGAAGTGGCCCCTTCCAGGCCGCATCAGCACTTCAAAGCGGGCTCGGGGCCTGGCGGGGCGGGGCTTGACCCTTTGAACCAACGGCGGGGAGGCGGGGGGAAGGTGCCTGCCCTTTAGCTGAGCCAGGTTGCCCAACCTGGGCCCTCACGTTGGCACCTGACCCAGCCACTGGAGCCTCCTGCCTGCGCCAGTGGCCAGCGCTGTCTAGGGTTTTGGGCAAGCTCAGCAGGATAAAGGAAGCAAAATCAAGGAACTGAAAGTCCAGTACCTAGTTTTGGGGCTGCCTTCACCTTTTGGAGACCCTATGCAAATTCTTAAATTTTCTTGCATCTTTGTTTCCAGTTTGTATAACGGGGCATACTGCAGCCAGGTCTGTGGACTCGGGTATGGACGGGATGGGGTCCTGAATCCTGCCAGAAGGGAGAGGAACAGTAATCCGTTCCTCCTCTGAGGCAGGCTGGTCCTGGATGTGCCCTTCCCTGGTGGTGTTGAGTGGGAGGGACACCATGAGGAAGCTATCCCAGGCAAAGCCAACTAGCTGGCTGAATCTGGTAAGGTTCTGGATCGTCTTAGCCAAGAGAGGGGAAGCCCACTGCCCTCTGGGACGCCCTCAGCCTGGCAGTGTCAAGGGCTTGGCCTGGTGCCACAGCTGCCACCACTGGCCCCTAGCTGATACTCTGCCACTTTGGGGCAGGTAAGATGGGCTTTGCCAATGAAATGTGAGTGAAGATGACATAGAAAAAGCATTTAACAAAATTCAGCACCCCTTCCTGATAAAAATTCTCAGCAAACTCTGACTAGAGGGGAACTTTCTCAATCTGATGAGAGGCATCTAGAAAGAACCTACAGCTAACATACTAAATAGTGAAAGACTGAAAGATTTCCCCCTACTATTGAGAACAAGGCAAGGATGTCTGCTCCTACCCACACCTCTTCAACGCTGTATTCGGGGGCCGGGGGGCGGGGTGTTCTAGCTTGTGCAAAAAAGAAAGAGAAATAAAAGGCATACAAATTGGAAAAGAAGAAATAAAACCATCTCTACTTACAGACAACATGACTGTCCACATGGGAAATCTCAGAATCTCTATTGCCTGGCTGACCCCCCCAGGGGTTTGAGTTTGCACCTTGTCACAATAGCTACTTCATGCCTACTCTCCAGCTAGACTGTGAAGTACCTGGTGTCTGGCATTATGTCCTCAAGAGAAGTGGTATCTAGGGTCTCATTCAGTGTCGGAGGGTCTGGTGTTTTAAATCCCCCATGTTTTCCAGTTCTGTGAGACTGATGGGTGAGCTGGTTTGTAGCAAAGAAAGCTAAGTGGCTTGGTACTTTCCCTCTGGGCATCTTTGCTCACCAGGGCCTCCTCCCCTTGTCTCTTTTTTTTTTTTTACTGCCTTTGGCCTCCTTTCACACCCTCTACACCCCCTCCTCTGCAGTCTGTCCCAGCAGCCCTAGATGCTTATGCCCATGGTCACATTAGGAGAGGCAATGCCAGCCCCTCTTTGGGGAGAAGTGGAGGAGCCCACACTGTGGGCATATGCCATAGGACCCATCATATTCCCAAGGAAAGCCTGGCCCAGGAGGACCCTGCTCAGCCTCCAGCTGTCAGCAGGGTCTGCTCTGTCTGGACCCTGGCTGATGGATGCCTTCCTGGGCTTCTAGATCCAAGCCAAGAACCAGGCATTGAAGCCCAGTGATGGGCCTCTTCAATCCCACTGGACCAGAGGTAACAGTGGGAAATGGTTTTGCACCCAAGCAGAAGCGGGTGCAGAGTAAAGGCTGGACAGGCCAGAGGGGTGTGATCCCAGAGGTCTCTGGGCAATCTGCTGCCAGCCTCTGAATATAAAAAATTCCTCCAATTCTACATGATTTTGATTTCAACTTTGTAGCTAATAATTGAGAAGACTCGGGATGACCCAAATTCCTAGGCAATCAGCCATCCTTTTGTTTTATTGTCATATCTTTATTTATTTGAAAATGTAATACATGCACATGATTAAAAGTCAAGAGGTGAACAAGTAGAGAGGGTATAACAGATCTCTTTACTATCCTGCCTCTGAGGCCTCCAGTTTCCAATCCAGAGGAAACTGCTATTAATGGTTTGTTGGGAACAATGCTCTGAAGTGAATTTTTACTTAAGGACAAAATCAATCAGACATTCTATGGATAAGAGACCATATGTGTGGGAGGCCAACTATATATCCTGAAAACAGCTTGGCCCCTGAGGATTCTCAGATCTGGGGCCCAACCATTCATATTCACTGCTCACTTACGTGGGAGCCACCGAGAGACCTGGAGCAGGAGCAGGGCACCATGAGCGGTACATGGCAGGAGGATCTCTGATGTCAGGTTTGAGAGAGAGGTACAAGGACCCAGGGGTGCCTGTGGAAGCAAAGAACCCACAAAAATGGCATGAGAGAGGCAGGGCAGATGGGAGGGTTCCACCCCCAACTCCAACCTTGGGGTCTTCAGCCCTAAGGCTGACAAATGGAGGTGCCACATGGGAGTCCCTCCTCCTGTTGCTCCTGGGTCTCGGGGGCCAGTGTGTGCAACAGCCACGCAACAGCTATGGTCAGTGGGCCTGATGAAGCCAAGTGGGGGCAGAGGAGGGACCCCCCAAACTGGAGCCTGGGCTCTACCCTCTCCTGTCAGCCAGCTCCCTTTTCCCTCTCCTCACGCCTCTCACCTTTGATCTCCTTATCACCAGCCTCTCCGGTGGGTTGGGTTCATTAGGGAGCTGCCCGACTTAATGAGTTCTCCGGGCAGGGCCCACATGCCCTCCCGCTGGGGTGAGGACTTCACACCTCTGGGGCCTGTGTTTTGACAAGTGCCGGAGCCAGTGGCTCCTGCTCCCCTGGCCCGAGCCTGCCTTCTCCTGCCAACGTGTAAGGCTGGGAAACGAGGCCTTGGGGCAGCCCCACTGAGCAGAGGTGGGAGTTCAGTCGGGGTCTGTGGCCAGGGTTGGGGCAGGCAGGACAGAGCAGCACCCTCTCGGGTTTGGGCCTGGGTCTCAGCCTTCCTGATAGGAACCGGCCAGCTTCCTCAAGCCAGGCCTGGGTCCTGGGCGCTGCCCTCCTCCCACCTCATGAGCCTCAGTGCCCTCATTTCCCGGCCAGCCCCTCTGACACAGGAGTGCTAATCAAAGGTGCAATGTCAGTGCTCCCCTTGCAGCCCCTAATCCCCATCCCCGCCGGAGCCAGAGGCCCCAGGAGTAGGAAGCAGCTCTCTCCTACCGCCAGCCTGTTTAGCATCAGCAGGCACACCTCCTGGGAAGCTCCTAATCTGGGTGTCCCCTACTGCCAGGGGTCTTCCTGCCACACCACAGTACCAGCCCCAGGGGCAAGCTTTTTCAGGGGAGCAGTTATTACTTATGTCCCCCACCTTTAGGCAGCCTAGGACACCCCTTGGGGGTGTGGCCAGTGTGGCTCAGAATAGAATCCCTGTCCTGTCACGTACCACCTGTGTCACTTGGGTAACTCACTCTCCATCTCTGGTCTCCAGCCTCTGCTTCTATGCCATGAATAATACCTACTGTGCTGACAGTTGCAAGGATCAAATCATACTGCATGGACTGTGCTTCATGCAGCGCCCACATGCATGTTCCTGCTGTCACCTGGGGCTTGGCACTGTGCTGGGGCTTGGCTGGGTCACAGCTCACAATCACACTGTGATGTGGGTATCACTGCCTCACTTTATAGATGAGGAAATGAGGTGCATAGAGTTGGTCTTGTGCCATATGGCTCAGAGGGGCAGAGGTGGGATCTGTCTGACTCTGTCTGGGACCAAAGCTGGTGTTCTGTCCTCCCCACCACCTCCCCTGTCTCTTCAGGAGGACTCCAGTGGCTGCTTTCCCCCTGGAAGGCTGCCCTGGGGTGGGGACACTGCTGGGACCTATGGAGATATAAAAAGAAAAAGGTTTCCAGACCCACCCTGGACCTGCTTGAACCAGAATCTCTAGAGATTTGGGGTATTAAAGGTAAAATCTGAGAATTACGAAGCTCAGCCACTTTTAAGCAGTAATGCCCTGTAGTGAACACCTTCTCCCCTATCCAGAGAGTGGAAAAGGCACAGGGAGTGCCCAGCCCCCCACCATGGGTCCTAAGCCCCCTTGGGTCATGGATAGATGAGGCCACGCTGGTGCCGGAGAGGGGGCTGCAGCCACCTGGAGCTCAGAGCAGAGGGCCCAGCAAGAAGGCTGTCAGCTTCTCCTCCAGCTCCTCCTTCCCCATCAGCCTCCCAGCTAAGGCCTCAAGTCTCCCAGGAAGCCCCTTCCTACTGAGATCACCCCCACCCCTCACACCTTTAGCTCCTGGAGCCACCGAATTGGCAAGCCATATGGAATAGATTATTCTGGACCCACAATAATCTGATTATCTTGGTCATGGATCAGCTGGATGCGCAGCCAGTGGAAGTCACAGGAGGCAGAGGAGTGACGAGGAGGGAGGGGGTGGGAAGAGAGGAGAGAGATTTGTCAGATTCTGGTAAAGGCTCAAGAGGAAGTGCCAGAATCTCTCAGGTTCTGGGAGCCGGGCTGAGAATACAGGGTAAGTAGATCATGCCTCTCTCCTTAGGGCTGTCACATTGATGCTCCTTCACTTCACCTGGCTTCGTGGAGTCTAAGTCTAAGCCTTAGAGTGAAACATGGGAAAACCGAGGCGGAAAGGGGTTATGCCCAAAGCAAAGACGCAGACATGTGAATGTGGGGAAACTTGTCACACAGCCCCTCAGTTTCTCCAGCTGTAAAATGGACCAGGGACTCCCAACTGCTTGCTGAGATACCTTGGGAGACTGCATGCCTCGGCTGGAAGGCACCCTTCTCAGGCCAGAGGTTTGCCCCTGGGTGTCTGGTATCCTTGCATTACCAGTCACAGACAGAAGAGGGCGCTGCCCAACCACCTGGGATCCTGGGATCTGAGCTGGACAGCGCTACCTCCAACCAAAGGCCCTTTTTTCTGGGTCCAGGATAAGGAGGTAATGAGCACCAGGAGCCAAGTAGATGTGGAGCTGGGTTAAGAAGTGTGTGAAACTGGCTCAGTGTGATGGGCTTTGTGACTCTGGACAGGCTACTTGCTCTCTACAGGCCCCAGTGTGCTCATTTATTCACTGGGGAAAACATGCACCTGTATGCAGAGAGGCAGAGCAAGATGGAGCCCAGAGGAATGAGGAGAAGGGGAACAGGTTCAGGAGGGCAAGGGCCAAGCAGGGCTTGGGTCCCCCTATCTTCCCTACACACCCCTGGGAGCAGAGGCTGGGACTGATCAGCCCACAAGCTGACCAAAACTCTAGGCAGGGGATGCCCTGAGCTCCATGCCCTCGCCAACTCCCCAGTGAGGATTTGCAGGCCCTGCTCAGTCACCAACTTGGGGCGCCTCCAACACCAGCCCCTGATGAAAGCACAGGATGGAGCTCTCTCCAGGCAGGATGCACAGGTTTCTGGCCCCTTCTAACCCCACCCCTGCCCTGGCTGACGGCACAACAGCACAGTGAGGTGCCAGGACAATGGTGAGGTTCCTGCAAAGTCGCTGGGTAGCTCAGGCCCTCAGCCAGCTCCAGGTCATCTTTCCCAAGAGCAGGGGAAGGAGCATACCCCATCTTACTTCCCAGAGGTATCTGATTTCAGAGCCAATAAAAAGCAAAGTAGGGGCTCCTAGGACTGAGCTGGACTGCCTGGGCAGGCCCTGGGGGAGTGAGGGGCCTCTGGGCATAGGATCCTTTGCCGGGGTGGGGGTGACAGTGGCATCCCTGGACAGAGTGAAGAATATGTAGGGGGAGGGGACAGAGCATAAGTTGGCCAGATAATCAATCAAGCAGAAGAAGGGTCTCTCACATGACCAGTACTGATTATGTGCCACAGCCTGAGGACAGGATGAACTCAACCCTCAGCTCTGGAGGTTTCCCCACCAAGAGAAATCCAAGATCCAGCCCTTGAATGAGCCAAGGAAGTTTCCTTCACCCTTGGAGATTGTGCCCCACCCCAGGCCCTGGAAGTGCACAGTCAGTGTCCCGCACAGGCGGCCAGGCTGGCTGAGGCCCCCGGGAGGGCCAGCACTGCTGCTGGCCACCCACAACCAGGTTGGCCTCCACAACCCACCTCCGGGGCTCCCCAAGACTGGCCTGAGGCTTCAGAACAGCCTCAGCATCCTGATAAGAAAAGATTAAAAGTGTAAGTGAAGACCTGCTGCTGAGTGACAGAACCAAGTCCCAGAAAAATCCCTTCAGTATGACTCCACTGATAAAAGGAAAAGCAAAAAACAAAAATCAAGAAACCAACCCCTACACAGAAAGGCATCAAATGATACCACACATTTTGTAAGGGTCTACTGAGTGTATGTGCGTAAATGCATGCTCAGCGAATCTATGATGATGTACCAGGACTTACCTGGTGTGGGGAGTGGGGGCAGGGCTGGGTTCTGAGGGGTGAAAAAGGGAGACTTTAATCTTATATGTAATGTCTAAAAATATAGGTATAAGGTTATACCTATGTGGAAAACTTTAAAGCATCTGTATACACTAGAGAATTTGTTACCTAAACTGTTATCACCACACTGTGGAGTACCAGGCATGCCTTAAAAATCCCACTGCAGAAATACAGCTACTGATATGGAAAGTTATTAATACTTTAGAGAGAAAAGCTGGTCACAAAACAACATGCTCTTTTTATAGCCAACGGAATTGAATGCAGGGACTAGAACAGATATTTGTACACCAACATTCATAGCAGCATTATTCATAATAGCTAAAAGGTGGAAACCACCCAAATGTCCATCAACAGATGAATGGATAAACAAAATGTGGTATATTTACAAGAGAATATTATTCAACCATAAGAAGGAATGGAGTTTGGGCACACATTACACCATGGATGAACCCTGAAGATATTATGAAATAAGCCAGACACCAAAGGACAAATACTGTATGATTACACTTATGTGAGGTAACTAATTAGACAAATTCATAGATACAGGAAGCAGACGAGAGGTAACCAGGGGTTGGGGGGCTGGGGGTAAAGGAGATTTTTGGCTTAATGGGTATAGAGTTTCTACTCAAGGTGATGAAAAAGTTTTGGAAAAGTGGTGATTGTTGTACAACACTGAGAATGTATTTAAAGCCACTGAATTACACACTTAACAATGGCTAAGATGGCAAATTTTATGTTATGTACATTTTACCACAGTTTAAAGGAATTTTAAATGTTAATATACAAAAACTATTGAATTGTACTCTTTAAACAAGTAAATGTATGGTATGGGAATTATATCTCAATAAAGCCATTATAAAAAAAGAAACTATGTATTACCAGAAGTTTCAAAATATGGGGAAAAAACTCAACATGCTCTCTCAATATCTCTACCTCCATGTTCTGTATTTGTAGGGATGCTCAGAAAAGGTTAGAATGCAGAGACAGGGACCAATGTGTTAACCTGGTTCTCTCTAGGTGGATGGAAGTGGGGGTATTTAAAATTCCCTTCTTTTGATTGTATTTTCTCGCTTTTCTGTAATGAGTATGCATTGCTTTGATAAAAAAGAAAGAAAGAAAAGGAAGGGAGGGAGGGAGGGAGGAAGGAAAAGACTTTGCAGCCTCCTCCCCTCCCCTTTTTGCATTCCAGCCGTAAAGCCTGCAGACCCAAGCCCCCTTGTGACTTTCAGCGATCAGGCTGTGAAGGCTGGCTCTCCCCTCCCAGAGCCTGCAGGAGTGAGCACTGCTCATTCTCCCACTTTGGCCCTCCCAAGGGGTGCAGGACCACAGATGGTTACTCCTCTCCAGCAGGGAAGGCAATTCTCATGGAGTCCCATGTGCTGAACACATGATGCTGCATCTAATCCTCCCAGCAAGGACATGTTTCACAGATGAGGAGGTTGAGGCTCAGATGCGGACTGAGCCCAGACATGGCTGTCCCTAGGCATAAGCCGCCTCTGCCCTAGGACCTGGACCAGGCAGTCTTGGGGCCTCTGCAGGCCCTTTCACACCAGCCTTCTTAGCTCAGCCTTCTTGTTGAAGGAAGAGCAGCAGGTCCACCTCCAAGCCCCCGGCCTGCTAAACAGCTCCATGGATGCCTGTGGCCCCAGTCCCTCCCATGTACCCCCAGCCAATAGTGGCCACATCCTCCCCACCTTTTTCCACATTCCCTCCCGTCAGATCCTCCGCCCATTCCCAGCACCCTGATCTAGTCAGCTCTTGGAGTGAGGTGACTGCTCTCTCCTGACTGGTTCCTGCCTCCAGCTCTTCACCTTCCAACCCCTCTCCTTCCTCACAGTTTCTGTGAATCTCATTGCCTCCCTGAGTCCAAACCCCTCACTCAGCAGGACTTTCCAACCCCATCTGGCTCCCACCTGCTTGTCTACACCCCATCCCACCCTCCCCACCCCAATCCCAGGGTTCCAGCCGGCTTGGCATCGCCCAAATTAGTCCTGGGCTTCCATGCTTCCAGACTTGGGCTCACACCTTTCCCCTCTGCCAGGAATGCCGGACCTCCACTTGGAGAAAATCCACAATTTCAGGTCCCTCCCTTCCTTCAGGGACCCACCCTAATCACCCGGCCAGGTAGCTGATCTCTGTTACCCACGGGCTCCCAGCACATCAGGCCTCCACAGACTCAGAGCCAACTTGTCTTTTTCCTCCAACTCACAGCTCCCAGGGAGCAGCAGAGACTTGGCCTCCCTGGAGCCTCAGCCCCCTGATCCAGAGTGGTGTTTCCCAACTGGGCTACATGGCCTTTGTGGGTTTGAATTCTGCCTCTCGGGGAACTAAGGCAAAGGAAGTGGCCTCTCTGGGCCTGGGGTTTGAGCACTGAACAGGCACTGCGGGCGTGGCGCTGGGTGCTGTGCAGGGTAGAAGTGCTGAGGCCCGGTCAGGGTGAGTACAGTTCCAGGGGCTACTCTGTGACCTTGCCTGGTGTCTGTCAGCCTCTGGGCCCCCGGTGACACTGATGGCGCTCTGCCTGGCAGGGCCTGGTCATCGGGCTTCCCTGGCTGTGCTGAGTCAGGTACCTGCCCCTGGGGCCAGGGGAAGGGAGTATCTGGGCAGGCTGACTTAGCACTCCAGGAATGAGGGACTGTGCAGCACCACCCCCATGGCCTCCCCTGCTCCCTCCCTCCCCATCCCAGGGACACAGGCCCTGCCTTTTCCCTGGGCCTCCCAGGGTGGGGACCTGCAGGCTCCCACCCCCACCCTACAAGTGCTTTCTGGGGTTTCTGAGGGGACCTGCTGCCTGCTGTTTTGGAGGCCCCTCCAAACCCTCGTTCCCAAGTCAACACCTTCTGCCCTGGGGAGGCAGCCTTGTGTCAACAGGCAGAGGGGAGGTGTGAAGGCAGCCACAGTGGCCAAGGGGGAGGCTGGGCTGGTCCTCACTGCTGGCTGGTAATGAGAATACCACACAACCCCTGCAGCCCCCAGGCAACCTGCCTTCCCTCCTCCCTCCCATGTTCCCACAGCCTGACCACCCCCAGGGCCTGGAAGGGACCCAAGGGGAAGGAAGGGAAAGAAGACCTACAGGGCAGAGACCAGCCCTGAAGCTGGCTCCAGGGCCTTGGGCCTGTTCCCTGGGGCCCTGCACTGCCCGTCCTGGGAGAAAGAGCAGGTGGAGAACTTCTGGGAGCAGGGCTGGGGGTAAACAAACAGTGAGGCTAAGCCACTGAGCACAGGCTGACCAGAGGCACTGCTCTCCCACAGCCTCTGGCAGAGCCAGAGCTGAATGAGCACATTCTGAGTCCAAGTTGGGCCTCTGCCTTGTCTGGGGCAAAGTCTTGGGAAGTCAACGAGGGGATGATGGGCCGGAGACCTCCATTTCCTCACCTGTATAATATGAACATTGGCATGGACACTGCCTGCCTCACAGTGCCAAACTGACTAGTGCCACACCGACAAGCTGAGCCAAAGGCCACGATGGCCTTGTAGTTCCAGCCCTGAGAGCAGGCCCAGCTGAGCCAGAGCTGCAGGCACAGAGAACAGGGGTGGGAGTGTCAGAAGCGCTGAAGCACCTGTGAGGCCTCATTCTGCCCTTCCCCTGCCCAAGACGTCCTGAAACCAAGGTCTCCTGTGGCTCCCTCACAGAGCCCTGTGGGGGCAGCTCCTATCCTCTCCCTGATTCTTGGCCTCAGCTCTGAGAACACCTCAGGGATCATAAGGTTCAATTGTCTTGTTTTATGGTACTTATCAGTGTTGGCAGAGGCAATAACAGCCATACACTCCAGCTCCCACCTGTTCCTAACAGGTACTCATCTGACCTCTTCCTGATCACTTCCAGGAACAGGCCACTCACTCCCTCACAAGACAGCCCATGTGATCTTAGAAAGTCCTTCAGACTCTCCTTGGAGTACTCCCATCTTGGCGTCTGGAGACAACTCCCGTGTCTTTTCTTTTTTGGATGAAACATTCCCAAATCCTTCAACTATTTCTCTGGTGACCTGGCTTCAAGTTCCCTCACTAACCTCCCTCCCCTAAGCTAGGATTTGTCCCCTGCCCTCATAAACTATGGCCCCCCCAGGTTTGACCACTTACCCCGAATAGGTAATAAGACACCACTGCCTCCTTGGTGGAGGAACCCCTGTTTCTTGCAAATGTGAATGGGGTCACATGTGTCACCATCGGTGCCTGGAAGGCAAGAACTACCACGTCCTTTCCACAGTTGCTGCTGGTTATATGATGCCTCCTGACCATGAACTTAGAGGGAGGGTACAGAGGGCTCTATGGATTCCACCTTATTAGTAATTAGATCTGATGAGTTTTCCAGCCTGCCAGAATCTCTTTAGATCCTGGCTGTAACCTAGTTAACTTCTTGAGTTTGGATCCTACCCCAAATTAAATCAGTTCACATATCTTCTTTCAAGATCATAATGCTGCCCATGACAAGGTTGGGAATAGAGCTGCTGTCATATCACTAGAGACCTTCTTCCAGGTGACCATCCATCCACTAATCTGTGGGAACACTGAATCTGTTATAAATTCACTTAACTTAAGCTCACATGGCCCACGTGTTAACAAGGATACTCTAGGAACTTCTTTATTATGTGGATAGGAATTATTATGTGGCTGCTCATAGCACACATCCAAAATGACAAGGACTTAAACAAGATGGTAATTTTTCTCTCATGTTAAAGAAATTCAGGGTTACACAGTTCTGGGCCAGAATGGTACTTCCATGTTGTCATCAATGCCTCAGGCTTCCTTTTGCTCCACCATCCTTAGGTATGACTTCTGTCCTTGAGATTGCCTCAAGGTCACAAAATAGTTGCTGAAGCTCCAGCCATCACATTTGTTTTCCAGGATGACAATATAAGGACGTACAGCCACAGGAGTGTTCCTCTCTGCTTTAAAGAGCTTTCCTAAAAGTCCCATACAATATTTCTACTAACCTCTCATTGGCCATTCCATCTGCAAGGGAGGCTGGGAAATGTAGTTTTTTAGCTGGGCATATCACCATTCATCATAATATAGAGCCCTGTTATTAAAGAAGAAAGAATAGAGGCTGTAACAGATGCTGTATGGGCAACTGGAAGTGTCTGCCACACTAGTGAACATTCTACTGACCATGTTTCCCTGATCTAGCTATCACTTTCTCCTATCATGGGAAGCAAAGGGTAAGCCCAGTGTCACTCACACTGAGGCCCAGAAGTTAATCACCTTATCTAAGAGCACACAACCACCTTTTACCAGGTGAGTCAAATGAAAGAGAAGCAAAGACTGTCCAGTGGGAAGCCCCTATGGGCTGGGGCCCAGATGTAACTTGTTCATGCAACACCTGGGGCTGGTTCTAGCACACAGGAAGGAATATGCAAGGTTCCCAGGGCTAGGGACAGGCTGGACAAGCATCTAGGCCAGGACCCAGCCCACCAGGAGAAGCTGGTTCAGATCCTCTACTTCCTAGGCTTGAGGGGCTGGCTGGCTCTGGCCCCAGCTCCAGGCATTTGGAGTCTCCCATTGCCTTGGCATTGCAGCTCTGGTGACCCCTTCCAAAGGGAACCAGGAGCTAGAATGCCCTGCTGAGGATGACCCCCATGTTGGGTCCACAGAGAAGAAGGGCTGAAGATGGAGGATAGGGCAGGATGCCTGAGGCCTGGTGCTAGGGTGAGTCTCAGAGAAGGAAGGAATCACCCTCTAAGGCCAAGGCTGCAAATGTCAGCCTTCTTACCCACAGCCTGATCTAGTCCTTTACTCACTTCGTTCTGCTGCCCCTGAACTTGCTATATGCAAGACTTATAAACATAGGCTCTCTGCTAAGCTCTGTGGCATGTATATCTTACTTGGCCCCAACAACTGCCCTGGAGATCAAAATCCCCACTTTATAGAGGGAAAAACTGAGGTTAAGTTGCCCAAGTTCTGACAGCTGGTAAGGGGTGGAGCTGGGACTCCAAACCTAGGTCTGATTCCATCACCCAGCCTCCTAACCATTAAGCAACACTGCCTCCCTGTGCTAAGTGAGTGGGGCTGGCAGACAGTGTGCCCTGTGCTCCCGGAGCCTGGCTGAGGGGCCTAGTGAAGGGCCAGTGGCCATAGCAAATCAGCTCCAGGGGCCCACCTCCCAGAACTTATGCTCTGCCATCCCACAGTCAGTCTGAGGGCTGGGCTCCAGGGCTAGTTCAAACCAAGATAGGAGGAGGCCAGGCTACCCTAGAGAGGAATGGACAGCATGCAGGGCTTTGTGCTGATGGCGAATTCCCGTAATTCAACAAATCCTTTCACAGGAAGGCCCTCCGGGCTTACTCTAATGAGTAGGGTGTTGAGGGAGAGGAGGATTAATTCTAGAGATTCAGAACCTTCCTGGAAATCACAAGGCCATTCCACAACTCCATATTAAGCTACCTGTACACAAGGCAGCACTCTTTGGTAAGTAAAACCACATTAAAGGTGCATCAATAATGGACTGACTATGGTGTGAGCACACTATGGAATATTCCACTGCAGTGAAAAGGAGTAAGCTGGAATGCTCAATATCAACAGAACAGCAATCTGAAACTTCAGAATCCAGATAAAAAAAATATATGAAACCTGATGACTCTTGTTTAAAACTGTCAGTTACATTTATATAAATTCCTTGATGGTACAATATGTCAAGATCTTTATACTGTATTGTGCAGGTTTGGACAAATAATGGTTTATTATAAATGATTTGCCATTATTTTAATCCTAAAAAATATAAGACTGTTTTCTAAGTCCCTTGCCCTTAGGAAAAAGGATTATCTTTTTTTTTACCTTAGTTTAAACACTTTTAAATCATGAAATATTGCATAACTAATTGCTTCTTTCCAAAGACTTTGAAATCAAGGCCATTGTTAATTGATTCCACCTTCTTTTTGTGGGATGGACAAATTAAGAATGTCCCCTCCTCATTCATAGCGGCTAGAATAAACTAAACAACAGTTGCCCAGACCAATGTTATTCAATACCAATTATTGCTTCATCATGATATTAGAGTAGTAACTTGGCATATCTCCTCCAAAATTTAAAAAGTAAGTTCTGAGGAGAAAGTGATGCAATTTCATCTTTGAAGGTTTACCTGTACCTCCTGCCATTTAATTTTTTTCCAGTTGAAATTATCCACTATGATTTAAATGGATGAATATTTCAATCAAGACCAACTAGGAGTCAGCTAAATACATGCCAAATACATTCTGACATGGAATGCTATAAGATATGCTGTTGAATGGAAAAAAGCAAGTTGCAATTATTATTATTACCATGAGGATGAGGCAACTTGAGCCTCAAAGGAGTTAAGTGAACTGTCCAAGGTCACACAGCAAATAAAGAGGGTCTGACCGAGGCCTGCCTGGGGGCCCACCTTCTCCCATTTTCATCACTCACTACACTCTGTGCCTCTTCTCCAGGCTGCTCTGTACTATTTTTCAGGGAAAGAAACTAACTATGGACAGTGAGATGGCCTTCTTGGTGTCAGCAAAGCAGCAAGTGCAGGTTCTGGGAACCCAGAAATGGTCCACCTGTATGTCCCCTTTCCCCAATTGCCCACCCTCCTGCCATCACTCTGAGCAGGTCCCTCAGGGCTTGTCTTGACGCCTTATCCAGCACACTTGCAGGCACTGGGTTGGAGTTAACTGGGCACAGTCCCCCCGGGGAGTGATGATGAGGGAGGCGGCCACTCTATGCGGGGGTCCATAAGTCATTTGAGGGCCAGTCCGGCTGCCCCCAGACAATGGCACTGCCCACCACTGTCAGGCTCCTGGGCACTCACCAGCGCAGTAGATGGGGTGGGGTGGGTGGGAACACGGTGAGAAGCTTAGCAGCTCCATCCAGATGCGAATTGTCCCTCCCACACTTTCTGGGCTGCAGGGACCTCCATTAGAGCCCTTGAGGGGTCAGAATCCACACCTCCGCAAATGGGCCCGCTTTCCCAGGGCCCCCCTGCCCAGACCTTCCCTGGGCTCTGTGGGTTTTGACACCTTTCTGTAACCTGGTGGGGGTCCACCTCGCACCTTGGGCCCAGATAAAAGCTCAGTCCTGGAGGTGGCCGGCCCAGCTTCCCAGAGCCCGCAGCCCGGCCATGGCCCAGTCCCCTCCTCTGCAGAGCCTCTTCAGCCACGACCAGTGGATCTTACCCCAGGGTTGGGGCTGGGCCGGCCACTCGGACTCCACGTCCCCGGCCTCCTCCTCAGATTCGTCAGGCTCATGTCCCTGCGACGGTGGCCGCGGCCCTTCGCAGCCCATGCCCCCAGCCCGCAGCTCGGCAGAGGCCTCCTCGACAGCGCCGGGACGTGCGCGGACCCGGCCGGCAGGCGGGCAGCGGCAGAGCGCCAGCGAGCGCGAGAAGCTGCGCATGCGCACGCTCGCCCGCGCCCTGCACGAGCTGCGCCGCTTTCTGCCGCCGTCCGTGGCACCCACCGGCCAGAGCCTGACCAAGATCGAGACGCTGCGCCTGGCCATCCGCTACATCGGCCACCTGTCGGCCGTGCTGGGCCTCAGCGACGAGAGCCTGCAGCGCCGGCGCCGGCGACTCGGCGACGCGGTGCTCCCTCGGGGCTGCCCGCTGTGCCCCGACGGCGGCCCCGCGCAGGCGCAGACGCAGGCATGCGACCCAGGCTTGGGCTCAGCTGCCAGCGCCGTGGCGTCCTGGGGGTCCCCGCCCCTCTGCCCTGGATCCCTAGCAGAGCCAGATGGCCTGGGGAGCAGGGTCCCCGACATGGGTCCCTGGGTGACACCCTCTTACTGCCCTGGGATACAGTCGCCCCCACAGCTGTCCCAAGGGAAAGCCCTTGACGCGGTGCTTTGGACGCCATCCCAAGCTTGTTCCGGAACACAGACACCCCCAGAGCACGGGAACCAGGCCACGCCCTGGACACCGCCGCCCGCATCTCTGGAGCTGGCTACAGTGTACCAGGTACGCGCCAAGGTTCTCTTCGCTTCCCTTGGTGTGGTCCCCAGGCTTCGATTGGAAACAGAGGGGGTGGGTAGGCTCTAGTTTGAAAAGAATCTCATACTTTTTACATCCAAGGTTATCTAATCCAGCTGTGGTTAGGAATGGAGAGAAGCTGAAGGAATAATGAAGAGGACCCTGACCTCCTTGGGGAAGGAGGTGGGGCCCTGGAAAGTTAAGGCCATCACTACCTCTGTCTAGAAGCCTTCACAGCCATGTGGAAGAGGGGTTGTTCCTCGGACTTACTTTAGAGTCTGGGAGGAAGGTAGCAGGGGCCACTTTCAAGAAATTCGCTCCAAGTGTTCCATTAAGAGTTGTGGGGGACGAGGCCTGGCTGACCCTCGCAGTAGGGGCTTCCTAAGTAGATGGGCCTGAATCTGGTGACCTTCATTTCTCCTCAAGCTTCATTCATTCATGAGGCCCATGGATGAGTAAATCATAGTCCATAAAAGAATATAGTAATGACCAAATTTATCAAACGCTTACTATTTGCCCAACACCATTCTTGGTACTTAACATGTTTTAACTTATCAGCCCTCCAGCAACCCTATGAAGTAGGTTTTATTATCATCATCCCCATTTTACAGATGAAAAAAACTGAGACTAAAAGAGGTTATCTGAGTTCTCATAGCTAGTGAGCGGCAGAGGCGGGATTTGAACCTAGCAGTGTTATTTCCGGAGCCTGTACTCTTAACTATGCTTCACTGCATCCATGGCACCAGGACAGTTCAGCAGCTGCCAGCCACACTGTGGGGAACATCCGGGTTCCAGGTCTCAGAGCATCAGGCAGTGGCTCACTAACCAGCTGCTCTTGTCTCCCTCAGGGTATCTCTGTGTCTACGGAGTCCTGTCTGTTGCCAGAAATCCCTCCCCTCCTGCCCTGCCCAGCAAGCCAGAGACTCCAGCCTCAGACCCAGTGGGGATGCTGGAGCCACAGTGCAGAGGTGCTGACCAGCTCAGAAGACCAGGGACCAGGCCCCGCCTTCCAGCTCAGTGATGAAGTCCCTCCCCAGAGCTCAGGCTTGCAGCTTAGTGGCTGCCCTGAACTTTGGCAAGAAGATTTAAGGGGGCCCACCTGGGCATCTTCTACTAATGGCCTTCCCTGCCCCCTTTTCAACCAGGAATCAGGCCTGTAGTGTATGATGCCCTCCTCACCTGCTATTTCATTGGTTATCAGGCTTTCCTTTAGCCAAGGATGTCTTTCCCAAATGATGTCTTTCCTGGAAGCAATGTTTTAAACAGATAGAGGGGTGGCCTCCCTGGCTGAAGTTGGGGCTGACATGGTCTGTCCACTCCTAGATGTCCCCAAGAACGACCAGTGCTTAGTAGAGCACAGCCCGAGCTGCAGTGGGATGGTGGCTGCTTGACCACAATAGTTGGTCGGGCTGGGACTGGCGGGGGAGTGGATTTTGAGGGGTGGGGTTGGGAAGAAGCCTTTATGCTTAGATTTTGTATGTCTTAAAAAACAAAAACAAAAACTTGGTTTGGTCTGTTTTTCTTCTGTCCACCTGGGTTTTTATTGCTTCTGGAAAAGGCAAAATGTTCCTATCCTGCAGGGAACAAGTCATGCTGTTTTTCTTCTGGAATCCAGGCCTACCAAGGTTGATGTTGCCCTCACTTGCGAGTTTGACAGTATATATTGCCTGAGGGCTCCACCTGGCCTGCTGTGCCTTGTGGCACGGGTGGGCTAACACTTGGCCCTGTACACTTGTCTCAACCCCATCGCCACTGCCCTTTTCCATTCTTCTGGGTGCATTCCTGCTGACCCAAAGGGCTCTTTCACAATTATGTGAAATTGTTTCCAAGGGTCAGTAGTGGCTCCCACGCGCTAGGCCCAGTGTATTAGTTTACTAGGGTGGCTGTAAGACAGTACCACAAGTAGGGTGGCTTAAACAGCAGAAATTTATTTTCTCACAGTTCCGGAGACTACAAGTCCAAGACCAAGGGGTCAGCAGGTTTGGTTTCTTCCGTGGCTTCTCTCTTGGCTTGCAGATGGCCGCCTTCTCGCTGTTATCCCACGGCCCAATCTGTGTGTCTGTGTCTTAATCGCCTCCTTTTATAAGGACACCAGTCATATTGGATTGCTCCCTGCTCCGTATGATCTCATTTTACCTTAATTACCTCTTCATAGACTCTATCTCAAAATACTTTTACATTCTGAGGTATGAGGAGTTAGAACTTCACTGTGAATTTGGGGGGGACACAGTTCAGCCCACAACACCCAGTACTAGGTGCCAGAGAAAACCTTCCTCCATTGACAGGGTAAATTACAGGGAAAGAAATGATCAGCAAGGGGGTTTATACACTTTGTGACCAGAGAGGCTGTACCAGCCTGGTTGGAGATGGGATTGACAATGCAGTTTGATTCCTGAGTTACCTGACCCATTAGTCCTGCTGCATTGATTTATGCAGCCTTGAGCAAGACTAAGAGGCACCTTAAATCTTGGGGAAAGTGTGCCATGATCCATTAGCAAACGCTGCCATGGGCTTTGGAGCCAGCAGTGGTGGTGACTTCATCCTGTATCTGCTGACTGAGGAGGGGAGAGTTGCAGGATGTTGGAACTGAGCATTGAAGGATGTGCTGCAGGAGTTCGCCAAGAGTAGGCAGAAGAAACAGTATGACCCTGGTGATGGTTGTACAGCAATGTGAATGTACTTATGCCACAGAACTGTACACTTAAAGTGGCTAAAATGGTAAATTTATGTTATATACATATATATATACATATATATCCAGATAAAATACTTTTTAAAAAGGTTTATCCTGAATAAAACCAAACTTGAAAATATTCTCTAAAAAAAAAAAAATGAAAGAGAAACCATATGAGCCAAGTTGAAACAGAGGTGGCTACAAGAAACAACAAACAAGCAGAGGTGGCTGAAGTCCAGAGCTGATGGAGAAAAGTGACGAAGTGAGTTGGAAAAGGAGCTCAGAGGCAGGGTTGTGGGCAGCCCCACATGGCGGCGTGGGGAGGCATCTAGCTCTGTGTCCTGGGTAGAGGAAGTGGTGATGGTTGGGGATAGGGGTGAACTGGTCAGAGCCCCTCTTGATCATTTTGGCTGCTTCATAGAAATGCAGCCAGGCAGAGGCCTCTGTAATGGTGCAGCGCGAGAGAAGAGGGAGGTAGAAGACCGGAGCACGAGCTGCCACATGCAGGACCTCCCATCTGAGCCTGCACGGTAGCCCCGTTGCCTGGGGACATGCCCTTTGACATCAGGCAAGTCACTCCCTTTCTGTGCCTCAGTTTTCCCATCTCTTAAAGAGGAACTGGCTTAGGTGACCACTGAGGTGCCTCCTCCTCCTAACCTTCTAGAAGTGGGTTCTAGTTTCTGCCCCAGAGCCCTCTGTTAGAGACTGCCAGCCACAGCGGAGGATGAGAAAACCTCATGCAAAGTTACATACAGCAAGGAGACAGATACACGGCGCAGCCACCCTCGGTGCCCATTCTCCCTGCCTGTGCATGCTGCGAAACCTCCCTGAGCCTCGGTCTTGTTGGCCGTGAAGTGGAGGCAGTAATAGACGCTACCTCTCAGGGTTCTTAGACTTGGTACATACTAATTGCTCAGTATATAACAGCTGATGGTCCAGTCCAGTGGTTCCCTAACCTGGCTGCGTGTTGAACCATCTGGTTCCAGGGTCCCACCCAGAGAGTGTGGTCCACTGCATCAGGCTGGGGCCTGGGAACCTTGGGTTGAGGCCCAGTCAGATTCAGGAGCAATGGATATCTTTTGCTCTATTTTACAGTTGAGGAAACAGGCCTGGGGCACGGGGGAGATTGGGGGAGGCATGCGGAGCAACTTCCTCTAGCTCTCCAGCTAGATTTGGACATCAGGCCCTGACTCCCTTTGTGCAGTGCTCTCTCCTTCCCAAGAAAACCCAAGGTCTTGGCTCCACAGTCCCACAGCATCTGCATCAAAGGCAGAACTGAGCAATGCCTGTCTCCTTCCTTTGGCTCCCACCTCTCTGGGTCTAGTCCTTACAGGGACAGAGAAAGGTTCTCGCCGGTCCAGTCCCTGATGGCCACGGCAAGGGCTAGAGTGGACCCCGAGTACTGGCTTTCACCAGCAGAAGTTAGAGCTGAGCATCTTCTGGAATTTGTCAGCCTTGTTCTCCCAGCTCCCCACAAGGGGTGCTCCTGTGGGAGGTGGAAAGGTGGAGGCAAGAGGCTGTCCTCACCCTAGCTGGAGTTGCCTGGGACATTTCGTAGATGCTGCTGGAGTGAGGGGAGCAGGGCCCAGGGAAATTGGACTAATGCCCCACCCCTGTCCTCATCCTGCGAGGGAAGGCTCAGCCCTGCCTCTCAGGGCAGCAGCTTTTGGCCTTCGTTTGTGGCTCCATCGCAGGCAGGCTGCTGTTGGCTGCACATCTCTGCTAAGTGCCTGGATGGTGCCCTGCCTGGGATGACCCATCTACCCCCATCTTCATGGGCACCCAGTCACCATCCATGAGTGATGGGACATTTGCTGAGTACCCCACCCAGGCCTTTCAATGACCCTGCAGTGCAGAGGACATGCCCCCTGAGGAGCCTCACAGAGGGTGGGAGAGGGCACCACCCTCAGCTGCTTCTGGCTGATCCTCGGGGCCTGCCATCCCCTGCTGGCCATGGGAGATCAACCCACCTGCAGACAGAGCACTGGACAGGGCATGAGCAGGCTGGATTCTAGTCAGCTTCTGCTCTGTGTGCCACCTTGACCTAGGTTCTGCAAGCAGGTCTCTGGCTCTGCGTGTCCTTACTGCATCCCTGGAACCGATTTCCTCCAGACATACAGGCCATTATGAATGCCTGCATTGTAAGCTGTGAGGCGATGCATGTGTCATGTGAGGATGTCACAGACCCGCCACAGCCCCAAATGGAGAACCGGCTTCCACTTATGTGCCGGCATCGGAGTCGGAGTCTTAACCTCCCTGCACCTCAGATTCTTTATCTGCAAAACTGAGATAAAGACAGTCCTTATCTCCTGGGACTCTTGAGAACCAAATGAGATAATGCGCATAAACGCTTAGCCCAGTGCCAGGCACAGAGACTAGGATCCCTGCTGATTCTCCTACCTGGAGGTCAGCCCTTCCCCAGGGACCCTAGGTGGTGGGGCTGGCCTCTTTCCCAGCTGGGACCACCTGAGGGGGCAGCTGCTCTCAGGTCCCCAGAAAGTCAAGTGCCAGCCGCTGCTGCTGGGCCCCGGCGACAGGAAGGGCTGGTCCAGAGGGGCTGGGCTGGGGGCCTGTTCCTGGTTGGTGGAGGGACCCATAACCAGGGCTGGGCCCGCCCCATCCTTTGATGTGCAGAAGGCAGTGGAGCACAGAGGAGCCTTCCTGGCCCCTGGCCTGCCGGCTAGCTTCTCACAAGAGGAAGGAGGCTGGGAGGGAAAAGGGCAGATGGGGCCTTGAGACAGGAGACAGGGTTAAGGATGATAGTAATACTCAGCTCTCCTTAAGTGTCAGACTGCATGCTAAGTATGTGAATCTCCTTAGATCCACACACCAACCCTATAATAGATTGTCTTTATCGTGTAGATGAGGAAACCAAAGCCCAAAGGTTTAGATCACTTACTCAAGAAACAATGGCTGGACTTCAAGACTCTAGCTAGAGCAGCTTATGGTGATGTCAATTGGAGGTGACCCCTGGGCTGTCTATCTGTTACCTCCCTCCTTCCCTCCCACAAGACTTGGATGCTCAGCTGGACCTTGTTTGCCAAGAAACTTCCACCAAGGCTGACGTGGGCCATGAAGTCCTGAGGGTCCCAGACCTTCTCAGAGTTGGCTCTGACCATTGGCTGACCTGATAATCTGGAAGGTACCTGCCTTTTTCTGTATGCTACTCTTGAAAACAACCAGTTTACAAATTGGTAAGTCCCCCATCTACCAGGGATCCTGGAGAAATGGTTCGGACATGTCCTTAGCCAGTGAGTGGTCCCACCAAGCCTGGATGCAGGGCTTGCTATCCTCACTGCACGCCCCTTTCTCTCATTGTCCCAGGTATCCTGTGTGTGCTGGCTGCAGTACAGGAAGAGGGGCCCAGCCAGCGCCCCAATCCCTTGCCTCACATTAGTTCAGGTGCAGATTCTAGCTTCTGAAACCACGGAAACTTCTGCTTTCTGGAAAAGCACTCCCTCCACTGTCAGGACCTGCTCTGTGCCTGGCATCAAACCCCCCTCTTCCTACTCCACCACAGGGACCACTGTGTCCAGGTCCCTCCACCTCCCCGTGGTTCCCTAGCACCCAGGGTCTCAATCCTGCCAATGAAATGACCACTGCAGGCAGACACTGCCACACAGGAGTTCTGTAGGAAGGGCCACCAGGCTGGGTACTTCTCCCCTCCTATGCTTCCTAGGAGTCCCAGACCACCATGTGCCCCAGGTTCCCTCCATCCCAGTCTCTCCAGCTGTTGTGCAGACCCACTCCTGTTCTAGTTTAGTAATGAGTCTGGAAGCTCATCTAGAAATCCTTTATTTACATTTTCTCTTAGAAAAAAAAATAAAGATCTGGTGCCCTGTTGATCCCTCAGGTTCGGGGTCTTTATGGGGAGGAGAGGGAGGGCACAGAGCAGCCTGCCAAGGCCATTCATCACCCCCTGAGGGCTTCTGTTCATCTGGCCCTGGAGCTGGACTTCCCTGAGATCAGTCCCAAGGCCTTGGGCAACAAGAGCCATGCCAGGCCTGGGGTGGGTTGGCACAAGGAGCAGAGGCTGGGAGGAGGCACTTGGACAGTCTGACTATCAGAAACTGGATTGGCCCCCAGGGCAGAGTGGAGACAACAGAGGCTGTTCCTAAGGGGAGGACGCTGGTGCCTCAGGCTTCAGGAATGGGAGCCCTGCTGTGGGCCCTGGGACACACCACACAGGCATCTCATATAGGGGCCAGGTCACTGTAAGGACCAGGGTCTGTTAGCTGTTTTCTGTGAACCACTGTAAGACCACCTCCTTGTTCTCTTTCACCCATTTGATGTTGGCTTTGGTCTTCTCCAGCGCTTGCTCCAGAGCCCGGGTGCCTGAGCCGAAGCCTACGTCCATGTTGTTCTGCTTGAACTGCTCCAGCTGCCAAGAGAAGGATAATTCTGAGCGCCAGGCTCGGTCTCTAACACAGCCTTGAAGAGAGGGCTGCCAGGCCCTCTGTCCAACCCCTTCACATTAGGGCCCCTGGGAAGGGGGACCATAGCCTGTTCTCCAGGACAGGAAGAGCCAGTCCTTCCCTCTCCTGGGCAGAGGTCAAAAATGACAGCCCCAAGGTTAAATCTGGCTCCTACGTGTATTTGGCCTTCACTCTGTGGTTCTTCATTGGGTTGACCCTTAGTTTTTAATCTGAATTACAGTCTCAATCCAATCAAGGGAGGGGAGAGGGACAAATTAAACAGACACCACAAGGAAGCAACCAGCCAAATTCACTGTAGCCATTTCTGTTGTACAAATTACCTAGTTACTTGAACAAATAAATCTTCTTTTTTTAAATAGATGCTACAAATTAAAAGATACATTAGTATTGGAGGTTGTAGCCAGGGCAATTAGACAATAAAATAAAATTAAAAAGCATCCAGAAAGGAAGAAGTAAGCGATTTCTATTTGCAGATGACATGATTTTGTATACAGAAAATGCCAAGGAAATAGAAAAAAAAAACACAACTATTAAAACTTATGAGTTCAGCAAAGTTGCAGGATATAAGAGCAATGTACAAAAATCAGTTGTATTTCTATACACTAGCAATGAAAAATCTGAAAATGAAATGAAGAAAACAGTTCTGTATACAATAGCATCAAAAAGAGTAAAATACTTAGGAATAAATTTGACAAAAGAAGTGCAAGACTGGTATGTTGAAAATGACAAAATGTTGTTGAGGGAATTAAGAAGCCCTAAATAAAAGGGGAAAGGGACTCAAATAAGTCTAATGGATTGGAAGATTTAATAACATTAAAATGAAAATACTCTCCAAATTGATCTACAGATTCAGTGCAACCCCTATCAAAATTCCAGCTATCTTTTTTTTTGCAGAAATTGACAAGCTGATCCTAAAATTCATAAACAAATGCAGACTCAGAATAGCCAAACAATCTTGAAAAAGAACAAAGTTGAAGGGCTCATAATCCCGATTTCAAAACTCACTACAAATCTACAGTAATCAAGACAGTATGGGACTAGCATAAAGATGGACAGATAGATCGACGAGATACAATTGACAGTCCAGAAGTCAACTCTCACATTTACAGTTAATTGATTTTCAGCAAAGGTGCCAAGATCATCCAATATGTGAAAGAGTAGTCCTTTTAATAAATGGTGCTGGGGCAATTGGATAGCCACATGCAAAAGAATGAAACTGGACCTCTGCCTTACACGATATACAAAAATCAAGTCAAATTTGGTCAGTCCTAAATGTAAGAGTGAAAATGATAAGAATCTTAGTAAAAAGCATCAATATAAATCTTTGTGACCTTGGATTAGGCAGCTTTCTTAGATATGACACATAAAGCACAAGCAACAACAACAACAACAACAAAAAAAAAATAGAAAGAATTCATCAAATTAAAAAACTTTGGTGTATCAAAGATACTATCAAGAGAGTGAAAAGACAATCCACAAAATAGGAGAAAATACTTGCAAATCATTTCTCTAATAAAGGCCTAGAATCCAGAATATATAAAGAACTCTTACACCTCAACAATAGAAAGAGGTATATACCAATTAAAAACTGGGTGAAGGATTTGAATAAACATTTCTCCAAAGAAGATATACAAGACATTCCTCAAAAAAGCACATGAAAGGATGCTCAACATCATTAGTCTTCAAAGAAATGCAACTCATAACCACAATGGGATACCACTTTTCACCCAGTAGGATGGTTATAATTAAAAAAAAAAAAGGAAAATAACAAGTGTCTGCAAAAACATAAAGCAAATTGAACCTTTACACATTGCTGGAGGGAATGTAAACTGGTGCAGTTGCTTTGGAAAAAACATTTTGGCAATTACTCAAGTAGTTAGACATAGTTATGAAATGACCTAGCAGTTCCACTCTTAGGTGTACGCCCAAGAGAAATGAAATCATATGTCCACTCAAAATGTGCACATAATGTTCATAGCAGCATTATTCAGAATAGTCAAAAAGTAGAAACAACCCAAATGTCTATCAACTGATGAATGGATAAACAAAATGTAGTATATCCATGCAATGGAAAATTAATCAGCCATAAAAAGGAATGACACATGCTACAACATGAAAACATTATACTAGGTGAAAGAAGCCAGACACAAAAGGCCACATATTATATTATTCCATTTTATGAAATATCCAGAATACGTATATCCATAGAGACAAAAAGTAGATTGGTGGCTGCCAGGGGCTGGTGACAGAAGAATGGGGAGTGACTGCTAATGGGTATGGGATTTCCTTTTGGAGTAATGAAAATGTCCTAGAATTAGATGGTGGTGACGGTTGTCCAATCTTGTAAATATATTAAAAACCACTTAAAATGGTAAATTTTATGATACATGAATTGCGTCTCAATTTAAAAATAAGAATGAATCAACCTAATGCAATGAGTTACCTTTGGCTTCTGATTCAAACATACAAGCCAACTGCAAAAAGAATTTTTAACTAATGACAGAGAATTTGAAAATGGCCTGGATATAAGATGATAGTAAAGAATTGGTAATTTCCTCAGATTTGCTAATGACAGTGAGATTATGTTTTAAAAATTCCTTTATTTTAGAAAGTAAAGTATTTATAGTGAAATTACATAGTATCAGTGATTTGCTTGGAAACTGTCTGCCCCAAAAAAGTGTTGGCAAATATTGACAATTATTCAGTCTGGGTAATGGGTACATGGAGGGTCATTATAGTATTCTCTTTACCTTTTGCCTATATAAAAATTCTAAGATGAATATTTGTGAATGAATCTTAGCTAAAATATGAATGTCTAGATTGGATTCCCCAGAAGCAGAGTCTGAGATAGGGTTTCAAGTGTCATACATCCTCCTTCAACTGCTCTTGGATTACCTATTATATATGCAATGCACAATAAAAAAAAATTGTGATTGAATTTTGACATTTAAAGAGTCTGGATACCCAGCTTCCCCTAGAAATGAGGAAGGCCAGGCCACATGGAGCCCTGCTCCACCGTGAACACATGCTGTGGGAGCTGAGTGGCGGATGCCCCTTGAGACTGGGGATGGGCCCCTGGGCACCACCCCAGGGTCTGGGGCTTCTTACCTCCTGCAGCTCTTGCTCTGTGGAGAATCTTCGGGTCACAGCCTGGATGAGGTTGGAGAAGGAGAAGGAACCACCACCATAACTGCAGGGCAGGGAGAGAGAGGAACTGTGAGAGGGGCTGGGAACCAACAACGTTCAGTGACTGGCAGGCGGCCCCGTAGCCTGTGCCTGTCTCCATCTCGTAGGTGTGATGAAATGACGCTCCCAAGGAGACACCACTAGGGACTTGAACACAAGTGTCCAGTGTCCTTGCTTCCATCTCTTCAGAGAACACTTGCACCATCAGACTTTCTTTCCCCCAGGTGGGAAAAGGGATGCCCGGCTGCCCTGTCTTTCGATTCCTGCCCCTACTCACACTCAAGCTGGGTTCTTTTTTGACCACTCCTATGCAGTGTCTACCCTCCACTCTGGACCGTGTGGGGTCCTATGCACACAGACCAGCCTGCGCACCCAGCCTTGGTGCTCCTTCCCCTGACATGCTCTTGGCCGACTCACTCCTGAAAGAGCTTCTTCCAGTTGCTCTGGACAAAGTCCCAGGCCAGAGGTTGCCCGATGACATTGCTGGCAATGCTGTTAATAGTGGAGGTGGCATCCTGCTTCCGGATGAGGTCAGGGTTCAGGGTGTAACTCAGGTACCTGGGAGGGCAGCATGCTGCGTTATAAAAGGACCCTGCCTGCCCCCTCCCTGCCCCCCATCTCTCCGGCATCCTCTCCTCAGCATGCTGAGGGTTGAAGACCCCTTGGTCCTACCTCCCTCTTGTAGATGGGACACTGAGTCCCCTAAGCAGGGTCACTGACTATGCCAGGTGTAATAATTGACAGAGATCTGGTGCCTGATAAATATCTTATGATGAATGAATGAAGGAAGGGGTGAGCCCTGTACCAAGTAGGGTGGGCACTCCTGTCTCTGACACTGGAAGTGACTCTTCTTTCCTTAAGTCTAGGAGATGGCATATGAGGCACATAGTGGGAGCCAGGAGCCTCATCCAAGGGTTTTGGAAGGTTGCCTAGCTGGATGTCCAGAAGGACTCAGGTCCAGCTGCACCAGAGCCCTTGACAGAGAAGAAAAGGCTAGGAGCCTGCAACAGTGAAAAGCACAGGGCGTGGACTCCGACCAGTATTCAAATCTTGGCTTTTTCATTTAGTAAAGCTTCTGCACCTTGGTCAAATTGTTTTGCTTCTCTGAGCCTCAGTGTTTTCATCTGTGAAATGGGGGAACATACTGCCCCACATCATGAGTTTGCAAGGATCCCACGAAAGAGAGTGTGGAGACCTGGCTGGTTCTTTCTCCTACACACTGAGATCCCAGTCCCTGGTAAGGAGGGCAATTCACCCAGCCCCATCCTCACCTGTTTAGGAGCCAGACCTCATTGCTGCAGGCCAGCCCTGAGCGGAGTTTGTCAGCCTCATTAACCAGTTGGGCTTTTTGGAACTGCTTCCAGGCGAAGTCCCACTCCTCCTGGCCACCCTGGGCGATGGCGTTGCAGTAGATGGTGGACCGCAGGTTGGGGTGGATCCTGGCGTGGGGTGGGGGTGTCAGGGGTAGAGCAGCAGCAGGGAGGATAGGACAAGGGTCTGATGAGGACAGAGCTGTGGGCTTGATGGACAGATGAAGATCAGGGGAGGAGTAGGGGACACACTCACGGGTTATTTTCAGGGTCTTTCATCCAGTTGTTGAAAAGGGTCTTGGCCAGCTCCTCACACTTGGACAGCCCATTGGAGCAGGCAGTGCTGATGGCATTAATCTCATTGTACCTGCCCCAGGGGTGACACTTCATCAGCATGCCTGGCCCTGACTCCAGCAAAGATGCCCCCACTGACACACAACTCTGGCAGGGCAGCAGCGCTGGGGCTCTGAGGCTGCAGCCCCCTGGCCCTCTGGGTCTCTGTATTTGCCTTGCCTTGGGCAGCGGGAGGAGGGCTTGCACAAGCTCCAGCCCCACCTTCAACAAGTAGAATCTGAATGACCAAGTCAGTGAGGGTACCTTGGAGTTTCAGTTTGGTCATTTGCACGAAGAGGCCAGGTGGGTTCACAGGCCACACAGAGCCTCAGGGAGGGGCCTCCTACTCCTAGATGGGGGTCTGTCTCTGACTGGTGGCCCTGGTCCAGCCAGGAGCTGGGAGCTCCAGAGGAGGATGCGGCTGGGGCATTGCTCTGTTCCCCAGGTCAGGGTGCCCGGGCCACCAGTAGTCTTCAGACCCAGGAGAGGTCATACTCACTGGTCCATCAGGTTTTGTGGGCGCTCAGTCCAGTTTTTGGTGATACTTTCAAAATGTTGGAAGAGGGGTTCGACCTGCTTCCTGAGATATTTCTGGGAAAAAAAAAAACATGAATAGCTTCAAAGAGGAGACTCATACCCGACCCACCTGGAGCCCCGCAGAGTCTCTGGTGTGAGTGGGCAGGTGTAGCAAAAACTAATGGTTACAGAAGCAAGAGACCAGAGGCTAAGGGCCTTGCCCAAGGCTAGACAGTGCTTAAAGGGGCCAGCACTAGTCCAGGTTTCAGATGACTGATCTGAGATTCTTTCTCCTTAAAGCCTCAAGCAGCTCTGACACTGTGTGCCTAAGTGTCACCATTTCCTAATATAGAGTTAGGACCCCCTCCCCCACTGCCTAACCAAGAATTCTGCCTTTATTGTGGGGAATGTAGGAAACACAGTAGAACACAGGCAGAAAACACTAACCACCCTAGAATTTACCAAAACCGTGATTTCCACATTGGTGAGCTGGCCCCTTTCTTGCTCTTTTCTAGTGAGCATATCTACAATTCTGCATGCTGCTCTTTACCTGGCATTGTCACGTAAGCCCCATCCCATGTTATTAAAATCCTTTGCAGACTCTGGTTCAACATAGTAGATTATCATGTGTGTCAACAAGAATCCACATCCAAACATAAAAGGAATAAACCCCTAAGAACCAAGAGAATAGGAGAGGAAACAACAGTGGATGAGACATCCACACAGTTGGGAGGCAGAAGGCAGAGAGAGGGAGATGTCACAGACTTGGCAGAGTGGGAGAGTCTGCAGCAGAGCACCTATCGTGGGGGATATGGGGACAGAGGCAAGGAGACTTGCTGTGACCAGGCTCAGAATTAGAGGGCTGAGCGTGTGAGGGACAGGAGTGAGGCAGGGCTGTGAACAGGGCGATGCAGTCAAAGTCTATAGAAGGACCAGTCAAACCCCCAAGCCCCTGCTTATCTCTTTGCATCAAGCAATACCCTTCCTTCCCCCATGGGCAAGGCTGAATCAGAGGCGCTCAGAACTAGGGTCCCCAGACACAGTGGGAGGGTTGTTGGACTGCATAGAGGGCTAGAGGGGAAGGTTTCCATGAGGAATGGGGGTGTCCCTGCTTTCCTTCCCTACCCTGATCCCAGAAAGTGAGCCTCATTCTGTAAGATAGAAGGTCACTCTCTGAAGACTGAATGGTCTCAAGGGAATACATTCATGGATATTCTTTTTTGAGGGTCCCCATGAGGAGTTACTGGGCCACCGAGTCTCCCCACAATGAGACTAGAGGTGACAAGCTCCTCCTCCCCATGAAGCTTTCAATCATGTTTTATTGCCTCACTTTCAAATCCGAAGGGGCAGCCCAGCCTCCAACTTGAAAGAGGAAGCCAAAACAAATAGAAGACTTGGGGGAAGTGAGTCAATGGAAGAAAAAGAAAACTTTGTAAAAGCCGGTGACAAATATCCTCTGAAGGTTCAGAGAAGATATTGCACAGGACGCTGGAGCCAGGAACAGCAGTTGGAAGCTTAAAAATATGATAGAAAAAAAAAAAAACCAATCTGCAGAGGAGAGGTGGTGTGCTAAGCTGAGGGCATAGCCCAGAAGGCAGAACAAAAGTCAACAAGCTGGAAAATAGGCGACAAGAAAACTAGAGGGCCAATGTGAGAGCAGTGAGTTGTATTAACAGGGGTCCCAGAAAGAGAGAACCTGGGGGGCGGAAAGGGTGGGGAAGAAAGTTTAAGGGGGTAATGCAAAATTACCCAGATTGAAAGAGTAGAAGGATGAGAAAGGACCACAAGAAGGACCACCAGGATCGAGAGAAGAGCCCACAAGCTTCCAGAAGGAGGAATCCGGCCACATTCAAAGAACTGGGAGTGAGAAAGACTCTGGGCTTCTCAACAGCAGCATGAGAGGCTTGATGCCAGTGGAGCAAGATCTAATTTTTCTGAGGAATAATTTCCAACCTACAAACTTCTAAACCCAAGTAAACTCTCAATTTAGTGTGAAGGTGAAATGAAGACATTTCAGAAAATCTACCTGAAAAAATCTACCGCTTACGAATCCTTTCTCCAAAACTCCTTAAAGATGTGCTCCCCAAATAGAGAGAAAACTCAAGGAGGAATCCATGGATTCAGGAAGCAAGAGATGCAACAAGGGAGAGCCTCCCAGCATGGGAGCTGAGTAGCAGTTCTAGAAGGGAGCAGGTGGACAGAGGGCTCCAAGAGGGAAGCCTCCAGGAAAAAGCAAAACTGCTGTATTGTCTGATACATTTGTGTAAGATGTATAAAAAAGGAGACATCTATGTGGCTCAGCAGAGAATGATATTTAAATAATCACATAAAGTGGGGGGAGGCTATAGCTCAAGTGGTAGAGTGCATGCTTAGCATGCATGAGGTCCTGGGTTCAATCCCCAATATTTCTTCTAAAAAATAAATAAGTAAACCTAATTACCTCCCCTTTGCAAAAAAAAAAAAAAAATCACATGAAGTAAATGCTGAATACTGAGTTGACCAAATATTGTGATTTAACTACATCAGGAGGATGGGGTGAATCCAAGGTGTAGGTAGGTTAATGAGTTAAAATAAGTTAAAACCTCATTAACCATAACAGGAAGTTAATAATGTGAAAAAAATTTTAATGATCTCTTCGAGTAGGATCTAATGGCTTATCTAATAATATTCCATCAAATGGATATTCTAATTTACTTAACCAATCCCCAAGTGTTGGATATTTAAGAGTTTTTGCAATGAACACCCTATGGATTCAGCTTCATCCAGAGCAAGCAAGTTTCCCTCTGATCTGCGACCCCCCTACCCTCCCCATCATGCTTCAAAGCCCTTAACATCTGCATCTCCCTCCAGGCCCCTAGGGCAAGCTAGGCAGGCACAGTCCTGCTCCTTTCACAGAGGGGATCACTGGAGCTGGAGAGGATTGCCCCCCGGGCGACAGAGCTGGTGAAAGATGGGCTTTCCCCTCCACCTCCACGCCCTTCCTATACCGTGGCCTTTTCGGTTGCCTTCTGAAGGTGTTCGTTTCCAAATCTAGCAAATTCTGCTAGAAGTCTGTGTTCTTGCCATGTCCTCTCAGCCTGCTCACCTTTTCAGTCCCTGCTCTCTTCACCTCCACGTCCCTCCTGACCTGTCACCACTGCCAAGCCCACTCGCAGCAAAGGAGCTGGTGTTGTGTCAGCCTGGACGTTTCACCACCCCAGGCAACATTTCTATTCACTTCCCCATGGTATAATTTGGGGCACTGGGGAATTCGTCCTTGAACCCTGCCCTGTCCCTCTGTACCTTCATGGGGCCGTAGACCTCGGAGCGGTCGAACATGAGCTTGAAGTAGCTCAGGCTGTTCAGGGCGGCCTGCCAGGGCATGTACTCTGTCTCTTTGTTCAGGAAGAGGGTGTTGTTCAGTGCCAGGGTGACAGAGACAATATGAGCACTAGGGACAGATAGAGGGGCTCAAGTAAGCACCCCCACCCAGCCCAGCCTCACTGTGGGAACCCCAGCCTGCTCCTAGAGCCTGAGGTCCCAGAGTCCCAGCTGAGCCAGCTCCAGCTTTCCTGGGGGAACGAAGATCTGGAGGGAGGGGGGACGTGGATGCTGGGTGGTGCCACCAATAAGGCCAGCCCAGGATTGGCCCTCACCCACTGCCAGTCACATTCCTTTTCTTATTTACATATAAGGAAACTACAGCTCAGAGAGGTGAAGTGCCTTGCCTAAGGTCACACAGCCCATAAGAAACAGAGCTGAGATTCAAAAAGACAAGAGGCCTGTGCCCTTTACTCTGAACACCTCTTCTCTGATTTGTTTGGCCCTCTGGGCTTTCCTCCCTCCCCCTCCTCCTCAGGCCATCTGTGCACATTTGGTTCATAAATGCCCATGTCTATGGGTGACATCACTTATGTCAAGAACTTAGCACCTGCCGGTGCTTACACACACAGCAGCTGCTCAATAAATATTTGTCTATTCATGCTGCATCTCTCCTGTCCTGTCCTTTCCAGATTCTTTTTAGCACCTAGCACTTGCTAAGCACAGTTAGCCCTCAGGAGAACCTTGGTGCCATGGAATACAATGTGGTTTGGGAGTTGGACAGGCTTGTGTCTGGCTGTCATGGGATACTGTGTGACCTTGGGCAAGGTATTCAAACTCTGAGTCTTAGATTTCTTATTTGGGAAATGTGGGCTGTAACACTAACAATCTCTGGGGAAGTGAGGCCAAGGGAGAGGTGTCTGGAGCACTTGGAGCCTGCTGCGCTATGCCGGGCACACAGTGAGGACACTGGGAGGGAGCACTGGCTCTCACTATGGAATTGCACTTGCCAAGTCACCAGGCTTCTGTGGCTGAGCAGGCAGGGCCCGAGGAGGAAGGAACACTCACTTGGCCAGGTTGAAACCATCGTAGATGACCTGCGCCCGATTGATGACAGGGATGGCCTAGAAGGGGCAACAGAGTGTGTGACCTTGGGCTGGCAGTGGGGGCAGGCCCTGCAGTCTGGGGCACCCCCCTGTGGCTGGGCCTGGGGCAGGGGATGGGGTGGGGAGGCAGGTACCCACCGACGGGTCTATCTGCAGCTGAGACTGAATCATCCTCCAGTTGTTGTCATCGTAGTTCACCTGGTAATAGCCTGTCACGTTGACATTCAGCAGGACCCATTCATTCGTTCCAGTTTTGAACAGATTATCCTGGGCTGTGGGGAGAGACCAGAGCTGGGGCGGGGCTGCTCAGGCCACTGGCTGATCGGACCCTCAGCCCTCCTCTCTCCAGGCTTCTGTAGAGCAGCCTGGCAGCGGTGGGCCCTCACACCGCCCGGGCAGTGCCCAAGGAGAGGGGCAGAGAGGAGGTGCAGGACAGGCTGCCAGGCCTCTGGCTGGCCGCTGACCTTGCACAGAACAGTTGCCACCTCTGAACCTCAGCGACTGCCCTGCCTCCCACAGGCTCCTAGTGGCTGGGCCAGTGACATCTGCTGGACAAGTACATCACCACCACCACCTCTGGGGCCACTTAGACTCAACTCCCCAGGCAGTTGCTCCTTCTCCACCCCACCCCTTCTTCCTCCCATCACACCCCAGTCACCAAGTGGGAAACCCAGGCAGAGCCTCCCACCCAGCAAGCCTTGCAACGCTGCTCATCTGTTCCTTGGGGCTCCACGCCCCCTCCTCACTGCTCTCCCACTACCCTTTCTCCTGGCAGCCAGAAGGCATCCTTCCACATCTGCAGGTCAGACCCAATTGCTCGTCCACTTCCCACCTACCACCTACTCGGAATCTTCCTAGCCTGAGGAAGGGCTGCTCATATTATGTATCAGCCTGCAGGGACCCACTTCACCTGGAGCCAGGATACACCTCTGCCGGAACCACACTCAGTCCCCACATTCTCTCCTACCTCATGCCTTGTACTTGCTGTTGACTGCCTGGACTGCTTCTCTTTGCCGCCATTAGCCTGGTGGACTTCTACTCTTCCTCCAAGACTAAGCTCACCTCCTCCAGGAAGCCTTTCCTGACCTCTCCATGAAGCTGAATCTCCCTTATTCCCAGCTCCCTGCCCCCCTGCCCCAGTAGCTCAGAGACCATACGTGCCTCTCCTAAAGCGCTCAGCACAGCTCTGGAAAGTTTGAACTCCTTGTCTTCCTTCCCTTCATCGGCAGCCTTGGCCTAGGCAGAGGGTGACTCACCTTGACCTTGATTTCCTCAGTGCCTGGCAGAGAAGGGCTGCTCATATTATGTATCAGGCACTGTTGTAAACATTATGTGGGAATCCTCTCCTTTAATCCTCACACAACTCTATGGGGCAGATGTTGTTCTTAGCCCCATTTTATAGATGAGGAAACAGAGACAAGAAAGAGATGGTAACTTGACCAGAGTCACACAGCTGGGCAGCAACAAAGCAGAGCTTAGAACCAAAGAAGCTGGCTCCATCTGTTGAATGGAGCAATGAAAGAAGCCCCCCGGAGGCTGCCAGGACCCCTGGGATGCGGGCCAGGAGCGGCTATCCCCCAGGGCAGGCCAGGCTACCTTTTTCCTGGCCCTGCAGCCAGTAGTGGGCCTGCGGTGTGCCATTTCTGATAGACGAGATGGGAACAATCCACAGATAGCTGCAACAAGAGACCCAGAGGCCAGGTGTAAGAGATGGCGGCTCTTGGCCACTGCTGGCAAAGGGCAGCCCTGCCTGGGCTCCCAGTTTCTGCCTGACTCTGGCACCAAGCACCCCCATCCTCCTGGCCCAAGAGGGAGACTGTCTACAGCCACCAGGGCAGGGGCCACAGCAGGCCAGGCCCTGCTATGGTCAAGGGCCCCATAGCAACTCCCCCTCATCCTGCCTAGGCAGCTGTCTCGGTGACCCCATCTGCTCACTTGAACTCTGAGGGGCGGGTGACGTTGGAGTCGGGGTCAAGGAGGAAGTGTTTCTGTGAGATGTCCCCTGTCTTGGTGTCCACAGTGATGACAGGGAAGCCCATCTGCAGGGTCCAGCGGTCCATGATAGCTCTCACAGTGTCTGGCAGTTGGATGGACGTCTGATTGTTTACAGCCTTGGGCAGAGCGAGATGGTCCAGCCATCAGCAGACTGCCATTCTCCCACCCCACCCATCCAGGGCAGCCCCTGCACCCCTGGCCTCTCCCTAGTGGCCCCACTTTGCTGGAAGGCAGTGGAGGAGCACTGGGCTGGGAGGCAGAAGCTGGGGTCCTAGGCCGGCTCTCTCTCTCCTCGGCTGCCCAGTGCTGGATAAGCCAAGTCTTCTTGGCCTCTGGTTCACCCTGCACTAACTGAACAAATCTATATGGTCCCTCCATTCTAATCCAACCTGGGGTGGGGGGCTGTCAGGGAGGGGCACCCAGGATGCCCATGGCTCAGCCTGAACAAACCTGGGAGAATGGGCAGGGAAAGGAGGCAGAGATGAAGGAAAACCAGTGTCCCAGTGTCACAGGGAGGGCGAAGGAGAGGGCTGTGGGTGACGTGAAGGAAACACCCCTGGGTTGGGGTCTGGGGGTGGGCTTAGGGTGGTTGTTATTGTCTTAAGTCTTTTTTCATCTTGTTCCATGTGTGTGCCTCGCTTTTGTAATAAACCAAACACATCTGTTAAAAACTGAGAAAATAAAAAACTAAAAACAGCATACAAAGAGGGCAGACCATGTCAGAAAGTGCAAGCCAGTGGGGAGAGGAACTCTGGGAGGCTGCAGAGAGAGGGGGCTCAGGGTAAGAGGGAGCAGGAGGGAGAGATGGAGCTGGAGGGTGCTGGCATCGAGGAGGACTCAGCTTTGGAGGAGAGGAAG
The DNA here is from genome assembly GCF_036321535.1 of Camelus dromedarius. Lineage (NCBI taxonomy): Eukaryota > Metazoa > Chordata > Mammalia > Artiodactyla > Camelidae > Camelus > Camelus dromedarius. Next base: position 16,329,528 of record NC_087464.1, read on the forward strand.
GAGAGGACAACTGCGGCAGGGCAAGAAAGACAATGGAAGGGGAAGGGAGGGACTGAGGATGTGGGAGGTGGGGAAGGTGGATCAGGCTCATGGCAGATGGATGTTGGGCTGGAGACCGGCCAGGAGGGCACTAGAGCCCACCTGTGACTCTGTGACAAGGTCCTGGGCCTCCCCTCCCTGTTCAGGCTGGTCATGGAGCACAGGCACATTGAGGGGTCAGTCGGGCTGACAGGGCCACAGAGAAGAGGGGGCAGCTATAAAGGAGAGGATGTGATGGGGGAGGATGGAGAGAATGCAGACTCCAGTCTCAGGAGGGGCAGGGCGGGCAGGAGGGTGGGAGCGATTGGAGGGTTTGCCCCACAGGCAGGGGCTGTTAAGGGTCTAAGTGGATAGGAATGAAAGGTGGGGCTGGATGGGAGGGTCAGAGCATGCACTGAAGGTGCTAGTGTGGGCAAAGTCAGGCCTGGGAGGGGCCAGCGGGGCACAAGGCAGCCAGAAGTGCTGAGTAGGCAAAAGACTGGCTCCAAAGTTCCAGGCAGAGGAAGGCCTGGGCTTGGGCTTGGGAACATGAGAGCCTATTTCCTCACCCCTCAGCTCCCATCACAGAGCTCACTGCAGCGGGAGGCAGGCTGCCAGCCAGGACTCCTGACCCAGGCTCCCTCAACACCTCCCCCAGGAGTCATCATTCTGCCCATTTTACAGATGAGCAAGCAAGGCTCCCAATGACCTGCCTGGGAGGGTAAGCAGTGGAGCTGGACACATTCTCTTACATACTCCCCAGGGACTTTCAGCATCTCAGGACCCCCATAGAATGGCTTCAGTGGGGCTGGCTGTTACTGACCTTCTGCAAGTGCTCCCACAGGTCTAGGTAGGTGGTGTTCTGATAGGCAAAGGCATTCAAGTAGGACTGTGGAAAGACAGGGCATGGTGAGGGTAAAGCTGATGCCCCCAGCCTCTACCACTCAACCTCTGTGGTAGGCTGGGGCCTGGAGGAAACGCCCCCCACCTCATGGCTGAACCAAGGGTACTCACTGCCAGGCCCTTCTTGAACAGTTCCTCAGTCAGGAAGTCAGAGAGCATCCTGATGACCGAGGCTCCCTGGTGGAGGGGAGGGGGCTCAGAAGACTGCACTGAGCCAGCCGGACCCTGTGTCCCCACTGGGTTGGGACAGGTGCTCCCAGAGCCCCGGCTTCAGTGGGGCCCCTGTGGGCTGAGTCCCCACCTCCTTCCTTATGCCCCCCACTGTCTCAGGACCAGCACGGAGGCTGGGCAGCACCTTGCTGTAGGAGATGGTGTCGAACATCTCGCTAATCTGGGCAGGTGTGTTGACCTCCTCGGCAGGGGTGGTCAGCGGGTGGGAGGAGGCCAGTGCGTCCACAGCCATCACAGGGTACACGTCATTTGTCACTATGAGGTCTTTCTGCAAATCCCCAACAGCCATCAGGAGACTGGCCTGGGAGGGGGTGACCCAGGTTTTCCCCCACCCCAGACCCTAGGGGCTCCAGGGCAGTGGGCTCACCAGATTCCAGTTGGGCTCTGCATAGTCAGCACCCAGGTACTCCACGTAGGAGGCAAAGCCCTCATTCAGCCACAGGTCATTCCACCAGGCCAGAGTCACCAGGTTCCCAAACCACTGTGGGGGAGGGAGGTCAGCCCGGCAAACCACTCTGGCTTGTAGTCACTAACAATACCCAGGGCTACCGTTCACCAAGTGCACCCCGTGTGCCAGTCTTGAGCTCGAGACTTTACTGGCATCACAGTGACGCCTCCCTGCTATCTTGCCAGGTGGAACCCTCTGCCTTCCTCAGCTGCGAAGGGTAGAGTCACAACATATGCCATCTCCTCTCAAAGCCCCCCTCTTTCTTTGTCTGCATTCCCCATGATGGGGGCTACCTGGTGGGCCAGCTCATGAGCAATCACAGTGACCACCCGCTCCTTGTTGCTGATGGAGGAGGACAGTGGGTCGAACAGTAGCGCATTCTCCCGGTAGGTCACCAGCCCCCAGTTCTCCATGGCACCAGCATTGAAGTCAGGCAAGGCAATCTGATCTGGGGAAGTCAATGGCATTGGCAGGATGGTCTCTTGGTATAGACACCCATCTGCTTCCCCCTAGCACAAGGCCCCTCACTCACCAGATTTGGGGAGTGGGTATGATGTAGCATAGTGATGGGCAAAGAAGTCTAAGATGGGACCTGTCTTGTTCAGGGCATAAATGCCATGGCCCTCCGCAGTTGCATTAGGCCGAGCCCAGATCCTGATCTGCAAAGAAGATAGGGGTAGGTCAGGGGCTCCTCTTGGGTCATGGTATAGGTGGGCCAAGTCCCAGGGCACAGCAGGCTAGGGGACCAACCAGGTTAAACCAAGAGCTTGGTCACGGGGTAGAGGTGCAATCTTCACCAAGCTTTTGAGTTGTAGGGAGGAGTTTTTGGAGCATAAAATAACAAGTCTTCACCATGAGTCTGGCACCCAGGGGCTGGGAACTCTTTCTTTGTGAGGAGGGTCTAATTTTTGAGATGCAGAGACTGAGAGTCAGAGAACTTAAGACATTTGCCCGAAATCACTCAGAACTGGGATTCACTGTCTAACAACTCAGGAGCTGCGACAAGGATGAGGATAAACAGGAATATCCACTCCCTAGACCAGGACCAATCCCAGGGAAGGACAGGTGGGCTCAGCTCCGTACCAGGACATCATTGGCTGACTTTCCCTCCACACACGTGAACTCGCTCACGATGAAGGCCAGTAGGTACGTGGACATTTTAGGTGTGGTTTCGAACTCAGTGACGTTCCAGTTGGGGTCTCCCTCAAGTGGGACACTGGGACCTGGGCAGGGAGTATGCAGGCATGTCGGGGTGTGCCCTCTCCCCTGCCCTGAGTCCCAGCCCTAGGGGCCTGCTTCCCGAGGCTGTGTGGTCCCAGCCAGACCCACTCACCTTTGGGCAGCATGTTGGACAGGGCCGTGAGGTCCTTGGGGTGGATGAGGGTGATGTTGAACGTGGCCTTCATGGCTGGTTCATCAAAGCATGGGAAGGATTTCCGGGCATCTGGAGCCTGCATCTGTGTCGTGGCCAGCACCCTGCCCAAAGCAGGGGGTTAGAGGGTGTGCAGCATAATGTCTGTTCCCGTGGGAGTAGGCAGGATGGGGGCTATAGGGTGTTGCTGGGTGTCCACAGGATGGGGTGCACAGATGGCTCTCCGGCCTAATCCCTTCCCTCCCCACCTCCCCCAGGCCGCCTCTGGGCCCACAGGCCAGCTGACAAGGGGGACAAGGCTCCTTCTGGACTGAGGGTCAAAGTCCTGACAGTCTCTGTCACTGTATTAGCTGGGAGACCTTGGGCAAATTTCTCTCCTTGGAGCCTGTTTTCCTATCTATCTAAGAAGCACTGTCATCACTAATCCCTGACTCCCTAATGTGGTGTAGAGGGGCCCTGTGAGAAACGGCTCCATAGCTGCTCTACCAGAGCTGTGGATGGAGCAGTGGACCAGCCAAAGGCTCCAGAAGGTTCAAAGGCCTCGAGTCCAAGCCCTTCCTTGGCCCCCAGGATCCAGCTCTGCCTCAGCATCAAGCATCTGCCCCCACCCGGCAGACCGAGCTCCGACTTACTTTTTAACGTTGCCTTCCATGTACTCGCTGCGGTAGAAGCCTGCCAGGTCGTCGGCCAGCTCCCCTTCAAACTCAGCGTCCATCTCATACATTCTGCCTGCCTCCAGCGAGCCCTTGAGGTGCACCACCAGGTACTGGGTGAGCTCTACCAGCTCAGTCCTGTCGATGCTGGGAGCCTGGGTGCCCCCCACGCCCCGCAGGACCACCATGTGCTCCTGGGTGGTGGTGTAGTTGAGCTTCTTGCTATGGATGATGATGACATTGGTGGGCTCCTTGCAGATGAAGCGGACGGTGCTCGTGCCCTTGAAGATATACAGGCCCTTATCGTTGGGGGTGAGATAGGGCCTCAGCTTCACATTGTAGGAGTCGGGCAACAGGGTCGTGGGTAGACGGTATTGGTTCCACGGCTTGCTCTGGTCCAAGGTGGTGGCTGAACTGGTGGAGGGGGTCGTGGAGGGGGTCGTGGAAGGGGCCACAGTGGCACACTCGGCATTCTTGTTCTTCTCCTGGGCGTATACCACAGACAGAGCAATGATGGTGGCCACAGCCGCCACGCCCAGGAGGATGCCCAGGATGCCCAGGGCCTTGGAAATGTAGAATCCCTTTCCCATGGTGAGGGTGGGGAGGGAGCGCGGGGAGGCTCAGGACAGGCGAGGAACAGGGCAGCCTCGGGCCAGGCTTATATCCCTGAAGGGGAGGAGCCCTGCAGCCTGCAGACTGGGCAAAAATTAACCAGGACTCAGACAGGCGAAGGTCACTGGATTGGGTACGAACACACTCTGCCCAGGTTCCGGAGAGGAGATCCAGGAACAGTGTGCGGAGTGCGGCTCAGGGGTGCCTGCTGGGAGCAAACAGTGTCTGGTTACAGGCTGCAGGCTGCCTGTGAGCCCACCAAGGACTGAAGGGCAGGCTGCGGGCCCAGCAGTGAGAGGGAGCAGCCAGGTGGCACAGCTCTGCCTGCGAGCTAAGTGGGGGCAGGAGCAGAAGGACTGAGGTTAGATCCAGGAAGTTAGAAGGACTTCCCAGGAACAAGAGATGGGAGGTGAAAAGAAGAGGAGAGTTGGTTTCTGGCTTGGGTCAAGAACACACTGGGTCATCCATGTGGTTACATCCTGGAAGGATGCCCAGGGCTCCTCAGCAGCATGGTCCCAGCCTCCCTTGCATTCTTCCAGAGCAGGGAGTTCTTCCAGGCTCCCCTCCCTTTCCCTTTTTTGCCAAAAACTTTTCCCTCAATTATCAGCTCACTGAGTAGAATGAAGTAAGTTGTTTTGCCTTTTTTTTTTTTTTTTTTTTTAAAAGAGAGGAGTCTGGTGGAGGCTTAACCTCTCCCCAGCCATGACCTTGGGCAGGATATTCACCTTTCTGAGACCCCTCTCCTCATACAAATAATAGAATTTACTTCTTATATTTGTTGAACAGATTTAATGTGAAAACATATTAAACATCATATGGTAAAAACTAAAAATCCTTCCTTTCTTACCAAGAGCTCATTCATTCTATCCTTAAAATGAACATATTACTTATACTCAATACAGTATGTTTTTACAGGAAAATGATGCTCATTGTCACCCTTCCCATCTACCAGCCCAATTTCTCAGACCTCAACACCACCTGACCCTCACCCCAACATCCACCTCACCCTGTCCTCCAGTCTCACCATGTCCTTGGTCACAGCCACTCTCATTGTTTATGTGGGCACTGCTGGATCCTCATGGACTCCTCATGTCCACTTGGGGCCCCTCAAATCAGTTTGCCACACAAATTGGATCATTTTACACCACTTCTTAAAACCTTTTTGCTCTTGGAATCCAGACCAAACCTTCTAAAGACACTTACAAGTTCAAGTGCTATCACTTCCTAGCCTCATTCTTACCACACTCCCCTGTGTTGCAGAACTCCAGCTACTCTGGGCTTCTTTCTGCCCCTCCACCACAGGGCTTTTGAATATGCAGTTCCTTCTGCTTGGCTCATTTTCTCCCCCTTCTTGCCCTGTTTCCTAGTCATCATTCCTATTCATCCTTCAAGTCTTTCTCAGAGAAGACACCCTGACCTCTCTGACCTGGTCAAGCCCCTTAGCACCACAAACCTCTTCTTCAAAGTCCTATAACTCAGTGCAGTTTTCCATTTGATCTGCATGGTGGTGACTTGAGTGTTGCCTGTCTCCCCCACCAACTGCAGGTCCCGTGAGAGCAGGTTCTTAGCGGCTTCTGCTCACTGGCACTAGACACGGTGACTGGGACACAGTAGTAGCTCAATACATATTTGATAAGTGAATGTACACATGCATGAACGAGTGAATGGGTGAATGAGTGAAAGAGTAAGTTAATTCAGGAATCACTCCTTATTGAAGTCTTTCTAGTCCCATTTCCCCACCCTCCCATCCCCACTCCCACTCTTGCTTTGAGAGAATTGTCTGCCTCTTTCTCTCAGCTCTCCTCCCACCACGGCAGACAGGCAGGACTCTCACTAAGGCCAAATGCATCTCAGGGCTCATGCCTGTCTCCTCCATTAGCTTGTCAGCTCCTTGAGGGCCTCATTCAACTCCCACTCCCTGCCTTGGCTTGGGCTGGCCACCCTCCGAGACTGCTTGAAGGCTTGGTAAATTAATGCGTGCTTGGACTGACTGTATGCATAGATTAATTCATTCAGGCATCCCTGCAAGAGTGAACGATTGCCACCTGTCATCCGGCCATTGGAAGCCAGGGTCTGAGTGTGGGGTCTTCAGGGGAGTCCTGGATGCCCATCTTTGAGCTTGAGGGTGCTCTGAGCCCTCAGCACATCCCTCCTTCTCTCTAGAGACCCGCCCCTAGGGCCCCGGTCTGGGCAGTGTGGACTTCCCACTGCAGTGACCTGCAGCCACCCTCATCAAGCCTGGGCTGATGGCCAAGGGGCACAAGTGTGAAGCCAAGTACCTGGGGAAGGCTCCAGCTTGGGCACAGTGACAGAGGGAACTGTGGCACCCGCGGCTGACTGAGGATGAGAAGTCCGTGCTTCCAGTTTCCTTCCGTGAGAGCTAAACTTGCCAAGGGAGGCCGTCTTTATTGCATCGCTGTAGGCTGGCACCCAAAGACCATCCATTTCCCTGCACTGAGTTTCACTCTGTAGGGCCTGCAGCCCACTTTCACCTTTGCAGCAGAAGGATGCACAAGCCTCCCTGAGGTAATCCCTACTCCAAACAAAGAAAGAGGCCCTGCCTGACCCACTATGGCCTTTTCCTGTTTGCTTTGGACACAGACCACTGGCCCAACTGGCTGGAATCTTTACTCTTTTGGAAAGGGCCTCTGGTCTTCAAAGTTAGTGCAGCAGGCAGTTCATTGCCCTGTAATGAGAGGTCCCTGTTCTGGGCACCAGGCCAGCCCAGGCTGGGGGCACAGAGAGGGGCATGTTCCACAGCTTCCGCTTCAGTGATAATGAAAAGGGACCCCTCTTCTAACTCCCTGCTGAGGCCCAGGCATGGCCATCTCCACACCCGACTGGGCAGCAATAACCATGCTGTCCTCCCTTGTCACCCAACCTGCCCACACACCTTGGCACAGGGATCTCCCTAACCTGCTTGAACCTGGTCTCTGGCTCCTTACTGCTTGCAGAATGAAACCTCAACTCTGGATTGAACCTGAAAACCTTCTGTGAACTTGACCCTCTGACCTTTCCTCTTTCCAATGGCCAATGTGGCTCCAGCTGTTGCAATTTCCCTGAACTCTCTGGACTTTTTCATACCTCTCTGTTCCTTTACCTATGCAGCTTCCACTGCCAGGAATGCCTTTCCTCTCCCTCCTGTCAAACTCCTACCCATTCTTTAAAACCCAGCTCAAATGTCACTGCCTTCTCATGCACAGGCAGCCCCTTTCCCTCAGTGCTTCTCTGGCCTCTGGTCCACACCTCTATCACAGCACATATTAAAGGCCATTTATTTGTTTAAAAGCTTTTCAACAGACCTAGGCACTTCAAGGGAAGCCTCTGTGACTTTGTACACCCCTCCATGCCTAGAACAGGGCAGAAGCCCAGTGCTAGCTAAATGAATGACAATGTCCACAGTCCTTGCCATGGCTTATAGGTCCAGTGTGATCCAGCCTCTGATGATGCTCTGGTTTCATCTCAAACCCTCTCCCCCTGTTACCTTCTGTGCTCTGGTGGAATGGATACACCAATAAGAAAATGAGAGGCAGTGGTTAAAGATGGATCTCAGCATAATTCAGACCCTTGATCCTTGGCACAGATTTCCCACCCATGCCTCATGCTCCTTCTTGGGCTCCGAGATTGTGCATACAAATCACCTTTGTGAGTTTTGCCGCATCTGTGATCCTGCTATATGTTACTCACTTACTAGTTTTCTTCAAATCAATTCACTACTTACTCCCCTTCTGAGCAATAATGATATTTTAACTTTTCCAATACACATTTCAACTTATGACTGTTGATTTAAAAACTATTCATCCAGGTAGCTCCTAAAATCATCTTATACAGCTGCACTCACTTTGGGAATCACTGTTCCATTGTGTATGATTCTGGGGGTGGCATCACCTGCAGGCTGTCTGGCGTGGAGCCTTTCTGTAGGTGAATTAATGTGTGTATTCCTTTTTCTGTTCATCTCTTGATGTGGGAGAAGCTGAGTCCTCAGCCTTGGTCTCAACCAAAGCAGCCTTTCTATCTACGGGTTTATATTATTTCTGCTCTGCTTATGTTTTGGTCCAGAGAACAAAAGTTCTAAATTAAGAAAAAAAATTAAGGTTGACAAAGATCATGCTAGAGAACATTTAAGGCATAGCCTCATATGTAGAAGATATCAACTGAATAGGAAAAGATGGGGCTACAAGTTGCTTTCTACATAAACAAGAAAATACCAGGAGCCTGGGAGGGGCCGTGGTGGGGAGAGTTGAGGACCAGCTGACAAACAACTGTGTGATCCAGGCTCCCTCACAGATCACAGGTCTTGGGGTAGGCTGCTGTTCATGCTCACTCAGCTCCTCCCTACTCTTGCCCTCCTGCCTATCAGCCACAAGGCTGGGCAGGCAGGGAGCTAAGGAACAACCTGAAGTCCATCTGTCTGCTCTGAAGGAGCAGTGAGTAGGGAGCAGGGATGAGGCTGGGGCCCCAGCACAGGCTTCTGAGGTCTCTACTCACAGCTGCATGAGGCTGGGCCTGGGCCAGCCCCTAGGGTGCTTCCTCTGGGAGCTTTGGACACTGTCCACCCTGTGAGAACCACAGAAGGCCCCTATGGGAAGTCAGCTCCTGTCTTGTCCTCTGGAGCCAAAATGCAGGGCACTCAGGACAGAAGGAGCAGAAGGGGCCCTCGTGGAGTTGGAAGAAGTACACCAGCCTTAGAAGGGCAATTCTGGGCTGCAGATCCTCCCTAGCAACTCCCAACTGTGTAACTGAGCAGATAGTCACCACCAGGATAATGGTGGTGACACCATTTGGCTGGTTCTATTGCTTAACTGTATATGCCTCCTAAAGCATCTTCCCACACAGCCCACAGTTCCTACTGTGCAGTGCCTATGAGGTTAAAAGACCAAAGGAGGAGACACACACCTTTCAGCATAACACATGATAGCAAGTTATAGAAGGCTGATCGGAAAAGGATGAAAGGTCTTATCATCTTTTAGAGGAACTTTGTGTCCCTCTTCTGAATGTTATAGGTACACTAAGGGGCATGGAGTGGGAATGGCTGCTGCAAGGGACGGCTGAGAGACTGGGAACCTGGTGGAAGCCAGCTTGGGGCTCTGCAAAGGGGCCATGAACTCCCTATCCCCAGACCAGGACCTGGAGCTGGTGGTGGTTCTAGGAAGTAGAACTCCTTATCCGCAGGGGAGTGCTGGGTGTTGCTAGCAGACACATGCCTCTGTGGAGGACCCTGGCCTGCCTCCAAGGGTGCAGCCGGACCACTGTAGCGTCTCGGATGACAGACACCCAGGGTTGGGCCCAGGCAGCCTAGAGGTGATGACTGTTGTCCTATGTGAAGGAAGGCACCCAGGAGCCTCAGTGTGAGCAGCTAGCCCACTGTCCATGCCATCCCTTGCAAAATGTCATAAATAGCCTTCAGCACAGGGTCTGGATCTTCCACCAGAGTCACAAGCCCAGGAACAATTCCAAAACACTAGCACCTTCCCACATGGGATCCTCACCTGTCTCCTCAGGATGCTTAGTGGTAAAACTCTTGAAGCAAAGGGGCCGGAGGGCTTGGCTTAAGGGTTGTGGAAGTGGGAAAAAGCCAGTGCCCCACTCCCTAGAAGGCTGAGGGAAGCAGAGGGCAGGGAGGGGACTGGGCTGCCTCACACAGCTGAGCTTGTTTCTCCATCTGTGAAATGGGAGCAGCTCTCCTGGGTCAGCTTTCTGCCACTGACAATCTAGCCTTAGACTCTAGGGCTCTTTAGGGAGGTGGGCAAGTGGAGGATGCCAGCCCACTGCCAGAGAGGGGCCAGTTGCCCTGCCATCCCCAGCTCCCCTGCCCTCAATGTGTCGGGCCAGTCTTTGGTGGATTGGAGGCCCATTTCCACATCTTCTGGGCCATGCCCTCATTTCTCACCTTCCCCACCTCACATATCTACTGCCAACTCCAAATACAGACGACCAACCCAACGGCCAAACTGGCCCAAGACTCCCCTTTTACGTGTGAATAAAGCAAGGCTTGGGGAGGTCCAGGTCATTTAGAGACTCAGGGACGAAGCCACAATCAAGCCTCAAGTCTGAGTGAGACCAGTGCTCTTATCTCAGTCACACTTCCTGGTAGGAGTGGTCCCTGGGCTGGGATGGAGGGAGGAGGCAGATCCAAGTCACAAAACCTCAAGGCATGACCCAACTGGGCCCTCCTGCCCACTGCACTGCTAGGGGTTTTGGAGGTGCTGGGGAAGGACCCCACTGGCCCCATTTGGAGGACTCCTCCCCAGAACAAGTGTGGGTTGCAGTAGGAACATTGGTCTGTCTCGACTGCTCCCCAGGGAGTGCTGGAGAGCCTCGGTTCCCACCGCAGGAAAACCTGCATTCCAACAGTTGTTGTAAAGAGCAAGGGAGACCACGATTGTAAAACGGGTGCTTAAAAATAGTAATTTCCTTTAAAATAGGAGTCCGGTGGAGGGCTTTGGACAAAGGCAAACTGTCCAAGGTTGGTGAAGGGGGACTCCTGCTGGCGCCCTGGCCCCGGGCGCCCTCCTCCTCTGGGGCCTGTACAGACCCCTAGGCTGGCCGGGATTGCGTTCATGTTTGGCTCCGCCCCACCCACTACAAGACTGAGCAGCTGTACCTCGCAGTCACCATGCAAGCAACTTTAGTCCCCAGGCCAAACTGCCTCAGACCCCAGCAGGGCAGAGTCCTCTGCACCAGCGGGGTCTCTCCATCCATCCTCCCCAAGAGGCGCCAGCAGCGCCCCTCCCCACCCTGGGGGCCACCTCTCCAGGTGGGCGGTCCCCTGACCGGCTGACCGGCCTGCTGCGGAGCCAACCTGGTCGGGAGATCCTAGCGGGATCTTGGCCAAAAGAATCCTTCGCGCTCCCTGGCCCTCAGTGTACCCGTCTGAGAAGGGGGCGTCAGCAGCGGACGTCGGGGTTTCTGCGCGCTTGCGTCAAGGTCCCTTCCTCACTCCCGCTGCCGCCCGGCAGCCACCCCACAGCCCCTGCGCACCCCGCAGCCCCTCTCCACCGAGCTCCACTTGCCTGCGGCCGCCGGGTCGCCCAACCCTGGCCCGCTCGGATCCTCCTCTCCGGAACGACGAGCCGGGCCAGCCACCGACGCTACCCACCAGGACCTGGCTCCTCCTTTCCCCGTATTTTTAAAGGGAAGTAACCTGACCCGACCACTACTCCTCTCGGGTTAACCCCTACCCTCCCGCAGTTCCGCCCGGACTCCTCCTCCACCCGCCCGCAGGCTCCCTGGAGCCCCAGGATAGGGAGCGGCTCCAGCGACGGCCGGGCCCGCAGGCGCTGTCCTCGCTCTTGGGTTCCAGGTCTCCTGCTCCCTCACCAGCACTTCTCCACCCAACCCCGCTGTGGCCGCAGCCCCAGGGCCCGCCCCTCCACACCGCCACTGCCCCTGAGAGAGGGGCACAGCCTTGTCCTTCTTGTTGGGCCGGGGGGGAGGGGGAGGGTTGGGTGGGGAGCCCCAGTCATTCAGCAAAAGAAATCAGGCATCCCCGGGCGATGATTGTTTGAGATAAATAAATCTCAGAAGGACATCATTTAACTTTCGTGATACCTGGGGCTCATCACTGAGAAGGCAGAGAAGTAGCAGGACCTAGCCAAAAAAACCTCCAAAAGACTGGAGACAGGAGTATGTGGCTTCCAGAGACTGTGCAGCCAGAGGCAGGGCAGTCCTCTTCTCTGCGCATCTTTTTACTGGGCAGTACCAGATGATATTTGTAGTCTTTTCCTATGGCTGCTGTAACAAATTAACACAAACATAAAACAACACAAATTATCTTACAGTTCTGTAAATCAAGTCCAAGATGGGTCTCACTAGGCTATATTCAAGGGTGTCCACAGGGCTTCCTTCTGGAGGCTCTGCGGAACATCCATCTATTTGCCTCTTCCAGCTTCTAGACACTGCCCACATTCCTTGGCTTGTGGCCCTCCTACCATTTTCAAAGCCAGCAGTGGCCCATCCAGTCTTTCTGTATCTCTCTGACATTAACTCTTCTTTTGTCTCCTACTTCTACTTTTAAGGATCCTTGTGATTACACTGTGTCCACCCAGATAAGTCAAGATAATCTTCCTATTTTAAAGTCAGCTGATTAGCAATTTTAATTCCATCTGCAATTTTGATTCTTCTTTGCCACATAGCACAGCATATTCACAGAACCCAGGGATTAGGACAAGGACATCTTTGAGGAGGGGGGCATTACTCTGCCTACCAAAGGTTCAAGATACCTTCCAGAATCTCAGGTTTAGAAGCAATTTGGAAATCACTCAATCAAATTGACTCTTCCTCATCCATTACTGGGATCTCTGGGATAGTTTAGCACTGTACCACACGGTCCAAAGTGGTTGCTTTTTGAATGACTTGCACTTGCTCTTTGTTTGGAAACAGCACAGTGGGCCAGGGTGCCTCCAAGTAGCAGCCTTACTTCCCCTTCTAATTTGTTGCTGTGCTCTTAAAAGCCAGGTCACAAGTTTATTGGAATATAGAATTGTGTATAAAGTAAGAGTAAATTGGCTCTGAATGAGATCCTAGTGCTACTTTGGGTTTTCTTTCTCTCCCTGCCTGGCCCCCTCCTCCAGCATATTTGACATAATCCCCTCTATGGCTGACAACCCAAAGAAAGGCTCTATCACTCCCGAGAGAATCTTCCACCCTGGGTCCCTACCTCTCTGCCTTAGAGTAGAATACATGCCGCTGTGGCAGAAGTGCAGTCCGACTTTCTGGAGGGAAGTTTGGGGATAGAAGTGAAGGTCACTTTTAGGAATTTAGCCTAATGGAATAGAGTATTTATGGACAAGGCTTTTACTGCAGTATTATTTATAATTTAGGAAAATAAAAAAAATAGCCCAAATATTCAGCTATAGGTGATTGGTTGAGAGAATTATGGTCTTCCCATATGATGAAATACTACCCCACCATTAAAAACAAATCATGTTTCATAACTACTGAATGAAACCATGGGAGAATCTTTTTGGAAAAAAATCCCAGAGTGGGGAAGTCCTTTATGAATATTATATAAAACCTGAAGCCTCAAAAGAAAAGATTGATAAATTTGACTACATAAAAAGTAAAATTTCTGTGTTGCAAAAAACGACAACAAGGGAAGTCGAAAGAAAAACTTTAAACTGCAGGGGTGGGGGAGGGGAGGATCGGAGACTACAACTCAGAACATAGGCAAAGGGCTGATTTCTCTCATATGTAAAGAGCTCCCACAAATCATTTCAAAATGAACCACCAATGACTCAAATGGAGGAAAATAAGTAAAGGATATGAGGAAACAGTTAATGGAAAACAGAAAATTTTAGTGGGCCCTTAAAGATATAAAAAGATGCTCAACAACTCATCAGAAGGAGTATCTCCAAAGATATTATTCTTCACTTACCAGGTCAGCAGAAAGTTTGGTAACACAGTATGTTGGCAAGAGTGGGAAGAGAACAAGCACCCTCATGCATTGCTGGTAAGTGTGTAAACTGACTCACATGAGAGAGGCGATTTGGTAATATTTATCAAACATCTAAACACATGTCCCTTTGGACTCAGCACTTCCACTTCTGGAAACTTAGCCTACAGATATCCTTATACCCAAGCGAAATGGGGAATGTACAAGGCTTTTCATTGCAACACTGTCTGTAGCTGGAAAGGACCTAAATGTCCACCAGTAGAGATGGGAAAACAACTCTTCTTGTATGTCCATGCAATGGAATGTATGTAGCTATAAAAAAGGGATATGATGCTATCTATGGAATAATTTTCAAGATCTATTGTTAAGTAATAAAAGTTGGGTGCAGATGGTTGTTCAAGTAGCTTGTCAATTGTACTTTAAAAGTAGAAAGAAAAACACATAATTTACTTATACATAATGTATATAATGACCCATAGATACACAAGAAACTGCTAACACTGATTCTTTCCCAGGTGGGTAACTGGACAGCTAAAGAACAGTATGGGAAACAGATTTTTCAATGTATCCTTTTGTTCTTTTGAACTTTGAACCACGTGAATACACTGGCTATTCAAAATATAAATAAAATTAGAAGTGCAAGACAAAAATACCAGAGGATTAATAGATTTTACGATATAAAAATTTAAAAACTTTCGTATATATGAATGAAATTGATTTGATGTTTGGGGTTTGCTTTGAAATAATCAAGGTGAGGTGGGAGAAGTCAGGGCTGGCTGCTCAATAATACAAATGATTTAAAAAGTCAGAGAAAATCAGAAACAACTTAATGTTCAGTAATTGAGGATTAGTTAAATAAATTATGGTCCTCCGTGTGAAAAAATGCTGTGCCACTTTTTAAAAAATAATAAATCATGTTTAGAAGTACTAGAAGAATCTGCTTTGTTTTGTTTTAATAATGATTTTGGAATGGGAAGACCTAAGTATTAAACAAAGCTCAGAAGCCACAAAAGGAAAGACTATGAAATTTGACTCCACAGAAACAAAAATCTCTGCATTGCAAAAACCACTATAAGCAATGTCAAAAGGAAAACTTCATACTAGGGGGAAAATTAGCCTTATCTTGATCACTGTTGGAGCTCAGAAGTGGGAATGTTGGGAGTTCATTATATTGTTCTCATTACCTTTGAGTATGCTTACAAATTTCTGTAATAAAGAGTTAAAAGTCATTTAAGTATATGCAAACTTCTGTATAGCAAAAGACAACTATTACACCAGACTATAATATTTGCAAAACGTACAACAAAGGATTAATGTCAATAATGTTCAAAAAGTTCCTGCAAGGTAACTTTTAAAAATAAAGATGTCACAATTGAAAACTGGCAAAAACTCAAGGAAGAGGAAATAAAAATGGACAATCATCACATGAAAAGTTGTTCTACCTTACTTGTATTCAGGAAACACAATTTCAAAACAATGCAACTTTTGCCCATGATATTGGCAAAGATTTTGACTATTAGTAACACCTAGAGCTGGCCAAGGTGTGGGGAACTCATGTTTCCCTATGCTCCTGGAGCTCTTGTGAAGTGCTCTGACTGCTTGAGAAAGTAAGATGGCAAGACCTATCACAAATTTAAATGTACATCCTCTTTGACCCAGTAACCCTGCTATCCTAAACCCAGGGGGAACCCAACTAGAACTTAAAGATGTGTAAGAGGAAGTTTATTGCAGTATTCCTTGTTATAGAGGGGAAAAAAGGCCAAAGCATCCATAGAGCCTCATTTAAACAAAGTATTAAACAGCCACAGGAAACATTACACAGCAGTTAGAGAGATGGGAGTTAACTCTGTTTATATTACCTTGGAATGATGTCCCTGGCATATTTTTAAGTTAAAAAAGCAAGTGCCAAAGTAACATATTAACTATGGTCCCATCTTCATAAGAACTCTCTTGGAACATGTAGACTTGTAGAGTGTTATGAGTGTTGGGCTGGTGAAAATGCACCTGCCAAATGATTAACCTAATTGACTTCAGTGAAGGAGACTTGAAGTAGGAGATGGGGGAGCAGGGGAGGGTGGGACTACCATTTTTAACTCGTACACCTGTGTATTCTTTGAATTGCTGTACTACTTTTGGAGCAACCAGCACCACCACCAAAACCATTAAAATACTATTTTTAAAAGAAAAGGAGACAAAAAGCATTTGAAAGGGGGAGATGGAAAGGGTTAAGTTTATTCACATACTCATCTGGTCGATCAGTCAGTCAAGAAACACTTAAGGAGCACACACTTCCTGTGGGTACCAAGCTCAGCTCTGTGCAGGCAGGTGGTACCCGTCCTGGAGGACTCATGGACTACCTGGGCAAAAGCAGCAAAGATAATTATAATGTCCGTGGAGCAGGGGCTGGGTCTGTACTGTTTTCTGCTGTGCCCCAGTTCCTAGCAAGGGACTTGACACATTTCAGGTGAATGAATGAGCCAAGTTTCACACAATTGTCATGACAGTGGGGAGGAGGGCCACTCTGCCTGGGGAGGGCAAGAGAGGGCCAATAAAAGAGGGAACTATTTGAGTTGAGTCTTGAGGATTGAGTTGGATTATCCTGACGGACAGGTGAAGGGTGTCCCAAGCAGAGGGACCCAGCATATGTGAAGGCAGTGGGGCAGGTGCCTGGAGGAGTGCGAGGCTGGTGGGGGCAGGGACTGGACATTGGAGACTTGAAGCCATATTAAGGAGTTTAGACTCTATGAAATCTGAGCAAAGGACAATGATGAAGTCAGATTTGTCTTTTACAGTGAGCCTCTGGGGATCATGTGGGGACCAGCTTGAAGGGGAGTCAGGTGGGAGGCTGGGAGAGCCACTGGGAGGGGTAGAGGCTCTCCAGAGTCAAAGGATCTAACCAGCAGGCAGAGACTGAGGGGCTTCAAAGAACCAGCAGTTAGGGAATATTTAGGAGGCTTGATACCCAGAATTTCACGTGGGTGGGCAGAGGGAGGGTTTTGGGGGAGAGAGGGAAGAGAACCAGAGCTGCTGCTCGGTGCTGGAGTCAGCACTTCCTGGAGCTGAGATTTTTTTTTTCCTTTTTTCTCATTGTTGTTGTTTTCAAGAATTCAGCTTGGCCAAAAATAGACTCTTGGACATAGAAAACAAACAATGGTTACCAAAGGGGAAAGGGCAGGGGGAGAATAAACTAGGAGTTTGGGATTAAGAGATACACAGTACTATATATAAAACAGATAAACAACAAGGACCTACTGTATAGCATAGGGAACTATATTCAATTTCTTGTAATAACATACAATGGAAGGGAATCTGAAAAAAAATGTGTATGTATATGTGTAGCTGAGTCACTTTGCTGTACACCTGAACATTGTAAATCAACTACATATCAATAAAAAAATATGGAAAGGAATTATATATATATGTATAACTGAATCACTATGCTGTACACCATAAATTAACACAATATTGTAAATCAAGTATACTTCAGTTAAAAAAAAGAAATAAAAAAAAGAATTCAGTCTGGGTTTTACAATAAAACTGATCAAAAACACATTTTTTGGAAAAAAAAAAAAAAAGACAAAGAACAGCTTTTAGAGCAAACTGTCTTGGTGAGGCCGGAAGTGGGAAAGAGTCTGTTGTTGATGTGAAGCTGGGCCCAGTGGGGTCCCAGGCGTGGAAGGGACAGAATGGACTAGAAGCCTAGCAGGAGGACAGAGGTCCCTGAGGCTGGGTAAGAGAGAGGGACAGGCCAGTCAGGGCAGGAAGGCAGAGTAAGCCCTGCTCCCCTGGGCGGGCTCCCATCCTGGTGCTCCCTCTGCACCCCTCCCACCCACAGGCTGCCCTGGGAGCATCCCGTGGGCAGGATAGGATGCTCAGAAGGACGCTAGCTTTACAGGCGGACATGTAGTTCTGGTCAGGGTCCGACTCCTACAGGCTGGGCAACTACCTTGGAGGATTACTTACCCCCCAAGTCTTCAACTTCTTTGTCTGTGAAATGGGAATAACCCCTTATAGACTTCTATAAGAGCTAGGGTGCATGATGTTTACTCAAAGGCGCTCTCAGTATTGATACCTCCGTGGATGATATCTATGCAGTGTCCATCTTTGACCCACTTGGCACGGCCCATGCCTCTTCTGGCCTTGCCTCTCCCTGGGCATATCAGCCTCTTTCTCCAGAAATTCTCAGCTCTAGGGGCTGTCTCCTCAGCTACCCCTCCCACATCTCTTCCTAGGCCCTGCCATCTCCTGAAAGTGCCCTTCTGAGCTCCGTCACGGACCCTGGCTCCTCCACACATCTGAGAGCTCCAAGCCTCACCTCCTACTCACCCACCCACAGTCTTTTCTGTCTGCCCCCCTCTGCAGGTCTTCCTTCTGCCCACCGTGCTCCCTGCTCTCCCTCTGTTCCCCTATCTGCCAGTCTCCTCCTTTCCCTCCCAGCGCTGCCCCATGCAGTGGAGGAATCTCTGTAACATGCCCATTTTCACCCCCATTAACAGGTTTCCTAGGGCTTCAGTAATATATTTCTACAAACCAGGTAGCTGAAAACAACAGAAATGTATTCTCTTACCGGTCTGGGAGTCACCAGTCTGAAATGACAGTGTCAGCAGGGCCACAGTCCCTCCAAAGTCTCTGGTGGAGGAGCCTTCAGTGGCTCTTCCAGCCTCTGGTGGCTCCAGGTGGTCCCTGGCTTGTAGCTGCATCACTCCAATCTCTGCATAGGGGTCACATGGCCTTCACCTCTGTGTATCTCCTATAAGGACACTTGTCATTGCATAATCCATGATCTCATCTCCAGACCCTTAACTTAAATACATCAAACATGCTTTTTCCAAATAAGGTCACATTCACAGGTTCCAGGGATTAGGACTTGGACATGTCTTTTGAGGGGACACCATTCAACCCACTACACTCAGCAGGGCCCTGGGGCCCTCCTCAGCCGCCTCAGCCTCTTCCAGGCCAGCCTCAGCCCACTCCCCATGTGGCTCACCTGAAGCACACCCACCTCACCCCCAATCCTGTCCTGCAGCCTCCCCTACCTCCAGCATCAGAGAGAAAATCACAGGCATGATTTCCACCCACCCAGAGGGCCCCACCTTCGTGGCACCTCGAAGACCTGCTCCAACATGTCTGGCCTCCCAGGGCTTCCTTCTCTTGCTCTGGCAGCCTGAGACCATTTCCAGAACTCCCTTCTCTGAAACCCCAGACTCTGGACAGTCAGCTCTTTCTCATTCCCTGGGACCTCTCCACTCCCAAGCCTTCTCCTTCCTCCTCCATGAAGAGGACAATCTGGAAGGAGGATCTGCGAGGCCCCTCAGGCTGTGGCATCCTGGAATTTCTTTTCTCCAGAGCCCTCAGGAGGCACGGGGCCTCCACCAGCCCTGCTTGGCCCCTAGTGCTCCAGGGCTCCTGAGAGGCCCAGGCTGTTTTGGAACGAGGTCAGCCTGCCCTTGGCCTCTCCCTGGTACTCAGCTCTGCACAAACCGTAGCCCCCATGACAGGCTGCCACAGGAGAAGTGGGGCCGTGGGCCGAGTGGTCACTGAAGCCGACTTCAGGCTCCTGGGGGACCTGGGGCCTGCGCCTGGCTGGAGGTTTCAGGAAAGAGTTAGGCCAGACCCTGTGTCCAACACTGGCACCTTCATGGGGCGGGGCTGTGTGGACAGCAGCAGTTAAGGGTCAAGCTTTGTACCCTGGCTGGGACACTTAATTAGCTGAGTAACTCTGGGCAAGTAATTCTGTTTCCTCATCTGCAGATAGTAATAGCTCTTTACCTCACAGGGTTGTGGTGCGGATTAAGTGAGGGAATACACAAAAGATTTGTCAGGCAGCAGGGCTCAAGGCATGCTAGCCTTTTCATCACCATCATTTCAGGCAGCCCTGGGCCTCCAGCTGTCTGTACTTGCCTCTTCCTTCAGACCCAGACCTGAGCCTCCTGCCCAAGACCCTAGGGTTCAGTAATACGATGATTAAATGCTTAACAACCCGCAGTGGGTGGACATGAGGGGTTAGCCCTGATTTAGTGTTTTTCCCATCTCCATGGTGTAAATAATCCCACCAGTCTGAATTCAAGCTGCCGGAAGAGGTGGAATTGAGAAGAGACCGCCTCCACCTGACAAACACGAAGTGTGTGTGCAGAACCGCCAGGAGCGTAAATACCAGCCAGGCGTGGGAACATGATTAGGAGGAAGTAAGTTCTGACTATTATTACCTTTGTTTTTAACATGTTTTATTTAATTGTAAACATATATAATTTTTAATAATGGCTATGTTTAACAACTGTTTCATGACATTCCTGAAATTTTAAGTCAGCTCTCCCAAGTGGGTACAAGGGGGCTCCAGAAGCCCACTGCTGCCATGCTGTGCCCTCTCTTCCAGGGGACATGGGACTGCTCTGAAAACTGTGAGGCCTAGCATCTGCCCACCTCCTCTTCCCCCAGTGGTGACTCTTGGGGAATGCTGCATTTCAGCAGGAGCTGCCTCTGGGGCTCCTTGTGAAGCCCACATTCAAGCCTCGGGACCCTTACCCCTGGACACTTGGCCTGCCACTCAGACTCCTTCATGGTTAAAAGACACAGGTTTTGAATTCAAGCACACTTGGTTCAGATTCTGGATCCAACCTTTAATAGCTGAGTGACTCTCAGCAAGTAATTTAATCCCAATGAGCCTCATTTTCCTCATCTGTAAAATAATAAGAATTTTATTAGAATTCTAGTCTAATAGTTGGCTCTCCTTTAGAAACAGTTTATTGAGGTCTACTTAACATACAATAAACTGTACATATTTAAAGTATATATGTTCTGACTTCTATATATTCATATAACCATCTCCACAATTAAGATAATGAACATATCTGTCATCCCAAAAGTTTTCTCATGTCCCTTTGTAATCCCTCCCTCTTGCCTTTCTCTTTCCCACCCAATCCCCAGGCAGCCACTGATCTGCCTTCTGTCACTATAGATTAGTTCATGTTTTCTAGAATTTTATATAAATGGAATCACATGCTCTGTGCTCGTTTCTGTCTGACTGCTTTCACTCATAGAGTTGTTTTAGGATTAACTGCTCAGTGCCTGGTGCAGAGTAAGCACTCGCAATCCACGAGTTGCTGTAGCAGTCAGCTGAGGCTATGTTATGTGGCAGTAACAAACAGCTCCCAAAATGTGGCAGCTAACAACAAGGTTTATTTGTTGCTCACACCACATGTCCGTCATGGGTTGGCTGCAGCTCTGTACCAAGTCAGCTCCACTCCAAGACTCAGGTTGAAGGAGCAGCCCTTATCTGGCACATGCTGGTCCCCTGGCAGAGATAAGAATGAACATGGTAGCACCATACCATGACTCCTGAAGTTTCCTCATAGAAGTAGCACACCTCACTCACACTCAGGTCATTGACCAAAGCAAGTAAGGTAGCCAAGCCTGATGTCAAAGGCATGAGAAGCATCATGCTCTCTCAGAAAGAAGCAATAGATATTTTGAACAGTAATAGCATCTACCACAGCTGCATTCACTATTATCGTTGATAACTTTCCACGAGTGGAGATCACACAAAGGCTCCACACACATGATCCAGCCTGCTGTCCCCTAATGCACCACCATCCTGGGCCGGGCTCTCTCCTGCCCAAGGGCCAGGGGCCTCCCATTCTCCAGTGCCTGGCTCATTGATTTGGAAATTTAGAGAATAATTAAGCCCACCAGGCCCCACATCTCTGTCATCTTGGCCATGGCCCACTCTGTGCATGCATCCCATCCCCCTGTCAACCTTTCCTCCACTTCCCACTGAGCCCCAGAAACCCTCGTCCCATGGCCCATGCACCTCATCTGTGCCTCTCCTCTGAGCTGGCTGCCTAAACTGGGCAGCATCCCCGTAAGCTGGGCATTCTCTCTGCACACGGCTTCCCTTCTCTCCCGTGACCTCTCCCTCACAGGCTTTGCCCACTGTGTCTCAGTCTTTTCTCATTCTGCTCCCCAAACCTAACTTACACTCACCCCCAACCTTGCTCTTCTGTGGTGCTGGAAGGAGCAGGGTCTGTTATGGGTGGGGCTACCCAAGCTCCTGGTCATCGTCTGCCTCGCCCTTCCCCATGCTTCTCTCTGTGCTGGATGACGATCCCCAAGTCCTGTCACTTCTAACCCTAGAATTTACCACAAATCCTCCACTTCTCTCCACCTCTACGGTCCCACCCTGACCTGATCAGGCTTCCTAATTGGGTTCCTGGAATTTTTTTTTTCTCCCTTTTCATTCATTCTTCTCACGAAAGCCAGGGCAAACTGGACACATACACCTCCCCCACCGATGCCCAACAAACACACGGCACAGACCCTCCCTCCCTGGCTTCCTGCTGTCCTCAGGAGAGGCTCCACACTGTTCCCTGCCTCTGAGGCCCCAGCTCTACATCACCTCCCCAACCTGTTTCTACACCTGTCCTCAGCTACTGGCAAGTCCTTAATTGGCCCAGTTCTCACTGTCGCTGGCCTCCCAGCCTCTGCAGGAACTGGCTAATTCCTTGATGAGCGAATGAGTTGTGCCAATCCAGGAGGTCTTTCCCCACCACCCACACAAAAATGCTCAGGCCCCCTGTGCTTGCGGCACCGCTTCTCAACCGTACAGATGTGAGGGCTGAGAACACGTGGGTCTTGTCCAGCCTGGGAGGACGGTGCTGGGGGATGGGCCATGGTGGAGTGGGGGAGAGTGACAAGGATAATGGTAACAATGACCTAACATTTATTCAGCTCATCCCATGGGCCAGGCACTATCTCCAGTGCTTCCCAGGGACAAATTCTTTTTATTCCCTTCTTAAAGCCATATGTTATTATTGAAGTATAACAAGCCTGGAGAAAAACACAAAATCATAAATTGAGAACTCAGTAAAGGGTCAGTAAGGTGAGTATTCCCCGCACCAGGAACCCCACTCCTGCCTCTTCTTCTCTGTCCTCCTAGGACACCCACTATCCTGTCCCAACTTCTAAAACCATACATTCAATTTTGCCTGTGTTTGAAGTGCAAATACAGGAAACCATACAACCTACGTTGTTTTCTGCCTGGCTTCCCACGCCCGCGTTGTGTCAGATTTCTCCATGCTGTTATGCGCAGTTCTAGTTTGCTCTTTCTTGCGTCTGTGCAGTATTTCAGGGTACTTACTTATTCATGCATTCCATTCTTGATGGGCATTTAGTTGTTCCCAGTTTTCGGAGGTTACACATAGTGCTGCTATTAACATTTTTGTTCCTGTCTTTTGGTGGACACTCATTTGGCATTAGTGAGTCATAGGATAAGCAATGTACTAATGCCAGTGGATTCCGCTAGGTTTCCCACCAGCTGTGTATGAGCTTCTGGATTAACTCTTAATCCTCAGGACAACCCTCTGCATGCGATGTGGTAGACAGCATCTCTTCCTCGCTCAGCCAGCTCCCCACTGTGTGATGCTGGGGCCAGCCTCCTCTGCTTGCCATCCTGGTCCCTGGCCCTGAGCTTCACTGATCAGAAGCACTAACCTGGAGTCTGTCTATTCAGGGAAGGCCAGCAGGGTCTGTGGCCTTGGGGTTCAGTGTTGGCAGTGCTGGTGGCATGTTCTGGAGGATTTTTTTCTCTTTTGTCCAGGTTAGCTTGGCTTTGGGCTTCCCCTCCTTCATTTTGAGCCTGTGAGTGCTTCCCCATAGCCATTTTAGTAAGCTTCTGGGTTGGTTCTATTGTTTGCAACCAAGAACCTTGACTAATTCAAGGAAGCTGTTTTACTACCATTTCACAGATGAGGAGACAGAAGCAGAGAGAGGTTAGGTATGTTGTCCAAGGCCACATAGCAGGCAAGTGGTGGAGCCAGGATTCAAACCCATTTAAACCCAAGTTTATAATCCATTCAGGGCTCTATGCCTAGATGATAAGTGTGCTCTCGTACACTATTCCTACAACCAGAAGTTGGCAGCTAAATGACTCAGAGGCTCACACAGGAAATCAAGAAGCCAGGCCCCATGACTTCCAACCCATAGAGCTTCCTGCCTTCAAGTCTGGAGTGGGTGTGGAGTTTCACAGACGTTGAGAGGGAAAGAGCAGAAGTGTTCCTTCATTCATTCATGAACAATCATTTTATTTACTGACAGCTGAAGTGGGTCAGGCACTGTGCAAGGCACAGCAAAACAGCAGCAAAAAATAGTGAAAAAACAGAGGTTGACATTACATACACTCATGTCAGGTGATAAGTGACATGAGAAATAGAGGACAGGGAAGTCCTCTGAAGGTAACATTTGTGCAGAGATTCTCCTGAACTGAGGGAGTGAGGAAGACCTGAAGGCAGGCAGAGGGGACCACCAGGGCAAAGGCCTGGCCCGGCCTGGAGTCTGTGGCCTTTCTGGGGCCACGGGAGCCCAAAGCAACTCAGCAGGGCTGGGCTGGGCTGGGGCTGGGAGTGAAGGACCTGACAGGAAAGGGTTATAAACCCGGCACTGCGGCTCAGAGAGAGGCCTGCCAGGGAGGGCCCGCTGCAGGCGACCAACCTGCACCAGGCCCAGCGCGATCCAGGTAGCGTCATGGTAACACCTGCCTGTTTGGCACAGACCTTGGACTGAGGGATTTCCTTCCAATCTTGCAACATCATCGTACACTTTTAAACAGCTGATGGGTTGGTTAGAGCCTAGCCAGACCCCAGCTGGTGGACAGGAGGCAGGTAGAGGCTGGGAAACTCAGCAGAAACGAGGGGGAATTTCAGCAGAAAACACCCCGAAGTGCCCAGTCCAGCATCTGAGCGGGAGCCACCTCGTCGCAGACTGGTGCTGAGGAAGCAGGTCCAGCTGTACCTCCCGGATAGACAAAAGAATTTCGAGAAAAGCTGGTTTAGCAATTGTCAGTTCAAATCCTAGCTTGCCTCAGTTAGATAAGCTCTTCCCTAGCAAGAAAGGATTACCTCCCAGGATGTACATGTTGCCATCTTTGGCCTGCAGCTACCTCATGCCTGCCAGAGTAAGATTTGTGTGGCCTGCAGACAGCTGAGGAGCCACTCGGAGGCTTGGAGAGAGGTCAAGGGAAGGGCACCCAGTGCCCAATACTCAGAACTGGTCAACTGGAGGAAAGCTTCACACCCAGGCCGCCCAGGGCAAAGGCGGTGACCTTCTGTGGGGGGTGTGTCCAGAGCTTGTGGTTGTCTCTTGGCTTCCAGTTTCACTGCCAGCTTGTGAGGGTCTGGGGATGGGGTATGAGAAGCCTCCTTGTCCCTCCGACTGCAGTGCCCGAGTAGTAAGCGACAGCCTGACTCACTAAGCCACAGGTGCAACCAACAAAGCTTTATCTCCCCCTTACCCAGGCCAGCAGAGGACCGAACAGCAGCTCCAGGTGTGGCAGCCTCCTGGCTTCTCCCCGTTGCCACAGAAGAGGCAGGGGCCTGGGGGCAGAAGCATCTTGGCCCAGCAGTAACCTCCCCAAGCCCCCATTCGGTATCTTCACCTGTCAGTGCCTGAGCCATACCAACTGGTAAATATTTTGAATATCACGTGAGTCTGGGGAGCCAATGGACCCGTCTTTGAAAAATTTACCCAGCTCCCTTTTCTCAACTGCCACCAAGTGCTTGGTCCCTTTGAGTAAGCTCAGGTTGAGTTGGGGTGAGGCCCTCACTTCAACTGGCAACTAGTGCCCAGCAGTGCCTGTGCAGCACCAGCCCGCACCTTGGCCTCCGACTGGGAGCTCGCCTGCATCTTCTCGGCCCTCATCCCATATGACAATGAGGTGCTGGTGGTCAGAGGATAAGATCAATGCCCTCATTAAAGCAGCTGGTGTAAATATTGACCCCTTCTGGCCAGGTTTGCAAAGGTTCTGGCCAATGTCAATGTTGGGAGCCTCACCTGCATGCAGGGGTGGGGGGACCTGCCCCAGCAGCTGGTGCTGCCCCAGCAGGAGGTCCTGCCCCCTCCACTGCCACCCTGCTAAAGAAAAGTGGAAGCAAAGAAAGAAGAAGCTGAGGAGTCTGATGAGATGGGCTTTGGGCTTTTTGACTAAACCACTTTTGTAATGTTCAACAAAAAGCTGAACTCTCAAAAAAATTTTAATATTTACCCGTACCTCTTTCTATCACTTCAGCTGTGCCTTTATCCCATGGGTTTGCAAAGGGCATTCATCCTCATCGATGCAGAAGACAACCCTCAACCTGACCTCCTGAAGGCATGGCACAGTCCTAAGTGGCAAGGGAAGGCATCCCTGTTCCCAAGTGCTCTCAGGAGGTCAGGCTGCTGTTAGAGTTGAACAAAAAGGTAAGGTTTGCTCTTGGAAAAGCCCAAAGATCCCATTTCTCATGGGAAGCATGGAGTCCCTATAGGACCCCAATTCTCGGCCAGGTCTGCTTGGCCAGAGGCCCTCACCCTGGTCCTGGCTAAATGCTGATTCCTTCCACTGTGCCTGCGGGACCTCTCCATTTCCCGCTGATTCTGGAGGAAGGGGGTTCCAGGCTGTGTCCCCCACACTTCTGGTCCTACCAATCACGTTTGCTTTTCCATGTCTTCAAATTCCTTACTGTAAGGGAAGCTTCACTTTCCAGAGATTTCACCACTTTCTCTACAGCTTTATCTAGTGGTGGCCTCTAGATATGTGCCTGGGACCCCACATGTGGGGCCAGGCCAGCAGCCACTGTCCCTATCATCCCTCCGCAGCACCACCTTTGAGGCCTTCTGCCAGGACTTGGCACTACGGACTGCAGTCTCTCCTTCCCAGCGCCACCAAACGTCTCCCAGCTAATTGCATCTACTCCAGCTTCCATCCCTCTACAAAAACCCCAATGATGACAGCAGCCTGTGCTCATGGAGTCTTTTGTGGTCTTCATCAATTCTCAGTTATCCCTCAAACAACCCCCGAGGCAGGAGCTATTGGTACTCCTTTGTGGATGAGGACACTGACCTTCCCAAAGCTCTGTACGTCACAGAGCTGGATTGTGATCCATGCTTACACGACCACCTTGTAATTTAGATCTGCCCCACCACTAGGCTAGAACCACCCCTTCGAAGTTCCCTCACTTCCTTGGTGGGGGCAACAGCAAGACTAAGAGAGGTAATCTCTTCTCAGTCCCCAGCCCTTGGCCTCTCAGCCTTCCCACTGAAAGTCCTCCATCAACTTGAAGTTGCTCCACTGTCGAGACTCCCCTCTCCCTTCCTCTGCCCACAGGCTGTGTCCTCAACCCTCTCCTCTCATCCCTTGGCCACATTACTCACCCCTACGGCTTCAACCACCATCTCTCTGGGATGGATGCTCATTTCCTCTCCTGCCCACTCCCACATTCCCAGCTGGCTGGTGGATATCTGCTTCCAGATACTCTCAGGCAACTCTAACTTCACATGTCCACATTCAAACTGGGCTTTCTCCCTCTCAAACCCTTCCTCCTCTCTCAAGTAACACCCTTGCTGGTCCTCCAGTCACTTGGGCTCCGCTGTCAGCAGCTTTGCCTTTCTCCTCTCCGTCCTCCACAGGCCATCAACTGGTCCCTCCCTACTGGCTGCTCCCAATACCATTACCAAGGTTCTCCTTCCCAAAGTGCTGACTGAGCATGAGGTCCTGGAGAGTGTAAGCTACAAGTTACTGTAAGAATGACTTACTGTTTGCCTCAACCATTTGCTGATCTGATAATTTATTGAGTGATACATACCAGGCATATTCCTAGCAGCTGAGACACAGCACTGAACAAGAGGCAAAACTCCTGCCCTTGATGGGTGTACTTCCTAGGAGTGGGGACAATAACTGCAAACCAAACACATAGTATGTCAGTGCCATGGAAAATGGAGGCAGAACAAGGACAGGGAGGGCTCAAATAGGTGTGCACTTTGTACGGGGTGGGCTGGGGGGCACTTCCTCCCTACAGAGGACGTCATGGTTGTAATGGGCTGAGGTCAACCGCCAAGATCGAATGGAAAAGAACTCTTTTGGGAAGGTACACTCAGTTTTGGTAATAAAAATCAAGGGGCTTTGTTTCTTAATCTTTTAAATTGGAAACACTTGTTCCTACCAGGGATGGGGGTGCTTAGAAATTTGGGGGAACAGGATGGAAGCCTGGCTGAACAACCTTTTATTTTAAATTTTGAACTATGTGAATGTATTTCCTTTTAAAAACAGTAATTCATTGAAATAGGAAAGAACTTAAACAGTCTTTTGGGAAAGATTACTCATTTCCGTGGAACCATTTCCTTAAAGGAGGCCTGTCTGCCTATCTGCTAACTGCTGCCAAAACACTGCAGATGTTGGACCCTCCAGTGTTCTCCAGTGGTCAACGATTAACCATGAAATCAGTCATTCGGCAACCTGTGGGCATTGGCCACGTGCTGGTATACGCAGGTATGCAGACACTAGGCTCACAATGACCACAATGAGATGGGCACCCTCTTGGTGGCAGAGTAGGAGACTTGGGAAGCTGAAGACCAGGATGTGTGTGAGCAGCCAACAACCCCCCACCCCCAACTGGGTCTCTCTCCTACCTAGTGGCTCTCTGTCTTGGCGATCACACTCACTCCTGATCTCTTATCTTCAGGCATCAATCACTGCTGCATTCTATTTGGAAACCCATGGATCACACTAAGGAAGCCCCCTACTAAAGGCTGGTTCACAAGACAGGGTTTAGCCAGCAGTCTGGTTTTAGCCATACTCCCCTGGTTTCTTTTCTGATGAACCTGGGGCCAGAGAGGGCTTCACTAGGCTGGCTCCGTGGAGGTGGAGGCGGTAGGGAGGAAAGGCTGGCTCTGCATGTGGCAGAGGCCTGAATAACAGGGACCTGAGAAGACTTGAGACATCTTGACTTAATCTTCAATGTGACAAGCACAGGGCCATTAGTAGGCCTAAAAGAAAGGTGGGTAATTAGGTGCACTTTATGGACTGAGTGTCTGTGTCCCCCTAAATTCATATAAGTCCAATTCCCATTGTCATGGTAGTCAGAGATGGAGACTTTGGGAGGTAATTAGGTTAGGATGAGCCCCCGGGGTGGGATTGGTGATCTTATAAGAGGATGAAGCGCTCAGAGCTTTCTCTTCACGATGTGAAGACAGAGCAAGATGGCCCTCTATGAACCAGGAAGTGGGTCCACATTAGACACCAAATCTGCTGGCACCTTGATCTGGATCGGCCTGCAGAATGGTGAGAAATGTTTGTTATTTAAGCTACCTGGTCTATGGCATTTCTGTTATACCAGCTTGAAGATAGGCTGTTTGGAACATGGACAGCAGGGGGTCAGCTGGGTTTGGGAAATGGGTTATTGTCCTTTAAATATTCCATATAGCACAAAGTCACTAACTACACTTTCCACAAATTCAGGCTGCCAGTCAGATTCAATCTGAGCACTCAGAAATCCTCAGTGGAGACAACAGTAGGAGGCAGAGCCTCATGTCTGTCTTCAGTGCCTAGAACTGAGCCTGGCATTCACCGGGCACTTAGAAATTGCATAATGGATGAATATTAGATTTTAATTAGTGGCAGTGAGCACTAAAAACCCAGTGTTCTGTACCATTTTAGGAAATTCTCAGTATAAACCATCCAGGGCCAAGGACTCCCAAATTCAAACCCAGCCCCTATTTTCACACCTGACATCTTTCAGCAGCAATGTTTGTATCCCTTTCCAAAAAAAGGCCAGTGAGGATTTCCTCAACATACTAAAGCTTATGGCTTTGCTGATAGCAGGTAAGAAAACTAGCTGGATTTTCAGGCAACCTCAAGCAGTTAATGAACAATTACTGTGGCCTGTCCAAAGGGACCAAGTGTTCCAAATAAAAGACCAGACTCCAGTTTTATGTCACTTTTAGAGGCAGTACAAGGGATGATGTTGGGACACCCACTGCTGGAGTCTATAGGACCAGTCAACAGTTTTGGGGAATCACTGGTTTCCGACAGGCAAAACATTCAAAGACCATCCCAGGAAATTCAGGACATGTGGCTGTCCTGCAGCAATACAATAAACCATAAAGTTTAACTCAAGAAGAATGGTTCTAGGTGTGTGACCCTCAATACAACACTTAACACTCTGGGTTCCGTTTCCTCACCAGTTCAGTGGAGGCATGTGGAGGACCCTGTGGCTCTTACACTCTATGCTGTCACCGGCTACCTTAGAAAAATACCCCCAAAATTAAACCCTTTAAAAGAATGATATCGGAGGTTTCGACATCAGATATATTTGCCTACATTTCCCTCTGCCAACATGAGGGCCTACCTTCTGATCAGCACCGCCCATCTCGGAGGTTACCGGACAGGTTCACTAAGAGTGAGGACAAGAGGCTGCTGGGAGCAAAGGGCAGCAACCACGGGAAGCAGTGTTCAAAGTGGGAAAAGACACGGTTCTGACACAGGGTCATGTCGGGCACCATCTCCCATGGGCTCTGCGAGAGCATCAGGAGGCTTGAGGAAACATTTTGGGCCATGGGCTGGTAGGCACGAGAAGTCCCCAGGTGAGGAGACTTGACCGTGACGGTGCAGCGAGCTCCCTAATCTCAAGGTAGCTCAGCACTGCATCTGAGACCTGGACTCTGAGGCAGTGCAGGACTAAGAGGCACTACTCCAAGGAGCAGTTTCAGCTCTGAGTTAACCACAGGAAGAAAGTCTTATCATACCTTATTACATGTTTCCACAGCTAGCTCTGGGGGACTGTCACCAGAGGAGAACAGGGCATGCGCATAAGCAAGCTTAGGGAGGGATCCCTCGCACACTGGGGAGAAGATGCTTCACTGCCGCAGGTCTCAGTCAGCATGCTGCCTGTGTCCCCAGCCTTTCTGTGTCAGGTCCAGGACGGGTGATCCCAGCTGAGGCTCTCATGCTCCAGAAGCTGATACAGACAGCAGTGGGCTTTGGAGAAGACTCATCATTCATAAGACAGCAGCTGACTCGTCTGCTCCTCATGAGGAGAATGTATTTTAAACCTGGGAAGTTGTAATTCTGAGATGTTCCACGTGTTGCCAGCCTTGCCTTCTATAGATACAGGGCCTCTTCCCTCTAGCTATGGGGGGTGCTCTCTGTATCGGCAGAAATGGGGGCGCAGGCACCAGGTTTGTGACTGGACTGTGTCCTGCATATAAACACCTGTGGGATAGAGCCGGGACTGTGGCAGTGGGGGGATGCACTCTGCAGGAGGTGGTGATTGGAAAGCTATACAAAAGGTTTCTGGGTATGACAATTCTAGGAGAGCAGGTAGGCAATTCTGGTTCTCATAAATCTTGTCCTTGTTTGCCACTCACCACATCCCTTTTCTAGCTACGGCACCTTGCCAGGAAAGTCAATTCTACAGGACCTCAGGAGCCTTATGGTGCTAAGCTTGAAGACTTGAGTCAGAGAATGTCCTTATGGTAGAGTTCTGGGAGCAGAGGGGCCTCTTACTACAGTTCCCAACCCCTAGGAGTGGCTGCACGTGGGAGGTAAAGGGGGTGAATGGCTTGGTCACCTGACCCCTACCGAGGCAGCCGGAGCCCCTCACATCTGCAGCGGCCACGTGTACGAGAGAAGGGCAAGGCTGCACATGTGAGGAGCGAGCACAGGCTAGTGGTGACACAGGACTCCTTCCTGCTCCAGGACAGAAGGGCCAGGGCCCGAGACTGGACTCCTCTAGGGCGCAGAGTGGATTCTGCTGCAGGATTGGCTTGGCTTTGCTGGTTCCAAGAACTCAGTTCAGCCATCTTCCATTCTCAGACAAACTGGGACAGGTTGGGGACCTTGATGTTGAGATCGCCAATGTTGATGTTCCGAGGCATCTCTGGCAGGTTGATGTTCTTCACAGCAGACACAGCCCGGGCGGGCGCTGCCGAAAGGCCACCCTGAGGAGATGTGAAGGTGGGTATGAGACAAACCCTCAGTGTCATCTGTTTAATGTTTAAAAAAAAAACAAGTGAAGGAGGCCTAGAAAATGTCCAAACTGAGCACAAGAAATGCAAGTTTTAATTTTTCCCTCCTACTGCCTCAAAGGTAGTCAACAAAACAACCTTTAGGTTAGGGGGAGATCATGGTACAGGGACCCAAACTCTGAGCTCCTAAAGGCAGGTTGTGCCTTATGCAGTATTACAGCCCCAGTGCCAACAGCGCCTGGCACATAGTAGGTGCTCAATAGATGCCTGCTGAAATAATCTGAGGTGGTTTAACCAAGTTATGTTCCGTATCAGGGGCACTTTTCAGGTTATGAAACAAAATAAAACCCTTTCCTTAAGAGACTGAAGACCCTTAGAGACAAGTGTTGTAATCACAGGGAAATTCTCAAAGGGAAAAAGGAATGTCACAGCTTAGGACAACCGCCTGCCAACTAATAATGTGAGGTGGAAAAGAGCCGGCTTTGGAAATGTCATGTGGCAACAAGATGGGAGGAAGGACACGTAGGAGGTGGAGTGTACCCACAGACACAGATGGTCTGGAAACAACACAGAGAGGAAAGATGCCTACGGTCAGCCCTCACGCTCCAGGCTCAGCCCTGGTGTGTGAAGAAGGGGAGAAGCTGACGAGGACATTCTCAAAACCATTTCTCCTTATTGATCACTTTCAGGATTCACTCCCGTTCTACCCTCGCCCAGCAAGTCTCCATTTCTTCTGGTTTCCAAACCCCTTGCCTCTGACTCACTTACTATTCCTGGAAGCTTCCCAGCCTGCATTTCTAAAAGAACTAAGTTGCCACAATAGCTGCGGTCTGGAAAAGCTTCTTCAGCAGGACTGCCAGTCCTCACAGAAAGAATTCCTGGTTTCGCAAGATCAAGTTCCATTACACAAAGCGATGAAGCTCTTTAAGACATTCAGATAATTAAAGAGGTAATTTGTTCTGCTATTTCTGCCACGTGTGAAGGTCTATGCCTGTAACCTCTACTGCCTGGTAAGGCTGATGAAGGCTATGGAGAGACCTCAGGGTAGGTAGAATTTACTGTGAGCATTTGTATCAAACCCAGCACTATGTGGGGGTGGACCTGGGGTATGTTATTTTCAAACCCAGCCCAAACTCTACGGTAGCTTTTTATAAGTCTAACTGGAAATAAGGAAATTGGCAACTCTGAGGTCTGAAAGACACCATGAGAAATGGCTGCTGGGAGATCGGACTCATAGGCACACAAACTAGGAAACCACATTGGAGCTGGAGAAGGGGATTCTGGGTCCCTCCAGTGAATGTGTGGTTTTTAAAGGAGGAATTACAAACCACAAACATGGGCCATAACCCTTCAAGCCAGAAGCTATTTGCCTTCCTGTGCTATCTGGCTTTTCAATTCACACTTTTAGCCTTATTCTTACCTGTTTAATTTTCAGGGCTGGCCTTCAAACCAATGAGTTTTGATGGACTCAGGGAAGAAAAAGGGTAAGCAGAAAACATTCGTAAGGTTCCCCAGCAACCCACACCAACACATTAGCCATTCCTCCTTCTGTCCAGGACTTCTCTAACCAGCCAGGGCAAAATGATTGCTGCATACTCACCTCAGATTTCTCCAGCCTGTTCTGAGCTTCAATCTGAGCCACAATTTCATTCATGTTTGTTTCCAACACCATCCCACCCATCACCACCTCCTGAAGGATGTAGTGTACCTGGAGGAGAAGCAAAAATAAGAAGGGTAGAGGCCTTTGTAGTAAGTAGGGTGTGGCCCCAAAGAAAATCTCATGGGCTTTCCCGGAGCAGTGTGTGGTCAGACCTGACACTGGCTCCTGATTCACAACAAATGCCTCAGCCCCCTGGATCACCCACCTCTCAAGTCAGACCACAGGGGACTCCCCCACATCCTGGCATTTCAAGACACAAATCTCTTTCACTCAGGGCAGGGTGGTGGTGGCTGAGGGCACAGGCTTCATTTGAAGTCAGACTGTGTTTACACTTTAGCTCTGCTATTTGTTAGCTGGGTGACCTTGGGCAAATTATCCTTTCCATGCTTCAGCTTCCTTCCAGGACTGTGGTGAGGGCTGAATGAGATAACCTGTGTAATGCACCTAGCTTGGTGCCGGGCACACACTCTTGAGTTCTAAATAAATCATGATGGCTTTCATTACTAGTGTTACCATCATAAACACTGACTAGCATTAAGTCAGTACAGCTATGACAGAACAATCCCTATCCAAGCACATTTCCATGTGAAATATCTCATCTCCCAGGGCCTTCATATGCTAGATCCTCTAGCCTGTGCTCCGTTGGAGGCAAAACAGGCCCATTCCTTTGCACTTGTCCTCATCCCATATCTTCTAGCTTAGGTAAGAAACCAGGTTCAGCATGGATACTTTTCTGGTCATGAGGCTCACACTTGGGTTCAGGTTCCATCTAGCTAGAAGTTTTCCCAACAAAGCTGAATCTCAGACTATTGTGGAGCAGACATGTTGAATGAATGAAAGGCTTTTCATGAAGTCTAAGTAGCATCTGCCTTTGGTTTTAGGGGCTTAGAGGATGGATGACAGTGTGGTGGTGGAAACTTTACGGAGAAAGTGTAGTAGTAAAAGGTCTAATATAGGGTATTATGGGGACCAGCAGTTGGTTAATAGAAAACGTCAGTTAAGACTTCTGATTTGAACACTGCATCATGAAATCATAATTTTAAAATGTTATTCAAAATGTGTTTCATGGGCAAAAAGGAGAAATAAATAAAAATGCAATCTCCATTTTCAACAAAATTAGATTAGCACAATCCCAGTCCTCAAAACTGGTGTAAAAGCTGTCAAAAGCAGGGCGCTCAAGCAAGGGCTCTTTTCCTTTTGAGAAGGAAAAGAAAGGATGTTACAGAAAGAGGACACAGGAAGACCTGCAAAAATATACTTCTTGTAGGTAAAGGGCACATCCTTTGAGACCAGAAAGAATCCGTTTTTGGAAGACAGGAACTTCCTTGGACCTGAAGTTGGGGCTAAATGAGAAACCACCCAAACAATTTGCCTCACAGAGCCGGTCTCTGTGGCAGCAGAGAAGATCAGCTTTGCATGGTGGAAAAGCTCACAGACGCCCATTTCTCTAGGCTAGGTAGAGATAAAGGGCAAAGGAATTCATCCAGAACCTGAAATCACGAGAACTGCAGCCAGCCTGGAACACAGACTTGGCGCCTCCCCTAAACAAGCAACCTGCAAATAGCTAGTCCCTGAAAAACTCACCTATTTAAAGATGAGTTAAAAAATGTAATCTGCACAGGATCCAAATAAAGATACAACAAGAAGTAAACTAGGAATGAAACAGGAAAACCAAAAAGCAGACTAAGACTACAACACCGGAACAATGCTGCCATGGAGCAGATAAAATATAATATTTTGCAAAGTTGAAAAAAGAAAACTATGAAGCAAGAGCTCAAAGCAGAAGAGCAAGAGTTTATGGGAGAGGTAGGGAGACAACAAGAAGAGAAGACGTAAATGGAAAGGAAAAAACATACAGATGAAGATGAGACTGGAAGGAACAAAAGGGAGAGGAGTCAATGCTGAAAACAGGAAGAAACAAAAAGGAGAGAAGTTTTTTTAAAAGCAAGTAATATAAAATGAAAGAGTGATAAGGAATAGAGAGAAAATGAGTTACAGAAAGACAGTAAAGGAGATGCTACACGTGCATAAAAGAAAACAATAACATGGAATGAAACAAATGTGTAAAGACTCAGTTCATAAAGATGACAAAAATAAAACCCAAGATGTTCCTGAAAGGGCACATTGTATCCCAGGGACAAACTGACCCAGCACAGTGAGTGCCGAGATAGACCTTGAAGGTGAGAATTCTGGATTTCTGTAACCAGGCCAAAAGATCAAATCACTTAAAAAAGGGACAAAAATCTTGAGAATTTCCACAGTAAAAATTCAACAGTAGCAGAAAAAGGAGCAATACTGACAAAAATTCCCAAGAAGAGAGAGCGTAACCCAAGAATTTTACACCCAGTTGACTGTCAACCAAGAGTAACAGAATGGGAAATATTGTTCCTATGAGTTTTTGTTTTTGGTTTTTTTTGAGCAACCTACAAAAGAAAACACTTCTGCCAACCAAGAGGTGATCGAAAAACTATGGCAGAAAGACTGGCAGTGAGCACTGTATCTCCTTAATGGCAGGACTAAGACGGGATTAGAGTGACAACAGAATGTCAGTGCTATATGCTTTGACAATGCAGAAAAGCTACAGCTAGCAAAAATTAGGGAGATGGGGGTGTGGGGGTGAAGGAGGGAGACAGAATAATAACACTGATTTCTTTTTTTTTTTTTTTTTAATGGAGGGAGGTAATTATGTTTATTTATTTAGTAGAGGTACTGGGAATTGAACCCAGGATCTCATGCATGCTAAGCATGCACTCTACCACTGGGCTATACCATCCCCCTAATACTGATTTCTTTATCCTCAATGACTGAGAGCCAGTGGACAGCACTTAAAACCGACAACTCTGTAATAAAAGATAGTTATTTTGACTTTTATTGTGACTTCCCCACCAAAGTCTAAGCCCACAATTGTCTGCTATAAACAACACTGAGAGCCATCAAACTTTTGATGTAAGGCCAACAAGCTCGTTTCTGCTGGCCTTTATTCTTGTATAAAATTCACCCATAATGCATCACCTACAATTTCCAGTTTCTCTAAAGGAGAGGAAGAACTCACACTCCTGTGAAGCAGAAAGTACAGAATTTTTCTAGATTTTAGGTTACCTCCATCTCTAGCCTTCTATAGTTATCCTGCCCATACCTAATTCAATTTCATTTCCTTTTTAAAGTAATTTGCTTTTCCAAAGCATTGACCTTAGTTTTC
Organism: Camelus dromedarius; assembly: GCF_036321535.1. Lineage (NCBI taxonomy): Eukaryota > Metazoa > Chordata > Mammalia > Artiodactyla > Camelidae > Camelus > Camelus dromedarius. The sequence goes on from NC_087464.1 coordinate 16,365,784, forward strand.
ACAGAACAATTCTTGCCTCACCCATGGTTCATCTGTATATTAGTTAAATTACGTAATTACATACCAATATAACTGGCATTAACAGGTCTGAAACCATCACAACTGACCTTTGGTAAGCAAAGTGACTCCCGTGGTGTAAATGAGCAAAGGAAGAGCAACTAGGGATTAGCTCACCAGCTGCCCATGTTAATCTGACAAGTCACTGAAGACTTCCTTCCACTGAACATGAAGTAGACCATGAAAGATGGGTGACATTTCTCTGAGTGAAGATAGGGGGGCCTTGAGAAAGCTGGAAGTTGCCAAGCATGAGTGTGGGGAAAAGGCAGCCAAGAAATAGTACCAAACTCATGTACCTAAAAAAAGAGATACAGTGAGATCACAAAGAATGGTTCTGTAAATGGCAGGAGCTGACTGATGGACTGATCTAGAGTATGCCAGGAGAAATGTAGGTAAACACCTCAGAGAATACTGAGAGTTAAAAGATCAAACCAACACAGGGAGGGGAAAAAGAAATCTGAAACCTGAATCATGTAGGTGGCAATAAAAACTAAAAGAGAAGAAAGCAGAGAAGTAAAGGTCCTCAAGAGCCCTGAATCCAGCCTAACACAGTGCGCACTGAACAAATATGAATTATCAAGTAATAATAATTCACAGTTTTCTGCTATTTCAGCAACCGTCTAAAATAATGTTAGCAAAATTCATTCAGAAGTGTTTAAAGTTTAAAGAAAGTGCTACTGATTGTTTAGTTCTTGATAAATCCCAGGAGTAATCACAACAAGGAAGAGTTTCACCTGAACATAAAGATTAAGATAACCTCAGTTAATAAATAGGTTATCTTTAACAGGAGGCAACAGAGGAAACTTGGTTGATGAATCAGAAATGTTAGTGGGTAGAATGCTGGTTGGAAACTGGTGTTTCACAAGATCAGGATACATTAACTTATAGCCACACTTTAATGAGTGAAAGCCGGTGTTTATAATTCTGTCCCATTAAAATGTTTCTCTTAAAATCCTCCAAAACATACAAAAAGGAGGAATGATTACCAGAATCAAAATGTCTATTTCTCTGAAGGCAGTCTAACCTGCTGTCAAGACTATTCTCTCCTCCCCACAAATTTGGACATCTCACTCCCTTCATTTTTCTTTTCCAGAAGTTGTTACATCCTCCTCCCTCCTTTGAAGGTACTTGCTTCTATGAAACTGGATCCACAAGGCATCCAATTTGGCCCCTCTATTCTTTTCTGTCACTATAAGCTAAATGTTTGAGGCCTTTTCCATCTCATTCCCTAGAGGCAATATGAATGTCCTGATCAGGATGGAGATCTTTAAGTTTGTGCCCTGGGCTCCCCAAGGGAGCTTTTCTGTGACCCAGTTTACTAATAGATAAAATAAAAAGAAATTTGGTGCATGCTGAGCATTCAACAGTACTTAGGTACAGCTTTGGGACTCCTGGAAGGTGTGATTGTCCTGTTCTGAAGAGCTTGAATCAGACGGTCTGTGCCAACAAAGGCCTGATAAGCAGTTTCACTATGAAAATGCACAGAAAGGGGGAAATAACACTGGGAAGCATCAGAGGAGAGTTAAATGTCTAACCTGCAGAGACTTCCTGATGGCAGTTGGAACAAGGGCCTGTAGAACTGCTGACTCTGCTGAGAATTACTAACCCTAACTCTCACTCTCTCTACCATTCTTCTTGCTGATCCCATTAAGCAGTTCTGTAAAAATCAGAGACTACAAAAATCATTCTTCCAAGATTTGAGGTGACGAATACTAAGGCTTGGGCCAAGTAAATTCAAGGAAGGCTAAGGACCTCTCCAGGCTGAGATAATCACCCTCTTCTCAGTGATACTGCTGTGCCCAGCGAGCATCTCTCCTGAGGCACCAATTCAGTACACTGTCACATTTTTCACTTGTCTGACTCTCCTCCTCGACTATGATTTTGCTTGAGGGCAGGTTCTATGTCATACTCATCTCTGAGTCCTCAATACTGAGCACTGTGCTTGGTTAATGGTGGTACTTCATAAATGCTGGCTTATCTGGCTCAAAAGTCCTGATTTTGAGGAGACACAGGCCTTTTGAGTTGGCCTGGCTTCCCTTTCTGGCACTGAGAAGCACGCTCTACTGCCTGGGACACAGGGGTTAACCTCTACAGATAAGAGTGGGTTCAAATGAGCTTGCTGCTTTCATGTCAGGATTGATAGAATCTAAGAAGGAAAATAAAAGTGTCACTTCAATGATAGAGGTGCTCCTTAGGGACACAACTCTGGAAGTGCTGGGGATGAAGATAAGACAGATCAGTTTCAACAACCCTATCTAAGGACAGAGGATTCCAGGATCTTCAAGAGTTCATCCTTGGTTATATTTCTCACTGAAGTCAAAATAGTCCTGAATCCAAGCCAGGTCAAGAGAGACCATCCCTGTATGGCTATTAGCATAAGTGACACCACTGTAGGCCTGTACAGTTCTTCTTGTCCTTCTGCTCATCCTACTCAGGACTGTACTGTGTGGTAAATCCGTTCTCTGTTGTCAGGGGCCTTGTATGTAACAGATACTGTTTAATAATCATTAAGATCAGGTGGCCTCTATGCTCTGTTAATCCCCAATGATGAGGACCTTTGCTGATGTATACCTGGCATCCATGAGACTAGTAACCCAGTTATAAATCTTGAATTAGAAATGCACATCCTGTTTCCAAGCACGTACACCCGCTACCCTAGGTTAACTATAAAACTGTCCCAGAGGCCCCCTGGCAGTGTGGACTGCAGCTGCAAATGCTTCTGGATCACTGTCCGATCCCACCCTGCGAATAAGTTAACCTGTAATAAACTTATCCATTGACTATATAGAGCTGCCTGCCTTGTTTTTCAGCCTCAACATAGCTTCTCAGTTCGGTGGGCAGTTTCTGTTTCCTCCGTCCTCCAACAATCACTAAAAGCAAACCGATCTGGTACTTGAAGATAACAAACATTACTCTTTTTCCCCTAGTAAAAATTCAGTCTCCAGACATTAAGTCGGCTATGTTCCAAAGGTTTTATTTTTAAGTGTTAAATTTACAATGTATTTTTCTATAGATATAGTAAATAAGGTTCTCATACTAGCAGCACAAAAAAGCTGACTCAAATCCAAAATACTACTTGGAATGTGGTACCACACAGGACCCCTGCAGCTACAACTAAGTTCCATGAATACTGCTATTTCTATAGTAAAGTGCAGTTCTATTTTGGGATGGCAAGAACTCATCTAGCTGAACTCCACAGGCAGTGAGCGTAGGTAAGATCTTCCAAGACACTAGTGGCATATTAATGCACACCACACTCCAAGCTCAGTCACATCCATAGAATCTCTAAACGTGATCAATCCCTACCAGGTGTTTTGCATTGGAGGACAAAAGCCTGTTGTACCACAAAAGACAAGGGCTCACATCCCCACTGCCTATCCATACTTACATCTTTTTCAAAGCCACTATTACCACAGAGAAGACAATAAAACACTGGTCAGATACAAAAGAGCATGGTCACAGTGCTTGTATTGGAACACAAGGATGCCAATACTGCAACCCTCAAGTTTTAAAAAAGAACTATCAATCACTAATAAGATATCTAGTCTACTATATAAAAACTAAGTGCTAATAACTTTTTCTACCCCTTCTTGGCCTGAGTGGTTTCATCAGTTCCTAGGAAAGGCCTCCAGAGAGTAAGGAGGGAAGAGATTGTTGGTAGGAGGGGGTACACATTATCTCCTTGTTCATGCTGGAGGCTGTGGCCGCTCTTAATAGGCCAAAGTTTAGGAGGACGCTCTAGATGGACTCAGCACCGATAGGGGAAGAGAAAATCATCTGAGAGTCATTTTGCCCAGAGTCAGTCTCTAGTTCCCAAATTATCCACTTTAAAAAGAAATGAAAAGGGGAAGAGAGCATAAAAATGCCTTCCAGAAACCTGGTATGCTCTGCTAAAGTAAAGAAAGCAGGAAAATGTCTCCTGAACCACTTTTGACCTTCCTTGGTCTTTAGACTGGACATTTCCATGGTTCTCTCCAGATATCTTCTTGTCTTGAAATTCCACAAGACTCAGTCCCTAGCTCCTGGTTTTCTGTTTCTTTGTCTTTCACTCACATGATCACACAGACTTTAATGAAAAAAGCAAATGAATCTTGTGGAATCTCATTTTATATAAGGTTTAAGTTCTAAAGTCACCAAGTAAGATGGAAACTATACAGAGCCCAAAATCCCTTCAATCATCTATGTAGTCCAACCTGGCTAGTCTTTCCTCCACCAACGGAAATGATTACTTTTTTCGCCCCCGTTAAGCACTAGATGAAGCAGCTGACTTGTTACAATGAAAATCTGTATTGTATCTTTAAGCATTAAAATCACTCTGAACATTGTAAGACGCTCATGACAGGCACATGACAGACACGTGACAGCTGATTCAATTCTTCCATCTCACACTCACTCCAGGCATACACTAAGGGAGTAGAATTGTTGGCAGAATCATTCTGTATTAAGAATTTTTATTCTCTTTCTTTTTGCCAAGTGGTTAGATACACAAGATAATGTATTAGGTTCAAGGCATTCATTCATTTTCACCATATGACTGTAATCTGAAACAATGTCTATTTTCAAATATGCTTAGTATCGTAGAATGTTAAGAGTTGGAAGGGAGAAATGAAGATAAGATGTGGACCCTGTCCTCCAAGGGCTTAGAGAGCAGGGAAGATAAAATATTTATGGAATTAACTACAATAAAAGGAAAACTGTGACAAGTACTATGACCCAAGTACAAAATATGAAGTTCAGATGAGGATAGGCCTTAAACTAACTGTAAATGGAAGAAAAGGCTCCCAGGCAGGGGGAATGGAATGGCAAACCACCCAGTAACTCATTAACTATTCTTTATGGCTCTGCTAATAATTCTCCTTCTTTAATAAAAGGACCTCTCACTGGTTTCATGTTTTGTGCTCTTGAGTATGTATCATTGACTGTAGCAAAGTATAATCACTGCATACTATTCTTTTTTTTTTAAAACAAATTTCTATTATGAGTCAATGTTCTCTGTGAAGTAATTTTCTTAAAATGTTCTAGTAGGACTTTTTCTTTTTTGTCTACCGTTTCATCTTCCCTCATTTCCTGCCTGCTGGCAATATTGATCCTGAATTCTAAGCACAATACTGGGTAAAGGAAATGGTCCAGGCCTTGTTCTCTTGAATTTTATCCTCCTTCTGGCTGGTTATCTGCTAACAAAAAAAGAGCCAAATACATTCCTTACCACACTGAGGATGCTCAAGCAGGAGAGGACAGCAAGGATAGCAGAGCAGCGTGGAGAGTACAGGCTCTAAAATTAGTGTCCTGGGTCTGAATTCTGTCCCTGTCACTTACTATTGTGTGACCTTGGAGAAACTGAGGAATCCTAGCTCTAAAACTCAATTTCTTCATCTGTAAAATGGGGGAGAACTAGAGTTCTTACTTGACATAGCTACTCTAAAGAGAAAATAAGATGATACAGGAAATAAATGAGTCACCGTATTCAAAGCACTCAGCCAATATGTGCCTCACACTTACAAGTGAGCACCTGATGAATACTAGTTAATGTAGTCATTATAATTTAAGTCATCTTGTCCAACCTCCTCCCCGATGCAGGAATTTATCCTTTGGCTCTTCAGACAGAAAGATCCTTCACTTTGGTGAAGAGGGCTCACTACTGTTCCTAAACTGTCCAGTGTACTATGGAGCAACAATAACTGTCAGAAAGTTCTTAACTGTCCTGAGCTACAAAGTGCATGGAACCATTTCCATTGCCTGGCCCTACCTGTGTCCTCTGGAGCAGCAAAGAGTAAGTCCCTGCCCTCTCACCTGGGATTCTATCACTCTCTCTAATCTGACCAAATGGCGGGCAGTCAGGTATGTAAAGCACAATTTATCTGACCATCAAGAAAAAATCCCAAATGCCATGCTTAGATCCACAAACCCATTTCTAAGGAGATGAACTGCATCCCCATCCTTCCTGTTCCTTCTAAGGCACTGCTCCTGGAATGGCCCTGGGCCCTACTCTACCCACTCTAGCCCTTCACATGCTGGGCCAAAAATTTACAAAGCAGTAACATCCCTAAAGGCAAGTTATATAAATAGTCGGTGTTGCTGGAACATGACTTTCAAAAAAGGAAATGGCAAGAGGTAAGGCCAGAGAAGCAGGCTGGGAAAGATCCTGGAGGTCTTTGTAAATGATGTTAAAGGGCCTTAGCTCCATCCTTTTGGCAGTGGTCCTCAACTCTGTTTCTACATTCACAAAAATTCACTCGTATAACATACTTCTCTCAATCACTCAGTGTCACTTAACATTCATAAGGGTTTTGAGGAAGGCAGGGGAAGGAATGAAGCATGCCCTCCTTTTCCTTAGGAATCACTGCTGTGGGGGATACACAGCCATTGAATAATTCAAACAAGGGAGTTAGACGGTCAAAAACACACTTTTAATATGTCATTAGGCAGGTGTGTAAAGGATGGATTTAAGGAGGTAATACTAGAGGGAGAGAGAACAGTAGGAAAAAAAATTAAAATAAAAACAAAATCATCATTTATTGAGCTAAAGAATTACTAATTCCAATCCTCAGAATAACCATGAATGGTGGATGTTAATGTATTTCATCAAAGCCAAGACTCCTTGATTATAAATCACATCATTATTTCATTTATCACTAAAAAGGAAAACATTGAAATGCTAATTAAACAATGAAATGCCACTGACTATAAGACAAATCTGGATTTGATATGTTAAAATTATAAATTACAAAAAAGGGAAGTCTAAGAATTGATGAAATATGGTATCATTCCTGTTTTACAACTGAAGAAACTAAGGCACAAGGAGGTCTGGAAGAGGGTTCCTAAGTCTCACCGTTAGAATCTGGTATAGTCAGAAAGCAGCCTCCAAAGCCGCTTCAGGCAGAATCCCACTCAGGGAGCACGGGGCTCCTCCTGACTCCACCCAGAGGTTTTCTCCCACGGGAGCAAAGGCACCCTTGAGTGAGTCCTACCTGACACTAGTGGGAATACATAGGTCATAACCTTAAAGTCAAGGTCTAATTAGAATCTAGCTTTTAAAAATAGGCCTCTAGCTGTATTAATGAGACATTATATCAGAAAAGTACTTTGAGAAGTAAAAAAAAAACACACAAAGAATTTGGACAATCAATCAACTATATCAATTAGCCTATCAACTGTATTTTAGTGCCCTGTACTATTCAGATAATCAACAAAGTATCACATACTATTCTAAGAGTTTACAACCTACTGGAAACAATTAGGACTATAAACTTCAAAGCATAAGTAAGAAGACACATTGCCTGGAGAACAATACTGGGATTCAGAGAAGACTTAATCAAATGTAAAACTTGAGCGGGGAGCCAAAGTCTGGAAAGCTTATTAGGGGGAAGGTGAGGATTATTTCAGAGTGGGGATGTGGTATGGCCAAAGGCAAAGAGGTAGGAACTAGCACTGTATGTATGAAAAACAGAGGAAGGTATGGTATGTCTGATGGGCCTGAGGGGTCTGTGTCCCCTCAGCAGAGAGTCTGAGGGATGAGAAGTCCCACAATCCAAGGTCCTTTGAGGCCAGAGGGAAGAATGTTGACTGAAGGGAAAATGAGAGAAATGTTTTCTATGGAAGCTTAAGATGAGTGAAAAAGGTTGGAGGAAAGATGGATATAGCTGCTATAATTACCTAGAGCCGATATGTTAGTCACCTGGGAAGAAAAGGGAAGGCAAAGGAACAGGGAGAGGAAGAGGTGGGACTGAAGCAAACACTGAAAGAAGAACCAACACCATCTTGTGACCACTTGGAAACAGAAGGCAAAGTAGGCATCCCTGAGATTTCTTGCCTTGAAGAAAGATGGTGTTGCTGATAGAGTTGGGAAAGTTAAGAAGACAATGGGTGAGGGGGTCAGTGGGTGAAGGGGCAGGCATAAAAGAAGGTGAGGAAGAGAGGAGAAAATGAGTGGACTGATGTACACTAAGTTGGAAGTGGTGGCAGGTCACCCGGCTGGAAAGGTGCTATACACTTCTGGAAACAAAAGCCTTCAGCTTGGGTGGGAATGAGATGTAGATCTGTCAGCCATTTGTATCAGAGCAGATAAGTGCCCAAGGACAGATAAAGAGAAAGCCAGCAGGGTGCCAGGGGCAGACCTGTGGGGAATGTGCCCATTTCTCACACTCTGTAGGCAGGAAAGGAGCAGTGTCTTAAAGCTCAAGGGGTCAGGCCCAGTCAGCAGAGAAACTTCCATTCCTTCCCTGAGATTTCTCTAACCAACATTAACACGATTCTCTTAGGGTAAATTCAGGTATATGGATTCTGAAAATCTAAAGGGACGTATGTGTGTAGTGACCGGACAAGAAACCAGCAAGTGCTCAGCTTCAGGCTGACTTCCTTTCAGTGCTGGTAGTAGTTAAAACACAGGGGATGAGCCTGGGCATCCCTCTGGCACAGACTGCTGAAAACGTCTCCTGGTACAGACCTGGCCGACCTCAGAAACAGGTTCAGCAACTTGTCTTCTACAGAATGTGAACCTTAATTCTTGAGGTCATAAGATGGTAAGGTCACAGAGATTTATCAGTGATGAAGATGTCAATGTAGTGTACTGTCTTCACCCATCTAGATCCATTGCTTTCAGACTCATTAACATGCCCTGAGGCGTACTCTCGGTGTATGCTGTACACGCTCTCTGACCTCCCCACCTGTATTCCGGAGGTAATCACAGTAGTTCCTAGGATAGGGTGAAGGATAAGTTGTAGACAATCTATTAATTTATCTGGTTTCAAGCTAAGTCTTTGCCTCAGAGCAGCAGAGAGCAATTCAAACTGTTTACTGTACTAGGCAATCAAACTTATATAGAGAGAAGATTGTACTAAAAGACCCAGGTTGCTAAACAGGCATATGCACACTGTACAACATTTCTGAGAAGTTAGTCTCCACACTTATCTAGCTCCCCTCTCCAGAGGCAGTGACTCTCACAATCACTTCTGCAACAATCGCCCACAATGATTTATCTGCTCCTCCTTCCCCATTCCTACCTCATCACCTATTACCTCCCCTCTTTCTCAATTCCATTCAACTATACTGGCCCCAAGGTCTTTGGACTCGTTCAATCTACCTGGAATGTGCTTCTCTAGGGAGCCACATATCTCTCACTTCTCTTACTTCTTTCAGGTTTTTGCTTAAATGGCATCTTATCAGAGATGCCTCCCCTAACTGCCCTGTATAAAATATCAAGCCATATTCCTCTGCTCCTTTTCCTGCCTTATTTTCTCCCCTGCAATTATCACCACCTAACATTTATTTTACTTTGTTTTCCTCTAGTAGATATAAGATTCATGAAAACTGGAATGTTTGATTAACTATTTCCCTAGAATAGTGCATGGACAAATGAATTCAATAATGAATAACTAATATGCGCCAAGTATTGTGGTAATAACTGAAAATACAGCGGTGAACAAGACAGTGTGATCCTTACCTTAATATCTGGAGGTGGGAGGTTGTCAAACAAACAAAAGAATGAAATACTTACTATGTATAGGCCCTGTTCTAAGCACTTTCCATATATTTAATGCTCACATCCACCATATAGGCTAGGTGCTATCATGATTTCCTGTCCACACATAAGCTCCTAAGGCACAAGTCGTACAGTTCCTAAGTGGCAGAGCCAGGATTCAAGCCCAGACATGGAATGTGTGCTCTTAACCAGGCAAATAAGCAAAAACAACACACTGTGTTAAATGCAGTGGCAAAACCAGCTGAGGATGCTGGGGGGAATGAGACAAGTATAACTCTTTCAGTCTACGAGCAAGGAGGGGAATGTCAGGAAAGGTTTCCCTAAAGGATGAGTCAGAACTGTCAGTTCAGAAATAAAGGAGGTTGGAAATTCAGTTTTGGACATAACAAGAGTTTGAAGTGTAGTGAGCTGAGACGGTACTTTAGGAATCACCAGCAGGAAGAAAACTGAAGTCAAGGGATTGAATGAGATTTCCTTAGAAGAGAGCATCTAAAAGAAAAGAGAAAGACCATTTAAGAGGTAAGAAACCCAAAACGCCAGGTAAAATGGCCAGGAAGGTAGACAAAAACATCAGGTGAATGTGTATCATGAAACTATGAACAAAGAATGCTTTAAGAGTGAGGAAGTATCTAAATTGCTTAGTGAGTAGGATACTGGGAAGTGTCTACTGGACTCAGAAACGCAGAGGACAGGCTCTCCACAGTCTGATCATCATCTACTTCCTCAAACTTCTCTGGACTAATCCCATATACACACCCTGCACTCTAAACTAGTGCTCTTCAACTAGGACAGTATTGCTTCCACCCTAGAAGGCAATTGGAGTTTATCAGGTAGGGAGCCTATTGGCATTTAGTAGAGGGGGTCAGGGATATCAGCAATTCAATGAAAAACTGCACTGCCCAAAATGCCATGAATGCCTCTGCCAGCAGACCCTTTGTCTAGCCAGAGTTTATACAAAGTTCCCAATCTCCTGTGGCCTTCACCTCCTAATGTTCACATGTTCACATTCCTCCCCACCCCTTGCCACATCTTTAGCCTTTGTTCATACACAGGGTTATCACCGTCTAGTTTATTAAAGATTATTGGACATAAAGTACCTAGCAGAATGCCTGGCACTTGACAGTTACCCAATCAACGTTAATTTCCCTTCCTATGATTACCACTTCCTTTGATGATTACAGTCCTCCCATGGTATCACTGGGCGGTTGCTGATTCCAGGACCCCCCACCAAATACCAAAATCCATGGATGCTCGAGTCCCTTATACAAGCTGGTGTAGTGTTTGCATATAATCTACACACATCTTCCCTCATACTTGAAACCTCTAGATTACTTATAATACTTAATACAATGTAAATGCTATATAAATACTTATAAACACAATGTAAATGCTATGTAAATAGTTGCCAGCATGGCAAATTCAAGTTTTGCTTTTCAGAACTTTCGGGAATTTTTTCCCCCGAATATTTTCAATCTGAGGCTGGTTGAAACTGTGGATGTGGAACCGCAGAGGACTGACTGTATTCTACTCAGGAATTTATACAGTCTCATCACTCTCCTCAATTGGTACTGATCTTCCACCTCAAATTGCTAGCGTTTTTCCCCAGCTATCCAATTTGGGCCTGTCACACTTGTGCTCGTCCAGCCTTGCCAGAATCAGCACGGGCCACAGCACTCAGTGAGTAGGCTGCCCAACATGCTCTGATATCTAGGACCCCAGACTCTCAGCCAAAAGCCACAGATGGACCAGCATCCATCCTGCCCTCCTCCATATCAGAGCCTAGTCTCAGAAACAGCTCTTTCTTTAAAATCCCATTCTTCTTTCTCTACTGCTGATTAAATATCATTAAGTAAAAGAGCTCATGGTTAGGTACTGTACTCTTCTGTATAAATAATTTATATACACTTTAGTTTTATGGAGTATAATATGCGGAAATACTATATATGTTGGACTAACTGCAGTGCTTGTGATCACTTCTATAAAAAGTAGTACAAAATGAGAGTTCCCTCCTGTAACACTATGCCTACTGAAAAATCATTCAATTTATGGCACCTTTTCTAAAAATGTTGCTTACTCCAAGACAGAGGAATGTCTGTGTGACTCAGCTTTGTAGTTGGACTATGAACTTCTTGCAGGTAGAACAACTGTCTTTTCCATCTTTGTACCTCCATATAACACAGTGTCCTCCTCATTAATGTTTGCTGTTTGATGATCAGAGAAAAAAAGATAAAAACATTCTTAACAGACAACAGTACTTTACCAAGGTAAAGTACAAGTACCAAGTACCTTGGCCAAGGCAAGAATAGATAATTTGAGGAAAACCTCTGTAAGGAGGGAGGTCCCTGCCCCTCAGATATGGAAGCAATTTATCCTATTGGGGAATTTTAATTTCATATGTCACCTTAAATTCATTTGGGAAGTATATAAGATATAAATGCCAAATATTCCATTAGAGAAACTGAAAGCTGATAATGAGATGCCTTTTCCTAAGATTCAACCGTGTTTCCTTCTTACAAGTGTTCCTCTACTTTTCTGATACTTAAATTTCTAAGTTCCCACCTATAAAGTGATACTGAAAAAAATGTCAGTTCTTCCTTTAAGAAAATAAATGAAAAAAACTGTGTTGATCATTATCAATATTCAAAACCACTTCAGGTTCTCCCCCATCCTGGGCACATGGTAGAACTGCACTTCCCAGGCCCTTAAGTGTGGCCATGTGACTGGCTTTTGGCCAGTGAAATGTGAGTGCAATGGATGTGTCACTTTGAGAGCCAACACACAAGTGCCCAGGTGGAAGTACACACTGATGAAGATTTCCATCAGCTGGATGCCCCCCAAGTGACTACAGTCGGCAGAGACACCACAATGGCCACACAGTCAGAGAGAGAAATAAATCTTGCTGCTAAAAACTATTGAAAATTTGGAGTTATACTATTATCTAGTCTATCGAGATTGATAAACGTATCAAGCCTGGCAAAGGGTTCTCAACTAGGGATCAAGAAATTTTGTTTTCCATCGCAGAGTAAGCTGATTCTCTCCTGCATCGTGAAGGGTAACAGCAAGAACAGCAGAACTGCATCCCCATTCCAGCCTTTTAGGGCACGTACACCTACATATCAGCAAGCAGAGTGATATACAACTTGTTTTATCTGCAACACAAGCAAGTAGTATCACTGATAACAAGCTTTGCTATAACTACAATCTTGACAAACACTAGGTTTTATTGAAAAGGCCAGATAACAAACAGCTCTAAAGGTCAAATTGTGCCGTTTTGTGTACACAGTCACCCTAATGCCCTTAACCAGTAACAGAAAATGATGAAATAACCAGAAAGGTTCCTGTAATTTCCAGTGGCCATCAATGAGATTGTACATTGAAGCAGTGCAAAGTTCAAGTAAGTAAAGTGAGAGTGTGTACTGTAGCAGATTTCAAGGGTGGTTTGGAGCAGTCTGAGCTTTTCTTTCCTTTTTTTAAAACAAAGTATAGAAATGTTAGAAAAAATTAAAGAAATCATTATTGCTAATCTCTCAGCTGTTCTGAGAGAACAAGATACTGGTTTCTGAAAAACATTTGCCACAAAATTCTTATCTATCAGGCATCAGCAGAAAGGGCTCAGGATGTGATGGGACAGAAGGCAGGCCTCAGTGCCCTCGGCTCTCTTAGGCACATCCAGAAAGACAAACAGGTAGTGAGAGATAGTCAGACGTGCCAACTAGCACCTTTCACAAGAACTAAAACTCGAATAGAATGTCGTGTTCTTCTAGGCCCAAACAGCTCCTCCTCCCTCACTAAAAACACACAAAACCTGTGTCCTTTACTATTCTTTGATCTGGGAGACACGCAATCAGGACATCGGTCTCAGTGTCATTGGGATGTGGATGCCATTATGAGCTTTCTTATCACAACCTCTACTCCCAGAAGGGACACTTAACAAGCACCATCCATTACTACTATTTATGATCCTTTCATCTTAGGGCTCAATAGTTCATTTCAATTTTGAGCCCTCAGCATTTTCCCATTTCAGCAGCCTATATTTAGCAGAGATTTTAAATTCCATAGTACAAGGTTTCTTGTGCTCAGGCCTGCCCAAAAGCATATGTTCCAACTCTCCTGAGACACGCCATTACAGACTGAAATCTAAAAAAAGGCTGGATGAATTCCCTTGACACTGCCATTAAATTGTGACTCTGATGACCAAATGTTGAAAGCCCAATTGAGTTCCAAATCCAGCTTTGCTGATGTATCAGAACATTAGGTTATTTACATGGTTTTCTTTGAACAAAACTCAATTCACCAAAATTAACACCACTACCTAACTCAGTCATGTTGTTGAGCTGTGTCTGGGGATTTCTGAGAGCAAAAGGGAACCAACTGCCCAGGCAAGGAAGCTCTACCATGCACAGTCTGGAGAGGGGAGGACTATGCCAGAGACTACGAAATCAGACATTACTCCAGCCTGCAGCATTTTAAACCACGAACAAGCTTATGAGGCTAGAGACCTGAGAACTCTTTAGTGATACTCACCTGTAGACAACTCACTCAGTGAGAGGCACCATGCTAGACCCAGTGAGACAAGGGCAAACACAAAGAAAAGAACTGTCTAATCAAGTTGAGAAAACATACAAATCTACATAAACTAAGGTACATAGGGACAGAAGTTGCACTATATATTGTCTACAGATATTATGACAGGTCAGGGTGACCAGGACAAGCTTTAGGGTTATAGGATCTGAGCTCACCTTGAATGACAGGCTGGATTCAAGTTACAAAAAGATGTGAAAAGGCAATGTAGGCAGAGGCTCTGAGGCAGGAATTACAAAGTAATGATGACCATGCACTCTGGCTAGAGCAGAAGGTCTCGGGCTGGAAGTAATGGTAAATGAAGCCAAGACAGAATAGGGACATACTGTGGACAATCTTGAATGCCTGGGCCAGGGAGTCCAAGCTTGATAAAGGGGAACCAAAACAGGTCTGTGATAAAGGGAGCAGCTAGGCTAAAGGGTGCTATAGGAAAACGAATCTAATTCCAGTGTGCAACATCAACAAGAAGAGATAAAATACGGTTAGAAAACCTGATAGCACAACTGAAATCAAGAGACACCATAGCTAAAGACAGTGTTTAACCCATAATTGAAACTAGGATTAAAAAATACATATAGATAAAGGATATTACTGGGACAAATGGGGAAAGTTAAATATGAACTATATATTGAATAACAGTATTTATTAATGTTAAATTTCCTGAATGTTAATTATGTTGTGGTTAATTAATTAATTATGCTCTAATTAAGTACGTTAGAGAATTATGCACAACACTTTATATAAGACAGTGTCCTTGTTCTTAGGAGATGTCTGCTGAAGTATTTAGGGTTGAAAAGTTATGTCTGCAACTAACTCTCACATGGTTCAGGAAAAAAAAACTATATCTAAAGAGATATAAAAGCAAGTGTGACAAATGTAAATAACTGGTGAATCTAAGAACAAGATATAGGAAGGACTCTACTGGTTATATATATATCACATACACACACACACACACACATATATATGTGATATATATAAGATATGAGAAGCAACGGTTTTAGTGACTGATTGGCTGTTGGGGGCAAGGAAGAGGGAGGAAAAGTTTTGAGTGTACAAGACACAGAATGGTGGTAGCACCACTAGAAAAGGGAAGTTGGGGGAAG
The DNA here is from genome assembly GCF_036321535.1 of Camelus dromedarius. Taxonomy (NCBI): domain Eukaryota; kingdom Metazoa; phylum Chordata; class Mammalia; order Artiodactyla; family Camelidae; genus Camelus; species Camelus dromedarius. The sequence goes on from NC_087464.1 coordinate 16,381,006, forward strand.
AAACATTTTTCAGGAGACACATGCTGAATCTGGCTTTGGATAAGAAGTGGCAAGAAGAAACAAGATACTAGAATAAAATGAGAGAAATGTCTTCAGGAGGTTGGAAAAATAAGAATAAAACTCAGGCCACACATCATGACTAGAAATTACCAATTTAGGAACCACCTAAGTGGATAATAGTTTAAGTATAAGAAACAGATGAGACCTGAGATAGAAACACAGGAGGAAGAAGAGTGAGGTGAAAGATGACTGACATCGTAACTTACTGGTAGAAGGCGGGAAGAGAGTAAGAGAAAACATCAGGAGGGTTCTATGTGACAGAAAAAAAAGGATTAAGGCAGTGCTCCATGGAATGATCAATAGCACGAAATATCACAGAGACATTAAAGACAGCGATGACTGGCAAATGGGATTGGGAAGTCAGTGAATTTTGGGTAGAAGTGAAAACCAGGCTACAGGGCTCCAGAAAGGGGACAGGTGAAGTAGAAACACAAGACTGGGTATAAACCACTCACTGATTCAAGACGTTTCCCTTAAATGAAATGATGGAAATGAAACTATAGTTAAAAGGAGCAGTAGAAGCATGGGAAGAGCTAGACTTTTTTTTTTAACATTTTTTTTATTGAGTTATAGTCAGTTTACAATGTTGTGTCAATTTCCAGTGTAGAGCACAATTTTTCAGTTATGGGAAGAGCTAGATTTTTTAAGAGATTGGGGCAATCTGTGGAGATTTGTAGTTACAGAAAAAGCAGCAAATAAAGACACCTCAGAGATGAGTTGAAGGAGTGAGATTATGATGTATGTTGAGGAGACAGGAAGAGTATTTAGTTCTAGAAAGGGAATGGAATATACCTTTCTTTAAGACAGGAAGAAAGGGTGAGAGAACAGGTGAAGAGAGAAGCAGTGATAAAAAGAGGATACACACAAAAACAATTTAGGAGCTGAGAAAGAAATCTCAAGATTAGAAATAAACAAATTTCCAGGGCAGTAGAAATTTGGTCCTATCTGGTCCTTACACAGGCCTGCTCCTCCAGGCACACCTGTTTAGGGGAAATGGGGCAGCTATCCATGACAACACAACACAGAGTGTAAAGGTCTGATGGGAGTTCCTGACGTGAGGTGGAGAGATTCTTCAGTTAAGGATGGCGTTCAAGATGATATTCCTATTTGCGCCATAACAGGTCTTTTGCCTATCTGAGTAAAAAGACCGTTTTCTACTATCAATAGGAGATATGCCTGAATTAGCAGCTGCTCTGTATGAGGGCAATGATAAGTCTGAAATCCCGCTGAAAGACAGTCACCTGCTGGAAGACAACTTCAGATATTCTAGAGGCGAGTACAGTAAGATTTGGACTTCTTGCATCATCGCTTTTCAAAGACCTCAGGAGATATGGACAATAATTTCCTGATGTCATATGAGTAACTAAAAATAAATGGTTTTATAAATTGTAAAAGAAATCTGCAGCAGCAGCAAAACACTTTATAGAACTTATCTGAAGATAAGACATATGAGATTAAAGAACAATATTTTTATGGCCTTTTATTTCCTTTAAAAGGAATGCCCAATAAAATAGCTGGGTTGGAATTACTTTACTGCTTTAGCAGGTATCCTTACAAATATTTAAAAAACAATATTAGAATAGGCAAAAAAAATCATGATTATTTCAGGAGATGGAGAAAAAGCTTCTGATACATTTTAACACCCTTTCAAAACTAAAAACTCTTAGCCACTAGGAAGAGAAGAAACTTCCTTAACCTGATAAAAAATATGTACCCCAAAACCTACTATACTTCAAACACTATATATATATAGCAAATACTAACAGGGTAAGGCTTCCCTTTAAAATCAGGAACAAAATGAAATGCCCACTCTCACCACTTCTATTCAACATTAAACTGGAGTTCCTAGTCAGTGGCGTAAAGCAAGAAAAAGACATGAAAGGTACAAGGATTGAAAAGAAATAGGCAAAATGTTTACATATAAAATACCAGAATTAGTAAGAGTTTAATAAAATCTCTGGATTCAACATCAACATACAGAAATAAAGTATTTCCATATTATATAGCAGCAATAAACAAAAACCAAATAATTAAAATATCATTAAAAAATTTATACCTAGATACAGGTATCTAGGTATAAATTTAATAAAGGATATGTAAAATCTCTATGGGAAAATTGTAAAAGCTCATTGAGAAAATGCAAAGAAGACCTAAAGAAATGGATAAAATTGATATTGCAAAAATGTAAATTCTCCTCAAATGACCTATAAACTCAATGTAATTCTAATCAAAATCCCAACAGGGGTGTGTGCGTGCCTGCATGTATTTGTGCATGCGCACGTGTGTAACATAAACTGACTCTAAACTGTATACTAAAATGCAAAGGACCCAAGCTCAACTTCCATAGGACCTGCAATTGCCTTCTCCAGATGTATCACCCAATAGGCCCCTAAGTTTTCGTGTGTTGGGCAGCTGGCATTCACAGACAGCTTCTGTAGACAGCTGGCACTCGAATATAGGTTCCCTAGTATCCAGGCAGTTTGTGTTATCTCCTCACTGGTAAGGCTATTCTTGCTGCTGCCTGATAAAAAGTGAGGAGGGGAGCAGGGAAGTCACTCCAGTAGAGACAGGCCCTGACACACCTCTCCATGGGGACAATGCGTGGATGGGAGACCTGTGCCTCCTCTTCCCTTGCTTGGGAATTCCCTTTCTCTAGAAAAACCTGTCCCTTAATCCATGATCTGAGATGTGGATTCATCTCCGGCCTGGGAAACAACAGGTGACATCTGCAAATGAATCTGCTTTGAACCAGATGGTAACCCCAAGGTAACACCTTGTATTTCACAATTTAAAAAAAAAAAACAAAAAACTTGTTTTAAAATAATAATAAGGCCTACTGAAGGAATTCCTCTGTTCCGGCCATATTCTCAAGTCTCTTTATCTTAACCCCACTAGTACAGAAGAAAACCAGATTTCAGCTATGGCTCTCCTTGGCAGAAATTACAAGACAGAAGCACCTTAAACAACTGAAAGGCCTAAAACAAAGCTAACTGCCTGCAAAGAGGTGGGTAAGAGGTCTCTGAAGATTCTAAGATCCTTTCATATGAAAAGGGAGAGTGAGCACCTCAAAAGCAACAGTGAGCTCTGGAAGGCTTGTGAGACTATGAGGGAGCCCCAAGTCAAGTATCTACAAAAGGAATGGGGTTCTCTTGCACCAGGCTGCTCAGGGGGCCACACAGCCAAGCCAGATGTTGACAGAGAAAACTTTACTCCATGCCGACACCCAACCTTAAGAATGCACTCACTGCATTAGCTCAGAAAGTGCCATCTGAGAACCCTGGAGAGACTGAAGACCTATTAGAAAATGAAAAAAAAGCCCTCCGGATTGCAATAATGGATCTAAAAATACCTACCTCATCATGATGAAAACAGATTAATAAAGGATCATGGCTTAGTAATGAGTAGTAGTCTCCTAAAAATCATTATTGCCCTCCAAGGGCCATGGACATAGTGACAATAACCAGTGGAAGAGAAACCAGGACCAGGTAAACCTAAGATGCACCAGCCTCTACCAATGCACAGCACTGGGTACAGAATGTGCCCAGTTGAATAAAATAAATATGGCAGTTCCTATCCCGTTGCTGGCTATCTCCCACAATGAATCTGGCACATAAGACATAAGACATAAGCCATATCACAGGTATGCTAGCAATGCAAAACTGAAAACAGGTACTTTGGGCCACTTCAATTCTGCCCGACAATCTGCTTCTCTACAGAGTATCACCTGACCTTAGACTATGTTACTGATGTCTTAGTCACTGTATTACCCTTTAGGAAAAAAATGTAAATTTCACTAGCTAAGTCAAAAACATCTGTGTTTATTTCAAAGCTTCACTGTCATTGGACTATGCCTAGGAAATTCATTTCATAATCACATAAAACTATTTATCTGTCAGCCTTATAGCCATTCTAGTGATATTACTGCCCTAAAACAAGATGAAAAGATGAAACAATATAGGCCCAGTAATAATCTTATGTGTGTTAAAACTGGTAACAAATCTTAGTAAAATACTCCCAAACTATAAACTTAAGTTATTAAATAAAACAAGTTCTAGGACTATCCCTGGAGTGAAAAAAAAAAAAACAAAAGAAAGAACATGAAGCTGTACAGATGACTAGAGATGTCTTAGGTTCTTAGTTTCCTAGTAACCCTGGTTTGAGAGAGTAGGTACCTTATCCATATGGAAGATCAAATCCAATTCACAAACATTTTCAAAACATTTATCCAGAGTCTCCACAAAAACCTAGGAAATAAGGAGAAATAGATACATAATTCACATCTTCATAAATGTCACATTTGAAAGGGGGCAGTCAAGATACTATTTACCTTGTGATAAATCTCAAAAAACAAAAATAAAAACAAAAAACCAATTCAAACCTACCAGCACTAGCTGATTACGCTATTTATCCCAATTCGAAGGGGACAACTGAAGACAGGACAATCTTGTTTTTAGCACTGCAACACAACCAGCGGACACATGTGGCTTTCTTTCTTCTTTTATAAGCACTCATTCATATAAAAGAATAACAAATTAAAATAACAACTGCTTATATACTATGTCCTTTCCCCAACCCTCCATGTATACATGTACAAAAACTTTTTCATTATTATAGTGTTAACATAATTCTGTCCTGGTAATTTCAATTAACATTAACTTCAAATCACTTTCCATGGATCAACTTAATTAACTGGCTTACAATTTTAACTTCTTCATTTAACTTTTAAATATAACATTTAAACAGAAAAGTGTACAAATGATAACAGTATAGCTTAATGAATTTTCAGAATGAGTATATCATGGAGCCACCATCCAGATACTGAAATACAGCTTTACAAGCTCCCGAGTAGCCCCCTTCATGCCCCGCTAGACAGTATCCCCTCTCCAAAGGTAACCACCCTCCTCGTTCCTACCATCACAGTTAGTATTGTCTGTTCTTGAGTTTACATAGAAGGAGTCATAATATCATGTACTCTTTTGTCTGGCTTCTTTCACTCAACAATGCTTGTGAATTCTTCCATGTTGCTACATGTCATAAAAGCTTATTCATATTCACTGCTGTATAGTATTTCATTCTTAAATTTATTTACCTATTTTCTCTTATAAATGGTACATTTGAATGTTTTTAGTTTTTGACTGGGTATATATTGATATAAATGGAAATTATATTTCCAATGACTTTGTAACAAACTATTTGACATTATTTACTAGTACTCTACAACATAGCAGTTCTACTCCTAGTACTTACTCAACAGAAATGCATACAAATATATGCCAAAAAGTACATACAATAATTTTGTAACAGCACCATTTATAACTCTTTACATTTCACAGTGACTGAAAATCCACTGTAAGGATAACACACATAAATATGGGTTTATTTTCAATCACTGCGCTAGGCACAGTGAGCCGTTACAATTTAGCAACTCAAGTCCTTCAGTTTGAGGAAATTCTACCAAATAATTTTGTTGAGAGTTTCCTCCCTTCCACAGTCGTAATCTTTCTTTTATTGGAGCTGTTTATACTGGGGTATTGGACCTCCCATTTTCTTATCTTTTCTCTCCTGTTTTCCTCTCAGGTTTTTAATTTCTAAGAGATCATTTTGCTTGGTGTTTCTTGTTTGTTTATCAGCCCATTTTCATTTGTCATCTTCTATTTCTCTGTGGCTTTATTGTTCTCCTTTTTTTGTTTGTTCTTTGCTTCTATTTTCTCTGAGTTGTAGTTTACTGTTTGTTCATTTTAATCTCCACCTTCCATGTCAGAGGCTTTTCCTAAGATGTCTGATTATCCTTGTTTTTTATTCGTAAGAATGAATGGCTGATTGGAAGCTCTGTAATAATGGCTAATTTCCCCGGGATTCATTCACATGACGTTGCCCTCAGACATCCCCAGGAGGGCCTCTTGTAAACTCAGGGACACTGACGTCAGACCATGACACTGTTCAGCTTATCTTCTTGTGGGAGCTTTCGTCTAGCAGTGGCAGATTACCCTTTTCTTACACAGCTACTTAGACTCAGTTTTTCCAAACTAGCAAAGTATCATTGAGGGAATATACATCACATGATAAAACTACAAAAAGAAGCAAAGGAATGATGAACTAAAAAGTCTGAGGAAGGATGCAATGAATGAGGGGGATGGAATTCAGGGGGGATATACAGGAGCTTTAAGGCACTGGCAGCATACTGTTTCTTAATCTGAGTGACAGTTTCATTTTATTGGCATTCTTCAAAATGTATGGGCATATTTTGCAAGTTCTGTATTTACATGTTTCACAATGAAAATAATTTAAAACAATAATAATCTTACTGGGATTCTGATTGGGTTTTCAGTAATTTATAATTTGGAAAGTACAGTTGACTTGAACACAGGTATGAACTGTGCGGGTCCACTTACACTCAGATTTTTTCCCACAGTAAACACTACAGTACCACACAATCCCCAGTTGGTTGAATCTGAAGATACAGAGCCATGAATATGGAACTATGTACATGAAGGAGCTGTGTATACAGAGGAACGGGGTATACGGGAGGGCCCACTGTAAGTTGTATGTGGATTTTCAACTGAGTGTAGGGTCAGTGCCCCTAACCCTGGGATGTTCAAGGGTCAATTGTACTGACATTTTAATGAGTTTTCTCAATAGGCAAAGGGTATGTTTTATTCCTTTATTTTGCTCTTTTATCATATTTTCAGTATAGTTTTAAAGTTTTCTTCACACAGACCTTGCATACTTCTTATTTATTCCTTGGTATCTTATGGAACTTTTAGCTATTGTGAATGGGTCCCTTTTAAATACTGTATTTTCTAACTTATTATTGCTAAGGGAAAGCTATTAATTTTTATATGTTAAACTTGTATCCAGGCCCCTTCCTGAACTCTATTGCTAGTTCTAATAGTTTTCCAGTTGATTGTTTTGGATTCTCTAGGTAGATAAGAATTTCACCAGCAACTATTATATATTCTGAAGCCTAGTAAAGCCAATCCCTCATTATTGCCCTTTTCCCCTCAAAATATACTTCTGCATTTCTTGGCCATTCATTTTTCCTGATAAACTTTCCTTCCAAGTTCTACAAGATCTCCTGATGGACTTACACTTGGTTTCCCATTTAAACTACTGATTACTACTGTCATCTTTGCCCTGCTCTTCCCAGTAAGGGGAGGGCTTCTAGCTCCACTTATTTCAAGTATTCCTTTACATTTTCCTTTAAGATTTTATAATTTCACTGGAATCAATGTCAAGTATTCCATACTAAGTTAATTCCCAAACACTAAGTATCCTTTGTCACTTCTGTAAGTGAAATTTCTTCCTTTGCTGTTATTTCTTAATTTTTTTATTATTCATTAAAAATGTTTGTTCAAATTTAAATAAACAGTAAGAGACACCCTTGTTTTCATGAATGCCTGTGGATTTCCCCCCTGAGATAACACTGGCTCTGGCTCGTGGTTTTCAAACTAAAATTGGCTGTTTCTATGTAACTAAGGGAGAAGAGAAGAAAGATGCTTTTCACTGTATACTCTTGGTATGCCTTTTGAATTCTGAACCACGTAAATGTATTATCTCTTCAACAGTAAGTAGTTTACACTGAATAAATAAACATACACTAAATAATCAAACAAAAATGCTTCCTATTCCAACTTATAAATATTTCAGAAATATAATTTGGGTAATTATTTCTCTCAGCATCTACTGATGAAATTATATTCATTCCCATATTTTTCTTACTGCTGTAATAGAGACTCTAAAAATTTTTCATTGTTAAACTGACTTGTATCCTTGGAATAAAGACTATTTCAACACAATGAATAATTCTTCTTGTATGCAGTATTCCTGAGAGAGAGAATTTTAGAGCTAGAAAAGAACATCCAGTATACTTATAAATCAAAACAAACACACACAGAGCCAAAACATGTAACAATAATCCTAAGGCCAACAAAACGTAAATGATTTAAGACCACGCTGCTTGTTAATGGGAGAGTCCAAAATAAGAGCCAGGTCTCATGACTCCTTGGTTCAACTGATTATTGGCTAAGATTTTATTTAATAATTCTATACCAATAATAACATGCAATATTTGACTAACATTTTCTTTTTGAGAGGCTTTTGGATCACAACCAATTTACTCCATAAAATGCATTTAAGTAGTATGATTTTTTTTAGTGAGTCTAAAAAAAAAACTTTTATAATAAAGAGGTCTTATTATACTTCAACATTTTTTTAAAAAATTCCACTGAGTCTACTAGGGAGTTAAGTTTTTCATTTAACCTTTCTTATTTCATCCTGATGTTGGATTGTCTTTTTGTGGACCTACTTTGGATATTTATTTTTTTGGAGTCAGCTATTTCAAATATACTGGCAATGTAACTACACATATCACCCTCTAAAAATATTTTTATGTTTTCTATTTCTGATTTTTACCTTCTTTATATTAAGATAACTGTTAATTGATTTTATGCCTTTTCAAGATCAAACCTGTTAGTTCCTATTATTTTCACCTTTTATCTATCCTTCCAAATCCAGTGCACACTAAGTATTTAATAAATGTCCATTACATTATAAAACTACATTTCTCTTTTTGTCTTGTTAATATAGATATCTGAAGTACATTTCCTTTAACAATTGCATCTCAATTTTTTAAATATGTTATATTTCCTTTATTTTCTAATACACTTTTATATGTACCTTTCTACAGCATTCTACAGTTTACAATACTATAAAGTATGCTGTCACAATTGAATTCTATAACCTAGTATTTCACTGTTTAATTGAAATAGAGTTGACATACAATATTGTTAGTTTCAGATATACTAGTGGTTTTACATTTGCAAACATTATGAAATGATCACCACGATATGTCTAGTAACCAAACTGTCTGTTTCCACACACAGTTATATTATTGACCATATTCCTTAAGCTGTGTATTACATCCCTGTGGCTTATTTATTTTATAACTGGAGGTCTGTACCTCTTAACCCCCTTCACCTTTTGTGCCCTCCATCCTCCTACCCTCTGGCAACCACTCATTTGTTCTCTGTATCTGTAAGTCTGTTTCCATTTTTACAGCCCCAAACTTCTATATTCAGGTGGTGGATCCATGACTTAAACCCAGGTTTTCTGATTCTAGATCTTGAGCTCTTTCTGTTATGCCACACTGACTCTCAATGTCCAGTCTGACTCGGATGTTAAGAAAGCACTCAAAATTATCTTAGACAGGAATCTTTTTCCAGATGTTTTCATTATTTATTTATACTTTTATGCATGATAAGTGAATATGATATATGAAATTTTTTGCTATGAAATTTTAATCATCTTAAATCATTTTCTGAACATGAGTGTAAATAAATAAATAAAATTTTAAAGTTGCTATGTCCAAGAACATCACTCTTTAGAAGAGTATAGTGTATTTGAAATAAAAATACACATTCAAAATTTCCATTTATTTGTCCCTATATTACATTTATCTTCTTTAATTTTACCTTAATAGAATAAAATACAATTGTAAGCATGTAAAGTTTGTATTTTAAAACTAGAGTTTTCTTTTCTATGATTGTTGTTATTAGGTTCTACTGCAAACTTCTTTTGAGTGCTTTCAACTTAAGCGACTTGTTCAAGTCACTTAAAGGAAGCCCATCTAGAGTATCGTGTATGAAATGATGGAATTGTACTAAATTAATGTTTCCCAATGCAGGGTCCCAAATATCTCAGTTTCCATGAAGGTAATGAAAAGAATCTGTAAGCTATTTCTAACTCTCCAAAAGCCTAAAAAAATCATGTTTACCTATATCAAGAATGCACAGACTAACTAAAACATCAAGTTTCTTTGTTTTAGGTTAGAATTACAAGTGAAAATATAAAGTATGCATTTTTAAATGTCATTTGGTTTGACAGTTGAAAAAAATTTCAAAACATGATGTGATGTTGTAACTTATAATGAGAAATATTTAGCATTCATCCTTGCTTCTGGCACAGCGCTCCTAAAAATCTTGGAATTTCCTAAGTGATAAAGGTGTCTTTTGTTCTGTTAATAAGGACTTTTTGGAAAGCAATTGAAAATGAGGACTGGCTGCCAGGGGAAACAACCATGTGACTAGAGGTTTGGCACTTTCAGTCTCACTTCCTGACCTCTGGGGAGGGTAGAGAGGCTGGAGACTGAATCAATTACCAATGCTCAATGATTTAATCAATTACCAATGTAAAAAACCCTCCATAAAACCCAAAAGGGACAGGGTTCGGAGAGTTTCCAGGTTGATGAACATGTGGTGATCGGAGGAAAGGGGCATGCCTGGAGAGACTGTGGAAGCTCCACACCCTTTCCCCATGCCTTGCTCTATGCACTCTTCCATCTGGCTGGTGCTGAGTTATAGCCTTTTATATTAAGCTGGTAAACTAGTAAGTAAAATCTTTCTCTGGAAAGTTATGTGAGTCGCTCTAACAAATTAATCAAACCTGAGGAGGAAGTCATAAGAACCTCTGATCTATAGCCAATCAGTCAAAAGCACAGTTGACAGGCAACTTGGACTTACGATTGGTGTCTATCTCCAGGTAGATAGTTTCAGAGTAAACACTATCAAATTTACTACTGAGTAAATTTGTGGGACACCTGGTTAGTGTACATGGAGAACTAAGTTAATTGTTTGGGGTGGGGAGAACATACACACCGGAATTGGTGTCAGAATCATATAAGAAAACCGAGGGCATTAAGAGGGCTGGGAAACCAATGAATCCAAAAGTAAAAATTCTGCAAGTTTTTATGGGTTTCTAAGGAGCTTTCTCACAGCACCATCTGGTGGACATCTAGCAACTTTTACCAGTATCAATATATAGAGACTGACAAAAGGATCTATACGATGGTTACTCAAAAATCCAGTGCAAATTCTCTAAAGTGGCTGCCATCATTACCTGCTACACATACCTGGATGAGGTCCAAGATCCCAAGTTCACTCTCTGATGAATCCACACAAAAAACAAAGTAGAGGGTAGCATAGTGCCGATAGATCAGTTTGTAGTCAGAGCCACCAATCAAACTGTAGAAGATGGGAAACAGTTAATGCCCATATCTTAACTGAACATATCAAAGAGAAACTCTGCACCAAGGAATGAGAACAGACCCAATAGAGAGGGGGAGGACAGGCCGAACAGGCCATTTCTGCCAGGTGAATGGCAACCAAATTTGGCAGAGGTGCCTAAAGCCATTTTACCTCACTTTTTCTTCTGCACATCCTCCCAGAAACCAAACACCTAAATATCTGAAGCACAATCATTTATCTGCTTCCAAAACAGAACTGGGTCTCTCCCTGAGCATATCGTGCTAAGATCAGCTCAAGCTGCATAGGCACTCACCGGACACTTGAGTACAGCCTGAAGAAGCAATAATGATGAAAGTGGATATATGGGGAGAAAACTGATCATTTACCTTCCACCCTCCAAGAAGTTACAGATGTTGTCATCCCGCTTGAGAACTAGATGGAAGGTCTCTCGAACAATCTGCTGTTGAATTTCTTCTGGCTATGGATTAAAAGAAATAAAGTGAATCAGTGGGAAAACTACATCCCATCAATGGAGATGGACAGGAAGGGAAGAGCTTCCAAGCTGGGAATGATCTGAACATTTGGTACCAGTGTCCAGAAAAGATAAAAATGATGAGTAGAGAAAAAATAAAAGGGGACTCTTTGGAAAAAGGGACAACAAGGCTCTGTTAAAGGGATTAAAATGGAGTATATTTACCTAAATATCTAGTCTCTAACCATTACCGTCCTGACAGGTAAGCTGATATTTCTTTATTGTTAACAACCAAGGAAAGAAGTACTGACAACCTCTCATACAAGGTCAAAGAATAACTAGAAGGCCTGGTCCTGAAATATTTAGTCTTACCCTAGAAAACATCTATGCCATGGTAATTAACAAATGTCAACAGGTCTAACACTTCAATGAAGTCAAAATGTAATCGCGTACATGCTTTAAAAACCTGAATTTGACATCTTTTGTACTGGTAATACAGATATTACATTTAAGATGCTGTGTTATCAACAAAGTACTACTGAGAAAGACAGAAAATGTTCTATTTACAGATTAGAATTTTGAACAATTGCAGAGCTACAAATATGTTTTTTCACTTACTACACATGAGAAAGCCCAACTATGATGGAATCTGTTGATAACCCACATTTGATTTCTACTTGTACATATCAGTTGCATAATAAGCATGGTTTAAAAAAAGGATAATGAGAGGGAGAAATCAGTCATTAAGACAAAAGTAATTAAAAGCTCTACACCAGTGCTCTCAAATCTCAATGTGTAATGAATCACCTGAGAATGCTGTTAAAACGCAGATTCCAATTTAGTAGGTCTGGGATAAGTTCTGATACTACAGTTCTAACAAGCTTCCAGCTGATACCAATGCTGCTGGTCTGGGGATCACACTTTGAGCAGCAAAGCTTAAGGAAACCTTCAGATTGAACTTGCCTTAAGAGTCAGATAATAGATTCTAGTAAAGTTAACCCCTTTCTTTCTACAGCATGAATTTAGGCTTGAAATGCTTAGTTATCTAAAAGAAAAAGATGAAAAAATAAGGAAAATGTCATTGTACAGAAATTATTTTCCATAACTTTGATTTAACATGGGTATACAGTGGCTCTCTGTATTTACTGAATGGATGAATGAAAACCTGCCAGTCACTGGTCACTATAAGTTTGAGTAAATTAATCTCTATTTTCTGGTTTCCATTTAAAGAACTCACAAAGCTCACAGATGCCAGGATGCTGTAAAGGATTAACTCTGTGTACTCAGAAATACAAAACATGCTAAGCATGCTAAGCATCAGCACTTTTTTTTTTTTTTTTTGCATCAGCACTTTTTTAAACCAACAAAAACATCTTTCAAACTAAAGCCTTTTATCTGACTCTAGGGGGAAGTGGCAGTAGTTAGTGGGGTAAATGGTGAAGCCACCTAGTTTCGAATTCAACAAAATGGCAACCTACCAATTGCTTACTTATCTCAATTATTTTAATAATCCCTCCTATCTTTTAGTACTCTGCAGTGTTCAAGGTTAATTTTCACTCAGGAGCTAATTCAGTTCTTATAAAAATCCTATGCTCTCCAAACATATACACATGGTCAATAAGGACATGAAAGATGCTCAACATCATTAGTCATTAGGAAAATAGAAATTAAAAACCACAAGGAGAATCCACTATAAACCCATTAAAATGTCTTTAATCAAAAAGATAATAAAAATGTTGATAGGGAGGTAAATTGGAACTCATACATTGTTGATAGGAATGTAAAATGGTGCAGCCACTTTAGAAAACAGTTTGGCAGTTCCTCCAAATGTTCACCATAAAGTTACCATGTGGCTCAGCAGTTCTACTCCTAGATATATACCCAAGGGAAATGAAAATACATGCCTGCATAAAAGCCTCTACATGAATGCTCATAGCAGCATTATTCACAACAGCCATAGGTAGAAACATCAACTGATGAATGGACAAAACATGGTACTTCCACACAATGGAATATAACTTGGCAAAAAAAAAAAAAAAAAAAAAGAATGAAGAACTGACACATGCTAGAACATGGAAAAAAAACCTTGAAAACATACAAAGTGAAAGAAGTCCATCATAAAAGACTACATATTGTGTGATTCCATTTATATGAAATGTCCAGAATAGGCCAATTTAGAGAGACAGAAAGTAGATTAGTGGGGCCTAGGGCTGGGGGAGTTGAATGGGAAATACCGAAAGACTGCTAATGGGTAGAGGTTCCTCTTTGAGATAACGAAAATGTTCTAAAATTGTGGAGATGGTTGCATAACTCTGTGAAGTATTAAAAACCATTCTATTGTATATTTTTAAAAGCTGAACTGTATGGTATGTAACTTATATCTAAAAACACTTTTAAAAACCTGAGGGAAAAATTCACACACACACAAATGCAAATACAAACTGAACAGTGTTATTGAATGCTAATATAAAATGATATAATTATTTAACAAAATATAACCTAGCTAAAAAATTCTATGAAAAAGGTAATTTTGTTTTCTTTACTATCTAACAAAAGAGGAAGTAAAATCTGAAAGAGGTTTGTTAACTTGACATAAGGGTAAAAAAATGTGTTGCTGAGACCTGCACTAAAGTTTTCTGACACTTTCCTTTCTATGGTTTCACCAGCCCATAATTATGTATGTAACATTTTGAAATCTAGCCAGGAAGGGATAAAACGTCGGGGGAATGGGGGAGAAGTGCAGGAGGCAAATAATTTTTTTTTTTCCAGAAGAATGTTTTTGGACAATGCAAATTCACATATCACGTACTGAGCCCTCATGTGGCAGCATTTATAATTTCTCATTTCCTACTTTCACACTGACTTTCTTCAACTCTGTATAGCGTGAAGGCTATCTAGTCCCTGGGCAGTCCCTGCCAACACTGAAGCAAAATAATTCCAAGAAAGCACTTTTCCATATCCTCTGGCTAAAGCAAAACCATTAAAAAGCTGCATACTTCTTTCTCCTCGAGAAACTGCGTTTAACAACTAACAAGATTAAAGTCACTTCAATCATTCAGGTTGTCAATGAGGCACACCCACCCACTACCACTTCAGTGCCCTGAGACCCTGGGAGAAGTGTCACAAAATGGCACAGAAACGCCAGGGTCCAGGAAGAGGTGGGAAAGAGCAAGGGCAGCGGGCGTAGGGTGAGGGCCTGACACTAGAACCCCAGTCCGGGGAAGGCTGTCTTAGGGTTACGCGAGATACAGGAGCCCGAGGTGGTCAGCAGGCTGTACGCCAGTGCGCCAAAGAAAGGGAAGGGGGCGCGGATGCCCCGAAAGGACATGAGGAAACTGGGCCGCACTCACGAAACGCTGGTAGAAGCGGACCAGCCGCGGCTTCCCGTGATTATTGAAAACAAGAATCGCCTGAATCATCTTTGCCCGCCACGCTTCTCACCACCGGCAGCTGCCAGAAAACATCTCCTTCCGCCACAACACGGACGCTTCCGGTTGGTGCACTGCTGAGAGTGGCCCCCGGAAACTTGTCCTGGCGCCCAGAGCCCCGACCAGGAAGAGTCCGGCTTCCCGGCACGCCTTGGAAGAGGCTGCAAGGTGCGCGGAGCGTTCGCCGGGGGTGGGCTGGTACGGACACTGAGCTGGGGAGGGCAGTCATCTCGGCCAGAGTCGGTTGTCCAGTCAGGGCCTGGGCAGGACGGGAACCCGAGGCTCTGTGCCCTTCGCTCAGACCGACTGATTGCAGCAGAATCCGGGGCCTGACGCAAAGCCGAGCACGTCGGAAAAGCAGACCCAGAAGCAGAATTCCCATCAGCAGCTCCCAGGTGAAGACGCCGCAGGAGCCTCCCTTTCTCATCGTCTGCGTTAATACATACAGCCCTGCCTTCCCCTTAACTCTGCAGAATGTTCCGCGGTGTGGAGATGCCAGCTAATTTAGCCATTCTCCGGGGAACGTTAGGGTCATTTTTTTATTTTTCAGTATTATGTACATACGATGCTGCAGTGAATCTCATAGATGCCTCGTGGGCAAAACAGCTTTTTGTCCATGATAGCGAATGGTGGAATTAGGGGATCTTTAATGCAATTCCATTTAAAAGGTACCAGCGATTCCAAATTGGTAACGTTTTTGTATTTCCTTTTAATGACTTACTCGGGGTGAGGTGCAGCACGTCCCTATGCTGCGATAGAGCTGCAAATTAGAATCACCTACCCAGAGGGCTGTTGACAACATGTATTAAAAGTCCTTAAAATATATAGAACATTAGGCTCAGCATTTCCAGTCTTAGAATTTATAGTAAAGTGATTGTGGACGTGTGAAAAGATTTAGCCACAAGAACGTACACCTTAGCAGTGTTATTACAGGGGAAAATGGGAAGCAAACTAATTATTCCAAAATAAGAAATCGGTTAAATGCACTGATCCACATGCATATGAGAAATATTAAAGATTTGTTTTTAAAAAATCACATTGTGAAAGATTTACGGTATAGGGAAATGTTCATGGCATATCTGTAAGTGAAAAGATTACACAAAGCATGTACAGGGACATCCAACTTTGTAAAAGATTGTAAGTATATACACCAAAATATGAATAATAATTGTGTTTGATGGAATGGCAGCATTGTCGTGTACAGCACAGGCCTCTGCAACCACAATGCCCTAATTAAAACCCTGGCTCTGTTGACCACCTGGGCACCTTGGGCAAGTATCATCATTTGTAAAACAAACATAATACGTTTCATTTACTATAAAACTGGGTTTTTTTTCTACTTGAAAAAAAATGATTCTACTTACTTCAGACAGTTGTTATAGCACAAGAGGAGTCAATATTTGTAAGTACTCGAAGCAGTGCATGGTATATAATTGAGTACTACATAAGTGATTGTTTTTAAATGGTGGTGAAATTATATTTTTTTCCTTTTTTAAATTTTCTAAAATAAAATGTATTACTCTTGTAGCCAGAGTTTTTCACTTAAAAGAATGCAAAGGCAATAAATAGGCACTGAAACCTTACAAAATGTTTCAAATGTTGAGGAGGAATACCAAAAAAAAAATTCAAAACAGAAGAATAATGAGTGAGACCTAATTCAAATTGTCATTACAGGGAGACTTACTGAAACGTAACGGATAATTTAAATATAAAATTACTTTAATATGTGATGTAGAAGACATCGTACCCTGACAGTAGGAAGGAATTCAATATATTGTGATAACTGGTTAGCAATCTGAAAATAAGCAATTTAGTTATCTCACTTCATACCCTCTCACAAATTAAAGGCAGAGTGGATCAGAGTTAAACATAAAACCAGATAATGAATACAAGAAAATCATAGTGAGCATCTAACATCTGAGAAGACTATATATTACGAAGTTTAGAAGCAATAAAAATCACAAAAAGTCAACAGACTTATCTATATAAAGATTTTATGTTTGTAAATCAATTTTTTAAATGGAAAAGTTTTTAAAAATATGGCAAATGGTTATACTTAAAATAAAAATAACTGATACACCAAAAAGACCTTCCCCCTCAGTAATAAATGGGGAAAGGGACCAAGTAACAAATGAGGAAATAAGCCTAGGAAATGAACATGAAAAAAAAAATGTTTAAGCTTGCTAGTAATGGGGGAATGGGCTAATTAAAATGAAAGTATTAACTTTAAAATTAAAATTATAAAGTATTATTTTCACCTTACCAAATACCATTTTTAAAAATATTACCATACCCATGTCTGGCAAGGGTAGCATGAAAATGGTCCTCTCCTACATTGCTGGTGAGATTATAATTTAGAACAAACCTTTTGGAAAGCAATTTAGCAATATAACAAGACCTTTACAAAAAATTCCTAGGTTCCCAGTAATCCGACTCCTGGGAATCCATCCCTAAAGAAATAACCTCCAAAATATAGCGTGTGCATGTGCGTTTGTGTGTGTGTGTGGCAGGTGAGACTGAGGAAACTATAATTTACAAAGGTTTTGACACAACTCCAAATAGGGATCAATTAATTACCCCTATTTTGGAAAAATGACAGTTATTAAGGTAGTCAGTCTTAAAAACAATAGTATGAAGACTAGCAATGTAGAAAGTGGTTATATATCATTAACTGGAAAAGGATTATCAAATTTTATGTGTTGGTATAATATTGCAATGACAATGTCTAGAAATTGCATATTCCAGATTAGGCCACTCCCCCAACTCCATGGCTTTGCAGGGCCTCTTCTCTGCCTGTCTCTAAATTTCTTTCCATCCCCACTGCCACTGCTATAGATCAAACCGCTTTAGGCTCTACCCCTCAACTGCAGCAGTCTCCTAGTTGGGCTCATTAACTTCAGTTTCTCTGTAGTCAAGTGATCTTTGAAATAATCAAGTCAGATCTTACTGCCCTCCCTAGGATCACTGGCTCCCAAGGTATTAAGGATAAAGTCCCCAAATACTTAACATGCTGAAGGTGCCACACCCGACCTCCAGCCTCATCTCATATACACTTCCACTCCCACCATTCTCTGAGCTCCAGCCACGATGGCCTTTTCCTTCCAGGAGCTCATCCCCACCCATCCGAGACATCAAGCCCAGTTGTTACCTAGGGCTTTCCCTACTGACACCCTGGGCTTCCTTGTTTAGAAGAGTGGCCTGCCCTTATGAGCTTGCCAAACCCTTTGGCCACAGTGCTTTGGGCAGCAGGATGCCCTCACTGGGTGCCTCTCCTCCAGTCAGGGTCCCCAGTCCTCTTCCTGTTTAACCCCTCCCCTGACCACTGCCATCGTTGAGGTCCCAGTGTGCGCAAGAGTGAGCCAGCCCCATTCGGACACAGGACACCAAGGAGGCTGCTTCTACAATAGCCGAGGTGAGAGATCACAAGGATGTGAACTGTGAAAAGGGCAGCAAGAACAGAAGAGACCCAAGAGCAGTGTAGTGACCTGTGACTGCAGGTGGCCTAAAGGAAGTGTTAATCCTGAGCCTCACAGCCATATTTTTGAGCCCAGGCTCAAACATGCAGGAAGGCAAATGAAAGTTTGAACCATGACAATCAATGCTGGGACCTCAACCATGAAAACCATGTGAACCATATGAAAAAAATGGAGATAATAATCACATGTGCCTCTTGGGATTGTTGTGACAATTAAGTAAGATACAGCAAGTGCTTGGCACAAGTACTAGCACCCAGAAGCACTCAACAGTCAGTGGCTATAGTTATTATGACAGAAAGCATCTAGTGCTGTGTTTGACACATTAAGGGACTCAATAATATTGTTAGTTTACCACCACTCACTCTTTCCTCTGAGGCAAGCAAGAGCCACATCCCACCAAGTCCCTACCCATTCTTAGGACATGTAGATTTCAACTCCAGATCTCTTCATAGATCTGGGTGCAGGCACACAACCCAGCAAGGCAATGTTCACGGCCAAAAAGATATGGCTTTTGTCTTATAGGGAGGTTGCTCAGCTGGAAAGCTGTTTACATTTGATAATAACCCCGTCAGTGTAGAAGAATCCTCTCCTGAAGATTCACTCATTCATAAAAAGTTCTCAAGGTACAAAAGAACAAGAAAAAACGGTGTTCTGGCAGAGTGAGTCAGAGATGGGGACCAGCCAGCCACACCTGTGAATGCCCTCAGCCTCCTTGAGAAGAGCATCCCCAGGAAAGCAGCCAAAGGAGGTCAGGAGACAGGACCCCCCAAGGTGGTAGAGAATCAGAGGAGTAATAAAGAACTGGCAGCTCTGTGGGCTGAAAAGGGCAGAGGGGACATGGAGATCTGAGCAAGAGAGCAGAGACTACAACACAGAGTGCTGCCGGGTGGGGCAGGGGGAGCAGGTGTGGAAGGAAAGCAGGAAATACACCAAGGGCAGAGGAAGGAGGCCCTGCTAACTTCTCCTCTGAGCTACTCTGCTTGCAGATGAGGGATTTCCCCCAATTCTGCACCAAGACCAAGCCCAGGCCCTCTGACTGCCCTGCTGCTTCCAGAAACAAGGCTACCACTCAGGGCGAGGGCCATCATGAAAATGTCTGGGAAGACTAGACTCACATCCCAGGAAGGACCCTCCATGAGCCACAGCATCGGGTCCCACTGCTAACGTTGGGGTCTTGGATTTGATTTTAGTAGAGCTGGTTCAAAGGGTACTCCATGGCGGCCTTGGGGAAGAACCAGGTAAGGCTTGGTGGACTTCTCCTTCGAGCTCCGGAGTAAAAGTTGATGGAAGAAATGCTCAACAGTGCTGGTGGGCCCCGGAGGCACTCTATCTCCTCAGTCATCCTGGGGGTAAAGAGATGTGAATAAAGCACATTTCATAAGAGTCTTCTATAAGTCATCAGACAAACAAACAAGTCATCAATTGAGTGGTACCAGTGGGGCCTGCCTTGGCCTCATCTCAGAGTTGGCCCAGAGAGCCGGCCTGGCAACTCCAATTGTTTTTCAGTCCAAGACTTACTCTATTAAGACAAAAGGGAATCCAGACCCTCTACTCCACCTGCCCCTGCTTTCTCTGGCAAGCGTCTTCATCTTCATCACCTAGATAAACAGCCCATTTTTCTGACACTGTGTTTTAAACGTTCAGTTTGGGACCTTTTGACAACAATTCAAATCTTCAGGTGAAATATACCTCAAAAAATCAAATCAACTGTGAATAGGCTGGGGATCAACTAGGAGGCTGACCTCGGGGCCAAAAAAACTATTAAGGACCAAGTCAGCCATTTTCCAGCCACTCTGGGCAGGGAGCCCAGAACAAAGGGGGAAAAGAAAACTGCTCATTCAGCTGCTCAGTTGCCCCAACACGGCTAATGTATTCACTAGAAGTGGAAATGTTTGGAGCCTTAATGGCATTAAGTCTCCTTGGTTCCCCTCTGCACTCCATTCTTTCGTTTCCTGCTTTCATAAATCTTTGGGGCTCTCTTGTTGGTTAGCACAGTTCAGACTCACCAGAAAGAAAGGTCCCAGATTGTCATCCTTCATACCTTGAAAGAATTTTCCTGATGCTAACACTTTCAGGAATTCCACTAGGAAGTATAGTTTATGCTGCTGTCTCTTTGCCCAACGTACATATAAAATTCCTGCCAAGAGATAAACCACACCAATGCCAAGTCCACAGTCGCCTCCCCTGACTTACCCACTCCTCGTCTTCTGCGCCGTCCCCCTGCTCTCGGGTCTCCACCACAGCCCCTTCTGAAGACTTTTGGGCCATGATGTTGTCTGTCCAGGACGCCCCTGTCTTTCCATCGCCAGTGAAATTACACTTGGTCACTGTTCCAGCCTCAAGTTTGGCTAATGAATCTGAAAGAAGGGAAGAAGATGAATGGCCTCTCTCCCTGCGGTGGAAACAGTGGGAGCTGGCCTATTCTGCTGAGTCCCCTCGGCCTGGGTTAAGCCATTGCTCTCTGCAGCCTGGGTGTGCTTAGGGAGGCCCTGGGTGGGACCCCCAAGCACTAGATAGGAAAGGCCACCTACAGGAACCAGGGGATTGGGTAGCACCCCAAGATCCAGACTGTCCAGGCTACTAGCCCTAGGGCACTTGTCCTGGGACTTAGGAATAAATCTCAAGGGGTCATGTCCCCAAGGAGGCCAGACCTGGCCGGCTCCATGAGATCTATGCAAGAGTGGGGAGCCTTGGACAGGAGGCCAGGAGCCCCCACAGGCCATAAGGAGCATCAGATCACAGTGAGGGCTGCACTGCTCACCCAGGAAGGGGCCATCGCCCCGAGTTTTCAGCCGCACCCCAGCCCCCAGCTCGAGCTCCATCGCCTCCATCTCTGACTCGGGCATCCAGAACGCCACTGTCTGGTCGGGGGTGAGGCTCTCTGTCAGCGCAAGCAGCTCTGGCTTATTCACCAGCCCCTTCAGCGCCTCGGGCGTGAGTCTATCGGTGTCCCCCTTGGCTTCCACCTCTGCAAGCACACAGCACAAGAGGGTTATGACCACTATAATATTGCAAGCACTTTGGGAGGGCCTTTTAGGAGCCAGGTGAGGGCTAAGAGTTTTACGTGCTCACAGCCACATGCAGGAAGGGCTCTGAATATCTATCCTGCCAGTACTCACCAGGATCTCATGGCAGAGGAGTTATGGGCACAAGTTCTGGAGCCAGGCTGCCTGGTACAAATCGGCTTATATGCTATGTGACCTCAGGCAAGTCACTTAACCTTTCCCTGTGCCTGACAAATAGGGATAAAAGCAGTACCTACCTGATAGGACTGACATGAGATGTAAAAAGAAATTTCTAATGCACGTAGAGGACTTAGCACCAGGCCTGATGCACAGCAAACCCTCAGCAAGTGTTAGTGGCTTTTTCGGGGGGGTGGGTTCTTTGGCTTTTTTTAGTGGAGGTACTGGGGAGTGAATCGAGGCCCTCATGCATGCTAAGCATGTGCTCCACTACTGAGCTATATACCCACCCCAAGTGTTAATGTTATTATTATTCCCTTTGCACAGATGAGAAAACCAAGGCTTAGAGAGGTTATGTAATTTGCCCAGGGTTACATGGCTAGTCAATGGAAGAGGCAGGATTCAAGCCTTTCTCACAACTCTGCCTTTCCACAGAGACGCCAGTGACCAGGCAGGGCCCTCTTCCTGCTCTCAGGGTTTCCCTGGCTGGGGTGGGGTCTGCTGGAACCAGCAGCAAACTCTGGTGGTCCCCAAACTCTCTACTGGCCTGCTCATCCCAGCCCAGGCAGAGTGCAGAGGCTCAGGAAGGATTCTAACTGCGTCTCACCTGCCTACCCTGAAACTCCCAAACCTACTAATCCCGGGTTAGGGGTGGGGCGCGGGTCCCAGTCCCAAACTAAGAAGTGAGGTCTCGCAGGGCTGGGAGTGTGGTGACCCTGCAGCTGTCCACAGGCATAACCAGATGGCTGCCAGCCACAAAGACCGGACCACACCTGCTCACGGTGTAAAACCTCTGCCGCTCCGTCAGGGATGCCTTCTGGGATTCCCCAGACACCTAGCTCACACAGAGGACTTTCAGACTGCTCCATCTCCTCAGCTCCTCCTCACACTGCCCAGTGTCCCCCGATAAACCACCTCACTGCCTGCTTCACAAGGTAACAGAAGCCAGAGGTGGGACCACTCACCTCCCTGCCACCACCTAGCCATCAAGTTACCTATAACCAAAAGAAACCCTTCCTCCTTCCCTCTGGTCTCAAAGGACAAGGTGTCCCCCTCCTGCCTCAGGCCAGTTCATCTGGGCCCCAGGTCCCAACCCCGCCCACCTCCGGGACCTGCCTCTCCTCCTCTCCCAGATCTTTCCTTAACACCTTCCTGCATTCTGGCTTGGACACCCACTACCCCAGACCCTGCCTCACCCACCAGAGCCACTGGGTGAAGCCCACTGGATGCTACCAATTCCGACCTCACTGGGCCCTGGGCAGCACCTGATCCCATTGCTACCTCCTCACTCCTGTCCCCCTGGGCTTTGCTGGGCTTCAGAGACACATACCCTCCCCATCCTGCTCAGACCCCTCCAGTGTTTCTTCCCCTGCTCCTCACAAGACTCGTTCTCTGTCCCTCCCCCATTGTTGCTGTGCCCAGGATGACCTCCCGGGGAACTTCATCCACTGGCACAGCTTCAATACCACCCATGTGTGATGACTCCGTAACATGTGCTGCCAGCCAGCCCTCTTCCTGGGGTCCAGAACTGTATCGCCAAGTCCCCATTGGACATCTACCTCTCCCCGGAAGTGCCACCATGTAGCTAATGGCATGTGTCCCAAACAGAACTTTTCTCCCCAGACCTGCTCCTCTTGCACTCCACCCTTCAAACCTAGCACCCGAGCCCAAAGCCTGGGGTCATCCCAACCCCCTCTTCATTCTCCCCATATCCAAACCCTGAAGCCATGGTCCTTCCTCTATCTTGAGTCTACCCAGTCTCTGCATCCTTGCTGACCGGTTCTTAATCCTGGCCCTCTTATCTCCCTCCCTTGCCATCACAGCCTCCTAACAGCCTCCTGGTCTCCAGTCTCTTCACCTCCCCAGGAATTTCTAAAAACAAATCTAATCACATCACTCACCTGCTTAAAAGCACCCACTGCTGAGCACCCCTGCAGCCTCGATTGAGCACCCTCCCTGCATGGCTTCTCTTCACCTGCATCCGGAGCACTCAGTTCCCAGAATGCCTTTGGTACCCGCCCCCTCCCTGAAACACCCTTCCAAGCCCTGGCACCTGGCTGATTCCTACTTGTCTTTCAGGATTCAGTACTGGCGTTCCCTCCTCCAGGGAACCTCCCCCAACCATGCCTGCCTGGACTCAGAGTCCCTCCTCAGGCTCCAGTCATGGCCTGTCCATCTCCTCTACCAGACTGAGAACATCTCGAGTACAAGTCTGAGTCTTGTTTGTCCCTGGACCCTCAGTGTGTAGTTTAGGATCTAGCATGTGGTAGATGCTCCTTAAATGTTCAGATAACTAATGAGCAACTGAAAACAAGAAAGGATAAAATGATAGAGGGATGGATATTCCCAGTCAGATTCAAAAACTTCTCATGCACGACAGGCAGCAAAGAGGTCCTTCTACAGCCAAAACTGGGAAGAGGAATGAGACTACAGAGGGCCCAAGAACGAAATGAGAATTTTGGCAGGAAAATGAAGGTCAATGGGAGCCAGGCCTGGGCTCCGCATAAAGGCAGGTTCATGGATGGGTCTGCCAGACTGCAGGAGACAGCAGGAGTGGGAAGGCAACCCAGCCCTCAAGACTGAGGTGAGGCACTGCAGATCTTCTGAGTGTGTGGGGGACCCTTGGCCAGTCATGAGCTTTAAGGCCACCCATGCTAAGAAGACACTTTCTAGGGGCCAAGAAACCCTGAAGAAAAGGAAGGCCACAGTGTAGGAGGGCCCTGAGGGAGGAAGGGCGGAGGGTACCTACTGTAGGATGACATGAGGAAGCCTGTGTTCACCTTCCTGGTGGCGCTGAAGTTGGGTTCGATTTCATTTCCTTTGGGGTCGAACTTCCGGCGATGGATGCAACTAGGCTGGACATACAGCACATAGTAGCGCTCCTGGGGCCGGGCAGAGAGAGAGTGAGGGGCTGCTGCCTTCCCTTCACCCTCCAATACACATACTCCCCACGGGGCTCCAGCTGCAGCCCTCCCCCGCCTCTCTCTCTACCCTAGAATCCTACCTCAGCTCCAAAAGATACTCAAACTGGCCAGAGGTGCCCACTCCCAATATTCACTCATTCATTCATTCATTCATTCATGTGTTTAGTAGAGCACTTGCCACCCACGATGAACCACGCTAGATGGGCGAGAGAGGGCAGGCTCGGAGCCTGCTCCCAAGGCCTCCACACAATCAGAGACAGAAAGAATATACAGGAAACTGTAACCCAAGCACCAAGGACTCCAAATACCATAAAGCAGGAGTGGAAGCATCCAGAATGCCATGGAAAGGACACTGAAATGGAGTTGTGAGTGAGGACAGCCACTGTGCCTCTTCCAACGGATGTGGGTCCTGGAGCAAATCACTCCTAGCCTCAGTTTCCCCTGTTGTCTGGAAACAACGTGATGTCTACTTTCAGGCATGTTGTAAGGGTTCAAGAAATAACAAAGGATGACTGAGACATTATGCTGTACACCAGAAATTGACACAACATTGTAAACTGACTATACTTCAATAAAAAAGCATGCAAAAAATAAAAAAGGGGGAGAGGAAGAGAGATGACAAAGGGACAAACACAGCGTAAAGTATGAAGTGTGCTGTAAATGCTGCTGCCAGCTATCCTAATCAAACAGGCGGCCGAAATGCTCCCAGAGATTAAAGAAAAGGAAACCACCTTCTGGGAGAAACAGGAAAGGTGAGGTCTCAAAGGGTGAAGAAACCTGCAACTGTGGGAATAAGGACGAAGGAAGATTATTAAAAGCCTGGGCAGGAATGTAAAATAAAAGACAAGGTTCCATGTGTATGTTAGAGCAATGCAAGACCCCTCCAGGCCTCGTGGGAGTCCAGGCTGGGGATGTAAATGGGATCATTTAAGACCGGCCTTGAGCTGGCATTTGGAGTTTGGATTTTACGTGGTAGACTAGAAGGAATCCTGACAGGTTTTAGAACAGCAGCGAGATCTGAGAGATGCCTTTCAGGAGACAGGTCAGCAGCAGGGCAGGAGTGAGTGCTGGGGACAGCCAGAAGGCAGGAGGGCGAGTGCGAGTGCGAGGTTTGATGGGGATAGGCTGAGTTCCCGAAGGCCCCTGGGAGGTGAGTGGACATGGAAAGACGAAGGGAGGGGACGGGAAGATGGTCAAGGTAGGAGGCCAACAGGACTAGGATTACTCACCTGCGGAAGGGGTGGAGGGACACAATGGAGGTTTGCAAGCTTGTGGCTGGAGAGGGCAAAGGGGTGGGGTAGGGGGTTACTGCACTATCATTAGGAAAGAGGAACTCAGAGGAGGCAAGTTTGGAGAGGGGCTACGAGAACAGCCTGCTGTTGAGGACAGACAAGACAGGCTAGTCCCGCATCAGCGGGGGCTACTGCTGGGCTCTCCTGGGCAGGCTGGCTGGGGGCTCCAGGTTGGTGCGCCCACCCTGCTGACCTGCATGCTAAGGAGGGGAGGATGCAGCAAAGTACCTCTTAGCATGAAACTAGTGCGGAGCCTGGAGGGGAGGCTGTTACCTGATATGCAGGAGAGAAACCAGTTCTGTGTAGTCCCAGGCCTCTGAGAGGGGGTTTGATAAGCTCAGTTCTAGAGATCTAGGAGATACGGTGGTCAGCACATCTGGTGGGGGAGCTTTTTGAAATGGAGGTGGAAATGCAGAACTAGTACTCAAGAAAGAAACACTGGCGAGTCCAGGATAGTGAATGCCAGGTGTGTCCATGGACCCCTGAGATGGGTGGTGATAAAGCCACATGGTGATGACCCCAGGAGGCTGAGAGAGCAGGAACAGAAAGGGATGGACATGGGAACTGAAACCCTGGGTGGTGTCAGCAGCGCAGATTTCACACTCAGCCTGGAAACAAAGGCCCAGAACACAGCAACCCTTCTCACACCCCAATGTTCCTGCACCTGTACACACGTGGAGATCCAGGTCCTCATTGGTGACCTGCTTTATAAAAACCCAATATTCTAAAACATCCTGTCACACATGGTGATGTCAAAAGACTAATGAGTGCCTTTTAAAATATTCACCACTCTGCAAATGGAGTCAATTCAAGGCACCTTCTGACAGCAAACTCCACCAGTACATTTAAAGTAATACAATTCCAAAAAATTCAAAGTGCACCTGATGTCCCAGCCACATAGGCTGGGGAAGGTCACTGCTGACCCTGAAGCCACATAGGCTGATAACCTGCTCTGACCTTGTCCATCAGGCCCCGGGGCAATGGGGACCACCAGACCAGAGGACAGGAGCTGGGCCCTCAGCCCCACAATAAAGAGCCACTCATCCTGCCCACCCAGCAAGCCTCCCAGCACTCTAAATCTGTCCCATCAGAAGGTGACAGGACCTCTTCAGAGGGACTTCCAGCCCACACAGCACCGCATCCTGAGTCCCGAACCACTCACTTCCCTCCTCCCTGCTTTCAGCCCTCCCAGTACGGGCCACAAACACACCCCTTGGGTTTAGGGCCTGATCTGTCTTCTCAGCAGGAATGCAGGCCCTCCCATCTGTTTGCTGCCCAACATGATCCTAACTGATCTCTTCCACTTATGGCCCCTTTTGGCTGCTAATCTCCCAACCCACCCATTCGCCCTGTGAGCCCTTCAGGGAAAGAGCTGGACCCCAAGTCTTGGCACTGGCAGAGCCAAGCAGAGAGAGATGCCTTGGTAGGTGCTCTAAGTAAACATCCTCACCTTCCTGCCATTGGCATCCAAGATGCTGTGCCGAGATACATCGACCAGTTCTCCCTCCAGCAGGACACCATTTCCCCTGGAGATGAGAGAGAACGAGGGATCAACTAGTGCTGTCAGTCCTCAGGAAAGAATCACAAGTGCGGCCCAGGTCAGAGCCTGCACTGGAACAGAACCAAGTCCCAGGTGTGTCTCCCGTTCACCTGGCCCCTGATTCACTGGGCACCTGACAAATACGGAGCAGCCCCTTTATCTGTGCTTCCACACGGGGCCTCCACTCCTCTGAGGCCCCCAAAGGCTGGGGTACCATCCAAGGAGTAGGAAGGAACATTGTCAGGCTGCAAGACCAAGCTATGGCCCCTCCTGCAGGGACTACTATAACCAGAGCGTCAGTCTTATCTACAAAATGGGAGCGTAACAGCCACTTCACTCTATGATGATGACGTAAGATCATGTATGTTAAGGTGCTTTGTAAACTATTAAGCATTTACTAAATATAAAGGATTTTACTTTTTTATTTAACCAAATTGGGGGTGGGGGGTTCCCTAAGCTGCTATAAAGTATCTCTTCACCTGCTTTAAAACAGTTTCATATTCCTGTTCTCTTTCATATCCACTTCAGAAGTGGAGAAAGCCAGACTCGGAAGTCTCTCATTGAGAGGAACTGGACTCCTGCTTCCCAATTCTAGTTTTCATAGCAGAACCTGGTGACTTCCTTTTTTGGAACCATGGAAATAGGAGAGGGGTGGGGACAGCTGAAGGGATGGGGATGAAAATTGAAAACTCCCTGTACCTTGTTTGCCCCTATCCACCCCCCTTACCCTCTTACCCCCTTAATTCTTTGGCATTGTAACTGCAAACGGAATGGTCCATTAGTTGTCATAACCGCCATGTCAGTGATGGCAGGGCCTGGCCCTCCGAATCCAACACACGCCTCCAGGCAGGCCTTGCCCTCCCCTAGCTCTGGCCAAGCCAACACCCACCCGCTGTTTGGGTCACAGCACGACATTGTCCCTTCTGGAGCGGGAGTGCAGCCTGCGCAGAGGCCTGAAGGCACGGCAGCGTGGCAAGTGGTGGAGTTTATAGTCACCGGGGTTGGGTAGAGACAAAGGTTGGCGTGAAGTAAGCAACGCCTTTTGAGCCCTGTTTTGGAGTCATGACTGGACCCTCTCCCGAGGTTACGGGAAAAAGAGGGGAGTTTTACGCGGATCTGTGTCTTAGGGAGCGAGCTCCAGCTATGGGGCGAAGGGGAGCAATGGGAGGAGTGGACCGGAGGCCCGGGAGGCCTTTGGACAGCCCCGTCTTTCCTCCCACCTGCACCCAACCCCAGTGGCCCACTACCCTCCGCAATCAGGGAGCCCAGCTTCAAAGCTGAGCCTCGGGAGCCGACAGAGGCCGAGCCCCGGAGTCGATGGGGAGACGAGGGCGGAGCCTACCCCTGGTGGGCAGCGGGGTCCCAGGCCCTGGGCAGCCGCGCGCTCTGCACCGCCTTGTTCCGGAGGACGCTGTCCTGGTAGATGCGGCTCATTATCCCCGCCGCCGAGCGCCCTGGAGACCCGGCGCAAGGAGCAGGCACTCGGGGTTGGGGGCACCGCAGGGGGAAGCGCAGGGAGGACCACAATTCCCAGCAGCAGGTCTGGGACAGGCGCGGCCCGGGATCCGGGCGTTCCCGGGCGGAATTTAAAGGGGCCGAGCCTCATTCCTTCCCGCGAGACCGTGCGCGAGGTGGGAGGTGGGAGGTGGGCTTCCGGGAAGACCCGGCTGGGGCCTTAGCCCGGGGCGTGGGATGGGCGTGGGGTGGGCGTGGGGTGGGCGTGGGGTGGGGAGCCACGCCCTTCTCTTTTCGCTCCCCTTTCCTTGTTACTAGAGGAAGACCCATGCCCCACACACGCACAAAGGGGAAATTAAGGCCCAGAGAGCCTATAGGATCAGCTCTGAAGGATGGGTTTCCAGAGCAAGAATGCAAAAAAGGGAACAGCCTTCAGAGACGGCCGGGTGGTAAGTACAGAGCTGCTCTTTATGCACCCCCCACCCCACCCCCGCGCTTGGTCGCACAGTGGCTGAGGGAAGGGTTCCAGGAGTCTGTAACGAAGGAGCCTGGGCTTGGGTGTCAGATCAACAGCCTACCAAAGTTTGAATCCCAGCTGTGTGAGTTTGGACAAGTTCCTCAACCCTTCTGAGCCCGTGCCTCCTCCTCTGTAAAACGGGGTCAGTATCAGAGGGGTTGTAAAGACTTAATAAACTCACTCTAGAACGGAGCATTCGCACAGTTCTTGGACCCCTCCCCAGCTCCCTACTGTCCTTTGCCCAAGTATGTAACATTATAGGGACGCATTTTCCAGGCCTGGGTGCAGGGGTCTGTTCTGACCCCGGGATTGTTGGAGAGCCTTGGTTCTCCTATTTGACTTATTTGTGCCAAGTCCTGGGGCAGACGGAGCCCATTAGTGAAGTCAGGTGTGGCCTCTGGGGCAGCCTTCAAAGGGGAGGTGGCCAGGTAGATACCTGGGAGCCCAAGATGAGCTGAAGAAGCCCCCCTCCTCCCACACATTCTGACTTTTGTGGGGTTTAGTCATTTTTGTTTTCAAGGGCTCCCTCCCTCCCCCATAAAAATGTTTTTAGATTATATTTTATGACTGGGTTGACATAAAGATGAATATATTAATATATATTATGACATTTTCTTTGGCCTTTTTTCCCTTCTAATTTAAAAAATAGCTAAAATATTTTCTGATGTCTTAGGCATTGTGCCTAATGGATTAGTCAGCCCCACACCTATCTGTCTGTCCTACCTGGCTGCTCCCTAACTTCTGAGAAAGAGGGACATAGAAAAGCCTTAGTGGGAAGCCCCTCTGGGCAGAACTGCCCTTTGGCTCTGTCTTTTCAAAACTCCCCAGGCTGATAGAAGAAACTCTCATAACTCAATAGAAAAAACAAACAACAACAACAACAACAACAAAACACTACAATCAAAAAATAGGCAAAGGAACTGAATAGATATTTCACCAAAGGAGACATAAACATGGCCAACAGGTATCTGAAAAGCTGCTAAGCATCACTAATCATCAGGGAAATGCAAACCAAAACCACAATGAGATATCATGTCACAACTGTAATGACTATTGTCCAAAAAAACGATGTTTTAGCAAAGATATTGAGAAAGGGGAACCCTTGTACAGCATGGACGGGAATGTAAATGGGTGCAGCCACTATGGAAAACACCATGGGATTTTCTCAAGAAATTAAAAATAAGACTACCAAATGATCCAGCACTCTCACTTCTGGGTATATATCCGAGGGATTTGAAATCAGGATATCAAAGGGATATGTGCACCCCCATGTTCCTTGCAGCATTATTCACAGTAGCCAAGACATGGGCGCAACCTAAATGTCTGTCAATGGATGAATGGAAAAAGAAAATGTGGTATATGTATACAACGGAATATTATTCAGGCTTAAAAAAGAAGGAAACCTTGTCATTTGCAACAACATGGGTGAACCTGAAAGTGAAAGAAGCCAGACGCAGAGAGACAAATACTGCGTGATTTCATTTACATGAAGAATCGAAACTAGTAAAGCTCATAGAAGCAGATAGTGGAATGCTGGTTGCCAGGGGTTGGGGGGAGGGAAAATGGAGAGATAGTAGTCACAGGACACAGTTTCAGGTTTACAAGATGAATAAGACCTAGAGATCTACTGTATAGCAGAGTGCCTATAGTTAACAGTATTGTATTATATACTTAAACATTTACTAAGAGGGTAGATCTTATGTTAAGTGTTCTTACACACAGACACAAAAGAAAGAAGACTTGGGGAAACTTTTGGAGATGATAAACTATGTTTATAGCATAGACTGTAGCAATGGCTTCACTGGTATGTACTTACCTCCAAATCCATCAAGTTGTATATCTTAAGTATGTTCAGCTTTTTGTGTGTCAATCATACCTCAATAAAATGGTTAAAAAAAGCCCAAACAAACCAAAAAACTCCCCAGGCTGGTCACAGCCACAAGGCTGGCACGCCACCTCCTCCTTCCCCTTTCTTTGTCTTCTTCCCGCTCAAATGGCTCCAGATCTTCCCTGCCTTTTATGGGAAGGGAAGATCTGGAGCCTATGGAAACCTACCAGCCTGATATGGCTATTTAAATTCACATTTTAATTAAACCTAAATAAAATTTAAAAGTCTATTCTTCAGTCTCACTAGCGCCGTTTCAAGGGCTCAATGGCTAGCAACATGTGGCCAGTGGCTACCATGTTGGACAGTGCCGAAACAGAACATTCCCATCATTGCAGAAAGTTCTATCAGACAGCACTGCTCTGAATCCTTTCTTATAAGAGTGATCTTCTGCTTATTGGGCTCTCACCTCACCCCATCAGCACAATAGGCAGACCAGGCATCAGCAAGACAGGGAACAAAAAAGAACAAGAACATTTTTTCTTTTGAAAATTTTGGTATTTCCTAAAAAGCATCAATCATTTGGGGGAAAAAAACAACTTTGTTGGACTTTCTTACACCTATTTGTGGGTTAATGATGTCTCTATACTAAATTATAAACCATAAGGTGCAACATGGAGACAGTTTAAGCTTTGGACCCATCAGTTCCATGGTCCCTTTTAAGGACAGGGTTGAAGGGCCCTAACAGTGTGTTCACATGGGCATATGCTTTCGTAAAATTTTCATAGGTAACGCAGTTTTGGTTCAGTCAGTTAAGACCACTATCTCTTCTTGCCCTAATTGTCCTTTGCTTCATGTCAGATGATGTTGGAGTGAATCTGAGTGGGGGAAAGCTGACATGAGATACGTATAGTTTGGGTTTTACAGAATAGATTTATGTGGTCTATAGTCCTTCCTACTTATAATTCGGTTTTTGCCAGCCAGCCTGGTGTAGGAGAGCCCTACCACCCTCTGTGATGACTCATCTGGTGTAGGGCACAAAGTGTGTGACATAGAGGAGCAGAGCACGGGGGTCACATCACAGTAGAAATGTGCCCTGCAGTGCCTGGCGCTCAGATGGTGCGGGGAGGGTAGGAGGGACAAGGTGGGAAACTAAGGAGCCAGAAACTTATGTGTAGAAAATTCCTCCACTTATCAAACAGGGAAAGTTGTAAGCAGAAGATTTGGTCCTCATTAACCTGAAACGGAAGCACTTTTAGGAGTGTCCTCACTAAAGCTGTGCATGTAATGGAAAAGCAAAATGGAATTCATCAGAATTTCTGTCGGGCACAAATACGTAACCAGTAAAACAAACCAGGAGTGCTTGTGCATGTGGACTCTTAGCTTTTATGCGTAAGATCACATCTTAGCATATCTGACACATCTCGTCCTGACAAAGTCTGGTGGTTCCAGAAGAAATCGTGTGCTAAATTGCTGCCAATGCAGTGAAATAGCCTGAAGAAAACACATGCACACCACAGAGCAAAAGATGCAAAACAAAGGAAGCACTCAAGAGGGAAAGCAGAACATAAAACAAGATGCCAGAATGAGAACTAAATCTATCCATCACATTACATCAATAAATGCAAATGGAGTAAACCTAGTGTGGAAAGAAAATCTATGATGTGCCTTTGTATCTGACATCTTTTAATGCCACATCGGAGCCTCTTGGCCGCCAGTGCCTTTGACCTATCCTGTCCTAGCCAAGCTGCTTGGGCTCCAGCTGACTTTATGCAGAGACAATCCCCAACACCTCACCTCAAGGCTACACTGCACCACCTTAAAAGAAGACATTCAGGATAGGATTGTGAAATTGGATTACCTGTTGTTCTGACTGGCAGTAGGGACAGTATGGCTAGTGGCAAGTGGGTGGCGATAACGCTTAGCATGATGGGGCATCCAAAATACTAAAGTTTTCTTCTGTGCTTAATTGGGATGAGGTGCAGGTGGAAGGTGAAACTGAGCTGGAAAATGGAAGGTAGCATTTGATTGTAGGGGGGCAATGATAATTATAAGAAATGTAGAGTAGGCTGGCTTTTATGAACAGCATAAGAAACCTGCAAAAAGAAAATGATAGGCTTAGAGTAGCTAACAGCCAACTTGAGATGTGTAAAAGCCATGGGGAGCTTAATGGCAGTTTTTAAGGAGACTCTTATCTCCTGCAGCTTCAGGGCAAACTTTCGAAAGTCAGGGTCTGCAGCTGATTGTAAGGGGGACTGTGCTGCCAGAGGAGGCTGACTGTGCAGCTGTGTTAGATCTGTCAAATTCAGAGCCCTGCTAGGAAAAGCATGGGTCTCTGGGGTGGGGACAGTGGGTGCATGAGCATGAACACCTTGAACCCCCAAATTCCCCTGAATTCTCCTGGCCAGGAGCAGCCTCTCCCCTAATCTGGAGACAGTGCAAAGACCTCACTGGAAGCAGGTGCCTTGCAAGATGTCATTTGCTTTTCTTAAGATCTGCCTCTTTCACCCCTCATTGCCTCCAGGCCCACAGTCAGAATCGGGACTCACCACAACCTGAGCAGGAAGTTACAGTCCCTCCTCCCAGAGGATCAGCTTACCCACCCAAGGAATCACAGGACCTGGTCAACATGTGCCATCTGGAGTGAAGGGAAGCCATGTGGCACTGGATCTGAGGTGAATGACTAGGGGGGATGGAGCATAAAGCTGGATTGGAGAGAATTTATTGACATGGGGCATTCACCTGTGATGTGGCCTTCAATATTCTAGCAAGGTTCCCTGGAGCTGGTCTTAATAGTATGTGGAGATGCCAGAACTTCCTTGACACACACTACAAGACTCCAAGAGAGAGGGCAATGTTAGAAGGGATTTACTATGTAAGACCTGAGAACCCACCATCTGACTAGGTGCAGAGGCAGTGAGCAAGCAAGCAGAGGGCCACTGGTATCTTGAGATGCCCTCTGAGGTTAATGAGAGTAAATAAGTAGTTCGACCCTGGAATTAGACTCCCAAATAAAAGGAAATTTATTTATTTATTTAGAGTTAGTGAGTTAAAGGCTGATGTCATCCAGTGTTATGGATAATTATGGTCCCTTGTCAATACCCAAACCTGAGTCAGTTTTCAGAGTTCACTGAAGGGGGAGCCAAGTCCCCTTGAGGAACAATAAGAGGTCTTTTATCACACCAACCATTTCTCCAGTTCTCTGAGACCCACCAAGTGTCTTACAATCCAATTTAAATCAGACATTAGCTACCTGGAGTTGGTATCAAACTCCACGTTTAAGATCTGTGTCCTACTTCAGACACCAGTCTCAAGTTTCAGACCCCCAAGTTACCTACAGTTCTCCCTGACTTAGCTACAAAGTTCGGGGGTTCCCACAACCCCTCCTCTCAGGTTCACTAAATTGCTAGAATGACTCATAGAACTCAGCAAAATGCTATACTTACTATTACAGTTAATATAAAGGATACAAATGAACAGCCAGATAAAGAGGCTCACAGGGCAAGATCTGGAATGATCCCAAGCACAAGCACTTCTTTCCCTTTAGAGTTGGGGTGTCCCACCCTCCCAGCATATGGATGTGTTCATCAATCTGGAAGCTCTCCAAACGCCACCATTTAGGGGTTTTTATGGAGCTTTCATTATATTGGCATGATTGATGTAATCACTGGCCATTGGTGATTAACTCAATCTCCAGTCCTTCTCCCCTCCCTGGAGTTCGGGAGCTGGGGCTAAAAGTCCCAAGTTTCTAATTAAGCCCTGGTCTTTCTGGAGACCAGCCTCTATCCTGAAGCTATTCAGGGGCACTAAGACTCACCTCATGAGAACAAATGATTCTCCTATCACCCTTATCATTCAGGGAATTCCCAGGTTTTTAGGAGCTTTGTGCCAAGAACCAGGACAAAAACTAAGTATTTTTCTTATTATACCCAAAGCACCACCACAAGTATATATATAAATATTCTGCCAGTCCTGCAAAGGGATCTGTGGCCACTGACTGAATAGCTATGCATTGGGATAAGGGGATATCCAGTTCTTTAACAGTTCTTTAAACCTGTTGAATAGAGTTGAATAATGGATACCCGTAATGGGGTCTCTGCTGAAGCTAATACCAAAGGACCTGAAACCATCATGGCAATCCTATCAGAATGGGCTGATGGAAGTCAGGCAGTAAATGGACTTTTGACCCAACTCAATCTTTCTGTCCATTCAGTGGGACTGTGGAATGACCCTGTGCTAATTCCCCTAGTTTCCACATTAATATTTTGAAAAGATTTACTTGGAAGCTAACAGGAACCTTATGTTGGTTTTCTGACCTGGGGACCAGGGGCCATGCCCCTGAGGACCAGGGATGGGAAGAACCAGCAAAAGCCTGTGAAACTGCCTCCTCATCTCCTAGACAATAGAGTAACTCAGAAGTAATACCACATCCTGGGAGGAACTGCAGAGACTAGTGCCACTCTCAGACACTTAGAGGGTGCAAGGGTGCTGGCTTCCA
Organism: Camelus dromedarius; assembly: GCF_036321535.1. Taxonomy (NCBI): domain Eukaryota; kingdom Metazoa; phylum Chordata; class Mammalia; order Artiodactyla; family Camelidae; genus Camelus; species Camelus dromedarius. The sequence goes on from NC_087464.1 coordinate 16,416,696, forward strand.
TCATATCTTTGTTCAGTTTAGCCTTTTGTTCAACCTTGTTGAAGCTGATTTTTGCTCTGAAACTCCTGTTGGGCTGGCGTGGACTTTGTAAGATCAACTTCAGTCTCTGAGGCTCTCCCTGCCCCATCCTGCTTCCTCCCCTACTTTCTGTTCACAGGTGTTAGATCTGCATTGTGGTCTGAAAGCTCTGCCTGCCCAGTCCTGCTTCCTCTTCTTTTGAGTTGTCACCGGTGTTACCTCACAACAAACCTCTTGCACTCCTAATCCCATCTCACCGTGGGCTTCTGGAGGACCCACGTGGCATACCCTCCTCTCAGTTATCCTGCCGGGTGTGGTGTCTACTCTGAGCAGCTCAGCACAGCCTCTGGTACTTCGTTTGCTGCTGTAGAGGTAATGAATGCATTCTTCCTGATCCTCATTGGTTGAAAAAATAAAAATATGCTTGCTTTTATGTGGGAAGGACAGCAGTACACAGTCACAATTTTTCTCTTGGGCTATGACATCTCTCTTGCTCTTTGTCACAAAACACATCACAGGGACCTCAGCCATCTTATCCTACAGAACATTAGGTTAGTCCACTATATTGATGACATCATCCTAATTGGACCTGGTGAGCAAAAATTGGCAAGTACCCTAAATGCCCTAGTAAGACACATATGTGACAAAGAAAAGACACATATGTGACAAAGAGTGAGAGATAAAGCCCACAAAAATGTAAAAGTCTGCCGCATTGGTGAAATTTTTATTTAGTACTCTTGGATACTCCGAGACATTTCTATTAAAGTAAAAGGGAAACTGTTGCAGCTTGCACAGGAGAAAGAGCACAGTGCTTGGAGGGCCTCTTAGGTATTGGAGTCAGCATGCAACACCCTTGGAAATACTGCTGCGATCTGTTTGCTGGGGAACTCAGAAGATTGCCAGTTTCAAGTAGGGCCCAGAGCAAGGAAAGACTGACAAAGGCGGGGCAATGACAAACTCGTTTCACACCTATGAAGATGACTGTTATATGGAAAACAAAAGCAGAAACAGAATTAACAAGTGTTGGCAAAGAATGAAGAGAAATTGGAGCCCTTGTGCATTGCTGGTGGGAATGTAAAATGGTGCAGACGCTGGGGGAAACAGTATGAAAGTCCCTCAAAAAATTGAAAATAGAATTACTGTATGATCCAGCAGTTCCACTTCTGGGTGTTTACCCAGAAGAACTGAAAGCAGGATCTCAAAAAGATATTTACACACCCATGTTCAGAGCAGCATTATTCACAACAGCCTAAAGGTGTAAACAACCCAGATGTCCATCAGTGGATGAATGAATAAACAAAATGTGGTTTTTACATACAGTAGAATATTATTCAGCCTTAAAGAGGAAGGAAATACTGGTAAACGCTACAACATAGATGAACCTTGAAGACACTTGCTAAGTGAAATAAGCCAAACACAGAAGGACAAATGTTATATGATTCCACTTATATGAAGTACCTAGAGTACAGACATACTTCATTTTTATTGCACTTCACTTAACTGCATTTTTTTTTTAAAGTTGAAGGTTTGTGGCCACCCTGCATTGAGCAAGTCTATCGACACCTTTTTTCCAATAGCATTTGCTCACTTCGTGTCTCTGTGTCACATTTTGGTAATTCTCACAATATTTTAAACTTTCCCACTAGTACTATATTTGTTATGATGATCTGTGATTTTTCTTCCCTCTCTTGGTTTTTTTCCTCCGTTTTTCCTTTTTTTTTTTTCCCCCTCATGTCCTAGTACTTAAGGATAGAACCAGCAGACTAGAAGCTGCTAGTGCCAAAGACATGATGCCAAGGGGACAAGAGCCCTTTCTCTCTACCTCTATACATTACAGGGACCAGGACCATATGCCCAATCCCCACCAAGAAAAGGAGGGTTGATCTGTGATCTTTGATGTTACTATTGTCACTGTTTGGGGGTGCCACAAACCTCACCCAGATGACAGTGAACTCAATAAATGTTATGACAATGCGAACAGCTCAACTAATGTCTGTTGGCCCATTTCTCTCCCTCTCCTCAGGCCTCCATATTCCCTGAGACACACAGTATTAAAATTAAGCCAATTAATAACCCTCCAATGGCCTCTAAGTGTTAAGTGAAAGGAGGAGTCCCATGTCTCTCACTTTACATCAACCACTAGAAATAATTAAGCTCAGTGAGGAGGGCATGTGGAAAACTGAGACAGGCTGAAAGCTGGGCCTCTTGCACCACACAGTCAGCCAAGTTGTGAATGCAAGCGAAAAACTCTTGAAGGAAATTAAAAGTGCTACTCCTGTAAACACTTGAATGATAAGAAAGGGAAACAGCCTTACTGCTGACATGGAGAAAGTTTGAGTTGTCTGGATAGAAAATTAAACCAGTCACAACATTCCCTTAAGCCAAAACCTAATCCAGTGAAAGGCCCTACTCGCTTCAATTTTATGAAGGCTGAGAGGTGAGGAAGCTGCAGAAGAAAAGTGTGAAGCTAGCAGAGGTTGGTTCCAGAGGTTTAAGGAAAGAAGCCATCTCCATGACATCAAAGTACAGCTGCAGCAAGTTGTCCAGAAGATCGAGCAAAAGTAATTAAATGAATTAATGAAAGTGGCTACACTAAACAACAGGGGTTTAATGTAGATGTAACAGCCTTCTATTGGAAGAAGATGCCATCTAGGACTTCCATAGCTGGAGAGGAGAAGTCAGTGCTTGGCGTCAAGCTTCAAAGAACAGGCTGACTCTCTTGCTAGGGCTAGTGCAGCTAGTGACTTTAAGTTGAAGCCAATGCTCATTTACCATTCTAGAAGTTGTGGGGCACTTAAGAATCATGCTAAATCTACTCTGCCAGTGTTATAAATGGAACAGAAAGCTTGGATGACAGCACATGTGTTTCCAACATGGTTTATTGAATATTTTAAGCCCACTGTTGCTCAGGAAAAAGAAAGAAAGAAAGAAAGAAAAGATTCTTTTCAAAATATTACTGCTCATTGACAATGCATCTGGTCACCCAAGAGCTCTGATGGAGATGTACAAAGATCATGCCTGCTAACACAACATCCATTCTGTAACCCATAGATCGAGGAGTAATTTGACTTTCAAGTTTTGTTATTTAAGAAATATATTTCACAATGCTGTGACTGCCATAGACGGTGATTTCTCTGATGGATCAGGATAAAGTAAGTAGAAAACCTTCTGGGAAGGATTCACCATTCTAGATGCTGTTAAGAATATTCATGACTCTTGGGAAGAGGACAAAATGTCAACATTAACAGGATTTTGAAAGAAGTTGATTCCAACCTCTATGGATGATTTGGAGGAATTCCAGACTTCTGTGGAGAAAGTCACTGCAGATGTGGTAGAAATAGCAAGAGAACTGGAATTAGAAGTGGAGCCTGAAGATGTGACTGAATTGCTGCAATCTCATGATAAAACTTTAATAGATGAGGAGCTGCTTTTTATGGAGGAGCAAAGAAAGTGGCTTCTTGAGATGGAATCTACTCGTGGTGAAGATGCTGTGAAGATGGTTGAAATGACAACAAAAGATTTAGAATATCGCATAAACTTAGTTGATAAAGCAGCGTCAGGGTTTGAGAGGACTGACTCCAATTTTGAAACAAGTTCTACTGTGGGTAAATGCTGCCAAACAGCATTGCCTGCTACAGAGAAATTATTTGTGAAAGGAAGGGTCAATCGATGTGGCAAACTTCATTGCTATCTTATTTTAAGACATTGCCACAGCCACCCTACCCTTGAGCAGCCACCACCCTGAGCAGTCAGCAGCCATCAACGTGGAGGCAACACCCTCCACCAGCAGAAAGATTATCACTCACTGACAACTCGGATGATGTTTAGCATCCTACAGCAATAAAGTGTTTTTTAATGAAGGTAGATACATTGATTTTTTTTAGACATAAAACTATTGCACACTTAATAGACTATGGTATAGTATAAACATAACTTTTATATGCACTGGAAAACCAAAAAATTCATGTGACTCACTTTACTGCGATGTTCACTTTATTGTGGTGGTCTAGAACCAAACGAATATCTCCAAGTGTGCCTGTAGTCAAATTCATAGAGACAGAAAATAGAATGGTGGTTGCCAGGGGCTGAGGGGAGGGAGGAATAAGAAGTTGCTGTTTAATGGGTATAAAGTTTCCGTTTGGGAAAAAAAAAAGTTTTGGAGATGGATGCCTCACAGCAATGTGAATGTACTCAACGCTGCCAACCTGTACACTGAAAAAAGGTTAAGATGGTCAATTTTTTGTCATATATGTTTTACCACAATAAGAAAAAACAGAAAAATCAGTACACAAATCCACTGTAGAAAATATGACAAGCGAAAGGAAAATATTTTTAGAAATTGCCTAAGGCGGAAAAAAAGAAACAGATTGAGTCTATATCTAAGATGATATATGTAAATTAAAAAAACAAACATATCCCTATCCCAACACTGGATGTCTTAGTTTGCTGGGCTGCCATAACAAAATACCAAAGAGTGGGTAGCTTCAATAACAGACATTTATTTCCTCACAGTTCTGGAAGCTCGAAGTAAGTCTGAGATCAAGATGTCAGCAGAGCTGGTTTCTTCTGAGTCCTCTTTCGTTAACTTCTAGATAGCCATCATCTCCCTGCATCTTCACATGGTCTTTTCTCTGTGCACGTATTTATCTGTGTCTAAATTTTCTCTTCTTAGAAGGACATCAGGCCAACCCTAAAGACCTCATTTTAAACTTAAGTACCTCTTTAAAGACCCGATCTCCAAATACAGTTACATTCTGAGGTTCTAGGGGTTAGAACTTCAACATAGGAACTTTGGTGGGAACACAATTCAGACCATAACACATTTAATGAGACGTACGTAACCAAGGACACATAGTTAAATACATTATATCATTTGATGAGATGTATGTAACCAAGGACACATAGTTAAATACATTAGTGGGCACCAGGGGACAAGAGTGGGGAAGAGAAGAGTTGGAATGGGAGTGGAAATGGTGCAAAAAGGGGAAATGTCATTAAAAATTGTGCGCACGCAAGCATATGTGTGTATATTAGAAATGCAATAGAAATGGGAGAATTTAATTTACCTCTCTCAGCCCAGAACAGATGAAACAGACAAAAATTATTCATTAGTATCTTAGTATGCTATCTTGCTATGAGTGTGCTTTGCCATTTTTTTCTTCATTGTTATTTACCAGTTTTTAATTTTTTTCTCTCCAAAAATCATTCTTTGGGTGTATTTATTAGTTCTGGCATCTTCCTCTTTCCTAATTCATTATTTTATCTTTTTAGCTTTACACATTCCTTCCTTTTGTTTTTTTACATTTGTTTTGTTGTTCTTAAAAAAATGTCCTGAATTGAATGTTAAGTCCATTTTTTTTTATTTTTTATTTTTTTAAATCATAGTTTTATTGTGTAAGTCCATTTATTTTTGATCTATCGGGCTTAGCAATCTCAGTTTGTAAGGTTGTATGTTTTCCAAGCTCTAACGCCTTCAGGCCTTGCCATCTTCCTGATGCCCTGGCGATAGAGGGCAAGAGTCCCCCCACCAAGAGCCCCAGATTCTGTCCTCTTCATAGTTTTGAGAACTACTCCTTTCTCGGTCCTCTCAAAGGGACTTGCCTCTTTTTCCTCCACATACCATATGCCTCAAGACTCTTAGGCTTCCCCAGAATAAAATCTCAAGTCATTCATGTGTGACTCCACATTCCCATGGGGAGGGTGTAGGTGTGCATATGAAACACCAGTATATGATAAAGGTGCCATTGCTGCCTGGCAGGGAAGAGAAGGACAGATCAATAAATGGTGGCAGGACAGCTGAATCCCAATAAGGATAAAAAATTTAAAGTACTGTGAAAATACCAGGAAAAAAAAAAAAAAAACAGAAGAAGGCCTAATAATTTCAGTGTGGGATAGCTTTCCTAAACAAAACCTAAAGTCTCAGCCGTAAAAGAAAACTTTAATAAATTTGCCTCTTTGAATTCTGCACTGACATGCCAATGGCATGAAAAAAGGAGGTAAGAGAATAATTGTTCTAGCTTTATAAATGGCCTGTGAACATGTTAAAAGATGCTCATCCTCATTCATAATTAAAGATATGCAAATAAAACCATTGAGTGTGGTTAAGCATCTTTTAACATGTTTTAAAAGCCACTTATATTTTCTGTGAAAGCCAATTTTTGCTTTCATCTGTATTTCCCCCTAGTTTGGTAAAGATCAGAACATTTGATAATACAGATTTGGATACAACATGAATAAATAGACACATACATTTATGGGGAAAATATGTGTGTGAATTGGTGCTACTTTTTTGAAAGGACACCTGACAATGCTATTAAAACTACAAAGACATAGATCTTAAAAGCTCTCATCACAAGAAAAAAAATCTGTAACTATGTATGGTGAAGGATGCTAATTAGACGTCTTGTGATCATTTTGAAATATATACAAATGTTGAATCATTATGTTGAACAGCTGAAACTAATATAATGTCAATTATATCTCCATAAAATAAAATAAGCCATAAACACATCACTCTTATTTCCCAGGGATTCAGTTTCTAGGAACAAACAATTTCTATGAATATATTCCTTTGTGTGTGAAATAACACATATTTGGGCATTGTTTGAAATAGAATACTAGAAACAACCTAACAGTCCATCAGTGGGGGACTGGGTTAATAAATTGTGAAACATCAATTCAAAGAAATACTATGCAGCCATAAAAAAGAATGAAGCATATATATACATAATATATATAGGTGTGTGTGTATGCAATATTTAACTCTCTCACTTGCAGTTAAGTAAGAACAGCAAAGTAAAGTAGTGTGCTTAACAATCACTCATTCAGTAAATATTAAATGAAGACTTGCTGTGTGCTGAGAACTGTCCTAGGTACTGGAGAAATAGAGGTAAACAGAACAGCTTAGATCCAAGCTGTCATGAAGCTTGCATACTGGTAGAGGAGAGAGGCAATGAATAAATAAAACAACCCAGAAAGGAGATCATTTCTGATGGTTGTAAATGCTATGAAAGAAATGCAAGAAAGAGACGTGACAATGAATGGTTGGGTGCAGGGGGGCTGCTTTAGAACAGGTGGTCGGGGAGACTTCTCTAGAGGTGCTATTTGAGTTGAGGAAATGGGGCACAAGAAAAAAGCCTTCAAAACAGGAAAGAACTTAGGGTGCCAAGGGCCACAAAGATGGCCAGTGCAGTCGGAGTGTGGTGATTGTTGGGGACATCTGTACAGATGAGGTCTGAGGGGTTTGTATTTCACTCTAAAAACATGTACTCATCATGTTTTAAAAGGGCAAATATATATATACATAAATACATTTCTTCTTGCATATGTGCTTGTTTATGTACATAATATTTTTGGAAGGAGAAACAAGAAACAGATCATGGTGGCTGCCTCAGGGGGACTGGGGCTCCAGGGCAGGAAGGAGACTTATGTTCTGTAGTGTATCTTATTGCTGTTTGATATTTCTACCATGTACATGAATTACTCTTTCAATTAAAAACTAGTTAATTTTTTAAACTATGAAAAAGATCTTAATATTCAATCTCAGTTGTAACCAGGGAAATGCAAATTAAAACATCAGGGAAATAAGATTTTTTAGGAGGGATTTAAAAACTTATAAAGCTCATGAATTGATGAGGATATGAGAAAAAGGACTTGTGTATTGTTTGTATATTTTATTTGTGGGAATGAGCCTTGGTAAACCTTTCCTGAGGATCACAGGCCTTTTTTTATATCAAAGGTCTTGACTTTTTTATTATCTCTTTGCCTCAACCATTCCATGTCCATGAATTTCTCCAGAGGAAAGAACAGATGCAAAGATTAAGCTACCAGGATATTAAACCTATCATGTTAATAATAGGGAAATTATAGGAGCAATTTAAATTCTAGCAATAGTCTTTTATTTAAATAAACTATGATATATCCATACAATGGAACTTTATGACTATATTTAAAATACTCTTAAAGAATATTCAATGACGTGCAAAAATGTTATCAATGTACTGTTAGGTAAAAGATAAAGTTACAAGAGTGTTCAATTTTCCAATTTTAGCACAAATATATATATGTATACACATACATATACAAAGACTGCAAAAATATTAACAGTAAATCATGAATGATTTATAGACTCTTTGCTTAAAGAGTATTTTAAAAATGATTTTTACGTTTTGGTCCTTAAATGCATGTAATTAGATTATAATTCTCAGAGAAGAACACTCTATCATTGTTTAGTCCATGCATGGTCACTTTCATTTTATTTATTTTGATTTGTTAATGTTTGCATTTCTATGAGGAACTGCCATGAATCCACCACCCAACTAGAATTGTGCCGATAACTATTTGGCGCCTCTCCTTTCCCATTTCTGTCCTTCCACAACTAAAGGTAACCACCATCTTGAATTTTGTGCTTATTATTCCCTTGCCTCTTTTCATTTTTTATTTTTTTAAATTGTGGTAAAATACACATCACATAAAATTTAACATCTGAACCATTTTTTTTTTCATGTAGGTACTGGGGATTGAACCCAGATCCTTGTGCAGTCTAAGCACTCACTCTACCACTGAGCTATACCATCCCCCATCTTAGCCATTTTTAAGTGTACAGTTTAGTGGCATTAAAAACATTCATATTTCTGTGCTACCATCACCACCATCCATCTCCAAAATGTTTTTCATCTTGCTGAACTAAAACTCTGTACCCATTAAACAATAACTTCCCATTCCCACCCCTGCAGTCCCGGCAACCACCATTCTACTTTCTGTTTCTATGACTTTGACTACTCTAGATACCTCACGTAAGGGGAGTCAGACAGCGTTTTTGTTCTTTCGTCACTGGCTTATTTCACTTAGCATAATCTTCTCATACATGTTGTAACATGCGACTGGATTTTCTTCCTTTTTAAGGCTGATTAATATTCCATTATATGTATAGTCCTCCTTTTGTTTACTCATTCAGATTATCAGTAGACACTTGGGTTGCTTCTAGTGCAATTTTAGCTGTTGTGAAAAATGCTGCTATGAACATGGACATACACATATCTCTTTGAGCCCCCGCTTTCAGTTCTTTTGGATATATACTCAGAAGTTGAATTGCTAGGTCGTATGGTAGATCTGGGTTTTTTTTTTTTTTTTTTTTGAGCAACTACCATACTGTTTTCCATAGCAGCTGCATCATTTCACATTCCCACCAGTAGTTTACAAGGGTTTCAACTTCCCCACATCCTCACCAACACTTGTTATTTTCTATTTTTTTGATAATAGCCATCCTACTGTGTGTGAGGTGGTATCACTGTGGTTTTGATTTGCGTTTCCCTAATGATTAGTGATGTTGAACACCTTTCATGTACTTGTTGGCCATTTGAATATCTTCTCTGGAGACAAGTCTAGTCAAGTCCTTTGCCCACTTTTTAATTTGGTTGGTTTTTGTTGTTGAATTGTACGAGTTCTTTATATATTCTGCATATTAATCCCTTATCAAATACATGCTTTGCAAAATTTTCTCCTAACCCATGGCTTGCCTTTCCACTCTGTTGATTGTGTCATTTAATGCACAGAATTTTTTTCATTTTGATGTAGTTCAGTTTACCTATTTTTTCTTCTGTTGCCTGGGCTTTTGATTTTATATCTATATAGCCCTTCCTTTGTAAAAATGGTTTTATCACACATATGGTTGCCTTAACAATATATTTCCCTTGTTTAAGAGTCTTGTAAAAAAGTATATTGCACTCTATGTGGTCATCTAAGGAGTACTTTATTCACTCAGCATTATGCTGTCCAGATTCATACCTATTGTTTAACACCTAGAGCTAGAGTTCATTTATTTTCAGAGGTATATAATATTCCACCATGTAAATATACCCAAGTTTATTCATTCATTCTCCTACCAATGGACATTGTATCAGTTCTAGTCTTTTGCTACTCTGCACAATATATCTGTGAACACTTTCATGTCCCCTGGTGCATTTGTATAAGAGTCCTCTCAGCTATCCACCTGGGAGTCATTGGGTCATAGGGTATAGGAATACTCAAATGTACACAATAATTCCAAATTATTTCAAAGTAGTTGAATCAATCTACACACTCACCAACAATATTTATGAGATCTCATTGATCCATATCTTCTCCAACACTTGGTATAGTTAGATTTCTTATTTTTTGTTAATCTCATAGATGTTATAGTGTCTCATTATGGTCTTCATTTTCATTTCCTTGATTAATATGGAAATTGAACAACTCTTCAAGTGCCTATTGGCCATATGTGTTTTCTCTTTTATTAAATGTTTGTGTCTCTTGCCCATGTTCTGGTAAAGTTGTTTATTTTTTTCTTGATGGATTTGAGGACATTCTATGTATTCTTGGCAGCAGTTCTTTAGATACATATATTGTAAATATTTTCTGCCTTCTTTCCTCTCAATTTTTTTATAGTGTGTTGACAAATAAGTCTCTTAATTTAAATGAAACCTATAAATCTTTCCTTTCATAGTTAGAATTTTTTGGCATCTTGGTTAAGAAATCTTTCTCTATTCTAAAATTAGAGAGATATTCCTTGTATTTTTTTGTAAATGTTTTAAAGTTTTACTTCTGGCATTTAGGTCTATAATACCCCCAGAGTTGATTTTTTTGTGTGTGTTGATCTGAGGAAGGGATACAATTTATTACTTTTTCGCCATATGGATAATCAATATGCCTAGCTCCATTTATCAAACCGTCAGAGGCAACATGGCAGAATGTGAGAAGCAGAGAGTTCAATAATTGGATATGGGTGTGGGAGGCCTGAGCCTCAGGGAAGTCTGCTGGGGGCTGCTGAGGTTTCTTCCTTAATAATAATTGACAGGTGAGAGGAGACTGCTTTCTTCCATGTTGTCATATGAGGATTTGATGCTAGGGGCCGTTGCAGCCATTGTGTCCCCAGTGGGGATTGTTGTTGACACACAGAAAATGGACAACTAGACATCTGTAAAGGACTGAAGTCTTTGATGATGCTATTGAGCAGCTGAACCAACTCTAGAAGCAAGCGTCTGGCACATATTAGGTCCTCAACAAGTATTTTGGAATAAGTAAATAAATGAATACGTATACCCACACAGGACCACTCCCTGCGCCACCATAAAGCCCAGTTCTTTTCTGCCTCTGTGCCTTTGTATTTTCTGTTCCTTCTACCAGGAATGCCACTCCCTCACCATCTCCATCTCCTAAAATTTGGCTCATCCTCCAAGACTCATCTGGAATGCCACCATTTCTCTGAAGCTTGCCCTAATCTCCTAAGGCTAATGTGATTTATCACTCCCTTGAATACCCATAGCACTTTGTAATTATCACAACTACCTTTTTAAACTTTTAAAATTTAAGTAAAAGTTTAAAAATTAAGACCCAAACTCTGCAAACTAGAATAGAAGACCAAAGCAAGGACAGTATTAGAAAGCATATATGTAAGCCATGGAGTCCACAGTTATTAAATATGAGCTAATTCTTATTAATCTATAACAACTCCTCATATTCCCCTGATTTGTCTTATATTCAGAACTAAATACATCCCCCAAAGGTTATTTGAGATGCCATCTTTGTTGTGTCATTTTTCTCTTTTAATGTGGAAGTTCTACTTGCAAATATCTCTTGGCTTTTTATTCTGGTCCACTGATCTGTCCGTGTAGTACTACACTGTTTTAATTTTTGTAGCTCTGTGAGATATTCAAGAAACCGACAGGGCAAGTTCCCCTTTGTAACTCTTCTCTGGCTGTCTGCTTGGACATCTGGTCACATTTTGATGGTATTTAAATCTTCGTCTTAGATACTCCATGGGGAAGTAAATGATCTCTGAGGGTTAGAATGCCAGAATCAGGGTTTTCCTGAGTCTGCCAGCATGCATGCCAGTCTGACTGGAAAATTCCTCACTGGCTTATTCATAAAGAAATAAGTGGTGTTAAACAATAAATAACATTTGTGAACGATCTTGGAGAAACACTGTATTTCTGCTTTGAGGGCTGGTGTTATAGAGATATCCTGTGGATTTTTCCTTACAAACTGTCGTACTTGGGCTGGATATTGGGGAACAGGGAAAAGTTATCATTTCCCACAGCCAGGTCACCCACATCCTGCTACAGTTGGGTTATGTTGATTTGAGAAGAGCGAGGGGCTTCAGAAATCCACCTGTGACAATGCTATGTGAGATTTTGTTTTAAAATTTTATTATTTATTATTTTTTCAGATCTACATGTTCACTGTAGAAAATTTAAAAAACAGAAATATAAGGAATGAAAATAACCTATACTCCTTCATTCAAAATAACTATTGTTAACATTTTAATGAATTTCCTCCAGTCTATTTTTTTATATATAACTGAGATCTTTCAGTATATACACATTTATTCCATGACTTCTACTTGTATAATTAAAATAATCCATAAAGATAATTTTTATAATCATATAAAATTATATTTTATGTACGTGTAGAAACTTGTTAAACCATTCCCCTACTGCAATACATTTAAGTTCCTTCCAAGCTTTCATTTTTATAAATGTAGCAGGGTCTCAAAATGCAATACGATAGCTGGGATGTGGAGGAAAAGATGTAGTGTTTTTTGGGTTTTTTTTTTTTTCTGGTTTTCCCAAGTCCTATTCTCTGGCTAATGTGAAAAAAAAAAAGTTACCTTTAAAATCTTAGTCCTTTTCAATAATCCTTACATGAAAGGCTCAGTCTTTCTAAGAAAAGTGGTCAGTCTTACATTCCTGACCAGTAGACAAAGAAGCCAGTAAAACTTTATGATAAGACCAAGCAGGTGCTGATTAAAAGAAAACTCTGAAATGAGGATCTCTGATTATTTCAATATGGGAAGTGGGAAGAAGGAGAGAAATCAAAGAGAGAAGAAGGGTAAAAGAATTGTTTTATTTGAAGGTATGATATAAATTCAGATTAAACTGTAGAGCTGGCATATAAATATAGTTCTAAATATTTGCATTAAAATTTTAAGGGTAGAGAAATTCCTGAAAAACCAATAAAAATTATAGCAAAATATTTTTTAAAAGCATAGACCTGAGAGGTGTGGAGAATGGTAGAGAGAACAAGAGCAGGACAATAAACAGATGGACAAGTGGGAAAGAATGCAGTGGACCCAAGAAACTTGAGTCCTAGGGTAGAAGTTGGAGGTGGATGTACTGCGAAGAAAGAATACTACAGAAAAGAAATATTTGGAGAATAAAAAATGAACTTTTTGGAAATTAAAAACATGACAGTAGAAAAGAAGATTTGGAAATTAAAGTGGAGAAAATCTCTCAGAAAATAGAGCCAAGAGACACTGAGATTGAAAACAGAAAACAGAGGATCAATCCAGGAGGTCCAATGGTCAAATAATTAGTCCAGAAAAAGAAAATGGAAGACAGGAGATTATTTAGAAAACAACTTAATTTTCCAGAATTTTTGCCTTGATGCACAGTACCACTGTGAACACTTTTATATAGTTAAGAACACATTTTCGTTGCTTAGCCTATGCATGCTCTCTCATTTTATTCACTTTGCTTTGCTTATGGATGCATTGATTTATATAAGGAACTCCCGTAAATTCATCATCCAGCTAGCCAATAACTATCTATGGGCTTCTTGCCTTTCCCATCTGAGTCTCCCCCAACTAAAGGTAACCACCATCCTGAATTTTGTGTTCTCATTCCTCTGCTTTTGGTTTTTTATTTTTATCTTCTATTTCACTATAGCTGATTTATGCAGTTGTGTTAGTTTCAGGTGTACACTTCAGACTCTTTTCCGTTATAGGTTCTTACAAGATATTGAATATAGTTCCCTGTGCTCCCTTGCTTTTTAAAATAGCTTTATCACATATGTAATGCCTACTCATCATTATACTGTGCAGATTCATGCCTATTGTTGCCTGGACTGTAGTTTATTCATTTTTTACAGCTGTGTGATAGTCCACTATATGAACATACCAAAGTTTATTCATGCATTCTCCCACCTCCTACCAGCGTAGTAGGTTGGGGAAGGTATGTATATGTGTGTGCGTGCATGTATACCAATAGTGAGAGTTCAATCTTCATCCTCTCCAGTGGAAAGTCAACGGATGATGACTAAAAGTGAAAAATCAAGAAGTACTGATAGAGGTATCACTTGGAGATATTATTTGGAGATAAAGAAGTAAATATGAGAAGAATCAGCTGAAGGAGTGAAAATGGTTTCCGCTGGGGAGGAAGAATTGGTGGGGGGACTTTGGAGGCGATGGCTCTTTTGCATAACAACTGATACAATGATTAGAGTTTTATACTAAGTGCACATATAGCATTGGAAAAAGGTGAAAACATTAAAGGTAACCACTGAATAACAGAAATGGCATATAGAGTTTGCAAACCATCAGTGAGGAAAAAAAAAAAGAAAGAAGTATGATTAACAAGTTTCTTCCATATAGAACAGGGAACTGTATTCAATATCCTGTAATGAAAAATAATATGAAAATGAATTTATGTATATATACTTGAATGACTGAAACATTATGCTGTACACCAGAAATTGACACATTATAAACTGACGATACTTCAATAATAAATAAATAAGTGTGATCACTCCAACAAATGGTAGGAAAAGAAATAAGAAAAACAATTTTAAAAAGTGTATTCGTTTCCTGTTGCTGCTATCAGAAATTGCCACAACCTTGGTGGCTTAAAACAACAGTTCTGGGACTTAAAAGTCCAAAATGGGTCTCACTGGGCTAAAATTAAGATGTGGACAGAGCTGCATTCCCTTCTGGAGGCTCGGGGGGAGAATCCATTTTCTTACCTTTTGCAGCTTCAAGAGGCTGTTCATGTTACTGAGCTCATGGCCCCTTCCTCCAGCTTCAAAGCCATCCTGGTCGAGTCTTTCTCATACCCCGTCTCTCCCAGACTCTTCTGCTTCCCTCTTCCGTGTTTAAGCGCTGTCATTATTACACTGGCCACACCTCGATAGTTCAGGATCCTCACCCTATTTTAAAGTCAGCTAATTAGCAACCTGAATTCCATCTGCAAACTTAATTCCCCTTTGCCATGTAATTTAACATATTCACAGGTTCCAGGGATTAGGCCGTGGACATGTTTGGGAGAACATAATTCTGCCTACCACAAAAAAATATAGCCAATAGAAATCATAGTTAAATGGAAAAAATAGATGAAACTCTAGAAAGAGGGGGGAAAATGGAGAGGAGGAAGTAATTGAAAAAATAATGGAGACAAATTCACCAGAATTAAACTCAGATGAAAGATTTCAGATTGAAATGAGCCACACAGACCAATGAGCAATAAGGAAAACCCACACTTAGAGACTAATAGAGAAATTTAAGAATGTCAAAGACAAAGAGAAACTTTAAGTTTTACAAGAAGAACAGATTTTATCGAAGGAAAAAGATCCAATTTACATCAATTTTTCAGTAGTACTGGAGGCAAAAAGGCAATGGAAACTTCTTTTCAAATGGTTGAAAGGAAAAGAATTTAGAGACCTAAAATTTTACATACAGTCAAACTTTCTTTTAAATATGAAGTCATGATAAAAAAAAATCATCAGGTATACCAGGGCTAAGGTTTGCCACAGAAAAATCTACACTAGAAATACTTTCAAATAAAGTATTTAAATACTAGATAGTACAAGAGGTATAAGAATTAAAGGTGATCAAAGTTGTCTTTAAAACATTTTTAAGATGAAACTAAACGGTAAAAATACAGTATCAATGTGATGGGCTATTGTCTTATTAGGAGTTATGAAAAAAGAGAAAAAGCAACAAAATAATAAATTAATTGCTACCAACACTTCCAATTATATTAATCACTAAAATAATTTTTAAATGTCTAAACTCCTTTTAAAAATAAAGACAGACATTGGATTTTCAAAAATGCAGTTAAACATCATTTATATGAAATGCACCTAAAATAAGGATACACAAATGTTAAAGGTAAAAGGATGGAAAAAAACATTGTGTAAACATAAACTAAAAGAAAGATGGTGTAATCATATTATTAGATAAAATGGTCTTTAAGACAAAGAGTATTATTAGAGAGGGAGAAGTTCACTATATTATGAAAGACATAATTCTCCAAGAAGTTATAACAATTTTAATCTTGTATGCAAGTAATAAAGTATACAAACAAAAACTGATAAAGATGTGGGGGAATTCTTAAATATATCATCAAAGTGGGAGATTTCAACATACCTCTCTTGAATATTGATAGGTCAAGCAGAAAGATATTCAGCAAAAAAAGAAAAAAGAAAATATTCAGCGAAGATATAGAAAATCTGAACAACATAGATTTCATGTGGGAGAGGTGATCCTTCGTCAGGTGACAGAGCCCAAGGTGAGTAAGAAAGGCATTTCTAGGGGAGATCCGGAGGGTGGCAGCAGCAATAGACTAGCTACATACAAAGGGATTAATTGTATAATTTAATGTATCAAAGACAATGGGAATCAAGTTTCTCACTCAGAGAAGGGAGTTACAAATACAGAAAGAGAATGCTACAGTGTACCCTGCGGGGTTGGATTGGAGATGGAGATATCATGTGAACTTATGGTTTTCAATATAAATAGATAAAGGAATATATGTAGATATAAATAAAAACCATAAAAACTTATGGTTTTCAATATAAATAGATAAAGGAATATATGTAGATATAAATACGTACATGTAGATATAAATATAAATAAATAGAAATACCCTTACATCCATTCCCTAGCTCTGTCCACCGAGAGATCCTGGGAGAAGTGACAACCCTACAGCTATGCACACACTTAGTGTCCATATTTGCAGGGCAGGCAAAGAGCAGCTGTAAGAGAGCTGTGAGCTGGCCTATTCCCATAGCTCATTCAGGGCTTGGAGATGGGTTCCAGCCAGCTTAAGAGGAGGGGTAGCGGTGAACACCTGGGCTATCCCTTGAAAAATCACTGAAAAACACAAATTACCAAAACTGGCATAAGAAGAAATGGACAATCTGAATATTCCTGTATCTATGAAAGAAATTGGGTTTGTAATTTAAAAACAAAATCTTCACAAACACATACGCATCCACATACATACACATAGGCAACTTTCCTAGAGGGAAATGTATAGCTGTGTAAATATTTGTATTAGAAAAGGAGAAATTTCTAAAATCAGTCTTCCACCAACTAGAAAAAGAAGAGCAAATTAAACTCAAAGTAAGTAGAGGGAAAGAAATAAGATAAGAGCGGAAATCAATAAAATAGGAGACAAGCAAACAGAGAAAATCAATAAGACCAAAAGCTAGTTCTCTCAAAAGATCAATAAAATTGATCAACCTCTAGAAAGACTGATCAAGAAGAAAGAAAGGAAGACACAAATTGCCAACACATTTTGATTGAAGTTTGTTTTACTCTTACGTTAAACATTCACATAATTCTAGAGTCAAATCTACAAAACAAGGTATATTCAGAAAAGTATAACTTATACCTTTGTCCCTTCCACCCTCTTCCCTTCCTTTCCTATTGGTAATAAGTTTATTTATTTTTCTGGCTTATCCATTCTGTATTTTGGCATAAGAAAATACATGCATAGTGAATATATTTATAGCATTGTTTTAAGGAATGTTGTGTTTCACAGATGGGGGGGTCTCATAGGGTGGTTTAAGATTCTTGTGAATATAGTCATGTTCAAATACAATCAATAAATCCAAATAAAACTCTCTTTGTGTGTTCAAGAACACATGCAAGAGTGTGTTCAACAGATCAATGACTATAGTTACATTCCGTAAGTATCTACAGAGTATGTAAAAGGGATTTGTCCTGACTCTGCAGACGGAGAGTTTCATCTTTTTGTTGACTGGAGAGTGACAAAGCATCTGGCCATCTGAATTAGGTTTCTGTGCAAAATTTGTTCAGTTTATTTTTCAGAATCCTATCTTGCATTCCATAGGTCCTGCTAATTCCAAGTGATGCAGATTCCCTTTATAATTTGACTAGTAATGTTCATGGCCCTGATATCATTGGTGGGCAAGTGCATCCTGGCTGGAGGATGGGTCTTTCAAAAGTCTTTTGTTGTCAGTGTTTAAATTTGTGATTCTTTTCATTTTATAGAGTGATGAACCTTAACTGAAAATCCTAACCAAAACAATAATTACTTGTTTGTTTTCTCCTGAGATGAAATGTAATATCAGCATTGATAATACAACTAGTGAATTGTCCTCAGTAGCCATATGGTGACTATACCTACCGGGTGATAGGCATTGGTCGTAATTCCTGATTCTGCTATGATTGTATAAACGCTTGCATAGCTGGATTCAATTGTTTGCATTTCTTTTCAAATTAGAGGTGATAGTGTTCTAATAACTTACAATTTATACCTGGTGGAGACTTTCTGCTACTTACCCTTACGTGGCAAATGTGTTTAGTTGCTACTGTGAAAAATCTCCTTTATAAAAGATGGGTGGAAAACCTGAGCCATCCTATACGAGTTTAGATCGGCCTCTCTCTAATTCAGTGCTGGTTATATGTGCAAAGTTCCTACATAAAAATTACTAGACTCTCTATATTTGTCTACTGTTTAAAAATATAAACGTTCATCTCCTCCCTCTTCTGAACTATCAAGGTTTTTGATTTGTTTGTTGTTCCTTTTTAGGCCCAATTTATATATATGCATATACAATCACACGTATGAAACATAATGTATTAAACTTTGTAAAAGAATGTGGTTTATGACAGAAATGTTTAAAAATTGATTATTCAGAAAATAAGGAGCAATAAATGCAAAGAAAGTTTATTCTCTCTTCCTGTCTCTCTCCATATATATCACACACACATATATATGCATATGTGTGAGAGATTGTTATAGCAAACAATATTGAATTATTGTCTTACTTGTAGTTTTAAAAGCCTTGATTTGAAAACATAATTAAATCTTAACATGGGAAAATTTTAAGCCCAAACCAGTAACGCATTAATTCTTTTGCTAGAACCAAAAAACATTTTGGGCTTAGGAAAAACCACTTTATTTTACCATTAGACAAAAACACAGAGTTAGATCTCACGTAGGGATTGTGCTGTGTCCATGAATCTTTTTTCCTTTCATTTGAGCTCAACTATCGTACTGATTTAGGGTGTAGAGGTCTAGATGATTTTCGTGATTAGCATCATTGTGACACAATACTGGTTATTTTTAAAAGAAAAGATGTCTTAATTTACCCTTAGGGACGTATTAGAGAGAATACCTATTTATTGATAGAGTTTTATGTGAGTAATGAAGGTTGGAATCTAGAGAAATATGCACTTTTATAGTAGAGACAAAACTCTTTTGCATTTTATGTTGTGCAGCTAAATACAGACTCATTTTAAAATTTAATGTAAACATTTAGTTTATTTATGACATTATTTGTCTTTGTCACAGGAATAGTCTATTGATTTCCAATTACTCACAAATCTGGGATAAAGTAAGATATTTTTAAGGTCAGTATTGTTTTTGTCCAAAATCTCCAAAGCATAAGATGGTCAAAAAATAGAATTAAGTGAATATTAAAATATAATGTGTTACTGTTACTGTCAATAATAATTAGGGAAATATTATACTTTGAAAATATTACCCAGAAAGTTTAAGTAGAAAATTTCAATAGGTCTGTATATTTGCAATACTATTTGAGTTTCATAAGGACCAATTTATTAAAGGTACAATTGGATTATAATATAATCTTTTATATATATATAACACAATTTTTACTTTGTTTCATTAAAATCTTAAGCAGTTTTAAGCCCGTTTATTAATAATATTCATATGTTCCAAATTTTACATTCTGTTGTAATTGAAAAATGATACCACTTTTCAAATAATTATAGTAAAAAACATAAACATTGAATTTACCATCTTAACCATTTTTAAGTGTAAAGTTCAGTGGTACCACATATGTTCATATTGTTGTACAACCATTGCCACCATCTATCTCCAGAACTCTTTTCATCTTGTGAAGCTGAAACTCTGTACCCATTAAACACTAACTCCCATGTCCCCCCTCCCCAAGCCCCTGGCAACCACCATTCTACTTTCTGTGTCCATGAATTTGATGACTCTAAGTACCTTATCTAAGTAAAATTGTATAGTATTTGTCTTTTTGAGTCTGGCTTATTTCACTGTAGCATGTGACAGGATTTCCTATCTTTTTAAAACCAACTAACATTCCATTATATCAATATGCCACATTTTATTTGTCTACTCATCTATCGATGAACATTTGGGTTGCTTCCACCTTTTGGCTATTGTGAATAATGCTACCATGAATGTGGATGTACACATATCTCTTTGAGACCCTGCATTCAATGCTTCTGAGTTATATACCCAGAAGTGGACTTGCTAGATCATGCAGTAATTCTGTTTTTAATTTTTTGAGGGACCACCATACTATTTTCCATAGCAGTTGCACCATTTTACATTCCCAACAATGGTGCACAAGGATTACAATTTCTCCACGTACTCGCCAACACTCATTTTCTGTTTTTCTCATAGTAGCCATCCTAATTGTTGTGAGGTGACACCTCGTTGTAGTTTTAATCGGCATTTCCCTCTTGCTTGGTGATGTTGAGCATCTCTTCATGTGCTTATTGGCCACGTGTCTATTTTTTTTGGAGAAACATGTTACTATATTTTTATCCCCGTATCTTATTATAATATCTTATTATTTTTCAAAATGGCCTCAGTTCTTGGCAGCATAGAAGATAATTTTTTTCATGTTTTCAATTTTTTATCCTTTATTACAGTGATACAACTAAATCGTTCCTTTTTAGTTGGCAATAGAACCACAGGGCTTATAGTGCAAAGCAGCAGTCCCTGTCTCCCTCCAACCCTACCACTTAGTCTCACTGGTGAACACCAACCATTGTTAACCTCAATATTTTTTTTTCTGGGTATTTATCCTGATGGGGTTCAGGACATGCTACCCAAAATATGGCACCCTGGCAAATTACATATTTGAAGTTGAAGGAATTGTTTTTAAAACAGCAGAGTCAGGAAGGTCACTCTGACCTCCCCCTACCCCCTTCCTCTGTGAAACAGGCCATAAATCTCTCACGTGCAAGGTACCCTCCATGCACCGGAAGGGGAGAAGACGTTCTTATCACGAGAGATGGGGAATTCAGGGCCAAGAAGTCTGTATAAACAAACCTTGTTAAACTAAACTTAATCGGCCTAGTTACTCCTTCACCATTTACTAACCCCAGCCCAAACCCCTTTGTCTTGTCAATGCTTCACAAATTTATTGTTTCTTTATCTAAAAAGGTATAAAAGCTTCCTGCTCTGGTCACTTCTTTGGGCCTTCATTCTCTTGTGAAGGCTCCCATATACACATAAAAATTCAGTAAGATTTTTAGGCTTTTCTCCAGTTAGTCTGTCTTTGTCAGTTTAATTTTCAGACCCAGTCAGGGACTCTGTGAGGGTGGAGGAAAACTCTCTCCTCCCCTAAAACGTCTTCCAAATAATATGCATTAAAAAATAGTCCTTGATTTTTCATTTTAGGAGATTATCATTTGACTTCCCACTGCAGAAGATTAGGATTAGCTATCATGCACATGCCTACACAGACCCCCACCTCCTACCCCATCATGACCAGATGCATATATATAACTGAATCACTATGCTGCACACCAGAAACTAACACAACATTGTAAATCAAATGTACTTCAATAAAATGTAAAAAAATTTAAAAATTAAAAAGAAAGAAAACACTTTCATCGACTAAAAAAATTACATTAAAAAATAGCATGGCCTAAAAGCAGACACATAGATCATAGAATAGAAAGCCCTGAAATAAACCCACTCTTATATGGTCAATTAATCTATGACAAGGGAGCTAGAATATATAATGGAGGAGAGACAACTTCTTCAGTAAGTGGGGAGAATCCCTACAGTTGTGATTATCCTTCCGTTTGTAAGTCACCTCCCGGGGTGTGTGTCTTGACTATGCTGCATTTTTGCCCCTCTCCCCATCTCATTGTGGTGCCTTTTTTGTATCTTCAGTTGCAGAAAATCTTTTCTGCTAGTCTTCATGTCATCCTCATAGACAGTTGTTCTGCAAATAGTGGTAATTTTGGTGTGCCCATGGCAGGAGGTGAGCTCAGGGCCATATTGGCCATACCTCCACAATTTTTTTTTTTTGATATTTTGGGACGTCCATTCTGGAGCCCACCGTCATTCGTTCATTTCAAAATTATTTGCTGAGTGTTTCCCGTGTGACAAGACCATTCTAGCTGCTGGGGATACAGCATGGACCAGGACAGGCAAGGAGACTTCAGTAAGCTTCCACTCAAGTGGAGGATGGGGAAAATAGACAACAAGAATTAAATATTATGTTAGGAGATGATATATGCTATGAAGAAAAATAAAGCAGGGCACGGGGGATAGATGGTGCTGGAGGAGGCAGATTTTACAGAGGATGATCAGGAAGGGCCTTTCTAAAGAGGTCATTTGAGCATGGACCTAAATTAAATAATGGAGTAAGCCATTCAGCATCTGGTGGAGGAGCATTCCTCATGGAAGGAATAGTCAGTAATGTTGAGATGTTTGGTCACAAATTAAAAGTGAGAGTCTTCAGCAAGATCATGGATTTTCAGCAGTTAGTTCATGTGCAGCTACAGAGTTAGAGGAAGGTTGAAGCAACCTGGGTGAGAGTTTTGCCAGGGGAGTTGAGAGTGCAAGGAAGGGGCTATGATGATGTGATAATGGAAGCTAAGCTGTGTAATGAGGGTAGCTGGTGGAAGGGGGCTGAAGAAAGATGGTTGATGTACACTGAGAAAGTGATCAATGCATTGGAGGTTACTGCAGGGTTGAGACATTGATGGAGCATGAAATATGGGAGGAGGTGGTCAGAGAGTACAGTGTTTAGGAATTGAACTTTTTGAGGTAAAAGATGACAAGAGCTAGAATAAAACCACACTTTGGCCAGGAATGTGCCTTGCACAAAGATTCCCAGCAAGAGGGCAAGCAGGAAAAAAAAATCCAGTCCACATTCCCCTCACCACTCCTGTGCCTGGGGCCTCTGTTGCCCAGAGGAGATGACTCTTTCTAATTTATCCCTGTGTGCTTTAGCGTCTACTCAGTAGCCTGGGTTCAGCAGCATTTCCGGGGAGGGTCAGAATTTGTTTAGAGCAAGAAAGTAAAGGCAACGCTTTCACAGAAAAGTTTGAATTTGCAGGGGAGTTGGCTGATGAGAGACCCTGAGACCCAGAGTCATGGTGGTAGGTTCAGGGGTAAAAACTATTAGAAGGAAACAGAATAGCTTTATAACCTTGGGGAGGGAAGGAGCTCTTAAACAAGAGTTTTTTTAATTTAAGGTCAAAAAAAAAAAATCAATGCATTTGACCATTTAAAGATTTGAGTTCAATAGAGTGCCCTGTAGACAAAGTGAGCAGACTAATGACAGTCTGAGAAAAATTTGTGCAAAGCCAAGAACAGAGCCATAGCTAGAACATTCAAGAACTGCAGATCAGCAAGAAGAAGACAGGAAACTCAGTTTTTAAAATGGCAAAGGATTTGCTAGTTAATGCACCGAAGGGGAAACACACCTGGCTAGTAAGCACATGAAGGGATGTTCAGTTTCACCAGTAATGAGAAAAATGCAAATCAAAACAACAGATACGACTTTACTAAAGTCAAGAAGTTAGGAGTTATTAAGTTCTGGAGAATAGGGGTGAATAAGAACCCTCGGGACCCAGAAGTAGCCCTTTCCTCCTCAGCTCCAGCCCCACATGTCCACAGTCCTGCCATCAACCCCATTTGCCAAAGGAGCTAGGAGGAACCCCCTATAACAGGCCTGCTGACCTCGGACGTGACTGCAAACCCTGAAGCAGCCCTGTGACCCAGCTCCAGCCCTGCTTTATGTGGTTCCAGGGGCAGTTCTGCCTGCTCAGGGACCCAGCAGGAGCCACAGCCATTCACACCTCTGATAACAAGCCCACTGTCTCCAAACCCAACTTTGAACCAAGAAGCAGCCCCATGACCTGGCTCCAGCCCTACTTAACCACAGCCCTAGAGGCAGTCCTTTCAATCTGGGGACTCAACAGGAGAAGGTCTTTACCTGCTAAAACCAGTCAAGACTAGAAGTGTTTGCTTCTTCAAATGCACAGACACCAATGCAAGGTTATACAGACCATGAAGAATTAGGCAGTCATGACAAAACAAAGGACACTAATAAAGCTCCAGGAACTGATCCTAAAGAAATGGAGATCCATGAACCGCTTGACAGAGAATTCAAAATAATCATCTTAAAGTAACTCAGTGGGCTGTAAGAGAACACAGATAAACAAGTAAACAAAATCAGGAAAACAATACATGAAAGAAGTTTATAAAGAACCAAACAGAAATCCTGGAGCTGAAGAATACAATGACCGAACTGAAAAATTCAACAGTGAGCTTCACAACAGATTCATTCTTGCAGAAGAAAGAATCGGTGAACTCAAAGACAGGTTATTTGAAATTATCCAGTCAGAGAAACAAAAAGAAAAAAGAATGAAAAAGAGTGAAGAAAGCATTTGAGATTTATGGATCCTATCAACTGAAATAATATATGCATTATGTGAATCCCAGGAAAGAAGAGAGTGACAGATAATGGACAGACAAAGGGCAGAAAACCTATCTAAAGAAAAAATGGCTGAGAACTTCCCAAATCTAAGAAGGGAAATGGACATCTTGATTCATGGAGTACAAAATAAATAAAGAACTCAACTCAACAGCCAAAAAACAAATGACCTGATTTTAAAATGGGCAAAGGACCTGAATAGACATTTCTCAAAAAAGAACATACAAAAGGCCAACAAATATGAAAAGCTGCTCAAAGCCACTAATCATCAGGAAAATACAAGTCAAAATCACAGTGAAATATCACCTCATACCTATTAGAGTGGCTGTTATCAAAAAGAGAAAATTATGTTGGTGAGGATGTGGAGAAATGGGAACTTTTGTTCACTGTTGGTAGGAATGTAAGGTAGTACAGCCATTATGGAAAACACTACAGAGATTCCTCAAAAAGTTAAAAATAGAACTACCAAATGATCCAGCAATCCCATTTCTGATATATATCCAAAGGAAATGAAATCAGTATCTCAAAGAGATATCTGTGCACCCATATTCATTGCAACATTATTCATAATAGCCAAGATATGGAAACAACCTAAATGTTAAACAGATGAATGGATGAATAAAATGTGACATATAGAATAGAATATTATTCAGCCTCAATAAAGAAGGAAATCCTGTCATTTGCAACAACATGGATGAAACCTGAGGACATTATGCTAAGTGAAATAAGAGAAATACTTCATGATCTCACTTATATGTTAAACTCATAGAAGCAGAAAGTTGAATGGTGGTTGCCAGGGGTTGGGGAGTAGAGGAAGTGGGGAGATGTTGGTCAGAAGGTACAAGGTTTCAGTTATGCAAGATGTGTATTTGGGGATCTCATGTACAGCATGGTGACTATAGTTAACAATACTGTATTGTACACTTGAAATTTGCTAACAGGGTAGATCTTAAGTGTTTTCACCACACACACAAAAAAAGGTAACTATGGGAGGTGATGGATAGGTAAATCAACTTGATTATGGTGGTCATTTCATGATGTAAACATACATCAAAACATCAAATCATACACCTTAAATATACATACCTTTTATCAATTATACCTTAATAAAGCTGAAAAAATTTTTAATTAGAAAAACTCATGTCATGAAGCAACTAAAATTTTCAGCTAATGGGAGGGTACAATCATTTAAAAAACTGTTTCAGTATCTATAAAAGCTAAACATATGTGTCTGCTATGACCTACCTGTTCCACGGCTAGGTACACAATCAATAGAAAAATGGGCATATATATACCAGAAGACATATCCAAAAAAATTATAGTAGTTCTTGTGCAGAGGGTATAGCTCAGTGGTAGGGTGCGTGCCGAGGATGCACAAGGTCCTGGGTTCAATTCCCAGTACCTCCATTTAAAAATAAATAAATGAATCTAATTACCTACCCACCTCAAAAAAAAAAAAAAAAAAGAGAGAACACAAGATGGGCCTCCAAGGTGCTAATAATGTGTGTTTCTCATCTTGGGTAGTGGTTACCTGGATGTTCACTTTGTGGTCATTGAGTTAAATATGTTTGTTTTGTGTACTTTTCTGTATGCACATTATATTTTACAATGAAAAAGTTTAAAAAAGAAGAGGATTTACTGGCAAGGAAACATTACTGAAGTATCATAAAGTGAAAAAGTTCTACAAAACTATTTCTATGGCATGGTCTTAATTGTACTATGAATATACATTTATACGTGTTTACATAAATTAAATGATTTGGAGTGATATACACCAAGGTAAAATGGTAGTTATCCCTGGATGCAATCACAAGTGTTTTTTATTTCTTTGTGTCTGTGTATTTTCTGATCTTCCTGTAATAAGCCTTTATTGCTTTTCTAATAAGAAATAAAGTCATTTTGTAGTATCAGCCTGGGAATAACAGATCAATAGAACGGAATAGAAAACTGAGAAAGAGATTCAATAGATATAAGAATTTGATGTGTGGTAACAATGGGATTTCGGTCAATGGGGAAAAGATAGGCAGTTCAGTACATTTCATTGGTTCAACTGGCTAACAGTTGGGAAGATAAAGTTGAGCTCTACCTCATACCAGATGCTAAACAAACCCCCACGTGATTTAAATGCAAACAAAAAACTTTAATCTTACTAAGTAAAAGCATAAAGTTTTCGAAGGAAATACAAGCAAACAGTTCCAACATCTTAGAGTGGAGAAGGCTGTTCTAAGCCT
The DNA here is from genome assembly GCF_036321535.1 of Camelus dromedarius. NCBI lineage: Eukaryota > Metazoa > Chordata > Mammalia > Artiodactyla > Camelidae > Camelus > Camelus dromedarius. Next base: position 16,443,470 of record NC_087464.1, read on the forward strand.
CGTATCAAAGTTGGCAAGCACAAAGGGACAGGTTGATGGACTTGACAATATAAACACATTAAACTGTAATAAAGGTATTTTAAACACCATAAGTTCACAATAATAACAGCTATAAAATACCTAGGAATAAATTTAAGAGGAAATGTGGAATGCCTAATAACTTTATTGGAAGTCACGAAAGAAGACCTGGGAAAATGGAGCACTTGGTAGAGGGAGTGGAATTTATGCACTGCAGCTCTGCCTGTATTTCAAAAGAGAGACAGAAAGAGAGAGAGAACCTAAACGTTCGTAAATTAATTCTTCTGACTGCATGATGTGCTGTGGTGTAAAAGAATGCATTAGCTCTACATGCAGGGAAGATTTCTCTGCCGCTTCCTCTCACACCCCCAAGCCTGGAGGAGGAGGAGTTGCTGGGCTTAGATTGGGTCCTGCTTAGCAGGGGTGCGTCACTGTGTTGAATGGACATGCCCATGCGTGGTCTTCCCTATGCAGCCCCTCCATGCACACCCTGATGTTCTCATCACTCTCAGGCTTCCTTGAGACTGGCCTGGCCAAGCCCTACCTTCTGCCCTCACCCTGGGATCTGCTGACCTGCTTCAGATCCCCCTTACCTCTGGGCTAGTCAGATGCCCAGACTCAGCCCAGGCTCTGTGCTACCATCCAGCTTCTATCCCTGAGTCCTGTGTGAGACTGTGGCCAGGCCCGCGAGTTCAGATTGCCCTCAGCCTCCTGACCCAGAAGACAAATGAGGATGCATGGTCACATGGTTGCAGTGTGACTGCAACAGGCAATGTCTAGTCATCACTTTATAACCAGAGGACACTGTGGCAACGTGGCATCGTGCTGTAGGAAGAAGTGATTCCATGAACCCAGATGCTAGATCTGGATGGTGTGAACAACTAGAAGCAACTCTAAACTAGCTAGTAAGCTAGAATAGCATATTAGTGAAGAACACAGACTTTAGACTGCCTGCTTTCAAATCCAGGTTCTACATCTGTCTAGCTCTGTGGCCTTTGACAAGTTAGTCAGCCACTCTGTGCCTCAGTTTTCTCCTCTGTAAAGTACTATTATCCTAAAATAGTATTATAGTACTACCTCCCTTTCAAGGCTCTTATGAGGAATAACCGAGTTAGCATATGTAACGCGTACTTAGAACCGTGTTGGTTGTTAGCATCACTACAATGGAATCCAAGAGACTCAGAAAAGCCCCTGCAGAGCTCCACCCTCTCCAGCTGGCTGCTCTAGCACCTCTCCTGAGAGGGAGCCAGGAAAGGGGAGAAGTCACTTTCTAACACCCCCAGTCCTCTGTCACCTAGCAGTGCTGGCTGAAACTCACCTCCTGTGTGCAAAGTGCAGTAAAAAGTAATTGCTACAAGATGGAAGCATCAGGGCCCACATTTTGTGCTGGTTCTCAAACCCAGGCCTCTCTCGCATCAGGCATTTGCTCTGCTAATGAAATGAATGGTGCTTCGATCCTCATTTGGCTGCTGATCCAGGGACATGAGCTCCTTTCGGAATCTTTCATGTGATGGGCAAGTGTGACCTTCCAGGGGTTCCTGGTTGCGGTCCCTTCAAAACCCCACCTCCACACCGCTCAGGGATGATGTCAAAAGATACCCATCATGTGTTGTTGAATGAAAAAGCAAAAGGCAGAACAGTATGTCCAGTACAACAGTATGTGTAAAACACACATGAAAATGTATTTTCAAAGTCTAGAAAGATGGATGCCAAACAATTTGGAGTGGTTATCTCAGGCTAGTTTTCCCAGGGACAGGGGTGAGGGGGTGGAGTAGGGCGCACTGCAATTTTGCTGTAGACCTGTTAGTAATGTCTGTCATTTCCATAGCAAGCATATGCAACGTTTGCTGTTAAAAAAAATAGTAATCTTTTTCAACGTATATCAAATCATGGAAAAATATTTGCAACACAGATGGCAAACTAAGGGTTAAAGCAATATCTAGAATTGTTTATGAGCAGAAAAAGTAGTTGAAAAGAATAGAATAATACAATAACAGTGGTTATCCCTAGAGTAGAGCTTAATGAGATATTTTAATTTTCTTCTTTATACCCTTTCCTATATTTTCCAAACATTTAGCAATAAAAATGCATTGTGCTTTTCAAGTCAGAAAAATATGATTTTTTTAATTGAAAGGAAATTCAACAATAAACATAATTAAAGAGAGGATCCAAAAGGAGACCAGAAGGCTTAAAAGGTTTGAAAGGACAGAAGGTAAAATGAGATCATTGAAAAAGGAAAAATAATGGGGAATAGTACAAGTCAGAACAGTAAAATATATACATGAAAATAAGACAAAAGAACAAGGTAAGATACTAATTTTTTTATTTTTAATATTAAAAATCAATAGCCAGAAAGGTTGAAAAGAAACTGCTGGAAAGCAGGCCGGGGTGAGTCCTCGTGCAGGTCTTGCAGGAAAGAGACCCTGGCTGAGCCCCAGGAGTGTGACATGACCTTTGCCAACTTTGTGACCCCCCCTCAGCAGCCAGGTGAACTTCCCAGATCCTCCGCCTTATCTCAGACTCATGTGCACACTTGTCTAACACTCCCAGGACTGCAAACTCCATGAGGGCCCATGCTGGATGCCCACGTGCTTCAGTTCCCACTAGATCCATCCCTTCCCTGCCACTTGCTCCAGACCATCCTGAGGCCTTCCAGGCTCCAGGCCACAGCAGTCTCAGGTCAGGCATGCAGTGCAGCCCCCTGAGAAGCCTCGGCAAGTCATCTCACCAATCCAAGACTTGGCTCCCAGCCATAAAACATTGTGGCACGATTAATCACATGATATTTGCAAAGTGCCTGGCACACAGTAGGTGATTAGCAAATGCTTAGGGAGTCAGTGACTGAGGGGCATCCCATCTCCCAGAGGGTAGCACAGAAAATCAGAATTCCAGCCTACCCAGGCTCCACGTAGGCACCACTCTGCCCACCCACTAAGACAGACCCCTCTTAGCAGCTCCCTTGGCCTGTACATCAAAGAAAGCACAAAGCAGCCCCATACTAACCCCAGGCCAGCTGAGGAGACTCTACTCAAGATAGAATGGGGCCCACTGGGCACAGAAGGGAGCCCGGAGGCTGGCACCAAGCCTTCGGCAGGCCTCCTCCCTACCCAGCCCCCAGACCAAGGCCCCTCAGCCTGAGCAACATCCTATGAGCCTCGGTACAGCTCAGAGCCTTCAGCCAACTCAGCGGGGCCCCTGAGCTGCTGGCTGGGGATGCATTTGTGGTCATCAGTTAATTTTAGGGTGACACTCCTCCTTAACTTTCCAATATGTCCTTAAACTTATAGCTGTAGTCAGCCCACGACTAACTGTTGCTGGTAAGAGCAATGCAGGCTGTCCCAGGACTAGGGCTGTGCTTGGCAAAAGGTAATGCGGATGCAAATCACCTGGGATTTTGTGAAAATGCAGATACTGATTCAGTAGGTCCAGGGTGGGGCCTGAGGTTCGCATTTCTAACCAGCTCCACACGGATGCTGCTGGTCCAGGAACCGCACTTTGAGTGGCAGCTGCTAGACGGTGCCTTCATGCCCATGCAATTATTAAACCGGGAGGACTCTGAGACCATGTTTTCCTTCTTCCTATTAAGACCAGAAATTCTTCCTGCAGCATTTCTGGTGACAGAACAGTGCCTGGCATGTACTAGGTGCTAAATAGATGTTAGTTGGCCCGAAATAAAATTACTTCCAGGAATAGGAAGCTCTTCTGGTGGAGGCAGTTCTCTTATGGTTAGAAAGCTCCTTCTGTTGAGCCCACACAGGCTCCTGAACCTGCCACCCACTGGCCTTGGCACACCCCATGCCGCTGCTACCACCAGGCCCCGTGGCACAGCACCGAGGCTGAGCTAAGTGTTTGCAACCTAAAACACAAACAACAAGCCAACAAAAAGGATGGACTCCCCAAAACTGAAAACAGTACAATCACAATGAATAAATGTTTAACTGTCTGCAAAATTTAACATTTGTCAAGCAGACAACAGCGATGCAACTCTTACATAGTTAGATACAAATTATATTTAATTGTGGATACAGGTGCATTTTAATAAGCTTCATGTGACCAAGGCCAGATGGCTTCATTGGAGAATTCTGTCAAATATTTAAAGAAGAACTAGGACCAATCCTCCTCAAACTCTTCCAAGAATGTTGAAGAGGAGGGAACACACCCAAACTCACTCTGTGAGGCCAGCATTGCCCTCATATTAAAGCCAGACAAAGACACTACAAGAAAAGAAAACCATAGACTGATAAACACTGATGCAAAAGTTCTCAACAAAATACTAGCAGACCAAATTCAACAGCCCATTAGAAAGATTATGTACCATGACCAAGTGGAATTTATTCCTGGAATGCAAGGATGATCCAACATACAAAAATCAATCAAAGTAATACACCACATTAGCAGAATGAAAGACAAAAACCACATGACCATCTCAATTGATACAGAAAACGCTTTAGACAAAATTTAACATACTTCTATTACGATAACATTCAACAGACTGGGTGTAGAAGGAAACTACCTCAATATAATAAAGGCTACATATGACAAGCCAACAGCTAACATTACACTCAATGGTGAAAACTTTTCCTCTAAGGTCAGGAACAAGACAAGAATGTCCACTCTCCCCACTTCTTTCAACATAGTACTGCAAGTTCTAGCCAGAGCAATTAGGTAAGAAAAAGAAATAAAATGTGTCCAAGTTGGAAATGAAGAAGTAAAATTATTTCTGTTCACAGATGATACAATCTTATATGTAGAAAACCATAGAGATCACACACACACACACACACACACACACACACACAAATTGTTAGAATAAACAAATTCAGCAAAGTTGCAGGATGCAAAATGAACACATGAAAATCAGTTGCATTTCTACACACTAACAACGAACAACCCAAAAAAGAATCACACAATGAAAACTACAAAACATTGCTGAAAGAAATTAAAGAAGACATAAATAAATAGAAATTCATCCCATGTTAATGGATTAGAAGATTTTGAGCAAGGGTGCCCAGACCACTTAATGGGGAAGGAACAATCTCTTCAACAAATGGTGCTGGGAAAACTGGACATCCACTTGCAAAAGAATAAAGTTGGACGCTTTCTTTGCACCATATACACAAATTAATTCAAAATGGATTAAGACCTAAACATAAGACCCAAAACTATAAAAACTCCTTGAAGAAAGCATAGAGGAAAAGCTTCATGAAATTAGATTTTGCAGTAAGTTCTTGAATATGAAACCAAAAGCACAGGCAGCAAAAGCAAAAACAGACAAATGAGATATTACTTCATAACCATGAAAAACAGAAACTCACCCATTTAAAAAACATTTGTTTAAACAAAATATTGACCAGGATGTGGAGAAATAGTAACCCTTAAGGACTACTGTGGATGGGAATGTAAAATGGTACAACTGCTATGGAGAATAGTATGGCAGTTCCTTAAAATTTTATATAAAAATACCATATGATCCAGCAATCCTACTTCTGGGTAAATATCCAAAAGAATTGAAAGCAAGGAGTTGAACAGATATTTGCACACTCATATTTATAGCAGCATTATTCACAACAGCCAAGAGATGAAAGCAACTGGAATGTCCCTTGATGGATGGATGGATAAACAAAATGCGGTATATACATACCTTTAGTCTTTAATCTAAAAAAGAAAGGAGGGGGAAATGGGAGTTTTTGTTTAATGTGTACAGAGTTTCCATTCTGCAAAATGAAAAATTCTGGAGATCTATTGCACAACAATGAGAATATACTTAACACTACTGAACTATACACTTAAAAATGATTCAGTTGGTAAATTTTATGTTATGAGTTTTTTACCACACACACACAAAATTTAAAACCATCCCCAAAAATGGGGAGAAAAGGAAAGAAATAAAAAAAAAAAATCAGGTGATTTTGAAGTGCCCCATATTTGTAAACCACTGACCCAGTGTGAATCTGGATGGCTTCTGGGAGGAAAAGCAGCTTTGAGCTGAACAGTGAAAGGCAAACATGTTTTTGACTGGGTGAAGAGGAGGGGAGACATTACCAAAGAAGGAATTAGTTCAGCAGAAGCATCATTAGCATCATTGCAAACACTTCTTGTAAGTGCCTGTCCTGTGTGAGGCATGCGGTTCACGTGTTCTCTCACTTAATCCTTACAACAGCAACCCTACAATACGAGGTGGGCACTAAGTGTCATTTTGCAGAAGAGAAGGTGGATGGCAGTTCAGGGAGCCATCAAGGCAACTAAAGCAAACAGTGCATGTAGAGATGAGGCACACTGGAAGGGAGGAGATAGTCAAAGGCCTTGATACCAGGCAGAGACATTCACGTGATACCGTGGAACGGGGAGTCATTGCAGGTTCTGGAGCAGAAGCATGATGTGTTTCCAGTGGTGCTGTCAGCAGGTGAATGTGGAAGCAGTATGTGGGGAAGGCCTGGCTGAGCCTCTGTGCTCTGCACCAGGGTGGAAACCTGATCAGTACAAAAGGGGTGACAAATAGATGTGCAAGTTGGAGGTCAAAGGAAATCAACCCTGAAGCAGATGCCCATTGTCCATCTCCTCCCACCCCCAACACTCCCAGGCCTCCTCTCTGAATGATTCATATCCCCTGGGGTTCTCCTGGTTCTCCTGGTACCTGCTCTACTCCCGCTGAGCAAAACCAGTTGGGGCAAGTCTGCATTTTCCTGCAGTTTGGCATGGGGGACACCACCGGTCCCTGTGACCACCCTCTGCTGGAGGCTTCTAGGCTGGCAAGTGTCTGCAGGTTCTGGACATTGGGCCCAGTTAACCTTCATTTTTTTATTAGAGTGATAGGTTGTCTTTCAGAGCCTCGGTGATATTAATTACAGCTGTTGTATAACAACATGATGTTTCACAGAGGACAGAGTTCTCTGTCCCAGAGGCATCTGGCCCCCAGGACCATCACCCACAAGAGGATTGACTTCTCAAGGATTCTGGACTCCCTCCTCTTTCTGCTTCTTAGCACAAGCCTTCAGCCCCCAAGCCCATCCTCAGGAGGGCCGATCAAGCAGAATCCTGGGGCTCCGGTGGGTTATGCTGGAAGCTGGTCTTTAACCACAGAGAATTCTAGAACTCTGATCTAAAAGCTGGACACAGATGACCATGACAGGACAGTCCTGCTTCAATAAAGAAAGGCAGTGAAGTCTACTGTTATAGGATTCTTCCAAGAAGGGCCTCAGCCTCACACCAGGAACACCATAATGGAGTCATACATTGCGCTGTCAGGTTTTCAAACCTCTTTTAGCAACAAACCCCTGGAACCTTGGCTGCTGGGCCTTCTTGGCACTGAGGCAGCTCTGCAGGGCCCAGGATTCCTGGGGTCACAGCTACAATCCCTTCCAACCATAAGAATCCACACTTTACCATTTGAAGCCAATCAAATAGTATTAAATGAAGGAAGACAAATATATTTGAAAATCAGATTCACCCTGGGGGGATCAAGTGTTTGTTTCTGAATTAACCCAGGCTGGATTCAGAGATTCCCAAGTTTCTGATTTATTTCTCCTCTTTTGGTAATAAAATGAAAAATTTTGAAGTATGGAGATGGAGAACAAGCCAGAGACCATACTAAGTGCTTTAAACATGTTTCTCTTTTCATCTTCACAGTAATCCTCTCACCCCCATGAATAAAAGGAAGCTGGAAAGTTCATAAGTGATCTGCCCAAGGTCTCCCAGCTGGAAGTCAGGATTCAGATTCAGGTCTGTCTGGCACCTAAATCGATCAGCCTGTCTCCCTTCCACCCCCTCAGCCCCTGTCCCATTTAACAGCCCCACCCCACCACTTCCACTATCGGGGATCCCAGCGCACACCTAGTTCTTTGTTGCTGCCCCACCCGCCTCCCTACCACGTCCTCCAGGGCATAAAACAGAGGTAAGTGCGTTAAAAATTTATACCGTACACTGGAAAATGGCAGGTCCCAAAACAGAGAATATTAAGACCACCTGGGGCAATAAAGGATTCTGGAGAGTTTTTGAAGTGTTTCCACATTCCACATTTCACTTAATGCCCACATGCATCCTGTGAAAGAGACCAGTGTTAATAGCTCTGTTTTATAGATAGGACATGAGGCTCAGAGAAGCTGTGACCCATCCAAGGTCACATAGTTAAGGAAAGCGCCTCAGTCAGGACTAAAGGGATGTAAGTTTCTGGATGGAGAGGCACTGGCTAGAACCCAGCTCTTCCGCAACCTGGGCCAGCGCTCCTGCCATCCGCTCCAGGAAGCAGCAGTCTGCATAACGATCTGAAGACAACGTCTCCCCACTGAGCTCCTCCTCCCCAGCACATGCTGTTTTCTCATCCTTCTTCTTTTTTTCTCCCCTTCCTTTTTTCTCACCATAAATTACATCCCTTGTCTAAAGAATAATTAATGCCACTTAAATAAAGGGAGCAGCAGCCTCATTCCTGTGCTCACATAATTAAGGACTGTCACTTGCATCGCCTGCCTGTGGACACACCCAAGGTGTACCCACCTCTTACTGAGCTTTGAACTATGTGCCAAGCAGGTGCATGCTTAGCTCAGTACATCCTCACCACAAGTCTCTGAAGTAGGTTTCCATATGCCCTCTTTGCAGATGAGGCAGTAGAGGCCCAGAAATGTCACTCATGGCTTGTTCAAGGTCATATAACTTGTAAGTGGCACAGCTAGACTTGAACCTAAGTTTGTCTGACACTAAAGTCCATGTTCTTCACCCCACGGTTCCAACTGAGGGATAACCAAACTGTGGCCAGCCTTTACTTCTCCATCTTTAGAACTCTTCCTGTTAACAGAATACTTTAGCATGCATATAGGTTAGACCAGGCTTGAAGATATCTAATGATAATAATAATTGCGTTCACCACATAGTGGGTGCTTACTTTAGGCATTGTGCTTTACCCCATTATGTCTTTCAGTCCCCACCAATACTTTGTGAAGTGGATACTGCTAGCCCTGTTTTACAGATGAGGTAACTGAGGCCACCAGCACATAGTTTGTATGTGATAAAATGAGGATTTGGACTCAGGTCTGGGTGATGCCTGAGCCCTTGCCTTAACCGCCTCTCCCCACCTTGCCTACCGGGTTTACTGTTCTTCCAAACATGACATGAATTCTCTCTGCCTCTGGAGTTGGGCCAAAAGAGGTATGTCTGGTCAGTTTGGCCATCAGGAGATTCAGAGCACCCTGAGTGTCCCGTCACCTTGTTTCTGCCTGAGGCTGGCTGCCTTTCCCTGCAAGAGAACTGCTCTGGGTTTCAGGACAGATGCCAGGTATCAGCTAGAATGTCTGCTGGAGACCTGGGAACATATGTGACTTGCCTGTTTGGAAGTACAGAGGAGACTGGAGCTCACACTGTTTAAAAACAGTTCCCTTTCTTTCAGCAAGATGTGTGTGCACTGCTTATCCTCCAAAGAGAGGAGTGGGGTATTTGAATCAAAAGTGTGGGATCTGGGAGTCTGCCAGGGGGCTCACTAAGGCAGCAGTCGATGGTTGTTCGAGAGAGGGCCCCTTGGTTGCCAGGTGACAGAAAACCCAAACTAAACTGATTTAAGCAGTTTGTTGACATACAGAGCTAAAACCCCAGGGTAGGTGGAGCTTCAGGTGCAGCTTGATCAGAGAATCAAAGGATGACTGACTCCAAGTCCTGCTTCTCAGCTTTGCTCTCCTCCACACTGGCTTCACTTCCTGTCACCGCAAGATGGCGGCCATAGCACCAAACCTCACACCCTCTCAGGAGAAGGGAGGCAGTGATCTAGTCAGTCAAACAACTGAGTTTCACTGGCTCTAGCAGGCGTGGCTTGGCTCAACACTGACAGTGGGAAATGTGATGCATTGATTGGCTGGGCCCTGGGGGTGGGGATCAACATACACCCAATAGCATGGACTTAGAGAGACAAAGGGTAGTGCCCTCAAAACCATATTGGGATGCATTATAAGAAGCAGGATAAGTAGGTGTTGGATGTCAGAAAGAAAGAGAAAAAAGGAAGGAAAGAAGGAAGAGAGGAAGGAAGGAAGAAGGAAAGAAAGAGTGGTTATGGAGATGTGCCTAACAGCTTCCAGACAAGCTATGCTCCAAAAGTTCATTTGTAAATCAGTTTCTAACTCATTACATTTGTACCCATGTGGTTGAGAGGGAAGGGGGAATTTTTAATTGTAAAGTTCCCAGACTAGCCTAAAAATTTTTATTTAATCCATAATATAGTGGAAGTGCTTGGATATTTGCAATGAAAAATAGAATGCAAAACTTACAACCGTGGATGATAAATAAAAAGAATTGGGATCTGAAACCTTGTCTTTGTTATGAGTGCTGATGCTTGAGAAAAAGCAAGTTTAATTAATGAGACTAAGCTAGCAGATGGAGACTCCAGTGGGGATCTGAAGGGGGCTTCTGAGCACTTCCAAGGGCTCAGGAGGTTGATGGCAGGGCTTTCTGTTACGCTGAATTTCCCTTTACATATTATAGTTTTCTTTATTCTTGATATAGGTGTGTCAAGAACATTCTTACATCTTCTTCTTCCAGGTGTACAAGGAAAATGAGTCTTTGCAACTCCACTATGATTCAGATCATTCTGGATTCACAAACGCAATCCAAGGGAGGGAGAGGAGAGCAGGAGATGGTCCCACTGCACCTGGGCAAGAAGTGGTGGTTGGGGGGCAGGGCAGGGGAGGGACTGGAGGCTGGACACTGAATGTGAGAGGCTGGCCTACCTGGGGGGTACCCAAGCCTGCAGGACAGAGTAAAGGAGAAAGCTGCCAGCCTCCTCCTATTAATCACAGGCACAAGATGCATTCAAACCCATCTTTCTCCAGCACTCTGCATTTCCCCTGTCAGACCATCTAGAAGTATGGGGACAGCAACCAAGCTAAGCCTAGGCCGACGGCCCCCCTGTTGGTCGGTGAAGTCGGTGAGGTCCATTCTCTGGCAGGTACGTGCATTGCTTCCGTCTCCTTGAAGCAGCTGATTGTATATTTACTTTCCTCTTCTTTTCACTTTGCTTCTCTCCCCACTGGCAGCTGGGACACAGAATTTCCTTGCCTAGAACACAAATCTGACCCCATCACTTTGCACCCCTCAAAACCTTTCAGTTGCCTGGTGACTACAGCAACATTTCTCCAAGTCTGTCCCTTAGAATCTTCATTCTTTGGTCAAATGAGTTTAAGAAATCCTCTATCTCATACCCATTTTAGAGAATCCAAACCCAAAGACAAATGAAGGTCTCCAAGCAGTCTTTTGGTAAAGGACATCTTTTACTTTTTTACTCCATCAGTTCTAAACCTTGCTTGACATTGAAGCCCTTCGTATGTAATCTTATTTAACAAACACATTTGGGGAATCACTGGTCTGCAAGATAAAATCTAGATACCTTAACACAGCATCCAAGACCCTTCCTTTCTGACCACAACCCCTCTTTCCAGCCTCACTGCCTAGAGTTCTTCCACCGATGCTCCCTGGTTCCCACCACACTGACCACACACAAATGCTTTGCACTTTCATTTCTCTGTATTTTTGTTCCTATTATTCCTCATTCCTTCCCTTTTCCTTTTTCCTAGGAGCTCCATTCAGATGATTATTTTGTTGATATGAATGATGCACACCTACTGAACGCCTATGTGCCAGGCCCTCTCCAGTCAGCTTTACCCACTCAGGCCCCAGGCTTCAGAGCTGGAGCAAGATGCTGACAATGACTGTTGCCTTCTGTGCTTTGATACCCCTTTCCACTTGGCTCCCACAGCCTCTGATATCAAAAGCCCACTCTCAATTCTTGGTTATCCTAGACCCCCTCTCCCTAGCTTGGGTCTCCAGTCAGATTTCCCCTCTCCACTTCCTTCCCTCTTAGAAAAGAGCTTTGCAGCACCTAGTTGACAAGGATGATTGAAACCCTCAGGGTTTGTTCATTCATTCATTCATTCTACAAATATTGATTGAGCATGGGGGTTTTTAAGTTCGGCATGGTCTCACTGCACCACAGGCCAGGGGAGACAGACAGGAAACACAGCCTTATGAACAATTCAATAATTGCTAATGTGCATAAGAGAAAAGCAACAAATAACATACAAAGGAACTCCCATAAGGTTATCAGCTGATTTTTCAGCAGAAACTCTACAGGCGAGAAAGGAGTGGCACGATATATTTAAAGTGATGAAAGGGGAAAACTTATAACCAAGAATACTCTATCCGGCAAGGCTCTTGTTCACATTTGATGGAGAAATCAAAAGTTTCACAGATAAACAAAAGCTAAAAGAATTCAGCACCACCAAACCAGCTTTACAGCAAATGGTAAAGGAACTTCTCTCGTCATCAAACCATAAGAAAAGAGAACAAAAGAGAGACCTACAAAAGATTGCTTTGGCAGTTCAGGATCTTTTATGGTTCCATATAAATTTTGGAATTGTTTGTTCTAGATCTGTGAAGAATGTCATGAGTATTTCGACAGGGCTTGCATTGGATCTGTGGATTGCTTTGGGTAGTATGGCCATTTTGATGATGTTGATTCTTCCAATCCAAAAGCACAAGATACCTTTCCATTTCTTTGTATCATCTTCAGTTTCTTTCATCAATGTTTCACAGTTTTCGAGAGTATTGGTAACTTCCTTGTGTAAGTTTATTTCTAAGTATTTTGTTGTTTTTGATGCAATGAAAATGTTTATGCCAGTTATAAAATTCTAGTTTTGAAGTGAAAAAAAAGTGAATGAAGGTCTGCAAATGGCAAAATATCTTTCTTTCTTATGGATGAGGTGTATTCCATTATATATGTATGCTGCATCTTCTTTATCCATTCATCTATTGATGTGCACTTAGGATGCTTCCATATCTTGGCAATTACCAATAATGTTGCTGTTAATAGCAGAGTGTATGTATTTTTTTGAATTAATTCTTATTTTGTGGTTGGCTTTATTCCTTTGATAACTATGTAAGTTTAAAAAGCTAAAGCTCTAAACATTCTTAGAAACAATGAACAGTACATATATGTAAATTTAAAAAATATGTGCAGTATATTGTGTATATGTATTTACATGCAATACATTGTATATGTGCAGTCAAATTGTAACAATTCTACCAAATAAAACTGAAAAATGAAAAATAAGAAACAAATAATTGCTAATGTGCAAAGTGTTGCCAAGAAGTGGGGGGAGGGGCCTATGGGAGGGACATACCAAGCACCTAACCTGATCTGGGAGTCCAGGGATGGCTTCCTGGAGGAGATGAAGGCCCAAAAGAGATGGGACAGCATGCGAAGGGCACAGGTGGGGGGACTGAGGTGTGTTTCAGGGCTGCAGTGAGTACAGAAGAGGAGGGTGGCTTTGGAAGAGGCTGGTGAGTAACACATAGGGTCCTGGGAGTCTCCTTGAACACTCAGCTCAGTGACTAAGGTCAACAGGCTTGGGCCATGTGCCCTCTGTGGGGCCTTGGGCGGGTTTTGTTTCTGTTTCCCTAGCTGCAAAATGGGGTGTCTTCTCCAACACCTAGCTAAATTTAATAAGCATCTACTATACACCAGGCATTTTTCTAAGCACTTTTCATTATACAACTAATTTAATCCTCACAATACTCTAAGAGATAAGGTACTGTCACGACTTAGCAGATAATGAAACTGAGTCACTAAATTAACTTGTTGAAGGTGACCCAGCAAGCTGGAAGTGGTAGTATTTACCTAGTAGGGCTTCCAGAGTTGAACAAGATAAAGTAGGTAAAGCACTTAACATAGCTCCTGGCACACAGTACAGTCAGCCTTCCATATCCACAGATTCCGCATCCCCAGATTCAACCAACCTTGGATTGAAAATATTAAAAAAAAAAAAATCTAGAAAGTTCCAAAAAGCAAAAGTTGAATTTGTCAATGTGGTAACTATTTACATTGTATTTACATTGTATTTACATTGTATTGACAACTATTTACATAACCTTTACATTGTATTAGGTATTATAAGTAAAATCTAAAGATGATTTAAAGTATACAGGAGGATGTGCTTAGGTTACATGCAATTACTGTGCCATTTTATAGAAGGGATTTGAGCATCCCTGGATTTTGGTATCCGAGGGGATCCTGGAACCAATTCCTCATACTGAGGGAGGACTGTGGTTGCTCAATAACTTTTGCTATTTATTTTGATGTATCCTAAGGCCAATGGGAAGCCATTAACAGGCTTAAAGCCATTAAGAGAATATTTTTTATTTATTTATTTTTTTGCAGGAGGAAGGGTCAATTACTTTCCCAGTGTCAAGTACATAGTAGGTAGAGCTGGGATTTCAACCCAACTTGTCCAGATCCAGAAAAAGAGAGGCCAGCCACCTGTAGGCACACAGCAGCTCCACTGTGCATGCCCACGCAGCGTAGACTTGTGCAGCTCAAGTGTGAACAAACTCTGGGGATCCAGACAGCAAAAGAGAAGGTTCCTGTGGGTAAAACAGAGGGTTTCCACTCTACTCCAAGTGCTTCCAAATCCCTTTGTGCTCATCATCCCTGCCCACCTCTTCTTATGGTTTCCTCCCCACTCAAGGAGGCTGTAAAGCCAACCTTTCCCACATGCTCTTGGCCCTCAGTCCCCAGGAAAGGACATCTGTGTGGGGGCGCTAGACAGAATACCCTCAGTTTTGTCTGCAGACTGAGCCATCCCAGCAGCTCTCTTTGGATTTCTTTCTTTCTCCCTGCATTGCACCCTGATGCAGAAAATGCAGGCAGGCAAAGCCGGTGCAGGACAGGACCACTTACCCCCTGGGTAGGGAAGGGATGGGCAGCCCATATCAGCAAGTCTCCAGTTAGAAGGATTTGGGCAGGCCCCCTTCTGCCCCTGCCTACCTCCCATCCTCCCCTCTGCTGCAGTTCCCCCAAGTCACCCATTTCCCAAGATTGAGCTGATCCTGGGGCCCAGAAGAGAAGTTGGAATCCTAATCCTCAGAGCCAGCTTTCACTTCGGATTTATTTAAATGACTTTGAGTACGAACATTTTTTTCTAGTTTTGATTCTGGTATTTTCTCTTCAGTGACCTGACTCATGGTATGTTTTAACCATTTATCTATTGGATTTTACAGTTTGAAACATCATATATATGAGCTTTTAGTGTAATTTTTTAAAAGGGCTTTAAAAATATTTAACACAGGACTTTTTCTTTTAAAATTACACAAGTGATACATGAGTATATTGTTGTATAAAATCAAAATTCATACAGTTCAATTAGAGCGAATGTCCCCTTAGCCCACTCCAAATGTTCAGTTTGTGTATATCCCTCCTGACCACTTTCTAGGTATATACCCACCTAACATATTCATATAGCTTTGTTTTGTGCACATTTTTCTTCTTTTTATAAACATTATACTAATTGCAACTTGCCTTCTTCGTGTAACAATATATCTTGGAGATAATTTTTGTATTCTTAGCATGATAAAGTTTGCCTTACATAACCAAAAATGTTCTCTTTTCCCTTGATTTCTTCCATTGGTTCTAAGCTTAAGAAGTCATTTCTTCTCCAGGTGTTTGAAAGTGTCTCTTTTTCCTACAACATTTTAATGTTTGGTTGTTATTATTATTATTATTATTATTATTATTATTATTATTATTATTATTATTATTATTATATTACATCCAAATAAAATTTATTTATTGTATTTTGCAAGGTTAGGATACAGTTTTTCCCCCTAAATTGTCAACCAGTTGGCTCCAAATAATTTTTTTTAGTAACACTTTCTTTTCCTGATGATGGTATTTTATTACACATTAAATTAATGTGTATCATTGTCTCATTCAGAGCTCCATAATTTATTAAAACAACTATACATTTTTGCCCTAGTACTGCATAATTTTAAATATTACAATTTTCTAATACGTTTTGTGGCTAGAAAGTCTATTCCCTCCTTACTCTTGTTTTTACAAAATTTTCTTTGAAATTCTACCTACTTATTCTGCGAAATGAATTTTATAATTTCTTAGGTAAAGGTTTGAAAAAAATCACATTTGGATTTGCATTAAGCCTGTAAATTAATTTGACCTTTCCATCTTTACATCATTTAGCCTTTGCATCAGGCATTAAGTATGTCTCTTCATATGCAAGTCTATTCTTTTATGCCTTAGGAAAAAGTTGTAGTTTTCTTCACATAGAAAAGGCTGTATTCTGGATTAATTTATAATAGCATGAGGTTAGCCACGCCTCAGAAATTCAGTAGACACACCTCCCTTCCCCAGTAAGACGATCTGGACTCAGAACTTTGGGGGCAACATTCTTGATTCTGTCTTAAATTCTTCCTCAATTCATTTATTCACTAAACTAGTATTTATTTCAAATGCCTGCTATGTGCCAGGCCCAGTTCTGTGCAGCAAGCAAAACAGTTTTCTTACTATTATCTCAAAATAAAAGGTTTAATTAAAAAAACACAATTATCTCAAAATAAAAAAGTTTAATTAAGAAAACAAAACAAAGTTCTCTCTTCGCAGGAAGCTGACTCCAGTGGGGAGAGAAGACGGGAAACAAGTAAGCAATTAGGCATATGTCAGATCAGATGGTGTGAAGTCCTGCCGAGAAAAAGTGCAGCCTCCGAAAGCTGGTCAAGGGTAGGCGCTCTGTCCGGGGTGCTTCTGAGAAGCTGAAGGAGGTGGTTTAGATTTTCTCCTTCTGATTCTGTCAAACAGAGAAAGTTCTCTATTTTTTTTTTTTCCAGAAAACGATCTCTGAAGCTTTTAAATTTGTCAGCCATTTCACATAATATCCTTTTATATTTTTAAAGTCTATTTTTGTTGTCATTTCCACCATTTCACTGGCAGTTGTATCTGTTTTGCTCTTTTTCCCCATGACGTTTGTCCATTGTATTATTTAGACCTTGTTTTTACAAAAAGAACCAACTCAAGGACATATGTGCTAATCTGTTTTTCTACTTTCTAATTTATTTTTTCTGCTTTTTTCCTGATCTCTTCCCCTTGTTTTTATTTGGGGTTTTTGTTTTTTAATACTTCTGAATTATTTAATGAATATTTTGTTTGTTTAAATTTTCTGAGTTTAATAATACAACCATTTAAAAAAACGAAATAAAATGTTGAGTAAAGCTTTGCACACATAGTTGGTTTTCCTAGGCGTGGTTCTTCCTTGTGTTTTTTTCTAAATTAACACTTAATTCCCGATTCCCTCCTTTTTCCAAAAGCTATTTTGGAGAACTTTAAATAGTCAGTTTCTAACATTAATTTCTAGTTTTAGCATGTTATAAACAAAGGATGTGATCCATATGACATCCGTATTTTTAATTTATTGAGATTTTCTTTGTGGAGGAAACGGATCCATTTTTTAAAACTATTTTGTGGATCCTGGAAAATCAGCTGAGTAACTTATAGCCCAAGCCAAAAGTCAGTATATCTTCAGGAACTAGGGGAAAGAACAAAATGTGAACAGGAAGTAAACTCCAAAGAGGAAGTGATTTTGATACAGAGGGGACAAAGAGCTGGCTTTTTTCAGTAAGGACTAAAGACCAGGCACTGTGCTAGGCACTTTGCATGTATTGTCTCATCCAGTGGTGAGGCAGGACTCCTCAGAGCAGGACATGAGGCCCCAGGGGAGGTTAAGTAACTTCCTAAAGTCTGTTCCCCGCTTACAGCCCTGTCCCCCTTGCTTTGCTGAGCAGGTTCCCACGTTTCTTTTAAGACTCAGTTTAAATATCACTTCTTCTAAGAAGGTTTCCCAAAGAGAAGAGCTGGGTACCCCTCTTCTGCTCCTGTAGAAGTCATCACTAGTCACATCTGTCACCCTTGGTTACCTGGGAGACCCTTAAGGGTGGCCGACATATTTTGGGTTCTCAATAAATGTTTGTTGATGAAGTGAAGAATAAAGACAAAAGGGCCAAAATAAAGGACCAAAAGAGAGTTCCTGTCTGAAGAGTCAACATAGCAAAGCCATCACCTTATGGCACCCCTCCCCCACTTCTACCAAGCAGGTGATGCCTAGGGGTTTACAGGTAATATACTGACATTAATAGCTCGTTCTGTTTGCAGCATGCTTTGATGCCTACACAACATTATCCTAACTGCATTATCTCATTTGATCTCCAAGAACACAGGTCGCCCTAAGCCCATTTTTTAGATAGTGAATATTCAGAAACTAAGTCTGTCCAAGGTCACACAGCTGGCAAGTCACCCTAGCCGAGAACTCTTCAGACTCCCGTCAATGCCACATTCAAAGTGAACCCAGGTCCCTCTCCATGCTAAAGCAGACATGCAGACCCCGACGCCGCACACGCACACACCTTGCTGTCTCGGTAGAGAAGACTTCAAATTCCCCTCCTGTCTTGCTCATCATCATGGTTTCACAATGGAGTCTTTCTTTTTCAGACATGTTTAATTAATGCCTTAAAGGAAATTCATGAGAGTGATCCCTGATGTTACACACTTATTCATTCCTCTGTTCTTATGGACAATAAACACTGACTGAACATTTACTGAGCCCCTGTTATGAATGCAGAGCCAGGTACTCCGCTAGCCCTGGACACTGCGACCCAGGTGCAAGCTGTGGAGGACAACTTGGGGGGACCTTCAAGGCAGCTCTGCCCACAGTCCACCCACTGCTTCCAGGCCTGCCTCCTCCTCCCCCATCCTCCCAGTTCCCACCCCACACCCTCTTTATCTCCCTTCACAAAAAGCCCCATTCTCTTTTTTGCACAATACACTTTCACAATAGATAGTCTATTCAACTCAGAGCCCAAATCATCAGCAACCAAAACGCTAGTTCCTCTTTCCTCCTAGGTCTTCAGACATTTCCAGGGGAGGAGAAATAACTGCATTAGGTAGTGTAACTTCCTGTTTGCTTGGCTTTTTCTCCTGCAGACTGGAAGCTCCTTGAAGGTCTGGCCCTGGGTCTTTTCACCGTTGACTGTGGAGTGAGTGAGAAGCCCAGGTCTTGTTCTCTAAATATATAGGTTATTGTTTAAAAATTCTATAATCATTATAGAAATTTGGCAAATATAATTCCAACAAACACAAACAACTTTTTAACTTGTTTGTATTTCCTTCCCAGTACTTTATATCTATTTTTCAGGATAAATATATGTATATACGAAATTGGGCAAAAATATAATTGCATATGCCATTTTATATCTCGCTTACTATATCACATTTTCCAGGTCATTACATATTCTTCAAAAACATAGTTTTTAATAGCTGTACAGTGTAACAGTAAATGTGCATGCCATAACTTCTTTAAACATTTTCTCATTGTTGAATACTTCAGTTATTTCCTTTTTTTTTTTTTTTTGGTTGTAGTTTTTTGCCAACATAAATAACAATTCGATAAACATCCTTAACTCACATCTTTCTCCACAATGATGACTCTCCCTCAAATAGACTTCTAGAACTAAAGTTTGCTAATCAAAAGACACAAACTTTTAAACTTCCCTTGACTTAAAATATCAAATTATTTTCCAGGCTTTGACCAATTAACTCTCTCACAGCAGTATTTGTCATCATTGTGGCTTTTATGTGTTTATTTGTTTTCAACTCTTTAGTGAAGCTAGCAGTTTCCTGCTTATGGTAGGTGGCCCATGTTTCTTTTAGCATATTTTTATTCTTATATTTATGCAAATAAGGCAAGTTAGCATATTGGTCCAAACCATGATAGGAATAAAGCCATCTTTATACAAACATGCACCCTTGGACATAAGCGGCATCAGAGGAGGTGCACCCTGACATTATTCCTTAAGAAATAGTGCAGAAATGTCAGATGTTCACCCTATCTATCCACGCAGACTTTTGCTTTGAGTTTTCCTGCAAACTGAATATTCCAAAATTGTTACTATATTTCTTGACAATTTTGAGTTGCTGCCCAACGCATCTTCTGTCGGACTCCAGCCATTGACTTAGTTTTCAGTGACTCTCCAGTTCCAGGTCCCCTTCCATCTCCCACAGACCCATCCTTTCAGGAGCCCTAGGTCCATCTCTGCTCTCTGCGGCCCCGTTCAGTTCCACCCTGGGGTCCTGCGCCTTGCACTGGCTGGATTTCGGTGGGGAGGTCTGATAGTCAAAATCGAATATTAGACATTGCAATATATATCCACTGATATATATTTTTCATGTTTGTATGTTTCTGCCAATGAAAGAAACAGACTTTAATCATCACCCACTAATCTCCCAGCAGTTACTCTGGTGAACACATCAAGTGAAACACTGAAGAGCTGTTTCATACCTTTACTGGGCTTAAAGAGTCCTGATTTTTAGAGAGATGGATATGAACGTTCTGGAAGGTCTGTGACACGAATGTATCCTCTCTCAGGATTGGGAGGATTGATAAACTTTATACTAACAAATCTTCTCTCCTGTTCCAGCTAGGGGGAGAGGGGGTCAGGGGGAACAACTGTGGGGCTCCTGAAATGCTCAGGGGAGGCATCTGTTCACTCCTGCATCAGAACAGCTGATTTCTTTCTCTCTGTTGTGAATCTGGAGGCTTCCTTCTTGGGTTTGAGGAGGTCAGGGGATTTGGCTAAAAGGTGGTGGCGTCTGACTGTGCACTTAGGCCCTTGCTAGTACTTCCAAACACTCGTACAGTCGTCACAGTTTACCAAATACAGTATCATTCACTACACGTCATACGTTACCTGTTTACATTCCTCCCAGCAACCCCAGGAGATGGACATTGTTTAAGTTACCCATGTCAGAGAATGAAGTGGGTCACCTGCCCAGACAGGTTCTCACAGGGAGGTGATCTGGAAGAGAAAAAGGTAATGGGGACGTACCAGGAGGGGACTGTCACTCTAAAGGAGAAAACAGAGATGCTCTCAACTGGAAACTCGGGCTGCAAATTCTGGCTCAGTCACTCCATACATGTGACCTTGGAAAGGTTTTAAATTTTTCTGTGCCTTGGTCTCCCCAGCTGTAAAATGATGATCAGAATATAACATTTACCTGGCACAAAGGTGACTGTGCAGTGTGTTTATCATAGCAGGTCCACAAAAGTGAAAAACTGGAAATATCCCACAAGTCCAGCAATTTGTTTAACCAGTAAGAGAAGGGCACGGAATAATATCGTTCATTAAGAATGATAATGTGGATGTCTACAGACAGGGAAAAAGATTTGTGACACCATTACCAGGTAAAAGTGGTTGCAGTTTGGTAGGAATATACCATTCTTGTTTAATTTTGTAAAAATAATGTATCTACACGTATAGTCATTCACTTGTTTAACAATATTTACTTTGTATAGTTTTATTACTATGTGCATTTATGTTTAGGTATGTGGACATAAAATGTCCAAGGATATACACCAACACATGTCTCTACAGGGGTTCTTTTTCAGTTTTGCTTAGCTAGTTATCAAATTCTCTCAGAATGAACTTGTGTCATAAAGAAATAAAAGAAGTGTAAAAGGTTTACAATGCAGGAACAAGAACCCTGGAGTCTGCCTGGATCCAGGGGGGCATTTTGCTGGTGCCAAGTTCATCTGCAAACTGCTTGGAGAACAAGGAACCCAAGCAAAGGACTAAAGAGGTTTTGAGAGATTTAATTCAGGTTCTGGAGGAGTCAAAAGTCTTCCTCCCCCTTGCCTCACCAGTGTGAACTTCTGTGTCTAGTTCTCTTCACTGAGCAAATACAGCCAGGCGCCTGCTCCTAGGGGCCCTCCAGGATTTTACGAGGCCCACTCTCTTCTCTTATTTGTTCTTCGGTCAGGCTACACTTCCAATGATCAGGCCAGGCCTTAGTAACCACAGTCTTCACATTCTGGTCCTGTTTCGGAGACAATACCCTGACCACCTAGATCAGACATAGGTGTTCCCCAACCCCAGCCACCCACGGGGACACAGGGCATCTTTGAAGGAATGTATCCTCCACAGCCAGCTCATTGCGTTTCTGACATGATGAGTCACTCTACTTTTAACTCAGAACATAAATCTCATTTCCAGGTTGTATGGGCACCTCCCTGGCACTCCCTGATTTATAACAATGAATAAAAGCTCCCATGTATTGGAGCTTATGTCCCAGACATTGAGCTGGGAATGGGACCATTTAAACCTCTCAGAAACCCTGTGAGTCAAGTGTTTTCATCCCTATTTCACAGATGAGAAAACTTAAATTTAGAGAAGTCAACTTGCCAATATGCAGCAAGTAAGCCTGGACCCTTAAACATAAAAAGACGTCTCTGCACCCACAAGTCTTCTTACCCTTTTTATAAGTAAAGAAATGGAGTCTAAGTCATCCACTGAGGCTGTTAATCACCCCAGTTTCACGAAGTTAGCAAGTGGAAGAAGCTAAAATTTGAACATCTCCCTGGTACCCGGCCCCCTCCCCAACTTATGCCCTGACACACCCGCCACTCTCCCCTCCCTGAGTTGTGCCCTGACACTGCTGTCCCCACTCCCCCACTTGTACTGTCCATTGCAGCAAATACTTGTGGTAGTTTTAAGAATCTCTAAGAATATGCTATCTTGCCCTAGGGCCTTTGGACAGGCTGTACCTTCCTATGCATTTGCCTGGCATAGCCCTATTCATCTAGATGTAACCTCCTCCAGGAAGCCATCCCTGACCACCCTAGTCCAAGCAACCTCTTAGGTGCTTCCTTGGTTCATCCTTACATGGAACAAGTGGCATTTGGTTGTCTGTCTTCTTGCTTTTCCCCCTGCCAATCTGCAAAGCCTGAGTGAGGATTGTGTGTGCTGAAGGTCCTTAGCACCCAGAACAGGAGCGGGCACAGAGCAGAACTCAGTAGGTATTTGTTGTTACATGAATGCTTGACTCTTAGAGCTGTTTTGCTTTATCTAGAAGATACAGCTTAGGTGCATCAAGCAGGATATAAAATGACAGGAATGTGGCTTCTTTCCCAATAAGAGGGCACCGTGGGGGAATGCTCTGGGGTCATCCAGGGCTCACTACCCTGATATGAAAACCATGGTGTCCTCCTTGCTAAAGCAGTCTCAGGCTACTGTTTTCTCACTCCCAGACAGAAACAAATCATGTTCTGAGTGACTGGAGTCATTGCTCACAACACCAGGAGCTGGTTTAGGGTGGGGTGAGGGGCAGTGGCCTTGGGGATTCAGTCTCTAAAGGAGTAGGTCTGCGGGCTGAGGGGGAGGGGTGAAGAGTGGCAGGTCCTGTCCCCCGGAGGCTGCAGTCACTGGGGGAGAGACAATGGGGCTCAGCATCTGCTCCTCGCTGGGAGAAGGGACCCTCCAGTGAAAAGCCAGGGAGAGCAGGGAAGTGTGGGAGGAATTGATGAGGAGGAGGGGTGGAGCCAAGGAGACGCAGCCGGGAGGAAGGAAGAGAAGGGGAAGGAAGACAGAAGGGAGGGGAGAGGATCCAGGCTTTCCTTCCTCCCGATGACCTGGTCCCGAGCTGCAGCCTCCTCTGGCATTGTTTCCTGCGGCATCTCTCGGGGCCCACGAAGACTCACGTTTCTCCCAGGCCCTGGCAGCAGCCCCAGTCCAAGGGCCAGGCATCCAGCAGGTGCTCAATACTTACTTGGGAAAATGAGAAATGTGGCCAACTTTGCTCTGGGAACTTTTCCCCTGTCTTCTCCTCACTTCTCCCAAGAAGCAGAAGGCAGAGCAGGTCTTGGGAATACGCCCAGGCGCCCCAGGAATAATTGACCCTTTCTGGCGGCTCTGCCGCGTTCTGTCCGAGGGCTCCGAGTGGAGAAACGGCTGGGAGTGGAGGGCGTCCTGGAGGTTGGAGGCCGAGCGTCCGGCCTGCCCCGGAGCCCAGGGAAGGCGAGGTTGTGCCAAGCCCCGCGGCCCTGCGGAGAGGCGCAAGGGGCCTGACCCCCGCGCTGCCGACAGCCACGCCTCGGCGCCCCCCAGCAGTGCGCCCGCGGGCCGAGGCCCAGGCCCTGGGATTGAAAAGCCCACGAGCGGCCGATCCCAGCGGCCCCTCCGAGCCCCTTCCCCACCCGGGTCCTGGCGCTCGCAGCCCGCACCGCTCCCTCGAGTCTGGACGTCCAGGGCTCTGCAAACAGCTGTTTAAAGGCTTTTTACAGTTCAGTGCTCTGGGGGGATGTTTGTTCCAAGCCCATCTGCCTACTTTAAAAATATAGAAGTAAAGAACACACCCAGCCCGCCACCTCTGGTGGGGAGGGACGGGCTCGGCGGCCCCCACCCGCACTTAGGAAGGAGCCGGCACCCGGCACCCGCGTCCCCCCACCCCCACTGACTCCTCTAGGGAGGACGCCCCCGGCTTCCCACGGTGGGGGGCGGCGTCCCCCGGCCTCCTTTGTGCCGGGCGGGGCCGGGCCCCCCATTACCATGCTCCCCCTTTTCCCCGCTTCAGTTAATCTTTGTTCCCCTTTTCTGCTGGGAGGGGAAAAAAAGAGAGAAAGAAAGAAAAGGAGGAAAAAAGGCGTGACTTGATTTTCAAACGAAACTCCCACAGCAAACAAAACCCTTTTAGAGAAATAAGAAAGGAGGAAGAAGGAAGAAAAGAGGGAAGAAAAAAGAAGGGGAGAGAAAACCCTCCAGGCTTTCAATTTGAGTGGGAGAGTTGAACCGAAAGAAAGAGAAAGAAAGGAAGAAAAAACCTCTCTGCGGTAGAAAGAGAAAAGAAAACTTGGGCTGACAAGAGGGGGGTGGGGGGGTGGAAGGAAGTGAGAAAACAAAAGAGAGATAAAAGGGCTGCTTTTCTGTCTCTCTCTTCCTCCGCGAGCTGGCTTAGGAGGAGCTGTTTTGCATCCCTTCACGTCAGCCCTGCCTCATTCCCTTCTTCCAGGGAGGGAGAGCGAGCGAGCGACCGAGAGAGGGGGAGAGAGAGAGAGCGAGAGGAGAGGGGGAGAGAGAGGAGAGGGAGAGAGAGAGAAAGAGAGGAGCCGGAGGGAGGGCGGCAGGAGCAGGCTGCGGGCGCGCGTGGAGGCGGGCGGCGGGCGCGCAGCAGCAGCCCGGGCGGTGGGCAGCCAGGAGCCCCCGGCCCCGGCCCGCCGAGGGCCCCAGCGCAGGAGCCGCGCCCGGACCCAGGGTGAGTGTCCCGCGCGGCCCAGGGCCCCGGCCCTGCAGACCCCCGGGCGGCGCGCCGGCGGGGGCGCGGGGGGCGCGGGGGTGGGTCGCGGCGGCGGCGGCCGACCCGCCCCCCGTCTCTCCCCGGAGACGGCCGCGCGCAGGCCCGCGCCGCGCTGCAAACATGTCGTCTTTTCCTTTCACTTCCACATTCCCTCATGCCGGAGAGCTGGAGGGAGAGAGGAAGAGCCGGGGAAAGAGGGAGAGATGGCGTCTGGGGGGGGGGGGGAGGGGAAAGGGAAGGAGGGAGCGAGCGAGCGAAAGAGGGCGAGAGCGAGGAGAGCGCGCGAATGAGAGGGAGAGGAAGAGAGAGAGAGCGAGAGAGAAA
This sequence comes from Camelus dromedarius, assembly GCF_036321535.1. Taxonomy (NCBI): domain Eukaryota; kingdom Metazoa; phylum Chordata; class Mammalia; order Artiodactyla; family Camelidae; genus Camelus; species Camelus dromedarius. The sequence goes on from NC_087464.1 coordinate 16,468,746, forward strand.
GGGAGGGGAGGGAGGGAGAGAGAGAGGCAAAAATGAAAGGAAAGCGCGGCGGCGGCGGTGGCGGCGGCGGGGCGGGAGGCCCGGAGGCGGCGGCGACTCGCGGGCCCGCACGTGGGTGTCCCGGCGCCCGGTGCGCTACCCCCAACGCCCGCCCGGGACTTAAAGTTTCACCCCCTCGCCGCGCCGCCCCGCCCCGGCGGCTGCCCACAAACTTTATTCTCCGAGCGGGTGGGGTTGCTGCGCGTCCCCGCCGTCCGGGGTGGGGGAGGGCTGGGCGCGCCGCTGGGGTGTCGGCGGCGCCCCCAGGGCAGCCGGCTGCCGCGCGCCCGGGGCCCCGGACCTGTTGAAGGCGCTCGCTGGCCCGCGGGGTCCCCATGGCCTGTCCTTAGCCTCCTCAGTCCTAGTTCCCCTTCCTCGTCGCCCACTCTCTCCGTTTTCTTGCGGTCATTTTCCTAATTGGACAGAGCTGTGGGGTGTGATCGCCGGCGTCAGATTTGGGGCCCCGAGGCTGCCAGGTGGGCACGGGGACTCTGGGACCGACGGGACAGCCCCTGCTGGCGTGCAGAGCTCAGGGATCCGGCCCTTGTGCCACCGCCCCCCTAGCCGCGGACTTGCTAACTAGTGCGTATCGTGTGTGTGTGTGTGTGTGTGTGTGTGTGTGTGTGTGTGTGTGTGTGTGTGTGTGTGTGTGTGTGTGTGTGTGTGTGTGTTCGTATCGTGTGTGTGTGTGTGTGTGTGTTCGTATCGTGTGTGTGTGTGTGTGTGTGTGTGTGTTCGTATCGTGTGTGTGTGTGTGTGTGTGTGTGTGTGTGTGTGTGTTCGTTCCCAACTTGCCTTTTAAGATGACTTTTATGGTCGCTGCAACTGTTTCCCTCCAGTCTGAGCTGTAGTTCGGGAAGATTTAAGAGGCCAGGGAGGTGCTTGCGTGGGTTTTAACTAACTAAAAACAATCAATGTATCTCTAAGCTCTGCGATGGTTCCGGCAAGGCGTATCCAGAGCCTGGGTGCGTTTTCACAACTACCAGGTGCTGGTCCTTCCCCGTCTGAGCGGCCCAGTGAGGGATCATCCTCGTGGCCCACTCTCGAGCTGCGGGCCGAGTGCCCTCACTGCTAAGGGCATTCCGAGCGCTTTAATTTCTGTGCAAAATGGAAACTCCAAGCTGGCGTAGACTTGGAGGGGATGTAACCAGTTCAGGCGGGCGCCTGGGAAATTCACGAAATTCCCCCACAGGTGTGCAGAGAGGGACTTTGAACCTTGGGGGTCACCTGTCCAAGTTTGAGACGGCTCTTTCAGTGCTGCCTTAGTACACGTGTAAGTAAAAACAGTCAAAGTTCATTTCTGCCAAATAGAGGGCCTGGAGCCTGCATCCCTGTTTTGCCCTCTCCAGCCGCCTTAAAAGAACGAGTGGGGCCAGGTGGAAGGAAAGAAACCCACCCCTAATCGTCATTAGACTTTAGAAAACGTATTCTTAGTGTTTATGATGATCAAAGCCATAGGCTTGTCTGGTTTTGATTTTTTAGACTTAGTATGGCTGTCCCTTTCTCGTTTGTTTTAAAGCAGATGTTATTTTCTAGAGCTTTCATGGTGGTTTTGTCAGCTGGCCCTCAAACCACGTGTCACCTTGTGCCAGGCACCTGCCAGTCTGGAATCAGGACCTCTAATTGGTCACCTATAGTTCTAGCTGCAGTAGTGCTCCAGTAACCTGCAGGACCCTGCTTTCTTGCATGAGGGCAGCAGGGGCAGGGCTGCTTTTGGAGAAAAGGAGGTGTTGGCCGTTTGGGTCACATTTTCCTTTTCTCCAGGTTCACCTGGTTGCCTGTGTGCTGAGGGAGGGAGATACAGTGAGTGGAAGTGAGAGCAAAGATTCACTCGTCTCAGAGCAGATTCCTGGGTGAGTCCTTGTCCTGTGGTGTGTGGCCAGCAGGCCATCTGTTCTGTACTTGGGTCACTTTCATTCCAACCAGGCATTTTCTACCAGGGAGACTTATTTTAGGCTCACTGTCTAGAGACAAGGAGACAGACAAGGTCTGCAATGGTTTTTGAATTGGAGGGAGACTAATGGGCCCACCAGAGATTTTGCATACCTTCTATTTTGGGTTTGCGTTGTGGCCCAGGGATATTTCCATCAGAGTTGTACTTCAAAAACCAAGTTTGATGTTAGAAAGGAGTAAATAAATAGAGGAGGAGTCGGGTGCATCTCAGGATGCTGCCCACAGGCTCCTCATCTGGCTTGCTCACCCCTAGATCCCAGGGCAGGGTCTCATTTTGTTGAATTAAGGAATCTGTGAATCTGGTGAGTCTCATACTAGTGGTGGTTGATCCCAGCCCTTAGACTTCAAAGCTGGAAGACGACCTTAGAGGTTGTCTGAAAGAAACTAAGGCATGAGAAGAGTTCCATACCTGAAGCCGCACAGAAGTGGCAGAGCCAGCCCTCAAACACAGGTTTTCTGAGTCCATTTCCAGTGCTCTTAACACAAGGCGGTGGCCTGTATTCCTGCTGAGGATCCCGAATCAGGCTCCATCCAAAGAATGTGCCTGTGAAAGCATAAAACCATGGGCTTATTCTACCCTCATGAGATAGGTAAATGAAGGCCCTTATGTTCCAGTTGTGTTATACTTACTGTTCCAGAGGATTTGACAGCCAGTGTGACTACTTGGGGAAACCGGGTGTTTCTGGCTTTTTAACACCTACTTCTTCAAAGTCCACCAGTTCAGCAGGGCAGCAGTTTAGTCATCGGGATGTGCCTAAGTCACCCTGAGTACTTTTTGATCTGGAATGCTTTCTTCATGCTTTGTACTTGTGTGTGATTTATTTAGGCTTAGTCTGAGGAGAAGAATGGGGATGTAAGAAAGGACCAGAGATGAGAACTGATCTCTATTCATGGGTTAGATCTCTTATTACCCTCAGTTCGTGAGGACAGAGGTCTTTCTTTGTTCATTACTAAGCCCCTGTGCCTAGGACAGGGCCTGGCACATAATGGGCCCTCGATAATACTTGTTGGATACATGTGCTGGACATTAGGAAAAAGATCTCTCTTCCAGGAGGAACCCACGGATGACAACACAGAGGCAGAGACAGGGAGGTGATTGATGGGAGCTGCAGAGTTTTGCAGTGAGTCATTGCTTAGAACAAGCTTTAGACAGGTAAGGCAGGAGGGGCTGGGAAGAGTAAATCTTGAATGGGGTGGAGCCACTGGATGGAGACTTGTGCAGAACAATAGGCAGGTCTATAATTTGACCGGATATGGGGAGGATAATAATAATCATAAATCTTGGGCCAGGCTTGTGTAAGTGCTTTATGTGTATCATCTCCGTTAGTCCTCATAGGTGGTAGTTACCCCATGGTTATTCCCATCTGGCAGACTGGGGAGCTGGCGCACAGAGGACTTAGTAACTCATCCGAGGGCACGGAGTTGGTATCTGAACCCAGGCACACTGACTTCAAACTTTGCCTCCCATAAATGATGATTTCAGACATCTCTGCCCACATCAAGGAGCATTCAGAGCTTTGGGGTTCCTCAAAAGGATGACAGCAGAAAATCTGGAAAAGAAATTGTTGGTCTGCAGTAGAATGAAGCTGGCAGGGAGCATGCCCTCTGCTTCCTTTGCCAGGGCCATCACAGTGTCTGAAGACTGTAAGGGAATACTGATTTGGGGGCCCTGACTATTCCCCAAGCAGAGTGGCTAGTTCTAGATCAGGACAATTTTGTACTTGATAAGGATTTAGGACAACTTTTCAACTTAAATTTTAGTCAGCATGTATTTGAGACTGGTGAGAATTTTTAAAGCCAAAAGTGTCACCATTGGCCATGAGGCCTCTAGAAGACGTTTTCCACGATCCATCCTACTCCAGGGTGCTGGTCCAGGCTATTCCAGCCCACAACAGCTGCCTTTTTATCGACAGTCTGTTGGTCCTCATGGAGCTTGCAGTCTCCCTGGGAGACAGGTATTAAACTGATAATCACACAAATACTCTTTGATTACAGTCGTTATAAATGCTTCAAAGGAAAAAAGTACAGAGACTATGGGAGCTGATAATCAAGGAAGATGGGGAAAGGGAGGCTTTCCTGAATAAAGGGCAGTTAAACAGCCATGCAAAGAGTGGGTGAAGAGGCTTTAACCAGGTGGGATAGTCCATTAACCTTGATGTAAACCTTGTTACTCTGTATGTGGTCTGTGCACCAGCAGCTTCAGCATCACCCGAGAGCTTGTTAGAAATGCAGAATCTCGGGCCCACCCCAGACCTGCTGAATCTTCATCTTAACAAGATTCACGTGCCTGGTAAAGTCTGAGAAATGCTGATGGAATCAAAGTACCCAGTTGGGAGGTTCGCAGCTGCGAATGAGTTGGGTGACCTCAAACAAGTCACCCAACTTGGAATGGCTTGGAGGAGTAATAAAGAGGGAAGGAGATCATCCTACAAGTTCCTTCTGGCTTCTCAGATCTTTGGCTTCTCCTGGTGTGTGCTGTCTCCAAGATTTTTGAGGGAAAGGACCTGGGCTTAAGACCGCATCTACTTCTGCGGTGCCTTTGGTGGCGGCCAGCAGGCAATACTAGTGCATGCTCTGGTCTGACTTCAGCGCTAGAGGGGTCAGACCTTTGTCTGGGGAAAGATGGGCGTACTTTGCCAAAAGCATGTGGAGCTTTGTGGAGCACACAGAGAGCAAGAGAAAAGTGTGCAAAGGTCAAAGGGCTTTGAGGGAGGAAGGTGTGACATTTTGCCAGAAATGGAACCTAAACCAAGGGTGGGAGGAAACTGCTCAAGAGTTCCGTGCATGTGAACATAATACTTCAAGAACTGCCATGGTGTTTCGCCCCTGAGATCCTCACATCACTGTAGAGAGAAGCAGAGGATTGGAACCAGAGCTCCTAGACCCTCGCAGCCATGGTGGGCTTCAGTTACACCTGCACCTATGCAGACAGTTACGTGTATGTGCACTTTGCTAGGGAGAGAACCTGTAACTTTCACCAGCCTCAAAGGGGTCTGCAGCCTCCCAGAACTAGGGGCCAAAGGCTTTCTTGACTCATTTCTCCCAGCTCTTTTAAGCCCATATCAGTCGCATTGTTTGCAAATATTTTCTCCCATTCCATAGGTTGTCTTTTCATTTTGTTTATAGTTTTCTTTGCTGTACAAAAGCTTATAAGTTTAATTATGTCCCATTTGTTTATTTTTGCTTTTATTTCTATTGCCTTGGTAGACGTAACCTAGGAGAATGTTGCTACAATGTATATCAGAGAAAGTTCTTCCTACGTTCTCCTCTAGGAGATTTATGATGTTTTATATTTAAGTCTTGAAGCCATTTTGAGTTTATTTTTGTGTATGGTGTGAGGGAGGGTTCTAACGTCACTGATTTACATGCACTGTTCAGCTTCTAGCTCTTTTATTATGCAGCACTTACTATGTGCCAGGCACTAGTCTAAGCACTTTCCATATATAAGCTCATTTAGGTTGACTGCTTTTCCTGAGGTCACACACCTAGTAAGTGTCAGAACCAGGACTGGCACCCAGGCAGTCAGGCCCCAGAGTCCCTGCTCCTCGCAAAGTCTACCTTAGTAACAGGGCAGGTGGGACTAGGGGAGAGCTCTTTTTGGTAGCGCAGAAATTGAGATTACAGAGGCCCCCGCTTTACAGGTAAGTATCTCCCAGTTGTTCATGCATAAAACTGAAAGCGGTTTTCCCAAGGAAATATGTAACAAATAGCACTGGGTTGCCAGGCTAGCCCGTGAGAGCCTGCGTCACTACTGGGCTCAACTCATGATTGTTTGCAAAAAGAAGAATTAGAAAACAAGACTGCTGCAGTACTGCAAGGTAAATTAAAAATTCTAGAATTGGACAGAAAGCACTTGAACACAGTCAAGTAAGGGGGGTGAGGTGGTTGGAGGATATTGGGGTAGATTCTGAAAGAGGGGATTAAAGGATGTTAGAAGCCAAAGCAGGGCCAAATGTATGTCAAATCAGCAGCTTCCAAAGGTAAAATAAGTGGCTTTTATTACCTACTAATTAATGTGTGAGCCTCACAGACCTGACTCCTCCCCCATCCCTAGTGCCTTACCCCAAGTACAGAGGCTTTTTGTCTTCTCTCTTATTCACTTCTGTGCTATTTGAATATTTATCAGTATGTATTATCTTTATAATCTAGATATTTGTAAATGGAGTAAAGGGACTATTAGAAGTGGGTTGATCTCTAGGGGGGTTTTAGTTTTATCTTCTACGACCATCATCATTAAGGAGTTTCTGATATTAAATATGTATGCTCTATCATGTGTGTATTTCGGGAGTACCGAGAGGATTTTCAGGGCAGCGGGAAGCTGAAAATAAGGGCCCAGCTGCCTTCCCTTTCTTCCTTCCCTTCCCCTCCACGTGTAATAAATCGAGAATCAAAATCAGGTAAGACTGATCACTACGGAAAGCAGGAATGTCCACCCTGCAGATTTACACAGGAGAATAACTTCTGTGATGACTCTTGGTTATGTGTGGTTTGTCTTCTGGTTGGTGCCTGAACACCATCCCCGACCCCGTCCCATTCCCAGTGAGGCCAGTGGGATGGCTGGATAGGGAAGGTTGTTTTGCATGTGTTTGGTAAAAAAACCGTACAAACTTGAGTGGTTATGTTATGTGCCACATCAAGATGTCCTCACGAAGACCATGTCTCATCTGGCTTCTCAGTGAGCATGAGGAACCCTTGGGAGACTGATGGTGCTGGTTGGTTAACCTCACCCTATGATGTCCCATCCTGGGGCTCCCAGGCCCACAGTCTCACCTCCCATCCATTCACTAGCCACAGACCACAGGACCACTGTGGACTCTTCTGGACCATTATCCAGAAGCAGCTCACTGCTGAAATTCTGAATTCTTCCAGTTCTCCCACTGCACAGCCCTCCTTGAAGCAGCTTTGCCCACCACTGCCCCAAGCTAAGAAACCTCTGCCTGGTCACCCAGGCCTCATGACCACCGTCAACCCTCATTCCCATGTCCCACCCAGGATGCCTCCCTACGACTGAGCACTGGACATCCTCCTGTGCCCAGGTCCCCACTACAGCTACAGACATACCCTTCTCCTTTTCCTTTGGCCCTGGGTCTCCCCGACCCCACTCACATTTCAGTTCTCTTCACCCTAGGACTTCACAAAGAAGAGTCCACCCTTTCTATCCCTACTTCCTCTCTCCCCTTCTCTCCAGCTCTGAAGCAGCAGAGTATCACTCTGACTCCCACCTGCTCTCCCAGAGGTCATGGTCACCTCCTAATCACACCTGGTGGCCTCTACTTATCTGGCTTCTCAGTAACAGGTACTGTCATGAGACCCTTGCCCCCAGTGGGTTCTGGCTCGTCACTCTGGATCCTCCTCCCATCTCTCTAATTATGCTTTTTCTGCTACTCCCTCCTCCTCTGGCTATGCTTTGGTGCCTCAGCCACAGTTCTCTGCTACTTGCTTCCCATCTGTGTCTATGGTTTCAGCCTGCACAGCCTGGACTCTTGGTCTATATTCCTGTCCTCATGTATCCTGTTAATAGCCTAGAGCTGGGATTACTTAGTTATAATTTTGGGTATATATGGATATCTTCCTACCATCTTAGTTTGTGTTTTCTGTTTCTCCTTTTTCTGATTATTCTCTCTCTCTCTCTTTTTTTTTTTCCTTCACTCTTTTTTCTCTTTACTGCTTTGGAACTTATATACTCTAGTTCTGTTCTTTTGATGCATGGAAACTGCTTAAGGTTTACGGTTAGCTGGTGTCCATATCTTTTTCTGAGCAATGCACGGATCTGGGGATGCTTTATATAGTCACCATTGTCCCTGCTCACATTCAGTTGTCATATAATGGTTTAGCTCTGTCTTGTTTCACTCTTTAATACCACAAATTGGGCATTATTTTCAGTATTCTATATGGTTGGTTAACCTTTAATTTTCCACATATTTATCACTTTACTTATATTTCTCTTTGCATCTTAGGCTTTCTTTGTGGAATCAGAACATCATGTGGTGGGTGATTTAATTATAAACTTCAGGTTCCTGTTTGACTGAAATTTTATTTTGCATATATTGTTAAGAGATTGTTTTCCTGGGTATAAAACATTAGCTTGGCAATTGTTTTCTCTTTGTATTTAAAGATGGTATTCCACTGTCTTCTGCCTTTCGTTGCTGATATTGAGAAGTTGGTAGTCCAGTTATTGATCTTAGGTAATTTCTTCTCCCTGGTTGTTGTTTTGTTATTGTTGTGGTGATGGTGGGGTGTGTGTGCGCGCGTGTGTGTGTTTGCAGTTTATTGTATTTAGGAGTGGATTTTATTTTATTTAGCTAAGTGTTCATTAGACTTCCTGAAGCCAAAGATTAGTGACTTACCAGTTTTAGAAAAATTTCAGCCTTTATCTCTTTGACTATTATCTTTCCATCATTCTCTCTCTGGTTCCTCCTTGGCAACTCCAGTCTGATGTATGTTAGAACTTATTCTCTCCTTTACATCTCGTAACTTGTTTTTCATTTTCAATCTTCTGGGGTTTGTTTGGGTTTTTTTTTAGTGTTTTCTGGGTAATTTCTTATTTGTCTTCCAGTTCACTAATTCTCTCTTCAGTTGTCTCTAATTTTCTGTTTGGACCTTCCACTGAGGTATTTTTAATATCAGTGTTAACTCACAGATTTTAATATATTTGATGTGTCTTAATCCGTTTATTTTCCTTGATGTTCATCCTTTAGGTTTTTAATCTGGATGATTATGTTTTTATTTCATGTTTCTATTTAATTCTTTTTCAAGTATGTATGACCTTTTTAAAAATGACATCTTACTCCTTACTTGTTTTCTAATTTATTTTGTTTTATTGTTTACTCCTTACTTGTTTTTAAATCTCATTTTATTTCCTTGATCGTATTAAACATATGTATTTTTTTGTGTCCAGTAATTCTAATACCTGGAACATTTGCAGGTATAGTTCTATTGTTTGATGCTCCTGCTCTCTCCCACTCATGAGGGCTTGTTTCCTTATGTATTTTAGGATTTTTTATTGTGAGTTTAATTCTTAGCTTGCAGTTTTGAGGACAGAGCCCACACCCACATGCGGGCCTGCCAGTGACCACAGATTCTCAGAGGAGTCTTCATTGAAAACTCTGCACACAGCTAACACTACTAGCAGGCACCCCACTTTATCCCATTGTTCCCTTATTGCCAAATGCCTTCCCTCCATATTTGAACATAGTCCTAGTCATGTCAGGTCCAATTAAAAACTATGTATCTTCAGAGCCTTCTCCATGCCATCTCTTGCAGAAGTAACCGGCTCTTCTACATTCATTGACACTCTAACCTTACCTATTCGTCTATAAGTGGGTGTGTTCAGACCCCACACTGGACTCTGAATTTCTTAAAAGCTCAGAGCTTTGTCATTTATTTCTGGAGCCCCAGTGCCTGGCTCACTTTGAACAGAGTAGTTACTTAGTAGATGTCTTTTGATTGAACAGAGTTTATGGCAAAATCAGTATTTCTATTCTTGTTGAATAGTAATAAAAAAAAATCACAGGCACTACCCTACCGCATGATCTTAGACAAGTCCAGTTTACCTCTTTGGATCTAAGTGACCTTAGCTATAAAATGAAGGGATGCTTCTGAGATTGCTAGTTGCTGTAAGATACTGAGATTCAATATAACTTGTATGACTTGTCAGTCATGATCATATGGATCAACTCTTGGTTCACAAATGGAATGAAGGGATAAGAGGGTCTTGGAGAAAAAGAATGCAATTCTGAGGTAATGGCATGATTTGGACAAGAAGAAAGAGAAGGAACTCAAAAATTAATATGAAAGGTGACATTTTAAAATTTGTAACTTGAGACAACTTGGTGGCTATTCATTTTTTTAATGAGCACTTTATAACAAAATAAATTTCAGAAGGAGTAAAGATGGTACATATAAAAAATGAAGTCAGGGAAAATACTTTCTAAGTTTGACTTAAAACCCAGAAGCTATGGAAGAATAGATTAATATATTCATCCCTATACAAGTGAAAAATTTCAGTGTGGCAAAATCATGAACAGAGTCAAAAGAGTCTCTGCTTCTCAAAACTGGGAAAACATTTTTGCAACATATATCAGAGATAGAGCTAATTTCTTTAATATCTAAAAAGGAAATAAAAGACCATCAACACAATTTTTAAAATGGGCTGTGAACATGGACTGTTCACAGAAAAGGAAGTACAAATGGTTCTTAACCACAAAAGGTATTCAGCCCACTAGTAATAAGAGAAATGCAAGTTAACTGTGCTATGGAGAAGTGACAGTGGGAACAGATACTCTCATAATTGCTGATAGAGTGTGAGCTGATACCACCTGTATAGAGAGGATTTTGCCAATATTTATTAAAAGTGCACAAGCAACTCCACTTCTGGGAATGCCTCTCACAGGTATAAGCATGTAACATGTAAAATGATGCATTTTTCGAGATAGTGTATCAATATAGTTGCTGACGTATTTTCTTAAGAAAATACAGGACAGAATGCCTGGCTGTGCGGCATTCTGCAAGGATATCTAGGAGACTGGGAACAGTGGTTTCCCATAGCAGATACTAACTTTTCACTGTGTTCCTTTTTCTCCATTTTGAATTTTGTACTTTGTGCATATACTACCTAATTAAAAACTATTTTTTTTAAAGGAGAGAAGAAGGGAGGGTGGGAAAGACGGAGGGAGGGAAGAGGATCTCACCTTTGCATTTTCACGTAGGCTATTTTAATTACTCTCCTCAGCGGCCCCTAGCGAGGTTACCAATTTTATAAACCAAGAAACCGATGCTCGAAAGTCTGCAGTGACCTGCCCAAGTTCATGGAGAGAGCCTTCGAATCTGGCATTGAATCCAGTTCTCACTCCAGAATCCCTGGGCTCATGTCTGTAGATCCGTATTTTGTTTCCTTCCTTTATTTTTAACTGACATCTCATAGGTCGAGGACCAATGGCTGTGCCCCATGGCCTAGGCCCACCCCCTCAAGGGAGTGACTGTAAAGTTCCTTTGGCCTCCAGCTGCCCGGCTGGCTCACAGGTCATACTGGCCAGAGCTCAGGCAGGAGGTGGTGGAGCCAGCCCAGAACCCAGCCCTCCACATCAGACACAATGAGGAGGATTAGGGATGGGCTTTGCAGTCCTACCTTTGAAGTTCCCAGCTTTTATCAGAGTGTCTGAACCTTAACATTATTTCAAGGGAGCTTTTATTACTGTCTGTATGAACTGGCCTCAGGTAGGCACCAGCTGCTGCCAGGTGCCGAGGGAGCACTTTCTGGTGACTTCAGCTGGTGCCTTCAGCTGGTGCCTTCACTTTGTTTTATGGCAGGGAAGTTTTCAGGGCTGAAGGTACTTGGATGAATCTGGAAGAACCACTTTTTCTATTTTCCATCCACAGGTGCAACTGGATGGCATCTCTTTAATTAAACAGAGAGAGAGGTGGTTTTTTGATTTTTGGTTTTTGGGTTTTGGTTTTTGTCTCACAGAAACACCTGTGCTGTTTTCAAAGTAGGGTATTGACTACTTCCTCTTCGCTGAAGAGAAGTTCTTTACAGAGAACAAGGCTAAAGGTTTTGGCCATATATAATATGAGGCTGTAATTTTTAGCAGCTTCACCTGGGGGAAGAACTTGATGTCTTTAAGAGATACAGAACCATCTAGCACTACCTGTCCTCGTGTGCAGTGTCCTATTCATTTTCTAAGTTGGAGCCATCATTTCTTAAGAAAGAGGCAGAGTCCTTTGGGGCTGAGGAATGCTCCTGGGAGTAGAAAGTCTTCAGGATCTGAGGGCCTGAGCTGACATGTCCAGCACCCTGTCACTGTGCTACTTGGCATCTTTACAAAGGATGCATCCTAATGACCCACACTGTCCATTTTTGCTTGTTGGGCCAGTGGAAGTAGAAGTGCCTTGAACGTCACAGAGCTGTACCCACGTAAAGTTTGCACCTGACTATTTGCTGAATGCATGAAGGGATGGAGGCACCCAATAAACGTTCCCCAAATGGTTGAATTTAAACTTCGAGATAGATTTTAAAGCTATTGATCAGAAAGAGGACTGGAAAAATTCAGACATCTCCCATTGCTCCTCGGGTTTTCCTGATGCTTGAATAATTAAGCCCATGCCCTGCAGGATTTTTCCTTCCTTGGGCTTTAGCTCATTTTACACTAAGGCCAACTTCTGTCAGTGGTACGCTCTGAGTACTCCCGAGCGTTCCACTCTGTTATCTTCTTGTGTTCTAGCTCATTATCTGGAAGAACCTCTTGTGTAACATCAGGTAAGTTCTGTTGCTTCAGTTACAGAGCTTGTCAGAATTTCTCTTCCAAACCCCTCTTTGGGGGCTTTTATACCTTGATTATAAAAATGCATACTCTTTTACCAGCTAGGTGAAAAAAATCTCAGCTCAGGAACTGGCTTTTAAAAAATTCCTCCCTCCTCCCTTTTTAAAAATTAATTAATTAATTAATTATTTTAATTTTGGGGACAGGTAATTAGTTTTTTATATATTTATCTTTAATGGAGGTATTGGGGATTGAACCCAGGACCTCATGCATGTTAGGCATGCACTCTGCCACTGAGCTATACCCTCCCCCTAATTCCCCACTTTGAATTCACTGTCTAAAGAGATGGTCATTGTCTTTTCCTTGATCAAGGACAAAAGTAATATTTGTTTTGTTTTTTCACACCTCAGCCCCTCTGCCTGTTCTCATTTCCCTCCTCCCACTCTCCAATTACCCCGTGGCAGTTACTCCGAGGGCCTGGACAGAAAAGTGGGGTCCTGACTGTTCTCAGGGTTTGGCTCTTGACTCTTGACTCACCCTTCCTGCACTCACTTGGGCCTTCTGGAAGATTTTAATTCCTTTTCACTGGAAACTACCTCTTAGTCCTTGAAAGTATACTTAGGTGGTTTTAAGTGTCTCTGTCCAGTTTTGCTTTGTTTTGTTCAAATCCTGTTCAGATTTGAATGTCCAAGGAATGTACAATCTCTTGGATCTTGGATCCCCTCCTTTTGTTTTTTTAGAGAATAGCTTTTATTGATTTTTTTTCTTGTTACAAAGAGATTTATGATTGTTGCAAAAAAATTTAGGAAATAGAAACAAGCAAAAAGAAGAAAATAAAAACCACTTATAATTATTAATATTTCAGTATATGACACACCCTTCCAGTGTATATTTTTTAATTTAAAAAATGAGATTTTTTTCAGTTAGGTAGAATTATTACAGTTCGACTGCACATACACATTATATTGCATGTAAATACATGTATACAGTATACTGAGAAAAATGAGATTATACTCATCATGTCGGTGCATCTTACTAGTTTTGCTTTTACTTGACAATGTTATTAAATTTTCCATTGTGTTAAATGTTCTCCAAGTTACTTTAGAAGGTTGCATAGTAGTCTTTTGAACAGATGGATCATAATATATTTAAGCAGTTGCCTTCATTTAGGTTGTTTCTTTTTCTCTCATAAAGAATGCTGTAGCTTAGTGGTAGAGCACATGCCTAGCATGCACGAGATCCTAGGTTCAATTCCCAGTACCTCCACTAAGGAAAAAAAAAGAATGCTGTGGTGAACATCCTTGGGGTATTGTTTGATTATATCCTTAGGGTACATTTCTAGAATGGAATCCCTGCGCCAAGGGCACATTCTAAACTCTCTGGATTTGGATGGTTAAAATGGCCTCCAGAAATGTTGTGTAGTATTTTTGATTCCTTTTAGGTGAATATTAAGTCATCTTCTTTTAAAACCGGGTTGTGCGTTTTTAAGACACACTTTCGAACTGTTTCACACGTGTTGATTAAGAGTGACTGGCCTGGGAAAGGCCTGAGAAACCCGGGGCACTGCTGACCTGGGAAAGAGAACCTCCAGTCCTTGCCTCTTTGTTTGCAGTGGGTCTCAGTGCTGAGGCTGGAGGTCTTTTTTGTTTCCTCTGACTGCAGGCAGCTGGGCCAGCCTGTGGCTCCCCTGGGAAACCTCAAGGAGCCCATCCTTAGGGTGCCTGGCGGCAGTGCTGTCTTTGAGGATCCCTGACTCTCTCGGGGAGCTTAGGCTGGTCTTTCTTCCTAACTCCATAGACCGAGGCTGGTCCTCCCTGGCTCGGTTGGTGTTTGTGGGAGTGGCATGGAGGACTTCCTGTGCAGGCCTCAGACTTGTCCTGTGGGTCCTGCCGGGTGGGGGGGGTGCCTCTGCCCAGACCTTCAGCCCTTGCAGCCCGATTCCTCAGTCATCACCTTGCGGGGGTCGGGGGGCAGGAGGGAGGTTTGATGGAATTATGGCGGAAGTAACATATGCTTAGGCTAAATTGGGCCTTCCTGTTCCAGCTCCTCACTCGTCTTCCTCCTTTTCTGCCCTCTTCCTCCTCCATACCAGCACATTCTTTATGGTAGCTGGTGAGGCCTCTGAGGACCTTCCCTCCTTCTTACTCCTTTCTTCTTGGCTCCTGGTGACACCTAGGCTAGTGCCTACCTACCCTCTGGACCTGGCACCTCCTGCTCTTTCCTGCATCTGCTCTGTTCTGGTGCCGGGCCCCCCATCACTCCTGTGTCCAGCTGAAGCCCAGTTCTAGCCTGCCCCCTCCTTTCTCAGGCCTGACAAGAGGCCACAAGGGCTAGAGGAGGCCCAAGCTCCCCCAACCCAGAGAGACACGGTGTGCCAGCTGCTGCCCGTTGGGTTGCAAAAAACAAAAACACAAAACCCAGCCCCTAGAGATGAGGGATGATTCGGTTTCTCTAAACTTGACGACTTGTGTGCTGGAAACAGGAGGCACGGGTTGGGAGAGGGAGGCTGGAGGTTCCCCTGGGGTGGGCTTTGTTTAAAATTTAATATACTCTTTCTTTCTCTGAACGCACCAGTGCAGCTTCTAGCTCCTTTGTCACTTTAGCCCCGTTATCTGTCTGGTGGATGAGATCTCTTATCTGCCTGGTCCTGCCTCTCTTCCCTGAATGGACCATCCCCATCCCACAGTCTCTACCCTCCTCCCCCATTTGAGACACAATGTTACAGACCTCATTCTGCAACCTTAGATTCCAGTGAAACTTGTCACCTTGCTTCTTAGCTAATTAAGATTTGGAGAAAACCAGGGTCCACATTTAACAATCCTGGACCCACCCAAGGCACAAGAAGTAGGCAACTTTGGTGTCCTATGAGAGATGGTGTGGCACCTGCCCTTAGCAGTGTGGGAGAGTTGGGTCCGAGGGTGAGGGTCTCCGCTCTGGGTGGTCCAAGACAGTTGATTGTTTGCTCCCATGTGTGCTGCAACTTGGCACCTGGCACCTTGACCTTGGGAAGCTCTGCAGGGTGGAAAGCGCATTCTTCACAGAAACACAGAACCGCTCTTCTCCCTATGAGCAGGACCACATCTCAAATGTCGCTCCCCAAGGAAGTGGGCTCTGAGGCAAGAGGAGGACCCCACTTCAAGCCACAGGACTCAGGATCAGAGGAGCCATGGCGTTCCGTACTGGCTTGCCATCTCCTAGCCCCGATGAGCCACAGCCTCCCCAACCATGCCTTGGTTTCCTGGCCTGTGAAATGGGCTCATGAACCTGCTTTTCCTAGGTGTGCTTGATGCTGTGTAGTACATGGTTATCATTGTTACCTGTGTCCTGCAGGGCTCTGAAGTTGGAGAGAGCCCTGCACTGCCCCGAATCCTCTTTTCTCTTGCAAATCTCCTTTTGTCATCTCTTTATTCCTTCATTCAGTCAGCAAACATTTACCGGGTACCTACTAAACTCTGTGATGTAAAGGGGAATGGCATGGTCTTTGTCCCTAGCAGGCCCTCAGCCAGAAGGGCTATGGGATACGCAGACAAGAGCACAGAAAGTTCGCTCTTGGGATGTGGTGAGGGTGTGGAGGTGTGCAGGGAAGACTGCCTGGTGGAGGTGGTGTTTAGCTGAGTCTTAGCTGATGAGAGAAGCCTGGGCATTCCATTGGAAGACTAGACTATGCAAAGGCCAAAAGAACAGGTGCATTTGAAGAGTCAGTGGTGGTTTGGTGTGGATGGGAGGTGGGGTGTGGAGGTGGGATGGTAGAAGATGGAGCCGGAGGTGTAGGTAGAGGCCCATCTGGCAATGTGTCCAAAGGCTTGGACTTCACCCAGAGGCCTGGGTGAACTACCACCAATGAGCAAAGAAGCAACATGACAAATCGCACTGGCAGAAGCCAGGGGACATGGGACTTACGTTGTTATTCTGTGTGGGGAAAGCCCCTTGGAAATGTCAGTCTGAGAGTTGAGAAGCCCCTCAGAGGAGTAAGTGTAACACTTTTGCTTGAATCCTTTCTCATTTCACCTAAAATTTCTGCTCGGCACCAGCTATTTACAGATAGTTTACTAACGTACATTTTCTATGCTTAATTGTTTCTTAAAACTCACCAAGAAATAACCCAGTAAACTTTTTCCAGTGGGGTATATTAACGCATATGTATAGTCACTAAATTGAGAAAGTAGGAAGATCTTCTAAAATGTTGCAGGAGTGCATGAGCTTTCAGGCTGGATTTCCCCAATCCCAGCAAGTGAAGAAGGAGACTGATGTTTGCTGAGCACCTGCTCTGGGCCAGGTACTGGGCTAGACTAATTCAGTGACTGCAAGAAACAGCATTCCTGACCCATTTTAGAGGCAGAGAAACTGAGGTTCATGAAGGCGGCCACTTTTCCGAGGCCTTACACCTATAAGAGATGGCAATGGGATTTGAATCTGGGTGTGTCTGAATCCAAAGTTCACACTCCCTT
This sequence comes from Camelus dromedarius, assembly GCF_036321535.1. Lineage (NCBI taxonomy): Eukaryota > Metazoa > Chordata > Mammalia > Artiodactyla > Camelidae > Camelus > Camelus dromedarius. The sequence continues at coordinate 16,485,445 of NC_087464.1, forward strand.
CATTAAACTACTCTGCCACCTAATTCCCAAGACACTGGAAAAGTAAAGCAGGAGATGTAGAGGTGGGTCAGATAAGCTGCTGGAGAGTGTTGATTTTTAGGGAAAAATTCAAGCTAAAACACTTGCCCACTCCTTTTCTCCCTCAGCAAGTTCTGGGGGCCAACACACTGGTAGCACCCCTTCCCTGAGGAGCACTCTTCCAAAGGATAATGGTTGCAAGCCCTTGGTTACGTTCTGAGCTGGGCGATTCAGTCCACTGTGTAGACACTGCATGGAGAAGAGGTGCCTATAAGTGGCATCAGGATTAAACATTGACATGCTTGAAGTTCACTGTCCAGAACAGCTAGGGTGGTAGACAGAGATCTGCCTGGGTATAGGAAGCCATGGTGGGGTGGGGGGCGGAGGTGGCAGGGGCAAGGTTTATCAAGGAAGAGACAAGAGACATTCCCAAGACACAAGCTGCTTCTCCGGGGAGCTCTGCACAGGCCAGTATCTCTGCCCATCGTCACACTTCCTCTGGCCTTTGCCATCTTTGCTTGACCATCTTAATACATTCCCTGTGGGTCAGGATTCTCTTCCCTGACTTTCTAAGTGTCCCCAGACTCCCTACCAGACTGGGCTGGGGCTCACTGGAAGCCAGTTGAGACATCTGAAGGCCCACTGTGCCCCTTCCTCCCTCCCTCCTCTCTGCCACTGTCTTCTAGCAGAGGACTTGGTGAGGGAGGGTGGAGGGCAGAGAAACAGAAGAGAAAGACCCCATTGTGAGATGACTCCTGGTAATGGTGGTAAACGCAGGGCCACAGTGCCTGTGTGGGGCATTTGCTGGATATGTACTTGTGAACTTGTGATACGTACAGATGATGGGGCTCCCTGGAACCACTGCTCCCCTCTCCTGAAAACACTTCCGGTCACACAGACTTCTCTCTCCCTCATCCTTTCTCACCCCTATGGCCACTCCCTTATCTTCCCTCCCTGCTTTCTTCACAGTCACGGAGCAGGCTTCTAGACTTCTGCATTTTCCGGTCCCACACCCTGAGCAGGCAGCCAGTAGGAGCATGGCAGCCCCCTCTTCAGAGCTGCTGGTGTTGGGCTGAGTGGCAGGAGCTGGGAGAACAGCCACCTTGTCCATTTCCAGGGGCCAGAGCTCCTCTGAATTCAGATGGGCTGTACAGTTGACCTTGGGTTGAAAATGCAGTTTTTTGAGTGGGCCTCAGAGAGCATGTTGAGGTAGAAAGGAAATAAAAGCTTGCACATGTCAGTAGCAGTAGTTGGATCTCACTGCTTTGAGGGAAAACTTCTCCGTGACAGTGATGGGCGATGGTCATTTGAATGTGAGGAACATGGAGGGATAAGGGTGGTGCTCCTGGGTGCCCCTTGGGAATGTTCCTCCTGCAGGGGCACCTCCACAGCCGGAGGAGCTGTGGGCACCGTCCTCAGGTGTCAACACTGCTTGGGGTCCAAATCCAATTATCCCTCAAATCCTTCCTGGTGACTTCTTAACTCTCTAGCCAGGGGGAGGTTGCAAAGACAAAGCTCAGAGCAGAGCATCTCTGTTACCAAACGTTTGATGAAATCTTATTATTAAAATAGTAAATCTTACGACTATATAGAAAATTCAAAAATACAGAAAATTGTGAAGAAAGTAAAAATTGCCTGTAATCTCACCAATTAGAAAATACCATCACTGTTTTTAGTACCTTTATACATTTCTTCATAGTCTTTTTCCGTGCGTAGAGGTAAATGTATTGTATTTTAAACTGCTCACAAGCACGTTGAACTTTATATCCTTTTTCTTTTTCATTTGACATAACATTATGGCAAGCAGAAACTTTTAAAAAGCACTTGGGCTTTGCAAGCGAGCATATGCTCTGTGAATATTTCTGTCAGCCACCAGTAACCAACTGTAAGAACTCACGGTCTACCCAAAACAGAAATTGTGCCAGTAGGAGAGTCCTTTGATCACCATGTGGTAAATCTAGCCAAAATGCTGTAAATTTAAACAGACTAGAACTAAAACCTAACCACTTGAAAAAATTTAAAACACTCTCCTACATTGCTGTTGGGTCAAGGAAGAAATAAAGAACATAATGACAAATATTTAGAAAGCAATTGAAAACCAGAGTGCCACAGAACCAAACCAATGGGAGACAGCTGGCAGTATTCTCATAGCCTTGAATGTTTTTATTATTAAAAACGGAGAGAGAAAGAGAATAAACCAAGCATTCAGCCTGAGATCTTTAAAAAAAAAAAGAGTAAAAAACAGCCCCCAAGGAAAATTGGAAGGAAAAAATAGTAAAGATAAAGGCAGAAATCAATGAATTAGAAAATAGAAACACAGTGGAATTAGCAAGTATATCCAAGAGCTGATTCTGTTTTGAAATAAATCAGTAAAGTGGACTAACCTTTGGCAAATCTGTTTGAAAAATAAAAGAGAGAAAAGAAAAAAAAATAGGAATGAGAAAGGGAACATTGCAATAGATAGATTTTAAAAAATAAAAATATATGCACAATAGGCTTAAATTTGAAAATCTCAAGTAAATGAATGCTTTTCTGGAAAGGTATACGTTTTGTTAATTGAGAAAAAAAATTGTAATCTTTATCAAAGCACTGCCCCCTCTACCCGAAGAAGGCACCACTCCCAAGTGTTTTCGCTAGGTAGTTCTTTCAAATTTGATAAGACTGATAACGTTAAACTGTTCCATGGCTTAGCAAAAGATGGAGAGCTCTCCAATTCATTCTACAAAGCAAAATGAGCCTGATATTAAACATGGCAAAAAGACCACAGTAAAGAATGAAAATGTTATGTTGGAAACAAAATTCAGTAATATATTAAACAAGTCATCCACCATAACCCAGTGGGGCAAAGCAGGGAGAATTGTCAATATTAGGGAAGCTTAATATAGTAACTGCGTCATGCTAATGGGTTAAAGAAGTAAAACTGGATTGATTCCAATACATTCTGGGAGGGTAATTGATTAAAATCGAACAACCATTTCTAACTAATCAATACACCAAAAAAAAAAAAAAAAAGAATAGAAGGGTGCATTCTTAGCATGATTAAGGATATCTATTTCAGACCAATAGCCAATGTTATAATTAACTGAGAAACACTAGAGGCATTCCTGTTGAAACCAGTAACAAAATAAAGAGGCCTGCCAATACCATCACTGTTTAACATGGCTTTAAAAATGCTAGTCAACCCAATAATACTGACACAAAAATATATAATAAAGAAGGAGTAAACATAACAACAGTATGTACAATTTATACCAAATCTTGGGCTGGAGGTTAGTTTCCAAAGTTTAGAAATAAAAAAAGCCGTCCAAAAATTCAACAGATTTGACTACATGTAAAAAATTATAACTGCTTTGTAAATTCTACAAAACAATTGAGAGCTGGAGGGAAAAGAAAAGATCTCAAGACACTTAAAGGGTTTTAATATTTTAATGCAACCGGGAACTGGTTTTAAAAATCAAGATTTAAAGTTGAAGACAAAGTGAACAAATTATATAATTAGCAGATAAAAAACCCAACCCAAAGAAATGCTGGATGACACGCTCCATCAGATCAGGGATCAGGTCAGTTCAGTGCATGACAGATACTGTGTTGATTTAATATTTGTTGAACAAACGAATGCAGCACAAGTTTTTAAAGTATGATACCATTTTTTACCTTTTAGATTAGCAAGAGTTTTTTTTTCAAGGGTTTATTATGGAAAATCTCAAATCTATAGAAAAGTTGAAAGAGTAGTACAGTAAATACTCATCCACCCAACACTAGCTGTAACAGTTATGAACATTGGCCATATTTGCTTCACCTGTACGTGTATATATTTTTTTCCTGAGCCATTTTTAAGTAAGTTGCAGAGCACATATCACTTATCCCCTGAACACTTCAGCTTGCAAATGCCAAATCTCCCAGAATTTAGCAATCTGTGTAGAGGGTTTGGGAAACTGCCACACACCATGCCCTGCGGGTGTCTCTGCAGACTGCCCTCATCCTCGAAAAGGCACTTGGAAGTCATAGTCATGCCCACATGATATGTAAGAGAAAAGAAGGTACACGTGTATTGAGTGTCAGTTCCTTAGCTGGGCGTTTTACTAATAGTCTCCTGTTAAATCCTCTGCACAACTGTATGATAGGGGTGTTTTGCCCACTTTGGGGGAAACTGAAGTTCATAGAGGTTAAGTAACTTGCCCAAGATCATATAATGGCATTAGTTAACCCTAACCCATCTGACACCATCAAATTACACAACATTTGCCTCTTCCCTCTATCTTCTCTCTGCATGAGAGAGTGCAGTGCAGACAAATCGAAAGCAATCTGAATGTCCTTCAGTGCGAGAATGGGCAGGGAAGTGGCAATTTGTGCTCTCTGGTGAATGTTCTGTTTATGAACGTGGATTATTGATTATGAACATGCAACACGGAAACTTGCTCATGTCGTCCAGGGAAAATAAGCAGGACACCAATCTGGGCTGTACACATCATGATCAAAACCATGTGAAAACCACATGCTTGAAGAGGACCAGAAAGAAATATACAAGAAATGGTTGAGTTAGGATGAGGAGTATTAACTTTTCTTCACTTCTGTTTTTTCAAACTCTTTGCAGTGGGTGGTTTTATTAATTTTATGATAGAAATTTTTAATCAAAACAATTTATACCCACTTTATAGTTTTGTAGGCTCATGGCAGGAGAAGGCTCTGCTCTGTTTATTGCTGTTCTTTTCTGATGCCCAGCCCCTGCCTGGCATATATGGACATAATAAATGTGCTGGATGAGTGCTCACTGGGAAACCCTGCAGAGTGGCTCAGCCCAGGAACATGTTTGCAGAGAGCTTCTGCCAGCTGGTCTGCCCAAGAGCAAGCACAGGCCAGGTGTGTCACGAGGTGTGGCATTTGCAGGATAGTGAGCTCTCCTGGTCCAACCAGAAAGTCTCCTCCAAGGTGCAGGGACCATTCTGGCCATTCAGCATCACCAGGGCATTTAGTGCTAATAAGAACCATCTGGAATAAACAAACCAGCTCATACAGAAACAGATTTTTTGTCATTCTCGGACTTTTGAAATCCATAATAATGATTCTATGAACAATTATTATTAAGTGCTTACTAGAGGCCAAGCTAGGTGCAGCCACCAAACCATTCCCTCATTTAATTTTTTTCCTCATTTAATTTTCTCAACAACCATGAGAATTAGTAATTATTATTTCCATTTTATAGATAACGAAACTGAGGCACAGAGGAAAGAGGCATGAGTTCCAGGGCAAGTCTTAGTTTTGCCAAGAACTTGACTTTCAGCAAATCTCAAGCTTTCTGGGCTTTAATTTCCTGGCCTGTGAATAACAACAGTGGACCCTAGTTGAGTGTGTGCTGTGTGCCAGGCCCAGCTATGTGGAGACTGAGACCACCTTCAACAAACAAACTGGATTTATTCCATGGGTCTCTCTATACCACTTGGCCCAGTGGAATAAAAAAAAAAAACAAAAACAAAAAAAAAACGAATTTGTTTTGTTTGGGCTTGTTTTATTTTCCTAAGACCAAATCTTCAGAGCCACTCACTGCTTACACCTCATCATTCCTGGTTCTTATGCAGTAGGGCATCTTCAGTGGTCTCACCGTTTGTTATTGCCTGCTGGGGAGCCTGTTAATTCGCAGTTGCCTGTGTCAAGCCCCAGATCCCCTGAATCTGGGCAGGACCCAAGAGTCTGCATCTTAAAATACCTTCAGGTGGTTCCTAGCTGCCAGTCTTGTCATGGCCAACCATGAACTGTTATTTGGCCTTTTTCTTCTGAGATTAAACCTGCAAAGTCCTGGGCTGGTATAAACCAAAGCCCGTTTTCATCTGGAGGAACCCAGCGGAGTTACATGGTTAAGGATTACAAATTTTGTACCCTCTACTGAGCACTTGTGAATTTCTCATTGACAGAACATTCTCTTCACACCTCAGCTCCATGGAACTCAGCAGATCACATGTAGTTGATTGTACATTCCAAGAGCACTTAAGAAACTTAAATGTATTATTTTCTGTTTTTAAGAAAGAGGAGAGGCAGGTGAGATGACTGTGGGAAATCAAACGCCCCCAAAAATGTGGCAGTTAAGAACTCATGTTTGAAATATTAAGAAAGGGCAGATTTGAAGGTCTCTTACTTATGAGTAGACCTTTCATCTAAGAGGAAAGATATACATCTGCACTTAAAATTCTTGGTCAGTGTCACGCAAAAGGGTGAGCCATGGACTGATGCTGTTCAGCACAGTGTTACCCGGCCAAGAGAAATAGAGAATGAGGCTTAGAAACTTTTATATTTTAACATTGCCATGACGATGTCCAAGTGGGTGATTGGCAGCTGCATCTTGGACAGAGTGTGGACCTGTGTGGGCATCGCTGAGCTCCTGTGGCAGGTCAAGGGACCAGGAGCTGCCTGTTAGTGTTACTTCTTCCAGGGATTCAAATAAAACCGATCCTCCACTGCAGAGAGTATGAGAAACACTGGGTATGTTAAAAGGTGTGCTCTTCAGTTTAAGAAGTAGGAGAAGAGTTGGGGGAGAGGTGGACGACTTCTCACCGCCGTCCTCCAAATCCCAACAGGCCAGTTCATGCAGAAGGGGGTCCACGGCGCACCACTGGATTCCTTTAAAACCTGCTCATGGAGCCTGCAGGAGAGATCTGTTGGTCCTGGGTGGGGCCAGGTGCTTTAAGAGATGGCCTTCAGACTCCTGCCAGGCCTGGCTTTGGAAACTCAGGCACTACCAGTTGTGACCTTGGTCCTCTCTGCTTCACACCTCAGAGTTTAGAAAATGGTGGGTAACTGGTCCCTCCTGGAAAGTTTTTCGTGTGAGATAGAAATGAGATAACACACACCGTCCGCACTTGGGAAAGGGAGGCTTCTTTGTATTGTTGTATCTGCGTTATTTGAAAAAATGGATTGCATTGTGGGTCTCCAGGAAGTTGCCAGCTGCCCTCCCTGTTTCCGAATTCCTCTGTGTGTGTGTGTGTGTGTGTGTGTGTGTGTGTGTGTGTGTGTGTGTGTGTGTTTTGTGCTCTTGGTGGTGGTGGTGGAGTTGTCAGGAAACAACCATCAGTTTCCTGCTGATTAATTCAGTTCCTGGCGGGCCCTCCCTCACAGGCCTGGCCTCCTGCCTCCTCGGCTTACTCTCCTTGCCCCTTCTTAGAGGCCGGCCTGCCCTCCTGCTGCCCTGGGCCCAGACACCCTGCAGGCCTGCTGAACCTGGCTTTGTCCTGGCCATGAGCAGGGTGCTGGGGCCCAGCCGCCTCTGGTTTTGCCTGCACATGTGTTTCCTTTGCGCACCTGGCACCTTTGGGGACTTGGGCCTCTTCCAAGTCACCCCCTAGGTTGGGCCTAGGAGGTTTTGATGATCTGAACTGCAAGCCCTTGAAAATGATGCTGTTAGGGTCCTCAGTCCCTTTAGAGAAGGAGGCCTGATGGCTGGGGCCTCAGGAAGGTTTGGATGTAAAGTCCCAAGATTTCCCTGATGGTGGGAAGGGAGTCTGCAGGGAGTCTGCCTTTGGTCTTCAGAAGGGAGGTACCGGCTGGGGGAGAGACCAATGGAGTGTTGGGATTTGAGAGTCCCTTGCCTGTACCTTGGCCCTTGAGCAAAGGGCCAGCAGAGAAGGGGAGCACTGCAAGGGGAGGGGCCTGGGCTTGGCACGGTCCGCTGGCCGTAGTGTTGGGCTGAATCTGCCTCAGCACTTCACTTGGCGACTTGATAAGCACACGATGGTCTTGTGAACAATGCGGGAGCCACAACACAAGGGATAGTCTGGGTCCCAGACATTCCAGGTGGTGTCTCCAGTCTGCACAGTGGAGGATCCGGGTCCTCCAGGATGTAGGTCTTAGTGTCTCCTCAGCCACCAGCCAAGGGTGGAAGGCAGGTCTCCCAAGACTGGATGGGTTTTGTCCGACAGGCTTTCAGGCCTCAGCAGGACGATGCTTTCTGCACACAGGGATGCAGCCGGGACCATGTTGTACCTGGTGCACATGGCAGACCCTCATGGCTTCTTGAACACTTACACTTGGGCACCTGCACCTGCACTGCTCCTCACACGTTTCGTCTGAGTCAGGCCCGGCTCTTCAGTTGGGGTGGGAAGCCCCATACTTAACTACTACCTGGTGGCTGAGTCAACAGCACTGGCGTGCGTATTTGGTTAGCAAACAGGGAGCAGCAGTTGGAGCCGGCCCCCTGCCTTCCTGCTCCTGTCTTTCTAGCAAAACGTCCTCTGGAAAGGTCATCTGGGACTGCCTATGAGATTTGTGGGGCCTGGTGCAAAATGGAAATGAGGGCCCCTCGTTTGAAAATCAGTACAAATTTCTAGACGGGCACAGCAGAGCATGGTGCCCGGGGTGGGGGCCCTGCGGGACGGCACCCCAAGGGCAGCACTGCCCAGCCTTGTGGACTTCGGGGTGAGGCTTCGAGGGTGGCAGAATTGGGCATCCCTTTGGTAGAGGAGGGACTTTACATCCAAACCAGCCTGGAGTTCTGAGACATGCTGGCCCCACTCTGTCCCGTGGGCAGCTTTTCTCAAGGGTGGGAGTGATTCCCACCCTCACGTCTCGTCTCCTTTTTGTTCCTCCCTACCCTGTTTCCCCCTTTCTTTGTAACCTCAGAAGGCTCTGAGGCCCTCTTTCCTTCCCATCCCTCCTCCTTCTTTCTTTCTTCCCCTCCGCCTCTATTTCTCTCTTCCTCTTTCCATTGCTTTCATCCAGGGGAAAACCCTTCCCATGTTTGCTGTGTAACATTTCCCACTCATTCACTTGATGCCGTTTGATTTTAACGTATTTTTGAAGGGCACAGGGGAGGGTGCTCTTGGATTTCCGGAGCCTTTCTCTCTGGAGTGGCCCAAGTGAGCACCTTCCCCCACCGAAGGACGAGGGACATCCCTTCAGTGGCCTCTGGCTCCATCCAGATGGTCTCTGCCCACCAGGAGCCTGGAATGAATTCTCATTGTTAGCTTTCGTCACTCACCGCCTCCACCCCACATTCAGCTGTCAGCCCCACTGGCCACAGTGGAAAGAAAGCCTGCTCCATTCTTCCTGGTGACACCCATAAGCCCTGGGGACAGGCCTGGCTAGGGCTCCCAAGGCAGCAGCTTCCACGCAGGTCTGGAGCTGGAGGGCAGGGTGCTGGAAGGGATGAAATAGATCAGCCCATGGGACAATGTCCTGGCCTCTCCTCACCCTCTCCACACAGTAACCAGAAGGGTTTTCAGGACAGCAATTGGCTCATGATACATCCTCTCCTAAAAGCCTCCCCTGGTTCCCCCGGCCTGAGAATGCAGCAGACCCTCTGCGTGGCCTTCAAGGCCTTACCTTTTTGAGAGGCAGGCAGCCCCGGGTTCTGAAGAGACACTTGAGCCACAAGTAAGTGTCTTGAAGAATACAGGAGGTTTGGGAAGTTGGGGAGATGGAGAGGGATGGTTCAGAGGCACGCTTCCTAATGTGGGCATCAAGGGAACGTCTGGGGAGGAGGGGCAGTGGGACTAAACTTAAAGTCTATCTCAGCTCTGAGGACCTGGTCTCCTGGGAGATGGACCCAACCCTGGTCACTTTTGGGTCACCTGAGGGGCTTTTACAAAAGACCGGTCTCTGGGGGTGGGCCCATCCCGGGTGTTTGCGTTTGCTTCCCCTGAGAATCCCTTCTGCTTTTCTCTGTTGATGGGAGACTGCCTTGCTCACTCAGCCCTGAGCCCCCAGCCAAGATGAACTAAGGGAGCACTGTGTAGACATGGGGCCCCTGGAGAGTCAGCTGGAAGGGATTTTGTTCAGAAGGGGAAACTGAGGCCTGATCACCAGTGAGTACCACCACTGGGTAGCAGAGCCTGGGGGTTTAGGCCTTCACCGCCTGGCTAGATAAGGGCTAACTAGATAGAATGTGACAGTTGGAATGATCTCCAACAGGTGCATTGTGGTTCTGACTGATAGAGCATCCTTGCGCTCGTAATCCCCACAATCTGCATCCTTTTCTCTGACCTTCAGATGAAGGATCTGTGCTTGAAGAGGAGAGAGGCAGGGATTCTGCCCTCAAAGAACTCGATATCTGGGGGGTGACGGGCCCAGGCATAAAGTATTAAAATCTGGATGCTGTGATTCCAGGCCTGTAAGGAGACAGGCTTGAGGGAGAAGGGAGGAGTTCTAGGGGAGACTTGATGAGGAAACAGAGAAGTGAGGGTCTGAGGGTGTCTGCCCCCTTAACCCACAGGCCTGGCTTGCCTGCTGACATGCTAAGTGCTGGAGCCACTACGCTGTGTCCATTTGTGTACCGATTTCCCCTTGGCCCACAGGCAGCTGGGCTGGGCCAGGCCGTATACCCCAGTGTATGGTCCCAGTGTATTTCCTGCGTGAACTGTGCAGGTTGGGAAGCACTGCAGTGGCCCCAGCTCTTCCTCACAAGCACACCACTTTGGGCATTGGGCAGGTTGGGTAAACAAACCGGTATCAGCTCAGCAAATGCGAAGAGCAAAGCACAGGTTGCCTGCGTGGTCTCTTTCCTCGTCACTTTTTACTTTGAAAATGTCAAGCCTAACAGAAGAGCTAAGAACCTTCGTCTAGAGTCACAGCTGTTAACCATTTTTGCCACGTTTGTTTTATCTTGCTCTCTTTTAAATGGTTTTGCTGAATCATTTGAAAGTGAGTTACAGGCAGCATGATGGTTCACCCCTAAATACTTCAGCAGGTATCTTTTAGGAGCAATGACTTTCCCCTATGTAACTACAATACCATCATCATATCTAAAAAATTACCATTATTCAGTAATATCATCTAATAAATACAGTCCTACTCACATTTTCCCAGTTGTCCTCTAAAAATGTTTGTTTAGGTTCTTTTCCTTATCCAAAAAGGCTCATGTGTTGCATTTGGTTGTTATATTTCCTTAGCTTTTTTTTTAATCTAGACTAGTCCTCCTGCTTTTTGTATGTGTGTGTGTGTGTGAGACACTGGCTTTGAAGAGTCCAGGCAAGCCAGCTGTTGGGTAGGATGGATTCTGACTTTGTCTGATTGACTATGTTCACGTATAACTTTGCATAGTTTTGAAACTCACCTGATAATCGCTTCATTGGGTCTAAAAGCATCCTAAGGCAGAAAGTACAGTGGAGGATGATTCCTTTGTCCCCTACCCCTGTGTGAGTTGTGGGATGTCCTATCCAGCCACCTAAAAAAAGAGGTGGCTTTTGTAACATTACATTTTATTTATAAAATGTTTCAGCTGACCCTAAAGGTCATTTCACTTGATGTCACGGTCACTCTGTTCCGTAGGCCAGAGCCCCTCACTCACAGCCTTTAGACTCAGTTCTAACAAGCTTGTTTATCTGGCTTCCCAGACCACAGGAGACACAAGGTGCAAACTAGGAGGAGGAGCAGGGCAGTGGAAGGGGTGCCACAAGCCTAGCCTGGGCAAGGCGTTCTCTTCATTTAGTGGATGGGATTCTGAGAGGTTGACTTTGTGCCCAGGTGCACGGCGTTAGGCAGAACTGGACCAGAGCTCAGCCCTTCTGACCCATCACTGCAGTGGCAGCTGGGAGACTGGGCAGACTTCATGACTTTGCTGTGTTTGCCCCAGGACTGGGTAGGTTATAAGTTGGTGTCACCGAACCTCAGCCCTGGGCCCAACATACACATCCCTGAGTGCTAGACTGAGACTATTGAATATGCTTGAATATGATCTCACTTGTCTTGATGATTCTGGGTCATGGTGATGAGTCTAGTTAGCTGTGTTCTGAGGTGTTGGAATTGCTTGCCCCACCCTGAATGGCCCCAGGCTGCGCCCTTGCTGTCAGCTATCATAGTCCCCGCCAGCAGCACTCCTTCCGCTGCCCTGCTCCTCCTCCTAGTTTGCACCTTGCGTCTCCTGCAGTCTGGGAAGCCAGATAAACAAGCTTCTTAGAACTGAGTCCAAAGGCTGTGAGTGAGGGGCTCCGGCCCATGGAACAAAGAGTGACCATGACACCAAAGGCCCTTCTTGGAGGCACCTGCTTCTAATTTACTTGTAGGCTTTCTGTGTTTTGGAGGATGGTACCCCACATTCTCTATTCTTGGGGGAGTTTAGGTTGCCAGAGAAGAGACTTCTGGACAAGTGGGGTGTTGCTGTTACATGTTTCAAGTTTAAAAGACCTAGAAAAGAGCGTAACATGCAGCAGGAGTGGCTGGTGAGAACAGTGAGCATGTGTGTGCGTGAGTGCCAGAGCGCCAGGGGCGCGGCCGCCATGGTACTGAGGTGGCTCCGGCCGGGGCGAGGTGAGAGGTCCCTGGCTCAGGCCAGTGTGCTCCAACCATCACCCTCCCTGCATGTAACATGCTACCTTCACACAGGTCGGCTGTATTAATATACCTGCCATATTCCTGAGGCTCTGGGCCCCTGCAGGCGAGCTGCAGCACCCTGGTCTCTGGATCTCCTGGTCTCCTTGGGAAGGGTCCCTGGTACTTCTGATCTTATGATTAAAGCCACGTGCCAATATTCTGCAGTTCTTTCCTGAAAGTTTTTCCCTCCATTCTGTTCTCCCTAATTGTGTTATCTTGGGCAGGAGCCCACTGAATTCTGTCCTTCCTCAAAGAAATTTCTATTCTTATAAACATATAAGCATGGTACCCTTTGTTTCTTGGCTGAGGGCTCCAAGGAGTTCAGAGTGATCCCAATTTGACTTAACAGTGATTCCTTTGCCAAGCCTTTTTTGCTTGTTTGCTTGCTTTTAATTTTGTTTTTTATCAAAATAATCCATATGTATCTTTTTGTGTATGTCCAGCAATACTGATGGGCTTATAAGAATAAAGCAGAAGGCCCCTACCCACCTCACTTCCCCCACTCCAGCCCTCCAGACTGGTTCGCTGCTTTCAGTTCTTTAGTTTCTCCTTTCTCTTATTCACCTTCATACTCTAAAAAAAAAATGTTTATCCTACTGCTTGTCAGTTTACCAATTTTGAACGTTATGTATTACCTCCGTATTGTTGCCTTTCCTACTAATATTGTTCTGCCGCCATTTAGGGTTAAATTTACAATATAAATACTGTTCACTGTGAGCCTAGCACTGAGCTATCACTTCTTTTATTGTTCTCACTGGCTTGGTTTTCTCTGTCGCTGATTCTTCCTAGTACACCAAAAGATCAAGAAACATCCATCAGATGTTTAATCTGTTAGTTTATTGATCTATTCCTTTTTTTCCCCTAGACACTGAGATATCTCACCAGTGAAATTCTTTAAAGCTTTTTCAGAACAAATGAAAATTTAGTTCATTTTACTATATTAAAATGATTCCATGCCACCTCCTCTGAGCTGCCCACCTCCCCACTGCCCCCGTCCTCACCCTCACACAGCCCTTGGCACACTAGATGCAACCATTTGTTTTCTTGCCTGTCACTCTGCACACCAGGAGTTCTTGAGGGCAGGGCTGGGCTGCTTCCGGGCTGGTGGGCACCTAGCAGGTGCTCAATAAATATGTTTTGCGTTTGCATTTGCATTTGTTGGGGCGAAATGCAAGAGTGATTATATGCTCCTGGTAGTTCAGTGACTTTTCTGGCCCTGTGTGTGCTCTCTTGCATTTTCCATGAGCCCCTTCTCTCGGCTTCCTTCCTTAGCTTTGGAGGCCCTTCTGGGCCTGTTCTGACTTAGCAACAGCCTTTCCCAGATGAACCTAGCAAAAGCAGGGTTTTAATTCCCAGATTTGTGCTGCATGCCCACCCCCACCCCCACCCCCACTAGATTGGCCTCAAGCATCTCAGGGCCTGGGATTGGTCCTCGTCACTTTATAATCTGAGCCCACGCCACCGAGCTCCGTGCAGACTGATTGCTCAATAGATGAGTGAGGTTGAGGCTCGCTCAGTCAGTCAATAAACCAATCAGTCTTCCTCCACTCAGCCTCTCTGCTCCCAGGCGTTTCTCATTATCCAGCGTTTGGATGATCAGAAGGAAAAAGAAACCTCTGCATAAAGGTGACCCCATTTCAGGTTTCAACATGACTCACTGAATATTGAGAGACAAGAAAAGCGAGAGAAGGAAAGACAAAGAGGGGGCCAGGGATGCTCACCTGCGATCTCAGGACATTTGGTCACTAGACTAAGGGCCATGTGCAGGCAGGGACCATCCTGTGCAGTTTACCCCAGAGATTGTGTCTTGTGCCGGTACAGCCCCTGCGCCTGGCAGGTACCCCACCATAATTGATGTCTGCTTGAGGGAAGGAGGAAAGGACAGAATCCAAATCCAGGCCTGTTTCAAAAGAGGGATTTGGGATTGTTTGGGGCATCTCCATGTCTTTTAGTCTTTGGGTCTTGGCCAACTCAGGAAAGTGCTGATCTGATGTGACCACAGATCCCTCAGAGCCCCCTCCCTTTTAGGACACTGATCTGACAGTTGGCAGCCAGTGAAAAGGACGGGTCCACCCTCTCACCCTCCTGGACAAGGGCCTGGCCTGAATAGGCAGCAAGCAGGTTTCCTTGAAGCAGTCCAGGGAGAAGACACCTGATCCCAGGGCCGATTCAAATTATCATTCACTTTCCACATACCCAGTGCCTCCTGGAATTGTCCCGCTGAGCGGACACAGCCCAGGTTGGCCTCCAGCCCGACCAGCTGCCTCGCTCTGACCCTCCTCCTTTGCCCTCCTACCTGGGCTCTCCGCTCTCAGACCAGAGCAGGAGAACCAAGAAGGGCCAAGCTGCCTGTGGAGGCCGGGCCTCACCCGCAGCGTTGTGGCCTGGGACTCTCCCGGCCTTGGCTCACCCGGGACCAAATGGGAGGAGCCACAGCCTGGTGGCCGGGCCAGGGCAGGGGCGGCCGACCCTGAAATAAAGCTGATGGCCGTTGGCCTGTGCCCCCCACTCCCTGAGAGCCAGCACTTCTCTTGAGGGTGTAGTGAGTTTCGGGGGAAGCCTTTAAAGCAGCCCTTTGATGCTTCTCCAGGGGAAGTGCATTTATTTTTTGTACTTTTAGGAATTAACTTGCAGTTCCCAGCCTCTCCCTCCCTCCCTCTCTCCCCAGAAAGGAGAGAAGGAGAAAAGAAGAAAGGGTCTGCATTGTCCCAGTGATTGGCACCTTCTGTGAATGAGGGGTCACTGCATCGGGCTGCTCCTTTTCAAGCGCTCCCTTCTCCCCTGCCCGCTGTATTCACGCTGAAACATTCTTTCTTTCAAAGCTTCTGTCTTTCTCTCCCCCTTTGTATCTCTGCTTTCCTTCCCTTCCCTTTTTTGCCTTTCATTCTCAGCACTCACCAGCTCCCTCGGGGACCGCTCTCTTCTAGTTCTCTTTTCTCGCCCTTTTTTTCTTCTTCTATTCAGTTCCTTTTTTTTTTTCTTTATGCCCCCTTTTTTTTTCACATTTCTTTTTTTCTTTTCCTTTTTCAATAGTGCTTCTGTTTTCAAGGGATGGGATGAGTAGAGAAGTTGGTTTATTTGAGGAAGGCAGAATGTGGATGTTTTCCTTTTCCCCAAAGCTCTAAATGAATAAAAAAGAATCACCACACAGGACACCGGCTTCCTCTGGGCTCCCACTTTGAGAGGGAAAGGTGTTTGGAAAGGGTCTCCATCAGACAAGCAGGAGCTGTTCATCACAGGTCAGGCGCTTCTCGCTGAGAAATCCTGAATCCGTCACCAGGACGGTTGGCTACCAGCCTGGTGCCACAGCCTGCAGGATGCAGACACGGCCCTGGGGACAGTCTTCCTTTCTGTCTGGCTGCAGGGCCGGCCTTGATGCGAGGATGAGGATCAGAGGTGGATGCGGAGTCCCCAGACCTCCCTCCTCTGTGGGAGCCTGGCCTTCCTGGCCAAGGGAGGGCTCAGAGAGGCCATGGGAACCTAGTGCAGGGCTGAGCGCAAGGAGGAAGGCTGGTTCACATGCAGCACCACAGTTGTCAGGCGTGGCCCTGGCTGTGGGGGCAGTAGGCCTGTGTCGGCTAGCCCTGGAGGCCTGGAAAGGAGGCTGGAAAACTGAAACAGCAGAAAGGAGGAAGCTGGCATGATAGATGGCTCTAAGGAGCCGAGTAATCCTTGGAGTTTAGACAGGTGCTGACTGAAGGTCTGACTCCTAGGGAACATTGCAGGATGGGTAGGGGCGTGCACATGGTGACATCAGCATGGAGGTGAGAGTTGAAGACAGGAAGAGGGTTTCTCCGAAGCAGCCCCTGTAGGACAAGAAAGCAGAGGCAGAGGCCTGAGCCCGGCACTACTGGGATGAAGGAGGCAAAGGAGAGGCAGAGCTGGAGGGCAGGGCAAGTGGCTGGAGCCAAGAGAGGGTGGCGCTGTGGCCTGGTCAGGTAGAGCCTCTGCTTGGAAGGGCTCACCTGTGACCTTCAAGAGGACAGTTTAGCTTCATAGGAGGAGATGGAGGACAGGGGCTGAGGAGGGGAAGGAGGATGTGGGACCTGATCCCTGTTCAGGGGGTGGAAATAAGGCAAGACATTGGGACTGCCAGGGGCTGCACCTGGGTGGAGAAGGCAGGCCTAGAGGAGAGAGGGGCCGGGTCTGGGGGCCCATTATTTCCCTGCAGAGGGAGGGACTCAGGTTGCAGGTCTGGAAGTCCCTTTGCCCCTCCTCAGAGTACAGGACAAAGGGCCAAGTCTGCAGCTGTGGTTCCTGCCATAGCGTCCTCAGACAAGCTCAGAATTGCCCAGGGGCCCCGGGAGGGGCCAGGGCACCTGGGGAGACACAGGGATCTCTGGGAAGGAGCCCTGGGGTGTGTGGCCTGGGTGACGTGGAGCTTGGGCTCCAAGCCTGAGTGTGCTGGCACAAGCTGCCAGGCCTGGAGGTCTGTGCTGGCGGGAGCCTCCCAAGGGGAAGCGCAGTGTCTCCTGACCCAAAGTGGTGCTTCATAAACATTTGAAGTGTGAATTGGATTCTCATTAGCGGATGGGGAGTGGATACAACACAGCGTACAGCCAAGGGCTGTGTAAATTGGAGAGCCCCATACAAAGGAGGGCACAGGGCACAGGATCCCCCCAAGCAAAACTGGGGCAGAGTCCCAGCCACATCCACAGAGGAAAGTGGAAGGACAAGTCAGGACCAGGCATAGAGGGTGGTATGAGCAGAGAGCCAGCAGGACAGGTGGGGACAGTGAGCAGGCTGGTGGTGGTGACTGGGCCCAGGTGGAGGAAGATCATCAGGGAGGTGGATCTGAACCCCCCTGAAGGATGGTTCATTCAGGAGACACGTGTCGAACACTTGTGTGTAAGTTCAGTAAATGACATACACTTCAGAGGAGGACAGCCTGGGGCTCCAAAGGACTGAGAAGAAGGCTGTGTCCTCCCTCTGAGTCTGGGTGGCTGAGACAGGTGAGCTGTGGGTGGGGGAAGCAAATCCTGCCTCTGGGGTCAGTAGCAATTTGTACTCCAGGGAAGGGATGGAGATAGCTGGTGAGCAGACACCATTCCTTGCAGAGTCTCCCTGAGCAGAGGTCCTGGTGCCAGGCTGGGAAGACCACCCACTGCCCTCCTGGCCCTGTCAGCCTCTTAAGACACCTGCTGCCAAAGTCAAGCCTGCCAGGGCAGGCTGCGCTGCCCATCAGGTTTTTCTGGTTTGGGCAAGAACATCTCCTTACACCCCATTAAGGCACCCACAGACCTGGAGATGAAAGGGGAGCCTGATTTATGAAGGCAGCTCGCTCCTGGCAGGAGGAAGGGGGTCTGCGTTTGTGAACAGACTTCAGAGACAGACATGCTTCCTAGGCCCCTCATTTCTGCCCCCCAGGCAGAGGACCTGGTAGTCAATCCTCCCTTCAAGACCTGGCATCTAGGGGCTGGCTCTTCTAGTAAGTCTCTTTGTGGCCCCAGGCAAGTTACCGGATGCTAATAATAGTAGCAAACAGGCTGCCAGCTTCTGCTGTAAGCACTTTGCATATTTTCACTCTTGAAGCAGGTGCTGTCAGCACTGCCCCCACCTTAGTTGGGAGAAACAGTCTCAACGCTGAGAAGCAGCAGAGGTAGGATTCAAACTCAGGCCTGCAGATTCCAGAGTCTGAGCTCTAAACCAGTACTTCTCAACTTGTTTTTAAATTATCATTTTTTAAAATTATTATTTCTAATCCTTACAGGCTGATAACCTATCAGCCCTGCCTGGATATCATAGCAATGTGAAATTGCTGTAAAGTTTTCTAAATGCTGCCCTCATCTCTGTGGAAGCAGTCACAAGGAGCACTGCCCTAAAGGAGTTAACCTTTCCGTGCCTCAGTTTCCTTATTTGTTGCATGGTGGGGGAAGGGTGTTACTAGTCAACCACACAGACTACGGTCAGTATTAAATTAGATAATGCACTCACAGTTGGCACAGGCTGGCGCCGTAGCTCTCAGGATGGGCAGCCAGGCCACTGACATCAGGATTTTGCCACCTGTCGGGTGGGAATAAGAGCACTGCCAACACAGGTGCTGCCCAGAGAGGCGCCCGCTCAGAGCGGGCAGGGAGGACCCAATGGCACAGTGCCTGGAAAGGGCTTTTGTAGACCATGGAGGGCCCTGCCCGTGCGACCAGGTGTGCTCGTCCCCCTGCCCGGCCTGTGTCTCTGAGTCCCTGCAGAACTTGATTCACCGGGCACTTGGGCACAGGTCTGGGAGTATTCAGAGGAGGGAATCCACTGAGCCCCCCAGAGGCGGCCCAGGACGCTGGCCAGTCATTGCCATAGCACAGGGAAGAGGAGGACCCTTGCCTCCTGCCCTGAGCACATGTGAGTTACATGGTCGTCACACAAGAAGCTTCCTGGGCATTTTAGGTTCAAGGAATGGAGGCGAGCACGAGGGGTCTTATTCTCAGAATCACCCCTTTACCCTGTGATCCATCGGCGCTGTGTTTGCTGAGGGTAGGGCATCCCAGCTGTTAGGGGCCAGGCTGAGAAGGTGCCCGATGATCCCAGAAAGAGACTCTACACTGTGGTGAGGGGAGTTGGGTTTTGTAATTCTTTTAGAAATTTAGTTTTTTGAGCTACCCTGATAAGTTGTGAAATTTCAGAAAAGAGAAACCATCTGGCATCTGTGATGATGGCTTCTGCAGATGCATCTGTAGAAAAGGTGTCCCTACCGCTCCAGGGCTCCCTTCTGGGTCCTAGGGCCCAAGGGACCCTCTCGGCCCCTCAGGCAACCCAGGAGTTCTTGTGTGGGCCAAACACTGGCACTCAAACCTTCCTTCGAGACCAGGTTCAATTCCAGCATCTCTTCCCTTGCACCTGTTTCTCTCCCTCCAAATAGCAGCTGCTTTTTCCAAATGTTCATGCTCTTACCACTCCTATGTTGGATTTACTACAGATATTTTTAGAGTTAATAAGAAAATAGCAAATATTTCAGAGCCCTAGGTGATTCACATTGTGTGTTTACATATATTGCAATGGTAAAAGCAAAAAAAACCCATTTATCAAATGCCAGCCCCTGTGCCAGGTGCTGTCACTTACTTTATCTTGGCCATTCCTGTGGGAAAGGCAACTGTTACTCCCATTTTACAACTGGGGAAGCTGAGGCTCTGAGAGATGAAGCAACTTGTCCCAGGCCTTCCAACCAGGAAGTGGCCTAGCTTACTCCAGACCTCAGCCGAGGGCCCCTACCCTGCACTCCATGGCCTGCCCTGAGGAGCCTCAGCCCCACAGGCTGTCCTCACAGTGGGGAGAGTGGTGAGGAAACCCTCAACTCCACCGTCAACGCCTCTAGTGAAGGCCAGACATTTGCTTGTTTCATAATAGTCATTAAAATCATTTTGGCTTTAGGGTCAAATACCACATGCATTTGAATTTTAGCAACTGGGGACGCATGTCCCAGAGCTCACCACTCTGCAGATGAGGTCTTCTGAAGGTCCTCGGTGTCCTCCTTTATGATTCAGGTCAAAATGGAAACCAGTTCCCGCTCTGGGCTGAGCTGGCCACACTGGCCACCTTCTCCTCTGATGTCTGCAGACCCACGCTCCTCCGGGGACCTGCCCTCAAGGTCCTCCCAGGCCCCACTGCCCTCCAGCCAGGTCTCCCCGGAGGTTTTCCTGTCTCTGTCCTCCAGTCCTCCTCCCACCTCTCCTCCAGCCTACAGATGACAGGCCCTCTCACTGTTAGTTCCTGGTAAGGTCCAGACCCAGAGGGCCTGACTGCGATGCCCCCATCCTGTGGCTCCAGCCTCTTCCTCCTGCCTTCTCTGCCGTGGTCTCCCCTGAACCTCATATCTCACATCTGTATCATCTGCATCGTGGGCTACCCCCACCACCACATGCATCTTCCCACCTGGACTGCAGGGCACTCAAGATTGCAAGCTTCCCCCACTCTCGTGGGTCCTGACCCACAACTCACTGTATGAAAGTATGGTTCGTTGGGTGGTAAGGAAAGCACAGATTGGCGCGGTGCTCCTGCTCGCGGCTGATTAGAGCTTGTGTGGACAGCCGTATGTGCCTGATGTCTGTGTGTGTACACTATTAGCCTAAATGTTTCCCCAGCTGTCCCTCCCCTCAGGAGATACATGCAGGCATTACGTGAATGAGAGAGGCATTCTTTACTCCTCTCCTGGCACAAATCCGTACGCAACTTGGGTGTGTGGGTGACTGCAAAATAAATGTTGATTACAGCATCGGCTCCAGGAGGCAGTTGCTGCCAGGGACGCAGGGGGATGAATCATGCTGGCGGCTGTGAGACAGGAGAGGGCTCCGTGGCCAGGCCATACTCCCCGCCTGTCCTTGTCCCTCGGCATCTTCTCTGCCCACTGCTCTTCTCCCTTTTTACCTTCCCTTCATCTCTCGCTGCATCTGCTGGGGGAGGGGGCTTCCTAGCCAGGTTCTCCCATCTCTAGGCCTCCCCAGCCCCTCCACCCGACCTTTGTGTCCTGAACACTACAGAGCATGCTTGTTGGGCTCATGGGCTCCAGTAAACCTCCTAACAGCTCTGGGAAGTGGGAAGTTGTTCCATGTCAGATGAGGGGACCCAGGCACACCCAAACCAACATGCAAGGGGTGAGACCAGACCCTGCAACCCGTGCCCAGTGGCTGTGTTGTCTCCCTAAGTGTCAGTTTACATACAAGAATGTTCATGACCCCTTTAATTTTTTTTCCCCTTAAATTTAAGGGAGAAAAAAAAAAATCAAAGTTGCATTGTCCTTTTGTGGTACCTCACACATTTTGTGCTTATTTCCTCACTGTTAGTTTGCGCTCCTGTTTCATGGGTCTTAGTCGTTCTCTCAAGGCACATTGGGAGGTCCCTAAGGGTGGGGATCTTTATGTCCCACCCACAGCCTGCGCCAGCCTGGCCCAGGGAGTAAATGATGATGGGGATGATCATAGCAGCAATAGGTCCCAGTAACTGAGTCGTTTCTATGCACTGGCCTTATTACCAAATACGTTATAGCTGGGCCGACTGTACTACCCTATTTTATTATAAGGGACTTGAGCATCTGCTGATTTGGGTATCCACAGGGGTCCTGGAACCCATCCCCCACAGATACCTGTATTTCCCTTATTTCCTTTACCTTAAAAAGCACAGGCAAAAAAAAAAGCACAGGTGTTTAAGTTAGACCCAAGAATGAAACCCAGAGTCCACTTATTCCTCTCGTGTATCTGATGACCTTGAGTGGGTCACTCAACTCCTCTCTGCCTTGGTTTCCTCCTCTGTAAAGTGGGTGTGTTATCAAGATGTCCTTCTTTATATACATGATCTCCTTAGGTACAAGCCTGGCCTGAAGGAAGGGCTCAATTTGTGGTAGATCCTTTTCATATCAATGTCCCCATCTTACATACGAGGAAACCGAGTCCCAGGAGAGTCGAGGAACTTGCCCAAGGCCCCCCAGCTCACACATGGCAGAGATAGGAGTGCAAGCCAGGCCTGCCCAACTGAGAGCTGGGCTCCTCTCCCCTCGTTCAACAGCAGAGTGAGGGGCTGACCTTCCTGTTCCCCCTCCCCCTCTGCTGCTTCCCATCTCTTCCTCCTTGGGCCGTATTCCTGGGGTTCCTGAGGTTCTAAGCTAACCTTTTAGGGGAAAGACAGAGCTGTTGTGTCATAGGCACCTCTGTGGGCTCAGCAGACCTGGACCTCAGGCCTTGCCAGTTGCACCTGATAGAGCTACTCCAGTGGGGCATTTGGGTCCCAGGACTTAGCGGCCACCAATACCTCCCCCCAACCCCCCACCCACAATGCATCACACTGCTTGTGGGGCTCCTGAAGGTCCAGGGCCCCATTCTTCTTCATGTGGCTTTGGTTTCCCAGGGGACTTTATACCATTTTCCACCAGCCCATGTGTTCTCTCTGTCACTTTGAGACACTGGGGCTCCAGCCATGATCAGCTTGCTTTGTTTTCTGGAGTAAATCTCTCTTTCTCCTGTCTTTCTGATCACTCCAGATTAAACATAGAAATGTAGAAAGCAGGGTTGGGGAGGCTGGGCCAGGGGTCGGCATGACCCTCCACTCCTGGGAGCAGGAAGAAAGGGGAAGAGCATGATTATAACCAGCTCAAATCCCTCCTTTATCTTCTGCTGGCTCTGTGACTTGGACAAGTAACAGCTTTTCCAAGCCACAGTTTGCTCCTCTGTGAAATGAAAATTAAAATGCCCATCTCCCTGGCATGGCCTGGATCGAGGGCCTGGTCAGTAACAGAAGCTCAGTTAGCAATCACTGAAAAGAAATTGGAAATAGCTGGCAACCCTCACTCTGCCTTGAACAGCGGAGATACAGCCCTGGGTAGGAGAGCCCACAAGCTGGTGCTCTTCTTTTACTCAGGTAATTTAGGACCACAGCAAAGAGTGAATTTGAGAAATGGATGAATCTCACTATCCTGTTTGGAGTGAGGGGAGCTGGGTACCTTGAGCATCCGCTGTGGGCCCCAGTCTGGGGCCAGGCCCTGTGTCTCATCCAGGCATTCACAAGAGGCAAAGTGGGGCCTGGAGGAGGTGTGGGGCCTGGAGGAGATATGGGGCCTGGGGCAGTATATGCGTGGACCTTCCCTGAACTGCAGTGAATTCCTGCTGGGGCAGCGTTGCAGAGGGATTCTGGGCCTGGCTTAGTCCTGGGTCTAGGTCCTTCCTTGTTCTCTCCTGAGGGGGCCTCTGGTGCCTCCCGTAACCTGACCTCAGAGAAGCAGGGCCAAGCCCCCTAGAGTGCCTCCCCCCAGTAAGCCTTTGCCCCTGGACACCTCCCACCTGTGTGTTTTCTTCCTGTGGTAGGTGAGGTCGATAGAGGGCCTGCATGGTAGCAAGGCAGGAGGTCCATTCTGGAATCCGAGTCTAGCCTTTGGAGGGGACCCAAGAGAAAGAAGGCTGGCACTGATGAAATGGAGTTTCTTTTTTTTTTTTTTTCTCCCTCTTTCTTTTCTTTTCTTTTTTTTTTTAAGCAAGAGATAAATAAATGTTGCCCTGAGATGACAAGAGATCATTGAAGGAGATAAAAGGCGAGTAAAAGAGATGAGAGACCAGAAGGAAAGGACAGAGGGGGATTTGGACTATACACTGCGATGAGGGGAGAGATGAAAGAGGAAAGAAAGAGATGGGAATGCAGGACTGAGTGGCAGAGTGGAGGATGGGGTTGCCACGGAAACGGAAGGAGGGACAGGAAGACAGGATGGAGAAGGCTGAGGGCTCAGTGCCGGAGGGGCCTGAGACAAGCCTGGGGAGGAGGAAGGGAAGCCGTGAGGGCTTCCAGGTCTGAGTCAGGCCTCATTGTGGGGAAACTGAGGTGGGCAGGGGAATAAGACCTGACCCAGAAAGCTCATCCCCGCCCATAGGTGGCAGAGTGGAGAGCGCTGGGCCTTGGCGCCCCTGGGCTGACCCAGCTGGGGTCTGCTTCCCTACCTGTGGGGGACTGCCTCTCTTTAAGCCTCAGTTTCGACGGCTATAAAATTGAAACGGTACTCCCTACCCCAGCGGGCTGCCTGGAAGCATAGAAATTACATGTGTTCATCACAGGGCCTGACAAAGTTTAAGCCCAGTAAATGCTCCTGTTGTTCCTTCATTTGTGGTTCTTATCTTTGTCCATGAACTCGTAAGCCCAGTTTTGTTTGTTTTTCCATGTTACATTAAACTGGTGATCTTTGGGTCCAGCAGAGTGTGCTTGTTTGGATGATAGACATACTTTTTGCTTCTGGAAACAGAGCCTTCCAGAGACCTACTGTCCCTTCCCCTGGGAACAGACATTGGTCCTGAAGCTCAGGGAAAGAAAGTACAGATTTGGCTGTTTCCACCTGAGGCTCAGCAAGGGGCCTCTTATTTTTCTTCACACTTGAACATGGAGACTCTCAAAAGGGCAACGATTCATTCTGTATGTGCACCCTGCTGGGAAAACACTGATGAGCACACAGACGAGTTCTCTGCCCTGCCCTCATAGGGTCTGCAATCTAACTGGGATACCAGATATTAAGCAAGTAATCACGCAATTAAGTCTGTCATTAAAAACTGTTAAAGCCCAGGAAGGAAAAGTATTCAACTTATAGCTGCTTAGAACTTGGGGGATCAGATTGGTTGGGGAGAGGGGAGTCAGGGAAGGCTTCCTGTGGAAGTGATCCCTGAGTTGAAAGCTGAAAGGTGAGGGACAAGGAAGAGCATTCCAGGCCTGGGAAACAGCATGTGAAAAGGCCTCATGCAGGAAGGGCTGTTCAAGAAAATAAGGAAAGCCCATGTGGTAGGAGCAGAGTGGTATGAAGTTGCCACGTCAGCAAGGACCAAGCAAGCAAGTTCTTACAGGTCCTTGGTGAGGTGTCTGGACTTGATGCAGGCCAACAGCCTGGTGGGGGAGCCTGAGTGTATCAGGTGGCTGCCATGTTTGATGTAGTTGGATAGATGGCTGGGAATACACCAGGAATTGAGCTCTCAAGTTGGTCCCCATCATGGGGTGGGAGCCTTGGGGCCTCAGTTTCCACATCTGTAAAATGACAGCACTGTACAGGAAAGTCCCCAAAGTTCCTTCCCTCCCTGTTGATGAAGATTCCAAGACCAGCCTTGAGGGTACACAGCCGAAGTGGCCTGGGTGAAGGGCCTTCAACAAGGCCAATGTCCTGCTGTGGGAGAACCTAGCTTTCCTCCTTTGTGGCAAGTGAGGTGTCAGGCATGAGGGCCCAGGGTCTACAGCTTCTGGGGACCTGGTGACTTCAGATCAGAGATGCCACATCACTCCTGCACTCGCGCTGAGGGGAAGCTGCTGTGTGATTTGTGTGGGGCTCTGCTCACTGCTCAGCGTTTGCCCCCAGCAGTTTGTGCAGCAGACTCTCATTAGTTTGGGCAGGCTCGTTTCTACAAGGATCAGAGACCCACCCAGCTCTCCTCAGGACAAAGGGTTCAGCGAGGTTTCCCGAGGCAGGCAGCAGGGGCTGGGAGCCCACGGCTTTGCTTCTCTGGAAGCGCTCACTCCCTCCTCCTCGGAGGGCTGGCCCTGGCCTGCTTAGGGTCTCTGCCCCTTTGTCCCAACTCATCTTTGGTTGAGGCTTGATGTATAGCCTCATTTCCAGTAGAGGAACCTGCTTGGGCTAAGTCCATTTGGGGCGTGAGGAGGAGCAGGCTGTAGCTCTGGGCTCAGCTCCTGTATGAACCATTGGGGGTTGGGGGGTGCAGCACGGGGGCCCTGGGCTGGGGAGGGGGAGGAAGGGTCCCACCAGGGGTGGGTGTCACAACTTTGGGGGGAGGGCACTATTCATTTACCCTTAAGGCTAGTTCACGTGAGAGTGCGCATCAGTTCTGACTGATTACTTTCGAGAATCAGAGTGAATTGGGGAGGTTTTGGGAAATATGATGTCCAGGTCCCAGACCCAGTGATTCTGGTTTAACTGACCTGGGGTGAGGCCTGGCACTGGTGCTCTAACCAAAGCATGCCAGTCGGACCATGCAGAGCCAGGGTCTCTGTCCTTGGAAGAGTTGGAATTACGAGGTCACATGAACACAGTGGGCCTGAGAGTGTGCCTCTCACCATGGAAACTCCAGTCCTCCTTTCCTTGGGTTTAGAGGTCCCCATCACCTTCCTGGAGGAGAGGGCCTCACACAGTGGCCACTCTCCCA
The DNA here is from genome assembly GCF_036321535.1 of Camelus dromedarius. Classification (NCBI taxonomy): domain Eukaryota; kingdom Metazoa; phylum Chordata; class Mammalia; order Artiodactyla; family Camelidae; genus Camelus; species Camelus dromedarius. The sequence goes on from NC_087464.1 coordinate 16,511,355, forward strand.
GCCAGGACCACCTTCCCTTCCTGGTGGGGAAGAGCACGGCATTAGCAGAACTCTCGGGCACGGATTTCCCCTCAGTCTCATTCATTCATTGACTCATTCATTCCGGGTCTCTTGGTAGCTAGACTTCCTAGGCTCCCCTTTCCCTGCCCTGGCATCCTTCTCTCTGGACACTCCCCTGCTGGGCCCACTCTGCTCCCCTGCAGGCACTGTCCTTTGGGGTGGTCGTATGGTGGGGGAGATGCCCGTAAACAGATGCAGTTATGAATTGGCATGATTGTATCAGCACTCTCTAGAGAAACAGCACCAGCAGGGTATACATACAGAGAGATTTATTTTAAGGAATTGGCTCGCACAATTGTGGAGGCTGACAAGTCCAAAATCTGTGGGGCAGGCTGGCAGGCTGGAGACCCAGGCAGATTTCTATGATACAGTCTTGAGGCAGAATTCCTTCTTCTCTGGGAAACTTCCCTTTTTCTCTTAAAACTTCTACTGATTAGATAAGACCTGCCCACATTAAGGAGGGTAATCTGCTTTACTTAAAATTTACTGATTGTAGATGTTAATCACATCGACTAGACCACTCACAGCAACATCTAAATTAGTGTTTGACCAAACAACTGGGCACTATGGCCTAGCCACGTTGACACAAAAAATTAACCTGGCTGTGGAAGAGGCCCTTGCCCTGCCCCAGGCCAAGGAGTGTCTGATGCCTGCACTGAATCCTAAAGGATGAAGGGATATTCACCTAGTGCCAGAGAAAGGCAAGTCCTGGCAAGTGACTCAGCCTGTGCAAGGGCCTCAAGGTAGGAAACAGGTGTGTGTGTGTGTCTGTGTGTGTGTGTGTGTGTCTGTGTGTGTGTGTGTGTGTGTGTGTGTGTGTGTGGTGCAGAGGGACAGGAAGGCTTAATGCAGCATCAGGGAGAGCTTGGCTGGAGACAGCCTTGGGCAGCCAGCTAAGACATGGGAACTTCATCCTATAGGTCATGTGGCTGAGGATAGTCCTCTGGGCCAGAGACCTGCTTTACCGCCATCTCACTGTGTGACCTTGGACCAGGACAAGTCCCTTCCCCTCCCTGAGCCTCAGTTTCCTTATCTGTAAAAAGGGGTAGGTTTACATAGTAAGTATCAGGCCCTCCTGTGGTTTGTGGGTTGGTGGCCCTGCGTTGGTGGCCCAGCCACTGACCTCTGGAGACAGGGCTTAGCAAATCTGTCCCCAGAGGAAAGGGGAAGCTGAGGCAGAGAGAGACTTCTGTAAGGAAGAGACTCACGTACACACTTCCCCCTCGGCCACCCCGTCCCCACCCCACTGCCTCGTCAGCGCCAGGCCCAGAGCTGCTAAGTCGAATGAGGCCTTGTGGGCTGGACAGAAGTGAGACTGGCAAGGAGCCCCGAAGTTTGCACAAGCCCCCAGCTTTTGCTTCTGCTTCCTCTTCCTTTCATGGGATGTGAGCAGAGTTTACCCTCAAGTCTACCCTGAGGAGGACAACAGAACAAACAAAGAGGGTAGTTTTGCTATAAGTTCAAGTCCCGTGAGTGTTCTTCTACAGCCATGTGCATGCCTGGGACTTCTGTTCCCTCCCCAGGCCCAGCTACCTGCCCACCCCGCTCCATGTTCAGCTTCTTGGGACCCAGGGCCTGGGGCTCCCGGGGCAAAGGACCCTGACAGTATAGCTGGTGACAGGGGCAGGAAGAGAAGCCAGAGCCAGATCCCACAGGACTTGAAAGCCAGACCAAGGAGTGAGCTGGTCCTCTGCTGCTCTGCTAGGTCCTGCCCCGGCCCAACCCCAGCGCTGTGCCTCCTGCCTGCCAAAGATCCTGGTGCTTCAGGTTTTAGGCTCAGCTCGCTCAGAGCTGCTCCCCGAGGGTGGGAACTTGTGCTCCCTACTATATCCCCGCAACCGTAAACGGTACCCAGCACCTGGCAGGTACCCACTAAACGTGTGTTGAGCCAGTGATTCACTTGCAGAACTGGAGGCCATAGCCGCAGTCTCCTGGTGATTCAAAGCCAAAGGTCAAACTTTCTCCCGAGCAGAAGCCCGGGGGCACTGTGGGGCCTGTGTCAGGGAACAGGCCCCAATACCTACTAGGCCCTCAAAAATAGTCATCAGAGTAATCGATCACAGAGTGCTTGGTGACATCCCAAGGCTGGGCTGGCAGAAGCCCTAGAGCATTCCTGCGTCTTCAGTTGGTTTTTGAGATGTCCTGATTGTGGGAGTGAGGCAAAGGATAGCCAGGTGGTCACCAGGTCCTATTGGTTCTTCCTTCCAAATGGCTCCTGTCCTGCCAGCCCCAAGCCAAACCAGGCCTCAAGTGCCTTCCACCCGAACTCTGCCCCACTGTCTGTGTTCCAGGGACACTGGCCACCCTAAGCTCCCCGACCTCCCCTGCTCCCAGATCAGGAATACATGAAGGGGTCCCAGTGAGATGAGAGGAGCGTTTAGAGCAGCGTGGAGAGGAGGTGCTGTCATGTCTTGGGGAAGGGACCCTGGAAGACAGGCAGGTAAGCCAAGGATTAACCCACCCTCAAGATTCCAAGAAGCCTCTTGTGCCCATTTTATAGGTCAGAAAATTGAGACACTGAGGGGTCAGGTGACTTGTCCAGGGTCACACAGCAAGTCACTCATTAATGCACTTGACAAGCTCATGTCAGTATTTACAGAAACTGTAGTACAGCAGTAGATGAAGCAACAGTGAGAGCTCTGGGGGACTGGGTCCCTGCCTGAGTTGGGAAGGCCTCCTGCTGGGCCCCCTGGGATAAGACTTCGGTCCCTCCCCAGGGGCTGGCCTGGCCTCAGGCCTGGGAGGGGGTGATACCGAGCCCTGGGAAATAGGGCAGCCCTGGGCCTCTGGTGTCACCAGCACAGTCCCCTCCCCCTCTCTCCACTCTACTCCTTCCCCTCCCCCTCCCCGGCTTTTGTTTCTTGGTCTCCACAGCCTGCCTCTCTCTTTCTCTCTCTCTCTCTCTCCCCCCTCTCTCTTTCCTCCCCCGCTCTGTCACTTTCTCTCTCTCCCCCCCACCCCTTCTCTGCTGTGGCCTCCCTTCCCCCTACTCCCAGTGCAAGTCTTTAAACTACAATCAGACAGCAATTCTGTTTCCTCTATTTCCCTGCCTTTGCCATTTCCTCTCTCTCCACCCCGGGGACTGAGGGTGTCCTGGAGGCGGCCGAGCTGCATCTGCTCCAGCTCTGATGGCCCCTCATCTCATAGCCCAGTCTGTGCAGAGCCCGGGGCAGTCTCCCCTTTTTCTTGGACACTGTAGAGAGATTTTGTTCCGTGCTCTCTGATGGGAAAGAGGCCTTGCCCTGAGAAAGGAGGTGCCACAAGGGGGCCCAGGCCGATGACAAAAAGGGCCTTGAGGTGTGGGGCCCGTCCTGGCACCCAGATGGGGTGCACATGGCAGGCTCTCCTCCTGCCCTGGGCAGCCCATTCCAGACATAAAACAGGAGGGTTGTGGCCTGTGAGGACGAGCTGGTCGGGGGTGCCAAAAAGATGTCCTAGGAGGAGGAGGAATAATGACACTGGGCTTGCAGAGCCCCCGGCTTCCCACTGGCCATCCCTGTGCATGATAGATGAACACGCTTTCAAAACACAGGTGAATTAGATCCCGTCTGTCTTCTTTCTCTGGGGCTGTGTCTCAACAGAGCCCCTCCTACACACGTACGTGTACACACACATACACTGTCTGGCTGCCCCAGTGAACACTCAACCCCATGAGCCTCTTAAATGCATATTTACAGGGTGATGTGTGTCTGGTCAACCAAGTGTCCATCCAGTAAAAGAAAGCAGGGGCCTGACTGGCCAGACGGGCAGATGGGTTGATGGAGGCTTCCAGGAAAAAGCGCATTCTGATTGGAGACCCAAGAAGGGGCTTTGCCCTCGAGGGACACCCCAGTTCCCCAGTCTGGCCAGAGTTTTGGAACAGGTAGACAGGAACAGATCTGAGGCTTCACGTAGCAGTTTGCCCGGGGCCTGTCCATGCATTCCTGGGGCTCTTGGGAACCTGACGGGGGCAGGGCAGCACCTGGGAGCTGAGGACACTGGGCTCAGAGTCATGATGTGACCTCCTAGGTTGCAAAGATGGTGGAGTAAAGCTGCAGATATGGAGCCCAAATGGGGTTGGGCTGTGGGGCTGGACAGGCCCAGGTGCAGACCCAGCTCTGCCCTCACTGACAGGGCACTCTTGAGCTTGCTACTTATGCCCCTGATTCCTGGGCTGTAGAGTGTGCCACAGCTACCCCCACCCCAGTGCCACCGCCGGGCTTGTTTCTAGGATTAAATGGCTCTCCTGGGACCTGATGAGCACTGTCATGGGAAGCTAGCTCTTCTGCCCAAGTCTGTGGTTAGTCATTGGCACCTCTGCGTCCCCTCACTTGAGAACAAACCCCTCGAAAGCAAGGACAGTGAGCAGGTCCCCGTTGACACCCAGGCACAGCTTCAGTCCTCTTGCCCTAAAGTCAAACCTCGTGCCTGTTCCTATAGGAGAGGGACACCTGGTGGTCAAGGGCAGGTTTGCCTTGTACCTGCGGTCCTGATGTGAGCCTATGGAGTGGCTCCTATCACTCTTAGAAGGTCCCCCCTAACAGGGATGGAATATTACACGATTACCCTCCCTGTAGGGACCACACCAGACCTGTGCTCCAGCTCCTGCAGACAGCCGCTGGCTGACTTTTTCACCCTCTCATCTGCCAGTAAAGCAATATTAAGGGTTTCTTTGCTTCTGTTCCCTTCAGGTGCCAGAAGAGGGGTGGTGCTAGCACTGGGGCCAGGAGAAGAGCACGGGGGAGGGAACTAACATTTCCACTGCGGTCCTTGTCCCATCTCCTCACTACCCCAGGAGTCAGGCACCACTTCCTGCTCTGCAGAGATGAAACTGAGGCTCAGGATGAGACAGGATGTGCCTGAGCCAGGAAAGGGCATAGCGCAGGTTTGGATTCAGAATCTGGGGCCAAGTCCCGGCACAGGCTTCGCTATTGAGGCCCAGCCCCTCCCCTCCACTGCCCTGCCTTTGGGGAAGTCTAGAAAAAGTGCTGAGCTGCCTATTTTCTCAAGCCCACAGCAGACACGAGGGCAGCCGCTGGGTGCCGCTGCCGTGGGGGGCAGTGATGCTCCCCCCTCCACCGGGGGCTGCAGTGGGCACAGTGGCCTCCTCTGGACACCATGGGGGCAGGGACCTTCCTCATCCATCCTTCATCTCCAAGCACAGGGCCTGACCCATCACGGGGATTTAGCAGATATTTGTTGCACTAATCAGTGAATGAGTTCTCAGTCTCTGGAGATTGTCACAGAATTACCCACACCTTTGCTGAATTTGGGGCCCCAGAATGGAGAAATCTCTTAGCTCTGTGGTTTTCATTAGAAAAGGCTACTTACAGAGATTTGGGCAGATTAAATAATAGTGGTCCTTTTCATTTGGTGAGGGCTTTATAATGAATTAAGCCCCTTCATCTAACCTGTGACCACTGGGCTCTCACAACCCTTCCATGGGAAGGTGTTTCCATCCCCATTTTTGGTTGGGGAAACTAAGATGCGGAAGTGATTCTGAACTGACTTTGCTTAGTCACTTGTATGTGACAGAGCTGGGACTTGAGGCCAAGATGCCTGACTCCCAGTTGAGTGCTCTTTCCAGCGGGGGTGGGAGGTGGGCTCTGAATCAGGTTTCGCTCCCCCCGCCGCCCCCAAGCCTCTTCCTGGCAGACCCTGTGTCAGAGGTTTCATTCCATCTGACCCCTTCCATGAGAGCTCTGCTTTAAGCTTAATAGTTTAATCTTTAGTGTCCGTTTCAAGGAGGCTAAATTCCTCTCTGGGGTATTTTATTTTTAGCCAGCTTCAGGAAGGGGAAGCTCCTCTGGCCTGTGGGGGGAGGGAGACACCATGCTGGGAGCTGGTTTCCTGAGGAAGGGCCGCCGCCGACCATGCACCTGACCCTGGCCCTGGGAGGAGAGCTCGTGAAGCAGGCAGGAGCCACCCCATGCTTGTCTTTCCTCCTCCCTGTGGAGTGCCTGTGGTGTGCTGTAGTGTGCCGGGGGAGGGGGGTGGGGGGGTGGAGTGCAGTCTGATGAGTATCCAAGGCCAGAGAGGAGGCCCTCCCACATCCGGGCCCACGGGGAGGGCTGGGAAGCCCCAGGAGCCAGAGGAATTTGAGAGAAGCCTGGGGGACTGCTGGAAGGGGCTAGGAGCTCAGCCAGGCTGGGGAAAGGGCAGCCTGGTGGGAGAATCCCTGTGCAAAGGCTGGGCCACACTGAGGGCACTGGTGCGGCCGGAGCTCCTAGGAAGGCAGGAAGCTGACACATCCAGGATTTGAACTGGGACAGGTGGGATCACTGGCTTTTTTAGAAACACCTGTTGGATCAGAGAGCGTGGCTGTGAACCTGGGAACCAGTGTTAGCATTCATTCCAGCCAGTTTTCTCAAACATGTTAGCTGTCACAGAGCTCTTCTTTCAAATGAGATCTTCTGCGGAATTCCAGTGTACAAATCAGACACGAGCTGTATTTTAATCAGTATAAATTTAAGTATTTAAATATCTAACATTTAGCTAATCAAGAACAATGACCTGTTGTGATAGACACAGTCATTTTGCATCAGGGCTGGTAGGTGGTAGCAGCTGTCTGACATCGGCCTTGGCACCTAATTTATTTTTGTGTGTTGCCTTGTTTTTGCCGAATATATATATTTTTAAAAACCAAAACACTTCATTTACATGGCCAAGCCATTACAAATGGTGACAGTTGTTTAACACCTCACTGTACAGTCTCAAATTCTATGCAAAATTAATTATACCTTGGCAACAAAGTCAGTGAGCCTACTGAATGTGTTGCAGGGATAGATTACATTTGGGTAGATAAGTCTTTAAAAATCAGTTTTCAAAGAAGCAGAATCTTTATTTTTTGCAATTTTGGATCCAATTTTTGAGGAACTTCTGAAGGACATGCTGAGCATAATTTGAGAACCACTAAGGAAATCCAACCTCCCTGTTTCACAGATGGGAAGACTGAGGCTAGCAAGGGGGCAAGGCTTATTACCAGGATCCCACAGGGAGATGGAGGAGATGGTCAGATACACAGAGGATGTCATTGCTCCCTGTCATTACAAGTGTGTCCTGTTCCCGAGGCAGGAATAGAAAGACATCAGGGACAGACACACCCAAAACTGGCCAAGCCTTTGCTGAGTGTGTGTCTGTCTGTTGTCTGTCTGTGCAGCATTGAGCCAGCAGTGCTAATGTTCCCTTCTCCTCCTGCAGCGATGCTCTCCTAGCCAGCCGCCACGGGATGGAGGGCTTCATGGACTCAGGGACACAGACGGATGCCGTGGTGGTGCTGTCCTTGGCTCAGGCCGCTGTGCTGGGCCTGGTCTCAGAAAATGAGCTCTTTGGAGCTACCATAAGCGCCGAAGCCTTCTACCCAGACCTGGGGCCGGAGCTGTCTGGGGCAGCCCTCGGGGAGCCTGGGCCTCCGGGGCCTGACGTCTACCAGCTGGCCTGCAACGGGCGGGCCCTGGAGGAGCCAGCAGAGGAGGAGGTGCTGGAGGTGGAGGCAGCCTTTGAGAAGCACACCCGGCGGAAGACACGGCCCCCCGTGCGGCTGGTGCCCAAGGTCAAGTGTGAGAAAGTGGAGGAGGAGGAGGAGCAGGAGGTCTTCGAGGTGTCCGTGCCTGGTGATGACAAGGATGCAGGTCCAGCAGAGGCCCTGGCTGAGGTGGCCAGTGGCGGCTGTGAAGCCCTGGTGCAGAGCAGCGCCGTCAAGATGATCGACCTCAGCGTCTTCAGCCGCAAGCCCCGGACGCTGCGGCACCTGCCCCGAACCCCGAGGCCAGAGCTGGACGTAGCCCCTTATGACCCCCACTTCCCTGACCCGGCCCGGGATGGCTTCCCTGAGCCCAGCATGGCACTGCCCGGGCCGGAGGCCTTGCCCGCAGAGTGTGGTTTTGAGCCGCCCCACTTGGCCCCGCTGAGCGACCCCGAGGCCCCCACCATGGAGTCCCCGGAGCCCGTGAAGCCGGAGCAGGGCTTTGTGTGGCAGGAGGCAGGCGAGTTCGAGGCGGACGCGGCTGGCTCAACGGTGGAACGCCACAAGAAGGCCCAACTGGACCGGCTGGACATCAACGTGCAGATCGACGACTCGTACCTGGTGGAGGCGGGTGACCGGCAGAAGCGCTGGCAGTGCCGCATGTGTGAGAAGTCCTACACGTCCAAGTACAACCTGGTGACGCACATCCTGGGCCACAACGGCATCAAGCCGCACTCGTGCCCGCACTGCAGCAAGCTCTTCAAGCAGCCCAGCCACTTGCAGACGCACCTGCTGACGCACCAGGGCACCCGGCCCCACAAGTGCCAGGTGTGCCAGAAGGCCTTCACTCAGACCAGCCACCTCAAGCGCCACATGCTGCTGCACTCAGAGGTCAAGCCCTACAGCTGCCACTTCTGTGGCCGCGGCTTTGCCTACCCCAGCGAGCTCAAGGCCCACGAAGTGAAGCACGAGAGCGGCCGCTGCCACGTCTGCGTCGAGTGTGGCCTGGACTTCTCCACCCTGACCCAGCTCAAGCGCCACCTGGCCTCCCACCAGGGCCCCACCCTCTACCAGTGCCTCGAGTGCGACAAGTCCTTCCACTACCGCAGCCAGCTGCAGAACCACATGCTCAAGCACCAGAACGTGCGGCCCTTCGTGTGCACGGAGTGCGGCATGGAGTTCAGCCAGATTCACCACCTCAAGCAGCACTCGCTCACCCACAAGGTGAGGCCGCCTCCCCTGCAAGGCCTGGCCCCTGAGGCCTCCTCTCCCTCCTCTCTACCTCCCCTCCCCCTCCCCCAGGGGCTTTGCCCCCAGCCTGAGGCTCTGCCCTCTCCTGCCTTGCTTTCATCCAGTGCTTCCCAAAGTGCTGGATGAGATCATTTAGGTGGTGAACATTTCTTCTTCTTATAGTTATTTTTATTTTGATGAATATTAGAAAAAATGTCATTGAAATTAGTTTTTTAAATAGTAAAACTTTATTTAAAAACTTTAAAAATTGACTGTTTGAGGAACCCCTGCAGGACCCAGGGAGCACAGTTGGAGAATCACTGATTCTCTGTTTTATGGCTGGGAGGACCAAGGCCAGGACGCCACAAGGACGGGGAGGAGATGGTCAGAAGTACAGAGGGCTTCCTTTGCTCCTCGTGGTTACAGAAGCATATCACAACCTGTGTGACTTCCTTTTAGGGGAAAGCTAAAAATATTTCATTTTAAAAGGAGATAGATGTAAGGAAAAATATTTGTTATGGAAAAGCACAGTTGGTTCTAGAATATGATGAAATGAGGCAAAGTGGTTTGTGGTTTGTGAAGACGGAAGATACAGCCACACTGTTCCTATCCACTATGTCCCCAGGCATAACCTGGACCTCTCCTACCTTCCTCTTCCCTCCTTAAGGCCGCTGGCCACCCTGCCTTTCAGTCAACGCCACCTTCCTTTGAGAGGCCCTTACTTCCAGGCAGGGGGACTGAGTTCTCTCAGGTCCTATAGTCCCATTCTGGCACTTGGCCGTCCATAGTTGCAGCCCCAAATCCAACCAACTTCACACTTTGAAGATGAAAGTGCACAGAGCTTCCTCTCTCCGTAACGGCAGCCTTAGAGATACTGCAGGACAATCTTGTGTCCTCATCTCTCACAGTGGACACGACAGTGAGTGGGGGAGCAACAGCCTGCCAGGCCGAGAGTCCAGCCTTCCCCAGCCCAGGGGACTGTTTCTGCTAGAGCGGAGATGGTTTGTAGGTTTCATTGCAGATGTGCCTCCATTCAATTGGTGTCACTACCTAGAGTGTAATGTTAAGAAGGATTCTGAAGCCGAACCTGGGCTGGGCTATAAAACTAGATGATTGATTATTTATGCCTGCAGGGGGTGAGAGTGGAGAGTGATAAGTATATGTGCTATATATTTGCCATCTTTCTCCTCTACTAGGAGACTTTAAAATCCCCACAAGTCCACAGAGTGTTAAAAGATAAATAATACTGTGAAGAAAAAGGGGAAAGCAAAAATCAAAGGCTAATAGACACAACATTGCTAAATGACTATTACTCAATAAAAAAAAGTTAAAAAAATCAAAGGCTAATAAAATTGAAAACATTCCCATTAGCAGCCTAAATTTGTAGGATGCGCACATCATGCACTTATATAGAGAGCTCCCAAAGGCAGGGCCCCCTGGTGGTCATACATGTCATCTTCGCTGTGTCAAGCAAGCATACAAGACAGGAGACAGCCCCTGTCAGCTAAGAGAAATAGAATCAGGAACCATTACATTATAAAACAAAACTTTACCAATCAAGCGGTTGGGACAGCAGCTGTGACCACAGAAATGTGTCTGTTCCACTGGGATTCTACTAAATTACTAGGTTTCTAGGAAAGAGTTCAGCTCCCGACTTTGGTTCTCACATTCCTCCCCAGACAATACACTGGGTCTCCTGTGCACACAGCACCTTGTCCTGCTCTGGGGGTCACCTCCAGACCATGGTAAAGCATGTTGATCATTCAAACCAGAGGGTTTTCCCTTGGAATGTTTTTTTTTTTTTTAAGGGGGAGGTAATTGGGTTTATTTATTTTTGGAGGAGGTGCTGGGGATTGAACCCAGGACCTTGTGCATGCTAAGCATGCGCTCTACCATGTAAGCTATACCCTCCTCCCGTCCCTTGGAATCTCTGTCTCCTGGGGCTGAGTTCCCCTAAGTTCATCATTGATAAGAATCACCGGGGGAACCTGTTGGGATTAAAAATCCCTGAGCTTGCTGAATCAGAATTTCCAGGCAGGGGCCTGAGAGGCTGTATGTTCAATAAGAACTACAGTTGGTTCTTAATCACCAGGGAAGCTTGGAATGCACTCTCGGAGGTCAGTGGATGGGCTTCCAATTTCGAGAACTCTTTAAATTCTACACAGATCTTTGTGTTTGCCATTTTTCCTGGGGTTCCTATACCTTTAGTCATACTCTCAAAGGGGCCTGTGAACCAAAAAGACCACCGAGAAACAGCACTGAGGTGAAAAACATGTACATACATCTTAATCCAAGGAAGCCATCCAGACCACCAGGCTCTGGATGTGTCTTCTTGACCACAGGCACTTGGTGCCTGGTAGGATGCCGGTCTGTAGCAGGTGCCTGGTATATGGTTGCTGAATGAATGAATGAGCAAACGAACACGTTTGCCTTGGTGTGCTGGTACAGACCTACAGAAGGCTCTTTTTTTTTTTTTTAAGTTTTGTTGTTGTTTGGTGGGGGAGCGGTAGTTAGATTTATTTATTTTTAGAGGAGGCACTGGGGGTTGATCCCAGGACCTTGTGCATGCTAAGCATGTGCTCTACCACTTGAGCTGTACCCTCCCCCGAGACCTACAGGTTTACCTACCCTGACAGGCAGGAGACAACAGGTGTGTGGATTTGAACAATACGACCCAGCCAATCTCTGCCTATCACTGGAAGGCTTCCCGGAGTCAGTGGTTCTGCCCCAGCCACTCCAGTGGTTTCAAACAAGTGGCACCTGTTTGGAACGTCCCCAGGAAGTCCTTTCCTAGAAGTGTGCGCACGCTCTGACGCTGTGGTCCCTGCGCACACACTTGGAGAGCCTGTGTCCATTGTGTGGCCCTGACCATCGCTCCCACCCACTACAGGGTGTGAAGGAGTTCAAGTGCGAGGTGTGCGGCCGGGAGTTCACCCTGCAGGCGAACATGAAGCGGCACATGCTGATCCACACCAGCGTTCGGCCCTACCAGTGCCACATCTGCTTCAAGACCTTCGTGCAGAAGCAGACCCTCAAGACCCACATGATTGTACACTCGCCCGTGAAGCCATTCAAATGCAAGGTACCAGGCCCTCGGACCTCGAGGCAGGACTTGCCCACGGGTGGCCCGGGCTCAGCATGATGGCAGCAGCAGAGACCCAGTGTGGGCAAGGGAGCCCTGTTTGGGTGAAACTGCCTGGGCTCTGGGGGTTGGGTGGGCGATGGGGGTTCCATTGTACAAGCTACTGCTGTTGTTTTTTGAGGGTTGGAGGAGGGGATGAAGGTCACAGTGCAGCCACAGGGGAAGAGCCTAGGCCTGGGACTCAGTGCAGTCAGAGATTTGAGCCCTGGGTTTCTGACAACTCCGGCTCAGGGAATGTGGGGCAGACCCACAGGAACAGTGACCAGCAAGGAGTGGCTTAGTCCTCTGCCTCTTGGGGTTACATAGAGAAGACAAAGTGAGTACTGTCCACAGCAGATGGGATTCCAGCCCAGCCCTGGAGGTGGGAGTGGCTGGGGGTCTGGGGAAGGCGGGCTCCCCAGGCTGGTGAGGCTGGGTTGGTGTGTTCCAGGTGTGTGGGAAGTCCTTCAACCGCATGTACAACCTGCTGGGCCATATGCACCTGCACGCGGGCAGCAAACCCTTCAAGTGCCCCTACTGCTCCAGCAAGTTTAACCTCAAGGGCAATCTGAGCCGGCACATGAAGGTCAAGCATGGCGTCATGGACATCGGCCTGGACAGCCAAGGTGGGTGGGCCACACACAGTGGACGGAACAGGAGTGGTACTGTCATGGCACACTCAGGAGCCTCCTGTCCAGTTAGGGGCGTGGGGAGGCTGGCCAGGCCTGAGGCCTCGTTGGGGTGGGCTCAGGTCTGGAGAGGGGGCACCCTGGAGGGCCACCATGGTGATAATGATGAGATATTTATGTGCTCTTCAAAGGACTTACGTGGGCTCACATAAACAATAATAAAAATAATATTTGTTGAGTGCTGTGTGCCAAGCCTTTATTAACTCACATGACCCTCACAGGGAGGTTGGCTCTGTTATCACCATTTTACAGATGCAGACACTGAAGGACAGAGAAGTTAGGTAACTCATACAAGATCATTGCTGAGATGACATTTAAAAAATAAATCGATGGGAAAGAAATTAACAAAAGGGAAAATGGCAACTGGAAAGATAAGGGAGAGCCAGGTGAGGTTACAACTCCAAGTTCCCCAATGGAATGTCCTAGGGGCATGCAGAGGGCTCTGAGCTTCCCAGTAGCCAAGGCAAAAAGTGTAATACAATCAGTCACACTCTTCATAGTGCCAGCCAGAGAATGTAGCCACGTTCTCAGAAGGCTCCTCACCTCTGCAGTTGGTGGAGTTTTCATTGGCTGTTTGTTATAACATCCCTGCATGTGATAGCCTCTCCCCACAATGCTGGTCAGTAGCAGAACTTCAGTCTCTCTGGCCTCCTTATGGGAAGCACTTTAAGGTCTTACAGGAAAGAGAAGCCAACGGCACTTTAGGAAGGCTCCTTGTATAGTCTGGAGCTATTTGAATTTCTGTGCTCCTTCTGAGACAACTAGCTGGGAATGTACCATGCAATACCAAGTGAGTTGATTTGCCATATGAGATTGCTCACTAGGAGTCAGTCATGCTGGGGAGTGGCAGCAATAACCCTGATTTGGTTTGGGAGCAGCTGACCAGTGAATGGCCCAGGTTTTCTGACAGAAACAGGTGTCATCAGTTTTCCATTCTTGTGGAATGAAACCGTATTGACTGCACATAGATGCTCTATAGCCCCTTCTTACTCAAAATGTGGTTGTAGGACCAGCAGTGTTGGCATCACCTGGGATCTTGCCAGAAATGCAGACTCAGCTCCACCCCAGACCAGCTGAATCAGGATCCATATTTGAAAAACATTCCCAGGTGATTTGTTTGCACCAGAAAATTTGAAAAGCATTGACTAAAGTGATAGTTTTCAAACTTGAGTGAGGGAGCATGAGAATCACTGAGGGCTTGTTAAAACAAATTGCTGGGCCCCACCCTTCAAGCTCTTAATTCTGTAGGTCTCAGGTGGGGTCAGATAATTTACATTTCCAACAAGTTCCCAGGTCAAACCAAAGCTGCTGGTCTGGACTCACTTTGAGAACTCTAATCTAGGCTCTAGAGAACTGGTTCTCAAACTTGGCTGCACATTTGAATCACCTGGAGAATTTTTGAAATGCTGATGCCTGAGTCTCAACCACAGAGGTTCGAGTTGATCTGGTTGGTGGCCCAGGATCCAGATTTTTTTAAGCACTTCAGGTAATTCTATGTGTGGTAGAGTTTGAGAGCCAATACTCTAGTGGACCTGCCAGGAGCTAACCCACCAGGTGGGACCAGAACAGGATTAGTCCTTTTGGAAGTAGCTGTCCCTGCACACCTTGCTTCCAGGAGGTGGTTAAGACATAAGCTCTTTCCTTCTGAGGTCAGTAACCAGGGGTGCATAGGATTGCTTTCTTCCTGACTGTACCAGATGACAGAAAGTAAAGCAGGAATTGGCATGGGAATGGCTGCGGCCAGGTCCGCCCGCCACTCACATATAACCTTGGTCTAAGAAGCTCAGGCTTGACACTTGTGCAGGAGGAAGGCAGCATACATTCTAGGCGGAATCACCTAATAAACTATAGGACTGTAATTTGGGGGATAGGTCAGTGTCCTTGTAAAAGATGGTAGAGATTATTATTCCCTGGGGCCAACTGGACAGGACCAATAGAGTTAATAAAGATAAAGAGAGGTTGCAAGGGTAACAGATACAGAGATAGAAATTGTCCCACAGTCTTTATTTACCTTGTTTTTAATCAACTATATGATATGAAGGTGTGGCACTAGGATCTGAGGAAGAAACAGCCTAGGGTCTATAAGGTTCAGTACAGTTGGCCTTGTTTTATAAAGTCAGAAAGACTTCCAGTGTGTCAGATGCTATGGGCACAAGTAACAGACACTCCATTCAGACGGGCTTTAACAGTAAGGAAATAGATTAAGAAATGACTTCAAGTCCAGGCTATCTTCAGAGTTGGCTCATTCAGCCCCTCAATAATGACATCAGAGTGAGGCTCCCTCTATCTGTCCAAAGAATTAGCTGTGATTTTCCTCATGGTCGCAAAATAGCTGCCAGTGGCCTTCAGGTCAATATGCTTCTTTAGTTAACCTCCATTGGAAGAGTAAGAGCCTGCTCCCCTTTGCTCTGTGAAACCAATGAGAGCATTCTAAGAACTCACTAGCAGGCCTTTCCTCATGATTCATTGGCCAGAATTGGGTCCCATGCCAATCCTGAGCCACTCATTGGCAAGGAGCAGGATTAGTCTTAGACTAGTGGTTCTCAACTGGGGGTGAGTTTGCCCCCCAGGGGACACTTGGCCATGTCTAGAGACATTTGGTTGTCACAACTGGGGTGATGCTACTGGCATCTAGATAGTAGAGGCCAAACATTCTACAATACTCAGGACAGTCCCCCACAACAAAGAATTAAGGCCCAAGACGTTAATGCCAAGGTTAGAAAACCCTGCCTGAGATTTATCAGGGCTACGTACACCTGGGCTGGGGTCCATTTCTCCCTAAAACACATCGCATTTCCTAGGTGGACAGGGACAGGATACATATTGAGAGGCTCAGCCACAGTCGCTGCCAGCCAGTCTCCCACTGTCCCCAGATCATACCCCGGGCTTCCCTCCCTCCATAGCTCATTGGAAGGCAGCCCCACCCAGGCCTCCTCTGTGAAGTTTTCCATCTGGCTTTTATTCCAATAGTAAGAGCTTTATAATAAGATTTCAACTTGATAAAATTATAAGAGGCCTCTGAAGAGTTTTTGTCTTTGTTAACCTACCTTGGGTGTTTGTTGGGCTTTGGAAAACAAGGCCTGAGGATACCACTGGGTGGAGATGAGAGGAGAGACAGATCCCTTCAGCCATTTGAGGCAGAGCAGCACAGTGGATCAAAATAACAGCGCCTGCTGGGTGCCCTCTGGCAAGTTGATTAGCCTCTCTGAACTTCCTTTTGAGCTCCTAAGTGGGATTGCTGTGAGCATTCATGAGACAGTATATGTGAAGTGCCTGGCATACAGTAGGTGCCAAATGAGTGGTGTTGCAGACATGATATAGCACAGGAGGCTTTCATATGGCAGAGGGGACCAATGAGAAACATCGCAGAGGATAAATAAGTAGGGCTTAGTGACTTAGGTGGGTGTGAAGCATGACCCTAAGAAGGGTTCAAGTCCAGGCCTGTACCCACCCGGCACACACACAGCTTTAAGGTTCAGGTCCAGCAACCCATCTGAGAAGCCACAGGCGTTGGAGGCCTCCCAGAGCAGGAGGGCAGAGGAGGCAGCTGAGTCTGCTGGAAGCAATGACTGGGAAGTCCTTGCTTTAGTTCCCCTCCCTGTGTGGGAGTGACTGGCTCTTGCCCCAGGTGGCATCCAGGCCTAACTGTGCCCTCCCTTGCAGACCCCATGATGGAGCTGACCGGCCCCGACCCCTCCGAGCTCGACAGCCAGCAGGAGATGGAGGACTTCGAGGAGAACGCCTACGCCTACGCCGGCGTGGACAGCAGCGCCGAGGCCAGCGTCCTCACCGAACAGGCCATGAAAGAGATGGCCTACTACAATGTGCTATAGCACAAGCCGGGCCGCCCAGAACGGGGCGAGGAGGGCGTGGGGCGTGGGGGGAGACCCCTGTGCTGTGGGCTGCACCTCCTGCAGCTGAGAAACGAGCTACTGCCCCACTGTCCCGAGCCCTCCCCTCCCACTCAGTCATTTGCACCACTGGGGACTTTTAGACCAAGTGGAGACTGTACTACTGGCCTCAGCTGTGAACCCGGCACTGGTCCCAGGCATTCTAGGGAAGGAAGGGTAACACGGGAGGCCCAGGTCTGGGTCTCTCTGGCCTGCTGCTCTGGGAGGGCAGGAGAAATGCAGATGGGGGCCATTTGGAGACAGGTCACAAGGGCACAGGTTCTCAAGTCTCTCCAGGCCCAGCAGAGCTGGGGCAGCCAGTGAGGGCAGGGCCATCCTGACAGCTCCTCAGGGGTCCTGTCACTGGAGGAAGAGATCTCTTGAGCCATGCCCTGTTTTCCCTCTGGACCACCTCCTGCCTCTAGGGATGTTTTAGCTCTTGTGCTGGTCAGCACTGCCCCCCTCAACCCCTACCAGCCCCTGGACTGGGAAGCGCCCAGGCCCCAGAGTCCCCTTCCCACCCTGTCCATGGACAGCTCGGCAGGGCTCTCTGCCTTCTACCTCCTGGTGCCTCCCACACTCTCCTCCAGCCAGGTGTGCATGCGGCCCTAGTCCTGGCTTTAGGAAAGTGGGGTGTAGCCCAACTCCCAGCTACCGTCCTCTCCAGCCAACCCCCTGAAAGCCCCCATCTTACATCCCTATTTGGAGGTAGGTGTCCCTAAAGTGGATTTCAACAAACCATCATCCAGTTCTGTCTCGAACTGGGGCAGGGTTCCCCCGCAAAGCCGGGACATGCCTTGAGTCAGGCACACACTAACAAAGACAGATGAAGGCCCCTGGAGTGAGGGGGCAGGGCATGGTGAAGGGGCCACTGGGGACCAAGAGGGGCTGTCCTCAAGGACAACCTATATGGGGGGAAGGGGGACTGGAGTTTTTCCTCTTATTTAAGGACTAACAAGTATCCATTTTGAGGGTGGGGATAGCCGACAGTCAGCAGGGTCCTGGGAAGAGCAACATATTTAAAAAGGAAAATGAAGACCATAGAGAAGAAAAAAAAAATTTTTTTTTTGAGCAAATGGGGCTATTTTGAAGGTAATTTATTTTTTTCTTTCCAGCTGTGTCACCTATTTTTTTCTGATGGAGATGATTTTCTTTTTCCCAGCGGAAGCTCTCTTGTGTGCTTTGCGTGCTTTGTGCCTCCCGGACCAAGAGCCGCCTGGCTGGACTCGGGCTCGGAGGGGATTGTAGGTCTGGCCCTGGGGGTGCAGCTGCTGGCAGGGAGCCTCAGGAGGCCAGGGTGAGGCAGGAGGAGGCAGAGCCCGGCAGGCCCTCCAGCCCCTCAGGCCAGTGACTCAATCTGCACCACCCAGAGGAGTGGCCAGGGCCACTGACTCCCCTCGCCCATGGCTCATTCCCTCGCTTGCCCACTCTCATCCCCTGTCCCCACGCCATCTCCTGCCCCCGAACTGAAGACTGCAGGCCCAGGTCAGTGAATGAGCAAATTCAGGAATGCTAGGGCACCCAGACTCCCAGCCACTTGCCTCCTGAGGCCTCCAAGGGGAGGAGCAGGCAGGGCCATTCCCAAAGGCATGGGAGGTAAGGCCACCAGCTTCAGCCCAGAACCAGGAGGCGGGGAGCGACTGAGGAGGAGGTGCCAATTTGAAATGCAGCTATCCCCAAGGCTGTACCTTAGGACCAAGCCAGGCCTCAGGGTGGCTGAGATCAGGACCGATGGGAGGACAAGGTAGCCTTGGGATCAGGCAGCCAGCTGCCCCTTCCTTCTCTGCCAGAGTTCATGCTAAGCAGCAAATGAAAGGGCTGGGGGCTCACGGAAGCCTCTCCCCAGATGTGGCTCCTAGACCCCGAGGCCCCCCAGCCTCCCAGGTGCCCGCCATGATGACCCTCAGGTGGCAGTGACCCCGTCACTGTAGAAGACATTTTCTCCTGCTGAGCAGAAGCATCATCCCCTGCAAACTACCTCTTCCCACGTCTTTCTCCCCTGGTACCAAAAAGAAGCCTGTACCTCCTCCTCCTCCTCT
Organism: Camelus dromedarius; assembly: GCF_036321535.1. Classification (NCBI taxonomy): domain Eukaryota; kingdom Metazoa; phylum Chordata; class Mammalia; order Artiodactyla; family Camelidae; genus Camelus; species Camelus dromedarius. Next base: position 16,529,828 of record NC_087464.1, read on the forward strand.
TTCCTGCCAGTGCAGTGGCCTTGGTCTTGGAAACCCACGGGAGAAGGTCTGGCCCCAGGGTGGGGCTCTCTCTTCCCCCAGCCCCACCATCAGCACCAGCCCTCTGCGAGGTTCCATACTTGAACGCCTCCCCCTCTGCCCTGTGCCTTGGACCTGGGCAAGGCTGAGAGAAGGAAACAGCACAACTCACAATTTGAGCTGGGGGGTGGCTCGGCAAGGCTCCTGTCCTCACCCCCCCACCCCCACCTTTTCAAAAGAGGCGTGCGGCCTCTCTGGTGACTTGGAAACTCCTGGACAAATTCCATTCTAACTTATTTTGACATGTATACAAACCAACTGTTTAGAAATTCCACTTGTGCAAAGCCCTACTGTGTTTTTATGTTCCTGTTTAAAAGAGACGTTTACTTAGCAATAATTATAAATAAATGAATATTCTTTAGTGAGGTGACTGCGAGTGCTTCCTTCCATGGTTCTTGGGAGCCTAGTCCTCACCCTTCCCCTGGAAGGAACTCCTTATAAGTCTTCACTCTCCAGGGGCCTGGAGGAGACCCAGACCTTCCTTAGCACTGGAATGACCACCTGCAGGGCTCCAAGCCCAAGAGAAAGGGGCGCAGGCCAAGGCACCAGAATTCCCACCACTTGCAGAGAAAAGCCACTTCCTCACCAACAGGCCACCAGGACAGAAGCCAGCTCATGATGCCAGCCTGGGCTTCAGAGGCTGTGCCTGCTGGGGCGCTGTCAGGCCTTTGCTACTGATGGAGAGGAAGGGCCCGGAAACCTTGAGCTTCCCCCTCCAACCAGGAGTTGGGCCCAGCAGAGCCAGCACACCAGCTTTTCTTTCTCAAGTGCTGGGAGTGCAGTGACTGAGAAAAGAGTGGTCTTAGAACAGAAGGCAGCTATCAGTGGAGGTGGGTAGCCACATCCCATCTCAAAGCTACCAAGACTCCCAATTGTCTGGTTTCAGGAGCCCACCCAAACTTGGGAAGTGGACTTTGGGTTGCCAGGCATTTGCTTTATCAAGTCAAAATGATACAACTCTTCTCCAGAACACTTTAACACTGCAAGTAGAATATAATCCCTGCATAAAGGATAGCCCTTTAAATTGGATCTGTTAGCTTTATAGAAACTTTTATAAACTTACTTTTCTAGTTTTGCCAAAGAATAGGGAAGAGGAACCCTGGACCACGTGGGGGCCTCCACTCTCGCTCCCAATCCTGAGCCCCAGGCAGCCATGGAGACGAGAACCAAGGCGGCTACTGGGTGGGACCTATTCTGAGGACCAAGCAATGAGCAAAAACGGAGGTCTGCAGGTGTTTGGATTAAAACCAGCAAAGGAAAATAAATGAAAATATAACCAGGATCTATTGGGAAGTGACAACAATCCTAAAGTGGAGAAGAGGACACAGAACCAGATCGTGCTGGGGAACTCCAGGGAATCTGTCCTCCCCCCGGGGGGCCCTTCAGACTGGACAGAGGCCTGCTGTTCCTAAGGCACCCCAGTGTGTCCCTGGTGGGACCTCCAGCCCTGTGAGGGCCTCTGCCTCAAGCCCCAGCTGCCTCCTTCCCCTCAGGGACAAACACAGCAGACCGTTTTGTGAAGAGCTTTTTAGTAGCTAAATACGGCACCATGTGTTCCGAGGGCAATATAAATTACAGTATGCAAAACATACCACTGGCTGAGGTAAAACACACCGTTTCTGCCTCACGTCACCATGAGGGGAAACACAGACACTTTTAAAAACATCTTGCTTATAAAAAATGTCCCCTAGAAAGGCCTCCTAAGAGGGGCTGTGAGGCTCACCCTCTGCCGCCTGGCGTCGCGGGGACCTGCTCGGCTCCGGCCCGGCCACCAGCGGCCTGCAGCGCTCCCGCCCCGGCTACTGCTGGCCCAGAGCTTTGTCCAGGTTGTTCTTGATGGTGTCCAGGAAGTCCGAGGTGTTCAGGAAGTGCTCATTCAGCTTCACACTGCCGAGAGAGCGCCTGCGCGTGAGGGCGGCTCCAGCCGGGCCTCCTGGGCAGTGGTGGGGAGGCCTACAGGCCAGAGGCCACCTACAGCCAACTGTCAAAGGGCCACAGCCAACTCAGCAGGACCCCAGTAAGGCCTGTCTTGTTTTTCCTAGGTGAATGGGCAACTAGATACAAGTTCTCCAGGGAGAAGCTGGGAGGTGGCTGCAGCGGGGGATGGAAAAGGTTCTGAGCAGTTAGCCTCAGGGATAGGGGCCCACTCTCTGGGCCTGGTGTGGGGAGGCTGGCCCAAGCCATCTCTCAAGGCTGTGGACTGTCCTACCCCAGGCAGCTGAGCTGACTCAGGAGGAGGCCTCTAAGAGGGGCCCTGGGCTTCTTTCCACCCAAACCCGAGGTCCTGGAAGGCCAGCCCTGCCCTCTACCCCAGGCCACCCACTTGCTGAGGCCGTGGATGCAGCCTGCCAGGTCCTTGGTCATGGCTCCACTCTCCACTGTCTCGACACACACCTTCTCCAGGGTCTGGGCAAACCTGCAGGGTACAGGGCAGTGAGACCCCAGCTGTGTGGAGGCAGGGCCCAGAACCTACCCTGGGCCAGCTCAGGCCCCTCCTCTGTACTCACCTCATGAGATCTTGGTTTCCGTCCAACTTTCCCCGGTGCTCTAGGCCACGTGTCCAGGCAAAGATGCTGGCAATGGGGTTGGTGCTGGTAGGCCGGCCCTGGGGCAAGGTGTCGCAGAGGGATCAGGAACCAAACAGCCAACAAGGGGGCCACCTGGACACAGCTGCCCACCTCTAGACTGACAGGGCCAGGCCCGTCCTCCCAGCCCTCAGGGCCAGTGAACTTGGGGCCACAGTCCTCGCACTCACCTTCTGGTGCTCCCGATAGTGGCGAGTGACAGTCCCATGAGCAGCCTCAGCCTCAATGGTCTTCCCATCCGGGCAGACCAGCACGGACGTCATCAGGCCAAGGGAACCAAAGCCTGGAGAGTAGGAAGACCCTCCTCTCAGGGCCAGCGCCTCTCCTCACACAGCTGCCCTCCTGCTGTTGTAGCTGCTTCCCAGCTTATGTCTCCACCCACCCCCAACTGTAACTAGGAAGACAGGGACTATTTCAGGCTTGTTCCCCTTGTCCTGGGTCTCCAGGGCCCAGCACAGAGCAGGGGGGGACTCAGAGGTGGCTCTCATCAGCCATTAGCATACATCTGCGACCCCTACCTCTAGGTACCCCAGAGTCCACGGCCCTCCCGGGCCCGAGACCCCCTAGAGTTCTGCCCACCCACCCTGGCTGGTGACTGGGAGACTCATTCCAGCAGAAAAAATAAAGCCTGCTGCCAACTATTTCACAGCAATCACTTTATCTGCTCTTTTAAGCTACATTAAAGTTTTGTGATTTATGTCCAAATTTTCCCAAACCCAGATGTCAGCCTTTCATGTTGTCAAGGTCTCCTGGTCTTCAAAAGCACCCCAGGGCACCAAAATAAGAATTGTAAAGGTCCAAGAAAGAAGAAGTGGGCAACTTCTAGAGGAAAATTATTTGTCTAAGAATTTTTGCTGTTAGGGCAGAGGAAGGGGGAGCCCTTCTCATTTTTACTGAGAACTTCACACTCAGCAATTACTTATATACTTAAAGGTACCTTTCATGCTTTCTCTTGTCTGCTAGGGCTTTTCATCCTTCCATCCTAGACAGGAATTGTTCTAGTGAGAGGATCACACCAAACTTTTCCAAATAAAGTCAAAGGTTTTTATAAAGTACTGGGACCTTCTGCCTTTTCATCGCAACCCAGCACGGCTTCACTTTTCCCCTCATCAGGGGCTCGACCCCGCCCACCTCTCAGAGCCTGGCTTCTCTTCCACTCTCTGTGCCTTACCTGCTGCCACTCCCACCATCTTTCCCACCCTCGTTCCCAGCACAATTGGGCTATTTCTTTCAGTTCTTCCCTAACAGCTTCATGCAGGCTTTCTGCTGCAACCCAACTTGACTTTCAGGACACCCTAGGGCCTGGGAGTTTGCCATCTTCCTTAAGTATTCTCCTACATCCAAAAGGTTCCCTGTGCAAAACAAATTCTCTGTGATTTAAAGAACACCCGCTTGTGTTTGATTTCCTTTTTCTACTGGCGTCAATCACTTGGCCCCTTCATGGACAGGAACCAATTCAGGGCTCACACCTAGCCCTTTGGAACCTGAATTCCTGTGTCCTCCTTTCTCTGCAGCCTTAGTAATACCCCAGTCCAAACCTAACTTACGGTCCTTCCTCACTCAGACACCAGGGAGCTCCTGGCCCCTGCTGTCCACAGGAGACCCTGCAATGAGCACGCAAGATCCCATCCTGCTCCTCCACTAGAGAAGTTTTCTCCTCAAAAGATCTGAAAATTCCCTCCTCTAGGGAAAACGAACAGTCCACCCATGCAGGGGGCACATGTGGCTAGCATACCCTGGGCCAGGATGTCTGACTGCACGTCTCCGTCATAGTTCTTGCAGGCCCACACAAAGCCACCTGAAGACTTGAGGACCTGAGCCACCATGTCATCAATGAGCCGGTGCTCGTACCAGATCTTGTTCTTGTCGAATTCGGTCTTATAGTGCCTGGGAGCAAAAGGGTCTGCTGTGGGGAGAGCGCAGAAAGCTGACAGGTTGGGGAATCCCTCCCTGAGCCTCTGAGCTGAGACATGCACTGGGACAGCCACCTCCCCGAGTGGATACAGGCTGAGGGGACAAGGAGGAAGGATGCAGTCCAGGGAGATAGTAGAGGGAGAGGCAGTTACTTCTCAAAGATCTCCTGGAAGATGTCCTTGAAGCGCCCGTCGTAGGCTTTCAGAATGGTGTTCTTGGTGCTCATGTACAGCGGCCACTTCTTCCGGATGGCATATTGGAAGCAGCTGTGCGCAAAACCCGAGATGGACTGCAGGGAGAGAGAGGTCCCTGGCATGGTCCCCCAGGGCAGGCACGGGCACCAGGAATAACAACCCTTCCCTCCACACAGCCCTCACAGGCAGTTGGGGTTAACCCAGCCTCCCTGGAGTGAGCATCTGATGCTCCTGCTGGCCCAGCACCCACTCCCAGCTTCTGGGAGGAAGCAGCCCCCCAGCTTTGCTTTGGAAAGCTACCACCCTCCCCAGTTCTTAGACCATGTGGCTGGGGTGGGGCTAATACCCGCAGTCCCCCTGCCTGTCTCTGGAGTTGACAGTGTGGCCCTGGCTTATCCAATCAGAGCCCTTCCTCCCCTCGGACTCCATGATTGGCTCAGAGATGGCCATGTGACCTAAGCCTGTACTTTTGCTAGAACCATGAGCAAGAAGACTCTTTTCTGATAGGATAGTCAAGCTGGCAAGGGATAAGCCTGGAGCTACTTGTGGCCATTTCTTCTTGGCCTGAGAATGAGGCCAACCACAGAGGAAAGGAAAGCCAAGCGAGGGGTGTAGGGAGGGGAGGAAGTGCTTACCCACTTTGCTTTAAGCCAAGAGTCTTGACAACCAATATGCCCCAAAAGGTGCACCCGAGAATGAGGGCAGGAACCTGAGCAGGAGCGTCTGGCTGAGCAGGAGAGGGGCAGCCCCTCCACACCAGGCCCCCCGCAGGTCCCTCTGAACACATCTGAGATGCGTTTGCTCACAGGCCTCAGACATTGTGCAGGCCACCAATGCAGGAACAGTCAGAACCACCAACCCGACGTGGCGGGAGACAGAGACAGGCGTGGGGGAGGGAGCCAGGCAGCCGCGTGCTCACCTCGTCCGTGTTATACATGCCCATGCCCACGCCGCCAGCAGGGAAGTTGTACACCTCCCACTCCCTAGCGCCGCTGCCGTCCTTCGGGGTGAAGACCACCTTGAACGTGCCGGCCCGGTCAGCCACGAAGTCTGTGGCCTTGTACTACAGAGACGAGAGGATGGCTCAGGCCAGGGGCTCTGGCGGGGGCCCCAGGCCCCGGGAGCCCAACTTCTTCCGGGGCCAACCTGGTCGCCGTGGGCGTGCCTGCCAATGGTGATGGGCTTGGTCCAGCCAGGCACGAGGCGTGGGATGTTTTTACAGATGATGGGCTCCCGGAAGACAGTCCCCCCAAGGATGTTCCGGATGGTTCCATTGGGACTCTTCCACATCTTCTTCAGCTTGAACTCTATGAGGACAAGCATGAAGTGGCCCCCCTGCAGCCCTCATCTTCCAACCAGAACTTGAAACTTCCACAAGAACACAGTCAGATGGGGGTCTTAAAACTCATGTTGCAAAACAGTCCAGGAGGCAGAGGGGCAGACGGTTTAAAGAAGCTACCCTCACTGTGACAGCATCAGCATCCGCTTTCTCCTCCTTCCTGTGACTGATGACACCCACACTGGCCAGAGCCACACAGTGCAGCAGAAGCACCACTAGCATAGGAGCCAGGGACACAGACTCGGGTCCCAGCTTTGCCTGAGGCCAGCCCCTCAACCACCCCTCCCTCTACAGCCTCCTCCACAGCAACCGCCAAAGCTCCGCTGTTCACCAGGCATTTGCAGCAAGACCAGGGTCATATCACAGCCGCTACCATCCCAGCCACCCATTCCCTATGCCCTCACACCTTCCACACGGGCCTCATCGGGGGTGATGGTGGCACACTTGACAGCCACACTGTACTTCTGGGTGGCCAACGCTGAGTCGATGGTGACCTGATCATTGGTCTGGTCCCGGTTTGGAAGCCCCAGGTCAAAATACTTGAGCTGGACGTCCACGTGGGGCAGGATGAGCTAGAGACAGATGGCCAGGGCAAGGCATCAGCCCAGATGACTCTGACCCAGGGGCACGTGGGGGCCATGGCAGGGGACACCCCATCAGGGCGGGGATGGGGAAAGCCAGCAGAGGACTGGCCAAAGCTGGTGGGAGGCTGGGGCTCTGGAAAGTAGCCAGCAGACCAGGCAGCAGCCCCTTGGAGGGCTCATCCCCTAGCATGGACCACATGCCCCCCGAGATGGCCCATCAACTCAGCTGAACCCCAACTCCCAGTGCATCCAGAGTTCTCTATACAGTGGGTTCCCTCTTCTTCCTCATTCAGAAGGGGCAATTCTCAACCTTCTTCTTGTGGGAAGACATACAATGCAGGGGTCACCACACGGTGACCACCATGCACTCTCCCCAGCAGAGCTAAACCACAGAGACTTTGGAGAAGCCAAGTAGCCACCCTGGGAACCATCTGCCATGGTGGCTCAAACATATCACTGTCCCTACAACACACATCACAGCCACGACTCACAGTGACATCCCTGAGCCGCTAAGGGAAGGTTAATTTCGTGCACAGCTGCAGGCTGTCACTGTCCTGCATGCTGGCCTGGTTCTCCTTTCACCCCCTCAAGGAAGCACTTCGGAATGGAGGAAATCAAGAAGATATGATACAGGATCAGCTCACATCTTTTAAAACATGCAGGCATCGGCACCAGCACGAGTGAGACACAGCCTTCTGAGAACAGCCCCCGCCTGACGTCACAAGAGCCAGAGTGGTCTGGATATGACAGAAGGGTGGATGGAAGGAGAGAAACAGGAATGCTCCTGCCCACCAGAGTGACGGGTGAAACCTGGGGACCTGAAGCAGGGCCCAGGAGATCTGTGCTGGGACTGAACACGGAGCCTGGCCAGCCACGGGGAAGGCCGCCCACTTCGGGAAGAAACTACCTTCTCCTTGATGAACTGCCAGATGATACGGGTCATCTCATCGCCATCCATCTCCACCACTGGCTTCGCCACCTTGATCCTCTTGTCAGCATCTAGAACCAGGCATACAGTACATCACACCTCTGGGGAGGGTGGTGGGGGAGCCCCTCTCCTCTCCGGCCAGACCCACCCTTCACCATGGAGGAGTGGTCAGCTGCAGTCCAGCTGCCCAGAATTTACTCCTCCTTTTGCAAGAGCAGCTCCAGGACTGCTCAGGGCACCTGGATCTCCACTCAGTATGGCCAGCTAGGACTAGCCAGAAAGTTGCCAGCCTGGCCAATCAGATCCTCTCCCCTAGAATCTGACGGCAGAGGAGATCAACACAGAGAATGAGAGCCAGCTGCGGCCACCTTGTCAAGCAGCAAGCTGGGGAGATACCCAGTTCCTTAGGGCAGCCTGGAACCCCCACTTGTCCAATCCCTGCAATTCTGTGAGCTCCCCATGTCCTTCCAACAACTTTTTTCTCCAAGTTAGCCAGTCACCAACTCTTGTCGGTTGCTTGCAACCTGACAGGCGACTAAATTGAAGTGAGGCGGGAAACTGTATGGAGCGCCTCCCACGTGCCTGGTGGTGTACCACACCCTTCACATGATTGCATTTAATCCTCCAAACCACTTCTCCCCACTTTAAATGTGAGGAAACTGAGGCTCGGGGAGATCATCAGCTTACTGCCAAAGCTCACACAGCCTGAAAACAGCAGATCCAGGAAGATCTACACCTTCCTCAATGGGCACTTGGGAATGGAATGGGAACCATCCCGGCTCAGGTCAGCCAGTCCTGCCAGAGATGCACCCAAGGACTGGAGGGGTGGCTGATCCAGACCCAGGGAGATGGTGGAGGAGGAAATAGGAGCCAGTAGAGGCTCTTCAAGGAAAGTCTGACTCATGAGACGAACCAACAGTCTGGGAAGTGAATTCCAAAGAAAACGCAAGAAAATGGCCCATTCAGTTAATCAGTGCAGGCTGCCATGGGCGAAGCTTGTCGAAACTTACCCTGAAGCAAATGGTCACCCAAGCACCAGCATGTTCCTCCGTACACAGCCCGAGAAGCAGCAGCGACCGCAGAGCACAGCAACAAGATGTATGTAAATCCTACAACCCGGCCGCAGTCACCAGGAAGTCTCACCCACCACTGAACCCCAGATGAGAGCAGATCTGCTGAGAGCGGTGCCCCGCCCCCAGAGAGGCCCTCCTTAGCTCTCACTCGGGGCCCACTTTTATGTTACACACAATCCTTACAGATATGGTTATAGGTCTTCCGTCTCACCGAAGATGCAACACAGCAAATCAGAAGAGGGGACAAGGATGTTCACTTGAAAACTCCAAGTGACATCAGCTAATTTGAGAGCAAGGGATAGATGCTTATGAATAGCAGGCCTAGAAGATGAAGCAGCAAGGCTACTCAGGCTCATTGGTAACAAAAGCAACCACAGCCCAACAGACCCCAAAGACATCACTGTCCTCCGAACACACCTGAGCCATGACTCATGATGACATCCCTGACCCGCTAAGAAAAAGGTGAACTATGTGCAGCAAAATGATTCACTTCCCAAAGACGTGCAAACAGATTTTTTTCTCTTTTTTTTAATCTATAAAGCAAGAAAAATGAGACCCAGGGAGTCGGGCTTGTGTCAGCATCAGGACAGATCCCAGGGCCCTGGCTCAAGTGCAGCCTCTGGCTGCCCTTGTGGGCCAGATGTAGAGAAGCAGAAAGCAGAGACTCAAAACATTTCATTCCCCAGAGAACAAGGTGGACAAGGCTGGCACTGTTCCAGGACTCCTCTCAAGATAGAATGGGGACTTTGGACCCAAGCACTGAATTCCTTCAGCTCTTCTGGTCTAAAGCTTGAGTAGAAGGGCTTTAGGACCTGCAGAAAGTCCACTGGGCTGTTGCAGAGCTAGCTTAGCTTTTAGAAGCATCTTCTATAAGTTAATGACAGCTACTTAATTTTTTTTTAAATTGTACTAAACCTATTGTTTTCAAGATCCCTAAGGAGAGATTCATTTGGGGGGCCAGTCCTAATTTCAGCCTCAGCCTGGGCTCGACTCAAGCTTTGGGCTTTAGGCTTTAGGCACAGCAGCCTGTGGCTGTGAACATCACACCTCCTCCAGGGGGAAGCTCAATGTCAAGATCACAACACGCAGCCCTCCCAGCTGGGCGTGCAGGTGTCCAACCCTCAGAGACCAGAGGGCCCACTTACATACAACCAGGTGCTAAGCACCCCTTCCTGAAACACCTAAACACAACAGTGCCTGTCCTCAAAGAGTGAGTATGGAAGGGAACACCTACAGGCAATGGAGAGAGCAAGCAGCACAGTTATCAAAATCAGAAGTGCAGCTTCCCTCAAAGCGACTTCCCAGAGGAGCTGGGGGACAGGACGGCGATGTGAGCCACAGCAGCAAAGGTTCGCTGTGTTTGGCCCAGGTAGTGGGATTTTTTTAATGTTAATTGGTGACCAAGGTTTAAAAATGAGGTGATTTCAACAATGAAAAAAACAAATAACCCAATTGATAAATGGGCAAAGGACTTGAATAGATTATTTCTCCAAAAATGGCCAAAAAGCACATGAAAAGATGCTCAACATCACTAATTATTAGGGAAATGCAAGTCAAAACCACAATCAAAACCTCACACCCATTGGGATGGCTACTATAAAAAAAACCGAAAGTAACAGATGTTGGCGAGGATATAAAGAAACTGGAACACTTGTGCACTGATGGTGAGAATTCTTTCTTTATGTAAATGGTGCAGCCACTATGGAAAACAGTATGACGGTTCCTCAAAAAATTAAAAAATAGTATTGCCATATAACCTAATAATCCCTCTTCTTGATATATATCCAGAAGAATTAGAAGCAGGGTCTCAAACTACATTCAATATCTTGTAGTAACTTATGGTTAAAAAGAATATGAAAATGAATATATGTATGTTCCTATATGACTAAAGTATTGTGCTGCACACCAGAAATTGACACAACATTGTAAACTGTATGTCAATAAAAATATATTAAAAAAAAAAAGCAGGGTCTCAAAGAGGTATTTGTATACCCATGTTCATAGCAGCATTATTCACAATAGCCAAGAGGTGGAAGCAACCCAAGTGTCCATCAACAGATGAATGGATAAACAAAATGTGATATGAAGCTTCAAGAGGAAAACGGGACTCTTTGTAAACGAATCCAGGAAGTTTAAGAAAAACTTTCCTCCAAAAAGCGACTCGATGTTCATGATTTCAAGTTTTTCCAAGGCTGTGCTCCCCACCACTTAAACATGAATGTACTTGCTTTGAAACTGAAAAAGAAAGTGCTTCCCAGTTTCTGTGATGGAGCTGAACCTAGTTCAATAGCTTTTGCTGCTTGTCCTTTTGTTTCAAATTCCACAAGGGCAAATTCCCTTTGGATCACTAATAGACTTACAATGTGGTATACTTAGATTAGATAAACAGCATCACCACATTTCCCAAAAACTCTTTCAATCCAGCTGTGATTAATACTTCTGGGAAGCAATATAATAAATTAGAAACAATATTAAATATGTAAGGATTTAATAGGTATAATGCCTAAGCGTTTCACAATTCCTATACTTCACTCAGAAGGTCAATTAATTTTAACTGGAATATTTTTTTAATGTGGTATATGCACATAATGGAGTATTATTCAGCCTTAAAAAGGAAGGAAATGCTGACACATGTTACAACATGGAAGAAACTTGAGGACATCATGCTAAGTGAAATAAGCCAGTCACAAAAGGACAAACACTATATGACTTTACTTCCATGAGGTACCTAGAGCAGCCAAAATTATAGAAACAGAAAGTAGAACGGTGGTTGCCTGGGGCTAGGGGGAGGGAGGAAAGGGTAGTTGTTTAATGGGGACAGAGTTTCAGTTTTGCTAGATGAAAAAGCTGTGGAGGTTGCTGAACAACAATGTGAATAAATAAATAAATAAATAAAAATAAATAAATCAATAAATAACCGAGTTACCTCATCACCCCTCAAAAAACAATATGAATGTACTTTTTTTTTTAACTGTAGCTATTTAACTTGGTAGCCTTGTAGCTTTTTTGCTGTTGTTGTTGTTAGGGAAGAGGTAATTAAGTTTATTTATTTACTTATTTTATGGAGATACTGGGGATTGAACCCAGGACGTCAGGTGTGCTAAGCACACTCTACCACTGAGCTATACGCTCCCCACCGTGAATGTACTTAACACCGCTGAACTGCATGCCTACAAATGGTTAAGGTGGAAATTTTTGTTACGCATTTTTTACCACAATAAAAAAATAAAGAAAATTAAATTTAAAAAATTTTCAGTTTAAACCAGTGAGGTGAGGGGGACAGAAGATTTTACTTAAAAATCCAGCCCTTGAGGAATGAGTCGCTTCAACCACACTGAGCAGGCGCTCACTCACTTGTGGCTGAGGACAGCCTCTCCCCCGATTCCAGGCCTGCCACGTGCCCCCCACCCCAGAGCACCCAAAGGCATCGGAGTTTGAGACCTTGTCTGTTGTTCAGCCAATATGGGGAAGGCACCCCTATTGTCTGCCCCTCCCTGGAAGACAAGTGGTGACAGGAGACCTGAAATCCAAGGAACAGCAGCTGGGCCTGCTTGAAGGCCTCCAAGGGACAACCACCATGAACTCTTCAGATGACATGCTGCACAAACGCTGTCCTCTTGGCCAGAGTGTGGGATGGAATTACACCAGTCACAAGAGGTCCATTAGGCCAATTCCTAGCACCGAACACCAAGTAAGGATTTCAAAACCCACCCCCAGTTTCAGGATCTACTTGCTGCTCAAGTAAATAGATCTAGCCTCCAGGCTAGATGTCCCTCCCAGGAAGGCCGACCTCAAGAGCTAACTGCTTTCCCCACATTCCTACCTAGGCCACTCTCGCTCTGCTCTCGGCAGACAGAGAGGCTGCTCAGCCAGCGTGGCCCAGTGGAATGTGGAGGGAAGCCCTGGGAGCTCAAGGAGGCAGGGAGGCAATTCTGGAAGAGACTAGTATTTTCTTTGGTGACATCCTTCACTCCTCCCTTTCTCTCATACGCACATCCAAACCATCAAAAAATTCTATTGGCTCTTCTTTTAAAAATGTATCCAGAATCTAACCACTCCAGTACCGTCACCCAGGTCCAAGCCACCAACCTCTCTTGCCAGATCCTGACTATGGCCTCCTACCAGCTCCCTTAAGCCAGACTGCTCCTGTTAAAATGTAAATCAGGTCATGACACTCTTCTTAAAACCCTGCAAAGCCTCCCTTTTCACTCCAAGTAAAGGCCAAAATTCTCAAAAATGGCCTATCAGCCCCCCGTGACCCCCACTACCCAACGTCATCTCCCCTCACTCACCACCGTGCTCTCTGAGCCAGCCTCATTCATGCACACCTTTCCTTTCTGTTTCTCCCTGTCTCCTCCACTCCCTCAGTACTTCATTCAGTGGGCTCTTTTCTGATTGCCCTACCCAGACTTTCAGCCACATCTGCCTTGCTTATTTCTCCTTCTAAGCTCTTGTTACCGTATATCACACTAGCAAACTTCTATCTTGTTTACTGTCTGTCCTCAAATTAGAATTTAAACTCCATGAGGGCAGAAATCTTTGCCTCTTATTTCCAGCTCTGTCCCCAGAGTGTCCCTGGCACAGTGCCTGGCACATAGTAGAAGTACAATAACTGTTAAGTCCATTAATGAATGTCAAGTGACGGTCATTTCAGCTGCCCTGCCCTAACCTCCTCTTTGGCTAAACAGCACTCTCTCCCCTCCCTGAGCCGGGGATGCATTACCACACAGAGGCCGGTATGCTTTCACCATCAAAGTGCACCAGACCGTCACAAATGCACAAGGGTAGCATCTCTGCCGGGCACTGGGCTCCCAGCCCTGGAGAAGCTCACAACTTATGGTGAGCTTATTTGCAATCTGCTGGCATTGTAAACATGGGTTTACAGAAGTGTAAACTCCAGGGCAGGCCACAGAGGCTGGCTTCTAGTAATCAGAGAGCAGTTTCCAGCACCTCATCCTGGGATCAGCGAAAGAGGCCTCAACCTCACATAGAAAACTTGGGGGCAGGCCTCAGGCTTTTCCGAGACTTTTCTTCAAAACCTACTGGGCCCAGGAGGGAGCTCAGTGGTAGAGTGCCTGCTTAGCATGCATGAGGTCCTGGGTTCAATCCCCAGTACCTCCATTAAAATAAATAAACCTAAAATTAAACCTAATTTACCTTCCCCCATAAAAACAACCGTGCTGGGCCCAAACAAGACCTCCCAAAACAGCTCTGATGAGGCTGCTGTGGTCTTATCCCATGTGGTTGAAACAAGGCTCAGTGGAGAGCACATATGAACTCTATTGATGGGTCTGCAAAACTTTGAACAATCATTAAATAATCTGCCATGGAATCTAAGAGTGCAGGCAAGTCACCAAGATCTGAAAAGATAGGGACAGGGTGAGAAAATTAAGAAGTTGCCAGGCTAGGAGCTGAGCAAAGGAAGGCTAGATAAGTAATTCCTCCTCTGAGCAGTTGGTAAGAGCCCACCCTCACTTCCCCAAACTCACTTATCAGAACCACCACCAGCAGTCGCTGAAGGCTTATGAGTTGCAAAACTAGAAACAAATACGTGTGGGAATCATCCGGCACCAAAAACACAAGAATATTTTTAACCAAAGCATATTCTTTCCTTGTCATTAAGGGGAATGCCAAGTATTCTGTCTCCAGCAGTGTTGCAAGTAATAAACTAGCAGAGGTCACAACTGCATAGTCGCATGTCCAACTCAAACACCAGGCATGCTTCTCATTAATAACCAACCCCACTCGCAGGCTTCTGGAAAGACCTGCAACTGACTGCTCTTTTTTTGTGCCAAAATCCAGGCCCCAAAAGGGGCTTTGTATTCTTGTTTGGGGCGGGGTGGTTTCTTTTTTTACCATCAATGCAGGAAAAAAGGGAAAATAGGAGAATATATTAACTTCCACCATATTTTGCTGAAGGTGGTTCCATATGGGAAACTTTGCTTGGGGCCTGAGGGCAGTTGGAACCTTGGAGTTGTAGGGCTGACCCCTTAGAGACAAATCTTTTAAGTACAGAAGCAGAAATGCCCCTTTCTCCTTGAAAGAGGAGGGAGGTGCTGGGGCTCAAGCTCCCCTCCCCATCCCAGCTCTGGTCAGCTGCTCCCACACTAGGTTAAAGATTACCTACTCTAGCAGAAAGACTAGGCTGCCTGGGCTCCACCCCCTCTTCCTCACTCCAAGGGGCTGCTGGCCAGGTCAGGATTGGGGTTTCCATGGCAACAGGCATTAGACAGGGCCAAGGGACCCACATTGTTCCCTGCCTTTTGTAGCTGGGGATGGAGAGCCACGGGGCAGGCCAATGCCCACATGCCAAACAGTGCAATGAAAGTTTAGGCTAAGTCCTGCTTATTATGACCTGCTTATTAAGACAATTGTTTTCTCTCCTAAGCAAGAGGCTCAGGGTACCACAGAAGCTGTTAAGAACAATTTGGGAAAGTGACATTCTGGCGCAGCTGCCAGGTTTCCCAGCCGGGTGAGCGGGGCAGAGCCAAAGAGCAGCGCAGGAGCCGGCTACCGTGAAGAGGCAGGTCAAGCCAAGGAGAGGCCCCACGATGGAGCTTCAAGTACGTCGACAAGGAGAAGGGGGGCGTCCAAACAAAAGGAGAAAATTAAAAGGACGCTCCTCCAGCTGTCGCGTAAAAGGCTCCAAAAATAGCTGACGAGGGCCTGACAGCGAGAACGGATTACTGCGCGCCTGGCTGAGAAGGAAGGGGAAGTGGATGCCTCCTCCCTCCCCTCCTTTGTCTGAGCAGGGACCGCGCCGCGACCCTCCCTCTAGTCGGGGGAGCAGGCCGTGAGCTCCAGCCCCAACTTAGTTGCTTTGTCTCCCTCCTGGGGCGCAGGGCGGACAGGATACCCTCCCAACTCCGGACAACCCCCAGTACTCCCTGCAGGAATATCTAGGGGCGCGGGGCAGCAGGGCCGGCATCGCCTGGGCCACCAGTTGCCACCTTCCTTCAAGTCGCCATCCCTGAGCTTGGCACAGCCTGGAAGGTGGGACAGGGGAGCACTTCCCCGTCCGCCGGCTCTTGTGTGCCCCACCCCGCCGACCCCGACCCGCGAACGTCCCGGGTAGAGCTCGCTGATCCCCGCCCGGAAGGCCGCCACGTCGCGGTGCGGGGCGCGCACCCCGCCCGGACCCTCCTCGTGGCACTCACAGTGGCGCCGCGGCTGCTCTTGCAAGTTGGGGGCTGTCAGGGCTGCCGGTGCCCAGGCCGGCCCGGAGCCGGAGGCTCTGCAGAGCGAGCGTACGACCCGCAGGTAACCAGCCATCCCGAACGGTCGGGCAGGCAAGCGAACCAACTGGGTCAAAGAAGATCCGAGCGCCGGCCGCTGTTCCCGGCTGCCTGGCGGCTGGCTGCGGAGGCTTGCCAGGAGCGGGCCGCGCGGGTAAGGCTGGGGCGGGGCTGCCCGGGCCCGCCTCCCCATTGGGCCTCACCGGGAGGAGGCGGGGCAGGCCCCGGACTCCGCCTCCAGCCCTGCACCAGCCCGGAGCCCGCCCCTGCGCCCAGCCCGCGCTTTCCCGGGCGTTGCCGAAGCCCAGCTCCACTGAAGCGAGAGGCGGGTGAGACCCACCCGGACCCGGGAGTCGGGGCGGGAGGATTAGGGGAGCTGTTAGCGGGGCAAACCCCTCTTTCCAGGATGCCCTATTTAAACTAGGGTGTCAATTGCTGACATCGGCTTAAAACCAAAAAGGCTAATCTGAGCAAACTCCTGCATCCTTTGCGTTGGTTGGACTGACACGCCAAGGTGCATTAACCAATGAGCGCTCTGCGTTCTTGAACTAAGACCGTGGGCACCTCGGGTCTCTTCAAATTCGTTCTCAGATCCTCCTATCCCCTCCACGAGTTGCATAGACTGACTCAAGTTAACAGTTGAAACCTCTATGCTTCTCACCAGAAGGTCAAGCTGCTAGTCCTCGAAGTTATTCAGCATAGCCAGAGTCTGTTTCCTCCTGTACGAAATGGGAACTGTAACAGTAACAGGGCTGCCAGGAGGCGGGTGGAATAACATACGTTAAAGGCCTGGGGCGCACCCTGTGCTCAACGACAATCACCAATGCTTATCAAACAGTACTCAGGCAGCCGGGGCTGAATAAACTCAGCATCTACCCAGGCAAACAGTTCCAGTTTTGCCTGCTTTCATACAAAAGGCAATACTGATTGGTTCTACCATAAACAACCGAAGTCTCCCTCTCTCTGTCTTCATCCACAGTCTTGAAATGAGGCACCAAATGGACTGGGTTTTATTTTAAAAAATCTGACCCCAGCCCCCCACTTTCCTACCCACACCAGCTCACTCAAATACTAGCCTCCTCTTTCTCCCCTGTGTTCCCAGCTCTCCCCTTCATTGCCTCAGAGTCAACATTGCCAGATGGAGCCCCGCCAGGAAAGTGACCTTGAATTACTGACTTCAAAACTTCCTTCTCCCTATCTCAGCCAGGCAGAGCTACTGCTTTGGCCCAGAGATCCCGTAGACTGGGCCCAAGGGGAGGCTATTAGGGGCCCCCCGAAGTCTGAAGCCTCAATCAAAGGCCTGACCTTGAGCCAGCATGTCCTAGAATGACAAATTATCCCTTTCATTCTGTTCCCAGTTCTCTCGCTCAGAACACAAGCAGAGACCATGGAAGTCTCTGATATTTGGCTTTTATGCCATCTGGTATTATCAGGTACCAGGGCCTCATTGTCTATGACTGTGAACTGAGAATGGATTCCTGAGGATCCTTTTGGCCCAAGCAATCAGATTCCATTACCTTAGTCAACTGCCTACACTGCCACTTCTGAAATGGTCATAAAGAAATTGCTGTCCACCCCCAGGGGCTCATCTGTTTCTTTATATGGTGGACCAGGGTGTCAGAGGCCTGGCAAGAGGCAATACTAAAGCTTTACTGTGTTCCAGAGTCTGGCCTTTACCTGCGGGGGGTCAGGGTGGAAGCACATGTCCTTTGCAAGCACAACAGCAGCCCAGGGCAGTCAAAGCAAAGTCTTCAAATTAAACTGCTCTCATTGCCTACCTCCCATGTGCAGCCTTCCCCACACAGTATCTATTTGATGAGCCAGCTGGTGTCAGCTCCATTAGCTCAGAGAGGTTGGGACACTTGCTCAAAGTCACACAGCTGGGAAGCAGCGGAACTCTGGTTCATGCCCATATACCTGGTTCATAGTCCATAGCTCTCTTAAGGAGAAATAAGAGGAACCAGAGCCCCTATTTATTGCACTTGTTTGAAATTCTTGGTGGTGGTAACCACTGAAAGGCACTTCAGAGAAAGTTGATGTTTAAAGGAAAGGTGCTTAAATCTTCCAGTTTGGGGTCAGGAGAATTGGAAACTCCCACCCTTACACATTTTAATCAAACCTCAATTAGTTATTGAGTCTAGGTCATAGGCAAGTTCCCTGTGGAGGCACAAAAATGCCTATCACTCAGTCTCTCCCCTTCAGGAGCCAAAAATCACCACAAACCGGGTGCAAGAAGAAAGGGTCCAAAGAGGAGTTTAGATGACACATTAGGCATCTGGCAAAGAGAAAATCATCTGATGGGGAAGACCCTGGTGAGCTAAGAGCGGGAATATCCATGAAGCCTGCTCTTACGGGTACTAAGATGTGGGAGGAGGCTGGCCAGGCAGACTAGAGTGAGGGACTTCACTTCATCCACGTGGACACTCCAGGGCGTTAGTTTCCTGGTATGTCTGTATGCGAGGGTAACATCTGGTAACCGTGGTGGGAGGATGTCAGGGAGTGGGAGATTAGGCCTGGGGAAGGGAGGCCAGGATTCCTGAACCAGGGACAGGCCTGACACAGGGGCCTGGCAGAACCCTCAAGAAGTGCAAGACTCCACAGTGCAAGACGGTGGAGAGATGGCATCTGCAGGAATTGCAGCAGGCTGGATGGGGGAGGAGTCAGAGTGACTCAGACCTCCATCCCTGGGCTGGAAGAATGGTGATGCCATTATTAGAAATCAGACAAGGGGAGGGGGGAGGGTTGTGGGGGAGGTGTTGATAGCAGAGCTATTTATGGTCATCTCTAAACTGATTTCCCTGCCAGTAGTCTGTGCTCCCTCCCCCTCCCATCTGCCCTCCCCGTCACTCTGTCACTGAAGCACAGCCCTGAGCAGTCACTCCGCAGCTCCAATACTGGAGTAGCCTTCCACCAGCTGACACAACAAAATCTGAACAGCTTATAACATTGTATGGCCTTCACCTCCCTCACCACCCTTCTCTTCTACTATCCCCTCCCAGTAAGAACCCTAAATTTAGCCATTCCCCTGAGTCGTCCTTGACTCTGAGCAGTTAGTTGCACTATCCCTTCCTTCTACCAGGTGGATTATTTTTTAAATTTTTTTTAATTGCATCAGGTGGATTCTTTCCACTCCCCAGAGTCAGACCCGACTCATCCTTGATGGCCAAGTGCAAGCCCACCTTCTCAAGTCTGCACTGGGGGTGAGGGTAAGGGGTGGGGATGCACAGCATTCATTCACACCTGAATCATCACAAAAGGTCAACAACTCCCCAGACCCCCTCCTCCTGATGAAAGAATACAAAATATACCTCTGATTTTAACTTTGTAAAATGAATCTATGGACAAGGACAGATGGGATCCAGAAACAAATTTGGAAGATTTTAAAACAGTATTTAATTTCATGAAATTTTCTCTCAGAGTGCTTAAGTTAATCTTCAAAATTCCAAATAAAACATGAGATCCAAAGTTGGAACAGGGGAAATGATTGAAAGGCATTAAAAAGAACCAGAGGCAACATTACCACGTCGGTAACAGATACCCAGAGCATAAAGTTTTCTCCTAGTTTGTGGCAGTCTTTTGTTATGATTGTCTCATTGCCTGGGCAAGTCACTGAATTTCTCTGAGCCTCAGTTTCTTCAACTGCAAATGGAGATAATAACAATACCTATTCTAGCAGTTATTAGGGTTAAATAAATTCATGCAGATAAAAACGCTTAAAATAGTGCCTGCCATACAAAAGAGAAAACTGAGGGTGGTGTTAATACTATTCCTTTACATCCACTCTACACCAGTTTATTGAGCTCCTATGATACGACAGGTGTGACCCAGGGTTGGACAAGAGGGCACATTTTATCCCTGAGAGAACCTCAGTCCACTGGAGATGCAAACAGGTCATTTCAAAATACAACGGATGTGGCTGGAGGGCATTTCGGTAGCATCCATCCTATTATAAAATGCACATAACCTTTCATCCAGCAATTCCACATTGAGAGACTGACACCATAGAAATACTCACCAAGTTGTGCAGAGACGTAAGTGCAAGGTGTTCACTGCAGCACTGTTAGTAATAGGGAAAAATTAGGACTGACCTAAATGTCCCTTGTCAGTTGCATTAAGAATGAGGTAGATCTATATTTGCTGATGTAGAAAAATGTACTGTGATATACTAAGTGAAAACAGAAAGTTGCAGAGAAATATCCCACCGTAATATACATACATATATATGAAAAATTAAAGGCACGGAAAGCAAAGTATGGGGAGGGAGGATAATGAGAGACTCTCAATTTCTAATTTACACAATTCTATGGGGTTTGAATATTATATATCAAGCATCTATTTTGTAACAAGAAAAAGAACAATCAAGATTTATATAGCTATAGATACAGATTTTTTTTTAAATTTTAAACACAGTAGTTTATATGCAATTCGGTAGCATCCAGAGTGTCCCATATCCCAGCACAATTTGCTCTGGCAGCTTCCTTTAAATTGAAGCTTTGGTCTCCCAATCTTTCCATTCTCGGGCAAAGCGGAGGGTTAAAGGGGCTAGGGGAGGGGAGGAGGAAGTGAGGTAAGTGAAGAGGGGTGAAGGCCCCCGCCGGCCACGCCCCCTGCCTGCGGCTCCGGCTGGAAGCAGCCACCCCAGGTGCTCCGGAGGAGGCGGCTGGGCTGTTCCTGGGGACACAGGAGGACGAAAGATCAGAAGTTACTGAATGTAAAGTTAGGTGGAGGTGCGACCTAAAAGTGTGGTCCATCCTGGAGGAGGCTTGAAGGGGGTGGGGAGGGTACCACGAGATCTAAACCATTTTCATAATACTACTAACAAGTCACTTGCCTTTCTCTCTGTGTTAAAATTTGCTCAAGTGGTGCAGAAGCACCAAGGGGGAAACTGCTGGCACCTCACCCTGAGTCATGACAGAAACTCCAAACTGTACTGGTAGTGACTTTATTGTTCACCACCATGCACTCTCCATCATAAAAAATTTTTTTTTAATTTAAAAAAAAGTATATTAATAAGATCCTCTTAATAAAGCATTGAAAATAATAATTTGATTGATTCTTGAGTATACATCTTTCCAATATCCTATATAATAAAAATGGAAATACATACAAAGCACTCGTGCTGCAGATGCAGGTAAGACGGTAGTCTCCTGGAAAAGCTCTCAGAAGGAACCCGAGTGCTTTATTTGAGTTGTGAGCCGCAGCAGCTGCTGTCTTCATAGAACACCATTTTTACCGGAAAGAGCAACTGATAGGCCATTCAGACTTGAACATTTGGCAGATTTTTTTTCTCAAAAATGAATGAAATGAGCCAGTCACTTCAAGGAAAATAACTGACAGTATTTGTCACCAATGATTTTTAAATTTGAGCTTTCAAGAGAAAACTAAAAAATTTTCCGGTACCTCCTCCAAGCGGAAATCAATGAAGAAACCTAATTACCTCCTCCTCAGCAAAGAGAAAACTAAACTTTTAGAAAACTTGTATATAATCTCCTTGAGCTTGAGAGCTTCCCAATTCTTAATGATGTTTCTAATGAGATTAATGGTATTACCAAATAGGATTTTTTTTTCATATTGTATAATGAAATGTGTCAACTTTTGGAAGATCTGCCTAACTCAGTGAACCAGTATTTTCCAAATGACTAATGCATGATGTTAAAAAATTATCCATAGGTAAAAGATCTATTCAAGAACTGACTTGAGTGCAAGGGGTTTGAATGTAACAGAGTAGGAAAGGCATGTTGATGTTGTTTCAGATTCCACATTGCAATTAACCTTTGAGAAAGTATCACTTGTGCATTTTGATATAGTAAGAAAATACCCTGGGTCAGGCCTCACCCAGTCTCAGCAACTGGGAGACCAAGGTTGGGCAGGAGTCCCGGCCTGGATACCCCCTAAAAAGAAGGCCACCAGAGCCTCGGCCCAGTTCAGCATATGCAGATCAAGGAGCCCCTGGTACTTGTGGTGCCCACCACGGCCAGATGCAGCCCCCAGACCCAGACCGTGGTGCAGGCCGGGTACATGGATGAATCCCAGGTTGACCCGAGGTGGCCTCCGTGGGCTGCAGCCCAGCTGCCCAGTCCGCATGGAGCAGCTGCACCAGCTTGGAGCCCTTTACTGGAAGCCGACAAATATGAGAATGATTCAGAATTAGCAAAGATTCGTAAAGAGAAACTACTTCTTTGGTGGACGTAATAACCATATGCAAAGATAAATTGCCAAAATACCAAGAAAAGAGTCAGATGTTTTGCTGGGAGCATTTGTACTTGGGTGTGAGATTTGCTGCCTCTTGGATAGCAGTGGATACTTTGATGAAAGAGATAAAGAGGATTCAGATTTTCGTGGAGAAAGGAGACGTGGTAACTCTTCCTGCAGGAGTTTGTCACTGCCTCACGCTGGATGAAAAGAGTTACGTGACAGCTGTGTGGATGTTTGTGGGAGAACCAGTGTGGACCGCACACAGCTGGTCAGCCGACCATTTCCACTCTCAAGGACAGAACACGAAAAAAAAATTGGGGGGTGGGGGAAGGTAATTAGGTTTATTTATTTATTTATTCTTAGAGGAGGTACTGGAGATTGAAGACAGTACAGGAAATTTTTAGCAGGGACAGCAAGAGATGCTCCCTGGGACCTAATATCCTCCTTGTAAAGATCCTAAACATGATAACTGAGCAGAAAAATTTTCTCTTTGCTTTTACATTGTGGACTTGAAGCTACTTCATCTCCTCCAACATTATTTGATCAGAATATTTTTTAATAAAATGAGCTAGAAAACTGATTTTTACATAGAAACAACTGGAAATGTGAAGAAATTGCAGTCATTTTTTCCAATTTAATCAAGATCAGTGGTTCAGACATTTGTTCAACATTAACCTGAATGAAAGTTTTATCTCCTGAAATAAAACTGCTTAGATGGGGAGGAAGGTATAGCTCAGTGGTAGGATGCATGCTTAGCATGCAGAGAGGTCCTGGGTTCAATCCCCAGTACCTCCATTAAATAATAAGTAAATAAACCTAATTACCCCCTTCCCCCCAAAAACTGCTTAGATGCTTTATCTGGACATGAATTTTAGACTTTAAGCCAGATATCAGTCAACACCATGCCTGCCTTATAAGAAAGTTGTAATATAGAAATATTTTTGGTCTTTGTCCCCAGTTCCTGGCACAGAGCTCCTAAAACCCTTGGAATTTCCTGAGTGAGAGGAGTGGCCTTCTGTTAGCCATAGGTAATCCTTTCTGAGCATCTCAGTTCCACCGGAACAGAAGCTACTATGCTCAGAACCCTTCTGGACGTCACTCTGTGGATCTCTTCATCTGGCTGCTCATCTGTGGCCTTTATATAGACGAAAATAAATTGGTAAATGTAAATCAACATTTCCTGAGTTTTGTGAGGTGTTCTAGCAAATCATGGGACCCAAGGAAGTGGGGATAGGAATCCCTAATTTTCCGCTGGTGAGTCAGAAGCACGACTGTCCTGGGTGTGCGATCGGCATCAGTCTTGGGGGACTGAGCCCTTAACCTGTGGGATCTAATGCTGTCTCCAGGTAGACAGTGTCGGGGTTGAGTTATGCTGTAGCACATTCAGTCCTGCTGAATTGCTTGCAGTTGGAAAACAAACTAGTGGTATAATAGTAGATAACATAACTAACTAGATATAGGACACTTCTTTCTCCCAAAATTATCCCTTGGAGCGGAGAGTGGGACGGGGAAGAGCTCACATATTCAAGGCACGCTCTCAGTTGCTTATTCTACTTGCCACTTTCTTGTTCAAAATAAAGTAAATGCCTTAATTAATTCATTAATTTTCTAAACTATTCTTTTTGGGGGGAGGAGGAGTAATTAGGTTTATTTATTTATTTATTTGATGGAGGTACTGGAGATGCAACCCAGGACCTCATGCATGCTAAGCAGGCACTCTACCACTGAGTTGTACTCTCCCCCTAAAATGCCTTAATTTAAAAAAAACAGAAAACAAAAAAACATTGGTGTCCGGTCCCCTTCCTGCTGCAGTGAAATCTCAAGTTCCACAGATTCCTGGAGGCTCTTCTAACCCAGGGTGCTGCCTGTACTTGTTTTTCTCATCTCTCATTCTTTTTAAATTCATGCTTAACTCCTGTGGGAGAGAATAGCTGTCAACAGCTTTAATTAAACTGTACTTGTAAAAAATTATTTTCTTCTACTCCTCTTTACATTTTTGGTATTGTTGATCTTTAAACATTAAATGATCTTTGATAATGGGAGGAAAAAAGAGAATATTCTCAATATCTGAAAAAGCTATTAAAATACCCCTCCCTTTTCCTTTTCCACCTACATATCTATGCGAGGCTGGATTTTCTTCATATACTGCAACCATAACAACACACGGCAACCCGACTGAATGCTGAAGGAAATGCAAGAAGCCAGCTATTTCTGGTAAGTCAGATATGAAGAGAGCTGCAAAAAATGTAAACAAAGCAACCCTTGTCATTAAGTCTTCTGTTTTGGAAAGTGTAGTTATTTTTAAATGAACATATAAGCATGTTTAAATTTTTCTGTTTTAACTTTAAATTCAGTAAATACGGCTTTATATAATCCACATAAACAAAAGCTCTTTGGAGTCCTCACAACCTCTAAGAGTGTAAGGGGGTCCAAAGACCAAAAAGTTGGAGAATTATCCTAGAGGAAAGCACTAGCAGCTCAACCAAAATGGGAGCCACGTTGTCACACACAAGTCAACATTTATACAATAATGCGATGTAATATGTAATCCACATTAAATGGTCCCAAGATGTCCCAATAATTCCTTTAAATTTGGAAATGGGGTCTGGGATCCAGAATCAAGGAATAGGCATTGCATTTGGTTGTCATGTCTCACTAGCTTTCCGTAATCTAAAGTAGTACCTTGTTCTTTTGTGAGTGGATGGGTGGGAAGTGTTTATAACATTGCTGTTTTGGGAGGGAAGGTTTAGTTTAGTGGAAGAGTGTATGTTTAGCATGTACAAGGTCCTGGGTCCAATCCCCAGTGCCTCCATTAAAAATAAAATAATCAATCCATCAATCAATCAATAAAGTACCTCCCCCCACCAAAAAAAATTAAACTCTTAACTTGACTGTACAAAGTTTAAAACTCATCATTTTCTGTATCCTTCTTAGGAATATGAGAAACTTAGATGATTTCTGTCCAATTTCTCCTCTCCTATCTTCCATGTTATTATTCCAGAGTGTATTCGTTCCACTGGGTTTTCTGAGGCTCTTCATATTTTTTAAATAGCTTTATCAATATGTCTGCCCTTTCCCTAGCTCAGCAAGGTGTCTTACATTCCACTCCTACCTCCTGAGTTCAGTTTTCTAATAACTGAAGGGCATCATTGAACAGACCTTTCCACAAAGATCTGTGAGTAATTAACTTTCTCTGTCTCAAATTGTTCAATTTTATCTCCATTAAAAAAAACCCCTGAAGTATAATATATACATATGCATATACAGAAAACACATAAATTATTAGTGTACAACTTATGATTGATTGTTGACCCATTCACTACCCAGATCAGAAAATGTAACATCACTGATACCCATCTAAACGCCCCTCAAATCACCTCCTAGGCGCTATGTTTCCCAGCTTCCCCAGAAGTAACTGCTAAACTAACTTCCACTAAAATAGGCTGGTTTTGCCTATTTTTGCTTTTCTGTAAATGGAATCATACAGTATGTACTCTGTGTGTCTTCTCAACATTGCGTCTGTGACATTCATCCATGTTTTTGCAAATAGCTGTACTTTATTAATTCTGTTGCTATATAAAATTCTAATTTATGAATCTGCCACAATTTATGTATCCATTCTACTGTTCATGGACATTTGGATTGTTTCCAGTTTGGGGCCATTGTTAATGATGCTTCTGTGAATGTTCTGGCACTTGTCTTTCACTGCACATGTGTATGAGATTCTGTTGGATGATAGTTAGGAGTGATTTACCGGGTCATAGGCTACATACTTAAGCATTCAGCTTTAACAGACTCTGCCTGACAATTTTCCAAGTGTCTAATTTATATTCTTCCAGCAATGTATGAGAGCTTCCGTTTCTCTGCATCTTTGCTAACAGTTGGCATTGTCATTCTTTTCAGTTTTAGTCACTCTTGTGGGTGTATAGTGGGTTTTATGGTGGTTTTAAATTGCATTCCCTGTGGTCTCTGTGGTGCAATTGCTCAGTGCGTTAAACTGATAAATTGCATTTCCCTGGAGACTAGTGAGATTGAGCTCCTTTTCATATACTTATCGTCCATTTGAATAATCTCTTTTGTGAAATGCCTGTTTCAAGTTTTTTGCTTATTTTTTCCATTGGATTGTCTGCTAGTTTGTGATTTATAGGAGTTCAGTATATATTCTTATGTATGAGATCCCCTTTGTATACATTCTAATGAATGATGATATATATCCCTTTTTGGATATATGTATTGCAAAATTTTCTCCCACTCAAAAATTCTTAATTTTAATTTAGTCCAACTTATTGAGCTTTTATGTTTATATTTTGTTTCCTGTTTAATAAATCTTTTCTTAACCCAAGATTATGAAAATATTCTCCTAGGGGGAAGGGTATAGCTCAATTGGTAGAGCACATGCTTAGCACGGAAGAGGTCCTGGTTTCAATCCCCGGTACCTCCTCCAAGTGGAAATCAATGAAGAAACCTAATTACCTGCCCCTCAGAATACAAACAATAGAAGACACATATGTGCTTTCATTTGCTCCACAAACTTGTCTTTTCCTTTAACCCATGCTGATACATGATGTATCTCAGATTTCTTGGAATTAAAAAAGAAAAGAAAATATTCTCCTATAGTATCTTCTAGAAGCTTCATTGTTTTACCTTTCACTTCAATATCTATAATTCCTCTGGAATTTATTTTTGACACACCCTATTTCAGATGTTAAAATGTAGAAAACCATATGTATCCAAGAATTGATAAAATTCAGTTACTTTGCAACCTCCATTTTAAATTTAAGTTTAACAGGCATTTTTCTCTACCATTAGATGTCCTACAAGACTTTTTAAAAGAGCTGCCTGATAGTTGTTAAAAAGAGACAACAGTCCCCAAATGGAGTCACTTTTGCTAAACCCCACGTCAGCAAATCAAGGCTTAATACCTAACCTAATGGCAATTTCAGCCTCTCCCAGGAATGTGATCTTTAACCAGCCAATTTGAAATTACCTGGTCAGCACTAGTGCAGTAACATGCATGATAGACCCCACCTTCCCCCCAAAGGGAGGTGACCTTGCCTGAAACAATCCACTTTTAACTAGAATAAGTTCCTTCCCTGCCTCCTTCTGCCTATAAAATCTTCCCTTTTGTACAGCTTTTCAGAACTCCTTTCTGTTTGCCAGATGGGATGCTGCCCAATTCATGAGTCATTGAATAAAGCCAATAAAATCTTTACATTAACTCAGTTGAGGTTTTTTTCTTACTATATATTTTTATTGAAGTATAGTCAGTTTACAATGTTGTGTCAATTTCTGGAGTACAGCACAATGCTTCAGTCATATAAGAACAAACATATATTCATTTTCATATTTTTTCACCATAAGTTACTACAAGATATTGAATATAGTTCCTGTGCTATACAGTATAAACTTGTTGTTTATCTATTTCATATATATTAGTTAGTATCTGCAAATCTCAAACTCCCAGTTTATCCCTTGCCACCCCATCAGTTGATTTTGTTTTTTAACATAGTAATCAGATGCCTCTCACTGGAGAAGGAGCTCTGGAATCAGACAAGCCTGGTTAATATCTTGTCTTCATGTCTTACAATCTATGTAAACTTCAACGAGTTATTTAAAGTTTCTGGGCTTGAGCTTTCATGAGAGGTGCCAAGGTCTTGAACTAAGTTGGTTCCATAGCTGGATCTCAATTCCTAATAGATAATTGATTGATTTAGAAGCACTACATCAACTGAAACAGTAGATCAGTTAACTATAGAACAGTCTTACTTATTCATTAAAGTCTCCCAAAGACCTGGGACATTCTGGGAGTCCACAGTTTTATGGGATGTGACTAAGAACAATAAAACAATGTCAAAGTGAATGCCCTTTGGCAGCTGAAAGCCAAAGTCAGGGCTGGCGCCATGAAGGAGTGGCCATTGAACCACTTAGTCACATTCCTTTATTAGAGTATCAGATTATTCTCTATCTGTAGAGCTAGTGATTATAAGAGGATTCCACCTTGTCTTAGCTGGTTGCGTTGGGGGAGAGTTGCTAACTTCTCTGTGGCTTACTTTATCCTCTGTAAAATGGGTAGAGTAAAAGTTTAATATGGTGATATTGTGAAGGTGAGCTGAGGGAGGATGAGATAAGTGTTAAGTGATCAATAACAGACACTATTATTCACACCAGTGGTGGCGGATAGACCAGTAAGATTCGGGATTACACTGCAAAACTGGAGTGGGGAAACTCCAAAGGCTAGAGTGGGACTCTGACACTGTTTATGTGGGACAGATGGAGAATGCTGAAACTCATGAGAAGTGGCTAAAGACAAAATTCCAGACATCAGTTTATCCAGTGAGGTGCTGGTAAATGTTTTTAACAACCAGCTCTATGGAGGGGGTGTGTGTGTGTGTGTTGATTTATAGTATTTGCTGATTTCTGTGGTGTAGATACTTCCACGTGGCCAATTTCAAACTATCAACATAGCATCACTGAACACAGAGTTGTATAGGATTTGCATCTTATAGTATTTCCACCAGATAGATACAATACATGTAAATATCCTCAAGAGGAGAAATACTAGCAACATACAGTAAAATAGGAAGTGATGAGTTTTGAGTCCTTTAATATGATTTATTTAATTGTAAGTTTATATCACTTAATTTTTAAGAGCATCTATGTTTAGTAACTGGCTTACAAAATTCCTGAAAATTTAATCTTTGGCTTTCGTAAGCCAGTATAAGCTGGCTCCAGCCACCACTGACTTGGTCCAAGGGTCCTCATTGGGGGCCTGTGCTGTGAACAAATAGCATTCATGTTTAAATTCAGGACCTGGCAACTGGACAAGTGCTAAGGGCAAGTTCAATGTACTTCTTAAGAACCAGTGCTCGTTCCCCTGGTAACTGTGTCCCTTCCTCCAGGACACAGCCTAAAAGGTGACCTTTTCTTTCCCTGGCTCTAAACTGTTTACTGTTCTGATCCACCAGCACCTCCCCCAACGTCAGGACAGACTGTCTCAGGAATGCCTGGGACATGCACGGAGGGCATTTTGGCCAGCCACTTGCTGAAGGATAATCAGGTGCTCACAAGGTCATCCAGATGACCAGAAGGAGAGCAGCAAGCGTGGGAAGGAGCTGCCGGCTCCTGGACTCTCAGCCCCATGGCATCTGCACTGCTGGGTTAGGAATGCCCTTGGCAAATAGACCGCATCAGTCTCCTGCCCTCATATGTTTCAAAACCTGGATTCAAACTACCATCTCAGTTTAACCTCACTTCTCTCTGTTGCTTCTCTACCCCTAGCAAGTAACAGAGACAGTCATAATGCTGACAACTACGTGCACTGTGTATTTGCTCTAGAATTATCCCACTTAAGCCTCATACCAACCCTATGAAGTAGGTACTATTCTTATCCCAGTTCTGTGGATGAGAAATCCAGGACTTAGGGTGCTGTGCTGATTTCGCCACAGTCATATGGGAAGGACCCAGTATTTTTCCTTTCTCCCTCAACTGACTTCCTTCACACGGTAGCCTCAGTTCATACGTGATTATCTTGCATTCTTCAACATGTTGCTTACCGCTAGATATTCTCAGTACAGAGATGGTGGTGGAAGCCAAAAGATTGCTCAAAGAGAACGTGGGCTGTGAGGATGCAGAAGGGGAGGGGAGGAGGGATGGTTGAGACCCTGGGGGGCATCAGCACCTATGGACCCTGAGGAAGAGGAGAACTAGAAGTGCTGTCACAGAAAGTGCGAGCTGCCCAGGGGATGGACCACAGAGGGGGAGCTACAGAGTGGACAAGTAAATGAGCACTGAGAGGTATCCCCTGGATTTAGCAATCCAGAGGCCATCAGTGACCTTGGCAGGGGCCGTTCCTCCATTTCTCAGCAGGATGGTGAGGAGAGCAGGAACCCAACAGCGGTGGGTTGAGGAAAGGCTGGGAGGTAGCAAAGTGGGTCCACCAGTGTAGGCTTCTCTTTCACAAGAAGGAAGCAGGAGGGAGGTCCTAGACGAAAGGAGGGCTTTGGGAATTTGGGTTTTAGGTTGATTGTTCGTAGCTGGAAATATCCTTAGCAAATGTAAAAGCTGAGGAAAAGGAGCTGGCAGAGGCGAGGCTGACAATGCCAGTGAGAGAAGAGGGTAAAGGTGGCGGAGGCCACAGCCCCGTGCGGGGTCCAAGCCCCAGACAGCAGACAGGAGAGCCTCCGCCTTCTCGCCTGGGGAGGAGGGAGCTGCCATGGTTGCTGCCTGGTGGCTTC
The DNA here is from genome assembly GCF_036321535.1 of Camelus dromedarius. Classification (NCBI taxonomy): domain Eukaryota; kingdom Metazoa; phylum Chordata; class Mammalia; order Artiodactyla; family Camelidae; genus Camelus; species Camelus dromedarius. Next base: position 16,560,187 of record NC_087464.1, read on the forward strand.
TATTTCCTCTGACAGGTGGGAGGCAGAGAGTGAGGGGGGTGAATGGTCAGTCGGGGGCACTGGGGAGAGTGGTGGACTTTGTGACAAGCAGTTTGGGAGAACTGGAGAAGGAGGCTGCGGAGAGCCAGCTGAAGCAGGAAGTAACGTAGGTGCGACAGTCCTCGCAGGTGGCTTCACCCAGCAGCCTTAGACTTAGACTTCTCTGGGAATGCGGGTGTGTCTGTAGCCCTGAAGCTCGTTAAACTCACTCATCATCAACTTTCTTACTGCTTTTGCCAGCAGGAGGTGACACTCTCTCTGAACACTAAAGACAGCTCCCCACTGCCGCCCAGTAAGAACGGCATGGCGCGAGGGTGCTTCTGGATTTCTTCTCACCACACAAGGTCACCAGGAGAGGTCAGCCGTCTGCAGCCTGGAAGAGGGTTCTCACCAGACACGGAAATGGCCAGCGCCTTGTTTTTGGATTCCCCAAACTCCAGAACTGTGAGAAATAAATGTTATTTGTTTAAGCCACCACCAGCCTTTGGTAATTTGTTAGGGCAGCCCGAGCTGACTGAAACAACATGTGTGGTAACTCCACATGCAGAATGAAGAAGTGAGTCATTCTGCCCAGAACAGAGGAGGGCTTCCAGCTCCAGGTCAGTGAATTTTCCACCGTGTCACGGGATGTATCACAAGGGGCCGCGGTCTCCTGAGATCTCTCCTTACTTGATCAAATAGTAAATATGTCCTTGGGATTGACCTCCCGGGACTGAGTGTAGATGAAGAAATTCATCACAAGCATGGCCCTTTTTCTCTGAACCAGACTTAACCTCTTCAGTCATTTAGACCTGAGTTTCATTAGGAGGCAACTAGGTTTCCCCTTTGGTCAGTCAATGGTGGTTACACAGGAGGCCCATCTGGAGAGAGTTCTGTGATCAACTAGTCGGGTCTGCCAAAGGCGAGGCAGCAGGAAAGTTAAGACCTGCGTGCTAAATATTTGTCCAAGCAGTAACAGGTGGAGTATGTGATAGACAGTAGGATTAGCTTTGCTGAAAGCTTAGAAAAGAAAGAGATTAAAGATTCTACCAGGACAGGGCCGGGTAGGGGGGTAGGTTATAGCTCAGTGGTAGAGTGTGTGCTTAGCATGCATGAGTTCCTGGGTTCAACTCCCAGTACCTCCAAAGAGAAAGCTTCTACAGGAGGCTTGTTTCTTCAGCCTCCTTGCTGAGTAGTTGAGAGTGGTATAGCTTCTGATGGAGAATGTTTATCTCTACTTGGGAAGTCAAGGTACTCAGAAAGGAGAAGCACAAACAGACAGCAGCTCTTGGAGTTTGGAATCCCCCATCCCATTCTCCGCCACCACTGAATCCAGGGTACAGTGACCAGGGCAGTTACCAGGATTCCTGGGCAAGGCTTCCTCTTGGCACCCAGACCTGAAAAGATCAGCAAGGCCAAGGGTGTGTTGAAATAGCCTGGCAGGAGGAATGCTGAGTTTGTCTTCCTGCCAGAGGCAGGCACAGGATGTACCAAATACAGCCTGGTCCTTTGCTCTAGGTACAGATGAATTTGGAGTCTATGGGGCCTGAAGCTTACAGTTGGGTTGCCAGGGCAGGGGATCCTTTTTAAGAAAATAGTACAAAATTAGGTAGACCCTTGGAAGGGGCCTATGCAAGTGAGGGACCTGGAAGCTTAAGCTTCAGAAAGAGATATGTGTGGAGAGGAACATAAAATAGGATGAGGAGATATAGCATAAAGGAGGGGGAGACTGCTCTAGACTGGGGTCCTCAGGGAAGATTGACTTCTGAGCTGCAAACCAAATGACAAGGAACTGGCCAGGGGGCCATCTGTGTGAAGAGCATTCTGAGCAGAAGGAACAGCACATGCAAAGGCCCTGAGGCTAAAACAGGCTTGGAATGCCAGGACCCGGAGAAGATCAGTGTACCCAGAGTATGGTGAGCTGGGGAGAGGGCTAAGTGGTGAGTTCAGAAGAATGGGCAGGGGCTGGTTCACACTGCGCCTTGAAGGCCTGGTAAAGACACCATTATTCTGGGATCTGTGGGAGGCCACTGAAGGCTTTTAAGTGAGGCTAAATATAAAAGGAGCGTTACGGTGGTGTGTGGAGAATGGTTTGTACAAAATTCCAAAAAGAGCACAGCCAGTGGAGGGTGGGAGTGTGTCAGCAGGACTTGGCCCTTCTAGATCTGACAGTCAGGGGGACCGCCACGGGGACAGAGTGGTGGTTCCTCCCATTTCCTCTGAGTCTCCCTCTGATGAGCCTGCCCATTACTCACGTTCACCCCACAGAGCACTTGGGAAACCAAGGGCTGATCTGTACCTGCACTGCTGGACTTCATGGGTCTGGACGGCTTCGGAAATCCCAGGTCAAACCCGTTTCATATAGACAGCCTCAAGGTGCCCTGAGCAACCCCCAAGGACCCCGGGAGTGAGCACCCTTGTTTCCAGCATATCCGACAGCCATGTTTGAGGTGGAAGGGAACGAAGCCCTCTGAGCAAACACCCTGCTACGGTCTGGCTGGGACAGCGGCGGCCATGCCCGCTCCTCGGTCTTCAGATGACTGATGTCCATGGGAACCTCTAAGATGCTCCAGCCTCCAGCGGGAAGCCTGCCACTCAGGAGGAGAGGAAGAAGGAGTCGTATTGCTGCAGGTGGCTCATAAACAGGTCTGCCCTGTGGTGAAGGGGGAGGGAGACTGGAGTGGGAAGAGAGTCTTCAAGCCAGGGAAGGAGGGGGCAGTGGGGGCCTGTGGAGCTGGAGCAGCAGGGGGATGCAGTCAGGGCCGGGAAGCCTTGGGCTTTCCACCCCCACCGCGCCCCAGAGGAATCCGCAGGGATTAAGGGCCTCCCTGGACAAGGCCAGGACAACATCCCTGCATGCCTTGGAATCTAAAGCAAGAAACCAATCAATGTGGTAGCCCACCTGCTTGGGTCTTGGGAACGGGAGGACCAGGTGGGGAAGAGCTGGTCTCCTCTCCTGTGGTGTCTGCTGCCAGAGAGGACTGGGTTGTAGCAGTGTGTGTGAGACATCCGAACAATGGGCTTGGGGCCAGGCCAGAGTGATTCTTGCTGGGCCAGGAGGAAAATATTTGCTCACAGTTCAGGTAATGAGAGAGTCAAGCTGGAAAAGGGGAGGTAGAAAAGCACCTTGATAAACTTGAGGAACTGGTTAACTACTAATCGGATCCCAGCAGGCCTGCCTTAAGTGGGAACAAAAAACAGCTGGGGCGGTCCTGGGGATTCCCAGAAAAAACAACCAGCCGACCATTAAACAAAGAAACAATGGAGAGAGACTACAAACAGTGCTTGTGGCCTGGATACTCGACACCAGTGATCCTCAACACCAGTCCACCCTGAGACCCTGCCCCCAGTCTACTGAAAATTAAGGCAGGTAAAGCTATCTTTGGAGAGAGGGAAGCAGTGAGAGTTGTGTTCAGCTGTCAGTGGAAGGAGACCAAAAGACTGAAAAGGCTAATGCAGGCAACCTGGGTGGGGCCCCAGGAAGATAGGATTGTAAACAGGTAAAAGAAACCTCATTCTATCTCTTTTACTTGGTCAACACAAAGCTCTTCTTGGGATGGGGCAGGACAGTTGGTTGACAAAGAGCCAGAAGGTGGCAGTGTCTACCCAGGGAGGGGCGGTGGGCAGGGCCCCTGGCTGAGATGTCCCTCTCCAGACCACAGCCAGAGTCACCCAGGTGTGCAGCCCCATGTCACCCCTTGCCCTGATCCACACCTGCCAGGTCTTCCTCCCTTGGCCTGGTCCCCGAGTTGGTCTGCCCATGAGGCAAGGCCAGGCAGGGACAAAGTACCCAGGCAGTGACCTGTGTGCCAGCTGGGCTGACCTTGGACTTTGCGATCTAAATAAAATCTCTTCCCACTCCCATCCCACAGGAGGTAGGGCGCCTAGCATCCTCCTCACTGTTTCCAGGGTTCAAGATGGCTTGTTTTCCAGTCCCCCTGGCTGGAGTCCTGCACCACTGACCTCCCAAGCCCCTTCCTCACTTCCCTCTGTTGTGCACCCATCCTGGACTTGGAGTCAGTCTTTTATCTATGATTTGTCCTTACACAAGACATAGATTGGGGCAATAGAGGAGGATACTTGGCAGGAAAACAAACAGTTCAACATGAAATATTACTGATCCTGGGCTAAAAAGTTCTTTGGTATAAAAATCCCAATGATGTTTCTTGCAGAAAGAGAAAAATCCATCCTAAAATTCATATAGAATCTCAAGAGGCCCTGAATAGCCAAACAATCTTTAAAAGAAGAACAAAGTTGAAGGTCTCACACTTTCTGATTTCAAAACTTACTATAAAGCTCCAGAATCAAAACAGCATGTGGCTAGCATAAAGACGTAAGCCAAAGAAATAGAAAAGAGAACTCAGAAATAAGTTTCTCGTATTGAGAGTCAAATGATCTTCAACAAGTGTGCCAAGACCAATCAATAGGGAAAGGACAGCCTTTTCAACAGCTGAGGCTGGGAAAATTGGATTTCCACATGCAAATGAAAAGTTGGACCCTTACTAACACCATATACAAAAATTTACTCAAAATGGATCAAAGACCTAAACGCAAGAGCTAAAACTACAAAACTCAGAATGAAACATATGAGGACAGCTCCATGACGTTGGATGTGGTTTATATATGGTTTCTTGGATATGACAGACAACAAAATTAAAAATAGACAAGTTGAACGATGTCAAAATTTAAAACTTCTGTGCATTTAAGGAGACAATCAACAGAGTGAAAAGGCAACCCACAGAAAGGAAGAAAATATTTAGAAATCATAGATCTGATATAGGGTTAATGACCAAAGAATATAACTCCTACAACTCAACAACAGAAAAACAAACATCTGATTTTAAAATGGGCAAATGATTTGAGTAGACGTTTTGTCCAAAGAGGATGTTTAAATGGCTGATAAGCACATACAAAGTTGATCAACATCTCTAATCACTAGGAAAATGCAAGTTAATACCACTTCAAAAAAAAACACCACTTCACATACATTAGGATGGCTACTATTTTTAAAAAAAGAATAAATATTGGTGAAGAGGTGGAGAAATTAGAATTCTTTTTTTTTAATTTATTGAGTATTCGAGGATGTACAATATTATATAATTTTCAGGTGTACAAAATAGTGATTCACAATTTTTAAAAGTTATATTCCATTTGTAGCCAATTTACATTCCCACCAACAGTGTACATGGATTCCCTTTTCTTCACATCCTCACCAACATTTGTAGTTTATGTCTTTTGATGATACCATTCTGACAGGTATGAGGTGATATCTCATTGTGGTTTTAATTTGCAGTTCTCTGGTGATTAATAATGTTGAGCATCTTTTGTTGTGCCTCTTGGCCATCTGTATGCCTTCTTTGGGAAAATATCTATTCATGTCTTCTGCCTATTTTTCAGTTGGGTTATTTGGGGTTTTTTAATGTTGAGTTGTATAAGCTCTTTATATATTTTTTTTTATATTGACCACTACCAGTCATATCATTTGCAAATATTTTCTCCCACTCAATAGGTTGTCTTTTCAGAAAATGGAACTCTTTTACACTATTGGTGAGAATGTAAAATGGTACAGCCACTGTAGAAAATAGTATGGCAATTTCTCAAAAATTAAAAATAGAATTACCGTATAACCCAGCAATTCCACTTCTGGGTGGATACCTGAAAGAATTGAAAGCAAGATTTCAAAGAGATACTTGTATGCCCATATTCATAGCAGCACTCATCACAATAGCCAAAAAATGGAAGCAACCCAAGTGTCTACTAGTGGAGGAATGGATAAACAAAATGTGGTTAAAAATACAGTAGAATGTTACTCAGCCTTAAAAAGGAAGAAAATTCTGACACATGCTATATCGTGGATTAACCTTGAGGGCGTTATGCTAAGTGAAATAAGCCAGACACTAAAGGACAAATATAGTGTGTTTCCACTTATATGAGGTACCCAGAGGAGTCAAATGCAAAGAGACAAAGTAAATGGTGGTTGCCTGGGGCCAGGGAAATGAAGAGATTTAATGGGCACTGGGTTTTAGTTTGGGAAGATGAAAAGAATTCTGAAGATGGATGGTGGTGATGATTACACAACAAGGAGAATGTACTTAATGCCACTGAACTGTACACCTAGAAATGGTTAAGATGGTAAATTTTATGTTATGTGTATTTTACCTTTGCCGCTGCTACTTTGTCCCTGCCGCTGGGAATTTATCACTGTATACCTACCTCCCAGGCTGAGGCTCCTGCCAATTTGTTCTAGCCCCTCTTCATTTTTCTGACCTTCTCCTCCATCTTCTCTTTTCTGGGGATCCCTTTCCCCCAAGTTCCTATTAACGACCCCCATAAAGGTGTTTAGTCCTCATGTCCCTGGCACCTTCCCTTCCTCAACCAAAGAGGTTGATCGAGATATTTTCCTAAACAAAAACTTTTCTCACCCAGCTAAATGCATGGAAAACGTGGCGTCTGGCATATACCTTGGTCTCATGAGAAATGGAGTCGCCCAAATGCACAGCTGAGACTCCATCTTCTCTCCACCAGCTGCCAGGCTGAGGGTAGACCCGAGGACCCCAGGAGGAAGTTTGTCAGAGTAAAGGCTCCCCTGGGCAGCCTCTTGGCAGCCTGCTAACAGCCCCTGCTGTTACGTTCCATTTGTCTGAGCATCACAGATCAAGCCTCAGAGGTGCAGGGCCTGAGAAAAAGCAGAGAGTGATGGTGGCCAAGAGGAATCACCAAGCCCAGGCCTGGTGAACTTAGCATAGGATACAGAGGTGCTTGGGGACCAGAACCTGGGAAAGTCTGGAGGTGATGGAGGACTGGGCATTGAGAAAGTCCACACCTGCATGGAAATCCTGGGATATGTGTGTGTATATCTGTGTGTAGATGTCCCCGGAGAGGTCTTGGGGGGTGGGGAAGATTAAAGTAAAGACCAGGAGCTCTCACCGTGGGTAAACATAAAAAGCCTGGCCAGCACAAAGACAATGCCTTCCAGGCATAGATCTCCAAAACAGAGGCAAGAGAGGCCTGTGAGAAGTCTTCAGAACAAAAACTACCACTTAATAAGCACTTATCAAGTGCCAGGCGCTAAACGCTGGATAGTAGCTACAATTATTCCTGCTACATGCCAGGCAGGCATTGTTCTAAGCCAGCTGTCTAATAACCAGACAATGCCAGCCACATATGTAATTTAAAATATTCTAGTAGCTGTGTTTTACTTTATTTATTGTTTAAAAATACAAGCAGATGTTTATTGACACGTATACCTAATGTATACCTGGGAGATCTCCAAGTGGAAATTAGTAACTTCTCCGTGTCTTCAAAGGTTTTTTAAAAAGTGAAATTAATTGTAAAATGTATTCTATTTAACCCAGGAGATGCAACATGTTATCATTTCAACATATAATCAATAGAAAAAACTATTTGTGAAATGCTTTACATTCTCTTTTCTTGAGTCTTCCCCATCCCATGTGAAGTTACACTTACAGCACATCTCAGTTTGAAGGAGCCATACTTCAAGTGCTCAATGGCTGCTGGTGGCTGGTGGCTACTCTAGTGGACAGAGTAGTTTGGATGCATTAATTCTCAGTATAAGCTCTTTAGATACGTTAATGCATTTAGTCCCCATCCTCGTGCTTTGCTATTCTCATTTTTACAGAAGGGGTAAGCACTTTGCCCATGGCCACCCACAAGGAAGGTGGCTAAGCCAGGATCTGTACCACCAGGCTCAGCAAGGGTGGGTCGGGGATCTGGGCTGCTGCTGTCACCTTTCTGTGTCTCATTCCACCTTAGGACTTAAAGAAAAAGGCAGCCTGCTATTATTCCCCCTGCTTTGCTGAGGGGCAGCTGAGGATAAAAGAGGCTTACAGATCTGACCCTCTAGGTGGTCCCAGTGGGATCTGATTTATGTGGGGGGAAAGCTTGGGCCACATCATCTCATAGTGCAGTGAGCACCAAGAAAGGAAAGGGCGTGGCTACTTGCATCCCACCCTCCAGGTTGAGTCCGCTTGGCAAAGTTCAAAGGAAAAATGACCCCCAAGACTCAAAGTGGGAGGGAAAAGGCTGTCTGCACGGTTCTCTACACCAGTATTTTAGACGGCTGCCTAATAGTCTAGCAAACAATGTACCATAATTGATTTCAGCAGAGCCCATTTGGGGGCAATTTTTCACTAATATAAATAGCCCTGCAGTGAACATTCTTGTAAATTCATTTTGCCAATAATCCAGTGTACAAGCAAAAAGTTTTTATTCTCCATTACTTTATTGTCTGGCATTCAAGGAGTGTAGGAGGGAGCTCAGTGATCTCAGCAAAGCCTCACCTGTCCTGGTGCCTGGAAGAATCCCTGCACTCGGCCACTTCCTTGTATGTTCATAATTTCACCTTCTTGTCATGTTGGCTAGTTTCATCTGCATCCAACACTTGGAGCCACCCATCGTCCTGCCCTCTAGTGAGCTTCCGCTCAAGAGGAAACATCTTTGGCTACGGAGTTGGCCGGGACCACCTCTCCTATGCAAAAAAGATCCTTCTTCAGGTCCTCCATTCAGCCCTGCTCTCAGGGGAGTCATATTGGAGCCACATGGAGCTTTGCCTCCTGCTTCATGGAAATGTTTGTGCAGGTCCTGGCTTCCTCCCAGTTTACATCTGACTACCCTTTTACCCTTCAGCCTGGTTTTATCTCACTCAGTGGGTAGTTTTTGTGCCAATGGGAGCTGGACTAACACAGTGCTATAAATTGCCTTTCTGTGTTTTTAACTAGAGCAGAGGTTTTAAAGTAGGGTGCATGAATATTGGAGGGAAAGGACACAAACCTCCTAAATTATGTGTCTGCATGTTTCTGGGGAGAGGTTGCTTATTTTCATTCAATTTCCAAAGGGGTCTGCGACCCATGAGAGGGTCAGAACCACACCTGGAGTACATGTTTGGCTCGAGCAGCCACCAGACTGGACATTGCACTGTCTGCTTTTTTGAAGACTTTTACTGGCCAAGAATCACCTTTCTCCTGATTCCTCCGTCTCTCTTTCCCACCCCAGGGTCAGGTTTTCTATTCAGGACCATCTATCACACAGAGAACTTTAGGGCTCTATGAATGCTCTTTAGTGCGTGTAGGTGGCTGGGGGCAGCTTTAGTAGGGAGGCCTCACCTTTGCTGGATCCTGCTTGATCCCTGCCCCACAGGCTGAGGCTCAATTTCTAGCCACATTAAAAAAAAAAAGTTACAAATTACTTCCTGAACCAGTGCGTTTCTCATGACCAGCAATAACTTTCAGTGTGAAAATTTGAAATGCCAAGAGCTTGTGGTGTTGATTGTCTTCTCTCTCTTTTTAATGACATAGTGGATTCATTTGCTAGGGCTGCCATCACAAAGCACCAGAGACCAGGGGGCTTAAACAATACAAATGTATTTTCTTAGGGTTCTGGAGTCTAGAAGTCCAAGGTCAAGGTGTTGGTAGGGTTGGTTCCTTCTGAGTCTTCTCAGCTTGCAGATGGCTGACTTCTCCCTGTGTCTCTACATGGTCTTCCCTCTATGAGTGTCTGTGTCCTAATCTCTTCTTATAAGGGCACCATTCATATTGGATTAGGGCCCACCCTAATGAGCTCTTTAAAGGTCCTTTTTCAAAATACAGTCACACTCTGGACAGAGGAGTAGAAAAGTGAAAGTTACAAGATGCCCCTTTACAATGGGGAGACATCGCGTCCATGCACTGGGGCTACTGGTCGCCCGCACATGACAGTCCTCTCCTTGGTGTCCTCATCACTTAAGGGAATAAAAGTGTGATTTGGAGGATGGTTTATGAATCTGTCTTCAGGGTAAAGATGTAAGTTTATTTGAGGAATGACGGGTAACTTGCCTTTTTTCCCTTTCAGTATCTTTGTCTAAACTAGGACTGCTTTCATCTGAGAGGGCACCCCCACTGAATCTTAGGGCCGTTGGCCAGGGAGCCCCTCGATTCCAAACTAACATCTCTCTTAGCTTGTCTGCTTTCATGTCAGGTACATCTTCTGAGCTTTCTACTCACCTGTGCTTTTTCTGGCCATGCCTCTTGGCCTGAATTTGTGCCCAGCCTGGACCAGAAGCAACACAAACCCTTCTCTAAAAGGATGGCCGTTTCTCACAGCCAGAGCGCACGAGGCTCTTCCCCCCACAATTTCTGAATTGCTTACCCGTGAGCCCCTGCCACTTACATCTCGTTTTAAGCCCAGAATTCTTTCTGCAGTTCCAGAGCCTTCCGTCTCACTGCTGGGCATCTCCATTTTCACGTGCCGCCTTGTCCTCCTGTGGCTCCACGGTCCCTAGTTCAGAAATGAGCACACCTTCCCTCCAGTCACCTGCGTGGCACCGCTCCCATTCAACTGCCTTGCCAGGTGGAGGTGAGGATGGAAGACAAGAGAGGGTCGCTGTCCTCTACAGTGTGAACTGTACTGGCCGTGCCCCCGTCTGTCCCCATTTGTATCCCCTGAGTCGGGCAAGGAGCCAGGTCCGCAAAATAATAAATGTTTGTTGAATGAAAATACATACATACATACATACATACATACATACATACATACATACAGTCACATTGTGAGGTACTGGGGGTTAGGACTTTAACATGTGAATTTAAGGGACATAATTCAGCCTATAACACATAAGTTACATTTTTGTGATTACAAAAGTAACATATTCAACATAGAAAATAAAAATGAAGAAACTAAGGTAAGAATCTCTGCAAAGGTCATTCTTTTTCTTAGTTTTTTTGTGATGTATGTAAAGTAAAAGTGAAATCCTACCCCGCTGTCTTCGCTTCTACCCGCTCCCCCATAAAGAACACGACTGTAGTAACAGAGGCCACATCTCGAAGCTTTTTTTGCTTGTACGAGCTGCTTCCAGGAACATCCTTGTCCACGCATCCCTGGTCGTGCCATGCCCTACAGTCCATGTATTCCTGGAGAAAACATCCCTGTGAGGGGCGCTGTGGATTAAATCTCTGTGCACATTTACAATGATTCTAGAATTGTTTTGTTGGAGGGTGTACAAAATGCCAATCACTAGAGCTCAGATTTAAAAGGAAATTGTAAAAAGAAGGAATATAACGATGGCTTCCTTAAGGCGCTGTAATGTTGACTGTGCTTGAGTTTAGGTAATGGGGCAGTCATTTTTCCTTACTTCCATCTTCCTACTAAGTTGGATTTTCTACATGTTCTTAAATGAGTTTATATTACTTTTTATAGTGGAGGAAATAAACAGCTGTAATAGAATACCACCAGGGAGGACAGTGAAAAGGGACTTTTAGTTCTGTCCAGAGCCAGGAGACAGAAGAAAGAGCAGGTCTGCTGCTAGAAGCCGGGGGAGGGAGGCTGAGGGGTGGGAACCCATCAGGCAATGGGGCCTTTGCCTTTCAGACCTGGAGGAGAAGTGTGTGCATGAATGAGCATCGCCAGGGAGGAAGTAGTTCTTAGCTAGTCCAAGATGAATTGGAGAGTTTGTAAATGAGCTCCTGGCTACTTGAAATAAGGTCCTTTGGCCTGGGCTAATTATATCCCCACCACCGGGAAATGGGATGCTGAGTCACTGCCTGCAGTCTTTGAAATATTACAACAGAAAATGAGCTGGAAGTCTGGAGAGGGTCAAATGGCCATTTCTGATTTTGAAAGGGAAGAAAGTGGAGACTTTGAACATTAAGCCAGAGCGCTGAGCAGAAACAGAGGGGCGATTTGAGAAGCCCCAGAAAAGGAAGCAATGATTCCTGGGAGCCAGAATGGGTTCATCAGCCCCAGCTCCACCCCACCCTCAGCTCGAAATGCTAGATGTGGATAGCCTGGATCCGGCGGGTCTCCAAATAGACTTCTGGTTGTCATCTTTTGTGGAGAGGGAGAGTCTGGAGCAGATACCAGTATAAGTCGGTCAGATGGTAGCAGATTAAATTATCATAACCCCAGATCAGTGGATTGATGTCAAGGTCTGTATCAAAAAGCTTTCAGTGGGGAGGGTATGGCTCAAGTGGTAGAGCACATGCCTAGCATATACAAGGTCCCGGGTTCAATCCCTACAAACCTCCTCCAAAAATAAATAAACAAACCTAATTTCCTCCCCACCAAAAAAAAGATAAAAGAAAATCTCTGTCCTGCCCAGCATGTTTTCTCAATTACTAGGGATTAGGGATGCAGCAGAAAACAAGAAAGATACAGACCCCTGCCCTCGTGGAGTTTATAAACTAGTATAACCTATTACCAGTACTAGAATCTACTCATTTATAGAGGAAAGTTTGTTTTTGTTCTAAGGAAATACAACTATTTCTTTGACCTCATTGAGAGAGGTCTATACAGCTCATGTACTGTCCCTTCATGGTCTAAAGGACCTTGTGGCCTGACAGGTGGGATAGGGTGCAAACCTCTGCACACAGGTGGAGCCCAGCAGTGTCCCAGGGCAGCGCGATTGGGCAGCTGGCCTCTGCAGGTGAGGCACAAGTCGCCCCCCAGGCACAAACCTGAGGTGAGGCCACTCTCTCACTCACTGAGGAGACCCTCCTGGCTGCCTCCCCAGCAACTTCTCACTTCTTTCTTCTTAAAAGTGCAGCAATCCTCCCCACCTCAAGTTCCCACCTCTCTTCCTTGGATCCATATGCCTCAGGGAAAGTTGACCCACACCTCAGGAGTGACCCCACTCACTTAAGAGGAATCCTATTCCCCTTGGTTCAGGAAAGGGCATGTGACCCAATCTGACCAATATCCTGAGGAGAAGTCCAGGTAAAGGGAAAGAGTGACTTCTGGGAAGTCTTCTCCCCACTGAGAGGAAGCCATAGTCTACCAATTAGGAACGTTTTCATCAGCAAATAACAGAGCACATCCCTCTGGCCACATCCTGACAAATAACAGTTTAAGAGTGAAGCTATCTGATGAGCTCAGTACAAAGTCTGAAGGTAGGTGGTTCCTGGCATTGGGTTGGTGCCTCAAATAATATCAAGATCAACATCTCTGTGATTGTCTTTGGTTTTTGGTGTCAAGAAGGCTGCCACTCCAGTCATTCTGTCCATGTTAAAGCAGGAAGAAAGGGGCCATGCTAGTGGCACTTGTCCCTTTACTAACCAAAGTTTTCTCAGAAATTCCCCAGCACTCTCCCGCTTTCATCTCATTGGGCAGAACTGTGTCACATGGCCACTCCTCACTGCAAAGCAACCTGGGAAAGTGAGTTTTTAGCTCTTCTTGTCTAAAGAAGAAACAGAAAAGGGAGAAGCGAGTTGGGAACTGGCACTGAGTTAGCTCTAAACAGAAAGTGACCCGCCTAATTTCTGAACATCTCAGGTCTGGAACTGCTGCTGCCATCTTGGTTCCAGCCTGAGCAGGAAGCAGCACTGAAAAGGTCAGAGCAGAGAGCTGGAAAAAAAAAACCTGCATCCAAGGTCAACAACCCAAATGGAAAGTAAGCAGAGTAGGTGAAGACAAAGGTCACAGAAAAGGAAAAGCAAGTAGCCCTTAAGCATATGAAAAAATGCTCAACTTCATTCAACATGAGAACAATTAAAATGGAAATGACGCTGTTACACCACTTTTCACCTATCAGATTGGCAAAAATCCGAATGTTTGCCAATATGTTGTTGGTAAGACTGCGAGGAAGCAGGCACTCTCATGTGTGAAGGGCAAAATGGCACAGTCTCCTGTGGCAGAGAAAGACTGAACAAAGGAACACATGAACTGGGGTCTTTATGTCCTCATGGAGATGCCATATCAACTTACCTGGAGCCCACTCTCCCATGGGACTTCCCATTAAGTGACACCATAAATGTCCTCACTGATTAAGCCAGCTTGAGTAGGGTTTCTGTTACCCAGAACCAAAAATATCTCAAATGATGCCCTGCCCCCCACCCTGAGCCTAGGAGCAAAGTCATTCTGTCTAGAAGCCAGATCTCAGAGTCTAATGAGGTCAACCAGGGACTAGTCAAATCCTAACAGGTACAGGTCCAAATGCTGAGATCATTGCCGACAGCAGAATCCCTCCCAGAGAATGGGCCACGAGTTGTTCCAAAAGCAGTGGGTGGGCAGCTGCCTAGGGTAATATTCAATCCTTGTGGTCACAAGAAGGGGCTGTGTCCCCAGCAGTTAAAAGACTTGATGGAAGGAGTGGGAGGGTATAGCTCAGTGGTAGGGCACAGTGCGTAGCATGCATGAGGTCCTGGGTTCAATCCCCAGTACCTCCATTAAAGTAAATAAATAAATAAACCTGATTACCTCCTCCCCCACCCTGCAAAAAAAAAAAAAAAAAGAAAAAAAGAAAGAGAGACCTGGTGGAATCCAAAGGGAGAGATGGTCCTAAAAGTGGGAACTTGGGGCGGTGAGATGACTGCCTTAGGTCTTCTTGACCCTGTGTCTTTAGCTGCTTGGTTCATCTGATTGTCTTTAGTTGAGTTTCTTATTGGCTGAGAAACTTTCTGGTTCCTGAGGAGTTCCAAACTGTGTGGCAATTGTATACTCCACTGTGAATGAACAAATTGGCATTCTCTTTGCCTTTTGAAAAACTGCTAAGGTAGGATGGAAAGTCCTGGTGGAATCCCTCAATCCTTGCTCTCAACATTCCTCACTAATGAACTTCCTGATCTGAGATGTTTAAACAGTTGGCACATGCCCTCCAGCTACATCGTATTTCATAACCCATGACCTCTATAGTGAACCCAATGACCAAAACACACTTCCAGGCTGTTCACGGACAGAGTACATGGCTCCCACCTGTACGACAGCCCCATCCATGTGTAGGCCTGCATCTATCTGTTCTGCCCAAGTGTTCTCTGCAATGAGAGGGAGAACACCTGCCCTCTGGGGCTGGGAGACTTCATGGCTCTGGGGATCCAAAGAACTTGGTTTGCTCCCTTCTAAGATGGAGGCAGGACCAAGGCATAATCAGTAGAACACCACCGAGATTGTACTGGCAAGGGGTACCCTGATGCCCCCAAGTACAGCCTTAGGTCTGCTAGAGGCCGTAAGAGATATACAGGTGGGCCAGGTCTCCCTGGTAGTGGTTCACATTTGATCATGTGGCAGCCCAATGGCAGGAGCAGGAGGGTGGGAAGGAGTGTGGGGTCTTTGACAAGTGTGGACAGTGAGACAAGCTGCCAGGTGGGCCACCAGGCCTTGGGGGCATAATGGTTATACCTCCAAATGTGTATAGATGCCGACCTCCTCCTTGACATCTCTCCAGCCCCAGGAGGCCTCAGTCTGTGGGCTTGGCACTCTTCCAGGCTCCTCTCATATCATATTTCCAGCAAGTGTCCTGTCATCAGCCCTCCACCCACTCTGATTACTGCTCTCAGCACATGCATGTTTAGTTTATACCCTGCTGTTAATTTGTGATGGTTTGCAGGTTGTGTCATGCGTGTATATTGTTTCTAAGGTGGATACAGGCCCCTGAGATCAGGATCTGTCTTCTACTTTGTTTGTTTGTTTTTTTTTAATCTCCATCTTCCTCCTCCACAAACACCAGCACCGCGCAAAAACAATGAGCACCTAATACAGGGCATTACGTAGACAAAAATGCTTGTAAATAAGTTAACATCACCAGTGCTCAGAGGTTTGCCCCCAAGGTAAACAAACACTATGTAGGTGAAAAGCTGAGTTTTCAAAGCTGAGGAATGTGAAGAGAGGAGCTCTCACAACTCATTTTACAGACGAGACACCCATTTTCCCCGACTGAGCTATTTGAATCACAAAAGAAGTGAGAGGCGTGTTCCATAACCTCACGGAACGTATTAACCTGGGAAGATTCTTCATAGAGCTGGCAAATATGTAAAACAACCATTTTCAGACATCACATCCTCCTGCCTTTGCAGATACATATAAAAGAAATGAAGAGTTGGAAAACATTTGCTTTGGCTTTGGAAAATCTAAAACAGGTTTTTCCAGCAGTCTTCACTATGAATTTACTTGAGATATCAAACTGTCTAACTTAACGTGATTCGAGTTCTCAGCTTTTCAGAAATGTATTTCCTTTTAAACCCACACCTTCCTCCAAAATTAAAGGCACAAATTGTCAGGGAAGACCAGGATGCTAGGTGGCTCCTGGCCACGAGGGGGAGTGGCCTCCCTAGTCCTGGGTTAAGGAGCTGACCATGGCGGCTCCCGCTGTGCCCAGGCTCAGCCCAGCAGGGATTTCAACCCTTTCCCTGTAGCCCAGGTCTAGGGGCTCGATGGACAGCAGACCTCTTCTCCTATTTGGGCAGCTCCCGCAACGGGTATGTTTGGGGTGCAGAAGGCCACGAGCGGTCTGTCTGGGAGGAGGTCATGTTTAAATTACAGACTGGGCAGGAGTGCTGCGCTGGCAGCTTCACCCAGGAGTCAGGAGGGCGGTGGTGTCTGGGGCATGACCTCGGGTGGCTGTGGTGCTGGTTAGGGCGCTGGGCAAAGCCAGGCTGGCGAGGCTGAGAGAGCGTGGGTGTGGCAACCACAACAGAGATGAGGCCCACATGGGGCCTGTGGGATCCACTTTGTCCCCGGCCAGCTCCTCCCAGCCTGGCCGGAATTGGAATTGTGTGGTGTGTCCCAGGCAGAGTCCACACTTTTCAGCGAGGTCCTCTGCGGTCTGGCTTCATCTCCCTTCCTTGGTATTACCTTCCCTAAAAGTAGCTCGTCTCCAGCCAAGCCGAGTGACCTGCCCTTCCCTCAAATGATTTGTACTTTACTTCACTCATTTATTCATTCACTTACTCGTACCACGCACTAAGCACTATGGAGTGCCCACCGGAGCCAGGCACTATGAAGATACAAGACAGGGTCCTTCACAGGCAGCGGTCTTATGCCTCCATAACTTTAGTCATGCTTTGCTCTCTATCACTTTCTTCCTGGCCAGATTTTACCCTCCCTCGTTGACTTCCTCAAACTTCACCTGCTCTAGGAAGTCCCTTCTGATGACTCCAAAGTGAGGAAAAGTACCTAGTCTGCCCCGTTTGCTGTCATATCCTGAGTGCCTAATACTGTACCTGGCACAAGCTGGGGCTCAACCAATGTCTGTTGATTTGAATGAATCAAGTAATCTTATGTGTTTATGACTTCACAGCCCAGATTGTCTAAAACTTTCACCTGGCAAATCATCAAGTCCTGCTTGTGACATCTCTCCTACTGAACTGTTGTGTTTATTACCACCCAATGCTTGTGGGTTGGATTAGGCAGGGCTCTTAACTCATGAGGGACGGGAAGGAATTTATTGGCTCATTGAAACACACCACCAGAGGATGGGCAGGAAGGGCTAAGCCAGCCTTAGGGACGACAGGAATCTGGGATTATAGTGTCAGGAAACCCTGCTACTCATCATGGCTTCTCTCTGTCATGTCTTCATCCCCTGCTTTTGCAAACAGGCCTTCTCCACTCAGAAAACGGCTGTTAGCTGGTCTGGATTTTACACCCTTCAAGCTCAGCAATCCAAAAGGAATAGGATTTTCCTCTCCAGCTCCAACTTTGAAATCCTGGTAAAAGCCCTAATAGGCTTGGTTTTTCTGGATCACATAACCTTATCTTGGATATATCACTGTGACCAGGGGCAGTGATGTAGGGTGATTGGCAGCCCTTACATGAATAGCTGAGCTGGACTAGTGAAGAAGCTGATCCCCAAAAGATGGATGAGAGAAACAGACACAGCCATTGGGAAGAGCTGTGACCACCACCCTGATGTATATTTACAACAGTGATGGTGCTCGTGTTTTCATGTATACTCCCCGTTATTGGGAACAAGGATCATGCATGCACATAATGCCTTGGCTGATAACAAGAACTTGATAAATACTAATTTATAGGAAAAGGAGTTTAGTGTTTTGTTTTGTTTTTAGCTGAAATCCCTGGTGGAACTTGCCTGCATTTGGCATGAACCTACAACTGCCCATTTTGTCGTGGCGGCTGTAGGTGGGGTCACCTGTCTCAGGGTGTGGAACTAGAGAGAATACTGGTAGCTGTGTTATGACTTGAGCTGTCGCTTCCGGTTTTCCTTCTGAGAAAATCTTCTAAGCCCAGCAGTGTGAGTAACACTGGCTTTTTGTCTCAAATGGGGAATGGCTCTAAGACTGGTTTTTCTGTTTGTGTTTCTTTGTGTATTTTGGTAGAAAGCAAAGATGGCAATTTTCTAAAATGGCCTCTTCCTTGGATGGGGTCAGGAGTGTGGCCATTTCAAAAGATGAGGCATTCCTCTCGGAAGAGCTTCAGGCTCTCAACAGCCCTATTGGGTACTGTTATTGTACCCATTTCTTTGATGAGGAAACAGAGGCCCGGCAATGGTAACATGCCCAAAGTCACAGGGCTATGGGAAGCGGGGAGGAGGACAGCAAGACATGCCTGGATAAGGAGCCATGCGCCAGAGGCTTTGCGTATCTCAAATAATTTAATCTGCACTGCAGTCCTCTGAGATCAGAATAAGATGACAAGCTTAGAAAAATGTGAACACCTTGCCTAAGGTCAGAGAGGTAGTTAGGGCTGGGATGCAATGGTTCCAAAGCCCATACTGTTTTCACTTCCTTATATGGTGTGACCTTGCACAGGTCACTTTATCTCTGTGTGCCTCCATTTTTTAATCTGTGCTATGGGGGTGATAAAAGGACATGCCTCCTGGGCTTGTTGTGAGGGTTAAATAAAATGCTTCTTAGGGTAGTAAGAGTACCGTGAGCGGACACTATTGCTGTTGTTGTTATTAAACCATGAGACCTCCCTCTGGGTCACAAGTCAGGCCGCTCCCTGTTGCAGAAACACCAGATCCCGTGGGAGCCCCTTTCTGGCCCAGGTGCTCCTGAGGCCCAGCTGCAGGTGCCTGGGAAAGTTTGCAAACGGAATAAAGGGAACAAAGGCTCCAGGTGCTGGGTTGATGCTTTGTCTGGCTGCAGGCCTGTTTCCTGCTCGATCAGGTTGCTCCTGGCTGGCTGGGCTCCTGGCAACCCCTCCCCCCTGCCCCTGGCCAGCTGGGCAATGCACTTCCTTTCTGGAGCCCAGCCCTGGGAGATCACTGGCTGAAGCAGGAAGCCTTGGGGCACTGTGCCCTTCCTCCAGCTCTGTGGCTTTAGTGAACCCTCTCCTATCCTCCATTGGTGGCGTGACCCTGGGGGGACAGGCTGGGGCTCAGGGGTCAGGACCAGAGACTTGGACTTGAATGCCAGCCCAGGAAGGAAGCAGCGAAGCCCCCTAGTCAAGCAGGCTTTCTCTGCCTCTCAGTTCTAGTATGTAGCTTCAGGAGATTGGACTGGTTCCTGGATAAAGCCCTTGAAATCCCTAAAAATTCCTTGGGGCACCCACCACAGCCTGTAGGAGATGGAACTTCCAACCCAATGGAGGGTGATCTTAGTACAGGACAAACTAGATCATGTCCTGCTCGCCTCCCCTTCAAACCCACCACTAGCCCTGGCCCTCCTCCCTGCCCGCCCTCTCCCACTGCAGCTCCAAGCCACCAGCTTCTTGAAGTCCCCTGAATGGGAACACTTTGTGCTCCAGGTCTTTGCTTGGCTGTCCTTGTCACTCAGGTCTTAGTTCTCAGGTGTCACCTCCTCAGGGAAGCCTTCTTTGGTCACCTCCTAAACTAGCCCCTGCCTCATCCCCCTCTATCAACCTCATCCTGTTTCATTTCACTCAGGGCCCTCACCTCTCTCTGAAGCTTCCTCGTTTTTATTTGTCCCCCTTTTTATTGTCTGCTTCTCCACCGGAATCTAAGCTCTGCGGGGAAAGGGCCTTGTCTGCCTTTCTG
The DNA here is from genome assembly GCF_036321535.1 of Camelus dromedarius. NCBI lineage: Eukaryota > Metazoa > Chordata > Mammalia > Artiodactyla > Camelidae > Camelus > Camelus dromedarius. Next base: position 16,579,862 of record NC_087464.1, read on the forward strand.
TCTACTGCCTCCCCAGCTCTACAGTCCCTGGCGCTCAGGGGGTCTCTCTAGATCTCCCCTCTGTCACACCCACTTTTGAAAGAGGGTCTTGGTGTCCGTTTCCATCATGTCTCTCTGCTCTGGGCAATGGAACAGAGCTGTGGTGAGGCAGTTTTGCAGGTATGAAAACACTTTAGATTTCCAAAACACTTTCACATGTGGTGCCTCGTTTAAACCTCACATCACAGCTACCTGTAGGACAGGTAGGGCAAGAGAGAAGCACCGTTTTATAGATGAGAAAATTGAGGTGCCCAGAGGCTTAAGGGACTTGCCTAAGCTCATATGCGTCAGAGGTGGAGAACCAGGACTGTAATTTGAGACTTAGGAAACTCTTTCCAGGACTCCAAGCCAGGCATGAGAATGCCTTAAAAGAGAAAATTCACATTTCAAACATATTTTTCCATTAGATCACGTTATAGGTGGACAGATATTCCGAATCATTGCACGAGGGGGTAGAACTCTGATCTCCAAGGTTCTTTTCTGCTCTAAGTTTTTCTAGGTCTCTATGATATATGTGTAACCCTAAGTCATATCCAGGGAAACTCTAAAATTCTTGCCCTCTTCCATGGCTGAGAAATCTGTTTTTAACTTGCTCTTCCGCCATGGAATTACGGCAGTGCCTCTATAAATAGTATGTGGTACATAATACTTAGTGCTCCCCACAGTCGTATGTCACACCTAGTTTCACGTATATTCAACTGCAGATGAGGCTCAGAGAGGAGAAAGGACTTGCCCACCAGGAAAGTGGCAAAGGCAGCTCTAGAACTCAGCTGTAGAACCAGCTGGTCTGACTCCAAGCAGGCTGTTTCTCCCACCATGCTCTTCTGCATGTGAATTCACTCTCAGCTGCATGGAAGATGAAGTTCTTCAAGACATAAATTGTTCAAATCATAACGCCACCTTTAGATGCCTTTATTAAGCTCATTGAGAGCTTAGTAAGTCTTGCCGTGGTCTTCTGCTAGATCCTGCAGCGGGACAGGGAGGAGATGAGAGGCTTCCAGCTGCACTCATATGATGGAATATACAGCAGCTCCTCCCAAAGAGAGCAGAAATCTATGCCAACTGGTACTTGGCTTATACATGCCAGTGTGGTGATGCAGGCATATGTAGAGATGGTCTGGAAGGCTGTACTTCAAAACGTCAATAGTGGCCTCTCTAGGGATGGCCTCCTGGGTGATTTCCAGTCTCTTTTTATGTGTTTTGGTATTGTCTGAGCATATATTTCCTTTATAATCAGAAAAAAAAAAAGCCATTTTCATCTTAAAGGGAATTGAAAAAAGCTATTGAAGAGAAATAAAAGAACAGGAAGAGGGCTTGATATGTGTATGACCAATGTTTTCAGTCAAATTGCTCTGGGAATACAATGCAGGGAAAACCTACGTCAGCTGCTCATGGACCCTCTGTTAGGGGGACATTCAAATTACAAACGTAATAAGGACAAATTGGACATCTTCCTCTGAATGAGGCCACCGATTATAATCCTCTCTGAACAGCTCTCATCTTTCTCAGGCTCCTAAGGATGAATGTCACAGCCCTTCCCAAAGATTGTGTGGTGGCGTGGAAAGAAAAACGAGAAGCGAGATGACTTGTTTATGGATGATAGTCAATGAGTCAGAACTCATGCAGCGCTCTGGAGTTTCCAGGCCGTTAACTTATCTGCCTGAACCTGTGAGTCAGGGTCAGTCCAGCCCAGGTGGTTTGTGTACGTGCATCCCTGCCCTGCCCTTCCGGGGCCAGCTCCCAGCCTTCACGCATGCACACGCACCGTCGCTCACCCGCCTCCTCATCCATATATCCTGGGAAGGGTGCGGGCATGCTTGGCTTATTCATCTGTCGATTCATCCATTTGCAGCCCTCTTGAGTGCCAAGCTCAGGCTGTAAACAGACTGTAAGGTATGAACCAACAAGGGAAAGTAAATAGTAGTACTTCCTTTCCCATAAATGTTGCAACTGCCCAGCCATAGCTTAGAGCATGTATTTTGTGAATAACCAGAAATACCCTATATATCAGCCAATAGTGGTCAGTTGTAACACATTGTATTATGTTCAGAGAATAGACTACTATGCAGTGGTTAAAAAGGATGAAGTAGACCTGGGCACAGTGATATAGGAAATGGTTAAAGAATAAGGAAAGTTGCATAGCAGGGTGTATATTATGCTCCCATGTATGTGAATGTGTATTATGACTCTTATTTTTAAAAAATGGATATCTTCACAGTGTAAAAGATAAAAACTATAGAAAAATTTAGACTGACATGAAACTTCCCATTATGCCTTGGAGTAGTCAGGATAAGCTTGGTTATGCTGTGGTAACAAACACTTCTAAACAGCTCTGGCTTAAAACAACCGAGATTTATTTCTTGTCTGTGCTTTAATTCCCAGCGTGATTTGCATAGGCTGAGCTCTTTGTAGTCAGCCCCTTAGTCATCGTAGCACCACTATCCTCTTATGATGCCACCCTCCCAGCATGAGACTTCAGGGTTCAACACTGCAAGGGAAGAAAGTATGGGAACCGCACGCTGGTTCTCGAATGCTTCCTCCAAAAGGGACACCTGTTACTTTTCCTCATATTTCACTGGCCAGAGCAAGTCACATGGCTACACCTAACTTCCAGACAGTATGGAAGTATAATCCTCCCATGTACCCAGAAAGACAAGACAGCTGGAAATATCGGTGAGCCCTGGTAATGTCTACCACCCACCCCAAGCCGGTGCATCGTTCCAGGCCTTTATGTTTACATTGATATACATAGTAGTTCTATAGTAATTTTAAAATAGAACACAGGTTTGATACTCAGACTTATGTCTGAATCTCAAATAGGTTACTTACCTGCTGGGTTCCCTGAGACAAGATGCTTGTCTGCCCAAGACTGAGCTTTCTCATCTGTACCTGTTTACGGGGCTGATGTAAGCATGAAATGTGATAGTGTAAATGAAGCCCTTCATAAACAGTGGCTTACAAAAGTAGGGATGTCTAACCAGGAAATAAAAAAGGTTTGAGGGTGGTTGTTTAGAGGGCTGGAGGTGGGTTGTACAAAGAAATATGGGGGAAAGAAAGCCCTTCCCATCTATCAGAGGTTTCTAGGGCAACACCTGGACCAGCTCTCTCTATATCCCATGGCCCCAGCTGTGCTGTGGGCTGGGAGAGAGGGGCATCTTAACGGCCAGACAGTAGCTGCCTGGTGAGATGGAGCGGTGGGTCAGGCGCAAAACAGCTGCTCTGTGTCAACCAACACCGTTCAGCCGATCTGGGCTTCGCTCCTTCCCAGCCCTTGTCTTCTTAAGGCTGAGTGTGCTGTTGAAGAGAACAGCTTTCTAGAGGGGGAGGGTACAGCTCTAGTGATAGAACGCATGCTTCGCATACACAAGGTCCTCCTCTAAAAACAGACAAATAAATAAGTAAACCTAATTACCTCCTCCTCCCCCCCAAAACAAACAAAAGAGGATGTCTTTCTAGTTAAAGGACCCATCTTCATATATAAATATGTTATTTTAAGAAATAATAATCATCCCAACATTTCTAGAGGATAATCCGGCTGCATTTATCAGAAGCCTTAAAAATACACAGATCCCTTGATCCAGCAGTCCCCAGAGAGGAATTCAGCCTAAGAAAAATAACAGAACAAGTGAATACAGATGGATTTTTGTGGCTCATAATGAGGAACTGAAAACCTAAATGTCTAGTCACAGGAGAGTGAACAAACTATAGAACCCTTTGTTTATCTAACTATATATATATATATCTCATATATGCTTGGACATTATGAAAAGATAAATACCAAAATATTAGCAATTAGTTACTCCAGGGGGTGGGAATATGGATTTTTTTTTCCTTGTGCTTATCAGAATTGTCTACTTTTTCTGCAAAGAACATGATTAAGTAGCAAAAGGCAAGGATATTTAACTCCGTCTTCAGCTACTTTTTATTATCTATCAATAGAACAATTATAATCTGCTCCCCTGGAGAGGGGACTGGGCCCTTGGCTGGGAGTCAGGAAACCTTGGTTTGTGCTGTGCGTGACCTTGGCAAGCTACCTGGAGTGGGAGGTATCTGTGTGAACTTTTTACAAATAGATACAGACCCAGAGAAAGGCCCCACACCGTGCCGCAAGCCCCACAGTTCATAGTGCCTGAGCTAGATTTTGAACCAAGGCTTCCTGATTCTGGGTCAGGATTTTCTTACACTCCATCACAGCCACCCCTCTTTGAGCCTCATCTCTAAAATGACAGGGTCAGAACACAGTCCCTTCCAGCTGAAAAGAGTCAGTGTCCACAGGAAGTTGCCCCTCCCCTGTCATTCCCAGTGCATCACAGGCCCAAGCAGTTGGTATGCATGCCCTATTTGTCAGATGCCAGCCTTCCCTAGGGGAAGGGACTCCAGGCTGGGGCTGGGGAGCTCTGGCTTACCCTCGGCCATCTAGAGGGGGGCAGCGGGCATGCACTTTCGCCAGGCATCTGGCCGGGTGCCTGCAGAATTGCCCACGAGGGCTGGCTGGGGGCCCGGAACTTGTTGTCTTTCCCTTTAAACAGACACAGGCTGTCTGTTGAGATTCTGGAAATATCTGACCTTTTGCAGAGCATCTCAAGAGTCGTCAGGGAAGGCTGGAGGGAGGTCCCTCGCTTTCTGTAAATGCTTTAACCCTTTCCACAGAACCATTAACAGTAACAACAAAAAAAGAGATCAGTTTCCAAGGAACTGGAAAGATTTGTTGGGCCTGTTTTCCTTTGGCTTGTCTGGGGGAGGTAAACCATGCCTGGGGGCAGAAAAGAGACTTTCAGCCCAGACATCTCCTGCATCACTTTCTCAGTTCCTGGTCTCAGGGGCAGGAGCCTTGGCAACCAGACAGAGGGCTGAGAGGGAGGAGAGGGGCGGAGACAAGAACAAAGCAGGCCAGAACTTCAGGGCAGGAGCGGGAACTGGTCCTTGGACTGACTGAGCAATGCATTCCTTCATACATCCTACAAATGTTTATAGGGCGCCTACTGTGTCTCAGGCAGGGTGTGAGGCATCTGTGACAATCCAGATAGAAATATCCTATGCCTTCTTGGAAGGCTTATTTTATGAGGGAGTAGGCTATAATGAAATAATCGTAAGTGCAAAAGTCAAATAACTATAGGGTTTTCTTTTTTTTGGGAGGGGGGAGGAAATTAGGTTTACTTACTTATTTAATGGAGGTACTGGGGATTGAACCCAGGACCTTGTGCATGCTAAGCACTGTGCTCTATCACTGAGATACACCCTCCCCTCAACACTAGAGTAAAGTGCTGGGAAGGGGACAAGCACTGCTGAGAGGGTCTGATGGTGGGGGTTTCATTTCTGAAGGTCAGAGGAGGCTTTGTTGAGGAGCCTTTGAGCAAAGCTCTAAAGCTTTCCTGCTTGAAGACTGAGCACATCTGCACACATCACACGGAAGCTTATTAACAAGCAGAATCTTAGTCCCCACCCTACACCTGCAGAGTCTAATTCTGCATTTTAACCAGATCCCCCACGTGATCTGAGTACGTATTTAAAGTTTGAGAGGGGGTGCTAAGGGTTGAACTAGGAGTTACCGGTCTAGGTACAGCTTGAAACAGGAGGAGAACCTTCCGGGTAAGAGCCCTGGTTGGGAAGGAGCAGGCAGTGGGATGCTAGAGTCAAAGGCTCTGTGTGTGTTTATGTACAGCGGGCCCTTGAACCACAATAGGGGTTTGAAATGCACGACTTCATGTATATGCCGATTTTTTTTCAGTAAATATGTACTCCGTGATCTGCAGTTGGTTGAATCTGCCGATGCAGAACAATGGATACGGAGGACCAACTGTAAAGTAACAGACTGCTCTGGTCAGCACCCCCAACCCCTATGTTGTTCAAGGGTCGACTGTAATTTTTTTTAAGTGGACAGGACTTGAGAATGCTTAAAAACTTTTGGGAGGAAACCAGAAGAGAGGGAGGGAGTGGAAGACTGCAGTGGAGGCATAGACGGAGGAGGGGCCGTTCCTACAGCGCGGGCTTCTCAACCCCACTACAAGCTAAATTACCTGGGGAGTTTAAGAAATAGCCATGTCTGGGCTCACCCCTAGAGGCTCTGCTTTAAATGATCTGCAGGTGCAGCCAGTTCCCCCACGTGACCCTGATGTGCAGCCAGGGCAGAGAACCACTCGTGCAGTAGAAAAAGGCTAGGAGAGGACGGGCCATTGGTTGGAAGTGGTGGGGCATACTGGGGCCCAGGAGGGTCCCCCATATGGGAGGGGCCTCAGATTTAGACTTCGGATGTTATTGCCAAATGTATTTGTATCTATCACCAGTGTATTTGTGTGAGTGTGTTAAAAAGCACTAATTTGTCGAAACACTTAAAATAGCTGCATTGTTTGTAGCCTGGTTTTGGCATGCTCTCTAGCCCAAGACCACCACCCTTTTCATGAAAGTAGCCTGGGTCTCTTTTAATTCGAAAAGGAAAAAGATAAGGAAGACCCCAGCTCATGATTTTTATTTTACATGTGAAGTAAAGTGGAGGCATTGGAAGTTTGTGGAGAAAGCTTAAGAGAGTTGTTACAGGGAGTGGTACAGAGAGGTGAGCACAGAGATGAGTAGGACAGCCAGGCAGTGTTGAGGGTTCTTCTGGTGACCTGCGTTTGTAGTGTAACCTTCCGCTCCTGAGTGACGCTCCCCAGCCGCTGATCAGGAAGAAGTACCAAGAAGGTGGATCACAGAACTCACCCATGGCTTTTTCCAGAGAGTGAAAATATAGCAGCAAAGGAGTTTATAGAGGATTGAGGCAATAAGGTTGTTGGACTTGTGGACTCTAAGAAAGGGGGAAGGAGAGATGGGGATGGATCGGAAGAAGGTGGAGATGCTGGTGACGTCCAAAGAGATGCTGGTGAGGTCAGAGGGACTATGTTAAACCAGAAAGCTGGAAGGAAGAGAGATGGTGCCAGAGAATGCTGTCTGAACTGAGGACCTTGGTGATAGAGCCAATTACTGGTGATAAATGGGAGTGGTGGCTTAGGTGGAGTCCGGAAGGTCACTGGGGACCTGAGAAACCAGATTTAGGACGTGTCTTCCACGTGGATGCTGAAGTCAGCCAAGGCAATGACAGGGCTTTAGGTGGAGAGAAAGATGGGGAGCCATGTGCCAAAGTCTGCAGTGACTACAGGGGTGTGGCCAGGAGGTGGGTGGACAACCTCAGGGCATTTACAGGAGGATGGAAGAGTGTGGTTCAGGAGAGGCAGGGGGATGTGATCATCAAATGTGTGGATGGAGCCTGAGGTCCCGGGAGACCTGGGGAAGGGTTGGGAGGGGTGCAGGAGGAGGAGAGCCAGGAAGTAGAGGGTATTACGGAGGACGCCAGTGAGACAGAGAAAAAGCTCAATGAGGTTAAAGGTTTTAAGTAATGACCGTTGTGCTCTCTACCCGCAGCAGTGGCATCACCTCATCACTTGGGAACTTATTAGATATGTAAATGTTGGGGTCCCACCCGAATCAGCTGGATAGGGCCCAGCAATCTGTACTTTTAACAAGCTTTTTGGTGATTTGATACATGTTCAAGTTTGAGACCTTGGTATTGGGAACATGGTATTGGGAACATGGTATTGGGAAAAGTGGTTCCCTTTATGGAAAAAAATAAAACTGAACCTCTATCTTATCATAACATGATAAAGTGGACTCCATATGGATTAAAGACCTAAATGCGTCCAGAAAACAATGAAGTCAATAATATAAAATGTTGAAGAATATCTTTGTGACCTTGGGGCAGGAATTAGCTTCTTAAACAAAATTTCAAAAACACAAACCAAAAGGCAAAAAAAAGTTTTTTTTTTATTTGTTTGATTAATCAGAATGAAAGATTTCTGCCCAAGGATGGATACATTGACAAGGTTAACAAATGACAAGACTGGAGAGAATATATTTGTGATATCTGAAGCCAACAAAGGGCTAATATCTAGATTCAGAATATACTAGGAACTCCTGCAAGTCAGTAAGAAAAAGATGAGACTCAAATGAGGGGGAAATGGGCAAAGATATAAACAGGTGATTTACAGAAGGAGAAATTTAAAAGTTAATAAATACAGAAGGAGATGTTAAGATACATTAGAAATCAGAGAAATATAAATTAAAACAATGGGTCTTAGCAGTTTTAGTCATAGTAGCTCCAAACTTCCCAAACTGGAAACAACGCGAATGTCCATCAATAAGTGAAACAAATTGATATTTATATAATAAATACTACTCAACAGTAAAAAAGAATGAACTATTGATACACCTCTCAAAGGCATTATACTTAGTGAAATCAGCCAGACACAAACAAGAACATACTGTATGGTTCTGATTCCATTTATATGGAGTTCTAGAAAAGGCAGAAAAATCTAGTGATAGAAATTAGGCCACTGGTTGTGAGGGCTGGGCCAAAGGGCATACGGAAATCTTTGAGTTGATGGGAATGTTTTGTATCTTGATTTGGGTTGTGTTTACAAGTATATACACTTGTCAAAATTCATCAAAATGAGCATGTAAAATGTGTGAATATTGCTGTAGGTAAATTATACCTCGGTAAATTTGATTTTAAAAGATACAGTGTTGTGGGGGGGTATATAGCTCAGTGGTAGAGCGTGTGCTTAGCATGCACAAGGTCCTGGTTTCCATCCCCAGTGCCTCTGTTAATTAATAAATAAATCTAATTACCCCCCTCCCCCCAAAATACAATGTTATAACTTTATATCATTTAGATTGGAAGAATTAGCTGGATAATGCCACGAGTTGGCAGAGGGGAGGGGTCCATGGCTAGTGTGTAAGTAGACAGGGTATCCTGTGACCCAGAGCAAGTCATATCCTTCAAATAATTTCAAAGAGATTCTCACATGGCCCATAAGGTAGAGAGGCATGAAGGCATTCACCACAGAGTTCTTTATGGAGGTGGGGAGTTGTAGGCTATTTGGGGAGTAGATGGATAAAATGTGGTAGACACACACCTTGGAGTACCCTGCAGCAGCTAGAAGGAGTAGCTAAGATGTACCCAGAGCAGCATGGATGGGTCTGTGGAATAAAAGAACAAAAACCAGAATGAGGAATATGACAAAATGCCATTTATGTAAATTGAAAATACAAAACAAGCCAGTTAGAAAATGGGCCAGAGACATGAATAGACATTTCACAAAAGAGGAGATCTGGATGGAAAATAAGCATATGAAAAGATGTTTGACATCATTAGCCTTTAAGGAAATGCAAATTAAAACCACAATGAGATATCACTGTATACCTGTTAGAAGGGCTACAGTATAAAACAGTGATAACACCAAGTGCTGGCAAGGATTTAGAAAAACTGGATCTCGTGTACATACCTGATAGGAGTGTAAAATGATATAGCCACTCTGGAAAATAGTGTAGCAATTTCTTAGAAAACTAAAGCTGCAGTTACCATAAAACCTAGCAATCCCAAATTTGGCATATATCCCAAAGAAATGAAAACTTACATCCATACAAAAACCTGGACATGAATGGTCATATCAGCTTTATTTGTAATAGCCCCAAACTGGAAACAATCCAAACCTCCTTCAGTGGGTGAATAGTTAAACTCTGGTTACACCCATACAATGCAATACTACTCAATAATAAAAAGGAATAACTACCCACACATGCAACAGCCTGGATGAATCTCAAGAGCATCATCTTTAGTGAGAAGTCGATCTCAAAAGATTCCATTTATCTAACATTCTCAAAATGACAAAACTATAAGGATAGAGAAGTGGTTAGTGGTTGCCACGGCACTGGGATGAGAGTAGGGGAGAGCATGACTATAAAAGGACAGCATGAAGGAGATCCTTTGTGATGATGGAACCCTTCTGTATCTTGATTGTGGTTGTGGTTACACTAATCTATTCATAAGATTGAAGAGCATAAGCAATACTATTTACAATAGCCAAGATATGGAAACAACCTAAATGTCCATTAACAGATGACTAGATAAAGAGGTGGTATATATACACAATGGAATATTACTCAGCCATAAAAAAGAATGAAATAATGTCATTTGCTGCAACATGGATGGGCCTAGAGATTATCATATTAAGTGAAGTAAGTCAGAGAAAGACAATTATCCTATGATGTTGCTTATATATGAAGTCTAAAAAAAAAGAAGAAAAGATACAAATTTTATTTACAAATCAGAAACAGATTCACAGACACAGAAAACAAACTGTGGTTACCAGAGGGGAAGGCAGGGGAAGGGATAGATTAGGAGTTTGGGATTAACAGATACACATTACTATATGTAAAATAGATAAACAACAAAGATGTACTGTATAGTACAGGGAACATATTCAATTTCTTGTAATGACCTGTAATGGAAAAGAATCTGAAAAAAATATATATGTTTATGTATATGTATAACTGAGTTGCTTTGCTGTAAAACTGAAACTAACGTTGTAAATGAACTATACTTCAATAAAAAATAAGAATTAAAAAAAGATTGAATAGCATAGAATATACACACAAATAAGGGCAAGTGAAAACTGAATGATAAGGTCTCTATTCTATTTAACAGTATTATATTAATTTCACTTTCTTGGTTTTGCTATTGTTCTGCAATGGGAGGATGTCACCGTAGGGGGAAGCTGGATGAAGTGCTTATGGGACACAATGTACTATTTTTTGTAACTTTGTGAGTCTATAATTATTTCAAAGTAAAAAAGTTTTTTTTTAAAGTACACGGGTACAATTCTCCAATACATCTTGCAAGAATGCTTATGAACAAAAGCATATATTAAACAATGTAAAATGGTAGCTTATGGGGGGAGGGGTTGGAGGAGAAAGATAAAAGGAAAAGAACAGCCACATTAATCAAGGGACCCTGTGCAGATAATGTGCTGGGAACTGAGAAGGTGATTAACTCCAGCCTTTCTGCACCTGAGGTCCCACAGCCAGGAAAGGGAGGGGGATTGAAGACATTAAAGATAAGGTCATTTTTCAATACCTTAAAGATGTTTTCTTTTTTTCAATAAAAGGCTGGAAGAAGGTTGGAGGAGGAGGAGAGGCAGGAAAAGGGGGGTGGGGAGAAGAGGCAGAAAAGGGAGGAGGGAGAAGGAAGAAAAGATGGTGGAGACAGAGAAGGAGGGGAGGGGAGGATGTGGACAGCATTCTTTCCTGGGGGCTTTGGGCTGATCTGGAGACAGAAAGGGTCAGGGTCACCTAAAGCCCTCTGGAGCTCTGAGGCCCCACAATGGGCCTAGATTCCAGGAGCTCCTCTGAGCAGCTGGTGCTCAGCAGGACACTACGTGACCCACGTGCAGGAAACTTAGAAGTACTGATTTTTGCATATTCTCCTGCCCCCACCTCCACCCCCAGCAGAGGGTGGTTTGGAAGGCAGAGCTAATAAAACAATTGGACTATTTTAAAAGCCATTTGCACAAGTGCACTACTTTAGCTATAAACACAGTATGTTTAACTACTAATTGGAGACTTGGAGGAGGAAGGAAGAATACAAAGAACAAAAGGGAAATGATTGAGGAAGAATGTAAAGGCTTATTGATAAGGATGCTCTTCTGGACATTACTTAGGATAATGAACAATTAGAAACAAGTTAAATGTCCAACTGTAGAGACTTGGTTAAAAATGTATGCTACATCACATGATAGATATATATTAAAAATGAAGGTATGTGAGAATTTTTAATGTTATGGAAAAACATCTGTGATATATTGCTGTCCTAGGGAAAAGTCACAAAAGAGTACGTACTAAATAATCTTTTGGCTAAAAAAATGTAAACGTATAACTATGCATAGAAAAGAGACAGGAGGATATTCTCCAAAATAGTAACACCTGTAGACTTAATTTACTTTTTAAATTATTTTTTCATTGAAGTATAGTCAGTTTACAATGTCGTGTCAGTTTCTGGTGTACAGCATAATGCTTCAGTCAGTCATATGCATATATATTCCTTTTAATATACTTTTTAATTATAGGTTACTACAAGATATTGAATATAGTTCCCTGTGCTATACAGTGGAAACTTGTTTATCTATTTTATATATGGTAGTTAGTATCTGCAAACCTCGAACTCCTGATTTATCCAACACTCATAGACTTAAGATTTGTGCACTTGACTCCGTGTAAATTGTATCTCAAAAAAGTATTAGAAAATATTAACACTGGTGGCCTCTGGGAGGGTATTTTTTTTTTCTTTGAAGCTTTATTGTAGTAAATATGTGTTCACTTTTGTAGACAGACAGCAAAAGAACCACCTTTTTTAATCTATGGGAGAGCACCCTCCGCGGAGTTTGGCAGTCCCTTAGCCCCCTCCTAGAAGAGAGGCAGCCGAGGAACAGTGGCTTTAAGCCTTGCCTGTCCTGGGAAGAGGCTGGTCCTTAGCCTCTGGTTTCACCAGCCCCTTGACCGGCCAGCTCTGGCCAGCTCAGTCGCTTAAACGCCCAGAACTGGTTGTTTCAGGAACCGCCCTGAGAGCTGCTGTTGCTTTCCTGGAAGATAGGCAAGCCAGGAGGCAAAGGCTGCAGAGGGCCGAGCCAAGGTCACTTGATAAATGTTAGATATTTATAACCGTATCTCTCACCCCTCCCGCAGATCTCCTCGTTTCGTTTCACTCCTACAGCGTGGCCCATTGCCGATTAAGGGACGCGGTGAGCAGCGTTTACAGCGGGTGGAGATGTGGGTGGTTTCGTGGCGGGTGGCTCTAATGCTCCGCTCTCACTTGCTTCTTACTGTAAACAATACTACCATTATTAAGAGCTGACCATGTGCCAGGTGTGTGCCTACATAATTACATTTCTCACCACAGCCCTGTAAGGTCCCTACTGTTCTGAGGCCTACTTTCCAGATGAAGAACTCGAGGCACAGAGAGGGTAAGGAACTCGCCCTAGGTAACACAGCCAGTTGAGAGGTAGTAGATGGGTGCCAGTAAATTGGCTTTACTATGCATGCGCAGGCAAGCGGCCCCAGGTATGGTTCAATTACAGACCTAGAATGACAACCCCGGCCCTCTGGATTCCAGCTAGTGAGATTGCGCTCTACCGGGCCCAGTTCAGGCCAGGCTGGGGCTCCCAAGGTCAGGAGGGGGCAGCCCCATAGACCCAGCGGCCTACTGGGGCCGCCCAGCCGTCGCGGAGACAGGTCCCGACTGAGACTAGCAGCGAGTCTAGAGTCGCCATCAACGCCCGGGGCAGTGGTGGGGGACTGCTGGACAGCGGACAAGTCCCAGAGGGCGCCTCCGGATAATTCCCATAAACACCAGCGGGGCGGGGCTTGGCCGCCGCCCAGTATTTCCGGGGACGCCACGCTGGACTGAGTGTTCGCGGGACACCCCAGGTCCCTCGGGAGTGCATCGGGCCGGCCTCGAGGCAGGGACGGTCTGGGGACACTCCGGGAAGAAGGTCCGAGCCGCCGCGCAGAGGTGACCCTGTCGTGGGCGGTGGTCGGACGTGGGCCGTGACACTCTCAGGTAGGCGCAGGGGACTGGGCGGGACGTAGCCGCGGCCCCGGGAGGAGGCAAACGCAGGAGGGCCGCTGAGGCGGCCGCTGCCTCTGACCCCCACCTGCCGCCGGGCCCCTCTCCCAAGAGGGCGCCATCTGCAAGCCTTGATGGGCACCGGCGCCCGCCACTGGGGGAGCCTGTTGCCATGGCAGCGCAGGAAGCTGGGCCCACGTTCCCGTTGCCACCCGGGGCCTCTCCGCCAAACCTGCCACTAAGAGGCAGTAATCCTGGCCCTGGAGGGAGATCGTCTGGAATTTGGGAAAGGCCTGGGCCCCTCCTCAGAATGCTAGTGGGTATGACCTTTGAGTTAGACTCTGTCCTAGCTTCTACTCTCTGAGTGACATAGTGTATGTATGGTTGGGAGGGAAAGGAAGTCAGGGTGCTGGAAGTGAGGCTGCTTTAGTGGTCTCTCTGGAGACATTCTGGTCTGGGAAAAAACTCGGGGGCCCATGGTCACCTGGGTAATGCCATCAACCTCTGTTCACATTTCCTCACCTGTGAGTATGTCATTTGGTTTATGAACCACAGGATTCTTGTAAGGGTCGTATGCCATAAGGACAGGGAAGCCCACAATTTAAAAACAAACAAACAAACAAAAACTTGTTTTCCATAGATGATTTAGCACTGGAAAAGATTTAGAAATCTACCCGGTCCCACCCCCTCATTTTCATAGGGATCTAGAGAAGTTAAGTCACTTCCCAAGAGGACAGTGAATTGGGAAGGTCAGGATTTGAACTCAGTCTCCTGACTTCCAGGCCATGACTCTTTCCTTTGGTGATTATTATTACTGAAGCTCAGGGAAATCTAGGCTATGTCTCTCTGCAACCTGGGGATCAAATTTTTGGTGACAGGTGATCTAAAGATGAGGACACTGGCAGCAGGTGAACTAAAGAATGGGGAATGGAGCTGGAGGCTTGGGGAAAGCTGAAAGAGCCTCTCCCTAGTGCATATGTCCTGTGCCTTGGGGCTCTGTATTTATTTATTTTTTTTTTAAAGTGGGCTCTCACTTTAATGTAGTATCTGACAGGCTTGCCCTAAATAAATCCCCAGGAACCAAGCATTCAGCAGCTCTCCAAAATACCATCTCTTCTGAAGCCAACAAGTCTGTTGAGATTGTGAGAATGAGAAATCCTTTTGCTGCCCTAAAGCAGGGAAATGGTACTTCCCACATCAGTAAGAAGAAAAGATTTAGAGGAAGGTGGAAAAAGAGATCCAGGAAGGAACACTCGAATGAATCATTTGGAAATGATTTGAGAGTCAGCTAGAGCAGAAAACTCATTTAGTAAACATTTGCTGGGTACCTGCTATTTCCAAGCTCTGCACTGGAGATTAAAAACCTGAGTTGGGCAGGCCTAGTCCCTGAACTCAAGAGGCTTGTAGAAAAGATGGAAAGAGAAGGATGTGGTGTGTAAATATTTCACCACAGCATTGTGAGTGCCTTAATAGATATCTGAGCAGAGTGCAGAGGGAGCTGAGAGGAGCAACTCTGGAAATCAGTTGAAAACAGCATGGTTCTAGCCTGCAGAGCCTGGGGCACTTCTGGAGTGCTGCCAAGTTGGCTCTGGTCACTACCTTGGTTGGACACAGAGGAATGAATGAATGAAATTGTCTAAAGAAATGTGGACAAGGACAGGTATTCTCTGGAAAGAAGAGTTGAAGGGATCCTGATGAACTGCAAGCTCTGTGAAGGCAGAACCATGTCAGTTTCCTTCACCTTCAGCAATGCTTACAAGGCAGCAAGTGCACAAGAAATATTTGTTGGGTGAATGAAAGAAGGAAGGGAAGAAGAGGGGAGGGAGAAAGGGAAGAAATGACAGTAGCTTATATTTTCAAGAGGAGGATGGCTATAACTTGAGACAAATCCCTTGCTGAAATTCTAACTATAGATAGAGTATCTTCGTGGGTTCTGGAGTCAGATCCAAGTTTTGGTCCTAGCCCTGACTTACCACTTACGTGACCTTACTTAGCAAGTCCCTGAACCTCTCTGTGCCCCAATTTCTCATCTATAAAGTGGGAATATAGTAATTCCTATTCACTCTCTTGTGAGAATTAAATAAATGACTGAATGTAAAAAGCTTAGCACAGT
This sequence comes from Camelus dromedarius, assembly GCF_036321535.1. Taxonomy (NCBI): domain Eukaryota; kingdom Metazoa; phylum Chordata; class Mammalia; order Artiodactyla; family Camelidae; genus Camelus; species Camelus dromedarius. The sequence continues at coordinate 16,595,443 of NC_087464.1, forward strand.
GGCTCACTTATAGTAAGCGCTCAGTAAATGTTAGCCTTATAAATGTCAACTTTGCTTTAGGTGGAATAGTTTGCCAAATAATTCATGTCAAGATTATATAACTACTCCTAAATGAGGTATAGTTTCTTTTTACCTGATAAAGGCTAATGTTTGAATGTTTAGATCAGCATACTTCAAAGAAATGATTCTTGACTTTTTTGGGGGGAAGCAGTGATCTTCTGAAATCAGATGAAAGCTCTGATCCCTCTCATCAGAAATGGCCTATCATTCTTGGGGTTCACAGCTCACTGGAGCCGACCTTTGGGGTTAAGGTGCTTCCTGCTCTGCTCCACTACTCACAGGCTGTAACAAAAGAACTAAGGCAGCATTCATAGAAAGAGAGCTTGGGAGAAGCAAGGTGGGTCTGCTCCCTTTCAGGTGGGTTGTGAAGACCCTGTGGACTGGGTGGGTCAGACCCCAGGTCTAGGCCCCTTAAAGCCCCCCTCCTTTGCTAGAGCCAAGCTGGGCCCACTCAGAACCTCATGGCGTCCTCCAGCCTGATGCCAGTCACAGCACATAAACGGTGCTGCCAGGAGTCCCAGGAGTCTCAGGCCTGGGCTGGTGTGTAAGATCCTTGTCCAAGCATGAATCTTTGGTCCCGTCCTCCTACCAGCTTTCTGCCAGTGTTGTCTCCTGGTGCCATTGCTTTAGAGTGGCAAGCGAGCACACCAGCACAGGTAGTGCTTGCCCCCTCCATCCTATCCAAGCAGTCTTTAGAGCCACAGGAAATCAGTGGAACACCCCTGTCCATCTTCAACCTGATGGGCTCACCTGTCTAGGCCTACTCTCCGCAGGTAGTGCAGAAACCAAGAGCAGGACTCTCTGTCTGGGAGACAGAGTAGTAGCCACCAGGTGACCTAAGTGACCAGGAAACTACAGGGGTCAGAGAGCCCTTCCTCTTTGGGAGGGAGAGCCTTGTCCTCTGGAAAGGAAGGTTTGTTCCCTGGGGTGGAAGAAGGGCCTTGGCCTTCAGGTAGCAGTAGCCAGAGGTCTGGGGCTCAGTGGAATTTAAGGAAGAAGAACTTGGTGGCAAATGGAGAAGATTCCTGGTTTTTTGAGATATTGGGAATGGAGGGCCTTCAGGTCTGATAAGCCAAACTAGGAACCAGACTTTCGTCTAGACCCTATGCTCCTTGTTTGTCATCCTTACCTGGCCTAGAACATCTACTTCCCACCTGTGAGTGGCTATAGTGGTTTCAGAAGAAAGAGAATCACTGAGCAGTAATTGTGCCCCTTGGGATGACATGTGCCAAGCATCAGCCAGGCCAGTTACCCAGGCTCTCCAGGCCCCCTCGGGGAGCAGGCCTGCATCCTTCCTGAACTTGTGTTGGGGGCAGGGGTGTGACGGCAGCAACTTCGTGCTCTGCCGTGCCGGGACAGGGACAGGCTGAGCCCTGCTGGTTGCACCACAGCCCTGTGGGGCAGGGGGATCTCCTCCCAGGGAGTGGCCAGCTCAGGCCCCAACAGGTTCCAGCGGGGGTGGCTCTGGGCAGACGGCGGCGGGCTCTTTACCGCAGCGGCGCACCTGGGGCCTGGGCCGGGCGGGCTGGTTCCTTCTCCCTGTGAGAGTTGCAGTCTCAGCACTGGGCTTGTAGGAGGCAGCTGGACCTGAGGAGAGAGCCCAGAAGGGGGTCCTCAGGGTTGGGCATCTAAGATGGTCACGGCCACTTTCAGGTGGGTGAGGTGAACCAGTTATGCAATGAGCACGGCTTTGTTCACTGAGCATCCGCCTTGTGTGCAGTGTCTCATCGGCTCTCCTAACAGCCCATGCAGTCCTGTCAGTGCTCCTGTCTCACCGATGAGAAAGCCGAGGTTCAGAAAGATTGTGTGGTTTGCTCGCAGTCCCCAAAATAACAGATAGTGCTGAGAGTCTCTTTCTGATGGAGGACCTGATGTGCTTAACCCCTGGATTCTAAACACTTAGTAGCGCAAAAAACACAAGGGACCAGTGGAGGGGAGTATGGTTTTGGGAACAGAGATGGGCCATTTGCATTTATTGCCAGTCCCTGGTTAAAAGCTGCTTGTGAGATTTGAAGGCAGTATTGGCGCTGGCCCTGTGGATGCCCTCTGCTACAGAGGGCACTGCCCCAGGGAGGCTGTGGCCCCTGGGATCTGGAAGTCATTGGCTGATTTAAAAGCACACACAGGGTGTGCCAGCTGGTGTCGCTTCCTCATCAAAATGTATTGATGCTGCAGCTGAGCCGCTGCCCAGCCTCTGGGGAGGAGACACCAGCAGCACGCCCAGCCAGAGCAGGGTGGGGAGCTGCAGCTGCAGGTTGGCATGAGAGGAGGGCTCAGGGGTATGAGGGGATGGTGGCAGGGGGCCAAGGCCTGGGGAGCTGGGCCGCAGCCAGTGCGTGTCTGCAAGGCCTTGCTGGGCAGCTGCCAGCCAGAACCCGGGAATGGGAGGGGACGGGAGGAGCTTGAGTGCTACTCCGGGACAGGACGAGGCGGGTGGGACCTTGGGTTCAAGCTCCACTGGGCTTGGCAGGAGGCCCCTCCTCCACCACCAGCAAACAAAGCCGTGACTCCCAGAGTAGAACTGTGGGAGCTGGAGAGCCAGGCTCCCCTGGGTGGGAATGAGAGCGGCAGGCCTGGCTCGGGGGCAGCCTGGCAGGAGCCATCTGTGCCCAGGGACATGGCTGGCCTGCGGCAGCCAGGGCAGAAGCTGTACCTATAGATGATTAATGAGAGGCTGACTGTAGTCTGGCTTGACCATTCCACTGCGGGCACTTGCCCTGTGTCTAGTTCACTGCCCTTTTCCTTTGTGCTGAGCAGGTCAGAGAGGCAGTGGGCACATACGTTTGTTTGCTTTATATTTTCAGCCATGCTTCCCTTTATTTTCTTTCTCCTGTAACCTTTCTTACATCCCTCACTCTCTCCTTTTTCTATAGCTATTCTCATTTTCTTTTTCTACCTGATCCTATAGGTGAGTTGGGGTTTTTTTTCCACCTTTTGGTCTCTTTGCTTTTTTTTCCTCTCATGATAATAGGTATAAAGTATAAATTTACATATAGGAAAATGCCCAAATCTTAAGTGTACAGCTCAAAACATTTTAATATCAGTATTTACTTGGAAAACCAACACCCAGATCAAGATATCAAATATTCTTGTCATCCCTGAAGTTTTCTTGTCTATCCATGAGGCATGTGGCCCCTAGTCTGACATTGCTCATCACGGAGAAATTTTGTTTGGCCTCTTTGCATGTCTTCCTATACACATTTTACCTCTCATTTTTGTATTTTTATCCTTCTTATGTGTGCACAGGAGAGAGAGAACCTCAGAGAGAGGGAAGGGAGGAGGGTGAGGATGGATGGACAAGGGCTGTGTGAGTGTGGACGGAGAAGGAGGGCCAGGTGAATGATGACTTCATCTCGCTGGCTGCAGGCACGGAAGAAGCGTTGCTTTTCTCTCCGTCTCTTTTATACTCTCTTTCCAGGCTGCCCCCGAGCTCTTTATAGACACCAGAGTTCTGGCTGAGAAAGACTTGCCTGCATCCAAGAGTGGCCAAGGGGAGTGGGAGACATGGCGTTTGCTTGGGAACCACTCTCTAGCCCACAGGAAATCAGCTCAAATGAGGTTTTTCTCTGTCAGGCATCCTCCTGTGTTTTCTACTCTGGGGAGAACAAATTAGCACGCTAACAGAAGACAGTGGAGCCCACAGGGCCAAGGCTGCCGTGCTGGGGGCATGGACTAGAGGGCTCTTCTCCAGGCCAACAGCTGGGTCCCTCATTTTGTCCACCCTGTGAAGTTCCTACTTGAGTGCCATCCAAGGCAGTGGGGGTTCCAAAGACAAGACCTGTCACTGTCCTTAAGGGGCTTGCCACCCAGGTGGCATAAGACACACTTGAAGCATTTGAGCAGCCATGAGCAGGATATAATTAACCACCAAGCGAAACTGCATCAGCCCCTCCCTGCCTCCTCTCCTCAGAGACCAGCACAGCAGTCAGACGACCCATGTGTTGCCCAGACACTATGGCTAACCAGCCTTGCTGCCATTTGAGGAGCTACCTGGTGTGGAGATCTAGGCACTCCACAAATTCTGATTGAGCTCATGCCACTCATCAGGTCCTGTTCTAGGGAAAATCAGTAAGCAGAAGATAGAAGGAAATGCTGTAGCTAGTGCCTTGATTTCAATACGGTTTCTTGTGAATTTTTTCATACTATTCTTAATGGAAACTATGAAGAAATGTGGGCTGAATAGTGCAGTTAGGAGATGACATAGCTAATTGTTCAACCTACAAAGGATATTGATCAGTTTCAACCCTGATGGTGGTCTGCAGTGGCACTGGGCTCTGTTTTTGGCCCTGTCTCACTAAATTTTCCCCCTAGATTTACAAAACACTGATATAAAAAGAGCCATAACTTTTCTATATTAACCAGTTGTTAAACTTTGTCACAAAGATGCTCACACTCTTTCTAACACACACACACATTTGTTTTGGCTGAATCATTTGAAAGTAAGTTGTAGACATCATGACACTTCATGTCTACAGAGCTTGGCAGGCATCGCTGAAGGACAATGACATTCTCCTAACACAATACTATTATCATACCTAAGAAAATGAACAACAATGCCATAATAACATCTAATCTACAGTGCATGTTAAAATTTTCCCAATTGCTCTATGGCTTTTCTTTTTCTTCAGGTTTTAATCAGTGTTCACATATTGCCTTTGGTTATCATATCTTTTTAGTTTCTTAACCTAAAACAGTTCCCCTATCTTTTTTGTCTTTCATTAGGTTGATCTTTTTGTAGAGTCTAGGTGATTTATCTCATAGAATGCTGGATATATCTGATTGTGTCTTCATTACTAGATCCAGGTTAAACACTTTTGCTACAAGGATTGATGAGTTGTGTATTTCTTATTGAGTCATATCAGGAGGTAAATGATGTCAGGTGTTCCCACTACCAGTGATGTTACTTTCGACCCCTTGATTAAGATGGTGGACACCAGAGCTCTCCCTTAGAGAAAGTTTCCCATTGGTAATTCATAAGTCACCTGCAAGAGACTTTGAGACTTAAAGTTTCCTAACAATCTTCCACCCAATGTTTTAGCATCCATTGATTATCCTTGCTTGAATCTAGATTTTCTAAGTTTGCCATTTCTTCTGCATTTATCAGGCAGCACTTTTCTAAAGAGAAAAGCTTCTTTTCTAGCCCTTCTCTTTCTTCCTCTGTGCTTCTCTGAGTTTTACTGTGGACTAATGGATTGTTTTATTATAACGCATTAGAATCCATTACTTCATTATGCTTCCTGATGCTCAAATTGTCCCAAGTCTGGTCAAGAGCTGGCCCTATATCCTTTTGACATGACCCCATTAGTCTCTAGTCACTTCCTTGCTTTCCGGCCCAATACAACGTCCCAGGCTCACCTTTGTACTTTCCCTTTCATTTCTCTAAGGAGTCCTGATACCTTTTATTGGAGAGTGGTATTTAGAAACCAAAAAGTGGGTGCGCTGCTCACCTAATATTCTTATCAGTGACTTCAATAAAGGTTAAGGAATGCTTATCAAATTTAAGGATGACTCAAAACTTGGAGGGGAAGCCAAATGTATAATAGAATCAATATTCAAAATGATTTCAATGGGGTGAAATTTAGACCAGACCCATTCGATTTAAAAGAGATCAATACAAGGTCTTGTCCTTAGGTTGAAAAGTTAATAGCATAATTTCAGGTTTGGGGGAATTCTAGACCAAAGTTGATATCAAAAAGTAGCTCTAGTTGTTAGTTGACATGAGCCAGCAGTATTCCATGACTCTTAGGTTTCATTCATTCATTCAGCCAACACTTATAGCCTACTATTTGCCAGGCACTGTTCTAGAGGCTAGGGATATGTTAGTTAACAAGCTGAAAAAACAAAAAATCCCTGTCTCCTCAGTCAGCATTCTTAGGGGTAAGAAGGCAGGTGGGGAGTTCAGACAATGAAGAAAAACCACAGCAAATAAGCAAATCATGCAGTGTATTAGAAGATGATGAGAAAATATATATATATATATACATATATATATATATATATATATATATACATTTTTTTTTAAGTTTTTCATTGTTTTATTAGGGTCACCACCACCTGTCCTGCTCCCCCAAATCTGGTTGGGCACCTAGATGATGAGTACTTTGAAAAAACATCTCACGAACAACAAGGATTTATTGTATAGCACAGGGAACTATAGTCAGTATCTTGTAATAAGATATTGGAAAAGAATCTGAAAAAATATATATACACATGTATATAAAACTGAATCACTTTGCTGTATATCTGAAACTAACACAATATTGTAAATCAACTGTAGTTCAAATTTTTTTTTAAATCTCAGGGTAAGAGGAATTGGGGGAAGTTCAGATTCTTCAAGAAGGTGATCTTTGAGCAAAGATTTGAAGGAAGCAAGAAACTCAATCGTGTGGCTATCTGGGAGAAGGGTGCTCCAGGCAGAGGGAGTAGCCAGGGCAAATGTCTTAACACAGGAGTGTCTGTAAGTGTGCCTGCGGTGGAGTGAGCTGGGGAGAGCAGTGGATGATGCAATGGTGATGGGATGAGGATAACTGAAGGCCTTGCAGACTATTGTGAGGAACCATTGGAGGGTTTTGAGCAGAGAAGTGCCATGCCCTGACTTTGCTTTGAAAAACTCACTCTGGTTGCTGAGATGAGAATAGGTTGCAGGGGAGCAAGGGTAGAAGCAGGGAGACCAGTTAGGAGGCCCTTGCAGTATCCAGGAGAAAGAGTTTGGTAACTGGGACCCCAGGAGGTAGTAAGTGGTCAGATTATGAATTTGCTAGTGGATTGGATGTGAGTGAGAGAAAAGAAAGGAACTAAGGTTTTTAACCTGTGCAATTGAAAGATGGATTTGCAGCTTAAATGAGATGGGAAAGGCTCATACAGATGGAGCATGTTTTGGGGAGTAGAGGGGAGAGATTAGGAGCTTAGTTTGGGACATGTTGGATTTGAGATGCCTATCAGACAAGACAGCCTGGTAGAAATGTCGGGGCCATTTGGAGTTTAGGACAGAGGTCCTACATACAGACAGAAGCATGAGCATCATTGGCTAATGATGGATTGTCACCATTAATAGAGGTAAAGTGTCCAAGGCCTGGGAAATGCTAGAATTATGGGTAGTTGGTGCTGCCCACATCCCATGTGGAATTCTGTGTCCACTGCTGGGAGACCCTTTAAAAGGGGTACTGCTAGCCAGGACCATACCCATAGAAAGGTACTGGGATAGTGGAGGTACAGAAATCATGGAGCATGAGGAAGCTTGGCTGCAAGTGAGGAGACCTGGGACCATGTGAGTGCTGTGCCCACACCCTGGCAGCCACCCTGTGGGAGGCCCTGGGTGTAGGGTGAGAGTAAAAGGTGCTGGCTCTGAGAAGGCTAATTTTGGCTGGAGGTGCAGAGGAACTTTCCAGCCACTGCAGCTAATTCCTGGAGAAACTGTCCCCACTGCCATGGAAATGACTAGCAGAGGTTTTCAAAATCCTTTTGACTCAAACTACAGGAAGAATTACATTGTGCTGTGATCCTGTGCACATTTAGTAAAAGTTAAAACAGGTTTCCCAAAGCTTACTTCTCCTTTCTTTGATTATTGCACTTTGATAGCTTTCATTCTGTTTCTCTTTCTTTTTTAATCCTGACCGGGATCCACTAAATTGATTTCAGGACCCAGTCTGCATTTTGAAAACCCTCCTCTCAGCCCCTGGGGATTCAAACTGCAGGAGATTGGGGGTGGGAGCCTCTGGGTTTCCCTTCCAGGCCACGTGCAGGTTGTGGAGGTCTCACCTCCTTGGCAGAACATTAAATCCTATTATCCCACTTAAGCTAATCTTGTCCAGCTCCCCGACCCGAGGTTTGTTTTTACGTGGACAGAATTCCAAGCGTGGACGACCTCGCAGGGTACCTAGACTAAGTGCTGAGCTTGCAGTGAACGCACAGCCAAGACCTAAGATGGACTGACCAGTGCAGAAATTAGGTGCAGAAGCAACTAGCTGCGGAGTCTGCACGAGCTTGGCAGAGTTCATTTGGTTACGGACATGGGGATGCCAGAAGCATTAGCGGGGAGCGGGGAAGCCGGGGGAAGGGGACCGGGAAGGATAAAGGGGGAAGACCGAGGCCCGACCCTCGGGCACACAATAGAGAGACCCACAAGTTTTCCCCAGACAAACAGGCTCACGGAGGGTCCCAAAGGCGCCGGAAGGGGCCGGGGCGGCGGTGGGAGGGTCTGAGAGGTGGGGGCGGGGAACTAGGGGTCTGCCTTCCTCCGCGCCCCGGCGCTTCCGCGGCTTCGGCAGCTACCGATCTCTGGGCTTGGTCCCCTCCGAGCACGCACCGAGCTAGGTGAGCCCAGCTGGCGCTCCTCGAGCCTCCGTCGCCCAGGAAGGAGGAAGGGGGAAGGGGCGGGTTGGGCCAGGAGCCGAGCAGGGAGAGGCAGGACTAACCGCCCAACTTCCTCCTTCGGCCCCTCCCCCCCCGCGCTCACGGGCGAGCTTTGACCGAACGGGGCCGGCGGAGAACTGCGGGGCTGGGGGGCTGGGGGGCGGAGGGGCCAGCGTCCGCGGCAGCCCACTTGACCCCACTTCTCACTCCGCTCCACCTCCCAGGTCCGGAGGCGGGGGATCGACGATCAACTCCGGGGCCGGACTTCGGGGCGGGGCCGCCGTCCGCGAGTCCAGTTGAGCCACCTGAGCAGGAATCTGGAGGATGCCGTGGCTCCCCGCTGTCGGAGTCCCTAGCGCCGCGATGGGCCGGGAGAGCCGGCCTCCGGCTCTGCTGGGTGCGCTGCAGCGCCGGCCGCCGCTGCTACTGCTGCTGCTTCTCCTTCTCCCGCCGCCGCCGACTCGGGCGCTCGCCCCTCGGATCAGCCTGCCTCTGGGTGAGTGCTGGGGCGACCCCGCTGGGGGCCCGGGCTGGGGTCGGGGGAAGGGGAGGCGGCCCCGAGAGGTACCTCGCGCAGAGGTTGCGGTGACAAAGGAGAAAGGGAGGGAAGGGGTCTGTCGGAGGCTTGGGGTCCATTAGGACCCCTCCTCCTTTCAGAATGCTGCAGGGAGGGAGGGAGAAGGGAGCTGTGGGGCCGTAGGCCCCTTTCTTCCATTCTTTTAATGGGCAGGGAGGGGAGTCTCTCGCCCACTGTGTCGCCCCTGCTCGTCCCTTGGTAGGGCGCCCTTTTAGCGGTGGCGTCCACCCCCACCCCCCTCTGTCTTCCCGCTGGTCTGCCTGCCCATCTGCTTGTCTTTGATGCTGACCAGAACCAGCCGCGGTGCCGCCCCCTGAGGGCGGCGCGGGGTGGAAGGGGCCTTGCTTGCCATCCCATAAACACTGGGGTTCTGGTATTCCAGCAAGTCGTGGCAGGACTTGGTAACCGCGGCGAAGTGGGTGCCCCATTCTCTTTCCACCCCTTGTTCAGACTTGGTGGGATCCCCCCAGGGGCTGGGAACCACCACACTAGGTAGGGATGGGGCACCTCTGGGCTTTGAGACTTATAGGCCCTGGGAAGGACTTCTTGGAGCCACCCAGGAGTACCATCCTCACTGACCAGGTCCCAGGTCTGGTGCTAACATCTGCTTCTGTGGCCCCCTCCTTTCCAGCCCTCCAGTGTTCCCTCTCCTTACCCCCCCCCCCTTCATCTGGTTGCTTTTCTAACTCTTTGAAATTAGAGGGACCTAGACTCCAATCCCGTTTCTACTACTCTGTAAGTGAGTCCCTTCTTCCTGTGCCCCAGTTTGCTCATCAGTGAAATGGGCATTGTCATAGGTACTTTGCAAGGCTATCTTGGAGACTTCATGAAACTGAGTGTATTAATAGGCAACGTATATTGATGTCCAATAGATGTTGTTTCTCCAAGCCTTTAACTTCTTGCTTGTCACATTGTATAAGTTAGAATAAAAGATGTGTACATTGGAGGTTACAGACTAAAACTATACCAGACTTCGTTCTCTTTACAGCATCCCCACCTCTAAAGGCATTCCATTTACAAAAGGAAAGAGTAGCAGAATCACCACTTAAATTAAGTCAGGGTCACTAGGGAAACCCAATCTGAAACATTGCAGGTTAGTACTGAGAATATGGCCTGGGTTCAAATCCTGCCTTAGCCACTAGGTAACCATGTGACCTTGAGCAAGCTACTTAACCTCTCTGGGCCTTGATTTCCTCATCTGAAAATTGGGATAATAATAGCACCCACCTCGAAGTTGCGATGATTAAATCAGTTTATGTTTGGAAAATCCTTAGGACAGGGCTTGGTACGTAGAAACCACTCCGTTAAGTGTTAACTATCATTATTGCTACGTGTTAAGCATATGCTTCATTCTGGCACATCCTGCATAGAGCTGGGTGACTCTGCCTGGGGTGGGGGCAGTGCTGGTATGTTAGTTTGACGACAGCCCCTTGGGTGCTCCAGCTGGGTAAGTGAGGATAACAGGTGTATCCGGACCCAGGCCTGCTGCTGCCTTGTTGTTTTTTCTGTTGTGGCCATAACTCCCTTTGCCCTTAGACCCTCTCAGCTTTGTGAGATGGTGAGATGAGGTGGGTGCAAATACTCTGATGGACTCTGCTTCTGGCCCTGGAAAAGCTGGGCTGGCTCACATGGAGGGCCATGTCAAATGTAACAGGTATTGTGTCCAATGCTGGAGCTGGCTGGGGACCTCTTGGTTGGGGTGGACCAAAAGGCAGAGTGGAGGAGCAGTGAAGAGGAAGTGAGAGGACCTGCTTCCTGAGAGCAGTTGGAACACTTGGTCGTTACGACCCACATGGCTCCATGACCTGGCCCACTTCCAGAAGTTCAGGACTGTGGCCAGACTATGGTAGGCTTCTGCCATACACCAGCACCCCCTGTACACATCACTTGGTGCTATGGTCTGGTTGTCTGTACCCCCCAAAATTCATATGCTAAGACATTCATGCTCACTGTTAGGACTGCGCAGACGGCATGCGTTTTGTGCCCTGCACAGAGGCACCGAGCTGAGAGGTGGAGAGGGCCCGAAATGCAGTTCAGACTCTGCTTTCCAAGCTGTGCATCCTAGAGAAAAAGACCTTCCACTATGTTCTTGAGGCTGGGTCTCCCCAGAGGAGACCTCTTTCTAGTTCCGCCAGAGCCCTGGAATTGTTTAGCAGCATCCCAGCACCTAGACTCGTGAGCACGTATCCACACTTTGCTGAGCCGCACTGCACTGCACACAGAGTGTGCAGCTGGCCTCATGGCCTCCCTGGGCTTCCTCCTGGCCCTCTATCCCTGCTGCCCCCTCCCATCTACATGCAGGTCCTCCCAGCTGGCTGGGAGCCCCAGAGGGGAATGCCCTGGTGACTGAACAGGCGCACCCTCCAAGTGTGGCCTGAGGCGGTTTCCTGCCTCATCCCCAGGGGCTCATTAGATGTTCCTGGCAGTGTGCCCACCCTGGGCAGGCCCATGTTGACCATGGGACGCTGGGCTTGAGGCCCCAGGCCCCTCCCTCACAGAACAGGGACAGAGGCATGGAACGGAACATGCCCCCCTTTCCTGCCACCTGCCCTCCTGTACTGAATTCCCACCCAAGCTCCGCAAGGGCCTGGAAGCCTAGGGAGAATGGACTGTGTCTGTGGTTTAAAACAGAATCCCTGGAAGTAGAGCATTTAGTTTGCATCTGGGATTCTTCCTGTGGAACCCTCATTACTGTTGATCAGCTGCAGGTACCTGGGGCCATCAGGAGGAGGTTCCCTGCTTGTGGTCTTACCTAGTGGCAAGGAGGAAGAGGACTGGGGGTTCCAGGGTCATCTAGGCAAGCAGAGGCCTTAAGAGGAAGTTTCTAGTCTCTGTGAAAGGAACACTTCAAAGAAGGCTGTAGGATTTTGGTCCTGTTGCATTGGAGACTGTGTGGTCTGGAGTTTCAGGACTGAAGGCTTTGCAGTAGTCAAGAGTAGGAGAGATGCCAAGTGGAAAAAATGGCCTCGGGTGTGCACGATGCGTGGCCCAGTGTTTTCCAGCCTGGCCACATGGGAGGAAACAAAACACACCTGTTCCTGGGCTCATGAAAGTTGTATTGAGTCCCCTTATTTGGGCAATTAAAAGCAGTTATTAATTTATCCCTGCCCTTGAACTGCCTGGCTGGAAAGCTCTGGACACAGTGTTTCCAAACTAGATTGGATATAAATCCGTAGGCCTGCAAACTGCAACCAACAAAACCTCATTGAGCAGAGAGAACAGGGCATTGGCCTGAGTCAGCTGCTTGTCCTCTGACCCCAAGTGGGCACCCAGGGTCCTGGCTGCCCTGAGAAGCCCCGTGCAGGCCACTTTCTAAGTCTTCTGCTGCCTGGCTGTTGGCCTCCCTCCTTAATGTGGCCTCAGCATGACATGCACTTTTGTCTTCAACTCTGTCCCATGGGCTGGCATCTTCATAGCCGGGGTGGAAAAAGCTGTAACTGTGGGTGCTAATAGTTGGCTAACTGCACAACCTGGGGCACGTGCCCACCTCCTCCAAGCCCGTCTTCATATTGGCAAGATGGGAATAATAGCAGGACCCATCTCTCAGGGTTCTGGGAAGATTACATGAAATAATGTATGTAAAGTGTTTGGCACAGTGCCTGGCACGTGCTCCAGCCCCAGTAAAAGGTAGCGGTTTCTGTTCTCTGTGGTGGAAATTCCCTGCCCGCCTTGCTGGGTGAGATTATTTGCATCAATTTGGTAGACACTGTCTGAGTACTGGCTGTATGCAGGCCCTCTGCTAGGTGCCAGGAGCTTCAGGCCAGGGAATGAAGTGGTGTGCAGACCCTGCCCCCTTCCCCGGTGTGGAAGACCAAGCAAGACCCCTGGGGCTGATTGGAGACCATCCCCAGGGGTCCTGCTTGATTTACTCCACTTTTCAAGTGCTCCTTGGTCAGCTCTTTCAGAGCCCTCTTCTGCCCCAAGAACCTCCTCTGCCTGAGGCTGGACGCACCTCTCCCTCTCCCTGCCCCTTGCTGGTTTCACTCTGCCCTCTGCATAACCCACATTTAGCTTGGTGTGGAAATGCCTGTGTGTCAGCCCAGCAAAGCTCTGAGCTTGCACAACTTTTGGGGCACATCTGGATACATCTGCATGTTCATCGTCCAGACAAGGGAGTTGGAGAGGATGGCTCCAGGCATGGAGAAAAGGCTGGGCTCAGGCCATATCAGTCGCTCCTTACCCCCCTCAAATCCTTGGATGCCAGGATCAGAGGAGAGGCCTCTGATGTGCCCACACTGGGGGGCAAAGGGAAAGAGGAGCATGAGATTCTCACCTTCTCAGCCTGCCTGCCCTCAGAGCTCCCATTGCTGTTTCCTCGCCAGCCATCTTCCCATCCTCCTTGCATTCTCACCTCCCTGTCCTGGCAGTGCGCCCGAGTCCAGGACAGAGAGTGGTTTCCACAGAAGAAGCTGTCTTAGGACAGATACCTGGGATACCCGGGGACTCTTAGGGCCCCACTCCATCTCCCGCCATTCTCCATTCCTAGTCACTCATTAGCCACCATTCCTGTGTGACCATCTCCACTGCGGGGCAGGAGCCAGCCCTTAGGTGGCACAGCTGACATCCTTATGTTTGTGTTCCACCATTTAGCACCTACAGGAAGGTAGAAGGTGCAGTAACAGGTACAGGGCTACTGTGGGCACCAGGCTTTTAGTTGTCTTGTTTCCACGTTCATGATAGATGGAATTATCCCCATTTTACAGATAAGATAGCTGAGGTTCAGAGAGGTGAAGCATTCTGTCCACGTCATACAGTTCTGCCTTGAAAGCCTGTGACCTGACCTGTTCTCCATGGGACCTCTCTGGCCTATGCTCCTGGGTCCATCTGTGAAGCCCATCGTGGCAGCTTAGTGGGGATGAGGGAGGTGGGGGGCTTGTGGTGAAGGGGTTTCAGTGAGGCTATTAGACAGATAGTTCTCATTTTATCTTAACTCTAAAGAGCAGCCAAGTGAACCAACACACTGCCTCATTTTTGGCCTTCCTTTGCCCATCTTCTGAGAGAGATGTTAACAGGAAGAGGGGAGAAGACCACCCAGGACAGAGCACCCACTGGGTGCTGATCACTGCTCTTGGGTGGGGGGCTGGTATTGTTCTATCTCATACAGATGAGGGAACTGAGGCTCAGAGAAGCTAACTCAAAGGGTCAGGGTCATGCAACAAGAAGGTTGGAGACCAAGCCTTGGGCCACAGGCTCTCTGCCTCAAGAATCACATTCTTTCCATCAGAACATCTGCCTCCTGCTTCACCTGTGAAATGTTCAAAAGCAGTGAAATGACCCAGCTTGGCCCATGAATAGTTGATAGGTTATATATTTCCATCTGGTGAAGAAATCTATTGAGGTCACCCCTTGGATGGGACAAGAGGTCCAGCTGAGGCCCCCGATGGTACAGCCGTGACTGGAAATAGGGCAGACATTGCAGACTTGGCTGGGAACACAGCACACTGGAGACTTGGGCAGACATCTCAGACAGACGTTCACAAACGAGGGGAGCGATGGTTCATAGCCAGCAAGGAGATGTATTTTGTTTGGCCTCCAAGTAGTTTAGAAAAACTTTAATTCATTGTCAATATTTAAAACTCTGGAAATTTTCTATAAAAATTCAGGTTTCCAGTTCTTCTGAAGGTCTGGTGAGGCTCTCATTCCACTGAGTCTGGGATGAAGCAGCAGCTACCCCTTGAGAGGAGCTCCTGCCATAGGTGGCTGCACCCCCACCTGCCCTTGTCCCCCTTCCCTGCACAACTGGGCTTCTGAGGTGGCTGGAGGCTGGGTATTTACTCAGAGCAAGGATGAAGAGAGGGAAGGCAGTAGGAGGGGTGGAGGGGGCAGACGTGGGGAGGGCCAATCCTGATGGGTGGTGACCCCCTAGCCTGGGAGTTTGTCGTTTCCACATGCTGCATTTATTCCGTCTTCCCAGCAACCCTGCAGGGGTCCCTCCCAGGACCGGCAGGTCTTGTCCAGCTGGTCAGTGATAAAAGTCAGGACTCACACACAGGCCTTGTGACTCTTTTGTCTGGTCCCTGTGGCCTCTCCTGTCTCCCTGCAGCACTTTGAGCTATCACACTTCCGTCTAGAACCTGGGATTCCAGGACTGAGCTTTGGGGAAGGGACAAGTGAGGGACAGTGCTTCTCAAACATACTCTTGTGAACATGAGGCATCAGGACCTCCAGACTTGTCCCTTTGAATCTAGGGTCCCTCCCTGGACCAGAGCATCCTGAAATGGGAGTTGGGACTCTGTCAGTCATTCATTCAGTTGACAAATGTTTATGAACAACTCTTGGAACTCACCTGGCCAGATGATACAAGTGTGGGAAACAAATAAAACAGCATTGCGCCTCAAGGCGCCCTCAGCTTGGTGAGAAAGACAGGCACAGAAAGCCCTTCATCATCAAACAGTGTGGCCAGTGCCCCAGGAGAGGTGTGAGCAGGAAATGATGGGTGCACAGAGGAG
The DNA here is from genome assembly GCF_036321535.1 of Camelus dromedarius. NCBI lineage: Eukaryota > Metazoa > Chordata > Mammalia > Artiodactyla > Camelidae > Camelus > Camelus dromedarius. The sequence continues at coordinate 16,610,881 of NC_087464.1, forward strand.
GGACCCTCGCCCCACTAGGGATTCAGGAAGGCTTCCTAGAGGAGTTGAAACTCAGCTGAGTCTCAAAGGATGAGGAGGAGTTAGTCAAAAGGAAGGGCATTCCAGGCAGGGGGACTGGCTGGGCAAAGACTAGGGAGGAGAAATAGGACCTTGGGTTGCAATTCACTGACTTAAATGAGGGGAAGGAGGGAATGTAGCAAGGGCTGGCATTAAGGGCTTGGACAGTGGATACAACTGAGGGTTTTTACAAAGGACAGTGACAGTTCCCAGAGAGCCCTCTGGCTGCAGCGTAGCAGCTGGGTGCAGGGCTCAGCTGAAAGGCAGCTGCAGTGGCCCAGGTGAGAGAGCATGATGGCCCCCGTCAGAACTGTGGTAGTGGGGATGGAGAGGGGAATATATTTGGAGAATACTGAGAAGAGAAACTTGGCAGGATTTGATCATGGATTGGATGTCCATGGTGAGGGAGTGGGAAATCAAAAGTGTGACACCCAGGTTTCCTGCCTGGTGAGCGATGCCACACGGGGACACAAGATCCCAGGCCAAGGAGTGATCTGGAATCTGGGGAAGGGGGGTCAGTGGGGGAGGTGCCCATGGAGGGTCTCCTGCATAATGGGATCAGGCGTGTTGGAGGAAGACCTGCAATGGATGAAGAGATTTGGGAGTTGCCAGCGTCCATGCCATTGAAGGGGATGGAAATGGATGTGTGGCCCAAGGACTAAGGGCTGACCCCAGGGAACAAGAACATTCAAGAGCAAAAGCCTGGAGAGGCTGAAGGTGACTAATAACCTAGACTCTGGAGCTGGTGGCCCACGTTCAAATCCCAGCTCCAACGTTCTTCCTAGCCAGGTAATCGAGGGCAAGTAATTTCACTTGTGCCTCGGTTCTCTTACCTGAAAAAAGCAGGTGGTGCTACCTACCTCACAGCAGCCTTGCCGGGACTACATGCACTAATCCGCTGAAAGTGCTCAGGAAGCGCTGCAGCACGTTAGCTCTTGGAGGCATGGAGGCCCAGGACTGTGAGGGAGACATGAGGTGACCCTTGAGACCCATGTGGCAGACACCCAGAGGACAGGGGACCTCCGCATGCCCCGGAGGCCGTGTCCCCGGGCGTCTGGGGTTTGGCAGCGAGGTGATGCCTGGGCCTGGTGAGCGTGAGGCCGTTTGAGGCCTGACTCCCAGTCAAGGAGTGAGTGGGAGTGAGGAATGGAGACGGCGCTGAGCGGCTCTTCTCTTCAGGAGTTTGGCTGAGAAGGAGGGGAGGGAGGCACATGAATTTCCAGGATAATTACTGAAGGGAAAAACTGCTCTCTGAGAGGCAGAAAAGTTGCTGATACAGGACTCAAGTCTCTGGGGAGATGGGGAGGGAGGCAGTGGGAAGTTGAGGTTTGTGCCTGATGGCCCCAGTTTCCTCAGAAAAAGGAGGGCATCTGTGGGAGAAGGAAGGTAGACCCTAGGGCAGGAGCCTCAGGAAAGAGGGGACTGTGGGGAACAACCAGCCCCTGAGCAGGGGGCTGGAGGAGCTGACCTTGGTCCTGGGTGGGGTGGGGGCGGGGGCATGGATGGGAGGGAGGTCCATCTCCCAAGATGATGGTAGCTCATGGCAGGTCCTGGGTTAGGACTCTGCTGGCCAGTTGGGCACAAGGCAAGTGTCTGTGAGGGGCTGGGGGCCACCCTTTGATTCTGGCAGGAGCACTTGGCCGGCCTGCTTGGGCCCATAGCAGTGGCCAGTTGGGAAGTGGGCTTTCCTGAGCGTGCCTGTCCAGGAATACAGGATGCTTCTAGGCTGGGTTCCCTTGATTTCTCCTCTTTCTTGGTTACCTCTGTCCCTGGGGAGCACCTGTGCCACACAGGCCCCCTTCCGTGGCCAGGGACTCTGCCCTGGCACTGCTCTGGTGACGGCAGAGTTTGGCCCACCACTTCCGGCCCTACAGGCCACCCTGCCCCGCACTTGGGCGGTGTGGAACGAGGGCGGGCATGCAGGTCTGCCGCTGCTGTGCCCTAGTTTGCCGCTGGGTCAGCGCTCCTGTCCGGGAGGTGGAGCTCCTGCTGGTACAAGTGGGTCCAAGGGGCCCGTGTAACTCCCTGGGGAAGAGGTGCTCCAACACAGCCTCTTGGGAGGCTCTCGGGGACTTGTCCAGGGCCCAGACCCTCCTCTGGGGACTTTGCGATTCAGGCTGAGGGGTAACCAGCTGCCTATCCCCCCTTCCCCTGCCAGGGGTACCTTCCTGACTCTGACTCCCCAGAGAAGTTGTTTTCTGGCCTAATCCTGCTGGGGCCTGCGGAGGGCGGGATGTTAAGGCCAGGTCAGCGTCAGCTGTGGTGCCCCTGGGAAGCCACAGTGGAGAGAAAGGTGAGGTGGGGCTCTGAGTCACAGCCCTGTTCAGCTCTTGGCTGGCCTGGGTGTGGACTGCCCAGGGTGGGGATGGTGCTGAGCCCTGTTCCCGTCTCACCCCAGAGATCTCCAAGCATCCGGTGAGTCACAGGCCAGGGGAGAAACTCTAGATGAGGCTGGGGGCTGAGTTGTTCCCGTATCACCTCCTGCTGAGATCCCAGGCCCTGAGGGTGTGGGAATGGGGCCCTGCAGGGGGCTCTGACAGGCCCAGCCCATGTGCCCTTTCCGAGGAGGCTAGTGGCCCAGACAGCCCTAGGCCAGCCCCCATCCTACTTTCTTGGAGCTCTGGAGAAGCCACCAGCTCAGGCCTGCCCAAGCTGGATGGGAAGGTTTCATCCCGCCTGGGAAAACCAGCCACAGCTTCTCGCAGCCCAGCTTTCTTTGCACTGAACTAACCCACTGTGTAGAGGATATGGAGCATGTCTGAGAGGCACAGGCAGCCCAGGAGACCGCACAAGACACACTCCCTTTGCCACACAGAGCAGAGTTAGATGCCAAGACTGACCCTGAGGTGTGCCAGCACTCACAGGGAGCCGAGAGCATAAACACCGCGCCCCCCCCCCCCCCCCCGCCGAGTAACCTCTACACAGATAGCACCCCAGAGCAAACACACAAGCACGGGCAAGCCCTGAAGTAGGGCATGTACGTACACACACACACACACACACACACGGCAAGCTCAGACAGGACCCACAGAGACATCTAAGCAGTGACTCTGGAGGCGACCCTAGGCACCTGGGCGCTCAGGTGGGATCACCACTCAGAACACTGCGGAGCCGGGACCAGCTCACACACACGAGATGTGCCTGAGACACTGGCCCATGTCTGAGCTGATGCCCTCTCTTTGGCTGTGAGACCCTCGTGACTAGGTGCAGGCCTAGGTTAGAATCGCCCAGGATGAGTTTTTTTAACCATGAGGACCAGGGAGGCCCAGCTCCCAAGCAGCCCTGCTCCTCTGGCAGCTCTTGCTGGGCTGGATTTTCCTGCAGGGCTTTTGATTTTGTTTTTGATCCAGTTGAGTGTTGATCGTGTGCCAGACACCATGCCAACACCAGGACAACGTGTGCAAAGTTGAGTAAAGCGCTCAGTAAATGTGGGTTATTATGTATATTGTTATTTACATATATAATCTCATTTCTTCTCATAACAACTCTATGAGGTGAGGTGCTATTATCCTCATTTTACAGATAAGGAAAGTGAGGCTCCAAGACGTTAAGTGGCTTGTCCTGGTGGCAGGTGGCTAGTAAGTGACAGAGGCAGGATTTGAACCGAGGTCTCTGATTCAAGTTGTGTCTTAATCTCTGTCTCACTGAGGCTCCCATTTGGGAAGCCAGCCCCACTGACCAGCCCTGGTGAAGTCCACAGGGCAGAGGGGATCGTGGAGGGCTAGGCCTTCGGGACACCATGGCTTTGAGTGTGAGCGTCTCAGGGCAGAGGGACAAAGAGGGAGCAACCCCAGAAAGCCTGGTGTTGGGGGCCCCTCGCCTGCTTCTCGCTGGTGTTTTCTGTCCTTTTGCCATTTCATTGACTGTACTCCCAGCGTGGCTGGAGGAGGTGTGGTGTGCTCTTGAGCAGTGGGCTTGTTTGGAGGGCTGGGCTGGACCAGGGCCGGGCAGCTGGTGCCCTGGCTGGCCCTCCAGCCTGGCTGTGCTCTGTCTGCATGACCCTTGGCCGGTCCCCCCCACCTCACCCCAGCCCGAGTGAGGCTGAGCTGCCACCTGGACTTCAGCTTATCTCTGACCTTTGGCATTTCTGTGTCAGACTCCAGGAGCAGCCTCCTGCCCAGACTTACAGGACCCACTTGGGTAGGAATTCCCCTCCTCTGTAGGCAGACAAGCATTGGCAAATTTGAACCAGCCCTTGCTGTCAAGACACTGGAGGGCTACAAAAGACGAGGAGGGGCTGCGGTAGCTGCCCTGGTCTCACTGGCTCCTCCCGTGCCTGCTGGGCATCTTCTTTTCATTATCCCTGGAATACAAATGAGGAGACTACAGCTTGGTGCGATGACGTCTGCCCTACAAGGACCTGCCTACATGGTGCTTCTCAAAGTGTGCTCCTTGGGCCTCCTCCAGAATCAGCTGGGAGCTCATAGAATTGCACCTTCTCAGACACCATCTCAGGTCAGCAGCATCCGAGTCTCCAGGGGCAGGTCCTGAATCTGGAGTTTAGATCTTCTAGGTGCTTTTGCTGCATCCTGCAGTTTGCAGACCAAGGATCCAGAAAGCTTCCCACTGCAGCTGCTTTTGCTGTGGGGCTTTGTATAAGTTGCTTAAGGTCTCTGAGCTTCTATTTCTTCATTTGTAACCTGGGGATAGCAGCAGTTCCTACCTCACAGGGCCGTTGTGGGCACGCAGGGAATATCTACAACACTTTTAGCACAGCACCTTCCTGGGGCAGGCTGGGTGCACTGTGGTGGTTAACAGGAGATGATTCTTCCCTGCAGAATGCAAAATGGTCAGGCTGCTTGTTCCAGAAGGCTGATCAGCTTAGTGGCACAAAGTAAAAGCAGCATAATTGGGCTCCAGTGTGTTGGGAAATTTTCTGGTTGAGAAAAGTGGAGAGTTAGTGCTGGAAACTTTCCTTGAGCCTCCCAGTGTGTAGAGTGCTGATAGGAAGTGGTAAGGAGTTGGGAATTTGAGGCAAAAGACCTTCAGTCTTGTATGATTCTGGACTTAAGAGTTCAAAGAGAGGCCTTAACCTCTTCAGACCACAGCTGCCCTGTGTGGTTTCAGCAGCAGAGTTCAGACTCTGGATATTAGTCAGGACTTTGCCCTGTGAATTCCTAGTGCAACCCCGGTTTTGACTCTGGTTCTACAGTGACAAGCCTCCTAACTGCAGATTCCCCTTTAGATTCCTGCACTGGTACCTTGTGGTAGCACCTTCCCTCACCAGGAGACATGGTGGGGAACAGCCTTGGGAACGCCATCATTCCTGTTTGCTGGTGGGATGTCCCAATGTGTTTGCTTGGAATTCCTACCTAAGTGCTTCCTTCAGCATTAGTGGCTAGGAAAAAAGCTTAGCTTTCATAGAAAGGCTGGTATGTGTTCTTCCTCTTGAATAATGAGGATAAGGTAACTTGATTTCCCTTTTTTCTTGGCCACTGGGAGGCTCAGCACTAAATGCAGTGCCTATCTCCAATAGGTGTGTTGAGGACCTTATGACCTGCTTATGTGAATCTGTCCTTTGTTTCTGGTTCAGACATTTTCTTCACATTTTTTTTTCTGCTCCTGATTTTAGTGTTTATATTTTACCTTCTTTTCTTTGTATGTCCTTGCCCTTAGTGGAACCACACTGGGGGTATGTAAAAACACCCACCATGCAAACACACATGAGGCCGTATTCACAACTGCTTTGCTGGCATGTTGCACTTTTTGCTTCCTCAGCTTCATGAAACTATTTGTTTGCGTGGTTGTGATCCACCGGCAGTTAGGAGATGCCTGGGGTTGAGCAGGGTTACTGCTTCTTGCTTGTTTTTCTTTTCTTATCAGCTGCTTAGAATTTTTAAAATAATTTCTCTCCAAATCCTTTAGTCACTGAAAGCACAAATGGTACCCTGGTGGATAGATGTGTGCATTTCTTTTTATCTTCTTTCTCTCCTTCTAATTTATTTCTTTAACATTACGCAAGTATAACCTGTAGAATCCAAAAATGATAACAAGAGCAAAGGAAAAAAAATTACGTATGATCCCACCAGGGATACCACTTTTCAACATTTTGTGATTCATCCTTCTGGATTTTTTTTTTCTGTTTTTCTATTTTTCCCACAAAAAATAGAATCTAACTATACATACTGTTTTATAATCTTAATTTTCATTTCATGGTAAATAATTAGTATCTTATTACATATTTTACAGCAATGAAAGATACTTAGAATTTATATCAAGGATACATGCAGTTAATTTTTTTTTAAGTGTACAATTTCTTATCATGAAAAGCAACAACTGCCTCAGTCTCCCCCAGGCCTGGGTGAAAGAGGCAGCGTTAATCATTCAGACTTATACGCTCGTTTCCTCCCCTTAAGTCAAATGCTTATTCCATGATTTCTTGGCTTATCTGACTTACTGGTTTGCTGCTGAGAACAATAAAGCTTTCCATCACTTTCATTACTCTTCCGCACTTCCTCCATACATTTTCTGCCACTCCATTTAGTCACTTCTGTGATTTAAAATAATATACCTAAGCCTCAGTTTCTTGTTCCGCTAACATTGACAGTCCCTTATGGTCCTCGTTGTCCTCAGAGGAAGAGATGGAGACCACTTTTTCCTCAACTCCCCTCACCCGCAGCCTCACAGTGTCCGTCTATTGTACATTCAAGCCTCTGAGGTCAAGATTGGTAACATTTACATTCTGTTTAACCATGAATCTTCCATGAGTGACTGTGAGGTGGTGCCAGGGGTTGAAGAGCAGCGCCCCGATGTTTACATTCCTCTGCCAGTGGAGATCATGTTCCCTGCGACCCATGGTGGTGGGCTGTGCTTACAAGACCTTCTCTTGGGTCTAATGCCACTCAAAGGAGAGTGTCAAATACACTTTCTTTGCTTATATTCTGTTAGGTGCTCAGAATCCATCACTTTATATTTTTGTTCACTTCATATTTTGACCATGCCTTTCTTATATAACTTTGTTTGCTTGTCTTTCTGGAATTTCTAATGCAACATCATTTTACCAGATGCATAGTATTCCAGCAAATAAAGTATTCGGATTTGTTTTCACCCAGTGCCCTGTGGATGGACATTTGGGTGGTTTCAATTTGTCATGAATATGTGTGGTGCTATAATTAATGTTCTTTTACATTCATCATTGTGTGTTTGTTTCTTACATAATATTTGAGAGTCTGGGAATGCTGCTCTCCTTTAACTCCCCTTGTCCCCAGCCCCTTGCCACCCACTGCCTTGTTGATCTGCTTCAGTAAGATTGGCCCATTCTAGAAGTTGGTATAAGAGAGTTCTCGTGAGAGGGATGGCCCCCAGGTAATGTCCATCTTCCTCTCTCCAGGCTCCGAAAAGCGACCATTCCTCAGATTTGAAGCTGAAAACATCTCCAACTACACAGCCCTTCTGCTGAGCAGGGATGGCAGGACTGTGTACGTGGGTGCCCGTGAGGCCCTCTTTGCCCTCAACAGCAGCGTCAGCTTCCTGCCAGGAGGAGGGTACCAGGAGGTGAGATGCTGCCAGGGCTGACTAGGCTGGGCAGAGGAAGGCAGTTGGGAAGATGGACAGGAAAATGGACCTTCTGGGCCCAAGGATGATGCAAGCGGGAGAGGGGGAAGGAAAAGAGAGGCATATTCTTCATTCCCATTTGCATTTACCTTCCCCTTTCTCATTCCCCAGCTGCTGTGGAGCGCTGATGCCGAGAGGAAACAGCAGTGCAGCTTCAAGGGCAAGGACCCACAGGTGAGCTGGCCTCTGGGGGCTGAAGGAGGGAGGAAGGCCGGAGGGGGGAGCAGATGCAGCCAGCTGTGGTGGAAAGGGCATAGGCTTCTGAGAGGGCCAGACCTGGGGTTGAATCTCAGCCCTGCACTTATTATCTCTGTGACCTTGGACAAGTAGATTTGCCTGTCTAAGCCTTATTTTACTTAGGATTCAATGAATTAATAGGTATAAAGTACCTGGTACATAATAAGTGCCCAGATAAACGTTGGCTTCCAGGATGAGCAGTGACTGGGTTGGCGTGGGAGTCTGTCCCTCTGAAGATGATGCCTGACGTGGCAGGTCTGACATAGTCAGGCTTGGTTTTGGCCAGACCACTGGTTGGGGGCTGGGCCAGCCTGGGGTTCTCCTGGAGGACTCCCCACCATTCCCAGAGGCTTGCTGGTCCTGAGTGCAGGATGGGGAGGTGAAGTTGAGGGCAGAAGAGCACTGGTCTTGGAGTCAAGACACAGGTTCAAGTCCTGATTTCTTTTATTCAATAAAAATGTATTAAGCACCTGCTCTGTGCCCAGGTGCTTTTAGACACTGGATATATCATTGTGAAGAAGAAGAAATCAGTCTGTTTAAAAAGTGGTCACATTACACTTCATTAAAAAAGTGACATTTGAGCCAAGATCAGAAGGAGGTGAGGGAATTGACCTGGAGAAGAGATAAGACTGTGGATCTTACTTGGAATAAGGTATTTGGGGAACCACTGGCGGGCTGAGCAGAGGAGTGACATGGTCTGACGTGCGTTTTTAAAGGGTCACTCTGTCCGCCATGGTGGAGAGCAGCCTCCATAGAGCGAGGACAGAGGGAGAGAGACCAGGGAGGGGCGAGAGGCCATGGTGGCTTGGACCAGGGTGTCCCAATGAAGGGAGTGAGAAATGCTCAGATCCCAGGTGTATTTTGAAGATGGGGCTACCAGAATTTCCTGATGGAAAAACAAGGGGTGTGAGAGAGGAGGAGTTGAGGCTGGCTGTACAGTTTGGGGTCAGGAACTGAGAAGACAGAGTTGCCATTAGTGAAAGGGGAAAGATCTCAGAGGAGAGAGTTTTGGGGGAACTATCAGAAGTTGGGTAGGAGATGCCTGTTGGGCCCTCTCAGAGGCAATCTGCGAGTCTGGGGTTCAGGGTTCAGGGCTGTGTGTTTCCTCCTCCTCTGGGCTGTAGCTTCCTTACCAGGTGGGGCCAAGACATCTCAAAAGGGAGGGATTCTGTGCCTTCACCCCAGACCGAAAAGTTTTCCAAACAGAACTAGCTGAGCCCTGAGCTCCCCCTCCTGCACACATTTTTCCTGGTCCTCCATCTACTCTGCCCTACGAGACTCCTGGATTCTCTTTTACTCTGGATTTTGAGTGCCAAGAGGCAGAGGCCTCACCACCACCCATCCCCACCCCAATCTGGCTTTGGTGGGATGGACTCGGTGGTGCCCCCTGGTGGCTTGTTTGGGCCTGACACCCTCCTCCCTCCTCCAGCGGGACTGTCAAAACTACATCAAGATCCTCCTGCCACTCAACAGCAGCCACCTGTTCGTCTGTGGCACAGCTGCCTTCAGCCCTGCATGCACCTACATTGTGAGTGCCCCCTCCTCACTCTGGGCTTGCCTGAGAACTGCCCCTCCTTCTGCCCCTAGCACCGACCCCTGTTGAAGAGCAGGGCCCAGCAGCAGCTTCTTGGCAGCAGTGGGCCCTGACAGCCCAGATGGCCGAATTGCCCTGTAGGGGATGGGGATGGGATTACCAGCGCACAAAGATTCTGGTGCACCCACAGTCTCGCCTGCTTGCTTCTTCCAGCTCTCTTCCCTGCTCTCGCTCAGTCACACCTGCCCACCTTGTCCACCCTCCTCAACTCACGCACACCTTTGCATTTCTGCCCTATGCACACCTTCACAGAGGATGGCATTATGAGGCTGTGGGTTGGAGCACCAGCTTTGGAGTCAGATGTACCTGGGTTTGAATCATGTCGCTGCTCTTCCCTGGCTCACATCTCCTTTCTAAGCCTCCTCTCTTCTCTGCCAAGTGGGGCAATAGTGTCCACCACATAGGGTCACTGCAAGATGGGGCTGGCACCATGCCCTGGGTGCTGGGATGAGGAGGACGGCCCATCAGACACCTCCCTTCTCTCTGGCACACCCCACTCCTTTCCCACCAAGCCCACTCACTCCCTGACATGCCCCTGAGCTCTGCCGTCTGCTCCGCTGCAGAACATGGAGAACTTCACTCTGGCCCGGGACAAGGTGGGGAATGTCCTCCTTGAAGATGGCAAGGGCCGTTGTCCTTTTGACCCCAATTTCAAGTCCACGGCCCTGGTGGTTGGTGAGTATTGGAGTCAGGGGACAGGGGGCTTACTGAGGCTCCATGTGGCGGGGGGCAGGGTGGGCTCCGGGACTGAGCTGGTGGGCCCACACCAGGCTGATTCCCAGGGGGTGCAGTGACCCTGGGCTGCCATTGGATGGGCTTTTCTTAGTTCCTACTCCCTCCTCTGTCCATCTTGAGCAAGATGCGGAGCATTCGGGTCACTCCAGGCCCTGAGCGGGAAGGGGCCGTGCCGAGGGCCCATTCCCATGGGAATGTTCTCTTGGCAGATGGTGAGCTGTACACTGGAACAGTCAGCAGCTTCCAGGGGAATGACCCGGCCATCTCCCGGAGCCAAAGCCTCCGCCCCACCAAGACCGAGAACTCCCTCAACTGGCTACAAGGTGATGCCTTCCCACCACCCACCAGTGGGCAGTCACGGGAGCCCTCAGGAGGGGCCCTGTCTCCCCAGCAGGGCCTGAGAACAGAGTCTTGCCTGTCTGGGATTCTTGGGCTGACTGTGCTCCCCACTGGCCCCCACAGACCCAGCGTTTGTGGCCTCAGCCTACATTCCCGAGAGCCTGGGCAGCTTGCAGGGGGACGACGACAAGATCTACTTCTTCTTCAGCGAGACTGGCCAGGAATTTGAGTTCTTTGAGAACACCATTGTGTCCCGCATCGCCCGCATCTGCAAGGTGACGGGGGCAGGCCATCCCAGAGACCCCGCATGTGGCTTTCTCCTGTCCTTCATGAGGAACGGCCTGGCTACTGACTTTTCTCTCTCTCAAGTTATAATGTCTCCATTTGTTTTTTTCTTACTTAAAAAAATGTGAAAATACACACAAAAATCACTTACAAGATAAAGAGGCAGCACGATACTGTGATGAAGAGCATAGACTGGAGCCAGGCCGCCTGGGTGCAAACCCTGCAGGTCGTGTGATCGTGGGCAGTTAATTTCTTTACTGAGAAATTAGTTTCCTCCTCTGTTCAGTGGGAATCATAACAAAACTCCCTCAGGGTTATTAGGATCTGTGGAAAGCTTCTAGGAACATGGTAAGCAATAACTAATTATCGACTGTTTGGTTATAATCCCACCATCCCATCACAATAAGTGACCACTGTTAACATTTTAGAATGTTCCTTGCTAATCCTTTTTTTTTGCATATGTATAAATACATATGTATTTATATTATTTAAAACCATTGACTATTCAGTTCTTTAGCTTCCCTTTTTGCTCAGCAGTGAGTCATTCGTGGACAGACTCCCCTTCGTCCTTTCTCCTGGCATCCTGCAGTAAAGAAAGCACTCTGTTTACTTGGCCAGCCTCCTGGTGACAGGACCTATATGCTGCAGCCTCAACCTTCTTAATTTGAAACGGAACTCATGCCTGGCTTTATGTCTGTCTCAGCCACCACTGGGGAGGGGCCAGTGAGGGACACCAAGCATCCCATCCTTGCTTGAGCCTAACCCTGGCCTCTCTCTTCCTCTCCCAGGGCGACGAGGGGGGCGAGCGGGTCCTGCAGCAGCGCTGGACATCCTTCCTGAAGGCCCAGCTCCTGTGCTTGAGGCCTGACGATGGCTTCCCGTTCAACGTGCTGCAAGACGTCTTCACACTGAGCCCCAGCCCCCAGGACTGGCGTGACACCCTCTTCTATGGGGTCTTCACATCCCAGTGGTAGGGCCCCCAGGACCCAGCTGGGAAGGGGTAGTGGGATAAGGGGTGGCTGGGATTGGGGCCCAGGAGCCAGCCTCTGGGCCCTGCTGGCCTCATTGTGAGCCCCAGGGCTACTGGGCTAATCCGGCCACTTCCTTTATAGGCACAGGGGGACCACAGAGGGCTCTGCTGTCTGTGTCTTCACCATGAGGGACGTGCAGAGGGCCTTCAATGGCCTCTACAAGGAGGTGAACCGTGAGACGCAGCAGTGGTACACCGTGACGCACCCCGTGCCCTCGCCCCGGCCGGGCGCGGTGAGTGCTGCTCCCTGCACCAGGGCAGGGTGCTGGGAGGATGGGTCTCCACACCATGCTGGGGTCACTTGCTTTCTCTGAGCCACTTTCTCATCTTGAAAGTGGGGACAATGCCCAGGACTGCTTGTCTTTCTGGGTTCGATGTAACCACGAATGTTGAAATGACTTCAGACCTCCCTTCAGGGTACTGACTGCACATGCCTCTCGCCACCCCCTACTGTGAGCTCCTTATTTAGTTATGAAGTGACTGAATGACAGGCTGTGGGGAAATAGTCCTTTCTTCTTTCCTTCCAGTCCAGTGGGCTTCTCACCAAGCAGCCCTTGAGATAAGGATGAGTGCCTGCAGTTCTATGGGAGGTGATCCCAGGAAGCAGCAGGAGGAAACAGGGAAGGGGAGGAGGGGGCAGAGCTAATACCACTGTGCGCAACTGGAGCTCAGTCCCTGGGGCCCTGAGAGGCTTCGTGGAGCATATCTCAGCGTTGTCCCACTGGGGTGTTTGTCACCAACTCCTGTGACTCGGCGGTCGAGGGTCACTGCGGGGTATCAATTCTTGGGGCTTTTACAGAGAATGCTCTCAGGCAGAGAGAGTCAGGAAACTCCGGGCAGTATAACTGCAGGCGCCCTCATGCCCCTACGCTAGGAAGCCTTGGTCAGCCTGGGCTTCCTGAGGGTGCTGGAGAGAGGAAGCTACAGGAGCAGGAAGTGTGGTCACACTTCTTGAGGCCTGGGGCTGGGGGATGGGGGAGTGGACAGGAAGGAGGGGTGATGGGTGGGCAGAGAGGGGAACCCTGGCAGCTGGGGTCCTTGGGTGCCCCATACCCTTGGTTTTGCTCCTGGGCCTCCACACCAGCACATCGGCTCCACAGAACTGTGAGTGCTGTGCCATGGCTCCTGGGTGGGGCAGATACCCCTGCTGTCCACTGGAGAGGCAGGGCTGGCAGTGCTAGCAGGATCTGCAGGGCCCCCATCCTGCTGGCTGCCCTGAGTGCCACTCACCTCAAGCCACCACCTTCTCCTTCAGTGCATCACCAACAGTGCCCGGGAAAGGAAGATCAACTCGTCCCTGCAGCTCCCCGACCGGGTGCTGAACTTCCTCAAGGACCACTTCCTGATGGATGGGCAGGTCCGCAGCCACCTGCTGCTCCTGCAGCCCCGGGCCCGCTACCAGCGTGTGGCGGTCCATCGCATCCCTGGCCTGCACCGCACTTACGACGTCCTCTTCCTGGGCACCAGTGAGTGCCCACAGCGGGGCGGGCTTGGAGTCACGGGGGCCTGGCTGTCAGGACGTGGGGAGCAGGGCCTGAGTGCTGTCCGTGTTGCAGGTGATGGCTGGCTGCACAAGGCAGTGAGCGTGGGCTCTGGAGTGCACATCATCGAGGAGCTGCAGATCTTCTTACCAGGACAGCCTGTGCAGAACCTCCTCCTGGACACTGACAGGGTGAGCAGGCAAAGGAAGAATCCAGGCGGAGTGCCCCCCCACTGCCCCAGCAAGATGGAGAGATCCAGGCTTATGGCATAAGCTATCAGCATGTGGGGGCCCAGAGCACGAGAGGAGGCCCCTTGGGGGGTGGCTTTGGTGGGCACTTGAGCCGGATGTGACTCTGGGTGGTGGCCCTGGCTGCCTGTGCCTGCCTCTTATCCCCCATGTCTGTGCAGGGACTGCTGTATGCTGCCTCACACTCTGGCGTGGTCCAGGTGCCCATGGCCAACTGCAGCCTGTACCAGAGCTGTGGGGACTGTCTGCTCGCCCGGGACCCCTACTGCGCTTGGAGCGGCTCCCATTGCAGGCACATCAGCCTCTACCAGCCTGAGGTGGCCTCCAGGTGAGAGCTCCTAAAGGCTCCTCCCACTTGCCCATCCTTATGCACTAGGCTTCCAAGCGCCTTCCCTAGGCCCTCTGTAGAATCACCAGCCTCATTTGTGTCCACGGTCTTGGTGTAACTATCAGTCAGCTTCCCTTCCGACTCTCAAAAGTGTTGTAGTTCAGATTATGTTTGCCTTACCCATCTGTAAAGCAGGGACAAGGTTTGGTAAATTATGAAATGTTACAGTTATGAAAAGCCTTGCAGGAGAATGTGGATTGGCATGTGAATGAGGTTAAGTAACAAAAAGTAAGGGCTATGTAATAGTCCGTTAACAAACCCATTAAAAATTACTTTCAGGATCACTTATTTAGATTTAAAATATAGATTTAAAATATAGAAATCTTAGAAAATAGAAATAAGCACAAACAAAATAAAAACTACCCTAATCTACCACCTACAGAGACTCACAGTGAGATTTTGATAAACATCCTCCCAGATTTTTCCATGTATGTGTAAAATAAAAAAAAATAAAAATGGGATCTGTCTCATTTGTAGTGTCCATGTTTCACTTGGAGATTCCAGTTCCAGTTTTATATTTCAAAAAACCAATATGAGTATACATATGTACACCTGAAGCGACACACCAAAAAACGCTACCTGCCATTATCACTGCATGGTGGATTGTGATTTTTGTAATGTTGTTAGCCTTTCTGCTTGGTTGAGTTTTTCAGATTTCCTGAAAAACAAATCAGTGCATGTGCATTGCTTTAAAAGAGACAGACAGGGGAGGGTATAACTCATCTGGTAGAGCACATGCTTAGCATATACAAGGTCCTGGGTTCAATCCCCAGTACCTCCTCTAAAAATAAATAAATAAGTAAACCTAATTACCTCCCCCCAAAAAGTAAAACTAAAAAAATTTTAAGAGATACATACATTCATGCAGCTCCAGCTGTCCTTCCAGACTTTTTTTAAGGGCTCATACTGCTTTTTAAGTCAGGAAAATATTACAGTAACTTTTATTTGAATTAAGTACTGTGTGGATGGAGGAGATGCTAGCTCAACCCAGCGAGGTGGGGAAGCCATTTGCCTTTCACCTCTGCTTTGGGCCTGGTGGTCCCTGAGCCTTTCCCCAGGCCCGTGTCTGCAGGGCCATGTGAGGGCCTCCACTGTACTGAGGGTGGGGAAATGCAGGCTCATGGCGGGTTCCTGGCCTATCCTAGACTCTCTTTGGTTTTCAGGCCATGGATCCAGGACATTGAGGGGGCCAATGCTAGGGACCTCTGCAACACTTCCTCCTCCAAGGGCCGATCTCCTGTAACAACAGGTAAGGTGTCCCATCTAAGGGTAGAGGAGAGGTGGGGCCAAGTCTGCCTAGAGGGCTCCTGCAGGCAGTGATGGGTATAAATGCCTTTCCTCACTTCCTCATCCTTCCAGCCCTACAAGCAGGGCCCTGGCAAGTGAGACCCACAGTCCTCGAAGTCCCCAGTGTTGCCGTCAAGAGTACAAGGAGCTGGGTGAGCCTGGGGATGCTGTGGACACCAGCCCCGCTATACCCTGTACTGTCCCTCTTCTGCCGGCAGGTGAGAAGCCATGCAAGCAAGTCCAGTTCCAGCCCAACACGGTGAACACCTTGGCCTGCCCCCTCCTCTCCAACCTGGCAACCCGGCTCTGGCTGCACAATGGAGCCCCAGTCAATGCCTCGGCCTCCTGCCGCGTGCTGTCCACTGGGGACCTACTGCTGGTGGGCAGCCAGCAGGAGCTGGGGGTGTTCCAGTGCTGGTCACTGGAGGAGGGCTTCCGGCAGCTGGAGGTCAGCTACTGCCCAAAGGTAGTGGAGGAAGTGGTGGCGGACCGAGCAGACCAGAGCGGCAGTGTGCCTGTCATCATCAACACATCCCGGGTGAGCGCGCCAGCCGGTGGCAGGGCCAGCTGGGGTGTGGACAAGTCCTACTGGACCGAGTTCCTGGTGATGTGCGCGCTGTTCGTGTTTGCCATGGTGCTCCTCATTTTATTCTTCCTCTACCGGCACCGGGGCGGCATGAAAGTCTTCCTGAAGCAGGGGGAGTGTGCCAGCGTGCACCCCAAGACCCGGCCTGTGGTGCTGCCACCTGAGACCCGGCCGCTCAATGGCATGGGCCCCCCTAGCACCCACCTCGACCACCGAGGCTACCAGGCCCTGTCAGACAGCTCCCCAGGGCCCCGGGTCTTTACAGAGTCAGAGAAGAGGCCGCTCAGCATCCAGGACAGCTTCGTGGAGGTGTCCCCAGTGTGTCCCCGGCCCCGGGTCCGCCTGGGGTCTGAGATCCGGGACTCCGTGGTATGAGAGCAGACTTCCAGAGGCGGCCACCCTCTGGGGGCCGGGAAAGGTTAGAGGAGTTCGCTGGACCTCTACTCCTCATGGACCACCACCGTGGGGCCCAGCCCCCGGGAATGATGGAGCCAGCCGGCCTGCTGCCAAGTAGCGAGGCCCCCTCAGTGCCAGACGGCCATGGCCCCACAGGTCCTGGCTGAAGATGGGGGCCTGCCCAGGTGGGCAGAACAGTGCTCCTTATGTAAACTGAGCCCTTTGTTTAAAAACAGTTGAAAATGTGAAACAAGAGTGAGAAGAGTGAGAGACAACACAGGAGTGCCGCACACACAGCCAACCCGGTTCGCAGCCTCCCAGCCTCATGGGGGCCTTGGGCTCACCCAGAGTGGTTGCTGGAGACACCAACTGGCCTCTTCTACCTTCAGCCTTACCCTACCGCCACAGGCTGCTCCTTCTCACTGCAGAGCCGGGGCCAGCTGGGCTCCGGTGGGTCCTCCTGTGCCAGCTGGCCAGGTTGTTGCAGCTGTCATCCCGTCACCTCAGGGACCGGAGGGCCGTGCTGGCACCACAGCCCTCAGGAGGCTCTGGGCCTGGACCCACCTCCTGGACCTCTCCGGCCTGTATCAGGCTGTAGCCACAGGAGAGAGGGCAGTGTGAGCCCAGGAGAGAGTACGTGACAGTGTTCACCTTCCCTCAGAATTCCAGGAAGAGACGGTTGCCTGCCTTCCTCTATCCCAGCCTACAAACCTGTGTTCTTTTCCCCACACCCACCCTGGCCCTATCTTCAAACCCAGTCCCCCAGTTCACCCTGACACCCTGCCAGCCTCCACTCTAAGGGATGTTGACACTGCCCTGAGCACAGGGGCCCTGAGTTTATGTGGGTTTTATATTTTTTCTAATAAGATGCACTTTACATTTTTTTTTTAATAAAATCTAGAATTGAAATTGAATCATGGCCCTTCCTCTTAAAGGCCTGTTGCTTTCTGAGGTTGGTCTAGTTCTCTGAGTTCTGGGAGGTTCTAGGCCTCCTCTTTGAGGTGCTTGTGGGCCAGAGCCAGCCCATCTTGGCCAACCACACCTCCCAGGTTCTTAAGGTGGGAATTTTAACACAGTGAGAGGGTGGGTGAGGGGATTTGTTCACTCTACCTCAGTCCAGGGATGGGGCACAGGGTCTTGGGGTGTGTGTGTGTGTGTGTGTGTGTGTGTGTGTGTGTGTGTGTGTTTTTAACTTAGAAAAAAAGTTTTAAAAAGGATCATCCAGTAAAAGTGACGTTTTTCTTTTAGGACACAGTTCTATAAAGTTTAACACGTGGAGAAATCCATGTAAACACCACCAGTCAGGATCCAGAAGAGCTCCATCCCTAGCTCTACCCTGGCGTACTCACCCTCACGGTGTACTCACACCCTCACTGGCTCCTCGGGAGGAGGGTAGGGAGGCGGCCACAGTCTGACTTCCTTCTTTAGATCCTTATTCCCAGTGTGATCAAAGGCTCCTGGAAGCCCACTCCTTCCTCATGCCAGCATTTCTAGTGTCACACAAAGGCTCAAAACTTCTAAACCTTTATTATTGATTAGTAGAAACACAAACAGAGCGGATGACAATGGCAGTGAGAAGGGGAGAGGCCTTGACGTGGAGGGCCCTCCCCTGCCCCGGGCAAGACTGCGCAGTGCCAGCTCCAGGCTGGGCCAGCTTGGCCGGCCCTGGCAACACAGGTGTAACCTTGGCCGCAGCTCAGTAGTGGAAAGGTTCTTTGACAAGGTGCTGGGACACACGCTGTGGCTTCTGTCACAGGACAATCTTAAAGGAGCTGAATAAAAGAAGAGTGCACTGGGTTTTCTGCTAGAAAAGGAGGGTAGGGACTAAACCGAAACTTACCCACCTCTCCCCCAGGACCCTTTGGAATGAGCTAGGTACCATATCTGTGAGTTCCCTTCAGAAGAAGAGCTACTGTAAGGTATTCAGAGGAAGAAGGAGGCTTTCTCTCACCCCAGGTACCACCTGTCATAATAATGTCCCAGACCCGATGCAGCAGATGGGGACCACAGTCATACCTGGCAAAGTCTGGTGAGCGGGAGATGACATGCTGGAACTCAGAGAGATTGATGGTTCCATCCCTATCAATGTCGGACTCTTCTAGGATCTGGGAAAGGGAAAGCTTCAGGCCAAAGCCCAACCCTTCCCTCCTGCTCCCTGCCCCGGAGCAGCCTGGCCCAGCTGCTCACATTGTCAATGAGCTGTTTCATCTCTGAAGCGCTGAGCCGTGTGTCCTCACCCTCTCCTGTAAGGCAGTTCACAAGCTGGCTCAGGTCTTCTCTGTTCAAGGTTCCATCATCATCAAAATCTAGAGAGCAGACACAGGAAGCCGAAAAGGATGTGGTCAGGATGAGCTCCAAGGCTCCATGAATGACCTCCAGCTCCCAAGTAGTACCACTGCAAAGACCGCTTGGGAAGGGCTAGTGTTCCACCCGGCTCCTGGTCCTTACCAAAGATGCGAAAGGCATAGTGGGACTTGATGTCTGGGGTTGCTGTGTCACTGAACACACTGAGGAGGTCCAAGAAGTCCTCAAAGCTCAGGCTGTCTCTGTTTGGGGATGTGGAGAAGACCCTGCAGATTCGCTCCTTGAAGGGGTTGGCCTAGGCAAGAAAACCCTCTATGAACGCCATGGAACGCAGCCTAAGTCACACACTCCAACCCCACCAAGAACTGGAGGGAGCAGTTCAGGATTGCGGGGGAGAACGATCAGCACTTTGGGGCCAGCATGGAAGGCAGGGAGACCAATGTGACTCAGCTGGGGAAGGGACAGGGATGGCTTCCTGGCAGTCAGAGCTTAACCCAAAGGCAAGCCTGGCAGCAGAAAAGGAAGAGGAAAGCATCCTAAGCAAAGAGAAGAAGATGGGCTGATTATTTTAAAACACATTTAATTGAGCACTTACTGTCTTACAGGCACTAGGCCAGTCACTTTGTGTACAAATTTTCCCAGCAGCCCTATGGAAAGGCAATCAACCTCGGGGATAGGATTTCTCAAAATAAGGTAATTCAACTCCTCTTAACAGACAAAACTTCTTTGAACCTCCAAGAATGTGTCTGAGAATCTCAGTTTGAAAACATCCTTCTAGATAATTCCCCTGGATAATTTTGGTAAAGCCCTAGCCCCCAGGAAATTGGGGCTAACCAGATAAAAGACTAGAATGGGGACCAGTGATGGCATGATCTCAAAAGGAGTAGCAGAGGGAGGCTAGGGGGCTGGCACCTTGAGTTCTGGAAGGCTGAGGATCTGTTCCAAGGACACCCGTGCCTGCAGTGACTCCTCCACACCCCGGTGCTCCAGGGGAAGCAGCTCACAAAACCGCCTGTGGGCTCTGGCAGAAGGAGGGGAAACTGTTGGTGCGCCTTCCTGGGTGCATTACATCCCCACTCCTTGCCTTGCTACCCATCATAAACCAGGTGAGGAGCTAAGCCCCAGACATTGAACTTCTGAGTCTCAGGCATGATAAGCCGAAAGCAGCTATATCACAAGGCAGTACAGACTGGGAGTCCATTCTTGTAATGGGTATTTACTGAGGGCCCTCTGTATCCCAGGCACTGTGCTGGGCCCTGGTTCTAGAGCTCCCCAAGGGATGGAGAGGTCGGGAAGGAGCCAGAAGCTGGCCCTGAAGACCAGTGGAAAAAGAGCTAAGTTGAAATCTCATTCTCTTTCCAGGAATCTCTTGCTGCTCCTGCAGCTATCCTGAACTGTCTACGCCTTAGGCCCAACCTCATTCCAATTGGGATGTTTTTTGCCAAGGGAAGCCCAGGAATCTCCTTACTCAATTGCCCAGGCCACAGAAAGCTGGCACCTGGCTAGGAAAGGGGTTCCTCTTATTCAGAGTGTAGTCTTAGGCAAGTTACCAAACTTATCTGAACCTGTTTCATTGTCCATCTACCTCCCTCGTGAGGGTTAAGTTAGGTAATGTAGGCAACCACTTAGCACAGTTCCTGGCGCATGGGAAGTACTTCATAAGCGTTAACGGTTACTGTATTATTCTGGTAAAGTTGGGGAAAGGAGCCTGACTCCGCAAGGCTTCTCTGGCTTTGCCAATAGGCAAAGCAGCCCAGAACTACAGCAGCCCCTGACGGACTGGGACAGGAAGTTCGTTTACGCAGAAAGCAATGGAGCGCGGGGTCAAAGAGCGCCCATCTATGGCTGGAGGCTGCGAGGTAGCTCCGCGGTGCATAGCTGGGGCCGCCGGCGCGGGCAGGTCGGGCGCGCTGGGAACAGGGCATAGCCTAGGGCTGGGGGCCCTGGACTCCAGTTCTGGCTCAACTGCTGACCTCAGGCAGGCCTTGCCCCTCCCTCTGGCGGGGCCTCAGTGTGCCTATCTGTAAGACAGACAACCACCCCCATCCCCCGTCTTGGAAAGCCGTCCCTAGAGGATCCCGGAGGTGAGGTTCGGAAAAGGACTTACAGTAGGATCTCCTGCTTGGTCAGGAACGTCAAATCCTGGAAGGCAAAACAAGACAGGAGGTCAGTGGGCCGCCGGGAGGCCAGAGGCCGCTCCCGCCCTGCCGATACTCAGGAACCCCTCTCCCGAGCGCAGAGCCGCGCGCAAGCTCCCTAGAGACCGGTGTCTCGCGCACCTGGTACTCGGCCAGCAGCTCCTTGGACAAGCGACTGCCAGAGCCCCCCATCGCCTCGCCGCGCGCACAGCTCCGCCAACTCGTCTCGGGACGCCGGCAACTTTCTCACTTCCGCCCTCGGGCCGCGTCACCACCCGGTCCCCGCGGCAACCGCTCCAGGGGCCACCGTCCCCGGGCCCGCCCCCTCCTTGAAGTTTCCAGGCGCTCCCAGCCCGGTTCAGCCTGCCGGATCCCGGTTCCGGGTGGTCCCTGGCCAGCTGGAGGCGGGGCCCGGGGCGGGGCCGGACGCTCCGGGGCGGGGCCCAGGCCTCACGGCCCCGCCTCCTGGGTGGGCGGGGCGGGCCGCGGCTCGTGCTTTTTTGCGTGCAGGCTGCGCATGCGTTAAGGGCGCCAAGACGTCGGTATGGCCCGAGTCGGAGCCTGCAGGAAGTCGCGTGCTGCATCCGCCTCACCTGCAGTAGGTGGTGACGGCCACGGCGACCTTGGGCGGAGTCTGGTAAGGGGCATCAGGGAAGTCTCTGGAGCCAGGGTAACCGAAAAACCTCAAGACTCGCTGAGTGACCCGACGCTGTCGCTTGCCCGTCTGCCGAGCGAGGGCTTTTCCACCCAGAGACGTTGCCACCC
Source organism: Camelus dromedarius (assembly GCF_036321535.1). NCBI lineage: Eukaryota > Metazoa > Chordata > Mammalia > Artiodactyla > Camelidae > Camelus > Camelus dromedarius. The sequence goes on from NC_087464.1 coordinate 16,632,305, forward strand.
GGCACTTCCTATACATGTATTGCAACCCTCATTCTACCTCTCCAGAAATAACCATAACCTTGCTGCCTACTGAGGCTGTTTACTGAGGGTCCACTGAATGCCAAGCGCTGCGCATGATTAGCTTGATTCTTACAACAGTTCTGCAAGGTAAGTTCTCGTTTTACAAATGTGGAAATGCAGAGGTTCATTGTGGTTCAGTGACTTGTACAGGCTCCGGCATTTAGAAAGCAGTCCCTCCAATCTAAGGCTGTTTTTCAGGGCTCCCCACTGCTGTCCTCTGACCCCACCCTGCGCCCAGACTGCTTGCTCAGGGGAGGTAGGGACTGAAGCTGACCTCTTTGCCCTTGTCCCTTCTCAATCTCTAGGACAATGCTTGACACATAGTAGGCTCTCAATATTTATTGGATGCATGCATAAATGAATGAATCTACACTATTCCAAAAGGTGAGGATTACAACGTGCTGAGTTGAGGAAGTGGAGCTGAGATTAATTCTCTTTTTGTTTTCAGCTTTATTGAGGTATAATTGACAAAATTGTAGGAATTAATTCCTGATTCTTTCAATTCATTCCACTTGCTGATCTTTGTAAAGTCTGAATATGAGCATGTCAGTCTCAGTTTAAAGCCTTTAAGGGGTTAAATACCAAATAGCAGCCCTCTGTAATCTGACTTCAGCCTCTTTCTCTTTCTGCTCAGGCTTTCTGTGTTTCAGCCACTATGGGCTCTCAGTTCCTCTTCTGTCTTATCCTCAGGGAATCCTTTCCTGATTCCCTAGACTAGATTAGGAATCTGTCTTGCAGAGTACCCAGTGCTTCTGGACAGCATGCTATCATGTTTGCAATCTGTATTTGCTTGGGTGATGATTGGGTTAATGTCTGTTTCCCCCACTAGACTGCATGCCCCATGAGGGGCGATGAAAATCATGATCTCCAGGACCTGATATGTGGCAGTTGTGGAGTAAATGCTTGCTGAGTGACTAATTTTCCCGGCACCCAAAAATAAGGTGATCATCTGAGAGTGACTTAGTAAGACTCAGATATCAACCTGTGAGTCCCACCATTGTAGAAATACCCCATTCTGGAAAGTAGAGGCTACAGAGCAGTGGGAATACCAAAACTAGTCAAGTGACTGGAGTGTGGTCCCTTGACTGTTGGCTCTTTCTGTCCAAGAAAGGGTTGGTCTTCAGTTAGTTAAAGGTAAAGAGCAAGAAGCTGTCACAGTGTCTCCTGTGCTAAACTGAGGAGAGGGAGTGCTGGGCAGCCAAGGCGAATCCCTGGACTTGTTGCTGAGACTCTCACTTCATGGTGAAAATGTGGGAATTGGCTGTGTGCCGTAGTGACCAGCTATGATCTAGATCTCCCAGCCACCTCACTTGACTGAACCCTTCTTTATTGAACAACCTTTTGATTATAATTTTGCTTCCTGGTAGATTTCTGTATGGAGGAGGGGCTGTACCAACCAGACAATAAGAACATTTTGTGCCATTTGGCATGATTCTCATTATAAATTATTAAATAGTCATTCTGAGTCAGCCAGCCATCCCTGGTGAGACTGGTTAGCTGATTGTCCTTCCTGTGCCTGATCAACCCTTGAAATAGTGATGAAACTGGCTGACTTAAAAATAGCTTCTAGTGCTGCTTGTTATAAAATTATTTTGTTTCTTGATTGGATCTTGTACAAGTTTGCTCACTGATCATATTTTGCCAATGCTTGGATTTTGAATTCCACCTTTTTTGTTTAGTTTTTTTCCCAAGACATTTTTTTCCCTGCTTGTGGTATTGTTTTCCTCTTCCTGTTTTCCTTGAGATGTTAGATAGGATGGCCACACGAAGTTTCTCTGAGGCAGTGACATTTGATCTGAGACCTGAAGGAGCCAGCCATAGAAGGAAATCTGGGACAAGGGTATTTTTGGCCAAAAGAACAGAAAGCTCCAAGGTCCTGAAGAGAAACAAGTTTAGGAAGAGTGAGAAGCAGAGTAGGCAAGGGGAAGAGGGGTATGAGAAGAGGTGAGAGAGGGAGGCACAGCTAAGCCTTGAGAGCCCAGAGGCCATGATGAGGAGACTTTGTTCTAGAGGTTCAAGGTCACATCACTAGTGAATGGTAGAACTACAATTCAGACACCTTGTCAGCCTCCAAAACTTAATCTCTCACCTTTCTCCCGGGATGATACCCACTGCACAGGCTTATTGTGAAAGTCACCTAAGCGGATTTGGAAAGCCCCCAGCCCATAGCTGGCATGATAAAGATATGCAACTAGTGGTCCCTTTCTCTTCTTATAAAGATTCTGTCCTGTCAGTGGTCACCATGATTTGTCACTTAAGTATTCCTCTTTATTCCTAGGTAATACTCTTTGCCTCCTAGTTCACTTTAACTTAATTACAACTGTACCTACTTTCAATTGATTCTGTTGACCAATATGTCTTTACTTATATTTTTAGTCTTTTGGTGTCACCTTGGTCCTAGGTCCTTGGTCCCTCTCCCTGGGTTTTAATGTTATTCCAAATTTGTACCCAGCCCAGACCTTACCCTTGACCTCCAGGTTTGACTATCCAGCTGCTGACACCACTTCTCTTGGATGCCCAGGCTACATCTCAAACTCAAGAATCAAAACTGAACTCTTGATCTCTCTCTTCCTCTAGTCACCCTATCCCCACCCCACCTCCCCAGCCTCCTCACCTCTGTAAATGCCGCTGCTGCCGCACCCGCTTCCTGGAGCCGAGTTGCTCCCAGTTCTTCCCTTTCTGTCAGTCCCCAGAGTCAGCATGTCAGCAGGCCCTGTTAGTTCAGGCTTCAACATGACCCATACCGCCAGCTCCTCTCTCTCTCTATTGCCATCTGTGTTGTCCAGTCACCCTCATCCCTCACCTGGCCTTCAGAGAGGCCTCCAAAATGGTCTCTGCTTCCCCTTTGCTCCCCCTACAATCCACTTTCCACACAACAGTTAGGAAAGGTTTATAAAATACCAGACGATCCTCATGCTTAGAACCTGCCAGTGATTTCTTACTGTTTAGAATAAAATCCATCTCCTGGGAGGAGGGTATAGCTCAGTGGTGGAGCATCTGCTTAGCATGCACAAGGTCCTGGGTTCAGTTCCTAGTACTGCCATTTAATTAATTAATTAATTAATTAATTAAAAATTCCATCTCCTGACCAAGGCCCTGCAGCTAATCTGGCCTCCCCCTCCAGCTTCATCTGGGGCCCTCATCTCCCCTTTGTCAGCCACGCTCCAGTAACACTGGCTTGTTTTCTGTTCCTTGAACAGGCCGAGCACCTGCCCAACTCAGGGCCTTGGACTTGCAGTTTTCTTTGCCTAGAGCACACTTTCCTCAGCTCTTCACTGGGGGCCTCTTCTCATCCTTCATATCTCAGCTCAGCTGTCATCTCAGAGCCCTGCCCCACCCTCTTGTAGATGTAGGATGCCCTGATCCCCCTCCTCTGTTGTATCACTTGTTTATTTCCCACCAAATGCTATCACCATGGGGAGTCAATGTGTTCCTTTTGCTTATCATCTGACTCCACCCCAGGATGTAAGTGCCATAAGGATAGGGACTTTGTTCTCCTTATTTGTGACCGTGTCCTCATTGCCTCATACACAGCATTACTCCATAAGTACTTGGGTTTTGTGGCTTAGCTGAACATGGAGCAGGGTGCCTGGAAGACGTGCCCCCAGAATGTCAGCAGTAGGGATGAGATAGGCATTGAACCTGAATAAATTAATGAATGAATGAGAGAGTAAGTGAATACTGTCTTAAGTTTAGCTCAGCAAATTACTGGATTTCTGAAATCTATTTTGAGACTCACTTAAAATTTTTTTTAATTGTGGTAAAATTATATAATATAAAATTTACCATCTTGACCTTTTTAAAATTGTGGTTAAAAAACACTTAGTGTAAAATTTAACACTGTAACCATTTCTAAGTGTATAGTTCCATAGTGTTAAGTATATTCAGACTGTCTGGTAGCCAATCTCCAGAACTCTTTTCATCTTGCAAAACTGAAACTCTAGACCCATTAGTCAATAAACAATTCCTCAGTCTCACCTCCCCACGACCCCTGGGAACCACCATTCTACTTTCTGTCTCTATGAATTTGACCACTCTAGGTACCTTATATAAGTGGAATCATACAATTTTTGTCCTTTTATGGCTGATTTCATTTGGCATGATATCCCCAAGGTTCATCCATGTTACAGCATATGTCTGCATTTCCTTCCTCTTTAAGGCTGAGTTATATTCCATTGTCTGTATATACCACATTTTGTTTATCCATTCTTTTGTTGGACACTTGGGTTATTTCCACCTTTTGGCTATTATGAATAATGCTGCTATGAGCATGGATGTACAGATACCTCTTTGATACCCTGCTTTTAATTCTTTTGGAAGAACTATTTCTAAGTATAGTTCAGTAGTGTTAAGTATTTTCACATTGTTTTGCCACCAATCTCTCGAGCTTTTTCATCTTACAAACTAAAACTCTATACCCATTAAACTCAGTTTGACTTTTAATATGTCATTTTGTATGTTTTGTATTTTATTAATGTGAAGTTTCTGGACCAGCAGAGCTGAGGATACCAAAACTTGTTCTGAAGCAACTATTGAGGTAAACCTTGTTCTGAAGTCCTATCTGGGCCAACAGCAGGCCGTCTCCCTGACACCTCTGGGTCTGCAGGGCTCCCGGGGCCCAGTGGAAGACGAAGACAGGCATAGATTTCTACCTTAAAGGATTGACCCAGGGCACTTATGCACACATTGGGACATCCTCACCCAAATGATTCTACGCATGGCCATTTGGAATCACTACCCAACAGTGGAAAAGCTATTCTCACAAAAGGAGTAGTCAGCTTTGAAACCCTGGCCATCCTCATGTACTGGAACACTGGTACAGTTTCCTGGAGGGCAGCTTGACCTGAGCCGTGAGCCTACTCTGACCCAGCGATCTACTAAGATTTTATTTTAAAAGAAAATAAAAACATCTGCAAAGATAGATGCATAGGATGTTCATCACAACATTGTGTATAATAGTATAAAATTGGCAACAACCTAAATGTACAAGTTAAACGTTGGTTAAAAAATCAAGACCCATCTACATGTGAAATTGAGGTTAAACGTAAATTGCGATTTTCCCCTGGGCATTGGATAAGGTTGTATTTTATCTTTATTTTTTTCCTCCATTAAGAAAGTTTACTCAATATATATAATTTATAGAAATAAAACAATTTTGATTTATATTTTTAATTCAGCAAAAAAATATGCTAATCTGCAGGTGAGTGAATTATGAGTGATTTCTGTATTTTCATAATATTTTACCAAAGGCATGTATTAACTTTTTGTAATCAGAACAAACAGTAAAGGTTATTTGAAAATAAAAATAAGATCTCTGGAAATGGCATATTATCATGCATTTTTCGCCTCTTATGATTGTTTCAGGTCAGCCCCATGGCTATTTCACATGATTCAAATGAAACTTCCTATTTGCTACCTCCAAACACTGAGGACTGGGAAGGACACAACATTCCTGACTTTGTCTACGGGCAGAAGGAACTTGTGCCAGAAGGGATTCAGTGGCCGAGGAACACACCCAGCCTCCCAGACACACTGCCACTGTCTCGCTTTGACTCTGCACTCTGCTCGGCCTGGAGGCAGCGGATGGAACTGGGGCTGTTCCGTTACCGCCTAGGGGAGCTGCAGACCCGAACCCTCCCTGGTGCTGTGGGTTTTGTGGCTCAGCTGAATGTGGAGCGAGGTGTGCAGAGAAGGCGCCCCCAGAACATCAGGAGTGTGAGGCAGGCGTTTGACCCTGAACAGTTTAACTTCAATAAGATCCGGCCAGGAGAAGTCCTCTTCCATTTGCACCGGGAACCCGATCTCCCTGGTGTGCTCCAGCAAGAGGATATCCTTGTGGTGATCAACGTCAGCCCCCTGGAGTGGGGCCACGTGCTGCTGGTACCTGAGCCCGCCCGAGGGCTCCCCCAGCGCCTGCTGCCAGGGGCACTGCGGGCTGGGGTCGAGGCCGTGCTACTGAGCTCACACCCGGGCTTCCGCGTTGGCTTCAACAGCCTAGGTGGCCTGGCCTCGGTGAACCATCTCCACCTGCATGGCTATTACCTGGCGCACAGACTGCCTGTGGAGGGGGCCCCCAGCAAACCCCTGGACCCTGGGGGCCGTCTGCATCTGCTCCAGGCCCTCCCAGCTCCTGGCTTTCTTTTTTACACTAGCAGCCCAGGACCTGACTTGGAAGCCTTGATAAGCAGGGTCTGTCGGGCCACTGACTATCTGACTGACCACGAGATTGCACATAACTTGTTTGTGACCCGGGGGGGCCCACCTGGAAAGACATCGTCTTCCTCAGCCCTTACAGGGGTCCGAGTAATTCTGTGGGCCCGGAAGCCCAGCTTTGGAGTAAAGGAAGGCGAGGCGTTCAATGTTGCCCTCTGTGAGCTGGCCGGGCACCTCCCTGTCAAAATGTCCCAGGACTTCAGCAGCCTAACAGAGGCAGCTGCTCTGGCTCTCATCCGAGACTGTCTGCTGCCCCCAGTCCAGGCAGAAGAGGTACAGGCAGCACTGGTAGCCTTGACAGCCCAGGAGGAGCAGTAATCCTTCCAGAAGTATTTATTTTGTAACTGAGCTAAGTCTTTTTCCAGAGAGCTGTCCCTCATGGTCATGTGGCCACTTTCACGAATGCCTTCTCACCTGTCTCAGCCTAAGGGGAGGGATAAGAACTGGTAAGTGGTCTCTTTAAAGAGGAGAAACCTGGGAATAAATCGAATGAATGAGCCCTGGTGGATGTATCTGTTGCTTTTCACCTTTCTTCTTAGACAAGCCCCAGGGATGTCAAACCTATAGTTACAAAGGGAGTGTGTTCAAGAGTTACACACTCCTGACTTTATATGTGCAGACTTTCCCTTTTGTATCAAGTCTTAGCAAAGTGATAGTTTAATCACTTCCTCTGTTCTTGCCTCTCTGCTCGGTCTTCCTTTGCCCCCCACTGAGTTTTATTTCTTCATCCTATCCCTCCACCCGATTTGGCTCCCCCATCCATTTGCCCCTGTTGTAGCACATTCTTCGCCCACCTAGCCACCTTGAATTTTCCTACATCCCCAACGCTGAGCTGAATGTTCTCATTTCATGTGAAAACAAGGTGTCCTCACAACTTGAAAGTTGCAGGTCCTCTTAATACCCCCTTTTAACAGGTGAAGAGAACAGGTTTAACAGATGACAGAGGTTTAGTAACCTGTCCAAGTAGCTCAAAAGTAGTGCAGTCAGGACTGCAGCACAGGGCAGTCAGACACCAGAAGCTGCTGGGGCTGTGCACGTACGACCGACTGCCAGTTAATAAAGTCTCACTGGGATAAGGCAGAATATGCATCACAACCCATTTCATAAGAAAAAGTTTAAAATTTAAACTCCTATAAAGAATTTTTGGTCACCTTCATGTTTTTGGCAGTGATTTTAGCTTCATGCCTCTTTCTGCAAGGCCTTACCTTGCAGGCTCCAATAACATCACTTTATTTTGCTTGCTCTCTCTCTGAAGGTAGTGCAGATGACCATTATAGCAAAACTGGACTTTGTGTCCAAGGTGATGAGCCCAAATACGAGGATTTTCCAGTTTTTCCCTAGGGCTGATGTTTAGAGGAAAGCATTCTCCAGCAAAAAATAAGTTTTTCCATAAAAAATTTTAAAAAGTCGAGTAGGTTTTCTTTATGGTGGTACTTCTCAGCCACACATACTTTGCGAATCATCAAGAAGGGGATTTAGATGGAAGCTTTTTCTAAGTTTGAATATGGAACACTTAGGAGGCCCTTTGTAATCAGAGCCCTGAGCTTTGAGCACAGTAGGAAGGTGAGAAGAGATAATCCAGCCCAGGGCCTCTCCACCTCTTTGCTTGCTTTTTAATGGAGGGTCTCTGATACTAAGGGGTTTTGGACTTGATCTAATGGGAAACTTTGAGAGTTTTAGGGAGGAGGATATAGCTCAGTGGTAGAGTGCATGCCTAGCATGCATGAGGTCCTGGGTTCAATTCCCAGTACCTATACTGAATAAATAAACCTAATTACCTCCCTCCGTTAAAAAAAAAGTTTTAAATTGGGGAGCAGCAAGTTTACATTTTAGAAAGGATACTTAAGCTGCAGTGAATGAATGGATGCAGCAGGGAAGAACAGAATCAGGGAATCCAGTTAAGAGGTTGATGAATGGTGAAAATTCAGGCAAGAAATGACGGTTCAGGTACTAGAACAGTGCCTGGAACACTGCTTGTTGAAAGAGTAAGAAAAACGTGTGTCCTGGAAGGTAAGGGACTTAGAAGCATCTCTAGGAGAGGGTAACAGAGATGATGTCTTTCCAGGTGCCCGTCCCCCATCCTCGGGTCACAAACAAGTTCAAAAAGTCTATGAATGAAAAATGACCATGTCTTTTTAAAGGTGGGAAAAATTTTAAGTGTCGTCTAGATTTAGGCACGTGGGATGAACTTAAAATGACAAATTGGGCTGAGTTTGGTAGAGGTGGTGATCAGAAGTCAAAGTGGCTGGACGTCAGGAAGAGACCACAGTGAAGTCTGATGAGCACCTTGAGGGCATGGGTGCTAATCACGACCGTCCCTCGTTAAGTGCTGAGACTGTGCTCAAGACATGGTAATTTTAAAAAAATGAAGAAAGGCAAGCAGGTATTTGTCCCGAGCACGACTTGGCCAAATCCGGTGCTTGGCCTGTGGGTTCAAGGAAAGGATCTGGGTAGGGCTTGAGCGAACCGGCGTGAAAGCGGAAAGACTGCAAGTCCCATTATGCATCCGGTCAGCTACAGCAGGAATTCGGCCTCGCGGGCCGCGGGCTTGATTCCACCGCCAGCCCCCGCCCAAGATGGCCTCGGCGGGCGCCCAGGTGGGTGTGGTTTTCGGGGAGGCCCCGCCCCCAGAACGCTGCTCTAATGGGAGCCTCCCTCGTGTCCATGGCGACGGCGACGGCGGCGGCGGCGGCTGCCGGCTTGGTGAAGGAGGCGCCGCCGCCGCCGGGATCTCCGAGCTAGGCACGAACCCCAGGCGCAGTGGGGAGCGGGCTCCCCCTCGCGATTGGCCGGGACAACCAGTCCTGTGGAACAAGGAGGCGGCTCCGGAGGACCAGCAACGCCCAAGAAGAAGCAAGAGCCAGCTGAAGGGCGGACATGAACGACCAGCTGAGTCCAGCACCAGGCCGATAGGGGCAGACCCAGCAGCTCCTCCTCCTCGGAACCTCGGGTGGGCGGTGTCTGTCGGGGGCTCCCCCTTTGCTCTCAGAGCCCAAGGGGTCTTGGCCATTGGGTGCCTGGCCCCAGTGCATATAGAGAAACTGAGTCGTGGGACAGGGAAAAGGCTGGCCTAGGCGATCTTTGGTCTTCAGCTCTGTTTTAAAAGCAAAGCACCCCCTCCCCGCCCCAGCGCCCCAGCCATCCACCATCACATGGAAGAATAAAAAAGCTATGGTCATGGTCGCTGCCAGCTCAGATCAGCCCCTGAATGCTTCCTAGAATGTTATTTGGAGTGATCTTGGATGATGGGGGCTTGTCAGCGAATCCAACATCTCACGGGCAAACCACAGACCCCATTACCTACTTGGAAACATCGCATTCTGTAGTGGGACTGTTCTGTTCTGAAGGAGCAGCAACATTCCTTATAACACAATGAAGGTCCTTAGCTGGATTTCTGCAGGCCTTCCCGGGCCTGGCGGGAGGCCTGACATCCATATACATACATACATACATACATACATACATACATACATACATACATACATACATACGGGAGGTCTGACATCTATATATATATATATATTTCACTCCCACCCCTCTCCCTTCAGAATCTAAAAGGATGGAGCCAAATACCTGTAAGACCAGTGAATCAGAGGAAGACTATGTTGAAGAGGAGGGATCTGAGGAGGAATGTGTTAAAGGGGAAGGTACCACCCCTTCTAACCCTTCTCAGCAGGCACTCTCAAAAGCTGACTGCAATGCATTTATGAATGGAGTTGCCTTATCCGTTGTAGCCAAGAAAATACCAAAGAAAGTCATAACCCCAGCTGACCCAGATGACGTAGAAGTTGGGAGGAGAAAGAAAAGGCGGAAACACAGGTAATGGTTCCCTGGACCCCCTCACTTGCTTAGCTCCAGAGTCATCCCCTGCCCTTCAACAGCTGGGATCCAAGGTCTTCCCTTTAGCCTAGGAAAGAGGACAGGGCATACAGGAGATCATTAACCTTTTGATACTACAAAAACAAAGAAAATTCAGAACAATTTGGGCTTGTCTAGTTTAGAATTTCAGCAAGTTGATATCATCCTGGCCTTTCCTTTGAATGGCTTCTAGAGAAAATGAATTGCACTGTGCATTTGTTGGGTGTCTCTTTATTGGGGTGCCTGGCAGCCCAGGGTCTATCCTTCTCTTCCACTCTTCCTGATTTCTGCTCTTCCTCCATTCCAGACCCTTGGCCATCAACCTGACCAACTGCAAGTATGAGAGTGGTAAGCACCCAGCTCGTCACTCACGCCACTGGGCATAAGAGGGCACTTAGGGCTGTGGCTTTCACCCTGGAGATGGTCCTCCAAGCTGCTCCCAGCCCCCAGATCTCGTTAGGCTGAGGCTGGTCTATAACCTGTACTGAGCCTCCTGGCTCAGCTACAGGCAGTTGAAACATCATAGTTCGAGTTTGTCTCAGTGGCAGGGCAGGAATCTCCACAGTTGGCTAACAACAACAAGAGAATGACTGAGGGTCATCATTGCTCCACTGTTCCTAGATTTTACCAGAGATAAGATGAAACCAGGTTAAAACTGTTTTTTCAACTCAGATTTTGAGGGCGTTTCAGCAATTAAAAAAAAAATCACCAGTTAGGTCAGTCATTTCTAACTCCCCTTATCCCCCCAACCCAGGCATCATACAAGGGGACCCCCAGAGTGTGAGGCGCCAGTGTGACCCCTACTAAGGGTCAGCTCTATGGGTCAGAAACTATCCTAATTGAGATAGAAGACTGACAAGGACAGGGAGCTAGGCTCTAGTTTTCTGTCACAGATTTTGGAAGGGCCCTGACAGCCTCATGAGCTTGGAACTGTCACATGGTAACTAGAGTGTGGAGCTGAGGTAAGAACTATCCCCCTCTCCAACCCACTCTCTGGTCAGGTCTGTTCCTGACCCGACCCAGCTACAGTCCCAGAGCTTGTTACCAGTGCCCAGGCTGGCTCCACTGACCTCCCTCTCTCCACAGTGCGTCGAGCAGCCCAAATGTGTGGCCTGAAAGAGGTGGGGGAGGACGAAGAGTGGACAGTGTACTGGACAGACTGCTCTGTTTCACTGGAACGAGTCATGGACATGAAGAGGTTTCAGGTACAACCTCCCCACCCCAGATCCTAAAGGGACTACCACTCCAGAATGACGACTTGTATCTTTCTGCCCAGGCACCTGAGGCTGCCACTCTGGGTGGCTGTACCCTTGTATAGAGTAGGAGAGATCATAGCCAGGGGCTTCTAAACCAAAGGAAATATTTTCCTCTTGGGCCTCTGGTACTTTTGTTATCTGAAGGAAGTGTCTGCTGGGCACATTCTATCTCAATATTTGCCGCTTACCTGGAAGCATCTGTGCTCAGCTGGCACCCTCCAGGGCGGGTGAGCCTATCCTAGGGGGAAGACTGGGAGGCAGCTCAGAGCTAACAGTAGAGCCAGCTAAATGATCCAGCCTTCTAAGCAGCTCAGCCTAGCTTCCACATCCATTAAGAGTCAGTGTGGGGTCCTGCACAGCAGTGAGAAAGTCAGGAAAGATGGACCAGGGTCCACAAGCAGACTATTACTTCTTATCGGTATTTTTGTTACCCTCTGGTCTTTGTGGTGGTTCGCAGTAAAATAATTTTAAAATGTCTGCAAGCTTATTTTGAGATGAAGCTAAGCAGGGAGCTGAGACAGTAATGTGCCCACAAATCATGGGAGAAGATCCTGAGAGATAGACAGAGAGAGAGAGAGAGAGAGAGAGAGAGAGAGAGGAAGACGGCTAGACATACTCAAGAAGCCCCAAAGAAAGGGCAGGCAGGGAGCAGTTGTAAGATGAGGGTAACAGTAACAGCATTATTGAGGGTTCATTACACAGCAGACACTGTTAAGTGCTTTTTCATTCTCATGTCAATAAATTCTCAAAAAAATAGCCTTATGAAAAATAAATTTAAAAAAATTTTAAAGATACTCTTATGTTAAGGACATAGGTTCAGGAATACGTGTTCACATAGCTAGTGCGGGGGAAAGCCAGTGCAAGAGCACTGAGCCTCCCAGCACCACGCACTGCAGGCCGAGCAGTGGGGGTTCCACCATGGCAACGCCTTGCCTTCTGGGAGTGCCAGGGCCGCCCATTCCCTGGAGCTGGTTCTTAGTTTCCTTTCTCCTTGGGGAAATGTTTTCGCATTTGCTTTGTGCCAACACACACCAGTTATTCCTACAGGACTGGGCCCTGGTAGTCTGAGGGATGTTACAAGGTGGCTGAAAGGCCCAAAGTCCTGGCTAGCCCTTCTCACTGCCCCTCATTTCCTAACCTTTCTGTGTATGTGTGTTTGGGGGAGAGGCCAATGGACAGATTCTCACCCACCTTAGGGAACCTTCCCTTTCTCCGTTGGGGTACTAGGTGCAGTGTTTACCTCCACTGTGACTTCTGCCTTGACCTTCCCAGTCCTTCTCCACTGGTACCTGGGATGCCCAGGCCCCAGGAACTGCCCTTTACTCTGGTGGGTAGTATAACCAACTGGCTCTGTTTCAGAAAATCAACCACTTCCCTGGCATGACAGAAATCTGCCGCAAAGATCTGCTGGCTCGGAACCTCAACCGCATGCAGAAACTCTATCCTACAGAGTACAACATCTTCCCCCGCACCTGGTGCCTCCCCGCAGAGTGAGTGATACTCCCCAGGTTGAGATACTTGGGGAGGAAAGGGTTCACCAACTCAGTTCTCACCAGACTCTGGCCTTGGGACCTAGAATGTCTTAGATGGATGGAAGTAGGAGAGTTTGGGCTGGTTAAAGAAAAGTAGGTCTCAAACTATTATGTATAAAATAAGCTACAAGAATATATTGTACAACGCAGGGAATATAGCCAGTATTTTATAAGAACTATAAATGGAGCGTAACCTTTACAAATTGTGAATATACTATATTGTATACCTTATATAATATTGTACATCAACAATAACTTATATAATATTGTACATCGACTATACTTCAACTTAAAAAAAAAACCCAGGGGGAAAAAAAGGAAAAGAAAAGTAGGTGTGAGACTGAGTACTCCAGCAAGAGCATAGACTGGATAACAGGAAGAAGTCCACAGGGACAGCCATCATGCACAGAAACCCTCTGACCAGCCCCTCTCTGCACATAGCTACGGGGACTTCCAGTCCTATGGTCGTCAGCGAAAAATCCGCACTTATATCTGCAAGCCAGACAGTGGCTGCCAGGGACGTGGCATCTTCATCACCCGAAATCCACGGGTGATCAAGCCAGGAGAGCATATGATCTGCCAGCAGTACATCTCCAAGGTGAAGGGTGCCTCAGTACCACCAGGTCCCTCTGCCAGCACTGGGGTGCCCCATCTTTCCCAAAGCCAGGGAGGCTAGTTTTAGGCCTCCACCCTTCCTGCTATCCCATGTCAATCTTGGAGGCAGTGTGGAGCCAACCTGCTCTGAATCTGAGTTTTTTTACTTTCTAGATATGTTGTGATCTTGAGCAAATTTCTTAACTTTTCCACGCCTCAGTTTCTTCTTTTATTAGTGGGTATAAAAACAGTAACTACTTTATATGGTTATTGTGAAAATTAAATGAGTTATTATGTATTTGAAGCACTTACAACAGTTGGTGGAACATATTAAGTACTTAAAAAGTACAGTCAGCCCTCCATAGCCACAGATGTGGAAACTGTGGCTATGGAGGGCTGACTGTACTATGCCACTTTATATGAGATTCATGGATTTTGGTATCCCTGAGGTGTCCTGGAGCCAATCCCCTGCAGATACTGAGGGACCACTGTATTATTATTTTTCCCCGGTGGATTTGCATGCTCTCAGCCCTTCCTCATTGACGGCTTCAAGTTTGATATGCGAATCTACGTCCTGATCACATCCTGTGACCCTCTTCGGATCTTCATGTATGAGGAGGGCCTGGCCCGCTTTGCCACCATGCCCTACGTGGAGCGCAGCCACAACAACCTGGTGAGGGGCCAGGTGGCAGTGCTGGGAGGCGGGGCAGCACTCTCTTCTCTTCCACTGCCAGTAGTGCTGAGGTTCTATGGAAAAACCAGGTAGAGGCTTGTCTCGCAGCTAACTTATCATGCATGAACAGGCAGTGAAGCCTGTGAGCACCTCAGCACCTAGCTGGGAGGAGAGCATTCAGGGGGTGGTGACTGCAGAAAGGCCATGCCTGCAGGAATGGCACACTCTTCTCCCCAGCTTACAGGACAGTCCTTGGTGAAGAGGGACAGGAGATGAGCCATCCTGGGGAGGGGAGGGCAATCAAAAGGCAACAAAGGGCTGGAGAGGAGAGTTGAGTGGAAGCAGTCTGAGACCACATGGCCACTGTCTTCCCAGGATGACGTCTGCATGCACCTGACCAACTATGCTATCAACAAACACAATGAGAATTTTGTCCGGGATGATGCTGTGGGCAGTAAGAGGTATGCCCTACTCTGTTTTCTCCTCTTTCTCTGTCCTTTAGCCCCACAGTCTCAGCAGCCCATGAAACTGAGATGGCTCATGTGAGGTTGAGCTGGCTCAGCCTTTATAGACCCCTGTACTGTGCCTGACCACCAAGGGCAGCCCCAAACCCCACCCTGTAACTAAGCCCTGCTCCAAGCTCATGGCAGCCCTTTAAAGCACAAGAAACCGACACATGGAATTAGGGTTAGTGTTAGTCCCCACTGGTCTTCCTCTGAGCACTGGGCCTCACAGGAAGCTGTCAACACTCAACACCTGGCTGCGAGAGCATGGCTACGACCCCCAAGAGCTGTGGGGGGACATCGAGGACATCATCATCAAAACCATCATCTCAGCACATTCTGTTCTTCGCCACAACTACCGAACCTGTTTTCCCCAATATCTGAGTGGAGGTACATGTGCCTGTTTTGAGATCCTTGGGTTTGACATCTTGCTGGACCACAAGCTGAAGCCCTGGCTGCTGGAGGTGAGGATTATCTCCTGGGCTTTACAAAACCAAGGTCCACCCCTGAACAGGACACCTGGGATAGAAGTGTACGCAGGTGGTGGAACAGAGAATGGGGGACACAGAGGCACAAGGGTGGACAGGAACTAGAAAGTGTAATACCTCTGCACTTTTGACCTGCTGAGTCCAGTCTTAGTGGTCTCTGGTCTCCACATAACAATCCAGGTTTTGGATCCCAAGTGTTCCTCATGTAAGCCTTACCTTTAAGGACACTATAGCTATAGTCAGGCTGTCTGATTTGTCCTCACCAGCCTGTGTGTTGGAGGGATCTCTGTGGCAGAGTCCTTCAGCCTTGGAAGTCAGAACATTGAGACTCCTTGGTTGAGGCCACTGGAGGGGGATGTCTCCTAGACCCTCCAGCTGGGCCTGCAAGAATCATGACCTGCTCAGGTGGACTAGGAGAGGGATGAATAATGACTCCTCCTGGCAGGTAAACCACTCTCCAAGCTTCACCACTGACTCACGCCTTGATCGGGAAGTGAAGGATGCACTTCTCTGTGATGCCATGACTCTTATCAACCTCCGAGGCTGTGACAAAAGAAAGGTGATAGAGGAGGACAAGCGGCGAGTCAAGGAGAGGCTTTTCCAGTGCCACCAACAGCCACGAGAAGCCAAGGGCTCCAGGTGTTTGACATGTGTTTAGTCATGTAACTTACCTTCCTTGCTATTAGTTTCCTGAGAGTATAAGTCCTTCTCTAGATGGAGACGGCAGCCTGGGGCTGACTAGCTATTAAAAACAATTTTCTTGCATAGATAATACATCATGTATCATAGATAATATCTTCAAAATTCAAAAGACACAGTGAATAGTCTCTCTCCTACCCTCCTCCAACTACTCAGTTTTCTTCCCTGGAGCCAATCAATGTTTCTGGGGTCATGTATATACTTTCACAAACATTTATGCACATATATATGTGTATTTATATAAACTGTTTTTCTCCCTTTATCTACCCAGACAGTAACATAACTTTCTCACACTCTGTACCCAATGTATTTTAGAGCTATTTCATATTAGCACATAAGGAACTTTATGTGGTTTTATTGGCCATTTTTTTTTAAACAAAGCTCCTCTAGAAACCATTTCCTAAGAAAGTTTATAACGAAAAAACACAGAAAACATTTAGTTATTCAATAATAGGGTAATGTTTAAATCAGTATTGTTTACCCACTGTTGTTTAATTTTAAGATGGGTTTAAAACATGGTAATTTGTTGCTGACACCAAATTATAATTCATTAATGATAATAAAAATGAACTGGAGTCGATTTAGGATTATTTCTATAATAGCATCACTCTTCACCACTTGCATTGCAATATGCAGGACCAGTGTGTATTTGATTTGCCGTGATATCCTGAGGGCCTGGCACACAGCAGGCATTCAGATGTTTGTGTGAACAAAGGTGAAGTGTAACTGTAAGATACCCTAGGTATTCCCATGAGACTGACGGTGCATGTGACTGTTAGGAATCATGCCTTTCAATGGGGAAAAAAGGTTAAAAACTACTGGACTTAATAAAAGTACAATCATAGACTCACTAGAATACTAGGCCATTTTAAAATGTTGTATGATCCCATTTTCTTCTAAAACAAGGAAGAAAAGGAAGGAATAAAAAACAAGTGAGTGGCAAGGCAGGATTCAAACTCAGTAAGTCCTGCCCCAGAGTCCATGCTCATAGCCAATATGCTAATTTCATAGTAAGATTAGAGGTTTCTAGCTTCTTTCTGCTCTTCTAAATTTTCTTTAATTAACATATACTACTCTGTAATCAGAAACCTAAAATATTATGATAACTTGGAGTGCTAGTTTATGAATGGATGCCTTTATATTTATGATGAAAACCAGATTTCTGGAAGTCAAGCCTGTTTTCATGGATACACACAGGTGGGACTGGCCATAGATGGGCCTGGTAGCTTTCATCACACAGGCAGGGGCCAGAAAGGCCATTAGCTAGCAGGAGGTTCTCAATGCCTTAGCCAGCCTTCCTTTCCCTGTTGAACATTCTCACAGTCCTTCCCTGACTCACCCTGAGCTTGGTTTCCATAGGCGAGAACAAAGTGAGTCATCCCATGCAGCACTGCTGGACCAGGAACGCTATGAGGATGCCCACCTTGGGGGGTACCGGCGGATCTACCCTGGGCCCAACACAGAGAAGTATACACCCTTCTTCAAGCACAATGGCTCCCTCTTCCAGGAGACGGCTGCTTCCAAGGCCAGAGAGGAGTGTGCCAGGTACTTTGCCCTGCACTCTCCTCTGTCCACTTGTGTGGGGGCAAATCCTGAAGCTGAACTGCTCCTCTGCAGGGTGGAGAGGAAGCCAGATACTTAAGGAAAGAGGAATGGAGTTATAAATTCTATCAGACTCTTAATGACTCAGTTTAGTAGGCTTTCCCATCTTCCCCCTCCTTCCTTTCCCATCAGTCCTCAGAGCAGATCATAATTTCCTGCTTTCTCCCCATCCCTATTTTCCCTCACCCCTCTTCTCCCGAACACAATTTCTCCAGTATCTGAAGCTGCTATGTCTTGTCAGGCAGCAACTGGAAGAGATCCGCCTTAAGCAGGAACAGCAGGAGACCTCAGGCAATAAGAGACGAAAGGAAAACAAGGACCAGAACCAGGGTGAATCGGCAGGGGAGAAGAGCCAGTCCAGGGCCCGGCTCAGGAGCCTTTCCACCCACTTGGCTTACAGGAACCGGAACCGGGAGAAAGAGGTGTCAGGGGTTTTGTGGCTCTTGCTTTTCTGCAGGAAAACAGGTTGGGACTACTAGAGAAGAGGAGTCTCTTCTCCTCCTGTACAAGAGAGATGAGTTCCTAATCAGTACACTGAATCTGACTTTTTGGAACAGGAGGTGAGAGAGTGGATAGCAAAGGGACCCTCCCACTAAGGTCAGGGAAGGGACAAAGATAGAGCGGGCAGGAGTCTTGCAGCCATCCTTGTGGATGATAGGGGACTCATTGGAGATCCTGCATTCATCTCTCATGTACCTTGCAGCTGCCACCAGTACACCTGGACACCATGCAGCCTCAAGAAATTGTGGAAGAGGAGGAGCTGGAGCGGATGAAGGCCCTGCTACAAAGGGAAAATCTCATCCGAAGTCTGGGTATTGTAGAGCAGCTCACCCGCATTCTGCACCCCAGCCACCAGGGCCAGAAAAAACTTCACGAGTATCGGGTGAGAGTCCCTACACAGCCTCTCACAGAACAAGGGAACAAGGGCTATACTGGCACATGGTGGTGGCCACAGCCAAGGAGGCTAATGTGATGGTATCTGGCAGTGGAGCCTGGGAAAGCAGGGTATGCTGGACCTTGGGAAAGGGTCTGTTGGTTCCTTTTGCATCTGTTCCCAAGCTCCCTTGTTTTTAGTAATGACATCCAGCAAAGTGCAGCTCCCAACCTCCTCACTTACAAGAGACTTGTTCTCTATATTCCTGTCTTGCAGTAACCCAAACTCATGACTGACAACTAACAAGGCCACCACCCTCAGTGGCCTCTGTGTAATTCGTCCCTATCACTGCCAGTGCCATGGCTCTAATGGGAGAAAAGTAAACAGTTTTGGGCCAACAAAACAGCTGCCGAATTCACTGTTCCCTCGGCTAGTAGAAAACCTGTTGGGTCCTCTGTTTTTGTTGAACCCTAAAGGAGTAGCTGGTTAAACAGTGGCCACAGCCTAGAAGAGATTTCTTTCAGTTATCTATTTTCTTCCACCATTCCATCCAGACTCACAAGAAATGTGGTAAGGGGCTGCTCTTCTCCTCTAGCCTAGATTTCACCAGGACAGGCTGGGCAGTCAAGAACTGCAATCTGTGAGTTTGGTCCCATTGGTCCTCCTGAGAAGGGCTGCCAAAGAGCAGGTTCCTCACTTCCTGCATCCAGTTCAGCCCCACGAGTTGATCCCCAGGATCTTAGGGCCACCGTCAAGCATGAATGTTGCAGTTCCACATCATTCCTGGTGCCATCTGCAGCCCAAGAACTTCAACTGGATAAAAGCTCCAGCAGCCATCGGCCTCTGTTCATTGTCAATGAAGACATCTGGAAGGCACTATTTTCCCAGTGCCAGAGTCAGCCTTACGAGCCGTAAGTATGCAAAACCAGCTTTGGTCACTCTGACTCGTGCAAATTCCCACTAGCAAACATTACAGCTGGGATGCTTCCAAAATATTATATGGCACTTCCAGCAGTGTGGGAATGAGGAAGGTACTGGACCCATTTATTTACCTCCTATGTACTAGACCCTGGTTATAGAAATAGCAGAAATACAGTCCACAGCACTCAACAAACAGTAACAGGGATGTGGACAAGTAAACACACCAATTACAATACAGCGTGGTACTGATGCTGTAGGGAAGCATGGGATGCCATTCCTCTGTGTTGGGAACTGGGCAACAGTTGGGAAAGAGGTGAGCAAATCTCTTCTGTGAATATCAACTCAGGGGGACCCATGTTTCCACTGCAGAAGGCCAAGCCAGCAGAAGACTAGAAGCCATAAACCAAGCCCTGGCAGGACGAGTGTCATCCTCTTTAACCCCAAGCCAGGGCCATCTTCTGCAACGGGAAAGAGTGGTAAGTGGCTTATGGATTGAATGCACCTTGCCCTCCATGCTAGACTCTGGAAACAGAGCAGCCAAGGCCCAGGATCTCACCCTCTGCCCTGCCTCTGCACCCCTGCTGTAGCACAACCCTGCACTCCTGGACAGCAGGCACTACAGGTAAATGCAGGAAGGAAGCCCAGCACTCAGGCTCTCCTGGAGAGCCCCCTTCAGGTTTCCAAAGGGGCAAAGGGTCTTCAATCTTTGCTAACTCAGACCGCCACCAAACTTCAGTTTGAAAAGCCCTGGCCAGGAACCCTATTTGCATAAGGCAAAACACAAAGACGCCCATAATTCCTCAATTCCATAAGATTATTTCCGGATCAGTAAAGACTATAAGATGAAGAGAAGCCAGGGCGATGTGCTCATCTCTAACCTTCAAACCTCAGCCTGGATTTACCACTAGATGATGGGTCTGACCCCTGGGTGAGGCCCGGGACGGGAGGTTATCTGGGAGACAAGAAGCCCCTTTCCCAGAGGAGCCGAGTCCCCACGGCACGGGACTGTCGCCATCAGTGGACCGCCAAGAAGACGCCCTTCCCGCCGCCGTGGCGGAGACAGGCCGGCCTGGGCAGCCGTTGGGGCAGAGGGGCGGCTTTTGGCAACTGAACCCGTCTTTTTATTAAAGTTCATGCCGTTTTGCAGGCGTGTCCTCTACCTCATTCCCGCCCGCGAATGGCAGGGAAGTCTCCTCCATAATTACAGTCAGGAAGGGTGGGCCTTGGAACGGTTCAAGCTCTGAAGTCACGCCCTCAGCCGGAAGCGGGAAGGAGGCGCAATCAACCCAGCTTCCTGCCTGCCCCCGTTACTTCCGGTTCCGCTCCTGGCTTCCGGTGCTGAAGCGTTTTGGGTTATTGAGGGCTGTTTTTGTCGACATGGCTGTTGCTCTGAACCTCTTGCTGGGCGGGCGTGTACGTGCAGCGGTCGCTCGCTGTGGGTTCGCGACCCGAGGGGTGGCGAGCCCAGGCTCTATCGGCCGCGAGCCGGACCCCGATTCTGACTGGGAGCCGGAGGAGCGGGAGCTGCAGGAGGTGGAGAGGTACCAGCTCCTTCCCGGGCCCTCAGCCTGAAACAAGGCCTCGTACCCCGGCGCCCCAGGCCTCACCCTCTTGGCCCATAGGCGTTCTGCCGTGGCGTCCGCAGCGGCCCTTATTTCTCACCCGTTGTCAGGGGCGCAGAGTGTTAGCTCCCTTGGGACCACGGGTCCCTTCACCAGTGACGTATTTCATCGCCCGCTTAGAGAATTCGGCAGCAGCTTGTGGACTGCTGTTGTTCTAGGTGTTAGACTTACGGGGCGGTGTACTGAGCAAATCTGGGCTGGCTTATATGGCCAGGTTGCCCTTGCAAAGAGATGCGGGTTGGGCGCCCTGTGTTTAGCCCAAGGCTCTTAAACTACCCATCTAGCTTCCACGCATGGCTGCTGCCATTGGTTCTCTCCCCTAGAGCCCTGAAACGACAGAAAAAAGCCATCCGGTTCCAGAAAATTCGAAGGCAAATGGAGGTGCCAGGTGCCCCGCCCAGGACCCTGACGTGGGAAGCCATGGAGCAGATCCGGTAAGACTCTTGGTAGTTCGGATCTGCTGTGATGAGAAGTGAATGATATTGGGGCCTAAAACGCTGTTTTTATATCTTTTACTTTTTAGTATTTAAGATTTCTAACAGAAAAGTGAAATAAAACGAACTTCACTAAGACCCTCATCTAGGTTTAATAGTTTTTAACTTTCTGACATGGTTCATTTTTGCTGAAATTTTTAAATAGTAAATTGCAGGCGTCACAACATTTAACTCCTTTAAAGTAGATCATGACGTTCTTGACTAAGTTCCAGGGATGGAGCTTCCATGGTTTCATTTCTCTGAAGGGAGGATCCATATATTAGAAAAGAGATCCTTTTTTAAATGTGAAGTTTTTTGTTTTGAATAGGTAATATATTACATATGGCTCAAAATTAGAACAGTATAACATGACATGTATTAAGAAGTATTAATCCCACCCAATCTCCTCTGGAGACTATTTTAAATAAAGTTTTCTGTGTCATTTTCTAGGTTTCCTTATGCAAATACAAACAAGCAAGTATGAATATAAAATTTTATTTTCACTTCCTTGATCACAAACAGTGTAATACTATGCTGTTCTGCACTTTGTTTACTTAACATATTTTTACACTTCCCGAGAGAGCTCCTCATTCTTTTTTGTAGATGCACAGTAAACTGTAGTTTATTTTACCAGTCTTTTATGGTGGACACTTGGGTTGTTTCCACCCACGTGCTGTAACAAGTAGTGCTCTAGTGCATAACTTTGTATACACAGCATTTCACATATCTGTCAGAAGTCTTTGTACATTTCCAGAAGTAGGGTTGCTGAATCTAAGAGCAAATGGATTTGCCATTTGATAAATATTGCTAAGTAGCCCTCCATAGGTCATGTACCATTTTTCCATTCCCATTAGAATGACTCTGGAATTGAGACTTAGAGTAAAGGGGATTCTGAGAGCTGATCAAGATTTTATGAGGCTGTAGCACCTTTGTCCTGTCAGCTTCCTCTCCTGTCTTGGATACCAGCTTTTTCAACGCTTACATCTTCCTACTTATCACCTCCCCTTTTGTGATCAATATAAATATCATTTTATGACAAAGAAAAAAAAACAGACCATTAGGTAAGAACCGTTTAAAGTTTCTTGGTCTTCCTCCTTACCTTCCATTCCCATTACCTTACACTTTATTCACATCTCAGGGGAAGTGGTAGCTCTTCACTAGTCTAGAACCAATCCTCTGGGTTCTCTAGGTCAGATCCCTACCTAATTGATGACTGCCTCCATTTCAACACCACTGAACTGAGCCTCAATAGGAAAATTTGCTCATGGCATTCTGCCACTTAAAATCCTTTCTTCACTGTTGCTTTGGGATAAACTCCAGAATCACTAAGCATGATACAATCTTGCTCCTTCTCACACTGTCACACAAGTTGAGCTGTTCCCAACAAAGGTGATGTACATTTTGTATTTCACATGCTTCTCACTCTGCCATTATTACCTTTGCTCTTCTTCCTCCCCACTCCCCTCTGCCAGCTTATTAAGGCTCAGCCTTTCAGACCAGCTCTAGCACAGACTTCCTGAAGCAATTCCTGGGCCACACTGCAAGTGTTGTGATAGCCTGTCCCTGGGTCTCTGAGTGCTCTCACAGCATCCTCTGCTGTGACACTTGTCATAGTGTTCTTACCTGTCTCCACCACCAGATTGTATGTTCTTTGAAGAGAAGGACAGTCTTCATGCATCCCCAGGTTTTAACTGGGGCCTGGTATGCAGTGGGAGGTGGTCAGCTGATATGAAATAAAGTTACTTGAGTGGCTGAGTATTGTCAGTGCACAGAAATGGAACACAGCCATTTAGTAGCACAAAATAGAGACTATGTTTGCAGTTTTTCCAAGCCCTCTTTCCATGTATTTATTGCTAGTATTATCAGTTAACTATCTTGATAGGAGACTTCACAGATTGAAAACCTGTTTCTTTTTTTCTTAGGTATTTACATAAGGAATTTGCAGAGTCCTGGTCAGTTCCAAGATTGGCTGAAGGCTTTGAGGTCAGCACCGATGTGATTAGAAGGGTTTTAAAAAGCAAGTTTGTACCCACATTGGAACAAAAACTGAAGCAGGATCAAAAAGTCCTTAAGAAAGTTAGGCTTGCCCCCTCGCTCCGGCAGCTCCCAGGCTCTGGGGTTACCTTGAAACCACTTTCTGCAGGCCATTCTGTATCAGGCTCTTTGCTGATGCCGGGGGATGAAGTCTCATCCAAAGGCCATGTTCACATCACAGCATTGAGAGTGATCAAATCGAACACTCACAGTACAAATACACCAAGGAGACAGAAGGGAAGGAATAAAGGAATCCAGGGCCTGGAGGAGGAGAGCTTCATGCCTGTTACTGAAGCCCTAGGTCATCTGAGAGAGCTGCAGAAGTACTCCACCAATGATTGTGAGGGCACCAGGGCAACTGACTGTGATGGATGGCCGAGTGACAAGAAGCTGGAAGAGTTGAAGGCAGGGGAGCCAGATGACCAGAACTTTAGCAACAAAGTAGTACAAAGGGGGCGAGAGTTCTTTGACAGCAATGGGAACTTCCTGTACAGAATTTGAGCGGAACCTGGCTTGTGGTGATGCTTCTCGAAACACAGCTGAGCAAGTATATTTGGATCTGCCTGGATTTCTGTGGATGGATTATCCACCTTGGAATGGGGGGAAATGATGAGCCTGGAATGTGAGATGAAAGCTGCTTAGATCTGAACCTGACAAAGGGGAGAGAACTTCACAGAGCACATATGTATGGAAGAAGGGTGAGTGACTGGCTGGGTGGATTCCAGCCTCCTGGATCACTGCTCCTAGTCTGACCTGTGTGGATCTTCAGGATTTACCCTTCTTTCCTGGGCTCTTTGTTGAAACCAGCCTGTGTTGTGTTGCATGTGTTGTTAGGAGTTTTTGTGATACTTTCAGTATATGTTTGGGAGGAAATGAAAAATTTGCATTTTCACCTCATTTACTTTTTGATTAATGAACTCTTTAACAGTTCTGGAACTGCTTAGTCCATTGGTTGATTTCATTATGTGCGAAATAAAGTAAAATGTAGCAGTCTGTGTTGATTGGTGCTTTCTGGGTTTGGGAGGGTTTCCCTGTGAAGGGAAGGGAAGAGGCAAAGGGTCCCTTGTCTAAATATTGGGAGAGAGATGGGGCTAGAGGAACCCCCAACAAAGAGCTCTGTGCAGATCAGTCCTACTCAGTGATGGATTTTTTTTTCTATTAAAAAAAAAAAAAAGCTGAAGTAGAGTTGATTTTTAATGTTTCAGGTGTACAGCAAAATGATGCAGTTATATATAAATCTATTCTTTTTCAGATTCTTTTCCATTATAGGTTATTATAAGATACTGAATATAATTCCCTGTTCTATATTATACAGCAGGCTCAGTGATGGATTTTGACAGCTAAAAACTGGATATTAGGCCTTCCCTAAACACCCAATCTAAAGTGGCTACTCTGAGGAGGTGGGTATAGCTCAGTGGTAGAGCACATGCTTAGTTAGCATGCACATGATCTTGGGTTCAATCCCCAGTACTTCGTTAAAAAAAGTAGCTCCTCTTTTAGTTGCTAGGGCTCTGAAAGAGATTGGGGTATGGGGGTTTGACAAAACAAAAGAAAAACATGCAAAACAAGCAAAGACTTAAGGGCTCTCAACATAATCTCTAGCCACTTCTAAAAGGTTAAGTATCTTACAGTTTTTATCAGATTTTTACAAAGGTATTGTGATTTGCACAAGAACAGCTGCTAGGCCCCCTTTTACAAATAAGGAGCTGGTCTCAGGTTTTTGGATATGCCCAAGACCACACAGCTGCAAGTGAGTGACAGCACTGAGACTGCGGGACTTGAACTCAGTTCTGATTCTCTCTTTTTTTTTTTTTAATTGAGTTATAGTCAGTTTACAATGTCGTGTCAGGTCTGATTCTTAATTCAAGGCTTTTAAAATTCCAGAAATCTAGCACTGCCTGGCATAATTTCTGTTAATTTACTGATTGTTTTAGAAATACTTAACACTGGAAAGCGATTATCAATGGACCAATAGAATGAGACATGCAAGCAACATAAGAGTCCAATGACAGTTTTCAACGATGTCTCACTTTAACAATTTACCAACAAAAAATGGCTCAGAATTTGAATATAT
Source organism: Camelus dromedarius (assembly GCF_036321535.1). Lineage (NCBI taxonomy): Eukaryota > Metazoa > Chordata > Mammalia > Artiodactyla > Camelidae > Camelus > Camelus dromedarius. Next base: position 16,657,781 of record NC_087464.1, read on the forward strand.
GAAGGATATTTAATGAAAACATTGATATTCCAACCCTGTCATTCCCTGTCTGTTCATGTATCTCACTGCTATTTCAAATGCTATTAATAGCAATTGCAACATCACTGATTACTGTTAACTTGAGTGTTCAGTAAAAATGGCAAGGCCCTATCATATGCCAATCAAAGTTAGAAAATCCACATTCTGGTAACAGCAGTGGACAGATAGGACCTTGTTATCCCTGCTCTGTCACTATCATGTAACAAACGTTTATCAGTATTTTTATGATTTTAAAAAAATGGTATTTTGCCATTAGAAACTTATAGGCATTTCGGAGGAGCAAGATGCTATTTGTTTAAACTTCCATTTATGACTCCTGCAAATTGTGCCCTTTCCCCAGGGGGCTATGGAAAATTAGAAGCTTTTATTGCAAGCTTGGATATGTTTTCCATTTGTCTCATCCCATACCATTCTAATGCTCACTAAGCTTAAATCTTTTTTTCCATTCTTGCAAATACTGGTCTTTTAAGGCTTTTGCATTTACTAATTCTTTGTCCCCAGATTTTCACTTGGCTTGCTCCTCGGTTCTTGTCATTCAGGTCTCAGGTCAATGTTGCTTTCTTAGGCCTTCCCTAATCACCCAGCTCCCTTCATGTTCTATCACCACACCTTGTTTAATTTTCCCCAGTATTTGAAATATATTACGACTGTATTATTTGTCATCACCCACCTTTCCCGCATTACAAGGTAGATCCCATGAGTGCAGGAGACCTGTCTGTGTTCATTGCTGTAGTTCCAGCTCTCAACATAGATTTCAATATTGGTTGGGTGAATGAAGAAATGAATAGGGAACTTGATACCTATCAGCTGGTCCACAATGGCAGAAAGCTGTGCATTTTACATTTGCCAGCCTACACATCCAGAACTCAGCCAGCAAGGCCTAAGCTTCCTGTAGGTCGACCTGTTCTTGTTCTGTCCTGTCCTGTCACTGTGTCTCAGATCCTAATCCACCAGCACTGAGGTGTTCTGGGGAACTGTCCCCACTCCCACCCCCACAGCCCCAGCCCAAGCTGGGAGGCTGGAAAGGGGGAGGGAATCATTCAGCCTGTGTTCCACTGGGCCAGGGTCTTAGGACCCCATAGTGCTCTGTCCCCAGGCAGTCCTGTTTTAGGACATGATGAAGGACTTTGACACCACACTGGATGAGGTGGAGCTGCACTTTGGGGACACAGGTGAAGCATCTGATGGAGGACGCAACAGATGACAAGGCAACATTGGACAAGACTGTGCCCAAGTTGGAGAGAAAGTGACTGGGTGGAATGGGCACCTCAGCAATCCTGGGGCCAAGCTCTAGAGGCTGCAAACTATAACAGAAGGGATTTAAGTCCCTCCACCCTTGAGGGTACATATGTCACTTATCTGCAAAGGGCCACTTCTACCTCTCTGTGCAGCTGAGATTCAAGCTAAGGAGGGGTGGGTAGGGGGAAGCTTAGTAAAAAATACCAGATGAGCTCTTGAACCCTAGTGTGAGCATAAGAGCTTTGTTTGTTTTTTGCTTAATCTATTACAGAAATTTTCAAACATTCAAAAGTAGAATATTGTAATGCAATGAACCGCTGTGTACCCATCACCCAGCTTTAACATTTAACAAATGGCCCATCTTTTTTCATTATCCTGCATACTTGCCCCACATCTCCCCCTGGCTTATTGTAAGGCAAAGCCAGACATCATATTATTTAACTGGTAAGTACTTCAGTATGTGTCTCAAAGAGATAAGGACTGCTTTTTAACATAGGCATATAAGCCATTACTACACCTTGAAATTTTTAGTAATTCTTTAATATCAGCTAATCAGCTAATATCCTCATAGTATTCTGGTTAATTTCTTTGAATTGGGATCCAGACAATGCATCATGTCATTATGGCCCAGAAGTCTCTTTTATTCTAAAGTGGTTTACCCTTCCACTTTCTTCTCCTTGTCATTTGACAGATCATTTGACCCATATAATTTTCTGCATTTTGGATATGGTTGATTTTATCCTTACAGTTTTTTTTTAACTTTTTTTATTGAGTAATAGTCATTTTACAATGTTGTGTCAAATTACAGTGTAGAGCACAATTTTCCAGTTATACATGAACATACATATATTCATGGTGTATTTTATCATATTCTAACTATTCCCTGTATTTCCTATGAACTAGTAGTTAGGTTTTTTTTTTAATTGAAATATAGTCAGTTTACAATGTTGTGTCCATTTCTGGTGTACAGCACATTTCAGTCATACATATACATACATATATTCATTTTCATACTCTTTCATTACAGGTTATTACAATATATCAAATATAGTTCCCTGTACTATACAGAAGAAACTTGTATACATATTTTATATATAGTAGTCAGTATCTGCAAATCTTGAACTCCCAATTTATCCCTTCCCACCCCCTCCCCCACTGGTAACCATAAATTTGTTTTTTATGTCTGTGAGTCTGTTTCTGTTTTGCAAATAAGTTCATTTGTCTTTCTTTCTTTTCTTTTTTTGATTCCACGTATGAGTGATATCATATAGTATTTTCCTTTCTCTTTCTGGCTTACTTCGCTTAGAATGACGATTTCCAGGTCCATCCAAGATCTCGAGGTTTGATCATGTTTAGCTCTCGGCAATGGGTGATGCTGTGTATTTCCTATGCATCTCACCAGGAGACGATGATGTGATGTTACCACTGATTAATGAGTTCAGATATGTCAGCCAGATCTGTCCATTATAATATCTCTTACAAGATTTTTTCCCCAACAAGGTAGATATAGATCATTACCATCACTCCTGAAAATTCACTAATTTTCTTCCCAATTTTCATTCCCAAAGTCAATCACTTTTCTGAAGTTTTTCTTGCTCAAGAAGCTGCTATAAACGGCATCATATACATGACACTCTCGTGTCTGGCTTCTTTCGTCTATTCAGTTATTTTTACTGTATGAACACGCCACAGTTTATTTATTCATTTTCTCACTAAGGGCATTAATGAGTGAAAATTCCGGTATCCAAAGGTAACAGCTGGCGGGACTGCGCGTCCATTGGCTCCTAAGGCGTTCCTCTTCTCTCCCCTCACACCGGCCCCGCATCTTCATGCGTCTCGCCTGAGGTTCGGCCTTAGTTCGGAAGCCCTAGAGCTCCTGGCTGGAGGCTAAATTTGTGAAGTAGATTTGATTGACAGCCAAGATCCCCAGTGCTCGGTGCCCTCCGGACTCCGAGGTGGTTTCGTCCATTTCAGGAAGTTCTGAAAATCGAGCAAGTGCCCAACGCTTGCTTGAGTGAGGCAGGAGGAGAACTGGCGTACCCTTCAAAGTTAAAGACATAATCCTCTTTTGAAAGGAACGCTCGCCGCTATCCAGGTATGGGACTGGAACGATGACGCGTTGCCGCTCGTTCTGAAATGTCCCTTCCAGGACGCCGTCCCTTTCCCCTTACGCTAAGCGCTGGGCGAGCGTAACGGACTTCCGGGAGGTCTAGGAAGTCGCCTTTCTCTTTGGCTGGAGGCGGGTTTTTCTGCGGGTGCAGACCCGAATCCCGCTGACAAGCCGAGTGGACCGGGAGGGGCAGGACGGGGCACGGAGGCTGCAGGCCTGAGGCGAGGTCCCCTGAGGCTGCGGCTGCCTGACTGAGAGGTGGCCATTCATTCTTCGAGTGTGGCTGAGGAGCGAGGGCCCCTTCGGGGGCTCTTTCGAAGTCAGCTGCCAGACCTGAAGGAGAACCACCCTGCGCTTACCCTGGGCCGCTGCCGGCCTTCTCAGAGTGGAGGGCACCCCACTTCTTCCACCCTGCGGCTGAGGTGACCGCTGCCATGGCTTTTCCCCATCGGCCGGACGCCCCAGAGCTACCTGACTTCTCCATGCTCAAGAGGCTGGCTCGAGACCAGCTCATCTATCTGCTGGAGCAGGTCAGTGCCCGCCACGCCGGGGGCCTTCACTGCATCAGCAGTTTTGCACTCTCTGGATGAATAGTTCTTTCTTCCTGAGTTCCCTTGATCTTGCTCTTGGCCCTTGGTATTGTCCTTGGAGCTTCTGTGGCAGGTCCAAAATGAAGCCGGAGGAAAACCGGTGGCAGTAAGGAAAAAAACCGGTGGCTGGAGGAAAACCGGTGCTTGGGATAACCTGACCAGGGAATTAATGGAAATCACCCCCTCCCTTTTTTTTTCCATACAGGCAAGGGAGACACCACTAGTGCCAGGCATCACTGGGGATGGAAAGATAGTTAAGACATCTTTGTCCTTAGGGATTTTACACTCCAGTGGGATGTATGAAACACAAAGTACCACACACAGGGTGTCATGAGTAAGTGGTAAGGGAGTGATAGCTAGGGTGCCTGAAACAATCATTTCTAGCTAGAGTGATCTAGGAGTTTTATGGAGCTGGAGTTGAAGATAACCATATTTTCCTTGGAGATGGGAGGGGATGTTCCAGGCAGATGGACTGGTAGGAGCAGAGCTGAGGAACAGGGAAGGACAAGGCATGTGGAACAGGGAAGAGAACGATTAGAAGTTACACTGTAGGCATTAGGCAGCCACTGAAGATTTTTTCTTCCATCTGTGGCATGAAACAATACTTGAAGATAATTCTAATAGCTGTCATGGAGTTGGGTAAATGGGCAACAAGAAGGCCAGTTAGGAGACCATAGATCAGACTGAAGTAATAACAAAGGCCCATGCAAACTTAGTGGCAGTGGAAATGAAAGGGAGTGATGGATTTTTAAGTCATGGTGAAAGAAGACTCAAAGATTTATTAATTGGTTGTAAAAATTAAGGAGAAGCAAAGCTGAGTTTGAGATTTTTAACTTGGGTTAATAGGAAAACAGTGCTGTTACCACAATTGTAAGGATTACATATATAGTCATTTGTTTAATGTCCATTTCCCCCACTAGATTGGAAGGTCCTTAAGGACACGGAACATATCTGTTTTGTTCAACATTGTATACCCAGTGAGTACCCAGCTTAGAGTCAGGCACTTAGCATGTGCTTAATAAATATTTGTTGCATGAACACTGAATGGAAGTGAGAAAAAGAATTAGAAAGAGAAATGGGTTTGGTGAGGGAAGTTGATTAGTTTGGGTTTGGATAGGGTGAAGTTAAGATGCTAGTAGGAAGTACTGCTTGTAACATTCAGCAGATAGAAATGTAGGGTTGCGGCTGGGGTGAAGATGGGGACTTAGGAGAACCTCAGGGGATGTGAAACCATGTTTTATTTCTCTGTAATAGGTCCTGGATGGTAGCACAGTGATTTGCACATGAAAGACACTCAACAAATGTCTGAGGAGTTGAAAAGAGATGCTAGTTAGAACCACTAAAAAAAATTCTATTACATGTTCCATGTATCTCTTAACCTATTTTTGTTCATATTACCACCAGCTTATCAGGTCCTCATTTATTACCCCATGCTTGGGCTGCTTAATCACATGAATGGACTGTTGCATTAATCATATGAATGGACTCCTTGCTTCTGGTTTCTCATATCTCCAATCCATTTTACCCTCAGTTCCCGGATTTACCTAACTGAAATTCTCAGCTAATTGGATGCTTCAGTGCACAAAAGCTTTCTGTTTTCCCTTGTTCTGTAGAAGATGAAATCCAAATTCCCCAACTTGACATTTGGAACCCTGCATGCTCCAATTCTAGTCAAATGTTTCAATCTTGTTTCCCACCATTGCCCTACATCAAGATTTCTCAACCTGGGTGCTGTTGCATTTTGGCCTGACGTTTTGGGCTGGTAAATCCTTTGTTGTGTGTCCTGTGCATTGTAGGATGTTTAGCAGCATCCCTAACCTCTACCCACTAGATGCTGGTAACATCCCCTGCACCCAGGTTGACAACCAGAAATTTCTGCAAATATTGTCAAATGTCCCCTGTGGGGCAAAATCATCCCTGGTTGGGAACCACTGCCTTACATGTACCTTACCCATCAGCCAGACAGAATTGCTTGTTCTGCCCTCACATTCAGCCTGTTCGCTTTCCCTGGCCTTTGCTGGTTTGCCATCTTAATTTATCACTGCCAACACTCTACCTATTTGTCAAGGCCTAGATGAGAGGAAACTTTGAATGACTTCCCCCTCTCTGCTGCCCAGTATGGCCTCTCCTTCCTCTGGACAGATGAGAGATTAGCATCAGGAGTGATGAAATGGGAACCAGATGACAGGAATTTGGGGTGGTAGAGGGGGTGGGTGGGTGAGGACCATCCTGGGCTATGTTTTCTGCCTTGGACTTAGGTTATTTTTGTAATTAGAAGATAAATGTTATTTAAAGAGATATTTGGCAGTTAGTTGAGGGGTTGCAGGATATACGGTACGGATTTGTTTTGTTTGGCTTTCTTCAGCATGAGATCAGGGTTATCAGGAGGCAGAGTGGAGGAGGCAGTGCAGTAGAGCAGCAATGATGGAGGACAACAAGGTCACTAGCGAGCAGGAGGGTTGAGTGATAAAGACTTAACCTTAGAAAGAAGGTGAAATATCTTTCCACTGGTGCAGAAAATGAGAAGACAAAATAGGTGAATATGTAGAGAAATGTCAGCTGTGAATATAGACCATAAATTAGGGGCTGGGGTAGATGAGGTCTAGTGCCCTTCCACCTCAGAGACTGTGCTTCCATTTTATGGATGGCTGGATGGGCTCTCAGCCAAGGGAGCTTGTGTGACCTGTGAGTGACCCAAGATACTGTCTCTGTCTCAGCTTCCAGGAAAAAAGGACTTGTTCATTGAGGCAGATCTCATGAGCCCTTTGGATCGAATCGCCAATGTCTCCATCCTAAAGGTACCTGCCCCTTTACCCAGGTGGGCTCAGGCCCCTCTTTCCTCATTAAGCAGTTTTTCTTTTGGTGAACAGTATGAGGTACTAAACAGTGACTACCCTTATAGGGTAGATATAGGTAGCTGAGTTGAGTGGACAAAACAGGATTGATAATGCTGTTTGTATTCTTTTTGAATTGTTTTATTTTTGGTTTCTCTTTTGGCACTTTGAGGAAGGTTCAGTGGGATGGTCATCAGGGAGATACCTTGTTCCTAGAATTAACATAAATGGGAGGGAGCCCTTCGAGAAGAGCCCTGTCTTTGTATCACACTTTGGGTTTCTAAGCACTTTTATATCCATTGTTTTGTTGGATTCTCTCTGTAGCAACATGAAGTAGACAAACTGTACAAAGTGGAGAACAAGCCAGCTCTCAGCTCCAGTGAACAGTGAGTATCTGGGAAGGTCTGTCTCAGCTCCAAGCTGGAGGAGGTCCCTGCACATTTGCCTTTCATGGCTCCTTGGCCAAGATCTGCACCATGATATTTGTGATACGGTTCACCTCCCTGCACTTCTACAGTTTCATCCATTAGTTATGCTTTAGCCTCTTGATTTGTCCCCCTTCCTGCAGTTCCCCCCTCCCTTGTCTCTTCTCTCTAACCCAATCTACCATCTTTAACCAGATTGATTAATCTTTCAAAAATATTTTCACTGTGCCCCTCTCAAGAACCTTCAAGGCTTCCTTTACTTACTGAGTGAAGTCCGCATCACTCACCACAGATTCCCAGGCCGTCTCCAGGGAGGCCTCACACCCCTTTTCCAGCCCGGTCTCTCAAAGATGCCCTGGAGCTTGACTCAGTATGCGCTCTCACGTGCTTCCAGTTCTGTGCTCATACCTCCATGCTTTTGGCCACTCTGACCACCCTGCCTGAAATTCTTTCCTATCTTCACTGCTCTTGTAAAAATACCCAGCCTTCAGAGCCCAGCTCCCCTCCTCCATGTGGCTCTTAGTTGCCATCCCAGGGTGATTTTCTCCTCCTCTGGATTTGCATGGGGTTTAGTGTTTGTCCTGTTCACTTGGCACAGTCAGTCACATACTGCCTGTTGTCTGTTTTCTGTTTTTATTTTTTATATTTCTCAACCTAAGTAATGTACACCCTCCCTTGGAGGAAAAAAGTTCTCCTAGATACATAGAGAATACATCCATGAACCCCAGTTTGAAAAGCATTATTTTATATACTTTCTCGTAATGTGTTTTTTAACGCTTGACTGTTAATCTACTCCATACATAGGTGCATCTTATTTTGCCCAATAGACTGTAACTTATTTGAGAGCAGGAGCTCCTGGGTCCACCATAGGGCCAACAAGTGCCCCCAGCTCACCCCAGTATACCTGTCTTATCAAGGGGAGTCTCCTATGGTTGATATGTGGTCGGCCAAGAGAGCTGGCATGGCTTTGGCTGGGGTGAGAACTGTAGCAAGTGGTGAAAGGGTTGACATTGTTCCAGTTTCTACCAACTTCATTATTTTTCTTCATGAGGTTTTTTTTTTCCCTTCTCTCCCATAGATTGTGCTTCTTGGTCAGACCTCGCATCAAGAATATGCGGTACATTGCTAGTGAGTGTGCTGGGCTGTTCCATGTAACTGAGACCTGGGGAAGCATGGGAAGGTCTAAGGGCCTTGGCCGTAAGAACCCTTTAAAGAGAAAAGACTTGCTTGGGCTGGCCATCCCCCTTGTAGAGGCTCTCCACTTCCTTGCTCCTAGTCTAACAAGTGGCCCATGGCATTCTAGGTTGCATCCCTTCTGTCTGTAGGTCTTGTCAATGCTGACAAATTGGCTGGCCGAACTCGTAAATACAAAGTGATCTTCAGCCCTCAGAAGGTGAGTTTGGATCCTGGTGGGCATGGGATAAGATAGAACAGAATTGGGAACTGGGAAAGGGGAGGGGAAGGGGCCAACAGCTGTATCTCCCTCTAAGCAAATTATGTGTGACTGAACAAAATATCTGTCATTGTCTTTTCTTTAATGTAGTCCTGATCATTTAGCAGAGGGTCTGTCATCAAACTTCCCTAGATAAGATTGTGGGATTATGAGAGGTGGCATCTACATAGATTTCTTTTCTTTTCTCTTCTTTTCTCTAATTGAAGTATAGCAAGTTATAATGTGTCAATGTCTGGTGTACAGCATAGTGTTCCAGTTATGCATATAGATACATATATTCATCTTCATATTCTTTTTCATTAGAGGTTATTACAAGATATTTAATAGAGTTCCCTGTACTATACAGAAGAAACCTGTTTTTCATCTGTTTTTATGCATAGTGGAGACTTCTTTAAATGAAAAGATTGACAGTTTTGAAGTAGAACCTACTATGTATACCTTCTAACACAAATTCCTGTATGGTAATGGTACACAACGTTATGGCTTTTCAATGACTTTCTACCTATATCCCTTTAATAATAAGTATAATAAATCATCCCTCACCATGCTCCTCTAAGGCATGTGGCTGGGCTTTCCCTGGGTTGTTAGAACTATACCAGTGTACTTTGGAAAAACCTTTTCTTGCACAGGAAGGGAAACTTAGAGACCATTTTACTGTACCTGACTTCGAGTAGCTTAGGAAACTGAAGCCCACAGTCACACAGTGAGTTAGCATAGCCAGGCTAGGTTTCTTCCGTCTTTACTTCAATAACTGCAGTGTTTGGTGATCTATCAGAGTATCTCCGTTTCTCGATTCCATCGAGCTCCCCTCTCATCCCCACATCAGTGGGGTGCATCGTAGGTACATCCTCAATCTCATTGATTGGGAGGAATGATGTACCAAGCCATAGACCTATAAAAGCTATACCAAGCAGTGCATACCACACCTAGAGCAGGTAGAAATTAAACTGGAAAGCACAGGGATTTATTCCTTTGCTATTTTCCTAAGAAAATTCTAGAGAAAATAGCAGCAGGTAAGACTAAAGATGCTGAAGCCAAACTGTTTCAGTGTGAATCCTTGCTTTAGCACCTATTACCTGTGTGATCTTGGAAAAGTTATTTAACTGTTCTGTGTCTTAGTTTTCTCATCTATAAAATGGAGTTGATAATAGTGCTTATCTTTTTTAAATGAGATGACTTTCAGTTTCTGTTGAGATGTCTAGTGGAATCACAGGCTTCTACTGTTTTCTTATCACATAAAAGGACTAAAAGGAAAGAACCAATGACCTTCCTTTGAAGATCATTTGAAGATTGATAGCACAATTTTACAGCTATTTATTTATTTAGTGTTGGTTTCTTTTCTTTCTTTCTTTCTTCTTCTTCTTCTTCTTTTTTTTTTTTTTGTGGGGAGAGTAATTAGATTTGTTTATTCATTTTAATGGAGATACTGGAGATTGAACCCAGGACCTCATGCATGCATACCCTCTAAGGTATACCCTCCCATCACTGAGCTATACCCTCCCCAATCTTACAGCTATTTATCCTGTTCAGGAATACAAATATATCAAGTATAACATTGTTGTTAGGGCAAGGAAATTATTGAGTCAAATAACCAATCAGAATTACAAGTTGCTTTTGAATGTTATTAAAGGAGCTTTAATAATAATTCCTAGTTTTTGGAGTCTCACAAAACCCTTTTTTTCAAATTTTACTTCCAAGAACAGATCTGTTTAAATAGGGAATAGGACAAGTTGGTAATAGTTTCAAATAATCCTGTAAACCTCCATATCACACAGAAGAACAAAATCGATATTGATATTTTTAAGTGAATTTTCTCTTTCTAACACCCTATCTAGTCAAATTCTTTGACCTAATTTTCCATCACAGGATGATCTCTCCCTCATTAGCTGTAGGGAAGAGGAAATCTTTATCTCTTCCTGAGACCCTTTTTGTTAATTGTGAACATTGGTAGTCTTCAAACCAGGCTCTGGAATTCCATCAGTTAGCATTAGAAGTAGGCCCTTCAATTTCAGTTTTACTGACAGAAATGAGTGAGGGGTAATTAGGACTCTTCTGTGTAACCATAAAACAAGGAGCACATAGCATTAATCTGCCACATCTCATACAGCTTTGAGCGTCAAGAGAGGTAATCCTTCTGAAACACTAACAACAATGCCTAGTACATGTAAAATGCGTCCTACACACCCACTGTTATTATTGTCATCATCCTTATTAGACGGAAGTGCCCTCAACTTTCTTATTACCTTCAAATGTTTCATCCTTTTCCTACCCATCTCAAAGGAGGATGAGCCACTGGCCTTGTCCCATCTAAGATCAGCAGCTCACCCGTGTTCTTGGCTCCATCTCTGCCTTCCTCCTCCACTCTCTTGCTTCATCAGGTAGACTGTTTATATCTTCAACCATGTCGGTCTCTTCTAAACAGTTCTCCATCCTTCATCTCTTGTCCCTATCAGGGACTCTCCCTTCTTTCATGGCCAGGCTTCTGTGAGGAATTATCTGCTGTCACTGCTTCTGCTTCCTCACATCCACCTCCATCTTTTCATCTAGTCCCCTAAGGCCTCTGTTGTCAAATCCAGTGATATCTATTTTATGTTCATCCTCCTTAACTTATCTGTCAGTGGACACTGTTGCTCATTCTTCTTTGAAGCTCTGACCTCCTCTGCCTTTAGAGGTGCCGTTTTCTTCTGGTCCCACCTCTCTATGTATTCTTCCTCAGTCTTCTCTGCCAGGTCTTGGACTGTGCACCCTTTTAGTTTTGGTTCCCTGGAGTCCTACCCTTAGCTCTCTTCTCTCTGTGTGGTCTTTGGACAAACCACCCACTTTAAATGCATCATATGTGCCATTGACCCCCCCCCAGACTGTATGTCCAGACCTCCCTCAGTGTCTCCAGAGGTCCCATGGACATGTCCTAACCAGAAGTCCCTCCATCCTCTCTCACGCACTGTGCTTTACCTACACCTGCTCCTCCTCTTTTTCTAGAACCTCTCATGCCCTTCTTCCCATCTCTGCCTGCAGGACTCACCCTTCCATGACAGTTGAAGTCCCTTCTCCTTTGTAAAGCTTCTCCAGTCTCTCAGGAAGAAAAATACAATCAACTTAATGACTAAATAAAATGGCTGAAAAGGAAACAAAGCATTAGGCTAGATGATAACGGTGGTCCTTTCTAGATCTAAGAGTCTGGGTTTGCTAATCTTTTTCATTGGGTTCAACAAGTGTGGTCCTCAGCAATGACCACAGAGGAACTCCTAAGAAATGAAAAGACCAGAGAAGACGGTTACTAATCAGCTTCCCTTTCTCTTCCAGTTTTATGCGTGTGAGATGGTGCTTGAGGAAGAGGGCATCTATGGAGGTGAGAGGAGACGAGTGTGAGTGGAAGGGGGAGGGCATGTGGAAGAAGGACATAATGGTTGTTCCCATCTCCTCCTTTCCCATGTCTCATTCCTGTCGGCCTATCGGGAGGAGAGGGTCCTGAGAATAGGAAGTCAGACCCCAAATTAGAACACTAGTGAGACAGCGTGAAAGGGATGCCAGGGTTCCAGTTGGAAATTACCAGCCGCTGTCCTCTCACCTTTCAAGACTTCCACCAGGAGAAATTGTGTCTTCTTTCTCTGTGTTTGCCTCACTCCATCCTCCATGCAACACAAACCTGGTCATGGTACTCCCCGCTAGAAATCCTGCAGTGGCTCTGAATAAAGCCCAGACTCCTCAGCGTGGCTCCTCCGCCTCTTCAGTCTGGCCCCTTCCTGGCCTTTAGCCTCATCACATGCCTCTCCTATCTCCCAACTCACTACCCTACAGCCCTGGGGACTTCACACATCTGTTCCTATTGCCTAGAATATTCCTCACTCTACAACTTTTTGCCTACCTAGACCATACTCAAATTCTAAGCCTAATGTCACTTTTTTAGGGAGGTCTTTCCTCTACCCCTAGTTGAGGTTAGATCCCTGAAATATTTGTGTCCATGGATTGCTGTTTTACTTCTTTGGAGCACAAAACTAATTACGTTTGTCTGGTGCTCAACTCTCTTTCTACACTGGAGGCTCCAGAAGTTAGGAGTGTGTCCCTCTTCACCACCACATCCCCAATGTTTAGCCTGGTGCTTGCACATATGTGGCTTTCAGTCAGTATTTAATGAATAGTGAATGAATGTATGTTTTGCCAGCACGCTAATGAAAACACACCATTTATCACATTGTATTATAGGCTGTTATGTACGTGTCTCCTTTCCTTACCAGCCTGTGGGCCCCTTCTGGGCAGAAACTGTACCTTATTCATCTCTGAGCATCCTGTGCTTAGTGCAGTACCTGGCGTGTGGCAGGCACTCAGGAATTTTTGCATGACTGTGGTGGACCATCCTTTTTTTTTTTTAATACATTTTTAAATTAAAAAAAATTCTTATTTTGGGGATAGGCAATTAAGTTTATTTATTTTTAGTGGAGGTACTGGGGATTGAACCCAGGACCTTGTGCATGCTAAGCAGGAACTCTACCACTTGAGCTATACCTCCCCCGTGGACCATCCTTCTTAATGTGGAGCTACGTGCCTTCTGCAGGGAGGCTGATGCTCTCTGTACCCACAGATGTGAGCTGTGACGAATGGGCCTTCTCTTTGCTGCCTCTTGATGTGGATCTGTTGAGCATGGAACTCCCAGAATTTTTCAGGGACTACTTTCTGGTAAATGCAGGGCCCTTGGGTCTTGGCATCGAGGGGTGGGGACAAACATGGGGTCCCGTGGGCTAGAAATGTGGATTTAACCTTCGTCCAACTCATGTAATTTATTATGAGTGATCGTGATTTGGAGATTGAATGTTACTGGTTGATGTCCATGGGGCTTCCTTTGGGATCAATGAAAATGAGCTCTTTCAAGCATTGCCCAGACCCTGCCTTTCTGCTCCAGGGCTTCTAGGCCTAGCCACTTTCCAGATGGATCTGTCGGGCTGATCCATATCTTTGTGGCCCATGTGGTCCCTGCAGGAAGGAGATCAGCGCTGGATCAACACTGTGGCACAGGCCTTGCACCTCCTCAGCACTCTCTATGGACCTTTTCCTTACTGCTATGGAATTGGCAGGTGTGCCAAGGTGAGCAGTTTTGTTGTCCTGATAGTCCCTATTTCACCTGCTGTCTACCCACTGAGGTTGTTCATGGGCACCTGTGATGTGAGGTATATTCTTTACTTTGCTTTTATTGCTCCAGAATAGGCCTCAGAGAGAGCTTGTGTGGCTAACAGAATGGCAAGAGCCAAGGTCCTCTGGGCAGCATTCCTAAATCTTTAGGGGCAGAGATATTTCTTCACTGGTGTGGGGGAGGATGGGGAGGGATGGACACAGATGGGTGTCGAGTAGGTAATATTGTTAATAATTAGCTTCCCTCTTGGGATCAAGGAGAAGTGTCACATGAGGTATCAAAGAGGTTGGGTTCTGTAGGAGTGGGGCTGCAGTACGGACCTGGACATAAGATTGAGAATTTCTTGGGTCCTGGCAGATGTCACATGAATTGTGGAGGAACCTGGAGGAGGAGGAGGATGGTGAAACCAAGGGCCGAAGGCCAGAAATTGGACATATCTTTCTCCTGGACAGAGGTAAACTATGCTCAGCACTCCTCTCATCCGTGGACCTAGAAGACATGAGAATGTGGAAAACATGGTAACACAGTTAGGATCCTCAAGTTGGGGCTGTAAATGCCAGTGTTAATTGGGATCATGGGCCCTTGGGCCCCTTGGAAGGCACTTGAGCTGATACTGAGCAAACTGGGTAAGAGGCTGCGTCAGGGAGGACCCTCATGGTCAGGGATCTCGCTTTCAGACATGGACTTCGTGACGGCACTTTGCTCCCAGGTGGTTTACGAGGGCCTGGTGGATGACACCTTCCGTATCAAATGTGGTAAGTGGCATCTCGGCGGGATGGAGGTGTCCTCAGCTCCTGGAGCCTCCCGCGGTGGGGCGGGGCTTGTGGGAGAGACCCAGACTCTGACTATTTGGCAGGGCTTCCAAATAGTTTGGGGGGCCTTTAATGGCAGTTCAAGAAAGGGAGGAGAAGGAAGGCCTCATCAGAGATCCTCATAGCTGTCCCCTCTGCTTTCAAAGGGAGTGTTGACTTTGGCCCAGAAGTCACATCCTCTGACAAGAGCCTGAAGGTGCTACTCAATGCCGAGGACAAGGTGAGTGCTTAGGTCCCAGCAGTGGATTTACCCAGGGCCACTGCTTCCATGAGGCTGTGGGTCCCGGTGCTGGGAGTGGAGGCTGAGTCCCCCAGAGAGAGGGATGCCCCACCACTTAGAGTTTACCCCAGAGCACGTAGCAGGGATTTGACATATATGTATTGATACCAGTGCAGATGTCTTGGTACTTTTGCTGGAACAGCTGAGCACTCTTCCTGTGCTGTCATGACACTGATGAGGTAGGAAGGAACAAGGTGAGGTTCTGTACAGTAAGTTCTTCCTGTCTTGTTCCCCTCACAGGTGTTTAATGAGATTCGTAATGAGCATTTCTCCAATGTCTTTGGCTTCTTGAGCCAGAAGGCCCGGAACTTGCAGGCCCAGTATGACGTGAGGCTCCCCGCCCAGTTCTCTGTCTGCTTCCTCAGTGGCTCCCCTTCTGATACTAGAGTGGGTGGGCACTGAGGGAGGGTAGTGGTTGCTCACATCTGAGGGCAGAGAGGTTGAACTCATGGGACGTCCCCACAGCGCCGGAGAGGCATGGACATCAAGCAGATGAAGAACTTCGTGTCACAGGAGCTCAAGGGACTGAAACAGGAGCACCGCCTGCTGAGCCTCCGTAGGTTTCAGCTTGAGGGCAGGGTGAGGGAATGCTGAGAGATTTGCCCCCAGGAGGAGGTCCCCGTCATCTGGCAGATAATGCTTTTATTTGGTCTAAAGTGGGAAGAAGTGCTTTTGCATTTTGCCTTAAGAGGTTTTTATTCTTCTGGACAATAAAGAGACATCCTTCTTGAACCAGGACTATGTCAGCTCCCCTTCCATCCTCTCTGCAGATATTGGGGCCTGTGAATCCATCATGAAGAAGAAAACCAAGCAGGACTTCCAGGAGCTCATCAAGACTGAGCATGGTAACTTGGCTACTTCTCACGCTCTGCTTCCCTGGCTCCCAGCCCCAGCCCACCCTGAAAAGATGCTCTCTGGCTCTTTCCAGCTGATGCTGGCTGTGTGGAATGCTGGTTCCTGCTAGAAGTCCTGGGGTCCCCTTAACCCACCCCAAGGATGGAGAAAGAGATGGGGAGACAGATGCCCATTAGCATAGACGGCAACAGCTGAGCTGCTCCCCCAGTAACAGGCTGTCCTCTGATTACTCACAGCGCTACTGGAGGGCTTCAACATCCGGGAAAGCACCAACTACATTGAAGAGCACATAGACCGGCAGGTGAAGTGGGGTGGGGAGGGTGAAGGATGTGGGGATGTGGTGGGAATGGCATTTAGAGGTGGGGCTCAAGCAGAAGGAAGAGGGGAGAAGAATGCGTTATGACACTTGAATTCTCCTTGCCTCTTTCTTCCTGTGCAGGTGTCACCTATAGAAAGCCTTCGCCTCATGTGCCTTTTGTCCATCACTGAGAATGGTGAGTCCCAGGGACAAAAGATGCCAGATTGAAAAGCTAGACCTTAGGAATGGAATAAATCATTTTGAATGAGAGAGAACTATCTTAGCAGACAGAATGTTTCTGTGTAATCTTGTGGATTCTTTCCCCTGTAAAATAAAGCAGTTTTTGTTTTGGGTGAAACAGGTCATAGAGTAATTTATTGTCCCAGCCCTAAGCAGGACCATATCCAGGCCCCTAGAACAAGGCCTGTCCCACCATAGGACTGCAAAGGGGTAGAGCTGGGCAGCAATTCTCTCATCATTCCATCTGGCCTCCTATCCTCAATAAGATTTCATAATAAGGACACAGTCCAAGAAAAATCAATTTCATAAACATTTTAAAAGCCTGGACTGCCCAACCTTTCATGGCAACTTGTTTTGACTGTTGAAGTCTTCCAATTAGTGAACATTCTTTAAGGTTGTTCCTACCCAGAGAAGTAGTCTGCTTATTCTGGATTCCCTTTAGTGTAGTTGGAAGCCCATTTCTTCTTACCTCTATGGAGAAAAATGTCTAAGACGGCACTTTGGGAACTCATTTAAACACCTTTCCTATTGCTCCGTAGCTGTAAAGCAGTTCCCAGGAGAACTGGCCCATAGCCTGGAAGAAAAGCCCAGGAAGGCCCTCCTCCTCCCTTCTGCTGCATCCCACCGCACCTCCCACTACGGATTGGATTCGCATTCGTTTCAGTGTTCCTTCCTCAGGGCTCTTCCTTGGAACTCTCAGATCCAGGCTTTATAAAGTTTTTAATAAGCAAACTTAAATTTAGGAGTCAATTTAGAGTCAACTGCATAGGATGTAAGGTTAACATCATTTACTGATGCCTTCCTTCTGATTAGGGTTTTGGGTTTTTTTTGTTGGTTTTTTGTTTTGGTGGGGGGAGGAGGGTTTGCTGGTTGGTTGGTTTGGCTATACACTTTAGGACACCTCAACTGGCTCATGAACCTGTTGTCATGAACCTTGATTTTCCTCAGGTTTGATCCCCAAGGATTACCGATCCCTGAAAACCCAGTATCTGCAGGTAAGGTCAGGAGAATGCATTCTTGAGGGAACTTGGTGGAGGGAGGTCATTGGACATTTTTGAAAGAGGCAAAAGAAATGGTCCCGTTCTTGCCCACATCACCACCCTGTTCCCATGTGGCCTCCCTCTCAGAGGTTGTGGGGATAGTCACCCCTCAGCACACAGAGACCCTTCCCACTGCTGTTGTATCACTCTGCTCGCCTCTCATGTGGCCAGTGCAGGGGGAGTTTGTACAGTTCAGCTATTGGACCCAGTGGTGAGTTCTTACCCCTGGACTCTCCCTCCCTTTAGCACCTTGAGAGGCAGTGATACAGCTTTCCTTCCAGGTCTTCCTCAAGTCCTGCCTCATCTGTGAAGCCTTCCCCACCATCCTTACATCCATAGCTTTCTGAGTTCTTTCATTGTTTCGTGCTGCTTTTATTCTTCTTTGGTGTTTGGTTATTTCTGGCATGAAAATCTTTCCCACAAACAAGAGTGAGCTCCTCAGGACACAGACTGCATAATCCTTCACCTCGTGTCAGCTAACAGTGCTAGACCCCTGGCAGACGCTCGGTAGAGAGCTTCATTGCATTTTCTTCAGAGCTATGGCCCTGAGCACCTGCTCACCTTCTCCAATCTGCGGCGAGCTGGGCTCCTAACAGAGCAGGCCCCGGGGGACACCCTCACAGCTGTAGAGAGTAAAGTGAGCAAGCTGGTAACGGACAAGGCTGCAGGTGAGCAGGAGCCCAGGTAACCTGTTTCCCCTCCTCAGCTGTTGTTGCCTCTTCTCAACAGGCAGAGCACCCTGAGAGGGAAAGAATGAGCTGGGGGTTGGGGGAGGAAGTGATTCCTTACTGTTAACTGTCCTCACTGCCACTACTTCTGCTAGTAAGAGCACTTTCCGGTTAGTGAACACTGATGTGCTAAGCCCTTTAGATACAGTTCCTCATTTAATCCTCATAGAGTTTCTATATGGTAAGTTTTATTATCTCCATTTTACAGATGAGGAAACTGAGACTTAGAGAGGTTAAGGGACTTGTTCGAGGTTCCTCAGTAAGTCAGATTTGAACCCAAGTCGGTTTGACTCCAAAGGTCATACACTTAACCAGTAAACTAGGGTCACCCTGTAGATTGCATTTAGTAGACAGCTGGTACCCTGTAGGAGAGGGAAGACTGTGAGTGGGAAGAGTGGTGAATGTCTTCATCAATTCCAGGGAACTAGAGGTGACTAGCTTTGAGGGGGATCTTCAAATGTGATAGGTCTTGCTATTTGAGAAGAGGTGGTCCTCTTATTTTCTGGATGGTATAGCCTGTGGCAGCATCATTAATCCATAAACCTTAGATGAAACTCAACACTGATTTCTTTCCCAGGAAAGATTACTGATGCCTTCAGTTCTTTGGCCAAGAGGAGCAATTTTCGTGCCATCAGCAAGAAGCTGAATCTGGTATGTAGAACAGGGGTGGGTAGGGGAGGTGACAGGTTCAGTCCTCTGTGGAGTACTTTGAATCCACAAAATCTTCTCTGTCATTTTGTTTTTATAAAGATCCTTTCATTTAGTAGCATTATAGCATGAGCTTAATTTAATAACAAGAATAACACAAAGATTCATTCATTTAATAAACACGTAACAAGCAGCTGCCAATGTCACAGAATATGCTAAGTGCTGCTTCAGTGACAGACCCATCCCATGTCACTGAGGGGTCAGAAAGGGGCAGCCTTCCCTCTTGCCCTTCTTAGGGAGCATGGGAACTCATTCAAGAGAATCAGCAGGTACTGAACAGCTTTCATCTTCAGTTACGGATTCTTTTTTTTTTTTTTCCAGAGGTAATTGCTGGTTCTCCCTTTAGTTGAAGTATGAACTGTTCTTAGGGATATGCCACTTTTCTCTGACCCTGTAAAGGCCTAGAGGGTTGAGTTGTCACTTGCCTCATGCAGTCCCTTTTACCCTCTAGATCCCACGTGTGGATGGCGAGTATGATCTGAAAGTGCCACGCGACATGGCGTATGTGTTCAGTGGGGCTTATGTGCCCCTGAGCTGCCGAATCATTGAGCAGGTGAGAACAGGTGACTTGCTCCCATTCATATTTCATGCTCTCTGCTTTCTCTTAGTCCCTGGCCTGGCCTAGTTTTTAACTACCCTAGTGACTGGCAAGAACCCTGGCAGTCTGACTGCTACTCGACTTGAACCTAGCACTTGTGCCTTCCCAGGTGCTGGAGCGGCGAAGCTGGCAGGGCCTGGATGAAGTGGTGCGGCTGCTCAACTGCAGTGAGTTGGCATTCACAGGTGAGTGGCCTTGACCGGCAGAGGGTGGAGGCGGGCTGGGTGGACTGAGAGGAGGGCTGGATGCATCACCCAGTAGAGTGAGCGAGCGAGCAAGTGAGCTGGGTGAAAAGCTGAGTCTGGTCTGATATTCGCAGACATGACCAAGGAAGACAAGGCTTCCAGCGAGTCCCTGCGCCTCATCTTGGTGGTGTTCTTGGGTGGCTGCACGTTCTCGGAGATCTCAGCCCTCCGATTCCTGGGCAGAGAGAAAGGTGAGAACCAGCCTCCATGGGATCCTGAGGGCAGCACTCAGGAAGCCTTTTTTACTGGGCTCTGGGTACCACTTGCTGCCATTTGCTGTGGGCTGAATAGCAGGGAGCCCGGTTCCAACAAGCTTGCATGGCAAGTTGCTGTGCCCAAGAGCATGGCACTGATGTCTCTGTGTCTGTAAACTGGTACTCTGACCCAGCTAAGGCAGTGGAACTGGAGAGGCTTGACATGGCTCATGTTGGGGACCTAGTTCTGCTCTCAGTCACATATGGTGGTGCTTTTGACTCCTTAGGGTACAGGTTCATTTTTCTGACAACAGCAGTCACCAACAGCGCTCGCCTTATGGAGGCCATGAGTGAGGTGAAAGCCTGAAGTTTTCCCTGCCTGTGTTGAAGTCTTCCCTGGACACATTCCTCGGATACAGGAGTTTGACTCCCAGCTGCTAATAAATGTCTACCAACTGTCCTACTAAGAGCTGGGAGCAGGGAACTTATTTGGGATTTAGAGAAGAAATCTGAGGAGAGCGTTCACTTCCTGCCCCCAGGATATTTCTTTTTGTTTATGAGGTACAGTCAGTGCTGATGAGGAGGAAGGGGATCTTTTGCTAAATCCTGTTTAAGTATCATTGTAAATAAAGCCTCTACTCTCAATATAGTATGTTTAATTCTGGACATGTACTTCCATTTTGATTAAAGCAGAGGGGACTTTACGT
Source organism: Camelus dromedarius (assembly GCF_036321535.1). Taxonomy (NCBI): domain Eukaryota; kingdom Metazoa; phylum Chordata; class Mammalia; order Artiodactyla; family Camelidae; genus Camelus; species Camelus dromedarius. The sequence continues at coordinate 16,678,301 of NC_087464.1, forward strand.
AGGGGCTTTGTCTGCTCCGTGGCCTGGACTCGGTATTAGCTCTGGGCCTGGTCTGGTTCTTCCTTGAAACTTTCCCTGTACTGGACTTTCCTCAACCATACAATGAGGGGGATGGATTAGGTAGATGATCAGCAAGCACCCTTCCAATTCTAAAATTCTGTGATTCATTAAACTTTAGAAAAAAAATGAGTTTGTTATTTTAACTTGAGGAGGTACTTGAATTTTAAGCCTTTTGTTTCTTACTGCAGAATGAAAGATTGTGTCCCCCGTTAGAGCAGTTTCAGGCATTGGCAGACTGTGGTCCTATAAAGATCACGAGTGCCCTCCTAAGTGCTGATTCTAGTGAACTCTAACCACATCTGTTAGTGGTTTCTTTTCCATCCTCTTTGAACTTGATCTCACTGATGAGCACCCTTTCCTTCCTGAAATTCTTGTATTCAGCTTCTGTGACATGCTTTTTTGTCCTCCTGCAGTCTTCTGGGCTGCAGTTCCATCTCCTTTGATTCCTCTGGGCATCCCCCTTGGTTGACGTCTCCTCTCGCTGTCCTTAGTTGTTATCCTGTTAACCTGTATATCTCAAACTTTTGTCTCACTGTTGAGCTTTACACCATTATTTCCAACCTGATCGTTCCACAGGCACTTCAAACTCAACACGTCTAAGATAAACTCTCAAACTGAACCTCTTGTCCCCACTTGGAATCCCTAAATCTGCTCTTCTTTCTGTATTTCCTTAATCGACATTCTTATCATCTACTCGGGTTTTCTTTGTGCAGGAAATTATATCCCTGACTTCACATTTTTTATTTTTAGCCCCTACGTTCAGCTGGTCCCCCTACCTATTATTTCTAAATGCTTCTAGTTCATCTTCTTTTCACCATCCCCATGGCAGAGGTACTTGTTTTTGGCTTGGCTTTTGCAAAACTGTCCCTCCCGGTTGCTCTGCCTCCTATCTGTTCTCCTGTTCACTTTTGATAAGTGCTGCCACTTGTCAAAAGAAAGATCCTAACCTGTGTTGTTGGATCATCAAAAGTATTCTTTCTGAGGGGAGGGTAATAGCTCAGGAGAGCTATGCTTAGCATAGCTAAGAGCATGTGCTTAGCATGCATGAGGTCCTAGGTTCTATCCCCAGTACCTCCTCAAAAAAAAAAAATGGGGGGAAAAAAGTATTCTTTCCATAGAAGAATGATAATGCTATATGAGTACAAATTCCAAGGAAAATGCATACCTCAAGCGTCTAGCTAGAATCTTAACAGTGCTACTTACATCAGGCTAGTGTGCAAGATCAAAGACACTGCTGCTGACAGAGCTGTTAATTTGCAGAAAGAATATGTGGCAGTTAGAAGATTCTATGGCCAAGTGAATAAACAGTCACAGTGCATTGCACTTACATTCTAGAACAATGCTGTTCAATAGAAATACGACCCCTTTTTATACACACATTAAACAGTGTTGTATGTGCTGAGTATGTGCTCTGAATTGATATCTTCCAACGGTTCTGTGACTTTGTTAGCTTCAGAACTACAGTGTAAAGGACATGATAGCAAAATTGGTCTTATCTCTGGATACTTACAACGCTGGCTGTGGGAACCTATCTGAAGATCACAAGTTTTTGAAGTTTTCTGGAAAACTCTCAAGTTAATCAACAAAGAATGCAAGTAAATTTTAAAAGTGGTGCCTGTAGGCCACACATTACATGGTATAAATGTTTGGCACACTGCTGATAAGTTAAAGGATGTTGAAAGCATCAGTGAAGTTCTTGGTGAGAAAACCATGGTCCTGACGGTGGAGCAAACGAGCGTCTTACTTTTCCTACATGGAAAAGGCAAATGAAGAGAATTCACAGAAGTTACACTTGGCCAATACACGTGGGGGAAATGTACAATTTCAGTTATAATCAATTAACTATGAATGAAACAAGGAAATGCCTAGCAAAGAGGTTTAAAAGGACAGTAATACTCCACGCTGCTGAGGGTAAACGGAAAGTACTCTTCAGGTGAGGCTCCTTTGGTGGGGAGGGCAAATTAATAAATACAACCTGTCTGGAGAGGGAGTGTTCAGTGATTACACTTCTAAGAACCAACCCTAAGAAAATGATGCAAAGATACAGGTATGAAGACCTTTATTTGTACAAACTGCAATCTAAATATCCATCAATAGCAAAATTGTTGAATTATGAATCTACACACCAATATATTATGCAACCATGAAAAAATGGGAAAAAAGTATAAGCATTTAGGCATGCAGTAAGGATACAAAAGTACTTTGTCGCTTTTGAGGTTTTTTTTTTTTCTTTTTAATATTTGGAGGGAGGTAATTAGGTTTATTTATTTATTTTAATGGAGGTGTGGAGGATTGAATGAATCCAGGACCTCATGTATGCTAGGCATGCGCTCTACCACTGAGCTATACCTTCCCCCTTAAGTTTTTAAATTTTCATGTAACAATTATATACACCCATGTAATTTGAAAGAAAACCATGATTTTTTAAATTTACCAATCGTTACGTGGACAAATCACTCAAACCTTTTTGAGATGGATTCCTCCCCCGTAAAATGGCAATAATACCTAGCAGGACTGTTAAGATTAAATGGGATCACTCGCCTAGAAAGGTACCAGGCCGGTGAGCAGGGTTCAATGTCCCTTCCCTTCCCTTCCCCTTTAGGGCACGGTTTCCTTTATCTGGAGGAATTGCCACCAAAGGTCAGTCTCCAATGAGCGAGGGAAACAAGGCACCAGGCTTTTCTGTTAAATTCTGCTCCTGCCACCCGCAGGCTGAGGGCAGTGAGACCGTTTACGCGCCAAGCCGGGGAGACCCGGCGACCTCTGGGCGGCAACGCGCTCTTGGAATCAAAACTGCGTGGGGGCCCGGTGGGGCTCCGACGAGGTGGCCGGCTCGCGAGGAGGATACGAAATGTCCTGACTACTACGGAGCGAGGAAAGCGAGCCGCGCGCGGGCGCAGGCGCAGATTCCATCTCCAGCCAGTGAGCTAGAGCTTCCCACGTCCTTTGCGCGAGCCTCCGCCCCAAGTCCCGGAGCGCCGGAGGGCGGGGAGAAGGCGGGGCTTAGCGAGGAGCGACGGGCCGGGGCACCAATCGTGGGGCTCCTCCGTCGCGGCGTTAGGTTTGAAATCCTGCAGAGGCCTAACGGCTCGCGGGCGGCGACCGGGAGCGAGCTCGCCGGCGCTTGCGGGTGGTTACTGTACTCTGGCCCGCGTCGAGAAGGTCGGGGTCCTCGACGCCCGCCTGTTTGGAGCGTCCGTCATGAGGAGAAGGTGAGGGTTTAGGAGGAATCGAGGCGGCGCCGTAGGGAGGGACGCCTATCCCGGGTGCGCCGCCGGTGCGGGGTTCGAGAGGCCGCTCTCGGCCCGGGGCCTGGGTGTCACGTCAGCTGGCGCCCCAGTGAGGCTGGGAAGCGGTGAGCGGGCTTGGCGGTACGGAGGCCCTACTTGACGCACAGCTTTCCGGCGGCCGAGGGCTCCCGCAGGCCCCAACGCCCGGGTGCGGGAGGAGCGCAGGTGCGAGGGAGACGCGGTGGGGCTGGGAGGCTATTCTTGTCCCCAGCGCCCCGGGTGCTCGGCGGTCAGAGCCGGCTTGGGAGAGCCCCACCCTCCCCGCCCGCAAAACGTCTCAGGTGCTGCTGCTTAGCACCGATGGCTTGTTCTAAGTCCTGAGTCTTTTACGGTCACAGTTCATTTTTCTTTAAATAAAGCCGTTAAGTTTTTAATTTATCGTTTTTCGATGTATCTGTGTTACAGTGTTAACACTTTACTTGAATTGGAAAGATAGCTTGGTTTTTTTGCAAGTTGAGAAATTCCGGTTAAAAGAATTCTTTGCCGGTTGTTGTAACAACTCCTCAAGCGGTGCTGGGAAAGGAGTGTCCAACTTCAAATCGGGACCAGCCACTTACCAGCCTCGTGATTTTGGGCAAAGATGTTGAATGGTCAGTTTGCTCATCTCTAAAATAATGTCAATGCATAGGACTTTTGTCTTAAAAGCGATTCAAATGTTAGCCTTATTTTCGGAAAGTAGTGGGTGAAGCGTTGGATGATTCATTATTAAATAACTTGTTTTTGGTCAAACTGATGTATGGCTCTGTAAGGTTCTTTCTTCCATGGTTACTAATTCCAACCGTTCCTTTTCAAATGCTTGCTCTCGGGAGTTTGGGAGTGGAGTACAAATCACTGGTACCATTGGAACAGCAGATTTCAGGTATAAGGCTGTGGATTCCAAATATTAACTAAAAAACAGCTCATTTAAGCTGCTTTGGGTTTAAACAAATGACACGTTCTGAGGACTATTGAAGTTTTAAATGGCATTTTATAGGAAATTTACCCCAAGTTCATGAACAGTGTTTGGATTGTTCAGGCATCTGCTTTCAAGAGTGAATGAAAGAGGAGGAAAAGATAATTTTGGTTCGGCTGACAGATATAATTAGGCTTTAAAAGAGCAACTAGAATTACTCTACTAACAAAACCAGACTTTGGGGTAATCTGAATTTCAGGTATTCATATTTAAAAAGGACTATGAAAAATATGCTTGAGAATGTCATGGTTATCAGATTGTTCACTGAATTAACCATTGGCTGTCGATTTCCTGAAGCAGGTTATACAGAGGAGCTTAACAAAACTTCTCAGGAGGGCTTTAGAGAAAAAGTAGGACAGTGTATCAGTGGACTGCTGTCAGAAGGTAGGAAATTATTTAGAGGTCCATTTGCAGTATCTTCCAGTCTTAGTGACTTAGGTTCAAGAGAAAAAATCGGCCCTTTTTACAACTTTTGTATTCTTGGGTGGTATTCTTGTAAGCACACTTAGATTTTTGGTGATGTATTATTTAAAAAATCTCAAATTTGCACCTTTTGGGGAATTACCTGAAACCAGGTAGCAAAGCGGTACATAATTGTATCATGATAATTATTATTCACTATGATTGTGCTGAGGCATCTTAAAATCATACAACTTTTTTGAAACATCAAGTTATTCGTTAAATGGTAATAAGTGGAGAGAAATCAAGCAGAGAAAGGTGTGGGATAGGGGAGTTGCAGGGTTAAAGAGATTGGCCAGGAAAGGCCTCCCTGAGAAGATGATCTTTGAGAAAAGATCATCTTCTAAAGGCAGCAAGGGGCAAGCCATGGGACATGTAGCGGAAGACAGTCTAGGTTGAGGGAATAACAAATGCCAATCAATGCCTGAGGTAGGATAGTGCTGAAATGAGCTAGGAGTCCAGTGTGACTGGAGTAGAGGGCTCTGGAGGCCTTTGTAAAGGCAGAGGCTTTTCCTCCAAGAGAGGGAATCATAGGAAGATTTTGAGGGCATGGAGCCTTGTGGCTCCTGTATAGACAATAAGCTTAGGGATGCCAAAGCAGAAGCAGGGAGACCAGTTAAAAGGCCAGGGGAGTAGTACAGGCAAGAGATAACAGTGGCGACCTGGACCAGGGAGGTAACAGCAGAGATAGGGAGGAGTGAGAGTCTGGCTCTTCTGAAAGTATGGCTAATGGCAAGGATGTAAGAAAGAGGTGTTGGGATGATACTAGGATTCAGTCATACAATTGGAATGTTGTCAATAGCTTTTTAATTCTTTGAAAACTGTACTGTCATGAGAGCAATTTCTAGAACATGTGGTAATTCCAAACACCCATTTTCCAACCAAATCAGATTTGTTTAAGTTATTAGCTCCGAAGGAGGGTTAAATTTTTCGTTATAGCAAATTGTGTAAATACTGCTTCTAGTTGCCCATTTGCTGGAGTTTAGCAGTACATTTGCTGTATAGATGTTTGTCTTGGTTTTAACTGGATTTGAGATTATAAATTTTATCCTAATTTCATGTCATTTTTGTAGAAGTAATTTGTTTGACTAAATGAATTAGTGATCATATCTAAGTTTTTCAATTAAGTCACAAATTTAAAACTTCAGATTATGTTCCAGAGTTTTAAAAATAACAGCTTTATTGAGATATAATCCTCATACTGTACAATTCACCTAAAGTGTACAATTTAATGATTCTTAGTGTATTCATAGATTTATGCAACTATCACTGCAATGAATTAACATTTTTTATTATTCCTTTAAAAAACTCATACCCATTAGCAGTTAATCCTCTTTTTACACACTCCTCCACCCCCCTGAATCCCAGCCCTCAGCAACTACTAATCCACTTCTGTCTCTATAGATTTGCCTATTCTGGATATTTCAAATAAATAGAATCATATGTCCTCTTTTGTGACTGGCTTCTTTCACTTGGCATAATGTTTTCAAGGTTTATTGTTAAATATTATTCCATTGTATAGGTATATCATATATTCATTAGTTGATGGCTATTTGGGTTATTTCCACTTTTTGGCTATTATAAATCATGTTGCTGTAACATTTGTGTACAAGTTTTGTGTGAGTATATGTTTTTATTTCTCTTGGGTAAATACCTAGGAATGGAATTGTTGGGTTGTATAGTAACTATTATGTGTAACTGTTTGAGGAACTGCTAGACTGTTTTCCGACTCTTCTGTACTATTTTACATTCCCACCAGCAGTATACAAAAGTTCTAATTTCATATCCATGCCAACACTTATTACTGTCTTTTTTATTATAGTCATTCTAGGGGCTGTGAAGTGGTATTTATTTGTGGTTTTGATTTGCATTTCCCTGGTGGCTAATGATGTTGAGCATCTTTGAATGTGCTCGTGGGCCATTTGTATATCTTTTTTGGAGAAAAAGCATCTATTCAGATGCTTTGCCTGTTGTGCCAGATTTTTAATTGTTGAGAAAGTAATCACTTTACCTTCTAGATGTCTTACAGAGTTAGGCGGCACTGCCTGTAAATCTGTTGTCACTATCTGAGAACTCATACATTCTTAAGGTAGGTAGAAGTTAGAAACATAGTGAACCTTTGGCAGGAATTCTAGGCCATTTGTTCTACATTTATTAGATAATTACTGTGCACTGGGGTAAAATGAGGATGGATACAATGTGATGGTCCCTGCCCTGAAGTTTATGGTCTGCTAGCTGGGGGATGACTGTGAGGAATCTGCAGCTTTCCACAAGCAGGTGGAAGGTAATGTGCAGAAGCAAGGCTGTTCAGAAACCAAGAGCTACATGTGGTTGAGTGAGGGGGACTCTGCAGGGGACACTTGGCAAGTTCAGCTGGCTGGAGTTTTAGGGGGTGAGAGGTAGGAGGGGTTAAGTGACAGACTTGGAGAACAGTTTTAGAAGGCCCTTCCTTTGAAGGTGTTTGGTTATACTATGTTTCCTGAGGGTGGTGGGAAGCTGGAAGTTAAGCAGGAGCTTGATTGGATTTTGTTTTCATGAGAATCTAGCTGTTATGTGGAGATTGGTGAGAATTGGAGATGGAGGGGCAACCAGACTGGAGAACAAAGGCTGTAGAGCATTCTCGGAAGGCGTGCCCCTCAGGACTGGCCCAGGCTGATCTGGCTCAACTCTAAGGCTTTGCAGACTAAATATTGGCCACAGTTTAGATCTTATAGGTTATTTTAAATAAAATGCTAAAATCAGGATTTTGACTTGTGCATTCTTTTGTCTTAAAAGTGGAGTACAAAGGGATTATTTGCCTGAGGAAGCACTTTAGTTAAATTTTGATTAATTGAGATTAAATGACTTAATTACCTGTTAACATTTCTAAAATGAATGGAGAACAGTCAGTTCTTTTAAACACTATTCATTATATGGGTATTGATGCCATCTGGTAATTGTGCAAAAGCTTTTCTCCTACTAGGACAGGCAACCTTTAAACTGGATTTCTTGGCTAAAGAAATGTCTTGGGTGTAAATATATTAAAAACCTATGGAGAAACTGATGTCCTTGGGGATCTAAGCTGGTGATTCAGAACCACTGAATAACCTGAGACAGAAAAGGGGACAGTGAGAGCCTCTTGGCTCATCATTTGCACACAGAGCTTCAGTGACTTATTCTTGGCCTCCCTGCTGACTGATAGCAAAGCACATCCAGATTCTAGTTTCTCTGGCGCCAGACCAGTCTCTTTGTTATCCAGTTGTACCAAGAAAGGAGAGAAAATGTGTTCTTTAACATTGTATGAAGCAGATTAAGGGTTAGCATATTTAAGTAAAGTTTTTTTTTTAAAGATAAACAGAAGGCACCCAGTTAAATTTGTATTCCAGATAAATAATGAATAATTTTTTTAAATAAATTTTTTGTAATTGAAGAATAACATACATACAGAAATGTATAAAAATCAAATGCAAAACTGATGGATTTTCACAAAGTATACATGGTATAACCAGCCCTCCTTGTGCCCTTTCCAAAAGTCACCACCTCCAGGGACAATGACTGCCACTATTCTGACTTGTCAAAGCGAAGCTTAGTTTTGCCTGTTTTTGAACTTTGTATAAATGGAACCACATAGTGAAAGATGCTTGCGTTATCTGACTTCTTTTGCTCAGACTGTTTTTCTTCCTCTTCCCCAACTTTTTGTTTTGTTTTTGTTTTTCTACATTAGTTATTTCTTTTACCTTTTTTTTTTCTTGAAAATTTCAGTTGTAATTTACATACAGTAAAATTGACTCATTTTACTTGTACAGTTTGAGTTTTGGTCATTGTATACAGTTACATAATCACCATCACCATCAAGATCTAGAAGCATTCCGTCACCCTAAAGAAGTTTCCTTGTGCCCTTTTGCAGTTGATCCCCTGCCCTAATTTCAGGCAGCTCATTTGCTTTCTTCCTTTCACTATAGTTTTGCCTTTTTAAAAATTTCATAAGATGGAATCACATAGTATGTAGTCTTTTTGTGTTTGACCTCTTTCATTTAGCATAGTTCAACATAAAGTTTCTGAGATTTATCCATGTTTTGTATTCATTTCTATATTATTCCATTGTAGGAATGTACTATTTTTGCATTCTATTGATGGACATCTAGGTTGTTTCTGCCTTCGTGCTATTATGATTATGCTGCTTTGATCATTATAGTACATACAAAGGTACATATGTGTGCATTTCTGCTGGGTATGTATAGAGACATGGAACTGCTGGGTTCAGCTTTAGCAGATACTGTCAACAGTTTTTAAAGTGGTGGTATCAGTTCACTCTCCAGCCAGTAGTATATGAAAATTTTGGCTTTTCTGTATCCTCACCAACACTTGATGATTATCTTTTTAATTTTAGCCATTCTGTAAGTTAATAGTTATAATTTAAGTACAACAGCAAAGCCACCTACTGAATGGGAGAAGATATTTGAAAACAATATATCTGACAAGGGGTTAATATCCAGCATATACAAAGAACTTATACAGCTCAACCTTAAAAAAAAAAATCTGATTTAAAAATGGCCAGAGCATCTAAATAGACATTTTTCCAAGGAAGACATACAGATGGCCAACAGACACATGAAAATATGCTCAGCATCACTAATCAGGGAAATAGAAATCAAAACCATAATGAGATATTCACCTCACACCTATCAGGATCATGTTATTAAAGACAACAAATAACAAGTGTTGGCGGGTATGTGGAGAAAAGGCAACCCTTGTGCATTGTTCGTGGGAGTGTAAATTGGTGTAGCCACTGTGGAAAACAGTATGGAGTTTCCTCAAAAAATTAAAAATAGAACTACCATATGATTCAGCAATTCCGCTTCTGGATATTTATCGAAAAAAAGCCAAAAACTGTAATGAGAAAAAATATATGCACCCCTGTGTTCATTGCAGCATTAATCATAATAGCCAAGATATGGAAACAACCTAAGTGCCCATCAATAGAACGAATAAAGAAGATGTGTATGCACACACACACACACAATGCAATATTACTTAGCCATAAAAAAGAATGAAATCTTACCATTTCTAATAACATGGATGGACCCAGAGCATTATGCTAAGAGAAATAAGTCAGAGAAAGACAAATACTATGTGATTTCACCTGTATATGGAATTTAAAAACACAAAACAAATGACAAAACGTAACAAAATGTAAACATAATAAAAGATACAGAAAACAAACAGGTATTTGCCAAGAATGGTAGGGGGCTAAAGGGAGAGAAGAAATAAGTGAAGCAAACTTTCAGTTGCAAAATAAATGAGTCATGAGTATGAAATGTACTGTGTGGGGAATATAATCAATAACTATATAATATCTTTATATGGTGCTTATTGTGGTGATCCGTTTGAAATGTATAGAAATACTGAATAACTATATTCTGTAACAGGAACAAACATAGTGTATAGGTCAATTATATTTCAAAAACAAACAAACTCACAAAAAAAAGATCAGAGGCTTAGGTAACCAGAGGCCTGGGGATGGGAGGAAAGGGGAATTGGATGAGGGCAGTCGAAAGGTACAAACTCCCAGTTATAAGTATTAGGGATGGAATGTACAACATAATAAATAGCACCACTGTATGTTATTTACGAAAGTTGTTAAGAGACTAAATCCTAAGAGTATCATAAGAAAAATAATTTTTTTGTATTTCTTTTAATTTTTTTACCTATGTGAGATGATGTATGTTTACTAAACTTATTGTGATAATTCACTTCATGATGTATGTAAAACAAGTCATTATGCTGTATACCTTAAACTTATACAGTGCTATATATCAATTATAGCTTAATAAAACTGGAAGGAAAAAATAAAGAACAGCAACAAAATCATGGTAACTTGCCAGCTATTTTATAGGAGCTTCTCACCAGCAAATTCTGGTGTTAGATGGGGGTTTTGTTTTACTGATATCTTTGTCTGGCTTTTCTTTAACAAAAGCATTTAAAATTCTTTATTGTACTGCCATAGGTAGAACCATTGATGAAAGTCCAGATTCTGAGTATTATTCAGAAGACTGAACTTCCACAGTGTAATATGATACTGAATTTTGCTTTGCCAGTGTTGTGGTATTTGGAGGGAGAAGGAGAGGGGAGTAGTTAAAGATGAGTTAAACTGAAAGCTTGTTTTCAATTTGTTTTAGCCTTGAACCCACTGAGAAACTAGTTTGTTTAGTTCCTAAGAATACTGCTTTTAGTCTGGAGGCAGTAACTCATGTAGCGGGCTTCTCTTTTGCTTTTTAGTGAGGTGCTGGCAGAGGAGTCCATAGTATGTCTCCAGAAAGCCCTGAATCACCTTCGGGAAATATGGGAATTGATTGGCATTCCAGAGGACCAGCGGTTACAGAGAACTGAGGTTGTAAAGAAACACATCAAGGTGAGTTGAGTAGTAATGGTCTCTGTGCAGTGGGACAGGGGAGGATGTCGCTGTCTCATCTAAGATAGCATATAGAGTGACACTAGGGTATCACAGGCTCTTCCTGATTTTGTTTGTTTTTAAGTCCTTTCTTAAAAATTTGAAATTACGAGGGTTTTGCTGTTATTTGTTGTTTGAGGCCAATGAGAAACCGAAAATTTTATGGGACTGTTTTCTGTCTTGTAGGACCTCCTGGACATGATGATTGCTGAAGAGGAAAGCCTGAAGGAAAGACTCATCAAAAGCATATCCATCTGTCAAAAAGAGCTGAATACTTTGTGCAACGAGCTACATGTCGAGCCATTTCAGGTACACAGCAGGGTGTCAGGGGATCCTGCTTGGGTCTGAGGTTTAGGGAAGAACTTTGACTTAGGGCTGCAGGAGGGAAGTTTCCTCACAGGGCTGACACTGGACATGAGAAATGGGGAGAACGTGCTGCCTAGTTACTTGGTTCCAGCAAAGTAATTTTCACTTATGTAAAGAGTTGCCCTGTTGAGAGGTGAATAAAATTTATAGGACATGTAACTGCAGCAATAAGTGTTGCAATGCTTTAATCAAAAACAAGCTTCCTCTTACTATCAGTTTGTAGGACATAAAATTTCTTTTTTTTAACTCTGAGCTAGGCATAGATGGTATCATTCCATTCTTCTCTGAAAGAAAATAAAAAGGGCTACCTATGAAACAAAAGTGACCAGTGATATAAGGAAAAGTTACCCAGAAAGCCTGCCTTTGTGGTTTTTTTCATATCCAAAGCTACACACCACTGAACCAGCCAGAATGGCCATGAGAAGAAATGTCTCCGCAGCTGGAGTATCAGGAAAGCATAGTCAAATTCAGAGTGTGCCATGTTTATCTGTGTACCTTGTTGTACTGTGTTCCAGCACATTAGGGCTTGAATGAGGACACCAGCAAGCATGACATGAATGACAGGAGCCCCAAAACATATTCCTGATTAGAACCAGTAAAAACTGTGTTGGGAACATAAAAATAAAGACAGAAATGGAACTTGGAAAGGTAATTAGAATAGATGTAGTGCAGGGACAGCATGTGATGGCTAATGAGGTACTAATAAGGTCTCCAGTCCATCTCCCTGTTACAGGAAGAGCTGCCTGGGTATCTAGATGGAGTCAGCCTAGGAGGAGGAGTCTGCCTTTAAAGGTTAAAGATAATTCGTATCTGCTAGCCAAGAGTAATCAGGCTGACTGTGATATCAGTAGAGTTTTCTGAAATCAACATAAATGGTATAAAGATCATTGATTTTGGATAAAATAGTTTCTTTAGTCTTTTTTTTTAAACCTTTAATGTGAAATTGGATAACAAGTTGGTAATACAGTGGTACATCTCCCTTAAATTACATCACAGTTTTTAGTTCACCAATGTTGAATGAAATTTATAGGACATGTAACTGCCTCTTTTTTGTTATTGTCGTTTTCCCTTTTTTTTTTTTTTTAAATTAACACTATTTAAAAAAATTTTTTTGTGGGGGGAGGTAATTAGGTCTATTTATTTATTTATTGAGGTGCTGGGGATTGAACCCAGGACCTCGTGCATGCTAAGCATGCACTCTACCACTGAGCTATACCCTCCCCCCAACTGCCACTTTTTTTCCTTCTGCTTAACATTTAGGAGAAGAGCAAGGAGTAGTAAATTTATTTTTATTAGTTAGGTAATGTTTTTAGGATTATTGGGATAAGCATTTAGTTATGAGCTAAATATACTACAATCCCCAGTACCTCCATTTAAAAAATTTAAAAATAAATAAATAAATAAACCTAACCCTCCCAAATAGAAATAAAATGGTAAAATAAAAAATAAATGAATATACTACCCTATAGGTAACTCAAAGCAAGCTTTCCAACCAATTTTTACCTCTTGTTAAAGTGCCCTAGTACCTTTCCATAATGGAGACCTTCCTTAGGGGACCCTATTTGTGCCATATTCTATTATCTTTGAATTGACTTATTTGTAAGTTAAAGTAAAAGTCTGTCATCCTAGCCCACTTCCACTTGAACCTTAACAATGGTACCTTGTCTCATACAGGAAGAAGGAGAGACAACTATCTTACAACTAGAAAAGGATTTACGCACTCAGGTAGAACTGATGCGAAAACAGAAAAGGGAGAGAAAACAAGAACTGAAACTACTTCAAGAACAAGATCAAGAACTGTGTGAAATTCTTTGCATGCCCCACTATGACGTCGACAGCACCTCAGTTCCCAGCTTAGAAGAGCTGAGCCAGTTCAGACAACATGTGGCAACTTTAAGGGAAACAAAGGTATGCTTACATTCATGTTTCTGTAAAGCTATTTGATTTTCCTCTAGGTATCTTGTAATCATTTTCTTTTATAGGCGTCTAGGCGTGAGGAGTTTGTCAACATAAAGAGACAGATCATACTGTGTATGGAAGATTTAGATCACACCCCGGACACAAGCTTTGAAAGAGATGTGGTGTGTGAAGATGAAGATGCCTTTTGTTTATCTTTGGAAAATATTGCGACACTACAGAAGTTGCTACGGCAGGTAATGTCTGCTCATATTATGGCCTGGGATCTCCATGATATCTGGCAATTTGAGAAAACTGACAGTTTTTTCCTTTGTTAAAGATAATGAGATAGTATTATATGATGTACAACCTTGATTTATTTTTAAACAAAAAAGCCTTATATATAGCTCTAAGGATATACAATTGAGACTTTGGATGAAATAGTAATAGTTATTTGAATTAGCTTACTGTTTAATTGAAAAAAAATATTTTAATTAAAAATTTGAATTCTAGTCCTTGGGGATCTTTCCATAATGACAGCCTTATGGTTTGTTTTCAGAAGTCGTGAAAACACACCTCTTCACAATTTTGTAAAAGTGCTTCTCCATGTGGGTACAGATGTAACCTGTGGGAGGTCTCTGTGCTGCTGTCTTTTCTGTAACTGCTGGCTTTTCTTGCTACAGCTGGAAATGCGAAAATCACAAAATGAAGCAGTGTGTGAGGGGCTGCGTGCTCAGATACGAGAGCTCTGGGATAGGTTGCAAATACCTGCAGAAGAGAGAGAAGCTGTGGCCACACTAATGACTGGGTCAAAGGCCAAGGTCAGGAAAGCGGTAAGAAGCCCAAAGGGTTCCAGGTCAGCATTTGGTATCAAGTCTGATTTCTTTACCAGCTTCAGCGGTGAGTCAGCCTGTTTTTAAGACAAGCATCAGGAAAGGGTGGCAGTAGCCTGCTCATCTTTTATTTTCTGTGTATGTTTCTTAGGTTTCTGATTCTTGTGATATCGTATAAAGTGTTGACTTGCCTCTGTGGTTTTGTATTGTAGTTTTATTAAAAGAGGGGAAAATTTTTTGCAAATGTATATGAACATACAAGTATGTATGACAAGCACCTCTAATAGATCTCTTTGTTTCAGCTGCAATTAGAAGTGGATCGGTTGGAAGAACTGAAAATGCAAAACATGAAGAAAGTGATTGAGGCAATACGAGTAGAGCTGGCTCAGTACTGGGACCAGTGTTTTTATAGCCAAGAGCAGAGACAAGCTTTTGCCCCTTACTATGCTGGTTAGTACAGAAGCGTCGCTCTTCTTGTGGCCTGCTCACTTGCCTTTTACAAGTGCGGACATTCACCAGGAAGTATTTCCTCTGCTGAACAGATACAGCTACCTTTTCAAGCCATTCAGCATAAATTGCCATTCCTGTTCAAATAAGTATTTGCAAGTACTATTGGGAAATAAGAGATCTCTTGGTTTCTGAAGCAGTATATCACTGTAGCCAGTAGTTGTGAAGCTCAAGTTTATCAGGTGCTTACTGTATGCCAGGTGCAATGTCAGACTCTTAGCAGGATTATCTCACTTCATTCTCATGTCAGGAGATGAGACACTGAGGCACATAAATGTTAAACAACTTAACCCAGAGACACACAGCAGGTAAATGGCAGAGCCCACATTTGAGCCTGTGGAGCATGACTCCCGGGGCCAGTGGAGTTCTAGTCTGACCTGAACTGAATGTAAAGATGATGCTGTCTTTACTAAGTTCAACATTTTTCGACATATTCTGTGACTCAGCCCTCTATTGGGCAGGGTAGAAAGGAAGAATGTGAAAGAAACCTAAGACAAAGCAAGAGATGACACAGAGTTTTGAGAATCTTAGTCTTTTTAGTCCACACTCTAGTCCCACCAGGCTGATGGTGGCAAACCTGGCTTTTATTATCCACAACAGATACTTACTCATGTATCATTTTTACCATAAAAAAGAAAAATCTATTTCCATTTCAGAGGATGAGGGATTAGTAAATTGGGATACTAAATACTAGAGGAAGTTTTTGAAACTTACTGGACCTATATCTTGCAGAGGACTACACAGAAAATTTGCTCCAGCTCCATGATGCCGAGATTGTGCGGTTAAGAAACTACTATGAGGTTCACAAAGAACTCTTTGAAGGTGTCCAGAAGTGGGAAGAAAGCTGGAGGCTTTTCTTAGAGTTTGAGGTATTGCCCTAGATTTTGTCTGTTTTCCTTAGAGTACAGTGAAGTGTTAAGAAAGCATCCCCTGTATAGAGTCAAAGGCCTGTTTCTTCTGCTGTTTACCAGCCTTCTAAAACTCTGTCTTTATCATTAAGTCTGTGAATTACTGCTCACACCCATCTGTATTTGTCAAGCTTATATGCAGAAACATATAAGAGAAAAACCCAAAATTAATGCCTTCAGTAAGGCTGAAGTTTCTTGCATAAAGGAGGTCTAGAGGTGGGCAGTGCATGCAGGGCAGGAATGGCCGTTCCACAGTCAGTGGGGTCCCAGGCTTCTCCAGCTTATAGTTCCTCAACCACTAAGGGGTGGGTCTTGTCCTCAGGTCCAAGGCGGCTCAAGCTCCCACTGTAGTGTTTCCAGCAGCGTGATAGAGGAGGGAACACGGAGGCATTGCCCCTCCACCCGCTCTAAGGGCTTTTCCCAGGCTCTCTTCACAGCACCTCTGCTGAAGTGCCGCACCAACTGCTGGCAAGTCTGAGAGAAGTGCTACTGCAGATAAATTCAGGTTCTGTCACTAAGGAAGGAGAGAATGAATGTTGGGACAGGCAACTAACATTCTGTACTCTTCCAACTTTTGCTGTTTCCTTAGAAAATTGCCTGGGTTTTAGGGCATGTTTGTGTACTCTGAATTCCTTTTCTTCTCATAGACTTAGCATGAATAGATAGGTTCCCTTAGAGGATTTTAGAGTTCAGAGCTGGGACTAGGATGAGACAAGTGAGGAACCTCAGGCATGAAATTCAAGGAGACCCATTTTCAGGTTCATACTTCTCCCTGTTAGAGCTTGAAGGGGCTTTTAGAGAATCCTGAGTTTCAAATTCCTTCAAGTTTACAGGTGAGAAACTAGGACTCAGAAGTAGAGAGAACTGTATGAGAGCTCATAGCTGTTGAAGAACAGGTGTTCTAGTTCTCAGTTACTACTTCTGTTTGAAAGCGAGGAGGAGGAGTAAAAGTCAATGAAGAGCTCAGCCACAAAAAGAATGAAGTTTTGCCATTTGCAGCAACATGGATGGACCTATATAGGGTTATTATGCTTAGTGAAATAAGTCAGAGAAAGACAAATACTGTATACTATTACTTACATGTGGAATCTAGAAAACAAGACAAACTAGTGAATGTAACAAAAAAGAAAGACTTACAGATATAGAGAACAAACTAGTCGTTACCAGTGGGGAGAGGGACGGGAGGAGAGGCAGTATAGGAGTAGAGGACTTAGAAGTACAAACTACCATGTATAAAATAAATAAGTTACAAGGATATATTGTACAGCACTGGGAATAGTGGCCAATATTTTATAATAACCAAAAATGAAGTATAACTTTCAGAAACTGTAAATCGCCATGTTGTACGCTTGAAACTTCCATAATATTGTAAATCAACTATATCTCAAAACGATACACACACACACACACAGCCAATAAAGAGCCAAATAAGCAACCCTTGTTTACATGCCAGTATTTAAGAAAAAATAAGAAACTAATTACCATTCTCTTTAGTTTTTGCTTATAGGCAGTTACCAATCAAGTAGTCTGGAAGGGAAACAATTTCTTTAAGAGTTTGGCCCCCAAATTGTCAAGATTGTTTCTAAACTTTTCTGATTATCTGTACTTATTTTTGAGTGTATTTCACCTAATTTATATTTATAAATTATATGCTTATATTACTATTCTCATATGCTGTATACACTATAGAATAACAAAAAAGAAGAGTTAAAAAGAATAAGAAGCCCAGCATTTTACATTTTTTGTCCATTTTGTGAGGGTTAATTTCATAGAAAGCAGATTATCTATGAACTCCACAACTGAGTACATTTAAGCTGCGTCGTCTCAATATGCTAGAAGTGAGTGAGCAAGTAGGGGTGGCACCACCAGGGCCTCTGAGTGGAGACCTCCGCCTCATCCCCTACATACCCCATTTCCCATCAGAGACATCTGAACCAGTAAAGGGAGCAGTGAAATTGTGCAATAAGTATTAAAGCCTGTCTTACTTTTTAGATTAAAAAGGAAACAATAGTTTTCCTGTACCCTCAGTGTATGATCTTACATATGCCCAGGAGTGCTCACACCCCACTCCCTCCTTAGAAAGCCACCATTTCTCACTGCTAAGAGTACATGGGAATGCAGAACTCTGAAGTTTTCTTAATGGTATGTCTCCATTTATGAGAGAGGATTCTTAGCAGAAGTGATTGATCTGATAGTCCAGGGTTTACTCTAATTTAAAATGTATTTTTCACAGAGAAAAGCTTCAGATCCAAGTCGATTTACAAATCGTGGAGGAAATCTTCTAAAAGAAGAAAAGCAACGAGCCAAGCTCCAAAAAACACTCCCTAAGGTAATCCAGGGACAACGCCAGATAAGAATTTTTGATACTTGGCTACAAAATCCTCACTTCTTGTATACCCTGTGGTTTAAATCATTTTGCCCTAAAACTGTCTTCACTTCCAAAGCTTAGGCAAGGATAGTTAAGTACATACTGTGCCTTCCTAGTATAAGCAACTGGATATCCAGTTTTATTAGCTTTTTAGGGCTACCATAACAAAGTACCAGAGACTGGGTGGCTTAAACAACAAAAATTTATTTTCTTACACTTCTAGAGGCTAGAAGTCTGAGATGAAGGTGTCATCAGGGTTTGTTTCTTCTGAGGGAGGACTTTCTTCTGGCTTACAGGTGGTTGTCTTCTCCCTGTATCTTCACATAGTCCCCCTTCGTATGTGTCTATGTCCAAATTTTCTTTTCTTATAAGGCCACCAGTCATGTTGGATTAGGACCCACCTTAATGACCTCATTTTACCTTAATTACCACTGTATCCAAATAAAGCCACATTCTGAGGTACTGGGAAATAAGACTTCCTACATACGAATTTGGCAGGGGACATAATTCAGCCCATAACACAAGATAACCTTCTGAGAAAGTGCTTTGGACTTATTACTATTCTCTACTTTAATAATAATAATAACAATATTTAGCATTTATCAAATTAAGTGCCAGGTACTATTTCAGAGTGCTTCCTGTTTATTAATTCATTTAATCATCATAACATTTTTATGAGATTGGTATTTCCATTTTTACAGATGAGGAAACTGAGGCACTGAGAATTTAAGTAACTTACCTACCTTTTCACAGCCAGTAAAAGGTAGATTCTAGATTGGAACCCAGATAGTGCTGCTCTTAGTGCATACTGTCTCCTTAACGTTGTTGGTCTTCCCCATTGCTGCCTCCAGCTTCAGGCACCAAAACCTTAGTGGTCAATTCTGGGTTCTTGCCTTTTCCCACCTTCATGTGTATTATGAATGAACCATCCTGAGACTCTAACCTGTTCCCACGTGGGTCCAGTTACCTGAGTCATACTAATGATACTCTGGGGAAAGAGGAGGCATTCTTTGGGCTTCACAACCAAAGATTTGAAGTAATTAACTTGTCCTTGTTTCTGGTCTCAGCTGGAAGAGGAGTTAAAGGCACGGATTGAAATGTGGGAGCAGGAGCATTCAAAGGCATTTGTGGTGAACGGACAGAAATTCATGGAGTATGTAACAGAACAATGGGAGATGCATCGATTGGAGAAAGAGAGAGCCAAGCAGGAAAGAGTAAGTGAACCCAATTTGGGAAGATAATGAGTGAGCAGCCCAGCATCTCTGCCAGGGCTCTAGGTTGGTTGAAGAAGTCATGGCAGCTCTTTTCATTTCTGGGCACAGGGACTTGTACTAGATTTCTGGCCCTGCCTCTGCCCCTATCTCAGACTTGTTCTCCTTCTGGGATTTATCACTTGCTCTGACTTTCACACAGCAACTGAAGAACAAGAAGCAAACAGAGACAGAGATGCTCTATGGCAGCGCTCCGCGAACACCGAGCAAGCGACGAGGACTAGCACCTAGCACGCCGGGCAAAGTGCGCAAGGTAAACACGAGACCCCGTGAGCTGCCATGTACGAGGCATTTTTGAGGCTACGGCTCTTGCCCATCTCTTGCCTTCTGTCCTGCAGAGATGGGAAAGGGTTTTTCTAGCCTTCCAGGTTGAGTCCATTTTAGAGAGTTTAATCCTGAGTAGTGGCTTGACAGCAACAGTCAAGGAGTGGCCAGCTTTGATGTGTGCCAGTGTTTGAGGCTGGATTAAACTCAGAGGGCCAGTACCTGCCAACATTTTATAATGACAAAATCCTTCAGAGGTTCAGCCTATAATTCCAACAAGTGACCATGGCACTATGTGAAAGAAGCCTTTGTGCTTAGGAAATGGAATACCTAATACTCTTTAATCTCTAGGGCAGGAAATCAGGGAGTTCCTTCCTTATTTCCTCTCTGATAAATGAAGGGGAGCATTATTTTCCTTTTTCTTCCTCAACTCATATTTTATAATGTATTAAAAATATTTTAAAAATTGCCTGTAATGTAACTCCAAGACAACCATTGAGAATATGTGTTTTTCCTGCTTTTGTAAAAAAACTTTTAAAAATAGTGTATTTTTACAAAGTAGAGATCATGTATATAATTTTGATTTCTGCTTTTTTCCCTACTTGGTATTGGTTGTGATTTTTTTTTTCATAGCACCAAACTGTCTCCAAATACATGCTCATTATTCACTGCCTATTGTTTTGACATAATGCCATTTATTAAACTAGTTCCCTATTGTTTAATATTAAGTAGTTAATTTTTAATTTTTATTTATTTTTTATTATTTTTTAAGTAGTTAATTTTTTATTATGAAAATAGTGTGACAAATTTTTTAAACATGTGTTATAATATTTAACTCTAGAAAGGTTTGCATTTTCATTAAAAGTTTGAGGACCTCTATACTAGATGCTGAGAATACAAAGATAAGTGAGGCAGCCCTGGCTTTCAGGAGTGCTGCATTAAGACACGTCTGCAGTCGTGGCTGCACTAACCATTCAGTCTGTGACACCAGAGTGGTTATCACAGGTTATGCCTCCAGTGGCAGTGCCTCACTGTTACGGCGGCTCCAGTCTTTGCCAACATGTGGTATTTTCAGAATTTAAAGTTTTTGCCCAACTGATGAGTGTGAAGTAATATCTCATGATTTTAGTTTACAATTTCCTAATTACTAGTGAAGTTGAACCTTTGCCTTGTTCATTAACCCAGTTCTGGATTTTCTTTGCTGAGAAATCTTTTGAAGCTCTTTTTTTTGGAACATTTGTCTCTTTCTTACAAGTTTTATAAGACTTCTTGTGTATATTCTTGTCGGCTGTGTTACAATAGCTTTTCTCAGCATTTTTATGTCTTCTGTATCTTGTCTTTTTACTGTTTATAGTATTTTGTTGATGAACAAAAAGTTCTTAATTTTAATACAGTGAAATGCTTTCATTCTGTTTTCCCTATGGCTTGTACTTCTTGTACCTTGCAAATAATCTATCCATGACCTAAGACCACAGAGGTACTTTCCTATGTTGGATTTCTTAGTTTGTGTCTTGTATTTGAATAGTTTTGCTATCCCACTGAAGGTTTTTCATCTACCTAGAGTTTTTCTAATTAAAAAAAAAAAAAAAGCTTACAGCTCTACTGAGTAAAATTGACACATAATATTTAAAGTGTATACTTTAATAAGCTGTGACATACGTATACACCTTGAAACCATCACCACTATCAACAGAGTGAACATACTTTCACACCCAAAGTTTCCTTTTACCTCTTTGTATTCCTTTGCATCCTTTACCCCAGTCACCACCCTGACCCACTCCTGGCAATTGCAGCTTTGCTGTGTAACTGTTGATTATTTTGTATTTTCTAACATTTTCTGTAAACAGGTAGACTCATACAGTATGTATACTTTAATGTCTGGCTTCTTTTATCTGTGTTGTTGCATGTATCAGTAGGTTACTCCTTTTTATGGTTAAGCAGTTTTCCATTGGAGGCATATACCACAATTTGCTTATCTAGTTGCCTGTGTTGATGGATACTTGGTTTCTTTTTAGTTTTTTGGCTGTTACACATAAAACAACTATAAATATTTATGTGTAAGTCTTTGTATAGATATATGCTTTCATTTCTCTTGGGTAAATACCCAGGAGTGATATGGCTGGGTCATTTGATAGGTGTCTGTCTAACTTTCATCTGCTAGATGGAACTTTCAGCACTTTTCACAGGTTTCCCGGAAGCTCTTCACCATGAAAACAATCTTAGACTGCTTCCCATTCTCGCTTCTCTGTAGTGTAGGGATGGGTTACTAAGTATGTTATCTCACATCATTAACCTCTGCTCTTCTCCATAGCTGAACACTACCACCATGTCCAACGCTACGGCCAACAGTAGCATTCGGCCTGTCTTTGCGGGGACAGTCTACCGCTCCCCTGTGTCTCGACTTCCACCTTCTGGCAGCAAGGTTAGTATGCTCTGTGTACAGGCACATCCCCAGCACTGCCCCAACCTATGTACTCCAGGGCCTGTTGGGAGGAATGATATTGAATAACATCCTGTGGACTGAGAAGGAACTTTGAGACCAAAAAATGAAGCAGGCAACTCCATAAAGTGCAATTATGAAGTTTATTGTGGGTAATTTACCCACAGGATTGGGCCAATGATCCAAAGGCATTAGCAGCTGTACGCCATGCTGAAGGGGGAACAGGGGGATTTAAAAGGGCCAAAGCTAAAAACAGCATCTAACTACTAGGGAGAGGCACATCTATACTGACAGGAACCAGGCAGTTTTCCTTCTCTCAGGGTCTTATGACCATTAATCATGTGCATCAGCAAAAGACATTCTTCTAGTTTCCATACCAGATGAAGGCAAGGGTCAAAGTTGGTAAGGAACTTATCTGGCTTGGGCACATTCCTTGTGAGTAGGCTAGAGCTGTCAGGCAAAAGATAGGGTAGGACTGTAGGCATCAGATGTAGCTGACAAAAAGGAGTCAGTGTGGTTCAGCTACACAGGGCCCCACCTACTTGTTCCAGTTTCTAAGATCCCTGGATTCGGTTATCATTGAGATGCTGAGAGTTGACAGATGTAAGCTAGCTAATCTGTCAAAACCTAAATGAGAGAAAGAAGAGCATGGTCATTCTGAGCCCCACTAGTATCATGGGAAGCACTGGGGATGTGACTGGGAAACTGAAGAGCAGGTGGTGGTCTCTGTAGGCTCAGTTCAAAGCCTGGTCTTCAGTCCCTGCATGTGGGTTCTAGCCCAGTGACACTGGATCACTAGACCCAATTACTCTTGCACAAGGAGAGGGGTAGTGGGGGAGTATATGCTAAAATGTGTTCAGTCTTACAAGTATTTTACAGACTACACACAAGATAGGTGTTCTGCAAATCATTAAAAATTTGGTTTTTTTAAAGTAGAAGTATAGGATTACAGACACATGAATAATATAAAGATGGTATCCAGCCTTTGACAGCTAGTGTGTGTGTAGTCATTATAAGGTTGATACATTGATCTTTCTTTCCTCTACAGCCAGTCCTCACTTCCACCTGTTCGGGGAAAAAAACACCTCACAGCATCAAGCATGGAGCCAACAAGGAGAACCAGGAACTCAATGGCAGCATCCTCAGCGGTGGGTACCCTGACTCGGCCCCCCTCCGACGCAACTTCAGCATTAATTCTGTTGCCAGCACCTATTCTGAGTTTGCGGTAATTCACCTTTTCTAATATCTACCAGTCTCTGGGGAGCACACAGTTGGGGCAGAGTGGGTATCTTCCCAAGGGCACCCAGGCTATTAGTTAGGACAGTTCTTTGGAGGCTGAGAATCCCTTTCCTGCCTTGACCGTGGCATGAGGTGGGGGTGGTTTGAGGTGGGTAAATAGGAAGATGGCAGCAGCAACCAGACATTTAACCCGGACCCTTCTGCTTAAGAAATACCATTCCCTGGCTGCAGGAGGTGACCCTTCTAATCACTGCCCTGGTGCTCTCTTGGTGGAGTTCTTGGTAATTGTCTTAATTCTTTGTTCTTAGAAGGATCCGTCCCTCTCTGACAGCTCCACTGTTGGGCTTCAGGTCTGTATGGCAACCCCTGCATGTCCCATGTCCCTTTTCCAAACTGATCTGTCGTCTGCTGGCTTCATTCCCATCTGGGCACAGGGCTACACTAACCAATAATCTCAGCTGTACTATCATAAATTTTTTTTTAAGAAAGCAGTAATTCCTAATACAGATTTCAAAAATGGTAAATATCTGTTTTAGTTCCCAACAGACTAACCTGATTAACTTGTTCAGACTTGAATTGGATTCTCAGCCCCACCTTAAAGTCAGGCAAATTTTTTTTAATCATGTTATTTCACAACAGAAAACCTTCACCCTCCCCAGCTGTGACATTAAAGGCCTCCAATGTGCTGGAAAGAATAGAGGCCCCATCACGTGGGGAGGAGGGCCCCAGCTGTGTGCTGCCTACGAGGTTCTTGGCCTGTGTGCTGATTATTTCCTGGAGTATATATATCTTACTAACCCCTCAGAGCTGAATTGCCAACTTTCTGTCTACTCTGAGCTAGCCAATGCTCATTTCTTTGCCTTTGCCTGTTTCTACCATATTAAGCTGCTAATTTAGCATATATATGAGTCACTAGAAGAGTATTTTTTTCCCACAATGCTCTTTGGCTCCTAGTAACCTACTCCATATTTGCCGACACTTAACTGTAGTGCTGTTTCCTTAACAATGTCTGTTCTCGCTTCCCTCAGTGTCTTCCTACTGAGAGGTGAGGCTGCCCTTCACCCTTGGGAAGGATACTGAGTTTAAAGCCTAGGGTGTCAACTTTCTTGCTACAGTGATGGAGAATGTGACAGCTGCCCAAGGCTACAGCTCATTTTGAGCAATGAAATGCTTCATATTCTGTTACTTTTTTCAAGTTACTTAACTGGTGTGGTTCTGCCTATAGAAGTGGCTGCTTGTCATTCTGGCTAGCTGACTGCTGGACAAAGTCTAGCTTTCTCTTTTCCATTTTTTCAGCCAAGTCCCATTTCCTACACTTGGGGCTTAAATGTCTGTTTACCTCTGGCTGGGACTGGGGGAGATTCTTCTGGTTTTGTTTGCTATGGCTGGTAGACTCTGCCAGGCAGCACTGAAGCCAATAGACTAACCTCTACTAACATCTGTCTTTCTCAGTGATCATTCATGCTCTGTCTTCTACTTCTATACCATGTGCTCCAGCATGAGATCAAATCACCAGCAGGTTACAAGGCCCTCAGCCCCAGGGATTGGTAGATATATGCTCTGGCCCATTGTTTCATAAAGGGCTCAAAAGAGCAAAGCTTATTGCCTATCTAGCTTGACAACTCAGTACTTTGTGAAGTGTAAGGGATTTCTCTTCTGTAAGGTTTTACAGAATGTACTGGCTGAGGAGAGGGGTCAAGGGCATATGTGCACACGCTTATCTAATATAATGGTGCTCAGAGGCCCTCACCTTTTGTTCCTAACACAGCCTGTGCTGGGCTAGGGACCACTGTCTTAGACAAACAGCCCTCAGAGGGCCTTATGTTGACACTTAACCCATGTTAACAAGGGTGGGGCATGCATGAACTGGGGGGGGCAGTACTGCCACTGATGTTACTTATTTTTCAACAGCGAGAACTTTCAAAGGCTTCCAAATCTGATGCTACTTCTCGAATCCTCAATTCGACCAACATCCAGTCCTGAGAAGCCCTGATCAGTCAGCCAGCTGAGGCTTCCCGTGCCTAGACTGGACCTAATTATACAGGGGTGGTTTAATGTTTCTTCAGCGTAGGTGTGCTTGAGAGCCTGGACAAGTTCCATTTCCATGGGCCTAACTTACAGAAGTGAATGAGTTACAGGTGAAAGTCCAACATAGGGCTTAGTGGGTCCTTAGATACTTGGTTTTATTTTGACTCAAGAAATACATTAAAACTTAGTTCCTAGCAGTAAGTGTAAATTTTAGCAGATGAACCTAATTTCTTTCCCTACCCCAAATTCTACTTGCTAATGCACATCAAGGGCTTATTACATATACTTCGCCATTGTGTAGGAAAATGACTGTGCCCAGCCCTGGGGTATGGGACATGAAGCAATTTTTGGCTCATACACTTATAATTAGCAATTAACATCTTTTTTGTTTAGGCATGTTCAATTAATGCTATAGCTACAATAGCTTTGCCCTCACCTAAAGGCCTTTCCCCACCACACAGGACAGCCTTCCTCCTGATGAAGATGTCTGTGTGTCAGAACCTGGGATGGCCTAACTCACTGCCAAAGAGGTGACAGGGAAGCTGGAAGCGCCTCTGTTAAATTGTGTACAGTTCTGTTATATAGGGCACTGCCCTTTGTTGGGGTATGTGTATGAATACACATGCTTGTCTGAACTCTACTTCAGTTTTCCTCTGGGTCCAGTTCCCCGATCCCTGTGCCCCTTATGCCTGAGTTCTTGTACCCCTCTCCCTTTGCCAGCCATGTTGGGAGGCTGGATGGGTTGGGCCATTTGTCGTGGAGAGCTGGAACTTTGCACATGTCAGTACTGGGGAGTTGTTCCTGCTTTAGCGTCCACGATGAGGCTCCTTCTTTACCTACCCTGCCAATCACTACTGTGCTCCCCAAAGCACTAGTATTTATTCTTCTGTCTGCCTGCGCCAGTACTACTGTCAGCACATTGAATGGTTCTCAAAGCTTAACCAGTGTGGATTTGGTCTGCATCGGCCATGCTGTTTAGTCATACGTATACATGTCCTGATTTTAAAATATAAATATATTCTTAAAAATAAATTAAAATGTGTATACTTGTGTTTCAAAATGTATATATTGTGGTATGTTTTCATTTTTTTCCCCAGATCACTTTTTGGTTGGTTTTGTCTGGAAAACAAAAGATTAAAATGACATACAAGAAATTTTTAGTTGAGAGGATGATTTTCATTCTTTTGTGTATTTCTAAAGAACATCTTATTCTGAGAAAAGTTTCTGAGAGGAATAAAAAGCCTAACTCCTGATGTACAGAGGCTGAGGTACTATTAGGAAACTTCTGGTTTCATTGCTATTTGTCATTAACAGGACTGGCTTTAATAGGGTTAGGCAGCCTGGCTTTTTTTTAAGCCACCTTTGTATTTATTATAAAACACATACTTAACCTGTATACGCTGATAAATTTTGACATATCTACCTGTGAGAAACCATCAAGTTTCATCAAATCAAGTTACTTAACATAACTGTCACCCCCAAAAGTTTCTTCCTTACAAAGCCCCTTTGTTAAGTCCTCCCTTCCATCCCCACCCCATCACCACTCTGCTTTCTGTCACTATAGAGGAGTTTGCATTCTCTAGAGTTTCATATAAGTAGAATCATGTAATGTATGAAAGTATGAATTTCTCTGTATCTTTTCCAACACTTGGTATGGTCAGTCTTTATTTTAGCCATTTTAGTTGATGTGCAGTGCTGTCTCGTGGTAACTTGTGCTTCCCTAATGACTGATGATGTTGAACATCTTTTCACTTGCTTCTTTGCCATCATTCTTACCTTTGGTGAAGTACCTATTCACTATTTTTGCCCATTTAAAAAACTGAGTTGTGTTCTTACTGTTGAGTTTTGAGAACTCTATATTCTACAACTCCTTTTATCAGATGTATGTTTGCAAAGATCTTGTCCCTGTCTTTCATTCTTTTTTTTTCTTGTTAGTATAACTGATGTAAAACAATTTATTTCAGGCTTTCATTCTTAGTGTGTTTGAAGAGCAGAGGTTTAATTTTGATGAAGTCCATTTGTTCTTTGGATTGTGCTACTGTTGCTTTAAGAAATCTTTACCTAACCCAAGATGATGAAGACTTTCTCCTAGAAGCTTAAAGTTTAGATTTTACATTTATGTCGGATCCATCCATTTTGGTTCTATATGTATCTATCTATATGGCTCCAGGTGTGGCTTTAAGATCATTCTCTTTGTATACAGATACCCAGTTGTCCAGCACCATTACTTGAAAAGCTAAACTTTCTCCACTGCAGTGCCTATGTACCGCTTTCAAAAATCAGTTTATCATGTATGTGTGAGTTTCTGTTCCACTAATCTGTTTGTCCTAATGCCAGTACTACCCTGTCTTAATTACTGTAGATTTATACTAATTCTTGAAATCAGACAATGTTAGATTTCCAACTTTGTACTTTTAAAAGTTATTTTGTCTGTTCTAGGTCCTTTGCATTTTCATATGAGTTTTAGAAAAAGCTTGTCAATTTCTACCAAAAATCTGGTAGGATTTTTGTTGGCATTGCATTAATTCTATAGACCAATTTGGGGAGAACTGACATGATGACCCACAGACAAGGCATATATCTCCTTTTATTTATGTTTTCTTTCATTTCTCAGGAATATGTTGTAGGTCATGTGTATAGATCTTTTATAGCTTTGTCAGGTTTATCCCTAAGTATTTCATATTTCTTGTAAATGGTATCTTTAAATTAGAATGTCTGGTTGTTATTTGCCTGTATATAGACATACATTTGAATTTTGTATATTGCTCTCCATCCTGCAACCTTGCTAAACTCATTTATTAAAAGAAATGAGGTAGGAATGTAGTTTGGTGCAGCCATTATGGAAAACAGTATGGAGATTCCTCAAAAGACTAAAAATAGACTTACCGTATGATCCAGCAATCCCACTCTGGGCATATATCCAGAGGGAACCTTACTTCAAAAAGATACATGCACCCCAATGTTCACAGCAGCACTAGATAGAATAGCCAAGACATGGAAGTAACTTAAATGTCCATCAACAGATTACTGGATAAAGAAGTTGCGGTATATTTATACAATGGAATACTACTCAGCCATAAAAAAGAATAAAATGCCATTTGCAGCAACATGAATGGACATGGACAGTGTCATCCTAAGTGAAGCCAGAAAGAGAAAGAAAAATACCATATGATATCACTTATATGTGGAATCTGAAAAAAAAAAATGAACTTATTTACAAAACAGACTCAGACACAGAAAACAAACATGGTTATGGGGGGGAGGGGTGGGGTGGGGGTGGGAAGGGATAAATTGGGAGTTTGAGATTTGCAGATGCTAACGACTATATATAAAATAGATGAAAGAACAAGTTTATACTGTATAGCCCAGGGAACTATATTCAATATCTTATAGTAACATGGTGAAAAAGAATGAAAATGGGAAAAAAAGATATTACAGATTGATAACCTCAGGAACAAGAAAAGGAATATCACTATAGGCTCAAACTTAAAAAGAACAGTAAGTGACTACTACGAAGCTCTGTGCACAGAAATTTGACAACTGAAATGGACAAGTCCCTGAAAGACACAATTTACCAAAACTCACCCCAAAAGAAATCTAAGTAGTCCTATAGCAATAAAAGAAATTTTCATCATTGCAAGCCCTCTGAAAATGAAAACTCTAGGCCCAGACGGTATTACTGGTAGATTCTACTAAACATTTAAAGAACAAAAATAACATCAATTCTGTACAATTTCAGAAAACAGAAGATGGAACACTTTTCAACTTCTTTTATAGACCAGAATGACCCCAGTACCCAAACGACAGAAACATAAAACAAGAAAACTATAGACTAATATCCTTCATGAACACAGACACAAAATTCCATAGCAAAATATTACAAAATTGAATTTAAAACTTTTAGAATACATCATAATGAAATGGGGTTTATCTTGGCAATGCAAGGCTGGCTCTACATTGCTGGTGGGAATGTAAGATGGTATAGTTGTTTTGGAAAATTGTCTTGCATTTCCTCAAGATAAATTACTATAGGACGCAGTAATCCTACTCCTAGGTATTATACCAGTTGAAAACATGTTCACACAAAAACATGTACAAGAATGTTTACAACATTATAACAGTGAAAAAGTGGAAATAATTCAAATGTTCATCAACTGATAAACAGATAAACAAAATGAGGTATATCTCTTCAGAATTTTACACAGCCATAAAAAGGAATGAAGTACTAATACATGTTACAGCATGGATGAACCTTGAAAACTAACTGAAAGGATTCAAACAGAAAGGCAATATATTATATGATTTCATTTATATGAAATAGGCAAATCCATGGAAATAGATTAATGGTTGCCACAGGCTGGGATAAATGAACAGTCACTGCTAATTGGTAAGGGGGTTCTTTTTGGGGTTAAGAACATGTTCTTACATATATATATATATACATCACTTAGGATGACAACGTCCATGTCCATTCATGTTGCTGCAAATGGCATATATACCCTCACATACACAGTCAAATGATTTTTGACAAGGGTGCCAAGACAATTCAATGGTGAAAGGACAGTCGTTCCAACAAATAGTGCTGGGAAAACTGGATGTCCACACGCAAAAGAATGAAGTTGGACCCTTACCTAACACCATATACAAAATAACTCAAAAGGGATCAAGGACCTAAATGTAAGACCTAAAACAATGAAATTGGGAAAACAAAAGCTTCACGAAATTGGACTTGGCAGTGATTTCTTATATATGACACCAAAGTTATAGGCAAGAAAAAACAAACTGGACTTCATGAAAATTTAAAAACTTTACATTAAGAGACACTATCAATGGAGTAAAAAGGCAACCCACAGAATGGGAGAAAATATTTCCAAGTCACTTATCTGGGATTAATATCCAGAGTAAAATGAGAACTCCTAAAACTCAACAACAAAAAAAGACCCAATTCAAAAATGGGCCAAGGACTTCAATAGACATTTCTCCAAAAGAGATGTATGAATGGCCAATAAGCACATGAAAAGGTGCTTAACATCACTAATCATTAGGGATATGCAAATCAAAAGTACAATGAGATACCACCTTACACCCATCAGAGTGGCTACTGTCAAAACAAAACAAAACAAAACAAAAAACCCAAAGTGTTGGGTGAGGATGTGGAGAAACTGGAACCCCTTGTGCACGATTGGGGGGACTATAAAATGGAAAAGCCACTGTGGAAAACAGTATGTAGGCTCCTCAAAAAAATAAAAATAGAATTACATTATGACCCAGCAATTCCACTTTTGGGTAAAAACAGTGTCTCAAAGAGGTATTTGTAAACCCATGTTCACAGCAGCATCATTCACAACAGCTAAAGCATGAAAGTAACCCAAGTGTCCATCAGCCAATGAATGGATACACAAAACGTGATGTATACGTAGAGCAGAGTATTATTCAGGCCCAAGAAGGAAGGAAATACTGCCGTATGCTACAACATGGATGAAACCTTGAGAAGATTATGCTAACTGAAATAAGCCAGTCACAAAAAGATAAATACTGTATGATTCCACTTATGTGAAGTATTTAGAGTAGTCGAAATCATACAGACAAACAGAAGGTATAATGGTTGTTGCCAGGGATTGGGGAGAACGGGGAGTTATTATTTAATCGGTGTGGAGTTTCAGATTTACAAGATGAAAAGAGATGAGAATGGATGGTGGTGATGGCTGCACAGCAATGTGAATGCATTTAATATCCCTGATGTGTACACTTAAAAATGGTTAAATAGTAAATTTTTATGTGTATTTTAACTCAATAAAAAAAGAAGAAATTACGATCAACAGGAGTATATATATATAACGAGGAATATCCATACAATGGAATACCATGTAACAATAAAAATGAATGAACTGCAGGACACTGTAGATGAATCATTAATGTTGATGAAAAAACAAGACATAAAAGAACATACCCAGAGTGATTCCATTTACCTAAAGTTCAGAAGCAGACGAATTATATTGTATAAAGATGCATACAAGGACGGTACAATTCGAAATGAAGACAGGGAAGAGAAATAACAAAAGAAGATGGCCTCTAGTGGTTCCCCATATGGGCACTACCTCAAAATCACCTGGGGTGGGATGCGGCAGCTTTAAAATTACCCACATCTAGGTTCCACACCCCTAATTCTGATTTCACTGTGTCGGCAGTGCTGGCCTTAGGCATCCACTTCCAAAGCTCTAGGGTTTCTAATGTGAGGACAAGTTGAGGATGCTGCTCGTAGGTGGTGCAAGAGGGCTGTGACGGGGAGGGGCGAGGGCCGGGCCTTTGGCCGGCAATGGTGTTCCTTGACCTGGGTGAAGTGTCACAAGCATTAGCTTAATAATTTTTTACTCTACCGTACATTTATTTTATGCCCTTTTGTATATGTCAGCTCTTCTCTTTCTCCACAGCATACACATAGGTGTTCCAGGGACCACAGCTCACAGTCCTTACTTGGAGTTGCTTATCTACAAAGTAGTCCACACGGCAGGGCCGATCCAAGCTGGTTGTGTCCTTGTGGCCAAGCTGTCCATATTTACCTAAAGTGAAATAAGCCCTTTTGCCATCCTCTCCTCTCCCCTGGGCCTTGACGCTTTTCCCCTCCAGGGAGGAAAACCAGCCTGCCAACCGAACTGCAGGCTTAAGCCAGCACTCTGCTGGTGTCTGCTCTGTGAAGTCAGGAGACAGCACCATAGAGCCTCCAGGACCAGGCAAGTCTGCAGGTCCTCAAAAGGCAGTGGCCAGCAGCCACTCCAGGCAAGATGCTCCTCCAGGCTCCCCACTCCTCAACTCAGATGCTCAGAGCAGACATTTTCATTTTACCTTTTTCTCTACCCAGTGCCAGACCAAAAGATGTTTCTCACAAATGCTGGCTAAATATTCCCTTAAGAAAAGTAGACGGGAAGTACTGATATCTCCTATTTCTCTGCTGTCTGGTCTCTGCCCTTCTAAGCATGCCTAGATCTGTTCCAGAGAGGGGAATAGACAGCTTTTCAGTCCCGGTCTTCCCAGTGGTCAGGCTGCCCAGGCCCCTGCTTCCACTTGTCTGCATGGCTATTGTTACCTGTCCTCTACCCCCAGGTCTTTCCTCCCTGTGGTTTAAGCATCACAAAAGCAAACCATTTACTTACCCCAGCCCCAGGTGTAGAGCTCCCCGGTTCCTGCAACCAAAAGGACAGTAAATGGCCGTCACCAATGCTTTTTGACAAGGCATTTGTCCTCCTTGGCCTGCCACAACCCATAGCCAGCACATCACAGTCGTCCTGAGGTTTGCTTGGCAAGGGACAACATACTCTCTTTCTCTTTAACAGCTGTCTAATCACATTTGGGGTAAAAAGGATCCAGATTGAAAAAGCTTATCTTACAAACGAACTTATTTACAAAATAGACTCACAGACATAGAAAACAAACTTATGGTTACCAGTGGGGGAAGGGCATGGGAAGGGATAAATTGGGAGTTCTACATTTGCAGATACTAATATACATAAAATAGATAAACAAGTTTATGCTGTATAGCACAGGGAACCAGATTCAATATCTTGTAATAACCCATGGTGAAAAAGAATATGAAAACAAATATATGTATCTTCCTATATGACTGAAGCATTGTGCTGTACACCAGAAACTGTGCTGTACACCAGAAGTATTGACTATACTTCAATAAAAAATAAATAAATAAAACATTTTTTAAAAGAAAAAAAAAGTTTATCTTCCTATACGCCCGCTGATTGGCCTGACTCTCACAGCTACTGAGTTCAAGAGTCTTAGAAGCAAAGCTGAGCAGGCCCTGCTGTCAGGTGAGGAGGCTGGCAAACACCAGCCTCCCTCCAGAAGAACCTTTGGGGTCTGACCGGCCAGGGAGCCACTATTAAAGCCATGTCGGGGTGTACTGAGAGAGGCAGCTACCTAGTACATGACAAAGACGCTTGAAATGATAGTTTTTTTAGGTGACCACACCCTTTTCTGCAGCTCCCAGCTGGAGACTGGGGTGGAGTGACTTTCTGCTCCATCCTGAACCAGCCTCCCCAGCCCCACTCACTTGTCACCACCGCTGTGTGCCGGGATCCACAACTGGCTTTGATGGCATCCAAGCCCATGGGGAGATCCAATAAAGCTGGGAAGGGCTGAACAGCTATAAAGGGGGCAGGGGCTCCATTCTCACCCCTGGCTACTCTCTTCACTTCAGAACCATCTTCATTCAGTCCTGTGGCTTCAGAGAAGCAATAAGAGTGATGATGACAATGATGGGTAACACTCACTGAGCACTGATTGAAACCTTATCCATACATTAACTCACTCAATACCACAGCTGAAGCACAAGCTAAGCTCCAGAGCTGGTGCTCCCAACCCCTACCTTCCCCAGGAAGTGCTGGAGTTGACAGGTTTATGGGGAGTGGAGCGCTGACACTGGCATCAGCCTTGCCACACTCCCTCTCATAAGGGGCTCAGAGTCCTGGCTGTGTCCTGGGGGTCCCAAGGATGTCGCATACACCTACCGAGCACTGTAGCTCTCAGGCCAGCATATAGCCAGGAGTCAGGAATGACAGAAACATGTAGAAGTCAAGAGTTGACACTCACCTTCCCCTGTGACTGTCTCTCCATCCTCCGCCAAGCTCCTGGTGGGCAGGGCCAGCTGCCCTGATTCGTTCCAGCCCCATATATAAATATCCCCAGTTTCTGAAAGACATAAAGGGAACCCCATTAAACAGACTGTGAATAATGCCCCCTCCACCTCCTCGGCCCCCTGCATCCATCCAAACTCCCCTATTCTCCACTAGCTCCCTGGAGACAACTCCTGCCTGTCTGCCCAAGTCAGCACTCCAGGCAGGTGCCTCCCTCAGGCCCAGCAGCTTCCCTGCCTCAACGGGTCCCCTTTCCCCTCAAGTGCCTTCAGGTCACCTTTTCTTAAAGAAGTCTCTTACTGGATCTTCCTCTCCGCTTCTACTTTTTCCCTTTGTTGTTAAATTGCTCCCCCCCCACAACTTCCACGTTGGAATCGTGTCCCCAGAAGTTCCTCAATGATCTCTCTTTCAAATCCACTGAGCCCAGGCCCCTTTCTTCAGTCCCACCTGCCACTGGTCCTGCTCAAGTCCTCTTCTTCAAAAAAAATTTTTTTAATTGAGGTAGCATTGGTTTATAAACACTATATAAGTTTCATGTGTACAACACTGTATTTTGACTTCCGTATACATTACAGAGCACTCATCACCAAGAGGTTAGTTTCCAACCGTCATCATATAGTTGACCACTTTTACCCATTATGCCCTCCCCCTCCCCCCAGAAGACCTCTAGAACCTCTCGCCTTTCTTGCCCCCCACAACACTATAGTTTGTTGTTTGGAGCAACAACCCTAATGCTAAAAATTCACTAACAATAGTAGCTAATTCTTATCAAGAGTTTAATCTGTGCCGGTGTTTTAAGCACAACATCCCCATTTTATTTAACAGAAAACTTGAGGCACAGAGAAATTAAGTACTCTGCCCAAGATCTCAAGAAGCAGAGTGATGATTTAGACCTAAGAAGTCTGGTTTGAAGTATCTGTGCCCCAATCACTACACCAAGGCCTCAAATTCCTTTTGGACCTTAAGTGTGAGCTTCCCCATTGGGCTCACTTTCCAGCCCTCCTTTCTCTTCCCTTCAAGCCTGACTGCCAACCCAGGCCCATTGCATGAGAACATGGAGGAGAGATTACAGGCATAGGTGGTTTTTAAAGATCCCTGGTGACACTGAAACCATGACCCATAGAGGTAACAGAAGAAGGCAACTGGTAGAAATTCTTGAACTTGTCTTACAGAACAACAGACAAGGGAACTGCCTGGTAAAACCTCTTTGCTTGTAAACTGACTTCATTAAGTTCATTTTAGTTTTTTGTCTTTTTTTCTCTTTAACTGCATACGCTCCCAGCTTCACACAACTCAGCTGTTTTTACAGGAACTTGGAGTCAGCTCCTGCCCAGTGAAAGCTGGCTGGGGACTAGTTGGGACCACTGACCCTAAAACTGGACCTGGGCATATGGCCAGTGAGTGGCCTTCTAATGTCACAGGGCTGGAAAACTCCACCTCAGATCATGCTAAGTGCCTCCATTTTGAATATGCAGAAGCATGTAACCCAGATACCTGCTCAAACACTGATTACCTCACCTTTTCCCTGCCTCCAATCATCTTTCCCCTGCTTACCCCATAAATACCCCAACCCCCTTTCAGGGAGGCAGATCTGAGATTTATTCTCCTGTTTCCTCACTTGGCTGCCTTATGAATAAACTCTTGGCTGTAAACCCCAGCACCTCAGCATTTGGCTTGCTGCGCATCAGGCAAACAGACCTGGTTTGGTAACAATACAGGTGGCAGCCAGAGCCCCAGATGCAGATCCTTACAAAGATCATTGGCTCCCAGCCCCACCCAACAGCCTAGGAATCAGCTGCACCTGGATCACCTGCCAGAGCAGCAGACTCAACATAATCCAAAATTAAACTACTCCTTCTGGCCCTAGGTCACCAGCCACAGCACCACCAGAACTCACACTCACCACCAGCATCCTCCTCGTGGGCATCTAAGTGTCCACTGTGTGCTACACATCATGGCTCCCTGGGCAACTGCTACCTGCCTTCCTCGTATTCCTTGGCTGGGCTGCCTCTTACCCCTTCATTTCCTCTTGGGGAGTATTTTAGAAAGGTAGCACTGGCTGGAGGCAGATGGATGGGAGGCGTAGGGAGACCAGTAACAGAAAACTGCAATGGCCTGGGTGTGAGTGGGCAATCGTGGCGGCAGAGTGGCTTCACCTGGGAGGCAATGGGGAGTCATGAATGACTGGGCTGACTGATGTGGGGTGAGCTTTCAAGGACGCCTGGATATGCCACCCATCAAACTGGGAAAGAAAAACTAAGGAGGCGGAAGGTTTGGAGACTAGGAGCCCCTGAGCTGGTTTTTGAAAAGCACTAGGTTACTCACCACTCACACACACAGAGTGCCAGCCTCCTGCGGCCACCTCAGTCATGGGTAGGCCTTGGAGCGCCTCCAACAGCCTCGGCTCCGGCTCTGCCTCCAGAGTCCCGTGGCCCAGCTGTCCGTGCCTGAGTAAGGGAGACCTTAGTCGGCTACAGAAACACCAAGAGGCCTCCTCCCCTCCCCAGTGGCACTCTCCCACCCCCTATATGCTCACCTCCCACTCCGAGCCACGTTTACCTGCTCCGCCCCATCCGCGCAAAGGCCCAGCCGGCCCACCAGGCCAAGCCGCCACTCACCTGCCTCCGCCCCAGGAGAACACCTGGCCCGCCGCGTCCAGCAGCAACGCGTGCTCGGCGCCCAGCTCCAGCCGGCGAGCCCGCAGCGTCGGGGCCAGAGGCCGGTAGAAGGGCGGCCGCGGGCTCACGTAGGCACGGACGCAGGGCAGCAGCGGCAGCGGCCCAGCCTGGGTCTCACCGCCGCCGGGTCCGTCTTTCCGCTCGGCCTCCGGCACCACGGTCTGGGCCCAGAGGGGCTCCCCGCGCAGCGCCGAGCCGGGCGCCCAGGCCTGAAGCTCCGCCCCGGGTCCGGATCCCGGCCCGGGTCGCAGCACCACGAGGAACGCCTCCGACGCCCACGCGTCCTTGCAGCCTCTCGCGGCGCCGCGTGCGGAGCCGGACAGCTCCACCTGGCCTCCACCTGCGGGGGCGAAGAGCGGGCTGGGGAGCGGGCGGGACACGCACCCAGGGCCGGGGGCCGGGATGGGGACGGGGGCGGCGCTCACCGGTCACGAAGGCGGTGTAGCTCCAGCTCGCGCTCACGCGGCAGATATCAAGGCCCGCGCCCGGCGCCCTTAGCGGCTCGGGACTGAGTACCTGGTGCCCGCGCCCGGAGCCCAGCGCCTGCCCGAAACCGCAGAAACCGAAGCCGAACCAGGCCCCGGTGCGCTCCCCGGCCATGCCCCGGCGGCGCCCTCTGCTGGCTGTGACCTGGCTGGGGCGGGTGGCGGGACCGAGGATTAGGGCAGAACCGGACGAGATTCTTCCAGATGAGCCCTGACGGGACACTGCAACTCCCTTACCAGTAAAATGGGGAAAATGCCATCCTCCTAACCACAGAGGCAGACGATATGCATTCCACAAACGTTCGCTGAGTGGGAGGCTTCGCTAAAATCCTACCAGATTTAGGATTCTGAGCTGCCTAGAGTAGGATACTTTCTCTATCCTCCCTTTTGACTCAAGCAACTTCACTGTCCCACGAAGTGGGCAGGAGCTATTTTAAGTGGCCTCTCCTTTAGGCGTTGGACTAGGATCTGAACCCCTCCTTCTCTGAATTCCTAGTGTCAGACATATCTCCCCATGTAATCTTGAGAACTAGAACTGCCTCTATTTGGCACAGGAGACTCCCAAAGTAATCCTTATCCTATCACACAGCTTAGGACTGAGCGGGGCTGAGAGCTGAACTCGGCTCACCAACTCCACATACAGTGCTCTTCCCACTAGTAAAAAGCAGAGTGTTTGAGAGGCAGTGCCCTGCACGGGTTAGGTCCAGTTCCATAGTTTGCCTCTGCAGCTAGTAGTGTCTGTGCCCTTAGCCAATTTACTTGAGCTCTTTCAGTCCAATTCAGTTTTTTCAGTTTTACAAAGCTGGAGAGTAGTGGAGGGTTTGTACACACCTTGTAGAATTCTTGGTAACAGATGCAAATAAAGGGTTCAAGTGCTGGCACATACTATGGTTAAGTACACTAAGTTTACTAAATCCAGTACTTAGAATTGATAAAAATGACTTATTGGTCTCGAGGGACCTACACAAAGCAGTTTCAACTGGACCTCATCTAGTCGTTTATTCCTTTCACACACATTTATTGATCCCTTACTCTGGGCTGATGAGAAGCTCCCAAGGAGCTCATGCGTAATAGGGAAACAGACCCACAGTCGAGATTACAACAGCAAGGCCACTTTATCCGTACAGCAAGTTTGGTTTGATCAGAATTTCAATGGCATCTTCGAGCCTTTGAAGTCAGATCCTTGGTCTTTCCTTGACCTTTGCCTAGTCTCCTAACCACTTCCGGGTTCAATCCAACCCAAGGAAACCTCTGACCTTGATTCTGACCCTGTGCCCTACACCCCCTCAAGCAGCTCCTTCCGATGGACAAAGAAAGTGAGGGGGCGTAGGGCGGCCGCCCAGGAGCTGTTCCTCAGCCCAGGACTTGGTTGGCAGCCGCAAGTGGAAGGATTTGAAGAGCCGCGCCCTAGACAAGGCGCCCATTGGCTGCCGCAGTCTCCCCGGGGCCAATCGCTGGCGAGGGCGGTGACGCCATCGCGCAGGGCGGGCAGTCGCTGGGCGGTACTCACCTTGCCTGCAGTCCCCGCCGCGGCCTGTCTAGTCCAAGCTCGGTCGAACCGGTCCCGAGGCCTACTGTGGCCTCTGCGGCCTAGGGCGTGGAGTGCGCGAAACCTCCGATGGTTGTGGGCCCGAGGCAGAGATTGGACCAAATGGTCCCGCCCTCCGCAGCCATGTGCGGGGCCTCCGAGTTCGGATTGGAAGCCTTTGGGGATCACCCAGAGCCATCTAAAGAGTTGGCGACGGGCGACCCTGGTGACGGGTACCGCCTGTCATTCCCCCTCAGCGTGGTACGGCGGCGGCTCGCTACTGGACACGCGCGGGTCTGATGCCCAACAAGAAGCAGCCGTATTAGGCGGGCTCCGGACAGATTTTACCATTCATTGGCTCGGAATCTGTCATTTATCTCTGTTGAGCCAATGAGCTTCGAGCTGGGCTTAGTACAAGAGTGTAAGCAGACAGGGAAGCCCGCCTAGCCCAGACTTTCCTCCCACCCTGCCCAGTTACTGGAGTTTCCCTCAGGTTTCCCAAACCCCAGATCCCGAGCACTGCCTGAGTGGAGATCACTAAGAACCCTCAATACAAAGGCAAAAGTACTGAAGGGCCTACATGCATTTATTTCCACACAACTGAATAGTTTACCTATTCACTTCTTAGGTTTACATCTTGACCCTCTAACAGGATTAAGTAGCAATTCAGTGAGCTCTGGGGTGGGGAATCCATTGGATTCCTTCGAAGAGGTGGCTGTGCTGCTGTAAAGCTGCCCTGCACACAGGAAACCATGCCCAGCTCCTGCTCCAGACTCCACCCCACAGCCAGCCCTCCCTGTCCAGCGACAGGGCACACATTTGTTGAATTCCACACAATTTTATTAGAGGACCCAGGGGTGGTCCTGCTAGTAGGCTCAAGTGATGCTCACAGCTGGTGAGGCTGCGCTGTGTCCTTTCCAATGCCGAAGATCCACAGGCTGGGTCAGGATGCAGCTTCCCCATTCCCAGCTGTCTACAGTAGTACCAGAAAAGGGCCCTGCTGCGTGAGGCTGGAAGCAGTGCTGACAGAGCAGGGCTGTGATGAACAGGGTCCCTGACTCAGAACAGAGGACATCAGAGGGCAGCTGGGGAGGAGAGGCCAGAATGTTCGACATTCCAGCCCCCACCAGCCAAAGCCCCCTCTATCCTTGCTCCCTGTGCGGCAATAGGTAGCGTGTCCATGAGGCAGGCCCTCACTCTCCATCTTGGCTGGGTTTGATAAGCCCATATTCCACTGCTTTCCCCAGGCAAGCTGTGGCAGCCCTTGTGACGGGGCTTTCCTTGCCCTTAGCCAGCACTGACAGGATCTCCAGCACCTCGCTCTCCATCAAGGTGCTGGCAGTCTCTCTCGAAGCCTCCACCATGTTCAACACCACCACAGTGCCCCGGTGCTGCAGCTCCTGGTTGGGGCTCAGAAGCAGGTCCTGCAGGATCTCCAGCCAGTGTGTGGTCTACAGGAAACAGGGCAGTGTGACCATGAGCAGCAGGCTCAAGCCTGGCAGGGAAGACACCCACACACCCTGGGACTGCCCTCTGCCAACCGAGGGCAGTTGAGTGTTCCTGGCCCATCTCTCCTCCCCCACCAAGAAGAGGCACTGACCACTTGGGGGATGCGGCTACAGAGCGAGGGCCGCATGGAGGTGAGCATAGCCAGGCCCCCGGCAGCTGCCCGCTGCAGCAGCTCGTCGTCCTCTCCGCTGTACAGCACCAGCAGCTTTAGCCGGTCATTGCCCTCAGCTTCAAAGAGGTCCTGTACCTGTGGCCAGAGAAAGGCAGTGGGTCGGGTCAGCCAGGGCACAGCCCAGGCAAGAACTGGTACTTCTGCATGCCTGCCCGCCACAGCTGGCTGGACCAATCCTTACCTCCTTGCTCATGGCCAAGTTACACATGCACTCCGTGGCTGCCCGGCGGATCATCTCATGCTCCTCAAACATGTAGCCCTCAATCATGGGCACAGCCTTCTCCTTCAGGATCTTCTGTCTGTGGGGCGGAGAAGGGAAGGGTCAGAATCCTCAGAGCCTTTGCATCCACCACCCCCACCCTCCTGTCCCCATACAATCAAGCACTGGGTCAACGATGTCCTTGGCCAATACCCAAAGACCCCCCACCCCACACCCAGTATGAACTGCAGTGGCTTCTAGCCTTCTAACCAGGCCTAGGAGATAGCAGGGGACCTTGAAAAATGCTCTTACCTAGGAGTTAGGAGACCCAGGTGGTGGTGATGGTGAGACTAATACCTAACATTTGAGCACTTACCCTGACCCAGCACTTGGACTGCCTTACTCACCACAGCCCTGTGATGAAGGTGCAGGTGTGATTATCATTACTATTTTGCAGAAGAGGAGACTGAGGCTAAGTAGTGAGTAACGTGCCCAAGGTAACAATTAGCAATAATAGTTAATGCGTCTTGACTGGGCACACTGCTAGGAGCCAGGCACCTATGTAGTAAATGCTTTTACATGTATCTTCTCATTTAATTCTCCTGACCACGACTCCATGACACGGGTACTATAATCATCCCATTTCACAGATGGGGAAATTGAGGCACAGAGAGGTTAAATAACTTGTGAGGTTACACAATAGTAACCAGTGAAGCCAGGATTTGAACCCCGGCAGTCTGACTCTAGGGCCTGCACCGTCATTGCTCAATTCCTTGCCCTCTTACGGAACACAGCACAAGTCAAACTTCTTGGCCTGTCTCCTCAACTATGATGCAGAGGAGTCACTGTGAGGAGGAAATAAGTGAGTGACTGAGGAGTGCTTTCCAAGCTGTAAAGTGCTTTAGGAGGTAGTCTGATACCCTGATGCCCTGCCCAGGCCCTACATCCCAAGGGACCTTACCGGAGCCTCTCACTGATCCCCGCCAGGTTCGTCAGAGCCATGAGTGCCTCAAAGTTCTGAAGGCCTGAGCAGTTGAGGTGCAACAGGGAGACAAGGGGCCGGACCACCTCGTAGATCTGCAATATGCAACCACCTGTCAGGGCTACATGCCTCAGCTCCCACCCACCTCACAGCCCTGAAGATGGAGCCCTGAAAGAAGGCTGCCCTCCCCATCCCAGGGCTCAGCAAAGCTCTCACTTTCTGTCAGCCCCAAGGAGGAGCCACAGCCTGGGTCAAAGCCACCAGGGCTGAATGAAGGGGTGGAGGACAGGCTAGTGCTGGAGCAGGAAGACACGTACCCGCTCTCCAGGAAAGGTAATCTCTGGGTTGGAGGTGATGGTGAGCTTGGCGAGAGCCTGGGCTGCCTTCGTCTGCCCCACGTCAGTGCCTTCCAGGGCCAGCGGGAGCAGAGCCTGTAGGGACAAGCCTGTCAATGTCCAAGATGTACCCAAAAATGTAAGGCCCGAACCACGAGGCCTTGAGACCCCGACTGTGCTGCCCTCACCCTTCCCCCACTCTCTCCCCAGCTGAACGATACTCCTGCTCATGCCCTCTCTCCTGAGGTCTCCCAGTAAGCCACCCAAACCCTTCCTGGAACACACAGTAAGGGCTAGACATGGCTTGTGCCCGGCACTGGGCCATGAAGGTCAATGACACAAGGGAAGGGAGAGCTCAGGACCTATTAAGGTACAAAGTGCCAAGGGCGCTAAGGGCCCGCCCGTTTCAGCACCACTCACTCATCACGAAGACATTCCTGCTGGTCACTAATAATACTTTTCCATCCCACATCTAACACTCACCTCTGGTGTAGCAGCCACTGAGTCATGTTTTATAGACCATCAGGAAGGAGTCTGTAAGCCTGCTTACCTTGCCCCCTCCCTGAGCAACCACAGTGCCGCGGTCCTCAACCTCTTCCACCAAAGCCAGGAAGACCCTGCAGGGAGAAGGCCGTGTTGGGTGGGCCGGCCCAGGGCTCTAGCAGGCAGACCCGCCACTTCTGGGCTAAGCAAAGGAAGGCAGCCACACGGGGGGTCCCCCTGCTCCAGGTGGCCCACAGCACAAAGACCTGCTCCCTCTGTAGTTCCGTCGGCAGCCTCGAGGCTGATGAGCTGGGAAAGGTCTGGGTGGCCGAGACAGGCTCACCTGGAGAGCAGCTCCCTGCAGGAACTGGTCAGCACAGGGCTATCGGTCTTCGCCATGCACGTCATGGCCGACACCACACCGGCCGCCAGTAGCTTCTTCACCCGAGCCCGTACGAAACTAGGTTTGTCCTGGGGAAGGAGGCAGCTTAGCAGTGGGGCCTCAGCTATTAGGTAGAGGAAGTCGGGGTGGGGGGGACCCTCTTCACAGCACAAATTGATGAACGTGAAAACGAAGGGAAAAAAAGCCACTTAAACAGAAGGCTCATCTGCTGTGGACGCCTCAGGTCAACTCGTCCCAATGACACGGAGGCCCCCAAGCTCCTCCTAGCGGCCCCTCACCTTGGGGTGCTGCTCGGGCACATGCTGCTTGGCATACTTGGCCAGCTCCACCATCTTGGGGTCTGGCTCCTCATAGTCGTAGCTGTTGGTACAGTTCACCAGCGCTGAGGCCACTGCAAAGAGCACCGACCTCTCCTCGGACTGCCAAAAGCAGAGGGGCCGTCAGTCGGCCATCCCAGGGGACAGAGCAGCACCAGGATAAGTGCTGTCCAGGCTCTCAATTCTACTGTCAGCTGGACCACTCAGGCACCAGGAAGAATCTAGGAACCTCCCAGGCCCCAGGGTGGCCCCAGACTTTGGGAGCTCATATACTTGGCCTCCCCGACTCCCCCTAACAGATCGTCTTTCCCAGTACTGCTGGGGCAGGTCAGTGCACCTACGCCACACAGACCGGTCACTCAGACTACCAGCTCTCCTGCTCTGGGGTCACAAAAACCATTAGCCAAGACCTGCCAAGAAAGCCCCATAAGCTCTAATCCTAGACAGTGTCCACAGATGACTGCAGGAACCCATGGGGCTACCTTGCTGAGCTGGAACAGAGCCTTCAGGGCAGCCTCATCCTCCACAAACTCCTCCTTCACATCAGCGTCGAAGGTGAGGTACGCCAGGCCCTCCACTGCCCAGCGCCGAGTGCCCGCGTCAATCTGGTCATTGCACAGCCACCTGTGGACATGCAGGGTAGCAACGACCATCAGAACTGGGGACAAGAGGAGCACACCAGGACCAAGGGGGAAAAGCCAGGGACTGGGGCATTCCCACCACATATACAGAAATAGTTCACATGGCAGTGCAGGAGGGTCTGA
Organism: Camelus dromedarius; assembly: GCF_036321535.1. Taxonomy (NCBI): domain Eukaryota; kingdom Metazoa; phylum Chordata; class Mammalia; order Artiodactyla; family Camelidae; genus Camelus; species Camelus dromedarius. The sequence goes on from NC_087464.1 coordinate 16,722,109, forward strand.
CCCGGGGAGGGCAGGGCAGTGAGGAGGCCCCAGCGTCCACCTAGACCCTCCTCTCCCGAGATCGAGCTGGCGGGAGGGGGTGGCAATGCTAAACGACTCACTTTCGACACTGCTTGGCCAGTTTGCGAGTGGAGCCTTCAGCAAACTGCTTCATGCTGAAGTCAGTCCCTCCAGCCGAGCCGAGCTTACAGAGTCCCTGGTTGAAGAGGCAAGATGCAGCTGCTGGCCAAGGGACAGGGGCAGAGCAGGGCTCCTCCACAGCTGGTGTGGGCTGCCCCCCAGCATTCTTCCAGGCTCTCTGGGGCCATGCACACCCCCTCAGGCTACCACCTGGAGCCCTGGGCAGCAAAATCAGCTACTGGGGTGGCCACATGACATGGCATCTGGTAGAGACTGACACACTGGCCATTGTGCAGGCCTGGGTCCCCGCCCTTCTGATCTGCACAGGGATTTGCTCTGTTCATTTTCCACATCATACAAGGAAGCTCTTTACAGGTGGAGCTAAGATGTGTGGGGAGAAGACAATGCCTCAGCCAAGACTAAGATCCTCACAGGTTGGAGAAACCCAAGACTAAGTACCCCAAAGAGGAGGACCGGCTTCCTCAAGGTGACGGCTGCAATAGGCTCACAGAAGCCAGGTGGCCCCCGAACCACCAGCTCCTGGGGCCACCTGCCGGCCCAGCCTTCTCATACAGCCCTTCTGACCGGCCTGGCCCAGCGTGCCCTCCAAAGTCCTCCATCAGCTCCTCCTGGTGCTGCTCCCATCGCCTGCAGGGGGCAGCATGTGCCACCCCACGTTCTCAGTGTCCTTTCTGCATAAGGCTCATCTCCCTGACCCGACCATAAGCCCTATGTTAGGAGGCGCCTGGGTCCCTGCCTCTGGCCTCAACAAGGCCCTGCATGTCCCATATTTTCACCTAGAGTCTGCTTGGGCCGCACCCTGAGACACCAGCCAGCCCGGCACCCTTGCTCAGCCGCCTGCCGGCCCATTCCAGGCCCGCCGTCTCACCACCAGCGCCCGGATGCGGATGCTGTCCTTCTCGCTGCGCTTGTACAGGTCCTTCAGCAGAGAGACGCCATTGGCCGTGATGAATGAGGCCCTCTTGGCCTTGCCAGCTGCATGGATCAGGGCCTCCACAGCCACCAGCTGCTCTTCCTCCTGCTCCGAGGCGCACAGAGCGATCACGCTCTCCATGACGCCATTCATCTCCAGGGCCCTGTTGCCAGCGTCACATGGGCCCTGCAGGAGGCAGGACACTGTCTGGATGGCCCGCAGCTTCCCGGCCAGCCCTTGGCCCTCAAACCAGCTCCTGAGGGGCACAGGGTGGCAGCTGTCACACTGAAGCCAGCATCAAAGGACTCTCCTCCCTCCCTTTCCCTCCACTGGCCAGGCATCAGCACTACTTGGGCAAGATCAGCAAGCTGCCAACGGGAAGACCAGGACATTCCCCTAGACGGCTGGCACTGGTGTTCTTCATCTCGGCTTTCATTCCAGCCTCCCCAACGGCATCCACCTCATGTAGGTCACTCGCACTCACACCACCCCATTCGTCTGTTTTCCTGTACTAAGATCTGAACCTGTGCTGCTTATTTCATGACCGGTCCTCCATCAGTCTTCTAGCTGTGAGCTCCATAAAGGTAAGGACTGTCACGTTGCACGGCTGTGTCAGAACAGACACAGAGGCAGTGCTCAGCGAGCAGTATGTGCTTGAGGACACTGGTTACATCAGAGAACTGACTTGAGGAAGAACGTCCCTGGGGAAGTCACTGTGGAACAAGAAGTGGGCCTTGGGAGCCCTGTGTCTGGCCCCCACCAGTCCTCCCAAGGCGGCTCTTCTTGTGGAAAACCTTTCACTGCTGTCCCTCCCCAAGGAGTCAGAACCCTCACTGGAACCCTAGCACTGGGAGGTGGGGCCCAGTCCCTCACTTGATGTAGTTTTCGCAGAGTCGGTGGAAATTCTCCCTCTCAGCATCACACTTCAGGTCATCGAAGAGCTTGCTGAGGAGAATGGAGGCACTCATGCGGCTGTTTGCCGTCACCGTGAGCTCCCCGGGAGGGTCCTGCACAGAGCCCCCCACCTCCAGAATCTTTTTCAGACCTGAAAAGACACTCTATTTAGACAGCAGAACACTAGTTCCAACCCCTAGGTTTCCTAGGAGATGCACGGAAAGGCAGGACCACTCCTGGACAAAGTGGACAAAGGTTACGGAGCGCAGACAGGCTCAGAGCATCTGGTTGGCTGATCCACCGCCTCTGAGGGCAGTTGTAGGGTCAGGGAAGGACCTCAGAAGTGAGGTCTGCGTGCCGGCGTGCCTGTGGGGCCGACTGCGCTGGGGCTTTGAGGTTCCTTGTTTGTAGAACTGAAGGGGAAAATAACACCCACACCTTGTAGGGTTATTGGGGTAACAAGAGAGGATGAGCACCCAACAGATATGCTTATGCTGGGGCTTATGCAAGCTTTTCTCATTTATCTTTTAGGGGGAAAGAGAAGTATGAATTTATATATTAAACGTTAAGAATTTTTTCCCTGGTGTAGAAGTGATACACACTCACTGAAAAAAACTTCAGATAGAGAAAGCTGATCCAGCCTCCCCGTGAACCTGCCCGCAGGCCTGCTCAGTGTGCGCGCAGGTGCACATGTACTCGGCTAAAGGTCCAATGCTGAGTTCCCTAAAGGTACAGCACAGGCCACGTGTGCACTTCAGTGCACACACATGCTGGCTGCAGTTGCTCCTGGGGACAAGCAGGCCCTGCCACCCAAGTAAGATGCTACACATATGCTTGGTCTCTTTCTGTCCCTTTTTAAAACTGGATCACCTACCGTGGTCGATGACCCAGAGGGTGAGGCCGTTGTTGGGATCCTTAGGAGACTTCCGGGGCACCACTTTAATCAGGAGGGTCAGGGCATTGTCTCGGCCTTGGCCTGAGACCCCCACCTCAGTCAGTAGCTCCAAGAGATTACTGATGAGGACCTTCAGCTCCCGGGCGGGATCTGACAAGAAGAAGACATTAGTGCCCAGACCTTGAAACGTGCCAGTAGGGAGAGGGGTCTATATCCTGGACTCTGGGCTCCAGCCTTCCCCACAGGCACCCTGGCTCCTTAGAACCCAGAGTAAAATACGGTCACCAAGGCATATTCCTGAATAACCTGCAGCTGTAGCCGGCCTGGCTGGCTCAGTCCCTTCCCCTCCACAACAGCAACCCTCCAGGACACAGACCTGCTTCCACTCACCCACGATGATGGCGCCTTCCTTGCCCCGGAAGCCTTTCTTGACTCCTTCCTTCAGGGCATCAAACATAACCTGCAGCAGGTGGCAGGCTGCCAGGGACACAGCCTGGTTTTCCACACCCAGGATGGAGACCACCTGCCGAGTTCCCAGCATGCTCAGGGTTGCCACTGTCTGTGGGAGAAAGGTGGAGACAGCCTCCCGTTGGTGAAAGGCAGCCGTGGAGATCTGTGACTGTGCGTCAGAGAGGATGGTCAGAGGTAAGGACATTTGGGTGGAAGCAGCTTCACGCGAAAGCAAAGTGGGCCTGCCTGAGGGTGTGGCCGGGGTGATGCCAGGATTATCATGTTGGAAGGGCTTCCTAAAGAAAATATTCCAGGGGAAACACCCCCTCCATCTCTCTCTCTCTCCTGGGCTCTAATTAGAGAAGACAAGGAATATCGTGGCCCTGAGAGCAGCTGCTTTGGTTTGTCTCTCCTTAGGAAGAAGAAACATAGGCCTAGACAAAGCCATCCGACTACCAGGCCCAGGGGCACCAAGTTCCTCCCCAATAACAACCCTGAGGTTCCGTCTACACCCTGGGGATGTGGACATACATGGAATGAACCACAAGGCCTCTCCATCCATTTCTAAGCTGAAAGAACCCAGAAGGTCCACTTGGGTCCATCCCTGTTCACATGAGGATGGGCAGGAAGGCTGGAGAAGGCAGATGGAATTCATACAGTTTGACCATTCTTAGTCCTGGGAGACCCAGAAATAGACCCCAAGCTTGGTCTGAAGAGCTTTCATAGACTATTTCACAATTCTACCTCTGATCTAGGAACTGTGGGCTCCTCTAAGAGCAACCAAGGGTCAAGTCCCTGTCCCCTGAATCCAGCCAGCTCAAGAAAGAGCGTGAACTTTGTGACACTGGTCCAGGGCAGGGCTGTCCTTGCTGAACTTGAACTGTCTGTGCGGGACACCCACCATCTACACGAAGAATCATCTCAAGGTCCAGCCCTACATACCCAGTCATGGTCTCGATGGTAAAGATGCTATGAGTGACTTCACTGACCACATCACTCACTGTGAAGACACCTCTCCAACGGAAATGCCAGTTTGATGGTGAGGGAAGGTACCCTGCTATCCACAACCAGCTAGCTTCACCACACAGACAGTGAGGGGCCAGAGACCAGGCACCTCTGGGGCTGACTGCAGGAGAGCCGAGGCCCACACTTGTGAGCCCACCCGACACGAGTGCTCAGGGTGTCAGTGGGCTGCTTTTGCTCTTTCCTGGCCCCACTTTGTCCCAAATCATACTGGCCTTTTTTTGTGTCATTTTAATTTTGCCTCTCTTGTTACAGATCTCCTTAGACTTTATGAGATGAGACGTGGACCGGTGGGTGAATGGACAGACAGACAGACTGAGGCAGTAACTAGACCCTGCGCCCCACCTACCCGTGACTGATGCTCAGAGCAAATGCCGACTAGCGTGCGCAGAGCCGCCAGCATCAGGTCGGTCTCTCCTGTGTCCAGCAGGCGCTGCAAGAGCTGAACCCCATTGCTCCGGAAGATCTTCTCAGCTCCAGCATCCTCCCGGGCCAGTACCACCAGGTTCTGAGAAGCCTGCATCATAAGAAGGGCATCATAATATGAGCACCGCACACAGCACAGGGTGGGGCATGCAGACGCCCTGAGCTCTGGGTCTCACTGCTTCCATTTAGCAGCTGAGTGACCCTGGCCATAAATTTAACCTCTTTGAACTTCAGTTTTCTCCTCTGTAAGTAGAGGGAGGAGCTTGCTCCCTCACTGACGGTTCGAGTAAATGGAGCTCTGAGTCCCTGGCAAAGACTGAAGGACAGAGACCGTGCCTCAGTCACCTCCACACACCCAGCTCCCACCACAGGGCCTGGCCAATGAGGTGCTCAGTGAATACTGGTCCCCTCTCCTTGGCTCACACTCAGGACCCAGGCCCTCTGAGCTCCAGAGGTTCTGTGAGCCCAGCTGCACAATCTAAGAGCGACACACAGCAGACCAGGCCAGCAAGGACATCCGGGGCCAACAGCGGCACACAGGGAGGGGCGGGCAGCACTAGGGGAGTTCAGTCCCTGCTCACTTGTTCTTATACCTTTTGCTTTTTCTCAGTTCCTTTTTCTTGTGGGTCCAATAGTATCTGAAACATCTGTTCCACTTTGGCATCCGTTGAGGACATGTACCGCACCTACGACAAACCAACAAAGCATGGCAGGAATCATCTCTCTTGGCCAGAGACAACACATTCCCTCTTTGTCCTCTCTGGCTCCTCCCAGCGCCTGGCTCCTGTCTCTGGGAGGCACAGCAAGGATGTCTGGGCTTAGGGCTTGCACTAAGCTACCCTGGGCAGGAAGAGACTCGCCTGGCAGCTTCTCCTGTACTTACCTGGCTGTTTTCTTCTCTGAGCCACTTCCCGCTTGGGCAGCACCCATGCTGAAGGCAGTGCCATTCGGAAGGGGTGGCGTCCTATTAGCCAAGAGGCAACCCACTCCTGGGGGGCCATGTATGTCGTGGCAGCCTGGCTACACCGCCTATGGCACTGAACTCACACTTAAACCTCCTGCAGGGAGCCAGCAGGTCACGAGGTAGTTGCTAACACTCCCTTTAAGTTGAGGATTTTCTTTTTGATAGATTTTTTGGGTTTTGTTTTGTTTTGTTTTAAAAATAATCTGAACAATGAAGCTCATCCCTTAACAAGGCCCTCTCCCTTTCCCAGGGTCCTGGGCTTGGATAGTAGCACGTGCCTAGCATGTGTGCCGCTCCCCTCTCCCCTCCGGCATCTGTGGCAGAGCATGAGTGATCAGTCACAACACAGGCCCAGGCAACCTACTTCCCAACCCTTCTCAAAACAGGGCTCTATGCAGCCCCTGCGGATCAAAAGGTAGCTCTCAACATTTTGATAATGTGTTTGCCATCATATTACTTGTTTCCACTGTGTCAGCATTTTAACACCAAATTATCTGACTGATTCAAGCTTGATTATAGTTCATAATGACCTTTAGATTCTTTTCTCCTAAATTAATTTTTAATATATGTAACACACAATGTCTCTTTACTTAAAAAAAAAAAAAGGAACAGATCAAGCAAAATCTCTTCCAAAAAAAAATTTACATATCCAAGTGTACCCATGGGAAAAAACATGGTATTATTTTGGGTGCATATGTGGGGGATCATGTTAACATAAATGGTATCATGTTATATGTGTTACTGTATATTTTGCTTTTTTTCCACTTAAGTGTCAGCTTTCCACATTCTCACATGTGGATCTGCCTTGTCTTGGTAACTATAACACAGGAGCCTATAGTAAGGACATCACTCGGTTTATTTAGCCACTCCCCTATTGCTGGGCATTTAGGCAGTTCCAATTTTTCACTACTACAAGCAAGGCTGAAACAACCATACACATACCTGCTAGCGTGCATGGGCAACGCTTCTCTAGGAGAGAGAGCAAGAAGTAAACATACTGAATGACAGGATATGCTCATTTAAGACATACGGTAAAGGACATTTCAAAGGAGCTGTACCAATTGATACCCCCTCCAGCAGTCATGAATGAGCCCATGTCCCTCCTAACCTCACCACTTAAGTGTCTATCTCCCTTCTTCTAGCGATGTGTACAAACTTTAAATGCTTGTCAAACAGACCACCCAAAAAATCAGCACCCTGCTGTTATTTTAATTTGTTTTTTCTTAACCACTGGCAAGGCTGAGCGCCATTCTATAAGATGATTTGCCATCAGTATCTCCTCTCCAGAGAACTATGTTTATACCTTTGACCCAGATCCATTTACCAGTGCCCCTCTACAACTGGTCAATGCCTTGCTCTCTCTGTTACTCGCATACCTTCTCCTGAATCTGGCCCCCGATGCTCCGCAGGGCCTCCTGGAAAACTTTGTTCTTGGGCTCCAGGCTCACGCATCTCTGCAGGTCAAGGACAGCCTGGTCGAGGCGGCCCAGCTTCTCTAGGGCTTGGCTCCGCCGGTAAAGTGCTTTCACATCCCCACCATCCTTTTCAATGGCTGAGCACAAACGGGAGCTCTGTCAGCACCCATGAGGCCACCATCTCCAGGCAAGAGCAGTAGGGAAAGATCTCGAGGGCCACAGAGGAAGGTGGGGGGACGGATGTGGGGCTCAGAACTTCAGCCTCAGAAAAGGTGAGGGTAGCTGCAGAAAAGGAAATGCCCGGGGAAGTGGGAAAGAAAGAAGGCAGCCGTGTTTCAAGGGTGTAAGGAGGAGGAGAAAGTGAAGGCGCAATGGTCCCAGAATCCCTGCCCCATCACAGAAGCCTCACAGCTCCACAAAGGGGCCCACATTCCCGTACCTTTGGATGCCTCCGTTTCTGCTTTATCGTAATCTTCCTGTAAGAGAAAAACACGGGCCTTAGAGGCTGGTCATCTCCTTTTTGGGGAATAACTGGGCAAAAGAGTTGTTCTCCTGAGTCACCAGATCTCCTGCCACCTAGAGGCCCAAAAGGCACGAGACAACTGTGGGTGGCCTGGGAAGATGAATGTCCAGTGGGGGCCCAAGCAACAGCGAGATGGGCAAACAGGGGCCTGGGCAGGCCAGAGGAAGAGTAGCCGGCTCCCTCACCAGCTTCAGGTGGCAGGCGGCCCGGTTCCGGTGCAGAATGGCCTGGTCCTGGGGCGTTGCGCCCAGACCCAGGGCCTGGGTGTAGGCCGTCAAGGCGCCTTCGTAGTCCCCGCATTTGAACAGATCGTTGCCATCTTTCCGCAGCTGCTCTACTGAGCTGGCCTGTGGAAGAAAGGGATGGAAACGTCGGAGGTGGACTCAAGAGTGAGCCGGGGAGCTATGGGGAGAGGAGGCTGGTGGTAGGGAACGAGTCCCACGGAGGGCCAAGACTGAGGGAGGAGGAGGCTAGGGAATGGTCAGAGCAGGAGCGACGTGGTGATGGCGCGGGGGGATGTGTACGCACCCCGCGGCCAGCGGGCCGGGGCTCGGGGGGTCCCTGGACCACTCACAGTCATTTCGGAGCAGGCGTTCCAGGCGCGCGCAGGCGCAGTTTCTGGGGCGGGGCGGCTCTAGGCTCGGGAATCCGCCATCGGCTGTCCAGCCCCAGTCTTACGTCAGAGGCGGTGGCAGCGACGGGGCGGGGCCAAGGCGGGAGCGCGCCGGGAGAGAGGCGGGCTGGTCGGCCCCGGTCCGCAGGCGCAGAGAATCCCTGGGCGCCTTTAGTGTGTTCCAGCCGAGACCTGCAGGGGGCGCGCGGCGGAAGACCAAGAGGGACTTCCGTTCCTGCCGGTGCACTGGTCCCTGCCCCGACCGCGGCAGAAGTGCACGAGGTCTGCCGTCATCAGAGCCACGAGCAGCAGGCTGTAAAGACCCAGCGCTAGGAGCGGGCCCGGGCCCCTGTGGAGAGGGGAGAGTATCAGGATGCTGGCCCCAAGCCGCGCTCTCGCTGCTGCAGCCTGTGGGTTACAGAGCCCCTGAGAGCCCGGAGAAAGCGTGAACCTCCACACACACACCCCCTAATCCAGAAAAATGTAGAATTTGTAAATACAAATTCAGGGAGCTCACAGGTACCTTGAAGTCATCCATGGACAGACTCAGAATTGAAAAGTCCGACTATAATGCGTGGAATCCACGAACTACAATACCCTCTCAGTACTGACACCCGTCCCACCCCAACCCGCCACACAGCAGTGTCTCCCTGTTACCCGCTTTCACAGCCCCCTGAACTTTTCCTTCACAGGTTTATAATCATTTATTTACGTGATTTTATGCTTGAGGTCTGTCTCTCTACTAGTCTGTAAGCTACAAGCCTCCCACCCCAGAAATTAGTATCAGAGCCCCAGATACTGGAACACCCTGTCAGTGTTCCAGTGCTCTGGGGCTGGAGTTCTCACCTGAGGATGGGAGGAGGTGGAAGGGCAGACAGATTGACCTGGTACCAAGACCTCAAATTCAGCCCGGGTGCAGCAGGAGCCCCCCGCAGCCTGCAGGTGGCAGCAGTAGGCTTCCTCCGGAGTATCAGAGAGCCGAGGACAGAAGAAACCCGGGTAGTGACGGCCATCAGCATCCCAGGTAGACTGGCACAAGTGGGGGTAATGGGCCAATGCTAAAGGGAGGAGCGAGGGGGTAGGAATGATCTACCCACCCAACTCCATCCCTTTTGGAGAGTGAAAGGGATCAGCCATTATCAGAAGGGCAGCCTCTCTTCCAACCCACCAGCTCCCCAGAGCAGCCTATACCCCATTAAAAGAAGAGGGTACCCGAGGGGGTGGTGGGCAGAGGAGAGCGCTGTACCTGAGAGAGAGGTCGGGTGGGCAAGTGTCATCCAGTTGAAGAACAGCAGTAGCCCTACCAACAGGCTTGTCAGCAAAGGGCCCGGCCTCCTATGGAAGCCCATGAGAGGTCACCTCCACCTCAGCCCTGGTCCTAGAAATCCCAACATTTGTTGCTAAGCATGGCTCCAGACAGTAAGGAAATAAAAATCAAAGCCCCAAAGCACCATTAACACAAACCTGAAGCTTCTCTGTCACTGACCTGTAGTGACTGAGATTCTATTTTCTATTGGAAAACAATGGGACTGTGGCTCCAAGCTGCCTAAGATTCTCTGAGGTGAAGGGGAAGAGGACTGAATGAGCAACAATAGAGAAGTTGAGCCATTAGCCTGAAGAACAGACAAGCATTTAGAACCAGATATGTTTCTCTCCACCCACTCTCAACTTTCAGGCTGCCACGGAAGCCCTGGGAATTCTGATTGTTCCATTTCAGGCCCCAGAGACCTCAGTTTCAGCGTTTGGAGCTTCCCTCCCTAACTTCTGCATCATGGCAACCACTAAGACTAGGTGAAAACCGAGGGCGAGTGTTTTTGTTAACATTTCCCCCGAGACCTCATCTGCCCCAGCTACCAGCCAAAGTACAAAAGCTACCAATCGGACTGGAGTATACTTAGCTACCAGCCAACCCCATTTCACAAGGAAAGCTCTCCCAGGGTCGCCAGGTCTCTCTTACCCCTCATACCTCATAGATGCTACCTGATGAGACAATTTCTCCACAAGGCCAAAGGCCACCAGCCAGCCGTGCTGTGTTGTCCTAGAGTCTACAGAGGCATCATGCTCCCAGAACAGCAATGACAATACTTATCACCCCAGAGGCCCACAGCAGTGCCTGGGGACTGAAATAGGAACCCTCATGGCACAAGAAATAAATGTAAATTTTGTTTCCAGCACCTGAGAACAAAGAAGACAATTCCTACAGAAACAGCACTGCGGCCTGGGAGCCTAAGTCTGAAACAGTTAGGGAGGGCTCCCAGTGTAGGCTCCAGTTTCCAGAAGATCAGGCCCTACGGTCTTCTGACCCCAAATGTGATGCTCCCCTGCCCATAGCAACCAGGCCCATCCTTGCAGGGAGAAATATTTTCAGAGCACTTTAAGAATTTTCAGCGCATCGACAGGTTGAAGATTGTCTTTTTATGGTGAGAGAGGCCACTCCTGGGGAAACTAGGTGACTTGTCCTTCTTGCAAGTTACCATAGTCCCCTGTGCCTTTCTGCCCTGGACACTATAAGGACACTGTAAGGCCATTGTCTTATTTCTTGTCTGTTTTCCTCCTTCCCCCAAGCTGTGGGCTCCCATAGAGCCAGGACATTCTTTTTGCACCCTCAGCAGACTGCAGTGAATCAGGGGCTGCGATGATGAAGGCAGCTTCCCACACCATTGCTCTCACTTCAGCCCCAGAGGAACTCGTCTGGGCCAGACTCCACAATCCTCGGGCCTCCGTGGCGCCAGGGGGCGCTGTGGACTCTCGGGCCACGCTCCCCGGGCTCCCGGGACCAAAGTTGTCCGCCCCAACCGCGCGATGGGCTCCGAGGTGGCCCAGCTGCTGGAGGCTGCGGACTTCGCTGCTCGCAAGCACCAACGGCAGCGGCGGAAAGACCCCGAAGGGACCCCCTATATCAACCACCCTATCGGTGGGCGCGCCGCCGGGGGAGCAACGGCAGCAGGGGGTGGGGCTCGGGAAGGGAATGCGGAGGGCATGCACCTCATTGAGCACCAAGTACCAAGCTTTGTGCCAGGTGTTTAAGACTCACAGCAACCTGGGGCAGTAGGCATGATTGTTCCCTTTGTACAGCAGACATCCAAAAAAGAATAAGGGACTTGACCAAGGTCACCCAGCTAGCGAGGGGTCACATCAGGCTCTACAAAACCCATAATACACTGCCCCGGGACTCCCTCCTGTCTCACTTCCTGCTTTACCCCGTCAGGTGTGGCTCGGATCCTGACCCATGAGGCGGGAATCACTGACATTGTGGTGTTACAGGTAACTTTCCTCCTTCTCTGCTAGGAGGCTGGGGTGGGGGTCAGGGGCCCCATTTAGCTCTGGGCACCACTTGGCTGGTGTCACAGGACTGAGTGGAAGCCTGTCCCCAGGCAGCTCTACTCCATGACACGGTAGAGGACACAGACACCACCCTGGATGAGGTGGAGCTCCACTTTGGGGCTCAAGTGCGGCGTCTGGTGGAGGAGGTGACAGATGATAAGACTCTGCCCAAGCAGGAGAGAAAGCGGCTGCAGGTGGAGCATGCACCTCACAGCAGCCCTGGGGCCAAACTGGTGAAGCTGGCAGACAAGCTGTATAATCTGAGGGACCTGAACCGCTGCACTCCAGAGGGTACGCTCCCACATCTTTTCGGAGGGAAAGGGGAGGCGTGCCCACCTTCTGAAGGCAAAGGTTGATCAGTTTCCCTTAAAAAAAAAGCCTGAGTGTTCTTATTAATTCCCTGAACTAATCTTATTAGACCACTCTGATCTTTCCTACAGTAGAAATACAGTACCTGGGCCAAGGGGAAGTCTTCAGGACAAATCCTAACATCAGGAACTCATCTCATGGCCTTGCACCAAGCCCTTTAGGAAAGTGGGCAAAATCCAGTGCTGTCCTGGACATGAACAGTTTTCTGTCCATTCTTATGCAGGATGGTCTGAATACCGAGTCCAGGAATACTTCGAGTGGGCAGCACAGGTGGTGAAGGGTCTTCAGGGAACAAACCCACAGCTGGAAGAGGCTCTAAAGCAGCTGTTTAAGGAGCGGGGGCTGACACTCTGAGCAGTGCTTGGAGCCATCTGGTGGCACAGACTCCATCCTTGCTCAGACCAGAGAAGACTCATACTCCAGCTTTTGCTTTTTGGTACCTCCCAAGCTCCTTCCCTCGTTCGCTCAGCCCAGATATTAGAGACCAAAAACACTTGTCTTTTCTCACTCTGAAGATCCCTTGCCAACTGAACCGAGCCCCAGATTGTAATCTCATGCACCCCATCTATTTCTAATGCATTCACTCCCCTTCTCCAGGTCTTGGGTCTGTTTGCTATTTTGCATTATGGGATCTCTGGCCCCTCAGGGACTTGGGCTTAAAACTGCTGATTTGAAAGTCATTATGCAAAATAAAGTATTTGGATAAAGGTTTGAGTTGCTGTTGCTCCTTCTCCAGCCTCTCCACTGGGGAGCCAGTAGATGGGATACCTCCCCTTCAGTAGGGCAGGGTTCCAATTATGTGCCCCTGGGACAGGTCCCTCAGGTTGAGGGCCTCAACCCCTCAGAGCCTGGTTTCTTTATCCGTGAGCTAGGTTATGTAATTATCAGGGTTGGATTATGTAACGTGCCTGATGGAGCCTGACACGTAGGTGCTCAAAAACTGGTAGTCTTCCTCATTAAGAAAGTTGGACAAGTTGACATATGTATTGGAAAGGAGTGCCAACCAGGTTACTGGTAGCTCTTGCTGAGCATGAGCGAGCCCCCAGCAGCAACATGATGGGGCCAGTGGGGGACTGCGGTTCCCTCATATTCCGGATGGCAGCTGAAACTTGCTGCAGTTTGCAGCCCACCCCGCCTCACCGTTAGCGCTCCTGGGTTGCTAAGCGACAGGAACTTCCGGGTGCCTCGGGAAGTGGCCTGGGAACTGACCCACTCTTGGAGCCAGGCGGTAGGCGGGGTCTGGAAGAGGAGGAGGAGCTTTTCAACGTGTCCGCGTGGAGTGATCAAGTAATGGATGGGTTTTTGGTCGCCGCTGAGCAGTTAAGGCTTATTAGTCCAAATAAAAAGAATACACTCGTGGTGGGGTGGGGGGATGCGGAGGTTGTTAGGTCAAAGGCGACTTCGGGGTCTCAAGGTGCTTGATGTTTTACAAAACCTTTTCACGTGTGTTACCTCATCTGTTCTTTATAAGAACCAAATGAGATAGGGATTATTGTTTTCATTTATAGATGAAATACGAAGCTCGAAGAGGTGAGAAGACTTGTTAATGATAAATAGATGGAATAATGACAGAATCAGGACCAGAATCTTTCTTTTTGCCACATTGCTGGGCCTTTTTAAGCAGACAAGAATGACCAAAATTGAGGTTAGCTCCAACCATACTGAATATAGTAAAGAGCACGTATAAAGAAGCTAATGGATCTGGATTACAAGTCTGAGGTCTTCCTGGATAACCTGTTTAATCTGAGCCAATGTAGTGGATTTTTAAAATTCAATACTTTTTTAAAAAAGCAATCAAGAAACTTATGGAAAAGTTGGAAGTACAATGTAACTTTCCCCTGAACCACTTGAGGGTAACTTGTTGACCTGATGCCCTATCACTCCTAAATATTTTAGTATTTGGACAAAGAAATTCTACACAAATCAAACTACAACCATCAACATCAGAAAATTAATGTTAATATGTTACTACTTTAAGTAAATTAATGTTAATACATTACTACCTTAAGTCTGTGATGATAGGAGACTTCACAGATTACTTGTATGCTTATTTTGGCCTTTGCTTGCCTGGGAACCAAAAGTTTTACTTCTGGCCTAGAATTAGAAGAACAATAGAGAGATTCCTGGCCACCCTGAGGATCTGACTGTCCCTGCTAACAGCTGTTACATTAAAAGTGAAAGCCAAGGATCTGCCAGATTTCTGGGTCTTTTTTCCCTCCCTCCTTAATTCTCACTCACTGTCTCTCCATCTTTGTTTTTTTTTTACTATAATTTTTTTTCTGATAATTTTAAATAATTACATTTCCTCATTTACACAAGGAGTTTCTGACTGTTTCCTCTTCCCTGTTCTCTTTAGTCTCTCCTAAAACTATTAAACACTGTGTCATGGCTGCTCGGTCTATCCTGCATCTCTCTTAGCTTCTCATTTTATTTCTGTGATGTGTTCTGGATGATTCCTCAGTCCATCTTCCAAACCCACAAAGTTTCTATCATTTGCACCTAATCTAGTGTTTAGCTCATACATATATTTCAATAATTGTAGTTTTGCATTTCCAGGACTTCTAATTTGGGAAATCTGCCCCTTCTCATTTATGTTCTCAGTATAAGGATGAGTATCTTCTTTGAGCCCTTTGATAATTATACACATTTTCAAAGTCTTGTTTTGGACTGCTTGGATTTTGTCATGGTTTTATTTGCAGCCTCTTTTTTCTTGCCTGCACTCCTCACTCAGACAGGCAGGCCCTGGTGTCCTGACATCCCTGCGTTATTCCTGGTTCCCTGTCCTGCGTGTGAGCCGCACAGCCTCAGCTTCCATTGTGGCTGCAGTTGTTCTCTCCATTCCTGGTTGAAGGAGATTTCCTCTTGTCTTAAGTATTACGACGCTTTTATATTTCTAATACTTTATTTAGTATTCCTAGGCATTAGGAGTTGAGGGGGCAGCAGTACATGTGTGCTTACTCCTCTAGTTTGAATGCAAGTCCCCAGGCATTCCGACAAGGAAACCCCAGTCTTTCCTCCTCTGCCGAGCTGCTCAGGCCTTCTACGCCCAATGCTGTGTCCTACGTCTTCAACCCTGTCACATTCCAAATGCCAATGAGTCCTTATCCTCAACCCCACACAGGCTCCCTGTGCCTAGATGACCGGATTTCAGAGTTCTTTCAGTTAAGGTTTACTCTTGACTAGGGAGGTCTAAAGTCAGAGCAAACATGGATGGAGACTCTCTGCAGAATCACTTGGTCCCGGCAACTGTTATGATCAAATCAGATTTCCCACTGACCCTAAGTAAAATTGAGGTTTGTTGTGAAGGAACTGGTTTCTTCTCTATCACTTCTATGAAAATTGCCCCTTGAAGTGTTTGTTCTTTGTACATAGCTTTGTTAGGGAAAAACAAAAATTGGTTCAGAGATCTCTCTTTTGGATGGTAAGTCTCATTCCTACCACCCACACTGTGATTTCTCCCTCTATGCGTGCACAAGTGTCATTAGCTAACTACAGTGACAGGCAGTGTAGTAAGCAGGTCAATTTCAGGTAAAGATGCCATTCTCTCCACACAGGTGCTCATGGTTATACCCATCCCCTAGGCAAGCCAAATTGGAGCGCTGTCTGGGCCTGGCCCACCCTGCTCTGGGAGACCCAGCTTTTACATAGTTTGAGTCTGCCTTTCTTCTCATGGTCCATGCTGGCCATACAGCCCTCCCTTCTTCATGGAAACAGAATGGTTCTAAGCAGATGGAGAGTTGTAGAACGGAATCCTGCCCCTTTCCAGTGGTTGAAGTTGCTTCTGTGTTATGCCCTGGTTTCAGTTTTGACTGTAACCCCCAAACCTGTGAGGCCTCAGTGTCAGAACTCCGTGGGAAAGGGTTGCTGCTAGCCTTAAAATAGTCGGCCCATTTCCAAATTACATGTGCAAAAGACTCACCTGGGAGCTTGTTTAAAATGGCAGATTCTTTGGCCCCTATGCCCAGCTATTGGTTCAATAAATTGTGCCAAGGAATCTGCTTTTCCCTCTGTGCACTAAAGGGAGATTTTGTTTCCTGCTCTTTTTACAATTCAGTCCCCGGGATCCATGGCTCTGCTGCACAGATACCCATTCCAGCACCAAGGCTAAAGGAGCAGCCGTGGTCAGGACAGGCCAGAAAGCTGGGATTTCAATAAGCAATTCTGGTGATTCTGGACCACACCTTGAGCAATGCTGCCTTACATAGTTCTAAAAGGCCAGTGTTAGGAGTAAACATTTTAGTTCCTGGTAGATGAATAATTTCATTGCACATCTAAGACCTCCAAAGAGAATTAGGCTTTATTCTGCTAATTGCCTAGGGGTTCAGATTCTTCTATACCATTTGATTATAAATTATATTATACTAGCAAATAACACCTACTGTAGTGTAACTGTTTAGCGTCCTTTACTAATATGATTGTAGCTTATATTTACTGAGCTTTTAGATGCACCAGGCACCGGGCTAAGCACTTCACACTGACAATCTTCCACTATGATATTGACGTGCCCTGGCCTGGTGCTGCAAGGACCCTGGATGATCTGGAAGAACTCAGCTGGTCACTCTTGAATCTTTAGGTGACTGCTTACCAGTCCCCAGTGACTTGCTCTAAGGAGCAAGCTCTTCTCCTAAAGTAACTGTACTCACTGATTTTTTTAAGGGCTGCAAATATTTTCTCCCACATCAGTCATTTGTGTTTTAACCTTTATGGTTTCCATCATGTAGAAACTTTCAATATATTTTTGGTGGTAAAACCTGTTTATCTTCTCCCTTATTATAGCTTTTAAGTTTCACGTTATGTGTAGAAAAGACCTTCCTACACCAGAGGTACAAAAATATCCTGTATTTTTCTCAGTAATTTTGTAGTTTAGTTTTCTGGGTTTTCCCTCTGGAGCTAATTTTTGTGGAAACTGTGAGGTAGAGATCTCTTACTTTAATGGCTAGGCAGTTGTCTTGAAGTAGTATTTATTAAATAATCCATCTTTTCCCACTTAAAATACTCCTTGTGTTCTATACCAAATCCCCTTCCACCTGGGTCTGTTGCTGGGCTGTCCCTTTGGTTCCAGCAGCCTGATCCCACTTCCAGGTCACAATGACTGAACTCATGGTTGATCGAGAGTCCTTTGAGAAGTCCCATGGGACAAGTGCCTCTTACCTGCCTCAGCACCACTGCTCTGACACACTGTCATTCATAATTTCCTTAGTATTCTCACACATTTCCTCTTCTAAATGAACTTTAGAACCTATCAAATTCCAAAAAGTATCCAATCTCACTGGAGTACGTTGACTTTATTTGGAGAGAACAGAATTTGTACAGGAATGTGATGTGCATCGTTTGGGTAGACTCAAGGGATGCTCTTAATTCAGCTGATTCTTTTAGGCTGTATAGGTTGGCCATTCTGTCGTCTGCAAATAATGACAGCTGTAACTCTTCCTC
The DNA here is from genome assembly GCF_036321535.1 of Camelus dromedarius. Taxonomy (NCBI): domain Eukaryota; kingdom Metazoa; phylum Chordata; class Mammalia; order Artiodactyla; family Camelidae; genus Camelus; species Camelus dromedarius. Next base: position 16,739,492 of record NC_087464.1, read on the forward strand.
CCCTCTTTCATCTGCGCCACTGCAGGGGTTAGCAGTGCCAGAACATGGCTAAGTAACAGTATGTCCTTGGCCAGCTTCTGACTTGACTGGGAGTGCCTGTGTTGTTTGACTCTTTAGAATGCCAGTGACTGCCGGTTTCAGACAGAGACACCTTTATCTCGATTAGGATGTTTCTTTCTAACCTTAACTTACTAAGCATTTAATAAGGGATAGATTTTAAATTTTACCCAGTATCATTTCAGCATCTATACAGACTATCATAAATTTTGCTCTATTAACCGAAGCTTTGATGAAGGCTGATAAGTAGCCACAGTGCCTCCTAATTTCATCTACATATTCCTCGTCCCTGCACTAGAAATCGAATACTCCAGTAGAAGGATGTACGTGGGTGAAGCTTCATGCCTGACCATAGGGACGGTGCTGAAAGCCTTCTCAAGTTCCCCACCACACCGGGTCCTAGAGGCTTCACTTTCTTTCCAGGGAAAGGAAATATGCCCAATCAAACATCCCCATGACAGGGAGGAGCTCCTGGGGACAGAGGTGCACAGAGTGCAGGAACCAAAGAGAAGTCAAGTAGGATGAAGAACCTCTGTGCCCCTGCCACCATCCCACAAATCAACAGAGACCGAGATGCCAGTTTGAGATGGGGTTTTGGTACCTGAAGTGTCCTATGACCTCTGGCCATGATGGTCTTCATGAATCCTTCCTGCCACTCTGTAGCCCTGGCCAGGGTGTGCAGGTCAGGGAGCACTTAGAGAGGAGCAGTCACAGAAAGCAGCGATTCCTTCTACTCCTCCACCCCACTGCTAACTCTCGGTCCCCTTCCCCACCTCCTGGCTTCACTCTGCTCCTGCTCATCACACCAGGACCTGTGGTCTTTATATAACCACAGGACTCCCCTAGAGCCAGCTCTCGCCTACGGGGACCCTGATGCTGGGCTGTTACCCACTTGACCTCCCCTGCTTCTCCTCCATCCCATTTGGGGGAAAGGACAGGTGTTTGAGCCTGTGCCCAACTAGGTGGATATACTCATAACCCAAAGCAGGGCCGGCACTGCTCACTCTGACCAAGGGCCTTCCCTCCTGCATCTCACTGGCGTCTGCCCCACCCACCCAACAGTGGGCTTATGGGTTGCCCCCAAACACAGAAGCCACAATAAACAGAAAATGAGGGCAGAGCCCAGTCTGTCACAGTTCTGAGAGGTAGATCGGGACAGGATACCCAGTGTGGCTCGTCCACCCCGACCTTATGTGAGGAGGCAGTCTCTGTGGATGAACGTTCTCTTCAGGCCACAAGAAGCCTAGCCCAAGCGGAGGCGAAAGGTGGCTATCTCCATGGGCTCCAAATAGATGTCAGTGCCATTGGAGGGTGAGGCCAGAGGGTACAGCAACGTCAGGGAGGTTGGCTGCAGGAAAACCACATCCAGGCCATGGAAAAGGCTCCCCAGGGCCACCTGTGGGGAGGACAGAAGGTGCAGGGCAGTGCGGGCGCCGGAACACTTGATGGTGACGCTCTTCCTCTACGTAACCTGTGTGAACCTCACAGAAGCTACGGGCCCTCTCCGCAGCAAGGTGCTCACACACACACATGAGTTCACTCAACCCGGAAGCCTATCTGTGGACCTTAGGATAGGAACTGTGGCACTGACTGGGAGCTCCTTAGGACAGGGACCATATCTTGATTCACTTGAGTCACTGGCACCCAGCGCACGGAGGCATTTATCAGTGCTAGCGTTTGCTGGCTTAAACAATGAATAGAGCTTACAAGGTAACAGCGTGATGAACTTTGGTTTTTAATTTCTGGTGTTTCCAATTGTTTGACAGAAGTACCTACTCATGGAACCGAAGTTCTCCATCTGTATGCTGCGTCTGGAACTGGCCCTGCCAGGCCTCAGAGGCTTTGAAAACAAATGTTGACAGCTTCTCCATTCTCTCCATAAGGCCCCAGACTAACCTCCTCGTTGCAGCGTCACCAAGCTCGCTTAGCCTGCCATCCCCAGATGCTCCGTTTCCCTGCCCTCCTCTCATCAGGGGCTCCCTTCCCACATCTGGGGCCTGCTCACCTTGCCTTGGCTTGTGGTGCAGTTGAAGCCCAAGTTCTTGGCCTCAAGGCCACAGTCAAAACCCTTGCGGTGTAAGATGAGTGCAGTTTCTGCTGAGGGCAGGCTGTCGTCCTGGATAACCGACACACGAAGGGCAGTGGGGGCAGGGGGTCTCTGCAGGGCTCACAGGTGCAGCAGCACCTCTGCCCAGAAGGCAGGACTGGGACAGGGAGGAGCCCAGGGGACGAAAGGCCAGGATTTGGTCCCGGAGGTACAGTGCCCACCAGGATACTCACCTCAGCCTGCAGTGTACGCAGGTTGAGCAGGTGGAAGTCACAGGGCACTGAGGAGGCCAGAGGATGAAATGAGCGCAGAGCAGGGCCTGGGAGCTGCCTCTTGGCCACGGGCAGGGCAAGCACAGGGGTGTTCAGGTACATGGAGGTCAGGTGGCTTAGGAGGGACGGGTAGCTGGTAGACAGGCCATCTTGGACCTGAAAGATTGGTCCGAGATGTGGGTGAAGAAGTGGAGCCGGGAGAAGGTGAGGGTGAGGATAAAAGCACATCCAGGTCAGTTCCTTTGGAAGGAACCTCTCTGATGTGTCCGGATACAGGGGTGCCTGACCCCAGGACCCTTATAAGTACAGTCACTTCCCATCTCAAATGACTGAGAAAGGGCTACTTCACTGGCCATTTCTCCTCTAACTCTGTTGGGTTTTGCTTCCGTAACACTATCATGAGCAACACACTCCCATCAGCAGTGTCTCTATCACACAGAATTCTCAGTGCAGGGAGGAAGATGGAAAAAAAGACAGACAGATGCTTCATCATGGAAGATGGGCCTCTGATGGAGAAAGTCCTCGGGGCAACCCCATGGTTTCAAGCATGACTCAGGATCCACAGCACCAGCCCTGATTCTTGGGCCCCAGGGTCCCCACAGCTGTGCCGCCTGAGGATGACATGATAGATGGCTGACCTGACATCACACTCACAGGCCTAAGCTGAACTTTCTTCCATGGCAGCTACTCTTCCACATTCTGGATTTCTGTCCCTAGTGCCACCCTCCTTCCTATTGTCCATAATCTCTCATTTCCCTCAGCCACGATCTCCATTCCCACTGAGCAGTGTCCTCACAAACAGCCCCAGCTTCTACCTCCCAAAGCTTAGTTCAAGTCACCAACATTTCCTGCTTGAATAGCCTTTAACCTGTCACATCTGCTCCCATCTCCCTGAAGATCCATCCTACTCCCTGCTGTTGGACTGAACTGCTTACGGCAGAGTCCAAACAGTGTCTCCCTCCCAGCTCAGATCCTTCACTGGCCTCTAGGAGGAAATCCATACTCTTCACCAGGCATTCGAGGCCCACTACTGTCTGCCCCAACCTACCCACCAATGGCAGCCCAGCACTGGCCATTAGAGCTCACTACAATCATGGAAATATCCTATATCTGCACTAACACAGTAGACACCACATGTGGCTATCGATCACCCGAAGTGTAGCTAGTTTAAATGAAGAACTGAATTTGTTATTGTACTTAGTTTTAATATGGTTAAATAGCCATTTGTGGCTAGTGGTTCTCACACTGGACAGGCAGCTGTAGTCTAGCTGAATGAACTCATGGCCATTCCCCGCTCACATTGTCTTTCCTGCCTCCTATCCTGTGCCTTGGTTCAAGTGTGTAGGGCAGACTCCCATTCATCGAAGATGCGAATGGATGACACCTCCTCCAGGAAGTTGTCCTTGATCCCCTTGGCCCACTACGTTCTCAGGACCAGTGCACGCACCCATTTTCTACCTTATATTTTCACACACATAGCTTGTCCCCAACCCCTACTCACGAGAGGATTCCCAGAGAGCAGAGTTAATATCTTATGCATTTGTGTCCCTCTCAGTCCTTACAGCACAGCAGCTATTTGATGAGTGACTGAGCCCCAGACGTGGGACACTGAGCAGCAGACTCTGCCATCCACAGGCTCCAACTCTGGCTACGAATCGCTAACACTAGTTCAGCACCCCATTGCTGGCCCTTACCTCTTGGTTCCTGCTCCTGCTGTTGTGAAAGATCAAGCCCCTAAGCATGGCTGCCAGTTTGGAGAAAAAGCCAGGCTGGTGGGGGCAAAGAAAGCCATGAGATGAGCTGGGTCGGAGCAGAAAGGGTTAGAGGACATGGGGTTGGGAAGGCGGGAGATGAGCATGAGGAGGGCACAGGCGATAGGGTGACAGGGTGCTGTGGGAGAGGGGCGCTCTGTGAGATGCAGCAGCACAGCGCAGACACACTCCCCGCCGCCCCGGGGAGCAGGCCCTACTCTCACTGTCCCTTGCCCACCTCCAGTACGTTCCTCAAGCCCAGACTGGAACCCCAGGGCCACCCAAGGAGCCTAGCCTGACCTGGCTCCTTCAGGGGAGGCCCAGAACTTACCTCCCTGCCCGCGGTTCGCCGTTCCAACAGGAGACGGAAATGGTTGCAAGTTCTCTTGTTGTCCTTGAGCCCTTGGCCCAGGCCCCGGTTGTCGTCCTGCATTAGTCGCCGGTCCAAGATCACCTCCAGCTGGCCTGGGGAAGTTAACTGTGAGCCCCCAGCCTGCCTCCCTCACCCCCAGACACCAACCTCTGGAAGAAGAATCCCAACCACAGGCCCGAGGGGAAAGCTCAGGGAGCTGGCTGGAAGCTGAGTCCTTCAGGGGACAAAGCAGCTGTGGAACCTGGAGCTGGAAGGGGCTTAGTGCTAGACTGGTTTCACAGGGGAGGAAACAAGAGCCCAGAGCAGGCAGCCTGACCCTGGCAGTTAACCACCTGTGCTCTGTGGCTCAGGAGTAGGGCTGGCCTGGGTGCCCAGGCAGGGAGCCGTCTCTAGACTGGCTGCATGAAATGAAGTAAACAGCAAACACAAAACCCCATCATCAGCCAACAGCAGCTGCTGCAGAGGCCCTGGCCTGGGGCAGGTTTTCTCAGGGTGGGCAGATTTTGTTGGGACTAGAACACGTGGTCTCCAGCTCTGCCCACTGCAGCTGTCAAAAGGAGGGCTGAGAGAGGACAGCCAGATGGCTTGTCAGGCAGAGACACAGGTCATCTGGGGTTGCCCTGGGGACAAGAGGTGGCAGATGATCACCTCTGCTTTCTTTTTAAAATATGCTTGGGAAAGGGACTCTCTGCAAAGCTGACATACATTGGGATGAGGATTTTTCCCAGCACCTGTTTTTTAAGAATCTCTTGAAAGGAGCCCACATAGATGGCTCTATCTGCCCTCCTATCTCCCCAGCCCTGAGCAACCACAGAAAGACACCCCAAAATTCTAAAATGGACTCCCTGCATATAAAACAATCACTTAGCACGTTTTTCCAGAAGGGCAGAGAGAACCAACTGGGGACACTGGACTGGATTAGGAATTTTATAGCCAAGGTGACCTGGGCAAAGAGGCAGCAGAGCCACACTGCTTCCAGCAGGGAGTCAGGTCCCTACTGTGCTCACCACAGGACCCCGCAGAGCCTGGACTGGGCACTCTTGGCTCACCCCTGCACAAAGGTTCCATCCCCAATATGGATGATCTGAAGGCCTCCAAGGCCTCTAAGTGCAAACTATTCACTTTATCCTGAGGATACGAGAGCCACCTGGGCTGACCCGGTGTGACCAGTTCCAGGTCAGTCTCCTCATGTCCTGGTTTTGACTCTTAAGAATGTCATTCTCTCTTTTAATGACCACTAGTAGGAAAGCAGGATGTACTTTTCTCCTTTGCTAAGTATTTCATTATAACGCTGAACATACTTTTCCAACTTCCCCTACTCCCACCCCTGACCAGGAGAAGGGGGTTGCACACTTGAAATCACCCAACACCCTGATGCTTCTGGAGTGGATCCAATAGGCCACCTACCCCCCCCACTCCAGTCACCTCCACAGCTGCTTACACCAGGGGAAGGGTGACGGCAGGCGGCTGCCTTCCTCTAAGGCCTGCTGGTGTGTGACTGACAGGAGCTATTAATGGTTTGCATAGACTGGAGAGGGGGGAGGCCTGCAAAGGGGACAGGCCTGGGAGTCAGGGATGAGCTTCTCAACCTTGCCTTCCACCCTCCACACAGCGCCTGTTCCCCACTCACCATCGTGGAGGCTGGAGACGCCCAGGGCCTGGGCAGTGTGCAGCGTTAGGCGGTTCTGTGCATCCTGGAGGTAGGCCATGACTGGCATGGGGTAGAAGTTGGCCTGCAGGGGCAGCTTCTTCAGATACCGCCGGGGCTGCACCTGTGGGGCAAGGCCAGCAGATCAGAGTGTCCGGGCGCTATCTGAGCCCCTTATCACTCTTGACTCTGATTCCTCCTCCTCTGTTGTGGCAGACCACCCACCGGGGCCTGTGAAAGAGGCAGTAAACAGCTCAAGTTCTGCTCCATGGGGTCTCCCAGGCCCTGGCCATCACCTGGAAGCCGTTGAGGTCCGTGAAGAAGGTGCCCTGGCTGTGGATGTACGTCTGGATGCGCAGGGCCAGCTCCTTGTTGACGTAGTCCCGGATATCCACCAGTAATGACACGTCCAGAGACAGCCCCTCCACCCCTGGGCACAGGACAGCGGGAGGGGCTGAGTGGCGTGAGGGTGAGTCACAGCCCAATACCAGGCAATTCCCAGCATTTCTGGACAACCCCTACTCTGAGAGAATTAGGTGTCATTCTTGTCTCCAATGATACATTTGTTGGGCAGGAGGAAGAGCATGTCACAGCCCACAGAGCCCACACTTCCTTCCCAGCCTTCCTCATTGGTGAGGCTAACCTGGCAGGTTATAAAGCCGGACCACCTGGTGAACGTGCTCGTAGTAGGCAACCACCTCTGAGAAGAAAGGGCCTTCTGTGACGCGCAGCACAGGGGGGTCCTTGGGGACGTAGGGCTGGGGAAAGAGCAAGTGGCAGCTGAACCCACAGCACGGAGTACAAAGCAGGGGGGTACCAGCCCATGGTCAGGCAGGACGTGTTCCCAGTAGGCTCTGGGCTGAGACCCGTGGCTGAGCCGGGCCCAGGCCCCCAGGTGGTATTCCTCAGCCCTCTATACCCACCAGGGGTAGCATGGGTGAGGCACCCCGGCAGGCTGGGGTCACCCTGGAGGAAGGCCCATGCCCTTCCTTATTGCATGTGAACTTTAATTCACATCTCCTAGTGCCTTCTGCTCACGAGGCTCCCAGGGCCCGCTGGGGTGTGCAGTGTCTTTAGGGTACCTTGGCCTCGCCATCAGGCAGGAAGAGGTAGGCTCCACTCTTGTCTTTGGATGTGCGGGTGCCATAGATGAGGAACTCCATGTCTACCCGCTGCTCCTGCTCCTCGTCCACCCTTCGGATGCTCTGCCAAGAAACACAGCCCTGACCCCTGGCCCCACACCAGCATGTCAGGCTTGCCCCCTGGGAGGGCATGGACGTATTTCCCCAAGGAGCCAAGCCCACTTCCCTGTGCTGTCAGCTCAGAACTGAGAAGGCCCGCTCCTGGGTCCACCCTCAGTCAGGTGGCAGCAGGCTTCCAGGCAGAGGCAGCTTGGCACGACCCCCCGACATGCGTGCCCTCCTCTGGCTTCCAGCCCCTGGCCCTTTACCTTGAGGAGCCCAGTAAGGCCTGAGAACCAGACCTGCATGTAGCGGTTGCTAAGGGTGAAGTCGCTGGTGCCAGAGTCAATGATGCGCAGCGGGAAGGCCTCGTGCCTGCTGATGGACAGCTGCCGCCCGTGCAGGTAGATGCGTACAGAGGAGGGCAGGGTCCGGGGCCCGTCCAGGCCCAGTTGCAGCTGCAGCACACCGAGGCCCAGGGCTGGCAGGCGGACGGGCAAAGACACCTGTGGGCATGGGAGGGGTGAGAAAGTGCGGGCCACGGCATGGGTGTCAGTTCTGGACGCAGGTCTGGGGTTCAGGCCCTGAGAGTCTGATCAAGTCCCTGTACCCACCAGGGCCTCTGTCGCCTCCACTGAAAGGGGAGGTGATATTCCTTGCCCCTTGTCAGACATTCACAAGTCTCAAAGAACATCTGAAAAACTATGAAATGGTAACCACACAGTAAGGTTTCAACAAACATATGCTGAATGAACAAATGAAGGGGCAACATAATCGACACTTTTACCATCATCACAGTATCCCAAACTTCACCTTCCTCTCAAGGACAGACTCAAATCCCAGGAATGACTGTCCTTGGGGCAACCCCTCTCCCCAGGACTCCTGTCACCAGCCTGGGGAGTAAGAGGGCCACAAGCAGGAGGGTGGGAAGCTGGTGTAGAAGGGCAGAGTGAGGCCCCAGGGAGAGGCCAAGGATCAGCACACAAGGCCGAGGCCGGGCCCCACCTGGTAGACATCAGGGGCCATGTCAGTGGCAGAGTTCCAGTGTGCGCTGATCTGCACAGCCAGGGGCTGACCCTCCTCTGAAAGGACCCGCACCCGGGGTGAGCTGACCAGCAGGGACACCACGCTGAGCCGCTCCTGTTCCAGTGGGTTGAATAGCACCACATACCTGTGGGAGAAGGTAGACTCACCCAGGAGGCCACTGCTCTGGGGCAGTGGAAGCTGGAATGGCAGCCAGGCCAAGAGTCCCTTGATGGTTCAGCAGGTGTGGGGGTGGGAGGGTGCCTAGAGCCAGGGAGGGACTGCCATTGTGCTTGGCATGGCTCACCTGGGTGAGGAGTCCAGCTGGATCACTGTACGCTCTGGTAGTGCATCATGATTTAAGCGAGTGTCATCCTGGAATGAAGCGGTTGGGAAGGGAAGAACCATCATGGGGCTCAGCCCGACTTGGAGTCTTGCTTCCCCCGCCCCCCACCTGTCCCAGACATGGACCACCAGCTGGGCTGGGCACACATCTTTCACCCCAGGACCGGGGAGGAAAAGGAGCAACACGTTCATACCACAGCTCTTGGCACGGGACTGAACACACCAGAGGGTCCCCCCGAGCAGATGCAGAAGCGGGGCTCACCATTTGGAGGAAGGGCGCTTCAGGGTCAAAGTGGTAGGTTTCCTTGTCCCCCAGCACCAGATAGTGAGCTGCATTAATGACGACCTGCTTCAGGTTGACAAGGGAGCGCAGAAGCCTGGGAGGGCGGGCAGGAGAGGGACCATGGGAGAGATGACCACTGAGAGGCTGTCCACCTGCCAGCAGGACGAGCTCTTGGTGCATCCTCCTTTTGGGAATCATGGGCAGAGGCTTGGAGCTGATGGGAAAGAGGAAAGGGCTCCCACCTGACCCCATAGTCCACCACTACTGCCTCCTTGGCAGTGCCAGTGATGGCGTCGTGGTGCTGGAACAGCCCCAGTGTGCGCCGAGCTTCTGTCAGAAGAGCGAAGTTCGAGAGCGGGTACTGGCTTGCCAGTCCGGAGCGGCGAGCGTGAGCTACAGCCAGGCTGTACAGAATCTCTGCCCCCCTGTGCAGAGAGAGAAGTCAGCCTCCTGCCCACACAGCTCCCCGGGGCCACCCTCACGCTGCAAGCCCCGCTCCTCTTCCTCCCACCCCTTCTCCACCTGTCTTGGTCTCCATGCCCTTTTAGCCCCTTCTGAGCCAATCCAGCCCTTCCTTAAACCCCAAAGGCTTACTCTACTCACTCCAGCTTGGAGTGGGGGCAGGTCTCACCGCAGGTGGGCTTCCAGGACGCGGTCCAGGCTCTTGTAGAAAGGCCGGGAAGTGTAATAGCCTGTCCAGTAATGGTCCTCCCGGTCCGCGTAGGAGAAGAAATCCCCGCTCAGCACAGGAAAACCTGGAGGCCGGGCCCCTGGCTCCACCCCTGTCCTCTTGTATAGAGCGTCAAAATAGTCAGAGAGGGTGCCAAACTGGGCCTGTGGGGACCCCAAAAACCCGCTTCCATCAGTTTTAGAGTCTGCTGAGAGTTGCGGCTCCCAATACTGTGGCTGGGGGCTAAAGGCAGGGATTTTGCCTACGCAGAGGGCAGTCACGGTACATCCTATCCTTCTGGGACTCACAGAAGCTGGGGAGCCTGGGAAAGAACTGTGACACAAAAGGGAAATCTTGCCCCAGAATTGGGAACAAACCCTTGCTTTGGAGTGGTAACACGGAGCACGAAACCTCACAGGAAGGGCTGGGCTGCAGCACCGCTGAGGCCCCTCCCCAGCTCAGCAGCCCCTCACACCTGCACATGGAGGTCAGGCTTGCTGTTGAGGAAGTCAAAGAGCCGCTGGTAGTTGAAGAACTGGGCATCCCACTCGTGGGGCTTGTCGTATCGGAAGTCATCGCCCAGTGGCACCAGGAGGACGTTGCTTCGGAACAGCCGGGACTTCTTCCTGTACTGGTCCAGGAGCAGGCCTGCCCTGTGGGTGGGGAGGGGAATGGGCCCAGCATGAAGTCTCGGTCACACAGGATCAGGAGCAGAACCAGCATGAAGGAAGCCCTCTGATACATCCTCATCACGGAGTCACTCAGTTTGTGGGCAGATACCTTGTGGGGTGGGAAACCCAGTCCCAGGGAGCTCAGTGTTCTCTGGACAACTGGAGAGTTCTTCCTGATGCATGGCTTCAACTCCCTGGCCCCAGTTCTGCCCTTGGACACCACACAGAACAAATCGGTCCTTCCTCCCCATGACTATCCTTCAAACATATAAAAGATGTGTTCACATTCCCTGTGCTTTCTCATCAGGCTCCACCATGCCAGCTCCTCCAGCTATTTGGTCCCTACACAACGGTTTAGAATCCGCTCACCAGCAGTTCTCTGAGCAGCCCATTTGCCAGGATCCTAGAGTGCGGGGCCCAGCGCTGAATATGGGAGTCCAGGGTGGGCTGACCCACCAAGGCAAGACAGGCCACACACCTCCAATCTGGCCAGAGCCACCCTGGGAGCTGTGTAAGTACTCAGGCGCTTGGCAGCCCCCGCCATGCTGACATCAGTGACCATGTTTTCCGTGCACAGAGCCCAGCAAGATCTTCTCTCATCCAGAATTTTCCTACTCTGTTTTCTGAAGCTAAGGGTGGAGCCTTACCTTTATATCTAATAAATCTTATCTGGTAGATATGGCCCACGTGCCAACCTACTGAGATCTTTTGGGATCCTGACTCTGACACTCCAGCTTTGTTTTGCCTACCAGTTAGTGGGAGAGAAGAGCCCAGACTTGGGGACCAGACTTCACCAATGCCAGCTCCCATGCACCAGCTGCGCAACCTTGAGTAAGTTACTTAACCTCTCTGGGCCTCAGTTTCTATAAAATGAGGATAACATCAGTAACTACCATCATAGTATTACGAAAATTGAAACGAACTGAACAAACTAGTATTTGTTAAACAGAACAATGCCTGGCACATTATAGGAACTATATATAAACGTTTATTATTTTCTTTTTCATACAAGTCACTAATAAAATCAATAAAAACCAGAGCCCTGTGGCATATCATTAAAGCCTTCTTCTCTTTTTAGACCGACCTGATAGGCATGTTACGGGTGTCACAGTTCAACCAGCCACTAATCTATTAACCATACTGGTCCAGCTTGTTCTTTTCCACTTTGCTCTCAAGAAAGAACTCATCAAATACCACTTTCCTCTAATTTACCAGCCTCACAAGCCTTTTAAAGAAGAAAATGAAGTTACCGCCAAAGACTTGCTCTCTAAACCTGGCCTGGCATCTGTAGATCACAGCTGCTGCTTTAAGAAAAATCATGCCTTAAAAGCCCTAAATTCTTGCTTGGAATCAGCAGTCAGATTTCTGGATTCTGGAAACAAAAGACCACTTTCTTTCTCTCTTGGTCACATGCTTCACCTCTTGGACATCAGGGAAATCAGAGTCTTGCAACAGGAAAACCAGTTCAACTTGTTATATATATATATTTTTTTTTTTTGGTGGGGGGAGGTAGTTAGGTTTACTTATTTATTTATTCTTAGACGAAGTACTGGGGATTGAACCCAGGACCTCGTGCATGCTAAGCATGCGGTTTACCACTGAGCTACAATCTCCCCTTCTCAGCTTGTTATATTCTTAAGACCAATCCAGTTCTGGCTAAATCGTTTGTTTAGCTCTCTCATAATCCACCCTTTCCCGGGGGAGCTGATTTCAGCAACGTCTTTAGGGGTCCCTAAGGATTCTCTCAAAGGAAACAGGTCTGCTTTTTTGGAGGCTGGAGGCTGGAGGCTGCTGGGTGGGATGCAATGTGCCTCTGAATGGGATTCTGGATGCACAGAGCACTGAGGATCCTGGCCAACTTCAAGCCAAGGCAGGAGGCCTGAGCTTAAAGGCATCCCAGGCTAAAGGTTGTACGGCACTGCACCTGATTTGAGAATTATTCACCTCTGAGTCAGTCTGCTGGCTCTGACAGTTTGTTAGGACACTGGAAAACGTTCTCATTCTAGAAAAGGTGGTTCCTTTGAGCCACTCTAGTTTTCCTGGGAGACGCAGTAAAAGAGCTGCCACTGTAGCGGCTGTGGGCCTGAACCCTCCACCATTTTATGGATGTAGAACCAGAAGTTCCCCCATGCAGCAGAGCCCAGACCAGAGGCCAGCTCTCCTGACTCCTCTGTTGAGGGAAAATGGCACCACCACGCCCATTCTAGGGCTGCGAGCACATACCTCTCAGCCACATTCTCCTCTGTGATAGCCCGGGGCGGCACCTTCCAAGGGCAGTTGATGCGCCCACCGGGCAAGCGCTTGAAATCAAACTGGCAGCAGATCTTGGGATCTGGGCCACATGTGTGGGGGACATCATAGCTGTAGAAGGGCATCATGTGGCAAAAGATGTCTGTGCTGGAGTCCGAGTCTGTGGAAGACACATCAGGCAGTCAGCCTGGGCACAGGGATGCCAGGAGGACAGGCATCTGCTCCAGCTAAAGGCAGCCCTGATAGAGCGTGAGGCCTGAGCTAGACTTAAGGCGGCAGAGGACATGCAGGCCAAGGGTAAGGACACAGGGAGGGCTGTGGAGCCCTCAGCTCCTCCAAGGGACAGTATGCTCAGACCCCTGGGACAGATAGCAGGCCCCGTAGAGGCCAGAGATCGATGTGATCCCCACCTAACCTGAAGGAGAGAGCTTCTGACAGTCTCCACCAGTGCTTGTTGGTCTGCTTGGAAGGGCACATGGGTCTTATTTCTGATATCCCTGTCCTTTCCCAGTGAGAACTACTCTGTGACCCCCTCCACCCTACCTGGCCTTACCCCAGGTCTGCCTCCACATGAACTCCAGGCTGTGGGTAGCAGCAAAGTGCTTCTTGATGGCATAATGCACCCTCTGAATCAGCATGCTGGTCAGGTTGGCGCGGCGCAGCAGATAAGGCATGGTGGGGCTGTGTCCAAAAGGGTCCACTGCCCAGCCGGAGCGCGGGGTTGCACCTGGGCAGGGGCACAGAAGCCAGAGGCCTGAATGCCTCACAACCTGGCCTCCCAGTACTGGGGCCCCAGTTCCCCTCTTGCCGTCACACCAGGTCCATGCTGGTAAAATTAGCCTAGAAAGGAACCACCTCTGCCTATTCCTGTGCCTTATAGCCACCTGCTGTCCTCTGGGCGCAGACTACCACTCATGAGCCAGACTCACCGAGGTTTTTCTCCAGCCACTGGTGTCCCTCAATGAGCTGGTCAATCAGCGCAAAGTAGTGGGAGTTGGCCTCATCCGGCATTACCCAGCCTCCTGTCGCAATCTCTAGCTGCCCGTTTCCCACCAGCCTAGAGTTAAGGACTCACACTCAGCGTGGGGTGGAGACCCTTTGCTCAGTCCTGCCAACCAGATGCCAGGACCTATGTGTACTGGCCTCACTGAGCCAGCTCACCCGAACCCAAGGCCAAGAAAATAGACATGTGCCCTCCCTTCCCTCCAGCCAACCTCCATGCTGCCCTGGCTCTGCTTAGCCCTGGACCTCTGTCCGTGCTTCCAGGGGCTAGGCCCTGTGCTTTTTTTTCAACTGTGTTCACACTACTTTGATTTGAACTACCACTTCTTGTCTTCTCAGTCCCGGCCCCTCTACCATCATGCCTCATCTCTGACATGGTTCCCTTTGCCTCTCCCTGGCCCCTTGGTACCCACAACTCCAGGAGACAACCTCACACCCATCCTAGGGCCCACAGCCCTCCCGTGCTCCCCAACTGGCACTGGCCTTCGGACTGCCGCTTTCTTTTGGGCATTGATGTTGTCCCACCACTTGGCGAAGAAGGAGACTTCTGCCCAGAGGAAGCGCCGCCGGGGGTCCTCCTGCAGCTTGGACACCATGCTGTTAAGGATGTGCTGGGTCTGCTCGGTGTAATACTTGTCAAAGGTCTTAATCCAGCCTGAGGAGCCAACATAGGGTCCCCTGAAGATGCCACCCTCTTCTTCAACTCTCCCTCATCTTTGCCGTCAGAAAGCCTACTCCACAGCCCGGCTCCCAGAGGTCTGCTGGGCACTCACCTGGGTCATTGTGAGAGTGTGGGACCACAAACACCTGCAGGTCTTCAGTGTCCCAGTCATGAGGGCTGTAGGAGATGTCAAACCCTTGCTTCCACACGCCGCCATCCACATTGTCAAATGGTAACTCCTCTGATACAGTCAGCATCTGCCAGGCAGGAGAGCAGCTCAGTGCCCCAGCCATGGCCACCGTGGGTCCCTGCCAGCTCTGACTCTTACCTGCAGCTCTGGCTTCTGGCCCCGGCCCCCCAGAGCAAACTGGCAGTCTTGAGGAGAGATGGAGAAGAAGCTAGGCCGGGGCTCTGGTGGCACCACCCAGGAGCTGTTGGCCGTATAGTAGGGCAGCAGGGCAGGTGGGCCCTCCACGTTGGCTGTCAGCTCCAGGACGGAGTCCTTGATGTGGCTGATGATTTCATGGTTCTCCTCCAACAGCTGCTCCAGCTGTTCAATGCGGTTCTGCAGCACAGAAATTTGACTCTGCCAAAAAAACCAGAAAGCAGTCACGCCCAGCTCCTCACGTCACAGGATCTCTGCATAGGGCCCAACACCTGAGGCCCTCCCCAATCAAAGGTAGGACCATGAGCCTACAGGGCTGCATGGCTCTGGGCAGGCAAGGGAAGAGTTGCACACCACTACGGAGAACTGTAATCCTCTCGGTTTGGGAGTACCCTCACTCTCCAACTCACAGTTGGCAAAGATTTCATCTCCCACACCTACTCGCAACAATTGGCGTTGCCTATCTGGAGCATCGTGCTGACAAGGACTGCACTGGGGCTTAGTGGGAAAGAATGCTGCAATCCATTAGCAATGTCTGCCAAGAATTCAGGAGGACAAAGTGACAGTACATATTGCCATTTTTTCTCTCCATTCTTTTTTTTTTACCATCATTGTTTTCAGCTATGAGTTTCTAGAATATTCCTGCTCTGGGCTGACATGACTCTCCAGCTGGGGCAATAACCTGATCCCAGATGATTTGTATACAAAGAGATTAGCAGCCAGGCATGACTCACCCGGGGGAAGTTCCCACCATTCTGGTGGCGGGTGGGATCATGCTGCACTCGGTCCAGCATGAGGTAGAGTGAGAAGACAGCCACGCAGAAGATAGCAGCCCCACACACTGTCACCTGCTTTTTCAGCTTCATACTGGCCTCCACACACACCTGGCTGGAGGGACATCAGATGTAGCTCCAGAAGGCAAAATCCCCTTGGAGGTCTTTCCACCAAATGCTCCAATGAGTTCCTGAGGGCTGCTCTCGAGGAACACCTATTTGCCTGACTCCAAAGAAAAGGAAACTTCCAAGCACTAAACCCCAAACTTCCAAACACTGGCTACGGATCCTGACCCAACCTGGATCGTATTCTCTTGGTTGAGATACAAAAAGCATAGAAAGAGGCACATCTGAGGCCAATCCTGCCTGGTCCTGGTAGCAGCTCTGCCCCTAGAATGGAGATGATGCTCTCTCCCAGGCAGATGCTATAAAAAACAACCGAATAACAACTTCCCAGCTGTGACTCCTGAGTTCACCATACAACTTCCTGATTATAACCAGCCGCTCTCAGAGCTTGCCTACAAAAAAAACACAGGCAGTTAGTTAAAGGAGGTAGGTGTCCAGGCTCCCTGGCCATGTGCTTCTAATTTGAGAGGAACAAACTGGTATCTGTTTTGATTTAAAGGATATAGCTAGCTAAATCCCCCAAGAGACTCACAAGAAAGCCTTTCTCCCTGCCCTCTTGGATCAGACTCACCAGAAACAGTGCCTGGCACAGCTCCTCTCTTATTCAAAAACGCAGAATGAACTTAAGAAGAAGCCACAGCTTCTGTTTCTAACATAAAGAGCCCTACATCTTCTCCCTGTTAGTTCTGATTCCTGCAGTGGGTAACTTTCAGCCTCTGCTTATAGAGCATTTACGGGACCCCCTTGGAAGTCAACAGTGATTGATGTAGAAGATCCCCTGGGTAGGGAGAAGCTAGGCACAGCTGCTCGGTTGTGGGGCAACTTCAGAGAACCAGTGCCTTCCGCCACCGCCCGCGGACCGCACTTGCCTGCCTGCCGGGCGGAGTGGGGCCGCCAGCTGCCGGGCGGAGCGTGGGCAGGAGCGGCGACTCCGGAGTCTTCCTCCAGCCCTGGGGCTGGGGAGCTATGTCGCCTCTGCAGCGTTGTGCCCTACTTAGGGCGATCTGATTCCACTCAGGAGTCTCCGGGCAATATTTTTAGCCCTTGGAAGCTGGGTCCAGGCCAAAGTAGGTGGAGCTGAGGAGAAAGAGTTGGATCACAGGGGGCCGGCACCTGCCGCCGGGTCTTCGGCTGCTCGTCTGTCTGCCAGCCCAGCCCCCTCCCGGCCCTTCCCGGCCGCGGCCCTCCCCGGTTTTGCCGGCCCCGGGACCGCAACGACAACTGCCCAGTGAGGGGGCTCGGGCCGTCTCCGACACCGAAGCGCCGCAGGCGCTCCTGCCGCTCGAGCCGGCCTCGGCCAGGGCATTCGTAACCCTCCCCGCGCCCAACCGGCGCGTTACCTCTGCGGCCGGCCTCCGTCCGCACCGCTCCGCGCCCCGCTCCCCGCTCCGAGCCCAGCCGGCCGAGCTGCGCCCCTCACAATTCCGGGGGCGGCAGCCGGCGCGGGGGCAGCGACTCAGGCGAAGGCGAGCGCCCGCCCACCCGTCACCCCCCACTCCGCTGCACCCACCCGGCGCTGCTCCCTTGCCTCTCGCGGCCGCCAGGCCGAGCGGCGTGCGTGGCGGGGACAGCCTCGCCGCGCCCACGCGCCGCCCCGGCCCCGCCTGCTCGCCGCGGCCCCGCCGCTGTCTGCCGGTGCGCCCCGCGGAGCCGGGCCTCAGGCAGCCCTCTCTCGGCTCCGGGGGCCAGCCGGCGCCTCCCGTGTTGTCAGCGTCGTGGCCCCGGGCGCCGGCAGCGTGTCCGCAGTGCGCAGCCGCAGTCCGGTCCCCGGCCTTCGCGCGCTGCGGAGCAGAAAGGAGGGGCGCGCAACTTTAGGTTTTCCGAATCTTCCTAGAGTAAGCATGTTAACAACCGGTGGTATAAACATTGCTCCCGCACTTCACTAGCCGAGCGATGGAGTACATTTTCCGAGCCTTTCCCGGTTCCGGTGTCGGTATCCTTAATTTGATGCAGCTGCGCTCCTCAGGCGAAGGGGTGCTGCCTCCTATTGGTACGGTGCAGGAATCACCATCCCTCTCCGTGCTTGCCACCAGTCAGTAACAGTTTTCCTGTTGTTCTCCTTTTACTGGGCATCTGAGTTGTTTATAATTTTGCAGCATAATAAACCACATTAGTGAACATCTCCATGAATTCCACACTTGTCTTCTTTTCAAATTATTACCTTAGGACAAATTTGCACCAGTGAGGTTACCTGGGCGACAGATAAGGACTGATAAAGGCTGCTGATACTTGGCATTCTATTGCCCCCCAAAAGGATTGTGCCAGTTTCCACTGTCACTTACAAACTGTGGGAAATTGCTTAAACAACTTTTTAGTTGGTTAACTAGATTTACAAACACATTTCATTGTTTTTACTCCCCTTTCTTTTATCACCCTCAGAAATATTTTTCCAGATTTATTTGCTAAACTAGAATGCCTGTTACTAAGGTGTAAGAGCTAAGCTGGGTTCATCATCCTCTATGTGTGTTTTGCCCTGTGTTCTGGGAAATTTATCTTCCAACCTTCCTAATGAATTTTTCATTTTGGCAATCATAATCTTATTTTCAAGAGCTCTTATTGGTTCTCTGGTGGTTATTTTTTTTAAAAATTGAGGTGCAACTTACAGTATATGGCACAAGTCTTAAAAGTACTGCTTGATGAGTTTTAATAAATGTATATACAACTGTAATCACCGCTCAGATGAAAACATGAGACTTTCCCATCGCTCTAAAAGTTTCCCCTCTATCAAGAGTTTAAGCAGGCCCTAAGTGCAGCATGGTAGCTAACAGGGCGACCAGGAACACTATGCAGCTGCTAGGTGTGCCTACTACACTTCCATGAGACCCAGCCAGCAAGGAGATGACAAGCCCCAATAGATCCAGACAGCTATTACTCACACAGACAGCAAAAGCAAGACCAGCATGGTGTGGCAGCTTTCCCTAGTCACAGGCCAACACTGAACCAGAGGGACCAGATGACAGGCAGCATGGTGGTAGGTCTCTCTGTGGCTGAGGTGCCGACTCAACTACAATCAGACAATTTTATGGCCTGCAGCTACACTCTAAATGGAAGGAGGAGGAGCAAGGTGGAAAGGCCTGCACTCAACTGAAACTCGGAAGAGGGAGGAGAAAGGGCCTTGTGGCATTTCCCTCAGAAGAGGGTGGCTTCTCACCAGGCTGCTTCTCCCCTTGTTCCAACAGGGATCATAGTGTGTTCTGCCAAGACTTGGGTTGGACTGTGGTCAAGCCTTGCGCCCAGGCAAGGTGGTCAGGGCACTGTGTCAGAGCTGTTTCTGAAAACTCTACTTCCCACCACCCCAATCTTCCATGCATCCAGCTAAGAATTCTTTCCAGGAGCATGTCACCCCTTAGATAGTCTGATTCATTTTACTGATGGGAGCTTGGACCAAATCTTTTCTATCTATCTTAGACAACATCAGATGAGCATGACCATAACTATGCCTCCCAGCAGGATGATCAGGCCCAGTTGCAGGACAGACCACAGCCAGTCTCCTTATCTGGAGCCAAACCACTCTGTCCCAGATGCCACTGGGGATCAACCTGAGAGCCACCCTGTTTATGACCTGAGAGATAGAGCACTCCACTTTTCCTGGTTCATTAACCTAAGTGCAGCAAGACATGTTGGCAACTGCATATTTGCTGCCTTGACTGACCAGCATGAAGCCTGAGGCAGTACGATTGTCTATCACCACTTACACTACATAGTTTAGACTGGTTGGTGTTTGGCAGACAAGTACAAGCCTGATGTCCGTAAGTATATCCAGGGCAGTAGAAGAAGCATCGGGTTAGAATTTTCCACCCTCTGGCTCCTCTTTGCCACCATAGCTCCAATAGCCTGTTTCTTGGAGGTAGGCCTAAGAGGGTGAAAAGAAGAGTAAGAAGGACTAAATATGTTGCTTGAGTCTCTTATAGCCGACTGGGGCCTCTTCTCTCCCTCCCAACCTCATAGTTAAACACTCTGTCCAAATGAGAAGCATCCTTCCCTGGAATGGCCACATTTTGAATCCACGCCATCTTGTTCGAGTGTGGGGTCCACTGAGAGCTGAGCTTCGGTTGTTCACTTATCTGTTTTAGTTCCTTCTTTAAAAGTACATTCCATCTTTTGTTGGCACCTGCCACCTATTGGTGACACAGGGCACAAAATGTCCAGCAAATGCCCCCTGAGTACTCTTGGTTGTAAAGGCAGTGCTGTTGCCCGACTGGATGTGTTTGAAGAACCCAAAGATGCAACATAGTCCATTTAGGAGTCCTTGAATGTTATGGCCCACATGCACTGTGCGGACAGGAATTGCTGTGTTGTACCCAGAAAAAGCCATCTACTGCATCGATGCAATGCCCAGCGGTACCCTCAAGGGGAAAGTAGAGGACACATAATAATTTGTTAGGACCAACCAGGTTCAGTGCCCCAGACTTTGTGCTCCAGAGCTCCCTCTGCCACTCCACTGTGTAGCTAGTAATCCAGGCACGTTAATTAGCCTGGCCCTGGATTACAGATGAGCTGCCATGTCCTGTGTGACAGTGTACCCAGGTGGCAGTGGTTCTGACAGCTTGTTGGTTTCACTGATGTTCATGGTCAAAGGGCCCTTTTCCACGGACATCCCTGTATTAGGATTCTACAGAGAAGAACGAATTGGAGATAAATAGATGTAGGTAGAACTACATAGATAGATATAGATTTATTTTAAGGAAGAGCCTCACACAGTAATGGGGGCTGGCAAGTCCAAAATCTAGAGGGTAGACCAGCCTGCTGTAGACCCAGAGAAGAGCTGATGCTGCAGTTCAAGTCCAAAGGCCGTCTGCTGCCGAATTCCCTCTTGCTCAGGCTTTCAGCTGATTGGATAAGGCCCACCCACATTATAGAGGGAACTCTATACTTTGCTTTACTCAAAGTCCACCAATTTAAATCTTAATCTTAACCAAAAACACCTCCACAGAAACAATCCAGAATCATATCTGACCACATA
This sequence comes from Camelus dromedarius, assembly GCF_036321535.1. NCBI lineage: Eukaryota > Metazoa > Chordata > Mammalia > Artiodactyla > Camelidae > Camelus > Camelus dromedarius. Next base: position 16,759,973 of record NC_087464.1, read on the forward strand.
TCTCAGCACCATGACTCAGCCAAGGTGATATATAAAGTAACCATCACGATCCCCATGGGTTGTGAACAGGGGACAAGTGTCACATATAATCTGTTGCCATCATGCTTTTCCTACAGGAGTGGGGACTTGATTATGCAGTTGTCCTGCTGCTAGACTCTAGACTGCTAGCCCATTGGCTGCTGCCCACAAGTAGCCATAATGTAACAAGGTGTGTTGGGAATTGACTTTGTGCCATGTTTTCCAGGGCAAGCACATAGCCAGCAGCGCTGCCCATTGTGTGTTGTTCCCTTTTCCGTGCAAAGTGGTAACCGGTGTTCTCTGTGGTTGCATAGCTGCAGAAGTTCAGGACACTCCACTGGCTGTTAATGCTCTACATCTGTCCATGAGCCAGGCCTGGGTCCTCAGGCATCTCAGTATACTGAGGACCCTGAGGACCCCAAGGTGCTGGCACAGACTCTGCCCCTGGGGATAGCCACATCTGGTGCCTGAGCACCCTTTCATGCAGATAGGAGATTCCATTAATGCCTGCTTTACTCTGCCCTTGGATGTACCACTTCCCTTTAATGACAAACACTTACTGGGTAATGCCCATTTCATTGGTGTTTAAAATCTAGCCAGTATCTTGAGAGGGAAACTAGTTATTTGTTCTTTTCAGGCCCCTTCCCTCTAAACACCTGCCTTTCCAACCCAGCTTCTTCCTAGTTGCCCACATGGCTCTAGAACACAGCAAATGTTCCATGGTGGAAAGCTGGCTTTGCATTTCGAGTTCCTCCAGGTGCCAGTCCATAGCATAGTCATTGTAAGCACCAGAAACTGTCCATTTCTTTTTCCCCCAATAGAGTCTCTGCTTGGGGCAATTCTGATCATCAGAGATGTCCCAGATCAGCAAATGTCTCAGGGAAAAAACTACCCACCCATCACCAGGTCAACTTGGACAGACTTTCTCCTCCTTGAAACTATAGTTCATATGGTCTGTATTTCTCCTACCACTTGCCACTCTTTAAAAATTACTATCTTCACCTTACGTTTCCTCCTAGCTGTTGCAATGGGTGTGGGGGCCTGAGGAGACCTACCACATCCTATCAGAAGCAGAAGTTCTTCAGTTCTGCTTTTTACCACTTCTGATGGGGCTCCACTGTGAATTCTCAGTATTTTCACTGCATCACATCACACTCTATCTTGATTTCCTTTTGTTTAAACGAGTTTTAGGCCTTTTAGCTCTTTGAAAATATATGTTAACTATTTCCTGAACTTTCTTGAGGGGTGGCCATTCCACCTCAAATTTCTGCCTGCTTTGTTCTTTGGTGCTGTAAATCTTTCCCAGTTTCTGTTTTTCAGTTTGTTCATACATCTTTGTCTTCCTGATCTTCACTAGCTAGAAAAGTTTCAAATAACTCTGTAGATTTGGGAGGGGGGAACTTAGGGAAGGAGGTGAGTTGAGGGCTCCCTGCTCTGCTACCCCACGGCTCAGTAAACTTGTCTTGAGAGATGGAAAGTGTTTTCTTTCTCTGCAGCCACTCTTGTCTTCTTTGAGTGGAACTTTAACTTCCCCTAACACTTTTCTCTTCCCTCCTGAATCTCATGTGACTGCTATACACATACATAGTGTCTCTAATATTTATAAGCTAGTGACTTTCAAACCTCAGTTGCCAGCCTTTACTTTACATCTGGGCTTCCTGACTTATGGGTCACACATCCCCATAGGCCCGTCAGATGCAGTGTCTCCAAACTCCCCATCCTTCCTGCAGCTCTGCTGCTTTGCCTATGATCCTTTTTCAGGAATAACACCACCATCTGGTCAGAAGCCTGTATATCATCCTGATCTCCCCACTTCCTCCCCGTGCACGTCTCACATCCAGCAACTACCAAACCTTGTTAGTTCTGCCCTGTGACCACTGCTGGTCCTCCTCCTCCCTCAAGGCCATGCTACAGAGCCTCTACTCCTTCTAAGACCTGCCCTCCAGAGGAGTGCACATGCCAAGAGGACTTAATGGGCACAAGTGGTTTTATTATTTCTGCCTGGGGGAGGAAGCCCTGGCAGGAGCAGGGATGCACAGCAGACATGGTGCTGCATCCCTGCTGGCAGCATGGATACCGGTGGCTGGAGTCCAGGACAATGAAGAGCTGTCCAGTGGTGTGAGCTGGAGCTGGTGAGGAGGTACAATCCTGCCTGCAGAGGCCACTGGCTTGAGAAGTGGGGCCCCAGCCTCACCGATGCCGCTTTCGGATGCTCTGCAGTTCCTGGTAGATGGTGCTGAAACTGGGCCGCTGCCTGGGCTCGTAGGCCCAGCACTGCTCCATGAGTCTGAACACAGCATCGGGGCACAGCTCCGGGCAGGGCAGGCGGCCCCCTGTGAGGACAGGCACAGCACACTGGGCATGAGGAGGGGGTCTGAGGGCCTCTGGCAGCCCCCGAGGGCATACCTTGAGCAACGGGAGCTGCTTAAGGCACACCGTTCATAAGGACACATTTTTCTTCACCAAAAACACAGAGGTTCTAATCTCAGGCCACCGTGTGCTAGTTGTGTGGCTTCTGCAAACCTCAGTGTTTCCTTCTGTAAAAGGGACCTACCTCACATGCTGTAAAGAGTAAATGGAATAGTGTATGGCTTGGCACATAACAAGGGGTCACTCCTGTTTTGGTAGCCACCTGATTATTCTTATTCTGCTCCACTGGGAAGGTTAGAAGATTAGGGTATCTGGAAGAGTCCAGCTGGCACACTAGAAGAGGGCTTGGCTTGGAGGCTGCTGTCACACCGCAGGGTTCCCTTACCTTTCTCCACAAACTCCCGAGTCTGCTGATTGCTGAGGTTGGGATAGGGGGAGGCTCCCAGGCTGAAGGTCTCCCAGAGTAAGATGCCAAAGCTCCACACGTCACTCTCGGAGGAGTAGCGGCCTGCCAGGAGGTAAGGCAGTGTGAGTGGGCTGCCCGCGTCTGCTGGCCAGAGAGGGCCAGGGGTCAGGACCCACGCCCAGCATCGGGCCCTGCAGCCAGAGTGGAAAAGGCCCAGGTACCGTAGTTAAGCGCCTCGGGTGCCGTCCACTTCACAGGGACTTGTCTGAGGCCCCCCGAGGCTGCGTAGATCCCATCGGCTTCCTCCCGGGACATCCCAAAGTCACTGATCTTCAGGACATTCTTCTCTGTCACCAGGCAGTTCCGAGCAGCCAGGTCTCTGGGCGAAGCAGGACGGGGGCTCATTCAGCCAACATCCATGAGCACCTGTCACCTGCCTGGCCTGGGCGCTCAAGACACAGCCATGAACCAAAGCTGCTCCCTGCCCCTGGGACTCCTGGTCCGTCAGGGAGGGAAGCTCCACCTCTGGAGCTGGTGCCTGCTGGGGAGGGGAGTGTGGGGTGACAGCACTGCCTGTGTCGGGGCGGGGGCTGGCTGTGGGACTGGCAGGGATTGCATGAGGTTGCCACGCCCTCGCCCTCACCGGTGGATGCAGCACTTGCTCTCCAGGTACTCCATGCCCGCAGCTGCGTCCCCAACCATCTGCAGCAGAGTCTTCACCCGCAGGCGGGCTCCCTCTGTCCGCAGGAAGGTCAGGAAGTCTCCCCCTGGGGGTGGGGGGAAACTGGTTGAGACTTCTGGGGATGGGGGCAGATCTGGCTGGGCTGAGAGCCCCACCCTTGGAGATCAGCTGTCTCTGCTCACCCTGCACAAGCTCCATGACAATGTAGATGGGCTGTTTCTGGGTGCAGACGCCAATGAGACGCACGATGTTGGGGTGGCTGTACTGCTTCAGGATCCTGGTGGGGGGCGGGGGGGGGCACTGCTGCTTAGGCTCCTGCCTTGGGGTCTTGTACACTCACCTCCTCAGCCCTGGGAGCCCCAAGGAAGCCCAGGCAGCCCGAGGGAGAATGGGAGAAGGACAGCAGAAGAGAAGAGCTCGGCCTCTGAGGCCAACAGACCTGGATGTGTGACTTTGGGTGGGTCCCTGAGCCCCTTCCCCTCCACACTATGGGGGCCATGAGGATTAAGTACTTGGTGTCACACCATGCGCAGAGGAACCCTTCACATGGGGAACCTATGGTGATGGTTATTTTGATCACCCACCTTGCTTCCTGCAGAAACTTGGCCTTGAGGTCAGGCGGGAGTGTCTCTCGACAAGATTTCACTGCCACCAGGGTGTTGTCCGCTCGCAGGCGTCCGCTGAATACTTCGCCAAAATTCCCCTGAAATGGTCTTGGGTTCCCACCTGTCTTCTGCAGACCGTGGTCCTCTTCTCTACTCAGGGCACAGCCTAGCTTGTCCCCACCCACCCCTGACGCTTAGACCTAATCATCCCAGCTCTCCAGTCAGAGGACCGAGTGTACACACGGGGATAGACAGAGACAATTACCTCTGATTTGCCACGTTCACTGAGAAGTGACAAGGAAAATCCAAAAATCACTTTCACTTGCATTGGAAAAGCATTTGATTTTTAGAAAAGTGACTTCTTTCCTGATCAGGTATTTTATAGCTCACATGAACAGAGTGTGTCTCCCCTCCCTGAGGAGGCTGGGGGGTGGGTGCTAGTGGCAGAGCCGTCTCTGGGGAGTTCTCGGGACGGGTACTTTTGGGAGAGTGGCTGGACGGGGAGTCAGAGGTACACGCTGAGAATCAGAAGGAGGCAGGGAGGCCGAAGTACTCTCTGTAGATGAGGCCTTGTTGTGACTCTGCCTGAGGGCTGGAAAGGCAGTGGTGCTGGGGGAGGGAAAAGCAGGCAGCCAGGAGGCTGGAAGAGCGCACTCAACTCACCCGCCCAATTTGCTCACCCAACACCAGGTCCTCATGGCTTAGTGCCCACTTGTCCTGGGGGAGGAAGGAGTGGGAGGGGTAAGAAGTCAATGAAAGGAGGGCATGCTGGGCCCTATGAAGGACTGAACACCCCCCACCAATGCTATGTCTTTCATTTCTTGGTGCCTTGGTTTGTTGGTCTGTAAAATGGGGATTAGATCACATCAGGATCACACTCAGGTGACTCCGGGGCCAGGCAAGGACACTAAGTCGGGGAGCACCAGCCTGGTGCGTGTGGCCCAGGGAACAGAAGTGGCCTGGACATTCCAAACTAGAGGGAGGCTGGCCCCCTGGGGAGTGAGGAGTCCCTTTGCACCCTGTATCTATACTGGGGCCTGGCAAGCTCTTCCTCTGATTCTATGTGGGCTTGAACCTGCACCCCCAAGCAGGAGGCAGGGGCTGGGCGGGGCGCAGGCTCACCTTGGGCACGGCCCTATTCAGGACAATACCGCTCTTCTTGGTGAGGGGCTGTTGGGAGCGCAGCAGATGGTCGATGAGCAAGGGGATGCTGGGAAAGCCGTCTCCTTCTAGTCGGTACAGGTTCTGTGGGACAGGGGGACCTGGGGTCAACAGCCTCCACTGCTGAAGGGGCCTGAGCCCTGGGAAGGGAGAGGAAAAGCAGCAGGGAGAAAGGGACTGCCTGGGACACGAGGCAGAGACCTGTGGCAGAGGCAGAACCTGATGGCGCATGACAAGTCTGCTCTCCCATCCTACGGGTGAACACACGCTGAAGGCTTAAGCCTCTGTTTCAGTGCAGGGACTGGGTAGTCTCTGTGGCCTCTTTCAGCTCTGCCAGGGAGGCGTCTGAGACAAGGTAGCTCCTTCATACCTTTTCAAGGTTATTCCCTGATGAGGTGGAGGGGAGGGGAAGGATGGGAAGGGGAAGACTTGGGTCCAGGCCCCACTCACATCAGCAGACTGGATGATGAAGTGTCGGGGCTGGCCGTCCCACAGCACAGACAGCACGTACTCCTGCTTGCCCTGGCTCTCCCGGACCAGGAAGTCCCCGGAGTGGGTCAGCAGCTCAGCCACCTCTGCCCGCGGGATGGCCCCATGGTACCACAGCTGCTCATGCAGGGGCTTCTGCACTTCTGGAACGAGCTGCAGTGGTGGGGGTAGCTGGAAAGGGGAAGTGGGGAGCAAGGAGGGGTCAGTCAGCCAGCTCGTCATGGGAGGCCACCAGGCCAGCCAGGGCCAATTGGGGAATATCTATCTGTCTGTCTCTGCCCCTCACAAACCATCCGAGTACCACACAGAGCCATCCATAACCCTTGAAGCCAGGGATAAACTTGCTCAGGTTTGCTCCAGGCAGAGCTGGGATGGGGAGCCCAGGCTGGCTGATCCCAAACCAAGCTTTTGCTTTTTCCACCAGGCCCTCACCCACTCCTGGAGCAGGGAGAGCCACAGGGTAACAAGGCTGCAGGTCTCTTCTTGAATCCCAGGGAAGAGGGGACTCCTCAGTAAAGAGAGGTGGCATGAGAATAGCCACCTTTCTAGGGCAACCCAGGGTACACCTCTGAGGCCCCTGGCCTGGTCCACCCCTTAAAGAAAGGCAGTGGTGCCGGCCCAGGCTGGGCTCCACTCACCGAGAACTTGGGGCGGAAGATTCCTGAGATGTGGCTCTTAAGGATCTCCAGGGTGGGCGTCCTTCCCCCTTCTCGCTCCTGCTCCTGAGGCCAGGGACAGACGTCAGCGGGTGGCCAGGCTTGGGGAGGGGGAGGGCGAAAATGAGGAGCGCGGTCTGGGGCGGGCTGGCGGGCATGGCTGGCAGCGTGGGCAGTGGGTGGGCGGCTCACCGAGGATGAGGTGGAATGGCGGTCATCCTGCAGGAGCAGCACGGGCTGGGGCTCGCCGGGGCCCAGCTGCTCCAGCTTGGCCTGCAGCAGCTCCTGCTGGGCCTGCAGCTTGGCTTGGCTGCACAGTGCTACCTGCAGCCCCTGCAGCGCCTCGTGCAACACCTGCTTCTTGCCCAGAAGCTGCACCCTGCAGGCAGGGGCAGGTGGAAGGGTCAGGGAGAGAGAGGGGCTCAGCCTGCTGGTAGTGGCTGGCAGTGGGTCAGGCAGGCCAGAGGGATGGAAGGGAGGGCCAGGAGGCTGCTGTAGGTGGGCCCCACTCACCGCTCCCGGGGGTGGATATTCTGCTCCTCGTTGCAGAGCTCGTGCTGCAGCTGAGTGACTGTCTCCCGGCGGCTGAGCACCGTCTCAGTGGCCACAGCCAGTTCATCTGTCACTGAGGTCAGCCTGTGCCCAGAGGAAGGGCAGTATTAGAGCCGTGCCCCTCAGATGCATCCCTGCAGAGCCAAACAAGCCTGGTGGGCTGGCCACAGCTCTGTATAGACAGCATCCACCCCCAGGCCCTAAGCCAAGCCACCACACACGTGTGCTGCACGCTCTCCACAGTCAGCTCGTTCAGCTGCAGCTCCCCGGGCTCCAGCAGCTCAGTCTCCTCAAGCAGCGACTCATCAAAGGTGACACAGGGTGGGACGTCAGGTGTGGACCTGCGGGGAACAGTGCCCGTCAGTGAACAGGCCAGCAGCCCTGGCCCTCGAGAGCTGCAAGGAGGGGCTTACCCATACTGTTGCAGGAAGCCTTGGTACTCAGCCTCAGGCTGGATGCGGGCAGCCGCTGCAGCCATCTCCCGGTGAATGGCCACCACCTCGTCCTGCACTAGGCTGCTAATCTCCAGGTATTCCTGCAGGATCTCCTTCCTGCCCCCAGACAGGAACCCCAGTCAGCAGGGCCTCAGGCTGGGCATGGCTGGGAAGCTTGGGGCTCATGTAACTGGGTTTGGATCCACCCTGGGGTTGACCCCACACCCATCATTTACCAGCCAAATGACTACAGGCAAATTACTTGGCATCTCCTGGGAGTTGTAAGGACCCAATAAGAGCCTATGTGCAGTGTGTGGTGCGAGGAAGTGCTCGGTAAATGTGAGCTACAAACATGCCTACTCCGGACAGTCAGCCCAACAGCTGGGACTCCGGGGTTCTGATACACACATAAGCCATGGATGTGCTGCTGACCCACATTTATAACTCCAGTCCCAGCGCCTCTCAGAGCTCCAGTCTCATGTAACCATCCACCTACTCAAACCGTCCTGTTGGACATCTCTTAGACACCCAAACTCCCCCAGCTAAAAAAGAAACTCCTGTTCTTGTTTCCTGAACCTGTTTCTTGCATAACCTTCTCCACAGAGACACCATCTCCTGGTGCTCGGGGCCAAATTCCTGGAGTTATCCTTGACTGCTCTATTTCACACCCTGCTTCCAATCCATGAGGAAACTCCACTGGCTCTGCCTTCAAAGTACACCCAGGACCTGACCACTTCTGCCCTCCATTGTTACCGCCCTATCCAGTGGCCGTGGTCTGTGGTCTGGATCACTGCAGGAGCTTCTTTTCTGGTCTCCCTGGTCCTCTCCTTGCCTCCTGACGTCTATTCTCAGCACAGCACCCATACTTAAGACAGTTCAGATCACGTCACTCTTCTGGTCCCCACAGAGCCCAAGTCCTGCTGGACCCTCTGTCTTCCCTGGACTCCTCCAGCCTTGTGTCCGACTCTGCCCTTCCCTCACTCTGCATAGGCTACACTGGCTTCCTTGTTGTTCCTGGATTTCAGGCACTGTCCCATGTCGGGGCCTGTGAGCCTGCTGGTCCCTTTTCCTTGAATGGCCTTTTTCCAAATATCCCCCTGGCCCACTCCCATACTTCTGAGGCTTTCCTAGACCACTCCATTTCAAACAGTAACCTCCTGCCCTGTCCCCCGTCTCCTCGTTCTCTTTCCTTGTTTTATTTTTTCCATAGCACCTATCACCTGTATTTTATCGATTTCCTTTTCTTTCTTCACAAATGAACAGTCTAAAGGGCAGATATTTTTGTCTACATTCCCTGCTGTATCACAGAGGCTAGAACAGTGTTCAATAAATACAATAAAACCCTGCAGTAACAGCCCTGGAATGATGTAATTTGGATGTAAGTAGACTGGCACCTGATTATGTGACTATCACTTTGACAGGGCTGGGTTTTCTGGACCCTGCCTCTGGGCACAGGGGCAGGGCTTCAGGGCTGTGATGGGGGTGGGGCGGGGCTGTGGGCTTACAGGATGCAGGCCATCTCCTGGTGCAGGTCCTGCAGGGACTGGAGCAGGCCAGGCAGCATGAGCTGGTGGTGGTGCTGGTGGTGCAGCTGTGCGGCCCGCACGCCCAGCACGTAGCGGTTATGGTGAGCGAAGAGCTTCCATAGGCTGCGAACATACTTGTCCTTGGCCTTGTCACGGTCCTTGTCTGACAGGTGGGGGCAAGGGGGTGTGGGTGACAGCACAGAGGCCTAGGCAGCGTCCCCTCCCTGAGTACCTGGGGACTGGTCTGAGCTGGCTTGGGATTCCCGCCCTGCCAGGGAGGGAGGGCAGCCCCAGACCTTTGCTGGCCTCCTGGTACTTGCGCCTGGCCTGGGCGCTGTCCCGTGCCAGGGCTCGGTACTGGTTCTTCAGCTTCTCAATGTCCTGGCTGTGGGTCTGGAGAGAGAGAAGAAACCAAGTGGGACAGTAGGTCCCCAGGGCATGGGAGATTCCTGCTCAAGGTGAAGCCCTAAACAGGTCCTACAGTCCAGGCAGGCAGCACATCCAGGTCCATCCTTCAAGAAGAGCCTGGAGACCTCTGGGATCTAGCCTCTGCCGTTGAGGTTAAGGTCAGAGGAGTTGGGTTAAGGGCAGGTCCCTGAGGGAGGCAGAGAGGTGGACTGGGCAGGCTACAACTGTCCCTCCTTGGCCTAGAGTAGTATCTGGTGGCAGGTGTGTGTGCAGCCTGTGCAGTTGTGGCACATAACTCCACACTCAGAAGGGCTCTGTGATTGGTTTAATGCTCTATTGATTCCATCTTGAAATTCTTAATTTTATGACAAGGGGCCCCACATTTTCATTTTGCGCTGAGTCCCGCAAATTCCGTTCCTGGTGGCAGGAACCATAGATGGTTAACACCAGAGTTCTCATCCCAGATCCCTGTTTGTGCACTGGCATACTTTGGGCAAGCTCCACTCCTCTCCTCTGAACCTCAGCTTCTCCATCTGTAGCTGAGCTAAATGCATAGACTAGATCAGCCTTTTTCTTAAGGGCCAGATGGTAAACATTTTAGGCTTGTAGGCCATGCGGTCTCTGTTGAAACTATTCAGCTCTGCCATTGTAGCTCTTTAGTAACCATGGATAATATGAACATATACGGGCAAGGCTGTGTTCCAGTAACTGCCTACAAAAACAAGCAGACCCCCTGAATTACATGATCTTCTGAGGAGAGAGTGGAAGGGGTCAAGACTGACCACCAGGGGCCGCTGTGGGTCCGTGGAAAGGCTAGGTTTGGGGCTGGTAGAAGGGGTGTGGTGCAGGCAGCAGCCCAGCACATCGAATAAGGAGGCTAAAACAGCCACATAAATAGCTCCAATCACACAGTCTCTAGACTGAGAAGCTGGGAAGGATTCAAATGCCAAGCAGGTCCACTTCGCAGCCCTGGTCCTTAACATCTGAGTCAGAGGGCCATGCTGCTGCCTCATGGTGTCTCTAGGGCCCTGGGAGGAGCCAACCTGGACTAAGGGCAGGCAGAGTAGCCCTCATTCCTCTCACTATCTCTCAGACCCCATCGGGTGCAATGCGGGAGGTGGGTCACAGACCCTGCATTCCTCCCAGGCGATGGCTGGATCACTCATCCTTGTACTCCCAGCACTCAGCGCAGGCACACAGTTAGGAGACAGAAAATGCACAGAAAGGCCAGCCTGAGGTGGGGGAGGAGGCGGGAAGGAAGCTGCAGCAGGGCTGCAGCAGGCCTTGGGTCAAGCCTGTGGTCAGATACTTCCACTTCCCCAGAGAATCCAGGGGCTCTTGTGCAAAACCAGCGCGTTTAGGCTCAAAAAGTAGGCAGAAATGACCAGGTGAAACCCCAGTGCCACCCACCCACCTTGGTGAGTTCCTGCTGCAGCTGCTGCCACTGCTCGCTGTAGGTCTTGCGCAGCTGCTGCCGCTCCCGGATCAGCAGGCTCAGCTTGCTCAGGGGCCCTGAGTTCAGATCTTCCGCGTGCTGCCTCAGCACCCGGCTCAGGCCCTCCGTCTGGCTGGTGATCTCTGCCCACGACTACAGCACACATGAGACGGGTGAGATGGGGAATGCGCGACGATGGCTCTCAAGCCTGGGCCTGCCGAATCTCCAACCCTCCCCAGTGGGCTCCGGGAAAGGAAGGGGCAGGCAGATATACCCATGCCTGGCATACAGAGGAACTCTTTGGTCAAGGGTGGGAAGAAGGTGAGGAGGTCTAGGGTCCGTAGAATCCCACCTGGCTGATGGGGCTATGGAAACTGATGCCTCGGCTCTGGCCCCCACTGTCCTGTAGTGACATGTGGTGCAGAAGCCCTGCATATTCCCTGTCACTCTTGACGCGCTGGGCCATCCACTTCCTCATGCCCTCCAGGAGCCGAAGCTCAGCCTCCTGCATCTGCTGCACTGCCCCGTGGCCCTGTGGGCTGCATAGCGCTGAAGAAAAGCCCATAGTGTAGTCCTGGAGAGAGAGAGAGGAGAGGCCACCACTGGGGGCAAAGCAGTAGTTGGAAATGGAGCGGTGGGACAGGGAGGCGAGGGGCTTTCGGGCCAAGAGGAGCCATGAGGAGCTACAGACAGGCAGGAGGTGGGGTCCTGTCCTGTTGAAATATAGCCATAGGTACAAAATGCGGCCTGGCCTGGGAAGGCCCTCATTGTTTCCTGCGTCCCTGATGCCAGGAGTCCCCTTCCCAGCCCTGGAACAGAAACCTCCCAGAGCCTCCCTCCCTGGGCCCTTCCACCCAGCACCCAGCACCCACGGCAGGGGCACAGTGCGCAGAGGGCCCTTGGCAGGGCCAAGCCAACCCCTGCTGGTGCCCCCGGCAGCCACAGCCCCGCCACCACAACCGCCCCTGCCCTTCCACGGACCCTGCCCCACCAGGCCCGTGTCTGACTCTCAGACTGCCTGCCCAGCCCCCCTGCCCGCTGCCCCCTGCTCCTACCACGGCCTCCTGGGCCTGGGGCAGGAGTTACCCGCAGCTGTTCCTGGGGCCACCGAGGACAGACTCAGACTCAGGCCCTGCACCGCCCGGCCAGTTCCTGATTCCGCGCTTCCTCCTCCTGTGGTTTCAGTTGGCCCAGGCCCCGGGGCGGGCCGGCAGAGGGGAAGGGGCGGGCGGGAGCCCCTGACGCCTGTCCGCCCCCCTGCCCAGCGCCGGCCTGCTGCCTCCAGCCGGCCTTATGGCCAGCCGCGGAAACGGAAGGGAGGAGGGGGCCAGGAAAGAATGGCCCAGAAGAGAGCAGCCTGCGCCCAGCACTCCCCAGGGCCCGGACAGCGCCCGAGAACACAGGGAAGGGGCCCACGGGTGCGGGTGCGCAGTCGGCGCCTGGCACAGGGCGGGGCTGCAGGTTTGCATGGGGCCCAGAAGCCTGGGGTCCAGGGCCTGGGGGCAGGCGGGCAGTCCTAGCAGCAGGCCAGGGCTGTCCCAGAAGAGGAAGGGGGAAGCCTAGTCCAGGGCTTCCCCACCCACTGGATTCCCCAAGGAGAGCTCAGGCGCCAGTCTCCATTTGAATAAAATTTCCAAGTAAATATCCCAGAGAGGCCTGCTTCTCAGGCACAGATCCTGGTGGAATTGGCATCATTCCCTTACTGCCAGGCAGGGGCTTCTGGTCCCAAGGGAAACCTGGGGCAGGCAGGGGCCTGGGCTGGGGAGTGGGGAAGTGTGGCATTTTGAGAGTGGGACTCAGGCTTTCCCCAGCAAAAGTCATCTTGCTTCAGTTAGGCCCCACTAAAGGCCTCAACCTTATAGCTGGTGGCCGGGCCACTTCAGCCAAGGGAAGCCCTGAGCAACTGGACACAGGCCATTACTCTCCACCCCTCTAGAGTTCAGGCCTGCGGGGGTGGAAGTGCTTAGCTAGTCCCACCCCAGGGGTTTACTTGTCCCACCCCAGGACTTGTTTCCAGCTGCTGTCCCCTTCCACATCTCACCTGAAGGAGGCCCTAAACCCCTCGGGAGATGGACTTTGGGCACCTAGAGGCAGGCAGGACATCATGTGGGCGTGTAACTTGCCCCCAACCCCTACCTACCCCCACCCCATCCCATCCCAGATGCAGCCCCAGGATTCTGGGAAGAACAGTTATCATCACACTGGAGACCAGGCCTGGTTTGCATAGTCTGCACGTTTAATCACTTTAAAACCTCTAACATTATCTCGTGTCCATTAAATAGAACCAACAATGCTGGGCCTGTTTAAATTACAAGGGAAAAAAAAATCACTGTGCACCAACCCAGTATCCTACAAAACCAGCTGGGCTGGCCACAAGGGTAGGGGGGATAGGAGAGGAGGGGGCACCCCTGGGCAGGTGGCTGGGTGCCAAGAGGGGCTGGGGGAGAGAAAGAAAAGGGGGCTCCCAAATGGGAAGGGACTGATTGTCCTAATGGGAGGGGTGTGAAAGGCACGTCAGAAGAGAGGGACTTGGGGGGCAGGATGGGTCAGTGCTTTCTCCACCAGGGCACAGTGTTAGAGGGGGCTCGACACCACCGCCTGCCCACCCCTGGCATTTGGAGAACCAGTGACCCATGAGCCCTTGGCACAACGAGCCCCATCTGAAACGGATGACAGCCTGCCCCTCCCACCATGATCTTCCTTTCCTGGGGCCCGCCTGGCCTGGCCTGCCTCAGGATGTGGGGCTTACCTACTCCTCACTCAGCAACACGTTGCAGCCCCCCACACCACAGGGCCAGGACAGCGGGGGAACAGCAGGGCGGACAGTGGGTGTGGGAAGGTGATGGTCCAGCTGCTACCCCCATTAAAAATACAAAAAAAAAAAAAAAAACACAAAACCCAAAAAACAAAAAACCCACCAGCATCTAAAGTGAAATAATCACAAAGTGAAAATATATCCTCAAACAGCCCCTGAGATCCCCACAGGGGAAAGCAGCATCGGGTGGGAGGCGGGAGAGGCCGGCTGGGCCACCGTCCCTCCCCACCACCCACCCAGGGGCTCCGGGACTGTGAGTGCCAACAGCCCAGGTAGCCCCGGGCTCAGAAAACAGGGACTTGGGCCCTAGCGGGAGGGGAGGGTGCCAGAGAGGGGAGGGTGGTCAGGACACCAGCATGGGGCCGGGCCAGCCTCACTCAGCAGGCAGCCAGCTGTAGTGGAGATGGGCAAAGGGACACACATGTGCACACGTGCGCACCCTGGAAGTACCTGCCTTGCCTTGGTCCCTTCCTACACTCACTGCTTCCGCCCAAGGCTCACCAGAGAGGTTGGGGACAGGGTCAGGGATGCAAAAGCCCTTGGAGAGGTGGCCTCCTGCTTCAAATACCCACTAGGCCAGCCTCCCTGCTGCCTGGATGGGGACCATTATTGCTTTAGAGGGACACGGAAGGGGCAAGAGCTGCAGCCCAGGTCAGGAATCTTGTGAGGGAAGGGCTGCCCCTCTTCACTCTGCAGGGACCTCTGGCTGGGGCCTGGACCTTGGAAAGCTGCCCTAAAGGTTTCACTCCTTTCTCCGCATGGAGGGGTGCTAACAGTGGGGAGAGGTCCTCCCCTGCCCCCGTAGCTGGTCCTTCGGTCCCACCCCAGGCAGTCAGGTGGCCCAAGATGGGAAGCCACCTCTGCCCCTCTTGCCTCCCAGCTGGGGTCCAAACCCAGTCCCAAGATAAAAAAATACTTTGGTGAATTAAAAAGTGCCCAAGGAGGGGATGGGCTCGAAGGGGCGGGCAGTAGGCGCTCGTCAAAGGGCGCTCTGGTCTTTGATAAAGGCGGTCCTCTCGCCCCGGCCCTCGTCCTCTTCTGAGTCGGATGGGCACTCCTCCTGCCAGGCTTCGGGCGGCAGCCCCTTGTAGGAGATGAGGCCACGGTCCATGGTGTACACTTTCACCCCTCGGAAGCTGAAGCCCGAGCGCAGCTGCAGGACCAGGAAGACAGTGACGAAGACCAGCACGATGAAGGCGCAGCTGAGGCCGGCCACCAGCTCCGGCAGGTGCGAGGGCAGCAGCCCCGCCCGCAGCCGCGGCTCTGTTTCCACCTCCAGGGGTGGTGGCCGGGGTGGCTGCTGCTGTGGTGACTCGCGGCTGCTCTGGCTTTGCCGGGAGCACGTCTGCTCCACAGGGTCCAGGGAGGCGTGGCTGGGGCAGCTGAGGCAGTCTGTGGGAGCTGGCCCCTGGCATGTGGCACACGAGGCGTGGCAGGGAGCACAGACGCTGGCCCGGATGGTCTCCACGTCGTTCTCAGTGCTATAATGTGTGTCGAGGACTTGGGGAGCGAAGCCTGGAGGGCAGTGCTGGACACAGCTCTTCTGGTGCAGGGAGAAGCCTTCCTCGCACACTGCCAGCACAGGAGAGAGGGTGGACGTCAGTTAACCTCCCCCTGACCATCGAGCCACGAGTTTGTGGACCTCAGCCCCAAGCACAGTCACTGGTGGCCCTAGGAGCTCCTCGCCGGAGAACTGTGGTCATCTCAAGGGCCCCAGGGTCTCTTCACACCCTTTTTCCTCCTTTAGGACGAGCACCCTCTGTCCCCTCAGCCTTGGGCCCCCAAACCCCAACAGCATCCATGACTGACCCACACAGGCCTGGCCGGACGTGAGGGTCTTGCAGCCGATGCTCTCGGGAGGTGTGGGCAGCCCCTCAGAGGCCGTGCCGTACAGCACGAGGGTGAATTTGGTCAGCGTCCCTATTGTGGGGGATAAGAGTTAGAGGGCACTGGGACCATGCCTGGCACCCCAGACCCCGCCAGCTCTCCTTGTTCCCCAGCCCTCAAGCGCCCCCAGTACCGTAGTTGTTGGCTTCGCTGGTGTTTTCAATCTCTAGGACCCACTCGCCAGAGGGGTCCTCATCCCAGGAATGGGTTGTCATGAAAGCCCAGTCATTAAACCCATCTGCAGAGTAGTCATGTGGCCTGGAAAGGAAAGGACACACAGCTGCCTGAGGCCTCTGGGAGACCCCAGCCAGGGGACACTGAGCCCACAACACACGGACCACACACCCTCCCCCAGTGCTGGGACGGAATTGCCTGCTGGCTCTGTTTCCCAAGAGGCCACATGTTCTGAACCAGAAGATTCTGGAAATGTGCAAGGGCATTACACATGGGAAGGCACACAGACGTGGCATTTAATAGCAGAATCAGAGATTCCTGCAACATGGGACAGTCCTGTAGGACAAAATCGTCTCTCCCAAAACGCCACCAGTGCCCCCATGAAGAAGTATTTGGTGACCGTCAGGACTGTGTGAGTGAATGAATGAATGAGTGCAGGTAGGGTAAGAGAGAGGACGAGCTAGGCAGTGGGGAGGGTAAGCACCTGGCGGCCAGCAGGGTGGAGCGGGTGCCCATGGGGCTGACCAGGTGGATGGCCAGGTCACCGCGGCGATTGTAGGACAGGGTGAGCCGCGCCTGAGCGTGCTCCAGCTGTGTGATATGGCTGGGCTCCCCCAGGCAGGCGGTCACGGTCTTCCGCACCTCCAGTCTCTTCCCAATGTCCCTGTGCAGACAGCAGCATTATGGTCTATCAGCCTGGCCCAGGGGGACCAGTGGGCACCCCTGCGACCCTCGGGTCCCACTTGCCCCCTCCCAGCCAGGGTCCAGCCCTCACTTGGGCTCAGTGAGGATGTCGATGATGCACTTCCGCTGGGGGGCCACTGTCGTCCAGTTCTGGGCCAGGGCCACCATGGCACCTGCATCCAACAACCCGTAGCCATACGAATGGCTCACTGTAGGGCAGGGAAGGCAGAGTCAGCTAGGAGGCACAGAGTGCCCCCCACCAACTGCCCATCCAGCCCACTGGCCACCCTGTCCTCACCTTTGCGGCCTACACCATTGGTGGCCCAGTCGTTAGCATTGAGATGGGCTGGCTTTGAGGTCTGTACCACCAGGTGCTGCATGTCCCGCCAGGTGAGGTTCTTACTGCAAAGGAGCAATGGAGAGGCTTGAGGGCTCAATCTCTTTGGAGAAGGCTGGAGACCCAGGGCTGTCCAGCAGAGGGCGCTAGTGGGGGGACAGGGTTGCCCCTCAGCCCTACCACTTACTTGGCCTCCAGAGTGAGAGCGATGATGCCGGCTGCCAAGGGGGCTGAGGCTGAGGTGCCTGTGTGAGACTCTGTACACTTCTGCCGCAGATCAGTGGTCACCTACCAGAATGATATTGGGCCTGTGAGGGTAAAAGGCCCCAGAGGCCACCTACCTGCCCTCCCTCTGCCCACAGGCCCTGAGCACCATAAATGGGGAGCCAGGGCCAAGACACTTTGGTCCCAGCTTCTGCCTTGCTAACTTGCTGTGGACAGGCCAATGCCGGGCCCTTTCCGGGCCTGCTTCCCAAGGAACAAGGGGGTTGAACTAGAGGCTGGAGATCATTAAGAGCAATGCATGTTTTTAGGGAGAGTATACACTTCTCAGGGGCTTCAGCAATAGCTCCATAGCCCCCAAGGGTCTTAGAGAGCCCCCCAACTCCCGTTCCATGATGCCTTAGCCACTACCACCCAGCCACACGCAGGTGGGAGGCAGATGGGGTTGGAAAGAGAGCCCTGGGCAGAGCCAGCAGGCAGCCCCATTTCCCAGCCTCTGCCCGGGAAAAGACTCACAATCTGCTTCTCGTTCTGGTTGCCACTGCTATAGGTCGTGGCCAGTGTGGACGAGCAGGCCTCACTGTACCAGGGCACGTTGCCGAACTGCGTGGCGCTGCTGATGGACAGCGTGTAGATGCTGTTGGTGTAGCCGTCGCAGTTGCAGCTGTCGTGCTCCCGACCCCCATTTCCTGAGGCCCAGACAAAGATGGATCCCAGCCCCCCACGGCCCTGTGGACACAATGGGCTGGGGTCACTCAAGAGAACAGGACTTGGGGGAGGCCTGGCAGGAAGACACTGCTGGAGACTGGGAAGGCTGGAGCCTCATTCTCCAGGGACCCTCTATCCACCCCCACCCCCATTCCCCTGTGAGATCCCTGATGTACCTTATGTTTTTGCATAAAAAAAATTGACCCAGACCACCACCCAAACGCTCAGTGGTGATTCCAGACAGTGGAATTATGGGCAATTTTTATTTACTTTATTCTTTTTCTGTCCTTCTAATCCCTTAACATTTTAATAAACACGCTCCGTGTAAAATTAAAATTAAACACAAGACTAAGTAAACAGGTACAGAAAAACACAAAGAAGAAAGTAGGGAAAAGATAGTGCCGCCCAGCTTGCCCCTCAGAGGCTGGGCCTGGTGTCCAGGGCTGGGCCAGGACCCCCACCTCACCTGGCTGACCCCCCGGAAGAAGGCCTCTTCAGCAAGACGGGCTGGCCCATCCACGGTCTTGCCATCATCCTCGGGGCCCCAGCTGGCACTGTAGATGTGGATGTGGTTGGGGTTCAGTCCCAGTGAGCGTGCCTCCACTGCATCTGTCACTTCACCATCCAGCATGCGCACCCCTGGCCGCAGAGGGGGGCGGGGAGAGGGATGCTGCGTGGGTCCAGCTGCCAGGGGCAGCCCCTGGAGCACACCCAGCCCTGCACCCAGAGGCTGGTGCTTGGAAACCGTAAGCCCCTTAACTCCTCAGCCGGCTGCTGCCTCTGCCTCTCAAAGACAAGACCCGGGCAGGGGAAAAGAGAGCACCTCAGCCCTCAACCACACCTTCCAGACTAGGATGTGTCTCTGGGGTCCCAAAGGACCATGGTGGTCAAGGCCTGCCATGTAAGGACTCAGAGTGGGTGGTGAAGATTTAGGGAGACGCCTGTTCAGAAACACTCCCTCCACCATGCAGCACAGGGCCACCAGCACGGGTGGTTCAGCTCTTTGAGTTGCTAAGAATCCTCCAAAGAAGATCCATGTGGTCCAAGGATCCAGAGGGGAAAAGTGACAGACACTGGCTGGATGGGAAGTGAGCAGAGGAGAATCCCACCCGAAGGGTCCTCCCAAAGACAGGGAGGCCAAAGCCCACACGCACCTCCAATGCGGGCATTGTAGGCCACGCCAACGCCACAGACACCGTTGTTGGCCACTGCGGCCACCTCACCCGCACACCGCGTGCCATGCCTGTCAGGGCCAAGAGCACAGCATTAGCAGTGGATAGAGAATGGCAGATGCAGCCTGAGGAGCAGGAAAGGTCACATGCCGCTCCATCCTTGACGGCTGTCCCATGTCTGTGCACAGTTCCCCCTCTACACACTCCACTCAGCCTATGGCCACCTCCGCTCTCATCAAACCCTCCCTCAGAGTTCCAGCCAGACCGGGACTGTGGAAAAGACTTCAGTCTCTCGGGCTGGGCATGCCTTAACACAGACTGAGCCCTGCTGCCTCAGTGGAAGAAAGAAGGGAAGCAGAGGCCAAGGACTTGCCAATTTTTACCTGTTGTCATTCATCTGTGTGTA
Organism: Camelus dromedarius; assembly: GCF_036321535.1. Taxonomy (NCBI): domain Eukaryota; kingdom Metazoa; phylum Chordata; class Mammalia; order Artiodactyla; family Camelidae; genus Camelus; species Camelus dromedarius. The sequence goes on from NC_087464.1 coordinate 16,779,120, forward strand.
CCGGGGCTGGGGGTCAGGGTCCTGGTCGTTGACATCGAAGCTGGCCCCAGGATCCTGGAAAAGATGTGCCCATCATCAGGGACAGCCTGACCACACTGACAGAACAGGAACATCCCTAGATGCCCCTCGCCAGGGATCGCTGCCTCCCTCCCCCATCTCCTCACATAATTGCCTGCCAAGTCCGGGTGGTTCTTCTCAATGCCATCATCCAGAATGGAGACCACAATGCCACGCCCCGTGTAGCCCTGGGCCCAGGCGTCCTTCACGTTCAGGTCCCGCTGGGTGATGCCAGACTGCAGAGACACCCACCCCCATCACCCGCACTTATGAGATGTGGCTGTTGGGGGAGGTTACAGGAACCCTGAAGAATCCCTTTGTCACCCCCAAAAACTCCTTCTCCACCCGCCCCTGCTCCTGAAATGCCACCACTGGTTGTCTGGGCTCCACGGAATTACAAAGGACTCTGGAAGGGTACTCCTCAGGCTTAGAAGAATGGGCTAGAGAAAGATTACTCAGCAGACAGATGAAGACTGAGTGGAAGCCTCAAAGTCAGCCTCATCCACCAGCAGGACCCCTCCGTGGATGGATAAATACAGCTGGGGAGACAACGTACCAGGTACCACTGCTGGGGAAACTTGGGGTCCGTGGGCTCCTGGTATATGTCCCGTTTGGTCCGTCGCTTTGCCACCTGCTGCTCCAGCCACTCTACCTGTGAGGGAGTGAGGGAGAGATGGTGTGGGTGGAGGAGCAGGGAGGGAGAGTGAGGCCTCCTGAAAACAGAAAGGGAAGGGCAGCAGCAGGAGGGGCTGGGGCTGCACTCACTCGAGGCTCCCGCTGCAGCCGGCTGTGCCGCGGGTGGTGAGGTGATAGGGACCGCTTTGTCACTGCTCGATGCCAGAAGTGGTAATAGTCGCCGAAGATCTGCAACAGAGCAGGGAGACTGAGCTGGGCTTTCCATCTGTCAGTCCCTGGAGAGGCGGGGGATGGGGGTGGACAACCGGCTGCGAGGGGAGGCTCACAACGGCAGAGGGTGGTGGGCACCTGCTCCCTGCCCAGGACCTAGCAAGAGGCACAGGGACCAAGGGGGCTCACCCTCCCTGGGATATGCTGGTCCACTGAGCTAGAAGCCCAAGGGCAGGACAAAACACGGCTCTCATCCCTGGCCAGAACACGCTTCCTACCCAGATGCCCCTGAGAAGACAAGCCCCAGAGCTCCTGCTCCCGGTGCCCTGCCCTCACCGGCCCCACCCCCGACCATGTCCTAAGCCTAGTCCAGCAGGAGGGAAGAACACCTACCTGGCCCAGATTGAGGAAGCCATGCTTGCGTGCCACACTGTCAGCCACGGCTGGGCCTCCAGGAATGCGCACGGCCCAGGTATTAGTGAAGACCTTCTGGCCACGGGCATCGGCCACCAGCAGGACCAAGGCTCCTGCTGCTACCACCCATAGCAACCAGGGCCTCAGCTCCATGGGGGGGGACAGGTGGCCGGGACCCCGGAGCCCCCGTCTCCTTGGCCTGGTCACAGGGCCTCGGCTGTCGCGTACCTGCTCACTGCCTGTGGCCCGGGGCTGGCTGGCGGGGGCATGGGGCTGGGACAGGCAGGGCTGTGCGGGGAGGACGAGGGCTGCCGGCTCTGAGAGGAACAAGCAAGGAAAAGGGGGAGAGTCAGTCTCTTCCCAGCCACGCACTAAAGATGCCTTCCCCTCCAAGGCCCAATCCAGGACTGAAAGGGGCACTGGGGGAGAGGGGTGAAAATCCGGCCCCTCGAGGGCAGTCAGGTAGGTGGACAGATGGACCCTCCACACACAAGAATCCAGGAGCAAGATGAAAAGTAACAAGGTTTGAGTCACTCAAAACCAGAAGCAAGAACTGAATAGATGCTTGCCAGAATCAAAGTCAAAAAGATGGGTTATAAAGCAATAGATACACACGATCCCTCTTGGTTTTTGAAAAACTATTTATATGTGTATGCTTATATATAACCACAGAGCAAAATCTGGAGGGACACATGCTAACATGTTAACAATGGTTCTCTCAAGATGGTGAGAATTATGAGTAATTGTTTTCTTCTTTATGCCATTGTATATTTTCCTAATTACCCAGGTCTATAAAATATTATAAAGGATTACAATGTTGGCTTTTTCGTTTTTTAATGAGTAGCACCTACACAGCTCACTAGAGTTTCCTGGTTCAGCAAAGCAGACCCAGTAGGGAGTTATCTGCAAAGACCCACAGTCCCTGGTAAGAAAGAGTGGGCAATCTAAGGTGGGATGGGGGCTTTGGGGCCTGAGCATGGGGGATCGCAGTGGCTTCACCTTCCCTCTATGGCCCAAACAGGCGACCATCAGCAAAGTCAGGGTCCTTTTTACGCTGTTTCCTGGGAAACGCTGGGGCCACCCAGCCCTGGCCTGCAGGCCTGCGGCAGCCCCTCGGTTGCTCCACGCCCACCAGCCTTGCGTAATCTGAGCCCGGGCAGCCAGGGCAAACACTGGCTGCTGAGCCAGGAGCACCAAGGTGAGGCTGAATCAATAGTCCCCATGTTGTTTTTCCTCCTTCAGCAAACAGACAGCTGGACCTCTCTGCCTGGGGCCACATAACTGTCCCCACATAGGGCCCCTGGCTAGCCAGAAGCCAAGCCCCATGGGGTGGGGAGGAGCTGGGGAAGGTCCTAGTGGGGCTACAAGAGGTATCCCACCTCAGTGCCAAGCTTGTTGAGCAGAGCACTGCCCACAGGGCCTGGGATGCACCCACCACTCCTAGGGTCCGGTCCCAAAGGAGGCCACTCTGCTGGATGGCAAAACAAAGCTCCCTGGCTCACCCAGGCCCTGGGGAGATGGGCAGGCAGCTCACCACTGGGAACCCTAGGGGCTGCCCTCAGCCACAACCAGCCTCCCTGCCTGTTCCTGCTGTGGTCCCACCCTGCAGACTGGAGAGACTCAACACACAGTTCTTGGAGTATTTTCAGTTTACACCAAAATAACCTGACAGCTGATGGCAGGAGGCATCCACAATGCAGCTCCTCCTCACCCTGATGGGCAGAGTCCACAGGGTTCCCGGACAGGCCAGAAGCTACAGCCCCATGATGCTTTGGGCGACCAAGTTCCAGAAAGCTGGTCTGAGCAATGGCTGGGCAGCCAGATATCTGGCCCGAGGGTATGAAGAGACCCCAAGACTCTCATTTAACTGAGGATGTGGGGCCCTATCAGGCAGAACCTGATAGCAACAAAGCCTCTTCTACTCTTCTTCCCACAATAGCTGCCTGGTCCAGATGCCAAGCAGGCCACCTCCTGATGACAGAGCTGTGAGCCACGTAGCTCCCAAATCAAGACTGGGTTCATCTGATTCTAGCCCAGGTTCCGGCACATTGTGGATGGAGCTGCAGCTGCTTGGCATTAAAGACAATCAACTATCACCTCGCAGCACACAAAAAGAAAGCAGGCTTCAGGCCCAACCAAACAATCCCCCAAGAAAGGACCAGCCTTCCTCTGCCCAGCATCACCAGCCATGGTGAGCAGTGGATATGGCTTCCACAGAGCCTGAAGCCCCCAGATAGTTCTGCCTCAGCATCCTGGAGGGAAGGAGGACCACCTCCCAAAAGAGCAGGCACTGAGAACAATGAATGAATGGGATTCTCCCCACCCCCATCCCAGACTCTGACTCACCCTCTGAGTCCTAGTTTAGCTCAAACCCAGAGGCTTGCTGTATCTCTAGCCTCCTGTGATGCCCTCTCACATGGGACTCAGCTCCAGGCTGTGGCCACAGGGAGAGCTGTGGGTGGTCTTCCTGGCTTTTATCAAAGCCCGCTTCTCCAGCCCCAGGAATCTCCCGACACAGGACACAGCCCCTCTGAGGCACCCAAACTGAACCTACCCCCATCTGGCTGCTGTTTCCCAGGCACTGGGGGTCTGACGTGGACAGGGCTGCCTGGGAAAACTGATCAACTCTCTCCAGCAAAGAGACACCAAGTCAGGTCCCGTAACCGGCATTGAAGGCTCTGCTGAAATTCTGAATTCCAGTCCCCACTCAACTACTCATTTGCTGAGTGATCTTAAACAAGTAACTTCCTCTCTCTGGGCCTCAAGTTTCCTTGGTAGTAAAAACTGCTAGACCAGAGGTTTTCAAACTTTTTTCTTTTAAGTCACAGAATCACTTTCTAAAAATCAAATCTTACGTAGAAGTCCAATATAGTAAATAGTAAAACTTGGGCGGCTACGGTTGAGACAGGTCAGGCTTGGCTACTCTCCCATGCTGTGTCCATACCTGGACAGCAGCTGCCCAGCCCTCGCTAGGCCACATCACCCTAGCACTTCCCAAGGCAGAAAGAACTCCAACACCCTCCGGTGGAGGAAGGTCTGCATCCCCAGGGGCAAAGGGTAGGGAATGGATGGAAAGCAGGTACTGACCTGACAAGTGACTGCTGTAAGACCTGTCTGGCAAGCAGGCCGCCCCTCAGTCCAGCCACCCCACGGGGGCAGCAGGGGCCTCGGCCAGGCCTCCGCGGGAGGCAGCCCCAGAACCGTCCTGAGCCAGCCTCCCAGCGCCCGCGGATCCGTCACCTGAGTCTCTCGCCGCCCAGGTGTGCGGACGGGGGCGAGGCCCCGGGGGTGAATAATCCCCTCCGCCACGCGGAACAGCCGCTCCTCCCCTCCCCCGGCGGGAGCACAGGCCCTCCCCGGCCGCGGAGTGGGCGAGCCGGCGGCGGCCCCCGAAGGACCGCGGGGAGGCGGGAGCACCCAGCGCCTCTGGAATTCTCTCCCCATCCCGCCCCCAGCGGGGGCCCCGGCAGGCGCTTCCTGAGGTCAGAGGGCTCGCCCCGGCCCCAAGCGGAAAAGTATCGGCACCGATAGAGGCCGGGGGCCGAGCCGGGCCCGGCGCGCTCAGGTGGGCTGCGGGTCGCCCTTCCTGCTCCCCACAGCTCCACCTTCGGGGCCGGCCCCGAGGGCAGTTTCGAAAGCCGGGCGGGCAGCCGGGCCCGAGAGGCCCGGGTCAGCGCTGCCTCGGCTCCAGCGCCCCCGACCATCCCCCGCCAGGGCGCCCGTGCCGCGGAGCCCGCTCCTCCGGCAGAGCGGCCCGGTACGGCCGGCTCCCCTCCGGCCCGGCTCCCGACGCTCTGCCTTCCTCGGGCCCCGCGCCCTCGCCGCTTACCCTAGGGAGCTCGGGCGGGGAAACTTTTACAGGCGAGCGTCGCGGCGGCTCGGGCGCCCCTTGGCCGAGCGGAGAGCCCGGCGGCGGGGGCCTGGGCTCGGCGCGGTCCCCGCGCCCGGCAGCAGCGTCACCGCGCGGAGGCGGGGAGGCGCGGCGGCGCGGCCTCAGCCGAGCCGGCGACCAGGGCAGGGCTCCGCCTCGGCTCCGGCTCCGGCGCGGGCGGGGGCAGCGGCCGGGCCGCGGCGGCGCGGCTTGTTTACTCCGGCCGCTGTCAGCCGCTGCGGCGGCCCGGGCTCCTCCTCCTCCGCCGCCGCCGCCGCGCCCCTCCCCCTGGCGGCACCACCTCCGCGCACCCCGGCCGCTGCCGCCGTCCCGCGGCCCTGGCCCGCCGCGTCGCCCATGCTGCCCGGGCCCGGGCTGCGTTCGGGCGGGAGCACCGCAGACAACGAGCGCCGGTCCCGGAGCGGCGGCCCTGCGGCCTTCCGGGGCGCCTGCTGCCTCCGGCTCTTGGTCGGGCGGGGAGGAAGTGGGGCCGGCGATCCCAAAGCCCTGGCGGCGGCTCGGCGCGTCCCCCAGGCCCCGATGCCCGCGCCCCCGCCCCCGGGCTCGGCTCTTCGCGCCGCGAGCTCCCTGGGCCGGCGGCCGCGGAGACCCGAACTCGGAACTTGGGGAGGGCTCGCGGCGTCGCTCTGAGCCCAGTCTCGGCCGGATTCTGGGGGGAGCTGGCTCTTTCCTTCCCCCACTTCCCCACTTCTGAGCCACGAGCTTGGGCACCACCGGGTTAAGTGCCCTGGGATGACGCACCTGGGGTACCCCACCGGAGGTCAGACTTCTCCGCGGCTGGGCAAGTCCTCGTGGCCTATTAAGAGGACTCACGATTTTGTCTGCATCTATAAAGACAGGTGAATAAGCGGAACAAGTAGCCCATCCCCCTTTAATTTTTTTTTAACTTTTTTTTTTTTTTAACTCCAACCGCCTGCCAGGCACCAGGCCAGTCACTTTATATTATCTCCTCCTTATGTATATTATTTAATCTACATAATCCTCCCAGGCTGACATTATTAATCCCATTTTACAGATAAGGAAACTGAGGCACACAAAGTTCAAATAATTTGCCCAGGGTCCCACAACTAGCAGGTCTCAGATCCTGGAGGAGGTCGATCTGGGGCTTCGGCAGAGCCTAAATCCAGACTACTTGCAATATACCAGCCGACTTTTCTCTCTCCCTGGGTCCTTGCCCTAGAAAACGTCTGTGCTACTTGGCTGAGGCCACCAATGCTTGAGCTGAGGAAGAAAAGAGGGGCAGTATGGCCAGGAGCTCCCCAGGCTGGGTTACTCCAAGGTTGCAGACCAGTCCCTGCCCATCCTTTCCTGTTCCCTGTGAGATATCCTGGAAGCACAGTATTACCTTGTGGCCTCCTCAGCACAGGTTTGGGGATAATAACAAAAATGATCACCGCTGAGCACGTACTCTGAGCCAGGAGCCCCTTGTTCTCAGCTCTTTCCCTGTGTGAACTTATTTTGTTCTCACCACTAACCCCATAAGGTGGGTATAATTTTCCTTCAGGCACCTCTTATGTATCGCTATCTACACTGTACAGAGGAGAAAACTGAGGTCCTGAAAGTTTAGGTAATATTCCTTAGGTAAGTAGGTAATAAATCAACCAACAAACCTGGGTTCAAATCCCTGCAGCATTATTTCATTCTCAGAGCCTCAATTTATCCCTCTGTAAAATGGAGATAATGTTCATTTAATGGGTTAAGTTACCATTTGGGCACCCATGCAAAAACTGGAAATTTGAGGAAGAATGTGGGGTTCTGAAAGTTGAGCTGAGAGGTAAGTCCAGTTGGCCCTATCTCAGAGTGGGAACCACCACCGGCCCCCAAAGAAGCAGATTCCTAGGGGCCACCCTGGGGTAGCCTCCAGCAGCAGCACCAGCCACATTGGGAGAACAATACTTCAGTCAGATGGAGGCAGGAAGTGAGTCACGGTTCTTCCTCAGTCTGTGAGCAAGAGAACCTCATTGAGGGGAAATAGGGACAGTGCTCGCCCCACCTAGCCTCTCAGTCCCCCAGTGCCTTTCCCACTTGTCCTCTGACCTACAGAAAGGTCAGCCTGGAAAGAAAGCAATCCTGTCTGAGTGCCCCACCCATCCTGGAGGCTGGCCCCAGGGGAGCCGCAGTGGGGCTGAGGAGGAGGGGCTAGCCCTGTCTCAGACGGCTGCCATCCTGGCAGAGGAACTGGAGCTTTCCAGTTTCTTCCCGACAGCCTGCCCCTCCAATCCTGCCTTTGGCACGAGGAGAATTTGTTAAACTGTGTTGCTCAGAAGTGCATCACTGAGGGGAGGAGAGAGGAGAGGATTGAGCGAGTGAGCACCTGTCCTGCCTTTGCCCAGAGCATCTTCACCTTAGTCCTGCTCCTGGGTTAGGATTTCACATACACTTGTATTTTACAACAATCCTGTTGTTAAAAAAAGAATGTGGAAGCCACTCTCCTTGAGAATGGGCCCTCAGGAGAGACTCCAAGCTTGCCACAGCTGGTGACTGCTAGCCAGCTTCTTCCCTTATCTCCTGGAACAAGTCCTGTGGGCAGGTTTTGTTCCGTTTATCACTCCCCATTTATCTGAGGCTCTAAGGCCAGAGGGAGCTAAACCGCCTGTGGAGCCGGCACCCCCCTCTACTTGGTACCCTAGGAAGCCCCAGAGCCTCTGGATCACATGATCAGTTTTACAGTTAATTGGACAGGGGACCCTAGGTGACAGAAGCCTAGAGACAGGGTGGAGGATGACCTGTGAAGAGGAGCAGGGCCTGATGGGTAAGGCCTGAGGGAGGAAGGACCCACCTTCCCAGCAGGGATCCCAAAGGAAGGGTCCAGCCAGCCAGGCCTTTCTTGATCCTTGGATTTGGAGCTAATCTGGGAGGCTCCTGGGCAATGGTAGTCCTATGGTAAAATCCAGCCAGTCACCCTCACCCCAGGAACTCCCATTGTCCCCTTCTCTCCAAATCTCTTCCCCACCCTCAGGCACCTCCAACAAAGCCTTCAGCCGCAGCACCCACACCTGGTTTTAATCAAAATGTCTACACCACATCCATACATGCATAGATGGCCAGACAACAAAATTTAATTGGTGTTTTCCCTAAAAGGGTGGGATTTGAGAGCTTTTTGTTGTCTTCTTTTTGCTTACTTGCATTTTCAGTAATTTCTACAATAACTTTTAGAATAAGATAATTAAACTTTTAGTCATGCAAAACTGAACAAAGCATGCCCATACTTCACCATCTCGCTCCAGAACACCTGGGGTCCATCCTGAACGCTGCTGGGGCAACAGTCAGGCTCCTCCTAGCCCATCATGGGGCAGGGCCCTTCCAGTTCTGGCTAAACCACTTTGGGAAAACCTACTTTATAGGACAGGCAAACAGGGTGTCTGTGGGTGGGGGGAGGAGCTAGAAGTCGGTTGGTGATGCATCTGGTCACGCTGGGACAGGATCCCGGCACAGCCAGCCCTTCTCATTTTCCCAATTACTGGGCTACATCTGCACTTAACCTCTTACCTGCTGGCTCCCACATCCCCAAGTCACTGGTCAGTTTAATGGTTCCCTTCTGCCTGCTTTGTGTCTTCTGCTTTACCTTCAATGCCCAGCCAGTGCTACTCACAATTGGACACCTAATAGGTGCTTTGGGTACAGTCTAGTCTGGCAGGCATTCATTAAGCACCTGCTGAATGCTGGGCCCTGGAGCCTCAAGCTGAGTCCCCTAGAGCTTGTCCTCAGGAAGGCAGCGAGTTCCTCTGGTAGAGTTAGACAGAGGTACCTGAGAAACGCCAGGATCTTCCTGAAGCTGTGCCCTCCCTTCTGGCCTTGTAGCTCCAACAAGCTCTGCCCTTCCTTCTCCCTCTTGATCCAGAAAAGTAAAACACTCAATTAACATGTCTTCTTGTTGAGTTTTCCAATTAGTTTTGTAATCCGGACCAGAATTTCTCAACCTTGGCACTACTGACATCTTAGGGCAGATGATTCTTTTTTTGTGGGAACAGTCCTATACATGGTAGGATGTTAAGCAACATCCCTGATTTCTAAGAACTAGGGGCCAATAGCACCCTCACCCCCGTTATGACAACCAAAAATATCCCCAGACATTTCCATATGTTCCCTGGGAGGCAAAATTGCCCCTGGCCGAGAACCACTGGTCCAGAGTGAGGGATGGGAGTGGCGTGGGTTGGCATGCCAGGGTTCGAGGCAGCAGGAGTTGTCTACTCAGAACTTTGCACCCAGACAGCTGGCAGCAAGGGAGAAAACTCCCAAACCCCAAACTGCCAGGCAGGGCAGAGCAACAATGGGGCCATTTAGTGTTCAGGGCAAGCAATCTTATGTATCTCCACGACATCTGAGGACATGGCTCTCAGGAATGCTAACGATAATGCTGCATCGAGGAGAGGAACAATCACGCTGATCACACTCTGTTTACTTAGGTGAGGAAGTGGATGAGACAGCTTTGCATTAAATATGTATTTAGAAAGCAGATCCTTGGTTGCTGGGGGAAGAGGGGCAGGGACGGGCGGGGCGGGAGGAAACTTTGGGGAGTGATGGATATGTTCATTATTCTGATTGTGGCAATGATTCCATGGGTATACACGAACGTAAAAACGGATTAAGCTGTACACTTTAAATAGGTGCAGTTTGTAGTGTGTCAATTATACGTCAATAAAGCTCTTTTTAAAATGTATTTCATTGTTCAAAGTTTTAGTGCTTGAAAGGAATTATTTTGAAAATTTACTAACGTGAAGTAGCCATTTCTTGACTGTGCCAGATAAATGGGGGCGGGGGGGGGCACTGTAGAACGTAAAAAGAAAACAGAAAAAAAAGAGAAAAGGATCAGGTACCTCAAGGCTGACCCAGGGAAGGCAGAAAGGGATGCTGAGAACATTCAGCTCAGGTGTCCTTCCGTGAAGCCAGCGAGAGCCTGTCTGCTGGCTTAGAGGAAGCACTGGAGAGTTTTCCCTTTGGGTGATGCTATCAAACCAACGTGTCTGGAATGGTATTATCAGGGGCTTGGGAAAATAAAATAACAAATTTAGTGCTGGCTGCCAGGAAGGGAACAGATGAATCTGGAAATTACAGGCTCCTCCACTACCTTTAATCCCTAAAACAAACATTGCTGGGGGAAAAGCCAGTTAATACCTGGAGGAGGGCAAGTACTATCCCTCAGTGGGGCTGGTACACCTGGGGAGCAGAGAGCCTTTATAGGAGCCGGCTGCATGGGAAAGTTGCCAGCACTGCCCGTGCCCAGGGCTGTGCACTCAGCAGGGAGGGGTGCTGAGAAGCCCAGGAGGGAGAGCTGTGGGCGGCCAACAATGCCTCTCACTGACAGTTCAAGTGCTTTTTAGTTAATAGGGACTTCCACTGAGGTTCTCAGGAGCCCTGAGTGAGGCAGGGGAGCCAGGAGAGGCTGTGCAAAGCAAATGTTCTGTGACAATAAAAATCTCTGTTTGTGGAGGGTTGATTGTGCACTAGGGGCTTCATTCATTCCTTCCTCAAATATTCACTGAGCACCTGCTGGGTGCAGGCCTTGCTCCAGGGCTCCAGTGGTAAGGGAGGCAGACAGCAAGTAAATAAGTAAATAAGTTTATAAGAGAAGTTCAGCTCATCCTATGAACTCAGAAACAAAAATAGCAAAGGGTGGTGCTGTAGTCCCTGGGGAAGTCAGGGAAGGTCTCTCTGAGGAGGCGATATTTGAGCCAAGGCTCCAGCAAGGGACAAAGATGTGAAGGTCTGGAGAGAAGGCGTCCAAAGCAGCAGGCAGAGGAAACCATGGGACATGGTCCTGCTGTGTGAGCTCCTGCCCTCGGAGAGCAGGCACTTCCCAGAGTGCCATGGGAGAGGGTGACAGTGGGAAGAGATGGGATGAGAGGGGTCAGCAGGGCTAGACCACGCAGCATGTGGCAGGCCGGTCAGGACGTGGAATTGAACTCCTGCAACAATGGGCAGTCTGGGGGGAATTTTACTACTTTGCCCCTTTCAAGGGCCCTTCTGACTACTGTGGGGAGAGACGACACGTGGAGGGTAAGAGTTGGAGCCCCACAAGAGCTCTATGCAGGAGGTGCCATCTGTGGCCCTCCCTGTTACACGAGGGGTGAGGGGTGTGGCCTGGGGAAGTTGGGTGACATTCATAACCCAGGAAGCAGGTTTGTGGGCTCCTGAACAGGCCTGGGGAGGGTGGACAGAAGCCCTGCCACTGCCTACGCTGGGAAGGCCCGAGCTTCCTCAGGCTGAAAGCTGGCCAGGACGGCCAGGCCCAGGCCCCCACTGCCCAACTGCTTGGGTGGTTTCAGGTGTTTCTCCCTAAATCACACTGCTATCAGCATCTTTAGCTGCAGACTTGGCAACAAGGGAGGCCCTTGAATTAAAGCTCAAACTCTCAGAAAGCTCTTTCCCTGTTAGGCACCCTGCTAAGTGCTTTCCTCCGATTGCCTCTATTTTTCAAAGCATTCCTGGGCCGGCATGACACCATTGTTATTCCCATTTTACAGACGAGGACCCTGAGGCCTAGAGAACCTGTTCGGATCACAGTTAGGACAAGGAGGATCCAAGATCTGAACCTGGAGAGCATACACACAAACCACTTAGCTTTCTGCCACTAGAAGAGAGTGAACTAGAGCTGAATCAGACGCCGATTCCTGAGGCACCGTGCTGTGGGTAGCTCTGCTGTGATTCACCTTTGACTTTTTCTTGGACAAGGCTTGTTTACCTGTACTCTCCTCGCCATACATGTGGGTGTTTATGTAATGTGTGCACTACAGAACTGTGGGGCTGCCCTTCCACCACAGAGGGTGCCAGTTAGCAGTCCAGCCCTAGGCTCAAATCCAGCCCCCCATCCCTGGGCAAATTACTTAACCTCTCAAGGCCCCAGTTTCCTCATCTGTAAACTGGGGTAAAAACTACCCAGTCCATCAGGTGATACCTGTGAAGTGTTCACTCAGCACAGGGCCAGGTCAGCCACGGTGGCTACTATGATTAAATGAACCCTTCAGTCTGAGGCAGGAAGGCTCTTCCAGTGGGCTGGCCATGGAAGCGTCTCTAACTCCTCCTCATTGGCCCAAACACAGGCGTTCATGGATGAAATCTCTGCCCTCACCCTGGGACTCTTCCTTGGTGCTTTTAGGTTGTTGTTTCCCTAGGAGGAGACCTGCTAGCCTCGCACTACCGCTGTGTTCAGAGAAGCCTTTGGTGTGGCCTGGTTCCTGGGTGGCCCATGAGGTGCCATGTAACCATTTTGCAAGCTGCCCGCTCCTTTGACCTCTTGCCTTTGAGGTCGGAGGTCAGTGGACAGTCCTCTGAGGCAGTGCTTCCCAACATGTTCACATCATGACGTGCAGCAAGTGTGGACAGCCCCCTGGGGCAGAAGGACCAGGCTGATTGAAGCTGGTGGGGTCTCACTGGCAGCTGCCACCCTACACCCTGATGCCTGCTTGGGGCCTGGGTGCTCCAGAACCTGTCTCAGACACAGGAGTGGGCAGTGCTCTTTAAGGGGTCTGGCTACAGGGAGACAGGTGGCTGTACTGTCTCCCAACACTGGCCACATCGTTGTGCTGCTAAGTTCTCTCTGTATAGAGGCCTGGCAGGGCCAATCTTCCTGACTGTCTTGTTTTTAGAGAGAAGAAATGTTTTCCAGATAGTATTCTAGGAAGATCGTTCTCCTGGGAAGCAATAGGGCTCTTTATCCCTGTCAGTACGTCTCTAATCTGAGTCTTGTGCATTCCCTTTATGGGGAAGGGACCCCTGCAGCCTCCCCAGTACTGATTAAGGTAAGTTATTTTTGTTGTATTAGGCATACTCCACTTTTTTAAAAACACCCTTATTGTGGTATGATTCCTGCACAGTAAACTACACATATTTCACATGTACAATTTGATGAATTTTGATAGATGGGCATACTCCTTATAGTTCTCATGCAACCAGCAATCCAAAATGATTCAAAACTATATAGAAAAATACACGTAAAGCAATCTTGTTCCTACCTCAGCCCCTTCTGTGCAGACCCCTTCCACACTTACCAGTTTTTATTAGATTGGATTTATCCTTCCAGTGTTTCTTTCTGCAAGAAAGAAGAATAAAAGTTATACGTACACACACAATTATCTCTTTTCTTATACTTCCCTCTTTTTATCAAAAGGTAGCATATTAATTTTTTGGTTTTTTTTTACTTAGCAATACATTCTGGAGAAGTTTACACAATAAAAATAAAACCACAAACCCAATACGATTCAAAGTGACAACATTAGTTTAATGGGAAGGATGATGTTGTTTGGCTGAGACAAAATTGCCACTTGCAACGATATGGGACTGACCAATGAGAGCAGATCTCCTTTTGAGTTTGACATGCCTATGGATGCTGCCGTGTGCTGGGGAATGACTCAGTTCTCCCACTACTTTTTTCTACTTGAATTACCGCAGTACCTCTGTTTGCACAGTGGGCTATTACATCATTTGGCCTGCACTTGGCTTCAACGCATCATTTACGCATTAAATCCGCCTCTGTTCTTTTCTTGTTAGCCAGCAGCAATTAAAAAGGACTGTTTGATGCCAACACCATCATAAACACAAATGCAAACTTGGGCAGTGAAATCCTGTGTCAACAGTAGATTGTAAGGTGGTCGTGCCGACAGTAATGATGATGAAAATAATCATAATGGCTAACATTTACTGAGTATTTGCTATGAGCTGGCATTGTGCTAAGTGCTTTACATGCAGGGTCTTATGTAATCCTCCAAACAACTCTATAAAGTAAGCACTACCCATTTTACAGATGAGAACATTTATTTAGTCTTAAAGCAATTAAATAACTTGTTCCGAGTCACAGGTGCTCGAAAAGTTACAATCAGAATTTGAATCCTGGGTCAGACTAACCCAGTGATCACTACAAGGGCTGGTAGCTGGGACAGGAAACTTACTACGCTCTTTGCCATCAAGTCCTGGCCACAACTGCTCACCTTGGCTAGGTGCTGCTGGGCTGGGCCAGGCAGGATGCGTGGGGCCTGAGGCAGAGGGTGAAAAGGGATTGCATGGGTCACAGCCCCCCACAGGGGCCTGGACTCCCTGGGACCTTCTCCCTGAATCCTGTCTGAAAGTGTGCTGAGTCTGTAATGTGACCCTGCCTCCTCTCTCAGTATCAAAGTGAACACACACACACACACACACGCCAAAAATGACATTTAGAAGAAAAGAATCTATGTCCATGACTGGTGACTATAACAATGACACTTTGTCAGGTTCTGACAAAGGACTGAAAGTTCTGAACGTTCTTTACACAGTCGCTGGCTGGCTGGGCTGGGCTGGGCCTGGGCCGTGCTCAGGTTGAAAGCGTGGACTCTGTAGCCTTCTCCTCCCTGTGGCCTTCCACCTCCCTCAGCTCCCACCCAGCCTCACTATCTCTCCTGACCCCTCTCCTGTCAGGTTTGCTCGTCCCCTTTCCTGAGCCTACTCTTGTTCCCTATTGAGACCTCAGCCTGTAGCACCAAATCCAGGAGAGACTGGGCGGTCAGAGAGGCCTGGAGTGACGCCTCAGCCCGTGTGGTTACCAAGTCACGTAGCATGTCTGACCTTCATCTGCTTCCTGGGCAATGGGCATATTAACAGTTCAACCAAGAAGACAGTAAACCAGTAGAGTCCTATTGGGAGCTGGCTGCCATCCTTGTGAATGGCATCCCCAGGGTAGGGGTTTGGCTCTCAAGGACCAGGACACCTGGGGCCCACCAGGCTACTGGAGCTGACTTGCTCTAGGATGTACATGACAAATGCCTGGGCCTTCCATGCCTGGGTACTCCCACTGCCTGCCAGAGACCCTCCCCTGGCAAGGGTCCCAGGGGGTGTACACAGGCCCAAGGGAGGAGAGGAGGGCACCATTCTGTGCCTCCCTCCTTACCCTTCCTCAGATCCAGGCTCAGGAACACTAACACCCTTCCCCTTCACCCCCCGCAGCCCCTCCTGTTAAGCCTTCCACATGGCGTAGTAATTTAGTAATTTGGTTTCTATTTTCCTAGAGCAATACAACTGATTGTAAAAACTAAATTGCTAACTTATCCTGTCCCTTTGGCTCAGATGATATGCCAGACACTGATAGAGTTCCAGAAAAGCTGGTCCCATCACATCGTTCCTGGTGTGGTCTTTGCTTGGCTCACCATGGTTAGACTTGGGTATTCTTTTCATCTGGGTTTGCCCTTCTGCTGGAATCTAACCCTTTCCTGTTTAAAAACTTTGGCTTCTTGCATTACAAGAGCTACGCATATGTAAACACCATCCACCCTACCCTGTGCTTTCCTGATCTCATCTCATCTCCCACAGTCCTCCCCCTCGCTCATTTGGCTCCAGCATAAGGCCTCCCTGATGCTTCTCTATCCCTCCAACAGCATTCCTGCCTCAGGGCCTTTGCACTGGCTATTACCTGTCTTGACCTCTCTTCCATGACATCCATGTGCTCACTCATCTCTCAGGACTTTGTCACCTTCAGGGCCTCCAGTATGTGAAAATGCAAATGCAGCACTCCCCACCCTCCTCCGTTGCTTCACAGCACTTTTCACCATTGGACACACTCTATAGTCTCCTTATTTGTTTGCTTGTTGACTTTCTTCTTCCACTAGAATGTCAGCTCTCTCTGTTTGTTTTGCTCACTGCTGTATCCCCAATGGCTACAGTGGTGCCTGGCACATAGTTGGTGCTCCAAAAATACTTGTTGAGTGAATGATTTCACTGTAGAAAAACTTGAACCTACCTCAAAGCACAAAGATGAAGATACCTAGAATTTCTGTCCCTTCCAATTGAGCGCCTCATCTCTAGAGGAATTTAAGTGGAAACTGAGCATTCATTTGGTGAGGGGTTGTGGAAGGGCCGTGTGTAGTGGATGAAGGTGGGACTCCTTCTCTCAGGAAAATTCTAGGATCCTATAAAAGGCTCCCCATTGTTTTACCCGAAAACTGGGTTTGCTTCTTGGTGGGTGTTGAGCCAAAAGACACAACCAAGCCAAAGAGCCAGAGAAGGAAGGATTTATTACTTGCAGCAAGTAAAGAGAACACTGGGGATCTTTCCCAAAGCAGCGTCTCCTCAAACAGCAAAATTAAGGAAGCTTTAAGCTAAGGGAACATGCATATTCATGAAGGGGGTTGGTTGATATATGCATATTCATGAAGGGGCTTGAGCAGAGACTAATTCAACATAGAATTGGGCCAAAGGTCAACAGAGTCCAAACTTTAGTTGATTGAATTCATGAGGGTCAGAAAAGGTCAACATCATCATTCCTCAGGTTCTGACCAGGCTGGGGTCTCAGCATGTAATTACTATCCTTTACCTGGGTGGGGGCCTTAATTCCTGCAGAACTCAAAGATGTGTATCAGATAGAGTGTGATGTATATCCCTTGAGGAGGGACTAGGACCCTTTTATTGCTAAACTATTGTTTCTTGACTCCTTTTCCTTTGTTTCAGCTTTCCTTCACTTCCTTGAAGATCATTAATTACCAAGACCTGTTCCAGGGCAAACATTGTGGCCAGGCTTAGATCACAAAATGGCTTAGGCCAAAAATGGCTTCTTTTATGTCAAGAAAGCTATGCCTGGTTCTGTTTCTCTGGGGACCCCCTATCCTATCTGCTTACAACTGCCCAAGTTGTTCTTGGCCATTTAAAGCCACTGACCAGCACAGGGCTTTTCCCTTGGCCCTCAGCACTGGGTGTGGAGCCCTACAACCCAGAAGACTTGGGAAACAGGGTGGAGTGGAATCATCTGTCAGAGCCAAACAAGACTGTCCCAGGAGGAAATACAGCAGACACCTGCTCGGGTTCAGCCACCAGTGACAAAGGTGGGGTGAAGTCACTCACTGATTTGAGGAATGTCAGACTGTCCCTACATCCTCAGATGTGTCCCCATCCACCTGCCACAATGTCTGGAATCCCACCACTAGACTTAAGTTTCTGCTTTTAGCATGCGCTCTGGGGAGAGTCAGGTGTTCTGCCATCTGAGCCACATAAATCAGGTCTGAATTTGCATGTTGGCTGAGAATGGGTCTTGAGGGGGTGTGAGTTTTGGTAATGGGGGCATTTAGAAGCAGGGCACTGTCAGGAAAGTAGGCAGCCTATGAGCACTGGTCTCCATGACGGGAGTCCTCAGAGTCGGAGACCACAAGGTAGCAGTGACCTCACAGATAAACCCAGTGCAGGCACTGGAGCAGGTTATCTGGGACAGGAAGTGGCTATGGGAAGCATGAACCAATGCGAAATCCCCTCTACAGCTGCATAATTTCTCCAAGGACTCGGTCTTCACAGAAATGGGGTTATTGGGCCACCTCACCTATGGGGTTTGTTTGGGGAACTCCTTGCGGGTTCACTTGGGACAGACACTTAGGGATCACAGTTACGGTAAACACACAGCACACACGCCACCACTTCTTTGTCCTAATCCATGGCAGACATTGCTAATCCGTCACCACACAGCTGTGAATTCTTTCTTGCCACTGCATTCTAGATGGCCACTGCTAATCTATCAGAATTCACACATGAGGTGAGATTAATGGCTACTGTTGGTGGAAGAGCCATTCCTGAGTGAGGGGCAAAAGAAATCTGTCTTTACCATCCCTGCCCCTTGGGAATCACAGGGTTCGGATTCCTCAGATGAGGAGACTGAGGCTCAGGGAGGGAGTGAGACCTGGCTAGGGTCACGTGGGGCATTAGTGGGGAAGGAGGGTCTGCAGCTCTAGTCTTCCTACTTCTGGCCCAGAAGCCTTTGCCTGTGACTGCTCAGTTGGTCTGGGAGACAGAGCACATGTGTGTGTCCCCACGTCCACATGCCCAGTGGAAGAAGACGTTACAGCCCCTCTTGTCAACAAGTGCAGGAGGTGAAGTCTCTGGGTGGTTGGGTTGACCTTATAAAATTTGGACTTTCTGGGCTCCATGAGTCAGCGGGGCAGCAGCGGGCAGATGTCAGGGAGGCCCAGTGCCTGGAACATGGCTGGGGGCCCAATATGTCCACTTGAGCCTTAGTCTCCGGCCTGTGTCCAAGGCAAACTCCTCAGTACCCTCAGACAGGGGCGGCCAGTCCCAGTCCAAGGGACAATACTTGCTTTAGGATGGTTCCCATTCTGGGCAGGTCATCTCCTCTCTCTTGGCCTCAGATGCCTGCTGCATCAATAAGGAAGCTCACCTGTGGCTTAACATTGCTGAGCCTCAGTTTCTTCATTCATTAAACGGGTTTAATGCTACCTCCCCTGCTGAGATGTCACAGGAGTGGGATGAACTAATTCTATAAAATGCTTGGCATGTGCTTGCACACAACAGGTGCTCAGGGAGGGCAACTAGAATTACCTGAGGATTTTCCAGCTCAAAGAGCCCAGCCTGTGACCCGCAGCTTTCTGCGGGAAACTGCCTCTTACACTGGCTCTGTAGTCACCAGAACTGAAATACCTTGGCCAAACCTGGAGGGTGAGAAAATCGACTTCTCCTGAATTTGAGGGAAGGACAAGGGGGATGAGGAGCGGCCCAAAAGTTCTGAAACAGCGGCTCCTGGTGCCCATGTCCTGTGGCCCCCTTTGTGCGTTAGTGGGAGGAACCATGGACAGAGGCCCCCTCCCATTTATGGAGGGAATTCCCTGGTTAGTGGGGACTTGGTGGGTAAATCATCAAATCTGCTTGGAGACAGGTTATGGCAAGGGATGCCCACCTCTGGCTTCCTAAGGGCCATTCCTGGGACCACTGCCCTGTGTGCCCACCCATATCACACAGGCGATCCCAGGGAAGGAGACATTGGTAGCACTGGGTGGGAGGAAGAAGTGTTGGCATCGACTGATCCATAGCATTTTAAAACAAAAATAATTAAAAATTTAAAAGGAGCTGGTTATAAAATGGTATGTAAGCTGAAGTTTATATACACACACACTGAAGAAAACTAGAAGGAAACATACCAACAGGCTGAGAATGGTTGTCTTAGGTGACTGGCTGGAGGCTGGATTTATATTTTCTTCTCTATGCTTTTCAAACTTTTGGACAATAAGCATGAATAGGATTTGCTTTTGTCATCGGAATAGTGACAACAAAACCCACTACCTTTAAACAAAGGTACACAAAGCCTATGGTTTGGGCTCCAGCTGTGAGCAGAGGGCCAACTTCCTGACCTGCTCTGCAGGGTGGTGACCCTCAGGCTGGGGTGGGGACAGGTCCACCCCGGGAGATCCGGTTCTCTGTCCTTCAGGCCTGGCGGGTAGTGGCGAGGGGAAGGGGCCACAGGCCTCCTCCCCAGACCTCTCCATACCCCCATCCTGAAGGTGGCACATGTCCTGCCAGGCATCTTGCTGGCTGGCTGGCAGGCCTGTGGCTTTGGCCCACGCCCACTTGGGGACTGCTGCCTCCCTCCCTGCCGGGAACTGGGCCAGGCGGACGGACGTGGTGACAAGCAGCAGTGACGTTTCCCCCACTTCCTTTTACCTGCCTGGCTGCGTTTACTGCTGAATCAGGGTCCCTTTGGGGACAGACGGTGGGATGTGGCAGGACGTTCTGGTGGCCTTGAGGGCCAGGCAGGCTTCAAAGAGACGCAAGATGCTCCATGTAAAATCAGAGCACTAGCAGAGATGCTCTGTGACCCCATGTGTGTCCACCTTCAGGTCCTATGGTTGGTTCTGTGCAGTGTCTCCTCTTGGCTATGAGGCCTGGCAGGGCCCCAGGTGCTATGGTCTCGGAGGGCCTCATTTGCAGCCTTTGGGCCCTCAGGGGACCCCAACATTTGCTTGTGCCTTGACCTGAGCACTCATCCATGCCCCTGGCAGCATCCTGTGCGGTACACGTGGTGGCAGGTGCCATGGGCTGGCTGACCTGCCCACATTCCCTCCTTTCTTTATCACCTCCATTAGAGAGACCAGAAGAGCTTTGGAGTTCTTTGAAAAGGGACACTTTAGACATTTGGTGGGGGGATTCTTTATGTAAAACTGGTCCATGCATTGCAGCAACCCTCTCCTCCCACCAGACTCCCAATCACGGTGACAATCTGAAATGTCCCACACATTTCCACACATCCTGTCAAGCTGTGACTCTGGCCCTGGTTGAGAACCACGCAGCTAATGCTGCACCCCTCACCCTTGCTCAGGTGGGCAACTTACGTGACTCCACCTCGGGCAATGAGCTCAAGGGCAGGTCTTCAGGGTGAGGAGACTTTCTAAGAGAAGGGACAAAAATCCTCTGTCTGAGTTCCCCAAACAACATCAGCAACCATGCACACTGGGCTTTTCCAGGTGAGAGAAACAGAGCCGCCATTTTGCCAAAGCCAATGAGTATCGGGGTCCTCGGGTACCTGCAGCCAAATGCATTCCTAACTCCTACAGGTGGGGAAACAGAGGCAGAGAGTCACTTGCCCAAGTTCTCTTTCCTGGTGAGGAGTAGAGGCAGGATTCACATCCAGACATTCTGGGTCCAGAGGCTCCATCTTAGCCACTGAGCGAGGCTGACTCTGAGCACTCCAGAAGGCTCAGGCCAGTTTACACGTATGTGCCTGAGTACATCTTTCTTCCTGAGAAGAGGGTTCATTCCTTTCATCAGATTCTCAAAAGGTCCACAACAGGAATGAGACCTCCTTCTTTTTTTTTATAGAAGATCTCCTTCTTTTGTTTGTTTTTCATCTCACTCATTTTACAGGTAAGCCCCAAGAAGGGAAATTACTTGCCACACTGGTGACCAAGCTGAGAAGGTAACTGGGTCCCCCCTGCAATTCTGTGCCCTTCCTATTGCCCCCTCCCTGTCCCCTCCTCCCAGCCCTCATGGCTCCTCCACCGAAGGCCTGGACCTGTAACCTGCTCGTTGGCCTCCCTGCCTATTGTTCTCCACTCTGCACATACTGAGAGGCTCCCCCTCAAGGCCTGCTGTGAAGCTGCCCCACACATGTCAGCTCTATGTGCTAATATTTCCCTGTGTCAACTGTCTTAAGACAGGCCACAGAAATATTTTTGGTCCCATATGGTTTTCTAAAACCTTGCTGCTCCCCAACAGTGGGTGGAGTCCATTTCCCCTCTCCTTGAATGTGAGCAGAACTTTGTGGCTGCTTTGATGAAGAAAACATGGCAGCAATGATGCAGTGTGGCCTCCAAGGCTAGGTCATAAAAGTGATAAGGCCTCCCTCTCTCGACCTTTGACCCCATCTGCCATGTTGTAAGGAAGTCCTGGACACAGCAAAGTTCCAGGACATAGAAGTTCCAGCCAGTGCCCAGCTGTCAATCTCCAGCATTGCTCACCCCGTGGGAGTGCAGGGGCCTTCAGGGTTCCAGCCCTCTGCTTTCAGGTCTTCCAGCTGAGGCCCCAGATGTGATGGAGTAGACAGAAGCTGTACCCTCTGAGTCCTGCCCAGAATCTGTGACCTAGTAACAGTTGTTTCACTCCCTTGCAGGAGACTACTAAGAGTTTGCACTTAGAGCCAGGAGCTGTGGGGAGCTGAGGATGCTTCTGAGTAGGGGAGCCGTGTGATGATGGTGCTGGGTTAAGAAAGCCTCTCGGTCCTTGTGCAGATTGGAGAACAAGAGGCAGGGAGGCCAAGGAGAAGGCTACTGCACTGGTCCAGGTCTTTGTGAGGAGGGGCTATAGGACTAGGAGGAGGGGCAGGGGTGGGAGGGCAATAGAAAGGGCACAGAATTGCAGGGGAGGCCCAGTTACTATCTCAGCTTGGTCACCAACATGGCCAGTCATTTCCCTTCTTGGGGCTTACCTTTATTACTTGCAAAATGAGTGAAAAAGACCAACAACAACAACAAAAGGTTGTTTCTCCTATTTCTTTGTGCATAAATTCTCCCCAGTGCTCCAGGCCTAGCCTATGTCTCAGCCCCTCAGGGTCAGCCCCTTCAGGCAGGCTCTCTCTCCTCCCAAAGACTCTGGTTTTGCTCCCATCTCTCACATCTTGCCTTGCATACATGTCCTGCTTGCTGTATCTCATTGATAATTCACTTTTATTTTGCTTCCTTTAATTGCCAGACTATTTCCACTGCATGACTGTCTCATGCTTTGATGATGTTTCCAGTTTCCCTCCCGGGGCACTCACATGAGAGCTTCTGTAGAGTCTGTACCCAGAGGAGGAAGGGCTGGGTCATGGATATGCTTGCCTTCAACCTGGCAAGATGCCACATCATGCTCCTGCCAAATGGCCTTGTCAATCTATTCCTCCACCAGCCATGGGGTCCACATTTGGCAGCATCCTTTTTTTTTTTTTTTTTTTTAATTTTTGTGAATTTGGTGGGTGAGACATAATATCTCATCGTTGTCTTAATTTACCTTTCTCTGATACCAGCAAGGTAGAGCCTCTTTGCTCATATGATTATTGGCCATATGGATTTCTTTTCCTAGGAGGTATTTGTTCACAACTTCTGCTGAATTTTCTGTTGGGTTGGTTGTCTTTCTTCTTGATTTGCAGAAGTCCTTTATATATTCTGGAAACTAATCTGCTGGTCGTATGTATCGCAAATATCTCTTCCAGATTGTGGCATGTCTTTTAATCTTGTTTATGGCATTTTTTGTTGAACTGAAGATGGGAATGTTAATGTCATCAGACTCATTATATTTTCCTTTACAGCTGATGCTTTTTGCACCTAAGATATTCTTCCCCCAAGAAGCATGAGGAGACTTTCCGAGTTGCTGGCGGCATCCTATTTCTTGGCGTGGGTGCAGGGTACAGCGCCGGGTTCACTTTGTGAGATTTTTATGGAGTTGTACACGTAAAATGTGCACTTTAAAAATGCATATTGTAATTAGCAAAAGGTTTATTTAAAAAATAAATCATTCTTTACCCTGAAGTCATAAAAATATTCTAGATTTTCTTCTAAGTGTGTTAAAAATTTTGCTATTCACATGTAAGCCTTGAATCCACCTGGAGTTGTGTGTGTGGTGTTAGTTGGGATCTAATTTTACTTTTTCCATCTGGACCACCACTTGTCCCAACACCATTTATAAAAGAGTCTGTCGTTTCCCCACTGGTTGGTGATGCCTCTCTGTCATGTAGCAAGTTCTCGTTCATGCACAGCTCCGCCTCTGGGCCCTTCTTCTGTTCATTTCATCTCTTTATAGCCTGATGCCAAAGCTAGTCTGCTTAATTTCCTTAAAAAGTTTTAACATTTGGTAGGACCCAATGAAGGACTTGAAGACAGGAAATGGTTGAGCCGGAGTGATGCTGCAACGAGGTCACTCTGATGAGGGGAGGATGGACTTTAGAGGACAAGGCCAAAGGGTCAGGAGTCCAGCTGGTGGCTGCTGCAGCGTCCAAGCCAGAGGTGAGCAGCTTGGCCAAGAAGTGGGCTGACGTTGGATATGTCGTGGAAGTAAAGTGGATGGGGTTTCCTGACGTATCAGAAAAATTGGGGACCAAAGATGACTCCTTGGTTGTTGGCCAAAGTAGCTGGTGGTGCCATTTGCTGAGATAGGAAAGCTGGGGTGAAGGTGACAGGTGGACTTTTAGAAAGTGCCCAATAAATGACTGTCTGGATGAATGAATGAGGGGGTGCAGATGGGGGAGTGAGTGGGGGTGGGGGTGCTGCCCTACTTCCTGCAGCCCTTCCAGAGGATTAAGCACCACCTTCCTTGTCTCACACCATCAGTTGTTTCAGCACATGTGTGTCATTTCCCCCAAGCAGGACCGTCATTGTTGGGGGAGAGGGACATCTTCCCTGCCCGTGCGCTGGTACCTCCCCACCCCGACCCTGGCTCAGCACAGGGCCCCCCAGATTCTTGGCTGCAGGACACTGGCCCATGGCAGGCTTCCAGTCCCAAGGAGGCCCAAGGCACCTGGGGAGACAGAGCAGGCCCCTGAGGCTGCAGGTCCCGCTTTGTTACTCACCTCCCTCCTCAGTTTAGGAAGTGGCCTGGATGAGTCTCCATGTCATTTTAGGGGAGCTCTGTGCTGTTTGCCAGATGAAGGAAGGAGCTGTTGGTCTCACTGGACGTGAAGGAGGCGCCGCCGCAGTGGAGAAGCTTCCAGCCTCGGAGGCCCTGCTTGTGGGTGGGGCCTCAGACCGGGGCAGTTTTTGCTGTTTACAGCTTACTGCTGCCTCATCATCCCCAGCTGTTATAAAAACACCTTTTGTCTGGTGGACGTGGAAAATTGCATCTGAGCACTCCAGCTGAGTCATTTCTCCGAGCAGGCCTTCAGCTGGGGCAGGGATTCTGGCCGGGCGGGGCCCTGCGTGGGTCTGTGTTGATCCTGCGGGCGGCTCCGGTGGCCTGGCCAGCCCACTCAAGCCCCAGGGCGCAGGCATCGCTCATTCATTCATTGAATCAAGATCGATTTTAAGCCCTTTCTCTGTGTTAAGAGTAAAGCCCTGGGGGGGCTCAGTGGTTGAGCGCCTGCTCATGCATCTGGGAGCCCTTGGCCAGCAGCTCCACCCATCCCACCACCGTAACCCTGGCCAGGAGTGACCTTCAGACTGGGGCCCAGCATGACTCTTGGCAGGAAGGGGGAAGGGAAGAAGGGAGGAGGGAGGAGAGCGGAAGAGGCGAAACCAGTCTTTATTAAGCAGCTACTCCATGCCAAGCCCTGAGCTACGCTTGTTCTTAGGGCCTCATGCCTGGTCCAAGAATGCTGGCCACTTAGGCTGCAAGGCCCTGGGCCAGTGACTTCAGCTCCTAAGTGTTCTACCCTCATCTGCCTTGTCTTCCTCATCTGACCTCAAGCTTGTGAGGATCAAGTGAGATGATGCAAAAATACAGTCAATAATGATCCTTCATGTTTTTATAACTAATAATGACATGGTTCACATTTATTGAGTACATCCTGCACCAGGCTCTACACTAAGTGTCTTCCTCACACTAACTCATTTAATCCCCCACCCCCCAGCAACTTTGAGGCGAGTTCTGTTTTTAGCCCCATTTTATAGAGAAAAAAAATCAAGGCGCAGCGACATTAACTTGCCCAAGACCATGGGAACACTAATGCTGGAGCCAGAGTGCTCCGCAGGTGATAATCACTTATATGTTATGAAGTACATCAGGCCGGTTGGATTAAATTGGTGTTTCTCAGTGTAAATTCTCCAGAACCCTCGCCTTTGCTCCATCAAAAAAAAAATTTGCCTTACCATCAGATAAGCATGGAAAATGCTGGAACATGGCAATCTCCTCCTGGAGAGATTCATAGGGCACTCTGATATATCAAAGGCTCTTAGACGTGCTGCGATTAAAAGGGAAAAAACGAAGAACCTGTTTATGTTTAACCCAGCATTTCCAAGCTTGTTTGCTCTGAGAGCCTTATTTCTGAGACGCCCTTGGTGAGATCAAGCTGGAAACGTGTGCATTTTCAGGAGGCACTGCTGCCCTTCATTACAGGTCCTTTAGTGTCTCATTCTTGTGTTCTCTCATTCATTCATTCAACAGATGTCTCTTGAGTTCTCACAGGTGCAATGAGAGAGAAGACGCGACTTCTGTTTTAAGAATCTCATGAGTCTGATGGAGGAGACAGAACAGTGTGATCAGAAGTTCAAGGGACCAGGGGAGCTGAGTGGATGGCACCTACCCCGCCCCCCTACCCCATCTTGGAGCCCCTACATTGTCTCTGAGGTCCTGGGGGAGGCGTGACCTCAGCAGGCCGGGTGAAGGACTTTGGTGGCCAGGGGTGTAGGCAAATCTTTGTATATCAGTGGAAAATCTCTGCATTAACTCAAATTTTCAGGACACCCCTGGGATTATCGGGTTCCATTCTATGAAGGCTATTTTACAACCCTGCAAAGCATAGGTAACCGATAGTAATGCAAACTAATTCTTGTCTATCCTGCAGATTCTGCACTGACCTTTAGAACAGACTGACTTCCCCTGCTCAGTTTTGTCTCTGTTTCCTCATTCGTTTCCATATTCCCATCAAGAAATGTGTCTGTTCTTCACATTCTCTTTTGATCTGGTTACATCTCCCAGTTCCCTCATCAATTGAGGGGTATAATAAACTCTTTAACACATGATCATTTTTATATATGTGTGACAGTCATGATTTTACCTCTTTTTAAAAGAATGGTAGCAAGTGGCTCCCCGGGCAGAGGGACATGTGGGCAAAGGCCCAGAGGCTTGCTCTTAGCACTTGGCATTGAGCAGCAGGCGGCCTGACCCCATCCTCAGCTGAGCAGACAGCATCAGGAGCCGCTGAAGGAGGCTGGCTTTTCAGCCCCCACTCATGAAGGGTGGAGGCAGCTGGAGTAAAATGAAAACACACTAGTGACAGGCATCGATGTGCACAGAAACGAGGGACTGCTAGGCTCGCTGGTGCCTCCTGATCAGTGTGTCTGCAGGGAAGCAGAGCGCACTTCTGCAGTGGGGTCCATCGCATCTCTGACACTGCGGTTAAGCAGTCTTTCCTCACCGGTGGTTGGGGAGCAGACCATGGGCTCGGCTGCTTTGTTCAATGAGCCCGCTCTGCACACAAACACAGGCAAAACTCACCAAAAACAGGAGTGAGTGGGCACACGTGAAGCCTTGTGTCTGAAACCAGGCAGATTCCTCAAATGCTTGTTGAATCACCAATCCTAGGCACAAGAGCCCTTAAGTTAATTAGCTAAAAATTCCTAAAGCGCACAAAAGAAGGCGAGAGAAGCTGGACTCTCCGTCTAGGATCGTTATATGATACGTGCACCATTTGAGGGAAACTGGCTTGGCTCCTCCTGCCTCACCCCCAGTGGCCTCAGGTCTGGGGGGAGGACTCTTCATTTCTCTTCCTTCTCCCTCTTGTGGGCTTGTTGCTGGTAACTCTGGCCGGAGTGCGTGTGTCATCCCCAAGGACCAAGGACCGAGGACTGGCCCTGCTTGGGGGCCGTGGGCCAGGCATGGCTTTGTTCCCGCTACCTGCCTGGGTGGCACTGTCAGGGTCTTCGGTGGGACGCAGCCTGGGCATCTACGACATGGGGCTGGGCGCCAGGCCAGCGCCGATGAACCTGACCCACTCTGCTAGCACAGAGCTCACTACCATGCGGAAGGGTCAGGGCTGTGGGCACAGGGGAGACCCCACTGGACGTTCCCGCATCACTAGGGGACGCCATGTAGGCAGCTGAGGGGCCAGAGCTAGCAAAGGGGAAGGAAACGGCCATTCTGTCTCAGGATCCGCCCAGACTGGATTCTGAGCTCACACAGGTGCTCTGGAGGGACTCCTAGGAACACAGGGGATGGAGCTGAGACCAGTTTCCCTGGGACTGGGTGGGCCACTCCCTGAACCCCTCAGGCCTTCTGCAGGGGTGGGACTGCTAGTCCCCTTTTTTCCTGGCAGGTGGCCCAGCAGGAACCCCTTTGCTCCCTGAGCTCTGCTTCCTAGTTTGATTTGCATAACAATCTGCCCAGACCAGCTTTGTACCTTGTGCACCCAGGGCTGGAGCCCAGCACTGCCCTCTGGCCAAAAAAACCCAACCGACCAAACAAATAAATCTCTGGCGTAAGGAAAGGCCATTTTTGTTCCAATGTAGTCTTTCTGAGAGTCCTTGGAGACTGGCTGATTCTTGGGGACTGGCTGGCTCTGGAGTGAGCTTGGGTCTGTCCCAGGTGAGGGGCCCTCCTGGAAACTGTGCCCTCCTGGCGTGAGGCCCAGCATCCTGTCTATGGGGCCTGCCAGAGCCCTTGGAGTATTTATCCTAGACACACACACACACACACACACACACACACACACACACACACACACACACACACACAGGCACTAGAGGGATGTAAGACAAGGGGAGTCATCACAGCTCTGCTTGTCTTAGCAAGACTAGAAATAACCTGCATGTCCAACAGTGAGGGAGGGGATCCGGGATTCTGGGCATCCCTTCAGTGGAGGGCTGTAAGGGAAAAAGAATGAGGTTTCTTGGATGGGGCTGAGAGAGGAGGGTGCCTCCATGTAGGCTCTGTGCCCATCCCTCAGAGTGGCCACAAACGTCTTAGCCAAGGCGCCTGTGTCCCTCAGAGCCCCCTCTCCCCTGCAGCCTCACTCAGCACCCCTGCATTGCGCTGCTCTGTCCCTGCTAGGCCCTGGGGCTGGGCAGAAGTGAGGTGGAAGATGTCAGAGCCTGCCAATCCCAGCCTTGTGTCCTTCAGCAACCCATTCAGTTCTCTTTGCCTCAGTCTTCTCATCCATGAAATGGGGACATTTTGCCCACCTTGCTGCTGAAATGAGCACCTAATACACAGAATAGGTGTCTAATAAGGGTGAATGTGACTTAAATTTTGTCCACTGGGAACTGTGGGAGTGCAGCCCAGAGGCCAGACTGGGGTCAGACTGGCGGGTGAGCCATGGGCTCTGGCCTGGCCTGTCACGCGCTCTGTGTGCGTGTTGGGGGTGCTGAGCCAGCTCCCCAGCACCCCCCCCCAGCAGACGGAGGGGAAGAGTTCACGCCACTATTTCCTGAGGGAGGAGGAGGCACATCAGGCGACACAGGGTGACAGTCCCAGCCTTCACCCCCGCCCCCTGCCTGCCCGGAGATTCACCCAGCACCGTCGGGGTGGGGGTGACCTCAGTTCACCCACCTGTGCTGGGGGCTTGCCTTGGAGCTGTATTTGCTCAGTGAGCTCGCTGTGTGAAGAGAGAAAATGATTCGAGGGAAATTCTGCAGGAGCTGGTGGACACGGTTGGGTGAGGCTCCCCAGGGCTCTGAGCGGGCGCGGGGGCTGCGCTGTGAGAGGTGAGGGGTCTGAGGAGGAAGTTCCCACTGGGTCTGGAGGCCCTTGTTTCCAGTTAGACTCTTTATT
Source organism: Camelus dromedarius (assembly GCF_036321535.1). Lineage (NCBI taxonomy): Eukaryota > Metazoa > Chordata > Mammalia > Artiodactyla > Camelidae > Camelus > Camelus dromedarius. The sequence continues at coordinate 16,807,951 of NC_087464.1, forward strand.
GCTTTTCTCCCCTTACTGACTTAATGATTTCCCCTTTCACCCTCCCCTCCTCCTTTAAGCTCATATCTCATTGTTATTCTTTTAACAAACCTTAAAATAAAAATGCAGATTATCTTTTTTATTCCTCTCAAGGATCCCATGAGGAAGACTTTACCATGTCCTTATTTTTCAGATGAGGGAAAGTCAGAGAGGACAAGGGACCTGGCTGAGATCACCCCACTGGTAAGAGACCAGGGCCCAGTCTCACCCACGTGTCTTGCTGTCTCTTTGACACCAGGCTCTGGCTCCCCCGGGGCCACAGGGCTGAGCAGAGCCAGACTGGCCAATGGGGGGCTCACAGCCCACAGCCAGGGGCAGCCCACAACACTGTGGGGTTGAGAGGGGTCAGGGAGGCTTCCAGAGGAGGGGCCTTGGGATCTGGTGGTGAGGGAAGGAGGGCAGGAAAGGGATTCATGGAGGGAAAAGCATGTGCAAAGGCTGGATGGGATGGGAAAGGGGAACTCAGGTAGTGTGGCTGGAGTTAGGGTGTGAATGAAGACGGTGGGGTCAGGGCTCCACTCAAGAGGTGGGAGTGGGAGGTGAGGGTAGTGAAGTCAGATGGGCTTGGGCACCTCCTAGGGAGGACAGCCGTGGCCATGTATGTCCCAGACACTTCCCAAGGCTGCCTGGGTCCAGTGCCCACTAGAATGAGTATCTGTGTCACAGGCTTAGGAGCCTAGGACAGGGACAGGGACAGGAAACTCTGGCTGGAGGCTCAGAAAACAAGCTCATTGGTTCTTCCAGTGGAGAGGGGCCGAAGACCCTGGGACCAGCTCCTCTCCCGCTTTTTCCAGGATTCAGCTGCTGGGGTTGGGATCTGCCAAAACACTGGTCCTTGGGTTGTCTTCCTAAAAACCTTATTTACAGTAAAGTGTTAATGACTCATACAGCTTAAAATGTAGTATTTCTCAACTCTGGCTGTTCAGAAGAATCATCTGAGGTGTGTGTGAAGGTAATAACCATTGTTTTTCTAAAAATGATACATACTCACTCTTAGACAAAACAAGTAACACAGAAAAGTACAAAGAAGGAAGCAATAATTCCCTCCATTAGAATGCCGGCTTCCCGAGCATGGGCTTTTTTCTTTATTTCCTTTTGGTTTCTTTTTTTTCCTTTTTCGGGGGTGGGGTGGTAATTAGGTTCATTTATTTACTTACTAATTTTAATGGAGGTACTGGGGTCTGAACCTCCTGCATGCTAAACAGGTGCTCTACCACTAAGCTATCCTATCCCCGCTTCTGAGCGCAGGATTTTTATTTGTTCTGTTCCCTGTATTCCCAGCACCTAGAACTTCCTGGCACAGAGTAGATGCTTATTAAAGCCCACCACCCCTGTTAACATTTGGTGACTGTCCTCTATACACAGAGAACTTTGAACAGACAAAGAGGTATAGGTAGAGAGAAAAGTAAATAGATGGAAATAATTTTAAAACATGAGATTGTACCACACCTGCTATATTTAAGCTTAAAGTATTTAATTTTAATTGAGTTTAGCAGAAAGAAAATGAAGAAATTGCTGAATCTTAAATAAATTTTTACTTTCCACAGAGACATTGGTTTATAACGAATTTCTCTAACAGTAAAGAAAAAGATTATGAAACTCATTAAGAGATTGGAGTCTCGGGGAAGAAGAATAAACCCTTCACTTCGGGCAGGCTCAGTTTTTCTTGTGATGAAAAAAGTGATCACTTCCTCTGCATCCTCCCTCCCCACGCTCCAAAGCTCCTGATTTTGATGCTAATATTTTCACTTTGTCAAGGTTTATAATAATTATACCCTGTTCGGCAACCATAGTTCTCCTGGTATTTTGTCTTAGTCCTGTACGTAAATATATTCTGTTCCATTTTTTTAAGAACATTGTGTCCCTGAGTTTTGTGTTTGGAGTTCTCTCTCCACTGTATCAGGAAAAATTGTGAAAGACTTTGAAATGGACCACCATCACCACCACCAAAGACCGGTGGGTGTCCGGTACTTAGGGACTTGTGCCTTTCATCCATGTCTTTGAGCAAATCTAACTTGTAGGAAACCTATAGCAATGCAAATGAGTCTTGTCCATCCGAAATGCAAATAGATTTTGTCCAGTGGAATGTAATCGATTGTTACCTGTGGCAACTGATCAGTTTTGCACGTATCTGTAAATTCATTTCGGTATTTCTTGTCTGATGATATATGTGTATGTTGTTCCAATTTTCTTTTGAACCAGTTGGGAAATATTGCTGTTCCCTAATGACTTCATGAGTTAAACAAAAATTCTGACATGTGTTCAGTTTATATCATATGAGAGTCATGATTTTACCTTTGAAAACGCAGACACTTTTCGTTTTCATTGCTGAGTAGTTTTTTTTTCCTTCCAAAAAAGGCCTAAAAGTGCTATTTTCCCCGACCTTTTCTGTGTTGTCTATGAATCTGGACAACCTCGCTGGGTGAAATATTCTTGATTTCCCCCTTTTCATACCACTTTGAGCACTCAGCTCCCTTGTCTTCTGGTCTTGAATGTTGCTGTGGAAAATTTTGAGGCCGTCGACCAAAAAGGCTACAAATAGGAAAAGAGTTTATTCGGGGTCTTAAGAATTGTAACTTCTTAAATTCTTTTTTTTGGGGGGGGGCAGGTAATTAGGTTTATTATTACTATTTTTTTAATATATCATATTGTTTATTTAAAATCTAAGAAGTTTGAATAAAAATTAATCTTCATAATTGCTTCCAATATAAAAAATGATTGAAACAGATGATAATGCAACCAAAAGGAAATGGATATCATAAAAACTGCCTGATTAACTAAATCAATAAAAAAATGAAAGTATTATCCTGTGTTGGTTACATTATATTTCAAACTATTCAAATCAGAGTACATTCTAGCTATGAGTTAAGTTCAGGAAAAATTGACAATGAGAGTCACCTCCTACACAAAGAAATATACTTCTTTGTGTATTATTACTATTTTTTAATGAAGGCACTAGGGATTGAACCCAGGATCTCGTGCATGCTAAGCATGTGCTTTCCCGCTGAGCTCTACCCTCCTCCTAGGAAGAGTTTCTCTAAACATTCTTTTACTTTAGTTGTGGGATAATCGACTTCAGGGACTCAAAGTCCCTAAGTACCGGACACCCACCGGTCTTTGGTGGTGGTGATGGTGGTCCATTTCAAAGTCTTTCACAATTTTTCCTGATACAGTGGAGAGAGAACTCCAAACACAAAACTCAGGGACACAATGTTCTTAAATTTACAATTTAAGAATTGTAAATCAGGAGACACAGACTTGGGTAAAACCGAAAGAGACTTCAGGGAAGAGAAAGAGTCAGGGGCTTGTTAAGGCAAAAGGCATGAGGTTGTACGCTGACACAAGAAAGGGAACATTTGCCTTTAAGGGATAGGCTGTCATGAGTTATTTTCGATAAGGGTCCAGTCAGCATCTGGAGTTTCTGAAACATTGGGTAGATGTCCTAGATGTCTGTGTTAAGATGGTAAGTGCTCAAAAGGTCAGATTCCATGTGGGCTGAGGTGTACAGAAGTCATACTTCCTCGGTGGCCTCCAGGCTCCATTTTAGAGAGCTCCCTTAGAGACACCGACTCCATTTTGATTTTCCTCTCGCAAGGCCAGATTGCTTTTCTTCTCCCCCTTATTGTTGATTTGGTGCTTCCTCCTGGGTGCCTGAAGCGTTGTGTTCCAGATGTCCATCAGTCTGAATCCTTCTCGTGCCCTCTTAATCTGTGCAGTCGGTTCCCCCTTCGTTTCAAGGAGAGTTTCTCTGTTTAAAAACAATTTCTTTGCGAGGGAGGTAATTAAGTTATTTACTTACTTATTTATTTTAATGGAGGTACTGGGGATTTGAAGCCAGGACCTCTTGCATGCTAAGCATGTGCTTTCCCGCTGAGCTCTACCCTCCTCCTAGGAAGAGTTTCTCTAAACATTCTTTTACTTTAGTTGTGGGATAATCGACTTCAGGGACTCAAATCATCTTAGGTTGGAAGGTCTGGGTTCCATGAGGATTGTCTTCTAACTCTTTGAATTTATGTGTCCTCTTTCTCTGAATTCGTTGTGGTTAGTTCAAGTTTCTCTCCGTGCTATGAATTTGCTTTTCAGGAGAGAGCCCTGCATTGTAACTCTGTGTTTAGATGTGTGAAGGTCCTTGTGCAGCCTCCCATCTTCAAGCTCTTTTTGCATTTCTCAATGCTATATTTTTTAAAAGTTTGTTTATTTTTAATTTTCTTTTTTGTTGTTGAAGGGGGATTAAAAGTTTGTTTATTTTTAATTTTCTTTTTTGTTGTTGAAGGGGGAGGTAATCAGATTTATTTGCTTATTTTTAGAGGAGGTACTGGGGATTGAACCCAGGACCTCATGCATGCTGAGCATGTGCTCTACCACTTAAGCCAGACCCTCCCCCCCAGTGCTATTGTTCAATCATCTCTCCTTTGTGCTCTTTTTATCTTCGATTCATATTCTCATTAACTTTTCTCTCTCCTCAAGCTATTAGTTTCAGGGAAGCTGCCTTTGATCCTCGGCCTCATCCCCTTCCAGCCGTGCCCTCGTGATTTCCTTCCCCTGCCTGGCAGTTGGCGGGGTGGCCTTGCGAGTTCTTTTCATCTTGCTCAGTTGACTTGAGCATCTCCTGCAGACCCTCTACTCGTTCTCACACAGGAACCAGGCTGCAGTCCCAGAGAAGGACAGTCCCCGAGAAAGACTGCTTTTCTGGTGCCCAAATGTGCAGGGGTGGGGGAGGACCCCCCCCCCCAACATTGCTGGGGGCACGGGTCTTCTGTTTTCTGCCATCCCTTCCATGCCCTGCGCCCGGGCCCCCTCTGCCCCACCAGGAGTGGGTACTCCTCCACATCCCAGGCAGCCCAGGGTCCGTGAGGGCGGAGGGCCCTGGAGGCCGTTGCAGTGGAGGTTGTCTTCTTCACATGTTGGCCCATTCTCTTCATAAACAATTTGTCATTGTTACTCATTTTGTCAGGTTTTGGGGCAGGAGAGTCTGTGTTCTCCCCTCACTCTGCCTTCTAAAGTCTCAATGCCTCTCCTAGGTAGACCCCTACAAATGCAAATCTCCAGGTCCTGCCTACCCAGAGGCCCAGAGGCTCTGATTCCACCCTCCCCACCCCAAGTGATGTGGGTGTACAGGCCAGGGTTGAGGACTGATGGGTCATCTACCAGGGCCATTTGCATTTTTGTCAATTTAAAAGAATGTGGCTCTGATTATGTAAAATCACATGGCAAAGAACACTTCACAGTTTTGGAATGTCCTCATGGGTAAACAAATTGGATCATTCATTCTTTTGGTGCAGCCTCAGAGGCCCAGAGAGGGGAAGTGATTGCCCAAGGTCACACAGCAAGTCAGCAACATGTTTGAAGGTTGGAAGAGATAAATTTGAAGAATTGGCAGTGCCAACCTCAGATCTGGGCCCTGGGGATGGGGGTAGCCCAACTCCATGGGCTGGAAGGTTTTTGCCTGTGGCTGGAGCCCCCTTCCCATCTGGCAGAGAGGATATGGTTGTGGCCCTTGCCCTGGGGAACTCTGGCCAGGAGGGAAACTGGCTGTCCTAACCCACTCAGGAGGAGTGACCCCACCTCCCCTCAAACCTGCCACACCCCATTCACTCACAGCTCCGCGGCTGTGTTAGGAGCCCAGGGCCTGGTGAGGAAGCTGCCTCAGAAGAAGTGGGGTCAGCACTGGGGAGAGGTGGGGTCAGGCCTCTCTGGGAGGGTCTCCCTTCTTCCCCGGGAAGGGGCTGCTGGAGCAGTTGGGGCCACGACAGGGCAGTACAACTTGACCCTCCCTGGAGAGGACGGGCCAGGACCCTCAGGGCAGCTGGGCAGAGCCGCTCAGAGTGTCTGCCCCTGGCCTGTTCTCCTCCTGCCCCACCGACCTGGTGACATCAGGCAGCCTGAGGGGACTCCTGGGCCCTCAGGGAATGATAGGACCCTCTCAGCCTGTGGTGATAGTTGGTTCCTGCAGAAGCACAGGCCCTCTGTATTGGGGCTACTGAGCTCAAAACAGTTCCATTCCACCAGGAAACAAGCAATACTTCATTGGAGTATTTTTGTGAGGAGATGGGGAAAAGGCATCTCTTTGTTCACCATAATAAAGCTGCAATTTAATGTCCCTCTGGGCATTTCTGATCTTTCCCTGCTAAATTCTCCCACCCCATGTGTTCTGGAGTCCCTTCTGTGGCCAGCCTGGCCCTGTATTTGCACTGCACTCACCAACACAGCGGGGCTGACGGCGCCTCCGAGTGTGTCCCAGGGCGTGTGTGAATCACAATGTGGCTGCGCCACTCTGGAAAGTACAGGAAGTGACGCTGTGCCAGGGTCATCCTGACCCCATGAGCTCCAGGAGCACCCAGGGAGGAGTGGACAACTCAGGAGTCAAACTCAGGCCGCCCAGGCCCCAGCGGCTGCTGAAGCCAACCGTGAACACATCCCCGCATCGACGGGCTTCTGGGCTCTTGACAGCAACCTCCCAGAGGAGACAGGTCATGTGGCCACGTCTGTCCCACAGGGTCTTGTTTTTCAGATGAGGAAGCAAGGCCAAGGAAAGCTCAGGGCTCCTGCAGCTGAGATGCCCCAGAGCCTGGACTCACCCCGTTCTGCAACTCCTTCGGCTATTCTAGTCTGAGCTGCAACATGGACACCTCTCCACACCCTGCTGAACGCGTGGCTTACTTGGTCTGTGATGGGGCATCTCCACTCACTCTTCCCCAAGGCTTTTCTCCCTAGAGATTGAGGGCGGCTTGTCATTAGCACTAATTGTTTTCAGGCATTTTTACCTAGGGTTTTACACTTCCTGATTTGCTCTCACCACCTTACAGTGTTGAGTCCTCTCCTCACTTTGGAGAAGGCCTGGCTCTCAGGGGAGGTGGTGCAGAGCTGAGATCCTCCCATCTTTGTAGCGAGTCTTCGTTTCAGAGAGCCCCTTGTGTTCCTGGGTGGGGCTGTACTGTCCAGGGAACGTTTTGTGGCCTTCTTCAGCCTCTCTGAGGAAGGGTCTCTTAACCTTTCAGGGGTGCTGGCCCCTTTGACCGTCTGATGAAAGTCGTGGCCAGACTTTTCCCAGAAAACTGCACAGACATATAAAAATAGTAATATAATGTAGGGGTTTATATGCCCTCAGACATCTATCCCTGGAACTTCCAGGGGTTCCTAGAGTCTGGATTGATACCTCCTATGTTAGGAGATGCTCTCTGCCAATCTTCAGAACCCAGAATCTGGATGCTTATGATGCTTGGAGAACTGGATGTAACCATCCCTGGAGGCTTCTTTTTTAAGTGGGCAATTTCATAAAAGGATCAGGTTGAGAATGGCTGAGCCCACTGAGTGAGAACTACGTCCAGTTTATTTGCCAGTCAACTTCTGCACATATCTATACAACAGACAACACACACACAGACTGGGCCTACTCTACAGTAACAATAATTCATGGTCAGTGAGTGCCAGGCATCATCTCGTTAAGTCCTCGTAACAGTCAGTCCCATAGGGTTATGCTATTATGATCAGTCTGAGGCTCAGGAAGTTAAGTAACTTACTCAAGGTCACACAATAAATGGACCCAATTGACCTTTAACCTCAAGCACTCTGACTCCAGAGCCATTTGATAGTCTTCCTTCCTGTGAACTGGTGATAAACTCTGAGCTGGGGGTGGGTGGGCACCTGGCCCCATCCTGTTCTGAGACTTGACTTTAGATGCTGCAGGGTCGAGGCAAAGAGAGCCGGCTCTAAGTGGACGCTGGAATGACGGTTTTCTGGAAAGCCTCTGTAGCACATGGGCCCCTATCTCGAGAGCTGACAGACTGTATCACGAAGTGGCATTTGCCTGGCGTGGCAGGGAGACAGAACTCCTTCCTCAGGCAAATTTGGGTGGTAATGTGACCCCATTTGACTCCCCCAGGCTGGCAAGGCCTGGGAAATGTCAGCTTACACTCTTTCCACCGCCTTTAAGGTTTCCTTTGCCTCTAGTGCCCTTTGCAAAGTGCCTGCGGGAAACGGCGCTCCTGCTTCAGCTTCCCGGTTGCCGAGTCTCTTTAAGGCGGCTAGACCTGTGAGACCCCCTCCTGAAAGTGGCTCTCCCTGAGCAAGGCTGTTCCACTTGTATATTTCTAAACAGCCTCTGGATGGTTCCGACCCACCCACCTGCCTGGCCAACATTGCGGGGAAACAAAGATAAGGATGCTTTGCCCAAAGCTAAATTCCCAGCAGCTGAGGTTCGAGTTCACCCTGTGGGCTGACCCCTGGTGCCCTTTCCCCTGCCCGAGGCCAGTGGGCCCAGGGTGGCTGGCAGCCTCAGCGTCACTAGGGAGCTTGTTAGAGGTGCAGACCCTCAGGCCCCAGCCCGGATCTGGATCAGAAACTGTTTTAACTAGCCCTCCAGTGATGCTGAAGCTTTGAGAACCACCGCCCTAGGCTGCTGCCTTCTCAGCTGGGATCTGAAGATCTGCATAGGCAGCAGTGACTGAAGTTTGAATTCCAAGACTTCCGCACATCTTGGTCCTCCCCACGTGAGCGAACTCCAGATACCGAGGCCAGAATAGGGAGCTGGACACTCACCAGTGGTTAGTGTACCAGTGGTACTAATCTTAGCCCACGGTAAACAAGACGTCTCCAAATCAATACATGGGGAAATTGGCTAGCTTTCTGAGAACGAATAAAACACTAATAACCAAAACATCAGTCACACGTAAAATAGGAAATCTAAGTGAATACTGAGGCCAACTGGAAGGCAGCTTTCACTCGTCTTGGTGAAGCCAGCAGAAGCGGTGAGGGAGGAGCCTCCAGTAGGCCGTCTGCCGCCCTGCTCCACAGGTCTGGCAGTGCCAACTTGGCTGCAAGATTCTAAGCTCCAGCAGGCCTCAAGCCCCTGGCCCCAGCCTCCTGTCTTATCCTCTCATGGGGAGGGCGGTCTAGGCAGATGCCTTCACAGTGGCCTCTTCCTCCACCCATCCAACAAATGTTATTAGGCACCTGCCGTGCGCCGGGTCCTCCTGGCCAGAACCCCGCTGTGGGGCAAAGCACAGACCCAAGCTAAGGACTGTGGAGGGAGTGGCGGGACTTGTCGGGCGGGGGTCCTTGCAGGCTGGCTGGCATCCCTCTCTGCCTTCCCCTATGTAGCACTCTGTCCTTGAGCTGGAGTTCCTGCTGTGCTCCCTATGGTCACCTAGGCAGGTGACCCAGTTCAGGGCCCTTGCCTCTTGAAGTGAGGAGGGTGGCCAGGTGGAGAAGTGTGACTTTCTGCTCAGGGATAGACAGGGCAGCCCCCAGTGGGGTTGGCTGGACCTAGGGATCCCCAGTCTAGGGGCCACGTGATCACTCCAGCCTCCTGAGCAAGTTAAACTCCATTGACGCCGGCTGGCCTTGCTTGGTCCTGGCCCTGGCCAGGCCCTGGGAGGGGGTGCTTTCTCGTGGCCCTACAGCCTATTCCTAGCTGGGGGGTTCCAACTCCATAGCCCTCCAGAGCAAAGCTGAACCTGAAGGTGGTAGAGTGGCTGTCCCTTGCTTTATTCTGATGATAAAAATGATACGGAGCTTTTTGTAAAAAGTCAAGCAATTTAGAAAAGTAAAAATTATCTCAATCCCACCACTGTTAATATTTTGATGAGCAACTCTCTCTCAACACACACATACACACACACACACAGGTAAAGTGACAAATAAAATCTTTACTAGCCATGTTGTTCAGTAACCTGTTAAAAAAAAAAAAAGAAGCTGTCATTTACAGGACATACAACTGCTGAGCACACTGTGCCTTATGGCAGGGCCCACCCTCCAGCCTTGTGGACCTGGGTTCCAGGCTGGACGGAGGGGTGGCAGGGATTTACAGTGATGCCATAGGACTCTGATCAGCTCCTCAAAAATATGCTGTGGATGACTTTCTAGGTCAATAAGCAGAGCATTCATCACATGCTCTTAAATATAAAAAATAAATTAGCACAGAGTTGGCTTTTTTGAGGGGGAGGGGGTTGATGTGGCCTTTGAGGACTTATTTGCGAAGCATGGAGGAGGGAGGCATCATGGGCTGGACAGAACACTCACTTTTGCACACACACGCACACCATGTGCACTGCAGGAGATCCTGGGCCTCAGGGGCTGAAATGGAGCCTGGACCAGAGGCCCCCAAGTTGACCCCTCAGGTAACAGAGTGTCCTCGTGCCTGAAAGGGGTAGGGACTGTTGGTATCACTTATGCAGGAACGCCATTTCTCTGGGATGTCTTTAAAGCATGTCTACAGCCCCTGTCCCTGCCCCATTTCCCCTCCTTGGCCAGTGGAAGTTGTCCTCTCCTGTCACTTGCTACCCTGAAAGCTGCTAATTCTCTTGCTGGACAAGCAAGGGACTCCTGCCTGTCTGCTGGCATTCAGTCTCACCTGCTCCAATCCTTTTCTGACCCTGTGGTCAGAGCACTTTTTCTAACACTCTAATCGGATCACATCTCTCCTGCTTCAGAGCCTTCCCTGGGACAGGTCCCTGCTCCTCAGCCAGGACCATCTTGGCTGGCTTTTCCACCTCTGTCAGCTCTTCCTGAGCCCAAGGAGGTCCCCTCACAGGCCAGGCTCCATCACATCTCCATTCTTGACCTCTGTGGGCTCTGCTTCTCTTGTTCTGAATTCCTATTCATTCACCAGGGCTTGAACTTCACCTCCTGTGCCCCCTAGATGGGATTAGCTCTCCCCGGGGGCTCCTGCCACACCCTGATACCCCAACACTGTTTCTCTTCTCCTTCTGCCGAGGTGAATGTTTGCAGCTTCCCTCTCTGACTGTGACCTCGCTGAGGGCCAGGGCCATGCCTGGATTTCTGTGTTTGGACCAGCAAATGTTTGCAGACATCCAACCATACGGTGCCACAACGGTCTCAGAGGCAAGGGCCGGCTGCTACGTTTATTGTGCAGATGAGTTGAGGCTCAGAAAGGTCATGGAGCTTGCAAAGGTCACCCAGTGAGTACCAAGGCAGCAGGGCCACTCAACTGGATGCCGGGACCAGCGGTGACAGGTAAATGGCGGTCCCCCGTCGCAGCGCACGTGCAGCCTGCAGGCGGTGGGTCTCGTGGGGCTCGCGTGGGCGGACTGCTTGCTGACACTAGCTGTTAAACCACGGCCGCCACAGACGTTCACGCTTCCGTCTTGAGGTTAGTGGGGTTACCTACTCCCCAGGTCACGAGGGGCTCTGGGCCCCTCGCTAGGAAGGAGGCCCTGGGGGGTGGGTGGCTGGGTGCGAGCAGGACTCTGGCCACAGGTCACGTTTCTCAGACGAGCCCCCTTCCAGGCTGGGGTTTCAGACCCTTCTTGAGAGCAGTGCCCAGTCACCGCCCCCGCGGTGCCCTGCTCCACGTTCTGCCCCGTGGAGGGAGAGGGAGACTTCCCTGCAGGAGGCAGGGACCTATGTGCTCTGCTCTGCTCTGAGCGAGCTGGGCAGGGGCCAGGGCCTGACCCCCATGTGGGCTCGAGGCTCCTGGCAAGGACTGAATACTTGGGGCCAGGACAGGCTGATGCCCGAGGCCTGTGTGTGCGTGTGGCACACTCAGGGACAGAAGGTCCCCTAGGGTGAGCTCCTGCATCCTGAGCGGACCCAGGGGCTACTGGAGTCACTGATGGTCACTGAAGCCTCTGTGGGATGGTGGAACCATGTAGTTGAGCTGTGATGACATCAACCCCCCATCCTCCACACCTGTGGGCAGCAGGGACCCAGCCTTAGGCCCTCATCCCTGCTTGGGAAATGCCTCCCCTCCCCAGGGTTCTGTGGACTCAAGTTCAGGCTTCTGTCTCCCCTCTTGTCCTGTCCTCTGACCCTCTGCCCAGTAAACAGAACAAGGGCCCAGCAGCCCACTCCAGCCTCTGTGGGATTGTGTTCCCTCCCTTCCTCCTTCCTCTTTTGCCGAAGGGAACACGAGTCTGGCTGAGTAAAGCCTTTCTGGGCGTGGGAAGAACGGGAGACCGAGTGCGTTTTGGAAAGCAGGAGCTTTACAACGGCCAGGGGTGCTTGTCCTAGCAGTCCTGGTGGAGCTCTTGCCTCCTCTGTCCATGGACTGGAGCACATAGCAGGGGCCAGGCAGGGCTTGGGTCTCCTGAGCACGTCCCACCAGCCTGCTTCTCCAAATCCTGTCTGTGAGGCCATGTGGGGGATGTGGCTGCTGCCTCGAGGAAGCAGTGGCTGCTGGGTATTCCACCTGGTCCCCGCTAAGGGTCCATAGGTCATCATGCCTCTGCCCAGGGGTCTCTGCCAGGGAGGGAGCCCAGGGCTGTGTGAGATTCACGGCTGCTGCCAACCCAGGGCAGCTGCTCAGCAGGAGAACCGGGCAGGGACTTTGGGAGCCTCCTAAGCCTAGGGTGGGCTTTGGGGGTTCCAAGTAGCTCCAAGTTGTAGGAGGAGAAGCAGTTTCTTAACAAGTGCAAGAAGGGCCTGGACCACAGCCTCCACTTCCTCTTCTGGAGAAAAACCACAGCTCAGCTGCGCTGGCTGATAATTCTGCAGCTTCTGTCCCTGGAGCCTGCCTCAGAGGCTTGAAATTTTGAGCAGGTGGCCCCTGGGCTTTGGATGGAAAAACAGGGTTGGGAGAGGAGGCTGGATTGTCCAGGGAAAGAGCACAGACCTGGATTCCTTAGAATTTATCATCTAAACTGGAGCACTTTCAAGAATGAAAGGGAGCTGCCTTAATTATTACACCAGGGCAGCAGATGCAAACTGGGACTCTTCACGGCAAACCAAGATGTGTGTTACCCTACTTACTACCATTTCCCAGCTGTGTGGATTTGGGCAATTACATAACCTCTGAATTCCGGTTTCTGCATAAAAGAGGTTAATATCATGAGCCTGCCTCCCAGGGCTGTTGGAGGGATTAAATTATGTGAATTATGTGAAAATGTCTGAACAGCCCTTGGCCTAGAGTGGGCTCTCCATGTTTGTTCTCTTCCAGTACAGTGAGGTAGTGGGTTCCCAGTCCCTGGAGGTAAGCAAGGACCTGTTGGCTCTCTGCAGTGTTTTCGTGGTGGGAGAGGGACCAGGGAAGGTATGTATACAGCTGGAGAGCCAGATTCCAATTCTTCCTGCGTCCTCCAGAGGGCTGATGGGGAGGGTGGGAGAGCCCCAGGCCTGGCCTCTGTCTTTGGCTGCCTGAGTTCCCCGGTTTTGGTTCAGGGAACATTTGTGTGCTTCTGCCCTCCTGAGACTGCCCCGTGTGGACACGACTGTACTCTCTGAGGGTCCTGGAAGGTGGCTGGAGGTTGAATTGAAGGAGGCTGCTTACATTTTCTGTGTCTGTTCCTGGGGACTGAGACACTGAACAGAGATTGTTCAGACCCAGAATTTTTAGAGGTGGGTGTGGGGTTGGCCTTTGCCACTTGACCCTGGGCTAGTCCAAGGTCTTCAGGCCTCAGGATCCTGCAGGGAGGTCATGTTCAGTGACGGGCAGGTGAAGGGGCCGTGGGTGGTGCTAGCCCTGCTCACAGCCTCTGCACTCCACCCCGGGGCTCCCATGCACTGCCTTCATCGGTCTTCCCCATTGCCCTGGGAACCCCTGCAGGCAGAGTGGGCAATCTTGAGGGGAGCTGTTTCCAGTATCTGAGCGGAAGAGGCACTCAGTAAAGGAATGAATGAATCAGGTCAGAGCTGGGAAGTGACCCAATGTCTGCAGCATCCCTGCCCAAAGCCAGAGATGCTGCAGGTGGAAGGGTATGACCTCCTGCCAGGGACATTATCCCAGTAGCCTTGAATACTGGCTAATTCGTCCTCCATTTCCTCTCTGACGAACCTCCCCTGAGGTTTTGACTACAAACTGGGGCTCATTGGAAAGGTGGTTTCTGAAAATGTCAGCTCTGGAAGGTGTCTTGAGGTAACAGTGCACAGCAGCCCTCAGCAGACTCCTGTCTGGCCGGTCTCCTCCATTAAACAAAGGAGCCAAAGCCCCAGGTGGCGGTTGAGGCGTGCTGCTCCGAGGACCGGCCCCGGGGTGGGTCCAGGGCCTCCCCCTGCAGAGTCTCCAGGCTGAGCCCACAAGCCTTCCAGTCAACTCTGTCTTCAACACCTTTGGCCCAGGCAGGGCCTCCTCAGCTCAACCCTCTTGATGGAGGTCAAGGAGAGAAGCGGGACACCAAACAGGTGAGTCACCAAGGGTACGTCCCAGCTAAGAAAAGATGGCTCCAAACACAGGGTACTGGAACTCTGAAAAGAGGTGCCAAAATCCCAATGTAAGACTTTCTGGCCTATTAGCCTATTAATGGAGGATCTTGAAAAGTAAGGCTTCCCTGATACTAACAGACGACACCAGCATTCAAAATATTCTCACAAGAGAATGTCTGACCCTTCTCTGTTGACCCCAGATCTGGGATATCATCCAGTGCCGACAATTTGACAGGCAGAAAAATGGCATCTTGTTGTTCTAATTCTTATTTTTAATGAGGGAGGTTAAGCATTTTTCACATATTTGTGGGTCGTTTGCATTTCCTTTTCTGAGAACAGCCTATTCACATCCTTTGTTCATTTTTCTACTGGGCAATTTTTTTGTTAATAATTTATAGGTACTCTTTGTATATTATGGATATTAATCTTTTGTCAGGTTTTTTTTCCCCCTTTTTTCTGTCATTTATCTTTTAATTTTGTTTAGGTCATTTTCTACAAAAGGTTTTACACTTTCACACTGCCCTATGCGTGTCTTTTCCTTTGGCTTCTGTGTTTCATGTTGTGCTTAGAATTTGTCTGACTGAGATGATTCAGCTGCTGCTTCAGGCGTTCTGAGAAACACCGGCCACAACGCTTGCAGTGGCAGCAAATCATGCTTATTTAAAAGAAAAGATTTATTTTAAAAATAAGAACTGTCACCCCAAGCATTTATTTAAATATTAATAGATATGGGTAAAAATTACAAATGGTATAACACAACTAACAGCTTTATATTCACAGATGGTCAGATGCTGACAAACAAGAAAGATCTATGTACATTGAGATCTGGTTGTTATACAAATGCATATGAAGGCTTAAGAAACGGTCTATTTATAGGCTTTGGTGGAGCCATAATCCCCAATTTTCTATTGGCTCCTGATGCCGCTTGAGAACCATGCAAAGCTGAACTGGGTCCAAATATGTTGGAGGATTTAGTTTTAGAAGATATTCTTCTGCATGTGCTGGACCCCCTAAAATGTGACAAAGAAAAGAAAATTAAAATGTCAAATAAAACCCGAAGTGAACAGTCTTCTTTCTCTTGACCGGCACGGAGCTGTATTATCCATGTTTTTCCTTGGTGTCTGCATTTTCTGCCTATAAAGGCCCTGGGTGAGGTAAGTTTCCTTTACAATTTAAGGAATAGACAGCTTCCTTTTACACAAATTTGTCCTAAATTTGTCTTCCTACAACGTCAAGGATTCTGTGACTTGGGACCGACCTCCTGTGCCTTCTGTCCACCCTCTCACAGCCTATAATCAGACCTCTCCCTTCCACCCCTCCCTCCAGACAACAGAGCTGAGATCCACATTCCCCTCTACTCTGACCACAGAAAGGAAGTAAGAATACCTTGTTAAGGCCCCAACGCCCAGACAATAGACACAGTGGAATTACTGTGCTGGCATAGTCCAGAGGAGGTAGCTTTGTGGGTGGGTGGAGATGGGGCGGAGCAGAGCAAGCCTCCTCCAGGCCGGCCCGCCCAGGGGGAGGCTGCAGATGTGGTTCCCCGGGGGCCCCAGAGTAGCTCGGGGCTGGCACATCTCCATCAGGGCCTCAATGCCAGCGGCTTGCTCGCCTGTCCCGCTCTCACCTCCCACTCGCTGCTGAGAAGTCCCTGCCACAGCCTATTACAAAGTCCTTCCAGCACCTCTCTTCCCTCTCTGATCTGAAGATAACAGCTTTTTTCCTCCCCTTAAATAAACTGTAAAAAAAAAAAAAAAAAAAAAAAAAAAGAAAAATCATAGGGCCAGCATGTTTACAAGGATAAAGGAAAACAGCAGGCAACATTCTCTATAGAAGCCTTTCCCTAAAAGAATATTTCCCACCGCTTTGTAACCAGGCTGAATTCCTGCCCAGTGTTAATATTCCCTCGCATCAGGGCATGCCAGTGGCCTCCCATCTCTGAGTTTAGGGGCCAGGGTATCAGGGCCACCAGTCTGGTAATGACATTTTGGTGGGGGTGGGTGAAGAGTGGTTTTTCAACATTCTAAAACTCTTGCTCGAGGGCAGTTTTCCTGCAGAACAGGCAAAGATCTGCTAAACCCACAGAGAAGCAGCCTTAAATTTCCCTATGCTGATTTCCTGCTGAGAAATTAAGCCCCAAGCGAAAACCTGCTGTTTATGTTGATTTACAGAATGAATCTGCCAACAGCAGCCTCCATTTCACCAGAGCCATCCATTTTACTCCCACTCAGAGCCCAGAACACAACTGGTTCATTGTGTGTTATTCTGAAGATGTAAAGCTCTGAGGCGAGGGTGGAGAGGTAAGGGCGCTGGCAGAGAGCCACGTTTACTCTGGCTGCGCAGAGACGCTCGGCCAGGTGAGCGGCCTGGACACGCGGGAAACCACCCTGCAGAGTGGTTCCGTGGAGCCCAGGAGAATGCAGCACAGACACAGGCTGCTGCACGGTGCAGCAAAGTGACGCAGTTTACTGATTTTGGCCAGTAGGGATTAGGAAGGAATCCCACATAAATACACTGGCTAATTAACAACCAGCAAAAGAACTGGTGCTGGCTATTGGACAAGTGTGAGTTTTACCACTTACTAGATTAGGCTCTAGGCCACAGGGCAAAGTGCTTCCCTCTTGTAAACAAAAGCTGTGAAAATTGAATACGGGAGCCAATGGCAAGGAACACTGAGATATGATTTGATTGTTTTTTCAGGAATCTTCCTGGATGATGTGTAGCCGTGAAAGTGCTCCGGGCAGGCGTGGGTGAGCCAGTGTCCAGTCCCACCTGGGAGCCTGGGACCAGGCTCACAAGCTCTCCCCAGGCCAGGCCTCAGCTTCCTCATCACAGTGGACTAGAGGCCTTTTAAGGTCTCCTACTCTGCCTGAACTCCTGAGGAGATGAATATTTCTCAAAATGGGGGAATAAATGAAAAACATAAGAAATGTCCCCACTGAAGAGTATCTGCTGGTCACTTGCGCACTAAAAACCACAAAAATTATTATTTAGCTGTAAAAATGAGTGAAATCTTGCCATTTGCGACAATGTGGATGGAACCTGAGGGCATTATGGTAAGTGAAATAAGTCATACACAGAAAGACAAATACTGTATGATCTCTATTATATGTGGAATCTAAATATATATATACACACACACACACACACACACACACTTAAATCAAGTTCACAGATACAGAGAATAGATTGGTGGTTGCAAGAGGCAGGGTTGGGATGGTGTGTAGGATAAATGGGTGAACTGGTTTTTTAAAAAAAAGTTTAAATTAAAACCCACAAAATTAAACTAGTATTTCCTAATGCCTTTAATTTCTGTACCCTGACAGAAGGATTAGCACATATAAGATGTTTGTTTATGGACTTAACAAGAAAATGACAGTTTGGTAACATTTGATTTCCTTTCTCTTCCCCTACTCAGTTTTTGGTTTTTATTACCCAGAAGGAAGAGGTAGAAAAACTGCAAAAGAAAAACACAACAGCTTGCTCAAGTTTACTGAGGACCTGCTTCCCTTCTCCTATAAGCATTTGCTACGATATGCAGATACTTGGGGCCACATTCTCCAGACTGACAGGATGGTCACGGTCCTGCTAGGTCTTACCTGCCAGGCGAGGGCAGAGGATGTCCTTGCAGGAGACAGGAAGAAGGGGCTGCAGGAGCAGTGCAATTACGAAGTAAGAACACTGCCCAGCTCATCATCAGGACCTGATGAGCCGATAGCACCCCAAAGCAGACATGTCCCAGCCTGGAGGCCGGGCCGATGGGGGAAATGGAAGATGGCGGGGCTCGAATGACCTTTTGGGTCTCCTGTTGTGGCCTCTTCTCTGCTACCCTGCAAAGCTTGGGAGGCTGGCTCTCCCAGGTGTTACTGAACGGCAGGGGGTGTGTGGGGCTTCCACGTGGAGGCCCTGCAGATTCTGTGGCAATAGAAGCAGTGTGGCAAGTGCTGATGGAATCATAAGAGCGATGAGGAAACAAACCCCTTTGTTTATATGATTTACAGCATTTTAGGTGGAAAAGTCTCTTAAGTCTCTTAACTGTCCAAAAAAAGTTCTTTTTCCCCTAAGGTAAGGTCAAAATTAGAGACGTTTTTGCAAACTAGAAAGCTTTGGTGATAATCACACTTAGGAGTAGATATTTTAAAAATCTGAAACAAATGTTTTTGTTTTGGATCAAACCTTAATCCTCACTCCATGAACTGCAGAGGCAACATTTAACAATGGCTTATTTTAATAAATGCTTCAAAGCCAACCAGCGCAGTGGTACTTCTGTGCCCTTCTCCCTTCTACCCTACGATGCAGAAAAGGTGGCAGAACTTACCCTTTTGTCTTGGAAACCCCGAAACCAGTTTTCCTCCTCTTAGACCTTTGGGAGGCTGGCATCCTTTTCCTCTTTCTTTCATTTTTGGGTTTATTTGCAAAGTAGTGGGAAGATACAGGCGCATCCTTGTCCCACTCCTCAGGGGCGTTTCTCCCAGTGCCTCTGCTGCTGGAGGGGCTTCTCTGGGGGGAACTGTCAGCTACAAATGGACAATGCAGACATTTACCAGTGCTGCTGTGCTCGTCCAAGTGTTGTTACCGTCTTTCAGGGGATATTCGATACAGGGGAGCAGTTCAGCTGCTACCTAGCTACTTCCTGGTGAATCCTGCCACGTGCAGTCAACAATTCCACAAGAACTGAGTACTTCTTTTTTTTATTTCACAAAGCCCCAAAGTGGTCAATGGCAATTTGTTTTTAAAGAATGGGGATCAGAATTCATTAAGAAAATGTGTGATGCTCTTTAACTTAACCAGAGATGTCAGATTTATTAGCTGATACTCTGGAGCCTGTGCCCCTGTTATTGTTTGGGCAGTTAACCTGTTAAGCTCTTTGAAAAGTTTACAGTGCTAAATAATAGACAATTTTATTTATCATTTTACACGTGCTCAAAAAATAAGCCCAATATAAGGAAAACATAACTATGTTCTGCACCTCATCTTTGAATGATGGTTTACTTAGTAAATGAGTGTCAGAAAATTCTAGACCACATTTTACACTTTGCATAATGGTTGTGAACATTTCACATACTATGCAAGAAACTAGGAAAGCATACGTCTGCAAAGAAGAGGATAGTTTTCATAGATACTTGCAATGCGAGGCCCCCCCAAAGCATGAAATCTTCCTATGTCAACAGTGATGAGGTCTTCATTTTCTGAAGACATTTCCTGGCTGGTCTGGTTCCCCTCCTGCTTGGCAGGAAGGGCATGTGGCGGGAGGCTTGCGGGGAGTGCAGCTCGGGTGAAGAGTGCTGCTATCCCCGCTGTGGGACTTCGGGGAAATAAAAAGGCCTCACCCATTTTTACTTTTAAAATGGGTGTTATGAGGACTGACTGACACAAAATAGGCAAAGCTCTTGGCTCAGTGTCTCTCCCTCAAAAAGTGGGAGCGATCATGACCACACCCTGGGCTGTTTCACGAAAGCAGCCCTGTCTTACGTGGGCAAAATCCCCTTCCAAACAAGTTACTATACTAAACAAGTGTTAAGTTCCCACTAAGAGGTCAAGGCTTTTATGGAATAATTACCATACAGAGGAATTAACAAAAACCTGACTCTGAAGCATTTTGTCAATGGATAAAAAACGATCACGGAGAGAGGGAATCTGAAATGTACACTTACTCACTTCTCATCCTGCTACCATCTCCCTCAGCCTTGAGAAGGCCCCCTCCCAGCGTCCTGTATAGAAACAGGAGAATATCCCCCTGGCTGGTCTGCATGGCAACCGCTGGAGGAGGGCACAAGGCTCTTGCACTTGTCACGTCTCCCGCAATAACATCTTTGTGCTTGATTTGCCCCCCGTCCACGTGTGCTGCAGCTCAGTGACGAGCTTTGTAATTAGAGGTGCCACATGACAGGCCTCCCGTAACCTTTGGGAACATCCACTAACGATGCACTCACTTGGGTGGACTCTTTCAATGGCTAATAACAATAAGATTCTCTAGCGTTCCAATTACATGTTCATTTTTCCAAAACATTTAAACTCCACTCTTAATCTTTATCTTTAGACATTTTTGTCAGATAACATGTTCCTTCCTCAGATAAGGAAACTGAAGCACAAAGAGGTTACTTGTGGCTGGATAGGGATCATATGGAGATGGTGGCAGATCTGCAATCTGCACCCAGGACTCCAGGTTCCTCAGGCACTTGCCATAACAGAACTAGCAACTCCTGGGCCCAAAAGTCCTCCTGTGAGTCTTACTGGCAAATTCAGTAAATGGCATCCCCAAGAGGAGCCTAAGCACCAATGTCCTGAAGGAGGAGCCTGGCACACCACTGGGTCTGCTCCGAGCACTGGACGCCAGTATGACAAGGTGTAGAAGCCTTAACACAACCCAAAAAGCAAATAATTCTAATCCAGTGAGATGCATCACCTAACGTTAAAACAGGCTTTCAGAAAACAAATATTTGGCTGTATACTGAACCTGGCAATGTCCACTGAGAGTATTTCTGCAATATTGGAATCACTTCTGCACCATATTTTTCCAGTTTGTCTTCAGTAACACCATCAATTTGAAGCAAAACCTCAGGATCGGAAGATAAAGATTCTGTGCATGGGCATAAAATTAGAAATTTAAATTACCACCCATAGAAAACCCACTGAATTTATGCTCATTCACCCATTCAGCACATGTGTGTTAAGTGCCAACTAACTGCAGAGCACTTGGTACATGGGCCAATTTTCTAAAAGGCAGTTGGTGCCAACAGAGGCACAGAGAGGCCCAGAGGGCAGGAGCCCATCATCCAGCTCCAGCAGCAAAGGTGCATGAAGCCAGGGCAGAGAACGAGAGAGAGCAGAGGACATGCGGGGAGAAGCGGAGTCGGGGTGCCTGTGGAGGGCGCCCCAGGGTTAACCAGACTCAGCTCTGGCCTACTGTTCTCACAATGATGACTTGTCGAGCTGGAAGAATGGTGATCCTTCTGTTTGCAGGGAATGCCCACGTTCGTATTTCCAGCTCTGACTTCTCCCTTGCACTCCAGACTTGGCCACAACTGAATCCTTTCTTCCCCCAACCCCAAACCTGTTCTTGATCCAGTCTTTCTGCATGTGGGGGGAGGCAAGTCTTCAGACCTTAACAAGTAGGCCGGTAAGAGTCCTCTGCACAGAGAAGGCACATCAGTCTTACAGCTAGACAAGCCAGTCATTTTAAAGATCACTCTGGGTGCTGTACGGACAACAGATTATAAAGGAAAGAGCTGGAACCGAAGCCTGGCGGAAGGCACTGCAGGAGCAAGCGAAGGTGTGGTGAACTTGCAGGGAGCGGCAGGGACAAAGAGAAGAGACTCGGACATGTTTTGGAGGCTGGGTCGGTATGACTGATCGACTCACTGGCTGTGGGGAATGAGGGAGTAATAATCCCCATATTTGACTTGAGCAAAGGGTGGCTTTCAAATCTGTGATTCTCACATCATTTTTGTGTTTAGAGGAAAAGAACAGAGCTGTGGGATAGACCAGAAGGTTTATGGAGAGGTTTAGAGGAAGAGGAGAGACAAGTAGACATGCAGGTCCCTGAGGACATTTGTCCTTTATCTGGAGAGCTGGTGGTGTTATACCAGAGTACTTGGAAGATTAAAATGTATATACCATGTTCATATCTGGAGTTGAGGAGACTAGTTAGGAAATTACACTAACAGCCTAGACACAAAATACTGCATTTCACTGATTCTAAGATACACACTTTTTCGTGTTGTGGCATTCCTGAGGTCAAGATGTGCTGACGGCCAAATGGCAGGTGTATAGTGGTCGTCACTGCCTGTGCACGTGAGAAATTAGTACTGCCGGCAAGTCCACAGTGCTACTGCCGTGCTGGTTCCTCACGTGCTGAGTTTAACTGTCACATGAAGTGTCTTCAGAAAGACTAGACTGCGATCAATATGGAAAAAGTGCTAGTGAATGCAGAAAAGCTTAGAAATGTGTAAAATGGAGAATAAATTTGGCATAATAAAGTAAGTATTTGTCCTGGAGGAGAGGACAATTTCATAGTTTCTTGCAAGCAACAACCAAGTGCTGGGTATGCCCCAAAAAACAAGACACCCCAAGTGGATGCAGCACTGTTACATTTGTGCTACTGAGAGATGTGTACCCTTCCATGGGCACTTTCTGGTACCATCAAGAAAACATCACTGTCAAATCAGAATGGGAGACAGGAGTTTTGATTAAAATAGTGGGACACGAAGAAAATAATGGAACACGCAGAAAAGGCTGCACCACTGACATTCCTGATCACACGAGGGAAAACAAAGACGTGGACAATTGAGTCAAAAAATGATTCAGAAGAGTCAGGCTTTGAATGTGAATTTTTACTAGCACCTAAATCAGTTTGCTTTCATTATATGCATTTTCCATATATACAGAGTTAAATGTGATAAAAATCTAAATAAAGTAAAAAACAATTTTTCTTTCAATAAAAGCACTGTGTCATAGCTTAATTAGCAGAATTTTTTCCTTTCTCAACAGTCTATAAGGTAACAGTGTCTTAATATGGATGGCGTCTTAGAGTTGATGAAATACTGTAAAGACCTGTGGTGGCAGGAAGGGGAATGGAGGAGGGAGAAGGTGATGATTATGAGCTTTTCTGAAAGAACAGCATGGAAGGTGACGTCTACTAGTCAGTCAACTATGTGACCAGCTTATTTTCCAGGGACTTTACTATTAGAATTCCGGGCTGAGATATCTGGGGCCAAGGAAGTAACTCAGGTCAGCAGGCATTTATCACAAAATACTTAGAACATAATATTTTTCCTAAGGAACTTAGCTCCACATTGCAAAGATGTGTATACACAACACAGTTAAACGTCCTAAGGCAGGCAAACAATGCACACAAAATCATTAGGTGACACCTGCTGTTAGGGATTACAGTTACCCATATCCTAACAGGCAGCGCTAGACTGAGGTAGAAAATTAAAATTATACCGTATGTCTGAATAACACAGTACTGTGTGTATCTTAAAGAATATATTTTATCTCAAGGATAAGTTTAAACTGTTTCTCTGAGCTTTCAATTCAGAGATGAAAAAGACCGAGATCTACTTATGCATTGGTTTTAAAAGTTCCTCAGAAAGATTAACTTTGGGCCTATTAATTTATGCCGCACAACAGGGAGACTCACACATACCTGCAAGCTTCTTAAGCGTGACAGTGTTAAAAATGTTAAAGTAATGCACACCGAAAACTTTCCCCAGAGATTTGCAGACTTCTGTAAGTTCTCCAAGACATTTCTTAACCATCTCTTCCCTCTGAGATACCTTGGCCACTAAAGCTTTTTGTTTTTTCACACTGCTGGAATTTTCCGTTTCCATAAAGTCTACCTTTGGGAGAGAAAAAGAAAGCATAGGAGTGGGGGTGTGCATGCTTGTATCCAAACGAGGCTTTATTTAACGCTTAACCACATTTAAAAATTTTTTTCAGGGGAGGGCATAGCTCAGTGATAGAGTGCATGCCTAGCATGCACGAGGTCCTGGGTTCAATCCCAAGTACCTCCATTACAAAGTAAATAAACCCTAATAACCTCCCACCAAAACAAAAAAAATCCTATTATGCCAAGTAGATAGTAAGCCCCTTGGGAACAGGGGCTGTATATCGTCTATCTCCAGTGCCTGGCACTTTCTTTTTTTTTTTTTTGGTATATATATATTTTTGTTGAAGTATAGTCAATTTACTATGTTGTGTCAGTTTCTGGTGTACAGCACAATGCTTCAGTCATACATGAACACATATATATTCGTTTTCATATTCTCTTTTACCATAGGTGATAAGATACTGAATATAGTTCCCTGTGCTATACAGTATGAACTTATTGTTTGAAAAGGTTCTTGATAAAGGCTTATTTAATGAATAGATGATGATTAGTGATCTGATAACTCATTCAATTCATTTCGACAGGTATTACATTACTTGGGTTCAATTTTAAGATCTCTTTCCAAATTAAGAAGAACAGAATATGGTCATATAGCATAGTATATATAAATTCAGTATCCATAAACTTTGCAAAAGACACTTTAATTTTCAGTAAACTATTTCTGTCCACTCATTGCGAGATAATAAAGATTTAGAATGCCATACCTTTAAGTGCCCATTTAGTACAGTTTGGGCTTTATTTCCAGGCATCACATAGGCAATTGGTTGATCATTGGCATTGATAAATAAGTCTTCATCCAAAATCTTGTCAAGTATCAGCTTTTTAAAAAGTCTTTCGGCATTGTGTCGTGAATAAGTAGATCCCTTTCCAAATATCCCTGTCTGAATTTTTGCACTCTTACTCCCTGGTAGGAAGGTACAAGAACTTAGATTAGTAAAGGTAGGGATATCATAACTCTAATAGAAGAGGCTAAAAAAAGTCATTTATGGATAGGTCTAGCTAGATACATGGAACAGACAATCTATTCCTCAGGAAAATCCATGGTACTAACAGCCACTCATTTCCATCAAATGAGAACATTTAGTAAGAGCTCTGAAATTTCTATAGTGGTATGTACTTTTCCTCATCTTTTAATAACATGCATTGACCAAAAACAGCAGCAAAATTAAGTTTATCATTTTAGGATGTTGCATTTACAGCTTACAAAATTACATCAGAGCAAACAAATCAAAGAAAAAAGTTTATATAAATTTTAATAGCTTCATATCCCTGTGCTATATTAGGATATATAGCATGTATTACTGATCTAGTTACAAAAATTATCAATGATCAATGTTTATACAAATTCCAAAACAAGAGCGTAACATTCCAGAAGACTGGACATTTCCCTCCTCCTCCTGCTGGCTGAGAGCCCCTCAGTCTTGGTTTCACGTTCAAGCTGCAAAAATTACTAGTGTTTTCATCGTAAACACAATTTTATTATAACAATCTACTTAAGAAGGCTGGTGACACCAATTATAATCAGAATTAAGAGTTACTCTGTAAAGCTTTAGCTCTATTTTAAGAGTTCCAAATAACTACATTATTATACATTTCAGATGGCTTCTGGTCACAGATGCTGAACTATTCAAGTTTTTCCTTCTTCAAGTGATTTGTACCCCCGAAGTATCACATTCCAGGGCCACGACTACTGCACTGGTAATGGTGGGCTGTGTGATGTGGACCAACACTAGTGCAGAGGATAACTAAGAAAGCTGGATGAAACATAAACAATTTTCTTGAAAACATAAAAGAACTAAGGAGGAACTGAAAAATGTGTCAGAAAAATGTTTGATTTAGCAATCTTTCAAGAAACCTACATGAAAGGTACAACCAGAGATGCAGTCGAAGGTGTATGTAAAAGGCTATTTGCACCATTATTGATAATAGAAAAATATGTCCTAAAATAAGACTATTTAAATATATTTCATCAGTATAATAAAATAGAAATTAAAAACTACTTTAGAATTAAAAATTAAGAAAATGCTTATATCTTGTTATATAAAAATGATAGAAATTACACATACAATATGATAAATACATGATTGAGAGCAAACACAAGGCTGCTCTATCCTGAGGAATGTGCAGATCCAGAAGAAACAGCTGAGAAACTGAGCAAACCATCTTCCTACTCCAATCTAGGGGATTAATTTTTAATTGCTTTATAGATTTTTAATTAAAGTAATACATGACATGGGGGAAAAAATACAGTACAGGAGGGTTAATAATTAAAAGCGACATTCCTCTGTTCCACCTGTGCCCTCCCCAGTCTCACTCTTCTCCACGGCAATCACTTTTTAAATAGCTTGTTTTCAGCTCTTCTGTGGTAGCCTGCACGTGGACCCCTAACTCCTGCTGTCGTTCCACTGGCCAGAGTCACCCCGTGACATTTATTTCCTGACCCCTCACTATGGAAGATGAAGCTTTAACTCATTTACACCATCCTCTTCACTTTACCTTGTCCCAAATTTTGCTAGTTTTATAATATTGGTTCATCTATTGGTTATTTTTGTAATTTTAGACAGAACTTCTGACCACTCTCCCTTCCCACTATGTAGGAAGTTATCAGCACCCCAAGCTGTCCATATATTCCCCTTCTTTTACTTTTATTTATTGTACTTTTATTTTTTACATCATCAAGATGAACATTTACATCCTGTACTGTTCTCCAATCATGTTTAAGTCTATTCGTTGACTGTATTATATAGCTAATCAACAGTGTTTATATTATGACGAGACCTACTTAGAACGCAAGACTCCTGCGCAACTCTAAGGAGGATGTTTACTGTATCCAGACAAATAGATTATTTTTTGCACGTTTCATCACTCAGAATCGTGCACCCATTTCCTTTATGTTCGACCTTGGCTCTCTTGTATCTCTCCCCTAGAGTTTCTAAGTGCCTTTCTCTTTCTGTTGTTGAGAAGTTAACGTTTGTGTTCTTTACTGTCATCAATAAAAAAATTAATTTCTTGTTCTTTATATTGCTTGGGACTTATTTTTCCCAACTTTCTGTTACACTTTGTACAGACTGCTTACTGGACCTGTTGTGACTCTGGGATTTCTTCTCACTGGACCCACGGGTCAGCTCTTCTGTTTACGGTGTACATCATATCATTTTCTTTGCCTTCTAGTCTCCAGGGCTGCTGATACTAATCTGATGTGTTTGGTTTTGGTTTGTTTTTTCTTTCCAAAGCTTTCTGGATTATCTCTGAAGGGATCCAGAATATGCCAGGGTGACATAAAAATTATTTTGAGCAGAAGGCATTCGAGTTTCTGAAATCCATCTGCCAAAAAAGCAGAGACTCCCAAAAGAACTCAATTGTCAAAAATCCCTTCCCCAGAAGCAACAAGAGAGACTGACTCTTATCACTGGAGATGAGAGGTCCCCACACCACATCCACACAGACACTGTCAAAAAACTACCATTCTCCTCCCATCTTTCTCCTAAGGGCCAGTTTATCCTTCCAAAAAGTCACTTGTTTTCCCTTAAGTGCCTTTCTCCACCCTCCCCCTATTAAAAGGGTATATAAACTCCAAATTCTAACTGCCCCTTTGAGTCACATTTTTCCATACATAGCTGATTAAATCTGTCTTTTGCTAATCTGCCCTCAGCAACTAAATATAACAGAGCTTTTCCTCCCCTATATCTCTTTACCCTTGGTATTCTTAAATCTCACCTTATAAAGCATCTTATTTGGCATTCTGTGGGCATTTTACTCAGGTTTTTTTCTCTTTCACTCTGGAAAATTTTATCATTAGTTTGTTAATTCCCTCTATTTTTTATTTCAAAATTTGTCAGATTTTCTATCTCCTAAGAACTGATCTACATTTTCTCTCTGATATTTTCCATATATCTTTTTGATCAGGTCTTAGAAGATTTCCTTGGCTTTATCTTCCAGCTTTTCCACAAAATTTACTTTGTCAATCACTTAAAACTTTTAACAACTCTTTTCTCATTCTTTCTTTCTCTTCCATACCATGCTATTGTTACTAAAGTCTGTGTGAAGATACTAATTAGGTGTTTCCCCTCCCTTCTCCCCAAAGTCACTGCCTATTTTCTAAAGGATCTCCATCCCCAGGGTCAAACACACTACTTATTTGGTCTTTCTCTTGATCGTCCATTTACATTTAATCTTTAGGGACCAGGTTATTAAACTTTTTGGGTGGTTATCCTATTATTTTTACGTCTCCCCCAAATTCTTCCTCTGAATGAGGACATCTAGTTATCAGGTTTGCTTTAGGGTTAGTGGGCTGGTTGGTCCCCAAATGCTACTCAGGGACTTCGGCCCTCAACTCAGAATGTCTTTCTACTCCTCAAGCTGTTTATCTTTGTTCCAGGATCAACTGCAGGCTGGTATTCCACACAGTTCTTCTGTGAGCAGACTTTCTTTTAACTGTGCCCTCCTATTTTTGGCTTCTCTGCTTTCACTTCCACTCCCTAGAACCCTCAACTTCAAGTCTGAGGCCTGGTGATAATGGGGTTCTGCCTGGCTGATAGCCCTTCCTCTGTTATGACTTTCTCCTACATTTATTTTGCATATAATTTACAGCATTTCATCCCATTTATCAGTATTTTTCCCATCCATTTCTTAAAAGATTTTAAAAACCTCTAATCTGATGATGGTCTCTTTCTGGTTCTTTATGCTGTTATGGATTTAATCATTTTATTTCCTTACTGTTATTTTAATAGGGCCTCAAGCAAAAAAAAGAAGACAGATACTTATGCTCAGGTTGCCATCTTGAACTAGAAGTCAGTCAATGGGTAATTCTCCAGAGAAGTTACATTCCATTCACTTGGAATGTAAGTTTTATTATTTTCTTTTTTGTTTGTGAAAACTCATCTTAGTGACTTATATAAATACTATAAAAAGAATTGATATAATTCTTAAAAACTTATTTTTTGTTACTCAGAAAGACTTTATTCTAAAGCCCTCAAATTCAATAAGAAAATAGACAAAAGAAATTTTTTCTATGAACTTGTAATGAATTCTTTAGATGTTCAATTTTAATTGATGTAACTCAATGAAACAGATGACTTACCCAAGAAAATGTCCACCAGCATATTCATAGTAAATCTCCCAGAAGGGCCTACGTATTTTATATTTCTTGTTCCTTGTGATGAACTATGTTCTTGAACAAATCTTACAATGTTTTTTACATCATCAGTCACATCTCTTGTCTTATAATCCTATGAATAAAAAGTGATTACCTTTTACTATAATTAAGATAATGATACCTAGATTGCTAGAGCTTAATACTAACTGTAATAGTCCCACAACAAACCATTTCCAGACTAAAATCAAGACCAAAACCAAGGAAGTTTCAATTGTTCATTCTTTTCTAAATTCTTACATTAACCTTGTTTGAATAATTGGCAATCTACTATATCTATTTCATTACTGCTTCACAGATATACATCTTGTCTTTCAGTTACCTGAGAGCACCCTGTGGGTAGAAATAATCTTTTCCAAAAAAACTATTTATTTATTTATTATTGTATTATTGAATTGTTTTATTATGGTGGGGGGAGGTTATTAGGTTTATTTATTTTTAGAGGAGGTACTGGGGATTGAACCTAGGACCTTATGCATGCTAAGCATGTGCTCTACCATTTGAGCTATACCCTCCCCCAAGAAATACTCTTTCTTTAAAAAAAAAAAAAACCCTTCAGACCTCTTCACTCACCTCTTACTGGATGGTGACTTTTGGGATGAAAAACATTGTCCACGCAAATATGTGAGTTCTGATCTCTTCTGGGTGTTTGGTGCTAGTCAATCCATTTTATTATCTCTACTCAGTTCCCTTTTCTCATTTCCCTCAGTTGTCTCCGAACTCTGCTTCCCTTTTAAAGCCCCCACTGCTACGTGAACTTTTGCTATCATCTACCCCAGTTCTCTAACTTAGCAATACTAAGCACCAGCACTGCTCGAAAGCTGTATTGTGTTTCTGCGCCTCTGTATATGCAGTTCCTCTACCTTCCAATCCTTGCTCATCCACCACATTCCAACAACCCAAAGACAAACAGGACTGGTGTCCTGTACTAACAACTAACTGGTAGTGATTCTGAGGCTCTATCTAGCTTCACCATGAAACAGTGCCCCACCACTCTCTCCAACATCATTCCTGCCTTAATTCTTGGTGACTCACACTGTAAAATGACTATTACTCAATAAAAAAAAGTTAAAAAAAAATTCTTGGTGACTCAGTGCACAGAGATGATCCTCCCACACCTAGCCTTTTGGCAACTCGATCTCCTGTGCTCTGGTGATCCTGTCCCTCACATGTCAGCCACTCACGCCCACTGTCAAATCCACCACCTTAGCCTCATTAGTTAACGGCAACCTCTTCATTCTCTGACCACCACCTCCTACCTTTCCAGCTCATGCCATCCAATGTTCTGACTCCAACAATCCACTGGGACAACTTATCCATTGATCCTCATCCTCAGATATTCATTCTCCTAATTCAGCTTCAATTCCAGAGCCAATCATTATAACACTACCTTTCATAGACCTTCAACTCCCTTGCCCTTAGGTCACACTGCTTGATAAAACACGTTAGATCTAATTCTCTACCACTGCATGCCCATATCTCTGTAGCCGCAAGTGGCTGGAGAAACATACAACCATGCTGACCATGTTCACTTTCAATACCTGGTCATAAACTTCACGTGGTTATGCAAACCCTTAATGCTGCCAGGTAATCATGACACACCCTTGGTCTGTCACTCCTGAGTTCTGTTAGTATAGGTGTCAGCAAACTATGGCCCATGAGCTGAATGCCCATTTTCATAAATCAAATTTTACTGGAAAACAACCATGGAAAATCAATGTATTTATTATTCACATCTTCCTTTGGGCTAAAATAGCAGAGCGGAGTAATTGTGACAGATGCTGCCACAAAGCCCCAAATATTTATTCTCTGGTCCTTAAAGATAAAGTTAGCTGACTCCTGTCTTAGTGGCGATTTCACACTTTCTCCCT
This sequence comes from Camelus dromedarius, assembly GCF_036321535.1. NCBI lineage: Eukaryota > Metazoa > Chordata > Mammalia > Artiodactyla > Camelidae > Camelus > Camelus dromedarius. The sequence goes on from NC_087464.1 coordinate 16,838,501, forward strand.
TCTCCTCCATCCTCTCTTGTCCTGTTAGCTGACAACCTTGCTTCCTACTTTGTTGAGGAAACTGAAACAATCAGGAGAGCTTTCACAAACTTCCTCCACTGCATCACCAGCACCATCTGCCCCACATCTTCTCCTCTCCTCCTGCTATTATAGATGAACAATCCGAGTTCCTGTCTCAAGCCAGTCTTTGTACTTCCACACCAGCCCCCGCCCCCGCTCGCTTACTCACGGACACTGCTTCACAATTCTTCTGTCTCCTTACACAGCAACTTCCATCCTCTATAGGAACATCCCCACCAGCATACAAATATGCCATCTCCCCTGGCTTTTCTTGACTCCACTTCTCCTGGCGCCTACTGGTTCATGTCTCTGTTCATCCTTGAAGCAAAATTTGAGAATTCTCTATGTTCACTGCCTCTAATTTTGCCCCACTCCACTGAAGCTGGTCAAGTCCAAGTCCCATGATTTTTGCGGTGATAAATCCAGTGGTGGCTTCTCAGTCCTTATGGTACTTGGCTGGGCAGCAGCATGTGACTAGTAGCACTCCCTTCTCCCTGAGACACTTCTGCATTTGGTTTTCCTCCTGTCTCACCTGTTCTCTTTCCTCATCTCCTTTCCTGGTTCTTTCTCTTCTCCTTAACTTCTTCAAGTCCCAAGACTCAGTCTTTGGTTTTCTCCTCTTCTGTCTAAACTTATACCCCTGAAGATTTTATCTGCTTTTGTGACTTTAAAGACAACTATATGCCAACCACTCCCAAATTTACCTGTATCACCAGCCTCTTTTCTGAATTCCTGAATCTAAAAGACATACATAACCTCAATATGCCCCAAACCGAACTCCTGGTCTCTCTTGCCGTGCAGTCTTCCCTGAATGTGTCAGCCGAGGGTCGCTCTACTCTTCCAGTTACTCAGCTCTCTGGGTACCGCTCTGGCCTGCAGCACCTCTCCCCTGCCTGACTTAGTCCGGTGCAGGCAAGTGAGCTCCCTCACCACCCAGCAAACGCATAGGCGTGTCTGCCCTCAGGGCCTTTGGTCTGGGCTTCGGCCAAGAAAGCCTGTATCTGGAGAGCTGCTCAGCTAACTCTTATCTTCAAGCTTTTCCTCAGGTCTCATCTCTGCAGTAAGACTTTCCTGGGCCACTGCATCCTGCATCCCATTCATCATTCCTGACTTGTCACACTGCTGTACTTTTCACTACAGTTCCCCACCCTTTACATGCACTTACAATGGATATGTCTTTATTCAGCCTCCTTCTGCTAGAAGGTAAGTTCTTCAAGAGCAGGGATCTCTGTATTTTGTTCAGTGATGTATCCCAAACTCCTAGAACAGTCTGTCACAGAGCAGGCACTCACAAATATTTGTTGAATGAGTTAACTGATTAGCGATGTCTACAGGGTAGGGTGTGGTGGCTGGAGATGGCCGTGAACCCCAGATTCCACCCTGAGAGGGAATAAATTGCCCTCTGCTCTGGCTAGTGCTGCCTATCTTGGTAACTGCTCTTAACGCACGGCATCACGATGACATGCATACACGTATGTCTGCCTCCCCTCCAGCCCATGGGCTGCCCCACGCCATGTTCATCTGTGAATCCCTGGCTCCTTGCACAGAAGTTCCAAATAATATGTCAAATGTGAGAATACTCTGTAAACTGTGAAGTACCGTAGACATTAAAACACAGAATTACCATGGTAGGTACAATAAAGTATCTGATGATGGAATTTAACAACCTCCCATCGTTATTTTTAGGACAGATGATAGCGAACTCATCCAGGAGTTACTGCCATTACCCTTTATAGTTTTTAAAAAACCAATTTATAGAGTAAATGAGTTCAAACATATAGTACACTAGTTATAACCCTTTTGAGAATGAGATCTTTAAATAAAATTAGAGTTGAATGTAAAATATTCTACCTGCCCATGTTGGATCTTTTTGGATATTTCCAGATTGCTTTTTCTAAGATATCCTATAATCCCCAGTGCACTTATAAAACATCAGCATTTTAGATAGGTCCAGTATAGTATTTTTTTACAGGCTTCTAATTCTAAGGATATCCACAGAATTACTATTAAAATGTTTCTATTCTCAAATAATATGAGGAGGAAGCCACCTTTCCCCTGTTAAAGCGCTTCGGGCCCACTTACTGCAATCTTACTTGTGCCTCACGCTTCTAAGTTAAGAGAAGAAAAAAAAAATCTTGGCAATTTCCTTATTACAAAGAATTTGAAACTTTCTTATTTTACCTTTGTTTTACAGCAATTATCACAAGAAACATCTGGGTATTTCTTACAAAAATTAGGATTAAATTCATTTTCGCCAAAGTAAGCCAAAAGCTGTATTCTCCTGCATTCTGTTATATTTTCACAGTAATGCACCATACTGTACAAATTATTGAAGTGAGTCTCTTTTGTATGATGGTTTCCATCTTTTTCCACTAAAAGAGATGAAGAATACAGCAAAACATACTTATTAGAGTAAAAAAAACAGAATATCACAGAAGTATTTAGAATAGATTCATGTAACTTTAAAAATTAAATGAAATAAAATTATTAACATGACACTGTTCTGTATTATAGTTAACTGAATATTTTTGTTCATCTTTAAGATTTTAGTTGTATAGGAATAAATGTATGTTGTCAGGAGTAGCTGAGAATATTCTGCAATTCTATTACCAATGATAAAAATCTGAATTTTATTAACTGTATTTATCAGATTTGCATGTACTGAACCCATCATCCAAAATAAGCAGAGCACGGAACTATGGCAGTGCACTGTGCATCTCCCTGAGTATTTGGATCAAAGTGGTTAAGCTAGTGGTTCTCAAACTGTATGCCAAGGACCCCTGGGGGGGCGGGGTCAGGTGCTGCAATGAACTCACAGGGGTGCCAGCAGGGTGTTTGAAATTTAAGGGAAACACAGTTAATACCTGGCATCTGTTGAGCACTACACAAACTACTAGTTTGAGGTAACTCATGATGTGCTACTTTCCTTCTAATGACATCTTCCTGAAGCTGAATTTCTGGCAGTTGCTTTGATAAAAACAAGTACCTCCCAAAATTCAACATGAAACAGGAAATGAAGGCAGTAGTGTCTAATCTGATCCCAAGGTTTGAGAACAACATGAACATATTTTCATTTGTAAGCAACTCTGGATAGTTAAAATTAAAAAAAATTTTTTTTTCTGGTTTATCAGCATTATTTTTTTCAAATGGCTGCTAAGTGTTTAGGATTTAAACACTTACTAAATTGTCTGTACCTAACTTAATACAGGTTCTGTTTAAAAACACAAATGGACACACTAAGTTGAAAAGTTTCATTTTTTTTCACTGAGAATCATCTTGGTACAGTACAAGGGACATGGACTTTGGAGTCAGATGAACCTGGGCTCCATCAGGGCTCTGCTCTGTCTGGAGATTTTTCTGCTTATACATGCCTGTATCATTTGAGTTTTACAGAACAAGCATACAATACTTCCAGCACAAAAATGAACTAAAATAAAACTTCCATATCCATCTAAGTCTTCTGGACTGTTTGAGGAAAACTGGACCAAAAGCACTACAGTTGCAGGAGTGGATGACAATCATAGGACGGAGGAGGACAGAGAGTCTCCATAACCAAGCTCATCTTACTCAGTATAAGCCTCTTCAGTCTGGTCACATCGTGATAGGTATAGAAGAGCAGGCAGTGAGAGATTTCCCCATCTCTTCCAGCTCGGCCAGATTCTTGGTAGTAACCCTCTACCGATTTAGGGAGGGATGCATGGATCACAAATCGCACATCGGGTTTGTCAATTCCCATTCCAAATGCAACTGTTGCACAGATAACCTGATGTAAAAGCAAAAGCCTATTAGACTTACAAATGCATTTAAAGGAACATTTTAATAATAGATGCTTCTAAAAGCTTTATCCTCTATTTTACTTTAAAGTGTACGCTATACAACGATCTAATATCTTAACTTGGTTCCATTGGTTAGCATGACTAATATGAGATTTTCACATTGATAATTTACAATTCTACTCAGACCCAAGAAGGTAAAGAGAAGCTCGGTGTGGCAGTCACTGGCTTGTATGATTTGGTGTTATCACGTAAGGGAGCCAGAATTAAGAGCAGTCATCTCTAGATGTGTCGCTCTCTTATGTTCTGGATCCGGAGGTGTGGGGGTTGTTGCTCACATAGCCATGGGATCCACGATGCCCCAAGAAGTGTGTTGCTCAGGAGCTCCGGGTGTTCCCAGGGTTTGAGCTTTCAGAGGTCACTGCTGCTAGCTTATTCGATGATTCAGGAACAACGGTGTTCTTGCCTGCTCCAGGTCTTACCATTCGTTTTCCCAGTGGTAGCAGCTGATCATACACCAGCTCCTTTTAATCATCAGCTGATTTCACAATCAAAATTTGTGAAATTTTTATTGGAACCCATGTGGACAAGTTTGAGAGCTGCTTATTCTAGAAAAAAAAAAGGCTGCAAAACAGGGCTCTTGGCCTATGCAAATTACTCAGTGATGCAAGGTGAGAGTTAAATTTCAGGAGCTTGGTATATCAGTTTTTAGTCTAAAGTCATTTTCAAGACTATCCATTTCAGTTGTAAATTCAGGACCTATTTAATCCAGACAAAAATACTGTTATCTCCAGGCAAAATTACATTATACAAATAAAGCTGCAAGTCTTTTTTTAGCACTTAAAAAAAAAGAATTGCTACTTCAAGAATAATATTTCAAAAGCAACTGGACTCTCTGGCAGGCCGACTGGGGCTAATGACATGCTATCAGTAACTGTGAGTACCAGAGACAGGAACTGCATGCTACGGAGTACACGGACGGCGGGTGGGTGCCCTCATCAATGCTGGAAACGCTGGTGGCCTGCACTCTAGGTTAGTCGTCCAAATTCATGGCACTGTGATCAAAGGCAAATCTCCTTGGAAAGAGAAAGTCTACTGTAGCCTCTAGAGGGGGGTGAGCAGGTGGAGAGGCTGCAGAGCGAGGTGTGCTAGCCCACAGGCTCACAGTTTTCCAAGAAGTTTCGGTGCATTTCCCAAGGTCGGGTGAGCACATGGCTGCGAGGCAACCTGTAGGCTAACAGGGTGACGATGACACCAATTTCTAAACGTCTGTATTTCTTGTGACTGGGAAAACTGGATTTGTTGAGTTGTTACCTCCTTCTTTATTTCTGTGTTGCTTTCAAAACTTCAGAGTACAATCATTTCTTTGTGAAGAAAAACAAGTTTTATTCTGTATCATGAATCTAGTAAGATCAAGGCTATGCAGTTAGTTATATGATTTTATCTTGACTGAGGATTAGCTGCTCTGAGAGCAGAAACGATTAGATTTTTTTTTAAAAAGCTCACCAATTTAAAAAAACTATATATTTGACCAAAGTATTTTATATATAAATATATATATATATAGATGTATATTATAGAATACTTACATATAAAGAGATAAAGAATTTTTAAAAATTGACTTTCTTCTTTTTTTCTTATTTTCTATTCAATTTTAAGACAATTTTTCTTGTCTATTTTCTGGTTGGGATTACACATTTTTGAATTATAGTTTTCCCTACTTTTATCCATCATTAACATTCGAACATTGTCGTATCATTAAAAAAAATCCTTCATAAGCCATTTTTAATGGCAGGAATGTACCATAAGGTACCCAATCATGCTCTCAGGACATTTAGGCTGTTTACTATTAAAAATAACACTGATGAAAATTCCACACCCACATTTCAGATTTGAGGCTTTTAAATATAGTCTGCCATATTGTTTTCCAGAAAAGCTCTAAGTACCAAGGAAATTGCCTCTTACAACACTGTCCCTAACAGTTAATAAGTTTGCTAACACAAGAGGTAAAAATGACCTCTCAGTTTTAAATTTTAACTCCTTTGATTATTAGCAAAACTGCACTTAAAAATTTGTATTTAGCCTTTTTTAGGTCCTCCTTTCCAATAGTCTCAATAGCCTAGGGTAATTTACTATTTGAGATCCATATTTTTCTTATCAAATTTTTATAAACTCATTATGTTTTATTTGCTGAAGATATAGTTCCTATTTGCTGCTGTCTTTAATTTTTGTTTACAAACATAGAAGTGTTTAGTTCTTTAGGTTTTTAATCATTTCCAGTAATTACCTCCTTTTGGGCTGCGTTTTTTTCCGAGTTTATTCTTCATTTAACTTTTAAAACAGTATAGTTGAATTTTAATCTTTTGGGGCTATTTTTAAGCTTAGGTGCTCTTCCACTCAGAGTTTAAACATATCAGTTCCTTTATTTTACTTGTAATTAATTTTAATAAGGATCCAGAGCAATTACCCCCATCAGATAACCAAACCACTAGCTGAATAGTCTTCCCTTCCTGATTGATTTCATTTACTCATTTAAAAATTTTTTATTTATTTATTTTTTGTTTTGGGGGAGGGGATTAGTTTATTTATTTACTTATTTATTTTAATGGAGGTAGTGGAGATTGAACCCAGGACCTTGTGCATGCTAAGCATGCACTCTACCACTGAGCCACACCCTCCCCACCCCATGACTGATTTTAAACACCTTCCTAATTATAGATTGTTTTTACGTTTCTCAGTCTATTTCCGGATATCTGTTTCACTGATCTGTCTATAAGTATTGCAAAGCCAGTGTTCATGTGTTACTACTTTCTTGCCAAATTCTTTTAGTTATTTTCACTTGAATATTCTTCTAGGCAAACTTTTGAAAAAGTTTATCAAAAGAAAAAAACACTAGAATTTTGATTAGTTAAATATAAATTTGGGAAGAATGTCATCTATAATTACTTCAGTGAAGATAAACCAGTATTTTCTGAACTTTTACATTCTGTAAAAAGCCTTTCTATTGTTTTCAAATGACAATGAGCAGGGTATGCAAAGCTTCAGTCCCAGCCTCCTCTCTTCTGATTCTGAGGACAGTCCACTTCTGCTTTTTTAATTTAGTGAAACCATCTCAGGCATGTCTGTTTTTTGTTCTTTGCAGAGTAACCTATTTCTGTATTTTCATGCATATAATTTCTTCTTCTTCTTCTTTTTTTTTGAGGAAAGGTAGATTTATTTAGAGAGATACATCAAAAGGCAGGAGAAAGGCCATGACGTGTGGGGGTTGGTTGCATAGATTATAGAGCAGAAGTAGGTACACACTCCATAGAGAGAGTGCAGGCCTGTCTCCGAAGAGGGAGAGAGAAAGGGCCCATATAATTTCTTCTAACTTTGTTTTTATTTTTATTTTTTATTGAAGTATAGTCAATTTACAATGTGTCAATTTCTGGTGTACAGCATAAGTTTCAGTCATACATATACATACATATGTTTGTTTTCATATTCTTTTTTATTATAGGTACTTTCAAGATATTGAATATAGTTTCTTGTGCTATACAGAAGAAACTTGTTGTTTATCTATTTTATATATATAGTAGTTAAAATCTGCAAATCTCAAACTCCCAATTTATACCTTCCCACCTCCTCCCTCCCTGGTAACCATAAGTATATTTTCTATGTCTGTGAGTCTGTTTCTGTCTCGTAAAATTTCTTCTAACTTCGTAAATCAAACAAAGTGCTCTGAACTATGTCTACATGTAAGTTTTTCCCTAGGGATTTTGACACAACTCTTAAATCTGTTATATATTTGTTACGTATTTATTTAGAATACATTTGGCTACTCTATTTCAACCATGCTGACTTCTTTCTTGGGTGCATTTATTATTATTCTTAGGCTGAACCACAACTCCCTATTGCCAAGAAATATTTTCTTTCCCCTTCAATTATCATCTGTTGTTTTCCCTTCACATTCTTAAGTTATTCACTACATCATTGATTCAAATGTCTGCACTGAGCTGAGTCATTTGTGTCTTGATACAGAGTTCTATTTGTTTTGTTTTTCTTGCATTTGCTTGTTTGGATAAACTGAATTATTTCTCCCTTCATCTCAGCCTCTGATCTTCTTAGGGCAAACTGTTTCCAGTTCATATATATCAAGTTTTCCTAAATCCTTCTGAGGATACTAAGTTGATATCGTCTAAGATTTTCTTTTGTTTTCACTTAGAAAATAATTTTGAGAGATATTTTTCTTCTGAATCTTCAGGGTAAAGATTTCTTCTTTTGTGAGCTGAAACTTCCAGGCTACAAAAACATTAATAGACATTCTTCTCAAATTCATCCTTGTATGTAGAGAGATCTATCCAGGGCTGGTATTTGCCACAGCATGGGATGACTAAAGTGTTTTCAGCTTCCTTCCTGATCCACTTGGGTGACAAATTTGTCATCTCAGAAACAGATGCTCGACACCATTAGTTACTAGGGAATGTAAACCAAAATCACAATGAGATACCTACCACTTTACATCCACTAGGATGGATATAGTAAAAAAGATAATAATGAGTGTTGGAGAGGAGGTAGAGACACTGGAACCTCATACCTTGTTGGCAGGAATGTAAAATTTCATACCTGCTTTGGAAAACAATTTGGCAGTTCCTCAAAAAGTTAAACATAGAGGTTCCACATGACTAAGCAACTCCACTCCTAGGTATCAACCCATGAGAACTGAAAACATATGTTCACACGAAAACCTGTACAGAGATGTTCACACATTATTCACAATAGTCAGAAAGTGGATACAACCCAAATGTCTACCAACTGATGAATGGATAACAAACAGTAGTACATCCATACAATGGAATATTATCCAGCCATAAAAAGAGATGAAGTATTGATACATGCTACAATGTAGATGAATGTTGAAAATATTATGCTAAGTAAGAGAGGTCAGTCACATAAGAACACATACTGTATGATTTTATTTACAAAAACTGCAGAATAGGAAATTCTATAGAGATAGATGAGTAATAGTAGATTAGTGGTTGTCAAGGATTAGAGGGCTGGTGGAGTAGGGAGTGACTGCTGATGGATATGGGGTTTCTTTCTGGGATGATGAAATGTTCTGGAATTAGACAGCGGTGATGGTTGCATAACCTTGTGAATATACTAAAAACCACTGACTCGTAAACTTTGGAAGGGTAAATTTTATGATACGTGAATTATGTCTCAATAAATTTTTTTTGATTTAAGAAAGAAAAAGCAGCTTTATAAGTCTCAAAAAGATCTGTTTTTAAATTTGTCTTATTTTGATATTTACTACCTTGAAGAAGTAAAAACAATTTTCATCCTACACGTGCAAGGTGGCTTATAGACTATAAAAGATTGTTTCCTTTACTTGTTTATTTTAAACAATGTTACCTGGCAGCCATCCTGATTAATCCACTTGTGCTGCACCTCATCTCGGGCAGAGTCACTGAGGCCAGCATGATATGCCAGAGCGGCGAGCCCATCTTTCTGTAATGTGTCAGCCATTGTGTCACATTCTCGCCTGGAGAGGCAGTAAATTATCCCTGAGTCATCTGCCAAGAAACCAAAACAGTATTGAGAAATGAGGACTTTTTTATTTTTGAGAAATGAGGACTTTTAACATAACTAACAACACAATTTACATTATGTTCTTAGAAATATTATCTGAATCATAAATAGACCTCCATAGTTTTCTTATAGCAGAGAAGAATCACATAGGTAGAATAATTCATGCACGAAATCCCGTGCACTGGAAATGACAAGATTTGACCTTTAATCCTGTCCCTCCAAATGACTCCTTAGATGTCATTCGCCTGGAGGAACCCTGGGCTCTATATCACACTGGCTATAAAATCGGAAGGCACTCTTACACAAACTTTGCAGAAAGCACATGACAATATGTATCAAGAGCCTTAGAGATGCTCCCATCTTTTGACTCAGTTTCCTTCTAGGAAACAAATCTAAGAAATAAACTGGTCCAAGGACTTATGTAAGAAGTTTTATTTATAATTTTAAAAATTAGAAAAATTTTAATGGCCAACCAAGGACAATAATTAAGAAAGGAAATTATGAAATAAAACATACTGCAACTATTAAGTGTTTTCTAGGTTTTAAAAAAAGACCTAAGAAAATGTTCAAGACATAATACAGGTTAAGGGTAGAAACAGTGTATATATAGTACCCTAATGGAAAGAAAAATGCATATAAACATTATTGGAAGGAAATAAACCAAAATGATAACAGTAATTTGTCTTGAAGTGAGGTTTGTCTTTTGCTTCTTTCTTTTTTTGTTGTTGCTTTCTAAATTTTCTTTACTAAATTATATTTATTGCTGTTTGTATGTATGTTATTCCTAAAATCAGAAAATAAAAGGTAAAGAAAAAATCAGCAGGGAGGGTGTAGCTCAGTGGTAGAGCCCATGCTTAGCATGCAAAGGTCCTGGGTTCAGTACCCAGTACCTCCATCAAAAATAAATAAACCCAACTATGCCCCCCAAACAACAACAACAACAACAACAAAACAACAAAAAACAAAGAACAAATCATTTCTCTGTGGCAGAGCCAAAGATATACATACACATACAAAACTATTATATTAGCTGCGTAGAAGAGGGGGACTGGAAAAGGAAAATACTGACTTTTTCTTGGTCTGTTTCTGTATTATTTGATTTATTCAAATAAATATGTACAGTAATTTTTAAAAATTGAAAGAGATGTTTAACAAAAAAATTCTCCATGGAAAAGTAGAAAAGAAGTTACATGGAAAACCACCAGGTATTTCAAAATCTTATTCTAGTTAATATAACTCAAAGGCAGACACACTTGGGAGAAGGCACTAAAACAAAGAGCTGTTTAATTCATACACCAATAGAAGCCAGAGGAAAGACACTGGAACCAGGAATTATAATATAGGTGTATAAGAGGGAGTATTTAATGTATTTTTTGTTAGGGTTTATGATTATCAAACCAAATGAGATTTATAATTTCCAGAATTGAGAGAGTTGCAATATGCTGCTCTATAAATAGCAAGTTAGTGCTATCATGAGAAATGTTTAATACGCAATTTTATAGTCAATTGTGGTACTAAAAAGATATTTATTTATTACTTCTAGACATACTTCATCACATGGCTGTACTTACGTGGGTGATGCTTTCTGATCCATTCTAAGCAATCAAATGCCACCTTTTTAGGCTTTTTGGGTAACACATAGTATTTTAGATTATGTCTGTTGAAGCTCATGCTAAACCTAAAAGAAGTCCCAGACAGAAAATTTTGTTATTTTGAGAAAACATAGTGTTAGCCACCTTTGAAAATTAAATGCTGAATTTTCACAATGCAAACTTAATCATCAAGTTGTCTTACACTGAACACAGCCACCGGCAGCTTACATAACAAAAAACAAATGGAAGTTAGGTTAAGGATTAAAACGAAAAGAATGGTGATAAGGAGGGAATGTCTATGGGACTAGATACAAAGAATCGGAAGGATTGCAGAGGAGAAAAACATGTAGAAAAGACAGGAGCCTAGTCTCCAAGATGAGGTAGATTTAAAAACACAGATGGCTAAAATATTATTTAAAAGATTAAGAAAATCACAGAGAAAATACACACAACTTTAAGCCACTAATGTTCCCAAATTTTGTGAACGTGGAGAGCTGGGTGCAGGGCCACAGAAGCGCCAGCCTACAGATCCTGGGTCACCGTACTTTGGCCCTGTGCCCCAAAGCAATCGTGGCTGACTCTAGACAGAAGTGCTACTCTTTCTCTGGCCTCTTGCTCCAGGTGTCCCACTTCCTCACACTTTAGTGAGCTCTTCGTCTCCACCATCTCCTTTCTTGCGTCTCAGTCTCTTCCGTGAATTCTTCCTGTTTGCTCCACCTGTGTTCTAGGACCCTCCAATCCTAAAACCCACAAAAGCTGCTCTTGACCCTACATTCCCCTGCAGCTGGCAGCCCACCTTATTCTTTCCCTCCAAATGCCCCCAACCAACTAACCATACATCCAGTTTCAACTCTTATCACTTCCATTCCGGCTTCTGCCAATACTATTCTACCAAAATTGCTTCATCAAAGCTTTTAAAAACTAAAGAAAGGTGAGGGAATTGTTACAGGGTCCTCGGCCATGCGGACAACCTCCGACTGCCCCAGGTTCCAACATCTCCAGAGGAAGGAGGGAGAACACCATCTCTCTTTAAGGAGTTAAGGTTAGGACATAAAGACATCTCGGTGCCTGGGTGGATGGAATGAAACAGAGACTATAAAGTACAATAACCTGTGGTAAGGAGGTTGCCTATATTCAGAGGTGGAGATCAGAGGGAGGAAAGATGGGGAGTAAAATCACTGGCTTTCTGCCTTAGTATCTAAATCCAGTAGAGAGAGTTCACATCAACTGATGGAATGGATAAGTAAAATGTGGAATGCCCAGTCAACGGAAGATTATTCAAGCCATACAAAGGAATGAAGTAGCCATGTCACTGCAACACAGATGACTCCTGAAAACATTATGCTAAGTGAAAGAAGATGGACACAAACGAGTAGGAGAGAATGGGGAGTGACTGCTAAGGAGCATCAGGTTTCCTTTCGGGGTGATGAAAATGTTCTAAACTTAGATTCGGGGGATGGCTGCACAACGCTGTGAAAATACCAAAAAAAAGCACTAAATTGTATCCTATTTTAAGTGGGCAAATTTTATGGTGTGTCAATTATATCTCAACAAAGATTTTCTTTTTAAAAAAAGCTTTGGATTCCTATGTATCTTCACTAAGGGAGGACAGATGTTGCCATTAAAATAGTAAATATTAGGTCCTGGGTGTCAAACTCATGTCATTTTAAGTGACGTTTCAGGAAATGGAATCAATTTGTACTCAGCTTTTGTTGCTTTTGGAACTGAGGAACTGTCATGGGCATGTGCACTAAATGGTTTATGTGAATTGAAAAACAAAGTCAGAATATCTGTTTTAATATGCAAGAAAATAAGTCAAGTTTGGCTGATTGGTTTGGCCATGAAAACTGGCTTTGCCAATTAGGTTATAAGGTAGTCATGTCTCATTGTTCGAAAGAGCTAATTGGCAGCCACAACTTTGGACAAAACTATAATTTAAAAGTATATCACATAATAAAAAAATAGGTCAAAGGGTGAGGATATAGCTCAGTGGAAGAGTGCATGCCTAGCATGCATGAGGTCCTGGCTTCAATCCCCAGTACCTCTATTAAATAAATAAATAAATAAATCTAATTACTGCCCCCTCCACCCCCAAACAAAAATACACCAAAATATATTAGGAAAGGTGTATTGAAACTAATAGTATTTTTATTTCCCCAACTCTTCCAAATATACTGGATACAAGATTCATTTAAGTAAAAGAGTAACAAGAGTATTTAATAGTCATTAGAAAAATTTTAGAAAAGCATTTTTTAGGATACATTTCCCAGAAAAAGTAAAGTGAAGTAACTAATGATCTGACTTATTTTGCCAGTCAGATGGTTTCCAATTCTTTGCTATCCACAAAATCTGGAGGACCTAATTGAGATGCCAGCTGACTGATCATTAAAAATAATTCTTGATGACAAATCATTATGTAATCTTGGCATATACGTCAGAAGGAATTCAAATAATTGAGTGTTAATACTACAATAAAATGCTTTCTGTTTCCATCTATGTGTTTATGAGAGCAACAATTCTCAATGCTATAAAATACACCTATAAAAATAAGAAATATGAACTGACTTGATTTACTCAGAAATATATAAGCTAATTGGAAAAAAGTTCTATCTCATTAAGCTACATATTACCAATCAAAATTTATGTTTAAAAACTATCTTTAAAAATATATTTAAGCTATTCCAGTAAGTCATGTACTACTAATGAGCATAATAATTCAGTTAGGAAGAAATGTTGGTATAGGAAATTAAGAAAACAGTTTTAAATTTATATACATATTTTTCTTGAAGTAAATGGAGTAAATAAACAGAAATAGGTAAATAGATAAGATAAAAAGAAATAGAGTAAGCAACAAAACTTCATACATAAAAATATATCACCCTTAAGATAAAGATCTGTGGGCAAACTGAAAGAGAAATATGCGTTCAAAGAGAAAAAGGGAAATTTAAAAATACCTGTTAAACGTTAGAAAATTTTAATGTCTTTCGTAAGTGGGTGATAGTAGGTCCAGAATTGCTATTATAGGGAGGGTATAGCTCAAGTGGTAGAGTCCTGGGTTCAATCCCCAGTGCCTCCACTAAAAAAATAAATAAACCTAATTACACCTCCCCGCCCCCCGCAAAAAACCTTAAAAAAAAAAAGGACTGCAGAATTGCTATTATATTTTTATTCTATTGGATACATTAAAAAGAGCTAAGTAACAATTCTGTTTAAAAATGTTATTTACAATAAACCACATTCTCTTTATTTAAACTTACTTTAAAAAATTTTAGGTGTCAGGTTAAAAACAGAAAAGTGGTACAATTTTCCAAAATTCTCTTAAGAGGTATATGTCACTAAGAAAGTATGAAGACTGTTGTCTTGGCCATCTCTATTTATCCCTTAAACATCCCGAACACCACACATCTAAAATCAAATTCATTATCCATTCCCCCACCTCCCTTCCCCTAACCTTCTCCCCTCCTGCATTTCCAGTTATGGTCAAAGGGATGTCACTTGTGCCGGAAAGTAGTAGAAACCTCCACTACACCAACTTCCTGTTCCCATCAATTGCCAGTCTTGCTGTTTCAACTCTGCTTTCTCACTTGACTCTGTCCCCTCCTCTCTCTTCTGCTGTTGCTACCATCATCCTCTCTCTTACATGGCTGCAACAGGGTTCCTAAAGGGCCACCCTGTCTTTAATCTCTTATTCCTCCGCTCCATCTTCTGTTCCACTGTCAGGGTTATCATTCTGCATAGTTCAGATAAAGCCACTTCCCAGGTCAGAATGCCCACAAAAGGAAGTCCAAACCCTTTACCATCAAGATTTGCAAGACCCTCCAGATCTGGCCTCAAGTCACCTTTCTAGGGTCATCTCTTTATACTTCTCTACTTATCCAATGGGTTATCCACCATTCCTTGGGTCTGACCTGTATAATTTCATGCCAGAAACTTCAGCCCTGAATTTTTTCTTCACTGGTTAAAATGCCATTCATCTAGCTCTTCATACCCAATAGGATAGATATAATAAAAAAGATACAGTAACAACTGTTAGTGTGGATGTGAAGAAATTGTAACCCTTATACCCGTATTATTGCAGATAAAGTGAAATGGTGCAGCTCCTTTGGAAAACAGTCTGGCAGTTCTTCAAAAGGTTAAACAAAGAGTTACCAATGACTTAACAATTCCACTAACTATATGACCAAGAGAAATAAAAACATACGTCCACACATCCACAAGACAACTTGTACACAAATGCTCATAGAAGCATTAGTAATAATAGCCCAAAATGGAAACAACTCAAATATCCATGACAAATAATACATGACAAATGGATAAATAAAACATAGAATATCCACACAATAAAAAAAGATGAAGTACCAATGTGCGCTACAACATGGACGAACCTTGAAAATGTTACGTTAAGTGGAAGAGGCCAGTCACAAAAGGTCACATACTGTATGATTCTATTTATATGAAATGTCCAGAATAGGCAAAAATCTCCTGAGACATAAAGTAGATTAGTGACTGCCTAGGGCTGGGGAGATAGGAACAGTGGGAATTGACTGCTAATGGATATAGTTTCTTTTAAGGGAGACATGTTCTAAAATTAGATAGTGGTGGGGTTGCACAGCCCTGCAAATAAATGAGAAAAAAAAAACCCCACAGAATTATATATTTTAAATAGGTGAATTTAAAGGTATGCAAATTATATCTCAAGACAGCTGTTTAAAATTTTAAAAAGAACATTCTTCTTATGAAGCCTCCTTCCTTTATAAAACCCTATCTGACCCCTCCTCATCAAGTTAGTTGTTACTTTGGGTTACAGTTAATCCTGAGATTCTGCAGTCATAATTTACATCTCTAATCACCACTTACTTCATTCTGCAATTTTGTATTGTATTTAAAGGGTTCTAAAACTAGATTGTTCAGGTTTAAGCCCTCACTCCAACACTTGCTGGGTGTATGGTCTTGTTCAAGTTATTTAATTTCTCTGCGCCTCCATGAAGTGCAGGATATAGGAGAGTTGACCACGTGAGACTTTTGCGTGGATAAATGAGTTATTACACATAAAACGCCAAGAGTAGTGTTTGGCACACTGTATAGGTTAAACATGTTAAGTGTCAGCTACTGTTGTTATATTATAGTATTATTGTTGCCTAAATGTCTGCCTCTTCATTTTCTCAGTTCGTATTTTAAGGCCCTATGAAAAAGAATAAATAAAATCAATTCATTTTATTTATTTCCATCTTCCTATTTCCCAAAGGGGGAGAATATTATCACTGACTGGCAACTGGAGAGTAGCATGAAGGCCATGGCCTCAACCCTCGGGGTACCTGCCTTCACCAGGGTCAGGACACAGCAGCGGCTGGGAAATTTTATTTGAATGAGGGGCCTACTGGAAGAAAAGATCAGGAAAAAATATAACAGAAGAGTGTTTGTTAAAATCTTTTACTTCCACTCAGGGATTTAAATTCTCCCAAAAATAGAAGTACCAAATTTATTAAGAAGTCAACAGATCTGCCCAAATTTTCATATTTTACCCACATATATCAAAATTCCTCCATAAGTTTCACTTATTCATTCTGAGTGCTAAGTATGCACAGGGCACCACATGCTAGACTTCGGAAAGGTACAGTCTATTACTTTCCAGGCAGATCTCCCCCTCACATTACTAAGAAACAACATTAAAAGTATCTGCCTCTAAACATGTATGTGCAATGTTCACTCAGAGCAAAGTAACTAATTCTCTACTTACAAAAAGTTATTCAAAAGGTGAACTAAATTTGTATCATTTAACTATGGGCATTTGGCAATTAATATTACTGGTCTAAAAGAACAGTAGATTGCATCTGGCATAAGTTAATGGAAAAAAGCTAAAAACATTGCCTAATTAAAAAAAAAACTTTTAGAGATCAATACAATACTTGTAGAAGCAAATTTCTAGCATGTGAGTTCTTCACTAGAACCTAAACTATAATTAAGACACCTTAAATACAATGTAATGTATGTCATTTATGGAAGCAAAGTATCCCCACCCCCAAATTTTATACAAACACTCCTCTGCAAGTGAGATTAAATTAAAATCCTGTATTCCAAATTTTGTGTTTACATGCACAAAATTCTGAGGACTCCCAAATTCTTGGGCTTGAGAATGCCAGTTTAACCTGCAAAGGTCTTTGCAGCTCCACCTCGTAACCCCCTCACACCCTTCACATGGCACTTTCATGGTTTCGTGGTTCTTCTCATAACCCCCCAAGATGCTTTTGTTGTTTTTACTGACTACAATATTTACAGAGCCACCTTACCCTCTTTATTTCTAAATGAACAAAGCTTTAAAAATTCTCCCAAATACATTAGTCATTATTCCTTCAGACATTCCTCAATCTCAAAGTACTAATAAATTAGAAGGAAAAAATATTTTAACTTTGGTAGACAACAGCTGTTAAGTAAATATTTGCTAAGTGGATGAACCTGTCAGAGAATGTACCTGTCTCTACAAAGTCATGTAGAGACACAAAATAATTCAGTACAACCTATAAATGTGAGGATATTTTTTATAGTGGTTTTTTTGTTACTGAATAATTATAGATCTGGTGGCAACAAGAAGCACTTTGCTGTTGAGATGAAATCAAGTAAAAAAAAGCTGTTATACATAGTTTCTGGACTGTTTTCAACATTGTAGATATAATTGGGACATCAGAGAAAAATGACAGAGCAGGGTCATCTGTTCACTTTATCATGTATACTCTAGGATATATGGGAACCAAAATTAGATAAATAAAAAGTCAATTTATCACTGAGACTATCCCAGGGTTTAACAGGTTCGCCACGCACTTTATCCCTACTTTCAAAATAGGTACTAGGATAGAGTTTTAATTTCAGTAAGCGAAGAAAAAGCCCTAGGGCTCTGGGTCCCACCATTTTGCTGCACATTAGAACCATTCAGGGATTTTAAAAAACATATTGCCTCCCAGCCCTCAAATTCTGATCTAACTGGCACTGGATGCAATCTGGGCATTGGGATTTTTAAAGTTCCATAGATGATTCTACTGTGCAGCCATCCAGGAACCACTGCCCCAGGGTTTTAAAATTAATAACTTTCAACAACTTACACCTGAGGTCTAAGAATCTTCAGCTGAGTGAGGATGTCCTTCTGTACCCTGGGATTAGCTGTGGCAGTAAGAGCCATCACTGGAACAGAGGGAAACTTCTGGCGAAGCATGCTCATTCTTTTGTAATCTTGACGAAAATCATGTCCCCACTAGTTGGAAAAAAAAATGCTTTTCAGACTATTTGGATCTTCCTTATAAAAAGCAAACACTACTCATTATATTAAGAACCACCTTATTCTTCAGTGAAATAGCAGAATAATTCACTCAATATGTTTTCCTCTTCAGTTCTGAAAATGTATACACGGTTGGTAGTATATATTTAGGCATTTCAGGATACAGAAAACAGTATTTACCTGACTGACACAATGTGCTTCATCAATAACAAAACGGGCCAAGAGTTTCCTCTCATACAGATTCTCCAGAGTAGAGATCAGTCTGTTACTTGCACAGACCTAGACCAGAAATGCATTAGACATTTTAAAACATTTAAACACATCACCTTAAGGATTTGGCTGCCTTTAAATTCCATTACAACTTAAGCTGTATTAAAACCCCCACATAAAACTGCTTCTGATTTCAATCAAAGAAGAGAATTAGAAGAATAGAAAATAGCAAATGAGACATTTCAGAATCTTCACCCACTTTTAGCAAATGGTTATGTATTAGGTCAGTGGGTCTAAAACATTTTTTCTGCCTCAATGTATCTGGGGCCACCACACGTTTATATTGGTAACAGGGTTACAGATGTGTGTTACACGCTCGCATGTTGTTTGGGGGAAATACATATATACATTTTATTTCTATTTCGTAGCTCTGCCCATAACTGGGCTTGGAAGCAATGACATTCCAGTAGCAATGACCATATCTGGCATCCTTGTCTTAAAAGACATGTCAAAGAGACACAGAAGCCAATTTGGTGGAGCTTTCCCACTAACCAAATCTAGTATAATTAGAACATCAAAATACATAATGGTAATTATAACCTACTGAATACATTAAGAATCCATTATTTCATATTGATATAAATAAATATGTGGGTGAAAAGGAAAGCTCATCCTTACAGCAGAATGCCAAAAAAAAAAAAAAAAAAAAGAAAAGAAAAATCATCACTTGGCATCCATTATTATAGTAATTGATGGGAAATCATCAATGGATGATAAAACTCTTGGTTAAAAGTCTGATGAGTATAAGAGGATATTTACATAGTCTCAGAGTATTCCACAACAGGATACCTACAATTACCAAAAAAAAATTACATTTATTTTTGTAATTAATAATTTTTTTAAAAAGTAATTTCAGTGGAGAAATCTGGCAGACATCACCTTAGCCAAGCGATCAAAGTTAACTAACACCACCAGCAACGGGATGAAAGGACATCAGATGCCTCCTGACAGGACACACTGAGATCGTATTACCACATTCGTTGATATTTTCAACAAAATGAGTAACATAAATCTTATCAAGAGGAAACATAAACTCAAATTGAGGGACAGTCCTCAAAACAATTGGCTTTCACTCTTCAAAACTGTCACAATCATGAAAGACAGAGAGAAACTGTTTAAAGAGACAACAACTGAATGCAGTGCATAATCTAGGATTTTCTTTTGCTACATAGGATATCATTGGGACAACTAGTGAAATTGGAAAAAGGTTTACAGATTAAGTAATAGTATTGTATCAATGAACATGTTCTAATTTTGATGAACTGTACTGAGGTTATGAAGAGAATTCCTTGTTTTTAGGAAATGTACAGTGAATTATTTAGGGTTAAAAGGGTATCATGTCTGCAACTTACTCTCAAATGTTTAATGGAAAAACAGAGAGAAAGAATGATACAGCAATTACAGTACTATGTTATCATTTGGGGTTTCCAGGTGAAAGTTATACAGAATTCTTGCACCATACTTGTACATCAGAAATTATGTCAAAAATTTAAAAACATATGTATTCTAGAGGGCTTTTATGAGATAATAGAAAAAATATACTAGTTTCCCAGTTCCTAGCACAGGGCTCCTGAAACCCTCATAAATTCTTAAGTGATAAGAGTACTAGGAGCATCTTTTTTCTACAGAGGCAACTCTGAGTGGGCTCCTGGGTTGGGGTTGGTCACCAGAAAGACCAAGCTATGATTAGAAGCTTGGAATTTTCAGTCCTACCTCCATCCTCCAGTCAGGGCAGACGGTCTCGAAACGGAATTAGTAATTGTTCATGCCTATGTGAGGAAGCCTCCACAAAATCCCAAAAGAATGGGGTTTGGAGAGCTTCCAGGTTGTCAAACATATCCATATCAGGAAGGTGACCCACCTCAACTCCACAGGGACAGAAGCTCCTGTGCTCAGGACCCTCCCAGAACTAGCCTGTGCGATTCTTCATCTGGCTGTTCATCTGGGTCCTTTATCATATCCTTTAAGTGTCTCTCTGAGTTCTGTGAGCTGCTGTAGTAAGTAACTGATTTCAAGGGGGATGAGGTCATGGGAATCTCCGATTTGTAGCCAAGCTGGACAGAAGCTGTGGGTAACCTGTGGACTGGCACCTGGAGCAGAGTGGTAACAACTGCATGGGACTGAGCTCTTAGCCTGTGGGATCTGACACTGTCTCTGGGTAGACAGTGTCAGAACTGAATTAAATTGTAAGATACCCAGCTGTTGTCACAGAGAATCATGTGATATAAGGAAAAACCTCCACACATTTGTGGACTAGAGTGAAACATTCTATGTGAATAGTAAAGGAGAGAAACACAGAAGGGAAAGACTGGGTTTTCCCCTACTCAGTAGGGAGAACTCGGTTTTTTTGTTTGTTTTTTTTTAAAAAACAGCTTTAAAATCATATTTTAAAATAATTATATAAATACAAACCTTCTCTGGAGTAACATATAGAAGTTTTATAATTGGGTCTTTTTTTGATAATTGAAGGTAAATACTTGTTGCTTCTGAGTCGGTCTTATCACCTGTCAGATATGTAGCTGGAATCTAAGTGTAAGAGCAATAAACAATTAAAATTTTACACATATAATCTGACTCGTTTACATTTACCCTTAGGTTTTATAAATATTTTATAAGTCAAATGTCAAATCTGTCAAAGGAAAGAGAATCTCAACATAAAATAATAATCAGTACATGTTTCATTTAATATGTCAAAATACTCTTCCCATCGTTTACTTTCTTTTCTTTTTTCTCTTTTCTTTACTTCCTTAGCTTGTCATACTTGTAACTAAGATAAATATGAATTCAGCAAACAGTCCTAATGTATGGCTATATTTTTTTTTTCAGATAAATGTCTTTTCAGGGTTTTAATGCATAAAGACACTGAAAGGACCATAACGTCATGAATGATTGAACAGCTACCATCACTGTACTAAGATGTCCTTTGGGAGAAAGATCAAACCAGTGGTCTTATTGAGGGATGGGGGCTCATAACCCAGAAAACAGCTCTGTTTGATCACAATATGCAGGATTTAGTAGAGTGCATTTAGTCAGGAGGAAAAGAACACATGTGTGGGCATGCACATGTGTATGCATTTTTAAATATTAAGGGAGTGAGAACTAAGCCAATCTGATAGTAGTTAAAAAAAAAAAAAAGAAATCCTTTTATATTAGAAAAAAAATTTACATCCACAAAATATAGGTTAAAAGTTCTTACTAAAATATATTCATCTACAATGAAATTAGATTGAACTCCAAAAGGTTATCTACATCAGAATTTTCAGACTTGTACTTAAAAATACAACATAACTTCAGTGCTTTATTCTTATAATTCATGAACTATTTAATGAAAAAGTTTACCCAGAGTACTGAAATATATATTTTTTTTTAGTATTTAAAAAAAAATAATTGGTAGTGTTTCATTTTAACTTACATCCAAGGAAGTCAGCTTTTGGACTTGATCTACTATAAGAGATCTCAAGGGAGAAATGACAATAGTGACCCCAGGAGAAACGCAGGCAGGGAGCTGGTAACACAAACTTTTCCCACCTCCTAAAAGAAATGACAGAAAAAAAAAAAAATCTGTCAGGTTCTGTCTTGAGAGGATGGAGGCAAGAGTTACAATGTAAATCACATATAATACTTAAAGTAATTAACAAATAGGACACTGAGTGATATTTCCCATGGTGCCAAAATGTGCCATATTTGAGCCAAAATATTTAGGCAATTTAAATATGTAAAAATTATCTTTTAGGACATCTTACATAGGTACATACGATAGCAAAAGCAAGAATGAGGGCAGGAAACTTAAATGCAACAGAATTACTTTAAAAGTCTACTTGAGAAGGACCCTGAAAAATGGTGCCTCGAAACCGTAAAGGATCACAGAAAGCCCTGAAACCACAGGCCAGGGTCCCTTCCAGCTTTAGTTTTGGAGTATCAAATGGGAGTCGAAACAGAAGACACAGACTGAACAACAGGTTAATGAAATAGGTAGTGCTGCCAATTAAACAGACCAACACTGGCTAAAATTTAAAATCAGTCTGGAAAAATTCAGATGCCCAGTCAACATTATTTAATGATGATGGCAATAACTAACTGCTAAAGGTCACAACAAGGTAAATAAAAGGCAGAGGGAAGACAACACGTTAAGTAGTGAAACTCCAAACTCCCCATGCTTCTTATCCTCACGACTTACTTAATACTCTTAGTTGGATGACTACAAATCATTGAGCAGCTGCTATAAGCTTTAATACACAATGGAAAGTCCTGGAGCTCTTCCACAACTGGGGCCAAGAAACAACTACGCTCAACGCCTTTCACTGAATCCTCACGACACTCGTAAAGTGGGCACTTCATCATTATCCCCACCGAACACACAGGAGCCTGGGGTTCAGGGAATGAAGTCTTGCTCAATGCCATCCTGTTAATAAGTGTCAGAGCTGTACTTTCAGTCCAGGCCATCACTCCAGAGCTGATGATCTTAACCACCATGCAACACTAGGTTGTGCCAAGTAAACTGCCAGAAATGGTTGTGGTCTCTGACAGTCATTTTTTGGTTCCTGTTCCAGGTTAATTTAGACTAGAAAAAAGAAAAATTCCCAAAGGAAAATCCTAGATCAATTCAACACAATGAGCTTTGAGTTGAAAATCTTAAAAGGGCTATAAATGTTATCATGTCAACAACTGGAACAGAGGATACGAGGTAATACATGTTCTAAACTATGGCACGGGAGGTTTAGAGGTCCCTAAATGATAGAAATACTGTGTAGGTGTTCTTTTTATTTCTATTAAAGGGCTTTCATTTAACATCTGCCAATGGATTCCTGCCAATTCATGTCTAAAAATACATACCAGTGGGCATTAAGATAAAACAGTCTTCACCAAGCAGTGCAGCATTGATCGCCTCTAGCTGATTAGTTCTAAAATTATGTAGGCCAAATTTTTTATGAAAAATCTTCATCATTTCTTTTGTATGAGGAAAATTAAGACTCTGGAATTGCTTGTGTTTCAGATTTCTGGATGCTAAATTTTGCTCCAACTTGTCTAAGAAAATAATCAATGTTAAGAGAAATCAGGGCATTATTGTAATAAGTCAGTTTTAGCTTTTTTACCCTTTGCCCTGCAAAATCACTGGTGTTCATTTCCCTTCTTTAACTGTTTACCAGGGTTTCCTCGCCACCAAGTGTCAAAAGCCACCACCCTTTTCCTGAGGCTCAGATTCAAGTTTTTCCTTGATTTTTTTTTTTTGCAGCACCTACTACTACTATTTATTCTCCCCCTTTTCTCTCCTGATCTTTAAGACAAACGTGGTTTTCTACTCACTTTAAAGTCCCTTTCCTGGTTCCACTTCCTCCACCTGTCCCTTAAATTTGGGAATCTTTCAGACACTTGGGATTGGGCTCTTCAGACATTCTTTTTTGGAATTTTTCTGATCCTATGATCTTAAATATCACTGATGTGCAAAGAACTGCCTAGATCTCTTAAGATAAGAACTGACACCCTCCTAAGTTCCAGTCCTGCCTGCACTTTCAAGTGCCTGCAAGACATTTCTACCTGAATGACTTCCCAACACTTTTAAGCTCAACAAGCCTTAAAATAACCCTCCTCGGCTTTTCTTCAAATCTGCCTCTGCCTCCTGACTCCCTTATTTCTGTCAATGGTGTCAGGGTCTTCCCAGTCACCGAGTCTGAAACCTCACAGGCATCCCAGCTTCCTCTGATCCTTCTTCAATAATGTCTCTCACTTCCGCCCCCGTCCCGCACCCTCGTGGTCACAGCTCTGGCTCAGCGCAGGGAACAAGAGGTGCTCACGCCAGCGCCGGCGGCCACTCCAACCCCAACACTCAACTGCCTCAAAGCTAATTGTGAACACCAAGCATGACACATTCAAACATGGTACAAAAATATATCCATTAATGGTTATTTTAAAGGTCAACAGTGCAACTGTAAGAACAATCTCCGTGGAATTAAGCCATCAGTGGCAAAAATAGGGAGAGCTGTACTTTACAAAACCTTATACGTATAAACTTGTTTCAGTTAAGAAAACAATTTGTGATAACTTTATAGGGTTGATGTAAGGCTTTCAAATTAATTTCGGCTTTTCTCGGCAGCCTTTACAACAGCTAACTTCACTCTGCCAAAACCTTCTCTTACTGAACTGTGAGTTCCAAGAGGGTAGGAGTTCACCTATTCCCGGGATCTGTGCACAGAACATGGCACAGAGTGGGCACCCAACAAGTACTTGTTGAATGAATTAAAATGATTCTAGAGCAAAAGGAATAATTTGACTTATTTAAAAAAATTCTGACTTCATACCTCTCCTAGGCTGCCCTAAATTTTAATATTTTTAGACATTAAACACGTTTCTCTCCTTTTATAAACTGATCAGTTCTCATCAATCCAGAATTCTGAAAATACACACAATTACGTTTTAAACATATAAATTCAGCTTTGCTTTTACCCCCCCACCTCCAATCATTTAAAAAACCTAGCCCTCATGAGCTTTATTGTTTTAGGAACTAAAAAATGTTAATTTAAAGGCAAAGCACATTTGGAATGACTTTAGAGCTTTACTACAATAGGTTATAATTACACATTTTATAAAACTACAGCTGCTACAGAGACAAAAGAGCAACTTGCTTTTGAAAATGTGATTTGTAATTCATATTATCAGCAGAAATTTGCATAGAAACAATGTCGTTTTCAGGCAATGATGATTTGCTATGGTTTTCCTTACACAATTCCTATTTTGGGCAGTTTTGTTTTCAAATAAAATATAAGCATTCAATTTATTTTAAACTTACCAGTGTAACTCTGAATTGACTCTGAGAGGTTTTTATTTTGAGCAGCAGATGCCACTGGAAGACAGTTTGTCTTGGCTGAAGAAATTCTTTCTGATACTGATTTAACTGGCCGACCTTCCTTAATAGGTTGATAGGCAGCTGTGGAAGATTTGCTGGCTGCTAAATTATGCATCATATTTTCCCAGTCATCATCATCATCATCAAAGTCATCTATGTCAAAATTATCAATATCACAGGAAGCCTGGATTTCTCTTTCCAAGTCATTTATTGAGGTAGTGTGTTTATTCTGATCTTTCACAGCAGTGCTTGTGAGAACATTTCCTGGGAAATAAGAACTTTCATTTCTTTTTTCTATCCTTGGTGTTTCAGCCCAGTTGCTACTTACAAAGGACTTCTGTAAATGGGAATTGAATAACGGTCTTTCAAAGAGATTCTTGGTGGTGGCTGAGAATCCTGTCTTTCCCGGGGTAGTAGTCTGCAAACATTCCCCAGCAGAAATGGAATTTGAGGGAAGGTGTGGTAAAGTTAACGCCTTAACAGAATTCCCTGTAGGACAAGAATCACCCTTCAGAAATGCATAAG
This sequence comes from Camelus dromedarius, assembly GCF_036321535.1. Lineage (NCBI taxonomy): Eukaryota > Metazoa > Chordata > Mammalia > Artiodactyla > Camelidae > Camelus > Camelus dromedarius. Next base: position 16,864,400 of record NC_087464.1, read on the forward strand.
GTGAGGAAACAGATGCCTGGTCCTCCACGGGGTTACCAAGTGACTCAGGCCTGCATCTCCACTCTGAGCCAAAAATACTGGCATCACTTATATTAAAATCTGCTTCAGCTAGGAGTTTCCTTCTGGAGAGAGAGCACAGAACACCAAATCAAATATGAGTAGTCTGCTATGGTAGGCCACATACATTTATCTTTAGTTTTCATGCCAAATTGTGGCAAAATCTATCCTCATTTCCAATCTCAAAAATCTGAATACAAATGCTAAAGGAGCCGTTTGAAAAAGGAAATAAATTTAAGACATGGTGATAATGATCCCATTCAATTTCCAGCCAGAACACCTGGAAATATTGCCCAATAGGTTTGCGACTTAGAGTGGTGGTGGAAATGCAACCAGATATATTCCACAGGGAGAAAAATCAAGATACCTTACGTCCCGCTGCTGGAGCAGTTCGTTCCCACAATCCAAAGCTTTCAGCTCGTCATCAGGAATAGTATCAACTAATTTACAGATGTGGTCCATCACACGAATAAGCTGCTGCTGTAAACTTATCTGTCTAGCTATAAGGCAATTACGTTGTTAATATTTTTCCTTGACAATAAGAAAAGACTTAAAATATTGAAAGCCATGCATGTAAAACTTGAAGTAGTTTAAAAACAAGATTACAAACAACCATATATTCTCCCATTATCTGCCTATGAAAAAATTTGAAATCAGATTCTCTCTATTCTATATCATGAGCACTCATAACTACGTTATCATTTAATTTCATGTTAATTCTTATTCTTTCTCATAGGGTAACCAAGGTCATTGTAAGATACTGACGTTTATCAATTTACTATGATTTTTACTAACTTCGGCTGTAAATCTCACCATGCCCACACAAAGTATATTGTAAAAGGTTGGACAGGCAGGAACCCTCCTTTTGTTCTGGTCTGTCAGCCATCCATGTTTCTTTTCAATGGTAACAGCACAGCACCTAAGACTTTTTTTTTAGAGACCACTCTCAGCCCCAGCCCCATCCCCACACCCCCAGTCAGCATCTGATATAAGGCAGCTCAATGAGAATTAGGTCTGAGAGTTTTTTGAACGACTGGAAAAGAGGACTCTCCCTTCAACAAGCTGGACAGATTGCTGGTGGCCATCTCTGCTACCACACAGGACAGCACAGCTTGAAAATAAGATCAACACAAGGGAAAGCAGAAAACAGAGATGGAAGGAAATGCGGGACTGAGAAGGAGAGATGGGATGGATGAGCGGAGAGAGAAGGCAGGTGTGAGAGAGAAATTCCCAGTAACAGCGTCTGGGCATTTGAATCCAGGTAGCCCACTCATCCTTTAAAAATTACAGCTATATAATTAAAACATAGAACGTCAAAGGAGGGGAGGTTTTAGAAAAAAGAAAAATATGGGTCAGGGTAGTAATGGGAAGCAAGGAAGATGCCTCCCTACCCCGAGGCCGACGGTATGCAGGAGAAATCAGCAGTTCAAGTGGGCTGCCAAGGCAGCAATGTTCTCAGGAGACAGTAAGAGAAGAGAGTAGGGCTACTGGGAAACTGCTGGCTGAGGGCAGTTGGCTGAGGGCAGCAGGAAGGAGAAGAGGAGAGGACAGACTGTGGTAGTGGTGGGGACATAACACAGATGTCTGTGTGAGAATGACCCGGGAGGTGAGGACTTTTATGAGTGACTGATGCAAACAGGGTCACAAAGTATGAAATGGTAAAAAAGGTGAACCTGCTGAACTCCTACTGACATCTGTTTTCTCTGCAAGAAGAATGGGCATCAGATTGGAAAGAGGAGGATAAACAACGGTCCAAAGGAAATGAAAACCAAGGCAGACCCGGAGAGAGATACAGCTATTGGGAAGGAGCTCGAGTCTCCTTGTCTAGACAGATTACACCTCAGAGTACAAAGGAAACCTGCAAAGAAAAGCTCGCTGATACGTGAGGCATCTAGTGAACAGGAGAGCTGATGGAAGAGTGAAGACAGGCAAACATTGTTCTAATTTTCAAAACTTCTAAAGGGACTGCCAAAAGCTACAGGCTGGTGAGCTTAATGCTAATTCAAGGCAAAATTCTAGAACATGTTATCAAATGCCTGCTTTGTGAGCTCTAAGAAGGAGAGGAAACAATTATAGAGTTAGCAAGAGTTCATAAAAATAAACCAGCCATCTTAATGTGCTTCCTTCTTTGAAAGGACTGGCATATAACAATAGCTACCATTTACTGAAGACCTACAGTGCACTGGGTACTGCCAACTACTGGGCAAGGTAGATAGCATTCTCCTCATTTAACAGAAGAAACTGAGGTCCAGAGAAGCTTAACTAATTTGCTATAGTCACACAGCCAGGAGTGGGAGGAGGCAGGCTTGTATGTCAGATCTGTATCACTCTAGAGCCAATGTCCCATCAGTTTCCTCTTGCTGCCTCAGATCTTGAACTTCTGGAGTCGTATGACTGAGTCTTTTGCATCCCCGTGGACAAGGGAGAGAAATGTGGTTTGAAGGCAGATTTGTAACAAGTTGAACAAGACGTGGTGATGAATGGTTTGATGTCACCTGAGAGGGAGGCCACTAATGACATTCTGTAGGACTTTGTTCTTCCCCTTGTTCTAGCCAACCATTTACTAGTGAAACTTAATGATGTATAAACAGTACAGTGCAGTCATTATCAATGCAAACTCAAGAGCCCCAGGACTGCTGGGTTCAAATCCTAGCTCTGCTGCAGTCTAACTCTATGACCACGTGTATTATTTAACTCTCCTGTATCTCAGTTTCCTTATCTGTAAAATAGGATAACAGAAACTACCTTAAAGGATCAAAGAGAATTACATTAGTAAATATTATAAGGCACTTAGAAGAGTGCCTATGACATCAGGTATTTCAGGAACACCTCTAACAATAAATTTAGAGACCAAAAAACAAAAAGAAATTCAGAGGAAACAAGCACAGAGAGACCACTACACACACACCGTAAGTACAGCACTCATCAAACAAGAATAGTAAACATTACAGAAATATTCAGAGAATAAAAAAGAGCTTTGGAAATTAATCTGATACAAAAAAATTCCACGGAATATATCCAATATCTTGTAATAACTTATGGCGAAGAATATGAAAATCAATATATGTATGTTCATGTATGACCAAAGCATTATGCTGTACACCAGAAATTGACACAATATTGTAAACTGACTATACCTCAGTAAAAATTTATATACAAAAAAATTAATGATAAAATTGAGGAAATCTCCCAGAAAGCAGAAAAGAGACGGAAAATAGAAAGATAATTAATGGAGGTCTAAGAGCCAAATGATAGACGTTCCAGGAAGAGTGAAAGAGAAAAGAAAAAACAAAAAGAAGAAAATAAAACGGAATAATACCAGAACAAATTTCAGAATAGAAGGACACAAATCTCTCGACTGAAAAGGCCTCTGGGAAACAGAAATCAGGAGTGGGAAAGGAGACAGCTGTTTTTCAAAGTCTTGTAATGCTACTGGATTATTTATACTAGATATTTAATAGAAAATTTAAAAATGAATTAGAAACAAATCAAACAAACAAAATGTATTAAACTCTAAATGGATATCAAGCACCAAACCCAGAGTACATACAAGGAGAACCAGGAGGATGAAAGGTCTAGAAACCAGCACCTATGAAGAAGAGGTGAAAGATCTAATATTACGTGGTCTTAGGTGCTTTAGACTTATCTCACAAGGATTAAAGTTACAGGAAAGAGAAATTTTGGTTCAGTATGAGAAATAATTCATTATCAATTTCGAAAATGCTATGTGTTTAGAAAGTCATCTTGTGGGAACACGAATTTATGAGTTTCTGAGATGTTTCAGCAAATGCTGGTTACTAGAGCAAAAGGAACTATAAATTCACCATCTAATACTATACAGTCACAAGTTAAAAATATAATCCTACTTTGTTTTCAAAAGTAAGTAGTTACAATACATGTTATGTCTAAAACCCTTTTGTACCGTCACAGTCTGTGCCGGTTTCCTGATCAGGCCGCTGCGTAGTCACTTTCTCAGGTGATGACAAGTCCTCTGATTGGGTAAGACCATCCTTTCTGTCAGAGGTGTCAAGGTCCTTTAATACACTACAAATTAAAAAAAAATATAAAACCGATCATAGTAAAGACTAGACCAAATGCATACTTTTTCCTCTAATATTTTCCACAGCTGGTCAGACAATATACAATAGAAAAGAGAAACATGTTGTATCTTCTCTATTCTAAAACCTCTTTGGCTTGTTCTCAGAGTTTTCCACCTTCTGGCTACAAAAGACCCTTTCAATTTGATCTCCAGTTATGCCCCTTCAGGGACCCCACACTCCAATCACACTGTATCACACACATTCTTCACATGAGCCCTGCCTACTTTAGGAATTCTGCCTCTGTTCTTCTATCTGGAAAACCCACCATTCCATCTCGTCACATCTGTTCTTATAGGCCCAGCCCAAATGTTTCCTGATTTCTTCAGCATGTGGTTATTAACACCTCTTCTGGGGATTCCAAAGCATTTATCCAGACTTTTCTTATTATGCCAACATGTATATATGTGTATCTGTATATAAAATTAACTCATACAGATTATACAAAAAAAACTAACGCATATAAACATGGTCAGTCTGACTGGATACAAAAAATACTTTAAAAGTAACAAAATAAATTAGTAATAAATGAATGTTACAGAGAGGGTACTGTGGCAATCCAAAGAAAGATACTACTTTCTGGAACTTGCTAAGGCTTTGCCAAGAAGGCAGGATTTGAGGAAACCTTGAACAAGGGATATGGGAAAAGTGACAGACTATAAAGGAGAGATAAAAAAGATAATTCTGTTTACTTGATAGCCAGGAATCAACTGTACTTTTCTACAGCAAGACTTTGGAATGCAATCTTCTACCTAAATCAAAGGGTGATGAATAACTATGTTTTATATTATTCTTAAAAATGATATAATACATTATAATTAAAGAAAGGGCCTTATATTTTTAGCAATGTTTTCCAGATTGTCAGTTTATCCCATTAGGCTATCGGAGCTTAGGGTTACTGTAAAAGCATAACTAGAGATAAAGCTGTGAAGGTATTTGGGGTCTAAAGATTGAGGATTCTGAGGGCCAGCTAAAGAGGTTTAGGAATACAGGAGATACGAAAACATGCTCTCTTTTCTGTTATATATTATGTGACCACAACACCTCTGAAATTAACTCAGAATTCACAACCAGCACTTTTAAATGAAATAAAAGATAACAGAAAATTTAAGTGTGCAGTGCATGTAAAGTATCATCTGTGAAAATTCTATTTCAGTTTTGTAATATATACAAGTATGTATAAGAGGTTGCAATGGAAAATATAGAGAGAATTTACCTTGGGAACAACCTTGGAAATAACCATTTTCCAATTGCTGAAATCTAGGCAAAGTAAATCACAGTATGACTACTCAATAAATTATAAGAATAAATAAAGCCATTAAAAGAATAAAAATAATGACCATATAGCAATATGGAAAATGTTTTAAAAATAATGTTGAGAGAAAAGTAGATTAAAAAATTATATCTACATGTTGATTATGGCAATGCAAAAGTCACACACACACGTAGAGAAAGAACAAAACTTAATGTGGCTAGGGGAGATGGGAGGGACAAATTAGGAGTAAGGGATACAAATACAAACTATGATACATAAAATAGGTAAACAACAAGGATTTACTGTAGAGCAAAGGGAATTATACTCAGTATCTTGTAACAACATATAATGGTGTATTAAAAAAAAAAACTGAATCACTATGTTGTACACCTGAAACTAACACAGTACTGTCAATCAACTGGACTTCAATTAAAAAAAAAAACTTAACATGGATAAAGAAAATGTTTGGTTTGTTGGAACTGTTGAGACTACCAGTAAGTATCCCGTTAGAGTGGTTATAGTGTTATCTGTGCAATGCACACACATTTTAATAAACAAAGAAAAAAGCCAGGCAGTCAACAAGGAAGGACAGGGCCAAGGAAATAACACTACACTGTAATCTTAGCCTACTTGCCATCAACTGTATCATCCTGGGCAATGCCCTGCTCCTCCCTGGGCCTCAACCTCTTCACCTGTTAAACGAGAATGCTGATGAACACTCTATGAACTCCCGCTTTGTTTTTCACTTTCTACAATTCTGTCTGAAATCCTACTGGAAGGTGGGAAAGAGGAGCTCTTATAGTTTTTCAGTTTTGTTGTCAAACAGCAATAACACTTCAACCTTTTCTACCTCTTTAAACATGTCAACCCACCTGTTAAAACAAAAACCCAGAGAAACTAGGTTATGCAGGCAAACACTTCCCTTCCTGTCTTCCTGCCTTCCTTCCTTCCTTCAAGTCAGAGGGATTTGTTTCCGAACAAAATACTGGTTAACAGCACAGTATACACCCCACTACTCAATAGGACTGTGATTTAGATTGGGGTGAGGATGGAGGTAACAATGACTAACTATATATTTTAAGCTATTAATGAACCATGTGGACTCTCTATTTTTCTTAAAATACTACCAACTAACCACTATCATGTCACTAATTTACTAAAATTCAGTGAATGACAAATACAATGGTCGATTCTATTTGGATTAAAAAAAAAGGAGACAAAAAAAAAAAAAAGGACACATGACTTACTAAGTCACTTTGCAAATAAAGTGTTAGTTTTGGGTCATTTCAGGTCCAAGAGTTTGGAAATATATTTTTAGGACAACATGCCACATGTCAAAATCAACTACATAAAACTGTTTAGAAGTCCCATGTAATTAATCATAACGGAACTTTACAGCTTCAGAATGTCAACAATTAAGTAAAATGTATATAAATAGGGATTTTTGGATGCTTTCATTTAGAAGAAATTAATTTTGAGATGATACTACATAACTAAGTTAAATTATTTCAGCTATCCCAGAAACAAATGATAATGTTTATTAATTTATTAACTATTTTACCTAGAGCACTTTAAAGAGGATGAAGAGGTAGAAGTCATTCCTTCTTCCGGAGAAGGTGGAACAAACTCTATGTCATAATCATCTTCATCAAGCTCAATACATGAAGATTTCTCAACTGAATGTAATTCCGATTCTTTTGAGTTTTTCTCCTTTTCACAATCACCTAAAGTAAACAGTTGATAAACATAGGTTATTTTAATAATTAATGAGACAGAAAGAACAGGGTGTGAGCACTCAGAAGTCACCAACACTAACACCACTCTTTATGATATGAGCTCCTTCCTTTCACACGTTAATGTTGGCTTGTTTCTTCAATGACGATTGAGTCAACTGGATTAAGTCCAATGAAAGCTGGATTGAGGCTGACGATTTGCTTGAGGATTTTCATGACTGTCTCCAGTTAAATTATGAAACCCACGCTTAGTATCAGCTCTTTCGTTTCTCTATTTTTCACGCATATATAAATAAGGGTAAAGTACAAGTGTTAAGCCTGATAATTGTACAAACATTGTTGTTTATACAGATAAGAGTATCTCTACTTTACTGCAAAGGCTTCCTAGTTATTAAAGTCTCCCAGATTCAGTGTCTCTCTCTCTCTCTCAAATATGTGAGAAAATGCAATTTCAAATTGTTGCTCTCTAGTTTACCTCTTACCAAATTTTCTCCTCATAAATAGCAACCCATTTGATTAGACTTATTTTTTTACTTATTATCAATCACCTTTCAGTCCTCTCTCACCCTACAGTAACCTTAATGGGATTCTGGTGTTTAAAAATTTTAGTCTCATATTTACAACTATTTCATAAGGTGGGCACCTCCACATATGGCTAATCTCAGCTACTCAGCTCTACACATCTAATAACTATGAGATCTAAACAGAAAACAATTTGAATGTAATTTATAATACTTTAATAATATGATTAGATCACATTATACATCAATATTAGGTGGTGCAAGCCATAAAAGAATTCTAGTTTCACATCCCAATTCTACTACTAACCAGGCAGTAGACCATTACAGAGCCATTTTAATTTTTATGAACCTTATTTTTTTTAATTGAAGTACCGTTGATTTACAATATTGTGTTAGTTTAAGGGGTACAGCATAGAGATTCAGTTTTTTTGCAGATTATACTTCATTATAGGATATTATAAGATATCAGGTATAATTCCCTATGCTATACAGCAAATCCTTGTTGTTTACCTATTTTACGTACAGTATTTTGTATCTGTTAAACCCATACTCCTAATTTATCCCTCCTTGCCCGCCTCTCCCCTTTGGGTACCATAAGTTTGTTTTCTATGTCTGAAAGTCTTGTTTGTTTTGTATATAGATTCATTTTTATTATTTTTTAGATTCACATATAAGTGATATTATATAGTATTTGTCCTTCTCTGTCTGACTTAACTTTACTAAGCATTATATTCTCTACATATTTCTTCATATGTAAAATCACAGAGCTATCTTTGGTGTTAATATAAAAATTACATTAGTAGAATAAAATCTTTCATTTCACACTAGTGTGCCCTGCCTCAAGAACACGGCCAAGAGATGGTTCAATAATCACCTCTATATATTTTAAGGACAAAAGCTAAATCATATTTGCTATGGTTGCCAATGCCTAGCTCTGAAAAAACTAATACTGTCAACACATTGAAATACAATGAAATAATTTTTACCTCTTTCCTCTCCCAAATGAGTTTTTAAAGAGTGATTTTCCTGAGGATCTTCATTTATAAGCTCTTCAGAATCGGGGCCATCATCAATGCAAATCACATCACTCCTTAACCATTCTGAGTCATCCTTCTGTTTCTTAGTCAAATATACCTGCTTGCTCTCAGAGGAGGAAGCAATCAAATCAATCTTGACTGTATCTGTTTTATCAAGCTGTGCTTTTAAAAAGTTCCTCTTAGACTTTTTTGATTTCTGAGCAGTGCTTACTCTTACGAAGTGGTTTTTGCGTGGTGTAACAAATGCTTTTGAATTTCTAGAAGTATCAAAGTCATCCATGTCATCCCAATCATTGAAGGCAGTAAAAGAATCTGATGAAGAACTAAATTCTAATTTCTTGAAAGTAGAATCACAGGATTCCTTTATAACCAGTGTGTTCTGCGTAGCACATAAAACTTCCTGCGGAACCGGTGACAAATCTGGTAATAATAGTTTTGAACCAACTCTCTTAGTTTGCTGTTCTGCTGAAGTATTTTTAAAGTCATAGATCCTTGTCTGCTGACTTGTGGTGTAGGGTGAAGGTTCATTGAAGGAAAAGGCCTCAGTAACATTAACATCTTTATCACTCAGCACAGGTGTTTTTGCTACCGACACACTAGTTCCAGATACATCGTTGGCTGAAGGTACTTTCTTTTTAAAAGTGAAACCTCTGAAAAATAATTGAAAAGCTGAATTAGATGGATAAATTTTAACAAACCCAGCACCTATACAAAACAAAACTCTATTATTTTGCACTAATTTATATAACAACTTACCTTCATTGCACCACAAATCCCTCTCTGATTTTAAAATGTGTAAGATAAATTATGCTTTGTATTCTCTGATCCTTCCTATTCCAAAGCTAATTATTCAGCCTTGAGAGTATTCAGGCCATTCCCACTACTTTGTTTCTCAGGCTGGTGATCCTTAATTCATAGCCTCTCCAGAGGGAGCGGACTGCATAAGCGAAAAAGAGAAGACACCCAAACATGGCTACTTACTGCTACTCTGATAAAAGTTTTATGGGGAAAAGAGTTAAAAACTGCTAGCCATGCTGAAACATGAGACAAGTGAGAGAGGCAAGAGTCTTGGGAGTCTGCTGGACTTAGAGACATGATGATCAATGGTGACTTTAAAGTCAAGCACACAGAACAGTGTTTAGAACCTGGTAAGGGCATAAGAAAGGCTATAATTATTAGGTGTCATTAGGAGTTTGGAGTATAGCTTGGAGGAAAGGACAGAACTGGAGAGCTCTAGTATCCTTAAAAATTGTTTCTGAAAAGGATACAAAATTATATTAAAATATCAAAAATATCTATTTGCCCTAATTTATAAGAAGATGCATTATTCATTCATTCAATGAATAATTACTGAGCAAATATCACAGGCCATGAACCATGCAAAGGTGTTGAACAATTCACTAACTGGTATTGCTAAAGCATGCTCTACTATTAATTTGCAAAGTGGGAAAATCATTGACTCTCTGAGCTTCATTTTCTCATCTGTACTATCAAAGGGATTGAAAAAGAAGATATTTCATTTGTGTTAGTGCCTGTATGACAGCAAACCAACCAAGATACTTACGAAGATTTAGGTTTTGAAAGACTTAATTTATTGTTAAGTTTTCTGGCTGAATGACGTTCCAGTTGCTCCTGTAGATTATTCTGAGGAACAGCAGCCATGATCCTAGAAAGTGAAGGAAAAAAAAAATCAGTGGAGTTACGCGCTTTGCATTAATCACAGTATTTATTGGGGGTGGAGCACTGTTCCAACTGTGCCCAGAGTAATGAGGCTTTCTTTTGGTGGGGGGGGGGGGGAGTCAAAAAACTGTTTTGACATTTACAACTGGTGACATTTGAAACACATGATGTTTAACTAACTGAAGGCTCACTTCAATAGCAAAATGACCTGGTTTTCCCCCAATGCTAAAATAAGCACAAAAGACATTAGGGAAGGGCTGATTAGGAAAAGGCTTGCAGAAAAATGGGATCTGGCTTAGGCTTGAAGAATAAACAGAAGCTGAATGATGAGTAAGGTGGGAGAAAAATGATCAAAGCATATGGAAAACCCAAAGAACAAAGGAGTAAGTGAATTCTCTGCCCAAGGGGAGAATTGGGAAAAGAAGGAAGAGCACCAACAATAAGAGCAACGGTTTACCAGCAAGGTACTGTGCTTCATAATTACCTAGTTTCAACCTGAAAGAATACTTTCACCAAGCATATTTATACCCCTTGTGTAACAAATTGTGATACTGCTGAGCTACTGCCTGGGATAGTAGAAAGCCACTCTTAAAATTACTGGGGCCAAAGGAAGCTGTGATAGCAGGAATATATGGATAGTAAACAATTCTCATTTGAGCTGAGAGTTATAACCCTCTTTCCCATTCTATCTTTACCAGCGATCTTTTATTTTATGCCACACATCTTAGGAGGAAGGTTAACGTTTCCAAATGATATTCATGGAAATAGGAAGTTTTACAAAAATCGTATTCCACTCACTAATTATTAAAATAATCTATGCTTAACAACTGGTTTACTTTAGATAATAGTGAAAAAAAAGAAAAACTTGGAAGAATTACATTCAATTGAGAAATCATGTGCTGAGTTTGATGAAGATGATTACAATGCAGATTTTGTCCCACCTTCTCCAGAAGAAGGAATAATTTCTGCCTCTTCTTCTTTAAGATGCTTTAGGTAAAACAGCTAATGAATTAATAAACACTGAATAATTCACATTGGTATGTGAATTATATCTTAATAAAGTTATTACCAAACTAAATATAAGAAAGAAGACAGAAAGGTATAATGAACTCTTACATGTTCATTACCCAGAGTCAACAATTATCAACTCATCCAATGTTGTTTCATCTATACACACATCCCAAGGTCCTCACTTCACCATCCTGAAAGTCGACTTCCCAAAACAGTGATATTTTAATTCTGTCATTCCTTCTTCACTCATTAGCTGCAATATTTCCATCAAGAGAAACGTTCTCTGATCTAGTATTTTGTTGCCCAGTAGAACAGTTGACACAGGAAAGACAGGATAAATGCTGGATTCTTTCCTTTTAATAATTAGTTTTCAAAATAATGAGTTCACTCTCTAACAACCTCTAATGGTGATCAATTTTTTTTCAGTATCATTATAAACTTACAGATTAAACATTAGGTATGTTTCAATCCAATACAGTTATCATCCATATCGATTCTTAGTTTGGCCAGTGGGAGCCTTTTCAGGTTGACTCTTCAGTCCTTTTGACATAAACCTAGTAGTCTTTGAGAGTTTCATTAGAATCTGGAATGAAAACGCATCCCAGACTATTTTGCGCATTTTTTGCCCCAGACTTAGAATCAGTCATTTCCTCAAGGACTCCTGATTTTTTTTCCAGTAGACTATTTTAAGACCACAGTCCCTGCACATCCAAAGGCACCTCCCTACTTTGTATTCAGTTTAAAAGCACTAGCCTTTCATTGAAGTATGCTCTCTCCAAGGTCCTGCCCAATATGGAAGTTTTTCACAGAATAAATGATAGAGTGAAGTCACACTACTGCCCTCTCAGAATTTCGACCTAAACTGATTAGATAGCTGACATGGAGGCAGTGGAACACAGCCCTGCAGCCTTAAAAAGACACAAAGCAGAACAAAATTGTCCATGGCACCATTACTTAACCTTTCCCCACATTCCTTCTAAGTTTTTACTGTTCCCATCCTTCTATAACTTTTTCATATCTTATTTATTGTTGGATCAAAACTAGCCATGATATTCTAATAGAGATTTCCAACATTATTTCATAGCATGATTTGACATGCATATTTAGCCATCTCAATAGTATATAACGTTTGATTAAATATTGCATCGCTGTAGTGATACATTATGGATTCATAGTTAGCACACAGTCAACCTTAACCCTGGGGCACCCTTCCCTATTTGTAAGCTACATTGCTTTTTGGTTACTCTTCGCAGAGTGGCATCCTCTAGTCAGGATCACATTCTGAAGCATGGTAGCAAGTACACAATTTTCCTACTCAATATCCTTCAGTGAGAATGCTTTTTAAGAAGTTGGTGAGTTCTAAGAAGCAAAAAATATCAACAAAATTGGCTGACACACAAAAAATTGTTCATCAACAGCAAAGATCAGTGAAATAAAATTAGAAGAAAATAATCGAAAATAAATAAATTGAGACTAGTGAGAAGTTTCACAATACTAAAGAGGAGAAACAAAGCAATGAGAGCCCAGAAAACCTCCAAATTAGACTCACCACAAAAACCACAATTATAATTTGGAAAATGATTAAAAATTTCTCTCACGTACGTGAAGGAAGTTATCATGCCAATGCAGAATAATATAAATAAATAAAAAGCTGATTCAACAATGCAAAAAAGTTTATTGAATGAAACAAAATAAACTAGAAAATCATACCCATATATAGAAAGAATAAATCAATCAGTGAAAAGCACGTATGAAAGAATGATAACAATCCAGGGCTGGAATACAAAAAATATATCCAGCAAATGAGATGTGAAAAGAATGTGTACATTTTGCATTGTCAAGTTTGTGTTATTCAACCCTTCTTACTCTCAACCTTTCTATACACCTAGTGTTTTAGATGTGTCTCTAATAAATGTAGTAAGATATTTAAAAAATTCAGATTTGTAATTTTTTAACCAAGGCAATTAATTAGTCTGTTTACATTTATTATAATTAGCAATTTTTTTGTATTTAAACCTACTGCCTTGTCGTATTTTTCCTTTATATTTTTCTTTTCTCTCCTTTTACATAGCTTTCTTTTAGGTGAAGCTTTCAAAAAATAATTTTCCCTTTCTAGATTTTAAGTTACATACTCTATTTTTGTTCTTTAGTAGTCACCCTAGAAAGCAAAACATGCATATTTATTCTCTCAAGGTCTAAAGCTAGTCAGTTCCTTATACCCTCACAGGCAATACAGAGGCCTTGGAACACATTCACTCTTTACCTTCCTCTTCACTTAGGGGTTGTTACTGTTGGATATTTTTAACTAAATTCTTTAACCCCACAGGACGTCATTATTGTTGTTTTGCACAGTTTAGGTTTCCATTGATTTAACCAAATATTTACCACTTTCTTTGTCCTTCAGTCTAGCTACCATCTGAGAACTTCCATCCAGGCTTACACTTTTTTACTTCCTTTAAGTACTTCCTTTAGAATGTCATCTAATGAAAGTCTGCTGGTAGCAAACTGTTGGTTTTTGATTATCTGAAAATGTCTTTATTTCACTTTGATTTTTCAAAACTTTTTTGGGGGTGGTAATTAGGGTTCTTCTTATTTTTTTAATGGAGATACTGGGGATTGAACCTTCCTCCAAAGGTTTTGGTTCAGAGTAGCCCCCCCCTCAACTTCCTCTTTTTCCATATAAAGTAAGGTTGCTCTCCTTTGTTCTCCAGACTTACCTATAGTTTGCCATAGTTTGTAGGTCCCAAACTGCAATTCCTCTGTGATTCTTGAATAAGCTCATTTTGCTAGTAAAATAACTGGCTGTTTTATTTTTAAGGTTTAATATGAGCTATTTTTATGAATGTAAAGTGTACAACTGAGAAGATACATTACTGCTTGACTAATCCTGCAACTTTTCCACAGGTTTTAAATTTTTCAAAGTTAAAAAAAGAGAGAGAAAAAGAGGTATCTAGAAAATCCTCTTGTTTGGAAATAAAGAAATATAAAAAAACTATAGATAAGATAATATAGTGGGCATTAGAATATAGCAGGCACTTTCGAACTGAATAATGAAAGTCTACATATAAAAAACTTGTGATAGCAACTAAAGAAATAACAGGACATGTAAGCCTTGATTATTAGAAAAGGCTGAAAGTATGAGCATAAAGTATGTATCTCTTGAAGCCTGAAAATGAAAACAAAATAAGCACAATGAGAATAGAAAGAATTATAAAGACAAAAGCTAAAATGATAAACATATATTATGGAGGATCAGTAACCAAGTTTGTTCTGTGAAAAGACATCAAAAACAAGAGAAAAGGCACAAATAAATCAGTATCAGAGCTAAAAGAAGAAACTCAACTACATAATATATAGACATTAAAATATAGTAATAGGTCATTATGAACAATTTTGTGCAATAAAAAATTTTAAAATAATAATAAAATTTAAAATTTAGATGAATTGGACAAATTTCTTTAAAAATCTACTTATCAAAACTCACTTGAAAAAGAAACAGAAAGCCTAAGAGCCTTCTGGCATTTTAAAGAAATATCTGTGGTTAAAAATCTACCTATAAAGAATAAGCTTTAAGACCATAGAGCTGGTGAATTCTTCTGAGCATTTATGACAGTAAAATATTCCAATTTTTAAATTAAAAATTTAGTTAAAATTCCAACTTTATGAACGATTCCAAAGTACAGAAAGACCCAACCTCCCAACTCACTTTATGAGGTTAGCATACTTTTGGTACAGAATTCTACAAGTGCAGTTCAACAGTCAAAAATTACAGGCCAATGTTTACACATAAATGTAGCTGTAAAAAGTCCTAAACAATATGTTAGCAAACCAAATCCAGCCATGTATAAAATATACTATGACCAAGTTGTATCTTCTCAGGAATATATCGTTGGTTAAACCTTAAAAAAAAAATCAATTAACATAGCTTACCAAATTATTAAAGAAGAAAAGTCCTATGATTTCCTCAAGAGCTGCAGAATAAGGAAATGATAAAATCAAACATCCATTCACAATGAAATCCATTCATGATAAAAACTCTTATCAAACAAGAGATAAAAGGGAACCTCCCTAGCCCTACAGAGGGGATATATAATTAAAAAATAAACAAACTTCCAGTTAGGTGAAATTTAGAAAGTTTTTCCTTCTAGAACAGTAACAGTACAAGCATGCCCACTCTCATCACTTCTGTATGATGTGCACTGGAAGTTTAAGCCAGAGCAGTAAATAAAAGGTATGAGAACTAGAAAGAAGCAAGACCGGCAATATCCACAAATGACACAACTGTGTACTTTGAACAACTAAAAGAATCTTCAGAAGCTCAAAAGGGCAAGGAAGCAGATTCTTCTCCAGAGCTTCCACAAAAAACTTAGGCTTGTCAACACCCTGATTTTTGCCCTGTTCAACTTTAGAGCTGCAGAACTGTAAGATAAGAAATCTGTGTTGTTTTAAGCCACTGAATCTGTGGTAATTTGTTACAGTAGTCACAGAAAACTAATACAGTGAGTTTAGGAAGACTGCTGGATATGAGGTCAATATATAAGAATTAATTTTATTTTTATACCACTGATAAACAGAAAATAAAATTTCAGAAAACATACCATTCACAATGGCATAAAAATTTAAATATCCAAAACTAAATGTAACAAACTTTGTCCATGATTCTATTCAGAAAATCATAATTATTAAGAGAAATTAAGGAGTAAACAAATATTTGAACCATATCTTGACTGGATGACAACACTGTCAAGATGCTAATTTCCCCCAAACTGATCTATATAACTTCATGCAATTCCAGTCAACATTCAATTTATTTCCCCCTGGAGGACGGAACTTAATAGCTAAGTGTAAAATTTATATGGAGATGCAAAATTTCAAAAATAGCCAAGATAACTCCTAAAGAACTACAAGATGAGAAGACTTGTTGGCAGGCATATAAGGACTTACTCTAAAAACAGTGAGAGACTGATGCAAGGATAGACAAATGGACCAGTGGAAGAGAATAAAGAACCCACAAGCAAGCCCATATACAGACACCTAATTTATGACGAGAGTGGCACTGCAGGGTGCTAGAGAAGGAGTCTTTTCAGTCAGTGGTGCTGGGACACTGGAGAGCTACCTGGGAAGAAATTAAATTTAAACCCTACTTCACTCTGCAGATATAAATTACTTTCAAAGTATTGCAGATCTAAACGTAAAGAGCAAAACAATAAAGTTTTTGGAAAACAATATAAAAGAATAACTTCATAATCTCCAAGAGATTTCTCAAACAAGATACAAAAAGCTACTAACAAAAATTTAAAAAACTGTAAAGCTGAACTACATTTTAATTAAAAATCTTTTCTGAGTCAACTAGCTTAAGACAGTGCTAAAACTTCTGAGATGCCTAAATAGAGAGAAAAGAAAGGTACTAATTAGCACAAAAGTCAGGATAATAGTTACTTTTGGGGTAGAGAATGAGACAGGGCATACAGGAGGCTTCTGAGGGTGTTAGCAATTTTTTATTTTTTACCTGGAACATGGGTACTGGGGTGTTTGACTTGATAAATGTCATTAATCTGCTGTTTCCAGTGTCCCTGGAAACCATTCTCTCAGAGAAGGACTTTAAGGACTCGGCATATGGTCCTACTGATGGCTAAGCTTTATTACAGCAACACACACTGCCAGATGAGCAAGGGGAAAAGACACACCAGTCTGCAGGAGTCCACGTGCTGGCTTCCTATGCTCTCTGTCTCCCACGAGAGCACATTCTCCCTCAAGGAAAGTGCAGCTACATGTGCGCAGTGTTTCTGCCCCAGGAAACCCTCTACAGATGCAGAGCCTAGGGTTTTTATCAGGGACAGGTCACACAGGAACCCTTTAACACCAAAATCTCAGGCTCCCAGAATGAAAGCAAGTGTTAGTGCCCCAGGTGGGCAAAACAACTGTATCAGCTTAAGAAAGGTTTCAAAAGCCAAGTTTCCAGTCACCAGCCAAAGGCTAATCTTACATGCAGGTCTTTCTGAAGATAAGCTTCAGGCCTACTATGTTAACTCACTCCTGCACAGCATATATAGATGTTTTCTGCACTTTTCTCTATGAAATAACACATAATATTTTACAATAAAAGATGTTTAAAAATAATTGACTAAAAATGTATTAAGTCCATTTTTAAAGCCACAAAGCAGAGGATATTTGCAATATATATATATATAACTAACAAATAAGTAACTACTATGTGGAATGTAAAAATAACTCCTACAAAATATTTAGAAAAAGACAACTCCATAGAAAAGACAGAAAACTTGAAGAGGCACTTTAAGAAAGAAGAAATAGTCCATAAACACAAGGTGCTCAACTTCTCTAATAATCTAGGGAATTAAAACCATAAGAAAATACACATATCTACCAGATAGGTAAAAATTAAAAACATAGTATCAAATATTAGAAAGGATGTGGAGGGGAAGGGTATAGTTCAGCAGTAGAGCTCATGCATAGCATGCACAAGGTCCTGGGTTCAATTCTCAGCACCTCCATTAAGGAAAAAACAAAAGACAAAACAAAACAGAAAAAAAAAAGAAAGAAAAGAAATGATGTGGGGAGCAATATAAGACTAATACACTGATAAGAGTGCAACCACTTTTGAAGATAATTTGGCATTATGTCAGAAAGCAAAATGTACACATACTCTTTGACCCAATAGTTTTAGTTACATATGAACTTATGAACATAAACACCAGGACATGTATACATGGACATTCACAGCAGCATTAATAGCCCAAAGCTGAAACCAACCCAAATGTCATCAAAAGCAAGATGAATAAACTGTGGCACAATCATACAATAGAATATTCTACAGCAATAAAGTACATTTTTATTAAAAGTTATAAATTTATTTTAAAATTTGAAAAACCTATATCTACAATATATGGAAGAATCTCATAAACACAATGTTAAACTAAACAAGAAAGACAAAGTAGAATACATAAACCATCATCCCATTTATAGAGTTCAAAACTAGGCAAAACTGAGCAATATTACTTATAGATACATACATGGGGTACATTATGAGGATAAGATAATTATCACAAAAAACAGGAGAATCATCATCTCTGGTGTAGGGAGGAGATGATGAGGGAAGCATACTTCTGGAGTACTAGTAATGTCATATTTCTTGATTTGGATGACATGTGTAATTATAATTTTATAATTTTCCTTACATTTATATAATTTTTTAAAAAGAAAAATTAGCAACAGGTAACAAATAAAGGATTAATATTAATAATATATAAAGAACATCAGGTTCCTATGAACAGATAATCAGGGAGTACAAACAGTTCATTAAAATATAAACACATGAAACAATCTTATGGAAAAATGTTCAACTTTTCTAATAATTAATAGCATGTCCATTGACAGACAACTGGATAAAGACGTGGTATAGATATATACAATGGAATATTACTCAGCTATAAAAAAGAATGAAATAATGCCATATGCAGCAACATGGATGGACCTAGACATTATCATATTAAGTGAAGCAAGTCACACAGAGAAAGACAAATACCAAACGATATCACTTACATGTGGAATCTAAAAACAAAAGATACAAATCTTATTTACAAACCAAAAGTAGATTCACAGACATAGAAAACAAACTATGGTTACCAAAGTGGAAAGAATGGGGGAGGGATAAACTAAGAGTTGGGGATTAACAAATACACATTACTTTATGTAAAATAGATAAACAACAAGGACCTACTGAACAGCACAGGGAACTACATCCAGTTTTTTGTAATAACATTTAATGAAAAAGAATGTGAAAGGGGGAGGGTATAGCTCAAGTGGTAGAGCACATGCTTAGCATGCATGAGGTCCTGGGTTCAATTCCCAGTACCTATTCTAAAAATAAATACATAAATAAATAAACCTAATTACCTCCCCCCCAACAACAACCAAAAAATAAATAAATAAATAAGAAAAAGAATGTGGAAAAAAAAAGTATGTATATGTATTATTGAATCGCTTTGCTGCACACCTGAAAAACTAACATTGTAAATCAACTACACTTAAATAAAAAAATTTTTTTTTAAATCATAAGGAAAAAACCATTTTCTTAGGCAATAGTCATTCTATTATTCGCTTACTTAGTTTTAGTAGTAAAAGCTTTTATACAGGAGAATAAAGTGAAAACAAAGAAAAATATCTAATAAAAAAATAGCTTGAAGCAACATTTCACACCTATTTAACAAAGAAGGACAGTGGAATATTGTGATAATTTAGAAGATAAATGACAACCATTAAGACTGAGCAGTTATATGGAATAACTGAAAATTGAAAAAAAAATCCACTAAATTATGAGTACATTAGGGCTACAGCTATCTAAAAAATCTGCATAGCTAAAATTTGGAAAGGACTCATGAAAAAATGAAAGTAGCTGAAGTGATTAAAAGGTAGAATTATGACTGTAATATTTTTCTTGATGTTGAGAATGTTCATTAAGATACAGGAAATTTTAGACAAAGTAAACTCAATTGTTCCTTGCCATTCTAGAGAATGAAGTCCATATGTCATAACTCCAAGAACTTCCACTAGCTGATTTCAACTTGTATTTTTCACCCTGTGCTACGGATCATGCAAGGCCCTGGAGGACAGAGATGAGCAAGACATAATTACTCCCCTCAATGAGCTTCTAGGCTAGCAGAAAATAGATATGTCAATAAATAATTACAATGAAATGGAGTTAAATCCTACAATAAAGTATTTTCTTAAAAGTCTTATGGCTTCCCAGATCAAGGAAAAACTCAGGAAAATCACAGAGAAGCTTTCCAAAGAACACTGAATTGGATTTTGAAGGGCAACTGTAACCTTCCAGACAGGGTAGAGATTGTGAAGGGTAATCTATGCACTATTTGTGCAAAGACTGAGGTAGAATAGCAGGTGGTAGAGGAGGCTGCTCAAACGCCTCATGTATCATGCTACAGGCAATAGAGACCCATGGGGCTTTTAGCATTTAGCTCCCCCAAACATTCTGCAATTACCTTGGACCTCTTTGTTCTAGCCTTTCTTCCCTTAAAAAGAATATATATATATGTAATATATATATGTATATATTATGTAATATATAATATGTAATATGTAATATATATAATATATATATATAATACTGTAGATAGCAGTCTATAGATTTAATATAGTCCCTATCAAAACACTCAAGACATTTTTCACACAGAACTTGGACAAATAATTCTAAAATTCATATGGAATCAAAAAAAGATCCCAAATTGCCAAAGCAACCTTGAGAAAGAAGAACAAAGCTGGAGGTGTTGCTACTCTCCCAGGCTTCAGACAATACTACAAACCTACAGTAATCAAAACAGCATGGTAGTGGCACTAAAACAGACACATAGATCCATGGAACAGAATAGAGCCCAGAAATAAACCCACCCACCTCTGGGCAATTAATCTATAACAGAGAAGGCAAGAATATACAATGGAGAAAAGAGTCTCTTCAACAAGTGGTGCTGGAAAAACAAAAAAAAACCCAATCAAAAACTGGGCAGAAGACCCGTATAGACATTTTTCCAAAGAAGACATACAGATGGCTAACAGGCACATGAAAAGATGCTCAACATCGCTAGTTATTAGAGAAATGCAAATCAAAACAATAATGAGATATCAACTCACATCTGTCAAAACGGCTGTCATCAAAAACTCTACAAAAAACAAATGCTGGAGAGGAAGTGGAGAAAAGGGAACCCTTGTACACCGTTGGTGGAAATGGTGAAGCCACTATGGAAAACAACACAGAGGTTCCTCAAAAACTAAAACAGAACTGACACATGATTCAGCAATTCCACTCCAGGGTATATACTCCAAAAAAACAGAAACATTAATTCAAAGAGGTACATGCATCCCAATATTCATAACAGCACTATTTACAATAGCCATGACATGGAAGCAACCCAAGTGCCCACCAACAGACGAATGCATTAAAAAGATATGGTACATATATGCAAAGGAATATTACTTCAGTCATAAAAAAGAGTGAAATTCTGCCACTTGCAGCAACATGATGGACGTAGAGAATATTATTTTTGGTGAAATAAATCAGATAGAGAAAGACAAATACTATATGGTATCACTTAAATGTAGAATCTAAAAAATAATACAGACAAATGTATATGCAAAACAGAAACAGACTCAGACATAGAAAACAAACTAGTGATTACCAAAGAGGAGGGGGAATGGGGGAGGGACAAATTAGATGAATGGGATTAACAGATACAAACTATTATGTATAAAATAGATAGGCTACAAAGATATATTGTAGAATAAAGAAAATTAATAGCCATTATCTTGTAGCAACTTTTAATGGCATATAATCTGCAAAAATACTGAATCACTATGCTGTATACCTGAAACTAACACAACATTGTAAACCTATACTTCAATAAAAAACAATGTATTACATATTAAAACAAATGTTTAATTACTATTACTATATTTAATACATAAATGTTTACATTTCATTTTATAGCATATATTTCTTTTAATTTTAAATATTTCAAACATACAGAAAAGTACAGAAAACAGAATGATACTTATGCACCCGCCAACCAAATGTAAGAAGTTAAACTCTATCCTACTTCTCTTTTAAAGGCATAAAACATTTCAGACATATTTAAAATCCTACTCCCTCCCCTTATCTCCTTTTCTTCCCTCCCTCCTCATAGTCGTAACAGTGACTACCCTAAAGTGGGTGTGTATAATTTCCCTGCATACTGTTCTTTTACTCCACATCTAACACTGTGGTTTTGCTCAATTTTTAACTCTGGGTTTCCTCATCAGAAAAATGAAGGCAATAGCTACCTCTTGGGGTTACTTGGAGGATTAGAAATAATATGTATCAGGTGGTTATCATGGGGACTGACACTGAAAAGGACTCAAGATCCAGAAATTTCATTTTCTCCTAGTAGACTATAAGCTACTGACAGTGGCACCCTGGCTAACAAAATGTTGGTTCAATTTAATTCTATTTATTATTCCTCACACAGAACACTCTGCCTCCCCACTTCTTCAATTTTTGATCTCTTATCCAGTCTCTCTCATTACTGCCCTTTAATCTTGACAGGGACATACGAGTGCTATTTATCTACATTGGTGGCGCCAGGAGCTTTCAGGTACCTGCTTCATTTCAGGCCATTTGGTGTCCAAAGTTCTGAGTAATCTAAGGGCAGGTGAGGGATATGGGAGAAATCCCGATGTGGTGCAAGTTGTTTTGGAGTCAGGCAGTTCTCAGTTAAATCCTGTCTCTAGCACTTAATTGCCAAAAGCCCTTTCATCAGAGACAACTTTTTTGTGCTTCAGTCTCCATGTCTAAAATGAGGACAATTTTATCTACTTCTCTGGGTGGTGATAACAGAACCCTTACTATGTACCAAATACTCTTTGAAGCATTAAAGCATATATTGAGTCGATCAATCCTAAGAAAAACTCCAGAACGTAGACTAGGTCATTCCCCTCATATGACAGAAGGAAGCTGGGGTACTTTAAGTAATGGGTGGAAAGTCACAGAGCTAGTACGTGAAAGAGCCAGGTTTACAACCCAGGCAACCTGATGCAGTCTGAATCCTTAACCACTTCCCTTTCCTGGGGTATTATGAAGCTACGCTTGTAAGATAAAGGCATTCGGCACACAGTAGACACTCAAAATACTGAAGTCCGGCTCATGACTGGAAGACCACAGTGAAAGTACAGAGTTCTCGTTTTCCCTTGTGAGGGAAATGCGGGTAGTGCCAGAGATCTGGGCAGTGACTGCTCTGTCATGACACCAGGGTAGGCACTGGAGTACATGAACAAAAATATAATGGGTGCTAGGCCAGCTCTGCCACGGACACCCTGGGACAACCTGGCAAAGCTCACCCCCGGCCCCCGGGGTTCTGTTTCCCCATCTGAGAACCCATGTGCGTCTCTGCTCTCCTCCCTGGCTGCTCTCGTCAGACAAGAGGACTCAGCGGACCTAGCTGAACCCGGACGGGGAACGCGAGGAACCGGCGAGGCCTTCCTCTCTGGCCCCAGGCCGGGGGGCCAGGAGAGCGGCTGTGCCAGGCTGACCGCCCATAAGTCAGTGTGCACCAGCACTTACCTCTCCCACAGGCTCGCAGCGGGCGGAACCAAGATCCAAACTCCCCGCGCCGCCGCCGCAGCTCCCGCGCGGCGCGCCAACTCACTTCGCGCCGGAAGTCGGCAGATTCTGATTGGCTGCGTCCTGCAGAAGCCGACCAATACCGTCGCGCCGTGGCACCTATCCCCGCCCCATGGGCTGCGAGATGGGCACGTATTCTCAAAGCCCAATCAGAACCCGAAAAGTGAGGTCAGGTGACTACGATGACCACCCCCTGGCTTCCGGCGCTGGCGGGAGTTCTTTGTTTTTGGTGTGTTGCATAGTGGGGGTAAAGGCTGTAAATAAAACAGGCGTCTGGAGCCGGACTGTGGCAGGATTAAAAACTCCGGAGTTAAAGGGGAGCCTAGATTTGCAAGTTCCCACAGGCCAGGCCAGCGCTCTACGTCCCAGTCTCTTTGGTTCTGACCATCTGTCGCTGAAGCTTTGGCGGTCCCTCCTCTCTACCCACTTAGTGACGCTGGGCTCTATCCCACCCATACTCCTCTAAGTGAGCAACTGGAAGTTGTCATTGACAGGGAAAGGTGTCGCAAACTCCGATGCCTCCGGGAACATGTGCAGTACCCGAATGAAATCCCATGCTGAGGTTCCAGCTGACTGTTCCCGCACGGGACTGTGGGCCCTGTGATGCCAGATCTTACTTTCTTTTCTTCCTTCCTTCATTTATTTCTGTTTTAAGAAAAACTGAAGATCTGTTTCTGTCCTATTTTGTGTGTGAACTCTGCCTTTTTTATACATTACAAAACCAAAGCGAATGGTGCAAACAAGATATGTCGTTGTTAAATTACTCTCTATAGGAAAAGTAAAAGCAGAGTAAATGAATCACTATGCTGTATGTCAGAAATTAACACAACATTGTAAATCGACTATACTTCAATTTTTAAAAAAAGTATGAGTGACAATAATCTCTTGCTGTATTTCTTGGGTCAGGCAGTTATGTTGTTTCATATTTCCCCTGCCATAAATCAACCCAGGGTCAATACCATGTTAGTGGTATTTTGTGTAACCCCGGGAAGGAGAGGTCATAGTTGGAGACACAAAGCACAGTAGAAGACAGCACCAGGGAGTGAATGGTCCTTTCCCGAAGTGGTGAGGGGGTTAACTGACATGAAACAAGTGCCTTCTTGGGAAAGTAATAATCCGCAATAATTTTAAAGTGGCATAGATAGTAATAACCTCTACCAGATTTCCCTTTAGGCATGGGAGTTTAGGGATGTACGTTTTGGCAGAGGGCAAGGGTCACAGACGGAGCAGACAGCAAGCTCAGAAACATAATAGATTATCTAATATCAAAGGAAGGAAAGCAGAATTGTCCTGTGTCCAATTTGTGCCTTAGGAGAGGCAGTCTGTGAGCATTGCTGGGGTGGAGGTTTCAGTGTCCAGGTGAAGTCATCTCTGGCACAGGAGGGCAAATCATTTGTAATGGTGAGGTCTTGGGTTGGGGTGATGATATCTCCAGTGGTGAGCTCCTGGGTCAGGGCAATGCCATATTGAATATATGACTTAGGATATCCTTTTTAAGTGGGTAACCACTCAAAGGTTAATGCATGTCTTAGCATTTGCCACACTTGGTTGAAACAATGGCTTACTTGGAGTTGGGCCCCTGGATTGTAAACCTGTGAAAGCACCCCAACCAATAATCAACAGAATGATGTAGAGCATGTAGAGCTGCACTTATTTTTAGCTTTGTTTATGGTGGAAATTTAGGTTCAGTTGGGTCCACAACCAGGTGAGCAGTTGCCTGGCCCATGGGACATCTATGGTTCATGGGTCCCAACAGAGTATGATCCTCGATCCGGCCTCCAGCCCTTATGGGATAGAGACAGGACTGGAAATGTGTAAAGACAGGTTAAGGCCATAGGAAACATAGAGACTCGTTTAAAGGTTTATTTCCTGGGCTGGAATCTGAAAAGGAGTTGTTTTGAGTTAGACCATTAGGTCTCTCAGTTAAACTGGCTATTTAGGTCCTATTAGGGACATGAAGTTCTAATGAATGCTTTTCTAAGAGCTCAGCATTATGAATTTTGAAAAGTGAAATGTATGTTTTGGTTACAACCAGTAATGTCTGTAACCCCAAGGGAAATAAAGAGAGTCCTGATAAAGCCTTGTTTTGAGGCCTTAGTACATGTAAAGACATGTGACTTTGATTTATGTTTTGAGTATCAGAGAAGAGAGTATAACTCAGTGGTAGAGCACGTGCCTAGCATGCATGAGGTCCTGGGTTTGATCCCCAGCACCTCCATTAAAAAATAAATAAATAATAAATAAGTAAGCAAAATTACCCCCCCAAAGATATAAAAATTAAAAAATTTTTAAGTAGTTAATACGTTTTGGGTATCTATAAGTTAAGTTGGAGGGGACGGTTTTTAGGTAATAGCCAAATAGTTTATAATAAATGCAAAGGTAGGATCATTTGTTGGCCAGAGCATCCAGTGTTCAGGTGACTGCCTAAAGTTTGGCCAAGTGTGTTGACCTTTGGGTCCTGTCTTTTATGAGGAACATCCTGGTTAAGGGATGGAAAGCAGCAACATTCCATGGAGCTCCATCACAAATGATAGTTAGCAATGCCATTTGCATCCTCTAGGAATTCGCATTGCTGTTCATTCAGTTAATCCCAAGGGACTTCTCAGGGAGCCAAGGAGTCTCAGAGAGGCGTGACTTGCTTCAGCACCATGGCATCTGGCAAGGGACTGAAGACAGGGGAAGCCACCCCTGTAAAGGTGGAATATGCCAGAAGGTCCAGGTTTGGTTCCATCCTGTCTTAGGGAAGACTCTGTAGCTGTGCTGAGCTTGTGGTATGCAGTTTCCATGACCCAAAGCATAATGGGTATCTGTGTACAGAGGATCACAGTCTCAGGGTCTGTGAGAGCCTCTGTTTCCAGGAGGGCCCAGTATGTAGCCCATAATTTGTTGTTTTAGTAGTGTACAGCAGAAGGCTAAGGGAGATCGTTTTTTGCATCACAAGCTCTTGGGCAACTTATGGCCATCAAAAATGATCTAGAGACACTAGGAGACATAAGAAGAAGTTGCCAAAGACTCTACAGTGAAGGAGTTTCTGAGGGCACAAGTGAGAGTACCTGCTGATTTTAATTTGGAAGTAAATTTTCTAAGTGAGAAATATATTGCCACCAGATCCAAAAAGGACTTAAAAATGTTGGACTTATATGTCCAAAAACAGTATGTTAAATGTCTCTTTGGAGGAGGATGTCATCAATATAATGCCATACGTGTGCTCCTGGAGAACAGTGAATGCACTGAAGATCTTGTTTGCAAAGACTGTATGTGGTGCCTGACGCCAGTGGGTTTTAGTTTCTGTGTCTGGCTGTAAGAGGAAAGAGAGGGGGAAAGGCTCAGTGCTTCTAGACAGGAGCCTCATCTGAACCCTTTTCGCCACACCCCACTTTTTCCCCCTCTTCAATTAAATCTTTTAGAACAGTTAACAACTGTATCTTTAGTTGATGGAAACACCTCCCTCCCATGCCCTACCACCTTTTCCCCTGTCTTTCATCTGTCCCTGACTCTTTCCACTTTTTCCTGTTGAGTGTTTACCTGATAAACTCCTGGTTTGAATAATTCCAGCAGGATTTGGGGCTGTCCCTAGATGTCTGGTACGTGGCCCCGAGTTGATTTAGGGCACAGGATGTATTGACATGGTATGTGGGATTAGATAAAGGAGGTGATTGTAGGAATAACCTGGGATTGGTTGGAGGATTTATAATACGACTTTCCCTGCACACAAAAGCAGGTTCGCAGAAGCAATGCAAACAACTTTGGCTTTAGTTTGGCCCTGTGGTTAGCAGACATCAAATAGAATCTAAGGAAACACAGAGCAGCCCTCCTCCACCTTAGAGGATTTTCCAAGCAACCAATGCTGGGGCTATGTGTGGCCTCAGTTACACACGTGTTAGGCATAAAATCGCAGCTTCCAGGCATTAAAGAGCCAAAAAAACTACCTTTGGCAGTAGACATCTGCTGTTTTCACCCGTGGAGGATCTTCAGCTCACAGCACCTTGCTATCCCTTTGGAAGGCCATCCTTTTCCAACTCCCAGTCCATGTGACTCATGCCAATGTGGAACTGACTTCTCAAGCCTTGGGCTCCAGAGGTGGTCATGTGACTTTGGCCTGGCCAATCAGCGTACCTCCCCAGCTTGGCCTCGGTGATTGGTTCAGCTAGACCAATGAAAGCTCTCCCCAAGGCTTCAGCTAGGATTTACTGGGAAAGTGGGGGTCATGCCCTCCCTGGAGGGTGGGGCTGCCAAACTGTCAGGATGTCATCCATCCTGAAGCTGGGACTGGGAGGGGAGCACCATGAGGAAGAGGGTGGGTGCTAGCCTGGGAGTGAAGCCACCACAGAGGAGAGTGCAGGCAAGGCTGGAAAAGAAGCCCAGTGCTGATATGATTATCTGAGGCCCTGGATCCTGTGGTGCTATCAGCAGTGGACTTTCCAGTTACAAGAGCAGAAAAATTCCATTTCATGCTTGAAAAACAAATTGCGGAGTGCAAAATAGTAGGCAATAGTATACCAGTGTTTGTGTAGAAAAGGAAGGGAAAATTGTGTTTACATGTATCTGCTTGTATCTGTGTTTTGTCGACTTAAATAAAATCACACAACGTGAGAATTGTGGGTTAAGTTTTATTTGGGGCAAAATGAGGACTACGGCCTGCGAGATGGCATCTCAGAAAGCTCTGAGAAACTGTTCCAAAGAGGCAGGGGGAACTCAGTATTATATATGATTTTAGTGAAGGGGGTACGTGCAGTCAAGCAGACATTTTGCCACAGAGGCTTGCTGCTAGTCACAAATAGCAGATGTCACCGTTAATGAATTTAGTGCGTTTCTAGATATGAGGAGATGCAAGAATTTGGGCTCATAAAATCTTCTGAAAATATCTAACTATCTGAAGGCCTGTTCTGCCAGTTTTCCCAGAGCACAGAGGGCATCATTCCTGATCTCTGCCCTGAATGCCTTTCAGGATGTGCTGGAGGTCAGCGGCTGCAGCAGCTCGTGGCCTAATCCGAGCAGAGGTAGATGGCAAGTGCCAATTTTTAGTTGGCAGTTCAAGCATTTCTGATAAGAAAGAAACTAATAATCATGAATAGCTGTTGGGGAACAGAAACAGGGTGGATAGGAGAAGGAGTCACAGAAATGACTTCTCTATATATCTTTTTGTACCTTTTGACATTTGTACATTTGAGATTGTGACCTATTCATAGTATTAGTTACATAATTTTAAAAATACAAAAAAACTAGAGGTTGCAGTGGTATTGTATAAGTCTTAGGAAGAACAAATCCTATTATACCAAATACACGGGATTTTCTAAGTATGTGCTAGTAAGATAAGTATATTTACACTCCTAACCACTCAGGAGCAAAGTAAACAGAACACAGTCAAGAGACCAGGTAGATGGAGAAAGATCTTAATTAAATTTAAAGTTATGCATAGTCTGTCTTTTGTTATGTTTGCTAAGAAGATGCAGGAAGCTGTCTGAGATATCCAGTGGTAACTACAAAGTCCTTCCCAGAATATTCAGTGTTACCCATAAAGAACTTCTGCTTCTGGGTAGGATGTAGTAGTAATCAGTAGGTCTTCATTCCTGCTGCAACAATAGAGGGAGAAAAGGATATATTACAAAAATCATATTTTAAAAGACATCAGAGAGCACTGGAAGCAGAGGAAGAAGAGACTCATTCCAGGTGAGCTGAGATTGTTGGTCATTTTTCCCTGGGTCATTTGTGAAGCCTGGGCAGAGGCAGAAAATTGGGCTTGGTTATACTGACCCATTGAGGCCACTCCGGCTATCACTATACACTAGAATGTAGATGTGAGGCTCATTTTTCCAAGAGGTGTTTGCTGAGTGCTGGGGTGGACTGCGTGGGGTAGTGACCAGGAGTCGGGGTAGGGCTGGGCAGGGGCCTGGACTGCAAAGGCAGCGTAAAATCTGCAGTCTCTTGGTGTCTGGCAGATGGAGTCTTGCTGGGGACAAAGGTCTGCAACAAACACAAAGTAGGTCTCCCTCTCAAGATAACTAAAAACAGATGGACTGAGTTTAACTGAAGCTGCAACTCATCCCAACTCAGCTCAGTTCCTGATTAGACTGAGGCATCATCCCTTTAAGATTCCTTGTCTAACAGCAGATAGGTAAACCCTCCAGGGGAAAATATGATTCGCATCTGTGATTCTTTTGTACACAGTACTTGGCATATGATAAAAAATTACAAGTCATAGGAAAAGAAGGTGTGGTAGACTGAACCATGACCTCCCAAAGATGTGTCTGTCCTAATTCCTGGAACTTGTGAATGTAGGGACTTTGCAGATGTGATTAAGGATCCTGAGATGGAGAGCTTAGCCTGGCTTAGCCAGGTGGGCCCAATAAAATGACAAGTGTCCTTATGAGAGGTGGGGCAGGAAGGTCAGAGTCAGTAGTATAAGGATGGAAATGAGAGGTTGGAGTTATGCAAAGAAGGGATCACAAGCCAAAGAGGGCAGTAGCCTTGAGAAGCTGAAAAAGGTAAGGAAAAAGATTCTTCCCTACAGCCTACAGAAGGAACCAGCCCTGCTGACACCTTGACTTTAGCCCACTGAGACAGATTGTGGACTTCTGACTTCTTGAACTGTAAGATAATAAATCATTGTTGTCTTAGACCTCTCAATTTGTGATAATTTAAAATAGCAGCAATAGGACAATGTGACTGATAATCAAGGGAAAAAAGTGAAACAATAGAAGCAGATACATATCTGATCTGATGTCAAGGACTTTAAAATAAACATTTTAATATGTTAAAGAAAATAGTAGGAACAATGAACAGAATGGTGACAGAGTTTGGAATTTCAGCAGAAAATTAGAATATATAAAAGCCAAATAAACATTCTAGGATTAACAGATATAATATCTGAAGTAAAGAATTCAGATGGGCTGAGCAGCAGACTAGACACAGCAGAGGCAAGAGATTAGTAAACTTGAAGACAGGCCAACAGAAAATATCCAAACTAAACTGCAGCGTAATAAAGGAATAGAAAGAACAACGTTAACTGGAAAGTTCTTGTTTAATGTCTCCCTAAAACCCAATATTTAGCCAAGAAGATGATTCATTTCATCTTAGAATGTTTGTTGAAGCAGATGCAAGGGAATTTGTTTATTTAAATTGTAAGTAAACTCACTTTGTACATCATATTGCAGATGCTCCTATTAGACTCCTGGATCTAGTTTTCCCTCACGGATTGCAAGTAACATAAAGTAAAGCTTCTACTGGGTTTGAATCTAAAAACCACACTCATTGTACGACTCTGAATTCCAATTTCAACATTTGTAAGATGGAGGTAAACAGTTACACGTCTCATGGCTTTAGTTTGAGGATTAAGTAACGTAAGGCCCTTAGCATAATAATGTCTGGCACAGAATAAATGTGCATTTTTATTATCAATTTTTTTTCAGGCAGGTACACCTGCATGTCAGAAGAATCATCAGAGGGAAGATGAGGTAATAGACTTTCATGAGATGAGCTTAAATGAGATCATGGATGTAAATATCTATGTCAAGTCATTATAATGGTACCCTTTACTATATGGCAGGAGTCTCAGTTTACTAACTCAGGTTTGCCACAAATAGTTTTTTCTTTATTTTTATATAACAATTTAAGTTTTGAGCTCCCTGTCTGCTAAAGTACAGCAAATTAGTGTCAGGAATGTGAGGGTTCTTTCCTTTCTGCTGGGTGGTGTCTAACTTATAGGGGCTCACACTGTGCCAAGGTGTGGGATGGAGGGGGGTTGGTCCTTGTCATCTTTCCTCATCAGTCACACAGAAGTACCTTGCTCCTGTGCATATGCCTTCTTCAGGTCAGTGGACTCTCCTCAACTTCCATTCCCAGGTTGGGGGCCATGGGAATCTTTCTGCTGCTTCAGTGCAAAACAAGGGCACAGAAATCTTGGAAAGGGTGCCTGTGACATGGCTCGCCTAGACACCCTAGACAGTAGTGCCATCTCTAGGATCATATTCCCTGGGATGCTGCCCAGGGAAAAGGGCCCCAGCCCTTTCTTTCTTGAACCTACTTCATCAGCGCTATTACAAGTCAATTCCTCATCCTCTTTCCCCCTGCTTAAGGGTTTTTAAAAAAATCTGGTTTCCTTAGAACCTTACCTTCTTAATAGGCTTGGGGGTTTGGAACCATTGTTTTTGGACTATTGTCTTCTGCTTTCATAACCACTTCATCTCTCCCCTGAGCCAATAAGCACAGAACTGGCTTAAATGGATGGGGGTGGTGCAGGGATAACAGAAAGAAATGAAAGTATATTAGGTAAGAGTTCCAGCTATGATGTAATCCTTGGTACCAGATTAGCCTTTCTGCCATTAACAATCATAAAATTGGACAGAAGATATGAGCAACAATTCTTAGGCACTGGATAACAGGCAAGGCATGACAATGATCCTTGAGAGAAAAGGAACTCATGAGATGTACCTATGAATTGTTTTGGCTCTCTGCTGGAGAGCAGTTTTCCAACCATAGCACAGCAAACTGGAGTCCCAGCAGAGTAGATATGCCTTGCTATGTTGAAGAGGCAGAGATCAGAGCTCAGAGCTGCTGAAGCAGCTGAGATCTATAGGTCATGGCACTGGAGAGGATGTTGCTGCATGTGTGGGAGGCAGGAATCTATGTGGGAGGTCCCCACAGTTCCTTGGCTAAGGGCTGGGGTGCACATGTGTAGGGGAACACCACCAGAGGCTTCCCAGAGAGAGGCTGCTACAGAGTTGAGAATAAAAGAGATGCTAGAAGTCAAGCAGATAACAGAATCTAGAGCCTCTGCAATGTATCCTCTGTACTGCCCAGTAATCAACCTAAAATTCCTACATATACCAAAAAAAAAAAAAAAAAACAAACCCAACCCCAGAAAAATGTGACCCATGGTAAAAACAATAACAAAGAGTCAGTAGAAACTACCTCAAGATGGTCCAGATGCTGAATTTAGCAAAGACATTAAGGAAATTATTATCAACATGTTCAAAAATCTCAAAGAAAATGTGTTCAGAGAATTAAAAGAAACTATGGTCATAATGAGTGAAGTAATGGGAAACCAAGCCTGAAGGTATGCAGTGGGTAAGGGGATCTAGGGATCTAACCGCTTTGAAATTGCTTTTGCCCAATCCTTGTTATTTTACATACTCCTTTTACTCCCAGTTCCAGAGATACCTGGTTCTCTCAGTGGCTATGCCTTTTTAGGATTCTGTGGTATAAACTGAATTGGTTTTCACCTTTGCCTACTCCTGGCCCAGGTATGTCTCTCCTAGGATCTGCTAAAAGTCACCACTCCTCTTCTGCTGTCTAGCTTCCAAAATTTTGTTGCTGCTATCTTTTCTGTTTCCCTCATCTTTGTAGATGTATTGTAGTTTTTTTTTTAATCACTTTACTATGGTTTTAGTGGGAGTTTTAGAAGGAATGAATCTAGATGTGCATGTTTGATCTGCAGTTTCAGCCCCAAACTTCTGTACTAGTTCTTAAAAGTGATTTAAATAACATAACATTTCCTGGAAACGATTCTCATCCAATATGTTAACATTCTTCTGTTGGCCTCCTCCTCACTAAAAGGCCCCAAATGAGATTTTTTAATCTTCCTTTTTTTCTTGTGCCCTCAAGGGCCACAAAACCTCTAAAATAAATTACAATTATGCCTGACCCAAGTTCATTAGTTGGACATAACAAATCAGTAAAAAAGAGACACTCATATTCTTCTAGGGAAGTAGCCATCCTCAAGGGACCTGGGCTCACCACAGTTTCACAAATGCATACCTTCTTGGACATGTCTGGCTTTTGCTGACAGTAAATATTACATTATATTTCAAATATAAAACCTCAATTGCATCTAATTCAAGCTAATAATGTTAAATGATTACCTAGCTTAAAAACTAAAAGCCTTTTTTCCCCTTAAACAAGTCCTATCAGCCCTGGCATTAGGTATTCTTGATTCTACTAGTAAGCACTTCACTCTTTTCTGCCGTTAACGAGCAGTGTTTACCTTTGTTGTACAAAGACTGATGGAGACAACTCCCTATTGCCTATTATAATTTTCTTTGCAATTGGTAACACCAGGTGTGCTTCCAGCCCATGTTCTACAGCTAGGACTTCTATCTTGTTGGAGCCTTCTTCTATTTCTGTCTTGACTGTCCTCTAAATGGAGAGGGGGCTACTCCACTTCAGGTATAGCACTCCTTCTAAAAGCCAATACAACTCCTGTCTACTGTCCAAGTATGTTAGTATTAAATTTTACTTATCTTGGCTGGTCATATTACCCTTTCACATTGTCTCCAAGTAAACCCAGCATCTTCACTTCCAATTCCAATATACTCATATCTGTTTTAACATTTTTGCACTCACCTCTGTTTGCCTTCACACAACCTTTCTTTCCTCTTTTTTGTTAACAGAATCTTGATTTTGTGCAGACATCTAAATACATCACTTGTCCCCTGGAAACTGACACTATTCCTGGTTTAGGGGCAAATCTTCTTTAATTGGGTACCATTCCCCTAGATGAGGATTGGTCCAATATAGATACGATTCTGCCAATGGAACATAGGGAGAAATCTTCTGGGGAGACTTCTGAGAAAAGTTTCCTTATTCCCCAAAATAGATGCCCCCACCCAGAGTCATTCTCTTGTGCTGATCATTTTGGGGCCTGAGTGTGGCACATGGAGCTGCAGCCACCTTTTCTTTAAATTGAAGTATAGTTTCTCTACAATATTATGTAAGTTACAGGTACGCAATATAGTGATTCACAATTTTTAAAGTTTATACTCCATTTATAGTTATTATAAAATATTGGCTATATTTCCTGTGTTGTACAATATGTCCTTGTAGGTTATTTTATACCTAGTAGTTTGTACCTCTTACTCCCTTACCCCTATATTGCCCTTCCCCACTTTCCTCTTCCCACTATAACCACTAGTTTGTTCTCTATATCTGTGAGTCTGCTTCTTTTTTTGTCATATTCACTAGTTTATTATATTTTTAGATTCCACATATAAATGATATCATATAGTATTTGTCTTTCTCTGTATGACTCATTTCACTTAGCATAATGCCCTCCAAGTCCATCCATGTTGCTGCAAATGGCAACATTTTGTTCTTTTTTATGCCTGAGTAGTATTCCATTGTGTATATATGCCACATCTTCTTTATCCGTTCATCTGTTGTTGGACACCTAGGTTACTTTTATATCTTGGTGACTGTAAATAATGTGCAGCTGCCTTCTTGTGACTGGGACATAATCTAGTCTTCGAAGGGCAGAGGAGAAAGATGGAAGGATTTTGGGTCCTCCATGACATCCCTGAATATACCAACCATGGAGCTTCCCCACCTCAGGAAGTCTTGTTAAATAAAATACTCTTAATTTTTTTAAGCCAAATTGAAGTCATGCACTAGATTGTTTTCCGTTTGGCTCTCCATATTCACTCTCTATTCCTGTTTGTGAATCAGGAGGTTGGGTTTGGTCAATGGCATGCATCAACAGTAGATCCAAGGGTGGGGGTAGAGACAGGCCATGATTCAATAGTAGCTGCATTTTTTTAGCCATATTTCTGAGTTTCCAATAACTACCCCTTCCCTTTGCCTTCTCAAGCATGGGGGTAGCTTTCCTCTGTTGCCAGTTAGTCCCCCTAACCCTACCCATACTTTCGTAAATAATCCTTCCGTTTGCCTCTCTGAAATGTTCCCTTTTGAGTATCTCATCTCTTTTCTGCCAAAACCCAAACTGATACAGTTGACTGAACCTATATTGGCCTCAAAGACATCTTGGTGTCATCTTCACACAGATGGATCTGCTCGTGGGTTTCAGTGTTCATGAGGTAAAGTCATGTTCCCCTTTGGTGTCTGACTGTTTTCATCAAAACACATACCCTTCATAAAAATCTGCCAACATTTTTATTGATTCCAGCTGACTTTGGGTTTGTTCATATTTATGGCCAACTGAAAAACAATGAAGAGAAATACATTTCCAAATGTCTTTAGATTAGTGACTTTTCATGCCTTACAACTGTCTTCTAAAGAAGACTTATAGGAGCTCCAGCTAAAAATGCTTTGGCTGCTGCAGTCATCTTCTCCTGTCTTGGGCCATGGCTTTGTTTTCCTCACCCAACAACTAGGCTTCTCTGACAACTTTCTTTAATGTTGTTCTGCTCCAAAAGCAGGCACCAAATTTAGGGGGAACTCTGTAGAGGCCAAATGGTCTTCACCATTTGGTGTTCCTTAGGTGTTCCTCAGATGGCCACTTGGTGGCACCCAAGAATCTTCTTCACTTCACTCACATGATCCGTGGGGTGGCTCACGTGAATAAAGTGCGGTCGTAATAAAGGAAGTCTGATAAAAGTTATTGATGTGTTCCAAAATGTTCCATTGTGGATCATAGTACTACTGTGTCTTTTTAAAGCATATAATGGAAGGGCTCAATCCACCACAGGATTATTCTGTTTAATTTCATCCAGATGAAGAAATACCAATCTGTTCACAGGATATATAGAAATATTGCCATATGCAAAATATAATATACTACCATCTAGCTGTGAAAAGTTTTCACACTCAGATTTGAAATACCTCTGTCCTTGATTAGAATGGGACACACATTTTATAGGTCAAACTGGAAAGGAAGTCTGTGGAATCTCTCAGAAACAACAAGTATTTCACTGTTGACTTTCACTGTAGATTCAGTAAGGGGGGTAAAATGACAAAAGAGGATCTTGAAAACTAAATTGGCCAAGATATGTGCAGAAACCTGAATCAAATGGCCAAGATCTTGCCCGTAGTTCTTGCAAAATTATAAGATGTACAGTTATCAAAGAGGCGAGACTCTCTCATCTTGAAATATTAATGTGTTGACCCATGAAACTTCCCACTATACTCCCAGAGGCACCCACTTAAAAGAAATCATGTATTAAATGACATTCTACTAAAGCAGTACAAACCATTTTTTTTTAAAGTATGTCAAGGCCTTCCATTCATAACTGTCCTACCATTGCAAACGCTGTTGGTACTTCTGTTACATCCCCTTGGATCCCTCTGATTCTGATTCAAATTCTGATATGTGGAGAATTTTTCCCACATACCAAGAAATTTTCCCACACCAGCTGTGCATCCTCCAACATAACTCAGTTCGGATACTACCTACCTGGAGATAGATAACCACAGGTTAAGGCTGAATCCTACAAGACTGACCCTGCCTTCAGATGCCAATCATAATTATAGGTTGTCATTTGTGCTTCTGACCAACCGCTATAGATTGGAGAGGTTCTTATGACTCCCTCTTTCGGTTTGATTAATTTGCTAGAGAACTCAGAGAAACATTTTATTTAGCAGATTACCAGTTTACTATAAAAAGGCATAACTCAAGGAAAAGTCAAATGGAAGACATGAATAGGGCAAATTATGTGGCAGGGGTACAACACTTCCATGCTCTCTCTGAGAGGCTCTCTCCCTGAATCGCCACGTGTTCACTAACCTGGAAGCTCTCCAAACCCTGTCCTTTTGGGGTTTTATGGAGGCTTCATTACCTAGGCACGATTGATTAAATCATTGGCCATTGATGACTGAACTCAATCTCCAGCCTGTCTCCCCCTGCAGAGGTCAAAAGAATGGGACTGAAAGTTTCAACCTTCTAATCGCTTGGTTGATTCCCCTGGCAACCAGCTCATCCTTAAGTGACCTAGCAGCTTCCCAAGTCACTTCATTAACAAAACTTTAAAAGACAATTTTATTGCTGTCATCAAATAGGAAACCCCAAGGATTTTAGGAGCTCTGTGCCAGGAACAGGGACAAAGACGAAATACGTTATTTCTTATTATAAATTACAGCATTTCTGTTTTGTCATCCTCCAGCTTCTGTGCCCTTGGTTTCCAATGGTTTGTAACTATGACTTTGTTCAGAGGATCTCTATTGGGCTTTGGGGGCTAAAATGCACACTAGCACACAAAGGGAGCTGGAATTGCCTGGGAGCGTCTTCTTCCTGGGTCCATGGCTACTGACTGGTGCAGGAGTACAAAAGCCTAGGTCCCTTGTTTGAGGAGGGACAAACTCCTTCAGAACTCCTCTCTGGATTAGGCTGAGGCTGGGGCTTGGCCGACATCATACTGTTGCTGGCTCCTTCCCTTTCTATACTTCTTTTCCTATTCTTTTCCTTGTTCCTCCCTGAAGCACTTTAAAAAAATCATTTGCACATGACTCCTGTCTCAGCCTGTGTTTTGGGGAACCCAACCTAAGAAAGCAACCATCCCTGATAAACCATGCTGCCATGTACAGCCTAAGGTTGGGATACACATCTAAGTTTACCAGCAAAACTCTTTCCTGAAATATTGCTGAAAGGAGTCTTTGGCTTTGAATCCATTACTGCACAAAGAATTCTGCTCAGTGTAGGCAGGGAGAGGAGCGTAGAGGCAGAGTCATGGTGCTTATCGCTTTGCCCCTGACAAAGAAACCAAAGCTGCCAGGGAAATGCCCACTGCGGCCATTTGCGCTTCATGAGCAGCAGGCACAGGGGCTGTTGGTTGTGACTGTCCTTCCTGGTTGCTACGGAAGGGTCCTGGGTCTCTGCCTTAACTGCCTATTCAGTTGAAGATTTGCAATCCCAAAACAGAATTATTTTGCCCATCCAAACAGGCTTTAAAAAACCCAGTGTCTCCTGAAATATTGGCCCCTTATTAGCTATAACTATCATTTCATACTCATCATCTCACCAGAAAGAAAAAACAATACTTTTCTTTGACTGACATACCAACATGCTATGAACATGTGCTTCATTTCTTGTTGGCTCCCACAGTTCCTGGAAGCCATGACATGAAACATAGACATTTTCAGATAAGCAGAAACTGAAAGAATTCATTCTCAGCAGACTTGTACTACAACAAGTGCTAAAGGTTATTTCTCAGGCTGAAGGGCAAGGATATCAGATTAAAAACTTGAATTTGCAAGAAGGAATGAAAAGCATCATATATGGGTAACTATAAAAGACTATATTTTTCCTTTCAATTCCCTTAAAAGACAACTGTTTAAAGCAATAATAATAGTTTATTACAGAGTTTAAAACATGGAGAAATAAAATATATGACTATAATAGCACAAGGACAGGGAGGATAAATAGAATTATTTTCTTTTTAAGTAATACACTTTATGAGAATTGGTATAAATTAATTCTAAGCAGAATATGATAAATTAAGAATATATATTATAATCTTATAGCACTAAACAGAATATTGCAAAGAGGTGGATCTAAAAAGCAAATAGAGGAAATAAGATAAACTACTAAAATATTTGATTAATTGAAGGCAGAAAATAAGAAATAGAAGAACAAAAAACAGGTAGGACAAATATAAAACAAATAGAAAGATCATAGATTTAAACCAAAGCACATCGATAATTACATTAAGTGTAAATAAACTAAACACTACAACTAAAAGGCAGAGATTATCAAATTAGATAAAAATGACCCAAACCTATACTGTCTTAAGAGACATTTTAAATTTATAGACACAGATAAAACAAAATGATGGAAAAATACATGATGTACATATAATATAGCTAATAAGATGAAATACAAAGGAAAATAAGAACACAAGAAAGCTGGTGGAGTCATCTTAATATCAAAGTAGGCTTCAAGATGTGGTGTATCACTAGATATAAAGAGAGAAATTTCATATTGACAAAAGGGTCACTTCATCAAGAAGTTTTAGCAATCCTACATATGTACACTTAGTAACTGTATTGTTTATTAGGGCTGCTGTAACAAAGGATCACAGACTGAGCGGCTTAAACAACAGAAATTTATTTTCTCACAGTTCCGGAGGCTGGGCGTGTGATATCCTGCCAACACTAGGATATCACACACCCAGTGTTGGTTCCCTCCAAGGGCTGTCTTCTCCCTGTGTCTTTACATTGTCTTCCTTCTGTCTATGTCTGTGTCCAGAACACTATGTCCAATAACTTTTTTTTGCTAAATATATATATATTTTATTGAAGTATAGTCAGTTTACAACATTGTGTGAATTTCTGGTGTACAGCATAATGCTTCAGTCATACATGAAAATACGTATATTCATTTTCATGTTCTTTTTCACCATAAGTTACTACAAGATATTGAATATAGTTCCCTGTGCTATACAGTATGAACTTGTTTATCTATTTTATATCAATAGCTGTTTATATGCCCGGTAAACATATGTACATTTTTTTCAAGGACACATGAAACATTCACCAAGATAAACCATATGCTGGACCATAACATAAATGCATATTAAAAGACTGATGTCTTATGGAGTATGTTCTAAAAGAAATCTAGAAAAGTCCCAAGTATTTGGAATATAAACAACACAGCACTAAACAACTTATGAATCAAAGAAGAAAGAAATTACAAGAGAAATTGTGAAATACCTTGAATTGCAAGATAATAATATAACATATCAAAATACATGGGAGATAGGTAAAGCTATGCCTAGAGGGAAATTTATAGCTTTAAATGCTTGTATTACAGAAGAAGAAAAGTTTTGAATCAATAATCTAACTTTCCACCTTAAGTAGCTGGGAAATGAAGACAAATTAAATCCAAAGTAAGAGGAAGAAAGGAAACAGCAAGATGGAGAAAGAGAAAATAAAAGTGGGGCCAGGGTAAAGGCTATTTGGTGGTTCCTTACACTGTTCTTACAGGTTTTCTGTATGTTTCAAATTACATCACAATAAAAATTTAAACAAAGTGGGTGGAATGTGCAAACTGGTGATACTGAACGGTTCAAATTTTGGTCAAGCAAGATTGTCTTTTTCTGCTGAAATGAAGACCAGAGGGGGAAAGATACGGGAAGGAATAAAAGTTACGGTTGAAGAAATTGGAAGGTTGAGTCCTTAGATGCATCACAAGGATGCACCAGGTTTCCATGCCAGTTGGCGTTCTCTCCTTGATGTTTCTTGCACTCAACACTTAAACTCCTCTTGCAACTTTAACCTAAACACCATTGTGAAGCCAAGTTTTTCTTACAGTGTTATGGGGAAGAGGATTAAGTTTTACAGGGAGAGAAGACAGGCGTTTAAATTTAGACGTGGATGAAAGCAAATCTCATATTGCATCTGAATCAGAAACGAGGCAGAGTCCTTCTTTATTCTAAAAGCCAACAGCTGCTCAGAGACAAGCAGATTGAACCACTTCCTCCCTGCTCAGAAATTCTCAGAGGAGAGCGCACACACGCACATTTATATACACATATGGTTAGAAGAACAAAGAAAAGGAGCACAAGGAAAAATAATTCATTGATGATGTAATTTGCAACTTCAGTGCACAGTTATATGTTTCATATCACATGACTTCCTGCAAAAAGCATGTTCATGAGTCCAGGCAATTCTCTCAAATCAGGAGGTTAAGGATTACATTTAGATAAGCACTAACCAACCAATTAAGACAGACTAGTTATTTTTTTTTAAAGAGAGAGATGTTACTTCTTTTTTAGATTTTTATTGTGAAAAATTTCAAACGTATGCAGAAGAATAGTGTAATAACCCCCTTACCCACCCATCCCCCAGACTGAACAATCCAATTACACTGAGTTGGAAGAAATCATAAAAGAAAAAGTCTGCAGTTTGGGATACAGAGCAGGGCATAGTTAAATTTAGCTTTACTGGGAACTTGCTCCAACTTGATTAATCAGCTAATCAAACCTCTTTGTTTCATTTCAGTTTCCTTATCGTCATCCAGAAAGGCTATTCACCACTCACCAGCTGCACAAAGTTTCTGTGGGTCCGGGTCAAATGCTCATGCTCTGTTTAAGATTCTTTGTCTTAGTTGATCCCTTGTTGATCAAGAGTTGGAAAAAAGATGTGATATTATTTTCTATACTCAGTCCACCACGTTGGAGATGGTGGCAGGGTGTCTGCATGGGCAAATGGAGCTATAAACTGGGGTCTCGGGTGAGAGCTCTGGGGCTGGAAATCTGCTAGAAGTGATAGTCCCTAAAACTGGGAGACCGTGTCAGGTAAGAAGGGTGCAGAGGAGAGGAAGGCTTGGGTGGAACCCTCTGAAACACTCCCATTTAGGTTACAGGAGGGACACGCAGCAGCTGGGCCATGAGGCACACAGCCCTGGGAGAAAAGGAGAAGAGAGGGGTTAAGAGGGGTTAACCACACAGGGGGACTGAGGGTGCTGAAGTCCCTCAGAATGAGGCAGGACAAGGACATGGCACAAAGCTTATGAGGCAGAGAGAAAAATCGCATTTCTATCTGCTGCATCTCACCCCCAACCCCCGGCCCCCTCCCGGTATCTTCCACTTCTGGAATCCCTAGTCTCTGGAGGCAACATTGCCCTTGCTCCTTTTCCCCGGTTCTTTTCGCACCTTCTTCCTCCCCTCCCTCCTGGACTAGCTAATTCCTACCCTGAAGTCAGATCTCAGCCTCCAAATCTCTTTTCTGACCTTCCAGCGAGATCAGATCCCACCATTACACCTTCATGATACACTGTGTGTCTGTCCGCTAGAAAACGTTTACGTTGTCATCGTGTATTTTCACGACTCTTTGACTAATCCTACGTCCCCAGGTAGACAGGTCACTCCATAAGGGCAGAGACCATGCCTGGGCCATTCACGAAGTGTCCACCAAGTGCCCACTTCAGGGTCTGGCTCAAGCTGTACTCAGTCGAGATTGAATGAATGAATGATTGAGGGCAAGCAGGTAGTGGCACATTCTCAGGACTCGAGGCCAAATATTCTTTCTGGAACCCCTCGGAAGTTCCATCGGATCATCGGCAGTTCCTGCTCACAACCCTGGGTAACACTGACTGGCCACTGCTCCCATGGCCA
This sequence comes from Camelus dromedarius, assembly GCF_036321535.1. Classification (NCBI taxonomy): domain Eukaryota; kingdom Metazoa; phylum Chordata; class Mammalia; order Artiodactyla; family Camelidae; genus Camelus; species Camelus dromedarius. Next base: position 16,906,754 of record NC_087464.1, read on the forward strand.
GTGTCCTGAGTGGGGCCAGCCCAGCCTCCTGCACTCCGGCCTCAGCTCTGCTCTGCAGAGATCGCTCACCATGTTGCTGAGAGCTGTTTTGGGGGACTGATGAGGGTGGAAGCCAGACTGAAAAGAGTGGGAGGTGAGGAAAGGGAGGCAGTGGGTGTAGACAGCCTTCTCACAAGTTTGGCTTTGAAGGGGAGGAGAGGATTAGGGTGGTGGTTGCAAGGAGCTTTGTGGTCAAAGCAGAGATTTTTTTGTTTTTTAATTTAGGGAGTGATTTAAACATGTTTAATTGTCATGGGAAGGTTCCAATCGGGTGGGACAGGTTGAATAATTCAGTGTGAGGAAGGATCCAGAGAGGAAGAGTGAAGGCACTTCTAAGGGGCACATGGATGTTAATAGAAGCTCTTTCGCCTCACAGGTGGCTGAGGCCCCGACAAGGGAGGCAGCCGCTCGCCCCGCCCAACGTGGGATGCTGGACCACTAAGCACGAGCGGGGAGGGAAATGTCTGAGAACTAGTTCTGAGTCAGTATATTGACCGCCCACCTCCAGCTTATAAAGCGGATGGATGAAAAGCCCAAGAGGGAGGGGACCAGAAATTATGGAGGAGTTTTCTGGAGGAGACACTTGTACTACAGAGCCCACCCCCAGCCCCCTCCGTGGGAGGAGGGAGGTATGCTTCCTGTTTCTTCCAAATCAACCAAGGAGGGCCACCTGGGGAACTCGAGGGGTGGTCCCTCGAGCCAGGGGGACACAGGGGTGACTGAGGCACACCTGGAAACCTACAGGGGAGGCTGTGGCTGTCTGTCAGTGGCTGGGCTTTTCCAAAGAGCTTTATTTGAGAGGTAGGTGAAGGTTGGTCCTGTGGGTGCACCTCCTGTGACCAGAGGTTGGTCTAGATCAACAGTTTGCATGTGGGTGACTTTATGCCCCGGGGGACATTTGGCAATGTCTGGGGACATGTTTGGTTGTCATGGTGAGGAGGCTCATCTAGTGGACAGAGGCCAGGGACGCTGCTACACATTTCACAGCGCATAGGTCGGCGCAGGCAGAGGGGAGGACAGGGTGGGTTTGGTGTTGGGAAGCTGAAGAAGTTCCCATAGGAAGGGCTAAGCTTTTTCTGTGGAATAAGAAATTCATCATCTGCCGGGAATGAGGGGGATGGGAGGGCCATAGAGATTTGAAAGAATGACGAATTGAAATAGTCTCTGGGGAGTAGGGGAGCTAGGAGACACAGTAGGTTCGCCAAACAACATGTAAGAGAATGGAGGGGTCCAGAGGCACAGGCAGGGCAGATTCCAGGGGGCCACCCAGGGGTCCTGCAGCAGAGCCTGTGTGCCCAGGCCTGCCCACTGAGCACTACTGCTACCCGAAGTGGCACTGAGGGCCTCCGTGTTAGCAGTGCCATCCTCTTTTGTTGCTGTAGCTAAGAGCTGTCCACTAGTCCAACTTGAGCATCTCTCACTGGCTCACATGATGAGTCAGTTCCTTGATCAGGACAGGCCCAGTAACTGCGGGCAGCTGTCAGCCTCAATTGCTCCCATTTTGCCTTTACAGAGGGGAGAACCTTCTGACTTGCGCCTCATAAACGTCATTGAGCATGGCTCTCCCTGCCGTGTTCTTGGTGCTCCCGCCAGAGTGGTGAGATACGGAGGCGGGACATGCAGCTCTCATTGGCTCTTACGCAACAGCTTGGTGCTATGGCGGTCAGCAACAGACACTGACTTCGCCACAAAGGAAATTCATCGGAAGGATATGGAGTCTCTCACAAAATAAATGGGGAAGTTGGAGAACCCAGTCTGAAAAGCACAGGGACCAGGGAGGCCTTGGGGACGCAGAAGCACGAACTGGTTGATAGTCTCATCTGGCCACTACGGGGGTGCATCAACCCTCACCTCTTCTCTGCTTTTCTTTCCCTCCATTCAAGAGTCAGAGTCCAGGAGAGAGCGCCTTGGTAGGCTCAGTGTCCTCCCACCCCAGGGAGGACAGACATCATTTTCTGATTTTCCTAGGTAATCAGGGTGCTATTCCCGGAATCCGGAGAGCAGAGGCAGGACTGAGAAAATAAGGCTTAGGGACTTCCTCAGCTCTACTGGGAGAAGGTTCTGGATGCTCATTTCTTGGAAGACTCTCCACAGTTCTCAAGAGCCCCTCCTCCACGATAAAGATTCCTAAACTCTGAGTCTCAGACACTCTTGCCACTCGGATGCAGACGATTGCATAACCATTTCAGGGTGCTGCTGGACTCCCAGTTGAGTCTCTGCTTGGCAAGTCTCTTGTCTCCTCTTACCAGCCTCTGTCTGGCTCAGAGGCAGGCCTCATACATCATCCTGCTGGGGACACGCAATTTAACAATTTCATGCCCACGGACCCATGTGTTACATAAGCAGGGCCCTAACCCTCCTCTTAATCTTGTACATTTTTTTTCCTAAAAGGGCAAAACACTATTTTAGTCACTGTTTTGCGGGGAGAAAAAGTCCTGTTTGTCCTCATGATTCACATTGGTGGTTTTTGGATGTTGTATTGATTCATGACGACTCACTCAGCATCTGGTATGAATTAAACGGGACTTTCTCTTGGTGACAGTAAAATGAAAGATCTTAAACAAGGCTGACATTAAAAAGAGGCCTGGTGGGAACTTCTTCAGGACTTGAGTCAGTTCAAGCAGATGCCGTACAGTGTCAGCAAAGTGAGCAAAAAAACCAACCCGCCACGCGGCTTTGGTGTGGTGCTGCCCTTGACGTAACGTCTGCTCCTCACTTTCTTGCCGATGAGTCTTTGTGGGTCAAACTGCTTCCCGCAATGTGTTGTGTTGTTTCATTCTGCAGCCATTGTTCCAATAGACGCAGGGGGAAATGGAGGCAGGAAACTGTCATGGATGTCACATTAGGGGCCAGATTCTCTCTGCTTTGTTCCAGGACGTTTTCTGCAGAAGTCCAGAGGCCATCCAGTGGTTCTTTTTTGGGGGCGGTGAGGGGAGTAATTAGGTCTATTTATTTAATTTATTTATTTAATGGAGGCACTGGGGATTGAACCCAGGACCTCGTGCATGCTAAGCACGTGCTCCACTACTGAGCTATACCCTCCCCCCATCCAGCGGTTCTTAATGGGGGATGATTTTGCCAATCCAAGGGGCATCTGGCAATGTCTGGAGACATTTTTGGTACTCAGAGCTGGGAGGGTGCTACTGGCATTTAGCGTGTAGAGGCCAGGGATGCTGCTAAAAGCATCCTATAATGCTCAGGACAGTCTACATAGCAAAGAATTTTCCAGCCCCAAATGTCAATACTGCTGAGGTTGAGAAACTGCTTTAATCCAAACTGACACTGAATCCCAAATGACTTGATGATTTCAGGTCATTAATTGACTTAATGAAAGGCTTCTAGTTATGGTAAAAACAGATCTTTTGAAAAATCATGTAATTTCTGTGTTTAAAAAGTGTATCAATCTTGCCTAGATCTTAGTCTCTAAATACCATTCTCCACTAAAAGGAACCAAGGTTCCTGAGAAATGGCCATTCTAGGGCTGCAACAGATGAGCAAGGAAGGTATCAGAGACTATGGGGTCAGATTAAAAGGTAACAGGAGCCAAACTGAAGACGTTCCCTATGGTCAAAATGGGATGCTTTGGGCATCAAAAAGAATAACGCAAATATGGGAAAATTCATATCTGCAATCATGTGGCTTAGAGAGGCTTCCTTTATTTTAAAAAACGGCATTTCCATTGCCTCTTAAAGTTAGGTGTTCTCATTTTTCTTTAGTATTATCAACAATGGAGGAAAGGAAATTTGTATCACCTTGATTAAGCTCCCATATTAAAGTTGCTCTGGAAAGGGAGCCGGAATGAGGCTACACAGTGATCACACAGTCATCATCAAACAAACCATGACTAGGCACATACCCTGAGATGGCTGCAGCTCTCAAGTGGGAAAGAGAGTGAGAAAGAGAGTAACGTATGAACCGGTGATTGCAGAATGGACAAATATGGTCTACAATAGTAGGGTGCGTCAGCTGGAATTGTCCTCTTATAACCAAAAACCCAACTCAAGTAAGTTTAAACAATAAAAAGAAGTTACTGAATCATAATCAAGAGATCTAGACAGTGCTACTCAAAGTATGGACTGGAGAGGTCCACAGACTGTTACTGGTCCACGTTGAGATATAACTATACTGCTGAAGTCATGCACAGTCATCTTAATAGACGTTAAGGCCTGCAAGCCTTGTAATTGCCCAGCTGCAAGACCAAAGAAAGAGCCCGGAGACAGTGACAGAGACATCAATGATTGATTGGGCAGAGAATCTTACATACCCTAAGCAAAGTCCTAGAGTGACACCTCACCATGTACAGTGAACAGCAGGCAGGACACTGCAGCAGTCTTTGCTACTCGGCGGGGAAGAAGGAGGCTACCAATTATTGGGGGGATTGATGTCAGGTTGGCTCATCAGTCACCAGGGAAACCAGGGGCTGGGGCAGGGAGCAAGCATGCAGGCAGTTACTGAATAAGCCCCATGATTAAGAGAACTGGATAGTCATGTGAGTGGAGTTGAAGGTGAGACGGGGACTGGTCAAGCAGGGAATGTACTACAGAGAGCAAGAGAACAGCCATCTTGAGCGGCCTGACCATAAACCGTCTTTCTAAAAACTTCCTTTCTTCCATTTTTTAAAGGGGAGGAGGTAATTAGGTTTATTTATTTACTTATCTTTTAAGTGGAGGTACTGGGGATTGAACCCAGGACCTTGTACATGCTAGGCAGGCACTCTACCACTGAGCTACCCCCTCCACTGCCATTGTTGATAATGATAAAGAATCATGAGAACACCTGGGTTTAAGAGGCAATGGCAATACTACTTTCTATAAGGGAGGCTCTAGAAACCATATGGTTCATTTTTATTGTATGTCACAAAAGTATCAGTCAACGGGATAATAGAAATATGAAACTGGAAATGAAAATCAAAACTGCCTTAATCACAGACAGTTTGAGAAACACTGGCCTAGTGTGGTGATTCGAAATCCTGGCTACTCCTTAGACTCACTGGGTGAATTTTGACAACTAGTCATACTGGAGTTCATTCTTAGAAATTTTGCTTTAATTGACCTAGGATGAAACCCATGGGTATTTTTAGAAGCTCTCTAGGTGGTTCTAATGTGTAGCCAGAGTTGAGAACCAGTATTCTGGATTTAAGCTGGCCTCAGATGAGAATTGATCTGATGGTCAGGAATGTCATCAAGGACTTGGGTCCTCATAGCACTAAATGCTTATATTAGAAAAGAAGAAAGAGCTCGCATCAGTGATCTCAGTTTCTACCATAACAAACTAGAAAAAGATGAGTAAACTAAGTCCCAAGTAAGGAAATGAAAGGACATAATAAACATCAAAGAGGAACTCAATGAATAGAAAACAGAAGAACAGATAAAATCAATGAAACCAAAAGCTAGTTCTTTGAGGAAATGAATAAAATTGATAAATCCCTAGCCAGAGTGACTAGGAGAAAAACAGAGAAAACACAAATCACTAATATCAAGAATATCACTGCAGATTGTATAGATATTAAAAGGGTAGTAAGGGTATGTTATGAGCAACTTTGTGTCAATGAATTGCATAACTTAGATGATATGGATAATTTCCTTGAAAGAATCAAACTACTAAATCTCACTCAAGAAGAAATAGACAACTTGAATAGCCCTACATTTATTAAAGAAATTGAATTTGCAGCCAAAAAGCCTTCTTACAAAGAGTACTTCAGGCCCAGATGACGTTCCTGGTGAACTCTACCAAATATTTAAAGAAGAAACAATGCCGCTTCCATACAGACTCTTCCAGAAAATCGAAGAGAAGAGAATACGTCCCAACTCATCGTTTGAGACCAGCATTACCCCGATGCTAAACTCAAAGACATCATAAGGAAATACATAAAAATCCCAAAAATCCCTACACCTACCAAATAGGCACTCATTCCTGAGATAGTCATCATTTGTTGCCTACCCCTTAATAGCTCTTTTGAAAAGAAGTTATCCTAACCCAGAACCTAGATCTTAAATGACCTTGAACTGTATAGAAGGCCTTCTTCTGCCTGGTTCCAGATGTTTGGAACCAAGGGCAGCCATTTAATTGTGCCTGGAGACTGGCTTAAAGAGGTGTGCTGGAACCCAAACAGATGCCCTTCTCAGGAGGCTGACCTAAGAGACAAAAAGGGAAGGAACATTTGGTGTAGGAGCTGAGGATGGAGATTCATATTGCCTAAGCAGTTGTGGCAGCCATATGGGAACCATGAGGAAAAAGGAGATGAAACAGATCCAAGGAGTGGAATGAGGCAGAGGCACAAGCATAGGCAGAAACGGCATGACAGAGAGAGCTAGCAAGGAGGAAATACCCTGACTTTCTGTCTCTTGGGGGCCCAGCTTTTCGGATTCTGCTGGGTTCATATAAGACCCTTTATACTTGACACATGAGTGCCCTCCTGTTTCTTATAGCCAAAACCACCCTGACCAAACAAAATGTTCAATAAATGTTAAGTTCTTTCCCTTCCTACAGGCTAAGTCCTTGGTGTCACTTCTTAGCCTTAGCCTAAGGATACCATGGGCCACCTTCTTCATTCCCAAAAGCCTCAGAGATTTAATTGGATTCACTTTTCTTTTGTGCATGTTCATTAAAGAAAAAAAATGTTTTTATTGAGGCATAACATAGTAAAGAACACAAATCTTAAGTATGTCTGTCAAAGAATTTTTACACACTCACACATAAACACATCCTTATGTAACTACCACCCAGACACAGAACATTTCCACTGCTTACAGGAGGTTACTCTTTCTACTCTCTGTGGAGTTGCAGATCAGTTATGAGCAGCTGGTTGGGTGTCCATGTGCTATGAACTGAATTGTGTTCTCCCATAATTCATGAGTTGGAACCCTAACCCCCAGTGTGACTATATTTGGAGATATGGTTTTAAAATGTAATTATTTTTCTTTCTCTTTTTGGATGACTTCACTTAGTCATCCAGACGATCTCATACTAAGTGAAGTAAGCCAGAAAGAGAAAGAAAAATACCATATGATATTACTTACATGTGGAATCTAAAAAGAAAAAAAAAAAGGACACAGATGAACTTATGTATAAAACAGAGATAGACTCACAGACACAGAAAACAAACTTATGGTTACTGGGGGGAAGGGAGGTGGGGAGGGATAAATTGGGAACTCAGGATTTGCAGATACTAACTACTATGTATAAAAAACAGATAAATAAGTTTCTACTGTATAGCATAGTGAACTATATTCAATACCTTGTAATGGCCTATACTGAAAAAAAATATTTAAAGGTAAACTTGGAACTGTAGTTAAATGTCAATATATATATATTATTGAATTACTATGCTGTGACCAGAAATTAATACAACATTGTAAATTGACTACACTTCAATTAAAAATAAAGAACCATTGCAGAAAATCTTTTTATAGACTGCTTTCATATGGTGATGTGTAATCATCCCAAATTTGTTTCATTAAATTGGAAAAAGGTACCTGTTAGTAATAATATCAGATACAAACAGCAGTGTTATTTATGATTTTAAAATAGTTAAGACTTGAGTAGGGAGGCTACAGCTCATTGGTAGAGCATGTGCTTAGCATGCACGAGGTCCTGGGTTCAATCCCCAGTACCTCCATTAAAATAAATAAGTAAATAAATAAATAAACCTAATTACCCACCCAAAATAATTAAGACTTTTCAATTTATAAAAATAAAACTTATATAGAGGGAAAAAGTTTAAGGATATTTAGTTATCAAAAATCTGGGCAACTTCTTTATTAAATTATATTATTGCTGGGAAAAAAACCATAATTAAGGTTAAATGAAGTTATAAAGGTGGGCCTTAATCTGATAGAATTAGTATCCTCATAAAAAGAGATACCAGCGTGCTCTCCTTCCCTCCCCCTCCCCCCTCCCCTCCACACACAAAGAAGCCGAGTACACAGGGAGGCTGTGGCCATCTACACGTCAAGAAAGGAGGCCTCAGGATGAAACCTACTTTGTTGGCACCTGGATCTGGAACTTCTAGCATCCAGAACTGTGAGAAAATAACTTCCTATTGTTTAAGGCACCCAGTCCATGGTATTTTATTATAGGAATTCAAATGCCATATCATACCGTGAGACTCACAATCAGAACAAGAGGAGAAAGAAGTTTTGAACAGAAAATTACTCTTGGCAGGAGCTTGGGCAGCCGATCCCACAGTGCAAGCAGGGACCTGTGCCCAGCATGGGATGGTGGCGGAGGGCTAGCAGCACAGCCTGGAGGACAGGCAGCCCCTCAGCCACCAAGTCCAGTCCAGTCCAGGCTGACATGGACATATTGCTAGGAGACATTGGGCAAACTTGGAACTGTAGTTAAATGTCAACCAACAGCCTCTCACTCATCTGTCCCTTCGGAAGTGCTCCGAGATGGCCCAACAATCCAATAGGGCTTTCATTTTATTTTCCTCATCCAAATGTGAGCCTGGTGGGTAGAACCATCTGAGCACTGGCTTGTTAGGAAAAACCAATCCCTCAGCACGGAGTGGATTTAGCACAACTTACCAGCCAGATTATCCCAAAGCCCCTCTGAAAACACCACACTGCACAGTCACTCCACTCTGCTGTTAAACAGTGACTCCTCTCCTGGATATTGGTGAAATCCTGGCCGGGAGTAGCTGGGAGGGGTCAGTCCTGGCCCAGGCTCCCTAACTTTGTCATGGTCCTGTGGGTTGTCCACTCACAGGCTTCCGTGTCCTGAGATGGCCACTCACTCCACTTGTCACTCCTGTGTCAGAGCTTATGTACCAGGGCAGATAGCTCCGGGTCTCCGTCTCTGCAATTGCTCTACTTCTGTCTCTAAAGGAGAGTTTTGATGCCTCCGTGATTTCTCTTCCTATTTGTTACAGCAATGCTGCGATGCAGCCCCGTCCTCCACCTGCAATGTGCCCCACCAGACAGCCATCCTCCCCGGACAGACAAGGTGGGAGGTACGGGAAGGATACACCCCAAACTCAAGGAGGTGGGTCCTCAAGTCTCACTTTTATCTGTTACTTTTTCCAGAAATCTTTCCCTGATCCCTCACTTGAAGTTAGATGTGCTTCCCATGGTGGGCAGGGTATTAACAGCCTCTTCTGCAGTCATAAGAATATAAACACTGTTGATTTAGTTAAAATCGTGATGAACTGTCTTGGGAAGACAAGGAAGGGAAAAGGTGAGTTGATGTGTGTGTGGGATGTGGGTGTGGGAGTGTGTAGGGGAGAGGTGTGTGATGAGACAGCTTCAGCTTCAGCTTCCAGAGTAGGAAGCTGGAAATCGGAAGATGATGATTCAAATTGAAAAATCAAGTTGAAAAACATAAGCATATTATTGAAAATCAGGGCGGTAAATACCAGAAGAACTGTGTTAAGAGCTTGAACTTTGCAGGGCTGAATTAGGGGACTACTGCTATTTAACCAATGTTTATTGTACAATTGGCCAAATTAAAATTAGGAAAATAAAACAGATCAAATCACAGCCTCTCTGCCTGGACTAGGAGGGCAGCCCCTGGCCCCAGCCCATCCCTGGCATTCTCACAGCATAATTCAAAACTAGACAAACCACGGTTTCAAGAAATTCCTGGGAACAAGAGAGAATCGCCAAAGGCCTTGGATGAGAAACAGCCACTTAAACAACAATTAGTCTCTCTGTGATTCAGGATGAGAGAATTTTGCTGTATTTAGTGTCTACAGAAAAGCTAATGCAGACATCTTCTTTTTGTAGTGTATTCAGCACCCAGAGTCTAGAAGAAGCTGGAGTCTCTCTCCCAGGATCTATTGCCTGAAACCTATGAACTGTCATTGCCCCCACGTTTAAGAAGCTGCATCTTTTTGAGATGTTTTCCCCTGGCTGAAGATGTGCCTCCCTGGTCCTTCACAGAGATGTGAGGAGGTCTTGATAAAGCATGGAGGGAAGAGCCCTGCTCACAGAGCTGTCTCTGACAATGGGTAGAATTTTTCAGACACAATCTTGGCTAGTTTAAGTCAAGGAAACTGCATATTGCAGTTAGATCCTTCCTGGGCCAAGTTTTTACACAGATTTCCAGCAATGTCAATGCATGGTATATAATTATAGTATCTTTAAATTAGGACGAAGCTGCATGAAGATGCTAATGCAACCTACTGCATTTAGAAAACCTTTCAGCCTGAATCTTGTAGAACAAGGATGTATTTTCACTCTTGTTTCACAGATACGTGAAACACTCCAATTCCCCAGTGTCACATGTGAAATATGTCTTTTTTAAGCCTTAGGAATTCATATATTTATAAAATCTGCAAAAGGGAGCACTACATGTGGGGTCTGCCCCAGGGATTTCCAGGAACACCTCTTTCTGTGAGGTTTGTAACATGGAAGGATTTCTTGAGGTGCACCCCCAGGGTTTGCCTCTTTATCTGAGAACTCTCACACCCACTGCCATTCCCAAGAGTGGATACTGACCTCCACCTACACACACACATACACACACACGTGCATGCACATGTGCTCACAGAGCCATAGGACAGAAAGGTGGCCAACCCAGGGCAAGTGCCCCAGAGACAGAGCCAATCCCCTGCCCTGGGGATTTGGAACTGGGTCACCTAGAGACAAGGGTCAGTTGGTACAGGCACCAAAGTTCAGAGTCTTGAGAAGCCCAGCCATGTTTCAGCAGAGGTGAGAAAGCCAGTCTGCGGGGGGGTGGGGGGGGGTGGGGGGGGCAGATGCGCTGGGAGGCAGAGATGAGAGATCTCATATTCTGACAGACAGGTCATCATGCAGAGACAATGAAGGCCAGGGGACAGAGACCAGGCCACAGAGTGATGGAAGGACAAAGGCACAGAGACACAGTAAGAAGCAAAAGAGATGACAGAGCCAGAGGCATAGACTGAGAGACAAAGGGACCAGGAGATGGCACCCTGGCTCCCCACATGTCCCCAACCCCCTGCCTGGGTGCTTCCCGGACTCTAAATCACCACTTTCTCTGTCCCTTTTGGCATAAACCCCAAATCTGGGTGATTCATTCACCAGACAGTGCTTGAGACTGAAGGGAGCTGGGCTCCTATTTTGTGTCTGTTCTGGCAATTTATTTTTATCCTTTTATGGGGAGGGGGCATTCAGTGGGGATGCGAATTAGGCATGTCAGTCAGTGTAACAAAACTCACTAAATATGTCTCTGTTCAGACAACGGTATTTTTCCCCTATCTTCAGTCATTAAGTCAACGCTGCTGTAGGAGTGACACTTAAGTGACTGGGTTTTTATTTTTGTCCCCAAGGTACAAAAAGTACTGCCTACTTTCTCACAGTGCATCAGCAGAGTGATGTGTCCAAGGTGAGGGTTCTGGAGCTTCAGAGAGCTGGGGACGCTGACCCAAGAGGGTTGTCCCCATGGAGTAAAAACCCCGCAACGGCAGGTTTTGAGACTGTTCTGCCCACCAGCTTGTAGTGCACAGTAGGCACTCAATAAATACACGTAAAAGACCGGATAAGGGGCGCACAGACGGGGCTCGTGGATGTAACAAGGCCCAGGCGTGGGAGGATGGAGAGCAGGCCCGCGGAGGGTGCTCCACATGTGTCAGTGCGGTGTCAGCTCTCCCCTTGCAGGTGTCCTTCAGGCTCTGCGTTTCGCCGAGGGCCCGGGAGGCTGTTTCCCTGCGTTCCTGGGTCCCAGATTTCCTCTGATCGTCTTCCTGGCTTCAGGAGTCCTCATCTCCGATAGAGTTTGACAGTCATCTGATTTTGTTTTTTTTCTGCTTGAAATTTGGGAAAGTCTTTATTTTTCCACCAAGTTTAGGAATTTCACCAGAATGTGCCTTAGGGTCGGGTTGGCTTTTCACTTTAATTGGCACCAGATGACCCATCTCAGTTCATTATAACAGTTTATTTAACAAATATTAAGGGCTTACTATTACTGTTTTAAGTTCTGGGTAATGAAGGCAACAGAAAACTGTGTGGGAGAGAGGGAAAGTGGAAGAGAGAAAACAAGCAAGTTTTGATTATTGATCCTGTTCCATTGATTTATTTAGAAACTTCAGGGATGCCTCCCCCTCATTATGTCTTCATACTTTATCCTAAAAGTCCTGCATTTCCCCGTGGCTTTCCTTTCATCTCCTCATTAAATTTGCCACCTACGTTTCTCTTGCCAGTCTTGTCCAATAATCCAATCTCCTCTAATCCTATTAACCACAGCTTCCGGTGACACGCTAACGTGATGGGAGCATCCACCTGCCCTGCACTGTCCTTGTCTGATGGTCCTGAGAATAGGGAATAGCTGTCTTCTAAAATTTTCTTTCATTTCATGTGCGAGATCCTCTTCAGAGAAATAGGATAATCAGCACAATTTCACTGCTTTCTTCTTCACTCCTATGCTCGAGGCTTTCTCACTGGGATCAGATTCGTTTTCTTCCCCTTCTATTCAGACTTCCTCACAATTCATATGTTAATCCAATAAGAGCAAGTAGATGGTTTATTTTAAAATCACTAAATCTTGTAGTATATATGCATTCAAAATAGGGGAAAGAGAGGAAATTGTTGAGAGAGCAGGGAAGGGGAGGAGAGAGATTGATTTAAATAGCGCTGGAGATTCTGCCTCCCAGTCTACACAGAAAGCAGGTGCCTGTGATGAGCAGAGATGGGAGATGTCATGGGAACCTGTGGTTCCCTCCGTGGGAAGAAGGTCTCATGTGCCTCTTATATGCAAGCATCTCATCACGACCCTAATGTCTAAAGATGTTTTTCATATAAGATCCATAAGGTAAACCGGCTACTTCCTCTGGTCCGCAACCAGAGAAACAGCCATCACTTTCCACTTTGAAGGGAACACTGGTTGACCTGGATTTTCTTTGGATGGTACTACACAGTAGAGACACATACGGGTAATTTAAGAGATTTATAAGAGTAACTGACTATATGGGATAAATTCTTACATGGAGATTTTTGAATCCAGTCTTCAGGTGAGATTTGAACCAACTGTACTAAACATGTCAACCACAGTGTCTGGGATGCCAGAGCCCTTTCTGATGACCAAAGTGGGCAGACACCTCTCCCCAGAGCCCCCAGTTGAGAGGCCCCCTGACAATCTATGGCTTGGTACAAGTAGGCAACATGAGCCAATCAGATTCCCCCTCTCTGAAACCTGAAAATGAGAATAGCCAAAGAAGGAGGCTGTTACCATGGATGCTGAGGCTTGAAAGTCACACACATGGCCATCTCTGTGGTCCCCTGCTCGTCACACAGGTCAGCCCCATCCACTGTGGGAGGGGACTCCATGGACACAATCCCCTAACTTAACATTTATGGGTACCTAGGATGTGCCAGGCACTGTTCTAGGTTCTGAGGGTACAGAGGTGAACAAGTTTCCTGCTCTCCAGCGCTTACGTGGAGCGCTGCTCAAGACCAGCAAGAAACAGATACATGAGTGAGATGGTCAGAGAACAGCAGAAAGCCCTGCGTTTTGGAGTGAAGCCATGAATTCTCTTTGCAAGCAGCCAGTTTCTTTTTGAGAGACAGCTCTCAGCTTTCTGTTGGGTTCTGTTGTTGTCTGTAGGACTAAGTATGGCAGAAGGGTTGATGATGCTGAGTAACCAAGGAGGTAGACTGGAGGATATATGTCACCAATGTGCTTTGGCTTCCCTGAACCACGAAACACTCTTTCTACATTTTAAGAATTCCCCGCCCGATGAGCTCACACCCTCCCCATGGTGGAAGCCACAGGGAGCCATCTTTTTCCAGCTTTACGTGCAGACAGGGCAGAGCATGTGACTTAAGACACCCCCAGTCAGAGGCACCTGCCTGAGGCTAAGTGACACAGAGAAGCAGGTGCCAAGTCATCTTCTCTGGAGAGGATAATAGCAGATCCACCTGGCTCCCAGAGGCAGCAGCAGCCAGCATCCCAGTGATGGTGTCCATCTTCAAGGCCCCCCCCCCCACCGGCAAATGGTAGTGTGAGTGCAGCACGGGTTATCTGCACAGGTGGCCTCCATGCCCGATTCTCTGCTTTCCTGGGGATTTTATGAGGTACCTATTATCTTTTAACAAATTCCTCTTCAGCTTAAAACAGCTAAAGAAGAGTCTGTTGCTTATAAACAAGGACTCTTGCTGGTACATGAAGGGAGAAGGGCAATAATCCAATAAATGAGATAATTTCAGACAGAGGTCAGTGCTAGGAAGAAGTTAACACAGGTGATGTGAATGGGCATCTCCTAAGGGAACGGAGCATGACATTGATGCAGACTGCGCGTGTGTGAATACATCATACCGGCAAACCATAACATGTCAGTCGTGTATCATGGTTCCCATAGTATTTACAAATTTATAACAGTGAACAGTAACCACACACACACACAAAAAAAACCCCACAAACTGAAGTGAGAGAGAGTGACAGGCTAGGGTAGGGGCTCTTTTTGATAAGGTGTTCAAGCAAGCCTGTCTGAAGAGGTGACATTTGAGCTGAGATTTGAAAGATGAGCAGGAACCAGCCATGCAAAGATCTGGGTAAGGAAACTTCTAGGCAGAAGGAGCAGAAGATATAAAGGATGAACTTGAGAAGTTGAGGAACCAATGGAAGGCTGGCGTGTTTAGTGGATAAAGAAGGACGTGATGAGATTGGACAGTAGGTAGGGGCCAGTTCACGCCAGGCTTTGCAGGTCATGGCCAGGTGCTTGTATTTTATTCTAAGATACAAGAATAATGGCAGGAAGCCATTAGAAGGTCTTAGGGAGTGATAAGGCACTGGTAGGCAGCTCTGAGAATGCCCCCACGGATCCTCAGTTCCTGGCACATACACACTTGTGTAGTCCAGCCCACACAGGATACGGCTGATCTGTGTAACCACTAGGATGCTGCAGAAATGAGTGTGTGCCTCCCAAGGCTGGGTCATTAAAGGCACTGTGACTTTCCCTTGCTCTCTTGAGTCACTCCCTCTGGGGAAGCCGGCTGCCATGTTGTGAGGACACCCAAGCGGCCCTACAGAGAGACCCACTGGTGAGTGAGACATCTTGCAGGAGATCCTTCAATCCTGGTCAAGCCTTCACATGACTGCAACTCCAACTGACATCTTGGCTACAACTTCAGGAGAGACCCTGGGCCAGAACCACCAAACTAGGCAGCTCTGAATTCTTGACCCATGAGTGTGCATGATCATAAATGGTTGCTGTTCTAGGCCACCGGGTTTTGGGGTAATTTGCTACCTCTATCCATTGTTACAGCCAGTGTCTGTCCTGCTTGGCAGGTGCCCAGGCTTTAAGAGTTGTTATGTATCTTGAGTACGAGCCCTGAGTGAGCCCACGTGGGAGATGAGACCAGATGGTGGAGGCAGAGAGAAAGCAGCACCCTGGGGAGGGCTGAGTCACGCTCTTTGGAGGAGGACAGAGTAAAGACCCGCAGCCCAGCTCAGCTACAGTCTTGGCTTCTCCTGCGTCCAGGTTGCTCTCCGGGTTCCAATGTCTGTGTCCTCACTGTAAATGCCCCACGACTCTGGGTGATCCGGGTGAGCTCTCCTCCTTGTTCCACTTGGAGCAATTCCAGACCTGAGGTTGGAGGATTGGGCTGTTGTCCGAATTCCCTCTCCTGGGCTGGGCAGAGCTCTCAGTCCAGATATGGGCACTGGGCACTAGTCAGCGGCAGAGGCTGCCTTCCCTCTGCCTCCTCTGTGCAGTTGTGGCCCCAGACTCCAGCCGGGTGGGTTAGGGGCTGTGTGAAGGGAATCCCTTCTTCATCTGTTCCCATTAGAAGGGGCTGGGTTATGTGGATTTCTCTGTTCTGGCTGTGCCTGACAGTTTATTGGGGTTGGTTTTAAGGACATTTTAATGGGCTTTAGGGATAAGAGGCACTGGTATTTCAGCTCACTCTAAATAACTTCCTGAAAATCAGACACACAGCATTTCCCCCTCTTTTTGGCATTAATTTAAAAAATACTAGCAACAAGGCTCTACTGTATAGCACAGTGAATTATAGCCAGTATTTATAATAACCTTTAATGGAGTATAATCTGTAAAAATACTGAATTACTATGCTGTACACCTGAAATGAATACAATATTGTAACTCAACTATACTTCAATTAAAAAAAAACCCCAAATACTAAATAGAAAAAGTTCAAACAATACACAAATATCAAAAGTGAACCCTCCTTACTCTTTCCACTCTCTGATTATTTAGATTACCTTCAGGTTTTCTCTAATACAAACAGTTGTGTGATGAGCATACTTGTTCACAAGTCCACGTACTTTAGAGCAAGTGTTTCCTAGAAGTTCATCTGCACGTTTTACACGCAGATGGGTTCTCTCAATGGTCCTTCAAAAGACTGTACCAGCACATAATGCCCACAGTATACAGAAGTACTCCTTTTCTTCCTGTCAACACTAGATGTTTACAGTTTTTAAATTTGCATTTCTCTGATCCCTAGTGAGCATAAATGTCATCTCTCAACCAGCGGCCATTTGAATTTCTTCTCCTGTGAATTGCCTGTTCTTGTCCTTTGACCATTTATGTATTGGAATATAAAGCTTCATCCTTTGATATGAAGGGAGTCTTCATACTTTCAGGTTATTATGCATGTTGCACCTCGTGTCTGTCATTTGTCTTTTATCTTTGTTATGGTCTCTAGCCCTACAGAAGTCTTAAATCTTTATGAGGTCACACCTGTTCACTTTTCCCTTTAGGGCTTCTAGATTTTGTCTTGCTTAGGAAAGTTTTCCCCACGACAAGAAAATAAAAAAATTTTTTATCATATTTTTTTCCAGTACCTTAAATATTCTGTTTGAAGGCTGATGTCAAATTGTCCTCCAGAAAGGTAGTACCAATTTACATCTCATCAGCACAGTGTATGAGCCCTATTTCCCTACACCCTCCCCAGCCCCTTCAAAACTTTGCCAATAGTGAATATGTATTAATTGTGAGTGAGATCAAGAATATTTTCACATGAGTATTGGTTATTTGTGTTTCTTTTTCTGTGAACTGCCCGATGGTATCTTCACTTGGTTTTTCTGTTGGCTGTCAGTCTTTATCTGATTGATAAAGGGCTCATTGTTTATGAAGGAAATGAGCCCTGGGTCCCGCCCCTGTGTGGTAAATAAGTTCCCCCGGTTTGTCCTTACCTCTCTGCTGTCTGCTAGCAGCATCTATTGGCCAGCTGCTCGGTGCAGTGGGATGGGGGAACAGCAAGCCCTCGCCACACCCCACCAGTCACCTTGTCAGCTGCCTAGGCTTCCCCTGTGCTTGGCACACCCCAAGAGCCAGCCCCTCCCTACACAGACATTCTCTTCCCAACATTCAGATTTTCACCTTCAACTCAATCCTATTTTCCTTTCGCTCTCCAGCATCCTTTACGCCTCATAACTTTTGATGATGAGGGTATCTTTTTGTGGTTTCTAGCCTATGACAGATTTTTTTAAAATATGTTTTTGTCTTTATTTATTTGGTTTTTTGGGGGGGGGGGAGGCAATTAGGTTTATTTATTTTTTTTGATGGAGGTACTGGGGATTGAACCCAGGACCTCGTGCATGCTAAGCACACACTCTACCACTGAGATATATCCTCGCTTCCTAGATTTTTTTTTTAATACATATTTTATTGCTCGAGTTGGAACAGGGCCTTTGGAACAGATACTCAAGCTGCCATATTCTCCATCATTAAGTCTTACCTAATCATGTAACTGATTTTTTTGTTGTTGTTTCTTCTGGTTTTAAATTTTTATTTTCTCCAAGCTTTCAGGTCTAAGATCATTTGGTAAAATGATTATTTTACCAGAGACATTTTAACAAGCTTGCATTGGTGAGCCACACTCTCATTCATGCAAACTAGAAGACCACAGGGACATTTTTGAATTGAAAAAAAATCCAACTTCTAGACCAGAGGCGGCTTGTGCTCGCTTCAGCAGCACGTATGCTAAAATTAGACCAGAGGCAGCTGTCAGCCTGTCCTGGGCTGGGTGCCGGGCAACTGCGATCACCGGGAGGTGGGAGAACACAAGGGGGCGCACTTTGCAGGCCACAGCCCTGTCTCGGTTAATAGTACAGTCTTAGGTGGGTCCTCCATATGCTCTTTTCCGCGTTTGCTCCATCCTTCCCTTCTTCTTCTTTGGTCCTTTCAAAGTCTAATTCCCTCCCGCATCCTGCCCTCAACCATCCCTGCCTGTTTCCATGAATATCAGCCTCATTAAGATGGTCTCAACAAAGAGGACTTGGGGGTCAAACAAGTTTGAGCAACGCTGACTAACATGTCACCCTCTAGGAAGTAGGCTGGCACTTTAGAGCCTCTGGGAAGCCCTTCAGGGAAGACATTTCGTCTCTGTGTGTGAGCAGCTGGTACCCCAGGCTTTTAGAAGCACTGATCTGTGCACCCCTTGCGAGCGTCCTGCAAAACTAGCACTTGCCTGACCTCGCCATAGGGAGTGCTGGCTCTCAGGCCCCTGGGTGGGAAGCAATTAAACAGCACTGTTTGCAGTGGCTAGAGGTGTGTGTTGATGTAACAAGGGACGTTCCCCAGGGCCAGCCCTGAAGAGTGAACCTGGAGCAGGAACTGACGTGTTTCACCAGCTCCCACTGCTACCGCCTGAGCCGTGGGAGAAGGCAGAGTCAGCAACAGGGGCCCAGGTGGCAGCCCAGCCCCCCAGGCTGGGGCAGAAACAGAGCTGCAGAGATTCCCGGCTGCAGTGTGGAAAGGTCAGCCCTACAGCTGGCAAACTGAAGCAACTCTTTGCTCCAGGGGCTTTATGAGAAAGTTAGTGGGGCAGCCCACAGAATAACGGCCTCTTGGGGGTCGCAAGGGGAACTTCTCTCCAAAGAACTGCCCTTTAATGTGGCTTCATTTCAGTGGCACCCCCTCCCCACCTCCCCGGACACTGTATCTCTTGTAGTCAAGCTTCAAATTCCTGGGAGAAAACATCTGATTGGCCAAGTGGATCAAGCAAACATCCTCAGGGGACTCAGTCTGTGCTGGCCTGGCTTCTGGGATGGGAGTGCCCAGCAGCCTCCACGGCTTCTCCTGCAACCAGGAACCCGGGCTCCTGGCAGCGTTTAGGGCTTGTTGGAGGGCAATGAAGACGCTGCAGAAAGCAATTAAGGAGCACTCCATACTTACAAGGCCAGGTTTTGAGCGGGTAAAGAATATGCATCATCTTCTGAACCAGGAAAGCCAGTGCACAGAGCAGATCCGAGTCTGGCCAAACTGTTGAGTTGCACCGGCTCCCCGGAGAAGAGAGGCGGAGGCTTCACAGGAGCCTTCTGCACATCGGGAAAACTATGTTCTGTCCTCCTCTCAGAGTATGGGCTTGGTCTTCTCAACAAATCCTTTTGTCATGTTTCTGAGGTCTACCAATAAAGGATCCATTTAGTAAAAAGATTAACAATGAAAACAGGAGCTAACATTTAGGAAGTGCTCACCAGGGTCAGGCACAACCCCATGAGGCAAGTACCATCACCTCTACTTTTTCAGTTCAGGAAACAGAACCACACAGAGGCCACTGGCTTGCCCCTGCTTCACAGCCGGGAAGGGTGGAGACAGGTTTGAAGCTGGGTCTCTAGAAGTCCAGAGTCCACGCACTTGGCCCCTAAACAGAAGTCGTCTAGGTCTTGTTCCTCTACGCGGGCTGACCGTGCGTCCCTGTTTGTGCTGCTCAGCATCCTGGTTTGGGTGATACACGTTAGGGAAGCTAGGATGGACGGAACCAGGATTATCACAGCAAGATGCTGATGGTCAGAGTCTGGAAAACCCAGCCCACAGCTCCCCTCACTGTCCCAGAGTTCTGCGTGCCAGTGCTCCTCGTCCCAGGGCAGGTCTGCATTATGTTGGTGACATGGCCCTTACTGACCCTGGATACTTGGGCACTTTGCAAGGAAGTCCTCTGAGACTTCCATACCCCAAAGTTCTTTGTTTCTATTTGGACAGAGAGCTCAGCTTTCTCTCTGTTCCCACCTCCCTACATGTACTTACCAGGGTCTTGTCCCTGTTTTCATGCGTTAGCCTGGCTCGGAAGGCAGCTGCTGTGGTCCCCGGTGTTCCAGGTTAGGGCTGCTATGCCCTGAGTGTTTTCTCCAGCGGTGGGTGCCGAAGCTTAGGGCTTTTTAAACCTTTTTGTCCACACTTGCAGGTAAGTCCTGGAAACAGAGGCCTAGGCTCTTCACTCGGACTGGGCTGGAGAGTGTGCAGATCGACAGGATGACACTAGGTGCCATCTGGGTAGGCACTGGGGAGTCAGAATTGAATGAGACACAGTCCTTTCTTCAAGTTGGTCATAGGCCAGGGTGAGGGCAGACTCTGCAACAAAATCAGCCTTACAGTTAACAAGTAAAGTTGTGGACACAAAGTACAACTCAAGCACAAAAGAGGAAACGAATAGAGAAGGGACATGGGTCAACTATTGTCAACAATGCTGTATAACAAATGACTCCATAATTCAATAGCTTACTGTTATGATCATTTATTTCTGGCTCATGTGTCTGTACACTGACTAGAGCAGCCCTGCCAGTTTCAGCTGGGCCTGGTTAGACTGGCTCCTGGGCATGGGTTAGTTAGGCTGCGGTCTGCCTTGTCTTTCATTCTCCTGGAACCACAGGGCTATGTCAGGGAATATATGCTCTTGGCAGTGGCAGAAGTGTGAGTGGGTAGGCTCTGCCACCAGCCCATGCCAAGGCTGTGTTC
The DNA here is from genome assembly GCF_036321535.1 of Camelus dromedarius. NCBI lineage: Eukaryota > Metazoa > Chordata > Mammalia > Artiodactyla > Camelidae > Camelus > Camelus dromedarius. The sequence goes on from NC_087464.1 coordinate 16,927,407, forward strand.
CAGGTCTTGTCTCCAAACATCTCAGTGGCCGAAGCAAGTCACAGAGCCCATCCCAAGAGCAAAGGGGCCTGGAGGTATACTACTCCCAAAGTAGGAAGGCAGGTAAGTAAATATTTGCCAAGCAAGAATCCAAATCTCACAAAAGGCTTCACAGAGGAGGTGTCATATGACCTAGGTCTTGAAGGAGGAGTCGGATTTTTCCAGGTGAAGATGGGACAAAGCACTGCTGTCAAAGGGATGAAATGTGTGCATGGAGGCGGGTGGGGAGTGGCTGTCAAGGTAGTGGTGGTGGACTGGTCTTAGAGGCTCCCTGAGCCATAAATTGGGCATGTCCTTTCTTTGGACACATTACTATCCAGGCCCCCCCACCCCAGTCATTTTCTTTATTTGCAATTTCTAAGACTTCAATTTTGTGCCACCAAATACAAGTTGAAGACTCGGTTTTTAGCCAGGAGTCATACTGGAAAGTGTCAGTACTTATCTCAACACTGGGGATTTATGCCAGTTTCTCTGGGCACAAACCAGGCAATTTTATAGCCCGCCAACCCTCATTTCTGAGTTGAGGTCTCCATCTATCTTCCTCCGCCCCACCCCAGCTGGGACCACCACAGCCCTTCTTGAATACACTTCTTGGGGACAACCGTCAAGGCAGATATGAGGTGAATCAAAATAAGGAACTCAGGAATGGAGGGCTGGGAAACCCAGTCTAAAAAGACTGGCAGTGATCAGGGGACCCGTGCATATGCAGAACTGGGGTCAAACAATGGTGGGAAGGATGGTTGCAGGACAGGATGCAAGTAGTACAAACCTCGACAATGTAAAAATAAGAACTCACCACATTTGGGAGGGGGGAAGGGATGGGAAGTGGGTGAGCTCATTTCCTTATCCTAAATCGCAGGCTGTCAAGAGCTGCCATCTACAGTTGAAACATATGTAAAGAATGAATTCAGCCTCTGGATATTTTTCTTTCCTTTTAATCATTTTTAGCTCGGCAATTTCTTTAGTTACATTTACGCTTCTTCTTCTTTTTCTTTTTCTTTCTGTTAAAGACTTTTCCCAAAAGAGCATGTACTGTGTGAGCCCTTTTTTGTAAAAAAATTTCATCCATCTATCCGCCCCTTTCTCTGAATAGGTGTGTAGACACATGTCTCCATCGAAGTTTCTGGGGGAGCTGGTTTTCCCGACCACTTGAAAATTTTCTTTTTCCTGCTCTTCGGTGTTACTTGAATTCCTTACAATGTGCATGCACTATTACTAGAAAAGCAAAGCTTTCTATAAAAATATATGTTACATATGTATTTACTTCTGGAAAAGAGAAAATCCGCACTCGCCTCTCATGCTCCCTCCCCACGCTGCAGGACCCGACGGGTCGGGACTGGTCCCGCAGGTCCCCGCGGTACGGGGCGCCGTCCAGCCCCTCCGGGTCCAGCCGGTGGGGCCGGCGGGCGGGGCCGGGGAACCCGCTGGGCGGTCGGAGCGGGAGGGCGAGGCGGCGCCGCTTCCGGAGCTCGGCGGGCAGTTTTGAGCCTGGGAAGTTGGTGCTGCGGCGGGTGGGGAGGCCCGCTCGCGCTCAGGGGCTGTGCTCCCTGCGGAGCCGAGGGACTCTGCGCCTCTCTGGGCCTGCTTCCTCGTCTATAAACCCAAGAAGTCATCCTTGTCTCACTTCCAGGCTGCTGTGAGGGACGTGTGATGTACAGTGTCTGAGCATCCACAGTTGAGCGGTCACTAGAGACTTACCAATACACTCTGCCATTATAGGATTCGATTTTAACCTACACTGCCGCCAACCCACTCTAAAGGTTAAATTGGAGAGAAGCGGGTCAGGTAGCGCTGTCGGCTGTTTCCGGGTCCTAACAGCTACTCTTATGTCTCAGCTCCATCTAGTGTCCACATTGGGACACAGTCACATATGACTGTCCTTACTGTAAAATTTCCATACTTGCGAAACTTAAAGCACGCATCAGGCAAACAAGACCTAAATATGATCAATTTAAAACATACTTCCCTATACTAAGATTTAGTACTTCAAAGCGAGCACTATATAGAGTCAGTGCTGCTAAAGATTCGTGCATCCTTTGAGAGGACAGCAAATTTGTGCAACAAATAATACTTATTATCATGGACATTTATTGAGTGCTTACGATGTGCTGGGCACAATTCTAAGTGCTTTAACTGTGTGAGTTCATTTCACCCTTTACAATGCTATGAAGCGGGGGTGGGGGTGCTTAGTGTCTCACTTTGTAGATAAGAACACTGGGGGACACGAGAAGTAAAATCTGTCACTCTGGTAAGTTCTGAGAGGAGGTAGAGGTTCCCTAGTGTGCCAGAGATGAGGAAGGAGCCAGATGGGAAGCCACTGCAAGGCTCAGGAGACAGAATGGGGGCTGAGACAGGCATGGGGACTCAGGCTGGATCTGGGGGGAGGAGGATGGCTGTGCAGAAGGGCTCGCTCTCCAGCTTGAGCAGATCCAGCTAGAGGCCGTGATCCAAGAGAGGCCCAACAGTAGTCAGCAGGTTGAAAATATTTATTGAGCATCTACTACATGCCAGGCACCGGAAATGGTGAATTCACGTAGACAGGCACAGCCCCTGTCCTTGAAGAGTTTAGAGCCCCATGGGGAAGGCCTGTGGCAAAGGTAATTTAAATGCCAAGAGTCAGAGCAGGAGGAGGGCTGGGGAGGGTGTCATGGAGGCCTCCTACACGGGGAGTGGGGGTGGAGGCGGGAGAGGACAGGCAGACTGAGAAGGTACAAGGGACAGAACTCACAGTGGGGTCAAAGAATAGAGTGTGTGTAGACCCAAGTAGAAATGGTAGCTCAGGAAGTTGGGGTCAGAGATGGGATTTCTGAGTAAGATTTCAGAAGACTCACCTTTGACAAGCCCTGGGTGTGGCTGTGGCTGAGGAAGTGGGTCTGTGGAGGTGGTTGAGGCTGTTTGCTGTTGGATGGGTCAGGCCTGTGAACCCTGCTGGGATGTGGGGAGCGGGGCTGGGGGTAGAAAACTGAGCCCAAGTCCTTGGTGAGGTGGGGGGAGGGCTAAAGACCATTCAGGATAGCTTAGTAGTTGGGGAGGAGCATCAGCAGCTGAACCTTCAAAGCGGAGGGGTTTTAGGGGAGGGCAGGTGCAGGGTCTGGAAGAGGTGCCACCGTGGGAGCAGAAACCTGAGTTCCCTGCCATGATGTCCCATCCTGGGTACCTACAGCCTCAAAGCAACCGCGCGCCCCTACTTCTTTCTGAACTGCTCTCAGGACTGGGCGCAACATCACATATTAAGAACACTTGACAAGTGGGGCCAGTGCAGGACCTGCTGAGCCGAGGATCAGACGTCTCTAACTGCAGGCTGAGCTGAGAAAGGCTTTCCACTAATTCATCTCACCCGAGGCTGAAGAAAAACACCAAATGCAGTTACAACCTTATTGTGCTGCCTTTAATTAGGAAAGATGTAAAATGATGCATTATAAAACTTGGAAGCTACTTTATACAAATTCCAATCTTTAAATATTGTTTAATGAAGGACTTGGGAACTAGGACACTGGCGGGAAGTCTGATTAGTTACCGTGATGGTTCCATCATGAAGCAGTGGAAGAAACACGCTTGGAACCATCTGTGCATGGATCAGAAGAGCCGATGAGAGTCGGAACTGGAAATGTCTTCAGATATGCAAATGGACTGGAATACACAACATTTCAGCTCAGGTAATATACAGTAGACTTAGGAGAAATGAAACAGGACAAAGGAGAATTCATGTTGATCTTGACATAAACAAGAAAAGCTTATGTCCTAAAACCCACAACCATACAGAAGGAACAAAATAGAAAAAAAGGTTTTAGTTCTATGCTGTTTAACTGCTGGTAAATGAGAGTAGTACAACCATCGATTTCTTGTGAAAAACTAAATATTGAAAAATAGTTTACTCTGAAGTCTGCAGCCACTTCAGATGCCGAGGACCACGCCTGGTTTGTTACAAAGGCAGCAGTGAGGGCAGATGTACCCACCGAAGGTCAGGCAGACACCTGTCTGCGGGTGTCCTTGACACCCTGTAATCAAAGTGGGTTGTATAATGCCCAAAACCTTTTCACAGGAAAAGATCGGACTGATGGACCTAAGGACAAATTTAATTCAGTGCTAAACCTTACTGTCATCATTATACTCCCCCAAGCAAGCCACTTTTCCTGGGAGCCTCCATTTCCACGAGTCACCTGGCAAATGCAGGCGGGAGTACACGTTGTCCTGTAGGTCTCAGGGTCTCCAGCTGTAAGGCAGGGCTGCTGTGCAGACAGAAAGAGCTGGGACCCCGACAGCAATGATCTCCATGGGTAAGGCACTGTGTAAAGAGCAGATTATGCTGGGACCTCCATTTTTCAAAAAAAAAAACAAAACAAAACCAACTGACAACATCAGCACTCCTCCCTATCTGAATGGCCAGATCAGATTTTGGGGGCCCTTGACTCAGGAGAGGCAGCAAGGATCTGGCTTCTTTCAGCACACCAGGGTGCTGTGTACGACGAAAGGCCCTTTTACTTCAACAAAAAGTTACTGCCCTCTGAGATCTCAAATATAAAGGGAGCTGGAAGTTTAACTGGGACTAAGGCTTCTAAGGGGAGGCCAATTGCCCCTTCCTGAGCCTGAGCTCAGGCAAGGAGGGCTCCGGCTTGACTTCCTAACTCAACAGTGGGGGTTCAGGGCAAATGAGAATTGGGAAGACTTGGGTTTCTCAGTAAAGATATGCACCATTGGGGTTATTTGAAAGATGGGAAGGAGGAATCCCCCTGAGGACAGAAGGAAATAGGACAAGGTCTGGAGAGGTTAACAGCCAGGATCCTATGACAGGCTCCTCCTGCCACCAGGCACATGTGTCAGATTCAGACCCACACAGTGCAGCCTGGCTTCTTTGGGTGGGAGTGGCCAAGAGGCCTTTAGTGACACTCCTGGTGTCTCCAGGAAGGGCAGTAGCCACTTTGTCTGGGCAAAGGTTCTGGCATCTCTCTCTCCTTCAGTGTTCCTGTCCTCCTGTCCTGTCTTCCCAAGCGTGTATTCGGCCCCACTGGCCAGACCCCTCCAGAGGGGCCTCAAGCCCACCAGTCAGGTCTCTGGTCAGGGATGGCCTAGACTAAGTCAGAGGAGGCAGGCGGTGGTGGAAATATAGTGATACTATTATGCGAAGATACTGATGCTTAATGATGGCTTCATAAATTAGGCCTTCATTTTATTATACACTATGTCTTCAACCTCAGAGAATGAATCTCTTTTTAAAGCAATTGAGAGCAGGGGGAGGGTATAGCTCAAGTGGTAGAGTACATGCTTAGCATGCACAGGGTCCTGTTCACTCCCCAGTACCTCCTCTTAAAACAGATAAACCTAATTCCCTCCTCCCCTCAAAAAAAAAAAATTAAAAAAAAGCAATTAAGAGTAAAACCTGGGTCTGAGAGGGAAGATTTTTGCGGGGGCCAGGACCTCTGAGGTCCCGGCATGTAGGAGGCCTCAGTTGGCTCAGCCATTCTGGACGCATTGCAAAGACAGATGTCACCTCCCTGCACACCCTCGAGAAGAACAGGGCGCAGTCTACTCGTGGATTTGGTCATCTAGTGTTAAAAGCATATTAAAGTGCACGCTTAACTGAACCACAGGCACAAGTGTTAGAAAAGCTGAAACTCTGAGAAGATCTGGTGAGGAACAGGGATAGCTGGAGATCAGACTGCCCCACAGCAAGGCAGATTCATTCGTTCACGCACGCACTCACTCACTCACGCGTGTGTGCATCCGATGCACACTTCTGCAGCACCTGCTCCGTGCCAGGCACTTGTTAGGTACTAGGAGTTCAACGATGACTGAGGCACAGTCCCTGCCCTCAAGGAGCTTACGGTCTAGCAGGGTTACATTAACACTCCTGTTCCACAGAGAATCCGCCTCCCTCTGCTGCTGCTCGGCTGCCGGGTGGGCCGGAGTCAGACCTCAGCCATTCCCTCCAGCTGGTCCAGAGGGAGGGAGGCCTGTATTGTCTGGCGCTTGTCTGGAGGATGTCACGTGTCTGTGAGATACCTACAGCCCCCTTCTTTCTTCCCCAGCCACCAAGAAGGAGCACTGTTCTCTTCAGGCTCATCCGTTACCGGGGATTTCTTATTTCAGTGACTGAATAAAATAGTCTTCCCTTTCCTCTTGTCCATAGGAAAAGGTGTACTGAAGCAGCAGAAAAGAGATTACAAACTGGGAGGAAACAAATTAGCATTCAGTTTGCTTCACGCAAGTCTGTTCTTGGACATGTGGTAAAAATTCTTCATGTGAGAACTGAGGCCCCGAGAGAGCCCTGGCCCTCTGCTCCGCCCTGCTACATCCTGGTGCTGCGAGGCACAGCGGCTGGATCAGAGAAGGCGTCCTGGGGCTGTGGTACCGTTTCTGGAAGCTGAACTGACTCCCAAAGGCCTAACTGTCCCCAACTCCGGGTCCTTCCTTCAGTGTTGACTGAGATCAGTGGTTCTGAGCATGACACGATTCCACTGGGGCCTCCTGTTACATATTTTCTACTTTACACATCGACCGACTAGATGGCCGATGAAAAGATGTCATGGTGGTGGTGATGGCTGATTCATCGGAGGCCCCAAAGCAGCTTGCCTGCAGCAACGGGACCTGCGCCGCAGGCCTGAGGGGCGGTGCCCAGCTCTGTGGTCTCGAATAAGCCACTGTGTGTGAGATGGGACCTTGTCTGAAAGCTGGGAGCCAAGGAATTGGTTCCTTCCATGTCAGAAGCCAGAGATAACTAAAGCCCAGGGGTGTAGCTGGCTCCACTCTGTTCCATTCTATTTTAGCTATTTCAGAAATAAGTTCTCCTGTTCCGTTCCATTCTGTTCACAGTCGGTCAGCTCGGAAGGTCTCTTCAACAGAGGGGTCGAGCAGGCCCATGCTGGAATCACTTAACATGTTGAGTCCGTCCAGGCTCAGGGGTTCAATTTGGAGCTCTTCTTCCAATGGAAACGGAGTGTCCACGTTCAGGCTGACCTCAGGCATGCCGGCCAGAGCACTGCTGAGGTCTTTGAATAGGCTGGTGCTCGAGTCTTCTGGAAAGAGCAGTGAGAGGGGAAAACAGTGCTGATTAGGAGGCGTGAGGGCCCAGGCCACTAAAAGGGCATAACTAATGAAAACCCTCAAAACGCTGTTCCTGTCATCTTCCTATCCAGGATGGTCATCACCCGTGTCCCAACCACTCCAGGCCTACAGTTTCACTCTGGAATCTATGTTCTTTGCAGTCGGTTCCACGACTCCCAGTTTGGCAGGTTTTCTCCCTCTGAATAGCTGTCAATCACCAGAAACTAAGTAGATCAGAAAAGGCCTGGCTTACCTGGCCCTTTCCCTGCGGCCTCACAGCCTCTGGGGCTGGACACCCGCATCTCACAAAGGTCAAGTTGAGCTGGAAGGCATTCATCTTTTGCTTTATATAATGTTATTGTTTAAACTGTCTTACAGCAGTATCTGTAGAAACACAGCGAAATAAAAAGAGAAGCGGAGGGGTGGCCCACACTCACCTGTCAGGATGGCGCTCGGGAAATTCCCGCAATTGGAATACAGGTTTGGTCTCAAATGAAAGGAGTCCTGTGGTTCTCGGGGGCCCTGCTGCACCAGGGGCACCTGGAAGCATCAAAGCTCATGCTGTAAGGAACGACCCCCGCTTCCAAGGAGAGGATAGCGCAGTGTGCTCCCAGAGCAAAACCAGACATGAAAACTGTCTTCTGGTCCCGTCTCTCCAGGATCCCAGAGTGCTTTGCTGCTGCAACAGCCTACACAGAACGTTATTTTCAGGCCGGGGGATGCTGGGGTGGAGGAAGGGTTCCTGAGGGCCACTGTGGGTGACTCGTCCCCGTTCGCACACTGCCCGGCCCACCATGCCATCCCAGGAGACACTATTGGTTTCTTTGGGCCCTCTGGTCTCAGCCACCACCCTCCTCAGCACACCGAGGCCTTTGGAAAACCACCAGCTGTGGGAACCCTTCAAAGGCTCCATCTGTTACCAAGAAAGTGATGGGTTCTTTTCCTCTTTGGTTTCTAGAAAAACGAGGAGGTGGGACCATTTCCTTCTCTCACTCAGAGGGAGGAACCACAGGCAAGCTCCTCTCTATGAGAAAGCCTCTGTAAGGATGGTTTAGAACTTGGGCCCATTTTAGGTGGCTTTCCTGAAATTAATTTTCAAACTATTTTTTTAAATCTTTCAAAAGTATTTGAATTTCCATCATTTTTCAGAGAGACACTGACTTACCTGGACTCAAATGGCTTCTTCAGAAAATGGGGAGGCAAGGACTACTGCTTACCACAAGGTTTCCCCACGGCCTAATCAGGAAATACCTGTCTTTATTTTTTTTATTATTATTATTATTAATTTCTGGAAAATTGCTCTTCTTCTCTCCTTAGTACATCCTGGAGCCCAAACCACAATTACTGAATACTGTAAAATCTAGGGATATTAAAAATGGTCAGTGTTAGGGAGCAACTAAAAACCAAAAGAAAATGGCTGAATGAAAGCATCCTCAGGAAGGAACCCCCGCCCCTGGCCAGGACAAGCTCCCAGGAGGCCACACACTGTGCAGGGCACAGCAGCTCGGGCAGAGGCAAGGCCCCTCCCTGTGTCTCAGTCTCCTCACGTGACAGATTCATGGATGGCTATGCCTCCTTCCAGTATGAATAATCCACAATTCTATGGCTAGAGTGTCACACACAAGTCTTCCATTGCTTGTTCAAACAGGTCCTCTGACTAGGCCTGACATTAGATAAGGCAGCCAGCCCCAGCATTCCAGGGCTCGGGCCACACCAGGCTCTAGGCACCGAGCACATCTGCGGTCAGAGAAGTGGAGGACCAAGTCTGGGGGGCATGGGTTCCCTGGGGGGAGCAGACCGACTGCAGCATCCCCACCCTGAGGCAGAGGCAGGCTGGGCGATCACTCACCTGCTGAGGAAAGGCTGGGCCTGGCCTCATGGACTGCTGGTCAAAGCTCACATCTGGGAAGAAGCTGGTCAAAGATGAGCCCTTCAAGGAACAAGGAGTGGACCGTTTAGCTTGGAACTCGGGGCAACATGAGCGTTCCCTCCTGACCAGTGTTCCTGGTAGGACTCACCTGGGCTGTGAGGAGCTGGAAGTCTGACTGTGGCAGCGATGAAGCTGCATGGGGCTGCTGAGCAGGGGGCTCCTGGGTGCAGGGCTGCTGCAGCAGAGGCTGGGGGAGGTCCTGGGGCGTGGGGTACGGGGGCGGAGGGGACACCTGGGCTTGAGCTTCTGCGGGCAGGAAGGAGAGCGGGCTTCGATCTGAGGACACCATCTGAAAAACAAAGCCACTGACTACTTAGCTTCTGAGTTTCTAGTTTCTAAGTCTTTTATGATTAGGGAATGTCAAAGTAAGGAAAAACCCTGAGATTTTTTCCCCACCCTGGTATTCTGCACTACGCTCTGAGAAGCCTGCTTCTGTTCTTTCAAAATATATTTTAAATCTCACTTCCCCACAAAGCATTTTCCATTCAATGACAATTTCTATTGTCTTAAAAAAACAAACAAAACAAAACACAGCCAATTTAACCAGTTTCCTCTCAGTTTTCTCAGTGAAAATTGTGTTTGTTTTTTAAAGCCATAACTTCTGGTTAAAAATGGAAGACTGAATAAAGCATTTAGCTCTGCTGTCTCCCAAGACTCTACTAAGACCCCAAAATAACATTAAACAACAATAAACAACACTAAAACAATAATAAATAACACTAAAATGATAATAAACAACACAGGGACAAAGAAAGTGGGAGAGAAGAAAATAGCAACATGATTTGGAAAACGAAAAGCAGATGGACAAGTAGGAACTGGCTGAGCAGAGCTGAGAAAGCCAAATGCTAAGCTGGCAGCCGGGGGGAGAATCTAGAGGCAATCTGCCTGACATCACAGCATCCCTAGCGGGGCCTGGAACTGGGGCAGCAAGCAGCAGCGGGTGAAGGTGCAGCTACCCGGAGGATGCGGACGAAGCTGACGTGGGCAGCGGTTAGGCTTCAGAGCCCCTGCCTGGCGGGAGACTGGGGGCTGCACTCTGGAAAGAGTACAGCACAGGGTCTTCGCACAGGCTGCACCAGACCCCAGAAGGTGGGGCACCACCGAAAACAGGGTTTATGAGAAAGCTCACTGTCAAATCTTGAGCCTTCCGCCTTTCTTTCCCAGCTCAGCTCTCAGAGTGCTGGAATCCAGGCAAGAGCCGGGCGCGAGATCAGGAGAGTGTCCTTTGGGGATCTGACCAGCCTAGGAGAAAATCCAACTTACGACACCAGAGGTTCCCCAAGGAAATGGCTGAGTTAGATCACTCTACAATGAAGACCATATTCAACAAGCCCACCCATCTATACAGAGCTTCCAGCCAGTTTGTGTGTGTTCTGTTCTTAAATAGGAGTACGGTGACAAGGATCACCAGACCATGAAGAAAGCATCTGAATGACAGTCAGAGACCCAAGCAGACAAACAGAGAAAAGAAACTTGGAAAAATCTATGGAGGAAGAAGTAGTCATGAAAAACAAAATTATCATTATAATCTATAGGGCTGTTAAAAATCCTTGTCTGTTAGAAATACATATTAAAATATTTGTAATACATATCTCAATATACATTTTTATGAAGTAGGTATATGGGTGAAACAAGATGACAAAAATGTTGACAGTTGTTGATGAGAAATCATGGGTACAGAAGGATTCATTATCTTATGTTCTGTACTTCCATGCAATTTGGAAAATTTCTATTACAAAAAATAAATGTAAAAGAAATCAGGGGGGGAGGATATAGCTCAGCGGTAGAGTGCCATGCTTAGTATGCATGAGTTTCTGGGTTCAATCCCCAGCGCCTCCATCAAAAAATAAGTAAGTAAATAAACCTAATTACCTCCCCACCTTAAAACAAAAACAAAAACAAAAACAAAAACCAGAACAAAAATTACCACCAAAAACCTCAGAGAGGTAAAAGATGATGTTGCATCCATGGAATAAGTATGATGTTATAAAAAAGGGAACATTCAGAGAATAAGAAGAAAATTATTGGCTATTTAAAAGTATGAGAGCAAAAATGAAAACCTCAACATAAGGTTTGAAAGATAATGTTGAGAAACTCTTCCAGAAAGCAGAGAAAAAAGACAAAGAGAGAAAAGAGAAGAGAAAAAAATTGGATGTCAGAGGAGAAGTACAGATGTGCAACAGTCATACAATAGGAGTGCAGGAGAAAAAAGAGACAACTAAAGGGAAGAAATCATCAAAAAAGTGATTATGGAAAATTTTCCAGAAATGAAGGAGATGAGTTTCCAGATTGAAGACACCCACCATCCAGCCAGACTCCTATCAAGCCACATTATCTTAAGTTTCAGAATACTAGGGACAAAAAGAAGATCCTACAAGTCTCTCGAGGCAAAAAAGGGAATTTCATTCAAAGTCTGATGAATCAGAATGATACTGGATTTCTCAGGAGCAACTCTAGAAAGTAAAAAGCAATGGATTAATACCTTCAAAATTTCAGGAGAAAATTATTTCAAGTTTGAATTCTATACTTAGCCAATTATTCATTAAATGGTGGGTAGAATGAAGGCACATTTAAGTCATATCAGGTCACACATACTCTTTTTGTAAAGCTATTGGAAGATTCGTTTTTAATTGTATTGAAAGATTTACCCAATGCAGAGACTTTGGGATTGAATAAATACAATACACACAGAAAACCAGACCAAGAGAAAAGTAAGACATTTATTAACTCCCAGAAGAAAACAAATGCTCATTTTGTTATTTTACAGTAAACTACATGGTTCCACTCTGGTTGCATTATTATAACCATGAAAACACCAAACACTGAGTATTGCTCTAATCAAAATTATAACAAATCACCCTGTGAGGATGAGGAGGGTGAGTAGGAAATATGTGTGTGTAGTGTGGGGTGAGAGGCTTGAGAGACTTGAAAGAACTAAATCCTAATCTTCCATGGTAGGATGTCATTAGATAATCCCTAACACTAAAAATCTAGAGCAAAATAATAAAATAACACCATTATACCAGACTGCCTAAAATGGTTGAAAACGGCCATCTCCAATGCAGTTTGGTGCAGCCACTGTGGAAAACAGTATGGATATTCCTCCAAAGGCTAGGAACAGACTTACCACATGACCCAGGAATCCCACTCCTGGGCATATATCCAGAAGGAACCCTACTTCAAAAAGACACTTGCACCCCAATGTTCATAGCAGCACTATTTACAACAGCCAAGACATGGAAACAGCCTAAATATCCATCAACAGATGACTGGATAAAGAAGATGTGGTATATTTATACAATGGAATACTATTCAGCCATAAAAATGACAACATAACACCATTTGCAGCAACATGGATGTCCCTGGAGAATGTCATTCTAAGTGAAGTAAGCCAGAAAGAGAAAGAAAAATACCATATGAGATCACTCATCTGTGGAATCTAAAAAACAACAACAACAACAAAAAAACCCCAAAACCAAAAAGAAATATAAAACAGAAACAGACTCATAGACATAGAGTACAAACTTGTGGTTGCCAAGGGGAAGAGGGGTGGGAAGGGATAGACTGGGAGTTCAAAATTTGTAGATACTGACAGGCATATGTAGAATAGATAAACAAGATTATACTGTATAGCACAGGAAAATATATACAAGATCCTGTGGTAGCACACAGCGAAAAAAAATGTGACAATGAATATATGTATGTTCATGTATAACTGAAAAATTGTGCTTTATGCTGGAATTTGACACAACATTGTAAAATGACTATAACTCAATAAAAAAATGTTTAAGAAAAAGAGAAAAAGAAAAAAAGAAAAGAAAAAAAGAAGAAAAAGAAAAATAAAAAAGAAAATGGCCATCTCCAGGCAATGAGAAATATGGCTGGTGGCGGCTAGTGGGGGAGGAGAATACCATTGTTGTTTCATAACAAGCCCTTTAGAAATTTGACTTTTTTAAACTATGTGCACGAATAACACTTTTTTTAAAAAAAATCTAAATATTAAGCAAACCAAAGATGAGAACATCTGAAGGAGATGCTCTCTGTCCCTCCAGTCTCCTTAAAACGTAGCTGGAAAGCAAGAGTGATTTTTTTATACCCTATAAAATAATCTTGCAAAATAGAATTAAAGGCAACCCAATAACGTAAAAAGAACCATTAAAAAACAATTATGAAATACGCCCTGACCTTCTACCGAAAGGGATTACTCATATAATAAAGATCCCGTAGCTAGTAATTGGTACAGGGTGACTAATGACTGGGTCTGCTAACTCCTTCCGCTGTATTCTGTCAACTCCTTCTTGCTAAATCGTTACTCATTTACAGTGAAGTGATGAGTAAACGATGTTATAATGTATTTAGGGCGTGACCAACAGGTTGAAAACATATTCACTGGTGACTGTGGTAAGGAGAACCACCCTAAGATCTTAGAATAGAAACAGTCAACAAGTCAAAATATGACGTTTCCACCCTAAATTTCTATAAAAGGCTTCTGACTTCAAAATGTGCCTCTTTCTGAACAGACTTCTTCCAGTCCTTTTATAGAGATATGATCCTATCGTACCTAGTACTTCATCAGCAAGAGAAGCATTGCTTCTTAAACCTGTCGTTATAATTAGGAAAGAGGTCTAATCCAGTATCAAAGTTTCAGGAAGGTATTTAAATGTCTTCTTTGGCTTTCCTCTGTGACTTAAAGTACTCATACAGTCAAGTATTGATTTTCCATACCAGATTAAAAATCCCTACCTGGCTTCCCCAAGCTCTCTTAGATAGACCTGGATTGTGTTCCTCAACACCCTACTCTGTCCTCCAACCCAAACTTCATGAGTTAGTGACCGCAAACTGTTCAGTGCTTGCTTAAGAGTAATCAACACAACAAATGTTATTAGAAAATCATTAGTGCATTCTGAATTATTCGATTTTGCATATAAGTGAGAACTGACTGCACTGGAGACCTCACGGACAACGCCTGGTGTGAGGACCTAATCCGACTCCTATATGCTTCAGTCTGTTTCACTGTGAGTTTGTGGCTTTTACCTGCGAGGCAGGATACGGGTTCAGAGGGCTGGTTGAAGAGAGCTGTCTGCTGAAACCTTGATGTGCTTCAGGGCCAGGAGAAAGCGTGAGAGGGCTGACGGGGGGCTGCCTACGCCGAGAGGGGCCGCTCAGGTTTGTGGTGGAAAGGGATGGGTTGCTGAGGGAGAAGAGACGGAGCGAAGGGTGAAGAGCAGAGGCGCTGGGGGCAGATGCCTGGGGGTGGCTGTTTACGGAGGAGGAGAGTGCTGTCTTATTGAGCGTGGCCTGGATGGAGGGGTTGCTCCGAGAACTCTGGAGACCTACAGGATGACAAATTCACAAGTTACTTGTCATAATTTCTGACCAAATCTTCTGTTTTCCAAAGATTAAAGAAAACTTAACTTCCTATGATTTGTATTTGATGATGATTCTGTATGAAAAAGATCTCCTGGGCAACTCTCCTACTGAAAATGGTGCCAACGGCAAGGAAAAGACGCGCCAAGACTGAGAGGGACGATGCCATCAAGATGAGAATGGCTTTTTCTTACAAAGAATGAGAGTGCGCGAACCACCCCTAGGAGAGCAGGACGCGGTGAGCAGCGGCAGCACAGACCAACGCCCGGTGTGCTCTGCTCCAGCCCAAGGAGCACACCCAGGGCTGCGCAGCTGATTCTGTTTAGGTCCCCCGGCTGCCTCCGTCCCAGGTGTCCAGCCAGGACGCTCTGCTGCCTTTGGAAAACATCCTTTCACTGAGAGTTGTGGCTCTTGGGGAGCTGCCTCAATGGACCTCTAAATACCCCGAGCACAGCAGAGAGTCACAGGAGGGGACACTCCATGTCTCCTGCCCCAGGGTTCCTTTCTTTTTGTTTTTCTGGCTCTTGAGAAATTGTTCATTACAGTCTATTCCAATTTAGGGAAGAAAAAGTCTTTGCGGGTGCTTTGTTTCACGTTAGGGGGAGGGTAGTAAATTTTAGCAAGAGCAAGAGAGTTTGGAAAGGCATTTCTATGACACAGGCTGCTAGGGCACCAGCTCCAGGGACCCTGTCCTATGCCCTGCTGGCTCCCTGGCACCTGGCCCAGGGCCTGGCGGAGTGGCTTCACTCCAGGAATGAGTCCTCTGCTGCTGCTGTGCACCTGAGCTGGCGAGCTCCGTGTTTCAGAGCCCAGCCCACCATGCTCGTACCAGCAGTTGGAGCGAGCAGAACTGTGTGCTGTCTCATGTTGGTACAAAAAAAACTAAGTGTTACACTAAAATTATGGCAATGAAGAAATGACCAAAAAAAAAAAAAAAGCATTTTTAGCTGGCAAATGATTTTTTAAAGGAAGGAAAGTGTCTCTGATAAAACTGTAAGCAGTTATCCCACCATTCAACTCCCCATGAAAAGGTCAGAGAGTTGGGTGGCTCAAATAAGAATTAAAATTAGAGCTAAAGATATAAATTTAGATTTAAAAAATCATTCAGAAAGAAAGCACAAACATCTTAAAAAATATATGTGAGGCTTTGTGTACCATGCACTTTAAGGAGTGCATAGAAACTGTAAAAACTTAAGCACTGGTTCTGACATATTCTGGAAAAAATAATGCTTGTTTGAGGAAAATAACAGCCAGCAATTATACATAGGATTTTCAGCTGAAGCAGTGTCCAAGGATGTACTGGAGAATGCCAGCTTCCCCAAGACCCAAAGGAGCTAAGTGCCAATGCTGCTTTACTTATGTGACCTTGGATGTCCTTGTTCACAGAGACTTCACCAAGGTCACGTAAGTAAGGCAGCAGAATAATAAAATGACAAAAAAATAAAAAAATAAAGGTGGTCTCTGGTATTAGTTCTTCAAACCTAAAATTATGTTGTACAATGGCAGCATCGCTGTAATTGACAGAGAACCTTCCAGGTGACCACACTGAAGGGGACCACCCTCATTTGAGTGGTGAGTTCTGATTTGCATGGACAAGTCTTACTGAACCCAGAATGGAAACCAGCACAAGCACTTCCCCCACTGACAGACCATCACTGAGGATTCCTTCTAAAAGAAATGGTCCACCATTCTTAGAACCCTTATGGCTGGGGGCCGTCCTGCAACACTGGGAGTAAGAGAGATTAATTCCTGTCCGAGACATTGATAAGAGCATCTGTCAGGGTTCAGGCAAATGTAGTCATGTTTCAACCTGGGGGCTGAGCTGCAGGCACTCAAACTCATACAGTAACACCCAAGTCACATCGTGGGTAGCTTTTTAATACAGCTACATGCCACATCTTTAAGCACTTCTGAAAATTTGAACCAATAATTTTGAACTGTGGTAGGTTATTTAATATATACCTCTATTAAGTGTAAGTATTTTCCCTGTATCCACTGTAAATTTTCTAAAATTCAAAATATTCTCTTTAGAAAGCCAATGGGAAATTGGAGGGACCTAGAGAGACATCTGTAATTATTAAATATCATCATAAATTGATAAGAGCCACAAACGTTTCACTAACACAGAACAGAACAGAACAGACACTTATTTCTCAACTCTCAAATCTTATTCTCCAAGTCCCTGGGACACACGGGCTGGTGAAGACAATGAAGAATGAGCTTTAACAGAGCTGTTCCAGAGTTCATCAGATCCAGGAGAAACAGAACCATCAAAATGAAATGCCAGCAAGTTGAGAGGTACAGGAGCAGGTAGTTATCATCTCCAACCCAGAGGGAGTCACTCTAATTTGGTGACTTACTAACATGCCACCTGGCCAGGGACCACTTATAGGTAAGCCACCAGGGGACATAGGCAACGTCCTTACAGAGTGGGGAGCGCTTACCAGAAGAGCTTCTTATGCCCAGGTGAGTCATGGCAGCAGGGAGGTTGCCCATGCTGTTCCCCACACTCATGCTACCGAAGAGGTGGTCGCTGCTGTCCAGGGAGGCTGGCAGGGGCGCTGAGTAGTGGAGGTTGGTGAGATCTGGCAATGACCCCCCAGTGTTCAGGGTTCCCAGAAAGGGTGAGAGGCCTATGTTTTGACCATTGTGTGGAAAAGCACTGAAAAAAGAAAGATAAATATTATTTTAAAAATGCATTCAGCTCTTGGGAAATAGGACCTGTATGATACTCTTCCTCGTTAAATAAAAGCAGTGGGTATCAAAGATCTAAGTCCTTGTGCTGACTCTGCCTCTTCCTTGTTCTGAAAACTTGCATCCCTGGCTTAACTTCTCTGAAGTGCAATTCGCTTACCTGTTAAGCTGGACTAAGGATGTCATCCATGCCCACATTACAGGAATGTTTTCCGAGACAAGATTAGATTACTGATGCAAAAGTACTTTGAAAATTATAAAGCACTGTATAAACTGCGAGGTACTGCTGTGTATTTATATGGTTCTTTTCGCTACATTTCTAAATTATCTTTCCTACCAAAAAAAAAAAGTATCTCTGTATCAACCAGATACCTTCCAAGATATACTTTTTCAATTGCAGTTTTCATAAACTTTAAAGTGAGGAAGAGATGTTACCATTCATTTGTCAGAATCTGCTGGGCGGTCACTCTGGGCCCAGGCACTCGGCTCAGTGCTGGTGGTGTGAGGGTGAGTGAGCGCAGTGTGTGCGTTCACAGTCAGGCCCGTCCCTAACATCTGCAGGCCTGGAGGTCTGCACAGTCTGCTTAAATTTTTTAAAGTTATAAATCAAATCAACAAATCCTTAAGTGAATTATGTTTCATGTTTCTTCCCTTGACAAACTGTACCTTCGTAATTGCTGGGAAGGCCAGATTCAAGCTTAGAATTCTCTGACTCCTTGGAGCTCTGCACAAGAACATTAGAAGAGGCAGCCCCGGTCCTCAGTCCACCCCACCATCTCTCCTCGCCAGCCCTGTTCTGCACTGCAGGGCACACAGGTAGCTATCCCAGCCTAGGGGCTGAGATCTGGCCATACTCCGCATCCCCCGGGCCCTCCTCCCAGGCCAGGTGGTGTGCTCCCCTGTGGTACCTGGGACACTTGATCTTGAGAGTGGAGTCCTCTGTGGGAGTGTGGGGCCCAGGGAGGGGCTGCCTGGCCCAGGTCTGAGGGGGCACTGCTCGTGGGGTCCACAGGCAGACCAGAGACAGACTGGTAAGGTAAGCAAGTGCAGGATGGCAGGAAGCTTGCTGGGCCAGGCCTGACACAAGTGATGGCTGGGGACACAGAAGGAGGAGTTGTCATTGTCAGGATGGGTGGGGAGGGAAGGTCTGACCAAGTACGTGTGCTCAGGGAACTGCAGGCAGCTTGGCACAGCCATGGGGTCACGAGTCAGGGTAGAGCGGGGAGTATGGAGAGGGCATGAGGTAGGCGAGGCAGGTGAGTGAGGAAACAATGGTATGATAATGTGCTGTTCTGAAGAGCCTGGAACAGGGACTGCGAGACACAGGGAGCCCAGGTTTAAGCTGGAGAATGACATTTGAGAAGTGCCACTGTGGTTACAGTGTGGAGGATGGCTTAAGGGAGCAGAAAGAGAGGAGGGAGAACAGTCAGAAGCGACTGTGTGGGCCAGGTCTGATCTGGGAAAAAAAGAGAGAGGTTGAAGAGGAGAATGGCTGGAGGAAGGTGCCATTAGCCAGGAACAGGGGAAGATAATGAATTCGATTGAAGACACTTCATTCAACACAGCACGCATCAGCAGGTGCCTGCCAGGTGCCAGCCACTGGCATTAGGGCCTCAAGAGACTAGGACAAAGCAGGGAGATAGAGCCACAAAGAAAATAACTTGCAATATAATACAATTCAGTAGTGCAATGACGGAGCCTGATGGACGAGGTGTGGAGGGAACCAGCAGGCAGAGGGGGCTTCCTGGAGGACGTCTGAGCTGAGCTTGAAGCCTAAAGAATTCAGATGATCTAGATAGGCAAATCATTTCAGGCTGAGTTCCCAGCATGGGCAGAGCAGAGAGGCACATAACCACAGTGTGCCCATGGAACTTAGCCACCGCAGGAAGGTCAGGCTTAGGAGGGGCGGATGTGATGGGAGATGGGACCAGAGAAGCAGGCAGAAAGCACGAGACTTGAACTGACGAGCTGATGACAAGAAGCCAGTGGGAGGTTGAGAGCAGGGAATAGACATAATCATTCCTAGGACAGCATGGCTCATAGACTTGGGGGAGGGAGGGCAGGGTGTAAGGAGCGGAGTCTGGAGGCAGAGAGGTGAGTTATGATGCTGCTGAATAATCAGGCGAGACATAATGAGAGCACGGAGGAGAGACAGGGAGGGACTCGAGAGATGCTCAAGGAAGTACTCAAGAACGACTCCTGACTTTCTGGAGCAGGGACTGGTGGAACCACGCCAGCCAGGACAGGGGACACGGAGGTACGCAGGTAGACTGGGGATGAGGGTGGGTGGTGTGGATAAGATAATGATTCTGTTTGAGACACTGAGGTAAGATGGAGGGACATGTCATGGAATGTTTCTTGAGGAGAGTTCCACTGGAACAGTGTGGGTGGAAGCCAGGTCACAGGGGGTCGAGGAGTGGACAAGGAGCCTCAAGAGTAAATATGCTTTCAAAAAGTGTGGCTGAGAATTCTGGAAATGAGAAGGAAGTAACTAAAACAGAATGCAGGGTCACGGAAGGACTTTTTAGTGCAGAATCCTTTAAATGCAGAGCGGAAACTTAGTAGAGAGGGAAAGGTTGAAAATACAAGAGAGGGGAGGATAAAGCAGAAGAGAGGGGACTCACAAAGGGCCCGGGACATGGGCGAGGCAGTCAGCCTTGAATAGGAGGGACATCTGTGTCTCTGAGACTAGAAAAAAAGATGGCCAGAGGGGAATCGGGGCAGGAGGGAGGCTGAGCGTTCACTCCCAAAGGCTTCTTTTTTCTGGGTAAAAGCAGGGCTGGGATAACTGTGGGGGCTTGAAAAGAAGTGGGGAAGCAGGAAGGGTGTTCAATTTGATGGATAAGGAAGAAGGACAATTTTGGTTGTAGAAAAACTGAATGTGACATCTTGTCTCTCAGATGGCTGGTTGCAGGGTTAAAGGTCAAGGACTAGGAGATAAACGTGAGAACCCAGAGCTGCTCACCATGAGGGCAGACGGGCTCTCTGACTAAGAGAGGAAAGATCCATTGGATGCTCAGGTGGGGATGAGGCAGAAGGAGGAAGAGAAGGGCAGAAATAGCATCTGGTGGCACAGAGCAAGGATGGAGATGGTAACTGGGACTGGCATGACCCAGGTCATCAGTGACATTCAAGACAATTTCTCTCCAGTTGAGAGAAATACAAGTTTTAACCTTCCAATTATGGTTGCTACCTGCTGGAATCATCTCTTGGAGCTGACATAAGGCAGGTAATATTCTCCCCACTTCAAAACCCTCGGATGATTCCAACTTACTTCAGGCCACCCCAGCCTCCATACTGTCCAGGCACACTCCTGCCTCAGGGTCTCTGTACTGTTCCCTCTGCCCTTCCCTTCACTTCATCCCGGGTTCTGCTCACTTATCATCTTATCAGAGAGGCCCTCCCAGACATCCATCGCTGCCTATCTCCTTACTTGGCTTTCTTTTCCTTCACTGTATTTACCAACACATGACAAACATTATATTTATTTGCTTAATTGTTTTTGCCCATCTCACTCCACTAGAGCATTAGCTCCTTGAAAGCAGGGACTCGATCTGTTTTGTTCCCTGCTTTACCCCAGAGCCTAGAATTAGGGGCTCAATAAACACCTGGATGAATAGGAGTCACTGAATAAATTCTACCTCTAATATAAGAGCAAGAAAGCAACTTTCCTTATCTATGAAACACTTGCTTCAAAACCCTCAGGGGTGGGGACAAGGGGTTTAAAGCACTGCAGCCCCTTCTGTAAGGCAGGCCTTCGGGGCCTTGATCATTCGTTTGTCTGAGGACTGAGCCACAACGCATTCTTGTGAAGAATCCTGGCCGCATCTGTGGGGACATCCTAACCCGAGGGATGCTGGCCTTCTATCAGGCATGTGTCCCGGCAGGCTTTCTGACTTCCTGACCCTCAGCTCAGCGGGCCGTTAATGACATGGGTTTATGTTTAACTAGCCAAAAAGAACTTCTGCACTCCAGCCACTCAGTAGGAGCGCCCCGAACTCGCTGCTGCTAATGTTCACGGAAGGCTGTATTAACCAGGAGATGGTAAATAAGGACGGCCTGATGTAGACTTGGCTCCTCTCCAGACCCTCTAAGCCCCGCACTTGTTCTCAGCTACATCAGCAAGGGTGCCGTTTTCAAACCACGTGATTTTGGCCCTGGAAAGAGTTGCTGTTTCTGATTTGGTTTTGGTCCAAGCCCGTGGGGCAGCCCTGAGGGACACTGTGGCGTCTCAGGACACTGTCCATCGCGTTCCAAGGGGTTGGTCCCCTCGGTGCAGATCTGTAGGGGAGAGAGTCCTCCCAGCGCCACAGCATCAGGGAGTGGCTGCTCCACCCCAGCTGCTGCCATCTGTCATTCAGCGATGGCTCTGTCTCCGTGTCACTGTCACCTTCGAGTTCTTCCTCAGTCCCCACTTCCTCAGGAACGTCTTAATCTTTTAGTGCTATACATGTGTTTGTAAGCTGTCTCAAATCTTTCAGGAAGTTGTGCACTTCTAAGTACGTTAATTACTTGTTCCGCAGAAACTCCCTTTTTTTTTCTTTTGTGGGAGGGGGGAGGTAATTAGGTTTGTTTGTTTGTTTGTTTGTTTGTTTATTTTAACAGAGGTACTGGGGATTGAACCCAGGACCTCATGCATGCACACACTCTACCACTGAGCTATACCCTCCCCCCACATGGAAACTCTATATTGCAAATTTACCTACTTATTCATCTTCCATCAGTTTTTAAAATTGTAGTAAAATATCCATAACATAAAATTCACCCATTAAATGTACAGTTCTGTGGCATCTGGCACATCTGTAGAAACTGTCTTAGTTGACTTCTGTGTCACCAAGTTGCCAGGTGCCCAGGGCTGCCAATGCAGCGAGGGTGGTGGGCCCCTCTCGACGCCTGCACACTTCTGCTCCTGCCCGTGGGGTCATGTGTTTACTGAGAGCCAGTTGTGTCATTCTCAAACATATTTATGGCAGTTTTATTTGTTATTGCAGTTATGTAATATAATTACTGCAAACAAGTGAAATATGAGTACCTAAAGAGAGCTGTTGTTTTTATGAAAATTCAGTTGACTTTCAACTTATATATAATGAGTGAAGTTTCTCAGGGTTCTCTGATGACTTTCCTTTTGGAAAAGCCTTCAGGACAGCCTCTGAGCCATGAACGGAAAGAAGATTACTTACCTGCCTCCTCCGACGTCACAGGACCGAGGGCGCCCTGACAGGGACTGGATCTGGGGAGAGATACAGAAAGCGGGGCTTACTCATCGTAAAGCCAAATTCAAGTTTTTAAAAAGTGTCTTTGCAGGTATCTTGGAGCCCCAGTCAGTGCAAGTCAGAGCCAGCACATGTAAATAAGCATCCTTGCAAAGCAGCCATTTAAGTTTTAACTAGACTTTTTCAGGCATAAGGGAGATATAATATTAATGTATTTTCTTAATTTTGATACTTTCTTAATTTATCTTCTAGATGGAGATTATTTCCTTCCAAAAGGCCAATATTTTTCATATAGAGCTTTAAAACAAACGTTTATTTTCCAATTGGCCTGAGAGGAAAAGAAGAATACAGAAAAACAAAACAAGGTGAAAAGAGAAGAAATCACCATTAGAAGAAAATAAATATTTCAACTAGAATCTAAGTTCCAGGATGCGGGGGAGGAATCTTTATTTTGTTTATTGCTGTATTCCTGCACCTAGGATGCCTGGCAACAGGTGCTCAGTAAATGTATGTTTAAAAAGATGAATGAACCTATTGACTTAACTCTTCTCCCAGAAATGATTTATGGAGACCTGCAAGTCGGTAAGAACTAGGAGAGGTAAAGACCTCTTCCGAGAGAGAGCAGTCCCTGATACTGGGGGAAGAGTGGGTGCCCCTGCCCCCTTTGTGGGGAAGATATCACGTCCTCTGATAAAAGCCTCCAAAAGCACCTGTGCCTTCCACAGCCACAAACACAGTGGGCTGCTTCTACATTTAAGTATGTGAATTTAAACCACCTCTTTTTTCCCCCAAAAGATTGAACACCATAACATCTTGCTTTTACAAAAGACCTCTCGAGCCCACCCTGATGCTGACGATGACTTTGGTAGACTTGGCAGCAGAAACTGGAGCTGAACCAAAGGAAGCCTGAGCAGACGGGGATGGTCAAGTCCCAGGCAATACAAGCAACGTCAGCAGTGCGTCTGACGGCTGGGGCAGAGGCAGTGTTTTCTTTCAGGGGCAACAGCTTCCCCACGGGAAGAAAGGCCAACTCCGGCACCGTGGGACCTCCCTCTCTTCCACGGCAGGTGAGTTTACAGAGAGAGCCATGGTGGACGTCAGGGACAAATAAATACTCAATGGCTCTTAGAAACCATTAAATGGAGGACTTCCTTTCTGACTTCCAGAGGATTATCTTATGGACCAGCAAATCTGGACAGAAGCTGGTGACTGCTACACAAAACAGAAAAATCTGCCTAAGACCTGTAACCAGTTTTCAGCGCTTCTAGTACCTGGAATGAGATATGAGGGACCAGAAGGCTTCTCTGAATGAGTAAATTCACATGAAAACTACAAAGTCCAGAGATCACTGTACTAATGTATCAACACAATTGTGATCACTTTTATTTGAACCATCATTCCCTAGTATAGGCTTCCTGTCTCTGTCCCCAGACATCCGCTCTGCCTTTTTTCCCAGTTCCTCTTGTTTTCTCCTCCACGGGTCTTGACGATGACCTCTAAAGTACAAATATTCAGTGCCAACAAACATAGCTGAGTGCTGTCCACCCACCTCCTTGGTCTCCCACAGCTGTTTTGGCAGCGGCTTGGGAACGTTTACCAGATTCTCTTCTTTCAGTGGGCCAGGGAAAGGCACGGCTGGAAGGGAGAAGAGGCACATTCACTGCATTAGAAGGCAGCCAGCCCGCCTTCGGCTAAATTATCTTTGTAAACATGACTGATTTAACATATATGCATGGACCATCTACGAGGGAAGGTGTCTTGAGCATTACTGTGGGGCCTGCACAGATGAGTAAGATGTGGATTCAGCCTGTGAGGACTTTAAACTCTAGTCGGGAAAGGCCAACACACGAATACCCACCCACGACTGGAAGGAGAAGCGAGGGGAGACTCGCAAGCGCAAAGGGCTGGGTGCTGCTGAAAGGGCGGACCAGGAAGAGCCCATGCAGGCCTCCGGACCTCGGCACTGAGAAGCCCTTTAGGGACACAGGAAACGGGCTTTCCCAGAGAGGGAAAAATAAGGACAAAGGCCTAGAGGGAGAGGGAGTGGTGGGCAACCACTGAGCAGAGCTGTTCTTTTCAACTGGAGTGTAGGGTAAGTGGGGAGGTGGCAGGAAGTAAAGTTTGGGGAACTCGAGGCCAGACCAGGGAAGGCCCTGCAGACTTGGCAAGGAGAGAATGAAAAAAAGGGATGAGGAGAGACCCACAAAAATCTAGGAGAGATGAAATGGGCATGGTAACAGAGAGAGAGAAGGAAAACCTTATGACAGACATGGTGGCAGTGAGGCGCCTTGGGCACGGGCTGGGAGTGGCAGGTAAAGAGGAATTGAGAACCCAGAGGACTGGGCTGGGCAGCTGAAGGGCCCTGTCCTAGCTCATCAGTGCTGTAAAACTGCCTGGGTCTGTACCGAGGGGCCATTCCAGGGCCTTCTGCTGTTAACGTTCTGCCAGGTAAAATGGGAGGGCTGAGCCATCAAACAAGGGAAAACTTTTTGTTCTTGGAGAGAGGCCAGGAGATAAGGGCCAGCTGTCAGGGATGAAGGGACCTGATGTCAGGAAGGGCATTCATCAGAGAGACGGGTGACTGCTCAGAACTACCAATGCTGTTAGGTTCTGGTGACCATGTCAGCTCCAGGGTGACTGTCATGACTGTCCTGTCTTAGCCCCACACAGGATAACAGACCCCAGAGACAAGCCACTTAAAACAGAGACTGAAATTTCAGAGTAAATTCTGAGAACAGTGCAATGTTCCCTGAAGTTAACCTCCTCGGTGCCATCACTACGGCAGTCATCTCTGCCCAGACAGTCCAGGCTGTATCAGTGAGCCCAGGGGTCTTTCTTAATCCTGACATTCAAACCACTCTCTTTTGGAAAAGCTTATTTTGTCAACATCCTTGTCTGGCTTCTGTTTCTTCAAATGTTACCTTGGCTAATTGATAACACACACTGCTTCAGAAATGTAAGCTCCATGAGGGCAGGGCCTTTATTTTATTCACTGCTGGGCAGTGCTTAAAACAGTACCAGGTAAACACTGGCCCTACAGCCCCCTCTCAACAAACTGGAGGACAGGAATAATAGGTCTGAGAGCCTTTATAAAGCAATACAATGACTTAAGAATAAAACATTGCTCTGAAAGGTACTGTTGGATGACAGGAAGAGTTTCAAGGCTGATGGAGGTGGCTTCATGGCTCAAGGCTGCTCTTCATTACAGTCCGGCCACAGGAATACGGCTGGAGTGCGTACTCCAACGCCTTAGAGAGGATGGTTTCCTTAGAGCAGGTTCACTGGGTCTATTTTCACATCCAAGACTGGCTGGGAATTCGTCAAAGAACTCACTGGGGGAATGCAAATGACTGTGAACCCATTTCTTTATTTCTGTCCTCGTGGATTAGATATTTATTGCTGCTTCAACTCTGATTTTATTCATGGCCTAAAGTGGCTTGCCGGGAAAAGGCGTATCCAGGATGATGAAAGAGGATTGTGCCTCTGGGGCAAGATGCTCCTCATTCATCATGTTCCCCATGAGCTGATCTCTGCAATACATAAACCTAATATAGTTGTTCACTCTCAGATTATGAAAATTAAATTTCATATTATAAAGTTTCAGGGAAAAGAAAACAGTGCCTGGTACTGAATGGGTAAATGAACTGTGTCAGACCCTCATCAGTCAATGGCTCTGAGTGTCACTGAGTAGCTAGCTCTCCAGCATTACTTTAACCAGCTTTATGAAACTCATTATCTTTTGCAAGATTTGCAATTTCATTTTGCAATCAATTTGTATTTTTGTTGCACTGTTTATTTCCATCTGTCAATTATTGACTCACAAAACTGTCTAAATGGGCAGGGAAAGACAGCTGAGGAAGGCAGGACATTGGAACAACTAATGGTTTAAGTGACTGATTCATTAATATTTTCACGTGATACAAATTTTGCCCTCTTGCACAACCTTGTGACTGTGGGACTGTGGGGACTCAGATGATAAGAAGCCTTTGTAATCTAACTACACATTTCCTTTCTCGTGGCCTTTATCATGGCTAGCCCTAATTTTATAGAGCATCTCAGGAAAGGAAACCAATCAGCAGTTGTCAGCATTTGGGGAAGTCCTGAAAACGTGAGTATTAATTAGTTCAGATGTTGAAAGAAGGTTATGTATATTACAGTCAGTACCCAACTCAGCACAGGTAGGCGAAATCAATTCATACCTTCCCCATGTACATCGTTCTCACCATCACAGAAACCTAGTGGGAAAGGAAAAAAAAAACCCACTTTTATACGATGCTTTCATTTGCATTCACGGATTAGTAACTCTTTCTGATTCAAAATAGAATTTTGAAAATCCCAAGGCAATTTTGGCACGTGGATGTTCTTCTAGAGTGCGTTAGCACTTACACTAAACTTAAAATCGATATTGCTAATTTATGTCTAAAGTTGGTTGCTATCTACTTCTTTTTCTTTTAAAGTTATCTCAGTCTTAAATTTTTTTATCGTCTTTGTCCTGAAAGAACAATTTACAAAGTCTGAGAACCTCTATTCAAATCGTAGAGTAATGAAGTACACAGATAGAAACTCTCCTCCAAATGCTTTGTCATGGAAGGAAGGGGACGTAACTCAAAAAGTCTACATCACTGTTTCACACTCACCATGAATGTCTAGAGGAACAAATTGGAAGTTCCATGCTATATGTTGTATTTATATTTCTTACAGTCAAGTCATTTTAAAAGGAAACTTATCTGGAGTCTCAGTCAATTTGAATAGTATATGTGATAGCTATACATGAAGTTTTAAAATTTTGACTGGGGATAAATTCTGACTGAACAAAGTATTTTTAATCCATAAAATATATTGCAGATGACAAGTACAATATACCCTGTTGGTCCAAGCTAAAAGCAAAAAATTGTGCCAAGAATGTTATATGTTAGCATTCTCCTTGGAGCAATCAAGTATATAACAAATGAGTTTTCGGTATAAAATCAGGACAAATTTTTAAGCTCTAAGCCATTAAATATAGCTTACTTCAGGTTTAAGTATGTTTCTGGATAAGCTTAATCTATAAGTTAACCTGACTAGTCTATAAAATTTAAACTAAATGTTTAATAATCATTCATTCAACACATTTAAATCCCTGTGCTAGGTGTGGCCAGGCAATAAATAGGCGTAGGTGAGAAGATAGAACATGGAAGCAAAGTCTGTATCAGCTGGAAGATACAAAATGTTAGTGGAGCCCAGCAGCTGGGCAATATTGAGAGTCCCCAGGAGCACAAAAATGAAAAATTAAGCATGCTCATACAGACAGTTTCTCCCAGGCCCATGGGAAAAGAATCCAAGTTAGTGACTGAGAACTTTATTCAGTGCACATAAAGACCACCTGGGCAAGCTTGCTAGGAGGCATACTCATGGGCCCAAACCTCACAGATTTTCATTTAGAAGCTGTGGGGGTGGGCCCAGGAATCTACATTTTTAATAATCACTCAGAGGACTTTCCTGCAGATAGTCCCTTTGAGAGGCCTGGACGAGGCTGTGGCGTCACCCTGATCGCACACACCTGAAGAAAGGCAGCGTGAACAGAACACTGGGAGGCGAGGTGCAGAGAGACAAACGGTGTGCTGCTCTACAGTCAGCACTACCAACAGGAGGAGAGAAGCTTCTGATTCGTATTCTGGTGTCCCTGGGACCCTCACACTGGGAAAGACCATTCAGATCACTAAAAAGTGACTATTCTATTACAGATAAAGAACCGAGTTTTACACGGCAATGCTGAAGCATCTCTTCATTATCAAGGCACCAATCACTCTGGGTTTAAATAGTAAGGTCAGTTTTCAATTTAATTAGCAAGGCTGACCCGTCCCTGGAACTTGAGGACTCAACTGAGGGCTACCTTGTGGAACCACCTGAGTGGTGTGCAGACATCCCACATAATATCCCTTTAGTGTCACCCTCTCTGTCAGGCTGGAACAGAAGGAAGGCTTCATGGAGGAGGTGGCACCTAGGTTAGGCACTGAAGGACAACGATGAGGATGATGATAATAACAGAGCCAGTGGTATTGCTGGCTCGCTATGTGCCAGGCACTTACTCAGCAACTCAATGAGGCAGGCGCTATTATCACCCCCAACATCACACTGCCAGGAAGTTTCAGGACTAGGCTTCTGACCTCTGTGCCTTCAGAATGCCTACCTTGCTGCACCTAGAGGGATTCAGACACTCAGGAGTGAGGAGGAAGACAGCCCCAGTGTAAAGACAGGAGGAGGAAGAGGAAGAGGGGGTCGAGGGTAGGGGTGGAAAGGAAGGGGGAGGGCACAGCTGGGTGGAGAATGGTGTAGTTGGGCTGGAGCTCAAGATGGGAGGAATGGGAGATGAGGCTGGATTGAAGGCATCTGCCAGTAATTTGGCGTGAGGTAGAGAATAGAAGGTTTCGGTTAGAGAAGTGACATGACTACAGCCAAACTTTAAGTTTTTTCTTGGTGGGGGAGGGTAATTATGTTTATTTATTTATTTTAATGGAGGCACTGGGGATTGAACCCAGGATGCATTCTACCACTGAGCTCTACCTCACCCCTCCTCCCAGCTAAGCTTTAGAGAGACTGTTTCTGCAACAGAGTGAGAGATGGATTGAGAGGAGAAAGCCTAGAGGCAGGGAGACGAAGTGGAACATCACTCTAATAGTCCAGGCAAGAAGGAAAGAAGTAGGGTATTTTCTGGCAGTAAGGACAGAAGAGAGGTGGCAGATCTGAGATACGCTGCAGGGACAGAATGAACAGGACTTGGCTACCGAGCGGGTGTGAGTGGTATGGGAATGAGAATCCCAGGTTTGGAGTTTAGGTAACCAGAAGCATGGTGGTAGCAATAACTGGTATGTTAGCACCAACTCAATGTATAACCAAAATGTCCAAGCCTGGACTTTCACTACTGGATAAAAAATATCATATGATTCAACTATAAATAAAGGGATAAAAATAAAAAGGAACGAATTGTGACTGGATATCTAGAAACAGAGGAAACTCATATCAGTGCCCCAGGGGATGGGACAGCAATGACCAGGGCTGAATCTATGTTCCAAGAAACCTTGAGGTCTCAGAGCCACTGAGGGCTGACCTCCTAAGTGTAACCAAGACCGTGTTCCCGCTCCCTACTCCTGTGCCCGACGAATCTAAAGTAACTCCTAGCACGGTCTTGATTTGCTGAATAGAGGCAGAGGCAAGAGGCAGGTTCCGTAACTGGAGTGTGTCCTTTAAGAAGCCTTTGGTGCTTCAGCCTCCCCATCTGGGCCTTCCTGCCAACTGGGTGACACTCTTGCCCCTCTCTAGATCTGGGATGATTTTGCCAACCCTGTCTCCCTCCTCTCTGTTCAACCAGGGTCATGAACAGGCTTGCTTATTTCAGGGTTATTTGCATTTTAAGCCTTCTTAACTATGCTAGTCAAAGGTACTGCCTATGGAAAGGTTACTGAAGTCCAAGGCACGCCTCTTTCCCAGGGAGGAGCTCAGGGTCATAGTTCTCAAGGCTAGGAATACTCAGCATCAACGGCTCCAGCTGCAGGTGCAAAGAAGGCAACTAGCATGCCCTCTCCTGCCTTCAGCTCTAGACTGCTCCCTGAAAGGACAGGGGCCACCCAGCCCCTCCTCCATTCACTGGTGATGAGTAGAGGAGAGTTAGGGACAGTCCTAGACTATGGGACAGGGCAAGTGTCACGGTGGTCTCATGCTTACCCATCTCTGCACGTGTGTGTGTGCATGTGTGCGTGTGTGTGAGAAATGACAAACTGCACATGCTACCAGGGAAATGATCGATATTTCTCTTTATAAATTCTGGATGATTAAACAAGAAGAGAGAATTATAAAAATCTTGTTTGGTTGTATAAAAGTTTATTTCTATCATTTATTACAACTACTTACCATGTTTGCTTAATTGTTGTGCAGCTCAATAACCATTATGAAAATTACTAACCATGTATCAGACTAATGGCTTTGTTTTCTTGGGACACAAACCTCTGCTCACAAATGTATCACAGTCTATTGCTTATGTAGTTAAGATATGAGCAGATGCTCCCTCATCATCTGCTTACAAAAAAAAAAAAAAAACAAAAAAACAAGTGGGAACATTAACTGAGGCTACATCATTACGCTCAGGAAAGATTCCAAGGGAAAGAACAGTTATTGCTTCTCCTATGGAGCCTAATTCTGGGCTTCAATTATATTTTCCCATCACTTTTTAAATCTTTACTTTATTTGGTTGGTCCCATAATAAGAAATACCTTTTTGCAAAGCTAGTCGATATTTTTAAAGTCCAAAAGGAAAGAAAATGAAAAACTTTAATGAATTACAGGGGGAAAATACATGAAACTATTTAAAATAGCTCCCACCAACAAATATAATTCTCCAGAAATAATTCCCATCCTTGGAGACTTGAGTAATATTTTAAACACACTGGCTTTCCCATGTAAACACATCCATATTTGGATGTGTTTCTGAGTTCTGCTATACTTGCAAGGCAACTGTGCAGAAGCAGGCACCCAGCTCAGACTTTCAAGCTGGAGGTCAGTCCACCTTCCACAGTTGTCAGAAATTGGGGCCCAACAATTTCTCACTGCTGATTTGAAAAGGAGTGCCCACTCTGACTCTAAAGTCAACCTGGGAATTCTGCTCTGGGATTTCTTTCTTTCTTCCTGCTTTCCTTATTGCTCTGTCTACTACGATCAACATTTACATTCTTTTGCTTTTCTTACTCATCCTCACTCACACCTTCTGACACTTCTCACCTCTTCCCTCCAAGGCTACCTCACTCTTAGCATAAATATTTCACTCAACTAATCACTTTCTTTAGGTACTTGTTTCTCTCTACATGCAGGCCTCACAATCTCACTTAAGTTACCTACGATTCCCTTGTTCTCTCTAGGTCTTTGGCCCTTTCCAGAAAAGTGTAAACTTTAAATAGAGGGCAACACAAATCAAGGAATGGCAGAGGCGGAAATACAGCTCTTTATTTGGGGTTCCGAGTAAAAACCTATCAGTCTGGTTCCCTTCCAATCCAGGGAGACCGAGATCTTGCTGCACTCACCAGCATCCCCACTAATAACAGTCTCTGCCTTTTTTAGGCTTGTATATTCCTAAATCTCTACCTATACAGAAGCTAAACTACTCATCTTCCCATATGTCCCACTTTTCTGATCAGTGAGCAGTGGTCCCTTATCCAATTCCAGCATAATTGTCAGCTTTATTCTCATATTCCCATGCGTGGAGGCGGCTAGGAGGCCCTAACAGATTCTAAAAGATCTCATACTTTACAAGCAAACAACCATTTGGGTAAATGCAGTCATCTCTGAATTGCACCAAGAGAACAGAAACAGCATTATTACAACAAATACAAGGACTGTTAAATCCCATCCCCACTATATGCAAGGAAATAAGACATTGAATGTTCTCTGCAGAAGGAGCAGAGACTATTTAGGCTTTAAATTATCTAAAAAGTAAAGAAAACCAGAAAAGCTAGTATTATCTTGGCCAAAGATTCCCCTGTTTGTGGACAAGAGTCGATCTGCATTGGAATGGATAATTCAGGACAACTGTTCCTACTACATTATAAACCCCAGGAAGGCAGGCTTGGAATGTGTCTCAGTCAATCAGACTTGTTTCATGGGCAGGTTAGATGTCAGCAACCAGAGTGGTTTTAGCGAGTGCTCTGTGCACATAAGCCATTGAGTAATTTCTCCACGCTTCTCCATCACTGAGGGCTCCTCTGTGCCAGGCGCTGTGCAGCAGGTGAGACCATTAAGAAGCTAATTGTCAGAAATCTACATGGAGCAACAGAGAAGCACATCCTGAGAAAAGCGGTCAAGTGACACAGGTGCCAAGACGGCCATCTATATTTAGGAGCTTTGAGACGTTAGAAGGACACAGGGAGTTCTGGGCCGGCAAAGGGAGAAAGGTCAAGGTGGCCCCACAGGCATGGGGTCAGAGCTGAGGGTGCTGGTCAGGTAGCCAGGAGTAAGTTAAGAGAGGAAAAGATGGGAGCAGGATGAAACATTAATAGAACCCCAAGGGGTTCAAAGACTTGGGGGAGGGGCTGGTGAGTAAGGAGAGAAGGGAGAGAGATGGGTGGGGGGCCAGACCCTGGCATTCATGTCATTCCAAACTGAGAGATTTGGACTCTCCTGGAGGTGAGGTTTTAAGCAGGCAGTAATATGATCAGATTTGGGTTCACTCTGGAAGCAGATGACATGAATCTCATCCCCACTCCTGGTCACTTCTGGCCTCTCTCCACCCTTTTACTCACCCTGCCCAAGGGTGGTGGAACAGTGACCACAGAAGAGTGGGGAACAAGCCAGCAGGTGGTGCGGCTCCCCCTTCCCCTGCCCAGGGGCACGCCTTCCCTCCAAGAGCCTGCCTTCTCTCTTGGCCCTGCCCCTTGGTCTGATCTCCGTGCTCCTCCCCTGGGGGCCGCCCTGGGCCAGTGCTGCTGGCCACTCGGGAGCCAGCCTCCTTCTGGGGTCCAGTCGTGATAGGCATGGACCCACAGGGAGAAGCCACTTCCTCTTGTCAGGAATAAAGGCAGTATTTACCTCCATCTGGCACTTCTAGTTTGAGTTCTCAGTTTGTCCAGAGCCTGGATGGGAAGAGAGGACTTTCAGAGAGTCCAATGTAAAACTAGACTGAGAGGACACTGGACTGGAAATAAGGAGATCAATTAGAAAGTTTTGATGAGTTCCTGCAAAAATAATGAGGGCCTAAAAATTGGAGAGTGTGGAGTGGAGGAAGCTTGAGGGCCAAGAGATGCCAAGAAGAGAGAATCTGCGGTGGAGAAGGCAGGAGAGGAGCTCTGTTTCACTTCATCATGAACACACACATTCCCCTGCTGGGAGCTTTGCTCTGAAGACCACGAACCCGGGAAGTGCGGGCACGGTTTCAGCTTTTCTCCTCCTGGGCCTACAGGACAGAATGAGCAGCACAGAGCTGGCAGCTGGCCCGTGTGTCTTACCCATGTATGAGGCAGGCCAGGCCGATGGGCCCCCTCCTCCATAGGGGTCTTGGGGCTTGGTGCTCAGAGCACTTGTGTGAAGAGCAGAATCAGAATTGGTCCTAGGAGAGGGAGGAGAGAGTGGCTGAAAATCCATTTTTTTTTCTTTAGTGAAAATGCAATATTCTTCACTGAAAATTACCAACAGGAGAGAAGGCAAGATCAATCGATTTACAATCAACCAAAAAAGGAGGGGTCTAGACCTACCTGAAGTCCTTTACATCAATAACAGCCTCTGGGGATGGCCCACACCCAAAAGACTGAAATTTGTACTTGTATGATCTTATCTTTTGAAGCTGATGGCATAAGGATCTGGTTCAACAAGACAGACCTCAGATTCGTGGCTTCCTCTAAGAAACTTCTCATTTTTCCTTGCAACTCCAAAGATCGCTGTGACAGTATATTCTCTGTGGCTGCGCTAGACCTTCCCTGTCTGAGAATAACTCCTCCTACATGAAGGACCGCCGAAGCAGGGATGCTCAAACACTTTCAGAGAGAATGCAATGTCAAGACAACTTTCAAAATACTACTAACGTGTTCTCTGCCCTTTCACTCTTGTTCTTTCGTAAGCACAGTGGTTTTTCCAGCAGCTATGTGACCCATAGCTGCAATGCCGCTGCAGACCCAACGCACAAGCAGACAGCACAGCTTTCTCCCAGGGATTTGTAAAACGTACAACAACGTCAGTCTTCTCAGTAAATTAATTCGTTTCAGAAAATGTAACTGTGCTTCTTTTAAAAAGATACTATTTCGGTTGACATTATTACATGTTTATTATTTTCTCTTGTTATTTCTAAATGCATTAATGAGTATCTTCTAGAAATCTCTCAACTTAACTTCCAAAATCAATAGCTAAATGTCAATAAATATACCCACATAAACAAACACTGTTTGAGGGCTTCAATGGTTTTAAGGTTCAAGGGAGTCTTAAGACAAAAAGTTTGGGAACCACTGAACTATAGCAAATTTCTGAAATTCTCCCAGACAGCTCCAATTTGTACACAGCTTCTGCTCCAAGAGCTGATTATTTACTTATCTCATCCAAGGGTCAAACCGTCTGCCATGAAAAGAACTTGAGAGAGACTTCAAATTAGCTTAAAATGCTTCTTCTGTGGTCTGTTCCAGGGGATGGCCTCATGCGGCCATTAAGCCATGTGGCCTGACTGCACCGTGGCTGTGTTGTGCTCAGACAAGGGAGGGGCAGTTCAGAACCTGTGCGATGCCACAGGAAGAGCGTGGACGCTGTGGTCAGAGCACCCTGGGTTCAGATTCCAGCTCCTTTACAGATTCAAAGAAACTCAAGAGAACATCAGTCAGATGCAGAGGGACAACTGGGAGAATCTGAATATAGACTGGGTATTAGATAATATTTGGAATTATTGTTAATTCTGTTAAGTGTAATAATGGCATCGTAGTTATGTTTTTTTAAAAAGGTTCTAATCAGCTTTCTACTGTTAGAGATATTTACAGGTAAAATACTCTATCTGACTGGTGGTGGGATGGGGGTGGGAGGTACTGGGGTTGGGGGTTGGGTAGAGAAGAAACAAGACTGGCAGAATGCTGATAAGGACTGAAACTGAAGGATGGGCACATGGACTTATTAATCTTTCCCCTTTTGAGAATGTTAAAATTCTGCACTATAATTTAAAAAAAATCTCAGTTCCATCACATGTTAGCTAAGAGGCCTTAGACAAGTCATTTAACCTCTTAGAACGGAAAATAATGTACATTCTTATAGGATGGTATCAGGACTGAAAAAAATGTCCTATGTAGAAAATTTACTGTGGAGGTCCGGCCCAAAGTGATAATTTAACAGCTAACATCTATTGAATACTTAATGCTTCCCACCTTTCTTATGTATCTTATTTAATTCTTGCAACCATCCCTTGACACATAGGTACTATCATCTCCACTTTCCAGATGAATAAACTGAAGCATAGAGAAGTTAAGTCACTTGTTCAAGGTCACAGAGTAAGAGGCAAACCCTGTCGTCCCACACCCAGACCTCACGTTCTCATACAGCTACACTATACCAAGCAGACATTCATTACGTGCTGGGAGATTTGGATCTTCGTTTTTTAACACTTCATATGGACACAACTGATATAAACACACTCTGGCAAATGGATGATATATTAAAAACATCAGGACAATCAAGTTGATTGGTCTTCCACGTTAAAGTTTATTTCTACTAGGAAATCAGCCATGTACCTGTTAAGTGCAGATGTTAGCCTGAACCCAGGGTGCTTCTCTTCCTTCCAAGCAGGCTGCTGCCTTTAAAAAACAGAACAACATAAAAAGAAAAGAAGTTCAATCCACAGGGAGCAAAGGAGATCCTCCAGCCTTGGGTTTGAGAACTGGCTCTTCCACTTACCCCGCTGCACGACCTGAGGAAAGTCACTTCACAACGCACCACCTCATTCACTTGGCTCATCATTGTTATAAAACGAGGTCACACTGAGTGATCTCTCCAGCTCTTGTGATTTCTGATTTCCATGACAAAAACTGTCACAAATCCACCAGAGCAGGATGAGCGGATGAGCTAGCTGGGCATATAAGAGTTTTGGTTTTCATTTTTAAAGGTCAAACAAGCACCTTTGAAAATATTTTGAAATAGTTCAAATCTATGGCCAACTCCTCTTCAGGTCTTACTCCGGACGTGTGTGTGGAGAGGGCGCCCTGACAAGCTTGGATGCAGAGACGCTGCATTCCCAGGCAGATGTCCATTGAGAGGAATACAACTGGTACAGTAACCCAGTTTATGAAAACAATAATCTCACGAATCCTCGTGCTTGTGCAGAAGACTGTTTTTCTTGGATACAAATTTTTAAAATCTGTTTCAAGATATCTTTTTATGATAAAATACTGTGTTTATCCTACAACCATGGATCTCAAGATTCTTGAGGGTAGCTGAAAACCTATTGGAGGCAGGGGCCAGCTGTTACCCACCTTCACACCAACCTTTCCCAGGTCCTGAATACATCGTCTGCAGTAATTGCTGCCAGTATTTGCCCAGAGAATGCACGGACAGTAGACCTCAACCCAGAGAGCTAAATGGTTTCAAATGCCTCCGAAATCTGACTAGGTGATCTGAAAATGACACCACATACCCACTGGATGTAGCCATCTTTTCAGTTAACTGTATATTCTGTCACTCTCAAAAATACTCAGTTTTGGGGTGTATATTCTCTCTATACAAAAATACTCAAAGAGACCCTAAATCAAATCCAACTTTAGGAGCTTACTAAAGCCTTTGTTCCTTTCAGTGGCTTGCCAAGACACCTCATATATTCAGATATAAGAATACCAAATCAGAGTATTATGTTTATAAATGTATTCCAAATGTGTTTCTATTTGGTCTTAAAGATGAAGATCTAGATTTACTTAAATAACTTAATTTTAGACTCTCATATAAGCATATGATTATGCATAGAAAGAACTTCACTTTAACAAGAGAAAACAAGAGTCTGTGCTTTAGATTAGAGATTTCTAAAACAACATTCAGGATGGGTAAAATAAAGTGAAACCGTCCAAAAATAGCACATGCCCATCATACCTTTGAAAACATGGCTTGCTTACCTGGGCCAACTCTCATCCAGAGGCTGTGAGGCGTAATTAGCTCCAAAAGTACCACCATCAAAGTAGAGTTTTTAATAAAGGAAAAATAAAATGAATGGAAAGCTGATGCAGAAGTAAGAAGCTGGAATCGTGGGGCGTTAAAACAACTGAGTTGTGGGTCCTTATCTTTATCGCTGCATCAGACAGCTCTTCCTCCACGCATTCTCTTACCAGCTTCCTCTGGAAAAGTCTACTTCTCTGTCTTCTAACCAGTGCCATCTTTGCTTGGTTCATCGGGGGTGTTTCTTACTCTTTTTGCCAGCCTAGCATCTTTTACTTTGAAGAACTGCCTCCACCCCAACCCGAAACCTGGGAAGCCTGGCATTCCCCTCCCTGTCCCACGGGATGCTCCCAGGCCCAGCATTTCCAGTCAAGGCAACTTATCCCCCAGTGATTGGTTCAGGGATGATGGGCTCATGATATAAACAGGACCAATGAGAGTGCTTTTGAGGAGAAAAAAGGAGTGTCCCCAGTGGAGATGGTGAGCTTGAGGACCATGTGAATCTGGGTTTCTCTCCCTGGAAGTCAATTCAGAGGGAGCACCTCACAGAGACAGAGTCTCAGTGCTACTGGACGGGCCCCTAGATCTAGCCTGTGGGCTTCTAGTGATGTCAGCCAATACATTCCCTTTTCTTCAAGTTGAGGGTTCCTGTTACTTATCGTCAGAAGGGAACTGCATTAGGTTTGTGGAGAAATGTTAACTTCCCTGGGTTGTCAGGGGCCCCGTTCCATAAATTCTGTATCCTTCCCTGGGTCTAGCCTTAGCACATCTTAGTGTGCCTTCGCACATCTTCCACATGCACGGAAAGACAAATGTGATGCTACACCACTCATGCTGAGGACAGCAGAGCCATGTTGGTTAATTTAGTTAATTATACCCATAGAATAGCCTTCTTAAAACATTTTAAATTACATTATTCTCCTGCTAAAAAAATCTTCAGTGGCTCTGTGTAAAAGAAGCCATCATGAGCTAGAGCTCAGGAAGAGACGGGAGCCTTGATGAGAAGGGACTATGATGCAGGTGGAATCTGGCACCTGTAGAACTTGGGCACTAGTGAGTTCTTAATGAAATATTTCCTTTGCCAGGAGAAGCATTATGATCACAGCTTCACTTCCTGTGTGTTAGTTGTGTCATGTCTAGCTACCTTATTTCTTAATCTGAATCTTAGTCAGTACAATAAAGCAGACATTTTCAAAAAAGAGACCCGATATTTCTCCAACATTAACTATTAGGCTTAATGCTTGCAAAGTACGGATTAGAACAGAGCCCAGTAGAAGACAGGAAAGGAGAAGGTGAGAAAGAAATAAGAAGGCCCTCGGAGAGAGGAGGCACTGAGCCTTTCTCTTTTCTGCAGAGTGTGATGACTCTCTGTCCAGAAAAGCTGAATTTCATGAAGCAGAAGTTCACCACTTCTTCTGGTGCACTGCCACCCTTAAAGTCATTAAGTCCAATTATCTAGACAAGTGATACAAGTTAGAATGCAGTGGTGTCGTAATAATGCAATGATCAAACATCAGTTATTTCAATGTTGAGGTGTAAGTTAGCATTGTAGCCTTTCTGATGTAGATTAACAACACGGACATGAAGTAAATTCCTGAAATTATAATATGGCTAGACTGAAGGCATCTAAAGTTAAAAGATGTGACATCTGAGCTCTCTTAATTCTCACCATCACATCTCATTTAATGGATATTTACAAACCAAAGAACTGTTGGCATCAAGAGAATCACTAATGTTAGCAGCTTACAGTTAAACTCAACAGAGGAAAACACCGAAAAGGTTTATTTGTTCTTCTGAAGATTTCAGAAAACTTTGTTCAGGTGACTAATTACTCCACAACACTGATACGTCTAAAGAACAACATAAAAACAGGAAAAATACCCTTATTTGTAAACTTGAATTTACCATTTAATTCAACAAACATTTCCAGAGTGCCTGCTAATTGCCAGCAAACAAACAGAAGAGCAATGCAGGTGACAGGTTTTTAACAAGCCAGACCAGCTCCTCACCCATTACCACCTTAGTTAAGCCTAAGTCAAAAAACAATCCCACGTCATAATGGACCTTTTTATCTATTCCACTCTGCACTCCTGTTGAAGCTCCTCCTCTCCTGCCTTCAACCCTAATGGTCCCAAAGTTCTGTGGCCTCACAGCCTCTCTGCTCTGCTCGCATCTGCTTTCATTGCTCTCAAATGGACAGGATGGGGAGAGGGTCTCAGCACCACTGGGTACCAGGTAGAGTGGGGGCAGGGCAGGAGGCTGGAGAGGCCGGGTACTTTGGGAAGAGCGCCCTTGGAGACTCTGTCAGCAGGCCCTGACCCCTGTCCTCCATGCTCGCCTTGGTCGGTCCACACATACATTTGGCTCCAACTATCACCCACAGTCCCACTCCTGAATCCATACCCCCAGCTCCCAACAGTTCTCGTGAACTCCAAGTTCACATTTCCAAATGCCTACTCAGCCTCTCCACCAGAAGTACCTCAAATTCTACTCAAAGCCCAACTAATCATCTTCCCTCTCATCTTCTTACAGTCCCTCGTATTCAGTGGAGGGCGCCATCCACCCAGGGGCTCCAGCTGGAAATCTCAGAGTCATCCCAGTCTGTTCTCTCTCTCCCCAAGTCCCCGCGGGTCAGTAGAGGAAAATCCTTCCCCTCACGCTCCTGCCTCAGTCCTCTGACACGGGGACTCCTACTCCTTCTCAGCTCGGGGAATATCAGAGGGAAAGTGCTCACCTACTCGTCCCCAAAGGAAGGGGAGTAGCCCTTCCATCAATAAGACAGGACATCTGCTGGCCCACTTCCCTGTGGGTGGGATTACTGAGCCTCAGAAGCTCCAAGCAGCTTCCACCCTTCTCTCTCCTGTGCTGCCTGCTCGTGGCTGGTGAGCACAGCTGGGTCATTCTTTTGGCTTTCTGTTCCCATGTGGTAAGGGCACCTGGGGCAGGGCTCAGGGACTGCCCCCTACAGCAGCCTAGAGGCCGACTGTTTTCTCTCCTACCCTCTGGAACTCGGGGTTCTACCAGAGACAGGGTGCGGGGCAGGCTCGTGATCTCCCCTGCAGCTGGCGGGGTACGTGAACTCCAGGTCCACTTAATAGAACCCGCCCACCAAGACGAGTGCCAGGGTAGGATTTAATATATACAAACGTCACAGTTTGGTTCCTCCCCTAATTTCTCGACCATGTCTTCAGCATCACTCTACTTCCTCTGGTCCCCTTACCTCCTACTATGTCCTACTAGAATATATCTTAAAGTCAAACATGAAGGGAGTTGGCATAATGAGTGGAATCATTCTTGAGTTCTTATGTGTATCAGAACATCTTATTTCTTTCAGCATATCAGTGACAAATAGGTGGCATGTGGAATTTTGAAGTCTGAATATTTCCCCCTTACCACTCTAAAAACCACTATTTCCATGAACTTTGAGATGGAAATCTCTAATGGGTGTTTAGATGAAAATTGGGTTTTTTGATCAAATAAATTTTTGGAAATCCCGGGTTAAAGATGAGAAGTTTCTTAACTATAGGGCTTCTCAGAGCCTTAATGTCAACTGTGAGGCTCCAAGAAGTGACAGAGAGTTCAGTGTTTCTCAAACATAATAGGCCATGCATTTCAAATAAACATGCTCTATAAACCAATGTTCTATAATTTTCATTTCATTGTGTGAAAAGTTTCAAAGCAAGACCTATTCCAAAGAGGAGAGCCATTCCTAACTTTCGTGGGTCTTAAGGCATCTCTTGATGACTGTTCACACTAGATTTCAGGACACAGTATACTCTCAAGCCTTGTTGGGAATATAAATTGGGGGAAATCTCTAAACATTTGTCTTTCTTTCTAAAAAACACATCTCTTTTAGAAGAAGACATTTTCTATGATTCATCAGTGTGTCTTACCCACAGATCTGAGATAATATTACATTTGCTGTAAATGTATGTTAACAGTTGAGAAATTCAGCAAGACGGTGTTTGGGGTACACATTCTGCTGCCCTTGAGGAGGGAGGGGTGAGAAGGGCTGCCTGCAGGGAGGCGGGAGAGCTTCTACTCTGAGTTCTCAAGCCCTGGCCCCCAGCCGGGGACCAGGCAGCGCCTCTCCTCTGCCCTGAGTGCGGCCCCAGGCCAGAGCCCACCTGGGCAGTGCCCTGGTCTCTGCTTGTGGTGGCCACTCATGCCAACAGCAGAGCCCACCGCACTGGCCTTCTATGTGGGGGCGGCCGCCCACTGCAGAAGGAATGCCCTTGTGCCACAGGCTCTGCGGAGTGCGGCTGCCCACACTGTCAAACAATGTTCACTTTATTTGAGATCATTTATCCGTATCATAGGACTGAACCCTTGTCTAAGCCAGTGTGCCTGTTCTAAAATAACACCCAAGCCAAGGAACAGCTGGAAGAAGAGAATTCTGAACACATTTCTTCTTTTTGTTCTAACAAAGATTCAAACCAGTGTTAATACTTTTAAAAGATAAAACTTCATGAGGGAGTAATAGACCAGTGTGAAAGGCAACCATTTTAAGTGAATTATTTCAAAATCATATGAATGCAGGCCAGGAAAGGAAAGACGGAATTGCAGCCCTCTTCCCTCAAGTTCTCCTGAATATACCAATATCTGCAACAGAAAATCATCCCACTTTTATATCTTACTAGGATTTAGGGGTCCCTGGATTCCTCAAAAGAGACTTGCTGTTTGTTAATGGGCAGGCCTATGCTAAAGCCCCAGGGCCCCAGTTCGGTGCTTGAGAAGAGTGTATGGAGAGACGTCTCATGGTCTATGATCAGTCTTGTACTGTCTGATGAATAACTTTAACTGCTCTGTATAGGAACTTGGTTCTTGCTTCTCCTCCGCTTAGGAGTTGATCTGCTCTGCTGCTGATCTCACAGGGTCCAGCCACACCCTGTGACTTACTACTGAGGAGAGACGGGGCCCCCTGAGCACACGGCGGAGTAGCGCCTTCCTACACTTCGCCCAAGTCCGTCCCTCTGCCTGAAACATTCCCTCTGCAGCTGTCTTCCTCTTTGGATATCACTTACAACCACTTGAAATTATTTTCCTTCATCATTTTTTAAACTGTTTGCTGTCTGTCATCTCTGAAAGAACTGTAAAGTCAAGAAGGCAAGGACATGCCTGTCTTATTCACCACTGAGTCCCCAGCACTGAGAACAGTACCTGGTGCAGAGAGGGGCTCTGTGCACATCTGTTGAATAAAGATGTACATTATCACCTTACTTATAACCTACCCTTCAAGCCTCAGATTTTCTCCCAGGATGCCTTCTATGCCCCCACAAGACTGGTTCAGGCTGTCCCTGCCGAGCCCCTGAGCCACCTCAACTACAGCTCCCCGCACTGTGCTGCGACCACGTGCTTGCCCAGCTGCCTCTCCCACTGGATGACAGTGACTTGAGGGCAGGGACCATATCATGTTTGCCAGTATGCCTGCAGTATCTAAATGATGCCTGATGCTAACAGATACTCAAACTGTTTTTAGGTGAATGAACATTCTTCTCTATTGCTTTTCTTCAATTTCCTCCTCTTCTAGGTATTCCTTGGTTAAAAAAGCTATGACTCTATGTATATATTTAGACTATACTTGATGCAAAAAGGATCTGAGAAAGCTGTAAATGTATCTATATGTATTATAATATTTAGAGAGAACACCTACAAGAGAAAGAGGGAATTGAGACAACAGAAAAAGATGTAATGTTACATCAAGCGAACAACACTCAAAGTCTTTTGCTTGAAAATTCCGAGCAATTTAGACAATGGTTTGATTTACTGCTCCACCCACATGTGTGTGAATTCGCTGAAGAACTGCCTCTATTCTCCTCTCCTTTTTACATTCTTAAAGTTCTGCACATTCCAGAAAGGAATTTGAGGGATACATCGGTGGTTTAACGGTAGAATTCTCACCTCCCAGAAAGGAACTGGAAAAATCAGTTATTGTTTTCATGTCCCCTGATAATGGCCACACAATATACAAAATCAGAAGTCAGGGTATCTTGATGGACCAAATGTAGTGTGTTCCTGGGGGCAGAAGAGGGGAGAAATAAACATTCGTTGGGGTCATTATCCTCACTTCAAATTACTGGAAGACTGCAAGAAGCTTGAGGGCAAGAAAAGCAGTGGTTTCCTCTGTGTCCCCACAGCTCCCACGGGTTTCTCTGGAGCATGGTCCTGGGAACAGCTGAGCACTGCAGAGAGGAAGGGGCCCAGCTTGACCTGGGCTGACTCTGGGCCCCTCCTACCTCAGCAGTGGAATTTTGGGCAAGTTACTTTGATACTCAGTTTCCTCAGGGGAAAATGGGGGTTAAAAAAGTCAACTGCTCACTGAGTTTTGAGGACTAAATGACATTGAATTGCCTAGCACAGGGCCTGGAACGGATAGGTGCTCAGTAAACATGAGTGCCCTTCCCCCGCTTCCTGGTTTCTAGGCTGGCGAAGCCAACTCTACCATCACTGCCAGGAATTCAGCTCTGCAGTCAGACTCACCCTGCCTTTCTGGTCTTTTCCACCCCTGTGGGTGAGAAGAGTGAAGTGGAGGGCGCAGGCTCTCCCGGCACACTTATTCTGTGCCCTCTCTCACCAAATCTGGCTCAGGTCTCTTTCTAAACACCCTGAGCACAATGCTGGATGCTCGGCAGCACCCCCTACTCTGGCCTGATAAATAAAATTGTCAGATGAACTCAGTCTCCTGTTTTAGTCCTACGTAACAGCATAGGACTTGGTGTGAGTACATATCACCATATAAGAATTTTCCCAAATACCAGCTTCATATTTTAGCTGTCACTTACTGAGTTTGAGACTCCATAAATAGAAAATCATATAAAATTCCTTCTGTAAGTTCTAACAGCAGTTCAGTGGGTCAACAGAAATAAAAATAAATCACATATCTGTATGTCTGTTTTAGCTAGACTAAATCTTTCTAACCTGATTCAAAGTCAACTCTGACTTTGCTGATTTCTGAAGAAAATGCTGCAAAGGCCTTGCAATGAGGCTGACTTACATGTTTCTTATGTGCACTTACTTCATTAAAGTGAACTTGATTGACACTTTCATAAACACCTACAATGATCCTTCCAAATTTGTGATGCAGAGATGTTTCTGGTTTCCTGCTCATTTTTGTTTTCTCTGTTCATCAGATAAAATGAAGATTTTGAGGCCAAAAGGGAATCGCAGAGAAGATAAAACCTGAAAACTTCTCAAACATTTCAAAACTTATCGTCTCCTCTGATGATGAGAAAGGATATCTGTCGTCCTGGCTTGTCCCCAGACCGTCGGTGGAGGGGGTGGAAGCGCGTCCGGGACGGCCTCTCCACCAGCCCGTGGTGGCGGGTTCCTCGCACGCTGTCCGCTGGGTGGAACGACGGCTGCAGAGGGAAGGAAGAAGAGTTGGCCTGTGACCATGACATCGCCACTCACCCTCAAGAACAACAGCTGACAACAACAGATGACAAGACTGACTTAAAAATTTTACTGGTGTCCCTCACTGTGACTTGAGTCGAGGTTAATAGACTGCAGCACATGGGGCTGTTTCTACATAGTTACA
This sequence comes from Camelus dromedarius, assembly GCF_036321535.1. Classification (NCBI taxonomy): domain Eukaryota; kingdom Metazoa; phylum Chordata; class Mammalia; order Artiodactyla; family Camelidae; genus Camelus; species Camelus dromedarius. The sequence continues at coordinate 16,971,852 of NC_087464.1, forward strand.
GAATAACTTAAAATGGTCTTTAAGGTATGAAGATGCAAGCTGAAAGAGTGATATATTAAAAGTTGTCACAATTAGGGGACTACGGATTCATACACCAAATCTGGAAACTAGGAGGGACACGTGACATGTGAGAGAGGTATACTTAAGACAGAAACAAACTGGGCACCATAGTGTCCACCTGCAGAAACACAGATCCAGCAACCAGAATTAAAATGGGATACCCACAGACTGTGGACTAGCTACTCTGCACAATGTCTTTTTACATTTTTTATCGAATCAGCATTGTTTAAAAATTCAGGTCTGGGGCTTCTCGTGAAAAATCTGAACATCTCGGCCCAAATTCCCACATGGCAAAAGAGGCTGAAATCGAGAGTGGCTGCTCCCTGCAGGTAGGACACCAGATCACTTCACTGACTTACTATGTTAGACATTTGAGTAGAATCCAAAGTCCTTTGTTAAGGGAGGCTTGGGGCACATTCTTAACATTTTTGAGATTGGCATCATGAAAAGCAATCTTTTTGATGGTCAAAGACCAAATCCTAGGCTGGAAAATTATATTTCACAGAATGGGGCAATGTGTATACAATCTGATGCCAGAGGTATTTGTGAAACATATAAAAATAGGTTTTCTTTTATGTAAGTTGAATCATATGTCAAATAGCTAGCTTACTATGAAAGGAATCCCTAGACAGACTATGTCTTTATGGGGGAGCTCCTTTTAGCTAAGAATTGATCACTAATTTTTCTCTGTTAAACTTACGGATTTTGTCATATTGGACTTGAGAATTACTCCTATTTCTCCTGAATGGGCTGATAAAATGTCTGGGCTAATTTAGTTGAAGAATTCTAATCTATTTTCACAATCCAGATCTATTAACTCCTAAAAAAAAAAAGAGAGAGAGAGAGACAGAGAGAGATCTTAGTGAGGAACAACCTGTGAGCCTGGAAGAAAAACATCCCTGTAACAGGTAAGCTGGGTGCTAACCTCAGATAAGAGAGCACACACACTATCCTAGGAGTGACCAACTGAGACACCTTCGTTAATCAAGGGGACAGCACACCTTATCGGAACCTGTTTATATGATAGACATAATTTTAAGAGACAGATGACTTTGTTCCTGGATAAAAGAAAAGGGAGGACTCTCTGGTAATATATTCAACATTCACCACAGGAACGTTAAATGTACTCGAAAACACGACATTTTCATCTAGGAGTCTTAGAGCACTGCCAGACTGGGCTCCCGGGGGCCAGCCTACAGAGGTGGCGCTGAGGGTCTTTAGAAAGGGTTCCAAAAAGTGGAAAGCTCTTGGAATGTCTTCCAGGCTTCCCGTGACACCCGTATTTTCTACTTACACTTGCCCCTTCTGCGTTAACCCCCACTGGCCCAGGCCCTCCAGGACTACCTGGACTCAGTTTTGGGGGGATAATCTCTGCTTACATTGGATATTCTCTTCCCCGGGGCACAGCTTCAACGCTCGGCCCCTGCAGTCGCTGATCCTCTTCCAAATGATATTTGGCTTCAGCCCTCTCAGTTCACAGCGACCTGCCTGGCTCATCAAGTGAGCTACAGCAGTTCAATCAGAGAAGCTGGGACTGGAGGAGTTTCACAGTGAAGGAGTCTATTAAACACTATGGTGTTTGGTAGTTATCCTAAGTCTCTGGGCCCCGAAGAGCTAGGGACAAACGGACACACAATTCTCCTGTCCCCACCAACTTCCAAACTCTTGATTTCTGGGAGTTAAAATTCTGTTATTTATAAATGAATTCTTTAGGTCAACTTTAATACAAAAAAGAAACAAAACCCTACCACCCTGAAGGCCAAGTTACTTCATTTTTTTCTGTTCCTTTTTAAGCTTCAGTCATACTTTTTACATGGCTGTGCTCACAGAGCACATATATTTCTGTGATCTATTTTTTATACTTAAAACTTTATAAACAATCTTTGTATTTTGTAAACAATCTTCCATATATTATGTAACCTTCCTAGTTATTAATTCAGTCCATATATAGTTATTTCATTTCTAATGTTCTTAAGGAGAATATTCCACGTCACAGTTCAAAGAACATGTGATTTAGAGTCAAAGAAACTGTTTCAGTCCAGAATCCTCCACTAACTAACAAGTTACTTCATCTTCCTTATCTATAAAGTGAAAATGATGATCTGATAACCTCCTCACAGGCTTGTTGAGAAAACAAAATTAGACTGTGTATGTGAAAGCTGCCTTATCCCAAGGATACCGGGTGTTATGGACTGCATTGTGTTTCCCAAAATTCATGGGTTAAAGCCCTAACCCCCAAGGTGACTGCATTCGGAGATGGGGCCTTTAAGGAAGTAATTAAGGTTAAGTGAGGTCATAAGGTAGGCTCTAGAGGACTGGTGTCCTTAGAAGAAGAGGAAGAGATACCAGTAGTACATGCACACAGATGAAAGGCCACGTGAAGACACAGGAAGAAGGCGGTCAGAACCCAACACTATCAACACCTTGATTTTGAACTTTCCAGCATCCAGAACTGTGAGAAAATAAATTTCTGTTGTTGAAGCCACCCAGCCGGTGGGGTTCTGCAGACCAGTGCACTAGGCACTGGAAGGAGGAAGGAGGCCAGGTGGTGGGACACTGTGAAGCATCCTGCTGAAGGCGAGGCCCTGCTGCAGGGCCCTCCTGTGGACAGCAGGTGTGGCATCACCACCAGGGACTTCTGCAGCATTCTGACCCTCCCACAGGCTCCCCTAAGCGCCTAGATCTCCCTAGATCAACCCATCTGTTGCCCATTCCATGTCACCACTGAAAGATGCTGCATGGGATGAATGGCTGAAAAGATGCTGAAAATGGTTGGCAGGGTCTTGTGACCTGCTTTTGCCAACGAGCAGGCGTGATATACATCTTGTCTACCCAGGAGCTCTCATACTCTTCCCTCTGCCATGAGAATGCCATGTCCAGTGGGGATGCTCCTTCAGCCTCCACTGTAGCGGGGAAGATGCAAGGAGGGGAGCCGCAGCAGGCAACACGAGTGAAACATAAATGTTTGCTGAAAATCCCAGAGTTTTTGGATTGGTTGTTACTGTAGCAAAGCTGACTAATACAGCAGTGATGGCAGAGAGACAGACAGCAGTGAGATGGAGAGTCCTCTTTTTCAAGAAGAGCAACAAGGGAGATGTAAAGTCAAAAGGTCCTGCATGTTCTGAGGAGGGCCTCAGGCTCAGGCTCTGACAAGCACCACCCTGTTTGGGAATGTGGGACCCAGACACTCAGTGGAGAAGAGAGGGCTCCTATGCACCCGTGTACAAAAGCTCCTCCACACAGATGTCTGGGACCCGGTGCTGGACTGACTGACTGCCCACAGGTAGACCGAGTACATTCTAGGACACAAACAAGAAAAGGGCAACACAGAAGAGAAAGACTGAGAATGTTCAATAATGTTCAAAGTATTCATTGTGGGAAAAATCAGAATGTAGCTGGATTTCCTTATCTCCTTGTTTGTTTATTTAGGATGGCTTAATAGTTTTCATTCTGAAATACACATAGAGGAGGTCCAATAATCTCTTCTGGGCCTGGGCCAGCAAAGGTCTTACTGCAGGCCTCTGGGCACGAGAAAGCAGATGGGAATGGCACCCTGGGAACAGCAGGGAACAGCAGGGTCTCGGAGGCAGCCTGAGATACTGCAGGGTGCCAGTGACAACAGCCTGACAGTGAGGTTTAGCACCAGGAGGCTCAACAGGAACCTTAGCAGCGAAGGGCTGGGCTACCGAAGTCCGTCCCACATTGTGACCTAGCTGCCAGGGGCCAAACACACAGAGAAAAGACCGAGTGGTAACTCAAGGCAGAAGAAAGGTGGATTCTGGGCTTAGGTCTCCAAATCTGAGAGAGGGTAGATTGGGTGGAGTACAGCCCAAACACAAGGCTCCACGGACCTCAACAGCAAAGGGCCACAAGGCCAAAGTAAGAGTGGTCCCTGGGTTGGCAAGCAGACAGCCACAGTCTTGCTTAGTTTCTGTAGTTGGGCTTTGGTGGGAGGAGGAAAATCCAAAGCGGTTCAAGGAACTGCTGAAAACTGGATGTCCACTTGCAGAGAACCCCAGACCCAGGCTCTGCCCACCTTGCAGGACTGCATGCTCCTGACTGTTTCTGAAACAACATGGATGGCTAATTGGTTCAGGTTTGCAGATATTAGGGTGGCTGACGGGGTGAAGGTGACGCAGCTAATGCTGCTGGCAGAACTATTTCTGAGATGGATCAGGAGATGTGAATCTTCCAAAATAAGCAGAGCTGTGGATTTCCAGGCTAATGGTAGAAAGGACCACACTCTCAGAGCACACCCCCAGGGACCGAGACCTCATGCAGGCATCTTTACGCATAGCCCCATCTGCCACCACCTCCCATCACCTCTGAGAGCTGCACCCTGGATGAATGGCTGAACACTGCAGCTGAATTTCCTTACCTTTCCTGGGGGAAGATTATTTCCTTTAATTAGGGACTACTGATCTGTCAGTGTGACCTATATTTGCATTCATTCTTTAAGCAGATATACCACACTGTTGGCATATCATTAGGTTTGTGGTTAATGAGAAACCGCAGATCTTTCTCACATGACTAATAAACCACAAGCAGATTCCTACTAAGCCCACGTGTAGCCATGAAATGAACTGAAGTCTGAGAATTGGAGAGTTGCTTATTGTCAACTCAAGGAGATTATCATTATTAAACGTAAACATGCTATATGTTTTATGACTAAGAATATATATAGTAACTCTCAACAGCTTCATCTGTAGACATTATGATGACTAAAAATCAAGAAAAAAATGATAAAATTCCTGTAAGAGCAACAAAGAGTTTTCTGGAATCCCACTGTCAATACTAGAAATACTTACGGTAGGAATCTTCCATGCTGCAAAGGCATTACACTGGATGTAATGTCACCATAATTTTATGGTATGAGAACAATGTGCTAGCCTGAACGAGGGGTCATTGATGGACTACCTCACCCATCTCAGCAGTGAACCAAAGCAAAGAGAGACTCTAAACAACAAAACAGAGTCCTCGAGGGGAGTACTGGGAAGGGGGCCCCCCAGGTTCTCCACCATGCCTTACAGCAGCCTCATAAACTGGGCCACCTCGTCTTTCAGCCCATGGCAGGCGAAAATAAGGCGGGGATGGGCAACAGAAGGGAACAGGGACCACCGGCTTCTCAGAGTGAGCTGCGCAAATAAAAGTGAAAGGACTGCGGACCACAGTGGAACCAGCTCCGTGCTTCCCCTCTACAGACGAGAAACCAGGATCCAGAAAGATGAAGTGATTTTCTCACAGTCACACAGCTATCGGCAGCCTGGCAACCTGAACTCGGGAGTCTGAGCCTCACTTGGTGTTCTCTTCACCACACCATTTTGCCTCCTTTGCTGAGTCGCCGCATAAAATCAGCTATTTTTGAGATTGTAAGTGGACTTTTGCTGACAAACACGAAAAAAGTAAAGAAGGCTTTCCAGAAATTTTCCAGATAAAATTTTATTATGTTCCCATAAACCTACTGAAGATCTAAGATTTAATTAAATGATAATCGCCCTGCTAAAGTATCTGGTTGTCTTATAATATAAACAGCACACCTACAGCTTGATACAGGATCCAGTAGTCTCACTTGGAGTAGGTGTCTAACTTAATATTTTACAGAAGGTTAGCTACAAGCCCCAAGGCTGTTAATTGACCATCTCATGCTTCCTCCTATAGAAGTAAAATGCCACCTCAATAATTCTCAACTCCTCTACCTGTTTGAGCTTCCATCTGTTTCCCTCCCCCGCCGTGGAGCTCAGGTGGGAACAGGGGACTGGAAGCTTAACAGGTCGAAAAGGCACTATTAGATGGGCTGAGTTAACACCTGCCCTGAGCTCACACTTCTCATCACTGCACTGCAGGACCTCCTGCCTGCCCACAATGCCCTGAGCGCTTCTTTAGTTTACTTCTTTAGTTCTTGGTAAATGCATGAAAGACTGGCTCCAGTATTGAATAAATTCCTCTGGAGCGAAGAGTGGAGGCTTAACAAGGGCAGGAAGTAGGGCAGGTTCCTTGAGCTTGCAGGGCTTTTCACTTACACGCAGGCTAGAATGGAAAGGTCCCCGCTTTTAAAAAGGGCAAGTCTAACAAAGGGATAACTGTGCCACTCCTGGGAAGCTAGCTGGAGATCATTCCAGCCACAGCCAGTGCCTCCTTTGGTTCTCGTGAGGTGGGGAGGGACCGGGAAGAAGGGCCCAGAACAAAGAAGAGGCTATTGATTCACTGCCTTGGGGTTAAATGGAGCATTTTAATTCTACCTTATAAAATGAGCAGAGTAAAAAGGATTTCATAGCTTGGTTAGAGACTCTATTATACAACCATCAAAAAAAAAAAACAAAACAAAATACTTAACGAGAAATTCAAAATACTTTACGAATCTCTAGGGTCAGACCTGCCAGCGCCCCGCCAGCCCTCCCTGACTGCAGCTCCCCGGCATCTTCCTTTGCTCTCTGCGGTGTTGGAACCTGGGCAAAGCAGGTGCTCAGCCACGTCAGAGGGCAAGACCTCGAGTTCAGGCTTTCCTCCCAGCAGTTGACAGTGCTACACTATCTTTGGGCTAGTCTTCCTCCAGTCTTACAGGGAACTGTGTCCCTCAGGGCGCCTGCATCACCTGAGTGGCTTATTTTTATTTTATTTTTAACATGGAGACTATGCCTTTTTTGCCAACTGAATCTGGGACCCAGTCTTCTCCAAAGCACCAAATGAGTCCTGCTGTGAGGATGAGCAGAAGCCACGAGGAGCAGAGCAGATGCCAGAGAAGGCACTGGCACCCGACCTTCCAACCCGAGACCTGGCCTGTCACCATATCTGTGTCCCCTGTGTTGTCCCTTCCTCATCCTTATTTTTAAATGAAAGGTAAAAGGGAAGAAAAATTAATAAGATAACCTAAGCTAAAAGATTATTCTAAAAAATGGGAGAGACAAAACAGTTTGCTTTTTAAGGCAGCAAGTGTCCAAATACAAAAAATATCAAAGCAGTCAAAATGATCTCAGAGGGCCAAGTAAAATAATCTGTCAAAATAAGAAATAGCAGCAAAGCATAAAACATGCCCAGAGTGCAGGGCCTAGGGCTCACGGCGGGGCTCCTGTTCAGGAAGAGGCCGATGCCCCAGGCAGGGCTCGCGCAGGTGTCTCACCTGGAGAGGCTGGTGTGACATTCTGTTGGTCTAGTGCACTGTGAGCACTGAGACCATCATCCTGCCTCCAGCATCTCCCTGCCTCAGCACCCACACAGTGTCTGTGACAGTGCGTTCCAACACACGCTTGGTGAATTATTATGTTTCTAAATAATTAGGATTCAAAGCAGAGCGTGTGCCCCTCTGGGGGTCTACAGGCTCTGTTCAGAGTGTAAAGAAGATATTAGAAGCTCTGTTTCCACTAAGGTTTCTATTCTTTGTGTAAATGATATAACAGTACAGGGGTATGTACACATAATTTATAAACAAATACATCCAGACTGGGGATACAAAACTCCTTCTGGATGCAGGATCAATTAGTTTAAATGATAAATGTTGATAATTATTGAAACTGGTGATGGCTGTATGGGGGCCTATTTTTCTATTCTTTCTCTTTTTGTGGATAGTTAAATTTTCCATGATAAAAAGAATTTCAACTTCAAATCCTCAGGGATGGGCACAGGCATGGCAGAGGTTAATGTAGACCCCAAGCCTTGGAAGGTATGTCACTCTTTTTCTAGGAAATGCCACACAAGTCCCCACAAAGGTCCCCACTTTTAAATTGTCCGCTCCCATCCCCACCTCCATTCCTGGTGCAATGTCTTGGGTGGAAAGAGAGGCCTTCCGCTGAGTGTAGTTCCCCTTTGGCTGCTACTATGATCATGAGTAGAGAAATCAGTTCTGGGGAAAGTGGGTCTGCCCATATATTTCCACCAGAAGAAGCCGATTTGCTTCTTACGTGATGACAGGATGACGGAAAGGAACTGTGGAAGGGAAGAACTGGTTTTGGAAGCTAAGACTTGAGCAGTGACAGGGCAGGGTAGTGGGAGCCTGGCCTAGAGGCAGGTTAAACAGGGAAGCAACTGGCCATTAGAGTAAGGCCAACAGTTCCTGGGAGGCCAGAGGGGTCAGTAGGTACTTTAGGTCCAGCAGGAAAGGAGTCAAAACACCTGACCCTGGCTCTCCCATCACTTGCCTCTTCCTGCCGTGGGAGATGGAGGCAAGCAACAGTCGTGTGCTGGTACTGATGGCCCTTCCCCGCCTCCTCTCAGTGTCGCCGCGTCCTGCATCACAGCAGAGGGGGGGTAAATGAGACAAAACTGACAAAGTGTTGAAAATTATCAAGGGAAATGGGTGAAGGTGGTCAAAAGGCTCAGACTTCCAGTTTTAAGATAAACAAGTTCTGGGGATGTAATGTACAGCATGGTGACTACAGCTAACAATACTGTATTATATATGTGAAAGTTGCTAAGAGAGTAGATCTTAAAAGTTCTCAGCAAAGGAAAAAATTCTGTGACTCTGTGTGGTGATGAATATACTAGACTTACTGTGGTAACCATTTTGCAATATATACATATAGCAAATCATTATGTTGTACACCTTAAACTAATAAATGTTATCTGTCAATTATATCTCAACAAGACTGGAAAATATTATGAAAATTGGTGATGAGTATAAGGGGGTTCATTATTCTATTCTCTACTTTGGGGTATATTTTAAATTTCCAAATTAAAAGTTCAATTTTTTAAAATTGTGACACTATAATTAAGGGTGCCCTTTATCAGGTTTAACCCAATAACACCTACAGATATGAAAAAAAAAAAAAGAGAGAGATGGAAGCTAAATGTTTTACCATATGGTCCGCAAAAATTATGACTAATATACCTTCTTCCACGTGACTTTAAAGGACAAAATTAAGTGTACAATTTTGCAAAGGAATGAGAAAAGAATTATAAAAGAAAATATTACTAGAGAGAATAAAATAATCTGGAATATTTAGTTAGATATAAAAGCACATGGCAATTCTAAATAAAGAAAACCGAGTTTTTAAAAAAAAACAAAATGTACATCCTGTTTTTGATTTTAAAAAGCTTTGGGCACTTTTCCTCATCTGACTACTTGCTCAAGAAGAGGCCCGCGCAGTGTTCTGTTCCTTCTGGACTCATACAGCCAAAAGAGTGAGGAACACCCTTCAGGTCAGTCAATCCAACTACGCAGACTCCTCTCAGTGGCCATCTGGCCTCTGCGGGGCCCCTCCGGAGATGGGAATCATCGACTTTCCCAGGCAGGCCACTCCCTTTTTATGCAGCCTTGCTTCTGGCATGTTTCCCCATAGGCTGAGCTGTAAAGCGTCCTTGCGGGAATCTCTTGAGGGAATCTGCCCAGATGAGAGGTTTCTAAAAATTCATCATTGTAAGGTCATTCTTCTCCATGAGGAACCAAGCTATCAAAAGTAGGACAGGCCTGTGGGACCAGGTTCTCCATTTAATTTGAATTAAAACTGCAAATGAGTCTGGTTGCTTGTTTGCAGACTCCAAATTATGTTGGCTTGGCATGCCTTATGTCACCTAATACAAAAACTGGGCCGGACTCATAAGGAGGAAGCTTTTCTTCTCGTCTGCAAGTGCTCCCCTCTGCTTCCAGACAGGGGAGAAAACCAACCACTCAGACGTGAGCTGTCGAGAGCTGCTCTCCTGAGCCAGGCCCCACTTTGGATGGATGAATATGTGCCCTGACAGCATCTTGGGTCCCCATAGTAGGGCAGGGTCTCTCCCCTACAAGGAAGGTGGGCCTTTCTCCAGCTCTGGCCTGTGACTGGTGAGGTGTAACTGGTGAAGTAAGATGGGTCAGCCCTGCCTATGCAGGCCAGGTGGCCTTGCTCCAGGAGGAAGAGGACTAAGGAGGGATGTCCCATTTCAACCCCAGAGCCCTGCCCAATGGAGCTTTGGGAGCCTCCGAGGGGCTGGTAATAAAGCTAATAAAGCTAGTGATTTGATCCTCCATCAGCTTCCCAGGTCAACTCCCCACCAGTGAGAACCCAGGAAAGGGAATGGTAATCAATCAGTTTCCTCAATTGCCAGAAAAATGATGTGGTTCAGCTGACTCAGATTAGGCACCATTAACACAACCCTAACTAACTACTTACCTGGTACCCTAAAAAACGGATAAGGAAAATATGATCATTAGTGAATTTGGTTATTTTTGTGGGGATTCAAAGTTTTGAGGTGATTTTTTTATATTTCACGTCCACAGTGGGAGTGTGCAATCAGCATGGAGTATAAAACTAGAGATTAAAAGTAAAATGTTTCCTCAATGCAATAATTCAGATATTTCCTCTGAAGCCACTAAGAAACTTATTAGGAAAAGATTTTTTTTTTTCATTTTCTGTGTATTTTCCTTGTTCTTTCTTGGGAGAATTTTTGATGTTTTTGAAAATTTTTGGAGTTTCCAGAAATAATTTATGGTACTGAGGAGACTGAAAAGTCATAGGACTGTCGCTGGGACGTGCCGCAACTAAGGAGGGGAGAACCAGTGTGAGACCTTTCTCCATGTCAGCAGACTTACTGACTGTGCCCCTTCTCCTTTCTCTTCCTTGTAAACCAGCTTTACAGCTGTGGTATTATGATTTTTAGTAAGAAAATATATTTGATCTTCCTCCCCATTTCTGGCACAGAGCTCCTTTGGCAAGGTGTCTTTGTTGTTAGTTAGGTGACTTTCGGAACACCCCTAAGGGTGGGGGCTGGTTGTCAGGAGAACCAACCACGTGATTAGGGGGCTGGAATTTTCAGTGCCCCCACCGCCACCACCATGGAGGGGATAGGGACTGGAAGTTGAATCAATTGCCAATGGCCAATGATTTAATCAACAATGCTTATGTGATGATGCTTCCATAAAAACCCAAAAGGATGGGGTTGGGAGAACCTCCCCTCACCCCTGCATCTCTCCTCTTCTCCACAGTCAAGCTTTCCAATGAAGCTGTCTCAACCACCTCCTCAACTCCCACTCACCCCTCACCCCCCACCCTTCTACTCCACTGAAATTTCTCTCCCCAAGCTAACCATAGACTTTCCTGGTTACTAAATCCAATTGGACTTTTTCAGCTCTTAAGTTACTTGACCTCTTAGAAGCATCTGAAATTACTGACAATTCACTCTCCTGACTTCTGTGACTCCACACTTCTCCCGTTTTCCTCCTACTACCCTGGGAGTTTCCAGTCTTCCATGCTGAATCCTAAACTTCCTGATGGTCCTTTAAGTGCTGGGGTTCTTGAGGGCTCTGTCATACAAATCTCTATCTCCAGCCCAGACCTCTCACCAAAGCTTCAGACATATATAATCCAACAGCCCACTGGACAACTTTTCTAGGACTGCCTGGCAGGCATTTCAAACTCAGCGTGTTTAGAGGCAAATTTGTCATCTGCCTCCCATACCAGCTCAATCTTATGTGTTTCAAATCTCTGGAAAAGGCACCACCCCACAGCCTAGCCCTGGAAGTTCAGGGTCCTCCTGGAGCACTTCCTCCCAGGCCCTCCCCATCCCAAGCATCTCCAAGTATGGTCACTCAGACCTTCTAAACACTTCTCAAACCCACTAGTACCCTCAATTTCCCATCCACTCACTCCCAGAGATGACTGCAACAACCTTGTAACTGGTCTTTTGGTTTCTAATCCTGTTTCCTCCAACTTAGTTTCCACGCTGCAGTCAGAGTAATCTTCCTGAAACACAAATCTGATCACATCATTCAGCTGCATAAAGCCCATTAATGACAGGATTTTTAAAAAGAGATCCTAAAAAGCCTATTTTAAAGTTCACCTGGAAAGATAAATGTGCAAAAACAGCCTAGAAAAATTGCTGAAAAGAAGCGTAAGACTGAATTAACCCTACTAGGATTTTTAAATGTAATATAAAGCTAAACTAATCAGTAAAACAGTGTGATTCTGGTGTATGAATGGACACATAAATCAACAAGAGAGAATAGGAAGACTCAAAATATAATCAAACACGTGGGAATTTAGTATATGATAAAACTGGCATTTTTAATTAGTAGAGAAAAGATGATTATTCAATAAACAGTGTTGGGACAACTGGCTAACAAACTGAAAAAATAATTGTCAGATCCTCACTCCATACCTTACATTAGCATAAGCTCCTGATGGATCAAAGATTTTAAATCTAAAAATGACAGCACAGAGTATTACAAGAAACAAAGAAAAGACTATTTACAAAACCCAGAAGCCACCGAAAAACATTAAATTTTGACACAGTAAAAAATGCATGGAAAAAAATCTCATCATAAAGTCAAAAGACAAATAGCAAACTGAGAAAATATTTACAACTCATATCACAGATAAATGTCTACTTTATTTAATATACAAAAAGCTCCTAAAAAATCAGTAAGAAAAAGATCACCCACCCTAAAGAATTAAGGCAAAAGATATGAACAGATTCCTCACAGTAAAGATAATACATGATTCATAAACACAGGAAAAATGCACCTCACTTATAGTAAGAGAAATGTAATTTAAAACTACACAGACACATGATTTTTCATCTATAAGACTGACAAAGATCAGTTTGATAAAACACTGAGCTGGGGAGGAAGTGGGCAAACAGGCACTCTCATCCGCAGCAGGGAGGGATGTAAACTGGTACAACTCCTACGGAGTGGGGCGAACTGACATTACCTGTCAAAACTATAAATGCATCAACTCACTGTCCCAGCAATCCACTTCTAGAAAGCTTCCTTGCAGCTATACTTGCATGTGTATAAAATTATATGTGTTGTTTGTATACAACGTAGTCTGTATGTTTTTTAAAAGTCTGTAAATAACTTAAATGTTCATCAATGGGGAAACTAGTTGAATTAAATTATGGCAAATCTGTACACTAGAATGCTGTGCACTCAGAAAAAAAAAAAAAAAGAACCAGAATAAGGATGCTCTTGGTGAGCTGATATGGGTTAAAAATGTTTGAGAAATCTTGAAGTGATAAAGGCCATTCTAAATATACAAATTACAGCACAGAAGCCACAAAAAGACCAATACATTTGCCTCATAAAAATTAGATCAGAAAACTCCCAAATAAAAATTACTAAATGGAGAAAATATTTGGAATATACATGGCAGATTGTGGTAGACAGACTCTAAGGTGTCCCCCAGTGATCCCCACCTCCTGGTGTTCATGCCTTTGTGAAATTCCCTGCCCTCGAGTGTGGGCTAGACCTGTGACTTTCTTCTAACCAACAGGATATGACAATAGAGTGATTCTATTCTGAACTGTTAAGACTCTGTCTTGCTAGCAGTGGTGCTGGAGAAAACCCTCTCCATCGGCCTGGAAGGAATAAGCAGCCATGCAGTTAGTGGCCATGCTGGAAAAGCCCACATGGCAAGGAAGTGTGGTGGCCTGCAGGAGCAGGTGGGTGCCTCTGGCAAGAAACTGCTGCCTCAGTCCTGCAATCACAAGGAAATAAATTCTGCCAACAACCCAAGGGAGCTGAGAAACTCATTCTCAGTTCAGCTTCTGATGAGCCCACAGCCTCAGCCAGTATCTAGACTGTAGCCTGGTGAGGCCTTGAAGCAGAGAACCAGATAAGCTGTAACCAGACTTCTGACCCACAGAAACTGTCAGATAATAACATTATGTTGTTTTAAGCCACTAAGTTCATGGTAATTTGTTACACGGCAAGAGAAATCTGACACACAGAAAACCAATTTCCTTAATATACAGTAAAGAAGTCTTAAAAACCAATAAAAAGATAAAATACTCAATAGAAAAATAGGTAAAAGACTTAAAAACATAGTCTACAGAGTGGTAAATACAAATAGTTAAAGAAGCATAAAGAGATGCTCAACCTGCCGTTTGCGTCAAGTCCTTAGCAACTTAGAATGGGGCCAGACAAGTAGGGGCCATTCAGCATTATTTGTTGAATTTCACTCATAATTGAAGAAATGCCAATTAAAATAATGAGATGTCATTTTTAACCCAGTAGATTAGCAAAGATTAAAAAGACGGATACAACTTGAATCAACATTTCTCCAAAACAATATACAAATGGCCAATAAGCACAAGAAAAGATGCTCAGCATCACTTTTCATTAGAGAAATGCAAATCAACTACAATGAGGTATCATCCCACACGTATCAGGATGGCTACTATACAAAACACAGAAAATAACAAGTGTTGGAGAGGATGTAGAGCAATCAGAACTCTTGTACAGTTAGTGGGAATGTAAAATGGTACAGACAGCGTGGAGAACAGTGTGGCTGTTCTCCAAAATATAAAACAGAATTACCATATGATCCAGCAGTCCCACTTCTAAGAGTATATCGAAAAGAACTGAAAGTAGGATTTCAAAGAGATATTTACACACCCATGTTCACAGCAGCATTATTCACAATAGCCAAGATGTGGAAGCAACCCAAATGTCCTTCCATGGATGACTGGGTAAACAAAATGTGGTATATACATACAATGGAATACTATTCAGTCTGTAAAAAGAAGGAAATCTTGTCACATGCAACAACATAGATGGACCTGAAGGACATCATGCTAAATGAAATAATCCAGACATAAAAAGGCAAATACTGTATGATTTCACTAGTATGAAGTACCTAGAGTAGTCAAATTCATACAGTAAGTGGAATGGTGGTTACTGGGGCTGGGGGGTGGCAAATGGGGAGTTGCAATTTAATAGGAACAGAGTTTCTATTTGCAGGATGATAAAGTTCTGGAGATTGGTTGTGCAGCCATGCAAATACACTTAACATTACTGAACTGTATGGTTAAAAATGATAAATACGATAAATTTTACATTATGGGTTTTTAATTTTTTACCACTGTTTTAAAAAGTAGGTATATCCCGTGGTGCAGACGATATGAAGAAACAGACACTCTCGTAATGCTGGTGGGAACAGAAAGTGTAACTGCCTCTACAGGAACTACTTTGGTAATACTCACCCTACCTGTAAATGTACAAACCCTCTTACCCAGGTCTTTAACTTTTAGGAACAGATCCTACAGATACCCTTACATAAGTACCCAAGGATACATATAACAAGAACGTTCACTGCAGTTTTGCTTTGTAATAGTGAAAAACTAGGCTGTCGAAGTGTCCTTCCATGGAGACTGGTTAAGAAAATGATGGGATAGCTACATAAAGGTAAACGATGCAGCCACTGGAAAAAATACGTATCTCTATGCACTGGTACGGAAAGATGTCCAAGACATTCAAGTTTAGTTTTTAAAGGGGAAGTTATTTAGCATGGCATGGTTCCATGTGTGTAAAGAGAGAGTACGTATATACAACATATGCTTGCATAGACACACGAACTTCTGCAAAAGAAACCCTTGGCAATAGGTACCTCTGGGGGTTAGACTCGGGGAGGGTGTAAAGGAGAGAAAGGGAGACTTTTACTTTTCATTTATATGCTTCTACATTATTTGAGTTTTCATAACAAACAGGTATTCCTTTACATAAAAATTGAACTGGAAGAATGAGTGAACAAGCAGGCAAGCAAATAAATATTTCCCTAATATCTATACATTGCCCTGAGTACAAAAATCTAAATTCCTTAAAAAGAAAGTAAAATTCTTCGTGATCTGGTTCCTGTTTCACCCTCCAGCCTCGTCTCTCACCCCCGACCTCATTCTCAATCTACATTCCAGTCTCACCAAACCTCCAGTTCCTCAAACAGGACACACTTTCTCTTGCCTCCAAGCTTTGCCAAATGCTGTTTCTTTTGCTTGGGACACTCCACCCTTCAGTCATACAGCCCTCAAGTCCCAACTCACACATCTCTTCCTCCAGGAAGCCTTCCATGGCGTGTACCCCACGCCCACTCTGGGTTAGGCATGACTCAGATGTGTTCCAGCCTGTCTCTGAATCCCTCTGCCCTGGGTTTATCCCACGGTCTCACAGTGACTGGTAAAGTCATCTGCCTTTTCCACTGAACTGAAGTTCCGCCAAGCAGTCACCGTGCCTGCTGGGTCACTGTCCTGTCTGCGGCATCAAGCACTGCGTCTGGCATGGTGCTCAGTAAATCTTTGTCAAATTGGGCTTCCATTACAAAAGAAATATAACCACATTACAGGCAATTTAGGAACACAGAAGTGGGGAAGTGGAATTCTAATCCTACCATCCAAACACCACCACTGTTTTCACCCAGTGTTTTTGTTCCCTATGCATGTGTTTTCATAGCTGTATTCCCAAGCTGGACATTTTGACAAGACCCTTCCGACACAGACATTTCGGTCGGGGAACATTTTGCTGCATCCTGTCAAAACATGAGACTTTTATCAGCCAAAGTAAAGACTGCTGTTTTAAAATCAAGTAATGTGTACAAGAGACCACAGACATCCCAGACCCTTTCTCATCACTAACCTACACCTCATTCGGGGGGACTTTTACTTTGTATCCCATTAATTACTAGATTATGTGAACTCTTAAGAGGATGGATTACTGTTCTAACTTTTTAAAAAGCAATGATTTCATTTACAGTCTACTTGGTTAACTTCTAAAAATTATTATTCCTCCCCCCAAATAATTACTATAAAGAAGTTTTCAAACATCAATATAATGCATGTGTGGCTGAAGAAACTGTTAGGATTTCTATCCACTGAGAACGTCCATAACAGTGGTGAGGTCAAGAGTAAGAGACTGCACTGATGCCCACAGATCCCTCCCTATTCAGGTCCACAGAGAGAAGTTCGAGAACTTGAGAAGAAACCCACTTAAGATACAAGTGACTTTCTTAGAGCATCTCTGAGTTCTGTCTCCTCCCTCACAAACCTCCATCTCTTACCCTCAACCTGAGGTTAGGGGTTGGCAAAGGGGATGAGACTCAGGCACGGGATTAGGTTCTATGCTTTGCTTTTTACTTGACCTTTTTTTGTTAAGCTACATTAAAAGAAAAAAGACTAGTGTGACAGTGGCAGTGTCAGAAAGACCCTAGGGACAAACCAGCTATGTCCTAGCAGCTGTGTGGAAACTTCATATACTCCTATAACTATCAATGTATACTATTTTGTACCTCCTTTAAAATTTTTCCTTAATATAGTAATACAAGAATCTTTCCATGTGTGTGTAGGGTCTTTACATTCATAATTTTAAACTGTACTGAGCAGATGTAACATTTTACTCAAGTCAATTATTCACTGACAAATAATATTGCAGTATTATCAAGCGTAAAGTTTTCTTTTCATACATTGATTGCTTCCTCAGGATAGAGTCCCAAAAGTAGAATTCATCAAAGGATATAAATACATTAATACTTCATACATATTCCTAAACTGCTTTCAAAAAGATGATACTGATTTATAACATCTGCAATAATGTATACAAGAACAAATTTCATTACCCCCTCACCAACATTGAGTAGTAACTCAAAAATTTTCCTAACTTCATGAGCAAAAAGGCTAAATTATTACTATGACAATAACGAACCTTTATTGGCATTTACAAGGTTCCAAGCACAGTGCTAGATGGTTCACACACATCATCTCATTCAATATTACAACAATCTTGTGAGCTGGTACTAGTATTATCCCCATCTTACGAATGAGGAAACTGAGGCTTGGAAAGCTTACGTTCTTGAATGCAAAGCTCAGCAAGGGTGGAGACAGGCTTTGAACCCAAGCTGTCTAAAGTCTGACTCCATATGCCAACCACTCTTGCCTATGGTATCTCATTATGGTTTTAATCCATGTGTCATTGCTTATAGTGACAACAAACATACTCCCAAAGATTTCTTTGGTAGGTGAATTTCCTGTTGCCTAATTTTCTACCCATAGCAAATCCAAACAAGTCCAAAGGGTCAGAGGTAGTTTGAAAGTCAGGATTTCAGAGCCAAAGTTTTGACAAGGGGCAAGACAGGGTTTGTAGTAAGAGTAGACTGGAATCAAGAAAAGAATGTCTACAGTAACTGCAGGGACAAGATCTGGGGCCTTGGCCGTCTGCCTTTACTCAATCGCTGGGATGGTAAGGCTCCAAGGGCCAGATGAAGCACAAAGAGAATCAAAGCGCAGGGTTGAGCTTCTGGCCCTCCAGACAGCTTCAGAAGTTCCTGAAGGACTATCTCACTGCATTCTCATGTGTGAAGGCAAGACAACAGCTGGTACCAGCCCTAATGATGTCACCGGGTTAACAAATGAAGAAATCAGGAAATGGTTTCTTTTTTCTTCAAGAAATACTCTGGTTGAATTTCCTCAACAGGTTTCAACTTCTGCATTCAGAGAAAATAGTTCTGTTTTAAGTAATCCAACAAAAGAACAAAAACAAAAGAAAAAAATACATGCAAGAAGGACGGCCAGTAGTTACGAGCACAAACTCCACGGTCAAAGAGCCAGCAGGACTTGAAGTCTGGCTCTACTGTTTGCGGCTGCGTGACCCAGGGAAGTTGCTTAATCCTTCTTAGCCTCCGTTGTCCCCCTAGTAAATAGAGACAGTAACAGTACCCACCTCTGGGATTATTGGGAAGATGAAATAATGTACTCAAAGCACTTAGCAACAGGGCCTGACGCATGGTACAAATTCGGTATTTTCATCAGTAGGAGTGGTAGGAATGGTAGCGCTAATGGTAGTAATTCTGTTTGGAAAGGAGGGAAAAAGGAAATGGAGGGGGGGAAGGAAATAAATTTCCTTTTTCATTGCATTCAGAAACAAAGGGCAAATGTGCTGGTCATATGGTATGGAGTGGTTGAAAAACTCCAGACGAAGTAAGCAGAAACCTATTCTAGTATCAGCTACTTACTGGATGAGAAACATTAAACTAATCACCTACTTTTTCTTGCTTTCAGTTTTCTGACTGATCATGTAAGAGTGATGCATCAAAAGAACTACAGTGTCTATTCTGGTTCTAAGAATTCTGATTCATCTGCCAGGGCAGGTGGTCAGTATGAAAGCTCTCTCTCTGTCCCAAATTAGAGTCGTCCATTATTGGCAGAAGCCCCGTCAAGGCTATGCTTTGCTTCCCATAAATGTTCCCCTTTTAATATCCTTCTCTCTGCCTCATTTGGAGTTTCATTTTAACTTATAAGCTGTTTCAAACCTTCTAAATGATAGTTCTAAATTAATTAATTCTAAATTAACCCCCCAAACTACTTAGAGACTGAACAGGCACAGACTGGTAGAAAGCACGTCTTGAGTAATTTCATGAATGACAGACAAGATGGTGGGTGAGAGATACTGAGGAGAGATAAGCACAGCCTCTAATTCAACAGTGAGCCCCTGAGCTCCTGAGGCCACAGCAACGGGAGAAGACCTGCATGGCCACATCTGCTCCTGCTGGCCCCCCACCCTGCCCCGCCCTGCCCAACCTCACTAGCTCTCTGATCTTTTGGACTGCTGCTTGCCTTCTGGCTCTTTTCTTTGTTAATTGACTCGCCTCCCTCTTTTTCTTCCTGGCATTAGCCTCCCAGTTCTAGACTTTCCTGACCAAGTTCCAGTGTGAAAATCTCAGTTCAGGGGAGACTTAAAACTAACCCAAGGATAGATTTCCTAGATAGTCAAGAGAAGGACTGAAAGTAGGACTTAAACTAGAAAGAGACTTCTCAGGTGGCGGACAAGCAAACAAACAAACATCATCTAAGAGAAGGAACCAAGCAAGTCACATTGCACTGGGCATCTAGAAAAAGACATCTACCCAAACTGAGAAAAAGAAGGAATAAAACACTTTCCTAACTGAAAATGAATTGATTTTGTGTCTCTACTTGTTTAATTTGCAAAATAAGAGCAAAAGCCTGGGAAAGATAAACCTGGGTTTGAATTCTGACTCCATTACTTACCACTTTTGTGACCTTGGGCACATTACTGTTTAAGCACCAGTAAAATAGGGATAATAGTACTTATCTCAAGAGGGCTGATGTGAGGATTAAAAGCTACAGGATACACAAAGCACAGTCAGGTACTCAGTAACTGTTCGCACTCTTCTCCACGCCCCTGTTAAACTTCTATTTAATTTATGTCTGTGGGGAAGTGTTTTCCCTTGCATTCAAGCAAACTAGCATAAAAGAAGGTGGTTACCATGGTGATTGCTTCCAAAGGGGTTCCAGGAAAAAATGGATAGGGGAGAGCTTTCTGAAGTCACGTCCCAAGAGGTTGTGGGTAAAGCCAGAAAAGGGCTAAGATGTTAGTTAGCTAGCTGTTGCCAAGGCAGCCAATTTCTATACCCAAGGAGTTCCTTGAAGCACAGACTATTGCCTTTGAATGGGGAAACACTTTGGTACCCGGCATCAAGGCCTGTGTAGAATCTTCTACAGATGTTATCCTGACTCTTGGAAAATACCCAAAGTAATCATAAACAACTAAAGCTTCATTTTTAAAGTCTAAAGTGTAAAAACTGGCTGTTTCATAACAGAGACCAATCCTGACTCTTAACTATTGTGAAATTTTGCAGGGAGTCAGACCAAAACTTTGGCTGTTTCTACTGCCAAAAATGTGAGAACTTGAAAAGTTTAGCTAGAGACAATCACTGTTTTAAAGGTGGTGCCTCTTCTCCCTCTGTTATGATCTGGCAGTCAGAGGCTGGATTCGGGGAGAAAGGTAAGAGGGTTACTTCATATTAATATGATTTGAACTTAACACGAAATTCAAATGCAAGGGAATCCGGAGACCTGGGCTCTGCCCTCGTGCTGGCTCTGCCACTGCCCAGGTCTGTCTTCTCTCTCTGGATATCCCCTCTACCTTTCCCAGAAGCCACACTGGGTCACGGGATCAATGTACAGCCTGGCTACCCTAGGACAGGCCAATGAAGACTTTCAGCAAAAGTGTTTTCATCTAGTCAGTGAAGAATGAGCAGGACATAGCTAGCTAGTCTGGAATTTAAGCAGCTTAATATAAACAGCAAAAGCCGAGTTCTCTAGCCCTGCGTAGGGTACTTGCAACAAAAGAGGGAAAAATGATACCAACAATTTATTGAAGTCAAATTAGAAGGCTGGTGTGCCCAGCTTCTCGTATTTCACACAATGGGAGAGTCTGTACCAGAAATTTTGCAACATTTCTTGAGCAATAACTATGTGCTGGGCATTGTTCTAAGGATATCTGTGCATTAACTAATTTAATCCTCATAACATTATACTAGGTACTATTTAGTAGCCACATCTCAGGTGAGTGAGCTGAGGCATAGACAGGTTAGGGATCTTGTCTAAAGTCCCAGTGCTAGTTAGCAGTGAGACTGGTAATGGGACCTCCAGTCTGACTCCAAGGACCACACTCTTGACCCCATGCTGAGATACTGAAGCAGAGGGTGAAAACTGTTTTTATTTTAACGCACTGGATGGCAAGTTGTAGAGACTTACGGAAGAGATTTACTGAAGTGGCTTTTTCCAAACAAGGACTTTTGTGTTATTAAAGGTTTCTGAGAGACCCATTTTGCTGAATCCCCAAGGGACTTCCAAGACAGTCCTTGTGTGAGACATCTCCACAAAGTAAACCTGCACCAGAGGCTGCAACCAGGAACACTGGTGATTCATTCACAGGACATTTACCATCCGGACGCACCTGGACCTGCAGTTCAGGTAGGTGGCATCTGGCTGCTGCGCTCAGTCCCTGCTGCTTCCCCAACGGGACCTTTGAGGGCCTGCAGAGCTGGTGACCTGATAATATGTCAGACAATCAGAAGGGCCTCCTAGGTTTTGACCATGTGAATTATGCATCTAGTTTCTGTTGCCTTTGAAGCTCACCCCATGGGGCAGGTCTGAAGTACCCATCATTGGTTCTATCAGTGCCCTGAACTTGCAGGGAGAAAGCAGACTCTGCTTGCAGACAGACAATGAATGCCTGATCGTTTGGAGTCACGCCCATAAATTCCAAGACTCTTTTGAAATTTCTGATTATGTGGCCAAAGTCTGGGAAATGTTTGGGTCTACTTGACTCTGAGAAAATGCATTCTCTTTCAAGAATCTGCTAAAACCAAAGCTGAGAGACACCATCAGTGACGCAAATTGAGTCAGGATTTAGAGCTGGTCCTAACCAAATGAACATCCCACAAGGTTCGCTAGCACTCAGGAAATATTTGTTGAATGAATGAATCTGTGTTCTCATTGGCCCAATCAGTCACTAACACCAGACCTCTAACTACAGGTACACCTTGCTTTATCGTGCTTTGTGGATATTCCATGTTTTAGAAATTGAAGGTTTGTGGCAACCCTGTATCGAGCAAGTCTATTGGTGCCATTTTTCCAACAGCATTTACTCACTTCATGTCTCTGTGTCACATTTTGGTAATTCTCGCAATATTTCAAACTTTTTCATTATTATTATATTCATCATGGTGACCTGTGATCAGTGATCTTTGATGTCACTACTGTAATTGTTTTAGGGCACCATGGCCTGTATCCATGTAAGACAGCAAACTTAAGCAGTAAATGTTGTGTGTGTTCTGACCGCTTCCCTGACTGGCTGTTCCCCCATCTCGCTCCCTCTCCTCAGTCTCCCCATTCCCTGAAACACAGTAATATTGAAATTAGGCCAGTTAATAACCTTACAATGGCCTTTAAGTGTTCAAGTGAAAGGAAGAGTCACATGTTTTTCACTTTAAATCAAAAGCTACGTATGGTTAGGCTCAGTGAGGGAGGCACATCAAAAGCCGGGACAGGCAAAAACTGAGCCTCTTACACCAAAGAGATAGCCAAGTTGTGAGTGCAAAGTTAAAGTTCCTGAAGGAAATGAAAAGTGCTACTCCTGTGAACACACAAATGATAAGAAAGAGAAACAGCCTTACTGCTGACATGGGGAAAGATTGAGTGGTCTGGATAGAAGATCAAACCAGTCACAACATTCCCTAAAGCCAAAGCCTAATCCAGAGCAAGGCCCGAACTCTCTTCACTTCTGTGAAGGCTGAGAGGTGAGGAGGCTACATTTCCTAAGGCTATAGCTGCTTAGATAGTGATTCCTCTGAAGGACCTGGGCA
This sequence comes from Camelus dromedarius, assembly GCF_036321535.1. Taxonomy (NCBI): domain Eukaryota; kingdom Metazoa; phylum Chordata; class Mammalia; order Artiodactyla; family Camelidae; genus Camelus; species Camelus dromedarius. The sequence goes on from NC_087464.1 coordinate 16,994,753, forward strand.
AAAGTCAACGGAAAACCTTCAAGAATTCATTACTCCTGATGCCATTAAGAACATTCATGACTCATGGGAAGTTGTCAAAAAGAAGTTGATTGCAGGGCGTAAGGTACAGCTCAAGTGGTAGAGCGCATGGTTAGCATGCACAAAGTCCTGGGTTCAATTCCCAGTACCTCCTCTAAAAAATAAATAAACCTAATTACCTCCCGTCACCCACAAAAAATAAAAATTAAAAAAAAGAAGTTGATTCCAACCCTCAAGGATGACTGACTTCAGTGGAGGAAGTTACTGTAGATATAGTGGAAGCAGCAAGAAAACCAGACACAGAAGTGGAGCCTGAAGATATAATTGAATTGCTACAACCTCATGATAAACTTTAATATAAGTTGCTCCCTATGGATGAGGAAAGAAAGGGGTTTCTTGAGATGAAATCTACTCCTGGTGAAGATGTGGTGAAGACTGCTGACGTGACAACAAAGGATTTAGACTATCACATACACTTAACTGATAAAGCAGCAGCAGAGTTTGAGAAGACTGACTCCAGTTTTGAAAGAAGTTCTGTTGTGGGTGAAATGCTACCAAACAGCATTGCCTGCTACAGAGAAATCATCTGTGGAAGGAAGAGTGAATAGATGTGGCCAACTTCATTGCTGCCTTATTTTAAACGACATTGCCATAGCCACCCGCCCTTCAGCAGCCACCACCTCTGATCAGTCAGCAACCATGAACATCGAGGCAAGACCCTCTAGCAGCAAGATTAGGACTCACTGAAGGCTCAGATGACGGTTAGCATTTTTTAGCAATAAAGTATTTTTTAATTAAGGTATGTACATTTTTTAGACATAATGCTATTATACTTAACAGCCCACATAAACATAACTTGTATGTGCACTGGGAAACAAAAAAAAAAATCATGTGACTTGCTTTATTGTGAAATTTGCTTTATTGTGGTGATCTGAACCTGAACTTGCAGTATCTCTAAGGTAATGCCTATATATGAATAAAAGAAAACTCCAAAAACATTATCAAAAGATAAATGAATTTTCCTCAAAATGTGACAATAGGACATTGTGTATATCAAAAAACTCCTGCAACTTGGTAAGAAAAAAAGAAGAAAGAAAAGAAAGAAAACTGGGCTAAGGTTATAAACAGAAAATTTCCAGAAGAAATCTTAATGGCCAGTAAATATATCAAAAAAAAAAAAAAAAGTCACCAACAATCAGGAAAATACATTTGAAAATAACATACCCATGATCTCATGTAATCCTTTTACCTGAGAGGTGGAATCATTGTCTACATTTTATAACTGAGGAAACTGAAGATTAAAGAGGTTTTAACTCAACTAATAACTGACAGAGCTGGGACCTGAAGGCAGATTTGTCGAACAGAAAAGTCTGTGTTTGTTTTAACATGCTTCCCTCTCTGATTATTTGTGTGGTTGCTCAGATCTTCCTGATCAAGTCACTTAACTTCTCTAATTAGATTCAGTTTTCTCATAGGCAAAATGAGAATCACAGAAGTACCATCACATAAGGTTACTGTGAGAATTAAATGAGATAATGCACATGAAATGCTGGGAACAGTGCTGACACACAACAAATATTCAACTACCTGATTCATTCATTCAACAAATATCTAATGAACTCATACCCTGGCCAGGTTCTAGAACAGACTTTGGGGATACAGCAGTGAACCCAAGTGCCCTTGGCCTTATGCAGCTTATATTCCAATGGAGGAAACAGAGTATAAATAAGATAAATAGATGGAATATATAGTACATTGGATAGTGAGGAGAAAAATATTAAGCAGGAAAGAGGTGGGGGTGGTGATTTTAAAGAGGCAAGGCCTCACTGAAGGGAGATACTTGGATTACAGCTAGGAGAAGTGAGGAAGTAAGGCATTCAGTTATCTGGGGGAAGAGCGCTCCGGGCAGTGAGATCCCAGGGAGGGTCCAAGGAGCAGAGAAAAAGGCCAGTGTGGCTGCAGGGAGGGGGCCCGCGTGACAGTTCTGTGCAGACATGCAGCAGGTAAGAGCAGAGAGGCAGCCGGATGCGTGGGGCCGCGACTGCACTTTGCACTTTGGTTTTACTCTGTGAGATGGGAAGCCACGGGAGGATTCTGAAAAGAGAAGTGGTATCATCTGGATCATCTTTTAAAAGGGTCACTCAGATGGCTGTGTTGAAAATAACTGAAAGGGGATAAGACAGAAGCCAGGAAACCAGTCGGGAGGCTCTTTGCAAGAATCCAGGGCAGAGATGATAGCGATTCAGACCAGGGCAGTCAGATCCTGGATGTAATTTTACTGTAGAATCAATTTGCTGATGACTCGGCTATGGGATGTCAGAGAACGGGAGGAGTTAAGGATGATTCCGAGGTTTTGGCCTGAGTAACTGGAAGAAAGGAGTTGCCATTTGCTGAGATAAGTGGCCAGAACAGAGGCTTCCTGACTGCAGGCACTGCAGAACAATGAGAAATCTAGGACACTCTGGAATCCAATCAGAAAGGCAAAATGGGTAGTTGACATTAGGAAAGTGCATCTGTCACTGCTTTAGGGCAGGACTTCAGTCCCTGGGAGAGACGCGGATAAAAACAAGGCCGAGGGATATGAGGCAGGTTACCATGGGATTCTGGCACCCAGGAACCAAACAAGAGTCCAGTTATCAGAGCTAAGGCACAAGGCCAGTAGTGGGGACTTGAAGCCAAATTACAGGCTCTGAGGCAGCCTCAGTCCCTCTGCTCAGCTCCAGCTGGGTCTTAGAGACGGCAAGGGGCTGGCTAGTCCGGGATCAAATGGCCTCCAGAGCCTGAGGAAGAAGGCTACACTGGAAGCCAGAAACCAAACAGACCTGACTCCATCTCTGCCCATAGCCGTGTCATCAGGGTGATGTGGGCATATTCAGACTGATTCTAGGCCTTTAACATACTGGACAGGGCCACAAGGCCAGATGACTACATGAAAGAAAGGTCCACGTGTGCAGAAATACAAGTCCCTCCAAGTGGGGCCCCATTTTGAACCTGTCTTAGACCTTAGCGGGGAAGGAGGAAAGGCAGGTCCTGGGATCAGAAGAGTTGGGGTGCCAGTTTGCCAAGGGACTGTGAAATAAAAGCAAGAAATGTTCTAAGGGCCAGACAGGAAGCAATGGTAGCTACTGCCACCTCCCTGTCACCAAAAGGAGAGAAAGCAACCTCAAGGGGAATAGTTCAAACAAAGGGGGTGGGGGAGCTGCTCCAGGGTGTGATGCTGGGGGCTGGCGGGGTGGGTGGTTCCACTTAGAAGTACAAGGTTAAGTACAGATTAACTTGTGATTGGTCTCAGCGATGTCTCTTTTACCAAGTGTGTTATCAGACTCCCAGACACTGATTAAATTATTTTCTATACAGTTTCTTTCCTAGCTAGAGTATAAGATATTCCCACCAAAATACAAAGAATTTCTTTAAAAATTAATCCAAGTAGGGAAATATATGTTATGGCTCCTTGTCTGATGACTTCATTAATGTATTTATTTTCATATTTTATTGTAAAGATAGATATATATATATATATATCTACTTCATAATTATTATAAAGAGAATAATTTCTTTAGTTGGCTCTAAAAATGAAATTGCAGTTATTTTCTAGAAGTAGCATTAATACATACTACCAAACAATTAGAAAGTAAATCTTCAATTTTCTAATATGGAAATATCTGTACAAATGCCTAGTTTTTTCTTAAGTCACATTTCTCAGACAGTCATAGGTTTTCTATGCATAATTGTACACCTTCTCAGTTTTTATGAAAGTTCTCCAAATTTAAAACAATGAATTTTTAGAGCAAAATATGAGAGGTATTGCAGAAAGAGCCATGAAGCCCCAGCGAAAGCAGTGCTAGGCAGCCCTGGCCACTCACTACCCAGGGGACTCAGCCCCTTACGCCAGCCTCAAGGCCTGTGTGATTACACTTTGTGCTTCAGTAAATACGCAAACTACTTTACATCATGAACTTTGGAGTTATTCTGGAATAGCCCACACTTGGAATGTTAGATCTATAAAGGCTAAGGACCTAAGGTAATAAATATTCAGGCTAAGGCAATAAGTATTCAAATCAGAGTCAAAAGTTTTGTTAGGTTAAGTATATTTGCTAAAAAGCAACAAAGCCACATGTATTAATAATCTTACAAGCATTTTTACTTTGAATAATTCTACCTATAGGAGTCTATGATTAGAAACACAGATGACTCATACGCCAAGGTGTTTATTACTATATTATTTATAATCAAGGAAAACCAGAGTCAACCAAAATATCCAAATACAGAGGGAGTGGTTATAAGTAAGTCATATGCGATGAAATATTTAGCTATTAAAACTGTACTTATTAAGTATCTTAATAACTTAGGGAAAGGATGATTACATAATGGCTGAAATTTTTTAAAGAATATAAATATGCAGAATATCACCTGTATAAAAGATGCATGAAAAATAACTAAAATAAAACATTAAAATAGTAATTTCTAGTTGATGAAATATGGATAATTTTTTGTTTTTTCATTTTTACATATTTTCCCGAATTTTATACAATGAGCATGTATTACTTTTATAATGAATTAAGGACCAAGCTATAAACAAACACAATGTCTTACTTTCCCTGAGTAAAAAGATTTAAAACTGAAAGCTGAAAAAGAAAAAGAACACTAGAGCCAATGTTTCTCTGCTACAGTCCTGTGTACACAACCTGTCTCTCCTGCAACTTGATTATAAGCTTCTTAAATGGACATTCCCTGACTTATCTTCATAAGCCCAATAATAGCTTACTCATAACAGGTGCTCGGTAGACATTTATTAATGGGTAAAGTCAGGGCAAGTCACAGTAGCTGTTTAATGTATAAGGAAAGTGATATTAACAGTCAGAACAAGTATTTCCTTGGTATCTACACATTTGGACATGATAAGAACAGGGGACATTGGGGAGTGTGGCACTTTAGTCTGACAAGTGGCAGAACAGAGATTTGCCACGTGGAGAAGCACGAACATGAGAGACTGTGAACAGTACGCTCTGTGGCAAAAAGGCCAGCACCCCCAGACCAGTGGTTCTCACACCTGATTCTGCCTCACATGAAGCACTCAACTTTCCAGTGCAGGACCTGTTCTAGCAGGTATCTCCGGGCTTCCCTTCCAGGCATTCTCCCACTTCTCAAAATGGAAACCAACAGCAAAGCTATAGGGGGATAACCTTGACTTAGCTCCAATCACCTTTTAAAAATAATTCTCAAGCGCTGGCAGCTTATTGATAAGAACAAATTGCTTGTGACACAACTCACAAGGGAGCCCAGCACTCTGCGGGGAGTGACACCTTGGCTAAGAGCCGCCCCAGTAACAGAAACACAGCAACAAGCCCTGATTGTCCAGGCTCGGGCAGAGTGCCCACATGCATTATCCCCGCTTCATCCTCACCAGGACCCTGAGAAGTACACTATTAACATTTTACAAATGCAGACATGGGGGCTTTTAGACTTAAATGACAGCAGAGCTAGAACTCCGCCCAGGCTGACACCAAAGCCCGAGAGGCAGCAGTGGAGGTAGAGATGGCCAGAGAGGGGGTGGTAGAAGTAACTACGGTGGTGGAGCTGGGGGGGGGGGGTAGTAACAATACCCACGACAAGGGGAAGGACCTCTAACGTGCTCCCCCGTGCCAGGCGTGGCCCAAAGAGCGTTACAGGTATTAACTCACTGATTCCTCACGACAAAACTCTGATACTGGCATTACTACCATCCTCACTTCACAGGTAAAGGAACTAAGGCTGAGATGTTAAGTGATTTGTCCTAGGTCACCCGGCTGGGAAGTGGCCGAGGCTGGATCTGAATTCACAGTCTGACCTTTTGGCCATCATACTACACAGCCTTTGTACTGCCCTAAAGCTTGTCTTTTAAAGCAAAATGGACATTGGCACATTAGTCCTCACAGTATTTCTTTTCAAACAGACCACTAGTTTGAAGTTCCCATCTCTTCCTACTTTCTAGCATAAGAAACTTAAATTAGTGGAACACAGTTCAGCCTTTAAAGCCCTATTTGGAGTATCCATGCTATTCCTGACCCCCTATCATGTGAACAATTGGGAGCACGTGAAAGGCAGAATGAAAGCGGCCATGTTCCAGGTCTCTTGGTCAAGTCCTCATGGATGCAGATGTTCCTAATTCAGTGTGTGGGGCCGCTGTTCCCTGTCCCGTCTGTTATTTCAAAGGCCTTTATTCTCGATGACTAGAGATTCATGAGTTGTCTACTTTTCTCTTTCATTCTGTAAGTTTTCTATTCAACACATATGGTTAGATAAAAAGGAAGAGGAAAAAAGTACTACTCAAATCTGTATTAAAAATATGACAACCATATTCTTGGTCACAGTTCCTATTTTGGGACAGATGCAGATTCCAAAGCTATTAAGTAAGCCCCCAACTTTCTGTGCTTCTCACTATTTCCTTAGGCAGAAGAGAATAATGTCCCACTGGAAGCCAAAATTAAAGGCAAACCAAGGAGCAAATCAAACACATAGATAGATAGTAAAAAAAAAAAAAAAATCACAGTTGCAAAGTGCACACAGTTTGGGAGGTACAGACTCCTAAAGCATTTAGAGACAAATTCAGAAAAATACTGTTTTCTGAAAAAGAAACTAAGACTTAACAGAGATATTAGGAATCAGTGTAAATCTTCCCTGGAAATAATGCATGCTAAAATAATTTGTAAATGTGTTCTTCTAAATCTCACGCAGAAGCCCAAGGTCACTGCCCTATCTCATTATATCTAATAGTATTTGGATAAAGGGGTATTGTTTCAGGGCTGACAGAGAGCATGCTGTACCCAAGAGCAGGGCTGGCTAAGGTTTATGGCCTTGGGAACAAAATTTCCTCTCCCTTTTAAGTTTTGAGCAGATGACTATGCCACAAGAGCCACAAACGATGATGAATGAGCACACATAAACAGGCTTCAGTGAGTGGCTTGGGAAGGAATCAGTTATCTTTGCACCCTAGTTCCCTTAACTCACTCCAGCTCCCAAATCCCTTGGTCAATGCTTCCATGCCTCCCATTATCTCAGTTTATCTTATGGATAATTATTATTATCCCTGTTTTATATACAACCCCCCTACCCCCTGCAAAAAAACCCAGGCTAAGAGAGGTTGAAAGAAAGCCCAGGATCACAGATCAAAAGGGCAAGGGAGCCAGGACTCAAGCCCAGGTCTGCTGGACCCCAAGCCGTGTTATTCATCACACCACAGCCCCACCCCAGGCAGTATCCAGAGGAAGCAGAGGCTGAGGGCAAGCTCACTCTGCAGGTCACTGCCAAAATTCCAGGAGACAAAAGAACTAGATGAGAGCTGGGCAGGAAATGTGAGCAGCTGGGGGCTGAAAGTAGAGACAGACAGAACTTCTGAAGACCAACAGATGGCACAAGAGGCCGTTCCGAGGTCTCTGCGGAGACTCTCAACTGTGACCCAAGCCAGAACCATTTTGGGACAGTCTCTTCGACTCCATGGTCACTCACGGCTTAAGGCAGAGCAGCCCTTCTTCAGTGAGAGGCAGTGGCCGAAAAAGAAGGGTAGTTAATCCTCTCTTATAGGAGAAGGGGAGCAGGAGAGCACAAAGCCCTCCCAGGGTCAGCTGCTTCATTCAGATGCCCACCTGCATGTATGTGTGTGCGTGCGTGTGTGCATGCGTGTGCTGTAATTTAAGGATGAGCCCTTCCACACAGCCTTTCAGATCAACATCCACCTTCTATTGTGTGGAATTCTGCCAACCCCGAGATTTGATTTTGCAGGCATCCTTGTGAAATGCATGTGTCTCAGAATAGTGAAATGGAGGCCACTTTTTTTATATGAAATTTAATGAGAATACTTTTCTTATAATCCCAATAAGCGCTTTAGCCAAGACACAGAAATCTGCCTGGCTGATGAAGGAAAGAAGGCAGGGGGAGATCACCTTAAAGCACTGGGCTTGCAGGGGCAGGTGAAGCCTTAACCTGGTGCTGACACGGGACACAAATGCAGCATGAGTGCCACCCACCACGTGTGCCCACTGAGGACTTCAGGTGGGGCTTCCCGAGAAGCTGAATCTTTAATTTGTATTTATTTTAAGTCATCTTCATGAAAGATTTAAACACAGCCATGTCTCCCATACTGGACAGCACAGGTCTTGGCAGGGTGGGGAGAATTGAGAAGAGCACAGGAGAAAAAGAGGTAGAAAGCGATAAACAGAAACTTCTTACTTCAAACTTGTTCCTGGGCACCATGTGTGTTAATGACTGACCACTGCTTAGCACCTGAGAGCTTCCAATGCTCCTGCTGCATTTCCTCCGAGCTCATTAGATGCTCATAACAACCCTATCAGGTGACTGTCGAAATCATGGAGGCTCAGGGGAGGTGGTCTGTGGGTCCTCAGGTTGTTTACCTCCAAGATGTCCGGACAGCATCAAGGAACCTCAGCTCTTCTGTCAGGAGAGAAGTACAAGACCCTACACCTTCTGTGAGGATATTCAATGAAATTCAGTCTCTCTTGTTTCACTACAGAAGCTCCTCACCTTCTTGTACTTGGCTCCTTGAAGCTCAGAGTGTTCCCTGGGCTGTGTAGCAGGGGCGCAGGTCTCCACCCTTCATCGAAATCTGCTTCTGCTGCCCTCTCCCCCTCGTCAGACCCTCACAGCCCACAGCCAGGAGGACAAGGGCCCGGAGGAGCTCTGAGAGGTATGCTTCAACTGCAGAAAGCGGGGCTGCTTGGGACCAGCATGGTGGTACCTTTTTTAATTTACTGAGAAGTTCTTTGGCCTGGTATGTAATCGATTTATACATACAATGCATACACACACATATTCTATGAATAAACAGTGAAAACAATCCAAACATGCAACAGTAAGGGAGCAGTTCAATAAACTGTGGTGCATCCATGTGACAGAATATCGTAAGTCACTAGAAATAATATTTTTGAAAATCATTTAAACATACAAGAAAATGTGCATGACATAAAAAAGAAGATACAAAACTATACATGCAGTACGATGCTGACTTTCTTAAAAATATTTACGGTCACAACAAAAATAATGAAAAAAGCCAAGGTGTGAACGGGGATGTTACATGTTTTCTATGAGAAGCAAGTGTCACTTTCTATAGTCAGGAAAAAATGTTGTTTTTAAAATTTGTCTATGAATATCTAAAAAAGGTATCTTACCTTTTTAGAGAAGAGGATAGAGACACTAGATTAACAGTTGCTTAAAGGCTGGATGGCGGGCAAGGTAGGAGTGCAATGGGTATTGATTGCTAATGGGTGTGGGCTATTTTTCAGAGGGGATGAAAATGTTCTAAACTTCTATTATTATGATGGTTGCAAACCCTGTGAATATACTAAAAAACATTAACTCATTCCCTTTAAGTGGGTGAATTATATGACATGTAAATTACATCTTAATAAAATGCTTTAAACAAAGTATACAGAATAAATTTTATATATAATAATCCTGATTTGTTAACATCACTCTCCTTTATCTTTATGTTGTATATTGACTCAGCCATTAGAGTGAGTTTAAAACCTGCAATTGTGCTGTCACATTCTCCTTGTTATACCAGTTTCTGCTTTTTGCAATTTGTTGCTGTGTTCTTTTATCACATACAACTCAAATAAAGTCATGACACTTATCAAATACATATACCAACCCCAAATGGTCTTTGTGAAAATTAAAAAATCTCTGTATAGTGAGCTGAATGCAGTGCTTGGCACACAGCACATACTCAATAAATGTGGGCTATTATTAGTTGTAGTATTTTGAGGTTAATATTGCTACTTATATTTTCCATTTGCTTGAATTTAACTGATATACCAGTTGCCAACCATTTTTTAAAGAATCTTATAAAAATTTTAAAGGAAATGCAGCAAAGGAAAGCCATTAAAATCGAATTAGGAGTCAAAGACTCGATTTTTAAGTTCTGCTTCTCTTACATACTTGCTGTGCAAACTCTGGGCCTCTCTAGACCCATGTGCATTGGTGGAAGGTCTCAGAAGAATCACCATTCTGGATCCGGCCATCCAGTCTTTGCTGCCTTGGAACAGGACTTTCTCCCTTTGGTCACCAAACTGTTCCCTAAATTAGTTAGAACTTGTAAACCCTCAGCTATAAACAAGATGATGCAATTTTGTTAAAACATCGTAGTCAGAAATGTAAAAAGTGTGGTTAGTTTTTAGTGACATAATTTGAAAGGACCAGGTGGGTTAGGTGAAGGCTATGAAAGGCTACAACTGTACCCTGGTATCCCTATACAAAGAGATGCCCTCTGTCCCTCTCATGTGGCTGCCGACAATCAGGTGCCCTAGCTGTCACACAGGCTGGAACGCGCTAGAGAACAGTTAGCCGTCCCCTAACCAGAAGACACAGCCCTAGCCCTGAGAGGAGACGATAATGCCCACTTCCTCTCTCTGCTTTCAAAGCACATGTGCCAGGCCCTGCCTAGAAATAGGAGGGCTCTTACTCTAGCCACCCCTGACCGATGACCTGTCCCTTGCTAAGGATTACCAGAAGGCAGTCTGAAAAGCTTACTTTGGTTTACTTATCTGATAAGTTTGTGTTCTCTGAATAAAGGCCCAAGGGGTTAGAGGAAAGAATGTGCTTTTAGATTCTCCACTAGGATAGAAAATTGGTCTTTAACCAATATTAAATAGTGATTATGCATTAATAGTGCTATGCTCACCAACGAATGTATTAAAGATCAAGTCGAATAATAAATACGAAAACATTTTGTAAACTCCAAAATGATCTATAAACATGAAAGAGGATTGTGTTTAAATAATGATCAGCAACTTAACTTGAATCAAAATCTGTGCTTCTGTACCATATTCATGGATTAGAAGACTCAGTACTATTAAGATATCAGTTCTCCCCAACCTGATTACAGATTCAATGCAACCTCATTTAAAATCCCAGCAGGCCTTTTTGTAGAAGACAGTAAGCTGAGTCGACAATGTGGAGGAATTAGAACCCCCGTACACCGTTGGTAGGGATGTAAAATGGTGCAGCCACTGTAGGAAACAGAATGGGGGCTCCTCAAATAGAATTACCATATGATCCAGCAATCCCAATTCTGGGTATGTATCAAAAAGAACTGAAAGCAGGATTTCAAAGAGACATTTGCACACCCATGTTCATAGCAGCATTATTCACAATAGCTAAGAGATGGAAGTAACCCAAGTGCCCATCAGTGGATGAATGGATAAACAAAATGTGGCACTTATGTACAATGAAGTATTATTCAGCCTTAAACAGGAAGGATATCCTGTCACACGCTATAATATGGATGAGCCTTGAGGACATTATGCTAAGTGAAATAAGCCACTCACAAAAAGACAAGTATTGTGTGACTCCACTTACATGAGGTACCTAGAGGAGTCAAATTCATAGACACAGAAAGTAAAATAGTGGTTGCTAGGGGCCGGGGGAAGAGAAAATGGAGAGTTGTCGTTTAATGGGTATAGAATTTCAGTTTTATAAGATGAAGACGTTCAGGAGACTGGTTGCACAACAATGTGAATATACTTAACACTACTGAAATGTACACTTAAAATGGTTAAGGTGATAAATTTTATGTTGTGTTAATTTTACAATTAAAAAAACTGAAATACCAAGTGTTGGAGAGAGAGTGCAGATTCACTGGAACTCTCATAGACTGCTGGTGGGAATGCAAAATGATATATCCATTTTGTAAAACAGTTTGGCAGTCTCTTACAAAGCTAAATATACACTTACCACATGATCCAGAAGTTCTACTACCAGGTGTTTACACAAAAACTGAACGTGAATATCTTCATTCACAATTGCCAAAAGGTGGAAGCAATCCAAATGCTCATCAACTGATGAATGGATAAACAAATTAAAGTACCTCCATACAACGGAATACTACTCAGCAATGAAAAGAATGAACTACTGATAAATGCAGTGTACTGGATTGGATCATGTTCCCCCAAAAAGATATGTTCAAGTCCTAACCCCAAGTACCTATGAATGTGATTTTATTTGGGAAGATAAGCTTTGCAGATGTGATGCAGCTACAAGCCAAGGGACACCAAGGACTGGCAGCAGCCAACAGAAGCTAGGAAGAGACGAGGAAGGATTCTTCCCTAGAGTCTCCAGAGAGCGTGGCTCTACTAATACCCTGATTTCAGACTTCGAGCCCAGAACTGTGAGAGAATAAACTCCCTCTTGTCTTAGCCACCACTCAGTTTGTGGTGCTGTTAGGGGAGCCCTAGGAAACTCATCCATGCCACAGCAATGCATGATGATCAAATGCAGTATGCTAAGTGGAACAAGAACTCAAAAGACTACATACTTTTGATTCCATTTATAGGACACACTGGAAAAGGCAAAACTACAGATCAGTGGTTGCAGAGGCCGGAGGTAAGGGGTGAAAATAGACTACAAAGGGAATTTTGCGGGGATGATGAAACTGTTCTGTATCTTGATTGTGGTGGTAATTACACAACACAAAACTGTAAATCTAAAACAGGTAAATTGTACTTTATGTAAACTATACCTTAAAAACATTTATTAAAAAAAAAAAACCTATGCTTCTGGGATCCCCCCCCCCTTTTTTCTTTTCAGTTTGATGAGAATTCTGGGAAGGGGACTCCTACTGGCCTAGTCAGAGATAATGCAAGGATCAAAACAACAATAATAGTTATAGAGTATAACCTATTAAATGAATTAAGAAATCAAAAAACTTCATAGAGAGAAATAAATAAATGTACAAATTGAAAGTCTGATGAGAATCAGGATAAAGTATCTTCTCACAAAATATTTATTGATTACAAAGACTTTAGAGTGGAGAAGACAAACAGACACCACCTTAATTAAGTGATAAAAGTGAACATCATGAAAATGAAAAATCACCCACTTAGTGGGACTGGATAACAGCATCACTTCTGGCTATTCCTGCCAAAGATGCACAATCTAAACCATGAAGAAACATCAGACAAACCCCAATAGAGGGATATTCTACAAAATAACTGGTCTGTGATCTTCAGAAGTGGCAAGGTCACAAAAGTCAAAAGTAATTTTTTAATGTCAAAAATAAGATTGAAAAATTGTTCCAGACTGAAGGAGACTAAAGACAGCGTAGGTGTTCTCACCAGATCCTTTTGCTACAGAGGACAGTAATGGGACATGGGTGAAACCTGAAAGGGGTCTCAGGATCAAATGGTAATAAAGCATTGCTGTTAATTTTCCTGATTTTGTTGGCTCTATTTAGGTGACGTACAACAACGTCCTTGCTTGTAGGAAATACACGGTGAAGTATTTGGGGTTGACAGGGCAGGTCAGCAATCTATTCTCAAGAGGAAAAAACCAGTTATTTTTACTGTGCTTCCAACTTTTCTGTAAGTTTGTGATTGTCTCAAAGTTTAAAAAGTACCCAAAGAAAGACTCCTGGGAAGATCAATGGCTGTCACTTCATCCCAAAGAAAGGGACATGATAGTAAATTCTATATTCCTCTAAAGTTGACTAGTAAAGTACCACAAAATCGGGATCTCAAACAGCATATCCTGACAATGTTCTGTTTTCTGAAGCATGAAAGCCAGCATAAAGCAGAGATCTACTTTATTTGGATACTGAATGACCCAATAGGCCAAAATGTAAGATTGTTCGATCTACAGAGGTAGATGTCTAACATAGGCAGCATTATCCTAATTATTATATAGTAATTATTCTAATAAGCAGTATTATTCTAATTAGGCAGTGAGATTTCAGTGTCATTATATTAAAGACAAAATCCTAGAGTAATAAGGCACAAACATGTTCATACAGTACTTTTTCTAATCACTTTATGTTTAAGAGTTCCTATCAGCACTCTCAAATGGAAGTCTCCATTTAAATAATATTTTTATTTTACAGGACATCATCAAACAAGTGAACCAGATTTCACAACTAAGAAAGAAGACAGTAGTTTTAAAGTGAAGAGGCATCCAAATGAATAAAGGTACACTTCATCTTCAAGTTTGTATCTCAAATTTAACACCAGATCTTAAATTCTGTAATTAGAATGTCAGGCTTCTAATTTTTCAGAAAGTGTATATCTAAATTTAATTCAGATCTTGACAACCATTGTCACACACACAAAAAAACAAACAACCATTGTCTGAATCACCAATTCCACACTGTTTTTTTGAACTAGGCTCTTCAATAATATGAATAATTAAAGCATCCTATGATACTGCACTAATCTGAATGCAATACAATCTACGACTTAGATCTGCACTGTCCAGCGTGGTAGAAACTAGCCACATGAAGGTAGTGAAGCATGGCTGCTACCAGGTAAGATGTGCTTTAAGTGTGGATTTCAAAGACTTAGTACGAAAAAAAAAAGAATGTGAGATATCTCATTAGGTTTTTTATACTGATTATATGTTGAAATATTAATATTTTGGACATATTGGGTCACATAATTATTTAAATTATTTATACGGTTTTAAAGTTAGTTACACCAGTCTCTTTTTCTTTAATGTGGCTACAGAAAAGTTCAGATTGTATGTGTGGCTCACATTATATTTCCAGTGGACAGTGCTGCCTTAGACCATTTGTGTAATAACACTATCTTAAGCTGAACTGTGTCTAAGCCCAGTTTAGCCTTTAAGATCTAATCTTTTCCAGGAAAATGTCTGCCTATCTTTTTTACACTCCACTCAGCTTGAAGGAAGTGTCTGACGTACCTGAAACTCCGAGGCACTGCTCCGCAGCTGGCTCACATTGGGTAAGGACCCTCCGTGGTACTGTGTAAGGCGCAGTTGCTGAAGCTTCTGAAATTGAACCTGGGGACAAAGAGATTTCAAGGCTGTTGAGAGAAGACAGCAAAGACGGAACAGAAGCATTGAAGTACAGTGTTTTCGTAGTGAGATGGTTCAAGAGTGAAAGTCTTTGTTTCAATTTCTTCTCTACTTAAAACCTTTACGCTTCCAGTGCTGTCTGGGTTTTGATTAGTCTGTTTCTGGAATGAATATACCCATGTTCTAAATGTCCCAGCCATGACAGTGAGGCACTCTTGCACCATCTTTGAATGCACATTTGCGTAGGTGAGCAGGCACAATCTTTAACAGCAATAAAAAGACTTCTTTAATAAAACTAAGCCACTGTCCATGACTCTAATACAGTGACTGCTTCCCTTCTCCATGCTCTTTTCCAGTCTCCATTTACATTTCTGTGTGATATCTGCATAGTGGTGATCAGAACATAGATCCAATCTTGCATGCTTACCTCATAAGTCTCTTCTATGATATTACATAATCATTTTAAATGGCTACATAACATTTCTCCTTCTGAATTATTTCCTTAGAACACGTTCCAAAGAGTGATTACTGGCCTCTGGGTTTGGGCCTTCTGATGGCTTCTCAATACACACTGCCAAAACGTTTTCCCAGAGGGTATACCAATGTATGTATGAGAAAACAGTTTAGCCAAAAACTCACTAACAATGGATGTTGTCATTAATTGGGATAAAGAAGAAGGCCAATTCAACAGGTATTAAATGGTATCCCACTGTTTTAATATGCTTTTCTTCTGTAAGTTCTTCCTTGCTTCATTTTTCAAAAGGCCGTAAACTGGTTACAGTTCTTGTAAACCCCAGAGTGGTCCAATTTAGTCTTTAAGAGTTCTGTTTCTAAAATAATAAATTACCTCTGTGGTTATATAACCCTTGGCACTTGTAATTCATGTAGGGAAGAAAGGACAGACGGGAACCCTGAGGCAGACTTTACCCTTTCATTACTCTCTGTCTTTGTCTAATAGTAATAAAAACTACTAGACATGAGCCCCTAAGGTGAGCTAGATGCTTTGCCCACTTTATCCCTGGCCCTCTCACCAACCGAGGGAGACCACACGATCCTGCTTTTACAGACCTGCAGACCCAGACTTAGGGAAGCTCAGAGACTTGCCCAAGGTCACACAGCTAAAGGAGGCTGAGCTACAGCTGACTTGGAACCCACTTTCTTATTTCTGCCATATTCCTTTTGTTCCATTTCTCCCTCTACGATCATACTATTTACAAGCTCAAAGAAAAGTGAAGTTTGGTTGATGAAAAGCATCGCTGAGCCTAGGAAGCTCTGTGATTTTGTTCTGTTTTTACATTTATTATGAAAACTTTCAAATACATTCAAAATAGAGATTAATATAATGAAACCCCATCTATTCATCTTCCAGCTCCAACAATGATTAACTTATGTCCAATCTTGATTCATCTTTACCCTCTCCACTACCCACAGCATTCCACTGAAAGAAATTCAGATTACTGTTCCATTTTTCAATATGCATCTCCAAAGATAAGGTCTTGTATATGTTTGGAAGTTTGAAAGGCATATAAAACCCTTTGGGTGCCTTAACTTCCTTATACCCACAGTATTTGATTTTTCAAACATACTGCACTGGGGAATGGTTATAATCTATTCATCAAAACTGAGATCTGAGAGTCAAATATGAGAAGAAGGCCATGGTGAGCCTTTCCCATCTGTCAGCTAAGTTATAAGTATAAATATCAGCTTTTGATCTTAACATTCTCAACCAGAAGCATTTGACTATCCTTGTCTTGGAGGGGATGAGCCAAGATGGGAGAGTAGAGAGACTCACAGCTCACCCTCTCCCACAAATACACCAACAATTACATCAACAAGCCCACTGAATTGCACAGAACACCTACTGAACTCTGGCAGAGTGTCTCTCACTTCAAAACACAGGAGGATTCTCATAAAATCCGATGAGTAAAAAGTTCACACTGTATAGCACAGGGAACTACATTCAATATCTTGTAGTAACTTATGGTGAAAAAGAATATGAAAACAAATATATGTAAGTTCATGTATGACTGCAGCATTGTGCTGTACACCAGAAACTGACATGACATTGTAAACTGACTATACTTCAATAAAAATATATATACAAAAAAAAAAAAAACAAAAAGATAAGGTCTTACATACATTTGGAAGTTTGAAAGGCATATAAAACCCTTTGACTGCCTTAACTTCCTTACACCCACTGTACTTAATTTCTCAAACATACTGTACTGGGAAACAGTTATAATCTATTCATCAAAACCCAGATCTGAGAGTCAAATATGAGAAGAAGGCCATGGTGAGACTTTCTCACCTATCAGCTAAGTTATAAGTACAAAGATCAGCTTTTGATCTTAACATTCTCAACCAGAAGCACTGGACTATCTACCTTTGCAATTCTCTAGACAAAATTCTCAGCCCCCTTGATCTAAAGCCTTTTAACTGTGTGTCAGGTACTGTGCCAGGCACTGGCTTATTGAAATAAATATGTGCCAAAGTTCCTACCTTCAGGGAGTTCTCACAAAGGCTTCAGTTCTTACCCAAGAGCCTTGACGCTTCAAACAAGCTCAGTTCTAAATCTAGCTAGAGACCTGCCTTCAACTGAGCTTGAGGTCTCCCAGATCTGCTCTCCCTTCCAAAGTGCCTGTTTCCAGAGCCTTCAGAGACTGCTGCCCTAGGGTAAAAAGAGCACTGGATTTGGAATGTGGATACCTGATTTTGTAACCTGGATCGCCCGTGTAGGTGGGCAAATTATTCTGCTGTCTACTTCACAAAGATAATGTGAGGATTAAAACAGAGAACAGACATGACAGTGGCATGTAAACTATAAGGGTCTGGACAACTTCTCAAAATATTATCATTATTGCTGATATCCTCAACTACCTCTTAAACCCTTGAGTAATTTGGACAATTTCCTCTTTGAAATTTAGAACCACTGAGCTAGAAAGAAACTGAGTCATGCTTACCGATGAGGAAAATGAGGACCAAAGAATGATTAGCCTGAAGCAGAGGTCACGAACTGGCAGGCCGTAAGCCATGTTTAGCCTGGAGAGTTCTGTCTGACCCACATGGTACTGACCTACTCAATGTTTTAAATTTTAAAATTGCAAAACTGAATAAAAATCTGGATTTCCATCTTTTCTTGATTGAAAGATCAGACAAACACGGAACCCATATTCGCGCAAGGCAACAACGCATGGAGCTGAGAAGTGGCTGCCCCTTAGACAGGGCTGGGGATCTCCTGTTTGCCCAAGTCCTCGCCGTACCCTGTTATTCCTCCAGCCTGAGATCAGCTACTGTGTATCATCTCATTCCTGGCCCCGCCACTCATTTTCCTTACCTGCCTCACCCTGGGCCTTGAGTTAGCAACCGTTGGCCAACAGTCACACGCTTTGGTGGACTTTCCTTCAATACCTACATGAAATGATACCTAAGCCTCAGTAATTCCTTTTTGAAGAAGTCTTGTAATAGTCAACACAACCCCAAACAAAATCCCAGCAGGCCTTTTCACAGAAATTGACAGGATAATTCTGAAATGCATGGATGTGCGAATGATCTAGAGTAGCCAAGGCAATTTTTGAAAAGAGCAAAGATGGAAGAATTAAATTATGGTCTTTCAAGACTTACAATAAAGCTATCGTAATTCAGGCAGTGTGCTATTGTTTAAAAAGAGAGAGATGTACAAATTGATAGAACAGGGAGGGTCCAAAAATAGACCCACACATACATGGCCAACTGATTTTTGACAAGAGTGTTGCAGCAATTCAATGTGGAAAGAAAAGTGTTTTCAACAAATACTCCTGGTATAATCTGATATGGGAAATGGGGGGAAGAAAAGCATTTGATCATACATTCAGTGTGACAACCATAATCAAACACCAGCTCTGCCACTTACCAACCATGCAAACTTATGTCTCAAGTCTCGGTTTGCTCTTCTACAAAATGAGGAGCATTCTAGATACCTACTTCATAGGGTTATTGTGAGAACTACATGAGATAATGAATGTAAAGTGATCAGCACAGTGCCTGGCAAAGAGATAACACTCAATATTCAGTCTCCTCTCTCTATTCCTCTCTCAGAGACCTCACTACTCCATAGCATATCTAATGTTTGTTTTAATATAAAAGTACTGGTTCTTCCCAAATATTCAAGCTAAATCAACATGCCAGGTTAATATGCTATTTATCCTGTGGTTTCTCAACACAAGTTGTCCATCAAAGCCAAGCTTCTTGAACAAGTTCCCAACTCTGTCCCCATTTCCTCCACTCAGTTCTCAATGCCTCACAACCTCCATTCCACCCAGCACCCTGGGAACGCAGTGGCTCTCAGCAAGGTTAGCAACCACCTCCCCCTGACTAGACCAAAGGACCGGTCCTTATCGCATCAGACCAAGTCAGCAGCACGAGGCTCAGCTGGTCCACATTCCCTCCTCTGAACAATAATCCTCCTGGCTTTTCTCCTACCTCTCTGGTTGCTCTTTGGTCTTCTTTGCTGGCTCCTCCTCCCCTACCTCCCCTTTAGGGCTTCTACTAGGCCCTCTGCACGTTTCATTCACAAATTCAAAAGCAGAAATCACAAATTCAAAAGCCTACGGGTGCCAAGTATGGAAGGCAAGTAAGTGAAGCAGGCTAGAATCACAGTGTGGAAACCATAGGGAGCGATGGGACTGTGGCAAACTGAAGAACACAAGTGCCCCATCTAATGGGGGCAGCCACCATTCAGCTCCAGGCAATGCTGCCATGCAGAAAGGTAGCGGAAGTGTTATTAGATGATCTCATTTTTCAGAAGAAGCCAGAGTCCAGATTTTAATGTAAAATCTCAGAATTTGTTGTTGGCCCTCACTTAAAAAAAAAAGTGGTGGCAATGCTCCAAAAAAAAAAAAAATACATCTGAGGGCCAAATTAAAATTTAGGCCCCCAACTTGTAAGATCTGTTCTAGAAATTCTTCCTAGGCAGCTGAATCTATTGCTGCAGCTTCACACCAAAGATTCCCACACTCATCTCACTAGGCTAGACTTCCACCCTGAGCTTCAGAACCATGCAAACCACCATCTGCCAGCCCATCTCTACCTAAATGCCTCAGAGGCACCTCACCCTCAGCATCTCCTGCCAGTGAGTCTGCTCTCACCTTCCTCCTGCCAGTGCTCCCTCTCTTAATGGAGACATGGCTCAAGTCTGAAAGCTGGGGATCATCCTCGGGTCCTCCCTCCTCCTCACCTCCCCGGTCATTCACCAAGTCTGGTCCTTTCTACCTCCTAAGTATCAATCTGTCCATCTCTCTGCCTCCCTGTTGCTACCATCCTTGTCAAGGCCATCATCACATCTCCTAGACTTCAGAAGATTTCTCTGCTACCTCCTCTTCTGATCTAGCAGACATTCTGGAGCTAGCCACATCCTTTTAAAATGCAAATCCCCCCTGGTTCAACCCCTTCAATGATTTTCCATTGTCCTTAGGATCAAGTCCCAAATCCTGTCTCCATGGTCTGATCCCCGTCAACGCCTCATCTCAAACTACTCTCCTCATCCCCTTGCTGAACCTCCGTTCCCTGTGCCTAAAACATTCTCCCACCCTCAACACACAAGCATATACCCTCAAATGCCTTCCCCACTCCCACTAATTCCTTAGGCCACAAGAGGTGAGGACTCCCTATCATGCACTCCTGAGCTCCATCGGTTTCCCCTCTTGTAATATTCATCAAAATGTGTCCTTACTTGTCAAGTGAATGTCTTCCCCATGAAACCCTAAAATCTGTGAGGAAACACTATTATATCCCCAGTATCCATCCTAACCACACCCCGCCCACACACACACAGAAACTCAAAAAGTATTTGCTAAACAAATTAATGAGATCTTTGAAGCAAAGCATCATGTCTTCACCTCCCCCCACCACACCCCTACCCTCCACCCCACACTGGGCACTCAAGTACTGATAAATTAATGAATGAACAAAGGAACAGTCTCTTTCCAGGCATATCTGCCTCCACTTTCTTCCCTCTCCTTATCATCCCAGGTACCACCACTGAACTAATCCTCCTAGCATTCTCTTCTCAGAATTTTTTCACTGCTTCCTGATAAGGCTGAACCCCTAAAGCTAGAGTGAAAAATTCTCCATAATCTGGTCCATCCCACCTACTAAACAAATAGGATTTAACTTTAACTCTGAAGGATTGGCTCTGATTATGCAGAAGAAGACCTGGCACACAGACTCAGAAACGAAAGAGTATCTAGAGTGATTAGTGATGTCTGTCCCCTCCAGAAGCGTGTCTGCCACGGGCTGGTAACAGAAAGTCAGTTTATCTGTCATCCAATTACCAATAATGAACTGGATAGATTCTTCTCCATCTGGGATCCTTGGACCCTTGGAGGTTCACAGACATATGCTTGGGGATCTAAGAGTTCTCTATAAGAAGTGTTTCAGTTTTGTGATTTCAAAACTGAAATCACAAAAATTACCCTTAAAATTTTAAGTGAGCAAACACTACTAGGCAAATTCAGTGTTATCATTTGCCTTTGTGTTATTGAACACAGTGGAACCAAGCAGTATTTATTATTTTACTTGCAACTGATAGAGGGGGAAAGAATACAAGCAGAATTAATATGTAAATGATGCCCTATATAAAGTGAAGAATAAAATGACACCATAATTTTAAAGTAATTAGAAAAGAGAAAAGTAGTGGTCAGATTGAGTTACAATATGGGGCACAGTTGATCAGGCTTGCTAAACTCCAGAATCTCAGCTACAGGGTTTAGCACTAGATTCACACTGAGAGCCTCAATTCAGTTCAGCAAAATAGCACTTTTTACCTTAAACTAATGTCCAGTTGAATTTACTGCTTTTGTAACTTTAAATTTATTTGGTACATGTGTTTTAGTTTATGGTGGTATCACGGCTAGAAACAAAGGACTTTAATATACAAGTTTATGTTTGAACATATTTGGGTAACATAATCAAACTCATTTAAGTGAACACAGGATCTGTGAAAATTTTTTGCCTTTAAAAGAGTCCGTACATCCCTTATGGCCTCATTTGTCCAGGACATTTTAAAGGGGATTCATGAACTGGGTGAGAGATCAGATTAACTCTAGATATACAGACACAGAGAGTGCATGTATTTGTACATACACAATTTATGCACTTAAACAACACAAAACAACACAGGCCCCAGCATTAATACTCAACTTTCAGCCAGTCATTCTCCTCAATGTGCTGTGAGCTTGCCATGCTCATCCTCCAATCTAACAGAGGTCACAGACGTAAATGCCTGAGGACACCAGGAGGGTTAACTAAGAGTGAAGCCAGTAGGGTGATGAGAAAAAAAATTGCCTGAAATCTTCAGTTGTCTCTCTATATTTTTCTCAGCATGATAGAAATGAAAGTATAAGAAATATTTTGATTTTCCCTTAACTTAGCTAAAAGAAAACAGCATCAAAAATATGCCAAATGGCAAGTGAACCTAGCCTAAGCAGTGGGAGGTCATGACAGGGTGTGGTGTGAACTAGAGAATTCGAGCTCCATTTGAGGGGGCCACCACCACCTAGCTCCAGACAGTGGCTGTCATATAGGAAATCAGGATGAGAGTTATCAGGTCCCCCAATTTTAAATGTCCATAAATATAAATATATATTTAAAATAGAGAGAATTTTGGGGTTTATATTAAAATCTCCAATTTTGATTTCTATGAAAGTTTCCCAGCTCTGGCAAGATACGTTTTCCCAAACACTGCTGGACAAAACAATAACGCGTCTGCAGCTCAGTGAACCAGGGACCACTAGTTTGCAACTCTGCTCTCAGCCCTCCTTCAGGCTGCCCACCCTACTTCTGCCCCAGCCATCTGTATCTCCTCCCCAATCCTCCTGAGGGTCCTTCAAGGTCAGTATTCAGGATCCTCAAGGCCTGCCGGGCTCACGCTGATCCTCCGTCTCGGCAGCCCTGAGCGGACACTCCTGTTGGCTCTCCATCCTCCACTGCCTCACTCGACAGTTACCTAACTTCGCCGGGTGTTTGTCCTGGCTCACGCCTTACTCATTCCTCCTGGACCCTCCTCAGTTACCAGCAGTGCCGTGCACCTTGCCAGTTCTCATGAAATAGCCAGGGCTGAACTCAGTACACCGGACCGATAAAGCACCTCCAAGGAGTGAAAGTAGCAAAGCCCCACACCCGACCTGGAAGCACATCACGGTACCCAGACAGACCCCAAACTAGCGCGGCGGGCCCTGGATTTACTGGTGCGCGGCGCTCTCCCGAAGGAGCGGGCGGGACCCTCCGGCCCTCCACGCCGAGCAGTCCAGGAGGACTCGCGGATGCTGGATGTTCGCAGCAGTGAGAAGCCGCACGGCCCGCCCCCGAGCTGTTTGTGATTTCCTCTCGGGGCTCCCTCCGGTCACCCTCCCCGTTAGGCCGCCCTCACTCGGTGGCCCGCCTTCCCGGGCTTGGCCCCTTCCCATCTCCCCGCACACCCGGCCCCGCGACCCTCCCACCTCTGCGGCGACTGCCAAAGGGCAGCGGGTGTCGGAAGGCGGGGAAGCCCCGAGGCCGCGGCCGCGCCGGCCCCGCTCCCTGGCCCCGCTCCCCGGGCGCGGCCCCCGCCCGGCCCCGCCGTCGCCTCAGCCCCGCGACCTCTCACCCGCCGCGCGGAGCCCGCCCGCGGCCGCCCCGCCCGTGCCGGCCCCGGGGCCTCACCCGCGACAGGGTGAGGTCGGTCATAAGCTGCTCGAAGGCCCGCGTCTCCTCGGCCTGCCGCTGCGTGTGCAGCGCTATCTTCTCACTGAACTTCCGCGGGTTGGCGCTGCCGGAGCCCGGCGAGGCGGCCATGGCGCGGGCCCGGCGCCGGCAGGAGGGGGAGACGGCGGGCGCGGGGCCTGCACCTCGGCCCACCCGTCCGTCCGCAGGCCGCCCCGGCCGCCGCCCGAAGCCCGTCCTCCGGCGCGACCCGGCAGAGGAGCCGCCGCGGCCCCACCGCCAGCGAGCGGCCGGGAGCGCGCCGAGGTCCGCCCCCGCGCGCCCGGCCCCGCCCTCGGCGCGGCCCGCCCGCCGCCCGTCGCCCGCCGCCCGGCCCCGACCCGGCCCCGCGCCCGCCGCGGGAGGGCTCTCCCCGGCGTCCCGAGCCTGGCTCAGCACCGCCGCGCAGACACCGAGGAAACCCCCGTCGGCAGAGCAAAACGGGTCCGACGTGAGGGAGCAGCTAGGGTACCATTTTACTGAAACGCTCCAATGTAGGGATACACTGGCCTCAGCATTTACGTTACAATTTTAGAACAGAGTTTCAACACCCTTCTCGCCCATCTTCCCCCAATTAGGATGATTTCCTTAAGGGGGTGAAAAAGGGGCGACCTGCGCTTGAGCAGCCCTCTCCCTCAGTTCCCACACTGTGGAACCTAACGTCTGCCTTCCCTCCTCCGACTCGCAGCCCGCTTCCTCCCTCGATTTGTGTCTCTGACAGCCTGCTCAGGCCCACCCAAGAAAAAAGTTACTAAATCTGGATCTCAGTTTTTAAAACTATCTCCCGAGTTGCACGAACTGGAGACACCGTCCCCTCCCGGGTGCACCCTCTTGGGTCCTCAGCCCCAGCCCCTTTTTCTGGCTCTTTCCGAGCATCCCTGTGGCCTCGGCAAAGTCCAACTCCAACCAGTGTATAATCCCTTGTCAGCCTCAACCGTTTCCCTCCCTCTCCTGCAGCCCAGAAGCTCCTCTCCGTATAAACGTTTGCTCTGATGTGCATAAAGATGTCCTGGAAAGTTTTGAGCGCATGTCTGTGTTTTGTAAATTAGGAAATACTAGGGTCACGCAGAAGAGTGTAGAAAATGATACTAATACCCACTGCCTCCACTATCCAGATTAAATGGGTCAACATTTTGCTTTATTTACTTGATATTTATTAAAGAAATATAAAATTAGACAGAACTAGAATCCCACCCTTGTTCTTTCTCCTTCCTCCCTAGAGATTGTCACTGGGCTCCAGTCAGTACATATCTTCCTCATCCATGTTTTTACACTTTTATTACATATGATGTATGGATCTACCAACTGCATATGGAATACTAAACTTTGGTCTTAAATTTTACAATAAATGGCTTCATGCTGAATAATCTTGTGCAACTTTTTTTCATTGACCATTGTTTCTGAGATTCATATGTATAGTATTTCATTGTTTCTTTTAATGTGTCTTACAGATTTTTGGGGGGAAGTTTAATATGAGAACATATCTCTATTAGCTAGAGGTTAGCTTGTTTTATTATCATAATTAGATTTATTTCTTCTGTTGTATTTTGTGCTATTTTCCATGCTTTTTCTTTATATTTTATTTTCTGTTTTCCTGTTGTATTGTCTGGATTCAATTTCAGAGAACAGAATTCATTCTACATAGTTTAAGTTCAAAAGGATTTACTATAGGGTAGAAAGTGGCTTAAGGACTTACTTGGAGGGCTGAGGAAGCTGACTCCACGTTGAACATTCAGGAATGACCTTGAGAGCCATGCTGCAGAACCAGGCCACCAAAAGAGCCACTGCCTCTTCTAAAATCTGGAAACCACCTACTAAATTGGAACGTTGTCCCTATACTTGCCACCTCCTTTTTTTTTTTTAATGATTTATTTATTTTCTTTCCATTTTATCTCTCTTTTTTCTTTTTGGTGAGGGGGAGGTATTAGGTTTATTTATTCATTCATTTATTTTTAACAGAGATACTGGGATTGGACCCAGGACCTCGTGCACTGTACCACTGAGCTAGACCCTTCCCCCTATACTTGCCACCTCCTGAACCATATAGCTATTGCCATGCTAACAAGCCATTGTAGAAAAACTGGACACTTCTACAACAGTCCTCGCCAATAGAAACAGCACATACACAGGCTCCTCTTCGCTTCTACCTTACAAATCAAATAAGAGAGCAAATTTGATTGGAAGAGCCAACATTCCATTCAGAATCCTAGCTGTAATAACATCTCGGAAATGTAGTTGTAACCTTTCAGCTTCTGAAATATAGGAAGGCACAATCGGACCCTGGAGTGGGTGCTAGGTTAAATCTTCCATTTTCATTTACCAGTTCACCTATGTAGGTATCTATCATACCTGCATCCAATTGCATCAAATGGCTGTTTTTTATTTCCATATTTCTATCTAATTTGGAAGATAATCATTCTACTTCTGTTCTTATTATGATTAATTTAATCATTTCAACTTAACTTTTTGGTCAAATAAGTATATGTAATTTGCTTAACAATAGTTTTACAAGGCCTACATTTTTAAAAAGAAGTAATTCCCAATTCCCACTGTAAATAAGTTTTTCCTGCTGATTTATGATTATTTTTCAATTTTAGATATTAGCTTCATTTTCTATTATGGGAAAGGATGACTTGGCTCTTTTGTGCCCCCAATAAAAAATATGATTTTCCTTACTTCTATTCTTACAGTGTAGTTTTATCATCATTTTTGATAAGTCAATATTGTCTACCAAGTGTACTATAGTTCCATTTTTATACAATTTTTTTGCATTAAAAATTGCCTTTGTATTTTATTTGCTTAGGTTTCTCTCAGCTCGTGATAAATTCTTTCCCAAGCTCTGATTTATAATATTTGGATTTTCTGCCCTGTCCCTCTCCTCTGCTGGTGCGTCTGGTCTTCTTTCTCAGGTTCCCTGAACTGTGAAAGACATTACTGAGCTGATGAATGATCAGTTTTAGGGGGAACGTCTGTCCTAGAGCACTTTGCCATCCTGCTGCAGCCTGGACTGCTAGTGGCTGGCTCCCCTCCCCATCGTCCTGGGGGCTCCCTTCATCTCCCGTCTTCTGACCTCTGCTTCCTGCATCCTAAGTGGTCCTCTTGCTTTGTGTCCTCCTTCATTTTAGTGGAGGACATTCTCCAATAGTTTCCTGAGAAAGAAAAAGTACATAAAAGGTCAAATCCTTGAACTTTGTGTCTAAGCAGATGTTTTTATTTTTCCTTCAGACTTGATCGATAGTTTGGCTAAGAATAGTCATCTTCTTTGTTGGAAATCCTTTCCACTTAGTTCTTTGAATCATTGCTTCAGTTTTCCCACATTCCGTGTTGCTATTGGGAAGGCCACTCACATTCTGTTTCCCTTTCCTTTGTAGGTGACCTGGTTTTTTGAGGGCTATTAATGTTTATTTATTGTTTCCCCTCCCCCCCCCATTCTCTGATGGCTTAGTGTTCTGATCTTTTATGATGACGTGCCTTGCTGTGGGGCTTTTTTTGTCATCCATTGCTCTGGCATTAGGCATGTGTGTGGAAACTGGATATTCATGTCCTTCAGTTCTGGGAAGTTGTCTTATCTTTTTGATAATTTTCGCCTCTTTATTTTCTTTGTTATTTCTTTCTGGAAATTCTGTTTGTCAGTTAATGGGTTTCCTAGATTGCGTGTCTAATTTTCTCATCTTTTCTCTCCTATTTTCTATTGCTTTGTCTTTTGTTGTTGGGAATCCACACCCACTGAAATGTGACCTTTGTCTAAGTCAAGGGTTGGTAAACTTTTTCCTGTAAAGGGCCAGATAGTAAACATTCTAGGTTTTGCAGGCTGTCTGGTCTTGTCTCTTTGTGACGACTCACCTTTGCCATTGTATCATGAAAGCAGCCAGAGATAACACATAAATAAATGGACGTGGCTGAATTCTAATAAAACCTTACTTACAAGAGTAGTCAGTGGGACAGATTTGGCCCTTTGACTATAGTTTGCTGACACCTGGTCTAAGTTGCTCTCATACCTTTTCATTCTTCATAAAGATTGTAAGAGATTTGCTCATTATCTGTGTGTATCAATTATTTTCAGGTCAAACTCAGAATTTTGAGTACTTTTCTTGCCTTCTGGTCCCTTTTGTTGCTGTCACTCTTAGCTTAATTTCTATTCCATTGTAGATAATCTGTCTCCTCTTCTTGGTTACTTTGCAGTTTTGCTACAACATGTCAAAATACGGATTTTGTTTGGTTTCATTTATCTTGTTTGGAACTCAGTTATTTCAATCTGAAGATATATATCACTTAGGATTAGATTAAGCTAGAACAGAAAACTTCCTAAAAAGTAACCTTAAACAATAAGAAAGTTTATTTCTCTCTTCTGCAAAAGTCAAGGTAGTATCTTATCGTCCTGCCGTTCACACGCTAAACTTCATGATGCAAGATGGTAGCATGTACATTCTAAGCAGCAGTATGTAGAAGAAAGGGAGAAGGGCACACGCATTCTGTCTCTTAAGGAAGGTTTTCAGAAGCTGCTACATGAACTTCCTTCTATGTGCACCCCATTGAATGAAACCTCATTACACAGCCACACCTGGATACAAGGCAGACATGTGCCCAACCACAAATCAAGATTCTATTACCATAGAACAGTGTTCTAAAATTTTAGCATCCACCAGAATCTCTAGGGAGCTCATTAAAACAAATTGCTGAGCATCTTCTGAGCTCTGAAACCTCTGTTTCTGACTCAGTAGGTCTTGGCTGGTGCAGAGAATTTGCATTTTTAACAAGTTCTCAGGTGATGCTGATGCTGTCTGCTCTGGGACCTCACTTTGAGGACCATTACTTTTAGATGCCAGGAGAGTAGATACTAGAGAACAACTGGAAAACTCTGCTACGTGTCTTTCAAATGTTCTAGAAATTTTTCTAAAATCTCTTTAAGTATTGCTTCTCAATATTCTTTGTTTTTTCCCTGTAGAAGTTCAGTTAGATGCATATTAAACATTTCCATTCTATCCTTCATATCTTTTTACCTCCCTTTCATATTTTCCACTCTTTAGTTTAGTTTAGTTTTGTAATTTCATCAGATGTATCTTCCACTCTACTAACTTCTCTTTTCAGTGAGGTCTCATCTGCTCTTTAACCTATCCATTGAGTTTTTCCTTCTTTAAGAACTAGGTTTTTCCATCTACAAACTTCATTTAGTTCTTTTTCAAATCTGACTACGCTTTACTCAAGAGTCCTGTTCTTTTCTTATTTTTATGCCTTCTTTTATGCCTTTAGTTATACTAATTTTATATTCTCTTTCAGCACATAGTTCTATTATTTCAAATTTGGGGAGCTCTAATGCTACTTGTTGTATTTGCTGGTGCTTGTTTAGGGTGGATTGTTTCCTAATGTTTTTCACTATGCTTTCATGTTTAGGAGGGCTTGATTATCTTCCCGCATGGGAATCTTGGGTAGTGGGAATATGACTCAAATGTTTCATTTTGTTCCATGAGCTGGAGGGGAATCAATTAGTAGACATGAGAATTTTATTACATAGAGACTGTAAATTCAGATCCTAAACCCATGTACAGTCAAGTTTTTGGTTTCTCAAGGGGCTTCCCCACTCTCCTCCCAGAGCCCAGCCAGAGATAGTCAAGCTTCCTTGTTAATTTTGACGGTGGGTAGATTTTACCCTTTCAGGCTGGGATTTTACCCTGCTTACAAATAGATATATTAATCTGTTACTACTTCATGGGTGCTAGCAGGAGGAAGGAGACTCCTGGGTCAGAATCACCGCAGAGCAAGCAGCACGGGCATCATTTTTGTGTCAATTCCCTTTGCCCACCAGGTCCCACAGAGGTGATACAGAAGGGCTTAGATGGATACCTACCTATGCAACGGGTTCTGTTACAGGAGAGAAACCAACCAACTTTGATCTAGAAGAAGGCATTGCCTCATCCCTCAAAGTTGCTCGCTGCTAACACAGCCCTGAGAAATGACCCCATAAAGAATGATCAGAGCATTGTATTTGTGGCATAATAACCAGCCAGAATGTCCAGGAGTACTCAGGGCCCATAGAAGGTCAAAATCATAGAAGGTGATTTTGTTATAGATGGTTTATGTCAAACCTTAAGAAGTGCTGCCATTAAGAATGGAATCATAGAGTGAGTCAAAGAATTAATATGAGCTATACTTTTCAAACTGAAAGTAACTGACTTCTTGGTGTTGCAAACCCTCCCTCCACTCTTCTGTTGCAGAGACCGGGAAGGCAGGTGCCACTTCCCCAGTACCCCCACAGGCAGGGTTGGCCACATGACCAGTTTGGTTGTTGAGACTTAAGGGAAAGCCAATTGGAAGGCTTCTCGGAAAACTTTGGTTTTCAGATAAAGGGGACCTATTTAGCTGCAGCTAGCGCCTTTGTCCTTTATGCTCTGAATACAGATATGATGCCTGGAGCTATGGAGCCATCTTGTAACCATGAAGAGAAAGCATGGAAACAAATTCAGTACTCAGAGAGACAGAAAACAACCGTGATCAGTGTCAGCACTGAGTAGCTAAACCAACACTTGCAACTGCTTTCCTCTGGAAGTTTGTGAAACTAAGATAACCCTATTTGTCTAAATTGCTGGAAGTCTGTTTTCCATTTCTTGCAGCCAAAATCATTCCTAATGCACTCAGGTAAAGATCCTCATTTCTCTTTTTTAACTTTTAATTTTTACATAATATCAGGTTTACAGAAAATTTGCAATTATATAAAGAATCCACATGTACTCTTACCCAATTCCCAAACATGAAGATTTTATTGCACTTGCTTTATTATTTATCTCCATATATACATGTTCATTTTATCTAAACAATTTGAGAGTAAGTTGATATGATGCCCCTTTATCCCTAAATATTTGTGTTACATAAAAACAAGGATATTCTCTTACCTAACAACAGTATAATGATCAAAATCAGGAAATTAACACCAATATAGTACTATTATCTAATCTGCAGATATTATTAAAAATTTTGCCAACTGTCTCAAAATAATATTATGGAAAAAGAAAATCTAAGATCACTCTCAATATTCAGTTGTCATGTCTCTTTAGCATGCTTTAGTCTGGAACAGTGGTTCAGTTTTTATTTGTCTTTCATGACTTTGCAAAATTTTGAAGTGACAGGCCAGTTATTTTGTGGAATGTCCCCTAATTAAGATTTGTCTTGTATGTCCTCATGGCTAGTTTCAGATTATGCATTTTGGGTAGGGATGGTACAAGAGCAATGTTGTGTTCTCAGTTTACCAATCAGGGGGCACATGAGGTCAACTTGTCCTATTACTGATGTTAAGCTTGAAGCATTTAGTTAAAATGCTGTCTGCCAGGTTTCTCCACTGTTTCTTTTCTTTTTTTTTTTTCCCCATTTGTAATCAATACAATCCCTGAAGGGAGACACTCTGAGACTATATATCTTTTTACTCAACAAACCTGCACCCAACTGGTTTTAGCATCCATTGACGATTCTTGCCCCTTCCCTATTTATTTGTTTATATTAGCATGGGCTCCTGAATTCTTATTTTATCCAATAGGTTATAATCCATTGCTATTATTATTTTTGTATTTACATTATCCCAGCTTTAGCCTTTAAGCTGGTTTCTGTGTCCTTTTACTATATTCCCATCCATTTTTTAGTGTTTTTTCCTTTCTGGGTATAACAAGATATTCTGGCCATTTTGTTCCTTTTCTTCCCAGTCTCAGCACCAGCCACTCCTCCAAGCAGTCCTGGTTTCTCTTAGTGGAAAAGGATGTTTGGGCACTGGTTCTTTTTGTTTTTGAAGCTCATTCTTTCTGAGTTGGCTTTTTATGAAAGGAGTTATCCTTGAACTCCTATCACATCATTCTTACAATCACGTGCCTTTTCAACCTCTATCTCCAGTTTTTTCCCCTACCATCCAGATCTCTGGGCCTCTGTACCTATAGGTATTGGAAATATGTTTCTCCAGAGACAAAGGCCAGTTATTGTGGGCAAGTATAATAAGTTTATCAAGTATACATTTTTACATAATCATATGAAACTTATTTTCTAGGTAAGTAGGGGCAACTTTGAGAATAAATATCTGCAATTTGAGGCCAAAAAGTGTTTCACAGATAATTTAATCAAACTCAGACTGTTGAATGGAATCCAAAATTCTTTAGCAAATGTGACATACAAAGACACATTTTTGATTTTTGTTTTGGTCTCCTAAGTAATATTTAGAACTTACTGAGAGGTTAAAGTCAGTTTCTGTTCTAGCCTCCTCTTTCTCCAGCCTTTCACAAAGTGTGTTCCACGGAACATGAATTTCATAGATGGCTAAGAAGAGCTTCTTGAAAAGTAGGAGAGATGGGACTGCGTAGCCAAATATATTTGGGGAAAGCGGGGTTACACAAAGTCAAGCTGGTTTCTGGACCATGGAACTTCTCAAAGCTTTTTAATGTGTTTACATGTGTTGGAACTTCCAAGCAGAATTATGGAATACAGCACTTCCCAAACTTTCTTGATCACAGGATACTTCCTGAGTACTTGCTGGCCCAGTGTTCTGCAGTGTTCCACTCTTCCAACAACCGGTAAATCAACTCTACTTCCTAAACATTTCTAGAATTCATCCACCTCTTTTCATCCTAACAACCACTATCCAGTTCAGGCCACCAAATCTCTCATTAATTGAGACCTTAATTGGTCCACTTGTGTATCAGTGAGGGTCCCAGAAGGAAACAGATGGTACACTCAGACTGGTAATCTAAAGAAAAGTTAATAAAGAAACAGGGCGGGGTTTATGGATAATGCAGTGTCCCTGGGGCTAGTTACAGCAGGAATCATTAGAACTCTGGGCCTGAAGGGACTTGGGGAGGGATTGCTAACTGCAGTAGGGAGAAGGTGGTTATTTGGAGACAGCTACCTGTAAGGAGCTCTCACCTGTGGTGGGGAGGGGCAGCCAATTCAGTGACCTGAAAGAATGAATCCTAACCTGTCCTGCCTTTAGACACCTACTCTCCTTATGGTGCCTGTCATTGGCCAAACCCAACCGGAAGGTAGGCAGTGATGTAGTCCATGTGGCCAGCTTCACAGGGAAAAGAGGGGAAGGGTGGAGAGTGGATCTGCAGGGACAGAGAGGATACCTAACACAACCTGTCTTGAGTCTTGCCTCCATCCTTCACATCTCTAAAGCCCAAATCTGATGATTTCTTGCTCTTCTTAAAATCCAACAGTTGCTCCCTATTATTCTTGGAATCAAATCAGTAGTTTAGCACTAGCTCATGAGAGCTGATTGTTAGCATCTTTTCCCAATTCCACATTCAGTGACCAATGGCATCAAGCTTAAAATCAGCTATGGGGAAGTATTTACACCATGGAATTGGCAAATGCTACCAATCAGGGCATTTTTTTTTCTTTCATAGAGCCGCATATATGAAGATATAAGCGTTTTATTTAAAAATTTTTCTTATGAACTCAGGAAATGTTCTTTAAAAACCTATTTCCATTGAAAAAGATTAGAAACAATGACCAACCTAATAGTGATGAGCACTCCTAGTACCCCAACTATGTTCATGTACCTTTTAAAACAGGGGGTTCTAGGGAGGAGGGTATAACTCAGTGGTAGAGTGCGTAGCATGCACAAGGTCCTGGGTTCAATCCCCAGTACCTCCATTAAAAAATAAAATGTGAACAAAAATAAATAAATCTAATTGCCTCCCCCACAACAAAACCCCAAACAACAACAAAAACTAAAAAATAAAATAAAATAGAGGGTTCCATTGGATACCTTAAAAAGTGAAGTAATTTTTACCTGGAAATTCATATGTTGGCAATTACATACTTCACAGTTTAAAAGTAAAAAATGCAGACGTCAAATTTAAAATGTAGTTTTCTCAAATTCTCCGGTTGACACAGGCGGAAAAGTGTCTGCAGCACCGCTGGGGCTGCTCGGCCCCACTCCTGCGCGGCTGCACTGCTAGTGCGTCCGTGGGATCCCAGCATCACTGCAGATGCCTGCCGTCCACCTTTCTCCTCTCATTTCCCTCCTGTCCTGGTTTCCTTAACATTGTTATTCTTGATAAGCACCTTCCTAACGCCCTTGATTTCTTGGCAGGACCATGCAGAGCGTAAGTTGTTGAAATATACATACATCAGGTTTCAGTAACACACGTACGGAATGGACTCCCCAATTCAGAAGGGGAAAACGGGCTCCGAGGGTAACTTCCATCCACAAGGGCCCACTGCCAGGAAAGCCCAGGCTCTTAGTACGTCTCTCTACCTCAGAAGCCTGTGGGGTCATCTCCGGCCACCCACACAAACCATCACCTCCAATTTTTCACTTATGTTTACTTTAGAATTACTCCGTTTCCCTCCTTATTTTACATCGTTGCTAATTTTCCAATATAGCTTGGCCTCGGTTTATAAACACAGCAGGACGCTTCTATACGCTTATTTGTATTTTTAAGTAAGGCTACCCCTTGGGACCTTACTTAGAAGGAAGCCCTTTTCTCAAACCCTTTTGCAGCTGTTTACTTCTTTCATATCCACCTTCTGCTAGTCTTTTCTGGTGACTTGTATGTAACACAGAAGTCCCCTGAGGGACATACTGCGACCTAGTGTGCTGCTGTCATAAAACAACATTCAGTGCTGCTATAATTTGAAACTTCTAGCCATTAGCCAATCAGAACTGCCACTGAAATGTCCACCAATAATAATTAAAAACAAATCTAGAGGATTAAAAAAAAAAGAAATTAGTGACATTATGTTTGTTCACCACCATCACCCTTATTATGTTTAGCAATTTACATTTAAAAAGGCTGAATTCACAAGTTAAAAATTGCTTTGAGATAATTCAGTGATTTGATAGCTAATTTACTTCTTCAAAAAGACTATGAAGGGGCTATTTTGTGTTGCAGTTTTCAATTATTAAATATCACTCCAGTCAGCACTGTTTTGCAGGAACTGCTAACAGTGAAACTGAGAGAAATAAACACAAACACGAACAAGTGACCTTTTATTTCATACAGAGATACAAAGGCGATTGTGTGCAGCAACAATCTGATGGACAGACCAAATTCTTAGGAGGAAGTAAATTCATGGGAAGTGTCATGATGGCTGGTCAAAGAGAAGGTCAAGGAAGGAGAGAGTTGAGAGAGAGGATGCTATAGCTAATAAATTAAAATTAATAAGCACTACGAGGTTTCAATGTCCTGACTTGAGATCATCTGGGAATGCTCAATGCTATTAAAACCGTAATTCTACACAGTTTCCGTCAAAATTCTTGAAGTGCACTTTGTGCTATTTTGCACTAGAGGTTGTGTCAAGGGAATTATAATCCTTACAAATAATCAAAACATGATATCTTATTAAAGGAGTTGTAAACTTTGCTCACTGTCTCTCATGGATGTGGCCTTTGGGGCCCAATATGCATTTGGGATGTGTATCATCTTTTAAGAGAAAAGAGCTGACACTTTGGTTGGTTCCAGTTTTTGAGGTGATGCTACTTATAATAGCACCTTTTTTTAATCTGAGGAAAATATTTACGGAAAAACTGTCTTCCAAAATATAACAAATAAGGTCAGAGGAGTGGAGACTCCTTCCGTGGCACTCCACACCTCTCCTCTGCTCCTGCCCAGGGGCTGTCTGGAGTGTGTGAAGACTTCATGCAACTATTACTCTGGCACCCGTGGACCTGACTGAGTACACAGTCCTCCATGAAAGACACATCTCCAACACTTACAGTTGTAACAGGGACATCACATGATTTGTTATTAATGAAACAATTTATTGGCTTTAAATACATACACATCAGTACATGTTTTAATATTAGTTTATGTTTTATGATAAAAGAATACTGAACCAAAACATGAAGAGAAAATGGAGGCTCAGTAGCATGATTTCAATATATTTTCCTGGATAAACAGATTTTTTTTTAAGTATATGACTTTTAATCTAAGAACAAAAGCTTCCTAAACTCAATGTTTAGAACAGAATTGTTTGTGACCAAATTTAAAAAAAAAAAAAAAACCTGAAGCTCATAGAGTAAAGGCACGGTGTGGGCAGCAAGAGAAAAGAGAAAGAAATGGGGAGAAATAGACTTTAATATCAAGTGTAACATCGGTTAGCTGGTTTTGTTTGTTTTTGTTTCAGGCTATTTAAGGCAGGATTCTCTCTCTGCAACCCTGCAGATAAATCCTAGTGTTTTAGCTATAAGAAAGTTTTAAGAGTTCAGATATACAGATAAGCCAATTTTTAAAAACCCTTTTCTTACAGTATTTAAAAAGGCTTTTGAAGCGTTATATAAATCTTTAAAATTCCTATCACCCACATTTTAAGAAATAAATCTACACTTTAATAAGGCACTCTTAAGATATAAAACAGTTTTGAAAACAATTACATTCTACGCTAGGGCTAACCATTCCTTTGCCATAGGGACAGAGTGGACTATCTTCCTGAACCTAGTCAGTCTCTGTGCACCAACACAAACAAGGTGCCACAAATAAGAGGGGCGCCTCAGACCACCCCAAATTTACCTAAGTAGCTTAATCTTGTCAATGGGGCGCTCCCATTCACCGATGAGAGAGTTACACTAACAGAACTGCCCAAATTTATTAAGTGACAATCTGATAACAAAGGATAATCTGACATTTTACTTGTGTCTCTTACATATATGCATGTTACTGGTGCTAATGGCTTCCATTTCTAAATAACAAGAATTCAAATCTCACCATCCCTATGGCTAATTAAAACAAACACCAAAGCTTACAATATAGTAATGCCACCTCTAAGACTGTAACAACATGAGAGATTTCAGTGGAGTTCCCACTCTTTCCTAAGTGGCAGAAGAAAATGAAGAATAAGCCTGAAATACAATTTCACTATGAAAAAAGGGCAACCAAAGTCCCACTGAGTGGGAGGAGTTAAACATGGGGTAATGGGGGTGTATCAGATTGAGGCACTGGTGTGGTGTGAGCTGGGTCTTGGCTTCCTATGAGTAAAGAA
This sequence comes from Camelus dromedarius, assembly GCF_036321535.1. NCBI lineage: Eukaryota > Metazoa > Chordata > Mammalia > Artiodactyla > Camelidae > Camelus > Camelus dromedarius. The sequence continues at coordinate 17,031,233 of NC_087464.1, forward strand.
GGACCCTAGAAAGGTAGCTGCAAGGCGCTTCTTTCTTCATCCTTCTGGGCTGGCAGCAAATGATCGATTACTTTCCGTAGAACTTTTTGTTGAGAAGGAAGATCAGAAGGTTGACATTTACTTTAGCTCTATCAAATAATTTCATGACTGCAACTCCTTCATATTGTAGCTGCAACAGGTCCTGTTCAAAAAAACCATTTGGACAATTAAGACTGTGGAACTGAAAAGGAAGGACACAATATAGGGAGGGATCCAGAAGGAATGAGGCACTTGTATGCCGGATGTGACCTGGGGTGAGAAACAAGTCCACAACTATGGTGCTGCCTGCCCACTGCCCAGGTTGTCTAAGGATGTGTCACCTGGAGAAGGTGACGGCGTTTCAATCCATGATGAAGTCTACTAACCACTAAGAACAAGATAAGGCCAGTAATGTCTCAACAATATCTACTAGAGTCTTACTTTCTATTTCAAATGAGAAAGCTTTTATATTCTGAATGCAAGGGGAAAGAGAGGACTAAATGGCTTGTAGGTGCCTACTCTGCGCTCCACGATGTGGAAGCACATTCTATATTGTCCTTTTAAGCCCTGACAAAAATCCTACAAGGTGTGATTATCCTAGATTTAAAGATAAGGCTACTGAGGCTCAGAGATGTTTAACGACCTGCCCACCAGTACAGAGTCTGACGTGGTGAATCCGGATCTGACTGCAAGGCCCCTGCCTTCCCCACTACCCTCCACTGTCCAGAACAAACTGAGGAAATCTGAGTCATCTCACCCCTAAACTTTGGAAGAGTAATAAACAGAAAGCAAGAGTCAAAGGGCTTAAAGGGACCTCAAAAGTTCAACCAATTCACCTTTTGGAAAAATCCTAGCAGCTGCATGAGAACGAGAACCCTGGTACAGCACCTGTGCCAACATAATACCGCGCACCTGGCGGTCATTCCCTATTTAATGAATTTGTGCATGGAGGAATACATCACTGAGGTAGACTGGGTGGCCTCTGGTAAAACTGAGGGAATAACAGGATCTTTCTTTGTGTAAGGACTTGAGTTAGCTATGTGCATCACAAAATCATGTCACATCTGTACAGCTAACATGTTTTGAGGGTCTACTAGTCATTGAGAAAGAAACAAATGCTCCCTGTCCTTAAGGAGTCTGCAGTTTGGAGGCTGACAGGAAAATAAGTCAACACCTAAGGTGAACAGAGGCTGAGTCTAAAGGCTACGGATACGAAGAAGAAACCAACTGTGGCTTGGCTGATCGGGGAAGCTTTGGGGGTGGTGACACACATGAAAGTACTCAATAAATGATGGGAGTTGAAACAAGGTGGGGACAGGAGGGAGAGCCCCCAATTAAGGGAGAGTAATGTGTGCAAGAGCCCAGATGCATGTTCAGAGAAAGGCATCTGCCCAGCTTGACAGAGGGCAGCAGTGCAAATGAGATTGGTACTGATCATCAGTGAAGCACCATGGACATAAAACTAACGGAGTCTGTGCATTCCCTAGGAATCCTCTCAGTGCCCTGATATTGTTTAGTGCATAAAAAATAGAGCTATTTTAAAATAAATATTAGAGATAATTATTTTGCAAAATGATTCACTGCAGAATTCTTTTTGAATTTAAAATGGGGTTCAGTTTACAAAGATGCAATTTACACACACCTTGTCAGAAATGCACATTTAAGCTCCCAAATCAAAATGATAGCCAAAAAAAAAAAAAAGAGAGAGAGCTTTCAAGCTACTGAGAAGGCTTACAATTTTGTACTGTCTAGATCTGTACCTAAGCATCCTGTTCAGGTCTGAGGTATTAGCTCAATTTACTGGCAACACCAAGTAGAAGATTCAGATATGCTTTCTGAAGCATTTGCAGACCAAATCAGATGCACCAAAATCCTCAGCTCCTTCCCCAGCTCACTGCTGAAGGTGGACTGCTTTTACCACGTGGTGTCTTTTTTTATCCATTCTCCTACCTTGACAAGAACACAACTACCTCACACACAGAGCTTTCGGTTTCACCTGGTGCAAACCAACCTGATAATGTAGCATAAATGTCTCCATTTGAACTCCCATGAATTTGGCTTTCACTTCAAAGTCTCCAACTTCTTCTGTTGGACTGATTTCAAAGATAACATTTTTAAACCTGTTGAAACATAGCATCATAAAGGTATGATTTTTATGTTCTCATATAAAAATATTCTGTGAAACACAGAAAGGAGACGGACAACGTCTTCAAGAGTGAAAAGGGGTACAAAATAAAGGTCCAAAGTACTCCTGCAGGCAAAGCCGTGTTGGACTGTACACTAAGTACCATCCACTTAGGGATCTGTAGAGAGGAGTGGCAACCTCCCGGGAGCACTTGCTTTCTATGGAAAGAGGAACTACTGGGGAAGGCCACAAATGGCCTCTAAGGGGTGACATCAGGGATTCTCTGGGCCTTCTGATGTGACCACGCTGAAACCTAATGATAAAAGGAGAATCAAGAGGAAATTAGGCTAGAAGGAGGAGGAGGAAGGGATGGATGTTTGAGGATTGGAAGAAGTAAACAAAAGGGTATCAGAACAAGAAGAACCAAGAGAGGTTTTCTGGAAAGAGCAGGTGCTATAGATATAAATGTACTGAGTGCCACCAAGGGTAGATCAACTGCTATTACTGAAAATATTTAAGGTGTCACTCATTCTCAACACACTATTTGCCAAGAAATTTTATAGCACCAGAAGAAGGTGGGAATATGTTGTTTCCCAGGTGATCAAAGTATATCACCCCACATTTCCATCAGTCAACTGGGGAGCAAACTGATGTACTGTAAACAGAGCTGAGAACCACAAAGGATGCAAGAGGATCCTGGGAAGCTAAAAGAGAGGCCACAAAATCCATGTACTAAAACAGATGCTCTTTACTCAACAGGAGATCCCACAGGTTATAAAGCTATTTATTTTATGTGATAAATAATTTTATTTTAATCGGTTTGGTTTGTCATCTGGTTTCTAAACCCATAGTAACAAATTAAAAAGAAATAAGAGAGTCAAATAATGGTAGGCACTTAAATAGCAGTGGCAAATAATGACAGGAAGAAGGGAGGAGATAGTAAATATTAGATTTGAAAAATGCATAAAGCAATCAACTGAAAAAACCCCCAAAAGACCAAGGTCCCCAACTGAAACAATGACCAGAGAAAAGAATATAGATAATAAGTCATGTTTAAAAACACACACACACACCTACCAAAAAATTCAACCAGAATTCTAAAAAGTGCAAAATTTTAAAATGCTACCATTTTTATCTATTGACTCAAAACATTGAAAATTATCTTATTACTCAGTGATGGTAAGGAAGTTGTGAGGTAAGTAAGCATTTTTATACATATGTCAGATACTGCTAGAAAATATTTTGCAATATATGAGTTAAAAGCTTTTTCAATTGCTATAGAAAATAGTATGACAATTCATAAAAACATTTAAAATAGAACTATCATATGACCCAGCAATCCCACTTCTGGCTAGACAGCCAAAAGAACTGAAAGCAGACTCTCAAAGAGATATTTACACTTCTAGATTCACTGTAGCATTATTCACAAGAGCAAAAAGGTGGAAGCAAACCAAATGTCCATCAATGGATGAATGACTAAGTAAAATGTGGTACACGTATACAATAGAAAATTATTCAGCCTTAGAAAGGAAGGAAATCTGTCACATGTTACAACATGGATGAATCCTGAGAACATTATGCCAGGTGAAGTAAGCCAGACACAAAAAAATAAGTATTGTGTGATTCCATTTATATGAGGCACCTAGAGGAGTCGAATTCAGACATAGAGAGAAGGATGCTGGTTGCCCAGGGCTGGGGGGTGGGGGGGTGGGGAATGGGGAGTTGTTATTTAATGGGTATAGTTTCAGTTTTGTGTGATGAAAAGGATCTGGAAATCTATTGTACAACAATGTGAGTATACTTAACCCTGCTGAACTGTACACTAAAAAGTAGTTAAGATGGTAAATTTTATGTTTTGTGTTTTTTACAATAAAAAAAATTTAATACTATGACCAGAAATTACATTTTTAGGCATCTATCATAAAAAATAATCAGAAGGAGAATCAAAGATTTACATATAAAGGTGTTATCACATGTTAATAATGTAAAAAGTAAAATCAACTTAAATGTTCAACAATAGGTGAATGGTTAAATAAATGCATAATTGCAAATGCTATAATATGCAATGTTATGTGGCCATTAAAAAGGATGCTTTAAAAAAATATGAAAATGCTCACAATATGTTATGAGGAAAAAGCTGGATCTATGACTATAAACAGTATCATCCCAATTTATGTTAAAAAAAAAATTTAAGTGGAGGGGGAGGGTATAGCTCAGTGGTAGAAGTCATGCTTAGCATGCTTGAAGTCCTGGGTTCAATCCCCAGTGCTTCCATTAAAAAAAAAAGGAAGAAAGAAAAAGAAAAAAAAAATCCTAGAATGAAAGATAAATTAAAAAAGAAAAAGTAGGATGGTAAATAAGTGAGAGAATAGAAGATCTTTATTTGAATAGAGTCATAGAAGAAAATACACTGAAATGATTTCAGTGGTAATCTTTGGCTTCTGGGGTTATAGGTGCTTTTTCTTTTTCTTCATGATTTATCATATTTTTCAAAGTTCAATAATGAATACGGATTATTTTAGAATCAGAAAAATATAAAATTTTTTTTTAAAGTTTTTAAAAAGTTTTAAACAGACACGAGAAGAAAAAGCTCAGGGCTGACTGAGTAGGGTACTCGATAAATTCTTGCTCATGACACATGGGCCAGGACCCGAGGGAGGATGGTCAGGCCAGGTCTGATCCAGGAACCACGGGTAAAGCAAGCTGGTGCTTCCCAGAAAAGAAGATGAGGGTAAGTCCCCGGTTCCTGGCCTCCAGTGGAGTAAGGGGCACTCCTGTTCTCGTTATTCTTATTGATTCTTGGTTTGGACACAGGAAAAAATGGAAGGAATGGCTTCCTGCTTTAAAGAGGAAAATTAAGATGTCCTAAGGCAAATGTTCCACAAAGTAAAGAAATATTTTCCCTTCTATGACAGACAAATTATCCCTGAGTATTATGCCAAATTCTGCATAAAACTGATTAATTACACACACACACACAAAATATATCCAGATAAAGGAAATAAAGTCAATAAGATAAAGATATGACAAATGCTAAATTAAAAAAAAAATCAATATCTAAAAGTGAAAAAGTAAATACTCACTGATTCACTTGCAGGTCCTCAATTTCCAAAAGAACTCCTTTTTCGTGTAGTCTTGCTGCTGTATATTTTAGAGAAATCTTTTTGCTTTTCTTTCCTTTCATTTCTCTAGGCTTTTTGGAGACCCTGTAAAAATCACATTATGTCACTTTCTGTAAGTAACTATCTACTGTGAATCTTTGTTGGTAATTCAAGGATATGAGGTCAGCCCCATACACAAGTAAGTAACAAACCAATTCTAAAATGGCAAATAAATTGCCTAAGCAATGTCTCTGCAAAACAGGGAAACATTCCTAAATCGCTTTTGTTTTTAATTTAAATTATTTTTGAGAACACACCATGAATCTGACAGTGCCTTAATCTTTCCATGTCCCTCTCAGAACCTAAGCACATAAATTACATGCCAGCCTGAGGGAACTGTGCTGAATCCCAAGGGAGTCACTTAGTGGCTGTGCAGGGAAAAAGATAAAAATGTCTTAGAATGCATAATTTTTAAGAGTTTAAGCCACCATAGCAATTACAGAGGAATGGGAGCAAGGAAAAAGAAACATGTTAGAAGGCTATTGGGATAATCAAGGCAAGAAGCAGTAAGAAAAGTAAGCGAGGGAAGAATAGAGATGAACGAGAACTCAATCTGTGGCTCCCAAGGGGAGGGTCTCAAAAAGTGGAGCAGAAAAGCTGGTACTTTTGTAAAAGGGAATAATTGCTATGGCTGGCAACTGAAATATCTATCAAAATCACAACTGCAAAGAACTTTTGATCCAGCAATAACCCTTCGAGAAATTTATCTTTAAAAACATACCTATGTTCACAAAGCGACATATGTATAAGAGGTTATTTGTTACAGAATTTTTTATAATAAGTAAGTGGAAACAATGAAGATGTCTATCAGTGGAGAACTGATTGAGCAGTTACATTTATCTATACAATAGAATATCATGCAGCCATTAAAAAAGCAATGAGAACCTAGGTCCGTCTGCTTAAAAGGCCTGAAACAATGATGACTCTGGCAATGAGCACATCTAGTGCCTAGATTTTGGTTTCTAAATACATTCTTCATTAAAAGGAACCAGGGATGGTTGGAGAAATAACTAATTCCAAGCCTGGGGAGGGAAAAGTACAAATTGAACCAGAAATATCTCATGGCACAAAGTCAAGAAGTGCTCAAAGAACAATGGGGACATTTCAAAAGGACACAGGAGTCAGCTCTGCAAGCTGGGTAAGGTGGACCTGATTTGTAGTCCTTCATATCAGCCCTGCCTCACTCTAGGAACTCTTCAGGGAGGGAGGGAAAAAGCACAGATGGAAGAATAGGCAAGCTGGAGAGAGGGGAAGCTGATGTGGCAAAATGTTAAATACAGGTGAATCTAGGTGAAGGGTAAATGGGCGTTTCTTATTCTATTCCTTCAACATTTCTGGGGATAGAAAATTCTTAAAATGAAAAGTTAGGAGCAAATAATGAACCAACCCATCTAATAAGCAGAACCTGTGCTTATCACCTCATCTCTCTGGATTTTCAGGTTCCCTCCCTGTAAAACGGGCAGCCTGATGGCTCATGGGCTGCATCAGGTTTTCGTTGGCAGCTGAGGAAACAATCAGGATCTGGGATCCCACGTTCAGGAGGTGTAGCGGCCAGGAATTGACGTAAGTGTTTATAATGTTCCTTAAGTGATTTTGTGGCACGTTCTGGTTTGGGGACCACTAAATGATCTCTTCCCATGATTCTTTAGTTTCTACGGCCAGGAAGGTATTTTGGGACAAGGGATGCTTAGAAATAAACAGCCTTGAAACCCCCCACACATTATTTATTTACATATAATAATAAATGGAACCAGGAAATTATATAAATGATTAGAAGCAAAATAAAAGACTAATGGAAAAAACCAACCCAGTGTGTTTTAAATAAAAATTTCCAATGTCACTCCAGTTGCCTCTTCTTTTTCCCCCGACACTGATTCTTTAAAAGAATACTCACTTGCCCTTGCTGGCCAAGTTATCCAAGCAGGTTTTGATGTAGCTCTTATAGTAATCCACCTGCTCTCCATAAAAGGTGGCCTTAGAGTTCAGAGCAGCATACGTTTGCTGCAGTTTCACGAGTTCAGCCTTTCTCCTCTGTCGGTATCTCCGCTGATTTCGAATATCCTGAGACATAATTATTGAAATTAGGAAAATAATGATGGATATCACGTGCTTCTTGAGTCATTAACACTAGATCCCAGCAGTGCTTTAACTGTGCCTTGCTTGACCACACATTCTTAATAGGCAGCAATTTATGTTCAAAAATTAACAAAGAAATTCAGAGCTCATCAATTTTTTCCCCGTTTGTATTTTCCAGAGGCAGGGAAATGTGTTACTTTTACAGAACTATGCATTCTCAGAACTGACTTGCAAAGCTGGTTTAAATCTCTTCAGTGTATTGTCAGGAGGGGAAGAAAAAGATAATTTTCATAGAACAGTTACCAAGCTTCCACCCGTGCATGGCACGATCTTGGTGCGACAGCAGAGAATGGCTACACTCTCAGCCCACGCCAGAGCCCTTTTCTTGAGAAGACTCACATAAATCAAAGGTTTGATGATAATTCTGATGTGAATTTATATTTCATAGTAATCATTAAAAAGCCTGGAAGAATTCTTTAAGGCCAAAGACAAACTGAGACGCAGGAAGCTCTAATTAGGGTCTTCTCCCTAATTTAGGCCATGGAATAAGCCATCAAAGGGCAGGCCAGGAACTCACGTTGGAAGAGTCAGAAACAACTCCCCAGAGGAGGGCTCAACTCTGCTGATGAACTGAAGGTATGTTGTCATTGGAACAGCTGCTGTCCCCTCATGAGCCTCTGTGACAGTTTTAAACGTTGCCAGGCCTTCCCTGTCCCCCAAATGCCGTACCTTGGCGATGTCGTTGATCAGTTCCTGGTATCTGTTCTTCGGGTCCACAGTCCCAAGCTCCGTTAGCTTCTTCAAGCCTGACTGGATCTTCTCCTTCTTCTCTTGAAGAGTGAGATTGCTGTCTTCCTTTATCGTTTTTGACTTTTTCATCTTGTCAGGAGTTTTGGCGTCACGGATAGCACGTCTCTGCATGGCCCTCTGATGTTCTGCTTCCTACAGTAAGAAATGGAAGTTCGTGGCAAGGTCTTCACACTTATTTATACTGAATTTATATAGTTTTCAAACTCCATTCTGGAAACAGAAGGGAACAAATTTACTCCCCAACAAATGACAGAGACACTGCATGAAGCAGAGGAAGATCTCTCTTCATCCAGAAGACAAGTCTGTGAAGTCACGAGCCTTTTTAGGGCTTCTTTCCTGGACTCTAAGGTATAATTGGAGATTGGACTCTGCTGGATACAAAATCCCTCCTTTTTTCCCTATCACATCTGGGACATGGAAACCATTTAATTTTAATGGAAACCCAGCTTGATGAATGTTATAACCACCCAATGCAACAACAGTGCTCAGTAAATTCTTGCTAATTCTTTTTGCCACCTCTTCCAGGCTGAGTGCCACTCACACTCAGGCCTTCCCTCTACTGTCAGACATGCCACAAATGCTGGTAATCTTAAAAAGACCCTTCTTAATTCTGGTATCTCTCCCAATCACCATCCAACACGTGTCCATTATGTTCCCGCCCAACAAATGATCCACACGTGCTGTTCCACTCTTTCAACACTTTCCTCTTTATTGCCTCAGAATCTGGCTTCTGCATCTACTGCTCTCATCACCAATTACCATTCTTCCTACCCTAAATCCAGCACCTCCTCCTAGTTGTTGCCTTGGTCATCTTCCCTGCACTAAGCATGGGTTGGCACCTCCAAGTGACCCATGGTCATTTCCTTATAATTGTTCTCTCTCAAAACTTCAATGACCACCTCTATGCTGAGAGATCCCAGCATATGGCTAAGGCTCTGGTACCATATTTTGAAATGTTTGTACTAGGGATGTTTATATTTGGAAAAGCTTGTAGTTCAAACTTGTAATTTCTCCCAAACTGGAGCAATTTCTTTCTTAATATTCCCTTTTCTTCTAAAGCCAATACTACTCTTTATCATATAATGTAAGGAACATAAACTATGGAGTCAGAAAAAACTGCATCCAAGTTTGGTTCTGCCACTGCAAGTTGATGATCTTGGGCAAATTACTTAACCTCTAGCAGTTCTTTAGTTTCATCATCTGTAAAATGTAGATAAAAAGACTCACCTCATAGGGACACTGCAAAGATTACACGAAAGAACGTAGGTGAAAGCACCAAACTACTGTCAGTTCTCAATAAAGACCAGCTCCTCCTTCCCAACTTCAAACTTCCTTCCAGGTTACACAAGTTGCAGTTACTGGTTACGTATCTTTTCTTGACCCTCACATACATCTAAATGGTAATCAACCACAGCATCTGATAGCTGACAATTCATTTAAAACAGTAGTTTTCATATAGTCCTTGGTGCAGCCTTAAGGGTCTCCCAGAGGGACCATGAGTCTCAGAGGGTGGGCTTCTAAGGGCCCCATCCCTAGTGCCACTAGAGTAGCTCCAATTTTACTTGTATTACATATTGGGCTTCCAAATATACTGTTACTTAATGAAAAGGATTCTCATGCTCAAAATTTGAAATCGAATGACTGGACTTACTTTTCCCATTTTATATACATGAAACAGGAATCTTAAGTGTGAAGTGATTCATCTGTCCCTTCCCACTGCCACCCCTCAACCAGCTGGGCCTGGGCCCTAAGCACACACCTAGATGACACAGCTACCAGCTGCTCCGACAGCACTGCCAAGTGGATCAATATCAAATGGTCCCAAAGGTTATAAAGCTCTTTACTCCTTATCTCTCTGGTGCCAAACTCCTAAGTTTTGGGTTCTATATAATTTGTCCTCATGCTTAATTTCTCACTACTCATCTTCACCCACCTCTTCATTCCAGATATGTAGGTCTGGTCACATCACGCTGTCCCCTCCCTCGGGCCTCTGTTCACCTGGACTCTCCTGTCCAGAATGCCCCCTTGTCATACATGTACACTCCAATCCTGTCCATTTTGTCCATTTGGTTCAAGTCCCACACCTTCCTGATGCTTTGCTCCCCACTGGCCTTTCTCCTTAACTTCTAGCATTTTTAGAGCCAATACCACAGAGAATTTTTAATGGTTTACTAAGGGGATTGGGTACAGCTCAGTGACAGAGCGCATGCTTAGCATGCATGAGATCCGGAGTTCAATCCCCGGTATCTCCATTTAAAAAAAAAAAAAAAGAATTGAATAGGTTTTCTAATTGCTTCAGGTGTATATGCCACACGTCTCCAACTAGATCATGAGTTCACTGAACTTAGAAGCCACATTCTCTACTTTTATTCTGTCTACCAAGGCACTTACCAAACTTCCAACCATATAATATTTAATAAGTAACTCATTGATTCTGCTTCAGGTTAAATTAAAACACACACATAGGCTGCATGTAAGTGCCAGTGAGCTTTGTGCCCTAGAAACATCTACCTCTGGATTTAGGAACCAACAACTTTCTCAGGAAGCCCTAAACACCACCACCCTCCAGTCACTGCCAAGCCCACCTCCAGGTTGCCACCTCTCACCAGCTGCGTCCTGCCTCCTCAGCCCTGTCATGTGACCGTCACAGGAGCATATCTCCGCCTTGCTGTGGTAGATGTTAAACCCCTAAATTTTACCTGTTCACTGGTGGCTGGTGTTTCTAGGATTTCAGTCAAGGTCTCTCCTGGCTGGAACCGGATGACGTCCACGATTAAACGTTTTGTGCTGAAAGGAGATGCGGGCAGCGTTTAAGCATTAGCAGGAGTCCTGCTTCCCCTCGAGTGGCCGCAGCAGCAGCAGCACGGCACTGCCTCACACGGGCCTACTGAGCAGCTGCTACTGCAAGGCACACAGGCCCCAGGCTTCTCTATGCAGCTGTACCAGGGTGGGCACCGAGGTTAGGATTTCCAAGGTGCAAACTCATTTTGGCATCTTATTAGCAAATAAGGCAGTAGGTCCTTTGCCAAGCATAACACATGAAGTGGCCAGAATCATGTCAGGCTTAAACGGCCAGGATGATCGCTTCAGGTGTGAACAAGCAGACTTGTCCATCAGGACTAAGGGGTCACTGGGTTACATTTACTCCATTCCTCCTACTTCCAATACTCACTTCAGTAAGATGGTCCTCGCGTCCATTTCTGCATTCTCATCTCCAGGCACATCAAACTTGTTGGTCAGTGTGAGAGATACTTCTGTCTTAGCCAGTGCCTCCTTATTTGGGTCATTTAAATTGCCAGAGCTTTCTCCTAAAGTTTTGAGAGGGTAGAAAGAATCAATGTTAAAAAGAGAGGAGACACTGGAGAGGAGATAATAATACAAGTAAAAGATAATGTGAGTTTAAGAAGATAGTTGAACAAGCCAATATGTACACTGTAGCAAGGACATCTTTTACTAAGAAATGTAAGAAAATATTATGCCAGATGATAAAGGCAAAGGATCCATAATAAAACAATTTAATAAATGTTTAACAAACCATTTCAACACTGTAATATTTCTCTCTCAAAATACTCTGTTCATTTCCTTTACAGGACTTACAATTTCTAGTGACAAGACTATGCACGTATATGCACTGGAAATGATCTCTTCCCCTGGACTTCAGCTCCTTACAGACAGGGGTTACATCGGTTTTCTTCCCCAATGTATATTCAGAGCTTGAACAGTGCAGAAACAGTGGAGGTGACAATGAACAGCACTCCTGCCAAGGTCTCCTCTCAGCTTCTGGGTAGCTGAGTCAGAACCTTACCTATTAGGGACTCGATAGTGGGCACCTCGCCAAGGTCATCCAGCAGCTCGTGGATCGGGTCGTTGTGCTCCGGGGCAATGGCGTCCTGGTGATCTAACAGGAGCTGCATCGAACATCCAGGGGTCAATTCCATTCACATACTCAACCCATTAGCTCCCACCCCATCCACAATGCCTAACAGCACAAAAGAGGTGAGATAACAAAGCTCCTACATTCAAAGAACTGACAAACCAATCCTCAACAAACTGACCTAAATTAACAACATACAAAGCAACACACTAGCCGTGCTGAATGGCATATGCTGTGAGGTATGAAGAGGGAACGCTGGTACTCTCTCAAATTTATAGATATAAAGGATTTCAATGAACTCTATATAAGAAAGAACAATGAAACCCACAGACTTCAATTTCCAAGTCATCAGCCAGTTCCAATGACTCACATTCATACTTTTACTTAATGTTTCCAGTATATAATATCTTCTAATTCAGAGAAAAGTGCACCAGATCAACATTATCATTATTTTAGGGACATTGAGCAAAGCCTTTAAGATGCTATTATCCCAGGCGATGCCATCAGAAACGACAATACCTGAAATTTCATTTACATTTTATATATTTCCTCATTTCCTGTTCAATATGTCCCCAAAGGGAAAAGGAATCAATTATAAAAATTTGGGGGAAAAAAGGAGCACCCAAGGGAAAAATCACTCTAAGGTGACAGACCAAAAAAGTTGGTATTATGATGTTAGAATGTAACACAGAGGGCCAGGGTAAAATGAAGGAGCAGTAAAAACAGTATTTTATCAAGTCACTACATCAGTGGTCACAATGTAGATTCGGAAGCCCACCCGTGGGGATTCAGATTCAGCTGGTCTGTGGTGGGGCTCAGGAAACTTCATTTTTAATAATCAGCCCAGATGTTCTGATGCAGGTGGCCTGGGGATCACTTCGAGAAAGTTAAGGATAATAAGCAAAGGAAGATAAACAACAAGGCAGATGTGATGTCAGTAAGACCACAGGAAGGTAAGCTATCTGGCTTCCAGAGATAGCAAGCAGCAGCCAGGGAAGGCAATTAAGACACAGCAATGAAAGTAAGCAATTAAAGAAAAACACGTACAGTGTGGGTGTTGATGATTTCGCCTATGGAAATGTAGATCACTGGTTTGGTGAGGGTCACTAAATCAGAGTACTCATCCACATTAAATTTATCCTGAAGCTCTGGGACATCACAAGCGGTTTGGAAAAACCGTCTGAAAATAAACACAGGAGTCAGGCCCCAACAGGTGACACATGTGTGAGAAGTGGACGGGAGGACACCCCACAACCCTCTGGAGCAGTGAGTTCAAACATAAGCCAGTCAAGATGGTTAATTCTAGAGAAACTGCTGCACACTCATTGATGCTTGACAGCCTTGGGGCGTTGGTTCTCTCACCACCCAGTTTTAATTCTACCCACAAGAACTACTCAACCATAATTTAAAACAGTTCTCAAACACCTGTGTCATTAGTGGATCCAACTTTCTAAGACAATGCCCCCAGCTCAACTGAATGTTTAATTTACAACTATTAAAAGCACTCTCCAGTTCTTCTCTGACTACAAAGTAGCATGTGCCTAATGCAGACCATTGTTTTTACATTACTGTCTGTTTCACAGGAATACATTTTAATAGCTCAGACATCCTCTTCATTATCTCCCAGAGCTCTGAGCATATCAAACATGTGTCCTACAATACTGTGGTCCAGGGAATGCTGAGTGTGGTATTTAATCCTGTCTTTTCCTTCAGAGTTAGAAACATGCCCATGGAATCTTTCAAGTACATTGTCCCTTTCCCCTCACCTGAATTTCTGGTAGGATTGGGAAAGATATTCGTTAATGATGCTTAAGTGAGCATTATCTCCCAGAAACATCTTATTGGAAGCTGCGTGTTGGAGCATCTTTGCAATGGAGCCAAGATTTCGGCGTTGGTCTGTGGTAAGCTGGCCTCCTGCTGACAGGTCAATGATGTCAAAGGCATCAGGAGCAACAATGGCTGGATTCATGTATCGATAGTAGAGCAAGTTACCAATAATCTGGGAACAGAGGATAAAGAAATGGGAGTTAAAAATCACTCCACCAAGTAAGCCATAAATGGCTTTGCTAGCAAAGAAAACCAGAAAATGCAGTCCTGTGAGAAAAAAATAAACACTACACACACATGCACATACACTTTCTCTCAAGGCACCTGAAACTTTTAGTGACCAAACATCCCTTGACTGGATGCAGAAAAAAGAAAATGAGAACAGAACTGAAAATCATAATGAAAGAGAAGATTCGGAAGGTAAAAATGAAAGATGTAAAGTCTGTATTGGGCATTTTAGGGCAGTCTTTGTTCACATATCACGGCAGCAAATAAGGGTGCTGTCAACCACATGCACTTTTCGTTTTTAGGTAAATGGGCTTTCATCCTAAGAAGCTAACAAACGTAGCTAAAATCAATCCTTAAACATGACCAAATTAGCATAGCATAATCTGTCCAACCCCCACCATCCTCATGCTGCAGACTTCAAAGGCGGACAAATTCATGCCTCTGAAATTAAAGTCACTCAACACACAACACTTTCACAGAAGGACTCAAGGAAAGTCACAGCATTTCCCCTAGAGTTTCATTCAGAAAAAAATAAAATTAATTCACCTGAACAGAAAGTCTAGAATCGAGGCCTCACTGTAGGAAAGCACAGAACTAGGAGAGAAGAAAAAAGCGTTCAGATTAAAAAAAAAAAAAAAGGGAAGGAGCATAGCCGAGTAAGAGAGAGTTATCAGCAACAGCCTTAGCAGAAAAGTGCTTGCTACCATTCACCTGGCCACCAGCAGAGGGAGCAATTCTTCAGCGAAAAGATAGAGGACTCAAAAGAAATTTGTCTCAAGACAGGAAAATCCATCTTCTCTACTTGTTTGGTGTCTGTGTACCAATCAAACAACACCGGAACTATAGAGGAACTAAGAGAGGTATTATTTACTGTTTACAGTCACTTTCAAAACCTCACAATCAATGGTGAGTTACTGACAAAAATCTATGCTTAGGTATTCACTAAGGATCTAAGGTCAGGTCTAGTCTTGTCACTTCCCTCCCAGAGGATTATTGCCAGGGCAAGAATGTGCCAGCTTTCCGGGTCTTACCTTCAGCAGTTCATCCTCACCAGCATCAGGGAACTTCTCATGTAAAGAGTCCTTCAGCACTTTGGCAATGAAGCGCATCCCGTAACTGTGGGATGGACAAAACTTGGTGAGAAGGGCCGGGGAGCAGAAGGCCACCAATGCTGGGCTCTATTTGGGGTCACAAGTGATGGCACTCACGGGATTTTGTCCACAGAGCTGATGATGGCTGAGAGGAACTTGTCTGTCACAGCCCGCATGTTCCTGATGGAGTTGTCTAGTCGTGTTCTGACTTCTTCATGAGCCAGAGCCTGCTCTGGGGTCACGTCATAGGGTAGTTTGCTGGGAAAGCAGAAATCATTCCCAACTATGTTAGACCAACAGCCAGGAACATCCTGAGGCAAGACTCAGAGAGATCAGGTAATTTTCTTATGCACATAGAGCTGGTAAATTTGGGGAGCCAGAACTTAGACTCAGGTTTTCATCTATGAATTGGGTGCCTTGAACTATGTGCCAGGCACTAAAATAGGCACTTGGGATAAAAGGTATGTGACATGACAGCTTCTCAAGTTTCTTACAATCTGGTGGGAGAGACATACAAATAAATACCTGCAAACACATTGTGCTGTAGATAAGGAGCTAACGAGGAGTACCACCAGGCCACAGAGAAGAGGCCATCCAGACTAGAGGAACTAAGGAAGACTTTCATAAAGAAGGGATATCTGGCCCCAGGAAAAAGGGAGAAGAAAGGTCTTCTAGGAAAGATGATCAAATGCAAAGAAAGGGAAGAGGGAGGAGAAATGACAGTAGAAAAATAAACAGGGGCCAAGTCACGGAGGACCTTGTATATAATGCTAAGAAGTTTAAACTTTCCTAGAAGCCAGGAAGAGCTATTAAAAGACAGGAGACCTGAATTCTGAGTAAAATTGCTCTGGTCCACCACGAGAAATGAATTAAAGGTGGACACTCACAGACGAAAGAGCTGGAAGCCTGGTGCCACAGGCTGCTCCAGAGATGCTGAGGGCATAGACACGGACGCAGTGGTGGGGCCAGGAGGCAGATATGACAGATATTAAGGAGATACAATCAATGCGACTTGGTGACCCTTTGGGTACTAATGAGGGAGGTGACAGTTTTATATATAGGAACTCAAGCCAGAGGAGCTGACAAGATCACTCAAGGAGAGGGCAATGTGTCAAAAGAAACTCAAGAGAATAGGAAACATGCTAGAACACTGAGCCTAGGCTTGATTAGGAAGGAAATAAAAACAGGAGGGAGCTGAAAGACAAAAATGAAATGCAGGGGTCAAGGTCCAATACTTTCAATGAGGTCAAAAAGCAGTAATGGTGATCTTGGTGGCCTAAATCCAATAACAAGCGTCCTAATAAGAGACAAGTGGAGGGAGATTTGGAGGGAGACCTGGAGGGAGACCTTACACACACAAGAGGAGACGATGTGACAACAGAAGCAGAGACTGGAGTGATTCACCCACAAGTCCAGGGATGCCAGCAGCCACCAAGAAGCCAGGAGAGGCAAGGAATGGATTTCCCACTAGAGCCTCCAGAGGGAGCGCAGCCCTGCTGACACCTCGATTCCACCCCTTTGATACTGATTTTGGACTTCTGGGCTCCAAAACTGTGAGATAATACATTTCTGTTGTTTTAAGCCACCAAGAGTGTGGTAATTCATCACAGGAGCAACAGAAAACTGATACAAGCAGATAGGGCTACAACTCCATTTATCACACGGTGGCTGGATTACAAACATAGGTAGACTATGAACACAAGGATTCAGCCAAAATCAACAAACATATTCTGTTTGAAACAACTGGCCGTATGGGATTTATAATAAGGGCATTGTATATTTTGTTATTTTTAAGTTATGTGCTAAACATTTTTATAGCAGTAAAAATTTATAACTCTGTGTATATGACATTTTAAAAAAGTAGTAAGGAGCAAAGGGAATAAAAGTGCAAAACACAATGGCTATAGGCAGAAAACAGAATCTTAAATCTCTAAGATTTTAGAGGTGAACATTCCCAAGCGATGACAAGGTCCCAGTTTGCTATGTGTTTGGTGGCTACAGCTCAAGGATCCATGATGCTTACATGCGGAATGGGCTCCTATCACACACCACTACACCTCCAAGTTATCCATATCAAAAAAAAAAAAAAAAAAAAAGTGTTGAAACTGATTTCAATTTTATGAAAAGCAAACTAAGACATCAGTTTCTGATAGGCACCCATAAGAAAAAAAATCCTGAAACATCTACTGGAATTTTGCTTTAAAAACAACTGACTTATGACCACTGGAGGAAATATCTTAGTATCCTTGAGTCAGCATCCACAGGACTGTCATCTGGGATGCTCTGGGTTGCAGGCAAACCTTCCCAGTCAAATACTGCAGTTGGCTGACCACATTCCAGGATCTGAACCTCAGGTGTGCAGGTCAAAACAAAAATGGATTTTTTTCATCCCACCAAGCAATGATCTAACTCCTAGTAACAGACTTGCACATTACTGAGAATCAAATCAGGTGCCCAGTAATTCCCAGTAAGGGAGATAAGCCTTCTCTAGGAGTCAGCAGAATGTTCTGTTTTCTATCCAGGGTAACTTCCCTCTTTGTCTGGTGTCCAGGTAACCTGGAAAGCAGAATGATGTAGAGCAGCGCTTTTCAATGTGTGGACCAGTACCAGTCTACCAGTCAGTCCAAGACCGGTAAGGAGCTGGAGCCAGAATATAATCAACACACTGTTGAAAGTCTTGCTATGGAAAAAAAATGTCAGCTGAACTAAAAACAGTGTGCTTAGCCTCACAGATTTTCAGTTTCTGGCCCACAGATCACACTGAATAGCAATGGTACTTTTTTAAGCTCCAGAGAACTTCATGCATGATCTAACCCTACTCTACAACAACAAGAAAAACTGCCATAGCCTAAGCCATTCACATTTCTATTCCTCAACCCTCACTGTCCTCACTCTACTGAATAAAAACGTTTTGAAACATTCTGGCTTTCTGAATTCTGTTTTACCAGCACTAACCATATTCTGTTGACATACTATTGCTTTAGATGTGTTACTGCTGGTGGTAAACTACAGCCCAGGCACAGAACTCTCCCGAATTATGTGAATTTAGTTAGTCCAATGCTCAGTACTCCAGGGCAGTTCATCACTTGCCCACGCCATCTCCTCTTTCCTTTAACGAAACAGTACTCTCATGCAGATCTGTGCGAGTCTTCCCATCCAACCGCATCTCGAGTGATGCCAGTGTCCTCCTAGATCCTACACTCTCCCAAGCTCCTTCCACCTGAGGGCATTCAGACACGGAGACTCTGCACCTAGCTCTTGGCAAGGCTGGTCCCTCGTATCCTTCAGGCTTTAGCCATGTGGCGTTTCACCTTCTCAGAGAGGCTCCCCCTCTTAGTCAGCTCCCTCTGTATTCTCCATTACAGTTTGCCACAAAATCCTCCTCAGTTTGTAATGTTACTTTTATGCATGTGTTTGTCACCTCTCCCATGCAATAAACTATGAACAGAGGGCAGGGAGCATGTCTGTTTCATTCATTATTGTATTATTATATGTATACATGACAGAGTCTGGCATATAGTAATCAACAAATATTTGCTAAATAAGTGAATAAATTACTAGGTCAACTGTTTAAAGAAGAGGTCTCCAAGGAAAGACTATTTGAATAATTATTAATTTATAAATTAAAGAAACATTAACTGCTTAAAGAGAGAGAAAGGAAAGAATAAAAACATGAAAGAAAATGTATTGTGGTTATCATACCTTGCCTCTCCTGTCTGAGACTCCATCTGATTAACCCAAGATTTGTAAATATCCACAGGATCAGTTTTGATGTTGAGAGATTTGTCGTCCATAATCTCCTTCACGACTGGGGCCAATATCTGTCTCAGCGCATTCTGGCCCCGGGCACCACGGTTGAAACTTACAACCATCTTTATAACGGTAGGATTTCCTGTCACAATCTCTTGAATCTGATCTACTTTTGACCTATAGAACAGAAGATACAAATTCAATTCAAACTAATCACTGAATCTACCAACTTAAGGATCCTTCCCACTTAAAGGTCTCATCTCCTAAAAACAGAAAGACTTAGATGGAAAGGGGTATATGCTCTTTTCTAGAAACATTCCCCAACACTTATCCGAACACAGGATCTTCCTGAGGTTGCGAACTCAATCATGGGACCACGATCAGACCCTTTATTAGCCAACTAAGTGAAATCTTCATGTTTGGATCAGCTTTTTAAAAAATTATACCTTAATATAGAATGCTTCTAAAACTAATCTAGCAAATTTCTTACTCTATCACTCACCTCCCCAGAAGCAGGAACACTTTATATTAGTGTTTATAATCATTTATAATGAGTGTAGGATATTAGTTTATATTAGTGTATAGTATATATCGTGTGTAGTATAATTAGCTTAATTCATGTATAATATATTATTACATTATAAGAGATAGACGCTTCTTTTGAGTAAATGTTTCACACAGATCACAGTATTGAGAACAAGAAGAGGCACAGGCAGGCCTGAACCTCAAACTGGGAGCATCTATGATAGTGGGAGGGGTCCCCTGCCCTGCAGAAATCTGTTCATACTTGATTTCCTCCTGAAGTGCTGTCTTAAAGAGCCGTAGGAGCAGGTACTCCTCTCGCTGGTTGGATGCGTAGTTGTACAGTGTGAAGATTACGGAGTCCATGAACTTGGTGGACTTGTTCTGGGGCATCTGAAAAATCAGCTTCGCCAGATAGGTGGGGTTGGTCTGAAATAAAACCAAGGGATAAATCATTTCTAGATAACACAAAGGCTGGCACAAACAATCCAGACTTTTCAGTTTCAAGGATTAGAAGGTACCTGAGTAATAAAGAAAAACAGGACAGCCCTTTGCTCACCCCTCAGTGGAAATAAGAAAGACTTCTGCAGAGATCTATGTGTAAGGTTTTCTTGTGGAAAAGTAAATTAACTAAACTTTACAGCACTAATGCCAGGAGCCACTCACCTGCAGTAAATAAAACAGGTGTTGATAAGCTTCCAACTTTTCTCTCTTTTCCTTGCTCAAAGCCTTGAGCCCCCCCTTCTGTTTATTTAGCATCATCATATCAGACAACTGTTCCTTATTTTTTTTGGTAAGTTTTTTACTGTGAGAAACCACATCCTGGAAACAAACACATATACAAATATCAAAAAGCTTTCAAGGTGAAACTCTGGCCATCATGGAAAGTTCTTTTAGCACCTAAAAACTTTCATGAAGGTCTACTGCACTGGCTCCCCATCAAACATTTCAGAATCACTACACTATGTCTTACTTTCAGTACACCAATCAAATCCATTCCTACTTCCATCTTCCCATGAAGAATCTGAACCATAAAAATGTCCAATGATTTAGAAAACTAACTTCTAGGAATCTATCTTACAAACAAAGTCTTAAGGACAGTAAAAGCTACATACACATTGAAATATTAATTACATTGTTATTTGGTAATAATAAAAATTTGGAAATGTCAAATAGTTGAGGGAAGAAGGAGGTAAATCATAGAATATTTTCTGATGAATTATTACACTGCCATTAAAAATAATATTTATGACTACTTATCATATGGAAAGTATCTTATCCTCTGTGGTAAGTAAAAATGTAGGACACAAAATGACTGTTGGGATAGTGGAATTATGGGATGATTTTTATCTTCTTTTCTCTATTTAAAATTTTGCGTTTAAATCATTTCATTTCTTATTTAACTTTTTAAAAATTTATGACTTTAGCTGAGAAGAAAGTGAGCCCCCTCCCCCCACAAGTCATAAGGGAGGAGACAGGAGTACCAAGCAGGACAAAGTGCCCCAAGGCCCTGCAGGCACTGGACCATACCTGCAGTGTAATTTTGTTTTTCACTAGCAGTCCAATTTTGATGTCCATGAGATTGAGGTCATTCTCCAGCTGTTGGTTAGAACGAATGAGGGTAATGACCTCTTCCCGCATCTTCATAAGATCAAGCTCCTCCTGAAAATCCTGGTCACTTTGGTCGAGCAGGTGGACAAATTTTCGGACCACAATCATAGGGGGATCCTCAGCATTGACTGACAGAAAGAAAGCATGTGTCAGACAAAGAATGGAATTTCCAGAAGTTCTACGTCTTGGCAAACATCAGTAATGTCTTGAAAAAACAGCTCCATTCACACATTAAGGTTATTTGTTTATTTCTGAGATGTGCAAAGACAACCACCAAGTGCAGTCTTCTGGGTCATGCGATCACTATGTTGTTATGTGGAAGGCTCACACGGCAAGCAACAAGACATCTGTTAGCAAAGGGGTTTAAGTCACAAGCAGCACCCTACCCGCCAAGCCTTGCCTGCAGGACAAGAAAAGAGATCCGTGGAGAATACCCAGAACCTGACGGCTCTCAACCACTGCCTCAACTCTTCTCTGCTGAGCCACAGTTACTCACTGAGAGTCTTGTAGTCATCACGAGCTTTGTTTGCCCGAATAAAAGCCTGGATTTTGATAATGTCATTTATCTAAAAGAACAAAAAAGAAGAAACTCCTTTGTTCATTTGTCCACCACAAATACAGCAAAACTGACTCTACTGGTCCTTACTACCCAGGGGTACTTACATGGTCTCGGAAATACTGCAGGCGGTCTCTATAGCGCTTTCTAGCTTGATGCATCCTTGCCAGGGACTGAATCTGTGGAAAAGGAAGAGGGATCCTTGAAATGAGAAGAGCCCTTCATCTCAACACATACCAGACTCACGTCCCCCACTGAGAAACCCTGCTCGGGCTACATACCTTTACAACTTCATCTTTATGGGAGCGCAGGTAAGCTAAGCGATCCTGATACGCCTTCCTCTGCTTGTATCCTCTCCACTGTGACTGAAACCATCAAATATTATAGTCGACACATTATTTTCCAAGGGTTAGAGGAAGTTAAAAAAAAACTCATCTTGGGAGGAGGGTATAGGCTCAGTGGTAGAGTGCGTGCTTAACACGCACAAGGTCCCGGGTTCAATCCCCAGTGCCTCCGTTAAAACAAAAATAAATAAACCTAATTATCCCCCTCTCCCCTACAAAAAAACCCCCCAAAATCTCATCCTGATATATTATCCAAGTGCAATTCATGATGCAGCTTTAAAAAGGACCACATCTATCAGTGACGGGAAGGAGGTCCTGGGCTGTAACTCCACCAGGAGAGCACACTGGGCAACCCCCAATTCCCTGACGCCAGCAGAGCACTTTACACCTTTGAAAGTGCATCCACACAGGCTCTCTTACGGGCTCCTCACAACAAATCAGGTGGAAAAGATAAATACCAGTATCTCCACTTACAGATAAGGGAACAAACTTAGAGAGGTTCCCCACTACCCGGCAGTGGTGGAGCCATAATTCTTGACTCAGAATTCTTTCCGTGACACTGTGCTACCCTGTCACTGAAGCAAAATCACAGTTGTTTCCCGTGACATTCAAATCCACACAAGGGAACAGTCTTAGAAGACAAAGAGGTGTCCGAGAAGAAGTGCCACTGAGCTGGGCAGCTCACCACTAAACACCATTAAGCACTCTGTTTACCGTGGCAGCAGACGAATTGCTCGTCAGAAGAAGGATGAGGCTAAGAGGTCAGAAGGCAAAAAACACACTCAGACGTTGGACTGTAGGAGCTGACTGTTTATTACCCCTGCTCTAGAGGCCCACGTGCTGTGTCTTAGGCTCTGAAATACCTGAATGCAGGTGATTGCAGGGACTTGTTTCTTCAGGAAATTCATCCGGGATCGGAATTCCTGTCGAACTAAGTATCCCCGGCAGCAGGCCTGCAGCTTGGTGACCAAGCCTTCGTTGGCCAGCCAAAGCTGCTCTCGGTTGTACGCGGCAGTCACCCCCGAGATGGAACTCTGAAGAAGCATTTGGTGACGAGAGAAGATATACAAAGGTGAGAATGGACAAAAATTTTAACACAGTATCATCCACAGCATGCAAAGTAACCCTCACTGCTTTCTACGCCTACACTAGACCTTCAGCCAAGAAACAGGAATGAAGACTTCAGGTCTATTTTTCAAGGCCAAGTTGTTCTCACATCCCCCCAAAAAGTCATAAGCAAAAACCTGATCTTTTACTTCATATGTTATTTCCTTTACTCACTCACCTACCCAACACTGACTGTGTCAGGAACTGTGCTTGCTGATCTGGGGTCACTGTTGACAAGAAGACAGAGTGACAGGTGCCAATACCAAGGCCCAGAGTCCCTAGAACGCCACAGTGGAGACACTGCAGGGGAGGGCCAGACTGCAAATGGTCTTGAGAAGTAACTTAAAGTGTTTGGACTCCAGTTACTACAGGCACTGGAGAACCAGAGCCAGCAAACTTTCAAACAGGAATAAAACCATCAGATTTCTTTTTAGAGACGCAGCACTGTTAGCAGAGTAGCTATGAGCCAGGGATAGGTCATGTGATGTAAGCACAAGTAGTGTGGTAAGATCTCTAGGAGAACTCTTTGAGAGACAGACAGACAGCTGGTATTATGCCTGTTTTGCTCTTCTTCCCATCTTCCTACTCCCTGCCTGCTATCCTTCTGGATGACAAGGTGATCCTGAGAATGGAAGCCACATGCTAAGAATTGCAGAGCAGAAAGACAGAAGGACCTGGGGACAGATGACACTGGGGAGCCACCACACCTTCCCTGGACTGCTCAACTCCAGAATAATTCTATGAGTTAAAAATACACCCTTATATACTATTTCAGCCCTGGTTTTTCCATTGAACTGTTGAGGTGTCTGCTGGGCACCTAAACTATAAGTGGAAAGGCAAACCTGGTGGTGGTAAAAAAAGGACTAAAGTCTGGAGGAACAAGATTTAGGATTTGCAAGCACACAGGTGAGAGCTGGAGCCACAGGCTTGAATGAGATTACTCAGTAAGACTGTTTAGAGGAAGAGAAGGTGCCAGTGAGATTCTGATATAATTCAAGGAGGTAGAGAAAAGGAAAGTAGTGAGAGATTAAGAAGGGACACTCAGAAGTAGAACCAGAAGAGAATGGCACCAGAGAAGCCAAAGAGTTGAGAGTTTAAGGAAGAGAACACAGTGAGAAGTCAGTTATGATGAGATCCCCTTAATTTAGAATAAATTCTAAAATAAGAGTTTTATTAAAGTAAAAGCTGGATAATGTGGGGCAGACTAATTTCAAGGCACTTAGCAAGAACAGAGTATGAACTTATAGGCACAGCAAAATCAGAAAAGTTCTACAGGCTTACAATTTTTCTTTTTTTTAAGACAAGGGAGACATGATTACGTATGTAGGCTGATGCTTAAAAGTATATCCTTGGACCAGCAGCATCAGCATCACCTAGGGACTGGTCTGAAATGCAGACTCTCAGGCCCACAGAATCAGTCTTCACTTTACAAGGTTCCCAGGTGATTTATGTAGGTACACACTAAATTCTGAAAAGGGCTGATCATCTTACATATTAGAATAATAGAAAAAAATGAGAGGAGGTGGAGTACGAGCTCTGCAAGGAACTGGGAGAGAATGAAATAAGGAGACAAGATGAATGATAAATTTAGGATAAATTTTTTTTTGGGGGGGAAAGGAAATGATGAAGGAGGCAGTGAAAATCCAGACTCACTGAAAGGAAGGAAAAAGGAGAGAAGGAGAACTAATTTGATGGTCACGTTTCTTTTATTTTTATTTTTAGAGAAGTAGGAGGAGGTTAGGTAATGTGCTGTTTAAAATTCTTAGGGCCACATGCAAAACACTAAGTATGAGTGTCTCTGTAGAAGACAGTAAGACTCTCAAAGGTGTTCATGACCCGAAGAGTTAAAAATCACCGCGCTGGAAGATGCAGCCTGGCTTCCTAAACGTGGCCGGCCAGGTCTGAGCCTCTCTGCTCTGCCTCCTCCTCTGCACACCATCATCAGGACCACTCGATCTCCCTTCAGTGGCCCACATTCCTCTAGCTCTTGGTGCCTTTCCCACGTTGTCCTCTCTGTTCAGAATAGCCTTCCGCCTTTTTCCCACCTGCTAAATGTTATCTGTGCTTTCTTTCTCCAGGACAGAATTAACTGCTTCCCTAACATTTCCTCTGTTTTACTGTTCCGAGAGCATCTGTTTCTCTCTGGCTTACACCGCGGTACTCTGTGCCTGCTGTTCTCACCACAACACTGTGAACTGGGAGGCAGATTCTTTGATACATCTTTATATCCCCTCAACACCCAACACAGAGTTCACCGAGTTTACTTAAAGGTAATCACTTGTGAAACCATCAGCAGTAACGATGAAACACTAGGGAAGTAAGAGACTATAATTTCCCAAAGAGGACAATTTTATACACAGGATAGAAACTCATCCCTCTGATCGGTAAGTTCTGAATAAAGAGACTGCTTCACTTTTTACATATGTGTATATTCCATGTGTTCAAAGGACTTGGGAAATAATGCTCAATGGAAGCAGATGACCTTTCAGAAGTCCTGTACTGTCCTTTCTCTCTAAGAATCTTTGTGCCTGTTCATAATGTGTCTTATCATGACCTACAGGAGCTTATTGAACAGCTTCCCTCAATGTATTTTCCTCTCCTTTAATGTTCATTAGACAACTCCAGTTTAATGAACATGAGCTCAGCGCCATTTAACACTGAAAGTGCTCAATAGCCCACCAAGGACAAGATAATTGGCCATTACATACAAGGTTGCAAACTTACCAGCTCACCTTACAGACCAGCAGTGGGCATAAAACAAGTACAGACATGACTGAAATTCAAATCCAAGGTGGTTAAATTCTGAATGAATACAAGACTACGAGGATGGAGAGGGGAAGGAAAAGGAATTTTAAGAAGATTCATCGAGGCAGTGACACCTGACATGGGTATGTCTGGAAGGATAGAATTTTGACAGACGTAGATGGCAGGGGAGGGACATCTCATGACAGCAGGGGCTTTGTTTTGTTCACGACTATATCTCCATTGCTTAGAAGGGTGTCTGGTACATTTAAGGAGGCCTTCAGAAACTGTTGAATGATGAAATTCCAGTAAAAATGAACAGCATAAGCAAAGACACAGGGAATGGGAAAAAAACACTTAAAAACAGCTATAAAAATGCTAACTTCATGTGAATTGTAGGTTATATTCTAATACAGTACAGTTTGGAGTTTGTGGAATAGTCAGAAAAGGGATTAAAAATATACATTGGGAAGATTAATAGTAGTTGCATTTAATGAGTCAGTGCAATTTTCAGTTTTTCGTCTTTGCTGGATCATCCAAATTTTTTAATAAGTACATAATTTATCTGACTTAATTTTATAATCCAGATGTCTTACTAATTTAGGCCTCAGGCACTCCCACAAGAAAAAAATTACTCCAAATTAGTTTGTTATGTAGCTTTAATTTTAGTCTAGAGCTCCTGACCACATGCCCTGTTCCTCCTAATATTAGCTCTAAAATGCAGATACTTTCTCTCAGCTTCTTCTTTTGTGAAAAAAATGTGACCTACCTGGATCTCCTCCCGAGAAAGCTGCAAAGAATTTTGCACAAAGTCTGGGGGTTCATCCCATCCTCCTTCCTGGGTCTCCAGATTGTGGTAATAATGATACCCACCTTTCACCCAGTGCTTCACCCACTTGCTGCTGTTATCTCCTGACGGAAGAGACAGGAAAGATCAAAGACACCCAGAGCCACGTTCCCCACATTCGCACGTCTAACATTACAAGATTGTTCCAGTCGGGTTTAACAACCTAAATAAAGACCATTCCAAAAACCTATTCCTTGGGTCTGTGAGAGTAAAGGGACATTCTAAGTCCCTCAAATCATGACTTCATAGTATCTCATTTAGTCATTCATATTTATGTTATAAAAAGAAAATACCTATGGAATCCAAACAGGAAAATTAACCTTGACTACCTTGGTTCCTTCCGAAGCCTATTCCTAAGTAAGAGATTGTATGTCAGGAAACTACTCTGATAAAAGACTTACAACCATTCGGCCTCTCTAGTTAATAAAACAAAGGCCATGAAATAGGATGAAAAATCTTATTTTTTCCCCTTCTTGCAGATAAACTATTTCTAACTATTTATAGGCTTAGGTAATCAGAACTACAGATACTCTATACCAGATAAGCAGTCAAATATTTTGATCCTTCCCTCATTTTCAGAAAATTGACCCTTTTAACATAGCTGCCCTCAAGGGGGAGAAAAGAATGTTTTCAAAACTTTGAAAAAACTTTTCAAAAACAACAACAACAACAACAACAACAACAACAAAACAGGAATATTATCTCCTTGGGTCTTTAAAATAAGACTAATACTGTTCTTCTGAAGTACGTCCCCCCAGCTTGTCCCATCATACGTTCAAGTTCTTACTTTCAGGGCACATATTTATTTACCCATAACTCACCTGCTGCCAGTTTTTTCTTCTTGGCTTCAGCAAGATCACTCTGGTAAGTCTCACCACATTCAGGGATGACTCCATACAAGCCGACATCAGGGGAACGAAGGGCACTCAGTGTTTTGCCAACATCGCCGCTCTCTACTGCTTCATTAATGGCAAAAATTCCTAAGGCAACTATCCCAGAAGAGAACTGTTACTGGAATAGTTCAGAAAGTGTCTAGATTCACCTACTGGCAAACTGTTCCCACCAACATCTCTCTGTCTTGGTCAGGTTGAGTACTGAGATGGAGCACCTTGCCACCCCCACTCTCCACCAAAACAAATAAAACTGACACATACACCTCTGTGCCTCTTGGGTGTCTTTGTTGGACTGACAGATTCCACCTTGGATTTCATCCAACCACAACACAGCTGACTCATCCTGGGTCTCCTGCACACCATTGAAAGCAAAACATTAGAGTCATGAAATCAGAGTACATATTGTGATGGGGCTTCTGAGGCAATTAGATACAGAGGAAGAAGTTTCAAATATACAAGACACATGGAAAAGTCAAATCGAAGAAGCCAGGCATCAAAATACCAGTAAGAGGTTACAAGAGAAATGCCTTGGATGTAGGTGATGGATATATGAAGATAAATTAGTCACTCAGGAGGTCAAGAGCGGCCAGAAAGGGCAAAAGGACCACACTGGGAAGGGGCCCAGGGACTTACATACTGTGACAAAAACCACAGTATGCATATGAACATGCAGTACTTTTTAGAAAACCTCCTTGCCAACAATATTCAGAGGAAGTTGATATTCTCTATTGACTACTGTTTTTAAGACTCTCAAGACTTCATCACATGTAAAGCCAGGAGTCACTATAGGCAATCTAAACTTATTACCAGCTTCTATTCTAAAACTTGAGTGTTAAATCAGTTGTTGGAAATTTAAAAACATATTTTCACACAGAAACATAATAAATAGTGCTTAGTTTCCTCAATATGGCCAACAAAGCCTCTCTACTCCACAGTGTAGTTTGAGTTGAATACTAGGGACAGAGGTGAAATAGAAGTGGAGTCTTTTTCTCCAGAAAAGGTGAGGCACCTCAGGTGTTAAAGTAACCAGGTTGCGAGAGTCATGTTTGAAGAAATCCTGGCAGACCCAACAAAAGTAACTACTCCTAAGGCTTGAGCTAAGAGCAGTTGGGATAAATAGCAGCTCAAAAATCCATCAAGACTACCTGATGTAAATTAATTTACCAAAGTACCAATGAGGTATCTGGGGTCAGTAACTATAACCATGTTGCCAGATGTGGAAGGGTCTGGGCTCTGAGGCAAAATGGAAAGTTTCCGCGCCTTCAGCAGGCCCAGGAGTTGAACTTGTAAAACCTTAGAGGAGGCTTGGCTTTCTTCCTGCATTACTTGGGGGAGAGACACAATATGTCACTCAGCAAAGCTAAGCAGTCACAGATCCTTGCAATACATAAAGCACGGTGGTGACCGGATAAGGCCAAAGGAAGGCATCTGAAATCGAACCAGTGTTTTCTCCCTAGAAAGAAAGATGTTTTAACTAAATTAATTATAAGTGCTGGGGTTACAGTAGTAAGGGGCACTATCCCAATTTAAGAAGCTCACAGTCTTGAGAAAGGAAAGGAGTAACCAGATAAACAGAATGCAAGACCAAGTCACCTACTAGCAGGAGAATTTAGCACTTTCCTACCAATGGTCACTTTCTGTTACTAAAAATAGAACATGGCTGCACACAATCCCTAGAGTCCTATGAATAATTACTGGAAATGGTAAGAAATAGTTTCAATATGAGACAACACAATGAGTCAGCCACAGCTTTGCGACAACTTAAACTGAGAGTCATAAGCTAGAGGGCTGAAGGTGCAGTCTCTAAGAGAAGTGGCATAAACATCCTTGTACCCTAAAAACAGAACCAGACCATATTTAGTTCACTTTTAGGCCAATCACACATCAGGTATCTCTAAGCCGAATCTATAATAAGCAAAGCTGGGAGGGTTGGCACAACCTTCCTTGCATCCAGAGAAAGGCATAGCTTATCAAGAACTCTAACCACTCAGAGTTCTGTCTTCTCTGCCCCATACAGACTACAGCAAAAAGATTAAAACAAAACCTTCCATACATTCTCCCCTAAGAAACAAGCGACAGAACTGTGGTATGAAAGACAAAAAAAAAAAAGGCAATGGATCAGTGTCTCAGGTGTGTCAGGGAAATATGATTTCCTCTTCACCAGACTAAAGAAGGAAAGGTAGACGACATACACCGTCTCATTCCAGTGTAAGGGAAGAACAGGTTCTCTCTGCTCCAATTAGATCTAATAAGATGACAAAAGCCAACATCCTCCTGTGAAAGTTTGCTCTAAAGATCAACTCAAATCACTTAGTAGGGAGTTAAAACCCTGAATGAGATACTTAAGAGAATATTGAGATAAAACAGATTTAATATGAAAATCCTTTATAAAATATACTGAAATAATGTCCCCTAACAACAGTGACACTTAGAAGCACATCAACTGCATTTTAGAAGAGGCAGAGAGATAGGAACCAGAAATAAGAATCAAAGAGGAGTGGGCAATGATTGGAGATAAAAGAGGTGGAGGAGCCACAAGATACAAGGAAGGGAAATGGAGAAGAGATGGAAGAATGGCCCTTATGTGTGTGCATATATATGGGAAGCACATGCACACACACACACCAGTAAAGGGCACTTCTCACCCCTTAAAACTCTCTTAAAAGTGTCTCCTGTTATACGTGGCATGGATGCCTGTGTGACGGTGAATATTACACATATGTAATGCATGTGTAAGTATTATATATATCTGTGTATTAGAGATATAGTACATATACATATAATATAGATGAAATGTTTTATCTCTCATCACACATACATACACATGCAAACCATGCCATATATACATGTAAAACACATATACATGAATCTATACAGCATATATTTATCAACACAAGCACTGATCAAACAGAGTGGAGTAGAGATCTTATGGCCCCTTTTTGGTTTATGTATTAATCCTTTAGCTGCAGCATAGTGGAAGTTCAGGGAGAGCTAGAACTGTGGGTGGCACAGATTTGGGAGGACTGGGACTGCAGCAATGTACCAAACAAAAGTATTTGAGTAGTCTAACAACTGGTACAGCTATGCCAGTACATATGAGCTGATTTTTAGCGACATGCATGTATGCACGTCAGTGTACACAGACACTGTGAGGTGGGGGAAGAAAAGAGAGACTTAAGAATCATTCATATTTCTAATTATAACATGGGTTCCTTGAGAATCCCTGATATCCATGCCTTGGCATTCAGACAATACGACCCAATGACCAGTAATCTACTTTTTAGTATTTCAAAGGCACTAAATTTAAATAGAGATGTGACAACAGTGAAAATGGTAGAGGAAGGTCCTCTGAAAATCCCCTCCTACATAAAAGCAACAAAAACACCGACAAAAATCATCAGAATCAACTTTTCAAAACAACAGAAATTAACCAAACACTTGCAGCAATCAGAGAGAGTTTATTCAAGAAAAATAGTTGAACTCAGTAAGGACAGTGAGCTTTGTGGCACTTTAAATCGCCCTATTCTCTCCTGTGTTCTGTCCCCCCTCCCCCCACCCCATACACATCTACCTCCTTCAAAGCCCTATCTATTCACAGAGAACAGTCTTTAGTTGACCTGTTAGATAGTTCCTTGGAAGACCACAGCTAGGCTGTTTTTATTTGACCTGACTTAGAGCTTGCCCAGTGCAAACAGCTTTTTCTCCAGGGGCATTTGTCCAAAACAGTAAGAGGTAATTGTTTCACATCACAGATGTCTGAGGTCGTGGATAAAAACTTAGGCAAATAACAGGCTAACCAAAAAGCTTAAAAGGAAAAGCTAGAGAATGATATGTCCACAGATATCTTTGAAAAGCTCTGAAAAATTCCTGGGATGGGAATCTAGAAAGCCAAAGTGTATGTGTGGGCTGTGCACATGCTCAGAAAAAATCAGATAAGGCTGTAAGCTCTCAGCTCTGGCTGACCTTAAGGCTCTGGGCAAGCATGAAGTGAAGGAAAGCAAAATTGTTAACGGCCTGGCTGAGTGTTGAAGGCATGCCCCAACACACACAAAGGCCCTCAGCAAAGGCTGGGAGCTTTACTGGTTCTAGGCATTTAAGAAAACTTCTGTCTAATCATTAACTGACCACTAGTAACCAAGCAGAGACTTCAGTGGACACATAAGAATCTAGATTTCCAGAGTTGCCCCATTATATATTATTAAAATGTCCAGATTTTAAATTACAAGATATGCAAAGAAACAAGAAAGCAAGGTCCAAACAGGAAAAAAGCAGACAACAGAAAACACCCAGATTGAACTTAGTAGACAAAAACAAACCAGTTACCTTAAATATATTCAAATAACTAAAGGAAACCATATCTAAAGAACTAAAGGAAAGTATGAGAACAACGTCTCACCAAATAGAGATGAGACTGACTGATTTTAAAAGAACCAGATTAAATTATGGAATTGAAAAATACAATGACTGAAATGCAAAATTCACTTGAGGGACTCAGCATATTTGAGCAAGGAGAAGAATCAGTAAACCTGAAGATAGGTCAATTGAAATGATGCAGTCTGAAGAACAGCATCCAGTCTAAGGAACAGTAAAGAAAAGGAAAGAAGAAACATGAACAAAGCCCCAGAAACCTGTGGACACCATCAATAACACTAATATATGCACAATGGAACTCTCAGAAGGTAAGGAGAAAGAGAGAGAGGTATTTTACTTGAAGAAGATCTGAACAGACCTATAACAAATATAGATAGACATGGACTCATAATCAAAACATAGTCATACAAAAACAAAAGAAAACCAAAAATGCAGGACCATATCATATGGCTTCACTGGTGAATTCTACCAGATGTTTAAAGAAGAATGAATATCAATTCTTTATAAACTCTTCTAAAACATAAAAGAGGAAGGAACACTTCCCCATTCATTCTATGAGGCTTTTATTACCCTGATACCAAAACCAGACATGAAGATATTATAAGAAAAACAGGCCAAATTTAAGTTAAGATACTTTGCTTGCTAAATTTGGAACTCAGCTGATTATTTTTAAAACTACTCCCAAGAGAAACTTAGAAGTTGAGCTGAGGCTTTAAAAAAGACAGTTACACCTAAACTGCAGTCTACCAGCTGAGCCTGGCAGTGTTAAGCAACTTTTCCTATCTCTCCTCTGCCTCTGCCTCTGATGAACTCTGAAAAGTTATTCCACAACAAAAGGAAATGCTTCATACTCTGGTCACATCCTCTAAAAGTTCAACTCCCATGACCCAAACAAAAGGAGGAGTCAGGCCCATCACATGAGTGAGAGCAGGTACAAGTTATATCCTCAATCTACTTTCATTTTTTAGACATAGACCCGGACCTCTTCTTTCAGAGCCCATTCCTCTGTCAGATATAAGGCTCCTTTTGGACTAATAACGTAGCAAAAATAACATTAACCACCACTGGCCTATGCAGAATCATTGCAGCCAGGCCCCAGGTTACAGATTCTGAATTAGCAGAAACAGAGTTAAAGCTTAGGAATCTATATTTTAAAAGATGACTTTTCAAGTGTTCTAATGGGGGAAATGATATAGCTCAAGTGGTAGAGCACATGCTCAGCACCCAAGAGGTCAGGGGTTCAATCCCCAGAACCTCTTCCAAGCAGCAGTCAATGAAGAAACCTAATTACCTCTCCCTCATAAAACAAAGAATACAAGTCAAGTGTTCTAATGATCAGTCAAGTTTGGGAAGCTCTGATCCAATATACTGATACCAAAGACAGACTTCCATTTATAGCTTCTTGACAGCCAGCTGCTCCTCACCTAAGTAAAATGAGTTAATGCCTTTGTCTCAATTTCCTGGTTACTAACCAGGAGATGTGATTCAACCCTCACCATTGGAACAACTGACCTGCATAATAATGAACCTCTTAAAGAAAAACCTGGTACTTGCTACATTTACATGTTTAGGACGCAGTAATGTCAACTACTCTCATGACAATGGAATCAAAGGAGATCTATCAACATTATATTTCCCACATCTCCCCCACAACCCAAGCTTACAGAGCCCGCAAGGGTGTCAGTGTCCAAAATCTCCAATAACACGAAAGCCCTGGTCTGTTTTACTACTTTTGGCTTCTCAGAAAGAATCTAACCCCCTGAGTAAAAGAATTTCTCTGAGCTCTTCTGCCTGCTGCAAGAACCTCACTGTAGGGACCTTCTAAGTCAGGAATGAAAGCTCTGTGCTCCTCCTTATCCAACTGTTAGTTAGGAAGAACATTAAAGGAGATCCTTCACAATTTAGAAAAACATATGTCATTATGCTTTAATCACAGAACAAATATCTGAGAGCCTACTCTACACATGACAACATCCTATTCAGCAAAAGGACTATTTCCTCAACAAACTCTCTGAGAGGCAAGACATACTTTTTAAAAGATTGGTTTGTGTTACAATTACTTTGGAAAGCTTTTATAGTCATAATGTTATTCCTAATAGCCATAAAGTGGAAATACGACCATCAACTCATGAACAGATAAATAAAATATGGGCTAGCCATACAATGGAATATTATTCAAAACAAAAAGAAAATACAAATACATGCTACAGCTTAGATAAACCAAGCTAAATGAAAGAAGCCAGTCAGAAAGGACCACACATACAAGATCCCATTTATATGAAATGTCCAGAATACACAAATCCAGACAGAAAGTAGACTGATAATAACCTACGGCTGGCTCTCTGATTGAGGGAAATGAGGAGTGACTACTAATGTGTACCAGGTTTCTTTCTCAGGTGACGAAAATGTCCTAAAATTGATTGTGGTGATGGTTGCACAATTTCATGAACAGACGGAAAAACACTGAATTGGACTCTTTAAAATAGTGAGTTGTACAAAAACAAAAACAAAAACAAAAAAACAAAGCATAAATACAAAACAGAAATAGATTCATAGACATAGAATACAAACTTGTGGTTTCCAAGGGGTTGGAGGGTGGGAAGGGATAGACGGGATTTCAAAATTGTAGAATAGACAAACAAGATTATACTGTATAGCACAGGGAAATACACACAAGATCTTATGGTAGCTCACAGAGAAAAAAATGTGACAATGAATATATATATGTTCATGTATAACTGAAAAATTGTGCTCTACACTGGAATTTAACACAACATTGTAAAATGATTATAAATCAATAAAAAATGTTAAAAAAAAAGTGAGTTGTATGGTATGTGAATTATATCTCAATAAAGTCATTATTTAAAACAACAATTTTATGACATTATCTACTAAAGCTTAACTAACACATGTATTCCTTATGACCCACATATTCCACTTCTAAATGTATACCTAAATAGAAGTGCATACATATATTTACCAAAAGACATGTACTAGGATATCCATTGAAGCACTATTTGTAATAGCCATAAAGTGAAAACAGCTAAAAACTCACCAATAATAGAATATATAACCACAAAACAGAATAGTACACCACAATGAGAATGAACCAACTATTGCTACATGCAACCACATGGATGAATTTCACTAACATTGTGTTGGGCAAAAGAAGCCAGACACAAGAGAGTACATAATGCAGGATCTAAGTTAAGTACCGCTCAAAACCTGACAAAATTCAACTGCGGTGTTAGAAACCAGGATAGTAGTTACCACAAGGCTGGGGGAGTAAATAAGGATGGAAGTGGGGCTTCTGTTAATGTTTTTTATAATCTGAGCACCAATTACATAGGTATGCTCACTTTTGAACATTTATACAACCGTATGCTTATAACTTATGAATTTTTCTGGATCTTATATTTCGATACAGAATTTATTTAAAGAGATGTTAAGAGATGTGTTTACAACAGTAACAGCAAAGAACAACAAAAAACCAAATGTGTAAAATAGCATAAGCTTCCGGAAGGTGGAGTCTCTGTCTCTCGCGCTGTGTTGCCCTCCAGTGCTCTGAATCTAAGGGTGCCCAAGAATAGGCACAGAGTGAACCTCCCTACCTCTGTCTCAGTTCTAGGAGGAATGAAGTTCTCTAAAGAGAAAGGATCAACTTCGTGCCACTCACCTGGGCTTTTTCTCTCTTTGCCCTTATTAGTGTGTCTTGGTAATGCTGGGCGACTTCTGCAAGGACCCCCTCAAGTTTAGCTGCAGGAATCTGCAGAGCCTGCAGGGTCTTTTGGGCATCACCTTCATCCAGGGCTTCATTAATTAAACCAATGGCTAAAATCCCTAAATAAAAAAGGGACAAAAGGTTATTTTTTAATTAAAACATTATATAAATAAGTCTTTAAACATGCTAAATGATCATAAATCCTCTACTCAAGAGTTACCATGATTCAAACTAAAATTTGTCATCCATAATACTAAGCAGCATTTAATTTTTTTCCTTTAAATTTAGTGTTTGTTTCATCTAAGTAAACCTCCTTGTATCCATACTCCTATTGAAACCTCAGGTCCTTTTGTTTTACTTTTAATTGCTCTAACTTAAGGGTGATAATGATTGGAGGGGGAGGGTATAGCTTAGCATGCACAAGATCCTGGGTTCAATCCCCAGTACCTCCATTAAATAAATAAATAAACCTACCCCCACCCCAAAAGGCACCAAGCTTAACATTTTTATAGAAAAAAAAAAATGAGGCTTAGGGATCTCTTCTCCAAGATTACACAGCAAACAAGCAGCAAGTAGAGAATCAAAGCTCAGGGCTTCCCACTCCAAGGCAAGGCTCCTTCCACTAAATCACTGCATATTTCTCACAGGAAATACTAATTAAAACTAAAAATGTTCACTCCTCAGGTATCCTAGGCAGCTGGCCTACTTTTGTAAAGACTCTATTGTATAATAAAAAAAAATCTGACTTTCTTTGCCCCTGGTTTATGGGTAGAAGCCTCTAAACCCTTGGAATTTCCCAAGTGATAGGAGTATCTTTGTTATTCATGGTGGGCTCTTAGGACCACACCTGAGTTTATGCCAACCAGGTGACTCCTGGTGGGCCCCTAGATAGCTTCTGGATGGGGGCTCGTCATGCTGCAAAGACCAACCATGTGATTAGAAGACTGGGGCTTTGAGCCCTTTGATCACCAGGATATCAGCACAGCCTCCTTATCTCCAGGGAGGGGTAGTAGACTGGAATAGTTCAACCAGTATTCAACCAATTATTCATATGTAATGAAGCCCCAGCAAAAACTGTGGATATAGCCAAAGCTCAGGTGCACTTCCCTGGTGGCAATACACATCGATTGGCTGGGAGGGCAATGCATCCTGAGGATACACAAGCTTCAAATCTGGGACCCTACCAGGCACCCCCTTATTGGGTTCTTCTTTAGATTGGACCAGATTTGTATCGTTTATAAGGAAACTGTAATCATAAGTATAGTTCTTTCCTGAGTTCTGTGAGGCATTCTAGCAAATTACTGAACCTGAGTGGGTAGAGGGAGACCACTGAACATACGGCCAGTTTTTCAGAAGTGTGGTGACCTGGGAACTCCAGAGGGTAAGGCTGGTGTCTGAAGTGAGAGGAGTCTTGAGGAGGACTGTGCCCTCAATCTGTGCAATATGATCTAACACCAGGTAGTCAGGGTCAGAACCACTTGTTATAACAGCATTTTAAAAACAGACCATGTTCAATTCACCTCCTGAAAAATGTAATGATTACATACATATCTAATTATAATATTTGCCTGGAGTTTTGAAAACTATATCCAACCTTAGGTTTAGAGTTTATATATTTTTCAATTTCCAAAAATCCTGCCAGGAGTAGCATTTAGAATCAGCTCATGGAATCACACTATCTTTAACTGTGACATTATCTGGGGGGACAGGAAGTAGATTACTCACTCTCATGTTCCTCCTGCACCACCAGATTCACATGGTCCACACAAGCTTGGATGTCATTCCACGTAATAAATTCATTATTCTCTGCATGTGCCTGAGCTTTCAGTTTCATCAACTCATCGAGATATCTGCTCCATTCCCCCACAAAAAGAAACAATGAAAGGTAATATAAGAAAAGGGACTTTCAGGACTATTTTGGGTGACAGGAATGAGGAGACTTGGGAATAAAGGATCTAAGGAACAGAGATAGCAAAGGTATTCCAGAGGCCAGCTTTGGGAATGAGGAGTTACCTTGAACAAAGTGTAAAAATGCAAGAATATCACTTATTCTTAACAGCCTATTACATGGTCTAAATTCCAGGCAAGACCAACTCTAGAATCAGAGGCAGCAGCTCAAGCAACTCCTCTAAAGACAAGAAAACAAGGCTATACACCAGCTAATAAACATAGAAGGAATGATAGATCAACAAATCACCATTCAGGGACTCTCACCAAAAGTACAGATTTCAGCAAGGATTAT
Organism: Camelus dromedarius; assembly: GCF_036321535.1. Taxonomy (NCBI): domain Eukaryota; kingdom Metazoa; phylum Chordata; class Mammalia; order Artiodactyla; family Camelidae; genus Camelus; species Camelus dromedarius. The sequence goes on from NC_087464.1 coordinate 17,069,149, forward strand.
CAATTGGGGTTAAAAATATTAGGTGAATGGCAATGGGGAATTGGACATTTTGATGGTGCAAAAGTCTGCCTCTTGTTACGAGAAAATATGAAACACACACTACCAAAAATATTTAATTGAATCTTGACAAACTTTTAGACCTTATTTCCAATTTATAAGAATAAACCAAATATTAGGAAGCAATTAGAACTGAAGATGGGACATTTTATAGGACAACTGACTCCACCTCTTTAACAACTCAATGTCATAAAGAAAGGGACAATACTAGATTAAAAGATACCAAAGGAACACAACAGCCAGATGGAACATGTGGTCCTGGACCGGATCCTGGTTTGAACAAACCAGCTGAAAAGAACAGTTTTAGAACAAGTGAGGAAGTATGAAAATGGACTAGGTTTAGAGGGCATTAAAGAAGTACTGTTGATTTTATCAGTGTGTAAGAGAGTATTAATTTTGCTACATAACAAATAGCCTCATTGTTTTACACAAGCATAGTTATATATTTAGGAGTGGAATGTTAAGATACTTGAAATTTACTATAAATCCTTCAGCATAATAAAGAATAAAATAAATCAAAATAGAAAAGAAAAAAAAAAAAAGATGATCACAGTAAAGTCACAATGCCTGCAAAGAAAATAAAAGGGCTGGCACACAAAAGACAGAGGTACAGCTACCTAATGGGTTCATTCCACCACTCTGGGCACCCACCTCTGACAGTTTTCTTCTTCAATATTAGTAAGGCCTGTAACTGAACTGCTCAACTGTTTCCACACTGTATTCATGTCTCCGGATTCCAGCGCCCTGTTGATTAGGGCCACCGATGACAACATCTCCACAGCAACAGAGAGCTCAGGATGGGTGAGGTTATGCTATACAGAAATGGAGACGGGGGAGAAAGAATAAGGAAAGATATTCTGGAATATGAAGGGAGCTCAGAGTTTAATAAACCATAAGGAGTCAGGGGGGAGGTGGACAGTGGGTGTAGCTCAATGGTGGAGCACATGCTTAGTGTGCACGAGGTCCTAAATTCAATCCCCAGTACCTCCATTAAAAAAAGAAGGAAAAAAAAAACCAATAAACAAAAAAACCATAAGATGTCTAAGTTTCTGGTTAAAAAAAAAAAATTCTACCCAACTACACCAAGAAGTGGGTATTAATTCACTTCCACTCCACTTTGCTCACAAACAGGACAGGTTCAGTTAACTTACCTCTGGACTCTGTTGCTGCAGGGTAGCCAGCTCCTTCTGATAAAGATCGGCAGCAAATGCATACACCTGGGGCAGCTGGGCTTCAGGATTCATTAGTTCCTGAACAGTCTTCTCCGCGATGCCCTTCTGGATTGCAGCATTAATCGCTGCCACTGCCGCCAACCCTGCACAGAGAACAGAAGGTCAGAAATACAGTTGGCTCTGAGAAGCCCTGAGGGGAAGGAGATGTCAATTTTCACAGAATAAAGTTATTTTCTGCGGATAAACTATTATCCATGATGTTTGAAGTGGAACTTTCATCTTTAAGAAGCAGCCTCTTTTTCTCCTCCCCCCTATTTTCTTCCCATTCCAAATCATCCTGCATGCCATCACTGCTCTCTACCTAAAACATCCTTCCCCTGCAGCCCAGCAAACAAAGTACCAGCCTATTAAGCTGCCATTCAAAGTTTTCCATAATCTTTCCAAGCCTCTATCTTACACAACTCAGCCTAAAACACCTACAAAAATTTTATTCTAACCATTATTTCTTAAATACATCTTTCACCTTCTGTCCCTCTGCTCACACTTCCTTTTCTCCCTGTTGCCTCTTATCAGGAACATCCTTCTCTATCCTCTTTCATCATCCATATCTTACCAATCAATCCCTTACGTCTCACCTCCTCCAGATGTTTCCCTAACCAACTATGACATCTTTACTAGCCAATGTGAGCCTACACTGACTCCAGTTCTACTTTTAAAACTGAAGAAATCGTATTGCCACCAAAGGTACCTGGTGGTTGACTGTGGCTAACAGGCTTAAGGTGGGTTAAGGAGAATCTGAGCTTAGACCCCCTCAGTGCCATAAAGCCACTTTCCTCCCCTCTACTCAATATTTCAGTAGACACCACTGAGAGAACTCTTACTTCTCTGATACTGCTGGGCAGCACTGTTTGCAGCATCCACTCCAGACTGTAGTTCCTCCTTCTGCAGGGAATCAGCCTGACCATTCTGAGAAAAGCAAAGAACATTTAGATAAAGATCACTCCTGCCTATGCCCCCAGACCTTATAGTTCTCATATCTCAACAACAGTCACTAGGGACAGAGAGCCACAGGCATAAGTGACACCTTCAGGCTACATGCAGCCAAACTGGCAGCCCCAACTAGAGCCAAAAGCCCTTGCCAAATCTGGGGTAGACTCATTTTCCAGATACCAGCATGTTAAAAAAAAAACATATTTTGTAAAAAGCATCAAAATGTTCTGAGATAAAATGTTTACAGAATTATTAGCACATTAATGCTGCTTACTCTGGCCAACGCTGGGAATCTGTAAAATGTATACTTGTCCTTACTTAGAAAAAGAAAAAGAAGAAAAAAAAAAAAAGCCCCTCATGCTTGTTCTAAAAAAACACCACATAGTATAATCCCACAAGGTCTATTCTTATTGCACAGTAAGTACTTGCCCAGTGTTGGCCTGAGCAAAGTAGGGAGGTATGGTTTTTTTAAAGTGGAAATTCCTAAAGTAAGAATGTAAAAACTCAGGCTTTTTAGTTGGGGATTTAAGAGACTGCAAGTGAAGGGGTGGTAAAATTCAGAGGGAAGGCACTGTTTATTTTAAAAGAGAATTTACAACTCTAAAAGCAAAAGAGAGCTGAAGACAACATGTACTCTATCTGAGGCTGTTAAACAACTTAATTTACATGCAGAAGAAAAAGGTATACTAGAAAGAAAAAGGCCCCATAAATATCTTTAAACAACAACATGGGATTCAAATGGATGTATATAAACACCTGCAGGTTCAACTCGGGATATTCTTACCTGTCTCTTCTGCTGTCTATCACTCAGGAGCTGCTTGAGGTACCAGTCACTGTTCTGCTGCTGCAGTCCTCGAAGGCTCAGAGCTGGTGACTGAAGAACCTTGAACAAGGCCAGTGCAGATCCCTGCTCCAAAGCCAGGTCTACATTCGCTAATGCAGAAAGCACTGAGGAAGAAAAAAAGGCAAAAGCTTAAGGGAAAACTATGTTAATATTATAGCCTAGAATATTTTTCCTTTCTGCAAATCAATCTTAGTTCCAGATGAGGGAAATAGAGTTCATATAGCCTTTATTCTGGAGTATCACAGAAGCATGAGACCTTGAGGTTGGAAGAGAACCTTAAAATCATCAAGCCCAGAGGTTCCCAAGGTGTTCAGATTGTTAACAGATTCCTGGACCACACGCCTGGCCTACTTAGAAGCTTCCAGATGTACACAGCTTGGCACCAATGTGGGCAGCAACATAGAGGCATCAATAATGTGAGCCTAAATTCCATCTAAAATACCAAGTTATTGTCCAGACTAAACTACTACACAGGAAAAAGTATCTCCCACAGCAGTTTACTACACCTTTGGACAATTTTGTTTAAAAAAAATTTGTTAATGCTCTCACCCTAGAGTTGATACTTGAATACATCCAACCCCCTCCCTCATCCCTGTGACAGTCTACTCCTGACTAAAGAGCTTAGTTCCTCCAACTGTTTCTTATACAGCATCATTCTGAATCCCTTCACTACCCTGGCATCTCCTGAACATACTCCACCCAAAGCAATCAGAGCCCAGACGCCACAGCTGGTCTGACCACGTGGAGAAGAGGCTCTCTGCACCCTCTCAATATCCTCTATTTCCAGTCACAGAACCTGAGGTCACACAAGATCTCTCATATACTATCTGACAGTAAAAATGCAGACTTTCCTTCATCTGAAAATGATAATAAAGATACCTTCCTCACAGAGCTATTAAGATTAAATAAAATCATATATGTGGAAACATTTTGTATATTGTAAAGTAAATAAGGTTATTACTAGGTTGAAAGTCAGAATAACGTATTTTCTGATTTCAGAAATGACAGCTACTGGAAAATCATAATTACTGTATTATTTTCAGTTTCCCTATTTTTAGAAAGGAAAATAGAGTTTCTCCTTCCCATGCCCCACCCACGGATGGACATATGATTTTATCACCAAAGTAGCAAAACAAACCAATAATAAAATAGTAAAAATCAAAATATTTGGGGCATAGTAGTACTTATCAGTTTTAAATATTTTCATTAGTTAAAAGAAAAGAAAGAAAAGAAAATTAATATAAGCTGTTACGGGGGAAAAAACAGTCTAAGAGAAAATGAAGTCTCAAGCTAGAAAATGGGGAATGGGGCAGTGGGGAAAAGCAGAACTAATAAATAACACCAAGAGGTAAAAGGATGATAAGGTTAGATTCCTGAGACTGTTTCCTTCTTCCCAACATTCTTCCCTACACTTTGGCTCACTGATCAGCACACAAAGGTGGTGGCTCCCTGAGTCAAGGCTGCAGGTCTATGTGGCCATTAGTCAACTAACCATCCATTCTTTCAACAACATTAACTACACACCTGATGTAAACACAGCCGTGAGCAAAACAGACAGGTATGTCCATCCTCAGGGAGATATGGTAGTAGTAGGAACCAGAAAATAAAATCGGTATAGGTAACAGCCAGGCTTCCTCTAGGTATGCAATGTAGAACCTCAGACTATCTGCCAAGCATGAAGTCAATTCTACTTTTACTAGAAACATAATCTTACTACTTAAATACGTAAATATTTAAATGAACATTTACCAATACTTACACTATAAAGATGATAAAGTTTAGAACATCATTTAAATACTTTCTCCCACTATGCTTTAATTATCTAACTTGAGTTTTCCTTATTCTACTTGACAAAAAACAAAAACTTTTTCTCAATTTTAACTATTTGGCCTGTGGCTTTCTTCTGGGGCAGTGTTAATGGCTTCACTGCTGGTTCTCAAGCCCTAAGGAAACAATCTTATCTACAATTACATTAAGACAATTCCTGGGACCTAAAGTCCCTCTGTCTTCCTAACATATAACTTTCCCTTGCCTCTTTCTCTATTACTAGGAAGAGATTGTCCCTGCATGGGGAATTCTGCCTTATCCTCATCTTCTTATCTACCCTAAGAGTCCCAGTGAAGGTCCATGTACAAACCTCAAAGAAAGGTCATCATTTTCTTCTTATTCTAGGACTGCACTTCACACACCTTTGGTTGCCTTGAAATTACTCATTGTATTGTTCTGAGCAAGTTGCTCTGAAATTATTCATTTGCCTACCTACCTTCCTCACTACATTGAAAGCTATTTGAGGGAATGTTTACTGTTTTGCTCCTCTGACCACGTGACAATATGCACAGAACACTTTAAAAACATATACACATGGTTGTTTTCTTACGTGTTGATAACTGATCCTCATATAATTAGCCAGGTAAAGCTATAAAGGTTACAAAATCCCAACCAACATAATAGAGCAAATTCCCTTAGTAAAGCAAGAAGAGTTATTTTATGCACTGTATGCAGCAGGAAACATGCTGAACTTTCTTCTCACACAGAGAACTAAGTACAAGGATACTCTGGTTTACATTTGCTGACTTAAGTAGTGTTCATACAGATACAGCACAATAAATGACCCATACCTGAATGGAACTATTACTCTGTTCAGAAAGTCATTACCCTAAATGAACCAGAATGGAACAATATACAAAGTCTCCTGGTCAGGATTTAGAACTTTATATCCTATGGAGTTAGTAAAATCTTATAAATTCTCACCAGTTATTCAGAGTATTAGTTCAAGTGAGAAATTATGATCTTCAAACGAATAAAGAGGACACTGGTTACTATTATTAATATTAATATACTATTATTATTATCTTGAGCAAAACAAGATTACGCCTGGTTGAATCAAATAATTTTTTAGTTCTTCTGGTAAGTCTTACCCTATGCCAGGAATTATGAGGATTTGAAAAGATGCAGAACTCACAAGTAAACACTATTTTAAGTTTATAAAAATGTCAGAAACAAAAAGTAAACAATATAAGACAATACATAATTAAATACAAGACTGTGTGGTTTAGCCTATAAATGCTGTAGGAGATTTGAAAGGCAAGTGTATTGTGAGCCAGGACAGGCACTGAGGTGAAAATTACGCTGAGTCTTGAATGATGGGTACAATTTGGATTAGGTAAGAGATGAGGCAAGAGGGCATGATAGTGGGGAGATTACATGATTAACAAAAGTGATAATAATACTATTTATTGAGTGCTTAATGAAATACTAGGATATTTACATATATTATCTCATCATTTGCATAACGATTCTATGCCACAGGTGTCCAATTCCCACAGCTATTAATATCAGTTCAAGAGATCAAATCCCAAGTCTGAACCACTCCAGAGCCACTCTTCCTGAGTCACGCAGTGAACACAATGCATATGGCAAGCAATTAGGCAAATGAACTTCTACAGAGTTGTATGCACAAAATGCTGCATAAAGAACTCCACTAGGCTAGTGATCTGCATTTTGTTTGGCAAGTAATAAGGAACCAATGTATGTTCTTTAGCAGAAGAGTGACAAAATGAAAATGACACTATCAAGAAGTTAATTTCTCAAAAGTGTACAATATACAAAAAATCAATATGAATAGTACCACTTCATTTTTGTTTAAATATATGTTTTGAAGGATACGTTGAAAATATCAATACTGGTTATTTCTAGGTGACAGGGGTCTAATTTTTAATTTGTTTGTTTCTTTCTGGCTAACTTGAATTACTCTTTAAAAGAAAAACAAAACTATAATATTACTTTAAAATAGAAAAATAAAATCCTTATTCAGATTTTTTTTAAAGGGTGCAACAGAGAGTGAAAGAGTAAAACTCTAGTTAGAAAACTCAGTCTGGAAGTAACAACAGATAAGCAGATGGAGGAGTGGGAGCCTGCCTGAAGACAATGGTAGCCCAAAGAGAAGATAAATGAACACAAAAGATAGTAAATAAGCAACAGTTCCTAAGCAAACCCACAAATGTCTAAAATAAATAAACCATGTCATCAGTCCAAGAATAGATCGACATTCACATTATTCTGTAACATTCCCTTAGGTGCCTGACCCAGGACATACTTACTATTGACTTTGTTTATATTGCCTTGAATTTCAGCTTGAGTGAGCAGCTCCTCATAAACGTCCCTTTCTCTCTCAGAGTTTTCTGTCTGAAGAGGAGTAAAAAATGTAATTAAATTAGCTCAGGTCTCTAAGAAGACCACAGAAATACAATTGTGCTTTCCCCTCACCATGACAGAACCAAGAGCAAGGAAGGGTATGGCTTAAACCCTTAATGAAGAACAAAGTGCAATGCTGCATGACTGAAACTGAACACATAAAAAGCAGATCCACTTGTAAATGACAAGCCCAAGGGTTCTTCCAGAGCCAAGCAAGAGAGGAAGCACTGGTGAACCCTGCTCTGCTCACATGTGAGCCTGCATGCTTGTCTCAGACCTGAGCAGGGCAGGCACATCCAGGGACCACATGTCAGAACCTCTCATTGATTTGCACAAAATTCAAGAAGAAAGTAGAAGTCAAAATGGAATCTAATACCAAAAGACTACATACTGGATAATTCCATTTCATTTATATAAAATTCTAAAAAAGGTAAACTAAAGTGATAGAAAACAAACTGGTAGTTGTCAGGGTCAGAGACAAGGAGCGGAGGAGAAGTAGAGATTGATTGGTAAGGAAGACATGGGAACTTTTGGGGTGATGGTTATATAACCAAAGACATTTGTCAAAACCCATCAAACCGCATACTTAAAATAAATGAATTTTATTATATGTAAATTATAGCTCAATAAAACTGATTTTAAAAATGAAGTCATAAGTATTCAAAAATAGGCATTTTCTTTAAAGTATGTAATTATCAGAAAAGAGTTACTATGCTATTTTGTATGGGACGCATTTTCACAAAGATACTTAGTGTAAGAAAGTTTTTTAATGAGGAGTATTTTTTTTTTTTTTAGCCATTTAAACAATTTTTGTGTTATATTCCTTATTCCTTAGGTCTACCAACAAATTCAGATAAATGTTTTCAATTAGACATATTCAGTCTATCATGACTATTTAAGAAATAGTACAAAGTTTAAATTAACAAAATGCATTTAAAATTTTTCTGTGTGGTACTTGCAGGATAAAACTGACTCTGAAGATAAAAAGGAAATAACCTTTCAGGGTAGTATTTTGCTTTACATGTAGACCAAAACTTTAAATGTACCCAAATCCTTCTGGTGAATAATCTTGTTTTCAGTAAGAGTAATAAGAAAATTTAGGTCAACCACCAAGCTAAGTATAAATGTATTATTGATTATATACAAAATAAAAACAAAAAACAAACAAACAAAATAAAAAGTGGAGTCAAATCAAACAATGGAAGAATATAAATCAGTTAGAAAGAACAGATATTCCATTTTTACCCTGTTTTTAGCATTTGTCATTTTGTCCTGCTTGGCCTGGTAAAGTACATCCTGGTAAGTGGAAGCCAAGGGTTCTTCAAGATTCACAAGCATGGCATTGGGGTTTCTCAAGGCTGCAAATGTGTCAGCTGGAATTCTATGGTCAATAGCTTCATTAATGGCAATAACGGCAGCATGCACTAAAAATTTCAAAAAGTAGAACACTGAGGTTATATAAAGTAAAGGATGTAACTTACACAGTCAAAACAATATTAAAATCCCCTGTTACAAAAAGAGGCTCCTTTCACAGAGATTTAACGATTGGGGTTAGAAGAGTGGCTCCCCAGATCTTATAAATCTACCCAGTCTTTTCCCTCTGATGCATAAAGCCACTGCTCTGCCTGTGATCCATGTCTGGATTGCTGAGTTAGAATCTTACAGGGAAATATTCATAAGAGACTCTGCAAGGAGCATTTGAGCATTTGTTATGACAATGTTCACCCTTAATCATCATGTAAATACCATCAGAAAATAAGAAATTCAAAAAGGAACTGAAATGTAGAATTCATTTTCTAGTGTTTTAAATTTAATCAAAATCACTCACTTATTTCCAAATAACAATAGCATAGAAGACCGTATAGCAGCGTTTAAAACTGTATCTACTGAGCTAAACTTGCTAGCAAAATTCCTAATGTCCTAGAGCATCTTTGCAGTAGTAATCATTGAAAGTGGCAGCAACAATCCCATCTGAACCCACAAAATTCCTCTCTTCTTACACGCAGCTTCATCCACTGACAGTTCATTAGCCAGAATGCCCCCGATCTTGCTGAAAGCAGGCATCTGGATCCCATACTTCTCCAGTTCAATCTTCATGTTGTTGATTTCTTCCTCTACAGGAAAGAATTAATACCCAATCAAGCAAGTTAAGTACCTTTCCATAACTCAGAGAAAGAAACAGATTCCTCAATGGCAAATGTATTGGGTAAAATGGCACCTACCTCTTAGGGTTGTTACAAGGATTTAAATAATATGTGGAAAGCACTGAACATGATACCTGGTACATAACATGCACTCAACAGACAGAGCGACTATTATCAGTATGACCAAGAACACCAAAAATAGCTGTAACATAAGAATGGCTCTAAAGAAAATAGTTTTCCAAAACTGCCACTTATGGCATTTTCTATAATGAACTTATGAATGGAGCAGCTTTCTTTTCTCCCTTGATGAATGACCAGCTTTAAAGGGAGCTCGAACAAGAAGTGACTCACAAGCCAGCCTGTTATCTTAGTCTTTATAATCCAAGTCACTAGCTACTATTAAACAGTTTCATTTCTAAGGCAGGAAGCCAAATTACAAAGAAAATAACATATAAGGATTGGCCCTTGCCCCAGGACTGGGGAACAAACTTCCCGGGAAGGAAAAAAATATCATGGGTGAAAGTTTTATTACCAATTTTTAAAACTCACAGGCCTACAAAATAACCACTAGGTCAAAAGATTTACATCTATCTTACCCCTAACCAATACTACCACAGTTCTTTTTCTCCCCAAGCTTCTATCCCTTCAAGCTTCTGACGACAGCAAATACATATAGAAACACCCACCCAAAAAAGCTGAAGTTTTTAAATTAGTAAATTGTCATCTTTGTATCATCTCACTCCCCTTTCTTTGCCTACAACAGGTGCTTGCTGAAAGAGAAAGTCTGTTATAAAGTTTTTTCACCATATGAGAACACTTACTGTTAGATGTTGATATTATATTTTATCATTTTACATATGATATCTTAATAGTCTAATTTACACATAAGAAAACTTAGTCTTATTAATCATACTCATGTCATAACAGAGAATAGGGCCTGAAATTCTAAGTTTAGTGTTCTTTCCACCACACCAGGAGAAGCAAGCTACTTACACTTTATCTCTGCTGGCTCAGTATTTTTAAAGCCCTACATCTCTAAGACTGGCACTGTTGACTCTCCAGGCTATTTCCACACAACTCAAGCATGTCCTGCCAAGTTTGTAACTTCTTACCTGTGAAGTCAACCTTTCCATATAGGTCTTGGATCTGAGGAGCCAGGCCTAGTTTGAACAGGTACAAACTAGAAGACACAACATGCAAAAGAGTCAGGCCTCCCAGCTATACTGAGCTGCTGCTTAGTCTGAAGGGGAAAATCAACATAATGAACAGAAATATTCTGAACACAGAGACTCCCAGTACTCTACCATATTACACTTTGTAGTTACAATACTTTACCTCAGAGTCTTTTTTTCAGTTTTACATATCAACCAGGTCCTAAAAAGTCACCTAATGTAATGCAGAAAGCACTAGACTGGGAATCAGTAGATAAAAATTTAAGTCCCAGTTTAGCACAAATCCAGTATGTGAGTAGATGTTAATATGTTAGCATAATGAATATCACTGAAGTCTCCACTTGTTTACCTCCCAGTGATTAATAAATTTTAAATAACAAAACACTTTAGAAAAGTCCCATGAAAATGATTCAGACAGCAAATCTTTTTTAAGCTGAATTCATATTACCGATAGAAAAGTTTAACTCGGGTACTTTAAGAGTTTTAAATAAAGTACATATTATAAATTGTTACTCTTCAAATAAAAATCTCCTAGACTCTAAGCTCCACGAAGGCAGGGACAATAAAAGTCTTGTTTATCAATGCCTACCCAGAGCCTAGGACATATTAATAAATATTAATCAATATTTCAAAGATGGATGGATGGGCATATTTAATCCCAAAATCAGTTCTTAGAAAGATAAAGCATCAGAGGAAATGGAAAGGGAGTACACAAATATATTTGGAATAATGAAGAACTGGGGTCTTATCTAGGAGAGGAATGTAGTCTATAAGAATAATTTAGTATGACTGAAGTACAGTGATTATCTCTGGAATAATGTCAGTCAAGACTTAAAAAAAAAAGACAAGAAGGGAGAAAACTAGGAGATAATGCTTCTCTGTCACTGTTGATCCAAAAGGGAAATACAGTGAAGCATGGAACCTGCCTTAAACTCTGTTGTGTAAAGGTAAAGAGGCTCAGGAAGTCAGAAACACTTCCTACCTATCATCAAGTGTCGCCAACCCACCCTTCAGGAAAAACGCTGTAAGGGAGGAAAGAAATCATAAATCACCAACCAGAACACACTGTTGTGTATATACTTTCTAAGCACGAACTGCATATTGAAGAGAAATGGAAAACAATAGCAGGCTTCCTCCCATTCTCATTCTGACTCCATGATTGGAAAGGCACAGTTAATTCTTCAATCTCTTCTCAGAGGGTCTGCGACCCAGGTGACACTGCAGAGAGCACTGGCTACAGACCCAGCAGAGAGGAATTCTGCCAGCTTAGCTTCTGTGCCTGCCAAGTTCAGATATTCATTGTAGGTACAGCCTTTTCAAGGTTATCAACATAGACCTCACATAACACTAAGCCAACCACAATACTCAGAATTAATCTGATTTTAGCTCAGATATATACATTTGAAATTGCTACATTCTGAAAATTCCCTGATATATTACCTATTTCTAAACAATTATTAAAAATTCTCACGTTACCATTGTTTGTCCAACATTATGCTATGTACCTTGGAGGAAAAAAGAGTATGGTGTGACTTCTGTCCCTAAGTTTAATAAATATAATATGTAGAAAAGATCAAACATATGAAAGAAGCAATATGTAACTTTAAAAAAATGCACAAAAAACAAAACCAAAAACAAACAAACAAACAAACACAAAAGAGGAGTTTAGACAAAGGAATGAGCTGAAGTCATTGGGGAAACTTCACCAAGAAGGTGGGAACTAAGCTAAAACTTGGCTGAATAAACAGAGACAAACACGAAGAGCTGTCTAATAAAACAGAAAGTACCATTTCCTTTCTCAGCTATAGGACAGAAAATATCCCCTTGAGCTGGAGGAGAGGAGGCAGATTTGTTATAATGTATAATTTTGACACAAAACATTTACTATGATTCTATGCCAGGCATCTAACTACTAGAGACACAAAGATAAAGAACAAAGGAAATAGTTCTCGTCCCTAAGGAGTCCACAAAAAAAGCAAGCTGTAAGAACAAACAGTAACCAGAGTACAATGTAACAAGGACCATACTTGAAGTAAGAGGTATGTTACAAATTGCGAAAGGATCACAAAGATGGTAAGTAGCTAATACTGCCTGAGAGGGAAAAAGTAAGAGAAGATACTAATCAAGAGGTGGCATTCTGAAGTGGCACCTGGAGAACACAGGTTAAACTGGGGAGGAAAAAAGGTTCTTCAGGTGGAAGAAACAGCATAATCAAAGGCACAAGAGTACATGCTTATTTGGTGAAAATACCAGAGCACAGGTACACAGGAGGGAATGGCTGGAGGTGAGACTAGAAAGGAACCATCAAAATATTTTATGAAGCATCCAATATGACTGGGCTGTTTTGGAAAGAGAGCATGGCAGATGGCCCAGAAGGGAGGCAGAGAGCCTAGGGAGGGAAATTTCTAAGGAGGTTAATGCGTTAGTCCACACACGAGATCTATTAGTCCTCATTTATGTCCATTCTTTTGTGGGTTTCACACAAAAGATTCCAGTGATACCAAGGATCCAGCACACGTTTTATCAAGAAACTGGAGACACTAGGCTTCTTATGGGTCAATATTATACATACATTCACATACATAATTAACATTTATTAAATACACATACAGATGCTATATAAAAACAGCAGTCTAAGCAGAGAAATCTCACACTCATGTCCCTTCTCATACTCACTCACTTCTACCATCTTCTGATTTAGCCCCATAGCCATCAAGCAAACATGCACTGCTCTGAAACACTGTACTACTGGCACCTACTCCCATCCCATCCCATGCTCCCCCTAGACGTATCACCTCTTCCCTCCAATTTAGTATTTTGTTGATTTTGAGAGCTGGGGACCTGAAATTAAGTCAATTGGTATTGGCATAAAAATTATTCAATGAAGAAATGGCTTGTCAAGGGCTTAGATAACTAAATAAATTACCATTTGATATTTGCTGGTATTATTTGAAGATGTAGGCAAAATTTAACTGTACTACCAAGAGTATCAAGACATAGTATATTTCATAATTCAGTTTAGCACCTTGAAACAAAATGGTAGACAATAAAAGCACTTAAATGTATATAGTTTTTATAATTTTTAAGAGATTTTAATTTAAAAGAAAGCAACTACATTCCAAGCAAAATACATAGTTCATAGAACACTAGATCAATAATGAAAGATTATATCATGTTTTTAGAAAACAACTTTCTATTATTATATGATTAAATAAATCCTTTCTCCCTGCTTCCTAGAAAAATACAGCTGTTCCTCACCGTTTTGTTAAGAAAATAGTGTCCTATTCTACTTGAAAATTCTGAGAAGCGAATGCAAAAACTTTTTCATTATACCTTAGACAAAAACTACATACTCAACTCAGATGTGACCTCTAAACTATTTTTTTTAATTGAGATATAACTGACATACATTAATATATTAGTTTCAGGTGTGCAACATAACAATATGATCACCATAACAAGTCTAATTAACATCCATCACCACACAGTTACAAAATTTTTTCTTGTGATGAGAACTTTTAAGATCTATTCTCTAAGCCACTTTCAAATACACAATACAATATTATTAACTGTAGGCACCATGCTGTACATTACATCCCCAGGGCTTATTTTTTTTTTATAACTGGAAGGTTGTATCTTTTGGCCACCTTCACCCACTTCGCCCACTCCCAAATCCCCACCTCTGGCAACTACCAATCTTTTCTCTGTGTCTATATACTGCTTATTTTATCAAGAAAGTCTAATTACCTAAGTGCATGGATACAGTAGATACATCTTGGCATGTTCTTTCGATCATAGATGTCTGTAGTTTCCGGGTAAAAAATCTAAGGAGAGAGAAAAGAAGTAGAGTAAGGTATTCATCCACTAGAGACCATTAATCGTTCACCAATCATCAGTAGTACAAGTACAATTATGGACAATTAGAAAACATTGTCAACATTTGGCCAGTAACTTCATTAAGGTGAACAGACATTTCATCATAAGTAGTGTAAGGAATAAAATGCTACAATACATAATGAAAAGCACTACTTGGAAAAGCCTTATTTGGTCAACCCACTGAATTTCACTAAGTATGTGAAAGTGATTTACTTACTATAGACTCACACACGGGCAAACAAAACCCAAGTTTCAGTGCAGCTCAAAACACTGGCAAACGTATGAGGCTCTGACAGACTGCAATCTTCCTAGTTACTATCTACCATGCTTAGACTGAGTAATAACTCAACAACAAACATTCACTAAGTGGTTCAGTATGTGTAAATCACTACATTTAAATATTGAAAAAACTACAAAATATTAAAATGTGTTACAAAGATTGGGGGAAGTAGAAAGATACACAGACAGATACAATAGAGGATGTACGTGGGAATGAGAGAGATGGGTAGTTTTCCTTGGCAGCACATACAACAATTAATCAATTATGTGTGTTGTAATTATCTGTTTGACTCCTCCTAAGCCACATGAATCCAAAGACCAGGAATATGTTGTTCGCTGCTATACCTTCAATGCCAAGCCCAGAGTCAAGGTCATGGAAGGAGCTCTATATTTGATGAATTAATGAATGAGGTAGGATAGGAACAGAGTAGGTTTATATGGAGAACAGTGTTGAATTTCAAGACCTAGTCTCATGGGTAATGCGGCACTATACAACCCAATCTGTAATTCAGAGAAAAAAAGGAATAACAGTGGATTAGAAAAGTAGAAGACTGAATTATGAGGTGATCAGCAGAACTTGAATGAGCAATAAAATGCCTTAACTAAGGCAGTGAGAAGACTACTACAGCACTTCATATCTAACTCTATTAGAGCACTTAACACACTGTGTTTAATTACTCGTTTTTATGTTCATTCCCCTCACTATAGCTATGGCTCCCGATGAGAAAGAACTGCACCCCCCGCCCCCGACACACACAAGAGAGATGGGATGTACCCAAATCATCTTTTTTTGATAATTTTTCAAACTTTAAATGCTCACTTCCCAAGACTGAAATCTCTTCTCCTGAAAGGTGAAAATTATGGTCAAGGTCAGTCACCTTACCCGAGAATAGTACAAAAATAGATTTTAGAAAGTAATAGAAAAATAAGGTTGGGTAAGTAGGCTGGAGTCAGATTATGAGGATCTTGAAAGTCAGACAAGTTTGAGCTTGATTATGCAGGCCACAGAGAAGTCCTACGTTTGGAGTCAAGGCTGAAAACAGAGCTTCAGGAAGATCTGACTAGAGACAGGACACAGGCTATATTGAATAGTGCAGAGATTAAAGCTGGGAAAGCAGGCTGGGTGGCTATTTCAACAGATAAAAGAAACATTTCAAATAACTGAGGAAGGCTTAGGGAATGACTGCAGTTAGGAGTCAAGGTAACTCCAAGATTTTGAGACTGGATGACTGGAAAAATGATGACAAACTACAACTCAGAGGAAGGGAAGTTCACTTGGAGGAAAAGGTAGGTTTAGTTTCAGGTATGAGAAATTCTAGGAGATAGAAAGCTATCCAAGGAGAAATGTCCAGCAGCCAAATGAAGAAACTGTTTTTATCTAACAGCAAAGAGTCTTCAAAACTACTAAAACCGTAAGAACGAGAGAATATAGCTAAAATAAAAATTGCATCTTAAGGAATGCCCACCACTAGAATGTAGAAGGTAGAGTAGTTGAAGAAAACAGAGGTCTATTATGCAGATTAAAACAATTTAAAAAATCAAAATAATAGAATGTTTCCTGGAGGAGTTGGCCAAAAGCACCAATTATAATAAAGAGTCAAACAAATAAAAACCAAAAAATTATCATAACAAGTTTCTGTAATTAGCCTGTATGTACCATAGAAAAAGATTAGGGAAGAGGGGGTGGGTATAGCTCAGTGGTAGAGTGCATGCTTAGCATGCACAAGATATTGGGTTCAATCCCCAGTGCCTCCATTAAAATAAATAATAAAGGGAAGATTAAGGAAGACATCCCAATGAATACTATATATGTATTGTATTACAGATCACACATTATATTATGGGTAACAACATATTTTTAGGCTAAGGATCTTTAGTCTACATTATTTAAATCATATAAAGCAGACATTTCAAGGCTGATAGCCTTAATAATCCTTTTGTTCCTGATAGTCTTCGGGGAATTCTATGTTTGTTGAGATTGTGGTCCAGGACAATGCACTACTGTTAGTAAACAAAAAAGGTAATAAAATTAAATCATTAAAAAAGCATTCTGTGGTAACAATACTATTAGCAAGAGCAAATATTAACAAAGCTCTTAGTACCATTCAAAAGAGGTTAAATCATCACTGCCCATTGGGCATACCACATAAAAAACAGGAACAGGAAGTTACAGGTGCACAGAAAGGCCAAGTAGCTGTAAGAACTTGACTTATTACATTTCCTGACATTTGTGGGGCTTCATTCTCAAACATACCAGTGCAAGGAAGAGAACTTCAGCACCTTGTTCTGAAAAAAAGAGGACAAAAGCTAGTCTTCTGCAAAGACTTAGCTCCAAATTTAACTCAATTCAACAGGTATGTGAGCTGAGCACTCTGCTAAATGCCAAATGTTCATTTCCAAGTGGTTTCAGCCACCTTCTGGTACTCCACATCTCACTTGTTTTTAACCTTTCTTTGGTTACAAAAATTTAGACTCCACAAGCAAACATAAAGAAAATAAAAACCACCCCTTAATCCCATCATATGGAAATGAAAACTATCTCCTTGGAGATTTTCCCCAAGAAATCTCATTTATTTTTAGACAAAAATAGTGATCTCATCTTAGCCAGAACACAAATTCTTATAACCTTAGCCTAGTTTTCTTCTTTTTTTTTTTTCCCAACTCAAGACATCATGGACAAATTCCTTTGTCAATATAGATTGACATCATCTTTTTTAATGACTACACTAGTATTTGGCTGTAACACAATACCTCAAGTGAAGGAACATTTGGTTTGCTACCAATTTTTTCTATCATAAGCAATGTTAAAAAAAAATCCTTACATATATATTTTGTGTGTGTGTTTGTCTAATTTTTTTTTTTTTTTTGGACCAGTGGTAGTGGTGAAGTGAAATGGGGAGATACATTTCTAGAAACAGAATTCTTAGGCCAGAGGATATTGGGGGGAGGCGGGTGGGGAAGCTGTCCCTGCCTCTAAGAGTGATACTACATCATGGCCTCTATGGGTTCGAGGTAGGACTAGGTAGCTGGACACATGATTAGGCCACCAGGACAGCTGTTCTCTAGCGCTAAGTACATTCCCTGGTCCACCAGTCCCTGCTTCACCTACACCCAACTCATATGACTGACCTTCCCTCTTAGTTACAGAGCCTAATCAGTAAATACTAGTGATATCTCTAATCTTTAGATCAGAATGACTCCACTATGATAATTTATCAAAGGGAAGGCATCTGCCTAAGGGGCTATGAGGGATATGCCTCTCTGCTGCTCTCCTTGGTAACTGATGAGCCAACTTGACTTCAATTCCTCCCCTACACCTCCCCTGCCCCAGTATCGAAGACTGCTGTAGTGTTGACTGCCGTCCATGGTAGGGTGTTATTCTAGGGCCTTGCTTTGGACATGTAAGATCCCCTATCCAATAAACCACTGATGTCTCTGTTCCTACCTTTGGGCTCATCCCTCAGTCTCAAGGCTGGGCAATCACAAGGCTTGCAGGCCTGAGAGGTGCAGCCCAACGCTAACCCAACTGCAATTTCACTAAGAACAGCACTAAATAAACACTTGAGCCAAACACTCAAGGATACACACACCCTCATATCAAAACTACAGCCATCATTTCAAACTTATCAAGTTGTATACATTAAATATGTGCAGTTTTTCTATAATCAATTATACCTCAATAAGGCTGTTCAAAAAAAACAAAAAGCAAAAGACAAAAAACTACAGCCATCACCAAAACCAGATGCAAGAAGTAAATGTCATTATACTGCCTCTACAATTTGAAATATAAAATGATCCTCCTTATAGATTTGGTTATTCTGAAGCTGGAAGATGACATTTCTAAAATATTCCCTTATGTTTCCTAAAGTCAAACTAGAATGTAGCAACTTTGTCAATGAATACAAACCACTGAATTGTATACTTCATAGTGGTGAATTTCATGGTATATGAATTTCAGTGTTTACAATTTAGTATAGTAAAAGTAAATGATATCATAGGAAATTTCTCTAGGGTGAGGTGAAGCAGAGATGAGAAACATAAAAGAAAAACAAACAGAAGAAAGAGACTCTTTAGTATGTAAGAAAAAAAATCACCAAAGATTCAACACCGAGAAAAATTTTATAGGTTGAATGAGAACTGTCATGCCAAAACAGCCAGAATTAAGCCAGAGTATCATGTAAATTACCTTAGGCAATCCAATCTCACCCATGGCATTCAACCACTGAATCACATTATCAGTATGTCTAAAGTGGAGGCCAGTTGCCTAGAACAAATAAAAGACCATTAGGCACTGTTGGCAATATTGAAGCAAATACTGAATTAAAACTCTCCTTGTAAAAGTTTCCCTCTGAGACTTTACATGGTCCCCTTAAATTTCAGGTCTGTCTATAGCATTATGTTTACATTCCAATCCCAAAAAGCCAAATCCACATCTCAGGTTCTCTCACTTAAGAACCATCTGGAGAATCTTCTATGTACAGTGCGCTCAACAGAACATGGTCTTTGGAATTCAATTATCTCAGATTCAATGACTTGTCCATCTACTGGTAACACTGGGCAAGTCACTTCACCCTTTTGAGTCTGAGTTTCCCCATCTTTAACACCTACTTTATCTTTGTTGGAAAGATTTAACTGAGAAAAATACACATAATGCACTCAGTGTGGTATCTGGCTGATAGCAGATACTCCCAAAATGAGGGTTTTCTATACTACACATACAAGTATCCCCCTCGAAATCCCTATGCCTGTTATTTTTAAGGAAGATTTACTCTCAAGAGGGTAGAGGTGCAGGCCATTGTTTTTACTGTTGCTGCAGTCTCTACTCTTCCTTTAATGTCTGCCTGTTCTGTCCAACATTTGCAGACTCTAAATAGAACAGCTCCAGAGGTGTCTTCAGAATAACCACTCATGTAAAACTCAATATATAAATCTTTGCTTTTTGATGAAGAACAGTTTCTATTTGGGATGTTAATTTTGGCTTAAGACCTACACTTTCCTTCTTTTCCTTTGAACTTAAAACATAAAAAATCTCTTTTGATTCTGTCTTCACTCTTAACTCATTCTGAGCTCTGACCCAGTTCTTACACTTGACCATTCTTACATTTGCTCTTGGTTTTGCAATCTTCCACTATCTTTTATACTCATCTTTTTCCAGATAAGAGCTCTTAGGAAAGCTACCCACAGAAGCTCTGTAGACAACGGAATCTGGACTTTGTCAACATCCCAACTTAAAACAATCGTCTTTTTGAAGGCCCCAGGCCACAAGAATCAAACCCTTTCACTTATCTCAATTTTCTGAAACTGGATCACTTTCCCATTTTATCCTGAACTTTAATATCACAAGGTGATGTTTTTCCCCCAAAGTTGCTATTGCTTTCAATTTGTCTACAAATCTCAGTGCTTAGTTAAAATTAGAGTTAAAGTAGTAATTCCCCTAGTTACTTCCTCTGCCTTCTAAGAAATAAAAAATTTATCAAGGACCATGAAAATTTCTAGATACAAATTACTCAGAATTGAGCCAGAAGTACAGACAGCTAAAGTTCTTTTACTACTGTATCTTGACTTTGCGCTATTTTCTCCACTATTCCAGGTATTTAATTTTGTTGGAACAAACACACTTATACATATTTCTCATTAACTCTTTCACAGGATAAAGTATGCTAACCTTCTCTCTCAAGTTTATGGAAATTTAAGCACCAGGCAAGGAAGAACTCACCTTGTATCTGGTCTGCTCTCGATCATAGATTTTCTTCAGGGACACCACTTTGGGGGAAAAGAAGTTCCCTAGTTTGGCAAGGTAGACCCCATTCCTAAGCCCTTCTTCCAGTTCTGTGGTGGGAGGCAGATCCTCCCCAAGGCAAGCTTCCATCCACCTGCACAAAAGGAGAGAGGACATGAGAAAAGAGAGGGAAGGTCTGAACCCTTCCTTAGACATTTCAAGCTTAATTTCCTTTCTCCTTGGAGAAGTTTAAACTGAACATAAGCCATACTCTCTCTCTCTCTCTCTCTCTCTCTCTCTCTCTCTCTCTCTCTCTCTCTCTTTTTTAAAAGCAATACTCTTTTAAGGTTCAATTTCACACACATCCTTGTCCTGGCAGAGTGAGATCTCAGGGGCAGGGAACTTAGGAAAATTCCTGAGCATAAATGCCATCCTCTTCTCTACCATATCTTCTCCTGCATCAAGAAGCCAACTGGTCTCCCCAGGTCCTAACTGCCCCATGAGCCTCAGACTCTCTCACTCCTTCAGTTGCTCCTTAAAAATTCCTTAAAAAAAGTATTGGAGCCACCATCTCAACTGTTCAGAAACTTAAATTTGTACTTGAAGTTTTTTTCTGGTTTAAGAATTCATCATCTACAGTGAATTTCTAGGTTCAGATTTTATTTTTTTATTTTTTTTTATTTTTCAGTTGAAGGATAGTCAATTACAATGTGTCAACTTCTGGTGTACAGTATCATGTCCCAGTCACGCACATATTTATATGTAGTCATTTTCATATTCTTTTTCATTAAAGGCTATTATAGGATATTGAATATTAGTTCTCTGTGCTATTCTAGGTTAAGATTTTAAAGCTGTTTTGGAGTTACCAAAACAGTCAATCATCTCACCTAAAATATTAAAGGAAACTCCAATGGAAACAGTAAAATGAATTCTTCAGTGTTTTTTAAAGGAAACACTTAAGGAAAAGAAAACTATATTGTCCCTCTCAAATATCTCTCACAAGGCTTCAGGGAAGCCCAAGATAAAACATAGTTTATTTGCATATATTTTTTACCAACAGAAATGTAGATAACTAAAAAATCATTTAGGACAATGGTTTTAAACTTTTTTTTTTTAGTCACAATCCTTTGAATATCTAAAGAAAGCTATAGCTCCCCCCCCAAAATGTAAATATACTTAAATTTAATATATAATTTCAGAGATTTCATCGACTGCAGATTAGAAACTCCTAATTTAAAGTTATTCCACTCAGATTTCACAAGGCATCTGTTATCCCCACATTCATCATCATATTGGGGGAAAAAAACCCAAAACACTAGATGATGCCTTGTCTGTTTCACTAGTGATAAATCTTTGAAAAGCCAAATTAAAAAAAAAATCCAAAGGTACAGCTGACTGAAATAAAAACTAGATCTACTGCCAAATAAAACAAAACATTTACAATATAATAAGAATAAAATATTTACAATGTTCATTGCTACATAGACACTTAACTTAAAAGATAAAACCTGGAAGAAACATTTAAATATGCCATATTTTGTACACGCACATACGAAAATTTAACACTAGAAAAACTAACATACCAACAGAAAAACAGGCCAAGTAACATGTAAATGTATTTATAATCCCATTTGTGTGTTTCTGTATAATTCTTTACAGTAATAAAATTGCCTGAAAGATATACAATAGAGCTTGAATTTACCATACTTTTAAAAACTACTTTTAGAATTCAGGATAAAATTTCTTATATTAATTATATCTTTTCAAAATGAGATTACTACTCAGAATCTTTAAAAAATAATAAGGAAATGCAACAATTTCCCTGTTTTTCTTAAGTTCTATAGAATAGTTACTCAGCCTCACTTTCAAATCTATTCTACTTCTAAAGCAGTAAGCATACTGTTTGATGCACAGTAGGTACCCAAATTAAAACTGGCTAGATGAATGGGCCAGAGAATTCCCTGGGTATTTCCTATACCCAATGATAGTAAGTGTTCTCCTCTGGCTTTTCTTTTAGGTAGTAGAACTAAAATGTCATAAGGGAAAAAAGAAGAAACAAATGAATTTTCCAGAAGAGTTGCCATAGTAACTGAACTGGATACCAATTTGTAACAGCTACAAAATCTAAACTATACTTCTCCAACAGCCTAAAGTCCAGAAGGGCAATATGGAAAAGAACGTAGGTCATTGGTATGGAAAAAGAGTTGTAGTCCAACGATACATCTCATATAACTGTCCCTCCAATATTTCACTGCTAAAAAGATTACAGCAAACAGCTCCTGGCAACCCCAGCTCTCAGGGGACAACCTAACTTGTGTTTTCATTAACAGGGATAAACCTAGAACAACTCTAAGCCAAAACCAGCCCTTGAACACATAACAGTATGAAGAAAAAGTTACTTATTTTCCTCTCAAGATGAGGTAAACACATAGAGAAGACTACGGATAAACAGCACAGTAGTGCTTTTACCCTGAATCAGAGCCGTTTAGGTTGTCCTCTTGTCTGAGACCACTAGATTAAATTAAAGTAAAAGGAGGGACCACAGCCACATTTCCCACAATCCTTTATCTCTGCCTTCTTGTCTAACTGCTATAAAACAGTTAACTGACTGATAACAAGGTTTACAAATTTTCTATAGTGGAGTAGAACACCCTACATATCACACAAGTGTCAGGCCAGAATAAAAGCTAACTGTGATCTGATGAAAAGGGATAAGCAGAGAGGGAGAGCTAGAAGAAACAGGCAAAACACAGAAGTGTCTCTAAACAACTGCCCAAAGCCCAAAACTGCCCTCCAGTTATGCATGGCTCACCCTCCATTCAAAGTTCTGCTCCACACTACAGTATCACTTGGTTTGTTTATAAGAATAGAGTAAGTTAAATTAGGACCAAACTGCTATGAAAAATCAAGAGCACTATGTACGGTGTTATAGTACTATCATTTTTAATCTTAGCAGAGGTTTGGATTCTACTGTAATTCCAAGAAGATACAACAAACCCTCCTTCATGTCCTTCTCTAGAGCCCAACTGAGATTCCCCCTCTGCCACTGACTTACAGAATCACAAAGTGTGAGAGCCAGGAACTGAATGTACTTCTAGGACAAATCCTTTGGGGTATTCTCCCCAATATAATACATATTCACTAAAGAAAATTATAAAACATTTCTTAATATTTTATGAATATTTTCCATGTTAACTATATGGAGTTTCTGAAGACTATGAATTACATTAAAATTCTACCAAGTGCTTAATCAGTCACCTATGTTGGATATTTATATCATTTCTAAATGTTTTCAACCACTGAATAATTCTGCAAGGAACATCTTTGTACACAATGTTCTTCTGCATTTATAATTAATTCCTTCAGAGAGATCTTAGAAGTGTAACTCCAAAATAAGAAAAAAAATTATTGCCCAAAAGCTTACCCAAAGGCTGTACATTTTCGTTCAACCCCATCATTTTACAAATAAGAGTAAGGTCACTTACCAGCTAGTAGCAAAGGTGGAATAAGAGGAACCTGATTCCTAGTTGAGAATCCTTCTCACTATACCACTGTTGCTCTTACCACATCACCTAGCAGGGCTGAGCTCCACAGGACCGTCTAAACAGGATAAAGTTTCAGATAGCCCATGCAGGAAAAAGGCTGGTTTCTCTCCATGTTCTGTCCACTTAATAGGGTTTTAAGTATTTTAGTTTAAGTCCACCAGTGACTCTCAACTCAAACACAAATCTTCCTTCTAGAACTTAAGCATTTAACTTTATAAATACATTTAAAAATAAATCTATGCATTAATTCCTAACTTACACCAGACACAAAAATCAACTCAAAAGGGATTAAAGACTTGAATATAAGATCTGAAACCATAAACTCCCATAAGAAAACATGGGGGGAAGATCCTTGACATCGGTCTTGGAGATGATTTTTTTTTTATTTGACACCAAAAGCAAAGGCATCAAAAGCAAAAATAAACAAAGAGGACTACAGCAAACTAAATAGATCCGCACAGCAAAGGAAACCACCAGCAAAATGAAGAGACAAATTACAGAATGGTAGAAAATATTTGCAAATCATGTATCTGATAAGGGATTAATATCCAAATTATAAGAAGAACTCATACAACTCGATAGCAAAAAACAAGCAAGCAAACAAACAAAAAAAAACCACCAAACAATCCAACTTGACTCAGCAGAGGAACTGAATAGGTATTTTTCCAAAGACATTTAAATGGCCAATAGGAATGTGAAAAGGTGTTCAACATCATTTAAATCATCAGGGAAATGTAAATCAAAACCACAATGAGATATCACTTCACTCAAGTTAGAATGGCTATTAACAAAAAGACAAGAGAAAACAAGTGCTGTTGATGACATGAAGAAAAGGGAACCCTTGTGCAGAGTTGATGGTGTGGACAAAGAATGGCACCTGCCATTTCAGTAAACAAAGAATGTTGAGGCCATCAAGTCATCAGCCACTGCAGTCACCCCTGAAGGTACACCCTGAAGGGAATTCCGGATGGAGAAAAACAGGTTGGCTGCCACCAAGCCATCGGACTCTGCAGCCACCCCCAATGGTGCACCCTGAGGGGATTCAGGATAGAGAAAAAAGGATACTGGCCCTTTAGGTAAGGTGCATATCAAAGGAATAATTTCAATAGGCCGACTCTTGCATCTTCCCATATACATAGAAAAGCACTAAATTCATTAACTTGAGATGTCTGGTTTTCTTTAATTAGCAGTAATGTTTTGATGTTCCAAATCCCTGAGTTTTTTTTCAAAAACTCCTATGTATCCTGGCTCCTCAACTCTTCGGAATAGTCCCTCAGAGCTATCTGAGAGGCTGTCTCCCGGGTTTAAGTCCTCAGTAAGTCTGCCAAATAAAACATAATTCTCAACTTCTAAGATGTGCTTTTTTTTTTTTTTTTTTTCAGTCGACAGTGGGAATGTAAATTGGTGCAGTCACTTCAGAGGCAATATGGAAGTTCCTCAAAAAATTAAAAACAGAACTTCCATATCATCCAGCAATCCAACTACTGGAGATATAGTTATCCCTGGGTATCAACAGGGGATTGATTCTAAGACCCACATAGATAGGTAGCAAAATCCAAAGATGTTTAATTCCCATATATAAAATGTTGGAGCACTTGCATACAACCTAAGCACATCCTCCTGCACACTTTAAATCATCTGTAGATTAATTATAATACCTAATGCAATGTAAATACTATGTAAACAGTTATAAAACAATGTAGATGCTATATAAATATTTGCTGTCAAGCAGCAGATTCAAGTTTTGCTTTTTGAACTTCCTGGAATTATTTTTTTCCCTGAGTATTTTCAATTCAGTAAGCTGAACTCACAGATGCTAAACCTGTGGATATGAAGGATGACTGTGATATATGTGCCCTTGTGTTCACTGCAGCACTATTCCACAATAGCCAAGATATGGAAACAACCTAAGTGCCCAGGAATAACTGAATGGATAAAGAGGCTGTGGTATACGTATACAAAGGAATATTATTCAGCCATGAGAAAGAACAAAATCCTGTCACCTGTGACAACATGGGTGGATCTTGAGAGCATTATGCTAAGTGAAATAAACCAGACAGAGAAAGATAAATATGGCATGGTATCACTTATATGTAGACTCTAAAAGAAAAAGTCAAACATTTAGTGGTCGCTAGTGGGTAGAGGGTAGGGAAAATAGGGTGAGGTTGGTATAAGGATACAAACTTTCAGCTATAAGCTATAATAAGGTCTGAGTGATCTAATGTAAAATATACTGACTATAGTTGATAACACTGTATTGTATAATTGAAATTTGCTAAGAGAGTAGAACTTAACTGTTCTTACACGTAGACACAAAAAGATAAATATGTGAGGTGATGGATATGTTAATTAACTAGATGGAGGGAATCTTTTCAAAATGTATACATATATCAAATCACCACAATGGTTAGGGGGGAGAGTGTAGCTCAGTGATAGAGCACATGCTTAGTGTACATGAGGTCCTGGATTCAATCCCCAGTATCTCTATATAAGTAAACAAATAAACAAATAAATAAATCAACACAATGGACTTACGTTAAACACTTTACAATTTTATATGCTATTTATACCTCAATAATGCTGAAATTAAAAAATAAATCAATCTATGCACAAAAGAAAAGTCATTGGGCAAAACAATTTTCATGTTACCAATTCTCATGTTTAAAACTATCTTAATTTTCAGAGAATTTCACAGTTGGAAGGCTCCTTAAAGATCTTCTAGTCTACCCCAACTCCTCCACTCCTCTCTCACCTCCCACTCCCTCCCTGACCTTAATGCCTGAATGCTCTCAAAACATCTTGGCTAAATCACGATGCAAGCTGACCCAGAACACTGATGCTAACATGGAATCACACATTCAAGTTAACCCATTTCATTTCTGGACTCTGGCAGCAGGAAAAAATTTATTAAGCAAGCACTAGTTCCCCATTGGCACCCTAAGCTGCCTTCTCGAGCAACACAACATATGGAATTAAAAATATGATGTGACTCACACTGGTTAGGGACTTAAAAAGACCTGGATTTATATCCTGTCTCTATTATTTATCAACACAGCAAATTGCTTATCCAGTTTCTTCATTTGTTAAAAGGAAATAACATTACTTTCTGAATAGGTCTGTCGTTAAGGATTAATAAGATTATATGTGAAATGTGGAGCTGGCTCCACATGAAATGCACAATGCTTGGCTGGGTATTTAAAAAATATTTGTCCTTTTACTCCTTTCTCCTCACAGGATGAGTCATATGCTAACACTTTTGTAAGTAAAATGATTTCCAGTTCCTTCAAGTACTCTTCATAAAATGAGAGGAAGAATAGCACCTACCTCATAGGATGACTGTGAGGATTAAAAGAAGTAATACACATAAAGTGTTAAGAACAGTGCCTGGAAGAGCACTCAGAACGTTAGCTGGTATTACTAGCAGTGTTAGACATTACTGCCTGCCCCCCCCATCTTCCTCACTCATCTCTGAACTCTCTCCAGCTGAATACTATGTTCCAGGTGTGGTCTGACTAGCCTGAAATGGACCAGACGATCACCCTTCATTCTAAACACTAAATAACTGCAAAGCCTCGATTAAATTATTTCATAACACTTTTCCAACCAACAGAAATTCTTAGAATCTTTTTCCCAAATATGCAGCTGTTAAACTCTATCTGTACAATTACATATTAGAATCATTATTTGCACTCATCTCTGTTACATTTCTTTATGTTTGATTCAGCCCATTGTCCCAAATATCAACATCTTCTGGGATCCTAATTCTGTTATCCAAAACATTAACTTCTCTTCCAGCTTATTTATAATCCATAAATATTAATAGGTTTTAAAGAATGATGAGGAGGTAACCAAATGGCTGAGGCAGAGAAGGCCTCCAAGCAGAAGAAATACCATGTACAAAGGCAGAGAGGGCTGAGAAAACAACGTGGGTTACACAGTAGCTCAGCACTGCCACTGCTGGAAAAAAAAAAGCACAAGGGGGACAATGGGAGGTGGAGATAAAAAAAAATGAGCAGGCTGGATGGTGCAAGGCTTGTCTGTCATGGTAAGAAATCTTTCCTTCACTCTTGTCAGGAGAGGCACCGAAGGATTTTAAGTGGGAGATGACCTGATCAGATCCGTGTTTCAGGAAATCACTTTGGCAACAATGTGGGGTTTTTTAATTTTTCTTCAAGTACAAATGTTTCTACAAGTACAAATGTTTTAACAAATAAGTCACTTTTTAAAAGTTCTGAGAATATCACATCAAGTGGTGACATCAGCACATCCTCAGCCTTGGTCACAAATAGAACTCAGTGACAAAACTCTTATATGAAGGAAACGGAGAGCAGAGTTCTTAGTCCTTCCTCTCACAAAAAGGGATACAAAATTTCAACATTTTCTTTTCCTCCTGTTAACTCCAGAAATGCTTTAACAAATCTAATTCAAATGAAAAATACTAAAATTTTTTAAGTGACATCTGATCTGAAACACAACTATTAAACAGGGAGAATAACATTTGAATGGTTCATTTTCAATATAAGTAACACTGAAAAAGAATCTCTAAGGCCATTTGGCAGATGTTAAACTAAATACTTTACATGCATTACCTCCTTTGATCCTTGCAAAAACCTCATAAGGCAAATGTATTATTATTCTTCTTTTACCGATAAGAAAGCCATGGGCTCCTCCAAGTAAAGCAACCTGTCCAAGATTATCTGCCTAGTAAGTGGCTGAGCTCATACTTGAACTCAAGCTGGTGTGATTCTAAAGCCCAAACTCAATTGCTACAATATATTACTTCCTTCAAAAATAATAACGGCTACTACCTACTTAACACTCACCAATACAGGCTCAAGTTCTGAAGCTGGGCTTCCTGAAGCATCCCACACCACAGTATATGACCTCATTAGCAACCCTCACTCTATCAAGTACTGAGAGAGATCTATTAAATATTAAACACTGAAGTTAACAAATTAGTCTGAAAAATAAATGCTTATATAAAAGCCTATTTTTAATATAACTGCATAATAGTTCTTATAAATAGTCCTTATATACATTTCATATTTAGCCTATTTTGATAAAGTTTTATTTTATAAATATTTTAAATCAATTTTCAAAAAAATAAAAATCTACTCCGACAGCTACACATCCATCCGGGAAACATATCCAGTGGAACACTCTGTGCAGCACTTATCAGTGGCATAAAATGTACTGAATACCTGGATATTACCCTCTGGGAACAGAGATGCTTAAACTACTAGTTACAATAGATGATATTTGCACTAGGCTTTGTAAGATAAATTGTGTTTAGAGAGGTGAAAATAGAAAAAAGAGACATTTAAGATAAAGGAGATAGCATGAAGAAAGGGCAAAAAGGCATGAAAACAAAAGGCATACTTAGGGAATGACAAATCACTGTGGTAGAGGAGTAGGTGGATATATCTGGAACTTTAGAACCACAAAAGTTTTCAAACAGAAGAGTGGCTTGGTCAGATCTAATGCTTAGTGTGGTAACTAGGACAGCAGCACAGAAGACAGATTCAACAGAGAAATATTAGGCAACTACCTCAGGAATCCAGGTGAGAGATAATAAGGTCTTCAACTAGGGCAATGGCAAAAACAGAAAGAAAAATGATGAGTAATTTCAAAGGAAGAACTGACCCCATCTGACCATCTGTCAGATGGCTGGGAGTGGGAGTCAGGACACTGAGGAAGATGAAGATTTTACAGACAACTGGAAAAGAAAAAAAAGCAAAGTTAGCTCCTGACTTCACATTTTGCTACCGACATTAAACATCAAGTGAATTAAGAGAGTTTTTAAAAATTAAAAATAAATAAAATAAAAGGAGAAAAAATAGAGATGAATAGTTTTATAATCTTGAAATGGGAAAGGCCTTTCCAAACAAGATTATGGAGGCAGAAGCCATAAAAAAGAGAAGGAAATAAACTGGCTATATAAAAAGCAGTTAAACTTCTACAAAAAAATAAAATAAAAAATAAAAAAATAAAATAAAAAATAAAAAAATAAAACTTCTTAAAAAAATAAAAATCTGAAAGGAAAGATAAACTAGAGGGAAAATCTGCAACACATAACAAGGAGCTAATACTCTCCCATAATCTTTATATGCATATACATATTTAATGCTTGAAATAAACAAAATGACAGATATTCCCCCTAGGAAAATGTAACAGAATCACAAATAGGCAATTCACAAAAGAATATAAATAGCCAGTAATTATAGGAAAAATTCTTAATCTCACTACTAATCAAAGAAATGCAAATTAAAGAAACAACAACACCATTTTCAGCTATCAGACTGGCAAAGATAAAAAAGAATGATAGTAACTTATTATTGTCCAATATGCGGGGAAACTCCACATTCTCACACTGTCCCAGAAGAAAATCTGGCAACATGTACCATCCATAGCAAACTTGCAAAAACTTCTATGAAAGGAAAAAGGTTGTTTTATTTTTAACAAATGATTTGGTGACTTGTGGCATAGGTGGCTAAATAAAAGATGATGCCACTAAACAAAGCTGGACACATCAGGAGAAGCAGGCCAGAATGATAAATTCATGCCTGAAACACGTTCAGCTTGAAAGGTCAACGAGACATCCAGGTAGAGACATCCTGCAGGCAGCTGGAAGTAAAAGTCTGAAAAACTCAGGAGGGAGACCAAGTTGGAGATCCAGATTTGAAAACTGGCACCATGGAAGTGAATGAGCTCATGACAGAAAGACTGTACAGAAAAATTTAAAAGTTCAAGGACTATGCCTTAGAAAATGCCAACATTTAAGAGGTGAATATTGCAGAGAAAGAATAGTTACTATGATAAAATGAGAACTATGAGAGAATCACATGATGGCAATCAAGGAAGAAAATTTTTTCAGGAAGCTCGGAGAGGTCACCAACTTCAAATGCTGCAGAGAGATGGGTGGCAAAGAGAAAAGGATACGGCAAATAAGAAAGAAGGTCATCTGGGACCCCAATAAGGAGGAGTCTCAGTGAAGCAGTGATGCAGGAGGATCAGATTATTGTAACTAGAAAAGTAACTAGAAGTGGGAAACTAGAGACAGCAAATGTAGACTTCTTTTTGAAGAAGTCTAAGAAGAGAAATTGGGGGAATAGAGAAAGGGTTAGTCTGAGGTGGTGGCATGCATGTCCAGGGAAGGCATGTCTATGTCTGTCTGTCTGTCTCTCTCTTTTTTTCTCTTAATAACTGAAGAAGAGGCATGCATTTTCACCCTGCAAGAAAAGAAGGAGGGACTAAAGATACAAGAAATAAAGAATAAAAAAGAAGGTTCTAAAGAACACAGTGGGCAGTTAGCTATGGAAAGAAAAATACCCGCTTCTTCCTTGAGAAAAGAGGGAAGGAAATAAGAATGAGCAAGAATGACATACCTAACTAACCTCTCTGAGCTTCAGTTTCCTGTCTATAAAACAGGATTTAGGAACAGCACCTACCCTCGTAAGACTGTTGTGAAGATTAACTGAGACTGAGAAGATTAACTGAGACAATATATACAAGCACTAGTAGGCTCTAAATAATAGTAACTGCATGTTTGCATATGTGTGTGGGATAGCTAGATCCCAGAAATAAACCTACCTCTAAAGTCTGATACCCAGTAACTTGTGTAATACCTGTCTACCTTGTCTTACTGATAAAGTTTGTTAAAGGGAGCATAAACTTGGCCCTACCCTTTCCACCACTCAGCAAGACAAAGAAATGATTTTTCGGAGAACTCTACTGTGGTAAGCCTTAAAACAAGCCCAGACCAAGTGCATATGGAGAAAAGAATCAGGGTGGAAATCTGAATTAGGGGTCTGTGAAGAGGAAACCAGTTGAACAAGTTCCGCAGAGCACATGACTTCAGTGGTTTGCCAGCTCTGTGCAATACAGAAGAGGAACATACCAATGCCGGAACTGACTACTCCAAACCATTGAGATTCAGTTCCTCCAGGAGCAGCTCTGCTGGTACCACACCCAGCTTGCAGAGCAAATGCCCCCCCACCCCCCACACCAAATGCCAGCATTACTCACTGCTAAAAACCTCCCAAGTTGGTTCATCTCTCCTCATAATTACTTTTAAAATTACATAATTTTACTAAGCCACCAACACATCTGAGCACCATCTAGGCACTGGAAACAGTCTAGTAATTTCAACATATTGTGGTTAAGAACAAGTCTTGAAAAAAAGAAATGTATTCAATAAAGCATTCCTCACCACATGAAAAGAGAGGGAAATTAAGGCTGGTTTCCAGGAGAAAAGGGCATTCTGGTCTTGAAGGATGTGTGTGTGTGTATGTGTGTGTGTGTGTGTGTGTGTGTTTTGATGAGGGAGAACATGTCAAGCCAAAGGAAGAAAACGTACAGACCCGTCTGTGTGTGTGTGTGTGTGTGTGTGTGTGTGTGTGTGTGTGTTTTGATGAGGGAGAACATGTCAAACCCAAGGAAGAAAATGTACAGACCCTGTGAAGGATTTGAAACATGAAGGAAATGATCAGATCTGATTTAAAAGATTACTCTGAGCAGAATGGATTAGGAGAAGGACTATTAAGGGATGAGGAAGTGCTAAAGAAAGTACTGTAGTAACCCAGGCAAGAAATGATAAAGGCTAGTTTTCCACGCCATACAAGCAAAATGAGAAATCTTGGTAGTATTTGTTCTAAAAGAAACTTCTGAGTATAAATTAAACCAGTCTGAACAGCTATAGGAATAAGTGAGAAACACAAGAGAAAATTTTTTTCTTTATCTTAAGTAACTTATCTAACCTGTGTCTCTTGATACCTAATACAGACCTAACCCTGAGCAAATCATTTCACTCTTGCTGAACAGGATGAGGTATGTCAAGTTTACTTGCTAAAATTAAATGTCTAACTGTTATCATATTTCAAAATATCCTCTGGTCTTACTAGAGTGGTAGAAACTAGACTATGGTGATGGTTGCACCACTTGGTAAATTTACTAAAAATCATTGTGTCATATATTTAAAATGAGAGAATTTTATGGCATGTAAATTATACTTCAATAAAGTTAAAAAAGAAACAAAAAAGTCCCTGGGTGAATAGGATTAACTTACTCCCAGACTAAGTTTTCAAATACATTATCATATTCAATCTATCCATCCATCCATCTCTACTTTACCAAATACCATGAGGCATAAAAGACTTTTTAACTGTAAATGAAAAAACAAAAACAAAAAAAATTCTTCAAACTGAGTTAAAGTCTCAGCCTAGTCACTGTTGGTTGTGAGCAGCTCTTGTGGAAAAAAAAAAAAAAAAAAACAGGTGAGAATCCTCTACTAGAAGATTCCTCTACTAGAAGAGTGATACATATTTCTTTGCAAAAAGCAGTTCTCTGAGTCACTGCCTACTGCGTTAGCTGTTAGAGCTCGGGGGAACAAGGAGAGCCTGTAGAGCAAGAATATGTGAAAAATTTAGTTTGCAGATCTAGTCATTAGTGAGAAATATCAGGAGGCAGGGTTAACTACGATATCATTAAGGACATAGCCCTTGCCCTCTAAGACTCACAGTAAATTAAGGAAGAGAAAAATATAAAACACATACAATACATTCTGAAAAGCTGTAATAAAAATACTTGCATGACTGAAGCATTATGCTGTACACCAGAAACTGACACAACATTGTAAACTGACTATACTTCAATAAAAGATATATATATACCGGGGGGAGGGGATAGCTCACATGGTAGAGCGCATGCTTCCCATGCACGAGGTCCTGGGTTCAATGCCCAGTACCTCCTCTAAAAATTAAATAAAATAAGTAAAACTAATTACTTCCCTCTTCCCAAAAAACACCAAAAAAAAAAGATATCTATATATCTATATATAGATATATATAAATATATATATAAACATATATATATCTATATATATATATATATATATATACACCAAAAAAAACAAAAAACCCCAAGAGAAACAAGGCAGGTGGGTAGGGTGATAGAAACACAGGAGAGGAGCATCTAACTCAGACATGGGATGAGGGTGGGTGTCCAAGTAAGCTTCCTGAAAGTACTGCCTGAATTTATTTTCTTAGACAGGCAATATATTTACACAGGCCAAATTTTTTTACGTATAAAATGATACCCAGTTAAAAGGAAGAAAATCTCATGAAATGAATCAAGTGTCATATGCTGCAGAGATTAAGTAAAATAAGTACTGAAAATTTTCCAACGGACATAGCAATTAGGTCATTGGTGATTTGAGAAAGAGAAATTTCATTAGGGTAAAGGAATCACACCCACATGACTTAAGATTTTAGAAAGTGGATGTAGGGAATAAAGACAAGTTTTCCTCCCAGGAAAAAAGAGGGGACAATAATTAGGTGAGGGTCTAGGACTAAGGGGATATATCTTGAATGGGTGAGGATGTTTATGTGCTAAAGAGAAAGAACTGGCAGGAAAAAGTTCAAGTTATATATAGTTAAGAAAATAATATTGGGAAAGAACTCTAGAAGACAAGAAGGGATAGGATCTAGGCCACTGAGAGAAGGTTGTGTCCTAGGAAGAAAAACAGTTCTTCAATTGCTACAGGGAAGGAGGTCAAGATGGTATGTTAAGCGAGATGGGATAAATTCGTTAGCGCCAGAAAAACTGAGGGATTTTGTAAAGAAAATAGAGGTCATCAAGTTGTGCTGTGGGAAGTTAGGGATGGAGATGCCTACTAAGCACCCATCTCTGACAATTCCAATGTTACTTCCAAAAGTCACCTTTCTTGCTTAAGGACCTGGTCTCAAGTACAACCAAATAATAAAAGAAAAAGAAATTACCCTCAGTTCTCATTGCCATTAGGACTGAAATTCTCTTAACCTCCACAGCCTCCACATTCCACCCAACTTTGCACCAATTCTACTGAACCATATTCCCCAGCATCTACTTTGTGAAAAGCACTATGGAGGGAGGTGCTTTTGGACACCAAAGTTGAAAAGGACAGTCTTACCTCTAAAGGAGCACAAAAGAAAAAGATAAATGTACATGTTATGCTTTCCCTTCTCTTCCATATAATTTCACATTATTTAGCAAAACTCAGCCATAAAATAACCTTTCCCTAATCTAAACTCTCACACATTAACTGTGTGCATCATTTCCTTGGCAATCTATCTTGCCTTATGACATTAGCTAGACTTTTCATCCTTTGATGTTGTGTAACTTTTCAAAGAGCTATCCCCTATCTGTCCAATTAACCTGTAAGCTCCCTAAGGGCAGGACTGGCTTATACTTTCTCATCTTCTCCAGTTCTATCAGAAGGTCCTAAAGGATGGAAGAGCTCAAAATGTTTTACCTGTTTTATTATATTGGAGGTGTTTTTCCCACCTTTTTTAGCCATGTCAGAAAAAAAAAAAGAGCAATGTAATATTATCAAGTCACTTAAAATAAAAATACCTATTAATAACACAGGAAATGAAACTAAAAACTGTTTTAAGTAACTTGAGAAAGCATTTAGGTTAGAACATAATCTTCCATTAACCATTACACAGTCTATGTTTGAAAATCTGCAACGTAGGCTTTCCCAAAGCAAGTTTTGGGGGAATGTTTTTGGAAATTTCTTATCGTTATAAAGTTCTCCCTCAGATTAAGCAGAGTTCCATTGCTTAGTTCTGTTCCTCTGGTATCACACATGATACACTAAACCTCTCTTCTTTTTTCAGGAATTTTCTAATAATGTAGGCAAAATAGTAACAGGTGAATGAATTCCTATACTGGATAAGAGGTTGATCTTCTGAGATTCTATGATTCTATATTCCCTATAAATCGTGTTTCCATATTAAATAATCTCACTCCTTTCAACTATTCCTCATACATAGTAATCTGTAGATCCTTTTTCATCCTGGTCATGCTCATCCAACATGCCCTCAACATGCCCTAGTACTGGAGCAATAACCAGATCTCAACTAGTGGACCAACACCCACTGACTAGGAGTAGTTCTCAGTTTCTATGTTGAAAAGGATTCTGACTATTGGCAGTGCCTGCTGTGGGTGTGAAAGAATCTTATCACATTATCTTTCATCCCCGCTCTAGACTATCAAGGCCCCTCTTAAAGTATGGCCTCCAGAACTGAAGACCAACTTCAGGTAGCCTCTCATCAGGACAGAGGACAATGGAACCATGTCTTCCTTTGCTGCATACACACACCACATTTCTGTGAATTAATAAAGGTCTCAGGTTTATTTCATTTTGTTTTATTTTCCCAGTAGTCCTGTTCCCACTAATGCAACTTCTCTCTCTACCCTGTATTTAGACACTCCATTTTTTGAACCCCAATGTAGAATGTCACATTTATCAGTATTAAACTTCATCATGAGATTCAAGGTATTTTGAAAGCAAAATCTGTCATGCAGTGTATTAACTCATCCCAGCAACATGACTGATGCATTCATAAGTCCCAACACAAATGTTTTACATGTAACATGCCCTAAAGAGCTTTCTTTGAATTAAAAACCTAGCAGCTTTTTTTTAGCTAAAATTCATATAACATAAATTCACCATTTTGAACAATTTTAAAGTATGCAATTCAGTGGTTTTTAGTATACTCACAATGTTGTACAATCACCATGACTAATTTCAGAAAATTTTCATGACCAAAAAAGGAACCCCATGCCCATTAAGCAGTCATTCCCCACCTAGCAGCTCTTTTTGGATATGATTTATTCAACTGGCTATAAATCTTAATTACATTACAATCTAGTCCACATTAATCCAACCTGTCTGCAAAAGTATCACAAGACATACTTTCAAATGCCTTACTGAAATCTAGACGTTACCATGTTTCTCTGATTCACCAATCTGGTGACCCTGTCCAAAAGGAAACGATGTTAATGTGACAGGGCCTTTCTCAGGGAGTCCTGGTTGTCTCCTAAGCATTGCCTCCTTTCTCACCAAGTGCTCATAAGCCATCTGTTTGACAAAATGCTATGGAATTTTGCCAGACTAGTTTACTAGACTAGAATTTGTGATATCTTCTTCTTTATAATAATTACATTTGCACTCCCACACTTCTAAAAACTACCTTCTTGTTTTTCACAATGCCTTAAAGATCACGGCAACAGTTCAGCAATTATACCTATTCAGTTAGTACAATAATGGCTGTAAGCTCTGTAAACCAAGAACATGAGAACTCAATGGAGAAAGGATAGAAACTATAGATAAAACATAAAACAGGAACTGACCATGAACATGTCTCAAATTCTTACTTGAAATAGTCCCTAAAATCCATTATTCTGATAGAGAACAGTGTTTCCCAACAAGTAGACCCTGGAACACTAGTCCTAAGAAGGATGATCTGTGAGGCAAGCGTCTGATAGTAAACTAGTAACTGGGTTTGAGGAATATTGCTTATACTATCCTCTCCATTGGAGATTCAGAGTTTACAGCCCATGACAGTCTAAATAGTCCATCAGTTAACTAATCTATTTAACTTGGTTTAATCCAGTATTTTTGAAATATGTTTGACCACCAAACCCTTTCTTCCTTAATGTCACATTAATAGAATACACTTCAAAAAATAGTGATACAGAAGTCAGCTAAACAGTTTTTTCAAAGGTTTTCAACACTGTACTTTCCTTTAACACAAAGAATAAATTATATTAGTTTGGTTAAGTCTATTTATCTCTTCACAGTATATACGTCAAAGCTGTTAATCCAAAACCTGTTTTCCCAATGCCAACTTCATTACACTATAAATCTCTTTAACATAACACAACTTGCTTGAAAGCACTCTGGAAAATTCTAGCTAATTTTCCTAAAAGGATATTTAAGCCATATATTTCAAAAATCTCAAAAGTTGAAGCTCCCTTGTTCTGAAAAAAATTAAGATCTCAATTCATAGACCAGAGAGTTTGGCAAACTCCAAAGTACATTTCATAAGCAGGCCATTGCTGGTGCTCAATATTTAAGATACTATGCAA
This sequence comes from Camelus dromedarius, assembly GCF_036321535.1. Classification (NCBI taxonomy): domain Eukaryota; kingdom Metazoa; phylum Chordata; class Mammalia; order Artiodactyla; family Camelidae; genus Camelus; species Camelus dromedarius. Next base: position 17,107,052 of record NC_087464.1, read on the forward strand.
GTATCATTTAGAGGGGGGGGAAAAAAAAAGCAGGATCTCTACACCACTCCTAACACCAAAATAAATTTCAAATGGATCAAAGGGTTACATGTTAAAATTCTTTGTATCCTAAAAATACCAGAAGAAAGCCTGGGGGAATAATGTGTTTGTGTAATCTCAGTATAGATAAGGACACTAAAAACTACATAAAGCCCGAAAGCTAAAAATAAAAGATTAATGAAAAAAAATTGTTTTAAAACTCTAAATTATTTTAAACACCCTAAAATAAAAAGTTAAAAGACAAGCTGGGATAATTACTTACTATACATATGGCATCCAAAGAATCAACATTAATAAAATAAGCAAAGGGTTCTGCCAAAACAATTGACAGAAAAAGAAATATAAATGGCTTTTAAACATATGGAAAGATGTTCAGTTTCACTCAGAATAAGATAATCTAGAAATGGAACTACAAGTGAAATACCATTTTCATCTGTGAAATTCACAAATATGAAAAAAATTATGATACTCTAGAGTAGTGAAATTACAGAGAAAGCAGCCCTCTCATATATTATTGATGGACTTATAAATTGATACAACCTCCAGAGAGAGCAAATTGACAATATTTATCAAAACTAAATGTACATATTCCCACATCTAGAAATTTATTCCACAAGAATACTCACAATTGCAAGATGGTATACATACAAAGTGGCTAATACAACACTATTTATAATAGTAAAAGCTGGGGAGAAAGTGTCCATTGACAGGTTAAACCCATATACTGAAAAACTACACCACTGTGATGGGAAAAAATGAAACACTATAATGTATTCATGTGGAATATGTTAATAGATGCAAAGCAGAATGTATAGTGCTATCACTTTTAAACAAGGAAACAAAAGTGATTTGTATTTATATGCATAGACTCTGGAAGGATACACAATTGTAACAGTGGTTCCAACTGGGGAAATTTGGGTGGCTGGGAAACAGGACTAAGGGGACAGACTTTTTTTTTAACTGCATATCCTAGCAGAGCCTCTGAATTAAATATCATATCTGTAATACTACCTATTTATTTTAAATAATTAAGAAAAAATATTTAATTTAAAAATTAAGACCAAATCTGCCTAAAAAATATTATTGTGGGTATTCTTGAGTTTTTAAAGGAAAACCTCTGAAGCTGAGCCACTGTTAAGCACTACCCTTTCAAACTATCAGTGATTAAGAAGCACTGTCCAAAGTAATATGTCTTCAAGGCAGAAAAACATTTTGTTATAATAGTCATGTAAGTGGTAAGTAATTTTTGTTTTGTTTCAGCTGTTTTAAAGGTTATCTGAGATGTATGGTATTTGTAACAAAGTGATCTGCTATATCATGAGATGTATTCTATTTAAGTTTTTTTTAATATCATTTCCTATCCTTAATGGTGGTAGGTTTTTTCCTCTTTTCAATTCTTCCTTTTCTAATTTTGCCCCATTCTCTCTTTCTACACGTTAGTTCCTCTGCTTCAATTTTTAGAACAATAATCCTATTCAAGAAAATATTTTTTAGTTTTTTATGCTGCTGATTAATGATTGCTAGCAACAGGCTGATAAACATCTACCATGGTAATAGTGTTTTCTTCTACTACAAAAGTCTCACAATTTTTCTTAAAGCCAGAGTTCTCTCAGTCCCCAAATATCTGCCCCAACAGAAGCCAAGCCCTGGGCTGGCAGCTGCTTCTCCAATGATCCTTCTGCTTTTTGTTATGATTTCCAATGAGTCAACAGGAAGGTATTCGGAGTAAAGAAGAAATAAGGGCCTTTAGACAGGCCTTTCCTCCACCCACAACACCAAAAAATACAATTCTTGCCAAACAATCCAAGGCAATTTCCAATCCAATTTGCCACTCCTGTCTGCATGAGGTCACTATTTAAAAAGTAAGCAATTGGGAAGAAGGAATGCCTTTCTAAGCTGAATCAAAAATATATCCCAGGTTGTGAAGAAGAAAACCAACCAGGCACTCTCCAGTCTCGCCAGATCACTGTATGTAACCATATAACCTCTGATGAATCCATTTCCAGTTCTAGGAGACCATCTTAGTGAGCAGGTGTTAGGTCAAAAAGTTAGATATATACACATTTATCACAGACCAGTTTTGATTCTAGATACCTGTAAAAAATCAGTTAACTTAGATTTTATGTTTATTGTATTTCTTTTAAGCATTCATGCACAAAATTTTCACCAATCAACAAACATTTAACATATATGCCTGTCACTATCTTAGCTCTGCAGTGAATAAGAAGTATAAGACAGAGTTCAACAATTTGTTAGACACAAAAATACATAAGACAAATCAGAGAATTGCCCTCATACAATCAGAAAGGCAGGTAAGAGACTGCAGTAAGAAGCAGGGAATGGCTCACACTCCCTCACACATCTGACAGCTAGACGATTGTTTAATATCTCTGGGAGCTAACTGACTTAATGTTGGACTTAGATGTTGCCCCTTCAGTGCCTGTAGAGGCTGACAACAGTAGTGCTGGTGTCACTCAGACCTAGGTTTGAATTCCCCAGATAGCTGCATGACTTTGAAACAAGTGATACTACCTCATCTTTTCCCTCTTTCAAAAGAAAATAATGCCTATCTCACAGTAATGTTGTAGGTAAAGTATATCACCATTCTGCTTAATTACTCGTAGTTACTGTTGCCATCAATTTTATTTTTAGAAGCAGAAGTAGTACTGCGGTGACAGACTGGTCTGGGGAAGAGCAAGGGCTATGGAGTCCTTGCCAAGCCTAAAATAAAATCTGGATCTACCACTTACTAGATGGGTGAGTCAATCTCTCTGAGCTTTGCTTTCTTTTCTGTTAAATGTAGATAAGAATAAGCACCTCATGGGACTTCAAAAATAGCTAATTAGACAATGCATATGAAGTGCTCAGCACAGTACCTAGCACATGACAAGGGCTCAGTAAATGTTACTGATGATAATGATGATGAAGAAGAGGGAGATATTGTATATCATGATATCCTTGCAAACTGCAGGGCTGATTTTTGGTTTGGGGTTTTTTGTTTTATTTTGCTTCTTCTTAGCTGTTGTAAAGGTATTTGAGGTATTGGGGTTTCTATAACAAAATGCCTTATTATTGAAAAATAAATTAATTCTTCCCAACATACAATTACAAAAAAAAAAATTGTTAAACAACATTCAAACTTAAGCAAGTAAACTTTCTCTTCAAAATAAACCACTAACCAGATCTTTCGTTTATATGTTTAAAGTTTTTTGATTCACACACTGCCAAAGCACAGGGATCAATTAGATTACCAGAAGCTCTTCCAGAACAACCAAAGAGCAGAGTCCTGATTTGATCAGGTAGGCAATGGGACCTCTGCATTCAAGTGCCACTTCACTCAGCTTGCTCAAAGATGTTGTCTCTAGGCAACCAAGTCCCAAACTAAACAAACAACCCCAGTCATATGAATCACTTCCGGACGGTCTCACTTTGCCTACCAGCACTTTCTTACAAAAAATATTTCCTGTGAAGGGGCTTATTTAGCAACACCAGTTGGAAACAACTGGAGTCCATCAAATACCACATCGCTTAAAAATGTTCAAAACAGGTCCTGGTATCAACAGGTATCCCCAAATTGCTAAACTGTGAAAACAGAAAGAATTATGCAGAAATCAGAGACAGGTCATTATGCAAAGCTATAAAATTACATTCTTAGAAATGCCAATTTAGGCTCTCAAATATATTTTTACTGTGTTTTCAACTGGGAACATCAAAATATATAAACACAATTGTTGCTCTGACATCTGAGACCAGAAGAAATATATGCCAGATTAGGTCAAACCAATGGTCTACTTAGCCCAACCAGACTTTCCTAACCTTGACAGGTAGACAACCCAGTTAACACTGATTTCCTGTGGTCACACCAAAAATAAGGGAACTGGTAAACTAACAAATTCTCTTGGCTACAATCTCCTTTTTTCCACCTAAAAAGGACCCTACATGTGTTACATTATTCTTCATGAACTAATCAGAGACTGTTTAATCTATTAATAAGAGCAGAGAGGGAAAAAGAATTAATTGTCCAAAATGAAAATTGCAGTATGATAGGGGGAGGGTATAGCTCAAGTGGTATGAGTGCATGCTTAGCATGCACGAGGTCCTGGGTTCAATCCCCAGTACCACCTCTAAGAATATATTAAAAACCTAATTACCTCCCTCCCCTCACCAAAAAATCCAAACAAACAAAAAAAAGTCACAATATGATAAAGCAACTACCATTAACAGAACCAAGGGGAAAAATAAATCAAGATGGCAGAAAATCAAGTTAGTGAAACAGAAGACATATATGTAAGATACATATCTAGAATGCTGATTTAAACAAAATGAAGATCCACCATAAAACACTGTGCAGATACAACCTGCCAACAGGCACCCCTACCACAGAACTAATGAATTAGAACTAATCATTAAAGGTATAACAATTTCTGGGATCTAAAATAAACACACAAAAAACATATTATTACAGGCAAAGTTACTAAGTCAGTATCAATTCTAATATGTAACTTGGGGAAACTTCAAGAAACAAGAATTTTACAAGTTTCAAATCATGAAAAAGCATTTTAAAAATGTTACTTGTCATGGAGCTAAAAATCAAACTAGCTTCAGATGTTGTTTCTCAATAGTAAGTACAAGAAAGTGAAGTCACACAGTTTTTCAAGAAAAATGAAACATAATTCACCATAATAAAATAAAAAGTCTAGAAATAGAATTATATATAATTTAATATTTGAAATAGTAGATATCGACTGCTAATAGGTAGTAGAAAGATTATTTTTAAATAATATCAGAGTAATTGAGAAACACCATGAAATTTAAAGACTTAGATGCTTAAAAACCACATGACTAAATCATAGAAAAGCAACAGAATATAAAACTTCAAATCTTAGCAAGGCTTTAGAGAAGTTAAACTATCTAGGCTCTGAATTGATAGAAGAAATTATAAAGAGAAAGATTAACACTTAACTGCATAAAATTTAAAACTTCTGTATAGTGAAAGAACAAATAAAATGGAAAATCAGGAGAAAATGTTTGTAGCAATATGACAGGTTGACACCCATATTATAAGAGAGCTGGAAAAAATCAACATCATGACCCTAGAAGACCAACAAACATCATTGACAATTTGCATAATAAAATTAAAATGGTAAACAAAAAAATGGGAAAATGTTTACTCTTTCCAGCAATGAAAGCAATGTAACTTTTGGAATAAGCCTAAATAAATTATGGACATTATGTACCCATTGAAAATAGTAGTTAAGATGACAACACAGTAATCAAACAAATCTAAATTTGTGATTACAACTATCTAAAAATTACATACTTGGATAGTTTTTCCTTTTTCTTAATCCATTCCTTTTTTTATTATAAATTCATGATTATTGTAAAAAGTATTTTATTTTATTTATTTTGTAAAGTTTTTTTTTTTCAGGGGGGGGAGGTAATTAGGTTTATTTATTTATTTTTAGAGGAGGTACTGGGGATTAAACCCAGGACCTCTTGCATGCTAAGCACGCACTCTAACACTTGAGCTATACCCTCTCCATAAAAATCACTTTAAATATACAGAAAATATTAAGTAAAAAGGAAGAGTCTTCCCTCGACCCTCTAGAGGTATCCTCTGTTTCTGGTGTTTCCTTTCAGACAACAGCTTAAGTCTGAAATGAAAAAAAACTAGAACTACCAATCTTCAGCACCTTGAAAGTGTCCAGAAACTTCCCCAGAAAAGTTTATGAACGTCTCATCATCTTCATATTAAACCTGCTTTTGCCGCAAGGACCAGGATAAAGAATACATTTATTGAGTGCCTACTGTATTTCAGACAATGTAAGGCACTTAACCCTCACATCAACTCCCTAAAATGCACAGTATCGCCAATCTGCAAAGTACAAATTTAGTCTCACTCCCTAAAGTTAAACAACTTGCAAAACAAGAATCAGAACTCACACCTGCCAAAACTGAAAGTCCTCTCATTCTTTTCGCTTCACGTATCTCAACAGTCAAGATTTTCAGAAACCTTTTATTCAGATTTTTAAAAATTTATCTTACTTAATTACAAGTATTATGAGATTATAGTTGTACGACTTTTCTTAATAATCCTGATAGCTACTAACTAGTTGACTGCCTAATATATACCAGATTACTCTCCACGTTTCCCAAATGTAAACTTTGCTAAGTGTTTCAGCTACACTGTAGGGTAGCTTTTCCTGGCCTCTGCTAGGAACTACTCCTCCCCTTTGTAACATTATTACAATGTGATAAGCTCTCTTAGTTTGAATCACTTTTCAGACGCAACCCACTTCTTACCATGGAGTCTGTCCAAGGCAGTTGAACTAACGTAAATTTCAGAAAAAAAAGAGATTTTCATCTGTCACCATTTTAAGACTTAAGAACAGCATGACTGGGACATTGTGCTGTACACCAGAAATTGACACATTGTAACTGACTGTACTTATATTAAAAAAAAAAAAAAGAATAAATACCACCCCGTGCTTCTTGATAATCATAAATACATGAATGCATGCAGCTTGCAGTCCCAAAGTACCATTAAGTAGCTACATATACTGTGGCCCCTTAATCACACTGGGTCTCGTGAAACGATTAAATTAGTTTTTTCATCTGTAAAAGGAGAGTTTGGGTCAAACTGAAAGAATCCTCCTCAGTCTTTAGGTGATATTCTTCCATCTGAGAATTCTAGAAGCTGGTGCGCAAGCTGTTCTTCCTACTCACCTCACCTATCCATTCTTATTTGGTAGCCTCTTAAATGTCTTTAACTACTCTTTTCATGATCACTGTGTGCCAACCTGGATATATGCAGATGTTACTGGAATTCTGATCCCACTTAGAGGAGAGATCTCAAGAGCCTATCCTGAAAAATGTTCAGTGCTAAAAACAAGGACACAGGCACAAAAGAGAATTTGTTCTCAAGAACTGATTTCTTTCCAAGATATTTTTTCAATTCCCCTAAATTACAGAAGGTAAAGTGCCTCTGTTTAGTGCTAAGCGCTTGTTAACATCACGTGGTTCCTGTCTCCAACCAGCCACAGCCCTCACTTTCCCTTCTACAAGGGGGAGGGTGTCCTGCCCCTGGAGCTGGGGTAGGGACACTAAGCAGGAGGAAGGTGGCCCTTGACAGGCTTCAAAGGGCATACCAGCAAGCATCTGAAAGAAGGAATCCTAAATTGTCAAACTCGAGGAGTGCTGGAATTAACTAACCCTCCTCTGTGACCTCTAACCGAACTGAATTTTCTCCCATTTTCAGTTCTACTCATACATGCTCCTCTTCTGCTGACTGCCCTGTTCTGCTCTGCCTGATATGTTCTCTTCTTGGGTCTTTTCACCTGAACCTTTTGATTTTCCTATTACTTCCTCCTGTACAAGACCTGAGCACCTACCACACCTCACATATTTAAACCTCATCTCCTTCAGTGGAGTGAAAATGCTGCTCATCTCTACGAACAACTGCTCCTTAGGCAAAACAAATGTAAAGCCCAATCAGAACAGGCAAAAGGATAAAAAAAATTAACCACATTTAAGCATAAATCTGTAATTTAAGATGTCTTTTATAAAGTCCTTGGTCTGCTCTGCAGCCCACAGCATAAAACCCTGAATCCTTAGATACTTCATTAGAACAATAACAATTTCCATATTGACGATACTCTCCAAACAACAGAGAAAAGCAAAATCTCTATACTTTTTATTTCCCAACCACTCCCAGTGCATACTTTTATGGAATCACTCCTAAATTTTCCCACTTAACCTTTTGGGGAAACACAAACTTACACCCACAACACACTGATTTCTCTACACATACTCTTACTCCATGTCTGTGCACATTTATATGCTCTGTCTCTACACACTCTCCTCTCTTCCCACGAAAGAGCTGTTACAGGTACAGGAGAAAATAAGAGTATCCTGGGATACACAATGGGGCCACTGTGCTATAAGGTGGAGCTTTTAGTGGGAGGAGTAGCAGCATTATAAATAGAACTGAAGAGGGAAACCTTTTCTCCCTTGGATCTCTCTGATCTTTCTCCCTGGCCTTGAAGCGGGTATAAATTCCAGACCTTGGGACTCCTCCAACTTGGAAGGGGTGGAGGTATGAGGGAAACAGGATGGGGTCAGTCCAAAAAGGCAAAATGGACTTGTGCTAGAGGGGAAAGTGGGACCTCAGGAGCACACAAGGTACAACCCAGCTCATGAGGGTAGGAGACACAACTGGGAGCTGAAGCCCCAGCTTATTAGGAAGAGCATGTGGTTTGTCTGTGGCGCACCTCAAACAATTTTTAGTGGAGGGAGCAGCCACGTTAGGTGGCCAGGAGGGATCCCAATCTTCTTTTCTCAGCATGACAATCCTGGGCTTTTTTTCATAATCCTCTCTAGTTGTAAAATCTAAATAGGTGCTTCCAAAGTTGATCTTCTAATCAAAAAAAATCTAAAAAACTTAAAAAAAATTTTTGCAACTGCCTCTTCTTCACTGAAATGATAGATATATAAAACTACAGTATCTATTACCTAATCAAAGCTTTAAGCAAAAAAAACAAAAACAAAAACAAAACAAACAACAACAACAAAAAAACATTGCATCCAGATTGTATATGATTGCCTCCATAAAATAAACCAAGCACATTTCCTCGATGCCAGGTCAAAGCATAGAGTGTACCCGGACAATATGCCACTGTTATGCTCTCCCTTATAACCCAAAGCATAAAAAATAAAGACTATCACAAATGTCTCAGTGCCTTAGTCACTTCCTAAGTATGCAAAAGCACCCAACTAAAAAACATCCCAGGGGATCATGGCCCACTGGATGGATTTTAAAGGAAATGGGCTCCTTTCCTACTATGGGGGAAAAAACACCTGACAGAGTGCTCTACAGTAGATGGAAGTGAAGCGCCTTGCTAGTGCAGCACTTGAAGAAGGAAACGTGATGAAGTGCATCATCTTATCCAGGCTATCATAACCCAGCAGAAGATAGAGTTCTAGAAATGTTTAAAATATTGTTTCTCTACTGGGGGAGGGAGGACCATCAGAACCACTAAAAGCATTTAAAATATATAGCTATCTGGACCTTCCAGCCCAGATCTACTGAACCAGAATCTGTGTCATAAGACCTAGATATGTATTTTTTAAAAAGTTCCCCAGGTGACTCTAATATACACACCTGGTTAAGAACCACTGTATAAAATGATGAAAACTATTCTTCAGTTAAGAAAATGACAAGTAGACCATGAAAGCTCAGGCCTCAGTCTCCTCACTGAAATGAGGTGGCTGCACCAGGTTAGTAGTACAACTAGAATAGTGGTAGCAAGGGAGTGTTAGCCAAGATACCCTCTGTAAAAAAAAAAAGGGAATTTTACCATGGAAACCCAATAAAAGAAGAAACGCAATAGCCAGGGGAAGAAAGGCAAGGTGGGGCCCTTCTCTCTCATCCCCAGGTCACCTTAACAAAGACACCAAGACTTCACAGAGCACAAGATGGTCTCTCATACCAGCTGCAGCTTTCAAATTCTATACCTTCCAAAACTAGATTTGGTCTACAATTTAAGTAGCAAAGGATTTAATTTTTTTTTTCATGGGGCCCTTACAAACTTTGTATGAGAAACGTCTTCTAGTAACATATTCACCTCCTGTGGTCTAATCTTCCATTTAGAAAAACAAGTGTTATTATCATCCTCTCCACCTAAATCATCACTAATCTCCCCACAATTCTCCCCCAGTCTAATGAAAGGGCTTAAAGCTCAGAAAAGAAGCCCAGATTCAAGAAGATGCACCAAACACATGTTAGTGGTGGCCCCAGGAATGGAAAGAAGGAGAATGGGACCAGGGAGGGACACAAAGGGGACTCCAACTGTGCCTTTTGAGAGAAAAGGGAAAAATCTGAAGAGCTAACATTTGCTAGTTCTGAAATACGTAGATGTTTGTTGTATCGTTCTCTGGACTTTTCTGTAGCATTTTAAAATTTTCAGAATTAAAAAGACAAAACAAGACAAAAACACTCTTGTTTATTAGCACCATTTGAAACACCCTCGATTTTCATTAGACTTTAACCACAAAACCCTTTTTTTATCCCTTTTTATTACCCACCAATGCTCACTTATAGGATACATGATCTGTAATTACATCTGTCTACCCTGGGACCTTGCAAAGGAACACAGGCACCAGAACAAAAGAAAGGAACCACTGATAGCAAATCGACACTCTAAGAATAAGACCACAAGGTCTTGGAATATCTGAAAAAGGAAAACAGCAGTTGTACATTCACTTCACAAAGAATGCAGAGGACGCTGGCTTTAGTAAACAGTCTTTGCACATTGCCAAATGGATGGACCTACACCCAGAGCACTTCCAAGTGGAGAATGGACCCAATTTGTATAGAAATCAAAACTAATGAAGAACCAGTGAAATATTAAGGTCAAGAACTTCAAACCTTAAAAATGGTATTTCTCCCCCACAGCTGGGTGGTAGTGCCCCAAACATGCACCATAAGCATAAAACTGAACGACACAAATCTGGAAGTTTCTCAGTATACATATTTTGCCCACTGAAGTGTTTCATGATAAACTGCCATCAAGGCTACTTGCTCCCATGAAAAACACCCTATGTGGACTTACTCCTTTAAACTACCAGCCTCCCACAGTCATACCTACAACATACTCAAAGAGATCTTTATCTCTGTCCACATCAGATCAGCTCCCTTCTCCCAATCTTCTCTCCAGTCAGCCCTTCTTTACCTCTTTGCTTCTTCCAAATGACACAGGTACTCATAAGCCACATTCTGACGTCGCCTTTCATCCATCTCCTCCGCAGTAAGTCTCTCATTATCCAGGACAGCTAAAACATGAAAGAAAGAATGTAAGTACAAGGATCTGTAACCTTCCTGAGTGATAAAATTCCTGCTAATCTCCTAGAGAATCAGGGTAATGTGTGGCAGCCAGGTATACCACAATAACTTTCCTAAAACAGGAACCATGGGGCTTCAACTATATTCATCCTAGGGGGTGGTCAGAGGCAGAGTGTGTGCTTGGAATGTATGAGGTCCTGGGTTCAATCCCCAGTGCCTCCGTTAAGAGAAAAAAATAAACTATGTTCATCCTACCCTTTGTTAAAAATACAATTATATGAACATGTACTAAATTTCAGTGTGACTTGAAAACTACTGACGAGATTTTGGTCTAAATTTGTGCTAGTCTATCTGCCAGACTCTGTACATTCCGGAGTAATGTTTTTCCCTCTTTTATTACTAACTAAAGCCAGCAGTCATTGAGAACTAAGTGGCAGTAATCGTGCTATGCATTTTACATGCATTCGCTCTTTGAAGCCCCACAACAATCCTGTGATTATCACTCTCATTTCACAAATGAGGAAATTAAGGCTGATGATCTTAGTCTCACAGCCAATAAATGATGGGGCCTGGATTCAAACCCAGGCAGTACATCTCAAAAGCCTATGAGCTTAACTTCAAAGTAATCCATTTCCTTTATGGGCACCCAGGATGTGGAATAAATTCCTAACTCCTGGGGATGGCATTCAATGCCTTTCCCAATTTAGCCCCAACTACTTGTGGAAACTCTTCTCCCTCTCCCTAGCCTCCCTCCCAGCACTGGGCACTCTGCACCACTCAGTTTCCAACACACATAGTGCTCTCCTATTCTTCAATTCCTTAATCCAAGCTCTTACTATTCATGTCAAGTCCCTTACCCCTGTCAAACTACACAGCATCCTGCAAGGCTCTCTGTTCAAATGCCCTACCTGTGTTCTTACTGCCTTCCCCAAGCCTCTCCTCCTCGCCCACATTACTGTTTATGCCTAGTTAGTTCATGGGCACCTTTATCTTTATTATCACTAGATTGTACACCTGCCTCTCTGATTAAACGTTCTTTGAAGGCAGGGCCTGGTCTTATCCATCTTTAATGTCACAAATGTGACACAACACCTGACGTATAACTGTTGAGTGAAATTAACTTAAAAACAGAACATTATTCGCAGAATATAAAATAAAATCTAAAACCTCAAGATCCCAAAAAACTTTTTTGGCCAGGGGTAACGATCTCGCCTGCAGTTCAGTAATGTCCCAGGGATAGTTACAAAATAAAAGATTCGGGAAAATGAGGAAGTCAAAGGTTTGGGTTTGGTTTTGCTTCTTTTTTTTCTCACTTTTGAAATCCTGACGAGGGAACTAAGCTCAGAAAGCTGAAGTGACCTGCCCAGGGCCGCACCTCTCAGCTAGCCTGGGGCCCGGGCAAATCTGGACCCTGGGTACACCTCGCAGGCGGCTCTAGGGCAGCACCTTCCCATGAAGCCGGAGCAGAGCCCGCGTCTCCGGTCTCCGGTCCCCGGGACACGCCCTGCACCGTCCTCCTGCCACCTCACCCTAGGCCACCTCCCCAATTTCGGTCAAGCCTCCCGGAGACGGGAGGCGCTGGGTGGGGCCCTCCGACTGCAGCGCCCGGCATTAGGCGGAGAGGCCGCCTGGGTCCTCCCGGCTGCCTCAGGGACCGAAGGGGCGCGGGCCGGGGGCCTCGTCGCCCGCCACCTCGCCGGACCGGCTCTTCCGGGTCCTCGCGGCCCACAGCCGCCCTGCCCCACCCGCCCCGCGAGCCCCCGGGAAAACGGCGCCTCGGAAGCAGCGAGCCTGGCCCCGAGACCCCCGCGCCGCGGAGCCCACACTCACAGCCATAGTGTGGCCGAGCCACGCCCAGTCCGTCAACCTCGTCCGTGGCGGACATGGCGGCCGAGCCCGGGTCTCTGCTCAGGAAGCGGCGAGACCTTGGAGGCGCGGGCGGTGGCGGCTGCAACTCCTGCAGAGTGCGCGGGCTGCCTTGGTCCCTGGGGCCCCGCCCCACGCCGCCGGCCCCACCCGCAGGCCCCGCCCCACGCCGCCGGCCCCACCCGCAGGCCCCGCCCCAGCGGCCCCGCCCTGCCGCGCCGACAGGAGCTGGCGAAAGGAGGCGGGGCCTGAGCCTCCCGACCACGCCCTGGCCCCGCCCTGTGCCCGCAACGCCCTCTGGAGGCGGAAGGAAGAAGGCGGAGCCTGCCCGCCAGCTTTACTCGCTGTCACCGCGGCTCGACGGAAAAGGCCCTCCCCTGCTCTGGAGCCTCGCCCTTCCCGGCCGCCGCCCCATCTACATCTCGGACAAAAAGGCCGACAGTGTCGATAGCTTAAAATAAAAAACGTGGGCACCTTTCCTTCCCCTGGCTGCCTAGCTAAACTCTTCTGCACCAAAGGACTCGAGAAAGGCCTCCTTTGAAGTGACCCAGTTGATCTTGTGGACACAAGCGGGACCCAAATTGCCGAAAGGGACCAAACAGTCTGGCAGTCTGGCATTCTGGCCTCAGTCCTCTCCCAGACTCGCCAGAAGTCGCCAGATTTGAACTGCTTAACCGCACCCCACCCTCTAGTATTTGAGAAGTGGATGCTAAAGCAGGAGAATTGTGTTTGTCCAAAATTCCTTCCCTTAGACTCCCTGCCAGTACTCTTTGCAAGTTCTTCTTTAGGGGACTCTACCCCTTTTAGGGATGCCTCTTCCCCCTGCAGCCTGTAGCCTACCCTTAAAACATTGGTATTCAACGAAATTCTGTTCCCAGTCCTCTTTCATTTTTTCTTTGCTCACTCTTTCTGAATAACTTTCTCAACGTTCACCTTAAACTACTGAACAGCCCTAAATGTATATCCCAGAACAGACTTTCTAGAAGCCCCAACTCATTATTTTCAGCTATGTAATGGACAGTTTAACCTATGAATTCCACAGATACTTTAAACTTAATGTGTCCAACAATGACCCTGATCCTATTATATTTTCTATTAATGGAAGTGCTCAGTTCGCAGGTGGGACACACCACATTCCTTGCCTCATGCCCTACATGCAATCGGTATCATTTATGGTTTCTTGCTTTAGTCCCTGTCTTCACTGTGATTACACTGTTTGGATTGCCATCATCTCTATTCTCCCTTCTGTTAACTAACTACCTACAGTCACCTGCATATTTTTTCTAAAATGCAAGTGCGGTTGTGTTTCTCCCTTTTATAATTTTTTCCTAATACTCCCTTCAGGATGTGGCCCAATTTCCTTAGCATGCCCCTTCACAACCTGAGTCTAGGCTTTTTGCTCTAGCAATTTTCAGCTTATCCACTCCAACTTCAAAATATTAAAGTGAGATATTTGAAAATCTATTTAAAAAAAACCACTCCCATTTAAAAATTCTCTTAAACATTGCAAGTGTATAAAATGTAAAATATGCACATATTTCTTCTAAACCTCAACATATTAATCCCATAGTTTTTACCCTGTTAAGCCTTTCTGTGCTTAATTCTGAAGCTTCTCTGAGTTGAAAGACACAGAGCTGCTAAGAAAGACAGTTTCCAACCTAGTTAATTAAGATTACTTTTGATCAGAGGTTTCTACCAAACATAAGTCCTGGAGCTGCAGACTTTCAGAGCCATTCTCCTCACTGTGCCAACTGTCATTAGGGGTTCCTTTTTAAATTATGTCATATATTAATTACCTCATTACCTCATCCCCTGACTACTCTTAGAAATCTGCAGTGTATCTTTTGGTTTTATTTTATATTTCTTGGCTTTTAAGATATGTATATATGTTTTTATTTTAATTCTAAAATAAATTGTACTGGATGAAGTTCGCATATATAAATGTATTTTCTCTCTAATCATAAAGGTTATGAACCTAATGGGCTCTTGCATTCTATCTTATTCCTAGGACCATACAATTCTAAAAAGTATTTAAGTTAATATCCCATTGAGTTTCAGATATCTCACATAGCTTTATCTGGTGGTCACAAATTAAGTTATTCTTCATAACTATAATAACTGAAATGTACTGAGGCTTTACTGGACTCAATATTTTGTATTTATTTTCTCATCTGAGCCTTATGATAATCCTACAAAGAACTATTATTATCTCCAATTTACAGATGAAAGAATGGAGAACTAAGTAATTCACCTGAAGCCACAGAGCAAGAGGCAGAGCTGCAACTCAAACCTAGGTCCATCTAATGACATAACCCACATGCCTGGTCATTCAACACAAGATTTAGAGAAATGCACATTAAGGTCATAACTGGCATCAGAGTAGCAATGTTTTGTTTTGTTTTGTTTTGTTTTGTTTTCTAATTGATACTATTGGCAGAAGGGTGGAAAAGCAACCATTCCCATGACTGGTTGGGTTGTAAATTGATACAATCTTTCTGAAGTCCAATTTTGCATTATGCAGCTATCCTTCAAGCAAGGAATTTCACTTCTTATAATATATCATAACAAAGTTTTTTTTAATGTGCAGAAATTAGTGATAAAGATGCTCATTGGAAATGTCTTAAATGCTTGTCATTTGGTTTTTTTGTTTTGTTTTTTGTTGTTATTGTTGTTGTCGTTATTTTAATAGGTGATGGCACCACCACATAATGGAATGCTATACAGCCATAACAGTGATGATTTGTGGTTCTGGTCAGGCTTGACTGGCTACAAGGAATTGAGACCCACTTTTTTTTCCCCCTAGAGGAAAAAAGACTGGAAGGGAGGCACTTACAATAAAGATATATATGGATTGGAACTGGAGCAAGAAAAAACAGGACTAACAGAAGCTTGAAGGCATGGCTCTGTCCCTCCAGGCATCTCTGCTCCTCCACAGGTCTGCTATACCCTCCTCTCTTTGACAATCCTCCGTTCCTCCATTCTAATTTTTTCTGCTCCCTCACAACTCTGGCTTCTGTTTGATGCAAGGCCATTGCATCTTTACACCATCAGCTCCCTTGAGGATAATATCAGTTGCTCAATCCCATAATCCAGTGGCATCTGATTGGCCCAGCTCATGTTTCACCCCATGAGTCAGTCTCTGACTGCCTACAGGTGGGCTGTCCTTGGATCAGATACCAATCTTTTAAATCAGTTAGCTGGGATCAGGAGGTCAGCCAATTAAGAACAGAAAACTGTGAGCTGGCATTATTTCCTTCAACAGGAGGCTGGGTAGGCAAATAATGATCAGTATTTTTAATATGATAGTTAAATGAAATAACATCATGAATGAATAAATATATTGTGATACTACTTTTGCTTTAAAAGTATAGGTAGATAGATATAGATGTACATATGAATAGAAAAAAGGCTTGAAGCATGTACATCAATATATTAACAGTGGTTTCTCCAAATGTGGAATTACAGTGGATTTGTGTAGGATTTATTTGCCTCTTCGTTTTTACCAAGTTTTCTACAATGAGCTACTCAAAATACTATCTTATCAGAACTATAAATATGAATAAAGTTAGTAAATATGAAATAAATAAATAAATAAATAATAAAATGGGAAACTAATGAGCTAAAGTGTTATTTTGGAGATAGAATTGGTTCATAACCTCAAGGAATTTACAGACTCATGAGAGTGGAGAAATATTCACAAAATAGCTTCAGATAAGCACAATAATAGAGGTTTCTCTTGGCCTGGGATAACTTTTCGCCTCTTATCTGCCTGGGAAACTTCTACTTAACTCTCCAGATTCAACTTAAATGTCACCTCCTCCCTAAGCAAAATTAATTACTTCCTCATTTACTTCCCATAGCACTTATAAACCATATGTCTTCAAAGTAAGTCCCAAGTTTTTTTTCACATTTCAATACTTCTGAAATCAGGATAGCCTTACAATCAGTATTTAAAGACACTAGCCAGCTACCAGGTAGAGAATTAGATGGGAAAGTAACATAACTGTCATTGCTTGCCAATGTGTGAATTTAACTAATTTCTCAGAAAAGGTCAGAAAACTTTCAGAGCTAGAATGCTTAGCATGCACGAGGTCCTGGGTTCAATCCCCAGTACCTCCAAAAATAATAATAATAATAAATTCAGAGGGAAAAAAAGTAGAGTTTCTTTAGCTGGTAGCAGAAGAAGTCAAAGAGACTCAAAGCACAGGAGGGATTCAGTGGGCCAATGTCAGTTTTAAAGATGGAGGGGGCCTCATGGAAAGGACCTAAGAGCAGCCTTGAGGAGCAGAGTGACCCCCAACTAACAGCCAGCAAGGAAACAGGGACCTCAGATCTACAGATGTGAGAAAACTTGATTTTATTAACAACCTAAAGAAGCTTGGAAGCAGATTCTTCCCCAGATCCTCAAGATAAGAGCCTAGCTCAGTGGACATTTTTACTTTGGCCTGGTAAGACCTTAAGCAAAGAATCCAGTCAAGCTTGCTAAGACTTAATAGAAAACTAATACACATTCACAGACATAGAAAACAAACTTATGGTTACCAGGGGGTAAGGAGGGATAAATTGGGAGTTTGGGATTTGTAGATACTAACAACTATGTATAAACATAAATGAATAAGGTCCTGCTGTATAGAACAGGGAACTATATTCAATAACTTGTAATGGCCTATAAGGAAAAAGAATATGTATATGTATAAATGAATCACTATGCTGTACACCAGAAATTAACACAACATTGTAAATCAACTCTACTTCAATTTTAAATGAATAAATAAATCTGCCTGATTGAAAAAAAAAATAGAAACCAATACATATGCCCTAGGACATTTGAGTGTGTGGGGAGGTGCATAAGGAGGTTCACAGGTAATGTCACCAAATGATGATAAGATTTTGCATTAAAAAACACTATGAGCTAGCTGGGGTCCCAGCTCCTTTCTGACAGGACTGTCTTCATATATTCAACGAGTCTTTTGAGCAGATGTAGCCAGTAATGAAGTAAGCACTCTATTTGATCTATGCAATCTTGGATCTTATTTCTCTGTCTTCCTGCAGACTAAACAAAGTAAACTAAAAGGCTAGATCTAGAACAAAAGAGACAACACACAGCAAATTACAGGATACCATGAAGTGAGTCTGTTAAGAGCCAGTTTTCATCTTTAATAAACTTTAAGTGTTTAACTGTTTAACTCTCCTTTACCTCTTCATTTGAAGAAAACCTATTTTGTCTTGCACTTCAGGTATTCATATGTTCTGGACCTTGTGTCTGAGCATAGCTCCTGCCAGGTATTCTAAATTTTGATACTTCTTCAACCTCATGGTTGTTCAGAAAGAAGACAAATTTTTAAACTATCTGTTCATAATTGCAGCCATTTACCAATTGTTTACCATGTTCCAGAACATGCTAGGTGCTTTATACTTATTGTCTCATTTAATCTTCATAATAAACCTGTGAGGAAAATACTATTATTCTCATTTTATAAATGAGGAAACAGGCACAAAAAGGTCAGGTATTTTGCTCAAGGTCATAAGATTCAGAATTAAGAATCAAGCCTAGGTCCTTCAGATTCTAAAATTTCTGGTATATCACCATTCAACACCAGCTCACAGTTTATAGACAGCTTATCAGTGAAAAGATGTTCATTCACTTCTTGAACATGTCTAATTGCCTCTGGGAACTCTTCAACAAACATTTCTCAACACTCATGTCCTGATCTAGGGACAGCTGACAACAGAGACTCAGAAGTTGCAGGAGGAAGCCAGAAAGTCAGCCCAGAATAGAGTGGGGCATTGGTTTCCAAGGGCTGGGGTTAGAATAAACCACAAGGCATTAGCAGTCTGAAGGCTACAGGCAAAGGACAATATAAGGGCCCATTAGGTGACACACATGAGCTCAGGAGGTAGCCAGATCAAAGTATGAAGAAAAGCGAAGTAAATGGCAATGAACGCCAGACTGCTTCCCGGGCCTGGATCCTGAGACAAGCCTGCACAGGCAGGTTTCCCTCGCGGCATGCCTCTTACATATCTACAAGGATGACAGTGGGTTACTAGCAGCGATGGCTAACTTGTAATGAGTGTCCTCCAGATCCAGTTTTAAATGTTTGATATGTATTACCTTTTTGATCTTCCCAACAGGTTGTTAAGGCAGGATGTACAGCTGACCCTTGAACAATATGGGTTTGAACTGCATGGGTCCACTTATATGTGGATATTTTTCAATAGCAAATACCACAGATCTACATGGTCGGTGGTTGGTTGAATCCACAGATGCCGAGAAACCACGGATCCTGAGGGCCAACTATAAATCACATGAAGATTAACCTGAGAATTTTTCAAGGGTCAATTGCACTAGAACTCTTCAATTTAAGGATGAGGAAACTGAGACTCCAAAAGATTAACTTTTCCAAAGATTACATACCTAATGAGTGACATAGCTAGGATTCAAATTGCATTGGACCCAAAGCCCATGTATGTGAACACTACTGTATGCTGACGTGCCAATCCTTGTCCATGGTAGTGAGCTGAGTTGAAAGATTTATGAGGCCTCATCTGCCAAAGAACATGATGCACAGTCATAACGAAGCACCCCCACGGAGCTTTCAGACATCAAGACAGAGATCAGGGAGCACAGAATAGAGAACAGTTGATTTTTACTGGAAGATATAAGATTTCCTAGAAAAGGTGTTATTTAAGCAAGGCTTCTAGGGAAGACCAGTGGAAAGGGTGAGAAAGAGCACAAGTTGGGGAAACTGTAAACGAAGTCAGGAAATTGTGAAAATGTATGGTGTGTGGTCTTGTGCATGTGTGTATTTGCCCTTCTTACTTCCTAGCTCACTTCACTCCAGCCTTCTCAGACAGCAAAAGCCACACAAACTTCAGAAAGTCCAAGTAGAACCTCTTTGGAAAGACGCCCCATTCTTGCAGAGGATGTGCCCTTCTCTTTCCTCTGGTACCTGGGTTGCTGGTTGGGGAATGGGCAGACACTTTTGCTGTGAGGGATTTTTAAATGCCCTCTTCCTTTGTCATCCCTCATTCTCTGTAAGATTGGTATTCAGATGGCAGAATGCTCACATCATTTGTGCAATGCCACTTTCCTATGGGCTCCTCCAGAAGTAGAGTGTGGAAATCTTCCAGGGCCTCTCGGGAGATCACAGGCAAACTGGGGAATTTCTAGTACCATCTGTTTGCCAGAACAGGATTATGTAGATTACTGTGAGATTTCAAAGCTATGTAAACTATCACAGAAAAAAAAAATGGGACAGACACACACGTATGTAGCCCTGTTCCTCCCTAAGACACCAGTCAGTTAGCTAACTCATGTCCAGTCTGGTAGGAAAATGGCCAAATTCTAACCACCTCCTCACAATACAGAGATGGGTTGTCTAAACTGTAAGTAAGTACCAATCATGTTGTTCAGTTCAGTGGAATCACTGGCAGCACCCCATGTATCAGAGTGTCTTATGTGGCAGAATTCACATGTGAAGCTTAAAGAAAGCTTAATTTCAAGCTCATGCCCTGTATTCATCTACTCATTCATACACCAACTCCCCTGAGTGACATCTCCTCCAGGAAGTCTTCCTTGATTCTCAAGATAGCCCTTCTGTGGCTCCCATATTCTTCTTTGTATTGAAACTATGTATGTCTCCCTCAACTACTCTATGTGCTCATTGAGAAAATTGTGTTTATACCTGTATCCCTGGCACCTTGGAATGGGCCTAGATGTAATAGGTATATAATAAGTGTTTACTGAATTAAATTGAATCATTTGGGGAGATACAACGTGGGGTTGGGCATGTATTTACAGACTGTGATATGCCTCTGACTCTGAAGAGGTAGGACAGGCTGTGTCCAGGTCTAGACTCCATGCTAAGGTGTTGAAATTAAATGCTTTGGGATTCCTTCAGCTGAATCCAAGTCACCTGGGTTAAGAAATGTATGTACTCTAAGTACATAAATGACAGATTCATGGCAAATTCCCTGCTCAGTAGTAAAAACAAGCTTATCACTTCAGGATCCCAAGATTTTCTCTTAAATAATCTGATGGGTGGCTAAAACAGGTGGGATCAACCTGCCATCCTGACTGCAAGGAAAGAAGCCAAACATCTGAGTACTGGGACCTCACTGAGAACAAAGAATCTAGTATCTGGGGCAGAAGGCAGGGTCAGACCAGGAGAAGGAAAATTGATGCCAGAGACCATGTAAGGGTCTTAAATTCTACACTACGGAGATTCAACTCTCTCCTGTAGACAATAGGAAACTACTTCAGATTATATAAGCAGGGAAGGAGTGTGATTTGACTCAATAAAGATTTATGAAATATTTACTTTGTACTAGGTACTACTAACAAGGTCATAAAGTTGAGTTAAACATAGTTCCTGCCCTTTAGACAAGTACACAAACGACAGTATAAGATGAAATAAAAAATGAATGAAACCCAGGATACAGAAAGGATTATAGAGACCCAAAGGAGATCCCACCTGCCTGATGGAGGAGGCCTGGAAATATTTCCTGGAGAAGGAGTGTTTTAAAGGGGTTTTAAAGGATAGGTACTTTATGAACATAGAATTCACTAAAGAGGCAACACAACCAACAAACTTGTGAAAGTTGTTCAGCCTCCCTACTAATCAGGGAAATGCAGATTAAAGCCACAACAAGATGTTATTTCACACCCAACAGATAGGAATTTTTTTTTAATCTGAGAAAACTAAAGGTTGATGGGAAAGAATAGTAAAGGGAATATTTATACACTTCTGATGAGAATGGGAATTAGTACAACCACTCTGGAGAATAATTTGGCAATATCTAGCTAACGATTCACTCTGTGACTTGAGAATTCCACTTCTAGTTTCGTATGCCCGGAGAAACTCCTACACGTGTACACAAGGAGACGTACCAAAATGTTCATCACAGAAATACCTGTGACAGCAAACCCAGAAATGATCTAAATGGCTATCATCAGGAAAACAGATGCATTGTGGTATAATTATATACTGAATATTAAAGCAAGGAAATTAATTAAGTACAGGTACCAACATGGATGAATCTCACAAACATAATATTGGAAGGAGGGGAGTACAGAATACTTACATTGATATCCATTCATTTGCAATTTAAACAAGTTTATACAAACCAATACTATACATTGCTTAGGGATGTATATCAATATTGCCATATAAATATATATAAAGAAAGAAAGAGCATACATAAATAAATACAAAGGCATAGGAGTGAGAAATGCCAAATTCAGGAGAGTGGAATATGGGTTGGAGAGGGGCTATAACTGGGGAGGGGTTCACAGGAAACTTTAAGTGTATTGGTAAAATCTTTTTTTTTTTTTTTGAGAATTTTATTTCTTAAGCTGTGTAGATATGTGGTTGTTCTTTGCATTACTCTACACATTTTGTATATCTTACATATTGAATATTTTAAAACTATAGTGGATATTGATTTAGTTGGAAGAATTGAGGCAGAAAGTCATTCTAGAAAGAAGAATGTACTGGAGAGGGCAGGCTACATTCAGGGAACAAAGTGTCATCATTCTGTTTGGCAGAGTAAAGGGTATTTTATGTCATAAAAACCAACTTGCATTTATATAACATCCTGTACTTTATAAATCACTTTCACATACACCAGCTCATTTAATTAACTTGAGAGACATGTATTCCCATTTTATAGATGATGAAACAGGCTCAGAAAGGTTAGATGATATGTTTGTAAATATTTTTGTTGGAGAAAAAAAGCTTAAAAGGATATACAATGAACAGTAGTGGTTATCTCTGGAAGGTAGGTTAATAGGTGATTTTGCTTTTCTTGTTTGCTTAATTATATTTTCTGATGTTTCTAAAATGAACATGTATAACTCATGAAGTAAAAAAGTAATATTGCAAGGAGGGGAAGGGAAGGGAGCAGGAAAAAACTGACTTCCTCTAAGTCAAATAGTCAAGTTCTTTGATTGTGATCTTATCCCTTATGTACAAAAATGACAAACAACAGAAGAAATAAAGAAGCTAACATATGAAGAAGTGTTCAACTTCACTGATAATCAAAGAAATGCAAATTAAAACAATATGTAGGAATCATGTTTATTAAATTAGCAAAACAGTTTTTCAAGGATGAGGGTGTGGTGAAACTGGTAGTCATTTATTGCTGGTAGCATTGTAAATTGATACAGTTCTCTTGGAAAATGATTTGGCAGCAAGCAACAAGAGCTGTAAAACTGTTCACACCCTGTGGAAATATTTTCCCTGAGACAAAAAAAAAAAAAGGATGTTCTCAAAAGCATTATTAATGTGGCAGGGCATCCTCCCTTCAGACAGGGGTCCTGGTTTGGCTGTTTTAGGAGGGTGGGCCTGTAATCTTCCAGACATCTATCTGCACTAACTGATAAAGGGAGGGTTTATTTTTTAATGGAAGGAAAAATGAGAAAGTGTGAGCTTGTGATTAAGAAAGAATAGAGGGGATTGGCCTGGTGTCTGTTCAGACCCAGGCATTTGGATTGGTTTTTTGTTGTTGTTGTTGTTTGTTTTTTCCTTTCTTTTTTTCTTAGTATAACTCAATTCTATGAGATTTAAGTGGAAAAGGGCAGTCTCTGGAAGAGTATTCTGTTTTCCTATTTGCTTTTTTTTCCCTTGTGAAGTATCTTGTAAGTAAAAAGTATCTAAATAATGCATATTAATTTAAAGAATTGTAATAAAAAGAAAACCTGTGGGCTCAGCACCCAGCTTAAGAAATAGAAACTCAGCATCCTCTTCCCCATTCCAGTTAACCTCTACCCTGAATTATATGCTGATAAATCCTGTGCTTTTCATTGCCGTTTTGTGTGTATCCTTACTGCTTAAGCAATACAGTATTTGGCTTTGCATGTTTTAATCTTTACTGTATTTTGGCCCTAGCTATAAGTATTTTCTGTGTCTTATTTTTTGTGCTCAGTATTGAGTTTGTGAGGCTTATCTGTGTTAATGCACATAACTGTAGTTTGTTCATTTTTCCTGATGTGTTCAATGGTTCCACTGTGTGAATTTATCAGTTTGGCCTGGGGTGGGCACCAAGTCTGCGTTTTAAACAAGCACCCCAGATAGAACTAATGCAGGTGGTCCCTGGCTCACACTTTGAGAAATATTCTTAGAGGATGAGAACCAGCTCTTCTCTTTCAGTCTCCCAAATCTCTACCTCTAACTTTTAATTTCAATTAAACTGCTCGTCTCCTCTTTTCCAAAAAATATTTTCCCATTTTTTTCTTCACCTAGATAATTCCTATTCTTTCAAGTCTCTCCATTAAATTATAAACTCCTCCAACGCAAGCTTATCATCATTATCATTGTTGTCATTGACATTTATAGAGCAGATACAATGTACCAGTTACTATGCAGTTTTCTATGTGTCATCTCATTAATCCTCACCCAACCTCATGAAGAAGGTACTGAGCTTAACCTCATTTTACAGATAAGGAAATAAGGGTCAGAGAGAGTAAGTAACTTGCCCAAAGTTCAACAGCTCTTAAATGGGGACCTCTTTCACTGTTTTGTCTTTATACCTCCATGGTCTAATGTAGGACTCCATGTATATATAGGAAGCACTCAGTAAATGTCTGTTGAGCTGAACTAAAGGAAAAAGTCAAAGAGAACAGATGGAAAACCATCCCTTTCGTTCAGATGATGGCAGTGGGGATGGAAAAGAGGAGCTAGAAATGAGATTTGGCACACTGGGCTATTACAGAGCTGGTATCTGGGAAGTGAGGTTGGGGGAGGCAGTGAGGAAGAGACAAGGTATTTCCATTTTTTCACTTTGGGCACTTCTGTATTTTCTGGAGAATTTTACAGAAAGCATGTGGTGCTTTTACAATTAAAAAGAGAGATAGTGTGGAGGCAGAAGCTATGTGACTTGGCACCAACAAAATACAGGAAACAAGGGGCAGAGAGGAACCTAGGCTAGAGGCAGACTGGTGGTGGGAAGCCCGATTAAAAGGGCCTAGACGTGATAGCTCTGAGAATAACTACATATTAATGGAAGTGTGACAAAAGGGGTAGGGGAAGGAATGTGACAATAGGATCTAGGAAGAATTATTGTGAAGTAGACAGAAAGTTTAATGATATTGCCTTTTTGTTCTGTATCCCCCAGTGCCTGCCATGGTACTTGGTGATGACAATCACGTATTGGAGGCTTACTATGGGCCAGACACTGTTACATCAATGCCTTCGGTTTTTTTCTCTGGAATATGACTTAACACAGCTGCCAAATCAAACTTCCTCAAATGCTGATCATGCCTCTCCTCTACTGGAAAACCAGCAGTGACACTCTATTCCCCAGAGAATAACATTCAAACTCCTCAGTTTGGCAACTAACCTTCTTGGTGTGACTCTCACTCACCTGTCCAGCTTTGTCTCACACTGCTGCTTTTCCAGCATGAGTTCCTTGCCTGTGAGTATGCATTCATTAATTCATCCAATGAGCATTTACTGAGCACCTACTACATGCCAGGCACTGTTTTAGGTACCAGGAAATGAATGGGAAATAGGAGAAATGGCTCCCTCCTATCATGGAGTTGACCAAAATAAATAAGTAAACAAGAAAATATCAGACAGGTGTAAGGACTTCGATGAAAATAAAAGAGGATAATGTGATAGAGAGTGACTGTTGGGGAGGAGGATTAATTTGGATGGGATAGGCAGGGAAGGTCTCTGTTAGGAGGTGAGAGTTAGGCTGAAACCTGGTTGACAAATCGGAGTCTAAGCAAAGATCTGGATGAGGAACATTCTGGGCAGAGGGCACAGTTAGTACCAAGGCTCTGAGGTGTGCATGACCTTGGTGTGATCAAGGAACAGAGAAAGCAAGTGGGCTGAAGCACAGTGAGTGAGGGGCAAGGTGATACCAGAAGAGACTGGAGGATGGGTCAAACCAAGGCAGGCCTTATAGGTCTCGTTAAAGATTTCAGTCTTTATCCTAAAGCAATGGGAAGCTACTGGTTTTAAGTATGTAAGTAGATTCAGGATTTTAGAAGATCACTTTTGCTTCAGTGAGAAGAAATTAGAGTAAAAATAAAATCTAGATCAGTTAGGAGTCCACTGCAGAAATCCAGACAAGAGATGGTGGTCATCTGGGATGAGAGAGCGGCGGTGGAGATGGAGAGGTTGACAGATGGGGTTGAGAGGAATCTGAGAGGCAAAGGTGATAGGGCTTGGTGATGATGTGGATTTTGAAGTGAGAGAGAGAAGCAGTATAGAGCATGTGAAAGAAGCTAATGGCCCAGTCACAGGGTAGAAACAAGGGAACATGGAAAGTCAGTTACCTTGACTCTCACCAATACCATTTAAGTGCTCCCTGCTCATGGCTGCAGAGCTTGGTGGGGAGCAGGTGGCAGAGCCACAAAGCAAGTCACACATCGTCCCTTAAGAGTTCACAGCTTATAAGATAGGCACACCGGTACAACATGAGAAACAAGGTGATAGAAAAAGACTCAGTTTATGTTATAAGCCAGCAACCCGTGTCTGTTAAATGCTGTTGGGAAGTCGGGAGAGGAGGGGCCGGAGCCTGGGGAGGTCTTTAGTTTGGAGACACCATGCTAACTCCGCAGGCAGCTGTGAGGTTTCCCCTCTCCTACAAGAAGCTGGAGAGGGCTGCAGAGTGGGAGGGAGAGGGAGCCAGGCTGTGGGCCACCTGCTTCATCCTCGCAGAGCAGGAAGGTGCACATGTGGAACAGCCTGCTCACGACATGGACAGTACTGGGGTCCGTGAGAGCCCCAAATTCATAAAGCGTTAGAGACAAAGATTTTGTTTCTGACTTCACAGATAGACTGAAGCCTAGAGTGATCAACTGACCTGTCCAAAGACAGTCGGCTGGTAAATAACCACACCAAAACTAGAGGCTGGCTCTTCTGATTCCTGATTCTGTGATGCTTCCACACCCTGCCTCCAAGATCTAGGGTCGCTCACAAACAAGGAGCCCACGTCGCATTCCTAGTCCAGTTTAGGGTTATGCCTGCTTGTGCTAATAATGCAACTTTTGTGTCCCTCCATGTCCTCTAACTGGCTCCTTCTTGTGGAACACTCTTCTAAGACATTTCACATTAATCCAGTATGAAATTCTCAGAGTGTCACTTCTGAGGAAGATCATACTCAACGCTGAACTTTCTCATTCCACATCGTTGCCCCTGGCCATCCAAAACACTTCCACCCCTGGGAGATGGTACCCCTGGATCGCACATGAATTACCTCTTACCTCTGCCTGCCAGGCTTTTTCCTTACCGTCTCATCTGATTTTTATAAATTATTGCTGTCATTTAACATACTGATCATATTTGATTTAGAACAATCCTTGGGTAGATAAGATAAAGGAAGGTATACTCTCATATGACCATAAAAGTGATGTAAAACCATTCCTAGCTAATAGGAATGTAGTTTCCTCTCCTGTTTTCAGGCCTGGATCATATCAGGAAATATTAACTGACAACTGAGCAAGTTCACTCCTGATGAAGGACTCACTCAAGTACTTACTGAGCTCTTTAGCACACTGCTTTCTGGGGAACCCAGACAAACTGGAGGGGAGTAGGCAGGAGAAGAATGATAGGGGATATTAATAAAGTTAACCTGAGATTCATGCATTTATACACGTCCTGTCAGAGCAGAGTACCTCATTGGAAGAGGGTTAGAAATCTAAGGCATGGAGGCCAAAATTTATATAGTGATATTAAAAAAATCAAAAGAGTTCTAATCAAGTAGCTACTGTGCTATTATGCAGATCTGTACTATACAAATTGTGCCTCAGGGAAACCAAATTGTTGATTAGGGGAGTTCTCTTTATAGAAGCTTTCCAGCTAATAAAAGAAGAAATGACAGCTGTATCACCACCTGTCACACCCAAGTGAAGTAAGGGCCTATGAAAGGCTGCTAACATCATAAGTAAAGAGACAAAACAACAACAAAACCACCAGGTACCTCTTGATACAAGTACATAAGAACACTAT
Source organism: Camelus dromedarius (assembly GCF_036321535.1). Taxonomy (NCBI): domain Eukaryota; kingdom Metazoa; phylum Chordata; class Mammalia; order Artiodactyla; family Camelidae; genus Camelus; species Camelus dromedarius. Next base: position 17,134,754 of record NC_087464.1, read on the forward strand.
GGAGTATTCATGCTCCCCCTCAATCTGAATCTGATCTTATTTACAGATCCAACTACCAATATTAGGACATTAGAGGATAGAGGAGTATGTTAAAGGACCCTATAGGGTACAGACCTGTGGGAGACACTTAAAGAGTAAGGTTTTTTTTCCCAACAAATGAGGTAAGAAAAGGAGAGAGAAGAGGGAGGACTTTAGATCAAGACTTGCAAGGAACATATCAACCAATCAAATGTAAAGACCTTATTTGGATTTTGGCTCAAACAAACTGAAAAACAAAAGGAGGGGGGAAAGGCGGGGGAGAGTAGAGTGCATGCTTAGTATGTACAAGGCCCTGGATTCAATTCCCAGTAACTCCTCTAGAAATAAATAAATAAACCTAAATCCACCCCCCCCAAAAGTATAACTAGGGAAACGTGAATGTTAACTGGAGTATTTGATATTTTTTATCAAATACCTTTTAGGAGTAATAATCATATCATGGCCACGTTAGTAGAAGAGATACCTTTGAAAGCAGTGATTCTCAGACTTGAGCATGCATTAGAACCACCTGGAGGGCTTATTAAACTACATGTTGCTAAGCCCCACCTCTAGAGTTTCCAGTTCAGTAACTCTGGGGTGGGGACTCTTTCTAACAGGTTCCCAGGTGATGAAAATGCTACTGGTCAGGGCTCCCATTTTAAGAATTTACTGTGCTGCTGTAACCAGATTTTTTTTTTCTGATCAATTATCTAAAGAAAGGGTTTAGTTATCAGCTGAGTTCTATTCCCCATGAGCTACAGTAGTCAGCATTCTACGTAATGGAAGAGAACTCGTGTTCCAAGGCTGATGTATTAATTTAGTCTGTATTGACATAGGAAGGCTGAAATAAAAAACCCTCAGTTTACCACTTTTCTCTGTAGAGTGTTAAATGCCCAGCTCCCTCCTCAACCACTTACATCTGCTGTTAGTACCCCACCTTACTCCATGAGGATCAAGGACCCCAGCACAGGATCCTGTAAAGCTGCTGGGAACTTTGGGTACATCCCTCCATCATTTCCAAATTCAGAGTGGTCTAGTGGATGTAATATGGGCCCTCCAGTCCTGCGGTGTCTCAGACACTCTAACATATCCTAGAGCTGGTCTGTTCTATGCTGCTGAAGAAGAGACCAGCAGACAAATTCTGGCTCTTCTATTAACTGTGTGACTCATAATGAGTCAATTAGCATTTTAAGGCCCTAGGTTTTCAATAGGTAAAAAAATAAGTCCCTCAATATGAGAGAAAACGGGACACCTGGAGAAATACTAGCCAGAGTTCCTCAGAAAAAAGACATTAGCAACAAAACTGTAACATTAAACTTTAGAGATGTTATACTTTATAATTTAACAACAAAGTGCTTGAGTGTGTGCATGCATGTGTGCGTGTGCAGGTGTGTATTAGATCCTCACAACAACCTTGTGAGGTAGGTAAGGTAGGGCCTGAGAGAAGGTGAAAGTCAGGCCAATTAAGTGTCAGAGCCAGGACTCAAACACCTCTTCTCATGAAGTCAGTGTCCCTTCCAACACACTGCCTTCCCTCAATTTTTTCAATTAAATATAGGACTATATTTCAATTAAATATAGTGCATAAAATGAGTGACCCTAAAAGGATCAGAGTTGCACTAACTTAAAACTTAAGGGCCAATGACCCAGCTAATTAGAAATCAAGAGTTATTTCCTTCAGCTAAAGGCCAGAAAGAATCCCTGCAGTACCGTTTAACGTTCTCAGCAATTTTGCTTCCACAATTTTACTGTCCTCTTCTGGGGCCCTGAGGCTTGTCCATCACAGGATACTTTCTATGCCTCAGATGGCAGCAAACTTTCAGTGACAGTACCTCATAGACTGCTGTACAAGGAGCTTCGGAAATTCTTTCAGCCTCTGAGTCACAAGACCGCAGACATCCTCTACGGTAATTCTGCCTTGTCATGGCAATGAGACATCTGGTGACTACTGCCTGCATAGCACTGGAATAAGAGAGTATTTTCTGTTTCATTACATTTATGTGTTCACACCCCAAATCTTCTACTTCCAATCTTATTTCTTGCAAGTTCTGGGCTTGTGAGGTTGCACTAATAAATTTCTTGGTAATAAAACTGATAAAAGCAACCAACCTTGGACTGAGTGTCTTTTAAGGGCCCAGTATTACATTAAGGGCTCTGTATTAAGATCTCAAATGTTAACCATTAATAATGATCATGTGACTACATTTATCTCATTTCAATTTTAGTAACCAGGCTTCAATCATTAAACACATTTTTCTGTCTCAGAGTCAGTCAAAACTACTAAAAAAGGAATACCCTTTGTATTCAGAACATTATTTGGACCCTATAGGCTTATCCTCGCCAGTAAAAGCATGGAAAAAGAGGGAACAGATCGGGGCCCAACATGAGCCGCTGATGCCCAGGTTCGGGTTTTCTCTATTTGGAGAACCTAAAAGTAATAGCTGTAGAAATTTAGAAGGGAGCAGCAGACCCACTAAAGATCACTTCTTAGATCAAATGGGTGTTTTGATGGCATAAAAGATGTGCTTTCTGACGGAAGCTCTTGTCACATTTACTACAGTGAAAAGGTTTTTCTCCTGTATGTGTTCTCTGGTGTGTGAGAAAGTGGGAACGCTGATTGAAGGTTCTGCCACACTCAGGGCAGCAATAGGGTCTGTCTCCTAGGTGGATTCGTTGGTGGGTGATGAAGTGGGAGCTCTGATTGAAGCTCTTCCCACACTCGCCACATTTATATGGCCTTTCTCCTGTGTGGATCCGCTGGTGCTTAACGAGGGCCGAGCTGTCGGCAAATCCTTTCCCACAGCTGTCGCACTTAAAAGGCCTCTCGCCTGTGTGTGTCCTCTGGTGCGTGACCAGATGTGAGCTCTGACTGAAGCTTTTGTGGCAGTAAGGACAAGTGAACGGCCTTTCTCCTGAGTGAGTGCCCATGTGAGCTACAAAGTGAGAACTATCTCTAAAGCCCTTCCCGCACTCCGGGCATTTAAAGGGCCGTTCTCCTGTGTGGGTTCGCTGGTGCTTAATCAAATCCGAGCTCTGGCTGAAACTCTCCCCACAGTCTTGACACCTGTAAGGCTTCACTCCTGTGTGGGTCCTCTGGTGGGTGATGAAATTGGAGCTACGACTAAAGCTTTTATGACATTCGAGGCAAGTGTAGGGCTTCTCTCCTGTGTGGGTTCTTTGGTGCATTATGAGGTGTGGCTTCCGTCCAAAAGTCTTCCCGCACTCCGGGCACTCGTAGGGTCTCTCACCCGTGTGGGTTCTCTGATGTTTGATGAGTGTTGAGCTGTCGCTGAATTTTTTCTCACACCCATTACATTGGTAGGGTTTCTCTCCTGTGTGCGTTCTTCGGTGGGTGACAAGGTCTGAACTCTGCTTGAAGCCTTTCCCACACTCGATGCATTTGTAAGGCCTCTCACCAGTATGAGTTCTTAGGTGTCTTATGAGATAGGAACTCTGGTTAAAGCTTTTTCCACATTCTGTACACACAGGCTTCTTTCCTATATATCCTTCCAGGAGCTTGTTTAATTCCTTCTCCTGTGAAAAGGGCTCCTGCCGGCCCTCTCCTGGGAGGGTTCCATGCTCCCCTTCTAATTCAAGACCCCCCTCCCAGTTGTCTCCCCAACTAGGAGTATGAGAAATATCTTTATTGGCCCTTTCTGAGGATGTTCCACATGGTTCTGTTGTTTCAGGAATGTCCTGATCAAGTTTTACCACCTGATTCTTAAAGTCTGAAAAATAAACAGAAGTCACAGAGAATAAAGTTATCAGTTATCAGGAAAGATCATCAGAAAGCAGCAAGAAAGATTAAATTTAGTGTTTTTGCAACAGACCACATTTAATTTGATTTTGTGAAAAGTTTACTGAAGATCATTGAGGTAACAGAAAACATGAATTCCAAACCCTTTTTATTTTTAGACGCTCAGATGAATCTTGAGGTGACCTCGATGTCCTTCAAGAGTGTACTACATAGTGTCAAAATTAGGCAACACCTCTCAAAGATGTCAGAGTTTAGACAAAAGTGGAATGTTTACTTAAAATGAGGACTTTCTTTGGTCAACTACTGAGTGCCCAAGAAGTCAAATTTAAACTTCTAATAGTAATAACGAAAGTCTAGGGCAGGATTCCAAATTCCTCATCTAAACAAGGGCTGAAATACTGGATTTCTGCCCACTGGGTAACACATCTCACCTGTGTGACTTTCCCTTAGGATCTTCCTCGCTTCAAAATTTTGGAGTGGCAGGACCCATGGCTCTTCTTTCTGCTCCAGCTGGGAGATTACACTTGGTCTAGAAATCCTATAAGGAAAGTGAACACAGTATGTTAATTTGAGCCAACCACACAAGCCCAGAGCAAAATGCAAGCCCTCCTCTTTCCCTAGACAGAGGAGAACACCCAGGGAAAATCTAATGTGTGTTTGGTCTCATTAAATGGGCAGCCATGATGAAGTGATTAAAACAGGGTGATATCCCCACAAGGCTGAGAAAAATCCCTTTCCCTCCCATTGAAAAAAAAAATCAGACGGGTGATTGAAACTCTAGAATAAGCACAATAACTCATCTCTGAAGGCACAAGGCTAAACCCATGTGGAGAGATAATTTTATCAGAAAGCAAGCTACCATGACCTCACCCTTAGAAAGAATCAAGGAAGTTAACTATAACTGTAATATTTGGCTTTTAAATTTTCCCAGAAGGGCAGCAGTCAATACAGCCATGGGAAAAAGACAAACACTTATAAGAAAAAAAAATTTTTTAAAAGGACATGAATAGGCAACTCACAAAAGAAAAATACACAAGCAGTGTATAAATATATGAAAAACTTTTAACCTCACCATTAAGAAAAGAAATTCAAATTAAAACAATGATACACTTAGGCGATCAAGGCAATTTAGTGGAGAGGTAGAGTGCAAACTCAAGAGTCATATTGCCTGGGTTTGAATCCCAACCCTGCCTTACTAGCCATGTGACCTCAGAAAAGTTACTTAAACCATGTCTCAGTGTATTCATCTATAAAATAGGGACAATGATAGGACCTACCTTACAAAGTTGTCATGAGGAGGAAGAGATAAGTCCTCAATAAATGTTAGCCATCGCTATTACTTTACCTGGACTCTTACATTATAATACCTGCTGTGATAGAATATGAAGAAATGGACACTTTCATATAATGCTCACAGGAATAAATACATTGATTCAATCTTTTCAGAAGGCATTTGGCAAAAATACCAAATACCTTAGCAATGTAACTATTGTCTGTATTGTCTGGCCCAGCAATTCTAATTCTGGGAATTCTAAGGAAATGAAAAAAAGTAAAAAAAAAAAAAAAAAAAAAAGTTATGCAGAAGATATACTAATTATTAACTAATTACTCTTCAATAAATAAGACTTTTAAAAAGGCAGTTAGCGGGGAAAGGGTATAGCTCAGTGGTAGAGTGTGTGCCTAGCATGCACAAAGTCCTGGGTTCAATTCCCTGTACCTCCACTAAAGATAAAATAAATAAAAACCTAATTCCCTCCCTCCTCCTAAAAAGGCAATTAGCTAAGAGATATTCATCACAATACTGATGAAAATTTGAAATGACCTAAAAATCCCTCAACAAGGAAATAATTACATTTAATTGAGCCATATGAAATTGCCACTTTATAGGTAAAAAGTGGTCAAAATATGGTCACATAAGTGGTTTAATGTAAATGACTGTATTTCATACAACAAAATACAAAGTGGTTATTTTAAGTAATGTACAGAAAGATACTTATTGTCGTCAAAATATTCACAATACAACATATAAGAAAGTAAGACATACAACTGAATATGAAGTGTGATCCCAATTTTTTTCTTTTTTTAATTGTATATATACTTAAGAAAATGGCTGGAAAGATCATAACTTCAGTAGTGGGATAGATGACTTTTATTTTCATTTTGCTTATCTTTTTCTTCAATGAGTATATATTCGTTGTGTAATGGATATGAAGTTAAAGCAAAGAGAAGGGGTAGCCATTGGATTTTAGAAAGAGCACTGGAGGTTTTTTTTTTTAAGTGACAGGAAAAAAAAAAAAAAAACTATGGGGAGACCTCTCCCTTTTCCACAAAGACCTGGTTGGACTCTCACCTCTGCCACTTAACTTTGAGTCTCAGGGTCCTGAGATGGAAAAGAGGGATGAAAAATACATACATCAAAGGGTTACGGTGAGATAGCAAAGAAATCTGCAAACCACAAATTGCCATAAAAATGGAAGTCATTCTTTTTCTGCCAGGGAGGCAACTACTCCCACAGACATCTGGAGCTCTAACAGACCACCATCCCTAGAGAGTATTCAGACCTGGGCCTTCTCAAAATATCTGCCTTAAATCTAAAGGAGAATAGCATCCTTACCCTTTGAGAGCCCACTCTTCTAACCGTGCCGGGTGGTATCCTTGAAGAGGACTCTCAAAGCAGTGTCCAGGTAACTCACTCTTCCCTGAAGTCCCCAGCCACATCATTGAGGGTCATCAGTTCCTAAAGCAAGAGATCGCAGTATACATCAGTAGCTCTCTTGATATTCTCACCATTACCTCAAAACAAAAAGACAGCCACTACGACCACTAGGATACCCAAACAAAACCCACTTGACCTGAAGAGCTCTGAAGTAAATGCTGTCAACCACAGAAGGGTTGCTTTTCTTATTCTATTTTTACATAATTTTTCCCTGGGCTAACTTTCTCAACACAAAGCAAGGCCTGGACCTCCCAGATACATCTACAGAACCCTCAGTCTTTTGGAGACATTAACTTTTTGAGGAACAAATTGTCTATGATGGACAAGATAAACAGAGCAGAGAGTGTGCAGGTATAACTCGATTTTTGGAAAGCTTTGGATTCTCTCCACCTACATCTTTCTTAGCTATAGGAAACTACTTCCTTAGTTATACTCATATTAGTTATGAGAACAGCTGACTTTTCCTGGCTTGTAGATTTGGTGTCAACCTCAAGGGACATACTATGCAGAAGCCCTAAGGGACCTGCCCCAGTACCATTCTATTTCAAGGTTTAATGCAGTCAGAAATGGAACTTAAAAAGAGAAGGTTTTTAGAAAACAACACGGATAAGCTGTAAAATTAAGTGAAATTCAATGCGGATAAGCACAAAAAAATTTCCTGGGTGTTGAAAACAATCATTAACACATTAATAAAATTGACATCAGTCTCATGAAAAAATTATTTGGGGGGAGAGGGTCAGGTTACTGGATGAATCAGTAATTTATTCAGCAATCAATATGTTCTAAGGCACTAGGAGTCACAAAGAAATATAAGATAATGTTTGTTTGTTTTCCCACTTTAAGAGTTTCCAATAGAAACTAACCCAAGTCAGCCAGCTGAACCTGCTACAAAGAATTCTGCATTTCAATGGAGGATGGACCAGATTGTGGTGAGGAAATTTTACTTTCATATCTTTTGTCTCACCCATCAAAGCACCTGGGTACTACTAGAATACACACACTTTTCATGGAAACATTGATGTATTTACAGACATTGCTATGGGTCACTTATAAAGTACTGAGTTTTCAAGAACTTAAAAAGCGTAGGAATACATTTCATCTCTGGCTTAAAATCTTAACGAACAAAGATAATGTTAGGAAGTGAAACCTGTAACGAGTTTTGAGCATACATTTTATTTCTACATTCATTACAAAACACAAGAGCAGGGCCCACCTTCAGGAGATTGCGGGATGCGGGATGCGGGGCAGGGTAGGGGTTGAGGGGATAGTTCTTAGCCAGGGTTAGAGAAGCCCGGTTTCCCACCGTCTCTTGTCCCCGTACAGGTGACCTCAAAGGCCCTAGAGAGCTGAGGTGCTGTGACTAAGTGCCATTGTGGGAAGCACCAGTTTGTTCACTGGGTTTATTAATAGGAACATGACCGCAGAGGTAGGGCCGACAGGCCCTAATCTGGGTGCAGCGGTCAGAGGGTCGCCGGGGACCACCATCCAAGAGCAAAAAAAAGAAAAAAAAAAAAAAAAAACCCAAAAACCCACAAAACATTGATTAAGAGGATGAGCTATCCCGACGCTGGCAGAGAAAACTGCAGCTACCTCTCCTCACTCGTCAGCAAGACTCGCGGGTTCCGAAAGGCGAGCGCGGGGACCAGGCAGAGACGACTTCGGGGCGGCGGGCGAGCCCCATCCATTCCCCTCAGCAGCGACCCGGCTGCAGCCGCAGTCTCCCTCCCCGGATCACTCACCTCCCCGGGCCCAGCCGGAGATGGAGCACGAAGTGAGTCCTCCACCGCCGGGCCGCACCGGGCCCGCAACGCCTTGGCGGTCCCTCCCAGAACCCGGCCGGGATTCGTGACAGGGCTGTGGGGACACAGGTGGGACTCTGGGCTCGACAGCCAGCCGCCGGAAAACACCGCCCCCGTCCTCTTTCCATTGGCTTTTCAGTGTCTATGACGAGACATCTTCCCCGTCCATAGGCTAATAGAGCCTTCAATCACCGCGGAGCCTTTTGGGAAATGTAGTCCTGAGCAAGACCTCAAAGGATTGGGAACCCGCCCACCCCCCCCACCCCCCCTAGTTCCCAGCGATGACAAGTGCTAAACCCAGTTGCCAAGCTACCTGACCACTGGAACCGCCTCTTCGGAGCTAAGAAGGAGATCCAGAGACAGTACACCCAGAGAGGGATCTGCAGATGCGAACCTCCGGGCCTCACCTGATTAGCGCGGAGCAGCCTTGTACAAACCACGGCATCTCCCGCGCTTTGGCACCTAGCGGTTCCAGAGCGCGCAGCATCTCGTCGCGCTGACCCTGCTGTCCAGCCTCCTTCGCCCGGTCCCTGGCCCTACCCCACGGCGGCCAGAGCCTGAATGGTGTCTGCAGCCGGCCAAGTTCCAGGCCAACTCAGACTGGGCATAACAAACCCCAGTCAGGAGACTTTAGTGGAAAACAGACGTTCTGCTTCCTTCTTTTAGCAGCACAAAGGCATATCCCCTTTCCAATGATTAACAAATCTGTTAATAATAGCCAGAGGAGGCCTGCAAGGGCATCAAGTACTCTAGGAAAAGTGGTACTGGAGTCCAAACTGTGGAAACTCCTGGATCTTATGTGAGAGCTAGGGTTCACTTTGGGAGTGAGGGGGTCTGGTTGTGGGGATGCCCTACCTAAAAAAAATAATAGAAGCCTTTTCTTACAAAGAAAAAAATGCATGTGTACTGTGTTGATTTACTGCAATTTAAAAACAAAAAGGGAAGTACATGTTGTGATGGACTGTAAAAACCTCAGAATTACAAGCCAATGAGCTAATGTGGAAGACTCCTTCAACCATTCCTTAAGCAAATATGTATGGTGCATCTTCTAGCAAATATTCACTGGAAATGTTCTGTACCCAAGACTGTTATGGGACTGTGGTTACCCACAGGAATCACACATGATCCTTGTTTTCATGAAACTCACAGCCCAATAGGGAAGATAAACCATAAAAGACACAAAAATACAAAGTAATGTTTTGTCTTTTCTTCATAGAACCAGGGGCATCTTCATTAGTATTTGCTATGTAATTGTAGTCATCTGCAAAATAACCACAATAGCAGTTTGGGGAATTCTGTCCACTAAAACAAATGTCTAGTTTTACTTAGCAGGAACAGCAAGGAACAATCTCTAGTTTTAGGACATTTTCTTAGAGATTTCTGGAACACTTCATGCTACATAGCAACAAGAAAGTCTTGGGCACTCCCTCTGACCCTCCTTCTGCTCAGTTCATCTGTGGCTGCCCTTGCCACCCTGCTGTGACTCCCTCAAGTTGACATAGGGATGCTCTATGGGTCAGTCTCCTATAACAGTTCAAAAAATAAATAGGCTGCAATTTCCTTTATTTCAGCTTTTCTTTCAACCTCTCTGGGGTTTTTACCATGACTCCCCACCTGCCTCCTTGATGATACATTTCCTGGTCTACTTTTAATGGCTGCCTGGAAGAACATCTATAAGGAACCTCACTTGGCCGTATGTGAGAGGAACCCAACCAACTGTGGTTTAGCCAAATCAGAGGCTATTTTTCTCATGCATCAAGAGATCAAGAGTGTGCAATATAGGACTCGTACAGGAACTCTGGGATGACCTCAAGGATCCAGGTGTCCTCTGTATGTATGTATGTATGTCTGTATGTAGTGAATATTTGTCATTTGTCTGCCAGCAAATACCCTTCTATGGGAAACAGCAGCTGAGCTGACATTATAAAACAGCACCAGGGGTTCAGATGGGACCTGCCATCTCATTACATGACCTTCCCTCCATCACAGGGTTCAGATTAGAGGTGGCAATGACCAGCACTGAGGCAGTCACAGAACCAGGCCACCTTGCCCATGACGATTTATCAAGGAGCATGCAGGTAACTGAAGCTCCGCCTGTCAGGGACTTTCCCTGGGACTTTTTGAGCTGGAACTAAAGGAAAAAGACCTTTTCCTGTCTGGAGGTGAACATGGGAAGATGTGAAGCTGCAGGCTTCTGGCAGCCAAGTTTCCCAGCAGCCGAGCTGCAGTCTGAGAGAATGAAGTGCAGGCAGAGACGGGGGCGGGAGCACAGGCCAGGAGGCAGTCCTGAGAATATTTGAATCTTTGGTCACTAAGGCCAGAAATAACCCTGACTTTTCTTAGGTTTGTTTTATGAGTCAATAAATATTCTTTTCTTGACTAAGCTAGTTTGAGTGGTAAAGTTCAGGCACTTGAAATTTTAAAATTTCCCCTAATGCATCATTTCTATTTTTAAAAAAATATCCAAGAATGTCTATACACACACACACACATACACACACGTATATACACATAAACATAGAAATAGTTTTTGCTCATCTGTATTTTAAATATTCCCCAATAAACATATTAATTTTTATGCCATATTTTAGAATGACCCATTTAAACTTACTCAGTGAAAAAAGTTCAGATAACTCACATAGAAGGGAATAAAATTAGAAACAAAATGAGCAACTTTCATCCTAGTTAATAATTTTAAAAATAGCAAAATTATTTTAAGCCCTTTTAAGCCATATCACTACCAGGATAATTAACCAATTCAGCTCCTTGGTAGAGTCAAAACAAAGCATCCAATGCCTAGATCTACGTGATAAAAAAGGAGAAGGCAGGGATTATTGCCAATTGGTATAGTAATGAGGAAGTTTTCTTAAGAAGTCCCTCTTTATAGAAGATTGAGTTTGGCATGTCCTTGTTTGGAGGGAGGCCTGAGATTTCTAGAGGCCCTCACCACCACCTCCTGCCAAGATCTGGGAACCAACTTCATTTCCTGTCTCTGGTAACTCGACATCCCTAATAAAAGACTTTTCTGTGTACTGTGAACCGTATGAGGAAGGCTTTGTGACCCTCAGAGGCTAATTTTTGCAAGACAGAAATTCTCTATTTAAAAATGCATGTGGAAATCACATATTCCATCACCATGGGGGAATTTCCTATTTCCTCTAACAAAACACTCCTTATTTACTTTTATGAGTATACAAGTAATATGCATTCACTCATTTTTGAAAAACTAGAAATGTAGATAAGTAAAAAGAAGAGAGAAATCCTATCATTCACTAAAAAAACACTGTTAATATTTTACTGCGTGTCTGTGTGTGGATGTGTGCGATAGAAAATTTTGGCAGAAGCTAGAGTTCACATTATCTCTGGGGAGGAGGGGAGACTCCTTCCTTTCTTTCCCTACTCCATTTCTTCTCTAGTGTATGGGCACCTGGTATCTTTTCCTTTTTTATTCCAAGGAGGAGAGAGATTTTGTTTGTTTGTATGTTTGTTTGCTTGTTTGGAGGGGAAGGTAATTAGGTCTACTTATATATTTGTTTAATGGAGGTACTGGGGATTGAACCCAGGACCTTGCGCATGCTAAGCACATGATTTACCACTGAGCTATACCCTCTCCTCCCCCACAAATTTTTTTTTTTTTTTTTTAAGAGAGAGTAGATTTTTGATGCAGAGGGGCCTGGGGAGGAGAAGAGAGAAAGACAATTTGGGGAACAGTCTGGCATCTGGCTTATTTCGTCTGCTACCCTACGACAGTAGACTGAGAAACGGAGAACAGCGGCTGACGGAGACCTTGGTCACTGGCAGTCCTCTTTGGTGGAGCAGCTCTGACTCAGGTCTGCTGCAGATGGGCCAGGGGCGAGGAGGAGGATGGGGGACATGGGATGAGCAAAACAATGATGCCACGTCTGGGGATTCCAAGAAAAAAAAAAGGAAAGATTTTCCAGATGAGGGTGGGGAGGGACACTGAGGGCTTGGAGTCAAGGAGGTGGGATTTAGAGAACGGCTCTCAAACATGAACGTGCATATGAATCACCCGGGGAGTGAGCTTTTTTTTTTTTTTCTCCAAATTTTCACTTTTAAACACCTTTTATTATTTTGATCACTTTTCCTTCAATGATGTTAACGACAGCGCTCTATTTACAGGGGAGATTTTACTTTACATTCACTTACATGGATGATCCAAAATAAATCCAACAGATTTTTAAACTGTACTACTTGGGGAACAATAAATAACAGATGGCATTTCTTTCCAACATAATGATTTAAGCAGTATTTTCTTTTCCTATCCTGTGGGAACAAAAGGAAACAATATATGAACTTTTTAAAGGTTGCAAGCAATGAGCTATATTTGGCTTCATTTAAAAACCTTTTTGGAGATAAAGTTCATGTAACATAATATTCAAAAAATGTAAATGTACACCTCAGTGGTTTTTAGTATATTCACAATCTTGGGCAACCATCTCCACTACCAGATTCCAGAACATTTCTATCACCTCATAAAGAAACCCCTTACTCCCAAGGCCATCCTTCTCCCATTCTCTAAGCAAACACTAATCTGCTTTCTGTCTTATGGATTTACCTACCATGGACATTTCATATGAATGGAGTTATACAATATGTGGCCTTTTGTGCCTGGCTTCTTTCACCTGACATAATGTTTTCAAGGCTCGTCCACATCCCAGCATGTATCAGTACTTCATTCCTTTCCATGGCTGCATAATATTCTGTTGTGTGGATATACCATATTTTGTTTATTCACTCAGCAGTTGGTGCGGGAGCTTGCATTTTAAATACACATTCTGATTCAGCAGGTCCAGAGTGGGACCTGGGATTCTGCATTTCTAGGAATTTCCCAGGTGTTGTCTGACACTGCTGGTTCAAGGTTAGCACTTTGAGAAGTGAGGATGTAGACTCTAAAGACTGCACTTTAGAGCATCACAATTTAGGATATTAATATAAACACACACCTTGAACATACTGGCTAAACACACTCATACATATATACACTTAAAACAAAAAATGAGAAAAAAGAGTGGAATCATGTTGTTACACTTCTCTTGTCGAGGCTAATGAGGTATCTATTAATCTTTAGCAAGGAGTTCTGCCTTTGTTAAAGCCTTTAACCATGATCCCATGAAAGAACTTCTGTTTCACAGCCTGGACTGGACCTCAGCAAACATTTTCAGACACTGATCCCTATAAGTAGCAAATGGTCATGTTAATCATAAGGAATGCTTATTACTGACAATGGAAATATGAGATCCCCTGATTTATGAATTTGCTAACTGCTCTTCCTTTCATGGGTCTTTCCCACAGGAGATGGGAGTGCTCTCTTTGTGAGAACATTTCTGGGCTCATGATATCAAGGGACATGTCAATACACATCAGCCTAAACAAATTAACATGTTTCATCTAACATGCCACTTAAGTATCAGCAAGAAAGGGAATGAAACTCCCAGTTAAAGTCTGACATGCTGTCAATTGTAAGGTGCATCCTGATTTCAGTGATGCTAAAAGGTAATAACGTGCATGTCAGGGTCAGTGAAATATGGCAACGTTGCCATCTGTACCAGACTCCCTTTATGCGCCATTACATTTGCCTTGCTTTCTGGCCAGAATGCTAGCAATGACTCACTCTGTGGTGGCTGCTCCAGGTTCCTCATGTAACATGAGGACATGAAACAACAGTGCCTGGCCTCATACCAGCATCTGTGCTTCCATCCTCTGCCAGGTGGGTTCCCTATTGCTGCTGATGTGAGAGACTCAGTGGACCACCTCACAATCCACAGCTGCACGTTGACTCGCCCAGCAGGCCGGCATTTGGCCACAGAGGCTGCCAGTGCTGTCTTGGGTTCCAAGCTTTCTCTGTGGCTGCCAGGTAGGGCTGCTCAACTCATAAGAGAGGAAGAGTTGACACAATGAGGGGCAAACTTTGTCAAGGGGAAGAAGGGCGCCTACAGATAAGTGTATCTCTCCTCCTTGCCCCTTCCCCACACCGTGGGCCCCTGCCACAGAGTGCTCAGAGATGCAGAGGCTTTACCTGGCTTCTCAAAGATGTCCTGTGATTCCCAGGAAGCAATTGTGTTGCAAAAGCATTGGCCAGCACAGTAATGCCTGCTCTTATATTGGCTCCTCCTCTTTCATTTACTCTCCTTTTCCACTCACTCCCGCCTCGCTGGGAATATACACTCCCCTGTAAAATGCTGGTGTATAAACTTTGCCTCAGGTCCTGTTTTCTAAGGAACCCAGACTGAAGCGCCGTCTCAACGTCAGCTGAGGGATGGATTTGGGGAATTTTGTGGGAATAGAGCCATGTACCAATGTGAACAGGGAAAGAAGGAGGGTGTGAAAGAAGAGGAGAGGTAGCAGAAGCATTCTAGAATTTTCCAAGACATCAGTATCAAGACATAATGATGTTTTACTCACAAAAGATGTTAGGTATAGATGTCTTTTTTTTTTTAATTTTTTGAGGGAGGTAATTAGGTTTATTTGTGCAGTATATTGTGTACGTGTATTTACATGCAATATATTGTATATGTGCAGTCAAATTGTAATGATTCTACCTAATAAAAATGAAAAATGAAAAAAAAACTGATGTAGGTAATTAAGTTTATTTATTTATTTGATGGAGGTACTGGGGATTGAACCCAGGACCTCGTACGTGCTAAGCACACACTCTATCAATTGAGCTATACCCTCTCCCCTAGAGATAAATCTCTTTATGCTTAGGTAAACAGCTCCTATCTGCCCTTAGAAGAGAAGAGTGGGCCCAATATCTGACTTGTTAGAGATTAACAATAGCAATAATAATAATTAATAATAATAATAGTTCCTTTGACCCAGCATTTCCATGTCAGTAGAAATTTATCCTACAGACACACCTGTGAAAATGCACAAAGTTGTATATACAAGATAATATTATATCATTTGTCATAATGTTTATGTTAACAAAAGACTAGAAACAACCCCATCAATAGGAGACCAGCTAAATGGATTATAATATCCCCATGTCAGGAAATACTATGCAATCATTAAAAATGAGGCAGATCTAATGTTCTGATGTGGAATGCTTTCCAGGATATATTACATGGGGAAAAAAAGCTATGAGCAAACATAATGTGTAGTCTACTAACATTTATATTAAAAATAGGATCCGTATCCATATTCCTATAATTCACAGACTACCTCTGGAAGGCTACACAAGAAACTGCTAAGAGTGGTTACTTGTGGGAAGGAGAACTGGGGGCCTGTGTCCTGAGGGATGGAAGTGGGAGTGAGACTTAATTTTCACTGTTCATTTTATTTCTATTTTTTAACCATGTGTATTAGTACCCAATTGCCTAATTTTTTGAGTGCTAAGTGCTTATCTCACTCTATGAAGTGGTAACAATTATTATCCTCATTTTACAAGGAGGAAACTGAGGTGTAAGAGATAAGAGATAAAGTGACTTGCCCAAGGTCGCACAGCTAAAGCTGCTGAGCCAGGATTCAAAACCAAATCTAACTCCAAAATCTAGGAGGCACAACTCATCCTGACTTGCCTGGAATTTTCCCAGTTTTAGCAGAGAATATCCCACATCCTGGAAAACCCTGTAAAACTATCCTGGTTTTAAAACTGAAAGCCCAGATCTTGGAAACTCCCTCAGACCTGGACAAACTGGGATAGTTTGTCACACACCAAAACCCCAGATCTTGGCTACTTGGCTCTGCTACCTCCCTGATGAACTAACATGTTCCATCAGATCCAGCACTTACAGGGCCTATAAACTTGTAGTTACACCTGTGGACGCCCTTTAAGGCCACTCCCCCTCAAGGCCACGCCCTCCTTCTCTGAGAAATCCCCTCCCTACTAGACTGGGTCCCACGAGTCAGTTTTGCACCACACAATCGCCCTTTTCACTTGACAGGTTGTTGAATGGGAGAGGAGATTTGGTCTAGCTCAAAAACTCAGTGGCCACAGTCGAATTCTCTCTACCAGAAATACAAACCCAGGACTTACAAGACTCCTACCCAAAGGTGCGAGACCTGTGAGAATTTTTAAACTTCTTGGAACTAGTTGCCATCATTTTAAATTGGGATATTTCATGAATATCTTGAAAACTTAGGAGATAAGGTATCACTGGGCTGACACTGGCCTTGACTAGCACTGAGCAGTGGGCTGCCCCCCGCAGGTGGGATGAACCCTCCTCTTCTCCAGTCCTCACTCTTCCCAGATGTCTTCCCCTGGCCCCCCTCACCATTTCATGTTACTGCATGGCTCTTATGAGCATTTGCTTTTTTCACCTTTATACATGTTGTTCTGTAACTCTCTTTTTTCACTTAAAAACATAACACAGCATCCTGCTATGCAAATCTGTACTGATCTACCTTATCCTTCTTCATAGGTACAGTCCACCTTCATTCCATATTTGCAAATTTGCCTACTCTCGAACATTTATTTGTAACCCCCAAATCAATATTCACGGCACTTTCAGGGTCATTGTGGACAGGGGCAGAGCTGCAAAAAACTTGAGTCACTTGACTAGCATGTTTCCAGCTGAGGTTGAACAAGGCCATGCTCTGCCTTCCTGCTTCAGCTCTCGTACTGCAAATGAGTGTCCTTTGTTGGGTCAATTTAATGCCACGTTTTTTGTGTTTTTTGTTATTGATTTCACTTTTTAAATGACCCCCAAGCGTAGTGCTGATGTGCTATCTAATGTTCCTAGGATCCAGAAGACTGTGACATAACTTATGGAGAAAATATGTGTTAGATAAGCTTCCTTTGGGCACGAGTCATAGTGTCCCTGGCTGTGACTTCTTTGTTAATGAATCAGCAATACCTTATACTTAGCAAGAGGAAATTGGCCAATCTGTACGTAAGGCTGCTCCAGAAAGTACTAAAGACATTTAAAACTCATGATGAAGCTATAGAGGAGATAGAAAAGTGGATAAATTTGTAGATTCATGAGATGACAGGCAGTAAAACAGCAGAGCTGACAGCACTGTTGTGAGGCTTGAAAGAAAGAAATTTACAGTCACACTGAGTCAGGAAAATGTTACATACTTTCAGTGAGTTCTAGCTGGCTCAAACATTTCAAAAGGCAATAAGGGCATGAAAAATGTTAAATTTGCAGGCAAGCCTGATTCCGCAGATCAGGAGGCTATGGAAAAAAATTTTAAATACCTGCCAAATGTTATACAGGAAAAAGGTCGTGTGGAAGAGCAGGTTTACATTACTGATGAGACCAACTTGTTTTACAAGGACATTGGCAAGCGAACCCCATATACTGCAAATAGCCTCCAAAGTCCCACCTTTAAAATCTTTGAAAGACCCCACAATCAATCATTTGTAAGAAATATGTATTAAATAAGGTGTCTTAATCCAAAGTAGGTCTTTTTTTTAAAATGGAGGTGCTGGGGATTGAACCCGCGTCTTGTACATGCTAAGCATGCATTCCACCACTGCAAATTGTTAGTGTTATCTTTTTAGGGGGGAGAGGCAATTAGATTTATTTGTTTATCTTTATTTTAACGGAGGTACTAGGGATAGAGCCCAGGACCTCATACATGCTAAGTACACACTCTACCACTGAGCTATACCCTCCCCCCAAATAAGGATTTTTTAAATAGAAACACACACAAAACAAGGTTATATGTTGATTGGTGACAAAAATGTTGTGACTAGAGGCTCCCAGGAATCTAACCCTGTATTTCCTCTCTGAGCAATGGTTCTGTATTTGCTAATTCAGTGCTTGCAGAGACTTTATAGAACATAACGACTGTCGTTAAGAAACAAAATTCAACTGAGTAAATGTAAAGTTCAAAGTGGTTTTTTTCAACGATTTATAAATCAAGCAGCATCTTATCTAGCAAGTAGAAAGGAGTCCCAAAGAGCAGCAGAAAAAGAGGTTTTTGTAGACAAAGGAGGCAGGTACCAGGGACGAAGTAGATGACCTTATCTTTCTTTAGGGGGTGGAAGGGGTCGATCAGACAGATTACCTCAATACTGTTGACCAGGAAATTTCAGGAATTATTTAAGTTCTTCAGACTGACCACTTAAGATGACATTCCTGCAAGAGATTAAAATTGCAATTAGGTTAACTATTAAATTTTGGTTTGATGATGTGGGCATAGCACAAATGACTCCATTTGGGCCCTGTTATCTCTTTTTTAACACTGTAAACAATGAGAAACTTAGAATTAAACAATATGGCCTTACCATAGGCAACCTAATCACTCCATCATTGAGCAATATTTAGGTTGATTTTATTTTTTAAAATATTACATCCAGTGTGTACATGCCTCTATATGCATGGATATTTTTCTAAGATAGATACTCAGAAGTTCAAAGGAGATTCGAAGAGTATGCCTATTTGAAATATTAATAGATTCTGCTAAATCATATACCAAAGGCTTCCTCAATTTGCATTCCTACCAACAGTCTGTGAAAGTTGTCATTTTTCTGGATCTTCATCAGACTGTGTATTACCAGCATTCTAAAAAAATTTTTGCCAATTTGGTTGTCATATAATGATATCTCGTTTTTGTGTGTGTATTTGGATTATTGGTGAGTTTGAAAATCCTTTCATATGTTTAGTGAACAATTCATAAGGTTTTAATTGAAAAATATAATAGTTGGATTATCATGTAATGTACTAATGTACAGACTATATAGTCAACCCACATATTCATTGCACTACACATACCAAGTTACCCAGAGCTGATACAGTCTTGTGGCAGCTCCAGGTTCAGCACCATCAGTAGCTTTCTGATGTCATCAAAGACCTAGGTTCTTTCTCTCTTTCTGCTCTGCCATCTCAAGCTGGCTCCCTATCTTACCACAACATGGCTGCAACAGTTTCAGACATCACATCAGCTATGGAAAATCCATAGACAGAATGAAACCATCTCTTCAAGTATGGGAACTGTTCCCAGGAGCCCCCATGAAGGTTACCTTTCTCATTTCCTAGGTCAGAATCGTGTCACTGTTCACCCTTCACACCAGTCACTAGCAAGGAAAATAGGGCCACCATGATTAGCTTAGTGTCTTCAAATAGGCCGGACAGTCCTACCTCAGGGCCCTTGCACTTCCTGGAATGCTCTTCCCTCAGACATCAGCAAGGCATGGCCCCTTTTCTTCTTTCAGTCTTTTCCTACTTCTCACCTTATCAGCAAGGCCTTTCTTGTTCACAATTACACCTCCAGCACTCTCCACTTCTCTTCTCTACTTTAGTTTATTCTAACATACCATGTACTTCACTTATTATTTAAATTTATTGTCCATCTCTTTCAGCCAGAGTGTAAGCTGGATGAGGGTAGGGATTTTGCTATTTTGCTCACTGCCGAATCATTAGCATGTCTTGGCACATATAAAGAACACTCAATAAATATTTGTTGAATGAGGGAGTAAACCATCTGACTGAATTCCACCTGAATCCATCTATCAATTAATTATAAACTCAGGTGAGGGAAAGAGAGGAGGTGTTTACTGACCTCCCCCAAACTCCAGCAATGCTTACACATCAGCAGAGCAGCCTCACGGCCTCTCCACTGTCACCTACCAATCTTTGCTCCCCACACAGCACTGCCATCCAGACTTGGGGTTGCAGCTGCTCCATGGAAGGTGGCACAACTCAGTGGAAGCACAGTTCCCGATGCTGGTTGTGGTCATTCGTCTCACATGACCACACCACCTGATGGAGCCACACGGTAGCTGAGAACCTCTGCTCCAGGACGCTCTGCAGCCTTAGGTGATGGCTTTGGACATGGCTGCCAGGCTCCTCTCATCCCAATGTCCTGCCCTCACCCTCAGTGACTTCAGGATACATGCTGATTCCACCTTCACCACCTGCGCTCATGGTCCTTTCACCTCCTCTGCTCCAGTGACTTACACCTCCAGCTGCTCAACCTCCCAAGACCTGGCCACATGGGAGCCTGCTTCCACTTCAAGAGCCAGAGGGGCCTGTCCAGCCAGTACAGCTCCCACCCCAGTCCCACTGCCATTCTCTCCCCTCCTGTTGTCCTGGGTTCTGCCATCTGACTGGCCTGGGGAGTGGGAAAAAGATGGGGAGACAAAGGAGGGACATAAACACTGGGCCTCAGTGCCCTGGGCTGCCCAGCTTGGGGAGAGTCTCCTCCCTCCTGTTGCTCTTTGAGGCCTGAGGGATTCCCTTACATACGTATAAAAACTTTCACATCACTAGGGAAATTGCTTAATTTCACTAATGTTTTAAGTCAACTGGGAACTCATTACTGGACGTGAATGACAAGAGTGCTTGCCCTCCAGGAACTCCCCAACAGCTTACTGGTCCTCAAGTTTTAAGACCTTGAGAAGAAACTGAGGTGGAAAAACAAAACAGAAACAAACAAACAAACAAACAAAACAGAAAGACTACAGTGTATGGACTCCACCTTGTTTTATTGGAAATTTGAGAATGTTCATGAATACATTTCTTTCTGTTTTCAGAGCACAAGAAGTATTTCTAACTTTTCTGGATAATTCATAGTTATGAACTGTTGGGTCTTGTCCTGGACTTTTTAAATAAATTCAGTGTGACCTTGAAAATAAACTGTCTCCAGGCTATAATCTATTAACCCATGCCTTGAAAATGGGTGATGTTCAAAGATAAATTTTTAAAGAGGACATAATTATGACTCTCTTCAGGTATAAAATGAACATGTGTCAAAGATTTTATTTAACTCATTAATTAATCAGGGAACCAATAACATGTTACAATAGTTCACAACAAAAGCTCACAAGAGAATTCAAAGAACTACATGTACACTTATGTAGGCAGAAAAGGAATGCTAAAATGAATTTATAAATACGTGCAAATGTATCTGCCCACAGATTATACGCAATTATCTGCAATAACCATTGCCTTTTATCAGACACAACTAATTTGTGATTCTATGGACAAGAATAATAGATCAAAGGCCAGAAAAGACAAAGATGTCACAGAAGGGTACCCTTAGAAAGAAAGTAATTTGGGGGAGGAGGGGTCCATTTCAGTCTTTCACTTTTTTCTCACAGCGACCACTGGAGATCAAGAAATTGAATAAATTAAAAATTTAAATGTATACATAATGGTGTATATATTTGTTGAAACGCTGATATGTGTACTTAAGATTTATGCATTTCATTGTATAAATTTTACCTCAGTTAAAAAAATTACAAATTGAGAAAACTTGTGGACATTAAAAATATTATTAATAAAATTAGAAACTAAGCAATACACAGAGACTGGCAGGGCCTGAAAGGGTCGGGCACTAAGAATGAGACATTAGAAACTGGCAAAAGACTCTTGGTGCTGAGGGGGTGGAGTCACCTAACAGGCCTATGTCTGAAGGATGCGCGCACAGTGTCACCTTGGTGAAAACGTGCTGGGGTGACAGAGTGACACCTTGTGGTGGTGCGGAGCAATTGCAGAAACAGCCACTGTCAGAGCTTGAGTGGTTTGGGGTTTTCTCCCACTGGTCTGAGTGTCCACAGGACTCCTTTGTGGGTTATGTAAACCCCAGGGTCCTGACAAGTACAAGAGAATGGGGAGCTCCAAGAAGGAAGTAATTGGCTAACTCAGCAGTTAGAGGCTAGAGCTAGTTTTTTGGGGGTTTTTTGGTTGTTTTGTTTTGTTTTTTTAGAGCTAGTTTTTTCATTTACTTCGGAAAAATGTTTAAAGGCATCCTGACTGTTGTGGTACAGTTCATATTGGCCACATTCATATGTGTAGAAACAAGAATGAAAGGAAATCCACCACAATGGTAGCAGGTTATATTTGGGTTAAGATTACACATGATTTTTACTACTGTTTTTTTTTTTAAAGGTTTCTGTATGTTCCAAAACTTCAACAATACACATATATCACTTTGCTTTTATTTTGTTTTGTTCTGACAGAAATATTAATTTTTCTCATAAAGGGTGTACAATAATATGCTACTGTGGTTCTTAAATTTTTTATTATTTTTTGAAGACAATTTTTTGGAGCAGTTTTAAGTTCACAGCAAAATTAAAGGGAAGGTACAGAGATTTCCTGTGTATCCCCTGCCTCCCCACATGCACAGCCTCCCCCATTATCAACATCCCCACCAAAGTGGTACATTTTGTACCAAGTGGTACATTGGACCTACACTGACACATTACAATCACCCAAAGTCCATAATTTACTTTACAGTTCACTCATGGTGTTGTACATCCTATGAGTTTGGACAAATAAATGTTCAATGACGTGTGTCCATCACTATAGTACCATACAGAATATTTTCACAGCCCTAAAAATTTTCTGGGCTCCATCTATTCATCCCTCCTTGCCCTCCTGACCCAACTCTTGGCAACTACTGATCTTTTTACTGTCTCCATAGTTTTGCCTTTTCCAGCATGTCATACAGCTGGAATAATACAGAATGTGTCCTTTTCAGATTGGCTTCTTTCACTTAGTAATATGCATTTAAGTTTCTATCATGTCTTTTCATAGCTTGATAGCTCATTTTCAGTGCTAAATAGTACTCCAATGTCTAGAGGTACCACAGTTTATTTATCCATTCATCTTCTGAAGGACATCTTGGTTGCTCCCAAGTTTGAGCAGTTATGAAGAAAGTTGCTACAAACATCTGTTTGCAGGTTTTTATGTGGCCATAAAGTTTCACCTCCTTTGTGTAAATACCAAAAAGTGTGATTGCTGGATCATGTGGTAAGACTATATTTAATTTTGTAAGAAACCACCAAACTGTCTTCCAAAGTAGCTGTACTATTTTGTATTCCCACCAGCAATGAATGAGAGTTCTTGTTGCTCCACATCTTTATCAGTGTTTTTTTTTTAATACATAAAGTTTTAAGAGGAAAAAACACAAAATTCCTCAACTCCATTATTATTATTAAAGAAGTAAATAAATGCACACACGGTAAAATTTTTTTACTTTTGATTTTATAGTTTCCTAAAATATAAAATCAAAAGTAAAAAAATCTCCCTTTTGTTTTCTAGTACCTCTTGATAAAGTTAATCACCATTCACACTTTCTTGTGTATTCTATGCAGCAAGAAAAATTTATTAGGTAATCTGTCAGCACATGTATTAAATGTTTCTTTCCTTTACATTTTTTCACAAACTGTGTCATACTATACGCACACCGTTTTGCACCTTGCTTTTTTCGCCCACTAGGAACTCTTTCTCTATTAGCATACAGAGATCAACCTCATTTTTTAAAAGACAGCTGAATTCTAAGGAAAGAGATTCCAAACATTATCTAGGCCTCTATCCATAAACATTTAAATTATTTCAAATTTTTGCTATAAATATTGCAGTAATAAACATTACTGTATGTATCTGGACATATTTTTATGATTCTATTTACAGGTCATATTCCTAGCAATAGAATTGCTGGTTCTCCTTCCAAAATCTCTGCACCAGTTTATACCACCACTAATAGTATGAGAGTGAATTATTTTTTTCTTCACTGTCAACACTCCTGTGTATTATCACACTTAAAATATTTTGCCAACACCACAGGAGAAAATGGCATCTATATTCGTTTTGATTTGCATTTTAAAAATTATTGGTGGGTTTGAGCTTTCTCTGTCTCTGTCTCTCTCCCTCCCTCTCTCCCTGTGACCTGCTTATTCTTATCCTTTACTCATTTTCCTATTAAGTTCTTGGTCTTTTTCATGATCACATCTATAAACTCGTAGTAAATTAGAAATCAACCCTTAGTTTGTCACATGTTACAAATATTTCCCCCACTTTGTCATTTCTTTTTGACTTCATTTATAGTCTATGATGCTTTTTGGATGTTTTTAATTTTGTGTGTTCAAATTTATCTTTATTTTTCTTCCTGATTTCTGAGTGCATCAGTTTATAATTCAAAAAAATTCAAGTTGCTCGTGTGTGCGTGTGTGTAAATTATATCAAACATACAATAGTAAAAGCTCACTAGGGGGAAAGAATATGGCACCAAACCATTCCCTGGGGAGATCTCTACCTCCCAGGCCATGTGGCTCAGTAAATCTCATAGTCACTGGCTTCATTAATTTTGTAAAGGAGTATATTAGGAGCAGCAAAATGATTTGATGAGCCAGTTAGGGATCTTGTCTTAAAGCCTCTTTTGCACACCCAAGTGTATTGGAAGCTTTTACTAAAGGTTTCCAAAAATTTGCTTTTCTTTCCAGTGGTCAACTATTCTCATTATACTATTCTTCCTATACAGTAAGCAGCCTAAGAATTATGTGTATGTGTGTGTAATGTGTGTGTGCACATGAACATTCCTGTATTTCAATTTTTTTCCCTTTTTTCTTCCTATTTTTATAATTCGTCTTTACTTGTGATACCTGGGAGATCCTGAAGATTATGGAGCTAGATCTCTTCTAAAATACCCCTCTCGAGCTACCCCAGGCAGCTCCCGTGCCTCTGTGTCTTGGCAAGCACCACCCCACTTTGGGGCTTCCTCCTGAGTCATTCTGTCCAGCCCAGAGCACCCTTGTGTCTTCCCAGAAATATCCCTGAATAGAGCAGTTCAGAATAGGGCGTGGGAATGGGCCGGAGGTTGTAAATCCATTTTCCTCCTTGGCACGAAGAGGTCAGAGGAGCCCGGGCCAGGCAGCTGAGAAAGAGAAGAGCTGGCGTGCCCCGAGGAACAACCTAAGGCCTTTTGGGCCCAAAGGGCCTCCCTCTGCCACACTAAATGCAAACCATTCAAAAAACGAAACAAAACAAAAACCAGGAAAAGATACTGGTCTTGTGGAATTAAAAAAAAAAATGCATTCTAAACAAAAAAAAAAATCCTGCTCTAGGTCTCCTTTTCACATGGCATGTGTTGTGTCATACTTAAGTTCGCAGTTGTTCGGTGACACATCCTTGGACTGAAGCTCATACTTCCGTTTGTAAAATAAACGTTTCCCCGATCCTATGCTCTAGTTCCTCTTCCCGTCTGGGCATTCCCGGGACCAGCCCCTCTTTAGTCCTTTCCTTCTCTTTAGGCCAGTTGTACAGCATCCTACAACACTGTCCCTTTAAATGACCTCTTCCCAGTCACATTTTGTGGCCCATCGCTGTGGCACAACTAGCAACAATGAGACACACCTTTCGTACAACCAGAGGAGTCTCCTTTCATACTCCGGCATCGTCATTGAGGAAGTAGGTGTGATTAAGCAATGATGGGGGTCTTGGTTAGGGGGAGTTACTTCCTGCGTCCTCAAGGTCCAAAGGCCCCTCCTGCCTCAATGCCTGGGCCTCATCTGCTCAGGTGTCATCAGCCCTGATTGTGACCAGGTGTCATGGAGAGTGCCCATACCCCTCCTCATCTTTATCATCTCCATCAACTCGAGATGAGCTGGGAGCTCCCAAAAGGCCTTAGACTGAGCATTCCTTGGGTGAGTTTCCTTCTTGCTCAGCATCTAAAGACAAGTAGTGACACATGTACTTTCTGCCTGTCCAGTTTTTCCTAACAGGTCTTCACCAAATCAGAAAGCTCACCTTTGTGTGTGGTATTAGTAAGGAAATCTAGGAGCCAGATCCAATCCCCTCTCACCCTGGTGGGTCCAGGGAGTGGGCATGTGATTTAGACTCAATTAGCCACACGCTCGTTCCCTGGTCTTGGAATCTTGAGAGGAAGGCAGGCAAACAGAGATGGTGTAACATCCCCAGGACTCATGGGGTGGGCAGACTAGACTGTTTCTGCTAATTGATTGTTGCTGTGGTTCTTAGGACTTGTTCTCAAGCCTGATCCCTCAACTCCCATTTACTCTGTGAGTTCCTTGATATTCTTTCAGTAAGTCCCATTAGAGTTAGCCAGAGTAGTCCCCTGAAGTTTTTAACCAAGAGCGCTCACTGGTAGAACAGAGCTTCTGTCATCCCTGTAGTTTGGTGGATGGAGAAAGGAATTGCTTGGAGGAGCAACCCTACTCACTGAACTATGCTGTGTTTTTGAATTTGTTTGCTGTCTCAGGGCACTGGCTTGGGTTCCAGGACCACAATGCCAGGAAATGGTCTTAAATGTGACTTGCTCTCTATCTAAATGTGGGATGAGTTGACATTGGCCAGGACCAACTTCTCAGAGAATCAGGCACAGGACAGAAATGGTTGGATCCAGGATTCTCCTGTGACAAGTTTCTTGTGGTCATGGGTTGTCTTGGGATAGGAGAAGAGGAAAATGAACTCAGGCTGCTGGGAAGTTTCAAATGTATCCCACCCCTCAATCTCCAAACCCAACCACACAAATAATTTCCCATTTGTGTAAATTTCCATTCCCGGTGAGGATGGAAAAGTGGAGATACAAATTTTTGTTAATACACAAGATCATCTCACGAATGATCATCCTCAATCATTTTGGAGATCTTGCTCTCTAGGAATGCTGACCACTGGAGAGGTGGTGGCTAGGAATTCTGCATCCAGGCACTTACTGCACATTTCCCAGGCTAGCCTGGAGGTGGTGCTGTTTGCATGTGGTCACTTGGGCCCAATAATTTAAGATGCTACCGTGCCAGGGATGTAGCATTCAATAGCTGAACCTCCTTTGCATCCTTAAAAAAAATTTTTTTAATGGAGCATACTGGGGATTGAACCCAGGATCTCATGCACTCTACTACTGAGCTATACACCACTCCCCCCCACTTTGCATCTTTATATTTAAAGAGGTTAATTAGTGGGAAATGAATGAAATTCAAATATCTTTGGAGTGGTGCAGAGAACTTTCTAAGAATGACACAAAACTCAGAAGCTATAAATAGACAAGATCGACAAATTTGACGGCATAAACATGTCAAGTTTCTATATGAAAAAAACAAAAAGCAAAAAGCAAACTGAGAAGGATAGTAGCGACTTCTGTGACAAAGGAATCATTTTCTTAATATACTAAGAGCTCTTATGAGTAAATCCAATTTAAAAAGTGGGAAGAAGATACGCACAATCAGTTCATGGAAACGAGATTAAAATCACCAGCAAACACGAAACATTTCTCAAACGCTCATAAAGTGAAAACGAAACTTAAATGAAAATTAAAACAAATGTCATTTGATTGTGCGTGCCCCCAATAATTGCTCCGTATAAAAATACAAGAATGTTCCATCACAGATCATTAAGAGTGTCTTTCTCTCCATTCTATTTCTTCCTGGGGTTTCCAGGCAGTTTCTCACCTGTTGTCATATGGTGATGGGGCAGCCATTTCTTCAAGGGCGCCAACCGTGGGAACACTACGATAGAGGCCAATCTCCCACTCTCACCTCCTAGTGCTAAGACTGACAATAAGTAACATTGGGATAAGTACTAAAATGGAGACGTTGAAGAGGTATGCTAGGCGCGGGAGGTGATGATGGAGCGGGCTCCACACAAGAGGGGATGGACGAAAGCATGGTAATTCTGTGGTAGAAAAGGCAGGACAGGGCTTTCCTCCAGACGCAGGAACACCACGTGCGAAAACAAAGGGGTGTCGTAAGACAGGTGTGTGTGGATCTGCAAATTGAGGGAGGGGAGCCGGGCTCGGACCAGAAAGGACTTCTTCGGTGCAGATTCCTTTCCTGCCCCCGGTGTGCTTTCAGACGTCGAGGGGCCTAATAATATTACTTGCCACATAGTTCACAGCTTCCATCCAGATTTCCCTTTTTACAGAGGGAAGGACTTATGGAAGACTTAAAGAAGTGAAACGATCTGCTCTGGCCCATACTAGGGACTTGACGGCCAGTCGGCGCACTTTCCTACCTCTGGCCCTCCGGCACCCCGTAGGTTATCAACCCAAAGCTCCGCTCCCTGGCCCGAGGTCTCGGTCGGCTCGGCGGACTACATCTCCCACAATGCCTTCGGCCCAGCCTCCCTCCCGCCTCCCGCTGGGTCTGTCCCCGCCAGTAGGAAAGCAAAGTTTCCAGGGGCCGTTCTCGGCAGCCAATGAGCGCGGCGGGGGGCGGGCCTCTCCCGTCCATTGTTCTCGGTGCCCCTCGGGCTTGAGCCTCCGTGACTCCGGAGGGGCCGGGCCGTGCCTGGGGGCACTTTTGTGCGCGGAGAGGCCGCCCGAGCGGGATCTGGTTTCTGGAGAGGTGAGCCCGGAGAGACAGAGGTAGAGCCGCGCGGGCCAGGGGAGTAGCTCGAGGCGAGGGGATAACGGGCCTGGAGCCAGTGCGGGCAGCCCTGCTGGGGGAGGGGCGTCGGGGGCGCTGTCCGCATCCCGCGCTGCGCCGCTGTGCGGGTTTAGGCTCCCGGTCCGCTCAGCCGCCGGACCCTGACTCTTCTCCCTAGCGGTGAGCACCTTGTACATCCAACCAGAGGCGCACGGTTTGGACTGGAAAGCACATTGGACGACATCCCGCTTAGCTCCTCATTTTACAGATGGGGAAACTGAGCTTTAGAGGGGGTGTGTCTTGTCTCAGGTCAGACAACGAATTAGTTGACTAGGAGCAGTTTTCCTGGGCTTCCAAGTAAGAGCTGTGTTATACCTGTTTCTTCTAGCCATTTGGTAAATACACATTGAGAACTTAAGTGTCCCCACTAGCTTTTCTTTTTCCCTCTTTTAAAAAAGTTTTTCCTTCCCTATTTTGGAGGGAGGGGTGTTATCTGAGTCTTTATAATGCAGTAATGATATTTTAAAATAACTTTTCATTGCGTTTTAGTCTTTATTTTAAATAATTTGTAGTATCACTGCTCACAACATTTTGTAAAATTTCCATTCAGGTTTTTTTTTCTTGTGTATGTGTTCATTTTCTTTTTTTTTTAAAGGTATTGGGGTCATACTGTGTCTATGGTTTTTCTGCCTCGCTTGTTTTGTTTTTATCCATTGATTTTCACATTATCAGCGTTACCTTAAATCATTAATAATTAATAATCCTTGTCAGCATAATTTTTTAAATATTTAAAATTCCATACAGCAGAGTGCACGAATCTTAAATTTCATATGCATGCTCTTATGCAACCATTGTCAAACCAAGATATACAACATTTCCAGCTTCTTTGAGCCCCTTCTCAGTCAGTAACCCCCACCCTCAAAGGTAGCCATTTTACGTCAGAATAGTTTTTAATATATTTTACTATATTTATATTTAATATGGATGTGCCATAATTAACTATTTTGCTGCTGGATTTTTAATGTGTCAGATTTTTTTTTTTTTTGCAATTAGAAACAATGCTATGGTTGTGTGTCTTTGCAAATAAATTTCTCATAGCAAAGATGGTTATTTTTATGAAAATTCCTTAGGGGGTAAGCTAGATCTAAGAGTATGAACATTTTTAAAACTTCATATTTTAAAATATGGTAATAATGCAGTTGAGATATTACCTTCCTTCTAGTGAGGCTCAAAGTGCTTTGACATCTGATCCTTTGCTAATCTTTAAGTTGTCCCCTTCAGATAAGTAGGATGGGTGTGATTATCTCTACTTACTAGGCGATCAGTGAGGTTAAGTGACTGGGTTGTATATTAGGTCAAGGTCACTCACTCTGCCGTAAGTCTGAACTGACTCAGGGCAGGATAACTCAGTCCTGGGTTCTTGCGAGGGCTTTGAATTTCTGATACTCATACTTTGGTCTCTTGGAAAGAAAAATACTGTATTTTTTATACTTGTGATTCTTCTTTTCTTGCCATAGAGATGTTTTCAAGAATAAGCCATTTTTCCTTTAAGAAGGGCAGGAAACTTCTGTTGATTTGCGGATGTAAGAATCACTTGGTGGCCTGACCTGGGCTGCTGTGAGTTTTAGGACAGTTTACTTATTGATTCTGGTTCTTTCTTGTTCTTAGGCAGACTGCTTGTTGAAATTTGAGGAGGGAGCTGCCTTCTCGGAGAGCCTGGCTGGAAAAGACTAAAGTTCAAGGTTAAAAGCCCCAAGACTGCGGATGATGGCCTCAGAGGTGCCGAGAGTAACCACTCCTCTGAGCCCCTTAGTCCAGATGCCTCAAGAGGAGGATGAGCAGGAGGAGGAGGTGGCCACCATGATCCTGGAGGACGACTCCTGGGTGCAGGAAGCTGTGCTGCAGGAGGATGGCCCTGAGGCTGAGCCCTTTCCTGAGAGTGCTGGCAAGGGCAGCCCCCACGAGGAGGCAGCTGGGGGGCCACAGGGTGCACTTGGCCGCCTTCGAGAGCTCTGTCGGCGCTGGCTGAGGCCAGAGGTGCACACCAAGGAGCAAATGTTGACAATGCTGCCAAGGGAAATTCAGGCCTGGCTGCAGGAGCATCGGCCTGAAAACAGCGAGGAGGCAGCGGCCCTGGTGGAAGACTTGACCCAGACCCTTCGGGACAGTGGTAAGATGCAGACCCTTATAAGGTGAGGGCGGGAGCACCCCTCTGAGGTGGAGGGGTGTGGGTTTGCAGAGGAGGAGAAGGTGGTATCCAGGACTGAGTCTGGGTCGGTGTCATCCCTCTACTCTGTCTGCAGGCAGTCAGCCCATTGTCATGCTTTTTAACGCCCTGGTTGTGTACAGTGACAGTTCCAGAATTTCAGTGTAAGAGGGGCTTAGAGGACTATTCTTGGGGCTACATTTACAGAGTTAGCACAGTTTTTACTTCTGTGTTTATTCGGAGTGGTTGGGAAGCTGATGGAGGTTATGGGGGGCAGAGGCTGGGAGACCCTGTAAACCACCCTTTGGCACTTTCACCTGGTTGTACAGTAAACACCCAAATATTTAAGTTCCAACAGTCAGAAAAACCAAATCCTATTTTTTAAAAGTGATTATTTTTGTGAAATCAAGGTAAGTGACTAGTAAACCAGCTAATAATTAGGGACTTATCTGTGGTATAAAGCCATCCTGGGGTCTTAAAAGAGTAATTCCAAACTTGAGCTTTGTGCAACAGTTAGTATATTTGTCTGTTGTGTTATTCATACGTTGTGGGATCCAGATGTGCCGTTTAACAACTCTAGCTCCATTCTGGTCTTCAGTTGTAAACTGGACTCCCTTGATTACCAGGTATTTACTCAGATCTACCTGCACTGTCAGGACCCGTGGGAAATGATGGCTGGCTGCCTCTGTGCTGATAAGTGTAGAAGTTCAGGAAAAGGAGTGGGGAGAGGAAAGGTCAGAGAAGGTGTCACAGAGGATGTGAAACTTGAGCAGGAATTGCAGCTGGAGTGGGGTTTGGAAAGGTGTGGGACAGGAGGAAGGCATGGCATCCCAGAGGAGCTGTGCTCAGTAGAGGCTGGGAGGGTGGACCCGCCTGGGAGAGTTCAGGTGACAATAAGGAAGGCTGGCTGATTGGAGTGAAAAGTGTGTTTTTAAGAAGTGGTGGGAAGTAGAGTCCAGGGGAAGAGTGGGTGGAGGCTTGGACTGAATGTCTTTGGCCTCAGCAGGTTCTAAACTAGGGCCCGAGGGCCGTGGGAGGAAGCTGAGTCGAGCAACAGGATGCAGGTTTGATTAGAGCAGGGGGAGGCTGGAGGTAAGAGAGCAGCTAGGAAGCCGCCTAGACACTGGGTGTGCAGGGATAGGGGTTGGGCTGAGGTGGGGACAGCAGGGGACAAGGAAGAGATTGGACACGTGTGGGAAAGAACTAATAGTAACACTGGCCAGCATTGATCTATCCTTTTGGGGGCCAGGCAGTATGCCTAGCATCTCATATGCAAAACGCATGTAAACTTCACCACCTTGGTAGAAATGTAGGATTATTATCATCAGAGAAGATAAGTGACTCCCTTAAGGTCCTACAGCTAGTACAAGGCTGAATCAGGATTCCAGCTTGTGGGTCTGAGGACATGGCTCATGTTCTTAAGCATTTTGTCACATCTGTGATGCAGAAATGATAGTTCCCAGTAGGGTGTTGGAAAGAGGGGATGCAAATGAGGACTAAGACAACAGTGACTAAATCAGAGGCATTTCACCTAGAGGATTCAGGAGACTGGAAAGGGAAGGTGGTTTGGGGGCAGAGTTGTAACAGTGCCCAGGGCCTTGGGAGATGTGAGCAGAGCTGTCCTTTGGAGAAAAGGGTGGTCAGGGAGGGCCTGCTGTGAGCCCCGCCCTGCACTGAGCACCATACATGTCTGTGTCCATGTCACTGACAGTCTCGGGAGGTAGGTGGGACTGTCACTTTATAGACGAGGGAATGGAAGTTCAGCAAGGTCAAGCTCTTCCTTGAGGTCATACAGCTGGTTAGTAGTGGAGCCAGGATTCAAACTCCAGTCTCTTTGCCTCCACGTGTGTTTGGTAGATCCCACGCTGTATTTGAAGCAAAGGCCCTGAAAAAACGCTTTGAATTTTATTCTTCCTACTTAAAAAAATGAAAAACCTCTCACTCGCTTTAAAAACTTTACTTGTCTCCTGATAGATGTGGCAAGTTTGTAATGAACCTCAGGATCTTCAGTTAGATGCCATGGAGAGGCCAGAGGGGTGGAGGGCTGAGGACAGTCCTCTGGGGTTATTGTTCACTTGGGGAAGTCACAAGGCAGGGGGTCAGGTCTTGTCTGGTGTCTCTGAGGCAATGACAGGCTCGCACTGTGACAGCCCTGCCCACCTGGCTTACTGGAGGGGCTTTGTGCTTGTCATCTTTCCTGGGACATCCCAGATTGAGTCCCAGATTGAGTGAGTTTGTCAGTGCTCTGATTTCTGCCTTTGAGACCATCTTTGTTGGATTTTATTTGTTTTATGCATGCTCCCACCTTCCTCCTGATGCTCAGAGGAACCTCTGCAATTATCTCCATCTCTTCTCAAACATTTACTCAACATAAGACCACTTGATCTCTAGTCTGTTTGTCCAGCTTGGGACCTTTGGTCACATTTACCTAGCACAGGACATTTCAAGGCCTGGTTAGACAGTGGTTGTTCAATATTTGACTGGCAGTCACCTCGAAGGTGCTCACAGTGAAAGTATCTTGTACTTCTAGTTGAGATTGGACCTATATTAATAGTTGAAGTGGTAAAGCTCATCTCTTTCTGAGTGTCTCCCCGGGACATTTTAATCCCCACACGCAGCCCTAATTCAGGTCCTTGGTATTTCACCCGAACTCTTGCCTCCAAAGGGAACCTGCCGTCAGCCTCCTTCCCCTACATTGCAGCTGCTCCACTCCCACCCAAGTAATCGGATGCTTTCCTGCTTCAGAATCTTCTTCAGTTTCCCAGTGTCTCTAAATCAAGCATGACTTCTTTGTTCTGCTTGCAACATGTGGCCTTGAGTGACCTGGCTCAGATGGCTCCTGGCCGGTCCTCCCCTCATCCCCTTGCCACAGCCCTGGCTCCATTCAGACTAGATCTTGCTGTTTCTTGAACGTAGCCTGTGCTTTCTAGCATTCACCTGTGCTCCTGAATGTTGACTTGGAATGGTCTTGTCCGTTCCCATGTGATAAAATCCTGGTTGTTCGTTGAGTGCATCGCTTTGGAGACCTGCCCCATAAAGCTGTCCTTACTTCTGGCCCCTCTTCCCCGTCCCCAGTTCCACCCAGCCGGGAGCCTCTGATCACCTCTGCTAGAAGTCATCTCCCCCAGAACATTTGGATTCTCCTTCTCTTTCGGCTTTTTATCATATCCCGTTGTGTTTTCTACTTATATAAATACTCATCTTATTTCTTCTAGGAACCTATAAAATTCCAAAAGTCGGGAGGAGGGTATCGCTCAAGTGGTAGAGTGCATGCTTAGCATACACAAGGTCCTGAGTTCAATCCCCAGTACCTCCTCCAAAAATAAATAAATAAGTAAACCTAATTACCCCCCCCCCAAAAAAAAGATAAATTAAAAACAAGTTTTGGGGTTTTTTTTTAATTCCAAAAGTCAAGGAACTTGGCCTTTTTTAATTTTTCACTCTCACCGCACCACACCAGGCACAATGCCCTACACATAGTGGGAACTTGTTAGGATAGTAAATGAAGCCTTCCTGCCTCCCTGCAGGTGGGAGCGGCTCACCTGCTGGGTCCCTGAAGGAGACGGACAGACAGCTACTTCATTCCAGGCTTATCTCCTTTTCCTTGAGAAAGCCAAGCTAAACTTTTGTTTTAAAACAAAATGGGGTCAAGGCCAAATGTGGCAGAACATAGCCAGGGATACTTCCAAATCTGAAAGGAAGCGTAGATAAGACTGTAGCTTAGACCTGGCGAATACTCAGGCCAGTAGGCAAGTCAGGCAGCTCAGTCCAGCAAAAGAGCACCTACTCTTAGGTTCTCGTTCTCGGAAGCTCCACATTAATCCTTGGTTTATATTCAGCAAACTCGGTGAATACTGTCGCATTTATGCTGTTATTCAAGATATTTTTAAATATGGAGAACGTGTTTCTGGGTTCAGAGGTGTGCACTATTCCTCCTCCTCAAGTTCCAAAGGCTCGAGGATAGAAGCCGGGAGGCGGCCTTTTCCACCTGCTGTTATCCAGCCAGACTGGTAGGGATAGTACATGGAACTGGCAGCATTTACTTGAATGGACAAGCTTTGGACTGGGAAACCTAAGGTGTGGTGAGTCCATAGCCCAAGAGGGACATTTGCCTGAAGGTGTCTTGCAATGGGGAGCTGGTCTTGGATGTGGCCACCAGTACACAAATGACAGAGAAAATGAAACTGCGGAGGTCTGGACTTGCTAGCCTCAGTAGGGCAGTACCCTTCCTGTAGCGACCATCTGTCCAGAGATGCGGTCTTTCCGTTTAGATGAGATTGGTTCATGCCTGGAGCTGTGTTTTCAGCCTGTGTCTCACAGGCCTGTTGAAAGACTGTTTATGAAAAGTACTAATTATCTCTGTTGTTTGTTACAAATTACTGTTGTAAAAACCAGTACACTTCTGGTTTTTTTCCCCTAGTGATTTGGGGAATAACAACCCAAATTTTCCAAGGCAGTCTTGAATATAAAATCTTTGTACTTGTAAATCATCAAAATGTCACCAATTCCAATATCTGGCAGCCAAACCATACCTCTCAGACTGTCTCATTTCCCTCTGTAAGAGGCCTGGGCCCTGGGGCCAGAAGTCATTTCTTAAATTGTGTGGCCCAATTTTTGTCCAGAAAGTATAGTCACTAGAGCTGAGACAGCTTGTCCCGGACTGTTCTCTAATTGCTCTGCCCACATTCATCTAACTTTCTGTGTGAAGCTAGCAGAAAAATACCTTTAGAGCCCAGAGACCAGTGGACTCATGCCACAGCGGCCTCCACCAGATAACCCCAGACCAGTGTGGTTGCAACATCAGGGTGAAAGGGGAAATGCTCCTCTCCTAACAGATTCATTTTATCTCATACAAGCACCGTCACTCAAGAAAGAAACTGCTGACATCAGAGGGGAGCAAAGGGGAAATGATAGGGCTCAAAATTGACAAACGCCTGACATATAAATCCTCTAAACGTTAGTGCAGTGTGGGGTCCCTGCACCAGCGTCATCAGCTCCACCTGGAAATGTGTTAAAATGTGTTCCTGGGCCCCACTTCAGACCTACTGAACCAGAAACCCTGGGGGTGGGGGTCTGGCACTCAGGTTTAACAAGCCCTCCAGGTGATCCTGCTTCAGTCTCCTGTTTGAGAACCACTGCACTAGACCTCTGGTTCTCAAACTTGGCATCACATGGGAATCACTGAAGTCCTGGAGCCCACTTCCAGGCATTCTGATTTTCTAATTTAGTTGGCATGGGGTGTGGCCCAGGCCAGGGAGTTTTGAAAGCCCCCCTGGTGGTTTAAAGATGCAGCAAAATTTAAAAACCACTGCTCCAGAGCCTTGTTACTCAGGGTTTGGTCCATGCCCCCAGAACATTGGGGTCACCTGGGAGCTTGTTAGAACCGCACACTCTTGGTCTCCGCCCAGCCCCACTGAAGCATAATCTGCATTTAACAAGATCTCCAGGTGATTTGTATGCCCTTTGAAGTTTGAGAGGCACTCTAGACTAGAGAGAATGGAGGTTACCAACTTCAAACCTACTCTTATCCAGCAGTTGAGTGGAAGAGTCACAGCGACCTGTCCAGCTGTCCTCAGCATCTCACCTGGCTTTTGGTGGGCACTGGCAACAGCTCACCTATTTTGAACTTGCTATCCCAGCAAAATGCTCCCTCAGTGGTAGCAAATGAACAAATACATTCATTTTTCTTAAGAAGAAGGAGAGTGGAGAGTGTTGCAGGGTTGTAAAGGTCTATGTCTTTTTTTTTTTTTTTTTTTGCTTTTTACTTTTTGCTTTTTTTGTGGGGGGCAGGGAATTCGGTTTATTTATTTACTTACTTTTGGAGGAAGTACTGGGGATTGAACCCAGGACCTTGTGCATGCTAAGTATGCACCCTAACGTTTGAGCTATACCCACCCCACCCTGTAAATGTCTATTTTAAAAATTTTTTTTATTTTTATTTTTTGTAAATGTCTTTTTAAAGCTATAATTGTTAGGTTCAAAATGAAATTACTTGTAATTCACTTAAATATTTGAAATGTATACCATGTAGAACTCAGAGAGAGATGTGGCATTGTAACTGTAAAATGTTTGGCAGTCGTTCATTTAAACTGATAACAGCGCCTTGCTGTTTTTATCGGCAGTTGGTCTTCCAAGCAGCGTTCAGGAGGAACAACGGTCCCAGTCACCCAGGCATGATTAAGGTTCCTGCCAGCCTTGCCAGGGCAGCGCCCTGATGGGGAGAGCCCCACTTGGGCATCAGCTGTATCAGAATTACAGAATCACTTCTGTATTTTAGACCAATGGCTCTGACCATGGTGTTGAGACACAGCAGTATGTCACAATCAGGTGGGAGGGAACTTACAGGAATTCTGAGCCTAACACACATTAAAGCACCGAAGTTTGTGACCAGTTATCTCGTTGATATAAATAAATTACAGCAAATTCAGACTTATACCCCTTCTAGCTTGGGAAAGAAAGATGAGGCCTCTGACCAGGCAGGGGACACGCTTGGGCACTGTGAATTCCATGAGAGTGTACTATGCATGTGAGTCTAGAGCCATTGGTTTAGACTGAGGTTCATTTGTTTACTAACCAATAAGGGACCTGTGGCAATTCAGGAACCATTGAGTGGATGGTATTTGGACAGTGGTCTAACCATTTTTTAAAAATTAAAATTGGAGGCAGGAGCTCACAGCGAAAAAAAAAATGTGACAATGAATATATGTATGTTCATGTATAACTGAAAAATTGTGCTCTACACTGGAATTTGACACAATATTGTAAAATGATTATAAATCAATAAAAAATGTTAAAAAAAAAATTGGAGGTGGGAGGGTATAGCTCAGTGGTAGAGCAGGTGCTTAGTTTAGCCTACATGAGGTCCTGGGTTCAATTCCCAGTTACCTCCATTTAAAAAAATAATAAATAAATAAACTTAATTATCTCCCCCTCAAATAAAATTTAAAAATTTAAAAAATTTAAAACCCGATCCCTATTTCATAACTTAAAATAGATCTCTGCCTCACGAGTTATACAGAAATGAATTCCAGATGAGTTATAGATCTATACTGTAAAAAATTTGGCATCACCTATAGAATATTTTTGTAATCTTACTGTGGGGTAGGACTTCTTAACCTTAAGCAAGACAGAAATCTTCAAAGCTAGATTGGACTCATGAAAACAGAAAAAAAAGCCTTTATATAAAAAAGGTACTATGAACAAAGTTCAAAGACAGTGCACAGACTAGGAGGAAATATTTTCCACAAAGTCTGCAGTGTAGCAGATAAGGGTAAAAATCGCAATCTGTAAGAGCATCTAAAATTCATAAGAAAAGTCAACCCAGTGGAATCAAAGGTAAAAGATATGACCAGACAATTTAGAAATGAAGGAAAACAAATTATAACCATATGAAAAGATGTTCAACCTAACAAATCATCAGGGAAATACCCATTAAAACAAGATACTATTCTTTTGCCTATTAGACCATCAAAAATAGAATAGTATTTCTAAGAATTCTCTGCCCTTCTGAGCATTTATTTATTTATTTTTATAAAGCTATTTCTTTTTTTCTTTTAATTTTGTTCCTTTTTTGGGGGGGTGTAATTAGGTTTATTTATTTATTAATGTTTCTTTTAATGGCGGTACTGGGGATTGAACCCAGGACCTTGTGCATGCTAAATATGCAGTCTACCACTGAGCTATATCCTCCCCTCTCTGAGCATTTATTTAATCCTTTAAAATTAATTTCAAAAATTTTCTAGTAATGATCAACTATTTTACATATGATAGAGTACATAAAATGATTTGTAAGAGCCATAAATTCTTTTTTCTTGTTGTTGTGGTAAAATATATATAACATAAAATCGTCATTTTAACCATTTCTAGGTATACAGTTCAGTGGCGTTAAGTACATTCACATTGTTTTGCAACCATCACCACCATCCAACTCCAGAACTTCTTCCTCTTCCCAAACTGAAACTCTGTACCCATTAAACACTAACTCCCTATTTCTCTCTCCCCATGACCTCTGGCAGCCACCATTCATTTTTCTGTCTTTATGAATTTGCTCTGGGTACTGTATGGAAGAGGAATCATACAATATTTGTGCTTTCGTGACTGGCTAATTTCACGTAACATAATGTCCTCCGGGTTCATCCATGTTGAAGCATGGGTCAGACTTCCATTCCTTTTTAAGGCTGAATAATATTCATTGTGTGTATAGACCACATTTTGTTTATCCATTTGTCTGTGGGTAGTCACTTGGGTTGTTTTCAACTTTTGATTATCATGAGCCATGCATGCACAAGGATATTTGATATCCCTGCTTTCAGTTCTTTTAGATACATACCCAGAAGTGGAATTGTTGGGTCATATGGTAATTCTGTGTTTAATTTTTTGAGGAATTGCCAGACCATCTGCCACAGTGGCCGCACTATTTTACATTCCCTCCAGCAGTGCACGAGGGGAGAACATAACTTCTTTGAAGTCTGTCTCAGGTGCAGGTTTTTGACAACCTGTGTATACTTTCCAAAACCTGTAGTCACAAACAAGTATCACAAACAAGCTCCCTCTGTGAGTAAGCGGGTAATTAAGTGTTATATTCAAGAACAGGCTTGTTAGCTGTGGTTACAGTGAAGCAGATGAATAAATAAAATGGATCAGTTTTGTATAGATAACTATGAAGATCAGTTAGAACCGCATTCCTAATTTCGCCAGATGTCACCTTCTCAGAGGGGCCCTCCTTGTCTCCGGAATCTGAAGGTGCCCTCCAGTTATATTTATACTACCTGAAAATAGACCAAGGAATCCAAATAAAGTCTGTATGTTATGTGAGGTCCTTCAACTTTTAAACTACACAGCACAGTCCAAAACCCTTGTTTTAAAGTCCTTGCATAGGTAAGGGGACTTCTTCCCTACCTCAGTAGTTTGTGGGCAGAACAAAATATTTAGAAAGGGAGACCCCTTCTTTCCTTTTTCCTTAGTGCCTGACTCATCTCTGAGTTTTCCCTGCTGGAGAGCTGGCCGTCCAGCTGCTTGCTCACAAGCCTGCTTCCCCAGAAGCCTGCCTCCCTGCATCAGTCACATCCACAAAATATGCTCATCTTGAAATAGCAAACACTGTTTCTACTAGTGAAGTTCTTTTTAAAGAAAATTCTCTGCTCTGACCACCTCATCTCATCTCCACTTGTAACATGTTGGTGAAGATACGCCCCTTGCATCTGACCAGACCAGCTTCTGAGTTTTCACTTTAATTGGCCACTAACAAGAAAAGGAGGGAACTGCCTGCAGTTTAATGTGCTCTCTCCTCTTGTTTTCACCAGGGCCAGCCTTTCTCGAGGAGGAGCTCGGAGGGAGCAGGATCCCTCATCCTTCGCAGCTCAGTGATCTTCCTCCCTCATTTGGAGGCCCTTTTTCAGACAGATCACCTGAAGGGCACTCTTTTCTGTCCTTTAGAATGGCTTCTGTGCCTCTGTGTTGTCAGAGATCAACCTTAAGAGAACTCTCAACCTCCCTTTGGCCTTCTCTGGAGTATAACAGTTCTTGCATCTTTGCGTAGTAAAGGATAGGACTGGTCCTTAAGCAGCGGACAGTGAGGGGGTTATTGGGTCTGGGTTCTGCTCAGAAGGGCCTCTGCAGTGAGGTGGTAGAGAAAGATAATCACACAAATTAAGTATCACGTTTAAAGGCTCCCAGATTATAAAGGACTTCTCTCATACTTTTGTCTAATAGTTCAGTACTAATTTTTTTTCCTTCAAATCTTTGATCTCTTTGGGATTTGTCCGAGTATAGGTCCAACTGAAATTTTTCCATTTGCCCTAACTAGTTGTTCCACCATCATTTATTGAATGTGGTGTCTTCATAAATTTCGGAGGCTACCTTTATCATGTGTTAAATTCCCATAGTCATAGAGATGATTTTTTCTGTTCCACTGGTCTTTTTTTTTTTCTTCTTCTTTCCTTTCAGTTTAAAAATTTTTTGTAATTTTTTGTCTTTCTCATTTTTAAAAAAATTCTTATTTGGGTTTTTTTTTTCTCTTTTTTCTTTTTCTTTTTTTTTTTTTTTCCTATTGGTCTGTCTATTCATGTGCCACCTTGTTAAATTCTGAATTCACATGTCTGTTGAGTCTTTCTGGAGTTTTGGTTTTGTTTCATTAGTCTGATTGTCTACTAATGTTTTAATTATTGAGATCTTATAGTATGTCTTAACATCTGACAGAGATAGTTGCTTTCCTCCCCACTCCCTGATTTCAGTCAGTAATTGTCTAATAATGTTTATTTTTGTCCTATTAAAGACTCTTCTACTTCAGCTACATGATTTGCCAATTTTAAATGATATCCTTTGAACCCCTAGGTATACAGATGAGGCAATCGACAGACATCCTGTATTCCACCGTCTTCCTCGCAACCCCAGTTTTGGTTAGAGTGTCATTTCTACATCACTGAATAATGTTTACATTCTCTTGTATCACCCCAACCAGCAGAGCCGTTTGTAGATGTTCTGAACTTAAATGTATCAGGTGTTCAGCCCCAACCCTTTTCCTCTGGAATTCCCTTTATCTTGTTGTGGCTGAAATTCGTCTCCTAACAGTTTCCTTAAGAAGGGCCAGAGGAACAATTTCTGTGAATTTGTGTATATTCGAAGCTTGGCCTATAAACTTTATACTTGAAGGACAGTTCTGCTGAACACAAAACCCTGGGCACATGCCTTCTCTTCTTGCATGTCTTGTAGCTACTGCTACACTCTGCGGGGATTGGAGGTTCCTGTAGAGAAATCTGAGGCCGGTTGATTTTCTTTCCCCATCTAAGTGATTCGATCTTTTTGCCTTGTCCCCTATCTCATTATTAACTACCTTGGGTTGATTTTCCTTGGCACACAGTGCACCTTTCAAGGGTTCTTCTGTCTTTATGGATTATATTTGCAGGCTTTGTTCTGTTCCTTTGGTTTAGTTTCCTTTTTTGAGAACTCTAGTTATATGTTTATGGATTCTTCTTTTGTCTCACTTGGATTTCTATCATTCTCTTTAATCCTTTTAACTTCTTTTGGTGGGGGGCAGGGAGGGAGGTAATCAGGTTTATTTATTTATATTTTAATAGAGGTGCTGAGGATTGAACCCAGGACCTGGCGCATGCTCAGCATGCGCTCTCCCACTGAGCTATACCCTCTCCCCTTTAACTTCTTTCTTTGTTTCCATTTCCTGTCGTTGCTTTTCTTAAGTCGGTTCTCCTTTCTCCTTTCTGCGCTTTCCAGGGTGCCTGTTTCCCTTTGTGTTCCTCCCCGTTTTGTCTTCATGTCTCAGGATTTTACCCCTTCTTCCCAGCTCACATTTCCTCTTGTCCTGTTGTCTGTTCCTCAACTTCTGCTTTGTGGTCTTCCTTCATAGAGGTGGTGGCTTCACTTAACATTTTGGAGGGATGAAAAATGGTCCCTTTTCTCAATAACTAATTCCTATGATTAATGAGTGAGAGTCCAAGTCTCCCTCCTCCTCTGCGTCACAGAAACAGAAAGCTTCCTGCCTGCTTGGTTCATCTGAGTGATTCTAATTGTAGCCTCACCTGCTTTGCTTCTCTGAACCAAAGAAGACAGCCCATCTTACCCCAGTTCCCAAACACACTGATGCACTTGAGGGTGAGTCTCTTATCCTCAGGAAGTGATTTTTCTGCCTGAGTTTGAGAAACTGCCCCTGAGCAGGGCCCCTCTCCTGCTTTCCACGCTTGATCTCTTTGCTTCCTCCTTCATTGGCTTCTGCCTAGTCTCTGCCGGTTTTGGAAGCCCTTACATGTATTTTGTTGTCTGCAA
The DNA here is from genome assembly GCF_036321535.1 of Camelus dromedarius. Taxonomy (NCBI): domain Eukaryota; kingdom Metazoa; phylum Chordata; class Mammalia; order Artiodactyla; family Camelidae; genus Camelus; species Camelus dromedarius. Next base: position 17,177,039 of record NC_087464.1, read on the forward strand.
GTTAATCTCCCTCCTAAACTGACTGAAAATGAAGTTTGAGTTTTTGTTTTCCCTGTTGCCTCTGAGCTTAGCCAGGAACATACCAGTTCTTCTGATTTTAGAGCAGTGAAAAATCTTATTAACTATCATCCCTGTTCAGAAGAGAACAGCTACTTAAGTCATCACAAAAGGGTTTGGATTACATTAACTTGAAGAAAATGAATCAGGGCCTCAGCCTGGAGGTCCTCATTAGAAAAGAGATGCTAACAGGGCTCTGTGCGAGAAACTTGCAAGAAAATTGTCTTGCAGGGCATTAAGGAAGCACAGAATCCTTGGCCCTAGCCAAGTGGGAGCGTGCATGGAAACTCTTGTGCCTACATCCATCCCCTGGAGATCTCGGGGAGGGGGCCAGAGGGCAATTATAGGAGTCTACAGTTTACCAGTAGCATATATGTTAGTGTGAGCATGAAATGTAATTATATGCTTATTTGCAAGTGTAAATACGATCTTGAGGCATGAGTGTGAGTGGAACCTAGGTTCTGTCTCAGAGATGCATGCCACATTTTATCATGCGCATGTATGGAAATTTACGTTAACTTATAGAAACTAGTAAGCACTGAATGAGCATCTAACCTTAAACGGTTCATCAGCATTCATAATGGAAGTGTCACTAGGGCTTTGTGTAATTATTTTACTAATTGTCTTCCTTGCTGTGAATGGAACTACTTTCTCAGGAGGCCTGACGTCTGGTGTCAGTAATAATCAGGCTGTCATCTTTATCAGTAAAAGCACTGGTTTATTTCTGTATACGCTACAGAATTCAGAAAAAGGGTTGAGGACATCTTACAGAAATAGAGCACAAAGAAAGTATAGTAAAGAAGAAAATATTGAGAGGAAAAAATGGAGTGAAAGAACACAAATTGCATGTTGTAAAAACATCCAGTATTCCTCCTCTGAGCTTTTGGCTCTAAGCTTCCACACGGGCTAGGCAGAGAGGGAGCCACAGTCAGGGGCATGAGGCAGACACAAATCATTCAGGAGAGCAGTTCCTTTTGGTATTTCCATCAGAGGGAAATTTCCTCCTCTGGCCGAGGAAGAGGATATTGTGTGGTATAAACAATGTCATCAGCAACTTCCTGGCAGCACTAAGGCTCCTGACAGCCATGAATTTCTAGTGACATTTAGAGTGTTTATCAGTGTTAGCCAGGACTATTAAGCCAACATGCAGTTCAGTGAACATAGTCCTACCAGTGTCAAAACCCTGTGATGCAGGCTCACAGCTCTCTGCTGTTCTCGCTAAATCCTGGGGTAGATTTTAGAGTCTCTGATGTAAGGAAAGGAATACATATTCTTCCAGCAATCTTCTCTCATGATTTGTTTCTCCCAGATGTTTGCTAAGTATTGGGCAGTCAAGAGTTTGACAAGTTTCTGGAAGGTGGATGCTTTGTATCACCCGTGGGAGATCTATATGTAGGCTCTCACTGCAGAGAAATTTGAGGACTCTTCAAAATGCCCACGTGTTTCCAGTCATTTGTATAGACACCTGGAGTCCTTGATGCAGGTGCCCTGTCATCTTGTCTGTGTCTTATTTAAATGTCAGCTAATAAGATTATAAACTCCAGTCATATTTTAATGCACAAAATTATTATATAAGTGCCATTTGAAAGGAGACTGAGCTTTAGGGAAATTTCTATGGCACCAATAAGTATCTCATTCATTAGTCATCAAATTTAATTGAGCAGCTACTAAGCATTAGGCACCATGGTGAATGTTGGAGTCTTTGTACTCTATTGCTTTCCTTTGATTTGGATTTTCAGATTCCCACCTGACCTCATTTCCCAGTGGAAAAACAGGTAGAGACTTGGAACCCACATCTTTTTTTTTCCATCTTGTTTGTTTTTGGTTATTTTTTATTTTTTTCATTGGACTATAGTCGGTTTACAGTGTAATGTTAATTTCTGGTGTATAGCATAGTGATTCAGATATATATAGATACGCGTGCGCACACACACACACACACACACATATTCCTTTTCATATTCTTTTTCATTACAGGCTGTTGCAAGGTATTGAATTTAGTTCCCTGGGCTATGTGATAGGACCTTGTTGTTTAGCTATGTTATGTATAGCAGAGAACCCACATCTTTAACACTTAGAATTTCTGGGTGATCACCACAAAGACACGAGGCCTGGCCACTAGATAACCAGGTAGAAGGAAATAAACCTGGATTTTTAAAGTTTAGAGGGTTCTCCTCTTTACTTTCACTAGAAGTTTATTTTTTTTTTAAACAGGTCCCCTTTGGCTTTCTTTTCTCATAATTACGGAAACTGAGTACAAATTGTACGTTTTTCTTCATTGTTTCAGATTTTGAGATCCAGAGTGAGAATGGGGAGAACTCTAACCAAGACATATTTGAGGACGTTGAATCACGTGAGATGTTCTCAGAAATGCCCGACGGGGAAGGCATTCAGCAATCCGATTGGGAAAGTGACTCTGAGAGAGACTGCGGCTCCCGGGGGCCCCGGGGAAGCGCCTCCGGTGAGGACCCTGCGGAGGTGCCATCCCAGGGCAGGGAAGTGGGACAGCTCATAGGCCTTCAGGGCACCTACCTGGGTGAGAAGCCCTATGAATGTCCCCAGTGTGGGAAGACCTTCAGCCGGAAATCCCACCTGATCACGCACGAGCGGACGCACACGGGAGAGAAGTACTACAAATGCGACGAATGCGGGAAAAGCTTCAGCGACGGTTCAAACTTCAGCAGACACCAAACTACGCACACCGGGGAGAAACCGTATAAATGCAGGGACTGTGGGAAAAGCTTCAGCCGGAGCGCCAACCTCATCACCCACCAGAGGATCCACACGGGGGAGAAACCCTTTCAGTGCGCCGAGTGTGGCAAGAGCTTCAGCAGGAGCCCCAACCTCATCGCCCACCAGCGGACGCACACGGGAGAGAAACCCTACTCCTGCCCCGAGTGCGGGAAGAGCTTCGGCAACCGGTCCAGCCTGAACACGCATCAGGGAATCCACACGGGAGAAAAGCCCTACGAATGTAAAGAATGCGGCGAGAGCTTTAGTTACAACTCCAACCTCATCAGACACCAGAGGATCCACACGGGAGAGAAGCCGTACAAGTGTCCGGACTGCGGGCAGCGGTTCAGTCAGAGCTCGGCCCTCATCACCCACCGCAGGACTCACACGGGGGAGAAGCCCTACCAGTGCGGCGAGTGCGGGAAGAGCTTCAGCCGCAGCTCCAACCTGGCCACGCACCGGCGGACCCACATGGTGGAGAAGCCCTACAAGTGCGGGGAGTGCGGGAAGAGCTTCAGCCAGAGCTCCAGCCTGATCGCCCACCAGGGGATGCACACCGGCGAGAAGCCCTACGAGTGCCTGACGTGCGGGGAGAGCTTCAGCTGGAGCTCCAACCTCATCAAGCACCAGAGGATCCACACGGGTGAGAAGCCCTACAAGTGCAGCGACTGTGGGAAGGGCTTCAGCCAGCGCTCGCAGCTGGTGGTGCACCAGAGGACCCACACGGGCGAGAAGCCCTACAAATGCCTCATGTGCGGCAAAAGCTTCAGCCGCGGCTCCATCCTAGTCATGCACCAGCGAGCCCACTTGGGAGACAAGCCGTATAGATGTCCTGAATGCGGGAAAGGCTTCAGCTGGAATTCAGTTCTCATCATACACCAGCGAATCCATACGGGGGAGAAGCCCTACAAATGCCCCGAGTGTGGCAAAGGCTTCAGCAATAGCTCCAATTTTATCACCCATCAGAGAACTCACATGAAGGAGAAGCTTTACTGAAGGGGCAGAGAGGGAAGGTGCGGGGGCTGGCCCAGGAGAGGGACTTCCTATGCTGCCCCCAAATAGGGATGTTTATCTTTAGAAGAACCATTCTTCCTAAATGCTTGTTGGGGGGGTTGCCAGAATCTTACCCCTGCTCACCGTCGTCTCTAGGACCCCATCAGCTTAGTGGTCAGAGTCCAGCCCCGAGAACAGAGCATAGGAATGGACAGTCAGAACACTGAGTCTTTTTCTGTTACATTTCTCCACTTGATTGGCTCCTCTCCTGATCCTCTGTGCCTCAGTTTCCTCTCTGGTAGAACAGGGGGAAATAGATATTTCTCCGTGTGAGACGGAAGAGTGTGGCCCTTGTTTCAGAGAAGTCCCGGAAGTCTGGCGGTGTGGTCCGGTTGTTCTGCTGCCTCTTGTTGGGCTGAGGGGCCTCCACCCGAGCTGCTAGCACCCCAGGCCCCCTGCATGGCAGACCCGGCTTTTCCTACCTTTGGGTCCTGGGCTTTCATTTTGGGCCCAGGTTGGGGGGCTTTTCCAATCCTGAGTCATCGCCTGAAGGTAAAGCCCTTTTCTAGTTCTAGAAAGTGTTAGGAACACCAAAACACGAGGGAGTCTGGCCTGGAACCAGTGTCCCGGCAGGACTTTTCCATCAGTAGGGGCGGCACACGGCCTGCCAGCAAAGGCATAAACCGAGATGTATGTCTTTGCTCTCATCTCTGCTCACTGTTCCGGGCTACGTCGGCCATGGAGGGAATGCACTTATTCTTGCAAGGTTTCGTTTTTTGAGTGTGAGGTGAAGTCAGAGCCCCCCAGCTGCCTCCCCCCGTCCAGGTGGATGGTACCTCTGTCTTATCACGGGTGAAACAGTCCTGCATGCTGCAGGGTGGGCTTGTGTCTTTACCCACAGGTACCTGGCCCCATAGTCATCACTCTGTGCACTTGTCATTTCCTTGTTCTTAGATTTTTATCTTATATGTGCAGGTCTAGAATTCTGTCTGGTAGCTTTTGTATATGAAGAACATTATTTTTAAGGAAGTGTTGATTTTGAGGACACATCATCTGTCCCCTGGAGAGATTTGGGCTTGAATCAAGAGTTGGCTTAGAGATGTCATCCTTGATCTTGGGTCATTGAGCCATGAAACAGTTAAGACAGGGGATGATAGCAGGTGAAGGGGTTTGTTATGAGGGAAGAGGGAGGTAAATAAGGTTTTTCTCTCCTACCCATGAGGCCTCCACTCAGAATGCACCTTGGTTCTTACAGGGCAGACCCTCCACATTGCCTAATAAAGTAGGGTCTTGTTCTTTTCCTGAGTCTATCTTTGCACGTTGTGTTGAAAACTCAAACTTAACTGTAAGCAAACCCACATCTTACTTCTGTACCCCACACACCCACCTCCTTCCCCAGGCCAGAAGAGGCTTAAGACCTTTAGGGAGCAAAAATCTCTTGCTTCAAAGAGCATACCTTTGGGTGAACCTAGTCTTGCTTGACCAGTGCGCACACCTCTCCACCGCCCTTTGCTAAATCTGCATCCAATCTGTCAGCCAAGACTTGGAGCAGCAGCTTTGACTAAGGAGCCAGATGGCCTTCCAGGGAGGCCACTGGGAATCATCTCCAACCAGACTCAACTAAGTTAGACACAAGAAAGTTCTAGGCAGTGACGGTTGTTACACCAAACCACGTAGGCTGTGAAGTCCCTGTCACTTGACTCCACCCCTTCATTTACGGAGCAAGGACTCATGTGCCATCACTGTGGAGAGCCTGGTGAAGAGGAAAGGCTGGTGGTTAATTCTCTTTGGTTTTTCCAGCCAGTCACTGGTGCAGCTGAGCTCACGTGTCTGGCATCAGTACAGGCTGTGGCTCCAGGGCCTACTCGCCTCTTCCCAGTGTCCCAACTCTGAGAATTTCCCATCGGCTCACAAGCCCAGGCAGCTGTGGAAGAATGGCTTTTGGGAGGAAGAGGGTCTGGTTCTAAGGAACCCCGCCCAGGCCTCTCACAGCTCTCAGTCCTTGGTAGGCACGATGTGTCTGCTGTTTGTTTACACTGTCGGTGTAGAGGCAGGAGGCCTGCCAGGATGCCTCAGGCCTCGAGATCCAGCCCCCAAGTTTTCTGGTGCAGACACCTTGAGATGACCAGACCCTGGGTGGGAGGCGCCTGTAAACTAAATTTCCAGGAGACCAACAGAATCCAGAACCCCAATTATTATTCATTCACAGTGGGGCCTTCTGTCCCAAGCCACTTTCAGAGCATCCCTTGTTCCTGGTCCCCAGTGATTGAAATGGTGGCTTTGTGGTCAGACAGTGTCTGGTGAGCACAGAGTAAAATGCAGGGGTCACGTAGTGTTGATGGTGAAAGTGATGTGAGTTGTGTTTGGGGCTACCCTTTCCAGGCTTGATTTTTGCTTCCAGTGAAAGTTCCATTGGTTCAGGAGATCCCCAAGTTAAAGGAATAGGGCATGGACTTGGCATTAGTCATTTTCAATTTTCTTTTTTTAACAGTGGAACCACTTTTTCAAGTGAAATCTTACAACAATAGAAAACATGTGAAAGCAGAACTGCTTTTGGATGCTGAGAACCAAAGCCCTCTCCTGAGCTGGGTCTGCCCCACTTAGCCAGTCCCTGAAGCAGCTCTGAAACTTGAAAGCTAGATGTGTGTGCATGCAGAAAGTGCTGACCTGTTTTCTACATTAGTTCTTTTGGAAGAAATCTCCACAGCCCAGACTTGCAACTGGATTTAGGACTCTTTAGAGAGCCCCTCTTATGGTCCTGTCCTTCCCTCACCCCAACACATGCTGCCCCTCCTGAGAGGGGAAATCACAACTTCACCCACCTTCCATTGAATTTTAGACCTTTTATCTGTTAAATAGGGAGTGAGACTATTATGCAAAACTTTTCATAACCAAACCAGATAAAATATGCAAAGGTAAAGTTTCCTGTCCCCTTTCCCTAAGGGTGCATCTTCCTTCCTCCTGGACTCTCCGAGCTGCTCTCTAGTATTTCCTTCCAGTCATTTACTTTGAAAGCACTTCCATTTAGCACTTACCACGCTGCACTGGAGTGGCTGCTCCACAATTGATCGTTAAATGAATAAGCCTCAGTGATACTCATCTTGAAACACCCAGGACTAGGCACACAGGAAATGAGGAAGCCTGTGTGTGTTGGGCAAGGGGGAACTTAATTCTCAGCACCACCCTGAGACAGTTGGCATCCAAGCTGCCTGAATTTATTCACCTGGATAAATAAGGATTAACAGGCATAAACACTTACTTTCAGCTGTAAGGCAAAACTCTGGAAAGGGCCTTCTCTCTCAGTGGTATCCTGGCCACGTAGGGTGAGAGGCCGCCACTTCCCCTAATTCCCCCAGGGTGGGAGAAGCGAGGCAGGACCATCGCACTCCAGCTGGGTAGATTTTAGTTGTGGCTCCGCCCGCCAAATCCCACTTGTAGAGAAGTCCTACCAGCCGTCAGTGATTCGTCTGAAACAAAGAGGCGCCCTAGCCATCCCCATACATTATTGGTTAATGCTGCTGTCAGTCTGGAGGCACTGGCGGAGGCCTATGGGAAAAGTAGTCCAGCCAAGCCCGAGTACTTCTGGGGCTCGCATTTCCGCTTCCGGTGTTCAGTGGCTGTCCGAATGCCCGGACTCGGCGTCTGGGCTCCGGTTGGGAGTGTCCTGTAGGGACGTTGCGTGGCCACAGAGAAGGTGCTGCAGAGTCGGGCCTCCAGTGGCCGCAGGGCCTTGGTGGGCGGGAGCGGTTCTCACCTTGGGCCTGGGTCTCCCGCGTCGGGTAGGAGTGACCAGGCAGAGACCTAGGGTCCGATCACTTCCGGACTGGGCCCTGCGTTCCCTCAAGCGGACCCTGGGGCCGGATGCGCCCCTTGTGCTGGAGGCACCCTCTTTGCTGCCCACCGGGCCCGGCGGGGACGAACTTGGCCCCGTAGCCGCCGAGGCGACCCCGTCCCCACGGTCCGCGTTTACCCCATGATGCTTCTGAGAAGGTCGCCCGCGGAGCAGAGTAGCCTTCCAGGGTAAGTCACGCTCTACGGGCCAGTCACCCAGTCCACCGTCACCAGGCTGAGCCACTGCCCAATTCCTGCCAGCCTGTGACCTTGGGCAAGGTCTTGGGGTTCGCTGAACCATGTTTGCCTCAGCTTTGAGGGAGCTGAAGCCTCAGTACCTCTTACTTAGCTTTCCTTCCAACTGTAATGTCCTGTGAGTCTGTTGCTTTATTATCCTTCCTCTTAAATCTTGTAACCTTAACCAGGGTAAATCTCCCTGTTTGGGAGAGAGTTATGGTGCCAGGGCTGAGGAATCCTGAGAGGGCTCGCCCAAAGCTGAGAACCCAGCCAGAGGCGAGGACAGTTGAGCGATGGGAGCAATTGTTTCTCTGAAGTTTCGAGCGGGCTCCACCCAGGCGCTGCTCTCCAAGGTGCTGCGACCTTGAGCGCTGGCTCGTTCTTGTACTGCATGTACTTTGCAACACTCTGAGGACCAGTGGTTTGGAAGACTGGATGGTTTATTGTCCCCATTACCTCCATTAGCCCACCCTCATTCTTCAGTATGGATAATAGGCATTTTCTTAGCGTTAAGTAAATCGCTATGCAAACACAGCTTCAAGCTCCACTACTTTCTAACCAGCTCACCAGTCCTTGTCCCCTCTTGTCAAACTTCTGGAGCTGTATGCCCCCCATCTTACACCCCCACCCCCAGTGACAGGTGGCCAGACTCCGTGGGTATTGGGACATGGGAAGGGGGAACAGGAAGGCACTTTTCTTCACTTCAGTACAGGTGGGGTGCCCCTTGTGATTTTCACTGGAGTTCACTCTGTAATGTCTGCCTCTGGCTCTAGAATTTCAAATTCTACTTAGACTCCTATCTGAAGGTGGTTTCCCAGTGAGGTAAAGGAAGAGGTTTGAACTTAAGAGCACAGCTGCAGGGTTCTTCTCTGATATGAACAATGGCTGTAGCTGTGGACCAACGAATCCAGATTCCTCAAGTACAAGAAGAGCTTCAAATAATGAAGCTAGAAGAAAATTCCCACTGGGAGCAAGACATTTTCCCTCAAGGGACTGTCCCTGGACCAGGGACCTCCTGCCAGCACTTTTGGCATTTCCACTATCAAGAAGCATCAGAACCCCAGGAGGCCCTCATCCAACTCTGGAAGCTCTGTCATCAGTGGCTGAGACCAGAGAAGTGTATGAAAGAACAGATCCTGGAGTTGCTAGTCCTGGAACAGTTCCTGCCTGTCCCTTCCCCAGGAGATCCAGATCTGGGTTAGACAAAAGCACCTGGAGAGTGGAGAGGAGGCAGTGGCCCTGGTGGAAGATTTGCAGACAGAACCTGGAATACAGGAGCTGCCTGTAATATATGAGAACTTAGTTCCAAGTAGTTAAAGCAGACGAATGAATGTGAGGGACAGAGCCACCTTGGGTGTCAGCAGTATGGGTGAGGTGTAGACTTTGCTGTTGGTGTCAAAATGGAATCTGATTATTTTCTGGGCCTGGTAGCTGCATCTTTCCTTCCATTTTCAGACTGACTCTTCAGAGAATGCATAACATTGGTTGTTCTGAGTGTTGGTCACCGCCATTAAATAAGAGAATTGCTTAAAATAGCTTGAGCACCACTCTGACCCCGGAGGAGCACATACACAGTTTTCTCTTTGGAGAACGGCTCTCATTCAACAGCAGCCAGCCTGAAGCAAGGGGTTCGCTGGTCTTTACTGACATTATTGAACCTTTGGGTCCTATTGCAAAATAGCTGCTTGTTGGTTGCTCTCTGTGTAGTTAGTTTTGCCTAGGGGTTGACAGAAGCAGCCCCACGAGAGAGCTAGGTGGACAGGTTGCAGTGGGCTGGGGGTCCAGACCTTATCTCTATGGAGTCTTCCACACATCCACACTCCTTACTGCCCCAGCAGTGATTTGCATAAGACTGGGCTCCCCCTTTGCTTCTTTGTGCCTTGGGATGATTAAGTTTTAGTGCCTACAGAATTCTGACCATTTCCAGTCTTTGAACAGGGGCAGGAGGTGCTGTCAGAGGAGAAGGAACCCTCAGGATTGGTACTGGGTTCCCTAAACTTCCATCTGAAGCAAGCACAGACAGAATCCATGTATCAATTCTCGGCAATGGTGAAGAACTCACAGCCAGAACCAGAAGACCAAATGAACCACAGCCCCAAAGTAGAACTCGGATCCTTCCACAAGAGCAGTAAGCAGCAGCAGTGAGGGGAGGGCCTGAAAGCCCCTCTGAGTGCAGGGAGTGGGGTGGAGGGCAAAGCTCCTTCCCCTGGGAAGACATGGCATAGGAGCTGAGGCTGACCACACGAACCTGTGGGATCCGTAACAGGCACCTCCGAAGGGAAGAAGGACCTTGGTTGGCATGTTTTATAAAACTGCACAGCAGAGCCTGTGGCACCTGTCCTTACATGAGTGAGGCGTTACTGGTCCCTCTAGGTAAGATGTGGGCACCAATATTAGGCCTTGTCAAGGCACAAGGTAGGGGTAACTAGAGTTCATTCATCCTCAAAAGAAGTATGTGTCCCCAATTCAGATGACTCACATGTATTATAAAAACTGAAGAACAAAATCATAAAACGCTGAAAGTCAGTACCTGGATGGATGTAGAAGGGAAAAACCTGGAACTTTCCTTTTAGAAATGTGTCATTTTGTTATTTCGCCAGCCCTTCTTTGATAGGACGAAGCAGACGCTAAAAGAAAGAGGAAGGCTCTTCTGTTTCTGAACTCAGGTGGGCTGCTCTCTGGGAGGGTCGAGAAGCTTGGTCCTCTGATGGCTCCTTCCTCTGCCAGCAAGCCTGCCTGACCCTCTGGCTCTGGCTCTTTCTGTGGAGAACAGTGGTGACCAGAGGACCACAAGCAGCTCCCAGGTGGGCCAGACTTTTCACTTACTCAGATCACCTTTTACTACTGAGTGGGGCCCTCTGCAATCAATTCTCTTGTCAGTCAGAAATTCCAAAGGAATTTTTCCCAGCAGGTAGGCACAGCAACTTTACAGATTAGGCTCCAAAATTTCATCAGCCTGCAAAATGTTGCCGAAATCTCCTGCCTTTAGTAAAGCCGCACCGCAGCTGAGGTAGCGAGGGGTTGTATTAAAGTCATTCTTCCCCCTGACCCTAGGAGTGCTTGTTTGTCTTAAAAGTAACAGTTACTTCCTTTTTTCTGTATCCGTATCTTGCCCTCATGGTATGCAGGGTTGCGTAGTGGGAGGAACAACAAAAACTTCAGATTCAGACAGTCCTGAGTTCAAATCCCAGCTCTGCCACCTACTAACTGTAACTTTGAGCAAGTGTAAAGTTTCCAGCACAGAGCCCAGCTGTCCGGTAAATGTTAGCTCATTTCTTCCTTTGCTTTCTCTCCCCCGACCCCTGCCATATTGCATTTCAAAGCCAAAGGAAACTCACTTTTTAGCTTCTTCTAAGTGTGCTTTTTCACCTGCCCTCCGCATAGGGCAGTACAGAGGCATTTTGTCTTAAGGCATTGTGTTTTGAGTACGGTGTCATGTTTTCTCAGGAGTTGGTGACATTTGGCGACGTGGTTGTGTATGTCTCCCAGGAGACACGGAGGCAACCAGAACCTGGACAGAGGAACCACCTGGAAAGCTGGGGGAAATCTGCAAATGGGACCTCACTAGGTGAGAATGGCTTTTTCCTTTTACAATCAAAGCTAGCTGTGGGGTTTCTGTAGTATTCACTACTCTAGAGCTTTTTAGGTTGAATTTTTCAAATCTATTTCTTACTTCAATCCTGACTGAAAATTGAATACCATGATCAGTGCTATCAAGGATAAGTTTCTGGAGTCCAGAAAGGATACTGTATTAAAGCTCATCTAAAGAAGACGGTCAGTAAAGGCTTTGGCAGGTGCCTGAATTTCACTCGTTGCAGGATAGATGAACTTGGATAGAGAGTTATAGATTTGGGCCTGAATTTTTTCATATTGTTTCCTCACTGTCCTTAATATTACTTTCACTGAGCCTTCCCAAGAATTCCCTTTGACTTTTCTTGAAAATTAGCCATCTCCCCTCCCTGGCATATAAAGTTGTTGGGATTAGATTCACCCAACCGTAATGTCTTCTTCCTATCTCCCTGCAGATTTCCCAGCCCATAGACCCGATGTGAGCTCCCACGTGGAAGAGGAGGAAAGCCCAGATCTCCAAAGCTCCCCAGAGAAGGAGAGTGTGAGAGACTCCGCAGTGGATGGGGGGGAGAGTCAAGTCCAGCCAGGTGCCCATCTTGAGAAAAGTCAAGTCCTGGGATGAGCTGGAGTGGCAGGGCCTGGAGGATGAGAGGGTGGCAGGGGTGCACTGGGGCTATGAGGAAACCAGGATTTTTCTGGGAATTCTCAGTGAGTCTTGGATTCATGAAAAACTCCACACGTGCCATCAGAACCACCAGGTGTACTGGTTGATGGCTAAGTGGCTGCCGGAGTGGGGCTTCCTGCGGACCCTGGAGCAGTGTCGCTAGTGGTTCAAAAACCTCCAGACCAATTACTGCAAAGCCAGGAGCACCCACACGCCAGGCACCTGCCCCTTCTATGATGAAATGGATGCCCCGATGAGCCACTGGACCTTTGCCAACACCTTTGATGCCTTCGAGGTGGCAGGAGGCATGCTGCAGAATAGAGGGGACTCCAAAGAGAACCAGCAGGTGGTGACTGGGGATGGTCATGAAATGACAGAGGCGCTCAGGAGCCATGGCCCCCAGGCTTTGAAGGGAAGTCCCAGTGGTAAGCTGTCCTCCCCACACCTCAGGACAGGGGAGACAGGAATGTGGGAAAAGTTCCAGTAACCTCTCAAACCTCATTACCCACCGGTGAATTCACACTGGCGAGAGGCCCTGTAAGTGCAGGGAGTGTGGAAAAACCTTCAGTCAGAGCTCAAGTCTTGTTATACACCAGAGAATCCACACAGGAGAGAAACGCTATGAATGTGCTGAACGTGGGAGGCGAGTCAACAACTGTTCCCATTTTAGCGCACATCCGAGAACCCACGGAGGGCGGAAAGACTCCAGGTGTAGGAGACATACCTGTAAAGCAAGGAGTCTGAAAACACTACAGAATCTACCCAAAAGGGGGTTTGTATGGCCCTTGATTCTATCCCATGACACCCACAGGAGACAGACAGAGAATTCAGATGCTAGTCCAGCAGCTGTATTTTGTTTCACTAAATACACACCTGGCTTTCGAAATACTACTCAGGGCTTTCTTGTTCATGCTGATAAAATGGAAGCTAATTTCCAGAGAATTCAGAGACTAGTTCTGAGCTTGACTATGTGGCTGTCTCAGCGTGTCTTCACTGTGATTCTGTGCCTTACTTTTCACAGCTTGGTAATATGAGGGTGAGGTCCTCACCCTCCATCAAGGACGGAGGAGGCTCCGCACCCCCGTGCTGGTGGCGTTACTGATGGCTGGGTCAGCTGGAGAACCAGCAACGGCCGAGCCGTTTCCTTTCCGCACTGGGCAGCTAGACAAGGGTTTATTATTAATGCCTTTGTAAAGGTCTCCCCCTGTTCTCCCTGTGGGAGGATTGGAGCCCAGGAACTGTCTGCATTTCCCCACCGCCCCTGCCTTAGGATTTACATGGGGTTACTTGAGAGGAAAGCATTCTGTTATATTACTTGGAGGAGGAAAGATCAATGCTAGAGGCTGACTTTCTAAACCAGAACCTACTCTTCCTCTCAGTACATTAGGTGGGGCCATGTGTGATTGCCATTTTGGGTCTACAAAATTAGCAATTTCATGATTCAACCTAAGTAGAATTTCTGTGTGGCTGAATTACTCCAAATTGCCGCAGGGCTACTGTGGCGCCTTAAAGCTCATGCTGTATCCCCAAAATGTGAGCCTGGGTCTAGAAGATCATGAACCAGGATAATGAAGTGGGGAAAGACTTTTCTGTTTGTAAATGTATCCAGAGCAATAACTGAGAACCATAACATTGATTAAGAAGACTCCTAGGGGGAGGCTATAGCTCAAGTGGTAGAATGCCTGCTTAGCATGCAGGAGGTCCTGGGTTCAATTCCCAGTACCTCCTCTAAAAATAAATAGAACCTAACTACCTCCCCACCTCGCCAAAATAAAATAAATAATACAGTAAATAAATATTTTTTTAAAAAGGATGTACCTCTCTGTCACCTGCCTCTGACAAATCCACTAGTCCCCGCCTTTCTCAAGTGTCCAGGTCCTAAGGGGGAGGCTGTGTGCAGGTCACCAGGTTCCGGAGACTTGGGCATCTCTGCGGGAGCAGGGAAGAGTCTCTGACTTGGACATACAGAGCAGACGGTGCTTGGAAATAAATGGAACAGTTTCTTCCTCTTAAAATAATTTTCTTTGTGTGTTTGATTTTAAAATATTTTCCCACATTCCAGAAACCCATCAATTATAAAACAAAGCAAGATCTACACATTTTATCTAATTAGATTTTACAATTATAATTTTATCTAATTAGATTTATAAAATAGATTATGAAGTAATGTCTTTTAAAAAAAATAAAAGAACTTATCTAAATAAATGTCTGTCAAAAGTAGTCATTTTGATGGGCTGTAGACTTTCTATGTGGTTGCCATATTAGAGACATACTTTGAGTTTTCCTTTGAGAACTGTCTTCAAGCCACATTAGAAAGCCTCACATTCCTGTATCTCCAGCACACAGAACAGTGCCTTGCATAGGGGGAAGGCTTGATAAACGCTGACAGAGAAGACAGCTTGCTTATTATCTCCCCTGATCACCTCCCTTATCCATAAGCCATGGCTCAGCCCATCTCTGCTTTCCAAAAACAGAATCCCTTCAAAGGATGTCAATTTGCTGCCATTGACGAGACTCTTTATAGAGCCTATTTTTGGAGATAGTTTTCAAATAAGTATCCCAGAAATTGAGTTTAGAGTTTTTTTTCCATAGCCAGGAAATAAATTTGACATGGATTGTTCTCAGTCATTTCATTGTTTTCAATGAGAAAGTCCTTCCTTAAGTAGAAATTCATCATTACTAAAACCTAATGTAGCTCTGCATTATAAAAAGACTTTGGAAATAACCAGATCCCTTTTAGAAAATTTGCCATTATACGTCTTTGGAATGGAACTGGAAGATTCAAATATAATATCCATACAGTTTCATCTCATGTGTATTTTTCTCCTTGGCAAAGTAATGGGAAAATCGAGCTGGAGGTTGCAGACATTTCATACGTATTTTACAACCCTTAGAGCAACGTGATGTGTCAGTTGCTTTAAGTAACGTTTGCTGTTGGTACTCCTGCATGGAATGCTTGCAACAGTGAGTTAAATGTGGGTTAGTAGTCACATGGAGATGTTCCCCAGCGAACCAAATGTAATATGAGGATTTTTATAATGTCCTAATTTTTTATTTGAAACTCTAGTTATCCATTTGCTCAAAAGTGTTTTGATTTACCTTTTTGTCTACCACTGTACTCGGCATAAGCAAGGCTCTTATTTTTAACTCATAATTACAGCTTCCAAGTTGTCTGAAACAGACAAGCAGGGTGGAAGCAGTTTACCTGGAAATCCCCCAAGAAAAAATAATAATGAAAGTTGTAACTGGGAATGCATGAAATTCACTCACTATGAAAGTTGCAATAGATGACACAAACTCCACATTGCAAAAAAAGGTTTTTTTTTTTTAAGAAACTCAGCAAAAATACTGGTTCTTATGCTCATTTACAGAGAGCAAGAAACACCAGAGTTGGGTTTCAGGGCACTGGTTGCCGGGGCCAGCCAGCGAGTCAACAGGTCCTGATGGCGTGGCTGAGAGACTGAGAAAGAAAGAGACAAGACAAAGAGTGGGGTCAAGAGGGACGCACTTCAAGCCTGCAAGACGCTAGGCTAAAAGTTGCTGCCCGCTTTATTTTTCAAGCTACTTATATACTATTTCTACTTTTATTAATTTACTACATGTCCAGTTGTAAAAGACAAATGTCTCAATCTTTAAGGTTTACAATTTCTAGCAAAACATTTTAACTATAGCTTTTAAGATCCTTATCACTCTGGCCATAAACTAGATCCTATTTACCTAAATTCCTTAACCTCTCTGAAGCAGAACATCTTAAAGAAAAACATCTGGTGGCTATATATCTTTATTAACTCTCGGGGTGGCGGGACAGGGAATGTCTCTTTGATCATTCCCAGAGCCTTGCTTCCAGCACTTTAGGGTTTTTAGGCCTTTTGTCTTTGCTTTCAGCCCTCAGGTTATGAGGTGGCTCCCCGCAGCTCCCCCTTTTTTATTTTAGGACTAATAAGCTACGGAGAGGTCAAGGAAAAGGCGTTATTCTAATAATTTTTTTTTAAAAGTGATTTGGGTAAACATCAGCATTCGTTGAGTTATAAAATCAGATAGACATTGAACCATACAAGGGCCGCAACACAAAATGATCAATATTACAACAACAATCACAAAAGCATGTTTTCATCAATCAGTCTTAAACCATCCTATAAATTGATTAAAAAAGGGGTGATTTAGGATGATCCATCGCCTTAACTTGTCTTTGTATGTCTTCAACAGCTCGGGATACATTCTCAGATAAATCAGGTATGAACACACAACATTCCACTTTTATAATGGCGCACGTTCCTCCTTGTGCAGCAGTAATAATATCCAAAGCCATCCTGTTTTGTATAACAGCTTTTCTCATTTGTTTTTGCTCCTCATTTAAATCCTCAATAGCCCGTCTTACATCTAACAGGGCCTTTTGGGTAAAATTGGTCAGCGCATCAACTTTAGTCATTATATCTATATTACCCAATGGAGGTATAAATATAGATGCCAAATAATCATACCAATCAAATACAGATCTTCCCCAGCGAGCATGCAAATTGGGTAAGTTAGCTGGGACACTATCAACAGTTTTCACAATCCTTCCCGGAGCCATGACAAAACCAAGTGTACAACGACCAACCCATCCCACAGGTAACCAAGGCCAAACATTTTTTCCACACAACCATCTAGTGCCATTAGGTGCAGACCATCGTAAACCAGGGTTATTCCAATCAGAACCGGGCCAACTAAAAGGCTTATTACAATCAAAAGTAACATCCACAATTTGTTTACATAATCTTGGTGCAATTTTTCCCATATACCTCCAGTCCTTGTTGGATAAGTTCATATGATTGTAGCCACATCTTTGTTCCTTTTGTTCCCAGCAAATGTCGGCTGAATTTATCAATTGTCCAGTTTCAGGTGTCATCCACATAAATTGGTCCCATATTTGATAAAATTTATCTTGAAATCGAACAGTTCTGTCGCGTCCTCCTTTTCCATTCTTTTTAGTAAAATTTAGTTCATGAAGGTAAATGTCCATAGCTTCCATATTAGTTACATTAACATCAAATATAACCTCACTGTTACAATCAGACTGTGAACACCATGCAAGAGCTGAAACATTTTGGGATTTTAGCATGGAATATATTTCTTTTTGTTGCCTTAAAAAATCACAAACTGCTGAAAAATCTTTTGTTTGTAAGGGGGCTACCCACCATGGGAGGCTTCCCACTGACAGCGGCATAGCACTACATACCCAACAATCAGATGAATTATAAAATTCAGCATAGGACTGTGCCCAAGATAAAAAGACGTTCCCTCTTGCTCCCGGGACTGGTGTAACAGCGATGGAGCAAGCCAGGCCAACTACTAAGAACATTAATGATGTCTGTGGATGATCTGTAGTATTAGCAATGTGATTAGCATGTTGGATCAATTGCTGGACTTGCTGTGTCGTCGGTAGAGGTGTCTTGTCCTGAAGCTGCATCTGTTTCATGCCTTTTATCACTGATTTCCTCCGTCGCGCGTACCAGCCTTTCCGGGAGCCAGCGTGGCGCCTCGGCATCCTGTGGAAAAACACAAACATGGCCTCTCCCCCATATCAAAACCGGATCAGGGCCAGCCCATACATTAGTAAAAGGATCCTTCCATTTTACCATAGGGCGTCGAGCAGGAACCGCTCCCCACAGTCATTGTGCCGCAGATTTCCCTTGAATATCGAGAGTTAAAAAATTTAAAACAAACAAAGCATGATTTAGCTGGTTTTGTGGAGAGGAGGGATATAATTCCCCCTTTTTTATTTTAAGTAATTGATGTTTTAGTGTTTGGTGGCTGCGTTCAACAATGCCTTGTCCCTGAGGATTATAAGGAATACCAGTTTTGTGACAAATTTGTAGTCTTGCACAAAAGGTTTGAAACATTTTGCCAGTATAACCTGGACCATTATCAATTTTAATAATTTTTGGTTGGCCCATAATAGCAAGGCACTTAAGAACATGGGCAATACAATGCTTACTGGCTTCACCCGTTTGTAAAGTGGCATGAAGAAACCCGGAAAATGTATCAATGGTAACATGAACATAAGGGGTATTGCGAAATTCTTTTATATGGGTTACATCCATTTGCCATAGATGATTAGGAAGGAGCCCTCGAGGATTTACGCCATAATGAGGAACAGAAGTAAATTGAGGGCAACGTATGCAAGATTTCACAATTTGGCGAGCAGCTTCACGAGGAATTTTAAATTGTAGACGCAGACTATGACTATTTTGATGATGCAGGGAATGTGACTGTTGAGCCAATTGATAAGCTGTAAGAGAATAAATTTGAGTAGCATCGTCAACTTGAGCATTACCAGAGGCTAAAGGGCCCGGAAGGTTCGTATGAGCTCGAAGATGCCCAAAATAACAAGGATGTCGACGAGATCGCAGGAGCTGCTGTATATCGAAAAACAACTGATTAACGTAAGTATTAACGGTGCCTATAAAAGGGACAGTTTCTAAAATTTGAAGAGCATGAACGATGTATTGACCGTCAGAAAACAAGTTACAAGGTAAATTTCGAACTGCTAACAATGCAGCTTGCACAGCCAGAAGCTCAACCACCTGTGCTGAAGATTGAGAAGTATTCCAGGATATAATTTCATCATCAATTTTATAGGCAGCAATGCCATTAGAGGAACCATCTGTAAAAACATTTACAGCCGACGGAAGAGGAGTAAGAGCTGTACATTTTGGAAAAAGAAAAGGATGCATTTTTGCAAATTGAATAAGTTTGTCAGCAGGGTAATGAGTAGTAAGTTTTCCTGGAAAATGAGTCAAAGCAATAGCCCAAGAGTCATTAAATTGTTTTAACCATGTCTGTTGCTCAGTAGTGTATGGTAGACAAATATATGCAGGTTCACGTCCTAGATAAAGAACAGAGGTACGACGTCCTTTCGCTATAAGAGAACAAATTAAGTCAGGATATGGAGCCAAAGCCTTAGAAGGAGAAGTATGCATATGTATCCAAAACATTGGTGCACTTTTGATATAAGACCCCCGTAGGCATATGGGCTGTAGGTAAGATAAGTAACCCCCATTCTTTAGTATAGTCACAATAGGAAATTTGTTGTTGTTCAATAGCATCTTCAACCAAATGTAATGCTTCACGAGCTTCCTCTGTAAGTTGTCGAGGGGATTGTGGGTCAGAATCACCTTTTAATATATCAAACAAAGGTTTCAACATTCCAGTAGTTAATTTTAAATAAGAACGTATCCAATTTATATCTCCCAATAATTTTTGAAAATCATTAAGTGTGAGCAATGAATCCATCTGTAATTGAATTTTTTGAGTCTGAAATGTATGTTTATGTAAACGAAACCCCAGGTAAGCATAGGGACAATAACGTTGAATTTTTTCGTCTGCTATCTGTAAACCACATTTTTTCAAAGATTGAAGCATTTGATCAAACACGGTTAAAAGAAATCTTTCATTTTGATGTGCAATTAAAATATCATCCATATAATGTATTATATAAACATCAGGATATCGTTTTCGAGTGGAATTAAGAGCAGTAGCAACAAATTTTTGACATAAGGTAGGACTGTTAGCCATACCCTGTGGTAAAACAAGCCAATGATATCGTCGCATGGGTTTCTTAAAATTATTAGAAGGGACACTGAAGGCAAAATGTTTACAATCATCAGGATGTAAAGGAATCGTATAGAAACAATCTTTCAGGTTTATAATAATTTTATAAGTCCCATCGGGTATAGCCATAGGGCTAGGGAGTCCAGGTTGTAATGCTCCCATTAGCTCCATGGTTTCATTCACTTTTCTTAAGTCCTGCAGTAATCTCCATTTTCCTGATTTTTTCTTGATGACAAAAATAGGAGAATTCCAAGGTGAATTAGAAGGAGCTATATGTCCGCTATCTAATTGTTCCTGCACCAATTGTTCTGCGGCAAAAATTTTTTCTTGAGTGAGGGGCCATTGATCAACCCAAACTGACTCGTCAGTTTTCCAAATAATCCGGTCAGCATGGGTTGCAGGACAGTCAAAGGCCCCTGCTAAAAATACCCTAATCCTTTTCTATTGTTCTTAATTTGTACTTCTATCGGACGCTTAATGCCTTGATTGTTTTTTCCTAGGCCTTCATGGGGAAGCAAACCCTGAGCGAACAACTGATTAGCCACAATATTATTAGGACTATAGAGAAAAATGCCCATGTGTGACATAACATCTCTGCCCCATAAATTTACTGGCAGACCGGGCAGAATATATGGTTGAAAAGTTCCTGAGTGCCCTTCAGCATCTTTCCAGGTTAAAATTGCAGAACTCTACTCCAGATTATGAGTTTGTCCTATACCTTGTAAAGCAGAGATGGCCACCTGTTTGGGCCACGTTCGTGGCCAATTATGTGTAGCTATAACTGATATGTCGGCCCCCGTATCTAAAACCCTTTAAAGTTTTTACCTTGCACCTCAAGACATAACTCTGGGCGCTGACTTCCGATTTGTTGAACCCAATATAAATCTGAGGACCCAAATCCTGATGTACCTCTTATTTTATAAGACTTAATTTTTCCCATAGGTAAAGTGGGTAATAGAATTAATTGAGCAATTCTCTGACCTGATGGAATAGCAGTTATGGTTTTTGGCGAATGAGCCATCACCTTAATTTCTCCCTCATAATCAGCATCAATAACTCCGGGGGCCACTAGTAGCCCTTTTATAGTAGTACTGCTCCGCCCTAACAAGAGACCCATAGTGCCAGAAGGTAAAGGGCCGTAAATCCCTGTAGGTAAAGCTTGCATTCCCATTTCAGGAGTTAATACTGTATAGGAGGTGGCACAGAGGTCCAATCCTGCGCTTCCTTCGGTAGCTCTGAAGAGGTCTGTAATAGTTGCCCTGGAAGAAATGGGTTGTGACTGACTCCTGGAGGAGTCTGAATGGCCCCATAACATTGTTTCGGGGCCTGGGGCTGGCCCCTCACCCAGTTTCCCGAATTAATAGGCTGACCGTTAATATCAGTTTTAGATCTACAATCTTTAGCCCAGTGTTTCCCTTTTTTACATTTTGGGCATGTCCCAGGAGCTGTAATTAATGTAGATTGTCCAACAGGCTGCTGGCTTCTTCTCGGGCATTGATTCGCCTTATGGCCCATCTGTCCACAAGCATAACAACTACCAGGTGGGCCGGCAACTCGAGAGGTTCCTTGGAACCCCTTTTTTGTTTTATTTTGCTGAAACAAAATTTCTTTCATAGTTTTTCCTTGCAAGGCGGCGGCAATGGCCACCCCTTGTACATATGAGGGTCCAATGTCAGCACAAATGCGAATATAATCAGCTAAACCCACTTTTTTTTTATAAGGCCTTAAAGCAGCTTGACAAGCGGAATTGGCATTCTCATATGCCAGCTGTTTTGCTAATACCATACCAGCCTGTTCATCTCCTATAATTTTCCCAATTGTTTCCATTAGTCGAGCAACAAAGTCCTGATAAGGCTCATCAGGACCCTGTCGCACTTTTGACAAATCCTCAGTCTTATTTTCTGAATTTGGTAATTTTTTCCATGCCTTCAAGGCAGCTTCATTTATTTGAGGATAAGCTCCGGGAAGATAAGTAAGTTGAGAATTAGTATCCTTATATTGTCCCTCTCCTGTCATCATTTTAAGAGAAATTTGAATATTCTGCTGATGGTTAAGAGCAGCAGTAGCAGCACAATTCTCATAAAACTCAGATTTTCAGAGCAAATAATTACCTCCTGAAAGGCATGCTCGAGCTACTTGCTTCCAATCATTAGGAGGCAAAAACTGATTTCCTAAACATTCTATTATAGCCTGTGTGAAAGGAGCTGTAGGCCCATATTGGGCACAGGCTATCTTTAGTTCTTTCAGCTGTTTAAAAGGTATGGGTTCATAATAGCGTTGCTGTTGAGCATTCTCAAAAACTGGGTACATTGTTTGAAAACCGGGGAGAACCTCTCCCTCTTTATTAGCCTGCCATAAAGCCTTTTGTAGAAGACTCAAAATTTCCATTGTTGCCTTTTCTCCTGAAGACGTTGTTAAAATATTATTTACTGGAGGTGGATCTAAGCCGGCAATAATAGAAGGAGAATAACTGGGAAGTGGAGGCAAAGGAGGGGGAAGTAAAGAATTAACATTAGACTTTTCTTCCATTTTATTTTGTCGTATGCAATCAGTAATTAAATCCTTAAGTTTAGAAAAGTCAAATTTATTTTGTTCTACATTAAGAAAAATTCCCCAAGGATCATCATGATGATAACGAGCAGCTTGCTCTTCTAATTTTGCTTGATCTGCAGGATCTAACTCAGAGTCATACGGGTCAGCGGGTGGCAAACCCTGAGAAACAGACAATTTATCATTTTTTACCTCCTCATCAAGAGGCTCTGGAGGTGCAGATGGAGTACACTCTATTTCTTTTTCTTCTCTTTTAATATTTCTCATTTTTTCTCCTTCAGGTGCAGGATTTAAACAATCTCTAATCAATTGCCAAAGAGGAAAAGCATCGGCTGGAACTTTATTGGGGCCATGGGCTGTATAAAAATCATGTAACTTTACCCCAACCTTTTTCCATGTTTCCAAATTTACAGTCCCTTGTTCTGGAAACCAAGGGCAGACCTCTTCTACGAACATTAAAAATTGCTACAGTCTTTGTTTAGTAACCTGAATTCCCCTTTCTCGTAGCATCATTTTTAACATTTGTACAAATAAACCCCTACTACTACTTTGCCCCATTTTACTCTCGATATACTCTCCCCGCCGACAACAGTTTCTCTGTTAATTTTAATTTCTTAATACGAAGACTCCGGAGTACTCACCTCTCTTTTTCGGCGGCGGTCGTCACAGCCCACAACGCCAATTCAGGTCCCTGTTTGGGTGCCACTTGCCGGGGCCAGCCGGCGAGTCAACAGGTCCTGATGGCGTGGCTGAGAGACTGAGAAAGAAAGAGACAAGACAAAGAGTGGGGTTGAGAGGGATGCACTTCAAGCCTGCAAGACGCTAGGCTAAAAGTCGCCGCCTGCTTTATTTTTCAAGCTACTTATATACTATTTCTACTTTTATTGATTTACTACATGTCCAGTTGTAAAAGACAAATGTCTCAATCTTTAAGGTTTACAATTTCTAGCAAAACATTTTATCTATAGCTTTTAAGATCCTTATCACTCTGGCCATAAACTAGATCCTATTTACCTAAATTCCTTAACCTCTCTGAAGCAGAACATCTTAAAGAAAAACATCTGGTGGCTATATATCTTTATTAACTCTCGGAGTGGCGGGACAGGGAATGTCTCTTTGATCATTCCCAGAGCCTTGCTTCCAGCACTTTAGGGTTTTTAGGCCTTTTGTCTTTGCTTTCAGCCCTCAGGTTATGAGGTGGCTCCCCGCAACTGGTCCTGCTCAGCCAAAGCTGATGCAACATATTAACCCATTAAATAAATGAATTCTAAGTGAATCCTGTGAGTGGAATGGTCAAAGGGAGAGACACTTCTATCCAATTTATCATTAGACTCTAAGCCCCAGGGTGGAGGCTGATGTCTGCAGAGTGAAACAGGCCGTGTGGGACTTGCAAACACCACTGCCTGGTGAGCGTGACCCAGGCCTCCCAGCGGAGTCAGCCCAAAATGGGGGGCTCCCACTCACCTGCTTGGATAACTTTGCTCCACCCTCAGAGGACACGACCTTCTCCCTTCACTTCTCTTCAACACAGCCATAATCAGTTCTCCAAGAACGCAGAGTGAGAAGAGTTACAGCCACATTCACTGAATACCCACGTGTGCCAGGCCCAGTGCTAACCCCTTTATTGCAGGGTCTCATTTAACCATCTCAGCAGCTTCGTGAAGCGGTACTATGATGAGGCCCATCTTACACAGGGGAGACTGTAACACCGAGCTGGGACTTGGGCCCTGATCTGACTCCAACATGGGGGTCTTCTTCCCTGTTATATCAGCCTCCCAACCGTGCAAACTGTTGAGCTACAGCTTCTGTGGGGTTGGGCTGTAGAGTCAGTACAGAAAGGAATGGTTGTGTACGGTCACCATGACTCTGGGACCCCTTCCACAGCCCATGACGTGAGGACAGCCTCTCTCTCAGGCCTGTGAGAGGCTTACGTGCTGAAAGCCCACAGGAGAAGGCACAGCCAGGGGAGGGTGGGGTGGGGCCGGCCCTCTAGATCACAGAGCCCTGGCATCCACCTTTAAAAAACCGTGATAAAACATACATAACATAAAATTTACCATTTTCACCATTTTTAAGTGTACAATTCAGGGGCTTTAAGTACGTTTGCACATTTGTGCAACCATCACCACTATCCAACTCCAGAACTTTATCATCCAAAACTGAAACTCTGTGCCCATTAAACAGTAACTTCCCAAACTCAACTCCCCCAGCCCCTCACAACCACTGTTCTGTTTTCTCTCTCCATAAGTTGGCCTATTTTAGGTTCCCCATATAAATGGAATCATATATTTGTCCTTTTGTGTCCGGCTTACTTCTTAGCATCTATTTTGCCCAAGTCAAAGGGTAGTACTGAGCAGAGAAAATCTAAATCACTCATTGACTGGTTACACTGAAATGTATCTGGAACAGTGGATCAGGTGCCCTTGCTCCTCCTGCCTCGAGAAGCCCTGTATCCCTCATCCAGACCATCCCAACGGCCACGCACTTTCTCTGTCCTCATGGCCCCATCACTCCGAATCCTTCAGGGACTTCCAGCTCACCCCTCTGGCACTGCACACAAGGCCATTACTGATTGGTTACAGCCCTTTTTCTCAATTGTATTTCCAACTTCCTTTGCTCTCCAGGCTAGAGCTGTGCCTTCCCCCACTTCTGCCTTTCCTTACACTGTTCCCTCTGCCTGGAACACTCTGCCCTCTGCCTGGAACACTCACCCTGAAGGAAGGATACAACCCAAACATCACCTTGCCTGATCACACCTGGTCTCTAGCCAAGCAGAGGCAGATCCTCAGCCCTCCGTGCTCCCAGAACACATGACTCTCTACAAGTATTCCCCCAAACCGCCTACTAGCTGGGCCATATTTTTACATCTCAGCACCCAGCATGGTGCTCGGTGCACAGCCACGCCCAGGAAATATGCTTGGGAGAATCAGGACCTATAGCATCACCTCCTTCTCCCACAGCTGTGGGAACACCTGCTTCCCTCGCCAACCTCCAGTGACTGGACCCATTCATAATCACGTCACAGAGATCACACATGGGAAGGCCGGTTCACGTTTCCTTCATTCAGTTCAACCTGGGCTGTGCTGTCTCCCTGTCCTTTGCCCTCTCTGTCCGTCTATCTCAGCCTGTCCGTTTCTTCCCTCTGCTTTTCTCCACGTGCTCCCATCTCCAGGGCATGGCTCCTTTCACAGACCTTGTTCCTGCCTCAACCACAGGGAGCTGTCCTTGGCACTGACCCCACTCTCCCTTTTGGACTGTAGTTCTGTTCTGTGTCATTCAGATTCTCTGAGAGAAGTTCAGATGGGCTCATCCTAGGGAAGGGATTTGGGTCCCTGGGTCACACGTCCATCCCTGGGCTGACCCGCTGTGGCTGGGGAGTGGGGAGTGGCTGACTCACCCTTTGGGAGGACCTAGAAGAGTGGGAGGCAGTTCAGGGGGAGGGGCGTGGGCTGAGCCCCTAAAGACACAGACTTTGAGGGTGTCCCCTACTCCCTTGGACATGCCTCAACATGCCATCTCCCCTGGCCTGGTGACACAGTCTTACCTTGACATATTCTGCTCTGGAACACATCCTCCTGAGTTCACACACGTGCAAGAGCTGCGCCAAACTGACTCACCCTCTCTGCATCGCTGTTTGCTAGGTTTCTTGCTTCCTCCTCTCTCATCCTCTCCAAATAGCCACTTAGTCTTTCTCTTATACTTGAATCTTTGTGAGGCCAAAACAGTTCCTGAACTTTCTGTGTTCCATGCTTCCGAGTCTCCTCTCTCCCCACTCACAGCTGGACTGGAGAGGATCCTGTGCTGACGTCAAGGTGAATAGCTGATTTTCTTTTTGGTCCCTTTGGGGTTCTCTGGGGCATCTTCCTGGAACTGCTGAGAGACCCCCACTTTCCACATGCCTGTGGAATGTGACTGTTCTCAAAGAAGCACTTTGGAAATTGGAGGTGAGGATTTGTGGTTGTCACTAAATCTGCAGCACACAGATGAAGTGCAGTGGCCGAGGCGGTCCTGCCGGGCGCGCATGTAGGGCAGTGATTCTCAGCACGGTCCACAGACTTGCAGCATGAGCATCACCTGGGAGCTTGACCGAAATGCGAATTCTCAAGCCCCACCCTCAAGCTTGAGGTGGCCTTTTAATGTGGTGACTTGGCAAGGTGGAACCACATTCCCCAGAAGTCATTCCTCTGTGTGTTTGCAGGTAGAAGGGGCCACGAGAGACACTTCTGAGTGAGCCTCGGAGGGTGGGAGGGAAGCCGCAGCCCTTGTGGTTTCCTGCTGGGTGACGGGGCAGGTGCGTCTGTGACTCACGCGGGTGGTTGCTTATCTGCCTGCGGCTACTCCATCTTCCCCAGATCTTCCTTAAGCTTATTCCACCCCTAGGCCAGGGGCGTGTTTAGCTCCGTGGTGAATGGGACCGGCTTTTCTCACAGGTGACCTGCATCAAGACTGGAGACCACAGGAATTGACAGGTTCCAGCTGGTCCTTGCTCACCCCTTCCCTCCCAGCTGCCAAGCTCCAGCAGAGGATGGGAAGACAGCAGCCTTGCAGAGACTGCTGGCCCAGCTCCCACAAGTAATCCCCTCTGGTCAAGTGTGTGTGTAATAACTCCTACTGGTCTGCTTCTCGCACTAAACCCTGGCTAACACTCAGTTACTGATCAGAAACTGGGAGTGGAGCCCAGCAATCTGTGTTTTAACCAGTCCTCCAGGTGATTCTGATGCCCATTAAAGTTTGAGAACCCCTGATGTAGGGGGAAACCTGTTTATAATTACGTGAGCCTAGAACCTAACTTTACATGTACAGGAGGAAAGTTTTGCACAGGTTTAATATACTTGAATTTCCCAGAAACACAACTACTGTATAAAGCTGAAGAAAACAGTACATTCTTATATTTAGAACTTTCCAAAGAGTTGTTCACCAGTTGAGAAAAATCATGTCACTGACTCTTTGGTGTGTGGCTCATGACTACAGCACACCTGTATGGGTCTATGCCCTGCTCTTGACTTTACTACATACAGTGCAAGCATCTGATTACCTCGTTATGCAAAAGAATGAACATTAATATACTGAAATGCATAAACTTTTGTATTTTATTTCCTTGTATTTTATAGTGATTTTGATATTAGGTTTTCAAATAGTGAATGTTTCCTGTGAAATTCTATTTCCGGTTAGTAAAGGGGGTGTTCAAAATATTGGTTATAAAAGGAATGCTGGGCTGATAGTCTTGAGGGCCATGGTCTAGTATGAATACCCAAGCCTGAGAGACTGTGTGAGTGAGTGAGCACACAGTTTCTTGGCCAAGTTTTGGTATTTTAATTATAGTACCTTCATAAAGTGATTTTCTAGATTTTTAAATATGAAATAGTCTCTACAGCATAGGAATTTTCTGTTCTTTAAAAATTTGAAAAAAATGTATTTACATAATTGTCCCACCCCCCAATATCCTTTCTGGTGTTACTCCTTGAACAGTTTCTCTTTCTTTTTGGATAATTCAGGATTTCCTACTAAAAAAAGTTTATCTGAATCAATGCATATGTATTTTCAAAATTAACTGTATGTTGAGACCCACCCGAGAGGAGGGCGGCCAGTCTCTGCCTGAACTCCCGGGGCCTCAGGTAGTACTGAGGAGAATGCCTGGCTCCCGACCCCGACTGTTATCACCTTGAAACACAGTTGCTCCCAAACTTTTAAATAAAGGAAGAGTCTCAACTTCTCACATAAGAGAAATGCAGACTAAAAGGTACAAATAATGATTTTTCATTTATCAGACCGGCAAAGGTCAAAAAGCCACTAAGAAGACTGCTGGAGAGAGGAGAGAAACAGGCCTGCCATCACTGTCGCTATCACAAAGGGGCACGATCTCTACGGAGGCACTTGGACAGTACTTATAAAGCCTAAAACCGCACACAGTTTCTGCCTTAGCAATCTTAGTTTTAGAAATGTATCCTACAGACATATTGTTCATGGATATAAATCTGCTCACACTCCTTGTGACTGCAGAAAATTAGAAAATTCTAATTGCCATTTGACAGGAACCTGGACATGTAACCATGGTTCAGCTGAACACTGGTACAGCATGCAGCTGGGACGAAGAGCCAAGCTGCTCTGAACTGTGTGCCATGTAACCTCTCTCAGCTGCTCAAAGCAAGTGTATTGAAATTTGGCAGTTTAGTAGGCAGAAATGGTATCATCTTGTTTTAATTGCTATTTCCTTCACTGCTACTGGGATTAACTTTTTTTTCATGTTTATTTGCCCTTATACATTTTTCATTCTGTAAAAAAGTTCACAAAACCTGTTTACATTCAACATCTCTCTAGAGTGTCACTGTGACACTGTGAATGCGGACAGAGTCAGACACTGCCGTCTGACACCGAGGGGGAAGTGTGGCTCCCAGATGTAACAGCAGCTACCAAATACTGACTGTGCCTTGTAGCCCATCAGTTACCCTTTAATACATTACTTCCAGCTTTCCTAACAACCCTGCGAGGCAGTTATTACCATTCTCATTTTACAAATAAAGAAACTGGGGCAGAGAGGCTGGTTGACTTGCCCATGGCCACTCAGCTGGTAACAGGGCCCTGTGGTCAGCTGAATCCTAAATCAGCATCCTTGCTGTACAGCAGCCCTTCCTCTTCCTCAGGCCTGGGCTGAAAGATGCTGGTGTCAGCAGGAAGCACGGAGGTCTACCCAGTCCCACACGTGCAGAGAGGCATCACTCGCTGCCGATAACAGGGTCCTTGGTTTGTCTGGGTGCCAGGTATGGGTGGTGACTAGTGGAGCAGTGTCTACTCCATTGTCATCTAGGAAGATATGACCTCTGTGAGTGAAGAGAGGATCTACTCGGCCCCACATTCCATCCCAAGATGTGACGTCATAGACCTGGACCGTCCCATCAAAACCTGAGGAAGAACAAAAACAAAAGAGAGCACTGACACAATCTCTGAAATAATTCTTATCATTTGCTCTCTGGTACCCAAACAGGCTACAGGACGAGCACTCAAACAGTAACAAGACACTTAAAGGTCAGCTGAAGGGCACGTAACATCTGCTCTCAATGTCAGCAGTTGATGCCCCCGCGGAGCACATAGCGACGAGCAGCTGTTGTCCGTC
The DNA here is from genome assembly GCF_036321535.1 of Camelus dromedarius. NCBI lineage: Eukaryota > Metazoa > Chordata > Mammalia > Artiodactyla > Camelidae > Camelus > Camelus dromedarius. The sequence continues at coordinate 17,206,378 of NC_087464.1, forward strand.
TACAGGTGCCAGGCCTGAGCTGACCTTGCATTCTCTCCTTTAATGCTCACAACTGTATGAAGTAGGTACTGTTATTTTCGCCAGGAAACTGAAGAGATTTTTCAAACCTTTTCCACTTGCCCCAAATTCGAGTTCTTCCACACCTGAGTCCCCCTCAGCAGATGGTCGTGTCTCCTACTTGATGGGGAAACAGAAGCCTTTAAAGGGAATACCCACTGGTTCTCCTCTTCCGCTCCTTCTGGATCCGGCCATCACCAGTGATCCCTCGCTGCCCTCTCTCCTCTTCTTTCAACCTCTCCCCTTCTCAGTGGATCCTTCCCATTAGCTTTTAGACACTCTCATTAAATACCCTCATTCACCTAGACACTGCCAGACCCGAGCAGGAGGGCTGGCTTGCTAGATTCAAAACATTAGCAGACTAAGAAGCACCCCATCACCCCAGCCCATGGCGTCCTAGTGTCCAGCTACCTGCAGGCCTCTCAGCCAGTCTCAGAACTGAATCCCTGCCAGGACAGGAAAAGGCCTGCTGCCAATGTGTGGAAGTTTGGTAGCCAGGAGGGGGAAGGGCCGCCACTGAAGACCCTGGAGAGTTCACCTGGAGCTTTTCTGTGAGCAACTTTAACTGCTGGGGCCAGACTGATTACGAGGCTACAGGCTCCTTCCTGAGCACCCTGGAGTCCCCTGAAAGAGAGATCAAATGACAAAGTCCTGCTCAGCAGTACCTGAAATGGCCAAGCAGAGGTCCAGGCCTGGAGCCCAAGTCACTTGCAGCAGCTCTGGGTCCGGGCTAGGCGTGGACACTGGGCACTGGACTGAGCTCACAGGATGGCAGAGATCCCGGGGGTCCAGAAGGCAGAGCTGCCCATCTGAGCCAAGGCTGGCAATGCTGGGCCCAGGGCCCCGGCCCCCAGCTGCTGCACACCACCTCCCTCCCGCGGACCCGGGGCTGGGGCCGAGGTACTCTGCCGGTGCCCACTTCTGGCGGGTGTCGACGAGCCCTAGGCGGCCCGAGGTGCAGCAGAAGGCAAAGGTGTCTGCGTCCAGGACCTGCAGGCTACTCAGCAACTCGCTGTCACCGACACCTGGAAAACGGGGCGAAAGAGAAAAGCTGCTGCAGTCAGATGGGTCTGGCAGCTTGGTGGGGCCTGCTGGTCACAAGCCCCTCCTCTGGGAAGCTTCCCACCAGCCCCAGGCAGACTGGACCGCTCGTCTCGCCACAGTCCGCTCAGCGGGCTGGGTGCTGGTCCCAGGAAGGCCCCCCGTCACCCCCAGTCCAGAACAGGAGCCTCCTGAGGCCAGGCCTTGCCTCTCATTCACCCTGGTACTCCAGCAGCTGGCACACAGGGATGAATTCCGTTCCCAGCGTGGCTGAGTAGGGCTGGGAGGCGGGTGTTGGCAGGGCAGCCGGCAATGGCGATGGCTGCAGTACCTGAGGTGTACGTGGTCTTCTGTGACTCCAGGTCCACCACCTTCAGACTGCTGAGCCTCACACCGTGCAGGACTCCGGGCGCCGCTGATGAGAAGATGGCCACCCTGGACCAGAGGCTCCCCTCAGTCTCATGCACGTCAATGGTGCTAACAGCTTTAATGACATCTGGGGGGGAAGGTGGAAGAGGCTAAAGTCCAGAACGTTAATGCAGGTTTGAAACATCACGTGGTGAAGGCCAGCCAGGTCAGGGGGGAAACGCTCACAGCTGGCTAGAGAGGATGTGGAGACATACATACTCAGTATTATGTTTACTTTTTTTTTTTGCAGGGGGGTAGATAATTAGGTTTATTTACTTATTTATTTGATTTTTCAAATGGAGATACTGGGATTGAACCCAGGACCTCGTGCATGCTAAGCATGTCCTTCACCACTTGAGCTATACCTTCCCCATCTATGTTTACACTTTTGAAACTGTCAGAAGCACTTTAATACCTCTATAGTTTGTCTTATGAACTGTTTCACAAAATGAGAGAGAATGAATCACAGCAGCCATCTCAAAACCCCCAAAGCAGTTTTGGCTTTTTATAGTTTTGCAAAGAACAAATAAAGGTATAAAAAGGGAAAGAACACACTATGATGTCATTCACACCTTAAGTGGAAATAATAGGTACAGAGTTCATAAACTAATATTATTTCTTCAAAAACATGATCCATGACCTCAAGCAATTTGTTAAAGCCTAACAGGTAAAGGTTACAACGCAGATGTCTTCATCTTCAAACATGAACTGGGCAAGAAAGTCCACATCTCTTTCACATTGAATGTTAAAAAGACATACTTGACCTCAAGTTGAATCAATTTTTAGCTTTGTCTGCCTCAGCCTGCTCAGATAGCAGGCAGGCTCTGGTCTCTGCATTCTACACTTATAACTTAGTTCAGAATAAGTAATTCACTGTACAAACAACTTAAAGGGAGATGTATATTTTCCATTTTATATTTTCTTGCTTTGAGAGAGGGCTCACCATTTGGTTTCTACGTTCTCTGGAGACAATGGCGATCTATGTATTTTTAAACTCCAAAGGAGAGGTAAGAATCAGAATGAAGAAGGGATGGATGAGAGAAGGAACACTAACACAGTGTTTCAAGCAAGCACATGGCAGCGGGTTTCCTCAAGACAGTTCACATGCAAGGAGTCACAGAGGGACGTGTCTGGTCTTGGTCAGGATGCAGAGGCCCCTTGAGTACAGCTCCCAGAGCCCATGGACTCTCAGTGCACTTAATCCAGACCTGCTAAATTTAATGGCTCTACCCCAGGAGCCACAGAGGGTGGAGCAGATACAACACCTGAGTCTCAGGACCACTTAGTCTCCGAGGAGTGCCAGCGAGGCTGCAATTCAACCCAGCCCAGCAGAGCTTGCCTTACTCTCCAGGGCCTCACTTCTGCGGCTCCCTCTTCCCTTTCCAGAGACTCCAAGGAGCCTAGAACAGATTCCCTAGGACCCTCTGCTCTGAGCCAGGGGTGGTTCTCAGATGAGATTTGTCCCCTGACGGGGGGAAGGAGGAGGCCAAAGAAAAGCTTTCAAAGACCTATTTCAAAGATGCAGTGGAAAACAAAGGCTTCAGCGCTCCTGACTAGAGTCCTCCACAGTTACTTTTTTTTGGACATAGGCTTTTTTATTAGTATAGATATCTTAGACAATAGTGTAATTGTCTAAAAATCAGAGGAGTTCCACATTATTACATCAATAGTGTGAATTTCTGACAGAGGCAAAAACTGAGCACCATAGTATATCAACAGAAAGACCATGCTTGACTGAGAACAAGAAAAAATGCAGGTTCCCCGCTTCCTCTCTCTCATCAGTGGTAAAATGCCCCCTCTAGGAAACCCACACTACCTTTCCCAAACCAGCCCCAGCTGAAAAGAAAAACTACTAGGAAATCAAAGCAAAAGACAGTGAGGCACCTCCAAGAACTGGGCAATGAAAGACAGAAGGATTAAACAAACACAGGTCAGAGCAGGGGCAGGCACACTCCTTGAGGAGCCAGAGTGGCTCCAGCCCTGCGACACTGAGCGATGTCTTACCGCGTCTGAAGGAAAGTGGTGGCCATGAGAGGGGGCTGTTCAGCCACAAAGGCAAGGGAACACTGGGGCAGGTCCAGAGCAGAAGCGCCACTCCAGACTAAGGTTTAACTTCAAAGTGGAAGCCCCACAGGTAACATTCAGCGGAGACCTTTAGATACGTCCTCTTCCAACTCAGAGGCTTCATCAGCCCCAGAGCCAAGAGGAGAGGCCACAGACCCTGCCCCTGGGGCTTGGACAGCACAGAGGCCTGGACAGTCATACCTTCACAAGTTTTATACCCTCTGCCTAGGACAGCTCATGAAAACACAGTTTGGAAACCTCTGAGCTGATTCCTCTTGTCATGGTTATGCTCATCATGCAGGCTTTGATTAGGTTAGACCTGTCTATTCACAAAGAACAAGGATCTGGAATACTCTACTCGTAAGTGGAATATTTTCATTATAAACTAATAGAACTCCATTGTGGTTTATCCGCAGTCCTGTGAGTCTGGTGAGTGCGTCTGCCCCTATAAACAGATAAGATTTGTTCTGGGTGTGCTGACTAAATCCGGTTTCTGAGACACCAAAGCTGTGGGTCAAAATCTGGCCCTTGGAAAATTCACCAAGATAATGCTATGCTTTTAGGCTTCTAAGAGCTGGCCAGCTTTCCCCAGACTCTGGAATATTCTGCACTAATATCTAGGGGAAGATAACTATCTGATTTCCTACTCATTTGAGTGTCAGAGCAAGCCCCCATGGGCCATTAGCTCCCCTAGGCCTGGGGCCACAGGTTCTATGTGACACCTGGTAACACCAGGTACTGTCAGGACAAAAGGCAGCTCCAAGGCACCCTCTCATCTAAACCATTGCTGCCCCATGTAGCCTAATTTTAGGGAAAGATAAAAAACAACTATGTTAATGGCATAAGGGTGCATATAGATCACAGAAACAGAGCTGAGAGTCCAGAAATAAATCCTTAAATTCATGGTCAACTGATTTTTCAACAAGGCACCAAAGCTGATCAATGGAGAAAGTTTAGGCTTTCTGACAAATGGTGCTGGGACAACCAGATATTAACATGCAAAAAGATGAACTGAGATCCTTCCCTCATACCATACACAAAAGTTAACTCTGAAGAGACCACAGACTTAAATGTTGGAGCTAAAACAATACAACTTTGGGGGGAAAAATAGGGGAAAATCTATGGGTTAAGTAAAGATTTCTTAGCTCTGACACCAAAAGCACAGTTTCTAAGAGAAATAATAAAATGAACCTCATCAAAATTTAAAACTTTTGTGTTTCAAAGGACACTATTAAGAAAATAAAAAGACAAGTAAAAGACTGGAGGTAATATTAGCAAAACACATACCTGATAAACAGTTTGTATCCAGAATGTACAAAGAATTCTAACAACTCAATAAAGACAAAATTGCCTAATCAAAAAATGGGCAAAATATTTGATAAAATATAAGCACCCAGAAAGCAAGGAACATCTATGTGTCTGTTTGCTGTTATAGCCCCAGAACCCTGCGCAATGCTTGACACATCAGAAGCGCACAATGAATATTTGTTGTTTGAATGATGAAATGTTAGCTACTGCTGCAAATAACAGTAATAATAATAATAATTTATTATTATTATGTGCCCCTTCATTAGATCTATTTCCAGGAACTAGCTCTAAGCAAAAAGGTGGCAGAGACCATGCTGCCAGTCAGTAAACACCCCACCACCTTTTCTTCAGAGCCCCTACCTACGATACTGAGATCAATTATTATTATCTGACTAAAGTTACCACTAGGCACGGTTACAAGCAGATTCTGAAGTCAGACTAGAAGACTTAAGTCTTGGTTCTGCTACCATCTTTTCGACTTTGAACAAAGTAGCCTCTCTGGGACAGAGTTTGTTCTCAGACTCATGAGAATTTAATGAAATCACACATAGAAAGTGATTAGTATAGTGACTGGAATATAATATAGTGACTGGAATATAATATACACTATGAATATAACTGTTACATCTTATAGATTGCTGATTAAGCTGAACAAGAATCTATTAAAATGTACAGTTAAATTAGAATATAAAAGGACCTGTGACAGCATGTTATCTCAGCTTGCTAAGGGAAAAAAAACAAACAAAATGCTCTCATGAGAGGCTAATAATCACATAAAAAGATGCTCAACATTATTAGTCATTAAGAAACTGCAAATGAAAGCCCCATGATACACAATTTCACATCAATCAGGATGACTTTAATAAAAAGATAGTCAATAGCAAATGTCGGTGAAGACATGGAGAAATAGGAACCCCACTGGTGGGAATGTAAATGATGAAGCCATTTTGGAAAACAGATTGGAAGTTTCTTAAAAAAAAATCAAACATAAATTTACTATATGGTCCAGAAATTTCATTCCTAGTGTCCATCCAAGAGGAATGAAAACATGTCCACACAGAGACTTGTACATGAATGTCCTTAGGAGCATTATTCATAATAATCAAAATTCAGTCCATCAACTGGTGAATAGATAGACAAATGTGGTACATCACATGATGGAATATTATTCAGCCATAAAAAAAGAACAAACAGCAGATACTGTTTGACATGGTGGACCTCAAAAGCATTATGCTCAGTGAAAGAAGCCAGATACAAGAGCCCACAGATTGTATGATTTCACTGATATGAAATATCCAGAAAAGGCAAATCTATTAAGAGACAGAAAGTAGATTAGTGGTTGCCTGGGGCAGGGGGTGGGCATGGGATTCATAGTAATTGGCATGCTAGATATCACTGGGGTCATGAAAATGCTCTAAAACTGGTGTATAGTGATGGCTGAACAACTTGTTAAATTTATTTTAAAAATCATTGAACTGTATACTTAAAATGGGTGAACTTCAACAAAATTATGAAAAATGATCATAAATACAAGTAAGTATACATAAACATCTGGAAGTTATAGCATAAGACAAGTGACAAGAAAGAAATAACAAAGGAAAGCCCACAGGGGCAGTAACCTCAAAAACCAAACTAGGACAAGAACAGCCTTTCTGTAGCAGTGAAGCTTGGGGAGATGCCAACGCCTGCTAGTTTCTGGGAAACATCCAAGTGAGGCTGTGCGGGGACTGGGCAAAGGATCACTCAGGCCAAGGGGCAGTTCCAAGAGCAGCTGCCTGTGCCTGTGTGGCCCACTTCCACGCTGGCCAACAATGCTCTAACTGGAGGAGGGGTGGAAGGGGTGGATCAGGGTGGCATGCTCTGGTGCCTGCCTGACAGGGGAACTGCAAACCCACCCGGAGTGATGCTATGAAGGAATTCCCCTCCACTCCCAGAGGGAACAGGATTAACACTTCCTGCTCCTTTCCTGTTCCTCTGCTGGGGAGCAGAGTGACTTCTCTGAGCGGGAGACTCAGCCCAGCCGCTTGCTCACTCACTGCTCTCCTTCCCTGAGACCAGTGTGCCCGCAGAGAGGTGACCTCCCTGCTGCCTCCTTCTCCTCCTCTGAGAAGTGAGCTCACCTGAGCTGCCCTCGCTCTGCCCTGGCCTCTGTCCCTGCCTAGGGGAGAGGCCTGCGGTTCACAAAATGCTCTGCCTAAGACTGGGTTGGAAAACTCAATTCCTGAAGCAAGTTTTGAGAAGCGCCATTTGGAGCCTGTGTGCCCTGCTGTGGTTGCTAATTCATCTCTGCTGCATTAAAGTAGGTACTTCACGGAATTCCCACCTGGCTCTGAGTCTGCTTTGTAACTGGCTGGGATGATGGGCTGGGGGTGTGGGAGTATCAGGCTTTCCTACAACCCCAACCTCCACCAAGTCAAAGTCACTCACCAGTGTCCTCTGCGACCTGCCACACCTGCAGGTAACAACCGGGAAGGCCACTGGTCACCAGCAACCTATTCAAGATGGATAAGAAATCTCAGGCCAGACAGTGGAGAACCCCCTACATACCCCTCATCCTCTCCCCTCTCCAGCCCACTCAGCCTGGGATTCCTGCATTCCCCATAGCAGGAACACTTACTGTAGGGAGGGATCAAGACCAGTTACCCTCATGTAACAGACAAGGAGCAGGTTCACTCCCCTTCAGAAACAGGCCCACAGTTCACTGGGATCTGTGGGACTGAGCCCCAGCTTCCATGTGGCGTGATGTGTCCTCAAGGACACCACAGGGAGCCTGAACACATAACCCTGATCCAGAGGCTCTTGGCCTCTGCCAACTGAGCTATTAGCCCCAACTACCCACTCTCAGCTCTGAGAGACTAAGGGCATCCCTTCTACTCTGTAGCTATTCCCTGGAGCAATTCCAGCGATCTGTGGGTTACAACAGTCAAAAGGTCTGTGAGGGACCATGATGCTATGGAGCAATGGTTTCTTTGTATTCCAGATCTCTGGGCGTGCGCGCCCCTCTGTGTGCCCATGTGCCACAGGGGTAGGGGTGAAGTGATGAGAAAGAGACATGATACTCCTGACATTTCCTGCCATTCCATCCTGAATGGAAAGTCTGGGTCACGAAGTTCACCATACCTGGTGTCTGGCACGTGCTTCAGAGCAAAGACAGATCTGTCTGAAAATCCTCCATGGCGTACCTTGAAATCTCTTTCTGGAAATAAGCCCTAAAATACAAAGAGGCGGCCAATCAGATAGGGGCTACTCTCCAAAGAAACATTTCAGATGAGCTCTAGGTAAGGAGCCATGCACCACCCTGGCAGGAAGCCATGGGAGCTGCTCGGGTGGCAATCATGCTTCTCCCTGTAGGGCCTCAGGGTGCTATTTGCAAATGTTGGTCTTAGCTGCCTACATAGGCAGCTTCCGTTCCTTCCTGCACATCCAAAACCTTTCTCCTAATCTTTCACCAGCCCTTTTCACTATAGCACGAGTGTTACACTCCAAACCTCGTTAGAGGAGTCACAGAGGCTTAGAGAAAGCAGGAAAGTATCAGCCAACTAACACATCCCCATTCCTCCCCCCACCTCCCACTGGATGTCAGGTGGGTTCTTCTAACAATAAAAATATAACAACTGCCAATTACCCAGTGTTCACTATGTCAGCCACTCTGTGTAGTGCTTTATTTTATGACATTGAACTTTTACAATCATCCTGTGGTGTAGAAACTATAATTAGCCCTATTCAAAAATGACAAAGCTCAGGCACAGGGAGCTTAAGCAACTCTAAGATCACAAGGGGATTATGTTATAAATCTGAACCCAAAGTCCATGCTCTTAGCCACTAGACTCTACTATCTCCACGTGAGGAACCAGAGGCAGGGGAAAAGGAGGTCACAAGAGAAAATACGAAAAGCCAGGGGCAAGGTGGGAGGTAAACCAGGTCTCTCATCAAGGCTCAATTTGGGCGAGCTCCTGGCTCAAGCCTGAGTGGTGGTGACAAGGGAGCTCAAGAGCACTGGGCCAGAATGACCTATCTGATGAGTCTGAGTGATTTCATAGTAACAGCAGGCAGCTACTAGCTCTTTTCTTCTTGACACATTCTTTCCTCCTGGCTTCTGAAACACTGGCCTTTCCTGAGACTCTCCTACTTCAAAGACTATTCCTTCTTAGTATTCCTTGCAGGTTCATCTTCCTCTACTCATTCTTTAAACATAGTCTCTGCGGTTCTCTCTTGAGCCATCTTCTCCTCTTATTCCTTACACACTACACATCCATCCTACATGATATTAACCGTTCTAAGTTTTCAAACCCCCTCTATACTTTAATGGCTCTCTAAATCTATTTTTGATTAAGTAGAACTGACTTCCTGCTCTAGAACCCCTCTGTAAATCACAGGACATTCTGTAGCACTTACCTCTGTGCATATTTGCCTCCATCTACTAGACTATAAGAGCAGGCCCAGGGCTTATCGTTTCTCTCCTTCTAGTTTCCAGGACAATATTTAGCAGACAATAGAAGCTCCATAAAGGTTTAATAAGTGAGTAGAATTAGACACATATACTCAGCATATATATTTCAAGTTACCTGGTTTTCTTTTACAGAAAGTCTAAGAGGTAATATCAGATGAAGAATCTCATTTTTTTTCAGGCTTTCATAGCCAGCAACCAAGATTCCTAGAAAAAAAGCAGAAGTAGCTGTAATATACTGCTAGAAAGATTCTGGACCATGGCTGGGTCTAGAAACTGCCAAATTCTCCAAAGCAAAAATTAAGTCCTTTGCCATTGGTATAGCTTTGTATTGGGGGACAGAAGAGACCTAGATCTTAGTAAGAGTACTGTAATTGCTGATGGGGCATGAAATTGTTACAAGTAACCAAGAGGCCCTCAAGCTCCCAGAAGAGTGAGTTGGGTCCCTCTGGGCTGAGCTCCTGAGACCTAGTTTGAGGAGCGGGATTCCATCTCCTTCAGGGCATATCACCTTTGTCGCCCATCCATTCAAGGACTCGAGTGGCTCCCGAGAGGTCGAATGCATGGAAATCCTGGTACCTGCATGAGAGGGACACAATGATACACAGTGCATGTTACTTTACAGCTGTTAAAGAACTCTGTTAAAGAGACAGTAGCATGGTTCGGAGGTTGGGGGCCCAGGCTCTGGAATCAGGCAGACCTGGAATCAAGTTTTGTTACACATTTTAGCCCCTGTGTGACTGGTACCAGGCTAGTCACAATTTTCCCGACCCTCGTCCTTATCTGTAAAATGGAACTCCCAGAGTACCCAGACTTCTCAAAGTTGATGTGACGATTCAACGAGCTAATCTGTATTTAAGGTTTAAGTCAGAGACTGGCACAAAATAAATGGTCACTTGTGTTATCCTCCACAAGCACTGCTCCTACTAGTACCTCACAACATACACAGGAAGGTGCCATTTCCCGGATGCGGGTCACCTTCCCGCCCCTCACCAGGATTCCCCTGCATGCTCCACCCCACTCCTGTCCTCCCCTAGGCCAGCTCCGGGCCCGAATTCTACATCCCAGGCCCACACAACTTACAAGCGCAAGGATTCCACCAGCCAGTCCTCCGCGGACTCCATGGCAACTGTCGCTTCCGGTACTCCACTTCCGCTTCTGAGCCTTCCTGGGATTGCGCGGCTCTCTCGCGAGGAGTGGGCGCGGCCTGCTCTGACCCGGAGGGTGGGTCTCACACCAAGGGGCGGGGCCTAGAGGCGAATGCGGCTTGCCCTCGCCAGGCTAAGTCCGGGATTTTCCCGGTAAAGGCACTGGGAAAAATGACGTAAAGTCAGGGATTCCCAGGACGTCAGTTCCGGGCGGGGACCAAATGCCCGCCCGTTTGGTGACCAGGTATTTGCAGATCAAAGGCAAAGGCCAGGTAAAATACAGGAAGCTCGGTCAAATTCGAATTTTAGGTAAACAACGAATAATTTTTCTGTTTAAGTGTGTCCATGCGATATTTAGGATACTTTATACGAAAAAATTACTCATTGTTCATCTGAAATTCGAGTATAACTGGATGTTCTGTATTTTTATTTGCTAACTAGCAACCCCACAATGCCAGAGAATAGATAAGGGGACATCAGGGTCTGGATTCCAGCTCAGCTCTCTTCTTTGCGCTGGGCGCTTTCCTCAAAGCTTGGCGTGAGGTAAGCAAAGCCCTGCTGTGCAGTGTAAACAGCTCCCTTTTACAGGTGGAAAACTTGAGAGACTTGCCTCTGCCGGTAGGTGGCAGAGGCGATAGTAGAACGCAGTGTTTAGCACAAGACCTGGCATACAGTACCTGATTGTTGAATGAGCAAATGAGTAGGAGCCCCGAGTCAGTGCCAGCCTGGTGCCATGGAGTGTCCTGGGCTCTTGGGGCCAGCCCCGTGTTCCAGCCCCCTCTCCCTCCTATTTCCTCAAACATGGCAGAAGGAGAGGACCAGACAGTCTATGTAAAGAGCAGGGTTTTATTCGTAACTTTAAACAGGGAGGCAAGAAATACAGCAAGGACATTTGTGTCTGCATTGGCAATATTCCTGGCAATCCAACCAGAAATCACAGTAATGGAGTAACAGAGTTTTCAGCCCATGATTTACAACCAGATGGGGCCACGACCTTGGTCCCATTCAGCACCTTCCCAGGGTGGGCGTCGTTGTATCTTCCTGATTAATGGCATCACTTCTGCAGCATTTGCACCAGCAGCCTCCTGTACTGAAGGGGAACACACAGGAACTAACCTGGGCAGAGGGGACTATGATGGGGCATCCTGCCATTCCTAAGTGCTGGGCATCTACAGAAGTGGGCAGCGGCAGGGGCAGGGCAGGGGCAGGGCAGGCTCTCATGCCCTGTACCTTTCTCCCTGAAGAAGAGCTGGGGAAGGGTCAAGGCAGTGGTTTTCTCAGCTCCAACCTCACCGAGTCGTCATGACAATCAAAGGAGATCATAGAAGTAAAGTCCAAGTACTGAACCTGGCCCTGGGTCAGTCTCAGTGTTTCACTCCCCCACCCCCAGCTGTGCCTGAGACCTCACTTCTGATGTCCCACCCCACCCCCTAAGGCTAGGTACTGCTTCCTCTGACATTCTCTAGTTGGTCTTCGTGTTTTAGGCCTTCAAGACCAACAGCCCCAGAGGTGACATCATCTCCCTTCAGACTCAGCCAGCCCAAGCTCCTGGCCGTTACATCTAAGGTTCCCCAGAGGCTAACAGTTCTGTGCATTAGGAGGGTCAAAGAGATTGACTGCGGCTGAGAATGGACCTTCTCTAGGGAATACCCCTCTCTTCTTTCAAAATATACATACTAGAGGGAGACTGTATAGCTCAGTGGTAGAGTGCCTGCTTAGCATGCATGAGGCCCTGGGTTCAATCCCCAGTACCTCCAATAAAAAATAATAATAATAAAAATAAATAAATAAACCTAATTATGCCCCCCCCCGCCAAATATATACACACTATATACTAGGCACAGTGGGTGATACAAAGGTAAGTCAGCAACAGGTGCTGCCAGGGAGCTCACAGATTGGCAACGTCTCCTGTTTACTAAGTGCTTTCTATGCATCAGGCATCATGCTAACATGACATAAATGGTCTCATTTAATGGGAGGTGGGCACTATTGTCCCCATTTTATGGATGGGGAAGATGAGGCTTAGAGAGTTTAAATGACATTTCTAAGGTCACAGAGCTACTAAATAGCTAGATTATGAGCCTAGCATGATCTCACCACAGCCCACCTTCTATCACATCACACTGCCTTCTTCATGTAGCAACAAAGTACCAGGAAAGGTGGTGTGTGATGGCGTCAGCACCAGCAGCAGAGAATGGAGGAGCTGCCCCTCCTACATGCTGGAGGCTAAGGCTGGCTTGGCTCCAGCTTTGAGGCCTTGAAACCCACAGGTCAATGATTTATACCCAGCTGTGATTTTGGCTCCCTCCCCTGTCCTCTCACCAAAGGACCTCTGGCAACGTAAAGGCATTTTTGGTTGTCATAATTGTTGGGGGAGTGGGACGATGCTCTAGTGGACAGAGACCAGCTACAGTGCATAGGACAGCCCCCACAACACAGAACTATCCAGCCCAGAATGTCAGAAGTGCTGAGGTTGAGACACCCTGCCATTGATCACTGAGGCAGATGAGAGACTGGGTTAGCACGGGGCAAGGTGAACAAAGTCTAGACTCTGTCTTGCCCGCTGACTAACTCCCTTCTTCCCTTCTCTGGGCCTCAGGGTCCCAACTCTAACCGCAAGCACACACAGGCCATAGCAAAGGAGGACAGCTGGGGTGGGGCAAGTCTGTGTGGACTGGGGAAGGCAAGGGAAGGTCCTGCTGGAAGAAGCTGGATAATCCCCGGCTGTGATTTGAGACTGGGCAAGGGGGAAAGTCTTCCCCTACTTTTTGTTCCTCCAGGTTTGCTGGGAAGGTCAGCTTCCTTTCTTTGGAATCCTCTCCCTTTGAGCTCTGGGTCACAGGGAGAGCCTGGAATCCCTGGCTTTCTGGGGCCTATCACACCCTGGCTGGGCAATCACACCCTCAACCCAATGCTGGATGAGGGAGAGCCCTGGCCGAGCCTCTCCTGGGCCTGAGGTGGGGGCCTGGCTTACCTGGGTGTGAGGTGCTGGGCCGCTGAGGCTCATGCCCAGAGCTTTCTTTTGCAGGAGGATTCTGAGCAGATCATGACTCAGCTGCAGTCTCTGATCCCTCAGGGAGATGTTGGGAGCTGTCCCCAGCAGGGATGAGCTGGGGGGCTCCAGACTCTTCTTGCCCATGAAGTGACCTAGAAAGGAGTTGCCGAGGCCCAAGGAAGTCAGGGAGCAAGGATCCTATCCCAGTGGGAAAGTTCCCCATCTCTCTGACCTTTCAGTTCCCATGGCAGGAAGATAAACAACCGTCCTCCTCCTTGTCACCAAGGAGCCAAAGACCCTGGTGGTGGTAAAGCCTGTACCTCAGCTTTTCTTGAACAGGTGGAGTGGGTGGAGGGGTTGGCACAGCTGGAAGGAGGGTGAGATGGCCCAGGGAGAAACTCTGCTAGTTGTGCTGCCTGCTTAGAAGAGGGAGGAGGAAACGGCAGGGAAGGAAGTGGAGAACAAGAGGTGTCTGGAAGACAGAGGTACAGAAGGGACACACCAGAGGTTAGAAGATTCAGTTGTGTAAAGGAAGGGACACGGGCTGGCAGGAAATCCAGGATCCAGACCCAGCTTTGCTTTAAACAGGCTGAGTGAGTGCTCTTCGCCAATTCACTGACCTATCTGGGTCTTAAGCTCCCCATCTGATAAACTAGATGAGTTCCAGGGTCCCCACTAGCCTGGACACTAGTGTCCGTGGCTGAAGAGAGGCCAGAGAAGGAAAATGGGGTCAGAGCAGGGGGTGGAGAGTGCTTGCCCGGGCCCTGAAGACTTACCGGTGGCCCAGAGGTTGCCCCGGGGGTGCACTCGGATCTTGCTGGCCCGGCTGCGGGGCTCTGGGAGATCCCAGCTGAGCGGGACGGCGCCGGCTGCGAACAGATTGAAGAGCAGAAGGCCGCCGAGCAGCCGAGCGCCCCTCGCCTGCAGGGTCATGGCTGGGCCCCGGCCGCGCCTCTGCTCCAGCGCACTTGGCAGCGGCTCCAGTCCCCCGCGCGCGCCTTCCCTCCTTTTAAACCCGTGCTCCTGGGGGCGGAGCCTGCCCCCGAGGAGCCCGCCCTCTGCGCTCTCACTGCCGCCCCTGCCCCGCCCTCCCTGGACCCTCCGGTCCCTCCAGTCCTGGGGCCGGGGTGTTGTCAGGGGTCCCTTTAGAGCCCGCACTTCCGCCTCCACGTGAGCCCTGCTTCCTCAGGGGGTTCGAGCCCAAGCCCACCACCTTCAAGCTGAATATCCAGGCAAAGCCGCTCCTATGGCTCTCTCTCGCGCCTCTCCCAACGGCTTTCGGACAAGGAGCGGTTACTTCACTTCTAAGCCTCTCTTTCTAAGGGTCGACACCTCCTCCTCAGTGCCCAGCAAAGTGCCAGACCCCAGAGAAGCTCCATAAAATGCCTGCTGGCCTCTCCCTCCTGGGGAATCTGACCCGTGTTCACCCAGATCTCTGCCCTCTCACGCCCAGCGCTCACCAGGTAATCCGGAAATCACAGCAGGTGCTCCGCATAAGACTGGAGAACGATGGATGGTGAAGCCCTCCCCACCTCCACTCCCACCCCGATATGGCAGCCCAGCTGGGAGAGCCTGGCTTATCAGTTAGTGAGGAGGCAGACCTCTGGATCAAAGGAGTGAAAAGAGCACTGAGCCAGGAGTTCATATACAAGCTGTGTGACCTCTTTGACCCTCACCTTTACCTGTAAAGTGGAAATAACCACACTGCCCTATTTTTTAATAATTTTACATTTTTCAGCCCAATTATTTTGTGGCAGGAAGCCAACAGTCCTATAGGACTTCCTCTCACACTTAGCACTCTCCTCCTCCCAAGGAGGAGGATAGCCCAGACTTGTCTTGGAAAGAACTTTTAGGTCAATGGTGATACTTAATGAACAGAAGATGCTGTGCTCCAGAATAATACATTTATTTTTGCTTAAATGTTCACTAAACATCAATGTTCAGAACACTACGCTAGGCATAGGAGGAGGGGAGACAAAAGATAATGCCCTGCTCCCACAGGAGTCTACCATCTTACTGGAGAGTACAAAAGGAGTGAATGATGGAGGAGCAGGGTATGGACCAACTCCCGGGCTCTGGATTCTTCTCAGAAACACTGCACAGTGTGGCTGTGACAGGACCTACTCCCCAGTCTGGCTCAATAATGGTGCTTGCTATTAGAACTCCTGTACATCTAGCTCAGCAAGGCCTGCTACCTCTATGGATCCCCATCTTAAAAGGGGAAGCATGTTTGAGAAGCTGGTTGTTATGCTGAGCTCGCAGAAGCATGACACACAGGACAAGGACACTCCATTTCCAGCCCCGGCTTTCTTCCCAATTTCCTTGCTTCTCGTCCCCCATCCTGGCATTTACACCTCTCTGTATTCTTGTCACTGCTTAGACATAGTGTACAGATATAGCTCTTATCACCTTCCCATAATAATCATTCCCTTTTCACCCCGCTCCCTCTCCTCTGCATCAATCACACACCCATCCTATCTTCTCTGGTCCTCAGTCACAGAAATTAGTAAGAACACATACGAGGTGGTATTGAGTACTGCATCACTTAAATGCATGAAGGAACCTTATTTGGTAGGCTTATCGCTCTTCATTTTATAGCTGGAAACAGGCTTAGAAGCTGAGTCACTTGCTCAGACATCACAGTAGTATCAGACTTCAGGTCTGTTCAGACCACTCCATCAGGCCCCCAAATCATATGGGACAGATGTCACTTTCCTGCAACCACACCCACTCCTGTTTTACCATCCTTTTTAAAGGTCAAGTTGGTTTAGATTTCTCAGCGGGGAGAGGGAGCAGGTACTAATTTAGTTTCACCTCTCTTCTGCAGGTAACCGTGGGACCTTGAGTTCTGCTCTGATAGGTTCATTTATACTGAAGCAAGCCTCCCCTGACACAGCCTGGGCTCACAGCTCCAACCACAGCTGTGAAACTAACCCCGGATGCCCCTGGGATCATTCTATCTGTCAGCCTAGCACAAGAAAAAATGGGCCTGAGAGCACCCTGGAGAAAGAAGCAGGGAAGCAGCTCCACAGCCTGCTATACAATAGTCCCAGGAATGCGAAGCATTAGGCACAGCCGAGAGAGGGGCTTGCCAAAGACAGCGCTTCCCAGTAGGTTCCCCAGGGAGTGCTGGGCTCTGAGTTTAGAATGGGGACCTCAACTGCAGACTGCCTGTTCCTCAAGTCCTCCCTCCCACTGGGAAGACTGACAGTGAATCATATGGGGTGTGTGGGGAAGTTCTTCAGAGCTCACTCTTGACTCTTTCAGGTTTCCACAACATTCAAGGACATTCACAGAAAATGTAGAGAAGATTCAAAGGACAAGCTAAAAGGCGATCAAGGGATGAAAGATACATGGCAAATCCTGTTACAACCAACACCAACAAAGCATTTAAACTGCACCATGTTTTTAATCAAAGATTGCTTGAAATAAAGGACATATATTATTGTTTGCTATTTTTCATTAAATTGGAATCAATTACAAATAACACCTTTTCACAGCTGAATCTTTTTTGTTATTGTTTTCTAAAAGCATTTACACACATGCTCCTGACTTGATGTAGTAAAGATTAGTCTTATGCCCATTTAATAGAGGAGTTAACTCAAATACAAAGCAAGTTAGTTGCAGAGAAAGTAAACAAATGGAGAAAACCAGAGTGTGAACTTCACACACATGAAAGGTACAGAGAACAACAGAGAAAGCAAAAAGCAGAAATTTTAATTAGACATAAATGAGCCTAGAGAAAAGGAATGATGACAAACAGAGCTGCTCAGAACAGGATGATGTAAAATCACTCTCCTGGCAAACGTCGGAGCACAGATCTCCATCTGGGGAGAGGAAGAGACACATCCTGGGGTATCTCAGGTCCTGCTCTGTAGTTTCAGAATGGGGAAGGGCTGTAGAATCAGGAGAAGAGCAGAATCTTTAAGAGAAGAAGAAAGGAGAATCAAGGATATTTGATATAATTTCCTAAAGTCAGAGGGAACTCATAGGGGTTAGCTAAAAAATCAGAACATTGACTATAAATAAGGAAATATTTCAAAAACTCAAACTGACAAAATACAAAATGGTTTTTTTTAAAGCAATATTCAAAAAAAGAGAAGATGTATCTAATGAAAAAGTGAAGATGATCCCAACAGTGGCTAAGAAAGCTAAGCAGCGGCTGCTGAGCTAAATGGCACAGATGCTCAGGGAAGTTATGAAAACCTAACAAAGTAAGAAGCCCCAGGCCCAGCATTCATAATTACTTGGATGTAATAGTCATGTATTTCAGGGGGCATTTCAGTAACTGAAATAAATATTCTTTAAGCTCCAAAGAGGTTTAAATGCTTACAAATCTGCCTGAGAATCTATTTCTAGGAAATTTACTAATCTGAGTAAATCCATGGAAGAACAACTTAGGGCTTCTAAAGAAGAATTCCCAAGGGCCTTGCAATGGTGAGGTTTATTCCAAATGAAAGAGTCAAATTAGATTTTATAAAGGCGGTTATAAACTGGGTTATGACACCAGCATTGTGATGTGATAAAAGCAACAGATGTCAAGTTCTGGTTCTGCCATCCATCCATTGACCAGAAGACCTCTTAACTTCTGATTTCTCTTTTTTGTAAAATGGAGTTTGTTTTGAGGACTAAAGGAGAAAAATAAAACTGTTATAAATTCAAAAGCACTTAGCAGAGCACATGGCAAATTCTAAGTACTCAATATTATTAGCTGGATTCTGAACCTGCTTTAAATCTGTAGCCCACTACAGGGGAAAAAAGGTTCCCTGGATAGCAGCTAAGGCCGTGATGCTGATGCAACAGTCAACAAAATGCCTATTACACCGTGACTTGTTTGACAAACTAAAATGCTAGCATATCTACCTCAAGTTTGATCAATTCCAAGAAATGTGTTCTGTACAGCATTTTCTCTTATTCTTGCTTAAATAAGTTGTCAGGCTCACAACTTTGATCAAAGCTTCATGCTAGCTGTTTTATTTACTTGTCTGATCTAAGTCCTGAGTACAAATTATTTTAACTAGATTCCTTAACTTAAGCTGGGATCCAGCTTACCAATCTAAACAAACTGGCCAATTAAAGTAAGAGTTCTACACATATGATCCTTGATTGAGAGTAGGTGGCACACCAGAAACTTCTAAGATTAGTAGAACAAGAATCTATAATTTGAATGTCATATTTAATATAATAATATAACTGTATATGAGATGAGTAGTTATTGTTTTTATAATACAAACTTAAAAAAAAGCAAGATATAATATTCTTGGTTGGTAAGGACAAGAGGTTGGATATAATGGATCTGAGGTGAGGTCTATCAGAATGGAGAAGATGTATGAAATTTTTGTTTCTTAAAAAAGACCATGAATTTTTAAAGATTAAGGAATACCATTCTATAGGAAAACTAACTGAAGGTTCCTGGCTGATTAGATAGGTAGCTGATCTTTGGTGAGGCAGCTCTCTGCAGAAATTGCCGAACTATACCTATACTGAAGGAACATTCTCTGAAACAGTTCTATGAAAACCATTAGACTAATTAATATAAGGATTATTGCCTAACATTACACAGTGCCCTTGTAGTGAGGTCCCAGAAGAGAAATTTTTTGATCTTGAAGTATGATCAGAAATTTTTTAAGATTTCCATTTTATGCCCATTCCATGAAGCATAGAAATAATTATTTCCCTCTTTACATTAGTCCCAGCTGACGTTACAGATCTCCTCCATGAGAAAAAAGAATCTTTTGAGGTGTCTTGTAGGTATTAACCTCACCTCTAACTTTGTCCTTTTCTCCCATACTTATTTCAACCCCAAATTCTTCAACTGTTCTATATCTTATAACATAGTACTAGATGTCTCTTTATGAGCCACTCAAAATCCTTTTTGGAACAAAACAGGGTATAAATAAATCTAACCTGTGCAAAGCATTGTGATGGGAACTAGGGGACATACAAGGATGAATCACAGGCTAGTTTTGTCTTAATGCCTTCAAGGAGCTAACTGGGAGGCAGGGCACACATAAGACGAGCCACCCTGAGGGTGACAAACAAAGGACTGAGAAGGCAGCACCGAGAAGGAAGCACTATACACTCAAGAGCTTAGTCGAGAATTAGAAAACACTCTTTTGAGCTCCCTGTGCATCTTATGATCCTACGTGGAAAGATTTGTTTACACATTGCCCCTGTTAAGGCACTGAGTTCCTGGTGGAAAAGGGACCTTATCTGACTCATATTTGTATCCCCAGGGCCTAGCCCGAAATCTGGCACAGAGTAGATGCTCAATAAAAGTCTCCCGAATGAGAAAGCCTTTAGCAAGTAGAGAAGTGAGCAGGCACTCCAGGCAGAGACCAGCATAAGCAAAGAATGGATGTCTATATAGTGAGACCAGTGTCAAGGGTATGAGAAAGTGGGGTGTGCTAAGAGCTGACAATGGAAAAAGCCCTGAGGGCCTAGAAAGCTCCATGACTTGGAAGGCAATGTTCTCATTATTTTTTTTTGATAACCTCTGCATATTTTAGTCTCTAACACTTCTTGGTTACACAGAATTCCTTCTACACTTAGACTCACCATAATTAAGTGTGAAAGGTCGTATTTGCTGTTTTATTTCTAAAACCTCTCTGCTATTACTTACCATTCTAGCAGGGGAGAATAGTGACAAAGATATACTTGGCCAGAAAAAAGCATGAATAGACCATCTCAACTGAAGGAGCATCTTGAGAAAGCTGGACAATCCATTTAGCCAACTAGAATTTCTTAAGGTGAACAGAGTGATGAATGTCATAAGAAGGGTACCCTCAGAACCTGGGGAAGCTCCCACACACAATGCGTTATTAGGACAGGGGTTATCTGGACTTGGTAACACACTTAAGCAAATGACCAAGAAACGCACTCAAGGATAACAGAGCCTTTATTCCAAGCCTATGCTCTCTGAGAAGACTGTGACTCCCTGAGAAAAATGACAAATGCCAATACACCTCCCAACGAGAAAGAGAACACAGGAAGAGACCAAGGATACACACAAAAAAGAAGAAAACAAGATTAACATAAAAAATTCTAGAAAGGGAACATGCTGTTTTAAATGGAACCATAGGGAGTTTTTAGATTCAAATTTGGCAAGACCAAGACAATGTACTTACTAAATAACAGGCAAGTACAAATCACTTTAGTGATTCATATGCTTTGCCCCAGAATAAAAGCACAACAATAATGCTACCCTTAGTTACTGCCTCTGATTCCAATGTATGAGTATGCGGAAAATATAGTATATGCTGCTAGATGAGACTGGGAAAACAGAGTACAGTGTCTATAAAATGAGACTCCTGCCGTGGAAGATGGAGGAACTTGAGCCCATATCCACAAACTTACACAAATAGTATAAGGCTGTAGACGCTGAGTGAAAGAGGAAGAAAATAACTTTGTAAAGAAAGTGAGACTCAGACAAGCAGAAATGAGAGTATGAGAGAATATAAGTGAAAACACAGCAGTAAAGCACAAGGCTGCTTCATGTCAGCTGAACTCAAAGTCTGACTTTACACGTAGCTAATATGTACGGTTACCACAAAACTTACAGCCTCAAAGAGATACTTCTTAAAAGTAAAAGGGGTACTAAAATGAACTACCAGGTGGAAATGATCTAAAATAGGCTGGCACGTTACAGAGAAACTAGGACATAAAGTCACCCAAGCAACAGGGAGCCCCTGAGCATGTTTCTGGATTCAGGGGATGGCAATGAGAATGGAATGACAGGGGGAAATGTTGGCTTTTAAGTGACTAAATATTGTGTGAAAATGAAAAATCTAGATGAATACTCCTTTAAAGAAAAGTTGAAATTCAGAGGGGAAGTTTGCAGGAATTGCTATTAACTTAAGTTTAAAGATGGGACAATCAACTGGAAGTGTCCAGTGGGAACAGAGAGACACGGGACTAGAACTAAGGACAGGCATTTGGAAATAACTTGTAGAGACTAAAGAGAGTGAATGAATAACAGCCAACAGATAACCCCATTATCATAGTCGCATTTGAAGTTTTATCAATTCTCATCCTCTTCAATTTCCTTCACTCACAACGGTTAAACCCTCTTAACTTTTCACTTGACCTGCCAAATCTCAAAGAGCTTATAATTTCATTAAAACACCAAATTAAACATCTCTGGCATTTCTTACATTTGCAAAGAGCTTTTAAAATACATTGTATTTACTAATAAAATCTACCAGTTTTAAGTCTTACGTGTTAGCACTAAATTAGAAAATATGAAAACTGAGAACATAGCACTTCTCTCCACAAATAATCTTTTCATTTTTGGCTGTTAGAGTGAGTCAAATATTTTAAATGATCTAAATATTTTTAAATGATTTTTTCAGAGGAATTAAGCTGTTGCTTCAAACTAGAGCATCCAGCAAAGGAGTAAAAACAATAATTTCACAAAACTGAGTTTGAAAATATGCCAGTGAGGAAAATATTGACACTTTCCTTCCCCTAAGTATATAAGGAGGAGAAATCTGGATAGCTGAGACTACAAGTACAAGTACAAGGATGTTTACACTCAGGCAAGCTGGGACCACAAGGAACTCTGGGATCCCACCCTTTGGCAGCAGAGCACACTACTTCTCCCCTGGAGTGGTCTACAAAGGCTGGTACAAAAACAGAGCCAGGGCACTAAACAGGCCGAGCAGTTAACCCCATCCTCTGCAGGTGACTGGGAGGAAAAAGTACTACATGAGCCTTAAAGACAAGTTCAAAGAAGTACTTGTTAGCAGTAAATTGCCAAGTTTCATACTCTGTTGATAGCATTAAGAGCCCACATCCTAGATAATGGATTGAGGATGGCACTGTTCTCTACAGGGGAAGGCTTCAGAAGATTAATTGTCCCTCTTCTCGTTCCATTAGCATTAAAGTATGGACTGATTTCCACCTCAGTTGAACAAATCATAGAAACCATTCATTGAGCCCAACATAGAAAACTTGCTTACTTTGAGATTTCACAGTAATACAAAAAGAGAACAGAAAGGATTAAGAGTATTTTGTGCTTAAAACGCATAAACTGACCCCCCCCCCAACTCCCTATTTCCCTAACTGCCTCAATATTAAAAGGAGAAAAACACAACTGGGCTTTGCCTTTACTACTTTGAACCTTTCCTTCTTTAAGTCTGCATTAGAGAAAAGCAAAGCCAGGCACTTACAAGAACAGGTTAGGCAAATTAGAGTTAAAAGAAAACAAGCAGCATGCTTGCCCTCCAGCACCTTTCTCATGCCTCCCCCAGATGCTAAAATTCACTGACATCTTGTAGAAAGGGCTGAGAATGTCTCAGGTGTAGAAAAGGTTATGAGTCTAAGCAAAGTGAGATTTTCTGAACCTCTCAGCAACTAGCTGGGTTTATGTGTATCTGAGTTATACCCTAGTGAAGAATCAATTTTAAAACAAAGAGATTTCCTACGAACATCAATCGCTATGTTTGCTTCACAAAAACAAAAACAAGACAAACAAACAAATGCCAGTTGTTAGTATTAGGACAAACTTCTTGGCTGAAGAACTGTTCACATCAAAGCCTTTACCTTCCCAAGGGGTACTAAGAACCAGCACAGGGAAGCAAATTTCAGCTTTCCCGACAAACACAAGTCAGGGATAAGGGGTTCAATATGCAAAGTCTTTTATTTAAAATTTTGAAAAGTTAAGACTATGACCACCTCAGGATATGCCATTCCCATTATAAGGAGGAATGGCAGTTTCAAACTCGTGCAGAGCTGCATTTTCATTTACAGAACTCTGTAGGCACTTTAGAAGTGAAGCTTGGCTTCAAAATACAAACACTGGGGGCTTTGGCTCAACCTTTTAATATAAAAAATTCACTGATGTACAAAAATGCGAAAGTGTGACAATGACAACATATGAAATTCTGTGACTGAAAGTCCCCTCGAGTGCACGCTGTGGTGCACATGCACCCGCCCACACGTACTCTGGCGTGGAAACATAAACTAATGCAAACCAGTGCTACCAAGAAGCGCCAACATGTGTGTTCGCCATCCACCAACCACAGATCGTTATCTACTCCAAACATTCAGTAACAAAAAGTACAGCATCTTCCAGGAACAGCAAGGTAGACTTCTTACTCACGATGGACCAGCACAAATAAACCCAGCAAAAAGAGTACTCCATACTAGAAAATAAACACAGTACCCCAAGTTAGAGAAGCTTTTAAAAATTCACAAATCCTCAGAGTTAATTAACAAACTGGCCTTTGTAACTGATAAATCACTAAACTAGACAATTTAGTCTTCCATCATTTAACTGTAACCCATTTAATAGTTTCCAAAATTAATGAAACATATAGTACAGGATCTTACCTTAAATTTAGGATAGTCATTCATGAGGATCGTCACAATCCCAATATAAGGAACAAATCTAAACAAACAAACAAACAAACAAACTGATCATCACAGAACTTCCTAAGAGGCTGTTATCATTTAATGAACACTCTCAATGTTTTCCATAGAACACTAATTTTCAGCTTACAAAGTCTATTTGCATATACTATCTTTTTAGATCCTTTCAACAGCCCATGTGATAGGGAAGTTAAGGATATCACCATTTTATAGATGAGGAAACAACTGCTCATGCCCAAGGTACGTGGCTTCTGTGTGGCGGAACCAGTACCAGATCCAAGGTCTCAGGTCTCTAGTTGGTGACTCTTAACACTACGTGCGGATTTGGGGCTAAGGCCTGGGTTTGTTGTCATAAATTCTGGGAGCTGTTGATCTAGTTGGGGAGACAAGGCAAACACAGCCAGAACATTACAAGGTACTTCATGTTAAGTATCCAAAAAGTGAGTGTAATAGCTCTATTATAGTACTTAAGATTTCACCACCCTCTTATTTTTTAACCACCTGTAATCTGGCTTTGGCTCTCTCGGACTGCTCTGGAACAGTTTAAATCACTGTATGCAGATGAGTCTCAGCTATCTTCCTTTTCAACTCTGCAGCATTTGACTTCCATGACCAGAAACTTGCCCATGAAATCTTTCTCCGTGGTTTCTGTAACACACCACAAGTCTCTTTCTCCATCTACCTCTTGGCTGCTATACTTTTGTTTGTTTTCACTAGCTCTTGCTTTCCTCTTGTCCCTAAAGTCTGTCCCCTCAAACTAGGTAAAAATCACTTGTTAAATAATCTCATAGCACCTGATATATTTCCTTTGAAGTCTTTACCTGGAGTTTAATTACATAATTAATTGCTTAACTAGCTGTATAGTGTCTGTCTCCCCTACTAGACCCTAAGGGCAGAAACCATGTCAGTTCTGTTCCCTATTGTACCTTCAGGACCAAATATAACATTTGGCACACAGCAGGCATCCAGTAAATACTGCCTGCTTGAATGCTGGAATGTTCAGGCCTCGTCTTTTTCCTTTGGGACTCTCATTTTCTCCCAGGACTTCAATTCTCCCTCAAAGCAAGACTCTTCAACCATATAATAATGCAGGGGAGAAAGAGATGTGAGAAGAAACAGCAGTTAAAATTGTATAACTTTTCTTTTCTTCCTCTTCCACTGCTGGACTTCAGACTGGACTAGGTGGTACTGTGCTAGAGCCTGTCCTAGAGGAGGGAGATTGGGCTGAAATGGAGACTGAACTTTGCATACTTTAAAACAGCCCAGATACTTTTTTTTTCAGAGCATCCACAACCTTGGCACACACCAAAGGCACACAAACAGAAATTACCTCCTATGTAACACCTCTACCGTCAAAGCTTTAGGCACTCTTGAAAAAAGAGAAAAACAGAAATTTTATCTTTGGTGGATTTCACTTCTTTTTAAGAACTCCTCGTACTTCCTGTCTCCTGTCCTCACCCCATCCTGCTCCTCTCCCTTCTGGCAGCCTTACCTAGACCCATCTCTCTCTTTCCCCGTACCCAAACTCCCATTCTCATAAGTTAATATTTCTTAAAATCTACACCTCCATTGTGAGAATCACTTGGGCATCTTGCTAAAAATGAAGATTGCTCTATCTTCCCAGACTTACTGAGTCAGAGCACCTCTCAAAGGTGGGACCCAAATGATGCTTCTGCACACTAACATACAAGAAGCACAGTTCTAGCAAGTGAGGTGTAGTGACAAATAATATCCCCTCTGGGGGCCCATATTTCAGTTTCAACCCCTGGGACCCTTAAGAGATAAAAAGCAACAGTCACTACAGAACAGCATAGCTAAGCTCTGGGAGAGAGGATAGAGGTTTTCCATATTTTCAGTGCACATATTTTTTCTTTTTCATGCAATAACTATTTTTTTCATTTATAACATCTTCATAAAAGCAGTGAAGGAATATCATCTAACTTAAGAATGTAAAGGCAAATGCCACACAGTAAAACGCAGATTAAAAGTTTTTAAAGCATCTGTGACTTCTATTAAAACAACATGAAGCTGCTAATTCTGGACTGGTGGTCAATCAGCAGCTATTCTCATGGGTAAAGACTTTCACTGTGACCTCCATGCAATAATATTTATGCTCAAAAAACTACAGTGATCTTACAGTCTTATGGGTTATCCACAGAAACATTTTTTCCCCTAAGGTGGCTTTTCCTTGCCCACCATAGTGAAATAGAAGCAACTAGATCTTTGGGAGTAATATAAGCAAAACATTAAGTTTGCCAGAATATGACCGGCAGTGCAAAGTCAAACAAAAGATTTAATCATCTGTACCACTGCTTCCCTCCACGGACAGAGAGCCAAGAGCTGCTAATCAAGTGCCTAACGCTGCTGTCGTCAGTCACCTTTTTTTTTTCCGTCAGTCGTCTTAAATTCAAATCAGCTGCACTTTTTTCCTATGCTGCTCAGATAAACTCTGTTAAAGCAGAGTTGATAATAAGCAGAGGTTTAAAATAAGTAAAACAAATGCCATCCACAAAGCCAACTTCAACACCAGCCTGTGCTGAGTATGGATAAGTACATGTCCCTTGGAGCTCTTGGGATCAAAGATGTTGCTAAGGAAGGAGCCTCAGAAGGAAGAACTATCTGCCGATGTTTGGGGAGAAAATAACTTTGTCAGTTGTCACAAGGAGTCTACGTGTAGGAAGTGTGGACCCCAGTAGTTGATT
Organism: Camelus dromedarius; assembly: GCF_036321535.1. NCBI lineage: Eukaryota > Metazoa > Chordata > Mammalia > Artiodactyla > Camelidae > Camelus > Camelus dromedarius. The sequence continues at coordinate 17,232,919 of NC_087464.1, forward strand.
TAAAAAGGATCACTGTTTCCAGCCGAGAACGACCTGTTACAAGTTAAGTAAAAAGTATGTTTTAAAAGCCTCCTCCAAAAAAAAAATAAAAACGCCTCCTCCATAAAACTGACTTCAGTCAATAGAGCTTAATTACTCTGCCCCTTCATTTTTATTCCTCTTTTCATTATCAGTATTTCTCTATTCCCTGATCTCTTGCTAGGCTTTTGTCGTTTTCTCCTGTTGCTTTCAACTCTTCTTTGACTAACAGTTTCTCTTGTGTTTTTCAACTTCCTGAATTTAGAATCACCCCTGTTATATACTTAGTCGGCTCAGTATTAGTTTCATTTTCTGAAATTGTTTTTATTACATGCAACAACATGAATGAACCTTGAAAATATTATTTAGGTGAAAGAAGCCAGATACAAAAGAACACATATTGTAAGATTCTGTTTATATAAAATGTCCAGAACAGGCAATCCACAGAGACAGAAAGTAGATTAGTGGTTGCCAGGAGCCGCAGAAAGAAGGGGATGGAGAGTGACTGCAAATGAGTACACAGTTTTCTTTCTGGGATGTGGAAATATTCTGGAATTAAATAGTGGTGACAGTTTTACAACCTTGTGAATGTAATAAAACCCACTATACCGTACACTTCAAAACAGTAAATTTTATATCCCAATATATGTGAATTATATCTCAATAAAAATTTTTTAAACTCGTTTTTATTTAGGGCCTTAGGCCTCAGTGTAAAATTTTTCAGTGTGCAGCTGTTTGAAAACAAAAAAAAATTTTTAATGCATAAAGACACCCATACCACAGTCACAGACTGGTCTACAAAAAATCCCTACCCTGAAATATAGTTTAGCATTTTATAAATACAATTTCCACAAAAGGAGGTGATGTGCCCCATTATGTGTCAAGGGTAGGTGATGATATAATCAACAAAGTGTGCATTTGTACAGTTAAGATTCTGTGTTCCTGCTGTTCATGTCTCAGATGTTTATACTTCATGGAAAGTTACTTAATTCAGAGAGTACCAGGCTATAACATTTGTTTTGTTAAATGAAAGCCTGAAAAAGGCCTATACTTTTAATGTTGGGATTTTAGAAATAACACTGCATACAGTCTGGGATTTTTCAAAAATTCTTCATAAAGTCAAGTTACCTGAGTAGAAGAAAGCCTCTACCCTTTCATAGGATGATACATTTTTTACCCAAATGGGGCTAGAGTTAGCAGACAGAACTGCATTAAACACCTGCAAATCAAGATCCAGATAAAGGGACACTCTATCATACTTGTAGGAGTATAAATGAAACTGTATGGCAAAATTTGTCAAAAGCCTTAAAATATGCTTATGTTTTACCTGGTAATTCTACTTCTAAGAATTTACTATGAAGAAATGATTAGGCAGAGGCATTAAGATAAGTTTAATAGGAATGCTCACCATAACACTGTTCACAATAAAAAAAAATCAAGGCATCCAATAATAGGAGACTGGCTAAATAAATATGGTCTTTTCACACAGTAGAATACCATACAGCTTTGAAAATAATGACATGGAAATAAAGCTTCTGATTTGTAAAGATATTGATAACTTTGGGGAATGAAAAAGAGGTTATAAGTAATGTGACCATTCTCTCCCCATACACAGAATGTGTTTACGTACTATGTATACACACATGTATATTAAGATCTGCATATTTATATATAAACATTAAAAGAACATAAACCAAAAAATTAAAATATTTATGGAGGGGGAGGAGATGGAGAGAGGTGACTGTTTTTTGATGACTGTTATTTCCTTATGTTTCTACAGGAATCTGTACATTTGTACACAGATTAAAGGAAGAAAAGACTCAAAGAGATGATATTAGCAGCACCTTGGGAACTGAGGGAAAGGGGGACTATGACTTCCGAGAAGCACTGAAGATCTAATTTGAATTATAAAAGTATAGTTAGCTCCATCATAGGAAAAGAAATTCCCTTGAATTGGAGGCATGCACAAAAAACCAGCTCTGCAGAAGACAAAACACATGGGTGCTTCTTCTGATCCGATCTCTCTGGCCCCAAACTTAACATCTCTTATGCTGTAACTGAGACAGCTTTCACTTAATAACTTGAACTTATTTCTTTATGGGAACATAGTTCCTCAGTGTGGTGGCATGTCTGCTAGTGGAATCATTGAATCCACAGTGACTATTCTAGGTCAGAAGGAGCAGATGTTCTGACAGTGGTTAAGAGTGCCATGAGGCATCTAAATAGTGAGAACAAGCAGTTACCCATCTCAGAAATGTTACGCCAGTAATTCTGGTGTGATGGTTAAGAGAGTGCACTCTGGAGTCAGCCAGCCACTTACCATCACCAGTGTGACCTTAGATAAGCAACCTAACATGTGTTTCCTCATCTGTAGAATGGAAATATTAGGGTTGTTCTGAGGTTAAAATGAGGTAATACTTATAAAGCACTTAAAATGAGTTTCTGACACATAGCCCTAGTAAATGCGAGTTATTGTTAATACTATTAATAACATGAAGGTAGTAATAATCCCATACTTCCTCATACCAATAACTTACAATTCCTGTCCTCCACTGATCTGTTCTCCTGATAAAATCTGAAATAAACAGGCTTAATATAACTTTAAAATTTCACTTAACCCCAGTAATTTCAAATCTAGAAATAAAGCAGTATGGAATAAATTAACATGATAAAATTAATCTAGATGAACACTCTGTAAGTTGCTGACTCAGTAAATACTTAAGAAATGTAAGTTTCAAGAAGCAGAATTAATACTGCTCTTTGTGGGAGGGTATAGCTCAGTGGCAGAGTGCATGCCTAGCCTGCACAAGGTCCTGGGTTCAATCGCCAGTACCTCCGTTAAAAATACATAAGCAAATAAACCTAACTACCTCCCCCTAACCCCCAAAAAGAAAAAAAAATACTGCTCTGGATTCCCAGAGCCTAGCACAGTATAGACATTAGAAGACATGGAAGATGCCCAATAACATTTCTTAAATGAATTAAATAAACAAATGAGTTTTTAAATAATCACTCCAATTCATCCTTATTGCTAATATCCTATTCTTTTACAGCACCCCATATCCTCCCCTCTGGAGCACTAAACCTTTAGTTTTAGATGCATTTTAAGAAGCGTACTTTTTCAAAGGACACAGGTAACTTGGTAGAACCAGGACCACGCTATTATATTCATATGTATATGATCAGACAATACGATCAAGAAAGTCATTTTCAAGTGACATGAAAAGCTCCTTAAATGCTCCCCTCTATACTTACCCCCTCGCTCTCCCCACAACATCCTTTTTCTCTAGCCAGTGTTGTCCTTGTTTATAGAGGCCTCGGTCATCAACCGCATTGTTATCTCCTTTGGTCAAAAACTTGATATGTCCATTTTGCCTTAAAAGAGTAAGGGAAACCCAAGATATCAAATACTGTCATGCCACCTGAAAGCACAAAATTTGTTCTTGTTAACTGAAAATATCTGTGGAACTGTGGAATTTTATCATCATTCCCAATAGCAAAATAATTCTTTAGCTAAAAGGATGTTCACAGCTATACTGTTTATACTAGGGAAAAACTGGAAACAAGTGAAAAGTCTAACAGGAGTTGAAATACTATGCAAACATTAAGGATGATGATATAGAAGAATATCTAATGACATCCAAAAATCATACAAATTTTATTAAGTGAAAAAATATTACAAAATAGCACATACAGTCTAATTTCATTTTTATATTAAAATAAACACAATCAATCTTCTGGAAATACAAAGAACAAAGAAACACATTAAAGCACCCCATAGGATATAATTGGCAAAACGAAGACTACAGAACTACAGGATGATCCAGCTTCTTCAACCAGTAAGTTGCAAGGAATAAAGAAAGAGAAATAATTTACAGATTAAGTAAGATATTAAAAAGCCATATTAACCAGTTGCAACTGAGGATCTTATTTGATTCTAGATCCAAATAAACTGTTAAAAAAAAAAGTTGATATAATTGGGAATTTGAATAAAGATTGGAAACTTGGGGGGCAGGGTATAAGCTCAGTGGAAGAGCACATGCTTAGCATGCATGAGGTCCTGGATTCAAACCCCAGTACCTCCATTAAGACAAACAAACAAACAAACCTAATTATTACCCCCACAAAAAAATTTTTTTTTAAAAGATTGGAAACCTAATGTCAAAAAGGAATGACTGGTCATTTTTTTAAGGTGTAAGCATGCTAACTGTAGTTATATTTTATTTAAAGGCTCATTGGTTATGTTTTCTAGATATTTACTGAAATATTTACATATGATATCACATGATATCTAGGATTTGACTCAAAATAGTACAAGTAGGAGAATGAGAAGAGGTGGTAGTGTAGGTGGGGCAGAATTGACCATATATTAATAATTATTGGGACTGGGTGATTGGTACATGGAAATTCATTATACTGTTTTGTCTACTTTTGTGCATGTTATAAATTCCCCATATTTAAAAAATAAAAGCAAAAAAGAAAGACGTTAAACAAGGTCTAAAATGATAGACTAAGGTGTAAATAGCAGCTACCTATGGCTTTCTTTTAGCTTACCTTTAGCTTCTAATTTTTTCTCCAACAAATATACATTACTTTTACCTGCCAGGATTTATGGAAACAGTATCTTACTTGATCAGATAACTATTAGTTTAATTCTACTAAAGAACCACGAGGCTTCTAGTAATTTCAAAATTTAACTGAAAGCAAAAATTACAGTTGATAAAGACTATCTTAAAATTAATTCAAGTGAGTTTGGGTTAACCACTATACTAGAAAGAAGAAAAATAGCTTCAACTCCTATTGAATAATATCTACTTAGATTCTAAGCCAGAAACTAGCTCACTAGACACTAAATCATCTGCAGATAAAACTAAATTGGGAGGTGTTGCAAACACTAAAAACAGTCAAGTGCAACAGTCTCATTAAAAATGAGATTCCAATTAGAAAAAATGCAAATGTACACAGAGAAATAATCTGCAGCTGACAACTCAGCAAATGAAAGAATGTCTGAAAAATCCTGGAGGGTAAAAGAGGGCAGGTGCCAAGAGGGGGGCTAGCTCCAAGAGTGAAAGTCGGGAGCAGCAGGAAGGAAGAGTCAATTCAACCATGAAGTAACAGCAACCCCACAGAGGCAGAGAAATAAAATCAAGTATGAGGAGAGAAAAACTGGAAAATGGGAATCTCCCCATGAAAGGAAAGGGATGCTACAAGAGATCTGGGCTATTTCCAAAGACATGGTTTGCCAACAAAACAAACAAACAAACCCAATTTCCCCGCTCTGGGATGTAATCAGAAGAGACCACCACAACTGTTTGAAAAACATAGCTTTCTTTCATTTACTTAATAGTGCAAGAAATAGTCTCTTGTGGCAGCCAGCTCCTATTAAGCCTGCTATAAAGACCTAATCCAGCACTTCACAACCCATAGGCCCCAAATCCTGACTGGCAACATTTATATGGGACTTTTCCCTTGCTAGCACAGGGACCAAATATTTAATATTATCAATCTCCAAGGAGCTCAAAGCACTTACAGTTTACTTCAAGCATCACAATACTGTGATGTCAGGAGGGAAGAAATAATTGCTTAGATAAGATAACAAAGACCCCCAAGAGCCAAACGGGTACAAAATGATGTATCTATCTGTACAGAAAAGAGCAAAGCTAAGGACTAGGTCACCCAATGGTGAAATTTCTCCTTCCAAATACTTGATCATATGCCACTATTCAATTTCATCCAATTATAATACTTCCTATAGGCTGCACTTACTAAATACATATTAGAGTAGGCTACACAGTAAGATAAAGTAAGAGTTTATACGTGGCAAAAAAGTAAGTATTAAGAATGGCTGACTAACAGGTTAATATGACGAGCTATCCAGGAGAATTAAGTCAACTGATAACACTGAATAGCTAGCTCACCTTTTAAATTAAAAAACAAACTTCACTATTTTCTAGCTCTTTCCTAACTCATCTCTTTTGGAAGAAAACGGAAAATAAGAAACAGGTGAGGGGAGAACAAAGACATTTTTTGCTGTTTGCCATAGTACATATAAACTTGCCTGCATACATAGCCCTCATGTAGGAGTGAGGAATAATAATTTTCCTTTTTTAAAAAACTTAATTAAAAATATATTAGTAACTACAATAATTGCAGGACATAGTTAAGCCTTTTTAAAAAACAATGCCAGCCACTTTCTCACTATTTACTATTGTCCCCAAATACTGGAAGTTTCTTAATGTTTCTGATAAGAGAATTTTGCCTGAGCTCAGTAGTGCACTAGAGAGAAGCCCTAGATTACATGCCTTTTTCCACTGCCTAGTCATATAGATCAGTACACATAATTAGTCTCAACTGGAGAACAGGCAGGACTAGGCACAAAGAACAGATTCAAATTCATGGACCCAGTACCCTCATATTAAGCAGCACTTGGCAAGCTGATCTTTAGTTCAGGGGTTCTTTGCATATGTGGTAATATCAGGTATATTCTACCATATGCTCATTAGGTAATCATGTTACAAAATAGTATTGAGTAGATCCTAGTATTACATGGCGGCGGGGTATATGTTTATAAGACAAAGAGAAATACTTCCAATTTTAATATTTTATCTCTGGATTCTAGAATTATATGTGATTTTGTTTTCTATATTTTCCAATTTTATACAGCATCATGTATAAGAATATACATGTAATAAGAATGTTCATAAGATGGAGATTCAAACTATTTCAAAAAGATACTTGCACCCCAGTGTTCACAGTAGCATTATTTATAACAGCTAATACATGGAAACAACTTAAATGTCCAGACAGATGATTGGATAAAGAAGTTTTGGTGTATACACCCCCCCCCCCCAGAATACGACTCAGCCATAACAAAGAACAAAATAATGCCATTTGTAGCAACATGGATGGGCCTATAAATTATCATACTAAGTGAAGTAAGCCAGAAAGAGAAAGAAAAATACCATGTGTTATCACTTATATGTGTAATCTTTAATAAAAAATGATAAATGAATTTATTTACAAAGCAGAAACAGACTCATAGACATAGAAAATAAACTTATGGTTACAGGTAGTGAGGGAAGAAAGTAAGGAGGGATAAAATGGGAGTTGGGAATCAGCAGATACAAACTACTACATATTTGGGATTCACAGATATTACTATATATAAAATAAACAACAAGGTCCTACTCTATAGCACAGGGAACTATATTCAATAGCTTATAATAGCCTATGATAAAAAAATAGGAAAGGAAATATATATATTCATATTTATATGTAAAACTGAGTCACTACGTTGTACACCAGAAACACAACATTGTAAATCAACTATACTTCAATTTAAAAAAGAAAAGAAAAAGAAAAATGTAAAAATAGAAAAAAGAAGTAAATTAAAAAAAAAGCAAAAACAAACAAGATGGAAATTCAACATATGAAAAAAGAGCTTTATACTGTATTTACAAATTTACGAAGTTACACAGAAACAGATGGAGAAGGAAAGGAGGAATGAGATAAGAAAGAAGTCAGTTGGATAATTCCCACCTCTATTCTTCTTAAAGCTCAGGATTTTATTTATTAAAACAAGGTTCAGATAAAAAAAAATGAATGAATAGTGCAAAAACAAGGTTGAAAATGTTCAAGACACATTTATTACAAAAACTTAATCCATTTTGGTTGTCATTTGGTCTCATATTTAAGAACAATGTTAATACTATTAAATCAAATGATTATTACAACCAGCTATTTTAGTCTCCTCAAAAGAAAAAAGGAAACTGGAAACTTTGGAAGATTAATAGGATCTGTTATCTAAACAGCCTGCAAACTGAAGGCACCTCAAGTGTCTAAAGTAAATGACCAATAACCTCAGATTACAAATAACCATACACGTTAAAGTATTTGGAATTCTGTTAAAAATTATTCTCAAAATTTAAGGAATCTGTAATTGAGACAGTATCTGTCAAAGAACCTGCCCTGAAACAAGATAACTATTTCAAAATAAAAACTCAATTTCAAAGGATCACCTGTAAAAATGAACAATTTCTGCTCTACCCAAAATAGGACTTGGGTTTAATTTGACTTTCTCTGATAAATAAGGGGAAAATTGGTTCTGCTTTGTTCACAATAGGCAGTGCTGAGAACAAACAATACAAATCCACTTTAAGAATCTGGCAAACACTACCTGTACTGAATAAACCTTCACAATCCTAAAAAGAACTAAGTTATTCCTTATTAGTCAACAATAGAATATTATTTAAAAATTACAATCTTTCAATATACTGAAGTCTGGGGGAAAAAAAAGAGCAGTCAGATCTTTCTTTTATCAATGAAGAAAGCTAAGCTAGAATGTTTACAGGGACTTTCAAAAAGCAACAGTTGACAGTTCCCTCTTCTGTAAGTGGAAAAAATAGACTACTTGAGAGGGTGGTAAGTATGAGCATTTATTTAGGGCTTCCGCATACTCAAGAACTGACATCAATCCCATTGTCTCACTTCCCTGTGTGTCCTTCAGGACATACCCTTGTCCTTCATTTCTTTCTTTCCTTCCCTTCTGAAAGTTCTCCTTAATTAGAAATATTATAGATTTGGAAGAGTAGGGTGAGGAATATGTAGTTGCACAGGGGAAGCACAGGCTTAGAACCAAGAGATCTTATAATTCATCTTCCTAAACCTCTTTCCATTACAGACAGGGAAACTGAGACCCAGAGATGTGAAATCTTTTGCTCATTGTTATGCACACCTCTACCATAGCAGATTCTAAAGACTTTCCGTATGTCCTTTTCAATTATAAAATGCAAGAGTCTGTATTTATAAGAATAACTAAGATTCAATGAATTTTCTTTGGAATTATTAAAAGTTGATATATTGATTCTTATTTGAAATGTCTGTGAGATTGCCTTAAAGGGTTGGGGTTTTTTTGTTTTTGTTTTTTTAAAGATTAGGGCTACCTCATCAATTCTATGAGAAGACTCTACTGTGGTCAATCTTTACGTCATGTTTTTTCTGGGGTTATATACAAGGTTACTGATCTGGTTAAGAAGTAGAAAGGAACCAAGAAACACCTTCAGGGAAATAAATGAATTAATAAATAAGTATTTAATTTTCCAAATGTTCACCAAACTTTCAGACATTGATAAAAATAGATCAGAAGAAGGACCTAGGAGTTCTCCACTCTTTCTTAATTTTTAGGCTATCAAAATTAAATACTGTAAACACTAAAACTGAAAAATATTTTAAAATAGAGAAGATATAGTTTGCACATACTTTTCATGAATCTTCAAGACTCGGTGAACTATAGGAATCTCTCTTCCTTCTATCCTAAAAACAACAATTTCTCCCACTCGTATGGGATCTTCAACTCGATTTGTTAGAAAGAGAAGATCTCCTCTATGAAATGCAGGTTCCATGCTGCCACTGGGAGGGAAAGAATATAACAGTAAAAGAAAGTCTGAGATTAAATTTACTTTCAAAGTTAGATATTCAACAAAACAATTCAAAGTATCACCTTTGGAATATACTTAACACCTTAACAAACATATCAACATTATCAAGTACAAAAATGTGTACTGTCCTCCATATATGGTTTCCTTAGACTAATTAGTTATACTAAAGATTTCCTTTAGTTAACAGCCTTCATTAACTAGTTCCATTTCAAGCATTACTATTCAAAGGAGCTTAAATTTTGAAAAGGGCAAGGTTAGTAATTCCTTAACCTTTTAAAATTTCAAATGACAAACAGAATATAAAAGAATGAACTTTATAATCACTGCCCTTCTTCTCACTTTATTTGAAAACACTAAAGCTATTTAAATATTCAAATAACAACTGGATCATCTTCTGCCATTTATAAAGATACAGACCAAGATGACCTTATGGTTTCAACCCAACAAGAAGGAAAAACAACTTATCAAGTCAAAGAACAGTCAGCTACAGAGATAATGCTTGTGTCCTCAATTTATTTATTTAAAAAAGAGAAACAAGAAAGAAAACCAAAGGCAAAAGCAGAGATTTTTGCCTAAGAATTTCAGAAGCAAGGAAAGAATTCAATTCCATGGTAATTAGTGATGACAAACTTCTAGGTGTCTTCTCACCTTTCACGTGTTCTTCCCTATACCAAGTTCTTCAAAAATCCTAAGATATATGCACTAATGAAACTTGTCTTTCTAAGGAGTAGCCCATTTGTACTATTTTCAGAAACTCAAGCTCCAGTTTTTAATAACAACAAATTTAGTAAGAAAAGAAATGGATAAACAAAGAATAAAATTCAATACAGGAACAAGGACAAAGTCCAAACACTTCTGCTTGAAGACTCTGGTCCCTCTACATACATAAGGGAATATATAGCAGTGGTACCCAAACTTGGCTGCACAGAAGAATCACCTAGGAAACTTAAAAATCTCTGTGCCCAGGTCATATCTCAAACCACTTAAATCAGAATGTTTGGAGATGGGAAGCAGGCAACAGTATTTTGTAAAAATCCCAGGTGATTCTAATATATAGCAAAATCTGGGAACCACTAGAAATATGGATTTTCAGTACATGTTTATTCTTAAAACTTTTGTTAAGGTTCCCCATCGGGCAATGAGTTCTCTTCCTCAGAAGCTGTTCAGAAGACAGAACGTGTTTGTTGAAAATATTATACAAGGCATTATAGACATGAAATTTTCAAGTTTTTATTTTGGTTGATTTTTTTAAATCAGTGACATCCTTTGCTCAAATAAAACCTTGCTTGAAAATTATATAAATAAAATAGATAAAAGCTGAATTGTTCTAGTTGATGACGCATCTTTATTGAGCACTTATTATATGCAAAGTGCTAATTCTACGTGTTTTTTTTAAACAATCTTTAGAACAACTCTATAATGTAGATATTATTATTACCCCAACTTTATAGACAAAGAGACTGAGGCTTAGAAAGGCTAGAGTCATAAATCAAAAAAATGATAAAGGTGCTATCTGAACCAAGGGAGTCCACTCTCACTGTGTTAAACTGCCTCTGAGACACTCCAGAATTTTAAGCAGGGAGCATCATCATCATATTTACATTTAGAAGATATCACTTCGGAAGCTATAGAGTACATAGAAGACATTCAAATATTTATTGAATTGATGAGTAAAGTGGAAAAAAGTGAGAAGGCAGACTGGAAACCAGCTGTCCAGGCTATTACTTTATAAATGAATACTTAGCAACTATTAAAAGTATTATGGGGAGGTGGGTATAGCTCAGTAGTAGAGCACATGCTTAGCATACATGAAAACCTGGGTTCAATCCCAGTACTTCCATTAAAAAAAAATGTTATTAAAAACATGGGAACAGGACAATAAGAGGAAAAGATAGAGAAAAGAACACACAGAACTACCTCAATTATGTAAGAATATACATGAAAAAAAAGACCAAAATGTTAACAGTGAATATTCCAGAACTATGGGTGAATTTGTTTCATCTATTTTTTTTGTTTTCAACATTTCATAGAATGAAAATATATTAACTTTTTTCCACTTATGAAAGAATTTTTTTTTTAAGGTCACTACAACAGCCAAGGCAGGAAATAATGAAGACTTGAAACAGAACAACAGTAGGGAGGACAGTAATAAAAGGGTGGAACAGAAAGAGGGAAAATAAAGAATTTGATGGCCAATTGGATACGACACACGGGAGGATCAAGAATGACTCTGAGGTTTTTAACATTGGCAACTGAACAGATGGCCGTGACAGTCACAGAAATACAAGGAAGAAGAACAGGTCTGTGGGAAAAGGAGATGAATTTCACTTTTATCAGGAGGAGTTTCAAGTGCCTGGTCAACATCCAGATACAGATGTTAGCGCAGGATGAAAACAAGAGCGTGGATTCAGGGAATAAAGTCAGATGAGAAAAAAAAAAGATTTAAGAATTCAGGTATGTTGGGATTTCAAAATGTAGAATAGATAAACAAGATTATACTGTATAAACAGGGAAATATATACAAGATCTTGTGGTAGCTCACAGCAAAAAAAAAAAAAATGACATTGAATATATGTATGTTCATGTATAACTGAAAAATTGTGCTCTACACCAGAATTTGACACAACATTGTAAAATGACTATTACTCAATAAAAGAATGTTAAAAAAAAAACGAATTCAGATATGGATGGCAATTAAAAAACAGATAAAAGCATGTGGTAAGAGGATCATTAGAGAAAAAAGCAGGGGCAACTTGTTAAAAATTAAATAAATTACTAGTAAACTTATTACTATTATCTGATTAAGCTATACTTTTAAATTTAACACATCAATCATTCTCAATTTTATAAGAAGTTATATTATAAATTAAACCGACTTCAGCTTTATAAAGGGGACAAAACTAGTTCTGAATGTTCCCTGAAACTTCAGTTAATAAAATAATAAGAACGTATTTGTCTTTTCCCCTAGTGGCTTCACAAAAGTACCAAAAGTGGATTCCTAGTTGGCCTGAGTCCTCTGGGGCATATTTGGTTCCAGGTAAAAATCATATTCCTTGAAGTTTCATAAAAATCACATATATATTACCCAATCACATAAATTACTTTCTCTAATGACTGTTCCTTCCAGTCTTGACCAGATTCTTTTCTAATATGATCTGTTCTCTTTTCATTTCTTTTCTTTATTCCACTTTGGCAATCAGAAAAGTTCAGTATACAAATAACCTAGCTACTTAGTAACCTAGTTACTACGTAACTTATCCGAACACACCTTTTTAGTCCCAACTGATATTTTCAGGACCACCAAAGTGCTAAGCAGGTCCTTGGTCTCATCCTCTACTCACTCCACCATTCCCAGTTTAAAGGTCACTAGACTGTCCATAAACATAACCACTGAAGGGAGCTCAATCTGAAATAATCCCAGAAAAATCTCCAAAAGAAGCCTCCCTGGGCCTCCTCTCTACACCCTTTCACCACAGTGCCAATTACTGTGGCTTCTCCTTCTGTTAGTGTTGAACACATCGCAAACTGAAGCTCTCCACTGAATTCAAGACTGTCTGGGAACTTAGGGCCACATCACTGTAGAACTGGAAAGATACCTGATATCATCTACGTCTAGCCTTTCTTTTGCAGATGAGGAAACTACGATTCAGTGAATAAGTGACTTGCCCAAAGTGGCAGTTAGACAATGAAAGAGCTGGAGACCCAAGTCTATATACTACCATAGTAGTACGATAAATGCTTTCCCAGCTAATAAAATCCAGACATTTCACTGGACCTCTAAAATTACAGATGCATCTGATTACTAATAAAGGCCAGCCTAAGATACGAGTAAGAGTCTGAGTAGGGCAGGAGTAAGACCCTGGAGACCCAGTGCTTCCAACCACTTGTTGCTGGAAGTGCATCCTAGTATGACAAGAAAGAGTCAAATTCATCTTGTTAAGGTACTACTATCTAGGCTCTAGATAATGCTAATGATTCAATTTATTTTATATTTATACTCCACTATCTCCAGCAAAGACTTGAGATAGATTACATAATTAAGCCCCAAATAAGATAGATCTATAATGATTCAATTAAATAACCAAGTGGTAATTCTCCAAAAATGAGCTGCTAAAGTAGGTTTTTTCATGACTAAGAGTATGAATATAAGTACAGAGAAGGAAGACAGTAGAGAAAAAGTCAGTACCATTTGTCACTTTAAGAGACAGCATTAATATATTCAAAATTCCTGACGTCTACTTGAAGTGATATTTAAAGGTCAGCAGGAAACATGGAAATAATTAGTGATGCTTCTGTACTGACACTGAGAACACGCTGGAGAAAAACTCTTAGTTTGTGGAGATGATACATAAGCTAGTAAATTAACAACTAAATATCAGCCCTGATAAATCAAAGTAAAGAATGTAGAAGACAGAAGAATTACAGGAAAATAAAGTCACTGAAACACTTAAAGAGATGTGCCAAAAACAAAGCTCATACAGCAAACATTTCATAGAAAGGCCATGTGCCCTTTGGGGTCTGAATGAAAAGCACCTAACAAGATTGAGAATTTCTCACAACTGAGAAATAGTAACTAATTTCCTTCCAGGCCCTCTTTTGGGAAAGAGTAGTTTCTAAAGAAATGATATATCAGTTATTCAATATCTCAATTTCTCCTAAGTAATGCCATGCATTCCATGACTTGAAAAGAAAAATTAGTTGTTACCTGAGCACCACTACAATTGGACTTTCACTTCCAGTTATGACCATTAACCCCTTCCAGATCATCAGTGCCGAGGAAACAATCATTCCAAAATTTAGGACTTGATAATAGAGCTGTAACAACAAGAGAAGAGATCAGATCCATAATTATCCCCACCCTGGAAAGCAACTGACAGTAGTATCCTCTTAAAAGTTTCAAGTAGGACTATTAAGGCAGCTTTAAACATTCTTTAAAATACTGTAATAATTATACCATCAGTATCCCAGAACAGTCCCCCTTCTCTCATCCAAAGTACTATGCTCTGTTTTGTTTGCTAAAACACACTACACTTATATAATAATATTATTTTCAGAATTTTTCACATAAATTATTTCATTTGGCTTCACAACCATTCAGCTTAAATTCAGTCACATCCACGATATATGTAATCTATCTCCGCTAACAGTAATATACCTCTGCTTCTCAACTCCTCTAGTTCTTACTTTTCTACAATACTTATCCCTTGATAGTCATGGGTATTCAAAGACATTTAACTCCTCCTCTCATTTTAAACTTGAGGAAATAGTCTCAAAGAGAGGAAATGGCTTCACCAAAGTCACACAGCTTTTCAGTCACATAGTTAGGACTTGATGGCCAGCCTCTGTCTTACTAAATTTCCACTGCTTTTACGATTAATCATAAAATTCTATAATTTGAATTCTATAATTTGAATAATCGTAAAATTCTATAATTTGAATTATAATTTCTATAATACCAGAAAGGTATTTCATATTTCTGCAGCAAAACTAAAAATTCACACTGAAATAAATAAAAACTAAAAATTGCTACTGTTAACCAGTTCAAACCTGTTTTGCTGAGAAAAATCTTTCCATTTTCAGAAGGGCACAGATGTAGCATTGTCAGAACAGGTATGGGATAGCTAATGAAATAACTGTTCTTTAAAAGAAAAATAAAAGACTTAAAAATTCTGATTTTCTTCTTTTCTGTGTCTCTGCAACAAGGTCACCACAATTACCCTTCTCTTTTTCTTCAGACATGTAATACTACTTTTCACTATTGAATCATTGTTGTGAAATATATCTAATCACCAAGATCATCTTCATCATTCTTACTAGAGAAAGAGGTTACAAGTCCCTCACTGTATATAACTGGTATGTTCCTTAAGAGGTGCCTGTTTGCATACTGCTAATTCAGTCTCTGCGAGCCAAAACCTACACAGAAGCACACTATTTGCTGAAACAAATACTCTAGCTGAGTAAATCTGAAAATGTCATATTCCTCTTTTTCTTCCCTTTTTCTGCCAAAATCTTTATTCAAAAGACAAACATATTGCCTCCCTAGCCCCTGCTTTCTTCACTACTATATCTGAATATTAATGAACGTACAGAAAAAAGTGCTTTTTCTGGTACTGGCAAAAATAAGGTGGCAGCTATCTAACCTCATAGCATTTGACCACATCAAGCTACTTATTAATAAGACATCATGACATATGTGGAGTAGCAACCACAGAACTGAATAGCCTCATTATTTTTTCTAAGAAGGGACTAGAGCATTATGTTCCTCAGTGCTCTACAATTGCTCCAACTTACAGACTAGAGAGTTTCCAGGCCACAGGGCAAAAGGGAAATGATGCCAGACCCTAGAAGTTTCTGTGACTTGAGGATAAAGATCTGGGAGTTTGGGGAGGTGAAAGCAGTTTAGAGTATAGGGCAGTACAGAAATGAGAACTATACAAAGATCTACAGACAGTATCTCCACAAGTCTTCAGCTGAGTGATGGTCAGCAATGATCAGTACATTCATTTGAAGGAAGTATAAAGAATGGAAAAAAACACCTAAAAGGAGCAGATGGAATAATTCTCAAAGCTCATATGGGGCAAGAGTAATTTGTTTTGACCAGCCAGAGTGGAAATCCTCAAAACACACAGGCTTTGGATAGAGTACTCAAAAGTTACTGTTTAGCTGTGGTGCAAATTTAGCCTTAGACTGAAGGCTGCACTGGACTTAAAGCCTTTTTAAAGAGCCTTGAAAGGATTAAATTGTTTCTAAGTAACACGACTGTATCCCAGAATAAAGTTCAAGAATACTTACGCAAATACAAAAATATCCAGCACCTAAAAAGGTAATACAAAATTTGGCAACAAATAAAAAATTACCACATATACCAAAAAGCAAAAAACTATGCCCCAAAATGAGGAGAAAACCCAGTACATAGAAACAGACCAGAAATGACAGAGATGATAGGATGAGTAGACAAAGACACTAAAACAGTATGTTAAAGATGTTAGGGAAAGATTGAGCACATTAAATAGAGACTTAGATGACAGAAAATATATCCAAGACCTAAATCAAACCTCTAGAGATGAAAAATAAAATGTCTGAAATGAAAACCACACAGGATGGAATAATAGCAGATTAGACACCACAGAAGAAAAGACTAGTGTACCTAAAGTCACAGAAAAAAAAAAAACTACTTCAATGAAAAAGTAATTTTAAAAAAGGACTAAGTAAAAGGGAATGGAGCAACAGTGAGCTGAAGAACATCATCAAACAGCCTAACATACATGTAATTGGATTCAAGAGGAAGGGAAAGACAAAAAAACTTGAAAGAAAAAATAATGGCCAAAAATTTTTCAAATCTGATGAAAACTATAAACCTATGTATCTAAGAAGTATAACAAACTTTAAGCAGAAGAAACTTGAAGAAATTACCCCAAAATATAATCATCAAACTGCTTAAAATCAACAATAAAGAGAAGAGAAAATTGTAAAAGCAGCCAGATAAAAAAAGACATTATGTAAAAAGGAACAAATACACTAGCAGACTTCTCTTTGAAAACACAAGCCAGAAGACACTGGAGTAACATTTTGAAAGTACTAAAAGAAAAACTATCAACCTAAAATTCTACACCCCGAGAAATTTTTTCAAAAATGAAGGCAAAATAAAACCTTTTCAAACACACAAAAACAACATAATTCATCATGAGCAGACTTACACTACAAAAAAAAAAAAAAAAAAAAAGCTTTAAAAAAGTCCTTCAGGCAAAAGGAAAATATCAAATAAAATCTGGACCTACACCAAAGAATGAAGACCACTGGAAATAGTATGTGTCAGTAAATATAAAATATATTTTCTCTTATTAAGAAGTTTTAAAGATAATTGACTAAAGCAAGAATAACAATAAGGTATTGTGGTAACATGCTTAGAAGTACTATGCTTAAATCGTAGATACTGTCCAATTGGATTTTAAAAATACCCAGTTACACGTTGTCTACAAAAAATGCACTTTAAATATAGACACAAATATTATAATAGTAAAAAGATAGAAAAACACATCATGCTAACAGTAATCAAAAGAAAATTGAAGATAAAAAAAGAAAGAAGGAAAGAAAGAGTGGCTACATTAATATTACACAAAGTAGATTTCACAGAAATAATATTCAAGGAGATGAGAGTCATTTCATAATGGTAAAGAGGTGAGTTCATTATGAGGAGATAATACTAAATGTTTATGCAACTAATAACTTCAAAATATAGGAAGCAAATACTGACAGAAATGCAAGGAGCAACAGGCAAATCCACAGTTATAGTCAGAAATTTCAATACCTCTCTCTCAATAACAGATACAGCAAGACCAAAAAAAAAAAAAAGGGCAAAGCAAAGATCTAAACGTTACCAATCTGACCTTACTGATATTTACAGAACATGCTGCCCAACAACAGCATTTACACATTCCTTTTAAGCACACACAGAACGTTTATCAAATAGACTATATTCAAGAACACAAGTCTCAATAGAAAAGAATTTGAATTATGCAAAGTGTATTCTCCAAACACAATGAAATGAAAACATAAATCAGTAACAGAAAGATACCTGAAAAATCCCCCAAATGTTTGGAAATCAAGTAATACACTTCAAAATTACCAATGGTAAAAGAAGAAATCAAAAGAGAATGAAAACAACATATCAAAATTTGTAGGATGTACCTAAAGTAGTACATAGAGGGAATTTTATAGTAGTAAAGAAAGGCCTGTATTAAGAAAAACAGAAAGATCTCAAATTATGTGTTGTTCCTGTTTATACTCAGTTCAAAATATTTTGTAATTTCCCTTGTGATTCTCCTTTGACCCATGGGTCATTTCCAAATATTTGTGGATTTCCCAAATTAAGCTTCCACCTTTAATCCTAGGAAAATCAAACGAAACTTGAAGTAACTCCCAGAAAAGAAATATTAAAAATAGGATCAGAAATAAATGAAACAGAAGACAAGAAACAAAAAAAGAAATACAATCAAACCAAAAGTTGATTCTTGAGAAGATCTATTAGCTAGACTAATCTGGAAAAAAGAAAGAATATATGAATTACTGATATCAGGAAAGCACGAGAGACGTGACATCACTAGAGTAATACATATTAATTTGTATTAATATATGAATATCAAAAGGATAATAAGCAAGTACTGTGAACACCTTTACACCAATATATTACCAATTCCTTGAAATACACAGGCTACAGAAGCTCACTGAAAAAGAAACAGATAACCTGAACAGACCAATATCTATTAAAGAAACCGAATTTATGGTTTAAAAACCTCCCCACAAAGAAAAACTACAGACTCAGACGGTAATCACTGATGAATTCTATTAAGCATTTAAGGAAAAAATCATAAGAATTCTATGCCAACTCTTCCAGAAGACTGCAGGAAAGGGAATATGCCCCAGCTCACTCTTTGAGGCCAGCATTTCTGATACCCAAACCAGACAGAGATGTTACAAGAAAACCACAAAATGGAATCAAGGACATAGATCTAAAAATCATTTGCAACATTTTAGCAAACAATCAGACCCAACAATATATACATTATGACCAAGCAGGATTTACCTCAGGACAAAAAGTTAGACTTCAATATCATCTCAATAGTGGATAGAATGAAACAGAAAATCAGCAAGGATATAAAAAACTTGAATACTGCAACCAACTAAACGTCTATAATATCTATAGAACACTCCGTTCAACACAGCAGAACACACATTCTCTTCAAACACACGAGACATTCTCCATCTGGTTCCTGCTACCACTAAGAAACTTAAAGCCTAGTGGTCCTCCTTGGATTTTGGAAGCAATATATACCACATTTGAGTGTACTACTCCAACCTATTTACCTAGCAAACCAATTCTGATCCAGTTTTTAGTAGGGCTCCACTAAAAGTCCAAGCTCCCATGCAAGCTCTTCTATCGCTTGGGCCCTAAGACCCAGAAGATCTCATGGTAACTGAAATATCTGTGACAGACAGAGAGCCTCTGGCAGTCCTCTACAGGTGAACAACAGCACAGATCTCCAGATCTGGGGGTAAAGTTATGCTGTACTTTGGAGAACTATTCTCTTTTTCAGTAACAGTTTCTAGCTTGCTGCTGAATTCTAGTACAGACTAAACACTTGACCATGATCACCAAGTTACCATATAACCTGAACGTCCCAGCATGAACTGGATGCTGCCAGATCCACCAAGCCATAAAGCTAGACATTCACAGCAGTACTCCATCAAGTGGAAGTGGTATATACAAGACTGGGCTTAAGTAGGTCCTGAATACACAAGAAAGTTGTACGAGAAAGAGACTCAGATACTCATGGTTCCTTCTCATGCTACATTGCTTCTTCTCTCTCAGCTTATACCTCTCGCCTCACAGGGAGTTCCCTATGACCAGACGACTAAGGAAGACGTTAGACCTGGTGTTTAGATGATGGTTCTACATGAACTATCTAGTACCAACTGAAAGTAGACAGTTATGACATTACATCCCCATTCAGGGCTGACCATAAAGGATTATGGTGAAGGGAAATCCTCCCAATGGGCAGAATTTTGAGTGATAGAATGATCGCTTTTCCTGGAAGAGGAGATAGCCACAGGTGTGAATTTACACTAATTCAAGACTGACTTGCAATTTGGCTAGATGGCCAGGGACTCAAAAGATACATCACTGGAAAGTTAGAGACAAGAGGTCTGGGGAAGAGGTATGTGGATTGAGCTTTCCAAGTAGGTGCACAGAATGTGAAGATATTTGTGTCCCACCAAAAAATTACCTCAACAGAAGAGTATCTTTAATAATCAGGTGGATAAAATTACCTGTTTTGTGGATGTCAGGCAGCCTCTTTCCCCAGTCACCCCTGTTTTACCCAATGGACTCATGATCAAAGTGGCTGTAGCAGTGAAGATGAAGGTTAGCAACATGGCCTTTCACTCACCAAGGTTGGTTCTAGCCAATGATGAGTGCCTAGACTGCCAACTGCAAAGAACAACAATGCCACGATTTCTGATTCTGGCTCACTTCCACCATGGAAGGGGCAGCTAGACTCTGGATGTGGATCTGTCTTCCTTGTCCTCAGTATTTCTGACAAAACCGCCATCCATAAACTTACAGAATGTCTTATTCCTCAACATGGTATTCTATAACTAACACTGCTTCTGACCAGGGAACTTATTTTATGGGTAATTAAAGCATAGCAGTGGGCACATGGTCGTGCAACTCATTGGTCTTACTGTGCCCCCCATCATCTTAAGTGGCTGGCCTGAAAGAATAGTGGAACAGTAAGCCATTTATCAATTCCTTGTCTCTCAGCTCCAAATCCATCTTCTTTGTGCTACTAGGTTAAGCCCTGTAAGCAAATTATCCTTTTCCAACTGGCTCAATGATGTTAGGCTTTATTAATAAATGCACTGAAGGACTACTGCAAGGTGACAAGAGGGAAGAAATGGCTTCTCTTCCCACGGAGTGTTTTTATTTCACATGGCAGCTAGTGGATCCATGTATAGGAGATCTGGTATCCACACCTCACAGACCATCACTGACTGGCTCCCGCCCACACACACTGGCAAATTTCTCAGCCTCCCAGCAGGCCATTTCCATGAACCAGCTCCAGCTCTCTGCTATGGCGAATGTCACTGCCATGACAGGATGCATGTCCCTGTGGCAGCCACACCCTCCCCAAAGAGGTCTGAATCAAGGTGTTTTGGTAGTTCTTTCCCTGTTCACTCCCTTATCCAATAGGGTAATAACTGTTTTCTGCATGTGCTACTTCTGAATCCCTTAAGAGTCCTCTTTAACTTGTTTTAGTAGTTAAGCATTTTTTAACAGTTAAAAATTCTTTGTATTTAATTTTTCCCTGTTCAATTACTGGTGTGGTTTCTATATTCTGAGTAATACAAATGGTCTTCTGAGGACAGCTATAGTACCAGCTAGTCACCAGGAACACTTTGCTGGGCTAGGATAACATCTAATGTCCTCCAGTGTATGATGTATGCTCCGAACCAGAACCAAATTCTTCTGTAAGTAGGATTCACTAGCCCAGAATTAAATGGTGGGAATGGGAGTGACTCTTCTATTATCCCTAATAGCCTGCTAGTGAAATTTCTGCTTCCTAGCCTCACAACTTTGGGTTCTGCTGGTTTAGAGGTTTTTATTCCCAAAGGAGATATCCTTCCACCAGGGGACACAATGGTTCCATTAATCTGTAAGTTGAGTCTGCCACCTGGCCACTTTGGGCTACTCATGCCAATGAACCAAAATGCAAAGAATGAGGGCTATCTGCTGGCAAAGGGGATTGCCCCTGACCACCAGAGGAAAATAGAAGTTTGTTACTATGTAATGAGGGAAGTGAGTAAGACAGGAATATAGAGAATCCTCTGAGGCCTTTCTTAGTACTCCCGCCTCCTACGATAAAAGTTAGTGAAAACTACAACAATCCAGTTCAGACAGGACTCCTCATGACATTAACCCTTTAGTAATGAAGGTTTGGGTCACTCCACAAGGCAAGAAACTATGACCAACTTATGTTCTTGCTGAGAGCAAAAGGAATATGGAACGGTTAAAAAGAAAGAATACAGCTAAGCCCATGTGACCAATTACAGAAACAAAGGATAGCTGCATATTAGACAGAAGTATAATTTTGTTTTTATCTTTATTCAAAAAGTTAAATATGATTAAGAGGTGTGAATAAATGCCAAACTGACAGAGTAGACTACAATAGTATTGAAAATTACAGAAGTTTTGCCAAATTGGGGAAGCTAGAACTAGGTTTCCCCAAATCTCCCTCCCTGTATGGTTCTGGATTAGATTTGGCAAAAGAGAGAAATCTGTCCAAGACCTAGAAGGTGAAAGAGAAGCAGCTGCTATTATGCTGAAGGTCACTGTGGTTAGAGATGGTAAGAAACAGACATTAAAGGCCTGGAAGAATCCAATTTGTCCTTGCTCTTCCCTGCTTCACAATCAGAAACTAGCTGCAGAGGCAACAGCCTTCCACAGACTTCATCTACTCTCCTTTGATGTGGTCTCACTCCATCAGCCAGATGTGGAATCTAGCCCCCAATTCCACAGATTTGTCTATACACAGATCTGGTGGGCAATATTTCTCTGATTCTTCATCTCTTAGCTTTAGACTTTTACTTATTCAGCTTCTTCTACAATTGTATAAAATTTCATTCCTATAATAAATCCCTTAATTCCATAATATTCATAGTGGTTCTGCCTCCCAGACTAAACTCTAAGCAATAAACCATATTCTTCAGACAAAACATTCTGTCCCTTTGAACATCTGTGTTTGGATACTCTATCTCATCTCCTTCCTTGAAGTCAGAAAAGACAACTCTTTGAAGAAGACTTACGGTCATAATTTCTGGCTATATCTCAGTAGGGTTTGCCTTTATTGTTGGAGGCTTGTGCCATCTGGCATGGGAATAAATAATCATGCTTGTCTGTATGTCCATGGAGAGAATATTACGGGGGAAAAAACATGAAGTATATAGGAACCATTGCAAGTAAATGCCTAATCCTTACTATGGCACTGTATTCTAGATTCGTTCAGTGTTACAAAGGATAAAGAATGATTTCTGGAAGCTCAAGAACATACCCATGGATAGTAAGTGCAGTTGATGATATAATTTTACTTGCTAACTCCTTCCGTATATAATGGAGATTGATGCTCCTACATTGAAACTTAGCAATTCACTACTGAACATTGATTCCCTGCCAGTGATAAAGATTTTCCTGATCCTAAACAGGAGCAGATTAGTTTTCAATAATCAAAAAAAGTAATGGATCTATGCTCTGTGTCGTACACACCTCTTATTCACCGCACACTTACTCACATTAGGCTCAAGTCTAAGAAAAATCTCCCAGGTTTCCGTGTGCTTCACTAGAGGACCAATTCATTTAAAAAAAAAAAAATTACCAAAGATATCCAGAATTCAATAAATATCACTAGAATAGCCATTAGGAGTTAAGTGATCCTAAGAGACAGGAAGATGTAAAATGAATGAAGGAATGTGCCAAGTCCTAAGGTCTTCAGGTTTAGGCAGGATGATACATAGTTGATTAAAATCCAAAGAAATGCAAAATTCAATCAAGCAATGCAAGAAGCCTAACAAGGAGGTAATAAGCAAGTTCTGTGAAAGTCAGATTAGTCCCATCAGGGCTCAAACATGGATCTAGTCACACGCTGGCCAATATCCTCTGGTCATAAGAATTCTGAGCAAGCAGAGAATTATATGCAAAAAATAATACAAAAATTATATAACTTGACATACTTATTTAGTGAGTGAGTATCTTTTGACCCCAGGAAAATTTATAATTTAGAACAGAAATACTTAAAGGGAATTATGTTTAGTGTTAATATTTTTATGTTAAGGACTCCGTGCATATTTGGTCTTTTAAGTTTTGTAAAATGTAAGAGAATTCGGCTTATTAAAGTAATAGGTCAGGTTTGTAATTCCAATTTTAACTGTATAATAAATTGTTGTAGATTTATTATTTTAATCAGAAAGCTTACTATTTCATTATATTCAAATGTTGAAACATTTGAGAGAAGCTAAGCTCCAGACTTACAAAAATAATATAAGCATGTAGTGATGTTTACTGAATAATATACATTCTTAAAAAGGAAATTATTTAAATTTATAAATTAAAGTTAATGTTTTTAAGATGCCTGTTTGTTATTTAGCCTAAATATCCAAAGGACCATAAAAGTGATTGTTAAAATTTGCTAGACTTTAAATAGGATTAAGATTTGTAAACTGATTCTAAAAATTTTTTAAATTTTAGCTTTTACAAATTAAAAAAAGTTTTAATATAAGATAATTCAAATAGACTTTTTTGCATACAAAGGCCACCTCAATGGGCATCAAGAAATTAACCTACAACCAGAGGTGTGCTGGAGCTAATTTGCTGAATTTTTAGGAATCTTGCAAGCCAGCTGATAAACAGTATTATTAAAAATTAATACAATTAAGTTTTATTAAAAACAAAGGTAATATGTATACTAAATTCATCAGTTCTTAATTATTTTACTACATTTTACTATTATCTGTATTCTTGAGATTATTTTAAAAATTTTATCTATAAGGTGGACGTTACAGTTGCATGCTACCACATTTCTTCCCAATTCCATATTCAGTGATATCATGGTAGTAGCTTGAAATCAGCCATGTTGGAACTATTCACACCATAGAAATAGGCAAACTACAAATCAGGGCTTCATGGATTAAGATAAGCCTCAGGAAAACTGTGATCTGATACTCCAGTAAAAGAGCCACTCTCCAAAGGGGAGAAGACAAATAAAATGGTATATAACAGCTAAAAGGACTTTAGAGATCACCTAATAGTCTAGGGCAGTCCACAAAGAATATAAGGCAAGATCTGAAGACAGTTAAGTGCACAGTTTGAATAGAACAATGTTCATACACACAGTGACATGAAATAGGCAGGAAAAGTAAACTGGGACAAGACTGAAACAGTGAGAAATGGCAAACTGTAAAATGACTGGGACTTACTGCAAATGCTATTCTAAGGGGTTTGGGCTTTAACCTATGGGAACTACAGAAGGTTTGAGGGCAGGAGAGAAGACATTAATTTGGCAACAGTGTATTGGATGCTGTGAAGGTAGTGAAACATTTTAACTTTGAAAATTGTGAAGTAGACCAAAAAAATTACATATAATAAACAAAAGTCTTGAATAAGGTGTTAAAAATCAATTAAATCTCAAAGCTCAAAAGAATACACGCTCTGTGATTCCATTTGTAGAAAATGCAACTCCCCCCACCAAAAAAAGTACGCAAACCCAACTATACTGACAAAAAGCAAATCAGTGGTTGCCAAGTGCTAGAGAGATGAACTACAGAGGTACACAAGGGATCTCGTGGGTGATAGGAATGCTCTGTATCTTGATTGTAATGTGCATATATAACTGTAGAAACTTATCAAATGATACACTTTAAATGGATGGAATTTATTGTACCAAAGTATTCCTCTATGAACCTGATAAGAAAAAAAAATTACAACTCAAACAAATGGATCAGATGTTTGATGATATATATTTAAGCATAAATGGAAAAGTTACCCAAATGACAGCAATTTTAGAGGAATAAAATCAAACTTCCAGTTTCCCTCTTTTCATCTGATTTCACACAGTCACTATCAATTTTTTTCCCCAGATATTATGTGCAGGTAAAACTTTATTTCATAACTTACACTCACCCCATCCCCATGCTATCCAATCCTTCCCATCCTCTCCTAACAACCCCTGGGAGGTTGCTCGTTTTCTTCATCTGTATAATGGGCATAACATTATCTACCTCACAGGTATATAAAGCAATTCACACATAACAAAAGCTCAAAAGAGCTCTTAGTACTTTTCTACACATTTATGCTCCTTGAAGGCAGAGTCTGTCTTATTTATCTCTGCATCTCTCTCATTGTACCTACCACCGGGTACAATAAATACTAGGCCCAAAATAAGAATTTCTTCAGAGAAATGTCTGTGGCACCTAGAAATTCAGATATGGATGAAAATAACACTATACAAGTGAGAACCTGAAATGTTATCATAAAGACATAAAAGTTTTGTGCAACTTGAAAAGAATGATCAATTCTGACTGAAAGAATTAGGAAACATGTCTAAGAAGAGGTGACAATGAGCTAACTAAGGTCTGAAGTAAGGTAAGAGGAGGCTGCATATCTTTTCCCCTAAGTGGTATTCATAAACAGTGCAAAATACAAGTCCAAGAGAAATCTTTAACAGTGACATCAGGATAATTCTTAACAGCGAAACACTGTAAAAAGATCTGAGGCAAGCAAAACTAGGTGAGAAGACAAAAAGGAGCAATTTTTTCCAATCACTAAATAATTACAATATTCCCAGTACCATTCGGACTATGATCTATAAGTTCAAGACAGAGTAAGGTTTAAGGACAAAAATCAGGAGATCTAAATTTCAAGATCCCTGTACCACTAATATTGGGGGATATACCCGAGGATTCTGAGGGCTGCCACCAATTAATGCTGAGTGGACTCAAGGGTAAGAGGAGTAACTGTTGCAACTCTGAACTCAGGGGTGGTTCAAGAAAGTCAGTGCAGCCCGCTAGGGCCCAGCTGTACTAGAAGGGTTGCAACGGGCTGAAAGCAGGAAAACGGCTTTTGTGGGGCCGACAACAGCCTTCCCGAGCATCCCAGAAGCCGGAGTAGAAGTGAACTGCTAAACCTAGTGGCCGGAATCCACTGGAAGTCGCCGCGACTGGAGAAACCGTGAGTACGCTGCCTAATCAAATCTAAAACAATAAGCAACCCCAACTCCCACTTAGAAAGCGCCCTACGTTTTCCACTTGCTCCCCAGCGTCGTTGGAGGAAATGGAACGTGAGGACTAGGCTTCCCGCTCCGCCCCCAGAAGGCCCGGTAACAGCTAGGGGCTAAAAATAGGAGGTGGATAAAGCTATCTCTGGCCACAGACTCCACAAAGAGATGAACTAATCCAGGCGCCAGAACCGCTCCGGCCCTCGCACTGGGGCCCAAAGGTCCGCGGGGCACCGCAGTGGCAGCGTCGAAGGGACAAGGGGGAACAGTGGGCGGCCAACCTCACCTGCCGCTTGTTCATCCGCCGCACATCGTCCAAAAAATCTAGAGACAGCATGGCGGGCTCGGCGAGGAGTCACGGGCAGAAGAGACGGCGCGATGTGACCCGCCAGAGGAACGGCTGCCGCACGGGCCGAGCTCACACTGGACAGGACCCCGCGGCGCCCGCACTTCCGCTTCCGGGGCGGAACCGGCGCGGCCCCGCCCCTTCCCTGCGGAGAGCAGACAAAAGGCCTCGGGACCGTCCTAGTCCAGCCGCTTGGCCTGGCCTCGCTGTAAGAGGGCTCTTGTACCCCAAACTTTGTTTGCTGAGAACCGACCTGAGCCCACCTCCTTCGCTCAGCCCCGCGGCCCCACACGGAGGCGGCCCCTCAGGGTAAGGTAGGAGGCCGCCCTCTACCCTCCAGAAGGCGGGCCCTGGTGCACACCTGGCCAATAGGAAGCCGAGTCTCCAGGTCTGAGGGCAGAAGCGGCCCCTGAGTGGCCGGCGTGTTCAAGTCCGGCCGCGGTTCTGGGTGTGGCACTGTATGTGTCGCCCGGCCTTGCCTCCTCTGGTGGGGCGTGTCTTCTTAGCTACGGGAAATGTGGTTGAGGAGTTTCAGTAAGTGCTGTTGGGTAAGGGCGGAGGATGTGAGAGACTTTCAAAGCACTGCCTGAACCTTTCACGAGTTTAAGAAAGTCTTGGTTGGAGAGAAAACAACCCACTAGGATTAGAAAACAACCAAACCATGCAGCAGTGTGATGAGACCACCAGTGGTGCGGTTTGTCAGGTAGTCCCCTCCTTCCCGAATTTGACCTCGGTAACAGGATCTGACTGTCTCCTTGACAAAAACCTGATTTTATCTCCGGCACCACAATGTGACCCTATTATCGCTGACTTCTGTCTCTATACAGACTTACCTCCCCAAAACCCCTCATAATTTGAAAATACCGTAAGTCACAAATGCATTCAATACATTTAACCTACTGAGCATTATAGCTTGGTGTAGCCTACCTTAATTAAATGTGCTCAGTATTTGATTGTCCTTTATGATTGGATTACTGCATTCTGTTGATTCTTATTTTGTGGTTGGCTTTATCCCTTTGTTAACTAAGTTTAAAAAGCTAAAGCTCTAAACTGTTTTTAGAAACAATGAACAGTACATATATGTAAATTTTAAAAAATATGTGCAGTATATTGTGTATATGTATTTACATGCAATTTATTGTATATATGCAGTCAAATTGTAATAATTCTACCTAATAAAACTGAAAAATTAGTGAAAAAAGTGCTCAGAACACTTACAAAGCATATTTTATTTTAAAAAACAGTGCTGAATAGCTCATGTGACTTATTAACTACTATACTGAAAGTGAAAAACAATGGTTGTGTGGGTACAGAATGGTTTTAAGTATGCCGGTTATTTACCATCGTGATCATGTGACTGACTGGGAGCTGTGGCTTGCTGCACTGCCCAGCATCAGAAGAGAGTATCATACTGCATATCACTAGGTTGGGAAAAGAAGTACAGTTCCTACTGAATGAATATCAGTTTCACACCATGGTAAAAGTCCAAAAATTCTAAGTCAAACCATTTGAAGTCAGAATGTCTGCATATAAAGCCTTTGCTTTGACTGGCCAAAGCTACTAATATATACCTAGGACAAGAAAGACCAGAGCTGGTCTCTTGCTATTATTTCTATCTTTCTCAAAATATTGGTTATCTAACGTTGAGGGGAGCTGAGTGAAGGATATAGAATTGGAACTCTGTACTATCTTTGCAATTCTTTAAATTGAAAATAATTTCCAAATAAAAATTTAAATATATTTGACAGTTTTTACAATGATAAAATAGATAGTTTTTATTATAACGAGTTTGGAGAAGGATGGAACACCACTGGTGGGTATGTAAAATGGTGCAGCCACTTTGGAAAATAGAGCAGTTCCTCAAAAGGTTAAATATGTTAACTATATTTCTATAGTTACTATCTTAACGATATTAACCAGCAATTCCACTCCAAGATATATGCCTAAGAGAACTGAAAACATTTGTCCACACAGAAATTGGTACATGAATTCATGGCAGCATAATGCATAATAACCAAAAAGTGCAAATAACCCAAATATTCATCAATTGATGAAGGGTTAAACAAAGTGTGGTATATCCATACAATGGAATATTATTTGGCAACAAAAAGAAAATCTACAACACAGATGAAACTTTAAAACATTCAGTTCTTAAAACATTTCTTCTTAATGAAGACCTGTAATAATCTAAACTAATGTATTATTTTGTAATATGTGTTATTGTTTATATGTTAAATTTGAGATTTCATTGTGTTACATTTTATTTTCAACTCACAAAAATGGATCAATAACTCACATCAGTTAGTTGAAAGTTAATTAAATCAGGATGCTGAATACTTTTAAACACAGAAAAAAAGTTGTAAGTTAAACATTGCCCAGGAATCCAGTGCGTATAAATATAGGGTGATCCACAAGTGCAATGAATTATGATGAGCACCTGAAAAAGAAAAGTACTAATAAGACATACAACGAGACTCTAAGACTTATGTTTTATTAAACTGGTAGTCTGTTTGCCCCTGGTTCCCAGTACATTATATATGTTTCATTACACAGGTTATGAAACTTGATCAAATAGTGGCATAAAGACAATGAAGCTTTAGTGCCATTTTTCAAAAAAGCTCAGTGGCCAATCTGATAAAAAGAATTTTTCTAAAGGAAGGAAAAAACCTAGAGAACAGTGGTTCCTAATATAACATTGATAAAATTTCTCCCTAAAGATAAGAGACATGATCAAAACTATAAAGCTATCCTTTATCCGCTTTTATAGCCAAAGCAGTGGCAGGACACATTTTTGCCAAAAAGCTTTTAAAGTCAGTCATAGTGTTAATGATAAATATGGTCAGTAAGAAAGCTAAATAAGATACTGGCAAAATTCCTTTATCAAACTATATTGTTGGGGGGAAAAAGATACTGTTGGACACTGCATAATATGAATGGCATGCAAAGTGGACAAGCACATTGTCTGGCATTGTCTAGGGCTGCTGGAGAAAGTCATCCAACCATGCTAGGCCCTGGAAACCTATCACACCACTTCCCCCTCATCTTCATTGATCTGATGAATTAGTTATCTATTTCTGTGTAACAAATTACCCCAAAATTTTGAAACCTGAAACAACAAACATTATCTTACAGTTTCTGTGGATCAGAAACTGGGTGGTTCAGGGTCAAGTTATCTTATAAAGTTATAAGCTGTCCAGAGGGGCTACAGTCTCATCTGAAGGCTTAACTGAGGGAGGATCTGCTTTCAAGATCACTCATGTAGTTGTTGGTAGGTCTCAGTTATTCCTGGGCTATTGGGTTGAAGGCTCAATTCCTACTTGGCTGTTGCCCGTAGGTCTCCTTCAGTTTCTTGCCAAGTGGGCCTCTCTTTAGAGCAGCTTACAACATGGCAGCTAACTTCTATCAGAGTGAATGAGCAAAGAGAGAAAAGAATAAGCTCAAGACTAGGATGACCAACTCATCCTGATTGTCCCAGAACTATCCTGATTTTTGCACTGAGATTTCTGCATCCCAGAAAATCCCTCAGTTCCAGGTAAATCAGGATGATTTGTTACCCTATCAAGACAAACATGGCAGTCCTAATCTCTGAAATAACATATCATCATTTCTTTCATAGTCCATTCGTTAGAAATTAGTCCAGTGTAGACTCAAATGAGAGGAAAATTAAGTTCCACCTTTTTCAGGGAGGAATGTCAAAGGATCTGTAGACATATTTCTAAAACCACAACATTTGGTGCCCAGTTTCAAGGGAAAAGAAGTATTACAGAGAAACTCAACTTTCTACCTTATCCCCTACCCAACTTACCTGCTTCCATAAACATCCCTTCCTCCTCATTCCTTCCTGTCAGTGAAAGAGGAATCCCTCCTCCTGTCTAAAGCTAATCTTTCCACCTGCCCAAACCTTATCTCTTCCACCTCAGAACTTTTCCCCCTTCCTTCTCTCTTCTCTCCCTTAATTTCTTCCCCTCAATTTTCTCTTTTCCCAGCATATGATCATGTTCAACTATTTCTTACAAAATGTTTATGCTGAGTGCTTTATTGAGGCATAATTTACATACAGTAAAAATGCATAAATGATATGTATACAGCTGGATGAATTTCAGCAAATATGCATATCCATTGAACTTTAACATCTACATCTTTCTTCAATTCACTGAAAACTGGTTCCTGCCCCCCATCATGTGGCTGAAAGTCATAAAACAGCTGCTTGAAACCTCAAGGTCCATTAGGTCTCCTTTTCCAACATTGCTTCCTATCTCTCTGGCTTGTCAGTCTCCATCAAGGAATCTTCAGCTTATTCCTTAGATGGTGGAATCCTGCCTGCACCATCTTCTCACCCTACACTGCCTCTGGGTGATCTTATCTGTTCTCATGACTTCAGTTATCTTCTATATGCACTGAACTAACTCTCCAATATCTACAGCTCTGATCACCTCCTGGGTATCAGACCTTTATATCAACTGCCTCTAGATATCTCCACCTGGATGTCCAACAGACACCTCAAGCTTACCATGTCCAAAAGTCACCTCTCCCCATCCTCACTACTCCCCATAAAATACCTGTTCTTCCTTTTATGTTGCAAATCTCCACAGAGGCACCACTCCATCACAAAAGTAAGAAATCTGATTGTGATTCTTGATTCTTCTTTCTCCCTCACTTCCCAAATCCAATTAGTCACCAAGTCTTGTTATTCTACTTTCTTTTCTCTTTTTTTTTAATGGAGGTGCTGAGGATTGAACCCATGACCTTGTGCATGCTAAGCATGTACTCTACCACTGAGCTATACCCACCTCCCCCCATTCTACTTTCTTAATATGTCTCTTATTCATCTACTCTCTCCATTCCCACTGTCACTACCTTGGCTCATGCTACTGTCACTTATCCTGATTCTTGCAGTGAACTCCTAATCAGTCTTCCAGCCCCTGCAGTCTTCCTCCCATGTCTTGCCTCACTCCAATGTATTCTCCACACTGCAGCCAGAATACTTTAACCACACCATTAATTTGATGATGTTACTTCCTTACATAAAATCTTTCAGTAGAGGCTCCTGACTTGCAGGATAAGATCAAATTCCTTAGCGTGCTACAAAGGGCACTTTGTGATCTGGCCCCTGCCTACTTCTCTGACTAGTCTCACTCTTCTCACATTTGAGAGTGTGTAGTTCTCTGAATGCTGCATACTCTCACTTTGGTGTAAGCTGCTTCCTCTGCCTGAAAAGACCTCCACCTCACCCCAGCACTTTTTATTCCTCCTTGCCTTTCAAATTCAGCTCATTCCCACCTTCTCTGGGGAGACTTCACAGTACTTCTCGTATCTGCATATTCATCATCTAATTGTATATCTGTTTCTCTCATCAGACTCTGAGTTTTCTGGGGGCAAGGGCCTTATTACTTATCTATGTACCCCCAACATCTCACACGAAACAAACGCTCAAGAAAAGTTGTCAAATGACGGGGAAGGTATAGATCAGTGGTAGAGTGCATGCCTAGCATGCATGAGCTCCTGGGTTCAATCCGCAGTATCGCTATTAAAATAAGTAAATAAATCTAATTACCTCCTCATCTCAAAAAAAAAAAAAAAAAAGGTTGTCAAATGAATGAATGGAGGCCTTAAAGCCCAGGAGGCCCAGCCCTCCCAGAGACTGAAGGATCAAGAATGACACTCAGGATAGGATTATCCTCACTCAGATTTACGGGGATGGTGGCCCACTGTGTGTGTGTGTGTGTGTGTGTGTGTGTGTGTGTGTGTGTGTGTGTGTGTGTTTAAGGCTGAAAGTGGATTATCAAAGTAAAAAGCAGAAGATACAGAGCTTTCAGCAAGATTTGCAGCAGGAAAAAAAAAAGGCATCTTTATGAAAGGAAACAAGTTCAGGTATAACTGCTAGCCTACACATGCTACAGAAACTAGAGAAGAAAAGAATCTTTCAGGCATGGCCTAAGTCAAAGGAGACTTGTGAGGGAAGCCACAGCTGGGTCAGCTTTGCATTGTAACAGAGG
Organism: Camelus dromedarius; assembly: GCF_036321535.1. Lineage (NCBI taxonomy): Eukaryota > Metazoa > Chordata > Mammalia > Artiodactyla > Camelidae > Camelus > Camelus dromedarius. The sequence goes on from NC_087464.1 coordinate 17,266,037, forward strand.
AATGTCAAGCACAGATTAGAAATGGGGTTAGGTGTGGGTTGATGGCTAATACCCAGACTTCATTCCTGGGAGCTTACAGTTTTGAAGAAAAGATAGGCTGAGCAAGAAATAATGGGATGAAAAGAATCCATTAGGAAGGAATGGGACATGGAGAGATTAATATAAACTGGGCAGATCTGGAAAGGCTTAATGAGGTTTCCCTGCAGTGCTGGGGTGGAAACAGTGTCTCTCATGAAAATAATTCAGATATTTAGGACAGGTGATCCCAGACTAGATAAAGATGTAAAGCCTAAGGAATTAACTTTTCCAAATGTGGGGCTCTGACATGCTATTTTCTCCGCTCACTGGGCTGTCAATCTTCCCAACACGTAGTCTTTTGGACCCCATCAATCACAATGGCATGCCTGGTATTTTCCTTTATATATAGCCTGCTGGACTGCCTGAAGGAAGTACCTTATTAGAGAGTAACTCAGGCCAAATTGATTTGGAATCATGGATCAGCCATTCACTAGCTGCATGATCTTGGGCCAATCAATTAACTGTTTTTTATCTTCAGTTTTCTGGTGTGTAAAATGGGAATAGAAAATCATTTTCATAATTTGAAGGTTAAACAAGATAGTACATGTTAATAAAGCTGTTAGCACAATGGATGACAAATGGTAAATGGACAATAAGTGTTAATAATTATTAAAAACAAGAAGTGGGTTCAAACTGATGTACAAATGCTTAGGCCTAAGAAAGTCTGTCATTCTATAATTGCACCCTGGTTAATCACTTCTGTATAAATCAAGGATGGATACCAGCAGAAGCAAAGTCAACTTCATTTTTTAAAAACTTACTCAAAAAAACTCTGATCTCACCAGTTTCTCTTTGACCTTCCCAATGAAAGAAGTGATAAGTGGAAGGAGAAGGTCTCCCTATGATCCTGCCAGGAAAGGAAGTGGCCTGGGCATATCAGGGCAGGTCAGCACACAGGCCACATCGGAAGCCTAGCTCTTTCCTGGAGCCACATCTCAAAAGGACCTACCTGGGTTTTCCAGGAGGGCCTATCCACAAGCCTCCCCAAGGTCAGATTAGGGGCTAAAGAAATGGGAATTTCTGCCCACCAACCCAGTGACTGTGGACATCAGAGATACAGGTTTTAAAAGATACAGTAGCTTGGGTAACATGGGGTGTCAAGAAGAAGTATCATTTCCCCCAAATCAAAGGTGTCTTCTGTGCAGAGAGATTATTAGAGTCACTCAAGTCTCCCTGGAATATTTTTGGAGAGCTGTCTTTAAAAGGTCCTGGACAGCTGCAAGGGCAGCTGGAAGAAGGAAGTATTGGCCTTCAGGGTTGGTATGTGTGTATATGTGGGGGGAGGGGGAGCATCAGTTTCCTGTTTGGCCATTCTGCTTTGGCTAAAAGAAGAAAGAGGCCTTGCTGTTTGTCTTTTAGTTCTTAGGAGAGAGCCATATTGTGAATGTGGAGGTCCTGTGGGTGAAGGGCCAAGAGTGGGGGCAACCGTAACCTCTCTCCTCTAATTGGGGCTTATGCCTCCTCTGTCACTGATGAGTTGCCTTTTGAGCTTTTACATCCTATTGCTAATGACAGGGAATTGGCTTCTCTTGGTAGCTTAAGGGATCCGGTGGGAAACTGTTGAGACAATGAATCACCACTAGAAATGTGGTTTGTGTAAATCTGGATTTGAATGGAGCTTGTTAACCCATTTGAGTCTCTAACTAGTAAACCTCAACTGAACTGGTGAAGGAATATGTCTGGGGTGGAGTACTTCCTGTGCTGGGGCTGCCTATTCCAGATTTGTCAACATCCTGCCTTCCAACTCCTACTGTTAACAAGGCTGCCCAGAGGAAAATGCATGATACCAGCCTTACCTCCTCCCCTGGGGGCCCCAACCACAGTGGACTTCTTTCAGTTCCACAAAGGCTTCTGGTCCTTCCCTACCTCTGCTCTTTCTGCCTCAAGCATTTTCTAGCCTTCTCTTCACCCTTTTCTTAGCCCACACTTTAGGCAATCTTCATTCCCTCCTCCATGCCAAAGACCTCTTATCTCTCCAAGAATGGGTTAAATTATTCTCCTAGATAGCCACTCAGCCTCTCATATTTCCCCTATCACAACATTTAATTTTAATTATTTGTCTGGCGTTCCTGCTAAATTGTAGGTTTCACAAGCCAGGGAAAATGCCTGTAAAACTAGCCCTAGGCACAACTGATCCATGGTTGATGTTTAGTAACTTTTGTTATGAGAGAAAAAATGAACAAACAAGTGAACAAAAGGAATGAACATTTGGTTGCACCTGTTTCCCACTCCCTCCTTGCCTTTTTAGCTTCCCAAGGGATTCTGTGCACTGTGGGGCTAAAAAACAAAAACAAAAGCAAATACAAAAACAGACAAACAAACAAAATAGCCATCTCTTGGGGGTAGAAAGAAAATTAACTGGGAGAGTTATACTTGGAACATTTAAAATTTCAAATTTGAAACTCTCAGAATATGAGAGTTTTTACTCACTTCCTTTATAATCCAGCCCTACTCAATTCAACATGTTCTGCAAGAAAGAAAGAAAAAAGAAAAGAAAAATATATAGACAAAACACTTGAACGTCAAAATGTGAAGGATGGTTTTCTCTAAGCCTGGGCTGTCCGACACAAAAGCCCCTGGCCACATGGGCCCCTGAGCACTTGAATTAGGGCTAGTCTGAACTGAGATGCGCTGCAAGTAAAATATACGCCCCAGATCTGGAAGACTTAGTATGAAAAAGGGAAGGAAAACTATTGGTCATATTGATTACAAGTTGAAATGACAATACTTTTGATATACTGAGTTAAATAAAATACATTAAATGTAATTTCCCCTGTTTCCTTTCACTCTTTTGAATGTGGCTACTAGATTATTTAAAGTTGCATTTGTAGGCACGTAGAGGTTAATGTGCAGGCTGGATCAGGTGACTATCTCTTTTCTGCTCAGATCTCATTTTTTCAGTCTTTCCTGGTCTACTAGATGCCCTTGAACCCTGGCATGTTCTCCATGGCCTTTGGTGTGACCTCTGGGGCTGGAACTTTGGTGTGGCAACAGGGTCTGTCCCCGTGTCCTGATCTTGGGTCCTGTTTGCCCAGTTCTCTCACTAAAGCTCTCAGTTTCTGTTTCTGGTCATAGCCTGTGACCTGACTATTACACTATGCAGTTCCCTTTGGCCGTGGTTTGGTTTACTCGGTGTTTACTGCATGTGGGAGTTTGGCAAAAAGAAATGAGGTCTGTTCTTTAGGCAGGTATTTTGAAGTCATCTATCAGAAAATATCAATAGATGAGAAATGCACTACAAAATGCCTCAAGTTGCTAATTGTAATAAATACTTGGTCGATATGCAAAAACTCTTTCCCCCTCCATTCCCTCGAATTAAGAGAACATTGATTCTCCCATGAAGCAACCATTTGGGTAGAAATTTGGGTGAATGAACTGGCCATGCAAGTGTCCTGAGTCTTCAGCTGTAACTTTTTTTGTCTGTGTCCAACGAATTCTCTCCCTGCAGAAAGGTGAGTGCCGTTCTCTGCCCTGAATTTTCTTCTACGTAAAGTGAGACTTTCTCAATCATGCCAAATTAAAAAACCCATACACTTTTATTCCTCCTCCTCAGAAGTGCCAACTTTTCTGCTTGTGGGAGGGGTAGGGGTAGGCAAGCTCTGATGCTTTACAGCCATAGGACCTGGATTCAAATCCTGACTCTGCCACATAATAGCAGTGTGACTTGGGGCAAGAGACTTCACTTCTCTGAGCCTGTTTCCTCCTCTATAAATTGGGGAAAACCTAGTCTTATGGAAAACACCTGGCTCAGAGGAGCTGCTTATTAACCACATTATGCTTGCATCCTGCCCCTCCTGACTTTAGGGGCCTCTGTTCCTGCCAGCATGTACAAGTGCTGCCTTTACCTTATTTAAAAAAAAATTTACATATGTAGCTTTCCTGACCTTTAGAAAGAAAAATACACCTCACTGACTTAGTTACTCTCTTTGGTTAAGGTCTTACTTTGCCCTTTCACTTCGCAGTCAGTGTTCTTGGTGTGCATGTGGTTTACTGTTTGCCATTCTTTCTCTCCTTCCTCCTCTGCCATATGTCATCTGCTCTGACACTATAGTGACTCTCAAGACACGACTTCAGAAATGACCAATCAGTTGGCAAGTCCAGCAGCCCCTATCCGTCTGCATCCTCCACAACTTCACTACCATGACATTTGGCTCTCAGCACCACTTCTTTTGATGCTTTCCTCCTCTTATAGCTCCCGGGACCACCAGAAGTTACCCAACCAGACAGTATCTTTACAAATTTCCTGGCTCCTGACAGTCTTGTCTCCTTCCTCTAGTCACTGATCATCCCACTTTAAATGGTATGTCACAATTTTTCCTCTCTCCACAGACCTCCCACCAGCCGCCACTCCTCACCCCTCCCCCGTTGGTGACATTCCTTCTCACTTGCCTGGGGTTACTTCAGAGCCAGCACCTGCAGCCACACTGGCACCACCCCTCCAGCTCACAAGCGGAAGTGGCTTCCTAGCTGTCACCAGGCCTTCTACCTTTGCCAGAGAGCCCTTGCCATCCTGCCATCTGGGTACCCTTAGAGGGAAAGAACAGATCAGCAGTGATGTTCTGCAGCCTCTCCCCCTCTGCTACATTCTCCCTGTCAGCATTGAGGATTTCTTTCAGATTAAAAAAAAAAAAAATTCTTCCTTGCCTTTACTTCCCCCTCTAGTCTTCTTTCTCCTCTTCTGTTTTAGCCAAAGTTCTTGAAATCAAACCCGTGCTCTCTGCTTCCTCCTCTTGCTCTCCACTCTGGTTTCTGCCTTACAGCTCTGCTGAGGGCTCTCTGCATGCCAAGAATTCTAACTGTTTTATGGAGATGTAGGATTCCCTTAATCACGAGGGTGGTGATATTACTGTCTCTGTCAAACATCTGTGGAGTGCAGATGGATTCAGTAAATTAGCCAAGATTCCAAACACCTGGCAGGAGTTTGAAACCAGACAGTTGGGTTCAGAGTCTGTGCTCTTGGCCACCATGCCATACAGTACCCCACGCCTCAAACTGGACAGTGTCTGTTCTCAGCGCTCAGCACAGTGCCTTGCATGTAGCAGGAGATGGATAAACATGTTTAAATGAATGAACACACCCTGCCTCTGTGGTTTAGATTCTTATTCTCTCACTCTTAGAATAATCAACACAAATCAAAGGGTTCCTTAAAAGTGCATGGGCTTGAGTTTATGTCTATTTTTGTGAAATAAACAGTTTTCATGGGAGTCTGGTGCCCCCCTAAATTAATTACTTCTTGATTCATTCATTTTTCTGTCTTCAGTTTCATTTTCCCCAAACTCCTCCCCCTTACATCCTGTACATTGCCATTAGATGATTGGATTGTCAGTTTTTTGTTCTAATTCTGTCACTGGTAAAAACATAAGAACAAATAGCCTCCCTCCACCTGAAAAGTCTTGAATGCTTTCCTGGCTGGCTGCCTCCAAGATAAAAATTAAACACTGTGGCCCAACGGCCAAGGCTTTTGGTAATCTAGCCCCAGCACATTTCACCAGTGCTATCTCCCACTTTTCTTTCACTTGAGTCCTCTGTTCCCAAGTGAAGTCTTCTGGTAACTTCAAAATTTCTGTTGTAGCCCAGCTTTCAGCGGTTCACTCAACAATAATGTACTCCATTTGTGGTCTAAGCCAGGCACTCTGCCTGGGCCTGGGAACACAAAGATGAATACGATAGTCCTTACCCTTGAGATATTATCAATCTAATCTGAGAGATAGTTGTGACAATAAAATCCCCAAAATATGGGGTGGCGAATTATTCATGGAAATTATTCCTGCTTGGAGGTGGGGTAAAGCCACTAGTAATGAAAACTAAGTTAAACATATTTGTATTTTTTACATGTTTCTTTTACAACAAGCATGCATTAATTTGAAGGGATTTTTTTTAATTTTGGATTTTATTTTTGGTTTTGGGGGGTGAGATGAAGGTAATCAGGTTTGTTTGTTTGCTTGTTTGTTTGTTTACTTGTTTATTTGATATTACTTTTCAACAGAGGTACTGGGATTGAACCCAGGACTTCATGTATGCTAAGCACACACTCTACCACTGAGCTATAATCCTCCCCTCAAGCATGCATTAATTTTGTAAATAGGAAAATAATGTCATATTCAGTGAAGATTATGGTTAACTTTATTTTGAGCACCTGAGTTCTAAAGGAGAATCACCATATGTGTCAAAAAATTGGTAAAATTAATGAGGAAAGGACAGTCATCTAAAGGGAGAATGGGAAAAAGCTTTGAAGAGATATTTCCCAGAAGGTGAAATATTTATGGTCAATAAATAAATGAATATATGTTCAGCTCCATTACTCATCAAGAAGTACAAACTAGGAGAGGGTACAGCTCAAGTGGTAGGACCCATGAGGTCCTAGGTTCAATCTTAGTAGCACTTTTGTAACAGCAAAAACCTACAACAATCCAAGTGCTCATTATCAGGAAATTGGTTGCATTAGTTTGAGGTCCCCTAAAGCAGAGACAAGGACTTGGGTGCAGGTTGTTTATTGGGGAAGTGATTTCAGGCAGCAAGAGTGAAGGAAAGAGGGACAGTGAGGCAAAGTAGCAGGAAAAGCCAATGTAAGGAGTGTGATTCCAGGGAGACATCTGAGAAATATACAAGATGCCTCCTAGAATCGTCCATCTGAAGAAAGAGAGACAGGACATTTATCTCTTGGCTCACATCCCCCACTGCTTGAGGGTTAACTCTCTTTACTTTCAGTCTGTGCCTGGGAGAGGGCTGTAAAGGCTCTGCAGCATTCAAGAAGGTCCTAGGGGGAGGGCTTAGCTCTAGAGGTAGAGAGCAAGCCTAGCGAGCACGAGGTCCTGGGTTCAAAATAAATTAATTAAATAAACCTAACTACCCCCCCAAAAAAGAAGGGGCCTAAAGCAGAATTGGAGAGGCCCAAGGCCTCTGGCAGTGGACATTGTTAGTAAATGGGAGGTCCCACAAAACTGGCCACCACACATTTGGCTGAAATCAGATGTGGGCCAAAGGGAAGAACACAGTGTACCAACAGCCTCTGCTGCTGCCAGGGATAAAGTAACATTAGCATATTCACATACTTAAATAGTCTATAGCAGCCACAATAAATAAACTCAACTACATGCAACAAGCCTGAGATGAGTCTTAGTAACATAACATGAAAAGTGAAAAAGAAGTCCCAGGATATTATGTAGGGAATAGTACCATTTTAATTAAAAAAACAACTATTAACAATATATATATACCCCCCACAACAATAAAAAATTAAAAAGTAAAATAAATTTTAAAAGTATGTTTTAGAAATATGTATGCATATTCTTACGCACACATAAATATATACTTATATAGACACATACAAATATTTGAAAATTTTTAAAAAGTTTAGTGTACTTGATTTCTAAGAAAAGAAAAACTGCAAAGAACATATAAAGAAAAAATATAAAGAAATCTTGAAAATTAATGAGAAAAGGATAAATAACCAATAGAAAAGTAGGCAAAAAGATACAAAAAGATATTTCGCAAGAGAAAATACATATAGCTTATAACATATATAAACACATTCAACTGCAACTTTCTTAAAATGCAAGACTTTTTAACTTTAAATGTTTATAAAGATAGGACAATTAAAATTTTTTTAAATAAAATATTTTTAGGTAAAATATTTTTAAGAGCAAGAAAATGATAAACAGATTAAGTAATGAGATGGTGATCATTTTGTAATGTGTAGAAATATTGAATCACTATGTTGTATGCCAGGAACTAATGTAGTGTTACAGGTCAATTATGTTAAAAACAACAACAACAACAACAAACCCCAAAGAAACAAGCAGACAAACTCACAGAAAAAGAGATCAGATGTATGGTTGCCAGAGGCATGTAGGTGGGTGGGAGAGTGGGGTGAGGGGGTCTGGGAACTGGATGAAGGTAGTCAAAAGGTACAATCTTCCAGTTATAAGATATAAGTACTAGGAATGCAATATACAACATGAGTAATATAATGAACACTGGTGTATGTTAAGAAAGTTGCTAACAGAGTAAATCCTAAGAGCTCTTATCACAAGGAAAACATTTTTTTCTTTTTCTTTTTCTTTTATTTTGAATCTACATGAGACGATGAATGTTCACTAAACTTATTGTGGTAATCATTTCATGATGTAATTCAAATCATTATGCTATACACTGTAAACTTACACAGTACTGTGTATCAATTATATCTCAACAAAACTGGAAGAAAAAAAGATTAAACACTGGGGGGGGGGAATATATGTAAGCTGTCAATTCTAGTTTTTAGGGTGGATAAGTAACAAAAGAGGATCACACATGAACCAATATATAGAGTCCCTGACCCATGGGTCATGTTTAACCCAATCCTGTACACCTGAGCTCTAGGACATAGGATTATATGGTATGGTAAATACACTGAGAGGTATCTATAACATATACTGATAACACAAAGGCAGGGACTGGAAGATACTCCCTCACACCAGGGGAGATCTGGAAAGTTTGACCAAAGAGGTGACAGTTAATGGATTTAAAAGAATAAGGAGAGGATTGCCAAATTTGGGAGGAAGCGGGGAGGTTTTGGAGAGCATTCCAAATGGAAGGAGCAGCACAAAGGGACAGGAAGGAGAGAAAGGGCAACATGCCCAATAGACTAGAGATAATTAGTGTTGGTAGAAAAGGAGAATGAGAGAGGTACATGCAAGTGAGGGATCCAGAAGATAAGGTCCATGATGATGAGGTTAGGCACGATTCCACATGATAAGCAAATCAGAACATCGCGGGGTACTTTTCAAAGCAGGGTACTAGCAAGATTCATTTCAGAAAGATTCTCACAGCAGGTTGGAGTGTGTTGGAGGCAGGAAGATCAATTAGGATAGTCTGGTCTTAGTCCAGGTGAGAGATACAAAAGTCCAGATTTACTCAGGAGCTCTGGTGTGTGTGGGCATGTATGGCCTAAATCAAGAGTTTTCTACAAGGCAGGATGGGCAGAAATTTATTTCCCTGATCTCCTGTGCTTTTGTTCTAGCACTTTACTTGTCTGTTGTTCAACTCCTCCCACCAAGATGTAAACTCCAAGTGAGCAAGGATGTTACCTGTGTTCCCTCCTCAATCCCCAGGGCCTAACAGTTTCTGGCACATAATAAGTACTAAACAATTATTTGTTGAAGGCATGAAATTTAGTTGGGAAAGAGAAATACAGGGTAATAGATAATAGGGAAAGAATTTCTCATACTCTAGTCTAATTTAGCTCTGTATCTCCTACTAATCTCTTCCAGAGCTCAGAATTTGACCAAATGATAAATTGTTCCCATGCTGGGCTCTCATCCTTGTCTCAGCCTGAGTTAACAATCTTTCCTGCCATCTCTACCTAGCCTACCCATTCTCCAACTATCTCCACTTTTTATCTAGAAAGACTGCTTTTCCAGGTTCCCTTGGCCTTTGGCCATATGCTTAGACAGTTCTCACACTGTTATATGATTACATACCTGCTGGGTATTCTGCCTTCAGATCCACTCTCTATCCTTCTCCAGAGGCTAACCTTGAAGGAGAGTGTCATCTGGACTCCCTTGCCCTTAGGCTTCCTCTTGGGTTCAGCCAGTAGGAGGTACTGCAGGAGATTAGAAAAAGAGAGACAGAAAGAGTGAGCTATATTCCTCTAAGTTCCCGCTGGCCCTCCCTCTCCTTCAGCTGTTGGCTGTCAACTGAGCACTGGTTCCATCTCTTTGCCCCTTCAGGCCCGTGGTTGATAATGGCTTCTGAGCAGGTAATAGCCCTGGGGTGCTTTATTATCCTTTGTTGGTTTCCCTCATCTTTGTCCTCTGTCCCTTCATTAACTTTCTTTCTTCAGTTACATATTTGAGGGGCCCATCTGTTTCCTGCTGATTTTGGCTGATACAAAAGCAAAAATAGAGAATTGTTTCTTTTTTAAAAAAATGGATATGATTCACAAGGTTCACCCTTTTAAAGTATATAATTCAGTGGTTCTTAGTATAATTGAGCAAACTGTATCTTTTTTCATTTAATATGTAATCAAATGTTTTCTCTTACCCCATCGTGTGTGTACTCAATAGTAATTTATACAGTGTTGCATACCATAAGTTACTTAATCATTCATATGTCTCAAACTTTCAAAAATAAGGTTATAGTAAATACTGTGCATGTGGCCATTCTCTTTTGGGGAGGATTAATTCTTGAGGAAAAATTTCTAGGAGTGGTATTGATGAGTCAAAAAAGCATCACATCTCTATTAAGGCTTTTCAGAAGTATTGTCAAATTGCTTTTGAAGAGGATTATACCAATTCCCTCTCCCACAGCTTTCTCTGAATGTACCATCTCATCAATGCATCATCTTATTAGCATTGGAAAGTACTTAAGATATATGCATATATATAAAGCTAATGTAGTGTAGGTGGTGTTACCATTTGGACTTCTGTGATAACCATACCAATCCCAAGCCATTTAAAGCTATATTTTGGCTAAATGGGAATAAGGGACAGTGCTTTTGAGGGGATGGAGTGGAGAGAAGGTAAAGGGATTTGCTCCTGAACATTCGTTCTCCACTCTGCCTCTTCATCTTGTTTACATACTAGTTTCTTCCTCATCAGTGAGCTGTGCTTCCTCAGGATCTAGCATAGTGCCTGGCACTGTCCTGAATAGCAATAAACATTTATAAAATGGATAAATGATGGAAGAAGAATGTTTAGCTATATGCACCCAGAGTTGGTTATATTTGTTTATGAGCATTAACTGGCCTTCTTTTAATGGACTCTCTGTAATCAACCCTTTCCCTTCCCTCCAAATAAACATACTGACTACTGCCCATGCCTGCTGAATGTTTTGGACTAGTTAGTCCATCTCTGGAATACCTACACACTTCTTCCTACTAGCTGAATTAGATGTCTAAAAAGAGTCTGTTGTGTTTGGTCCCAAAACTGCTTATGACAGCTGTTTGCCAGAGTATAATTAATTTAATTAAAATCACATAAACTGATGAGACATAAACATGAAAAAGAGCTGTTTCTATGAAATATCAGTTGAATGCTTTGGAAATATAAATTAAAGACTAGTTGAAAATTACTGTCAAACTAGATCTGGGTGAGAAAATTACAGAGGATTTTTTCTTTTTTAAAGGGGCCTCTGGTAATATTGCTTTGCAAGAAGTTTTAAGTCCTCAGTTAACTTTAAAGAAATAAATTGGAAAGCACAGAAAATATATCATGGATATGAATTATGTAGGAAAGACAACTCAAGAACTCTAATCACCACTTTTGCTCAAAGAAAAGGTTTGGCCTCACATCAAAAGATTGGCAAGTGGGTGTTCCTTAAAGGTGTGAAGTAAAAATAAAATGTTAAGGTGTATATTTACCACTTTTTATAATTCACTGCTGTAATATACTTTTCTAATTAACTGACCAACTACTGGGCCAGATCCAATTTGTTTGTGTAAGGATAAATCCTTATTCCCTAATCTTTTTCCCCCATAGGAGGGCAGGTAGGAAAGAATTTGTCCTGGTTCTTCCAGGAGGAGTGACTTACCTAATGGGTGATTTTGGGTCTGCCTGCTCTTAGAGAGAGTGCAGTCTTCTTTAATCAGACATGGTTCAAGTTGCTAGGTCTCTACAAAATGAAGGCTGGAGTTTTGGGGGAGATTATTTTAATTCAAAGAATGGTCAAAAGCCTATTGGTCGTCATCCAAGACATTCCTCAGCTCAGCTTTATTGGTAATAAAGTTGATATTTTCATTTTTTCACTAGTTCAAATTTCTAGGACAGGGGTAGCACTTACTGTCCCTGGAATACTCCAACCGTGTTGGATATGATGGCTTCTATTTTCCCCAATCAAGATACATTAGTTTCCCTTTCATTTTAGTCCGTGATTCTGTTCATTCAAATGAAACATTGTCTCTGATAGTCTGGTAGTAGTCTAGCTTTGTTTGAGGTTCGGCCTGTGTCTCAAGCTAGACAAAGGAGAAAACATTTATAGCTCTTGAGAAATGTTGATATCAGGAAATATTTACGGAGAAGGGAAGAGAAATCCAAACATGGCTTCTGCCAATCCTCCTATCCCCTCCCCCACCACATCCTGAAAGAGTCTTGTCTGTCCTGCTGATTTCTGGGGCATGTAAACATGGCAAATTTAAGGTCATTGTCTGAATGGCTGTTTGAGAAATGCAAATGTAGCAGGGAATAATAGTCTAGTCTTTTTTCCATGTTTCTTAAGGCATTTTGTAGCCCTATAATAGATTACAAGATCAATGTAGTAGGCCCAGTATTTAAAAAGAAATAAAAAATAATAAAGTTGAAAATATCAGCATGCATTGCATGAAATAATGGTAATATTTAATGAAACTTTTTGTTTCAGAGGTGTGTGTGTCTGTGTACACATGTGTGTATATTCTGGGTTGAGATGTGGAATATATTTCTTACGGAGTATCATGGTCAGAAAAGAGTGCAAAGAATATTATTCAGTCATGAAAAAGAAGGAAATCATGCCACTTTTGACAACATGGATAGATCTTGAGGACATTATGCTAAGTGAAATAAATCAGATAGAGAAAGACAAATACTGTATGATTTCACTTACTCATGAAATCTAAAAAAAGCCAACCTCATGAAAAGCTGTAAAAAAAAAAAAAGAGTTTTTGCAAAGCATTGATTTAAAGTGCACATTTCTCCTTTCTTTCATTTTCTCTCTTTACTAATTTGCTCTGTAAAATTGCCTTGTGAATAAAAATTGTAGTAAAGAGTAACCAGAGAAGCAAGGACCACTTCTCATTCTATAAACAACTGGAATGAAAAAACTGCTGCCCCTACCTCTTCACTCTGAGTCAATCAAATATCCAAATATCATCAGGACAGGGTTAAGATCTAGAACCTCATAAAGGAACATTTACTTTAAAATTTATCACCTGTACAGTTCAAGCCCCAGAGTCTCCCAACCTACAAATTACAAAGTGTTAAACTTGGCATTCAAGGCCGTAGCCTGCCTTACCTTTCCAGACTGATTCACCTATACTTCTCCCACATGAATCCTTTGCTCCAAGCTGACCTCTTGGTGTTTGCTGAACTTATTCCATGTCTTTGATTAGTGATACTGTTCCTTCTGCACAGGGCAGCCTCCTCAACTAGTCCATCTCTGCTTGCTAAAGTCCCATCTTTTTGGGGGGAGAGGGTAATTAGGTTATTTATGTATTTAATTTTAATGGAGGTACTGGGGATTGAACTCAGTACCTCATGCATGCTAGGCACACATTCTACCACTGAGCTATACCCTCCCCCTATCCATCTTTCAAAGATCCATTTCCAATTTCCTTTCCTGATTCTTAATATCTTTATTTTGAACTCCATAAATACCTTAAAAAAAACCTCTTAAAAATTCTTTTAAAATGTATTTAAAAATATCATTTTTCCTGATTTCAAGGTACACGTTAATGTACTACCATAAAAATAAGAAAATATAAAAGTCACAGAAGAAAATGAAAGTCCCGTTTTAAAATCTATGTGTGATACACATTTATGTATGTTTATATATTGCAAGCTGGTATCATATCATCTTATGATGTGCTTTCTAATTACAAGTATTTCCTATGTCATTAATCTTTTTCTTCAGCATGATTTTTAATGGTTACAAATGAACTATAATTTAACAATCATATAACACTGGGCATTTTGCTTGTTTTCACATATGGTGCCATATTTTGGGGGAATATAAATGGAGTGGTACCCAGGTTATAGTGATAAATTTCCTCAAAGAGCACAATGGAGTTTTGTTTTGTTTTGTTTTTGGAAATAGAAAATTGGGGCCAGTGATAATTTGGATGAATGTAAGTTCCTTCATGAATCTTTTTGAAATATTGGCAGATACGCTGAGTTTCCCTCTCTAAGTGAAATAGGGGTTTGAGCCAATTGCACTTAAGTTTTAAAGGGCAGTGAGCCCAGCAGGACTATGGTTGACTGATCAGTTGATCATGGAAACATGCAAGGCTGAGTATACATGCCTCCCTACCTCAAAATATTTACAGTAATGTCATGCATACCTCCCCACCTCAAAATATTTCTGTCTTTACGTATCCTTTAAATCTAGAAAGAGGTGTGCCTCTTCTCTGATTTCTTCCTCCCCCTCCCCAAGCCGTATCTCCTTTTCCTCTTCTGAGATCATGCACTATTAGTTATCCTATTTCTTATCTTTTATGCTCCCCCCTCTTAGCTCCTTTGCTCCTCCTCAAATTGAAAAAAGAAAAAACACCTCTCCCCTTTACTCTTACTACCGCCGGAGCTATAGGCCTACTTTTCTCTCCCTCTCCTTGCCAAACTTCTGGAAAGAATCATCACCTTTTACCGCCTTCATTTCTTCACCACATACTCCCCACTCAAGTGCTCAACTCAGCTTAGAGCCTGGCCACAGCAGGCCCTGGCTGAAAGTTAGTTCCTCCCCTTTTGCAAATTGGCGTCTCTTTCCTGGTTCTTCAAAAGGCATTTCTCCATGGTTGGCAGTGGGCGCTCACCAGGGCCTCATCCCGTGCTGTCACACTCTCACCTAGCTGCTACCTTCACACCGCCGTTTCCAGGTACGCTGGTTCTCGGAAGGTCCTGCCGGTCACCTTCCTGGCCATTTGCCCGCCTCTCTGAGTTCTCACCTGGCACAGTCATAGCTTCCCTAGGCACTCAGGGTCTCGCAGTCTAGCCCTGGGAGGCACCCATTGTCAGGCTTCCAACTCTGTTCACCGCGAGTGTCACGGTGACCCCAGAGGCAACATGTCACAGTGCCCCGCACCTCCAGGCTTGTGTGCAAGTCCCTCGATCCAGCAATGTCCAAACATTTGGGGCGCACCTACTAAGTGCTAGGCTCCAGCCACCTCACTTCCTTTCGTTTGGCAGCCTACTAGGCCCCACTACGTGCCAGATTTGAGGGAAGAGGACGCCGTCCCGGCTCCAGAGGCGCTCGCCGTCCCCTGGGGCGAGACAGCCGCGTAGGCAGATCGTGGCCCTCTAGTGGGAGACCTCGGCCCGGACCTAAGGCCCCTGCCCGGGAGGCGCGTCAGAGGACGAGAGGCCCAGGTCGCAGGGAGCGGGCGCCGGGCCGGAACCGCGCCGAGTGCTCCGCGGGGCAGGCGGGGCCGGCGGGGCAGGCGAGGCCAGGGGCCGGGCCCGGGTCCGCGAGGTCTAGGGTCCAGCCCTGCCCGGCGCCGCCCGCGCCCTGCCCGCCACCGCCGTCGGGTCGGTGCCGCGCGGTCCGGTTGGGGCAGGAGGCGAGAAGCGAGAGGCCGGGCCCAGGCCGGGGCAGCCCCTCCGCCGCACCGCCCTGGGCGGGTGCCCAGGTCCGAGTCGCCTTCCGCCTGCCCCCCCACCCCCGCCCGCGGCCCCAGCCAGGTCCCGCCGCCAGGCCGGCTCCCGCCCCCGCTCCGCCCCCGGAGCCGCAGCCCCGCCCGCCACCGCCGTCGCCATGTTGTGGCTCCCGCAGCCGGCGCTGGGGACGCGCGCGGCCGAGCCCGGGGCCTGCAGCCGCCGCCGCCGCCAGGTAAGCGCCCCCCGCGGGCCGGGCCGGGCGGGGCCTGTGGGCTGGGGCCGCCGCCTAGGCCGCCCCGGCCCGAGTCGGGGCTGAGCGGAGCCGGGGCCGAGCCTGCGCCCGCGCCGCGGCCCGGCCCTGCAGCCAGGCGGACCCTGCTCGCCGCCCGAGGCGGCAGCCACTTCCCCCGACCGCCGCCTGGCGGGCCCGGGCCGCCACCCCACCCCGCCCCCGGCGGACGGGCCGCCTGCCCCTTCCGCCGCCGCGACCCGCCGCTACCCCGCCGGGCGGGCGGGCACGATGCTGTGCTCCCTGCGCGGGACGGGCGGCCGCCCTCGGCGTCGGCCCGCGGACCCCCGCCCGGGCACTCATAACGGTGCCACTTTCCCCCGCCGGGGCTCCCTGTCAGTCGGACCGTCCCGGCCGCCCGAAGAGCTGGCGCCGTCACGGGGCAGACACTTGGGGGATCGACCTTTTTTTGGCGCCCCTCAGTCCCTCCCCCTACCTCGGCCCAAGTTCTGACCCTGGGGGAGATTTCTTCGGGAGCAGACAGGTATTCCTGCTCCAGAGTTGGGGGTCCTGGGGGTGACCAGGCCTGTCGATCAGGGTGGAAATTGTCTCTCTGCAGGGGGCTCTTCCTGCCAACCTGGGCGGGGGGAGGTGGTGAGGCTCAATGTGACCCGAGGGAGGACGGAGAGCGTCTGCTGGACAGATGGCCTCCTGGCCTTGGATCAGGGCGTGTGAGGGGGAGGGGTCCTTATGACCTTAGGTATGCCTGCCTCGGAGCACCCCAGGATTACTGAAGCTGCTCAGGGATTTTTTTTTTTTAACTTTTTTTTTTCTTTCAGTAAGCCAGAGGTGGCATTAAAAATCCTGGATTGAAATAAATCCATAATCCCACCCGGGGAAGCATGTCTGGCACCCAGGACTAGCCTGGAATAGGACTGGCAGTAGGAGAATGGGACTTGGGGATAAGATGGTATTTGGCCTAAGGCTGGCCCACTTGCCTTCAGCTCTGTTGGTGGAGGGCCTGTAGGGTGCGTCTGTTGCTGTGTACAGTGTGGCTGAGCATACAGGATGTGGACAGACAGATGCCTGGTCTGCTGGGTGCTTGGTGGGATTTGAGGGGTCTGTTTCCTCAAACTCGCAGGTACATTACACAGTGAAAGAGAAGAGGAAGCAAGGTGCTAGCCCACATATTTTTGACCATTTTCCAATTTTTCTGCTGGTCATGGCTTTAATTCATTCAGTAAAATTTTACTGAGCACTTACTATGTGCCAGGCACTGGACTAGGTGTTGGGAGTACAGTAGTAAATCAGATAGACATGATTTAGCTTGAACTCATAGACTAGTGTGGAGACCCAATAATAAATAATCTTGAAATTTCATTCAACAACAAATATTTGGCAACCAATATGTGCCAGGCATTGTTTTAGATGCTGTAAAGAAAGCAAGCAAAAATAACTGCCCTTATGAAGCTTTCATTCTACTGGGGTGGGGGGTGTTGAAGGGGAAGACAATAAAATAAAATATAGTCTGTTAATAAGTGCTAAAGAGAAAAAGAAAATAGAGAAGGAGGATATGAGTTATTGGGTGGGGATTGAACTTACATCTGAGTGGCCTGGAAAGGCCTCCTAAGAAGGTGTCTTTTGAATGAAACTTTGAAGGAAGAGGTAAACCAATCATTTCAAACTGTGATGAGTACAAGGAAAGAAAGGTGAAGAGAGTGGTGAGAGATAGGGGCCTTGATTTGGGTTGAGGGGGGTCAGGGAAGGCTTCCTGGAGGAAGTGACATTTAGGCTGAGACTACCTGAGGGAGAGTTAAGAGTTAACCATGTGTGGAGCAGTACAGAGCTTGGCAAGTTGGAGGAAGTGAAAGAGGCCTGTGTGTCTCAAGGAGGAAAAGGAGAGGGGAGGTAAGTCTTTGGAGAGGTGTGCCTGATCACTGGGAGCCTTGGGGACCGAATGCCTTCCCTCCTTAGTTTGGATTGTATCCCCAGTGTAATTAGGAACCTTTGAAGGGTTTTAAGTGAGTGACTTGATATTTACAGTTTAAAAGTTCTCTGGTATGGACAGAGATAAGCAGGTAAGGCAAGGCTTTCTGTGTCCCGAGTGGCCTAACCACTGGATCAGCTTCGAAAAGCCTCCAGCAGGCTGGGGAGGATCCTCTTCCTCAGAGAGACCATTTTGCCCAGCTTTTAGGAAGAGAAGGGAAAATAGTTAACATTTATGGAGTGCCTGTTATGTGGGAGAATCAATTTTAGAGACTTTTGCAAACAGTATCATATTTAATTTAATCTTCTCTGTGCTCTAAGAGAAAGGGGTTGTCCTGCTCCCTTTACGTATACAAACTCGGAGGAGGTAGATGACTTATCCAAAGCCACATTTGTAACTTAATCTGGATTCAAACCCAGATCTTCCTGATTCCAGACCCACTGGCTCTGGAACCAGACTACTGAATTTGCATTTTGCTTTTGCCACTTGCTAACTGAACGATTCTGAGTTATTTAATCTTTCTTATGCCTCAGTTTTCTGGTTGGAAAAGCCTCAAGCTTTTTCCAGCTTAAATGCGGATAAAAGTACTTGCCTCCTAAGAGTGTTGTGCTGATCAAATTAACTTAGCTCAAATGTTAGTTGCTACAATGACTTAATTTTTTGAAACATCCATGCTGCCTGTCTCTCAGCCTTGTCATTTTGGATGAGATTAAATATACAGATAAAATTTAATTCTTGAATATTGTGAAGCTTCTTTTCCCTCCCTTTTCCTCTAAATAATGCCAATGTTCCATGTGATCAATCATTCAACATTGATCTCCCATTTCAGTCTTGACACTGCTAGGGCTTATGGATACAATGTGAGTTACTTCCCTCAAGAAGCTAAGAGTATCCAGAGGAGGTCAGATATTTAAAGGAATGAGCTACAATGTACTTAACAAGTTCTCTAAAGCTCCTGTACTTCGAGAGCTTTTGGAAGAGTAAGAACGAGATGTCTGGGGCAGTAGGGGAGGCTTCAAGGCCAAGGTGACTTTTGAACTGGGCTTTGGAGGAAGAGTAAGAGTTTTATAGGCACATAAACTGGACAAAAGACATTCTATGTAGTGAGAGTCATGTGTGAAAGCATGGAGCCTGCATGAGAGGCTTGATTTGTCAAGGGATGAGGCTGGGAAGCTGAGTTAGAGCTGTGAAAGGCAGGTTAAGTTTGGATTTAATTCTGTAAGCCACAAGGACCTGTTCGAGAGTATTAGATACATCTAATACATACCTTGATGGGTGTTGCAGTTAGAGAGTGGAGACAGATATCATCCTGGGGGGTGACGTTGTTTAGGTGGGTTCTGGTTCTCAGTTTCATAAGCCTGAAATTCAGTTTTGTAGGGCACTCAGAGCTGATTAGGTCCAGGGAGACTGACTAACCAAACTTGGAAGAGACTGATGCATAAACTCAGGGCATTAACTAGCCACGGGGAAGGAAACTGCAGAATGACAGATGTTTTGTCCTTTGGCCATGGCCTTTCCCCCCTAGGTCCCCACCCCCACTTCTGGCTGGGACATACTAACAAACTCTTGCTCTTCAATTCCCCTTTGTTTTTCTCAGGCTCCATGAAAACTAACCCTTTCTGTTAACAGAATCTTTCTTCAAGCTTTGTACAGTGTAGTTAACAATGATTATTAATCGATAGAGTGAATGTTTCTGTATCATTTGGGTGAGATCCTGTGTTTGTGAAACTTAAGGAAAAGGAGGAATAACTTTTTAAGAAATAAAATATTGGAAAGGGGTATTCCCTAGAATTGGGTTATTGGAGAAGGTATGCATATTCCAAGTGGTATGGATAATTTTGTGGTCTGGGAGGTAGTTGTGGACAGATAGGTTGGAAATTGTTCTGGGTGCAGAGGTCTGTGAACTCTCAAAAGAGGTGGGAGGCTTTTGGTTGCGCTTGAAGAAGCGGTTGGTTTAGAATTTTTATCTTCCCTACACACTGGAGACAGAAGAGAAGGTAATAATTCCTACCCTCTACTCAACCTGGTCATGGTGAACTTTCCTATTGGATTGGAATCTTCATGAGGTTTGAGCTACATCTTAACACTTCCTTTTGCTTCCATGAAACTGGAAAGAGTGGTGGACCCTCTAGAATTTTGAATCTATTTTTCCCTACAGCAAAGAATAAAACCCAAATAGACCAACCTAGATTGTGGATTATTTTTCTTTTAAAACTCTACTAAAGAATATTCATGTGGAAAATTTAGACAATACAGATAGGTATACAAATGAAATAAAACTAACCGATAAATCCTATAACCTAGAGCTACTGTTAACATTTTAATATTTAGTGTTTGTATTAGGCCTTTATCTCAAGGTCTATCTTTATATGTGACTTTTAACTTTTTCTTTTCCTGCAAAAATAGGAATATCCTTAACGGGAGAGAGTTCTGAGTGTTGATGTCTGTGAACAATCTGTGCATGTTTCCATTTGTGGGCATCTGGTCCATTGTTCTCCCCCTTTATGTCCTAGGAGTGTAGGATGTGATATCCAATAGTTTATTAATTTTGAGAAACGTTTTTAGGGATCAAAGTGCTACTTCAGCCAACTATTCGCTTTTATTTGACAGTGAGAAGTGTTTATGTGTGTGCTGAAATGACAGGTCGGATCCTTTTTATGACTGAAAGAAAAGTTGATGAACACGTTTTGAGTTTGGTGTCACCACAGAGTCATTCCTCAAACCCATCAGCACTTAGAGAACAGCTGTCCTCTGTTCACTGTGTGACTTTGGGTAAGTCCTTTGCTTTCTCCATGTCAGATTCAGGTGTTGTATCAAGAGGAAGTGGTGTCCCCCTTCCTCTCATTCACATGCTCCAGGAGATGAAAAGGATGATGATGTGTATTTGTGTGACTGACTGTGGAAAGACTGCCACAATGTTGCGTGAAGAAAAGGAGTATGTCTACTGAACTCCTGGCCTCAAATTAGTCTGTGTGTGAGGCAGGGCGTCTGTATAACTTTGTTATGTCTCTTTGTGAGCTCCAGAATTATTGGAGCCCCTTGAAATTTTTTTTTGAGTGGGTCAAGGGGAGCATTAAGGGTCTTCTGCAAAACTAAATCCACAAGCTTATCCAGAGATGCAAGAGCAACCACTCTAGGTTTCACTCAGAATAGGTTTGCTTCCTCTGCAGGACAGAGTTTACTGTACGATCTGCTTATCTCTGAGTGGTGGGATTGGGTGGTTTTTACTTTTTTCTTTATATTCTTGCCTATCACTTGAATTTTCTTTTTTTTAAACATTTTTTTTAATTGAGTTATAGTCATTTTACAATGTGTGAAATTCCAGTGTAGAGCACAATTTTTCAGTTATACGTGAACATACATATATTTATTGTCACATCTTTTTTTTGCTATGAGCTGCCACAAGATCTTGTATATATTTCCCTGTGCTATACAGTGTAATCTTGTTTGTCTATTCTACATATGCCTGTCAGTATCTACAAATTTTGAACTCCCAGTCTATCCCTCCCCCCGGCCCCTTTGGCAACCACAAGTTTGTATTCTATGTCTATGAGTCTGTTTCTGTTTTGTATTTATGCTTTGTTTTTTGTTTTTTTTGTTTTTTGTTTTGTTGTTGTTGTTGTTGTTGTTGTTGTTGTTGTTTTGGTTTTTTTTTTAGATTCCACATATGAGTGATCTCATATGGTATTTTTCTTTCTCTTTCTGGCTTACTTCGCTTAGAATGACATTCTCCAGGGACATCCATGTTGCTGCAAATGGTGTTATGTTGTTGATTTTAATGGCTGAGTAGTATTCCATCGTATAAATTTACCACATCTTCTTTATCCAGTCATCCGTTGATGGACATTTAGGCTGTCTCCATGTCTTGGCTATTGTAAATAGTGCTGCTATGAACATTGGGGTGCAGGTGTCATTTTGAAGTAGGGTTCCTTCCGGAAATATGCCCAGGAGTGGGATTCCTGGGTCATACGGTAAGTCTATTCCTAGTCTTTTGAGAAATCTCCATATTGTTTTCCACAGTGGCTGCACCAAACTGCATTCTCACCAGCAGTGTAGGAGGGTTTCCCTTTCTCCACAGCCTCTCCAGCATCTGTCATTTGTGGATTTTTGAATGATGGCCATTCTGACTGGTGTGAGGTGATACCTCATTGTAGTTTTGATTTGCATTTCTCTGATAATTAGTGATATTGAGTATTTTTTCATGTGCCTATTGATCCTTGGAGAATTGCTTGTTTAGGACTTTTACCCATTTTTGGATGGGGTTGTTTGGTTGTTTCTTATTAAGTCGTATGAGCTGCTTATATATTCTGGAGATCAAGCCTTTGTCGGTTTCATTTGCAAAAATTTTCTCCCATTCCGTAGATTGTTGTTTTGTTTTACTTATGGTTTCCTTTGCTGTGCAGAAGCTTGTAAGTTTAATTAGGTCCCATTTGTTTATTCTTGCTTTTATTTCTATTGCTTGGGTAGACTGCCCTAGGAGAACATTTTTGAGATGTATGTCAGATAATGTTTTGCCTCTATTTTCTTCTAGGAGGTTTATCGTATCTTATCTTATGTTTAAGTCTTTGACCCATTTTGAGTTGATTTTTGTGTATGGTGTAAGGGAGAGTTCTAGCTTCACTGACTTACATACTGCTGTCCAGTTTTCCCAACACCATTTGCTGAAGAGACTGTCTTTATTCCATTGTATATTCTTGCCTCCTTTGTTGAAGATTAGTTGACCAAAAGTTTATGGGTTCATTTCTGGGCTCTCTATTCTGTTCCATTGGTCCATATGTCTGTTTTTGTACCAATACCGTGCTGTTTTGATTACTGTAGCTCTATAGTATTGTCTGAAGTCTGGGAGAGATATTCTTCCAGCCTCTTTCTTTTTCTTCAGTAATATTGTGGCAATTCTAGGTCTTTTGTGGTTCCATATAAATTTTATTATGATTTGTTCTAGTTCTGTGAAATATGTCCTGGGGGGACATATTGATAGGGATTGCATTAAATCTGTAGATTGCCTTGGACGGTATGACCATTTTAACAATATTGATTCTTCCAATCCAGGAGCATGGGATATCTTTACATTTTTTAAATTCTTCTTTAATTTCCTTAATCAGTGTTTTACAGTTTTCTGTGTATAAGTCTTTCACCTTCTTGGTTAGATTTATTCCTAGGCATTTTATTACTTTGGGTGCTATTTTAAAGGGGATTGTTTCTTTACTTTCTTTTTCTGTTGATTCATCATTATTGTAAAGAAATGCAACTGATTTTTGAACGTTAATCTTGTAACCTGCAACCTTGCTGAATTCTTTGATTATTTCTAGTAGTTTTTGTGTGGGCCTTTTAGGGTTTTCTATATATAGTATCATGTCATCTGCATATAGTGACACTTTTACCTCTTCTTTTCCAGTTTGGATCCCTTTTATTTCTCTCTCTTGCCTGATTGCTGTGGCTGGGACTTCCAAGACTATGTTGAATAGGAGTGGTGATAGTGGGCATCCTTGTCTTGTCCCAGATTTTAGTGGGAAGCTTTTGAGTTTTTCACCATTGAGTCCTATGCAGGCTGTAGGTTTCATTTGAATTTTCTATAGGCTTATATATTGTCTTTACAAAAATAAACAAATGGTAAATGTGTTTTTAATTTTATTGAATGCCCTCAAGCAAAAACTCAAACTGCCCAGAAATACATCCCTGTAGAAGAGGTATGACGTTGGAACTAACCACCCCTCCTTGGTCACTGACTTTGTTAGGTGTGCAGTAAAGACAGCTCTCCCAGGCAGATAAAATTAGGCCAGGACCTCTGATTGGGATAGTCCCCGAATTTAGGGAGCCAAGGCTGCACCCATCTGGGAAGGATTGATGAGAAAAGTGCGAATTGACTTCTGGTTTCATTTGTTGGGTGTTTTTTGCAGGGGAGTGCTTCTAACAAATCCGTTCCTTTTGGACATGGTCCTGGGCCCCCTCCCATGGACCTTAGAGCTCAGTCTCCCACACATTGACATGGGGATGCTAACAAGAGGGGTTCCTGTGTGTAAGCCTCGCATACATTCCTGGAATTTCCCTCATTCTGGAGGTTCAGCCTATCCTGGTGGTGAGGCAGGGAGCTATTTCTTCTTCATTTCCATCCAGTCTTTAGGCATAGGAACAGTTTACCCACACTGCCCTTGGCAAGCTGGAGCTGAACGTGTGCCAATGGAGTGGGCTCTGGCTCCGCTCTTACTGCCGTGGTTTGCTGCAGTTTACAGCAGGCTACTCCTATCTGCCAGTTCAGTTCCTGAAGTTGACACTGTTCTCTAGCAAGCCAAAGGGCAGAGTGAGACCAGAAAGAGAGGGCTTGAAGGGAGGCGTCCATTGTATCTGCAAGCCTCTGAGGGCTATTCCAGGGCCTGAAAACACATCTGAGGCAGAGCTTTGGCATTTTCAAAGGAGAAGGGAGTCCAGGGGTGGGCAGTGAGCAGCTGTTGAGATCCGTCTGGGGCTTGGCCCAGCTGAGGCTCTGGTGTGTGTGGGCATGGGCTGCTCTCTGCCTTTGCCTTGTTAGACAGACTCCCCAAACCTGAACTGTACTGGCTGAGGTTGTAAAACTGCTTCACTGTCTGAGACTTCATTAAGGCTATAAATCTTCAGGCCCTTAAAAATATTAGGTGTGTGATTAATACTACTGTTATTCTTAGAATGTTTATGTGTATTTAAAATCCTTTGGAGGAAGGGGAGTATAGCTCAGTGGTAGAGTGCATGCTTAGCATGCATGAGATCCTAGGTTCAATCCCCAGTACTTCTCTTAAAAAAATAAATTTAAAGAAAAAAAAAAAAAAACCAACGTAATTACCCATCCCTCAAACAAGACAAACAAAACAAAAACCCATAAAATCCTTTGGAGCCTTTTTGCAATTGGGCCATCATTGATCAGTTATCTGCAGTTGCTTATGAAAGGCCCACCCAGAGCCCAACCCAGAGCTGGATGCTCTGTGGAGCATAAAAGAATCAAGTGAGATGAACTTTGCCTTCGAGGAGTTCTCCCACTGAAAGCAATTAGAGAACAATTTGCTTCCAGACCAAAAGTGTCTTAGGGGGGCTTTTCTTTCTGAGGGTGGTGGTTACTTTCACACAGGTCACCCCTCTGAGATGACTGGGGTTACCTCTGGGGAACATTCTCTGGTATCCAAAATGGATTAAATTGCTGTTTGGGAAGAGGGAGGCGGTGCTGTAATTTCATCTTTCATTACTTTGTTTCCCTTTGACACTGCTTTTCTAAGCACCTGTACCCTTCAGGAGAAAGAGTAGCCACCTGCCCACAAAATATGAATCCCCGTGCCTATCATTCCATGATTATAGCTCCATTCCTCTGAGTCTTAAGGTGTTTGCATTTCCACTTAGAGTCCCCTTTTAAAATATTTACAACCCATGGGAGAGGTCAGTCTCTTAGCAGTTCATCACCAAACAGTAGCTTTAATTACCAGAAATTAATTAAGTCAAGTGAGAGAAAGACTGGGACCCAGGCAGGCACTTGGGGGAAAGAGTGTCCGAAGGGACGTGCTCCTACATGACAGGAGAGAAGTGAGGGAAGCAAAAGAAACTTGCATGAACAGTACTTGCTGCAGGCAGGTATTGCTAACTCTGGGGCCACTCTGGTGGTCCTCCTGGCTGGGGCTTGGGTACAACATGGCCTAGCCCTGGTACAGGGGGCTTTGAGGCAGAGGTGGAATTTGGGCTCAGTCTTAAAGGGTTGGGAAGACTGTATTCTCTTCATTGAAAAAATAATATACACTTAGTTTAGAAAATTTGGGAAGATTCAAGAAGAAAACAAGTCCCTCCTGATTTTAGTACTCGATGATAGACAGCTGAAGTGTACAGGCTGAGGGGAGTGATCTTTTGCAGTGTAAGTCAGTCCTCCTCCACGGCAGGTCTTCCTGCAACCTTCCATCTACGAGAGGAAATCAGTCCTTGCGGTGACCTTCCACGATCTGCTTCCCAGCCCTTCCCCTGTGTCTTCCTCTGCTCTGGTCTGGGTTCCCTGAATGCACCAAGTACTTGCCTTCTTCAGGGCTTTCCTGCTTGCTCTTCCTCTGCCTAAAACCTCTTCTCTGTCATGTTTACATGGCTTGTTCTCTCGCTTGCTTTAGAATTGAGAATGTA
This sequence comes from Camelus dromedarius, assembly GCF_036321535.1. Taxonomy (NCBI): domain Eukaryota; kingdom Metazoa; phylum Chordata; class Mammalia; order Artiodactyla; family Camelidae; genus Camelus; species Camelus dromedarius. The sequence continues at coordinate 17,291,712 of NC_087464.1, forward strand.
GACACTCCAACTTCTGATTTTAGTTGAGCTGCTGTTGAGAAAGGCTATATGACTACCTGACATGTGAATTTGCTTGGTAATGTCTGTCTCTTTCTAGTGGAATGTCAGCACTGTGTGGGGAGGGACTTAGCCTGTTCTGTTCCCATGGTATCCACAGTGACTAAAACAAGGCCTGACACATAGTAGGTGCTCAATTAATATCATTGAATGAATGTGCATACATGCATGTGTGGAGTGTGTGTGCATTGTGGAAATTGAGTGGGAAAGGGCAGTGTGGCCAGAAGCTGGGGTGGGAGGAGACATACAGGATGACTGTGGGGAGCGACCAGAGGTGGTGAGGAAAGAGGTAACAAGGACAAAGATGGAGACGTGACCTGGAACAGATGACATCAGTGAGACTTGGTAATTGCAGAATTCTCCCCAATTGCTGTGTGGCCTTGACAAAAGCTTCCGGCACTCCTGACTTGGTAGAGCTTAAAATGTTGTCTGTGGTTTCAAATGAGTTTTGAAAGCAGGTGGTGGTAAGTAGGAGCAAGAAAAGAGGAGGGTCCTCCCCAGATTCATTAGGTTGATGGGTCTGGTGGGAAGCATGTACTGGGCCTGTATCTCACCTCCTATAACCTAGGATTGGAGCCCGTCTGTTCTCCCTGGTGTGAGGGAAACTTCCCTGTCCAGAAGCAGTTGTGAGTGCTCTCAGGTTTTCTCCAAACCTACACGTATACCAGCACAGTATCTGAAATCCATTTGTTCATTTACCTTCTTTCAACTTCATTTTCTGTCTTCATAGTTTTATCTATTCCTCAGAACAAATTGTCTTTGACTCACAAATCCATTTACATTGGATTAATTTGACTGGAAATACTTATTTCTAAATGGTTTCTGTTTCATTAGGCTTCTAGTCTGTTTTTAAAATGGCTTCTGCCAAGATGAGATCAGTAGAGAAGTGATTTTGGTATAATGAGCTTCTTTATGATCCTTTGGTACAAGTTAAGTTTTGAGCTTGGTGTTTCTGATGTATTCCTAGAAAAAATTTTGAGTGCCTGCTCTGTGCCAGGTACTGTAGGCATTGGGACTATAAGAGGGGACAAAATAAACAAAAATCTTACCTTCATGGAGCTCATAGTCTAGTGTGTGGGGGCTTATAGGTAGTAAACAAGTAAAACATAAAGTATGAGAGACGATGAAAAGTATTATGGAGAAAAAACAAAGCAGGGATAGAGGATAGGGAGCTTTGGTGGGCAGGCAGCTTTTCTAATTTAAATAGGGAATTCTCACTGATAAAAGATATTTGAGCAGAGATCTGAAAGAGTGAGAGAGGCAGCTGCACATTTATCTGAGGGAAGAGCAACCAGGGTGGCCGGAAAAGCAGAGAAAAAGCCCTTGAGGCCAGAGGGCTGGAGTGAGGAGGAGGGAGGTACGGGAGACTGGTGGTCCCACTGGGCTTGTACCTCCTAGTGGGGGCCTGAGCCCCAGCTCTGGGTGAGATGCGAAGCCCGTGGCGGCTGTGTGGAGCCACGATGGATTCCTCCTTTTTTTTTTGGGTGACTGGCTTCTGGTGACTGAAGCAGTGGAGCTCCTTCCGTGGCTCTTAGCTCTGCATGGGCAAAAGAGTTTGACTCATCCGGGAGCCTTTCCCAGGCCAGCTGCTCGGGCCATCTCGGAGTCCAGGGTCAGCTGGAGCACACATGTGGCTGCTAGGGCTCACTCAGTGCCAGTGCTGTTGTTCTCTAACCACTGGGTGACTGTCACAGCTTCAGATTTCTGGGGCCCACTCCACTCCTTCTGAGTCAGGCTCCAGGTAGGCCCAGAAGTCAGCATTGTTAACAAGGTTTTGAGTTGATTTTTGAGGCCAGTGATCCCTGGACCACATTTTGATTTAAAAATAGTGATTCTCAACCCCAGACAACATCAATCACATGGGCTTTTTTTTTTTTTTTAAATGCTTGGCTCCATCCCCTAGAGATTCTGATTTAATTGGTCTGAGGTGGGGTTAGGGATTAGCATTGCTCCCCAGGTGTTTCTAATGTGCTCCCAGAGCTAGAATCACTAGTCTGAGGCTTACTGGCCTTCGACTCAGTGTTTGATGGAGAGATTTGAATGGGTAACTGGGAGTAAGAGACGTCAGGCCCTCTGGGAAGGCTAAGGCAGGGCCCATCATCTTGCCAGGAATAACAGAAATCTTTCACAGTAATAAAAACTCTTCAGTTTATATACTTTATCTCATTTGATTACCTCGCTTCTCTGAGCCTACATTTCCTTGCTTGTAGAGTTAGCGGCTTACATTTAATGGTTTCCTCACTCTGACAGTTGTTAATCTTTCTGGCGTTGGAAGAACCTCTAATCTAGAACAGTGTTCCGTGCGTTGTTTTCTCATCTCGGTCTTTCAACACCCTACGGTGTGTCATAATTATGGCAAAGGTTATAGTGAATGTCTCATTACCACACTGAAGGAAAATGTGTGCTGTATACAGTAGCACCTTGGGAAGAAGAGGATGTTGGGAATTCTGAAATGTGAAATCAGACCTCCTGGATCAGAGTTCCTGAGTGGAAGGGCAGCTCGGTCCTTGGAGGCAAGTGGGAGCTTGAGCATTAGGCTTGGTTCTGCCACTCACTGGTGAGTTCCCTGTGAAGTGGGAGTAGTGTTTTATAAACTGTAAAGCTCCTATAAATCCAAGTTTGTAAATGTGGTAGGGTAACCTGGGAAGAGCAGCCAGCCTGGGTCAGTGAAGCCTGGTGCTCAGGTTTGCCAACCCTTCTCTATAGCCACGCTGTGTTACTGGACACAGAGGCGGTGTGAATAACACAACAGAATCCAGTGTCTGCAGGAACTGAGGTTACCCTGGAATCAATAATGAGGCACACTTATTGGAGCATCTTAGAACTAACTTACGTTGAACATCAGATTGAAGACAGCCCCCTACCTGTTCCCCTGATCTCTATCTTTATTCTCATTTGGACAGCATGGTGTCTGCTGGTTAGTTTATGTTTTGAAATGTGGAGGTCCAAAATGAGAAAAGGAAAAACAGCAGAGAAAAAAAAAATTTTTTTTTCTCTATTTCCCTTCTGTAGAATTGGGATAATGAGTTTCCTTCTCGTCCCTTCTAAATTTTTTCCTTAATGTTGTCTATATCTCTCTATGTAGAATCCAAACTAAATGCTGACCTGTCAAAGTTAAGACAAAAATGAAGTCAAGTGAGGGGATGCAGAATTGGAGTGAGAATGAGTAGAATTAGAAGAGAGTTTTTATTCTGTCATTTGTGGGTACTTGTACCTGATGGACTGTTAATCAGTTTCTCCACACTGGCCTGTTAAATTGGAATCTTAGGAGGTTGTGGCCAAGCATTAGTAGTTTCCAAAGTTCCCGAGGTGATTCTGATGTTCAACAGGACCACCCAGTTTTAATATCATCTTTTATATCTAATGGTTTGTGTGTCCTTTCACTGCTTATTGTGGATACAGATGATTTCACTACTTTTGTCTTTTAACTTCCCTATTAGTTTGTGTGTGGATGGTTTCCCACCTTAACTTCATGTTTGCCTTTGTTGGAGAGCTTTTCCCTTTCATAATTTTCTTATTTCTAGTTGTGGCCTTTTCTCTCTTTTAGCAAGAACCACCTAGATTTTAAGAAGTGGATTCTGTCAGCATTTCCTGTGTTTTCTCTCATTCTTATCCCCTGTTTGGTGCTTGTCCCTTCCCTGCCTCTCCCCTACCTGTGACTTTCTCCCAGCCTACCTGCCCCGCTGTCCCCTTGCCCACTTCCTGACCTCTGCTTCCTCTGCATCAGCAGTCCTCCTGAGCACTGGAGGATGAGTTGTGAGGAGGAGTATCTGGCCCTCACTTACCCAGTGTCTGTCCCCCGTGCATGCTTCCAATCAGCCTGATGTTTAGGGAAGCAGTAGTTTGCAGGGGCACTCTGAAAGATGATGAGCTAAAGGTTGCTGGCCACTGAGCTTGGTGGCATAATACTTAAACACATGTGTTTGCTATGTTTAAGGCAGTGTTGTAAGAGCTTTGCAAGTATTAACTCATTTAATTCCTATAACAGTCCCATTTTACATAGGGGGAAACTGAGACACAGAAGTGAAGAAACCCACAAGGTCACATGGCTAGTAAGTGGTAGGACTGGGATTTGAACCTAGGTAGAGTCTGGGCTCTGGACCACCACACTACAATAGGGGAAGGGGACAGGATCTGGGACTGGGAAAAGTTTTATCTTTGACTACATTTGAGGCCTGCTTTGAATTTATGTTTGGAGATTTTTCTCAGGGTCTGACCCCCACTTTTGTTATTATTGTTAACTCACTCTAACCTTCAGGCCTATTAAAAAACATTTTATTTTTCTTCTTTCCTTAGGTGGTGTTTGGAAACTAGACCATGTGCCTAGGTAGAAGTTATTCCTTTCTCCACAGCTCTGCACCCCCAGCAACACTCACCACACCCTTGTTTTGAGAGCCTCACTGAGGTATGATGTCTAGGCTGACCTGAGCTGGCCTTGAAGAGCTGAGAGTTTGAACACAAGTGATTTTTTAAAAATATTCCTTGGTAGTTACTAATATTTTTAAAAATTGTGGTAAAACATATATAACAAAGTTTACCATTTTAACCATTTTTAAGCATACTGTTCAGTGGCATTAAGTATATTCATGTAACTATCACCACCATCCATCTCTGGAACCTTTTTGTCATCCCAAACTAAACCGTGTACCCATTAAGTAATAACTCCCTATTCTCTTGCCCCTTATCCCCTGGTAACCGCTGTTCTACTTTTTGTCTCTATGAATTTGCCTACTCTAGGTACCTCATGTAAGTGGAATCACACGATATTTGTCCTTTTGTATCTGGTTTATTTCATTTAGTATAATGTGTTAAGTTTCACATATGTTTTAGCATATGTCAAAACTTCATTCCTTTTTAAAGCAGAGTAATATTCCTTTGTATATTTATATCATGTTTTGTTTATCCATTCATCCATTGATGGATACTTGGATTATTTTTACCTTTTGGGTATTGTAAATAATATTGCTATAAACATATACAAGTACCTCTTTGAGACCCTGTTTTCAGTTCTTTTGGATATATACCTAGGATTGGAATTGTTATATCATGTGGTAATTCTACATGTAATTTTTTTTTTTTTAAGAAACTGCATATTGTTTTCTATAGTGGCCATATTGCAGTCCTGCCAGCAATGCACCAGTATTCCAGTTTCTCCACATTCTCAGCCACACTTGTTATTTTCTGGGATTGTCTTGTTTTGTTTTGTTTGGATAATAGCTATCCTAATGGGTGTGACCTTGGTGGTTATGCAGTTGGATCCATAGAGTCCACTATCCGAGATACTGGTCCCTAGTGTGCGGAGATGTGCAAATGTAGAGAAAATAATATGATAACCCCCTCACGTGCTCCTCACCCAGATCCAACAGTTATCAATTCATGGCCAATCTTATTTCACTTATATATATATATATATATATATGCCCTCCCTGCTCGCTTCCTCCTGCCCTGTGCTATTTTGAGGCAAATCCCAGATATCACATCATTTTATCTGTAAACATTTCACAGGTGATATCTTAAAAAGATAAGCACTTTTAATATTCCATTTTGTCTGATGGTAGAAGGGCACACAGGGATGTTCCTTTGGATCATGATTCCCTGTCATTCCCTTGGGTCACCAGGGACATAGACAGTGGGCTCACATGTGAATACCTGGATGTTGGGTACATTGCCATGCCGGATTGTTGGTAAAAACAAAAAACAAAACAAAACAAAACAAAAGCTTGCCTTGGCTGGTGCCCTGCTTTCCTGCAGGAGGCTGACTGCCCTTAGGTCTGAGCAGCCATGGTCAAAGAGCCCAGCCAGATCTCTTTTGAGAGGGAAGGGAGAGAAGAGGGAGGAAGAAGGGGCTATAGAAGAACATGCGTGTGAGAGAGTGGAGGAGGCCGTGGAGAAAAGGACAGAGGGCTGGAGAGGGGCGTGGAGGAAGGAGTAGGAGGGTAGAGGGATGGGAAGGAGAAGAGTATGTATATATGTGTGTGTGGAGGTTCAAGAAAAAGAAAAATGGAGTGAAAGCAGAACACCTGGGGAGGAACCCTCTACCAGGCCCTTGACTCACCAGCTCCTAAACTCCTCGGTGACCTAAGGGAACTGCAGAGATACCCCAAGACTAATAACATGTTTCCCCACCCCACCATTCCCGCTTTTAATTTTGGGATCTTTGGGACTGTAGTTTGCCTGTGATAGATGAGGTTGATGCACTCAGAGCCACCAAACACAAGGGGACCAGAGACAGGGAAATAGTGATTCTGTGGAATGGCTACCTTTTCTTGTTTGGGGTCCTTTTGTTCAGGGAGTGGAGACTTGGTTCCCAGCAGGACTGAGACTACTGACTTCTTGCTTAAATTTGGGGGTCCCTACCACCAAGAAATGATGCTTTTACAAAGCTCAGTGGGAGGGACTCCTCAAGGATAGCCTGTGAACAAGAGGAGTCCTGTTCCCGTCTTTTCTGTCTCTGGGTCTTGTTCCCTTTTAACACAGTGCAGTGCCCAGTTAGCGCTGAGATCTGTTTGCACATAGTGAAAGGTAAAGGGAGTACAGGTTACCAAGTGTCGGTTTTTATCTCAGTTCTTAGCTCTGCTTGAACTTTGTTGCCTGTGCCTCGATTCCATTTGTATCATCTCAGTCAGCTGTACAGTCTCGTACGATCCCAATTTCTTTCAGTCCTATCCCCTCTTCTCCTTTTATCTTTTCTAAAAATATGGCAGCTTTATTGAGATATAATTCACATGACATACAATTCACTCATTTAAAGTGCATGATTCGATGGTTTTTACTATATTCAAAGAGTTGCAGCCTCTTAAGACTCAATACCACCCTGTGCCCTCTTCTTCCCTGTGGTTCTCATGGCCAGCCTTCTCTCTCCACCAGCGTCACACTGATCCCATCCTCAAGACAGATGACCTTATTGTGGGGACATTAGCCAGTAGGCACTTTCCACCAATAAAATATTTAACTTAAACAGCCCTGCAGGAGCCCAAGATTCATAGACAAGTGCTCCTTCAGATAGACCCTTTCCCACTGGCAAGGTCTCATCACCACTCAAGATCTCTCTATGTATAAAAAGTTTTAAAAAGCAAAACACAAATAACATTGCAGGTTAGCCAGCTGCTTGACTGGTAATAAGCCTGCTTAGGAATCTGTGACTACCCTTCAACAATTTTACCTCTGGACAGATGAGAACTTTCTAATGGTGGATTACCTTCTAATAAGCATCCTGGAGCTTATAAACAGACAATAAATGAGCTATTGTATTATGTGTCAGGTGGTATAACGGCTGTGAAGAAAAACAAAGCAGACTAAAGGGACAGAGTTTGATGGTGAGGTGGTGAGGGTGGGGATTGGTATCTTATGCGCAATGGTCATAGAAGGCTCCTGACAAAGTGATGTTTGAAAAATACCTGAAGGAAGTGAGGCGTGAGCCCGCAGAGGTCTGAGGGGGAAGAACATTCCAAGCAGAGGGAATGCAGACTCTGAGCAGGAGCATGCCCTGCAGGCTTGAGGAGCAGTAAGGAGCCTGGAGCAGACTGGGCAACAGAGAGAGGTCGAGGAGACAGAAGATCATCCTGGCCTGTAGGCTGGGGTGAAGACTGGATTTTACTCTGTGTGAGGTGGGATGATGTTGAAGGGTTTTGAAGAGAGGAGGAACATGATGTAGTGGATGTTTTAAAAGCAGCGCTCTGGCTGCTGTGTTGAGAGGGAGTAGTGGAGGTGAGGATAGAAGCAAGAACAGGAAGGCAGCTTTTGTGGGAATTGAAAAGGAGGTAGTTGGAGGAGATGAGAGATGTTTGGATTTGGATATATTTTGAAGGCAGGGTTGACAGGATTTGCTTATGGATTGGGTGAAGGGTTTGAGGGAGAGGACTCAGGGATGCCAGGGTTCAGCCCAAGCAACTGGAAAGACGGAGTTGTTGTTTACTGAAATGAGAAAGGCTGTGGGAGGAAATCAAGAGTTAGATTTTGGACATGCTGGATTTGAGATGCCTATCCAAGTGGACATCCAAGTCTGGAGTGGAGGGGATACCAACTAGTTAATAATTTAGTGTATGTCTATTGAAACAGCAGAAGAGGGAATGTTTTACTGAAATATCTACAGTAAAGGTAGAAAATTACACCATGAGGAGGAATAAGTGAAACAAAAGGGAGTACAAGGGAGGGTGAGGTGGCTTCTGACAAGGGCAGCCAGAGAAAGTCCTCCCTTCCCTGCCTGTAGGAAGCCCGTGTCCCCTTGATGAGCCTCCAGTGGCCCCCACAGGTGTGTGGCTGTTGGGCGTTTTCAGTGGGTTGCATGGGGGGCACTCAGGAACAGAGTCTGTGTGTGCCTTCCCTTTGTGTCCCCAGTGCTGGGCATACATCTTGGCATTTGGTAAATGTTTGATGGTTGAACTTCCCCTTTCTGAGCCTCAGTTCTTCATGTATAAAATGAAGAGGTTCGACTAGACCAGTGCGCTGGAATCAACTGGGAAGCTTTTTTCAAAATGCAGGGATCCACCCCAGAACTACTGAATCAGAATTTCCACAGTGGAGCGTGGGGTTCTGCATTTTAAAGTCACTCCCCCATGTTATTCTTTTGCAGTCAGTCCAGCAGCAGTCTGCAGACGGGTGTTTGGAAACCACTGGACCAGGTCATTTCTGAGGTCCCCTTCAGCTCTAACATTCTGTGAGTCTTGTTAGAATGCTTGCAATGTAATTCTCTTCTTGGGAAATGGAATTTTTGGTTGGGGTGGAAGGGCCTGGAGGGGGAGAAGAAAAGCTGCCTCTGGGTGAGGGGCACCTGGAGCAGGGCAGGCAGGGGCAGGGGCATCAATCAGAGGTTTGGAGGGGCCTCTCAGAATGGTTCTGGGAGGGGTGGGGGCAGTGACAGCCCACAGGCCACCAGGTGCCAGGTGTGTTAGGTCCTGAAAATATAGGTAAGGACATGACCACACTTTTGGAGAGGCTCACAGACTGATAAGAAAACTCAGGATCCCAGCCCGCTATGGGAAGTGCTACCACAGATGACGGGAGGAGAAGAAGGCATCCAGGAGGAGGGGCCCTGGGGCAGGAGCTTGGGGATGAGAAGGAGTTCTCAGGCTACTTTGTGTTTGGGGCCAGTCAGGAGGAACAGCTTGGACTCTGACATAGAGGCATGAGAAAGTCTGAGAGAACCACCAGTGACCAAAAGGTACCCTGAGAAGTGGCTAGAGAAGTGGGCACAGACCAGGTGGGGATGGATTCTGCATGCTAGGAGGAGTTTGAGCTCTATCCTGAAGGTGATGGGGATTTTGAGCAGGGACATCTCTGTGATCAGATAAGTGTTTTACAGCAGCCATTCTGGCAAAGTGTGCATTGGAGAGGCCAAGACTAGATAGAGGAAGACAAGTGGAATGCCTTATTGTTTTGCCTGAGTCCATTGAGGTACCTGTTTTCTTGTATCCTGCTGAGAATCTCTTTATGCTAGTTTTTGCTAATGATTAGAATACCAGGTGCCTCATGAAATGAAGCATTGGATTGATTCAGAATACCTATGACTTGGGGTCAGACCTACAAGCAGGCCTAAGATGTGTATTCAGGAGGGCAGTGGTATGTATATGGCAGTCTGCTTGTCCACTTTAGGAGTTAAGTTTTATCCAATAGAAATCTAATAATTCTAGATTAATTTGCCCAGCTGTTGTAGCCTAGCCTGCTCAAGGACTCAGAGATCTTTCAAGTTAGTTTAATTTTATGTATTAAACCAAGACCTGCCCAAGATCCTCACACAGGTAATCAGTGACAGCACAAGGGTGAAAACTAGTTTTCTATGGTTCATAATTTCTTTTTCTTTTAGCTCTACTATTCCCAGTCTGGGGCTTCATTCTGGGTCCAGGAACATGGAACTCTTTTTTTCCATTTCCTTTGATCCAGCTAAGGTTTCACTGAGCAACATTTTCTACCAACCATGGAAGCAGTGTCTCTTTCTGATCAGTGTTCCAGCCAGAGTCTGGACGAAACCTCCTGCAGGTCATGGAGCAGCAGCTTACTCTGGTGCTTCCTTCCCCCTTGCCCTCTTCCATTCCTGGTACAGAAATTCTCCCACCTAGGAACCAGCTCAGGTACTTTCTTAGTGTCTCCCAAGTGATCTCTCTCTCTCCCTTTCTCTTTCTCTCTCTCTGTTTCATACAGCCTGAGTTATTTTTTGCTCTGTTGTCCCCGGGAATGCTGCTTCTAAAATAGAAAGCTGAGGATAACTTTTATTTATCCATTTTTAAACTCTTAACTGTTATAACAATAATTGAACACAGATTATGTCAATATCCAAGCCATATTCAATCATGTGGGGGAGCAGGGTAAAGAGCTCACTTACATGTTGTAAAACATACATGTATACATCCTTTCTTTCTAGTCCTCATCCAACAAGCAATGGCAAATTCAAGGAAACTTAATTTTGTTGTCTTACAGCACAGTGTTCCTTAAGGCATGCAGTCTTTTATTTTCACTGTCTAAATCCGTGACATACTATTTGCTTCCATGTCTCATTAAACAGAATATACTGAATAGAGATCAGATTTTTCTTGAATTTAGAGTGCCTTTGCCTCCTTGATGTCCTGTTAGGGAACTTTTATTAATCTGTCTCACTGAACTTCATATTGATAAGAAACGCAGATAACCAAGTTTAACGTCATTTGAAATTCAGAGGCTTCAATGCTGAGAGAAAGAAAACTCATGGGTTTAGTGACAATACCTTGTTCTTAGTTCCTTAGCCTTTAACATTTTTTTCTAGATTTCAATAAACATGGACGTTACTATATTTTTACATTTAAGTGGTAACAATTTCAGTATATTTTCTGACCAATGGATAAAGTAATTTTTTTTTTTTGGTCTAAAACTTTTATTTCAAACTTTAAAAATACTGCCCTCTCCTCTCTAGTGTTTTGAGGTTTGATGAACAAATCTTTACTTCATTTATACCCCCTACCCTTTTCCCCTAAATCTGTATCTCTTCAGGATAAAATAGAGTTCTCATTAGAAAGCTCTCCCATCTACTCAGTCTCATTTCTCAGGACCTCTTCCAACGCTGGTATGTGTTTATTAAGGTGTGGTGAACCAAAACTGTGTAGCACATCTCACTCTGGACACTGAGTGGTGGGTTTTTTTTTTTAAGCAGCTTTTTTTCTGAGGGGGGAGATAATTAGGTTTGTTTATTTGTTTGTTTGTTTATTTATGGAGGTACTGGGGATTGAACCCAGGACCTTATGTATACTAAGCATGCACTCTACCACTGAGCTATACCCTCCCTGCCAAGTGGTTTTGAATAAGGGCAGGATCACAAGTTTTATTTTGTTTCCAATATCCTTTCTGAAAATGCTCAGTATTTTCTGAGCCTTTTGTAATGAAACATGCAATGTGGTGTCTTAAGGGAACAGTCTAAGCTGATACCTCTTTATTGAACAGTTTAGCTTAGAATCCATTATTCTAAATGTATAATTGAAATTGCTTTTCCCTAAATGTTCCTTCACATTTGCCTTCACTGATGCACCGTTGCCATAATTTCTCCTATTCATATGGCCTCGTGAGAACTTGTCTTTTAATTTCACGTTTTGATTTCTGGAACAGCTTTAAGGCCATTTGCAGTCTTGAAGGTTTTATTTTATTGCTTCAACAAATATTTATTGAGTACCTAATGGAGAATGCAGTGATGAATGAGACAGATAAGCTTCTTTCCTCATGAATCCTACAGCCTAATGTTTTTCTGCTAGATTATTGGTTCCCAAAGCATTTTGAGTATAAGACCTCCTTTTCAAATTAAGTTTTTCAGGGACTCTCATTCAGTAGTGATGTTTTTAATGGCTGCTCATTGGAAACACATTTGTGGTTATGAAATTGGGACCCCTATGGGTGGGGAATTACCATTCTAGACAGTTTATGAAAACATTAAGCTCCAGCCCAGAACTGTTCAGTGGGTTAAAAAATGTCACTGTTCATAGTTCCCCATAAAGGACAGTCACATAAGGACACATGCACTCACCCTCACAGCAACAACATGGAATTCAGTTTGTTGTTTTCTGGTGGAATTTTGACATTTAAAGTCTATAGAAATTCTGTCTACTGTTCTGCCATAATCATATTGTTTGTATCCCCTCAAAGAATTCTAATAGGTTAATTAGGCCTGATGAAGCCCTTTCACAATTACAGTGTTCCCTCCCTCTCACCCAGTTGATTCTCTTTCTTAAGTGTTTGGTAAAATTTCCTGGGCAACTAGTAGACCCTATAATAAAAATAATGGGAATTTATATTTACTTTTTTTTTTTTTTTAAGTTTCCAGATATTCCCTGAATAGAAACTTATCCTGAGAGAGCACATAGTGTCAATCTGTCAGTCCTGGAGTTGTTCTTTACCCACAAGGGGGGTTGCACATATTGTGGCATGGTTCCACCTTTGAGTGAAATTTGCTCTCAGCTTAGTCCCCAGAGAACTGGTGAGCCTGCCTTCCCTGTTGACTAGGCCACTCCAGACCACTTGGTAAGCTCACCATGCCTGGATCTGCTTGATTAGGTGCTTCAGGGTGAGCCCTGCTGAGTGCTCCGGAGGGTGGGCCATGATGTTCCTGGACATGGGGCAGGGGCCATCACCAGGCTCTGGGTCCTGGGTACTGCCCCCAGGCAAGACAGGCAGCTGTCTGTGGTTTGCTGTTTTCAACTTTGGCTGCCTGCAACAGTTGCAGACACTGGCGTATGCTGAAGCTTATTATTTTGACTACACCTTTAATTTTAGTTAAGGTGCTTCACTGATCGTCTAGCAGGCAGTCCCTTGCTGAGTCATGCCAGACGTGCTTTAAGAGTTGTATAGTAATGATTTTTAGGTTCCTCTGTAAGAAACTTCTCAAATTTTCTGGCCTGCCTAATTTTTTCTTCTTTTTGAATGTTAAAAATATAATTTAATAAAATTACATAAACAGTACAATTTGAAAGAAGTAGTTTGAATAATTTGAAAATGCAGATAAACAAAAAAAAATCTCATCATCTGTTGAGATACTTTTGACATTTTACAGTATTCCTCCAGCCTTTCTCATGAAAACTATATTTAACATTTTTTGTTTTACATGGAGATGGTACTATGTATACATTTCAGTATCCTTTTCCCTTCATTTTATATTAAGAGCATTTCTCATAGCCTTAAATATTGAACTGTAATGCTGCCTAGAATTTAATTGTGTAAATATACCATAATTTATAGAACTAGTTTCCTACTGTTGGAACTTCAGGTTGTGTCTCATTTTTTATTATAAAATAATTGTGTTATAAATAATTCTATAATGATTATCTTTATCACATACATCTCTATTTCCTTAGGATAAATATCTGAAAGTGGAATTATTGGGCCTTATGTACACATAGCTAAATTCCTCTTTAAACACCTTATGTTAATTTCTGATACTTTCAAAATGCTCAGTTTGCCACATCTGTGCCAGCACTGGGATTATTATTTTTTGAAAATCTTGGTCAGTTTAATAAGTCAAAGATGTTTCTCATTTTAATTTGTATTTCTCTAATTTCTTGTGAGGTTGCAACTTTTGTTATGTATTAATTGTCTGTTTGTGGTTGTTCTTTTTTTAATTGCCTGCTCATCACTTTTTCTCATTTTTCTAATATGTTGCTTATCTTTTACTAACTAGTTTTAAAGGACCTTTTATATATTAATAAAGATATTAATGATAGTAACTATCATAAGTTGCAAATATTCCTTTTGGTTGTTTGTCTTTTAACTATGTGCTGGCAAGTTTTTGATGAATAGAACTTTTTATTCATAGTCTTTTTCTTTACAGTTTCTCTTTTGCTTTTTTAACAGGTTACATTTTGATTAATTTCTGTTTTCTTCTTATAAACAGTGTGATACTTTAGAGCAAAGTTTAAAGAAATACAAACACTTAGGTTCCCTGTGAGTCCTTTATTCACAGGTATCGATTGCTGCTGTTTTAGTTTCCCTTACTAAGGCTAACCAGAAAACAAGGCTTGATCTTTGGCTTTTAAAAGTGTCAACTTTGGTATTTAAAATTCAAAGGTTATAAAAGTTTTTCCTGCTGCTGATGTTGAGTTGCCATACCATTTATTAGCTCTGGTTTTCCTAGTAAAAGATACCTTTTCCTCTGACCATTCTCAGTCAGTCCCTGAGATTTCTCTGTGTGGAGAACATTACTTTCTTCAGATGTGACATCTTGCTTCAAGTCCCTGTGACTTTGAGTTAGACAATAGTTGCCTCCTCGCTAATCCTTGTGCACACCCCCAACTACTCCTCCTCCTCCCCCACCTGCTTTTCCCAGCTCCTTAAGACAACCTAGCTATCCACCCTTCTCCCTCAATCTTTTTTTCCTAGACAGTAAAAAATAATAATAATAAAGAAAAGGCGGTGGGGGAGAGAAGCTTATGAAGCAAATATCACACAGGTGTTCCCTTACAGTTGCGATCATCCTGCATAGCAGTTCTTCTGGTATTGCGAGGCTGATTTCTTCCACTTATTTCCAATATATTCCCCTCCAACACTTCCTATTCTACAAGACAATCATTTGTTGTCCAGTAACTTTATATCTCATTTCAGTGAGATAGTCTGCCAGCCCATATTTAGTTAAGATAACTGGTATTTCAGGGGGGAGGGTATAGCTCAGTAGGTAGAGTACATGCCTAACATGCATGAGGTGCTGGGTTCAATTCCCAGTGCCTCCATTAAATAAATAAGTAAAAAATAAACCTAATTACCTCCCCCTATTAAAAAGAAAAAAAAGTAAAGAAAAAAAAAGAAAAAAGATAATTAGTATTTCACTTCATTGTTATCTCTACCATAATTAGATTCTTACCAATGGAGAGTCTATTTCATTTTCTGTGGGAACTCTTAAGCAGGCAGATAGATGTGTTTTACTGGGGCTTGGTGGGGTGGGACAAGAAACCAAACCTACAAGCCTGTGTTGATCCCATGGGGTGGTAACAGATATACTTCTGCCATGCCAAATGCTCCCCTGTGGTTCTAAGTGGTTTTTTTTTTTTCTTTTTTTTCCCTTTTTAAACTTATAAAAATAATCTATCAGCACAAAAAAAAAGTTATGAAAAAATAATCCGCCAGTAATTCTACCACTCTGCATAATTAATTTTCTCTTTTAATCTTGGCTCAAATGTATACTTAGTTTTACATTGCTACAGCCTGACAACATTTTTGTATTTTTTTTAAACTTAACACTGTAAGTAATTTTCCATGTTGCAATGTAGATTTCATAATTGGTATTTTTAATAACTACATAATAGTCTATTAATTATTTAACCATTCCCTGTTCTAAGACATTTAGATTCTCTCTGTGTGTGTGTCTGTCCTTTTTGTGTTGTTTTAATAATGCTGTACACTTCAAAAAAAAAAGTCAAGGTTGTATAGATTTTTTTTTTAATGGAGATATGGAGATTGAACCCAGGACTTCATGCATGCTAGTCATGTGCTCTACCACTGAGCTACCCCGTGCACCGTTCCCCAGTGCTGTACACTTGCATATAGCTTTTGGGAAATTTTGTTCTTAGGATAAATTTCTGGCAGTGGGATTCCTGGACCCAAGGATTTGCTCCTTTTCTGGTTCTGTGCAGCTACTGTACTGCTTTCTATAAGAGTTGTATCAGTCTACATCCGTAAAGGTTTCAGTATGAACACGTAGGAAATATGGGAGTAAGGAAGGCTCTGGGATGCTGAAGTGATGCAGGATATGGGCAGAACAAGGGAGATAGTGGGATTTTTCTTCCTCTTTCCTGCAGGTTTGAGCCAGCCAGCGTCATGTTTCATCTAAGTGTGAGTGTTTTAGTAATTTCCTAATGGAAGGCCTCTTTCCTAAGGTTAGTAATTTCCTACTGGAAGACCTCTTTCCTAGGGCCTTGGATTTCCATTGCTGCAGTAGTTTTGTAGCTCTGCTTCTCCAGATCATGAAGGAAATGGGTGGATATTCTTTTCTTTGTGTATTAAGTTAAAATAAAATTTAGGGCTTCTCTAGAACTGTTGTCTAGCCAGATTGATAACTGTGTGCTTCTTTGAGAGTCACCCTGTCCCTCAGGTTTAGTGGTCCATTCACCAACCAATAACAGATTTGGGGTGAAAATTAAGGAATCAAGCAGATACTGATTAGAGAAAAAAAATACCTAGGGGCTGATATAATTTGCTAGAGTTTGCTTATGAGACAGCTTAAATTCTGGCAGTAGTAAATCATTTTGGATCTGAGTGAATTCATGTGGCAAAAAGCCAAGTTATACAAAGTTAAGGATTACTTACTAACGGTAAATTATCAGAAGTTATAGCCAAGACTCATATGAATCAGAAGTTTTCTAAAGAAAGAAGGTGCTGAGCCATGCTTTTTTTTCTTCTTCTTCTTCTTCTTTTTGAAGGGCTGAGTGGTTGGTTTTTTGCTGGTGCTTATAATCATGAGCAGTGATATTCCCTGAGAAATTGAGGGAGTATGAGGGTGTGGTATGAGTGTACCCTCTTTTTGGCTGTGCAACCAACCAGAAATTTCCAGGTATTGGTGTTTAGGGCCTGCCAGACAGGCTTGTCACTACATATTAACTTTTCTTTCCACTCCTCCCCCAATGTCCCCAGCATTTTGGAAACCTGTTGGGGTAAAACTCAGGTGTGTGACTTGCCATAGTGCAGGGGTTTATGCAGGGGTTTGTGCATGGGCGTGCTGGCTGCGTGTGTGTGAGCGTGATGGGTATGCGATGGAAGATGATGCTGGATGGAGCCCAGTGGGGTTCTGGTGATCACTGATTCTGTTCTCTGTTTCCGTTATAGCCCTTGCCAGCGTTCAGCCATGGGGGATATGAAAACTCCAGATTTTGATGACCTTCTGGCTGCCTTTGATATCCCAGACCCCACCAGCCTTGATGCCAAGGAGGCCATCCAGACCCCCAGTGAGGAGAATGAGAGTCCCCTCAAACCTCCAGGCATGTGTATGGATGAGAGTGTGTCCTTGTCTCACTCAGGATCAGCCTCAGATGTGCCGGCCGTGAGTGTCATTGTCAAGAACACCAGCCGCCAGGAGTCATTTGAAGCGGAGAAGGATCACATTGCTCCCAGCCTGCTACACAATGGATTCCGGGGCTCGGACCTGCCTCCAGATCCCCACAACCTGGGCCACAACTGTGGGAAGTTTGATTCCACTTTCATGAATGGAGATAGTACCAGGAGTTTCCCTGGCAAGCTGGAACCTTCCAAGTCAGAGCCGTTACCAACTTTTAACCAGTTCAGCCCAATCTCCAGCCCAGAACCCGAGGATACCATCAAAGATAATGGGTTCGGGATAAAGCCCAAGCACTCTGACAGTTATTTCTCACCCCCTCCTGGGTGTGGGCCTGTGGGGGGCCCTGTCCTGGAGGCTCTGACTAAGTTTCCAGTCCCAGAGCTGCATATGTTTGATCACTTTTGTAAGAAAGAACCCAAGCCGGAGCCCCTGCCCTTGGGGAGTCAGCAGGAGCACGAGCGAGGTGGGCAGAAGGCAGTGGAACCTCACAAGGAGCTGGATGCCAGTCGATTCTTTGGGGACGCTTTGGAGTTCAACAGCCACCCCGGCAACAGTATCGGAGAGCCTAAGGGGCTTGCCGCGGAGCTCGGTACCTGCTCGTCAGTCCCCCCGAGGCAGCGTCTGAAGCCAGCTCATTCCAAGCTGTCCTCTTGTGTTGCAGCCTTGGTGGCCCTGCAGGCCAAACGAGTAGCCAGTGTCACAAAGGAGGATCAGCCCAGCCACACAAAGGATCCCTCAGGGCCCACTAAAGAGGGCTCCAAAGGCAGCCCCAAAATGCCCAAGTCACCAAAGAGTCCCCGGAGCCCTCTGGAGGCCACTAGAAAAAGTATCAAGCCATCAGACAGCCCTCGGAGCATCTGCAGTGACAGTAGCAGCAAAGGCTCCCCTTCTGTGGCTGCCAGCTCCCCACCAGCAATACCCAAAGTCAGAATCAAAACCATTAAGACATCATCAGGGGAAATCAAACGGACTGTCACAAGGATCCTGCCAGACCCTGACGATCCCTGTAAGTCCCCTGTCGGGTCACCTCTAGGAAGTACCATCACTGAGGCTCCAAGCGAGGTGCCAGAGGACGAGGTCACTGCCGTGCCTGTGGCGGAGCACTTTCCTGAGGTGGGCGCAAATTCAGGGAGCCCCCAGGGTGACAGAAAAGGGGATGAGAGCGTGACGAAAGCCAGTGAATCTTCGTCTTCCTGCTGCAGCTCTGGGTCCCGTGGCCCTAAGGGGGCTGCCTCAGGCTCACAGATGGGCAAGAAGCAGCAGCAGAGCACAGCACTGCAGACATCCACTCTGGCCCCTGCCAACCTCCTGCCCAAAGCTGTGCACCTGGCCAACCTGAATCTGGTCCCCCACAGCGTCGCCGCCTCAGTGACGGCCAAGTCCTCAGCGCAGCGGCGGAGCCAGCCACAGCTCACACAGATGTCGGTGCCCCTGGTCCACCAGGTGAAAAAGGCCGCCCCCCTGGTTGTGGAGGTCTTCAACAAGGTCCTCCACAGCTCCAACCCCGTGCCCCTCTATGCGCCAAATCTCAGCCCGCCTGCTGACAGCAGGATCCACGTGCCGGCCAGTGGGTACTGTTGCCTGGAGTGCGGGGATGCGTTTGCCTTAGAGAAGAGCCTCAGCCAGCACTACGGCCGGCGGAGCGTCCACATCGAGGTGCTGTGCACACTGTGCTCCCAGACGCTGCTCTTCTTCAACAAGTGCAGCCTGCTCCGGCACGCCCGTGACCACAAGAGCAAGGGGCTCGTCATGCAGTGCTCCCAGCTGCTCGTGAAGCCCATCTCTGCGGACCAAATGTTTGTGTCGGCCCCTGTGAACTCCCCGGCACCAGCAGCCCCGGCCCCACCCTCCTCCCCCAAACATGGCCTTGCTTTGAGCAGTGCCAGCCCTCCCCTTCCAGCTTTGCCACTCTACCCAGACCCTGTGAGGCTCATCCGGCACAGTGTCAAGTGTCTCGAATGTCACAAGCAGATGCGTGACTACATGGCTATGGCTGCACATTTCCAGAGGATGACGGAGGAAACCGAGGGGCTGGTAAGCAGACCCTCCCTGTGATAGGTGTCAGGCCCCTGGTTCACACGGGTTCCATGACTGGGCATGGAGAGAAGAGCTCATTGATATGGGGGCAGTGGTGGCATCTTAAGAGTCTTAGAAGAGGAATCTGGCTTGATGGTTAGCGACCCGCCTGGATGTATAGTGTTTGGTGTTGATGAAAGCATCCTGCCCACAACTGAGGGGAGACCCTGAAGATCTAACGAGTGTATATGGACACTCTGCGCCCACTCCAGTGGGCTGTCAGGACCCATTGTCGGGCCTGGGCTAGGTCTCTGCTGGACATCCCCTGGTCCTTGGCAGCTGTCAGCACAGTCCATGCATGTGCCCAGAGGACTTGGGGGCAGAGGTAGGTGCATCGCTGCCCTGCGTTTCAGCCTCTGCTTCTAAGAACCCTGTCTTTACCAAGTTGTTGTGCTCCAGAGTGGACACAGCTGTTTTTGCAGGGGAACTGTAACAGGGCGGGCGGCAGGGCTGATGTGGAAGGAAGGAGACTACAAGGACGTGTCAGCCCCGAGGCAAAGGCTTTGGGGCCTCTTCAGAAAACAACTGCGCTTATGTCTTGTTCAGATTCTTGGTTATGCTTGTTGAGGGTGTGTGTGTGTGTTTGTGTGTGTGTGTGTGTGTGAGGGCATATACCCTTTGGCACCCTCTGTGTCAGTGATTGAAGAAGCAGGCCTCCAGAAGGCTCTTTGCCTCCTTCTCCAGGTGGCTCTCTTCACGACTTAGCCAAGCCCACCCCCTCACTGAGCCTCCCTAAGCTAGGGCCACAGAGGCCTGGAAGGAAAGCAAAACAGCTCTTTTAACTTCAGTTCACAGCGGCCCGCTTACCTGTTGGTGTCTTGATGAGCTCTGCACACATGTTCCGAGTGCCCAGTGTGGGCATGGAGGCTGTGTCAAGTGCAGGGATGCCCTAGGAGGGAGTCGCACCATTCTTCCAGGAGCTCATGATGGTTTGGTGTGGGCAGGGCTTCCCACCCGGGCAGCTACAGTGTGTGGCAGGCTAAGACTGGGGCTAAAACAGCCTTGTAAACAAGGTTGTGTAGAATTCTTCAGAGGGACTAATTCATCGTGGTTCCAGGCATAGGGAAGGTGCTGTGTGGACGTGACATTTGAGTTGAAACTGCAAGGTCGAGGGATAAGGGTTGTTCCAGGTATAGGGAGCAAAGCTATGGGAAAGTGCAAGGTAGTTTGAGGACCAGGAAGTTGTTTGGAGTGTTAGGGTAGAGACAGAAGGTGGAATTTGGTGGGCAGCCCCCAGAAAGGGCCAGCATGGTGCCGTAAGTCGCTGTTGCCTCTCATTTTCACCTTCTCTGTTTGGTTTGCATTTTCTTTCTGATGAGTCAGGTACAGTGTGGCCCCCAGGCCCTTTCCTCAGGGGCTTCAGGTATTCTTGCTGTACCAGCATCGTTGCCTTGGGCAGGATCACTTCTTCTGGGTCATGTGATCAGAACCACTGCCAGTGGAGGTGTGGTACCTGCACCACTCTGTTCTTCACCCTCTTTTTTAAAAACCGAGCAGGCTGAGGTCTAGGTGTAGGATCCCAGACCAGCACCTTCTTATCCTGCATATTCTCAGTTTCATTCTCCTCTAGTGGGAGCTGGACAAGAGGACCCTCCAGAGAGAAAGAGAGGGAGTACCCAGGAAGGCTGTCAGGGTCCTCTCAGTCCAGCTCAATTCCCTCAAAAATCTGCCAATAAATTTGGCCTCAGAGTCTCAGGGAAAGGATAAGGCTTGACTTCTGGGATCAAAATCTAGCCTTGATGGCTGTTGGCTTTGGATTTCCCGAGATGGTACCCAGGCTTCAAGCCCTCTTAGGGCAGGCAGTGGACAGATGGGGTGAGATTGGGCTCCACCCTAGGGGAGGGACTGCAGGATGGCACATCAGGGCCTTTGACTTCTTCCTGGGAGTCTGAACAGGATATGCCTCCCTCTGCAGTGGCTGGAGGGGTCCTTCCCCTCGCATTCCAAGCCACTTTCTTGGGCAGATGTCAGCAGACAGAGACTATTTCTTCTTGTTCTTAAGCTTTTATTTAACTGTAACGTCATTATTACACCTAACAAAATTAATAACAATTCCTTAATATTATCTAATTTAAGTCCATATTCAAAATTTCCCTTCATGTCAAAATTGTCTCTTTATAGTTGAGCTTGTTTTGAATCCGGATCCAAACATGGACCACATGTTGTGTTTGCTTGTTATAGCTTTTAAATTTCTCAATCTAGAATTGTACCTCTTCCTACTTCACCGATCCTTTTCCCCCACGTCACTGATTTGTTGAAGAAACTAGGTCATATGTCCTTAGAATTTTTCAGGACAATTCTGGATTTGACTGCTTCCGGAGAATCTCAGGATAATTTTGGGTTTGACTGATTGCTTCCTCCTGTAATCAGTTTGCTCTTCTATACCCCATATTTTGTCTGAAGACTAGAAATTAGCAATAAAGACTTGATTAGATTCAGATTCAATCTTGATGAATGGGAATACTGTGTTCTTCATAATTCATGACTTCAGGGAGGCACAAAGTGCTTGATTGTCTCGGTTTTAATGATGCTAAACTTGATCAGTGAGTTTATATTGGTGATGTTCTGATCCCTTCCTTATAAAGTTTCCTAGCTTTTACCTGATGATTTTAGTATCCACTAGTAATTGCTGCTTGTAATTTTATTAGGAGTTGCAGGAGGGTGTTTTAAATTTTATTATATCTTTCTCACTTATTAGCTGGAATTCTGTATAAAATATCTTTCCCTTTTCCATGGGGGCTATTAGGTTACCCTGAAATACAGTTTAATGTTGGAAAATGGGATAAATTTGTTTCCCTTAGTTTACAGTTTTCAGAGTAGTAAGTTAATGCCCTAACAATCTTTTTTTTTTTTTTCTTTTCTGTAAAGTGAAAGCAAGTGTATTTAGAGAGATACACACTCCATAGACAGAGTGCGGTCTATCTCACTCAGAAGGGAGAACGGCTTAGAGGATACACATTCCATAGGGAGAATGCGGGCCATCTCAGAAAGGCAAGAGGGAGAGACCGAGAAGTGTGTGTTTAGTTTAAAGTAAAAGTAGATACACACTCCAGAGATAGAGTGCAGGCCATCTTGGAAGGCAAAAGAGCCAATGCCCTAACAATCTTAAATAGTGTTTTGAGCGTACCTCCTCTATTATTTTTTAAAACTGTGGTAAAATACTCATAACATAAAGTTTACCATCTTAACCATTTTTTAAGTGTACAGTTTAATAGCATTAAGTACATTCATATTGTTGTGCAATCAATTTCCAGAACTCTTTTCATCTTGCAAAACTGAAACTCTAAACCCATTAAATAATAACTCCCTATTCTTCCCTCCCCCTTTCCCTGGCAACCACCACTCTAGTTTCTGTTTCTATGAATTTAACTATTCTAGGTACCTCACATAAATGGAATGATACAGTAGTTTTCTCTTCTTGACCGGCTCATTTCATTTAGTATAATGTCCTCAAGGTTCATGTATATCTCAGCCTTTGACAGAATTTCTTTTCTTTTTAAGGCTGAATAATATTCTATTATTGTATACACTACATTTTGTTTATCCATTCATTCATTGATGGACAGTTGGGTTGCTTCCAGTTGTATTATGAGTAATGCTGCTATGAACATGGTGTACAAATATCTTTTCAAGACCCTGCTTTCAATTCTTTGTGTGATCAAATATTTTATTTTATTAAATATGGTTGCTGTACAATATTATGTAATATTAGTTACAGGTGCACAATATAGTGATTCACAATTTTTAACGGTTAAACTCCATTTATATGTATTGTAAAATATTGGCTATATTCCCCATGTTGTACAATATCAATTCTTTTGGGTATGTACCTAGAAGTAGAATTGCTGGATCATACAGTAATTCTATTTTTAATTTTTTGAGGAACCCCCATACTATTTTCCACACCAGCTATTCTATTTTACATTCCCATCAATAGTTCACAGGGGTTCCAATTTCTCTACCTTCTCACCAACATTTGTTATTTTCTGTAGCCATCCCTAATGGGTATGAGGGGACTTCCTCTGTTATTTTTAGTGTTGGTGTTATAATTGGTTTCTATATATTCAGTATGTTTATGTATTCAGTCATTCTTTTTGATGCTCAAATTATCCCATCTTTGGTCAGTGGGAGCCCCCTCAAGCTGGCTCCTATGTCTTTTTGACATGAACTTATTAAGCCTTGAGAAATTACTTTGAGCCCCAACAAGATATCCTGGGTACATTTCTTGTGAGGAATGATATTTAGAGAGAACATTCTGGCACCAGACATACTTATTCTACTGGATATATCTGTTTCTAGGCCTTTTCAGTCACCAGAGCTAAGAAATACAAATTTTTAACAAGAGGAATGGAAGATCATGTGTTTATAGTGGTGTTCAAATACAAGATTATAGTTTTAATGTGATTGATTTTGTGCTGAAAATCTTGATTCCTAAGATTTTCCTACTACGCACACACACACACACACACACACACACACACACACACCCCATAGACACACATTTCAAAATATCAAAACCAATATTACTTGAAACATTAGGACAACTTCATAAAGTTGAGGGTTTACTTGCTGTTCTTCTTGTCCTTAGAATATATCATATTAAGGATGTATAAGTCAAAATACTGTGTTTTAAAAGTCACTGGGAATCATTTTTTCTCCACATAGTTATGTCACCAACTTGATACATAGGTTGTTTCTGTTTTTTTCATTTTCAGGGAATGCTTTTGTTTATTTAGCTTAATTTTATATACATATTTTAAATTATGTAAAACACTTATGTGATTCCAAAGTTAAAATTATATAACAAGGTACATTTAGAAAAGTCTTGCTTCCATCCCTGTCCTTTTCACCCTGTTCACCTTTTCACCCTCCTCCTCCCCCATAGGTAACCATTTTTATTTACTTTGGTTTATTGCTCCATTGCTCCTTTTTGGCAAGTGTAAGCAAGTGTGTGTGTGTGTGTGTGTGTGTGTGTGTGTGTGTGTGTGATTATTCCCTCCTTTATTACACAAAAGGTGGTGTACTTATCTACTGTTCTGCACCTACAGCAAGACTAAAAGCCACAACAACAAAACTTTTTATTATGGAATGTCCCAAAGATATATAAAAGTGGAAAGAACAGTATATTGAACTCTCTTTTAACAGTTACCAACTCAGTGGCCCATCTTGTTTCGTCTATTTTCTTACCCATCTGTCCCTTAGTAGATTATTTTTAAACAAATCCCAGCACTATAGTGTCTGTTATATTTCAGTATGCTTATCTGAAAGATGAACTTTTTTCCTCCAAAAACACAGACATAATATCATTTCATCTCAAAATGAATAATAACTCCTCGTCAAGTCTTAATATCAAGTGTCAGCTGTTTCAATATTGTCATCATTAAGTTAGTGTTCAAATACCTGATTGTCTCATTTCTTTTTACACTTGGCTTGCTTGAATCAGGATATAAATAAGGGCTATACATTGCAATTATTGAAAATTTCTTTTAAATGTCTTTAATCTGTGAATTCCTCTTCCCTCTTTATCTTTTTTTTTTTTCCCCTTGTAAGTTTTTTGTTGAAAAAAACTGGATTGTTTGTCCTGTAGAGGCCCCACATTCTGGATATTGCTGATTAAAGCAGAGGTCTTTTCCTGTCCTTCCTAACACCTTATCCCTCTGACCACTCCTCTGACCCCAGGTCACTGGCCTCTCAGTGAGTAGTCCAGTTGTCCCTTTTTACTAAGAAGGGCCTCCCCAGGCGCATACACCAGCTCAGTCTCTGGCCTCCCCCTCTGGGCCGTCTGGACTCCCGCCGTTAGAGGGCTTCGGCGAGTCAGCCTGTAGGACTTGTTATCCTCTGCTTCTCTTCTGGGGCTGAGAACAAAGGAGCTGCTGCCTCTTCTGCCCTTTTCTGTGGGTGTGTGTGTTCACTTGTGGATCTGGGCGTCCCCCAGAATGGGCAAACAGGGCTGAGGGTATGGAAACTCAGTCAGGCTGCCTTGGAGCTTCGGAGTATTAACCAGGGTAGGCTCCCGTCTGCTTTGGAAGTCCCTGAGCCATCTGACTAAAGGTATTGAGTAGGACTCTGCTGGGCTAGGGGAGAGGCCCTGGTGAGTCTGGCAGTGTAGTGAAGCCTTAGGATTCAGTAAGTGCCTTGGGCCTCTGGAAAGGAAAGCTTGCTCCTCTGCTAAGCCAGAGGAAAGAAGCACTCACAGTCCTAGGTGCAGGGCTAATCTTTGGGAAAACAGTCAGATCTGTCTCTGATTAATAAAGTGAGAAGCAAGGCTAGCTTGGGTGTCAGTGTCAACACTTACTGAGGCCTGGGGGTGTCCCAAGTATCACAGGAGAGTTGGAAGAGAGGATGGTTGGGGGAGGAGGTTGTTCTGACCTATGTCCTAGGAAAGCCAGATGGCTCCAGCTGCAGAGCTGCAGGCCTGCAGCTCCTGCGTGAACTGCTTTCTTGGTGTTCTTTCCTAGACTTGCCAAGTGTGCCAGATGCTGCTGCCCAACCAGTGCAGTTTCTGTGCCCACCAGCGGATCCACGCCCACAAGTCCCCCTACTGTTGTCCGGAGTGTGGAGCCCTCTGTCGCTCTGCCTACTTCCAGACCCACGTAAAGGAGAATTGCCTGCACTATGCCCGCAAAGTGGGCTACAGGTGGGTGCTGCCTGGCTGGCTGTCCTGAGCTTGCCTAGTGGCTGCTGCTTTTTCTGGGCCAGAACTCATTTATAAAACTGAGTTTTGGTCTTAAGCGGTCTGGGCTCCAGCCTAATAAGACAAGAATGTTGATTGATATGTGTACAGACATTTTTTATTTTGTAGGGAACAAGAGTAAGGGGAAGAAGAATAAGGAGTTAAACAATTAAACATTAAAAAAAATAGCTTTAAAGGGGAAAGTTTGGGGGAGATTAGTATATACATGACATTCACTGTCTTTTTTTAAAGTATATAAATTTGCTCACAAGGTTATTATGTTTGGCATACTAATTTTAAAGTACTGTTTCAATAATAAATTTGCAAATTTCAGTACTTCCAAGTGTTCTCAATTTTTATTAACAAGTGGAGCTGCAAGATGCCCAATTCAAAGGACTCTAGTGTCTTTGTGTTGATTAGCTTTTGTCAGTTTGTGAGAAGGAAGTAAAACCTGAGAACGGAAAAAATGATCAGCTTCATAATAAAACCAAGAAAACTCTATTTTAAACTGAATCTTCTCCACTGCGTCAAACAAATATAAGTAAGAAGTCATTTTCAGGAAAAAGATCAAAATGAGGGCAAACACTCCCTCCAAAACCCATTGGTCTGCAGTTTCACGTGGACCCAATCAGATGGTCTTCCCTGGTTTACTTGCTTGGGAGTTTCTGCATCTTCTGATGTTTTACTTGATCACTTTCACTTCCGAAGATTAATTTTGCGCAAATTTACTCAAGTTTTCTTCTTTTTGGTATTTAAAAAAAATATTGATTTAGTTCATTTAGTAAACTTTTTTTGAGTACTTACTATTGTCTTTAGCATTGTGCCAGACACTCAGGATACAAAGATGATTAAGAACCAGCTCCTGCCTTCAAGGGGGATTCGGTCTGATAAGTTAAAAACATATGCACACAAGTAATTATGATTCAGAGTGGTAAGTCCCTTAGATGAGGAATGGTCAGGAAAGCTTCACAGAGGAGATATTAGGAGATTTTTAGTAGAAGAAAGGGGGAGAGTATACCTGGCAAGGCTATAGGCCAGGGATACCAGCACACACACAAAGGGATTGCCAGAATGATAAGCACTTCCATAGATGTAGGTCAGGATGAATGGGGCAGGGGGGTGGGGGGTGGGGTGGCGGGGAGGGTGAGAAATGAGACTAAGGGAGTTGGTAGAGGCCAGGCCACGCAGGATCTTGTATTTCTTGGCAGACATTTGGACTTTGTCCAGTGGACAGTGGGGAGCTACAGAAAGATTTGCAGCAGGAGAGTGATCCAGCTAGATCTGTGTTTTAGAAAGATCATCCTGGGAAGCTGCCATTATATTAGAGAGGAGGGAGACTAGACACTGGTTGAGTGGCACATGTGATAGTTCAGATGAGACACTGAGGGATTCAGCTGTGGCATAGCTATGGGGTGGAGAGAAGAGAAATTAATTAAATTCGAGAGAGATTTAGGAAGTAGCAGCGTTACGTCTTGAATGATAGCTTGTATACGGGGGTGAGGGTGGGGGCGGTTAGTGATCACTCCCAGGTTTCTATCTTGGTATAAGCATTTCCAAATGTAGACTATTTTCTTTGCACATTATGAAGAATGGAGAAGCAAAAGTGTGTAGGAAACAAAACAGTCCAGAGATAGGGTTATGCAAAGCTCTTGCCACAATGTTGCAGAAGAGCAGTGTTTGGCAGCATCGCTGGCTACCTTTTTAAACCAAACACCTGAACATGTGTTTTTGCAGTATCTTGTAACATTTGAAAACACCTTTCTAACTTTGACTTAAGCATATGCTGCTTGTTTCAAGATCAAATCCAATAGCAATGTAGTTAACACTTTAATTTTTATATTTGAATCTTAAATCCAAGAAATTTTTAATAACAGATAAATTAATAGCATTTTGTGTCTTTTAATTAAACGTTTTACTTTCTTCTGCAAGAGGAAAAAGAAACCTAATGTCTGAAAAAGAATTTAGTTTATCAAGCCTTTTTGTAAGAAAGTTCAGACAAAAAAGTATTATGATTCAGCTAGAGGGATTACTGAAGATATTAACATTAAAATCTTCAATAATCAATGGTTGAATTCAGAAGATATGCACACTAATACAGTGTCCATTATACTTAAAATTTTAACTAATAATACATGTATTTTTATAACAGCTTTATTCATATGTAATTCAAGTACCATACTATTAACCCATTTAAAGTGTCATAAAAACCCATTGAGTTTTACTATATTCACAGAGTTGTACAGTTAGTTACCACAATCAATTTTAGAGTATTTTCATCACCCAAAAAGAAGCCCTGTGTTTACAGCCCTCCCAGCACCCAGCCCTAAGCAACTACCAATTTACTTTCTATCTCATAGATTTGACTCTTTCGAACATATCATATAAATGGAATCATATTCTATGTGATCTGAGCATAGTGTTTTCAAGATTCATCCATGTGGTAGCATGTGTTAGTATTTCATTCCTTTTTATGGCTGAATGATATTCTGTTGTATGGATGTACCATATTTTGTTTATCCATTCATCAGTTGATTGACGTTTGGGTGTTTTTACCCTTTGGCTGTTATGAATAATGTTGATAATGAATATTCATGTACAAGTTATTGTGTGACATATGTTTTCAGTTCTTTTAAATATATACTTAGGAGGAAATAAGCTGAGTCAAATTGAGGAACTGTTTTCCAAAATGGCTATGCTGTATTTATATTCCTACCAGTAGTGTGTGAGAGTTTTGATTTCTTTACATCCTTGCCAAAATTTGTTTTTGTCTGACTTTTGATTATAGCCATCGCAGTGGGTGTAAAGTGATATCTCATTATGGTTTTGATTTGCATTTCCCCGATAGATAATAATGTCAAGCATATCTTCCTGTGCTTATTGGCCATTTGTGTGTGTATATATATATATATTTTTTTTTTTTTTTGAGAAATATCTGTTGAGATCTTTTACCCATTTAAAAATTGTGTTATTTGTCATTTTTTGTTGAGTTGTAAAAGTTATTTATATATTCTGGATACAAATCCTCTGTTAGATATATGATTTGCAAATATTTTCTCCCATTCTGTGGGTATTAATATTTTAAAATAAATTTTCAGAAGGTACCTATGTTCCATTTCATTGTACTCTACTATGGAGTTCTACAATATTATATTTTTAGAATTTTATATTCTGCTCTTTGGAGAGTGACAAATGATGACATAAGGGAGCAAATTTAGACTGTTTTTAATAATATGTTATTTTCTTATAATTTGTGATTATTGGCAAAGCTAAATATTTTACTGCTCTTTATCTTTTTTAAAACTTTATATACTTTACGGCTTATGGTTCTTTGATTTCTCTTTTTCTCTTAAGTAGTTGGTAAAGAATTTTGTCATAGGGTTGGATTTCTCTTCTGACATTTTTTCATCAGTTTGTAAACCCTGCTTGATTCAGTCTTTCACTGAGGCTACTTGGCATGTGTTCTTTTACCCCTTTGTGTTCTTACTTTCCATGAGGTTTTTTCCAAGAATGTCTACTGGGTAAATAGAATGGATTTCCAGTCGCATTTATATTGGTCCTGTAGGAATTTGGTCAAACTGCACAAATAAATCCACTTAAGAGATTCTTTCCACACATCAGGTATACTTGGCCACTTTGGATGAATTCGGAAACATGTGGATTTTTTTTTTTTCCTCATAATACCCTATGGTATGGAAGTACTTCATATGCTAGAAGTTGGTGTCTATTTTGTTTAGCAGGAGAGAAAAGAAAATATAATTAAATGTAAGTAGTTTGTATAGAAACTTTAACACACGTACACACATTCGGTAATGAATGCTCATTGGCATTAGTTGCAAACAGCTTTCTGGTTCTGTGGACTTCTCATTGCTAACTGAGTTTGCACAAGATGGTTCTTACCACCCCACCCCCAACACACATAAAAAGCAGTAAACCAAAAAGGGTTGGTCAAGATTCTGTGATGATTTATATGGGTTGTGAAAAATGGGTTAATATATTGAAATGAAGGGTTATATTTGGGAGTCAAAGAATTCTTAAGTGAAGGGATGTCCTTTCTTTCAGTAAAGAAATAGCCTCTCTTCTGGTGCCTACTGGGATGTCAAGGTTATAGGAGCAAGCAGTACTACAACAAAAGGAAGATAAATGTTACCTCAAGAGGAATAGCTGGGAGCAGGGAAGGTGTTTTCTCACCTGGGGAGACCTGTGTGTGTTTATAGGCAGGGGGAAAGACTAAACACATGAGGGTCTAGGAACCTGGATGAATGCAGGCTGGCCTGGAAAAAGGTCACATTATTCTCTGATACTGAAGAAAGGAAATGCAATATTTATAGAGATATTTCAAAGTTGAAAGAAGAGCCCAACATGGCCTCAATTTTGGAAAAATTATTTAAGACAGTTCATACATTATAAAAATGATATGTTCAGTAAACAAAACTCAGAAAATACAAATTGGTAGGGAAAAAGGAAATTAAAAAGTTATCCATAGTCCCACCAAGGAGACACTAGAATACTTATGAGCTACACATTCCAGAATGGTATCAGGCACATGTGGCTGTTGAGCACTTGAACTGTAGCCAGCGTAACTGGCCATTTTATTTTATTAATTTAAATTTAAATAGTCACATGGACAGTACAGTATACAACATTTCCATCATCACGGCAAGTTCCATTGGACAGTGCTGCTCTAGACATTTCTTCCTGGGCTTTTAGGGCTGTTTTTTTTTTTTTAATTGTAGTTTATGACGAGCATAGCATTTTTTAACTGTACATTTTATTAAGTGGCAGTCCCTGCCTATTCAGTACCAGCTTGTGTGAAGGCACAGGCTTTCTATAGTCTCCTTCTGAAATTCCTCTCGGACACCTGCAGTTTTATCACACTTAACTAGATACCGTTTATGTCATTTTTGAACCATTTCCCTCCCTCTCCCACTCCTATCAACTTCTCTTGGCTAGGCTCAGGTTTTTGGTTTGCAGAATATTCTCCAACCAGTGAGAGGAGAGGAAGCTTTCGCTCCACTTTTCTACCAGATGTGGTCTTAGGCTTGGGGAACCCCCATGACTGCATTGTGCCACATGGCAGCAAGTAGGTTCTTGGGTTGTAGGTGTGGAGAATGGAAGACTGAGAGGAAGAGGAAGAGGAAGATGGCTCTGTTCCTGTCTTCCATCTCTTCTTTTCCAACACTACTTTTGGGTCTGACATGCATACTTCCTCCCTGCACCCCCCGCCCCACCTCTGTCATCCAGGTGCATCCATTGTGGGGTCGTCCACTTGACCTTGGCCTTGCTGAAAAGCCACATCCAAGAGCGACACTGCCAGGTTTTCCACAAATGTGCATTCTGCCCCATGGCCTTCAAGACTGCCAGTAGCACTGCGGACCACAGCGCCACCCAGCATCCCACTCAGCCCCACCGACCCTCCCAGTGAGTGCAGCTCCATGGCCAGCAGGCCTGTGGGGTGTAGCTGATTAGCCTGGGTGCTGTATGGGGAGCATTGGGATGGGCTGGGGAGCCTGGGCTAGTGGCAGAGATGCCTGGAGTCCACTGAAGAGTATCCACCTTGGCTCAGAGTAGTGCTTTCCTGAGCCTGACCCTGGTTCAGAGTGATCAGAGATAGGATGGAGGAGCCATGTGGTTCTGCCAACAGAGCCTTGGTTACCTCACACCTTGGGGCTTATCTCATCAGGCTCATTTATAAGTGCTCCTGTGAAATGGTCTTCAACAAGAAGAGGCATATTCAGCAGCATTTTTACCAGAATGCCAGCAAGACACAAGTGGGCGTCTTCAAGTGCCCTGAGTGCCCGCTCTTGTTCCTGCAGAAGCCAGAGTTGATGCAACATGTCAAGGTGGGACGCCGTGGGGAAGGAGGCTGGGGAGAAGGGCATATGCCTCAGGCCGGGGGTCTGACTTTGTGCATCTTTCCCCTTGCCCAGTCAGTAATCGCTCTCCCCATCCCCAGAGCACCCACGGTGTTCCGCGAAATGTGGACGAGCTATCAAGTCTCCAGTCTTCAGTGGACACGTCCTCAAGTCGCCCAGGTTCTCGAGTTCCCACTGAGCCCCCAGCCACTAGTGTGGCTGCTCGGGGCAGCTCCCTGCCCTCTAGCCGATGGGGCAGGCCTGAGGCCCATCGCAGGGGTGAGGCCAGGCCCCGGCTGAGGAACACTGGCTGGACCTGCCAGGAGTGCCAGGAGTGGGTTCCTGATCGGGAGAGCTATGTGTCCCACATGAAAAAGAGTCATGGTCGGGTAAGTGTAGTCACCTGGACACAGTGCAGCCCCAGATTCTCTGGACTTCTGTGCTGTGGGGTCAGAGCCGTCTTTTGTGGACAACCCCCTAGGGTTCCTGGTGCTTTGGGCAGGGTGGATGTCGCAAATCTTAATGTTTTAGGGCATCCTCCTTTCTGCCTATGTCATCTAAGAAGAAAGATGCACCCAAAACTATCGTATGGTTCTGACACTTTGCATCCTGTCATCTCCCATAGACATTGAAGAGGTATCCGTGTCGGCAGTGTGAACAGTCCTTCCACACCCCCAACAGCCTCCGCAAACACATCCGCAACAACCATGACACAGTGAAGAAAGTCTACACTTGTGGGTGAGTCCCTAGAGGTGGGAGCCAGAAAGCCTGAAATTTAATAAGACTTTCCCATGGTACCACTGGGGCTTTTCTCTGCTGTGAGATCAGGGCTCACAGGCAAGAGATAAGCAAATTTCTAGTGGAAACAGAGCATGCCAGAAATGAGCTTCTGGATGGCTCTTGCGCCCTCCCCTTCCCAACTCCCTAACTCCGGGCTGCACTGCCAGTGAGCAGTGGAGGGCCCTGAGGTTTGAGAGGTGTGGTGGTGATATGAGCCTGTGCCCTCTGACCGAGAAGCCTCAACACCATCCGTGTGAGCTACTGGACAGGACAGGCCACTCTTTCAGGCTGACCACTAGCCCAGCACTTGGCTCTCTGGATGGTGATATCAGGGAGTGGGGAGTAAAACCATAGCTTAAGGCCAGTATCAATATTCTGACTTCTGTTGTCTGCTACCTTGGCTGGCTTGCCGGCTAGATTT
The DNA here is from genome assembly GCF_036321535.1 of Camelus dromedarius. NCBI lineage: Eukaryota > Metazoa > Chordata > Mammalia > Artiodactyla > Camelidae > Camelus > Camelus dromedarius. Next base: position 17,324,561 of record NC_087464.1, read on the forward strand.
CTCTAGGGGCACCCAGCACTGCCCAGCCAGCCTGAGGACCACCCTGCTGGCTCATACTCTCTCCCCTAGAGCCGGGAGCACCTCCCCTTCCGTCTGCCTGCCTGGCCTGCGTGGCCCTGCTGGGCCCTGGGGCCTGTCATCTTATACGACCTCCTTTGGCTGTACTTTTGCAGGTATTGCACAGAGGACAGCCCCAGCTTTCCTCGGCCCTCCCTCCTGGAGAGCCACATCAGCCTTATGCATGGTATCAGAAACCCTGATTTGAGCCAGACGTCCAAAGTCAGACCTTCGGGTGGACATTCCCCTCAGGTGAGTGTGGGGCCCCTGCCCACTGGCACAGCTTGCTCAGTGAGGCCTGGGGCTGCAGGAGCTCTGGGAAGGCTACAGGAAGCCCATCTGTCATTGTGGCCATGGAGCATCCCTCTAGCTCTGTGTGACCTGCCTAGGAACTGCACACATTTAAAGGACAGGGCCAAAGAGCCATGAGGCAGCCCATCAACCTCTTTTTCCTGCTGTTTCCTGTCACTGTGACCCCTTCCTGGGTGTTCGTATTTCTAATAAGTTTCTGGAGCAGCCTGGTGTCCCTCCTCACTGTAGGCTCTTCCCACTCCATTGTTGAGGGGCTGCCCCTCAGAGGGCCAGGCATGTCTGGGAAACTCTGAGAACGGCCTGGAGTTTCAGGGTGTTCTTCATTATTCAGAGAAGGGCGCTGGTCTGCAAAGGTCCTTTCACACATAGCAGGTGGGGTGTCGACTGACATTTTGGCAACATCTGTCTGTGATTAAAATACACACCCTCTCTTCCCCACCAAATGCATACACCCTTTGATCTAGCAATTCCACTTATAAGATTTATCTGTCAGATATCTTTGGCCTTGGGCATAAAGAGATGTGTTTAAGGATGTTCACTGCAGCACTGTGTGCAGTAACAAAGAAGGAACTCCACTGAATGTCTGCCAGGGGACCGTTCATCCCCATGTTGGGTTACTGTGCTGCCCTTAGGAGAAAAGCCTCTGGATATGCTCTCATGGAGACAAGTGCCAGTGTGTTAAGTGAAAAAAGCAGAGTGAAGAAAACTGTGCGTGTAATGCTATCATTTTGTAAAAGACAATAGTTTAAGTTTTGTATATGCATAGAATATCTCTTGAGGGAGCCACAGAACCCAGGTAATACGGTGGTCACTGGAGAGCAGGGCTGGGGAGGGGGGTAAGAGGGACTTAATCTTTTCTATATCCTTCCCATATCTTTGGAATGTTATGCCACAGGTGTATGTTACATTAAAAAAATAAAATAAAAAGGCAAAGAAACAAACCAAACCTAAGCCAGCATTCAGGGCTGGGGTGACCCTGGCCTCGGTAGTGATTCTACGAGTCCTTGGGCTGCACTGATCATGACTGAGGGCTCATGTCTAGGGCTCAGGCTTGGCCTGGACTCTGCTCACACTGTTTCCCTTTCAGGTGAACCATCTGAAAAGACCAGTCAGCGGAGCGGGGGACGCTCCAGGCACCAGCAATGGCGCGACTGTCTCTTCCACCAAAAGGCACAAGTCCCTTTTCCAGTGTGCAAAATGTAGCTTTGCCACAGACTCGGGGCTCGAGTTTCAGAGCCACATACCTCAGCATCAAAAGGACAGCTCCACAGCCCAGTGTCTCCTCTGTGGCTTGTGCTACACCTCTGCCAGCTCCCTCAGCCGCCACCTCTTCATCGTCCACAAGGTGAGAGACCAGGAGGAGGAAGAGGTGGAGGCGGCAGAGCCAGAGGAGGGCTCTGGGGAGGAGGTGCCCATGGAGACTAGGGAGAACGGACTGGAGGAATGTGCCGGGGAGCCTCTGTTGGGCGACCCAGAGGCGAGGAGATCCCTGGGCCTGGATCCTGATGAAGACGGTGCCCAGGATGCTCAGAGTCAACCACAGGCCCCTCAGGACCAGGACAGCCACACACCGTCCCCGCAGGTGTGACCGGAGGCTTTGCGGTGTGCTCAGTTGGGGTGGTGCCGCGGTGTACTCCGCCTGCCTTGTGGACAGTGGGAAGGAGAAGGCTCCGCCCCGGTGAGAGTGTGGCCCGCTGTGCCCTGGAGCAGTGTCTGCCCTGAGCTGCGGGGGGCTGGGAATCCCCAGCCCCAGGAGATGCGGGGTCGCCCAGGACCCTCACAGCTCTGAATTTGCTTCTGTTATTTATGGCTTTGTGCTGGCTGCTTCTTGGTACCCCAATCTTGTCTGTGTCCTTCCAACCCCAGGCTGCTTAAGTGGCCCAACGCCGATGCTGTCCACTTGGCTCGAAACCCCTCAGCGGCTGTGCTCTTCTGAGAGGTTCCCCGCTCGCTGCCTTCAGCCAGGGGCCTCCTTGGCCTATAGACAGCAGCTCTCCTTCTTGCCATCCGAGCCTGAGAAGGGGGATGAGGGTGCCAGCGCAGCCCCTCTTGGAGAGCTCGCCCAGCCTGGCTTGCAGAGGGCCCTTGGTCACCTTGCCCTTCTTTCCTGTCTTCTCTGATTCTTTCCCCCCAAATAGTCCGGAGATTTGTCACACTGGCTCATCCTGTCTGTGTGGGTGGGAGAAACTTGTGCAGCACACCTCTGTTTGGAACCCGGGAGAGCAGGAAACGCTGCCAAGGCAGGCAGGCACCGAGAGGCAGGCCCTGCAGAAGGAGCTGTGCGTCCTTGTTCTGCCGCTGCTCTGCCTTTCCTGACAAGCGGGGTTTGGGGCCCACAGACTTTGGAATATTTGTACTCTTGCTCCTGTGCCATTAGAGAGGCTGCTGCCCCAGGCAGGCCAGCCCCTCCTCTTCTTGGCTACACTCATGTTGCTCAGACTATATTTCAAATAAAAAGAATCTTCTTACCACAGCAGGTAGGCTCTTGTATTCCTCTTCAGGTGAGCCTGGCCCTACCCTGATCCATTCAAGGGTCTCTCCCAGACTTCCCTCACTGTCCCACCTCTGTGGGAGAACAGTGTTCCCTGCTGTCCCAGAAGGTCCTCTCTAGATTTTGGAGCTGTGGTTAGGAAACCAGGAGCTCAGTACTTCTAGGTTCCCTAGGGACCTGAAAGGGTGAGGGGAGGGTCTTAATGCCCGTCAAGAGTCATCTCCAAGGTCTCCCTTGGTTTTTAGGGCCTACTGAAATTTTTCTGGGTACCTCCATCTTTCCTACAAATGGTTTTCCAAACTAAGAGAACCCTTTACTGGTGGGGAGGGGGGGATTCTGCAGTTGCTCTGTTCAGGAGGCCTTGGTGTTGCTACTGCCACAGGGAACTCAGGTGTGGCAGCACTGGGATTAGACATGGGAGGCTGGGCTGCCGTTTCACTGATGACAGAGTTAGGACCTGACCAAGCACAAGGAGCCGGCTGTGTGGAGGTGTCCTCTGACCTCTGCCCCAAGCGGCTGCTGCAGCCCTGCATGGAGGGGATGTGAGTCTGGGCCTGGCAGGATCTAGTGCAGCAAAGGGAAGTGGGTGCTGACTGATTTCTTAGATGTGCTTTCAAGGAAGGCATTGAATATCAATTATAAATTATTAAGTCAAATAAATATGCCTGACCTTTTCACAATTGAAAAAAATACATTTTCTTCCTCTCAAGTGCCACATTTGTAGTGGAAATGCTAATGGCAATAGAAAAGGTTAGTGCTTGTTTCCGTTTCAGAGAGAAAATGCTTTTTAATGCATGCCATACCTGGCAAGGCCACTATGTCCCTGCTTCCTGAGCAGCAGCAAGGACAAACCTAATTCTGGCTCCCTCCAGAGCCAGAGCTAGCCCCAGCTTAGCTGTCATCCCTTCCTAATTACAGTTGCAGGGTGCCCACCCTGCACCTGGGGCCATTTGCAGGCACAGATAGATTATAGAAGAGGCTGGTAGCTGGTACTAGGGGAGAGGAGGTGGTGAAGTCACAGATTTGACCTGTCCTGACTCCAAAGCCCTCTCCTTCCTGGGAATGGCGTGGAGTGGAAAGACAGGATGCTGGGCCACTCACCAAGAAACCTGGGTCATAGCCTGAGTTCTGCCCTCAACCAGCTCTTAACAAGCCCCCTAACTTCACTGGCCCCTTCCCTTCAAGATAGACCTAGTAATTCCCACCCAACTTGCTTCAGAGGCTTTTGTGAGATGATGAGTGTGGAAGCATTTTCTAATTTATGAAACAGTATCAATGTGAGGGATTCTTGACTTCAGACATGGAAGGTGGAGCACACCTCACCCTCTGTTCAGGCTTGGATGCTGATGGTCAGTTATGACTGGTCTGGGGCACCTCTCCACTATTAGTAATAGTGACAACAACACTTGAAGCCCTGCTCTTGGACCCAGCATCTTGCTAAAAATGCTTTCCAGTGATTCTCGTTTTGTCCTTACAGTGATCTCACAATTATCTTCCATTTTACAGAAAAGAAAACCAAGGCTCAGAGAGGTTAAACAGCTTGCTCGATGACCTGTAAGTCAAGCCTATCTGGTTCTGAAGTCCATGATGTCAACCACTGTGTTGCCTTAATGTCCCGGCTGCTGTGGCTGGCTGCCAGCTTGTCGGAGGTTTGCAGCCATCCAGACATCTGCTTTCCTACCTCCCCTGTGGTTGGGGTGCCCCACTGAGTGCCAGGTTCTCTTTGGAGTCAGTCTGTGCCTTGTCACCCCAAGGAGGGCCCTGTGCATCACAGTCACTTGCGCCGTTCCGAAGCACATGCAGTGTCTCTATGACCTTTCATTCTCATTGGGATTTATCTTGCCATTTGAAGACCATTTGGGGGGCTATTCTAGAAAAGATGGACCAACCCTCACAGGGAACATGGTTCCCTCAGGGTCTAATGTCTTCTGATTTTTTTAAAAGATATTGTTAAATAGTTGTGTTATCAGAAAATGCTTGCTGTAACAAGCACTTACCTGCTGGAGTGAATGCTCTACTGATCAACTTAAACAGATAAGATTCCCCACCCTTGTAGAAACTACAACTTAATACACTCTAAGGCTTGACAAATGACTAATATTTATTTTCCAACTGCTTTATCTCTGTAAAATGATATGCCGAGTTACTATAAGCTAATTGGTGTAGAATGAACTCTTCCCTTAACTTATGTAAACAGTCTGGTTTTTTAAAAACTTTAACAGCTGTGGCTCAGCAAGTTCAACACACTTTGCCTTCCCCCAGACTGGGGAACCTCCCTGCCTGTTCTGGCCACCACTGTAAATTCAGCTCTGGGCATACTTTCTTTTACTTGTTTAAGACAAAAAATTTTTTAAATGAATATACACGATAAGAGATCCAAACAATACAAAAGAGAATACAATGAAAAATAAGCTTCCCAGTGGGGGTCAGCCTTCAGTTCCCCAGTCCCCCTCTCCAGAATTAATCACTGTTACTTATACCTTATGTATCCTTTCTGAGCAATTCTATGCATTTGCAAGTTTATAAATATGTATATTTATATATCTATTTTTAATACAAATGGTAGCATTCTATACACAGTGTTCTGAAGCTTGCTTTTTTCACATATAATGGAGATCGTTCCCAATTCATCCAGAGGGTCAGTCCAATTCTTTAAAAGCTCCTAGCACAGTTCCTTGTATACAGTAGTGGTTCAAAGGGTGTTTGGATGAGTGAATTAATACATGCATGCGTGAGTGAAAGAATCTGATTCAAGTGGTAGCTATAAAGTTCTCTCAGGGTCAGATCTGAGACAGAATCTTCTAGATTCTGGAACATTTCTCCCTGTATTTTCCAAGGGATTCAGGCTGTTGTCCACAACCTGACTTTTTCCGCTACCAGTTGCCACAGCAGTCTTAGGAACTGTGAAACTTAGGTCCTTCTGGAGAAAAGAGCAGATTAAGACTCAAGTCCCAGTATGGGTTTGTTTTGAGGTCCCTATTTAAAAATGCCTTTTTTCTTATTGGAAAATGATACAGCATTATTAGAGAAAATAAAAAACCATGCATAATTATAATCCTGTCTTACCTTTGCAATTTTCATCTTTGCACATCATTTTCTAATCTTTGTTCAGTTCATAGTTGAATTTATAGTATAATTACGATAATAACAGTGGTTAACATCAAACATTTCTATGTGACAGACATTACTCTCACATTCATTCCCCTATTTAGCCTCATAACAATCCTATGAGATAAATACCACTATTCTTTTGGAGATTAGGAGTGGTTGACCCTAAGGTCATGGAACTAGTAAGGGGCAGAGCAGAGATTCACTCAAGTGTGACTAGCACTACACTGCCTCTGATTTTGTACCCTACTTTTTTCTGCTTAACATGATGTCTGGACATTTTCCATGTTTCTACATAGCCTTAGATAAACTTACTGGCAGTGTGATAGAATGAAGAAAGCCAGTGACTAGACATCAAGAGCCCTAGATTCCAGTCTGGGCTCTGCAGCTAGTCGTTTGATCTCTCTTGGCCTCAGTTCTTGCATCTATCAAATGGTGGGGGTGGGGGAGTGAAGGTTGGTTTAAATCTCTGGAGAACTTGATTGAGCCTGGCTAGATTTTATCTTCTTGTTTCTGTATATTTTTATGTAAAAATAGAAGAGACCTTCCCAAAGGCAAGAACGCTTATTGAATTTCTTTTGGGGGGAAGGGTATAGCTCAAATGGTAGAGTGCATGCTTAGCATGTACAAGGTCCTGGGTTTGATCCTCAGTACCTCTGCCGGAAAAAAAAAAAACTAAGAGTTTCTTCTTTTGTTTGTTTTATTTGTTTATTGACTTTTGGCCTAGATACATACAGAAGATATATGTAAAAGACCCCTCCCACTGACCTCACTCCACCAAGGCAATATCACTTTTTTTTGCATTTATTTATGTTTCAATTTGCATCAGATTTCTGCTTTTTCAATTGAGTTCTAGCCCTTTTATGAGCACCTGTTTCTTTAGGCTTTTGTCAAGCCTTTCCAAGTTTGAACTGTTTCCTTGGTAATTCCAAAGCACCTTCAAATCCTTCTGTTACCCCAGCACCTGTTCATTAGGGACCTAGGTCCAGATACCTTCTTGAGTTAGTTCATTGTGTCACGTATTGCCGTTTTAAAATGCTCTTTTTTTTTTTATAATATTTATTATTACTTGCAAATTAAAATTGAGTTATTAGTGCACAAATACTAAAAAAATTAACAAATGTGTAATAGATTGTATGGAAAATGTGGCAAAAGGATATGATAAAACCATTTGAGTCAACTCTAACTGGGAAGAGCCCCCATTGTAGTGAGGGCTCAAGTGACAGTGGATCAGTAGCACCATCTCATTTCATGGGTGGGCATGGCATTATTAACAGATAGACATAGACTACAATCTCTTAGATGTTACTTCTAAAACTTAACCCCATAGTCTTTGCCTCTAATTTCTGTGAAAATGGGGAAAGTTGATTATGCCTTTGATGCTTGAAGTGAGAAATTAAGCTGCTCTTTAATATTTTAAACTGGGAAGATCTACTGCTTCTAGGCATCCCTTTCAGTTATAGCCCAGGGCACACTGTGTACAATTCCTATTTTCCTTTGTATTTTCTAGTCCTTAGACCAACTTGCTTGGAATTTTCCCCTAAGACCCACTGAGCATAGATAGGGCTCCATAATTTTGGTATCTGAGGAGGAAGGTAAATTCTCCTTTCTAAGAAGCTCTTTGCCTAAGTAGGGGGCTTCCCATTTCTACCCTAGACTGGTTTTGAGTAGGGCTTTGAATGTGATTTTAGAATGGGGAAAAGGAGAAGATGAGGTGAGGGAAGGGGAGAGGTGATGGTAAGGAAAGGCACAGAAAGCAGTGGAGGAGCAGGCCGGGGAGTTTGAACAGGTAGAGTTTAGAATCTGGGAACAACACGATTTTAAGATGGTGGTGGTGGGGTGAGAAAGTAGGAGTGGCTGATTGGACTGGCAAACTCAAAAATGGAGCCAGTAACTTGATTTGTCAGTGGCATCCCTTGAGTTGAGCAGTAACTGCAGCAGCTATTGCTGGGAGATAATTAAATTTTTTTTAAAGAATGAGAAGATGTGGTTGTTGTGGAAAAGGAGTGCTGGCTGAGATACAAAAGGTTCCTTAGAAAAAGACTTGAAGGGGAGGAAAGGGACCAGTTCACTCTGCAAGAAGACCAGGAAAGGCCTGGGCTGGGCTGGGGCCTTTCTAAGGATGGGGAGTTTGTGTCCTGGGCCTGACCAATTAATTACTGGCCCCTGACCACAGAGTCAGCCTCCTATGTAGTGATAACTTTATTCTAGAAAGGACCTACATTTGTGTTAGAAGTTCCTGGCCTTTCTAATTGGATGTTGCATCAGAATAGGTGGGTTGGGGAAGGCAACTGGCTAGGGTAGCTCTACACTCGAGTCCCTAGTTCCCCTTCCAATCAAACAAGAATCAGGAGTAGTTTCTTGTTGCCAATAATCCTTTACTTGGTGTCCACCTACCCCAGCACAGCTGTGACCACATCGCCGGTCCCAGGAGTGCCAGAGTGACCAACTCATCCCAGAGCGGCAGGATCTGGAGTTTCCACCCTCCAGGATTAGGGACTCGGCTGCCTTGAGCTGGGAGCAGTGGGAGGTCTTAGAGGTCAGACAAGCAGTCCAGAGCACTGCAGACTGGCTTGCAGATGAAGGCAGAAGTTTCCCATAGGAGAGCATGATCGGCAGAAATCTAGGGCTTTGTTGAGCTCAGGGCGAGATCTTTAAAATAAGTGGAATCATGAGAAGGAAAAATAGAAAGAGGAAACTGAGGAGATGGACATGTGTTTAATTAACTTACCGTACTACTACTAACTTGCATTGAGATTGGCCACAAGTCTGGGGAGCTTTGAAAACTGGGGTGGAAGCTGATGATGCTTCACAAGGAAGGTGTCACTGACCTCTGAACTCAATTCCTGTGCCATTGCTTGTGGAAAAGGCTACTTCAGCCTGAGTCCACATAAGTGCCGGAAACGCGGAAGAAGATCTTAAAAGTCTACTGACCAGAGTGAGGTTGATGATAGTCATACTTTTCCATGAGGAGCTCACGTGTGAAGTGTGACATTCATGGCATAGTAGCTTAAAGTGGACACTGGCAAAGTGGATATGTTCAGAGGGGACCATCCAGCATGGTGTGGAGCTCTCAGGGCCATTTCACTCAAGGAGCTATTGAAGGAACTTGATGTTTCATCAGGGAAAGAGATGTTTCATGATCACTTTTTTTTCACACCTTTGCAGGGCTATTATATCACCAAGGAGTCTAGATTTCCTCTGTGTGGCCTCAGAAGGCAGAACAGAATTAGATTCCATAGAAGGAAGATTCTCCTAAAAATGAAATGGACTACCTGGAGTAGCGTATTCCCAGTCCCCGGAGATGTCCAGACACAGGCTGAAGGGACCTCACCCAGAGAGTTCTAGAGAGTGCTGAGGCCTCACAGTGGCAGGACAAGGCTAGAGGTACATGCCAAGTTCCTTTCCTGCCAATGCTGAGTGGTCCCTGCCCTCTGTTGCCTCCCCACCTCACAGCTGGGGCCATGTGTTCTTTCCGTCCCAGGCCAGGGACCATCTTTGATCCTGAGGAGCAATGCTGTAACATTCAGGGGCTGGCATCTGGCCACTCTTGTCAGGCAGACCTCTGCTTCAGCTCTGGTCATTGGGATGCTTCTGCTTTGTTCAGGAAGCCAAAGCTTGCACTTTATCACCCAATTCTGGTTACCCATTACTGCTTGATAACATGCCTGGTTTCCTTTGAGCTCTTTTGAGAAGTAAAGGTAGTGAAGGGAAGAGAAAGATAAGGTAAATATTTCAGGGAAAAGTAAACATTGATCATCCTCCTAGGCTGTGAGGAAGGAGGCCAGGCAGGGGAGGACAGGGAGAGCTGATGGAGCAGAAGTTTGAGGGCCTTGGAAAGGAATGATATACATTTTGAAGCAGAGGGTAGGCGACTCAGGGATGATATAGTAGCCTGTCCTCCTCCAAAGTGGAAGTCCTTGCCCAGTGGTCTCACTTTTCCCTGTATTTTAAGGGACAGTTGACTATTGCCAGTGAAGAAGGCGAGGGGAGGTTGGAATCTTGTTTAGAACAGTTGCTGTAGGGAAAGGAAAAGGTCAGCTTGGGGAAATGTAAAAGGATTGCCAAACTGCCTGGGACCGGACTCAGGTTGGAAACCAGAAATGTTGGCCAGCCTCAGAGCAAGAAGCCCACAGCCAGACTCCAGGTTAGGAAGCAGCAAGGCAAACTTAGTAGAAGGTCAAGGGGCAAGTGAAATGAGATCCCAGAGGAAAGTCTAGTGGTAGTTGGAGTTACTGTCCATGTCTATGTGTAGATGTGTAGATGGGGATGGGATGGGGGTGATAAAGAAGCCACGAAGGAACTCATGAGTGGAGAAGTTAGAAGAGAGTTGGAGTCTGGAGTTGCCCTAAAGCTGAGGGCAAGCTTGGTAGATGGGAAGGATAACAGATGGCATTTTGGAGGTGGAGAAATTCCTCTGACAAGGTTCAAGTGGTGGACATTTGATTGGGTTGCTCAAGGGAGTTGGGGTGAAGGTCTTTGAGAGGATTAGATCAATGCTGACTCAGTTATCAGAGGAGGGTGGGCTGATGACAGGGAACCAGAGCCTGGTGCACAGTGGCACTCAGTGTGAGGTGGCCTGAATTGAATAAGTTCAGGTGGGAGATGATGAGAAATGTGGAATGTTATCCTGATAGCTAATAAATATTAGGTAATGTGTGCCCTTGGCCAGTGCTTCAAAGGAGGGCAGACTTTTCCCTTGGAATTTTGTTTGCATTGGAGGAGAGAGAGCTGAGTAGGAAGGGAAAAGATGGAACAAAGTCAAAATAAAAGTCATGTTCAAACTCATCCAGACCTTGATGAGAGGGGCTGATGTAGCTGAGCTGGAATGTCCTGGGAGACCCTGTCATACTCTTGAGAGTAGCTTCTCTTGTTATGCTGAGCTAAGGATGTTAATTAACAGTAGCCCAAGATTTTCCTACCACAGGCACCCAGTTTACTCTGGAAGTTCAAAACAATCGGGAGAGGGGATCCTGGCACCAGTAACAAGTTCCTACAACGCTTCATCAGTACTCGTATTTAATAGCAAACACTGACTGCCTTGTATTTTGGTTATTTCCAAACACAGAATCACAGCATGTGCTCCTCTGTGCTCTTTCAGGACCATGTGCAAACCTCTGTTAGAGGATTGATGGTGATTCTGGTTTAATTTTCTATTTTTCTTTCAGGCTTGAGAGGTTCTTGAGGGTAGAGACCATAACATTCATTTCTATACCATCGGTACCTGGCATAATGCCTGGCTTATAGTATTCAGTAGTGACTTAATAAATACTTGCTGAATCAACATCTGTCATCTTCAGGATCATAAAGGATCATGACCTTACTCCTTTTAACAAAAGAGAAGTCTAAAGTAAAGCTCAGGGATGGTGAGCCACTTGCCCAAGGTCACACAGTGGCTCAGTGGAAGAGCAGGGTTAGAACCTGAGTCTCCAGACTCCTAGCCTAGTTCTTGCTAAACACCACCTTACATATCCTCTCTCTTCTGCTAGACTGTAAATTCAGGAGAGATTGTGCCTTTTTGACCTCTCCATCCTTGAATGCCTTGATACTCCTTACTCAACTGTGCCCCCACCATCATGAAAGTCTGCTTGTTAAATTGGCAGATAGCAAGAACCCGGAAGGGCAGATTATACAATGGATGACAGGAGCAGAATTCAAAAAGATTCAGATGAGAAGGAAAGGGAGTGTGAGATGAACAAAATGAGATTTAACTTAAAAAAAAAAAAAAGGTAAAAGTTTGCAGTTAAGATAAAAAAGACTTTACAAGTAGGAGTGGGAAAGACTTAGAAACAGTGGTTCATGTTGAAAACATACAGGCTTAGGGTCAATGAAATAATTTGGCTGCCAAAAAAATTGATGCTAATTTTGTGAAGCCCAGCCCCAGAGAGGTGCTAATTCAGTTGTAGGCTGCTCTAATTTGACACTTGTGGTGGTGGTGGTGGTGGGGTGTGTGTGTCACATTTTCAAAAGGAAATTGATAAATTGGAATAACTACTAGGTAACTAGTGGCATCATATCCATTGTCATATAAGAAATGGCCTAAAGGGAAATCTAGGTTCCTCCTTGTACCAGGCAAGACCTCTGGGATCTGGACCCTGCCTAACTCGCTTGCCTCTCTACTTACCCAAATCCAATATACTTGAATGAATACCAGGCTGTTTCATACCTCCATATCCTTGTGCATGCTATTCCCTCCATCTGGAATATTCTGTCCACCCTGCCCTCTGCCCAATTTTTAAAATCCTTTTCAAGCTTTACTTGGATTCTTCCTTCCTAACCAAATCCCTAGGCAGAACTAACCAATCTTCTATACTTTATGCTCTTCTAGACATAGCTTTATAATTGCACATTTCACCTTGAATTGTATTTTGCTTTTATGCTTGTCTCTCCTTTTAGACCATGAGATTCTTGAAGGTGCAGATTCTGTGACCCTTGCCTGCAACACATGTGCTCAAGCCTGATACATGGATAGTCACTTAAACAAATGAACCAAAGCTTCAAGCAGGCTTTCAAATATGTGAAGGTCTGTCCTGTAGACAACTGAAGAGATTTTAATAAGCACACCTCCAGAGAGCCAAGAAAAAGAATGATGGGGCCGTGTGGTCAGGAGACAAATCCGAGCTCATTAGGAGAAAATGCTTCAGGATTGGTCAAGGCTCTTAGATTCTACTAATTTGAAGCAGTTTGAGCAAAGGAAGGACTTTCTGGGTACAGATTCCAAGAAATGGCTGAACTGCCAATCTGCAGGTAGGCCATGGACAAAGCTGAGTATCAGGAACACTTACAACAAGGCACCTGAAAACCATCAGGACTCTCTGCCCCTTGCCTTCACTTCTCTGTTTGGCTTCCTTCTTCCTCACTGCATATTGGCCTTCTCCACACAGCAGAAAATATGGCTGCTGAAAGCTTAGACCTCACAGCTCAGTTTTCCACCACAGAAGGACTGGTTTTCTTCCCTGATTCCAGTTAAAAACGTTTTGGTGAAGAACTTTGACACACCTTGGGACTGATGTGGTCAGGGAGATGGGTACCATGAATAGCCTGGCTTGAGTCAGATGAGAGAGTGGAGGTAGTGGGGGCGTGGGCACATGTGGGAACAAGGCAGTTGCCATTGGAACCACACTGAGAGTGGGGGAAGAGCCGTTTGCAAAAGGAGTGGGGATCTGAGTGTAGCTTCTAGAACAGAGGGGTTGCACTCTTTTGCTCCAACTTTCTAATGATTATAACCACCCAGCTCCAGGGACTTTCTGGATACTCTCAAGGATACAGGAGATAAAAAGATGGATAAACAAACTGTGGTCACTCCCAATGTTTAGAACCAGGCTTAGACAGTGCTTAGAATTTTACTGTCAGAAATTTTTGAATGATTATATTGTTTTTCTGGGCATTAGAACTCAGCCCATTTCCCCCTCGGGTGCTAGGAAATAGAGGCCGAACAGGGAGGAGAAGGAGGTTCTAGAAGTGTTTACTGAACCCCTAATGTGTGCTAGGTAATGAAGGGAAACACAAGACATTTTCATTGGAGTTCTGGCCTCCTAGGGACTGAGGTCACTTATGGAAGTATGTGGGTTTGGGTTTGTCTAAGTGCTGGACTAGCCGCCACTGGCAAGGCCAGGGTCAGTCAGGGCTGCTGCCAGAAAGACTGGCGGGTCTTTGGCTCCTAGTGGATCGAGCCCAAGCTCCAAGCAGCTTCTCGCCCCTCGGCGCCTTCCCCTGGCCTCGCCGGTCTCGGGGCTTCCCTCGCAACCCCCGCGCAGCATCTTGGGTACTTCTACACCTTCCGCTTGGCAAAGGCCGCAGAACCCGAGCTTCCACGCCTGCAAAACGGGACGCGAGCGGGGAAGGCAGGCTGACAGGACGCCGGGGTCCTCGGTGAGGGGGCTCCCCCTTCACCCCCTAGCTCCGAGAGGCCTCCCCGGGCCCCGGGCCCCGACGCGGGGCAGCTGCGGGCGCGGAGGGGGCGCTCCACACACGTCGGGCCGTCGACTGAGGGAAGGAACCCATGGACCGGAGTCGTCCCCTCAGGCGGGGCCTGGCGGGGGCCCCCGCGGCCCGGCGCCCCCCGGCGCCTCGGAGGCCGCGCTGGCCCGGCCAGACCGGGGGAGGGACAGCAGCAGGTGACGACGACGGCTGGGCCCGGGACTATAAATAGGGGCGCGCGTCAGCGGCGGGCGGGAGCGGCCGCCAGCGGCGCGGGGGCCTGGCGGGCAGGGGCCTGGCGGGCAGGGGCCTGGAGAGCGGGCAGGGGCCGGCGGCGGGCGCGAGCTGGCAGCAGCATGGGGTCGCGGAGGGCCCCCAGCCGCGGCTGGGGCTCGGGCGGACGGTCCGGGGCGGGGGACGACGGCGAGGACGACGGGCCAGTGTGGATTCCCAGCCCCGCCAGCCGCAGCTACCTGCTCAGCGTGCGGCCCGAGACCAGGTGAGTCGCGCCCTGGGGGCCGGGGTGGCGCGTCGGGCGGGCGGAGGCCAAGTGCGAGGCCCTCGGATGGGCCCCCGGCGCGCCGCCCGAGGCCTGGGGACACGGCCAGGCCGGCCCGGCCCTCACGGCCCCTCACGGCTCCTCTTGACCTCTCATGGCCCGTGGGCCTCAGGCCTCTGGCAATATGAGGCTCAGGGGAAGAGAAAGGACCTACTTTGGGGTGATTTCACAGGGGCCTGAAGGCTCTCCTTATCTGCGTACCTCAGTCCCGCCCCTCCGCACCCTCACCCCAGGCGCAGCTACTCCCTGGCCTTGGATTCCACCGTTCGAGATAAGGAGAGCTGGAGAGGCTGAAATTCCTCCCGACTGGAAGGGAGGGGGAAAGCATTCATGGGGGGTGGGCTGATAGCGGGAGGAGCGAAGCGCGGACTGCCCTGAGTGGGGCTGCTTAGCTCACGATTCACCAGGAAGAAATAAACCCATGCAAAGAGGGTTCTTCCTCTGGACCGAGGACTTTGGTTTTCCCCGGGATCTTTATGGGGGCTAATGAGGTGAAGGGGTGGCAGGAGGTGCTGGTTGGCCCTGCCTGAAGATTCAGAGCTTGTGGCTCTGAGGAGGCCAATTGCCCTGCCCAGTTTGAGGAAATGGGATGCCAAGGGAGGGGACTGAACTGATGAGCCCTTTGCTCCTCTTCCAAGAGTTAAAGAGGTGTGGATGCTTTGTTCTAGGAGCTAGGCTATCCACAGGTATAAAGACACGTAGACAATAGAGAAGCATCTGCACTCAGATGCACACAGACACACAGGAACGGTGTATTACCATGGAGACGGACACTTCCTGTCCCCTATGGCAGCTCAGTTTCCCTCCAACTCTGGAGCCTATTCCAAAGGTAATTGTGATGGTTGGCTATTGGGACAGTGGTTGTGTCACAGCCCCAGAAGTTGGCTTGCTGCAGGTTATGCAGAAAACAGCCACTCCTCTGAGAAGCTGTCTGGAGACCTCTTGTCCTCTGTTCTTAAAACAGCAGAAAAACAGACATCAAGGACATTCAGGAAAAGTTCCAAGCACTTCCTCGTGGATTGGCTGAGTTCTGTTGACCTTGGAGTTGGAAAAGTTCAAATGTAACCGGAACCGGTTTCTGCATAAAACTCGTCAAATGGTGTCACATGTCTGGGGCAGGGCTGAGGGCTAGTGTTGGTGACTGAGTCAAACTCAACAAGGCCCCTGGTTGCCAGGAAAGAATGCCCCTTCCTCCCAACCACTGGCTCTATGGAAAAACTGGAATGAAATTTGTATGTTTATTCCAGTACGTGGTGAAGCTTACTGCCTTGTAGGAGCCTCACACGTGTCTCACAGTTGTCACAGTGATTTGTCTGGGCTTTGCCTCCCGTGTCTGGCCTTTGGCAATACCAGCGGAACAAGTAGAAGAGGGAAGCAGGGCCCTTCTTGGAGACAGCAGCAGGATGGCTTGAAAACCAGGCAGAATTGGGAGGGTAGGGGATCTGGGCTGTTAGGAAAAAGGAAAAGAGTGCACACTTCCTAAAGCTGCCTGCCTGACAGTTGTATGTTAGATAAATTTTAACTGCACATCAAATGAGAACAAAGCACTGTGTCAGCCTGAGAACTACAGGTAGATTAGTGTCTGGCTTAAGTCTCTTTGGACCTAAGTGAGTATGTTCTTAAAAGGAGACTCTTTACGAGTGTTTGTAGGGGCAGAGTTGGGGCAGTGGGAGAGGGGGTTTTATGACCCAATACTATGGGCTGTATTTTGCCTCAGCCAACTGGCCACTGACCCCCACAAGTCCTGAGGGACAAGGAGGGCCAGATTTCTCTCACCTATGGAAAAGCCTCTCGCCAAAGAGACAAGGAGAAAGAGGGTCCCTTGAGAACTTTGCCAGCTGTCCCTGGCTCCAGTCCAGATGAGCCCTGACTATCCCAGCGTCCTCAGAGACAAGTTCTGTCCCACTCAGTACTGACTTCAACATTTTCTGGGTCCACCTCTATGCAGATCTTTCATAGAGCTTGTGAGTCATCATTTTCGGGGGCCCTTGGGAGGGTGGGCTGCTCCTGGGAGCTGATGGACAGTTAGGCTGGGGGCCAAGCTGCCAGAAGCTTTGGCCCAGGTCTAGAACCTATCTTCCTGTGTGTACCTTCCCTTCCCCACAAGCCTGGAGAGGTTTCGAGTCCATAGTCAGCTCAAGGATATTTCTAATACCTACTGGGGTCAGAGGTCCAACATGCATATAGTCCCACCAAACTTTAGGCCCTACCTCCTGGGGTATCCAGTGTCTACAGGAAGGTGGGGCATGGATAGACTAGAGTTGGTTAAGGAACCACAGCTGGGTGGATGCAATTATAACTAAGTAGCTTCTGAGGGAGTTAGAAATTCCAGAAATCCCTGCCCCATCATGTCTTGGAGGCCCTGGTCCATGTGGGCTCAGAGGAGCAGCAGAACTCATGATATTTGCTACAGCTTTGTAACACCTCTTCCATTTTGCTTGAGTCAGGCAGGTTATCTAGAACTTTCAGGGAAACTGGGGCATCAGGCCAGGACTTTCTGAGGGCGTTTTATGTCCCAGAATATATGAAAACCAGGAAAAAATGGGTGGCTGCAGCTTCCATGGCCAGTCCTCGTCCCTCCTGCCCTTTTCTCCTTTATGAAGAGACCTTTCCTTCCTAGACCCTGAATTCCCATTCTATAGAACGAATAGGTCTTTTAGGCCTTTCTGCTCCAACATTTGACGTCTCTGATTCTGACCCCCTCATAATCAGTAAATGAGGAGTTCCCTTCTCACCTGAGGGTGAGAGCCCTGAGCCTACCTTTGGCCCAGTCAGCAGGGTACACAAAGATCTCCCACCTTCTGAAGACAAGTTTCCTCCATCACTCAGGACTCCTGACATGGCTAACTATTTAAGGGTGAAGCCTAGAGAAAGCAGGACCCTGGAGCCAGAGGGCAGAGCATTACAGCCAGTCCTAGAGAGAGCCAGGGAGGGGTCACCATCACCACCTGCAGGCAGAAACTGTGGATCCTGTCACTTTCTGTCTGAATTAGAGAGCTGATGCTCTCCTTCTCCCAGGGAGGAGATCCAGACTCAGCAAAGGAGAAATCTCTCCATTTTGAGAAGAAAGGCAAACGAAGTTCATGGTCAGGAAAGGATGCAGTTGGCCAGTGCCTTGAAACCATGGGAAGTTCTACCCTCACAGCCTCTGAGGGATTTTTAAAGCTCTGAGCAAAGGCAGCTTCATTCTGGAGCAGGAGCTCCCTCTTGGGGGTGGGACCCTTTGGGTTTGAAAGATGCACTTCCCTTCCCTCCCTCCCTCCTGTCCCTCTTTCTCTCTCTTCCTTCCATGAAACAGCTATTGAAGACCCACTGTATGCCTAGCACTGTGCTAGGAACTATAGAAGCTACGAAAAGATCTAGGTTTGAAGCCTGGGTGGGCAGGATTTAGATGAGCAGAAGGAAAGTGGGAGGGCTTTCCAAGCAGGGAGGACAAAACTGAAGTCTCAGAGGCCAGGAGTGGCCGTGTCCATGCTAGTGAAGGGCAGGTCTGGTTACAGTGGAACCTGAGTGTTGGAAAGTAGAGAACTATGATTGTAGTAGGAGTGTGAGTAGGTGATAGAGGGGTTTAAGTGCCCAGTCAAGGAGTGTAGACAATGTAATATACAGTGGGGGGGTTGTAGCTTTTTTTTTTTTTTTCAGAGAGATGGTGTGATATGAGGGGTAAAGGAACAGGGGTTGAGGTGGTCATTAAATATGGAACTATAAGGGTCTAGATCAGAACACAGCAGAAGGAGTAGAGAGAAGAGATTATTGACTGACTGGGCTTGGGAGGACAAAGAGTAGACCAAAATGGCAGATTTACAGCTTTGGAGTTTGGGAGAGTGCTGG
The DNA here is from genome assembly GCF_036321535.1 of Camelus dromedarius. Lineage (NCBI taxonomy): Eukaryota > Metazoa > Chordata > Mammalia > Artiodactyla > Camelidae > Camelus > Camelus dromedarius. The sequence continues at coordinate 17,342,839 of NC_087464.1, forward strand.
CGGTATACACAAACACAGGAGCATTAGAGTGGAAGCCGTGTTTTTGGGTAGAGGATGAGTTTGGATATTTTGGTTATAAAGATACAGGCTGTCAGTAGTTAGATATGTAGACTGAAACTTCCATGGAGCAGGCTGGGTTGCTGATAACAAAGGAAAAGCTATTCTCATGGTGGGGACAGCTGAAGGAATGTGTGTGGATAGAGTGGCCCTGGGATCTCTCAGAGAGCTGTGGGAGATAGCAGCCCCAGACTCCACTGGAGATATCTATGTTAGGAAAAGCGGAGGCAGAGGTAAAAGCTGGCTCATATCAAGTGGGCTGGATATCCATTAAGGGGAGGCCCTGTGTAGGTCCTCAACGCCTCCACCCTCGTGGCTTACACAGTCCCTAGCTGGTGTCTGCTTTCAGCTGCCCCAGGGCAGAAGGGATCAATGATCAGGGCCTCTAAGCATAACGGACCTTGTGCTAGTCTGACCAAATTGGGTGCCTCCTGGCTCCTGCTGAATTAACCGCTTTGTTTTTCTCCTCTTTTTTACTCTCCCAGCTGGTTTGCCTTGCGTGGCCTCTTTAACCATACTTAAACATATTAATGGGTGTTCTCCAAGCCACCTATCTCCTTTCCAGCCTGTGAGGGGATTTCCAGGAATGGGAGCTCTTCTCCCCCAAAAGATCAAGGGTTGAAGCAGGAGCTGGTGTGCTGCGGGCTGGGGAAACATGCCAGGCACCTATAAGTGACTCAAGTACACAGGACACACCTTTCTCAAAGTGCAGCCCCGAGGGGCTTCCTTCCTGCCTAACCACGTCCCTGGACTCTGCTGCATTTAACGAGCTCTTGGTTTCAGATACGTTGGTGTCAGGTGGTGAGGCCACTTGCTAGCTGGAGCAGGCCAACTGAGACAGCTGGTCCCTTTTAATAGAAAGGCCCTTAGGCCCCAGATGGTGGCCGATTAATTCTTTGCCGACTGTTGTTGATTTCGCCTCCTCCTCTCCTTGCTTTTTTGGCCTAATGATTCCATTTGCTGTTTTTGCTTAGCTTATCAAGCAACCGGTTGTCTCACCCCAGCTCTGGAAGGTAAACGCACCATTGCATTACTTTTCTCTGACTGCTTTTTTTCTTGGGTCTGGGCATTGAGGGGCCTCTGGGTGATTGCTTGTGCACTAACCAGGCTGCATGTGGTGAAGGGAGGGCTGGAGGGTGGTTGGGGAGGGTGTGAAAGGGCACTCATGTGAGCATGGGTCTCACAGGGGCCAGAGTTAATGCTTGCATGGACCATTTGAAAGGGGTGCAGTGACCCAGAAATAGGCAAGGGTTCCCAAGACGCCTGCAACTATATCTCTGTGCCCCTGGGAGAAGCACTATGGGACCAGAACAGAGAGCCACCAGTCATGTGACCCATTTCTCCCCCATCCTAGGTTTTCATGGTTTTTGTAACCACATATCTAGGTTTGATACCTTATTGTCTATCTTCTAACCCTGGCTACTACCTTAAAAAAATTTTTTTTTCTGTTCTTGAAGTTCTCCTTCTATCATCTCTTTCTCTGAATTTCCCTTTCCTTTGGCTCCTCTCCACCCCTGCAGACTGTGAACTCTGTAAGGTCAGGGAATACCATGTTAGCATATTCCTGCATTAGCTTGTTCTCTGAATCTGCTTCAGAGCCAGGGCAGTGCCTGAGTAGGGCCCATGGTCAAGGCTTGCCTGTTGAATGACTGTCCTCATGCCTCCTGAGCTGGGGACAGCTCTCTGCCCCTGGCTGAACTGACATTTATGATCGAAGTGGGAAGGTTTCCCACCACTTGGGCCTCATCCCAGACTCTGGTCGATTTGGGAAAAGATGACTACAGTTTCTTTACACCAAGAAAGATTTCTGAGTAGCTAACTGGTTTCTGAACAGCTGATAATGTCTACAGACATAGTTAGTATCTACCATGTACAATTCCTTTGATAGGGGAGAATACTGAGGGACATTTGTTCCGAGTGGCTCATGGTCTGAAAGGGTGGAAGAGAGGGTATCACAACTAATTCAAAGCGGAGCATGGTAAGTGCTGAAAGAGAGGATCTTGGAAGTTTATTTAAAGCAAGGTGAATAACCAAACCTAAGGGTAGGGTTAGGTTCCTTTGAACGTGTTGTAAACCAGTGATTCTGGCATTCTGTAGAGGCACATGATTAGGCTCTGATATCCTTATGAAGTCACAGAACTGGAAGGACTTGGAGGTGTCAGGGTGGGACCAGACCATTTCCAGATGTGAAGATTTCTTGGCTTTCCAAGGGACTGGAATCAGCACACTCAGAGTCCATCCCACATCTACGTGGTTTGGAAAGTGGGGTCAGAAAGCGGTGACATGCAATAAAATATGATGGTGTATGCAGTGACTCTCCCTGTCCCCCTCAAATACACCCCAGATCCGCTCCCCTAGAAGGCCTTCTTCTAGTTATCCTTTTCAGCAGTTACTTATGATTTCCCAATGTAAACATTTTTTATAATATAGCTTAGGACCTAGTGTGGAAAGTTTGGGAAGATAAGCATTCTTTCTCACTCAAAAAAAGATAATGAAATAACATAAATACCTGTTGTTGAATATCTAGCATGAGCACTTGTCTCTGCAAATTTTCTTTTCTTTTTTTTAATTTGGTGGGGAGGTAATTAAGTGTACTTAATTTTTTTAATGGAGGTACTGGGGATTGAACCCAGGACCTCATACATGCTAAGCATCTGCTCGACCGCTGAGCTACACCCTACCCCCGTCTGCAAATTTTCTTGAAGCATAATTTCCCTGTTTTTCTCTTACCCAGTAGCTTATTTTCTTAGACTTCATGTCCAAGTGGCTTCATCCCTAAGAGCCTAAGCTAAATACTAGATCCAGGCTCATGTTCAAGAGTAGGGTAGGATTCAAATTATGTAGGGAGGACATAATTATGGATGTTTTGAATTAGCTGCAAAATTGTAGAACTCTGATTACTTTTGGCATGGCAATTTTCTCCAGAAACTGTTGGTTGGGATTTGATATTCCCCAAAGTCAGAAATTACTGTTAGTATGAGAGCAGCAAGAAATGTTTTCAGATGTTGTAATTCCTGAGTTCCAGAGAGTTGATAGTTTAGATCCTAAAGGATCCACTACTTCTGAGTGGATTAAAAGGGAAAGGAAAAGACAGTTCCTAGTTCTAATAAGTTACTTATTAGACAGTAAGTTCTAGGCAAGAGTGTTGTAGAGAGTGTTATGGAAGTCTTAAATGCAGTCCCAACTCAAGTGTTCAGGCACATGAGAAGTTGGGATCCCCTTTCTAGGTAGTCTTTGTGGGGGAGGACTCCTGTCAACTTTCCGAAGGCCCAGGCATCTGCATTCCTGTCCAGGAAGCACAGCTGGACCCCAATCAGTGCAGAAGTCTTCCTTGATTCTAGACACTGTTCCTGGGATGCAGCCTTTCTCCTCAAACTCAAGTCCAGAATGACACCCACAGAAATGATAAATTGAATGTGGATGCCCTCCCCACAAAGTAGGGTGGCAGCTCCTGTTTGCTTGTGTTCCCAGACTCTCACCTGCCCTGATGGACAGGTCGTGGGTGACACACACTGCCCGCGGGCGACCACCCCTCCTCTGAGGCACAGAGAAGGGCAGCTTTGAATGATTTGTCTTTCCCACCACAGTTCCTCCTGCTCCTCTTCACATTACCCTCACAGTCCTCCCTGCTGCTCACAATAGGGTGTGTGAGTTGGGAGGGGGAGGAGGGCTGGGCACGACTTGTGCACCATACAATCTGGCTATGTGGTTACACTTCACGCCTAGGGATGCACTGTCTCTGCTGGCCCATGAAAGGACTTGGCATGGTGGTTTGCTTCGTGTGCACAGGCAGGAGAGGGCTGTCAATGCTGAGCAGTGCTGGTGAGTCTGTACTGGACTCAGTGAGCCCACAAATGCCCCTGAATCCTGCGAGATGGACTATCACAAGGGAACTAAAAGCCCTGGCTTTTGCAGGAGCAGATCTGTTTGGATGTGGCAGTCCTGCTGGTTGGTCCTCGAGCTGCCAGCCATGTATTCGCTTGAGCATGTGGTATCCAAGGGTGGAACAAGGGAGCCATGGCTGGCTTTCCATTGTAGGTCTGTAGCCCTGTTTAGGGTCAGAATTCATTTAAATCTTTCTTTTCTGATACTCCTAGGAGCTACAGTCCACCATTGGGTCTAGACCCCTGGCATCGGCCAGCTTATTCTTTTCTACTATGGGCCTATGCTTACAAATGCAGGGGCTTTTCTTCTGAGCTGAAGCTTTAGGAGAGGCCCCTGAGCTCCTAGGCCTATGGATCCTTGGGATTAGCCATCTTTTCCCTCTTTGGCATGAATGGAGGCTCTGCTGTGCTGGGGTCTCCATCTCTGAGGCTGGGCCTATCCATGTGTGTGTCTCCTCTGTGCACGAGCTTCCCTGGAGATGAAAGGTGGAGTGTGAAGCCAGGCCCCCCCCCAGTAAGGATGGGATGGGGATGCCAGGACTGGTGGTCTGGCATGCTCAGGAGCCTGGTCCATGGTCAGAAGCCTGCCTGTTGTAATGAGTCTGAGTCAGGATTCCATTCAGCCCCTTGGTAACATCCCTGCTCCTGACCTGGCCAAGAGACCTAGTCTCTTTTGAAGAAAGACTTGCCCAGGTGCTAGAGCCATGGCCACGAGATGACGGACGGACATGGTAAGATTTAAGCTGCCTTGGACAACACCAGGCTGTGGTATACTGTGGTGGGAATGGGGGAAGACTGCTCTGAGTAGTTTTTTGCCTTTCCTAGGAGCACCTTCTGCTCCATCATTGCTCAGCTAACAGAGGAGACCCAGCCACTATTTGAGACCACGCTCAAGTCCCGGGCTGTGTCTGAGGACAGCGACGTCAGATTCACCTGCATCGTCACAGGTAACGAGGCCATCTGTATGATCCATGCCAGGACTGCTGCACAGATCAGGGCCCAAGGGGGCTGTGGGGACAGGCATGGAACGGGGTTGGCTATGTGCACAAAAATGTGCAAGCTGACAGTTGTCTTCTTAGCTTTCTCTCCAGTTTGATCTCCCTATGTGGCTTGGGGTCCCTTTCTCCTCCCATTCTGGAGCCACACATACACCCTGCTCTTCTTCAAACCTGTCTTCCCTAAAAGTTCCTCACCCTCAGGCATATATATATGCATGACTGATGAATCTTATTCCAAGGAAAGAAGCTCTCCAATTGAAAAAAGTTTTTGAGGCCTTTCCCTCAAATATCCCCATTTTATAGTCGAGCAGTTTGAGTCTTGGGAGTTTCAAGCCTGAGAGACAGTGATGTATAGTGTTTCTGACTGCAGACCCTGGAGACAGACTGCCTGGCTTGGAATGCTGGCTCGTCCCCTTTCCAATTATGTGATACTGAGTAGGTTATATGGCCTCTCAGCACCTCATCTGCAAAGTGGGGATGAGAATAGTAGGAACTTCATTGTGAGACTGAGTGCATTAATTCATGCAAAGCATTTGCAACAGTACCTGGCACACAGTAAGTATCATATAAGTGTTAGAAATTAAGACTGTCATTATGTGCATGTCACTGAATTCCATGGTGGAATTTGAAGCAATAAGTTGGTAGAATGGGAAACAGAGTGACACTCCTTGGAGGGTGGGGGAAAGAGCTGAGAGTACTGGGAAGCTGGCCCTGGGCATTGCCCCTCCCCCAGACCTCCCAGCAGCTTCTCCCACTGTGTTAACTCCACCTGCTTCACAGCCTGCAGGACTCCCCAGCAGGTGCTTTACCTCTCCCAGCTCTGCAGCCAGTAGGTCAGGGTTCTCTCCAAGAGCCCATTGTTTTAGTAAATCATGGCATTGGTGGTTTCCAGCTGTGATATGCTCTGATTCTGGGGACCTCATCTGCCCCAGGCAGCTGAACAGCTTCCCTGGGATTGGGCTCCCCTAGGCAGTTTTCTGCCTTGCCCGGAACCCTCCAAGCTCGAAGCCGAGAACACTTCCGCAGGACAGAGATGTGCCTGCCTTCCTTACCTTTGTATAGCGTAACATGCTTTGCAAAAATTCATCTGTTTCCATCTGCCATTGAATTCTTTCAAAACTCTATGAAGGCAGTGCTGTTATTAGTCAAATCTTACAGAGGAAAGAAACTAGAACAGTTTAGGTGACCACAAGGCCCACAAAGCTGGTGAAGAGGAGATACTGCTTTTGCTCTGCAGCATCTGAAGCTGCTTGCTTATGCCTGCACCTGTTACATTCCTGGGCACTAACAGTTTTCTAGAAAAACTCGGCTTGTTCACAACTCTGCTTTTTCATATGCTATCTTCCCTATATAGAATGTCTTTAATCCTTCTTTTTAAAGACAATTAATTTTTATTTTATCAAATTAATACATGCAAAAGCTTAAGGCTTCAGATTGTGCTAAAATGCATATATCAAAAAATATCTAAGTTCACTCCTCCTGTTCACCCAACGTTTCCCAGAAACAACTGTTTTCAGCCTTTAACTCTTTCTTCTGGTGTATATACATTTCTATAATGCTGAGTAATATGTGAATACTGCTAACTTCTGAGTCTTTAGGTTTAGATGCTGTCTAGTCTTCCTGTTACGGTAGAGAGGGAATTTGCTCTCTTCACCATTATTTTCTCAGCTTCCCCTCACTTATCTTCTCAATAGAGCTATATCATAATTTTTGCTTAAATCAGTATTTCTGTTTACCTTGTTACACCTGTGCAGTATTATTCATAACCAAACATTGTAGTATGCTATGATTGTATTTCTTTCTTCTGTTTTTCCTAAAGTTAGTACTTTCTTTAATTTTTCAGTTAGTTAGCTTTTTGGTGTCTATGACTAGTTTTTCTTATAGCTTCTAATAGCCTTTAAAGTGACTTTTCACAAGGTCAATGCCATCAGTACTGTCGGTTACTTCCCTCGGAGACGTCCCTATTTTTCCATCTGAACTGGTGGCCTTTTAGGCCTAATACACAGCTGTTATCCTAGGCCTTCCCTTTGCCTTTCTCCTGGGTTTTATTCAGTCTCCTGGACCTCATGTCTTCCCTTTCTTTGGTTTACTCTCTGGCTTTATTGAGCTACATCCTCCAGTGGTTTCATCGGGTCCCAAAGATGGTACAACATCAGGAGGCAATGTGATGACAACTCTCGACCTCTGTACTCTTTGAGTCATTCTGCTCCAGTGAGATTTAATTGCTATCTGTATCTGGTGCACAGTTGTCATCCTAGGCTCTCCCTTCACCTCTCCTGTGGTAGATTTCCTGTTTTGTTTTGTTTTTTTGTATTCCACATCTGTCTCTTTCTCCTTTATTAGACAATTCGTGTCTGAAAATGTCTTTTTTTCCCCTACTTTATTCTCCATGGAGAGTTTGGCTAGGTATAGAATTCTAAGTTGAAAAGAATTCTTCAGAATTCTGAAGACATTACTGCATTGCCTTCCAGCATCCAATGTTACTGTTTAGAACAGGAAGACGGTTTGATTCCTGATTCTTTGCATGAGACTGGTTTTTCTCTCTGGGAGTTTTTAAGAGTGCTCTGATATTTCATAATGATGTATCTTGATATGGGTGTCTTTTCATCCTGGAGCGTGCTTGGACGCTTTCTGTCTGGAAACTGATGGCCTTTAGTTCTGGGAAATTTGAGATTGTTTTCCTGTTGATTTCTTCCTCTTGTTTTCTCTGTTCTTTCTTTCTGGAACTCTTATTACATGCATGTCTGCTGCCCTGGACTCATTCTCTTATTTTCTTATCTTTTCTTCCCTTTCATCTATTTGTCTTTTTGTTCTTTCTGAGAGATTCCCTTAGTGTTATCTTTCAACTCTTCTATTCAACTCTTCTGAATACCCACAGTGTCATCATGGGAATTTAATTTCTAAGAGTTCTTTTTAAATCCTTTTTCATAGCATCTGTTCTTTTTATAAATATAATATCTTCTTTTAGCTTTGTGGGATGAGTAGTGATAGTTTTCTAAAAGTTTCCTTCTCCCTGCATAGTTTGTGTTTCTTCCAATTTGCTTTTTTCTTTTTAATTGTTTTGGTCCTTAATCTTCTATTTATAGGCTTTCCTCAGATATCTAGGAATCTTTGGCTGTTAAATAATGATTAATAGATGGGGACTAAAAAGCTGATTGGAAGTTCTGAGCAAGTAGAAGGGGCTTGAAAACAGGTTTTCTCTGTAGGGTGATCTGGCGGCCACTGTTGGGAACTGACAAAGTAAGTTTCTTTAGTGTTTTGCCCTAGTTTTCCGGGAGCTATGCTGATTAGAGGGTTGGGTGGGTCTCAGCTTAAAGCATTTATTTTATATATATGGCTATTAAATTTTTCAGTTTTCAAGCCCTTAATTGTGCTGGCTTACCCTTAGGGCAAAGTTTTACCTTTCCAGATAATAAACCTCATCTTTGGCCAAGGTGGGGAAGGAGCAGTTACAGTGGTATGGAGTGGGTGAGGGGATCCAGAGATCTGATTGTTTTTTCACGCATCCTTTAACCTCTCCTTCCCCTTGACCCTCAGTTCCAGAAGTATCTGGTTGCCAGTTCCTATGCCCTTTGGGACTTTTCCAGTGTTCAAAGGATAGTTCTCAGTTTTCCCCACTGCTAGCTTAGAATTAAGCTGTCTTGGGTCGGCTAAGTCAGTTTCTACTTGTCCATCTGCTTTCCAACTTCCAAAATGTTGTTCCTGTTCCTCTCCTTGCTTGTTCTCACCTTCTTTGTGGCTTTATTTATTTGTTTTTAATAAAAAACCTCACTAGTGTAGCTTAGTGGGTTTGGGGGGAGAGTGGAAACAGAAGGTGTGCTTATGCTACCTTTTTACCTCGAAGCCCACTTGTTCTTTGCCTCCTCTTCTCATCTTTTAAGGCCAGCTCAAACAGCTCATCCTCCAGGAGGCCACCTCCAGCATTTGCACAGAGAGCTCTTGCTTTGTCTTTATAGTACAGTTTCTTTGTTCGTACATCTCTCTCCGGAACAAGATCGTGAGGTCTGCAGGAATAGAGCACCCAGCGGACACATTGTGCCTCTGCAGCAGCACGAAGGTGCTCAGCGCACATTTGCCAACATGACCACGGTGAACCTGGCTGTGCTGATGACAAAATCAGTGTCTTTGCCACTGTCCACATTGCCTGTTCGTTCAGCTGCACCTTCAGTGACTTGACAACAGCAGCTGCTGCGGGGGCCTCCCATCTCTCCTTCTTCCATTCTGTCCTTTGTAGCCATGGACTCTGAGAACATCGTGAAGCTGACATGACTCTGACTTACAGAATCTTGGGGTGTTTTATTGAATACCCACAGTCTCATCATGGGAGTAAGCTTATCCCCATCTCAAGCCCAACTCAAATTAACAAAATGTATCCTCTCAATTGCCATAATGCCCATGTCTCATGATGGCCAGTCAGGTCCGTGGTCTTCTGCTCAGAAGCACCTGCCTGCTGAGATCTACAGCACTACCAGTTGAGCCTATCAGAGTTCCAGGGCTCTAGCTATCTCGAGCATCCATACCTTAGTCCGTGGTTGTGCCTAGTTCCCTCCTTCTGCCTGCCCCCCACCCCACGTCTATCAAAAGTCTTCAGTTACCTGAGTTTTATTTGGCAGATTAGGAAAGAAGTCTCTACGATCACCACAGTACACACACGGTAAACAAGCCTTTCTTAATTAGCAAGGAGAACATGTAGATTGTAGGTGAGAGGTGGTGCAGAAAGATCAGAGAACAAAGGAAAGAGCGTTAGAAATTGGATCTCCCCCATCTAGAATAGAGGATGGTGAATGGATGTATGGCTGAGACTGGCCTCCGTGTGAGACTGGTATGGTGATCCTGGCTTGTCCCATGGAAACTGAGTGACCACACCTGCTGCCCTTCCTCCCTCCTTGCTGGTAGCATTCCCTAAATGAGGTTGGGGTGAATCAGCCTAACCAAGGCCCTGCCAGGAGTAGGTGATTCTTTTTCAGTGGGTCAGAACCTATTCCAGGTGAGGAAGAAGAGTCTGTGCCAGTGCCCTGGCTGGCTGAGCTCTGGGGGAAGTCCTTGGGGACCTGGAGAAGTGGCCTTGAGTGAGGTTCTTCCCTCTCACAGTATCCTTGACTGGGCCTTCTGGCTCCTGTCTCCCCCAGGGAGCCCTCTGGCCAGAATGCCACTGTCCTCCTTGAGGCTGCCCATCTCTATCCAGCATGGTGGCCCCCTTCCCCTACTCTCCTCAACTCTGTTGTAGATTCTGAGTTAGTGTGTGTGTGTGTGTGTGTGTGTGTGTGTGTGTGTGTGTGTTGGGGCAGGAGAAGGAAGCATCAGTAGCAGGCTGGCTGGACAGAGGGACTCAGCCTTCAGACAGAACTAAGTTCCTGAAAATACTCATTTTAAAGAAATAAGTCTAAGATAATGACTGCTGGGGGCAGAAACTTACATACTGGTCCCAGAATCACCAGTGGAAAGAGCAGTGGAATAAGGAGAAGGAAACCAAGGGCTTTGTCATGTGCCAGCTGTGTGCCCTTGAGTAAGTTACTTGGTTTCTCTGAGTCTCATCTTCCTTTTGTGTAAAATAGAGATTCAAACACCCTGCCTGTTTTGTAGAAGAGAGAGATTTGAATTCTGCCTCTTCTGCATACGAGTTGGATGACTGGGCAGAAGCCTTAATTTCCTCTTGGGGAAATTGGGGATTAGTAAAAGTACATTCTTCATAGGACTTTCGTGAGGATTAAATGAGGATTACATGAAAAAATGTTCATCTCAGTATCTGGCACATAGTAAGTCTTCAATAAATAAATGTTCACAATTCTTTTCACAGGATTGTTATGAGGGCCAAATGAACTTTTATATTTGAAACTTTTTGAAAACTCTAAATTTACATTCATCATTATTCTTCTCCTGAATCTGAGCTTCTCCAAACTAGGAATAGTTGGGATGAGGCTGATAGTCTTGGAGCTGAGCTCCGGACTCAGGCACGCTGGCCATGAAGCGGAGGTGTCAGGGTGTGAATGGGAGGAGAGAAGGCCACCGCTGTGGGCTCTCCTGGCCAGGGCTGAGTGTGTGCGTATGCACACCTACCTCTGGGCACAAACATGGGCTTATGTGTGTGTGCAGCTGGGAGTGAAGGACCTCCCTTGCTTTTGTGTGTTTTAGAGTACAGTTCACATTATCCAGGGGACAAGGAAATGTTTCCTCCCTAAATAAAGTTGTTTCCAGAACCCACTGTTGTCATCAAACCCTAAGCTAACAGGTTGGCCTCCACTTTGTGAAAAGGCACCAAAGGTGACATGGGGGCTGAGGCCCCAGGCTTATGGCTGTGGGGTCCATTCAGCGTTTCCTTCCTTGCCCCGTCCCTGCCCCCTTGCTCCAGCCTGACTGGACTCAGATGCCCTGGAGGCTGAGGCCCAACTGGGCAGATCATGGGTCAAGGAGGCTCTGAGCCGGGCCCTTGTAGGGATGAGATCATCCCACAGGATGGTGAGGACACACACAGTGATGTAACCAGGGGCTTTAGCTCACAGTGGAAACATGGGGCTCGCTTTACAGTCAGGGCTGCCCAGAGTTTGTTCCTGGCCGACCCAGCTGCAGCCTCGCCTCCCTTGCTCCCTGCTCCTGTATGCAGTTCCTCAACATGCCCTCTGCTTTCCACCCTACACTCTACTGTTGTGGTTCATCTGTCAGGCATGCCCTTCCCACTCACCTCTTGTCTGTTTGCTCACTCATGCCCTTCCTTATTTACTCACTCATCCAACAGATTTTTATTAATTAACTACTATGTTCCATGCAATGTCTGAGATGGTGGGGTTATAGAAGTGAAGAAGAGATGATTCTGACTCACGCAGGACATAAGTCTAGGAGGGGAGACAGACAAGGAAATAGTCAGTTACAATATCGTGACTGGTGCTATGAAAGGGAAGCAGAGGCACTGAACCCACATTTTCTGAAATTCTACCCGCCCTTCGCAGCCATTTCAAATGCCACTCATGCCATAAAGCCTTCCCTGATTCCCCAGCCAGAGGTGCTTGTTCCCTTCTCTGTACCCTGAGCCCTTAGTGCGTTGCTTCATTCATTCATCTATAAATATTTAATGAGTGTTGATTCCATACCAGGCACTATTCTAGGAACTGGGGACATAGCAGCGAATAACACGGACAAGTCACGGAGCTGTTCTTTCCCCCGGGGGTTGGAGAAGAGGCATGTAAACTAACAAATTCATAAGGGTATAATCTGTCAGGTAGCAATGCATTCTGTGGAGAAAAAGAAACGTAAGAGCGATAAGAAGGCCAGGGAGAGAGAGTCGCTGTTTCACACAGGGTGGTAGGGAAGACCTCCCTGAGGAGGTCACACGCGAACAGGGGCAGAAGGAATCAGCTGTGATGCTCACATGGTGTTCGAGGCCTTGGGCCGTGTGGCTGGCCTGCGGCAGCAAGGCAGTGAGTGAGAGGAGGTGAGGCCAGTGTTGTAGGGGCCAAGATCATGAGGGCCTTAATCAGATGGGGGCTGTCAGGGTGTTTTGAGCAGAGGAGTGCTAGGACCTGATTTTATTTTAAAAGGCTCTGGATGCTGTGCTGAGAATGGGCTGAAGAGAGGCCAGGATGGAAGTAGTGAGATCAGCAAGGAGGTTGTTGCAGAAATTGAGGTGTGAGATGGACCAGGTTGATGGTGGGGAGTGGCAAGAAGTGACCAGATTCTGGATATATTCTTAAGGGAGGGCCATTAGGATGGTCTGATGGAGTGGGTGTGAGAAAAAGGAAAGAATAAAGGATTTCCTCCAGGGTTTTGGCCTGAGCCGAATCAGAACAATGAAGTTGCCATTTACCAAGATATGTGGGACCTGGCTTGGAAAGAGGAATGAGGATCTTGGCTTGGAACTTACTAAGTCTGATACTGATTAGATCTCCAAGTGGGGATAGGTACACAGTCAGAAATAAGAACTGAGAGTTCAAGGAAGAGGTCTGAGCTAGAGATACAAATTTGGGAGTCATGAGGATATAGATATTTAAAGGCCGCAGGGCAGGATTAGATCCCCTAGGTTATATGGATAGAGAATGGAAAACGGTTCTGAGGCTTGAGCCCTGGCGCATCTAACATTTATAGGCCTAGGTGGTGAAGAGGGGCAGGTGAAAGAGATTAGGAAAAGTGGCCAGTGAAGTAGGGAGAGTACTCAGAAGGAGTGGCATCCAGAAGCAAGTGAGGAAAGGTTTCAGGAAGGGAGGGTCACTGCTGATAGATGAGGCAGACGAGGCTTCAGAACGGCCAGGGGATTTGGCAATGTGCAAGTCATGGGTGACCTTGACAGGAGCATTCTGGTGCAGTGGTGTGTACAACAGCCTGACTGGAGGAGAGGGAGTGAGGACAGTGAGTACAGAAAACTCTTTCAAAGAATTTCTCTGTAAAGGAGGGAACAGAGAAATGGGGGCAGGGGCTGGAGGAGGATGTGGGCTCAAATGAAGTTCTTCTAAAAGGAGGGAGACAGTACAGCAGCTTCTATGTGGTAAGAATGACATAAGAGAGGAAAAGTTTGATGATACAGTAGAGAGGAGGAATAATTGTTAAGGAGATGTCCTTGATGAGACATCTCATCAAGAGGAGATGGGATCCAGTGAGGGTGGCTTTAGACAGGCATGTGGGCAGTGTACCTATAGACAGCAGGGATGGCAGAGCCTGCGTGCACAGATGCATGTGCACCCCTGCCTTTTGTGGAGGCCTGTCCTATCTTCTCTGTTGTATAATAGGTTCCCTGAGAGCACAGAGCTGTCTGTCAAGCTTCTGTAGCTTCATAACCTTGCTTGGCAGTCAGCACACACCTAATATATATATTTGAGGGAATATGTTTTAGGAGTCTTTGATTTCTAATAATCATTGCAAACTACTTGGAGTCAGCTTAAGAAATGAAGCAGATGTCATTCCACTGGGTTCGGATACTGGCTTAGTAGCCAGAAGTCTCCCATTTATGACCTATGCCATCCATATGTGGTGAAGCAGAATAGCAACTTTTCTTCCTAATACTCTAGAACCCCCAGCTCCCGGAAACCTCTCTAAACCAGTACTTTGTTGTTGAAATGTTGTGAACTGTTAGTGTCTGGAATTTTTTTTTCTAAGAAAAAAGATTAAAGTACTTCCTAGTAGGGAAAAAAAAAAAAGAAAGAAAGAAATGAAGCAGAATTCACTGATAAGGCTTAGATGGGTTTCTTGTGGAATTGACAAGTAGGAGTGTAGCTGTACCCAGACAGGGAATGGAGCTAGTATTTGGAAGGATGTTGGGACTCTTGTCTCATTTTTCTTATTGTATCCTGAACGTCAGCTTCACTTTCCATCTCGCTGTAGACCAACTTTGCTTCTCAGTCCGTGTGGCAGAACACAGCTGTACCCTTTCAAAGTTATTACTAGACACTAGGGTAGACTGTCTCTAGGTTCTTATTCCCAAATACTAGGTCAAAGAATTGGATTAGACTATCTGATACACAATCTGATACACATTACTGGACCAGTCAGTTATGTGGCCGTGGAGGCAGGGACAAGTGATTCTCACAGTTGGAAGCTCTCTTTGTATATAGGGCTGGAAGTCCAGAGAGGAGAGGCTGGGAAAACACCTCAGTCAGTTTCACAACAGTGAAAGGGTGGGAAGGTAGGTGTGGATGGGTGGATAGATGGATGATGACTGGTTGGATGGCTGGATGTTTTAGCTGTGTCATCAAGGAATACTAACAGTTCAGGAACCTGGAATGGGAGACAGAGGGCTCTTGGCAGTGGTGTTGATGTTGGGTGTTGGGGAAAGACCTCTGAGGGTAGAGCTGTTATTACAGTTAAGGATGTGAAACAGGCCACTGAGGAAAGGGAGCTTATTACTACCAGCCAAAGCTTTATGGAAATGCCCTGCTTCCCTTCTTACCAGAAGTTAGGAAGTTTGTCCTCTATACTTGCCTTCTAGCTGCTGAAGGGGAACAGTTTTCATGTTTGACAGGGCCTAGCTTCTAAAAATAAGCTGAGCCATATGATAGACCTCCTCTTCCTGCAAGCCTGGGGCAGGTGGTCTGGGGAAACCAGTCCTTCAGGTGGTCTGGGGAAGCCATGGCCTTCTGTTCTCTCCTCCCACAATTTTGGAACTGGTTTTCCTGCAACAAAATCTCCCGCTTTCTTCTTAGGATACCCAGAGCCAGAGGTGACCTGGTACAAGGATGATACAGAGCTGGACCGCTACTGTGGCTTGCCAAAATATGAGATCACTCATCAGGGCAACCGCCACACACTGCAGCTCTACAGGTGAGGGAGAGGGGCCTGTTCTGCTCTCTCCGCCCTCCCTAGGGTCCTATGGTCCAAGCCTGCCCTCAGAAATGGAGTCAGCTGGATGAAGATGTCCAGGCAGGATCAAGGGTTCTGCAGCTGAGTTGAACCACCTGGTGAATTGTGTCTGCCTGCCAGTGTCTGGGATCTCCTAAGGCCAGGGTGGGAGTATTTCTGACAGCCAGAGAGCTGAGCGCAACCAGTGGAGGTCCTGACCCACAGAAACATTTTCCATGAGGTCAGCTGCCAAAAAAAGCTCCTGTGTCATCCTTACTTCACGAGGGGCTGTGTGGGTCACCTGCTTTTGATGGGAGCTCTCCTGGGCCCCAAGTCTAATCCCTCCTGGAACAGCATGACCTTGGTCAGCTCCCACCCTCTTGCCAGCCTCAGTTTCCTCAGCTGTAATGGAGAGTGTTGGATGTGGTGACATCTGAGGCAGGGCGTGGCACTCAGGGCAGGATGGGCAGTGGGTGGGGCAGCACACCCAACTCAGGGAGGCCCTGGCTGCAGGGCGTGGGGGCTCTCACCTCCCTCTCATGCTCCTCCCTCTAGGTGTCGAGAAGAAGATGCTGCCATCTACCAGGCCTCTGCCCGGAATGCCAAAGGCATTGTGTCCTGCTCAGGGGTCTTGGAGGTGGGCACCATGACTGAGTACAAGATCCACCAGCGCTGGTTTGCCAAGCTGAAGCGCAAGGCTGCAGCAAAGCTGCGGGAGATTGAGCAGAGCTGGAAGCACGGGAAGGAGGTGGTGGGAGAGGCCGACACCCTGCGCAAGCTCAGCCCTGACCGCTTCCAGCGAAAGCGGCGGCTGAGTGGGGCCAAGGTGCCAGCCCCCTCAGCCCCAACCCGGGAGGCCGAGGATGGGACTCGCATGGTTTGGCAGGAAGGAGAGACTGAGCCTGATCGACACGCAGGTTTGGGCCTGATCAACAGTTTTGCTTCAGGAGAGGTGACCACCAATGGGGAGGCTGCCCCTGAGAATGGGGAGGATGGGGAGCATGGCCTGTTAACATACATCTGTGAGGCCATGGAGCTGGGGCCTCAGAGAGTCCCCAGAAAGGAGTCTGGGGCCAAGAAGAAAAAGAAAGATGAAGAACCTAAGCAAGGTCTACAGAAGCCAGAGTTAGAGAAGGCAGCTCGAAGCCACCGTTTCTCTGAAAATTATGTCCCCAGTTCAGACAAGCCTGACTCCCGTGGGACACAGGGGCCCATGGGTACGGAGAAGGTTCAGACCCGGCCCAGAGGCAGGGCCGCACGAGGGCCTGGGTCCTCTGAAGTGGATGGCACCAGGAAGCCTGCTTCTGCTGCAGGCACTCAAGACCAGGCCCAGAATGTCCCTGCCGCAGCCCCTGTCCCAGGCCCAGACCAGGAAGTGTATTTCTCCCTGAAGGACATGTATCTAGAGAGCACCTGGGCAGTCAGGCCTCAGGGGAGGGAGGAGTCCCAGACCCCCAGCGGCAGGGCCCCTGGAGAGATGCCCTCAGGGAAGGCACCCAGCAAGGCTGGAGGTGAGAGGGGGCCTGCAGCCCCTGGCCAGCCCATGTCCTCAGCCCCTCAGCAGACTAAGCTGTTCAACAGGAAGAGATTTGCCCCTCCGAAGCCCAAAGGGGAGCCCACCACCAGCAGCAAGCCAGATTCTTCCCTGAGTCAAGATCCAGAACCTGGGGCCCAGGACCAAGGGAAGGCCACGCCTCAGGCCTCTGCCCAAGTGCCCACACCCCCCGCCCGGCGGAGACACAGCACCCGGGATAGCCCACTGCAGGGGCGAGCAGCCCACAGGACTCCAGGAAAGGTAAGCATGGGTGTTGGGTGCCTGGAGGCCACTCAGGGAAGCTGACCTCATGGAAACTCTTGCTACAACAGCTCGGCAGCCAGTGAGCAGCGGGATATTTATAGAAGCGGGTGAGGTGGGGATGGAGTGCCAGCCAGGAGCAGGGGACCACAGGTCTGGCCCTCTCTCCAGGCAGTCCCCAGATGCCAGGCATGTGGGCAGCACAGCCTGACAGTGACCCTTTTCTCTGACAGCATGGGAGTTCACTGCCAGGGGTCTGTACCCCAGAGGGAAGTGGAGGAAGACAGTGTTCTTTGGGGAGGAAAAGGGAGGGAGAGAGTGATGAGTGTCTGTAGTGTGCAGTGGATCTTGACCTGGATGCTTATTAGAATATTTAAAAAATATCCAATATCCAGAAAATTCTGGCTTAACCCAGGTTTTTATCTAAGATTTTGGATCTGGTAACCTATATGCAAATCTGACTACCCTTAAAATTGTGTGATCTTGGGCAAGCCATAAAACCATAATAGTAATAATGCCTACTTCGTAGGGCTGTTGTGAGAACCAGAGTGCTTGGCACAAGGCCTGGTGCATGTTAAGAATGAAATAAATGGCGGTAAGTTTAAGGTATTAGCTGGGAACAGAAGTGCTGTCATTTTCTGACTATCAGGTAGTGAACAGAGGAAAGAAGTTTTGTGTGGAGATGGGTGTATCTACTCTTCAAAGAAAGAGGCAGATGGGTGACATTAAGTATTAAGGAGTTTGATGGGGGGGAAAGAGGGAAGGGAGGAACGGGATTGAGAGGATTGACAGAAGAGAAACAGTTTGTCCCATTTGGTCAGTGTTTCATGTTTCAGGGGGCAAACGGCAGGCAGTTATTTCACAGGAGTTTAGAGAGACGGAGTGACTTATAGTGGGGCAGAAAGAAGACAGTATTTCTTACGAGTGGCAGAAAGAAAAAGCATTTCAGGAGTGGGAGTGGGGTGGATAAAGTAGATAGGATATAGTTATACTGAGAAATTAGTGGTGGTTTGTCTGAAATTCAAATTTAAGTGGGTGTCCTGTGTTTCTCTTTGCTAAATCTGACAACCCTAAGTGGAGACAGCATTTTGGCGGGAACTAAGATGACATTGTTTCTTGGGATGGAGGAAACAGGAGCGTGGGTCCCAGGCAACAGAAGGAGCAGCTGCAAGCAGTGTGTCATAGGAGTCAGGGCAGAGGACAGATGGCTTCTTAGAACAGTGAAGGGAAACACATGAGGGACAAGCCCCGCAGTATCTCCTGGAGGGCAATGGGAAAGGGATGCTTGGTGGGGAACGGGGGGTGAGGGGGCTGCCTTTCCCATGGAGAGAACTCTCACAGGGCAGGAGGGAGAGACCAGTTTTAAGGGTGGTCAGGGGAAATGGTTTTATTTCAGTGGGTGCTGAGGTTAGTCTGTGGGGACAGTAGTTCAGAGGTCTTTGGAGTGGGGTGAACCTCAAACCAAACTCTGTGGACTCTGTTCATGACTCTCACCCCTGCATGCGTGGTCTCAGGAGATTTCAGGAGATGGAGAGGTGAGTTCCTAGTGGCCCAGGTGGGGCCCCTCCATGTGGCTGACAGCCCACAGGCTGGACAGCAGGGCCTACTGTAGGGATGGCCCTCATGGACCCCTCCTGGGGAGCACATTTGGAAAGAGACCAGGCTGGTGGCCAAGGCTGTGAGTGACTCTAGCTTTTCCACCCACAGCAGTGGCAAATATCACAGCCAGGACGGCAAGACCCTCTTTGCCTCCCAAATGTGGGAAGAATGGGCTTGGGCAGTGCAGGTACAGGAGAAGCTGTCTACAGAGGTTCTGCTGTTCCTGCAAAGAGCTTTTGTGACTTTTATTTTACTTTTTTATGCTTAAAAAATGTAAATATATCATACATGTGAAAAAGGCATTTAACATTTATGTAAATGTTGAAGCTGTTGCTTTTTAGTGGCTGAATTTGACTGGTTTTTAATGTTCTCATTCTACTAAATATACATATACATATTTTTTTAATCTATTTTTCTGGTTGTGAAAGAAACACATGGCCATAGTAAAAAATATGGGGGGAAATTCTAAAAATTCAGAAGAAAAAGTAAAAATTCGCTATAATTCTACCACCTAGAGACATCTTGGTATATCTACCAATCTTTTTATAATGCATTTTATTATTTTTTAAATTTAATTTACATTGTTACTCAGTTTTACATCTTGCTTTCTTTATTCCTGATTATTTCATAAACATTTTCTCATGGTTCCTAAAATTATCTGAAAAACATCATTTTTAGTGGTTATGTAGATGCCACAATATGCCTATTTTTATCATTTCTTCCAAAGTGTTTATGTTTTCCTTCCTTATTCCAAGGTTAGTTAAATATAAATCTATATTTTTATGATTTTTGTTGTTTGAATTCCTTCATTTGACGTTTAAATTAACCTGGAATTTATTGGGGAGTATAGCATAGCATCAGTCTCTAGCTCAGTTTTTGGTTAATAAGTAGGTAATTTCCCCCAATATCAATCTTTGTGGAATAGTCAACCTTTTCCTATTAGTTTGTGATTCTTTCTTTATATACTAATTTTTATATCCACTAAAGACTTTTTGTTCCCATATATAAATCTATCATAATTCATTAATCTGTTTATTGACTTTTATAACAGAATGATCTCATTTTTATTGTAGCTTTAATTTCTGGCAGAGCAACCCTCTTATACTTCTTTTAAACATTTTTTGAGCTAATCTCTCTTATTTATGCCTCTTGTTTAGAATCATTGTTTGAATTTTTCCGAACTCCCAGATACCATTGATTTTTACCCTGTATCTTTATATTCACCATTTTTAAAAACCACATTTTAAAAAAAAGTGATTAATTATTTTTAATAAGATCAAAAGCCTATTAAATCCTTTCATGGAAGACTAGTCAGATTTGAATTTTGAATGGTCTTTTAGTAGAATTTGCTGATATATATTTTTAAACAGCTTTATTGAGGTATAATTTATATACCAATAACATTCACCTGTTTAAAGTGTCCAATTCAATATATACAACTCAGAGTTGTGCAGCCATCATCACAATCCAGTTTTAAAACATTTCCATCACCTTAAAAATATCCTTGTTCATTTATGCAGTTAATTCTTGTTCCAACCCCAGACCCAGGCAACCACTAATCAGCTTTCTGTCTCTATACCGTTGGTACTTTGAGACTGCATTAAGTAGAAGAATTAATTTGGAAAAATCATTATCTTAACATTAGCTTTCTTTCTTTCTTTACTTCCATTATTCAGGCCTTCTTTCTTATTTCTTTTTAAGTTCTGTTATTTTCTTCATATGGGTCCAGCATATATCTTGTTAGCATTAGATATTTTAAGGGTCTCTGTGTCTGGGATATAATACTGCTGCTCCCCTACTCTGTCCTGATTTCCTTTCCTGGAAATAAGGGTTATCTCTGGCAGCTCAAGTTAGGCTTCCATTTTGGTTATAAATGAGGAGCAGGTGATAAAACTGAGTCCTCTTGGGTTGTGAAGAATGCCCAGAGACCCTCTCCTTGAGCCCAGCCACGCTATTCAGGGAGCACTTTCCCTGGGCAGAAGCAGACTTGCCTAAAGGCACTTGGTGAATGGGAACTGGCCTTCAATGCCCTCAAAGCTTGCTTTTTGTACCCTAATTTGAGATCTTCTCTGAGACTGGTTCAGATCTCTGGACCTGAGGTGCAGGGGCTTGGGGATGTGGTGAAACACCCCATCTGCTCAGATCCTCCTAGCGGACAGTATAGGCATGAGAGAGCATGGCTGAATGCCTTAAGCCCTCAGAATGTCTCTTCTTGAGAAATCCTGTAAGTCCTGAGGATGATCATCTCAAGATGTGGGAACACCCCTCTTATAATTAGGGCTCTTTGATTTTCAGGAAATACATGAATATAAGTGTTTTCTGGCAGCTGTTGAGGGGGAGGGCTTGAAGAGAGAGATGATCTTTGCCTTAAGGAATTACCTAATGAATCAAGGGGATTAGACTTAACACCAAATCATAAGTTCAAAGAGGCTGTGGTGAAAGTTAATGCAGGAGGTGTTCAGGGAGGGAGGGTTGGGTGATCTGCCTTCATGAGGGGAGGCATTAGTATGAACAGAGAGAGCTCTAGGAGAAGCCCTTTAGATCAGGCTTGAGAGATAGGAAAGCGGTCTTCTGGTAGTGACAGTAGTGGTAGCAGAAGCCACGGAGATCTAAAACTTTGACAGAGGAGAATCGGCCCCCCTTCCCCCTTCAGAGGAGCTGGGATCAATCCTGTTGCTTTTTCTCTCTCCTGGGTATTCTTCTGTGGCCAAGACACCAGCTCATGTGTGAAAGTATGTGACAGAGGGGTAAATGAAGCCCCATCCATCTGGCCAGAGGACTGACTGGAAAAGTGAATCCTAGGGACCCAGAAAGTAAAGGGTAGATCATGGGGAGGAAGAAGTTTAGGAAAGTGACTTCATAAGCTGTTTATAAATTCCTGGGCTTATTCCCAAGCTGTGTGTGGATCTGGTTCTGAACATCGTATTAAGAACTTTGAGAAAAGAACTGAGACCATCATTCAAGTCCCAGACTGGCCACCGGGTGGCACACATATAGGACAGATCTGATAGCACTGCAAAGATTCTGAAAATGGAACTGACATTGAAACTACAACCTCAGAAGGTTGAACAGAACTTGCAGCCTGAACACAACCAGGTATATTGCTAAGTCAAAAATATTAATACTCTTTATAGGATTTATACAGGAGAACAGATCTCATAATATTCAAAATGTCCAGGATATAGTAAGTATTACTTAGCATATGAGAAAATCAGGAAACTTTCAACTTGCATGTGAAAATGCAGTTAATGTCAAGATGGCAGAGATGTTGGAATTATCTGACTTTAAAGCAGCTACTACAAAAATGTGACAAAAAGTAAGGGTGAACACTCTGGAAATAAATGGAAAGATAGAAAGTCTTGGCAAAGAAATACGAAACATAAAGGATCAAGTGTTAGAACTGAAGAATACAATAATTGAAATAAGAAGATTTGCTGGTTGGCAAGATGCAGAATGAAGACGACAGAGGAAAGTCAGTGCACTTGACTTTTAATTTTAATAATCAGAAGTATTCAATTTGAATAATAGAAAAAGAAATGATCAGAACCTCAGGGAATCTGTGGTGGAATATAAAAATGTCTAACATTCATGTCACTGGGTACCCAGAAGAAGAGGAGAGAGGGAATGTGGTACAGAAAAAAATATGTAAAGAAATAATGTCTGAAAACTTCCCAAATTTGGCAAAAGACACAAACTTACAGATCAAGAAGTTCAGCAGATAGGAAACACCCATGGAATTCCATGCCAAGAAACATTATAGTCAAATTGCTAAGAACTAAAGACAACAATAACAACAAAATCTTGCAAATAGAGAAAAAATAATGCACTATTTATAGGGGTACAACTCAAATGACTGCAGGTTTCTCATCAGAAACAATGGAGGTTAAAAAAGAAGTAAAATAGGAAGTGAAACTATAATACATTAAAATTTTGGATGCTGCCAAATCAGTGTCTTAAGGGAAATTTATAGCATTAAATATTAAAAAAGAAGAAAGATCTCAAATCAATAATCTAAACTCTCATATTGAGAAACTAGAAAAGGAAGAACAAAATAAACCTAAAGCAAGCAGAAGGAAAGAAACAATAAAGAAAAGAACAGAAAACAATGAAATTGAAAACAGAAAAACTAGGAAAAAAATAAACTAAGCCAAAATCTTGTTATTTGAAAAGATCAATAATATTGATAACCCTCTAGCAAGACTCAAAAAAAAAAAAAAAAAGAAAAAGAAAAAGAAAAGAAAGAAGACAGAAATTACTTGCACTCAGAATGGAAGAGGAGCTTGATTGTGATCATTTCACAGTATATACCAAAACATCAAGTTGTACACTTTAAGTGCATACTATTTTATTTGTCAATTACATCTCAAAGTTTTTTTTAAAAAAATGAATGAAAGGGAATATCACTAGAGACCCTGCAAACATTAAAAGAATAATAGAAGACTACTATGAAGAAAAAAAAAAACACTCAAGTTCAACAATTAACATTAAATAAAACAATTTAAAAAACACAAACTTCTAAAACTCTTGCAAAAATTAAAGAAGATAATTTGAATAAGCCTATAACTGTTAAAGAAATTGAATTTGTCTTTTAAAATCTTCCCCCTAAAATCTTTAGGGCCAGATGGTTTCACCGGGAAATTATACCACACATTTAAAGATGACGAAGCCTCAGTTTGAGCCCTGGAAGTAAATTCCAGGTCTTGACACTGCCCGGCTTCATCCCTATTAAGCCCCTGGTTTTGTCTCCTGCCCCGCTAAACCAGCACTCCAGGGCCATGCCCTCTTAGAGGGTTATAAGCCATAGTACTTGTCATTAAGTGGTTTATTCCTGTGAACCTCCTATGTGCCTCAGAACCTAACAATGTTCTTCGTAATGAAAAAATCTCACAGAGAACCAGGAGGTTCACCCCAGCTCACACAATTTTTATTTTTAAGAAATACGCGACATTTCTCCTTATCTCTTTACATAGTTCCAGATGCAGACACACACCCAACAGTGTTTAGAGGGATATGTCTTTGTAGAAGTGTTCAGAAAGTATTCAACCAATCATTCACCACTATGTACCAAGTCTAACCCTGAGCCTGTGCTGGGCCCTTTTGGGAGGGGAAGAGTTCACAGGTTAGCAGGTGACACGTGCATGAAACAAATAACTACCACACAGAATGAGGGTATAATGATGGAATTAGGTACATTTGTCATGAGTACCTAGGATAGGAAGCCGCTTACATTTTGGGAAGTGGAGGAGGGAATTCAGAAGTCTTCAAAGAAGAGAAGAAACTTGAGTGAAACCTTAGGAAAGAGAAGGAGTCCTCCAGGTGATCAATGAGAAGGCTGAGAATGTCCAGCAGAGAAAAAACAAACTGGTTACAAAATAGCACAGTAGTCAGTATGATAAGTTAGTGTTGTTGGATGGAGGGACCCAGGAGATAAACCTGGAGAGACAGACCTGAGACCCTTGCTGAAGGATGGGCCTCACTGATCTCACAAGGGTCTATTTACTTATTTATTTTCATTCTTCATTGAATTTTGTTGAATATGTGTCATAGGCGCATGCTATAAAATTCAAAAAGTATGAAAAACATTTACAGAATATTAAAATTTTCCCTCTTTCTCTACAACCACCACCCCATTCCTCTTCCTAAATTCAGTTGCTGTTACTGGTGTCTTGAGGATTCTTCCAGAGCTATTTTCTGTGCATTTACAATTATGTGTGTGTGTCTGTATTTTCCACACAGAGGTGGCATATGATACTTTCTATCCTGTACCTTACCTTTTTATTTGGATATTTATTTTATTTGGGATGTGGATATACCATAATTCACTGCATCAGTCTTATATTGATATAGTTCAGGTAATTTCTAGTCTTTTCCTATTATAAACTATGCTGCTGTGAATATCCTTTTATATATATCCTTGTACATGAAAACACATCTATAGGATAAATTCCTAGGAATGGAATTGTTGGGTCAAAGAGTGTCAGCATTTTTAATTCTACTAGATAATGCCAAATTCCTGTCCATAGAGGCTTTGCAGATGCCTGTTTCCCCATACCCTGGCCAGCAGACAATGTTCTTAAATTTTTTGCTCTTTTAGGCTGGGGCTTTTAGGCTTTATCTTGTAAGTGATGATAAGCCACTGAGAGGCTTTTAAGCAGGGTAGTGTCACAATCAGATTTATATTTTGGAAAGATCACTTGAGCGGCATTGAGGATACGGTTTTAGTAGAGGCAAGATGAGAGTCATGGATACCAATTAGGAGGCTTTACTGTAGTCCAAGCAAGACAGAATTGTCGGCAGCTTAGATTAGGCTGTTGGCAATGGAGACAGAGAGAAGGGAATGGATATTGAGATTCTGAAGAAGTAGATTCAGTAGGATTCAGGGACTGCTTAGTCTTGGGGTGAGGGGGAATGAAGATAGCTTTTATCAAAAGTTCTGTTCACATGAGTCTTGTGAGCAAAGTCAGCATTTTCTTTGTAAATTTATAGCTTTCACGTCCATATTAATATTTCCTAATCCTAGAATATAAGAAGTTAACGGAAGGTGCTATTATATTACTAAGTGCTGTTTACTGGCTCCAAGGCATTTTTGTCTGTTCATATCTTACTGGCTGTCAGAGAAGTTGGAGGAGCGTTTTTATTAACATACTTCAGTCAGTCAGACTTACATTTGATGGCTCCTGATATTCACCAAGCTCTTCTATTTTTCTTATATTTATACCATTCATTCAAAATTCCATATTCAGTAAAATAACTTTAAATTCTATACTTAATTTAAATATAATTTAATTATATATTAGTCTTTCATTATATGATCTGTTTACTTTGGTTTTGTGTGTGGTTCTTCTTATACTTAGAAATATTTGTGTGTAGTAATTTATAATTTAAATTTTATAAAATATCAGTTATTTTATGTGTTGTGTCAGTGTCTTTTAATTTTTTATGATGAGCAATGTTCAAGTGTTTCCACCACCTCCCTACCTTTTTTCCCTTTCATTTTCTGTCTCCTATTAGCCCAAAGTTTTATTTCTAAGGGACTGTCTGTATAGTTAAATATCCTGTCTTCCTGTTACCTGGGTTTTCAGCTTTGAGTCATCCTTTGATTGCAGGCTTGTATAAGTGATACAATCTAGGCACTTAACTCCACTTGTCACCTCCCTCCCCTTCCCATTCTGTGCTACTTATATCATTTCTGCATTGTCAGGGCACAAACACTGACGTTCTGATCTACCACTCTAAACTTTTTTGATTTTAGTCTTGGTTCTATGGTTAAGTATTTAATGCTTACCATCAGTTCTTTTGCCTTGATTTCCCTGACCATCTTTTGGTTGACCCAAGTTTATTCTCCAGTAGTTTTTCCCTCCAGGGCCCCAGGAATAACATTCCTTAAGTCCTGTATGTTTAAAAACAATTTTCTTAACAATTTTCAGGAAGTTTCTTCAGGAGTGTATTTTTGCTGTTTTTTGAGATCTGTCTCTGGCAGGCTGTTCTACTTTTCTTCCCCTGACTCCATTGGACACCTCTCTTATGTGTCTTCTGTTTGACTTCCACCCAGTGCTCCATGATCCTACAGCTCTTGCAATCTCCCAGAGTTTCATCTGTCTGCTTTTGGCAGCTCTTAGCCATTTTTTTTTTCCCTAGAGACTGTGGGTTTTATTTGCCTCCAGGTTCACTAACAATGGAATTTGCTCTGTTTTTTCTTATTTTTTTGTTGGTTTTGATTATATCCAAGAGGAAAAGAGGCAAATTACTGTTTTATGCCAGTATGTTTAGACAGAAAGTCCTTTAATTATATTTAAATGCATGATGTTATAGTATAACAGCAAAGGACATGGGATTTGAAGCTAGACACACCTGGCTTCTAAGCTAAACTCTACCACCTTACCATCTGATAATGGGCAAATAACATTCCTTCTTTGACCACTGGTGTTCTCATCTCTAAAATAGAGATAATTCTCATATTGTTGTGAGGAGTAAGTGAGGTTTATATATAAAATAAATAGAGGCCTAGCATAGTATTTTGCAAATAGTGGGTGTTCAGAGGGGTAATGTTACAATGTTTCATTGATGTCCTGGCATAGGTGTCATTCATAATTCCTTTAACCCTCTCACTTTGGATGGCATTGTGTAATTACCATTCACTCAATGTGAATGGTGGATGCTGTCACTGATGCTGTCAAGGAGACCCTTTGGCATTCTCCCACTTCACCCGTAATTCTGTGCAGGGCAATTAGTGCCACAAGAAGGGGACAGATTGATACTCAGAAGCCTTAGGGAGAGACACTGTCCTCCAAGTGGCAGGGGTGAGGGGTGGGATAGAACTGGAGCAGGGTCTTTCAGGAAAGGCAGGATTCCTTGAGGTAGAGGTGGGAAGGGGCAGAGCTAGATCTGGATTTCGGATATTCCCTGGTCTAGATCCTGGGATCAGGGATTGGGGTGGGTGGGCTTGGGATTTTGTTACCCCTAGCAGGCCTGAGAAACCACGTGGCAGGATTCCAGTCATGGCAGTTCTGGATGAGGTCAGAGGAGGCTGGGATGCTGGATTGGAAGGAGATCCTAAGGCACATGTAGTTAAGTTTTTGCTTTTGTCCATATGTTTTCAGGTCCAGGAGTCCCAGGCAACCATGGCTCCTGCCGTATCATCCAGCAACAGCTCTGATACAGTCCCTGCTGGGTGCAGCACCTCCAGAAGTCAGGGCATCATTGAGCCCATGGATACAGAATCCCAGGAGGATAGGAGAACATCTGCTGATCAGAAAACTGGAGGCAAGAAGATTACAGAGGTGGATAGGAAGATGCAGGTGCATGGGAGGACACAGGGAGACAGAACACAAACAACCCAGAGGACACAGGCAGATAGGAAGATGCAGGTGGATGTTGTGACACAAGAAAGTGAGAGGGCAGAGTCAGACAGGAATTCCCAGAAGGATGTGGTGGCACAAGAAAGGGTGGGGACACAGACAGATGGGAGGACACAGGCAGACAGGAAGACACAGGCAGATGAGATGACGCAGGAACACAGACGAGTGCAGGAAGACAAGAGGACACAGTCAGCGGGGAGCACTCCCACAGCCGTGAAAGGTCAGTCAGAGAAGGAATCGCCGACCAATCTCAGCCCGCGGTCCAGAGCCCTGGAACACCCACCTTCAGAGGATCCTGGGTCTCCTCAGACTATTGAATGTTTTGAACAGACCCCAGAAGAATTATCTATCCCAGACAAACCTGGTTTTCTGCTCAGATCTGACAAGGCAGCAAGAACAGCCCCGGAGAACCATGAGAAAGCTGTGCTGGGTCCCCTGGCAGGGGGCCTCCCACTCCGGGCACAGCTGCCTCCTGAGGGTAGTTTGGAGCAGATGGGAGAAGAGAGATGTGGAGGGCCGAAGTGGTCAGGTCCAGAGAAGGACAAGCCAGAAGAGGGCCTGTTCCAGGGCCCCAAGGAGGAGCAACGGGAAGAAGTGCTGTCTGTGGACTGGGGTGGCTGTCCTCCAGCTGGCCTGAGCCCGCAGGTGCCCCCTCCACCCTCCGTTCCCAGGACTAGCCTGACTGATCATTCACAGCAGGGGCTGCCTGGCACCCCAACTTCTCCCCAAGTGAGTGCAACTGCCTTCCTGCCCTCAGGGAACCAGGCCTTGCCGAGTTCTGCCCCTGGACTGCACCTGGGGCCAGGGACCCCCACCCAGAGTCACCCACCAGAAACCATGGCAGCAAACACTGAGGGGGCCTGTGCCAAGGTGCCAGATGTGGAAGGGAGGACTTCAGGTCCCAGGACCTGTGACCCTGGCCTCATAGATTCCCTGAAGAACTACTTGCTCCTGCTGCTAAAGCTATCCAGCTCAGAGATGAGTGGAGGGGGCACAGAGTCCCAGGGGGAAGCTGCCATTGGGGGTCTGGTGCCCTCGCCTACACTGATCCCTACTGTGGAAGTGGCCGGTCTGAGTCCACAGACATCGAGGCGCATCCTGGAGCGTGTGGAGAACAACCATCTGGTGCAGAGTGCGCAGACCCTGCTCCTGAGCCCCTGTACTTCCCGCCGCCTCACCGGCCTCCTGGACCGCGAGGTGCAGGCCGGCCGTCAGGCCCTGGCTGCTGCCCGGCGCTCTGGCCCCAGCCCCCTCTCCGTCCCTGCCATTGTGGTAGGTGAAGAGGAAGGCCCTGGGCTGGCCTCAGAAAGATCCAGTGAGGGTGAGGGAGAGGTTTCCCTTGAGAGGCCTGGCCTCCTGGGGACCTCCCAGGAGAGTAGCATGGGTGGGCCACTGAGGGAGGTGGGTGGGCAGGCAGCCCCTGGGCAGGGAGTGCTGTCAGCAGAGAGCAGAGCCCAGGAGGCCTTCCAAGAGAAGGAGGCCCCAGGGGAAGCTCTGACAGGTCTCCCCGCAGCTACACCTGAGGAACTGGCTTTGGGGGCCCGGAGGAAGAGATTCCTCCCTAAGGTCAGAGCAGCAGGAGACGGGGAGGCAACTAAGCCTGAAGAAAGGGAAAGCCCCTCGGTTTCCCCCCGGGGGCACAGGAAGGGCCTTGCACCTGGGTCCCCAGGGACTCCAGGGCGGGAGAAACGCTCCCCTACTCAGGGCAGAAAGGCAGGCATGCTGGAGGTGCCGCGGGCAGAGGAGGACCCAGCAGCAGGAGACCTAAGCTCCAGCCCCAACAAGGCCAGCAGTCCAGATGCAGAGCTGGCCCAGGATGAAGGCAAGCAAGATACTCTGGCCAAGCCGAGGAAAGCCAAAGACCTGCTGAAAGGTGAGCAGTGGAAGGGATGGGTACCACATCATGGAAGTGGGCTGCCCAGAAGAGGACACTGCTGGGGTGACACGTGCCCGCTAGGGGTTTACAGTGTGCCTTCATAAAGGTATCCTTGTGTAATAATCCCACAGGCTTTGGAATCAGAAAGGCCCAGTTCTTGTCCTGGCTCTGCCTCTTGAGCTGGTAATGGTACCAACTTGGTAACACTGTGAGGGTTAGATGGGAGAGAATAAATCAAGTATTTAGCACAGGGCCTGGCTTCCATAGCGTTCTGTCTCTGTCATCATCACCACCACTGTAGTCCCCTCTCTGCAGACTTGTCCCAGTACAGAGTGGTACAGACAGGATTCAAGTGCAGCTTCCTAGAGTCAGGAGCCTAGACTGCAAATTGAAGTTCCTCCCTTGACTGCTGTCTGTGTCCTCAGCTGTGAGGTTCTCCCTGGCCTGGAGTCGGGGTACAGTAGTGGGTTCTTTCTAGATAAGATGTGTGTTTTGAAGTCAGGGCAGAAGCCTCAGAGATACAGGCGGGGCTGTGAAGTAATGGGCTTGTGTGGAGACTTGAATCCTATTTTCTCTCCGCCTGTGCCACCGAGGACACACAGGGAAGCAGGGTAGGAGCAGAGAGGGCATGAGATGGAGGGAAAGTAGCTTGTCCCTCTTAACTGTACCCCTGCTCCCAGCCCCACAGGTGATCCGGAAGATTCGGGTAGAGCAGTTTCCTGATACCTCGGGCAGCCTGAAGCTCTGGTGCCAGTTTTTCAACATTCTTAGTGACTCAGTCTTGACCTGGGCCAAGGATCAGCGCCCAGTGGGCGAGGTGAGCAGGAGGTAAGCCATCTGGATACCACCTCCACCTGACCTGGCTCCCTAATTAATTACCGTAATAAGAATATTGGGGGCATTGTCCTAGCCCTTTGGATCTGTCACCTCATTTCTCCCTCACAATAACCCCCTGAAGGAGATTCTGATATTCCCATGGTAGAGAGGAGAAAACTGAGACTCAGAGGTAGTGAGTCACTTGCCCAAAGTCACACAGCAGGTGAGTGTCAGGATTGCAAACCTGACCGGGATCAGCTCTTGACCCCAGTACCTCACGCCACCTGCCCAGAGCTCTCAGAGCCGGGGTTCACAGCAGCCTCTGAGAGCAGGGCCTGAGGAGCCCCAGGACCACAGTCTGGTCCTGGGCTATGCCCTGGTGATGGCCTCACGGGAAGGGTTTCCACTCTGCAGTGCAGGGGATGAGGGGCCAGCGGCCTTGGCCATCGTGCAGGCGTCCCCTGTAGACTGTGGCGTGTATCGATGCACCATCCACAATGAGCACGGCTCGGCCTCCACTGACTTCTGCCTCAGCCCCGAGGGTGAGTGTGACCCCCACGCCCTCCTCCCCCATCCCCCGGGGCTCTGCCCAGCCTGGCTGCTGAGTGGAGGGTGGGAACAGTCACCTTTGCAGCGATGGAGCTCTCTCTGGGCAGACCAACCTGAGGGCAGTTGCTTTCTCTTCTTTTTCTCTCCATAGTGCTGTCAGGATTCATCTCCAGAGAAGAAGGTCAAGGTATGGTGCCCCTCAGGGGGAAGAATGGGTGGGCTTTTGTCTCTACCCCTGCTATCTGCAGGGAGTTCTCTAAAGACTGGGAATCTGTTCCAAATGGCATGTTTGTCTCCACATACAGCTACATTTGCCCCTAGTTAAGATAAGACTTACGGAGGAGGAAGGAGGAAGACTGCTGTTTCAGAAGATTGTGGGGAAGAAGTGGCTAAGGGGCCATCCCACAGGAGCTAATTCAGCCTGTGCCCTTTGCCCATGTCAGAGCCCTTGGTCAAGGGCAGGACTGGCCACTGGGTACTTCCTGACCTGCCAGCTCCCTTCCTGGAGTTCCTCACAGTGGCCTGTGGACTCTTGCATTCGATTCACATAGGGAGGCTGCTAAAAATGCAATATCTTGAGCCCTACTGCAGATACTTGTAATCACAATCTCTGGAGAAGGATCTAACACAGTTGCATTTTCCTTAGACTCCCTGGTGATTGTGATATGCCCCAAAGCATTTTAAAGGCTCAAAAATTAGAGAAATTATCTAATATTTGTTCAGTTATCAAATCAAATTTAATCAATATCAAATATAACCTCACACCTAAAAAACTTAGTAATAATACTTTATTATCATCAGATTTCCAATCAGATTTCCCCAACTATCTTGTAAGTGTTGGTTTATTTGAATTAGGAACCACTCATCGCTTTTGGCTGACATACCTCTTAAATCTATCAAATGTTGCTCCTTCTCCATTTGTTTTCCTTCCTTGCCATTTATTTGTTGAAGGCACTTGATTTTCTTACATTTGGGGTTTTGTTGATTTTATCACCATTTAACATGTTCATTAATGTGCTTCCTCTAAATTGGTAATTAGCTTGAGGGGCTTTCTCTGATTCAGGTGCAAATTTTGGGGGGCAAGAACACTTCACAGGTGTGCTGTGTATTTCCTTTTACATCCTATCTGGAGGCACATGGTATCTGATTGTTTTAGTAATGTTAAGATTGATCAGATGTTTTCTGCCTGATCCATCCCTTTTAAATTTAAAAAAATTGTACCTGATACAACCTCTCTCCTTATCTAGGGATTGTAGCAGTCACTGATTATCACCTAAATCCAGTATTTCATTAAGGTTTGCAACATGGAGTGTTTTAATTCTGTCATTACTTCTTTATTCATTAGCTGAAGTTTTTCAATAAAGAAGAAATGGTTATTTGGTAACACTTATTATATATAGGTCCAACAGAAGATGAGGGATAAATACTTTCTTTTCTTCCTTGCTAGATTTCAGAATAGTGAGTTGGTGCCCTAGAATCTTCCAGAGGTCACCAATGAGGGTTTTTTTAGGTGAGGGTAAGGGTTTTTTTTTTTTACTTACAATTATGAAAGTATGAATTTTTAACAAAACATTGCAGTGTTTTGTTGTTGTTGTTAAAATTATCTCTCTCTCTCTCTTTTTTTTTTTTTTTTTTTTTGGCCAATGGAAGCCCCTTCAGGTTGGCTCCTGTGTCGTTTTGATAAGCCTCCAATCATTTTTGGTAGCTTTCCTGCTTTCTGGTCCAGCAAGATGTTTCAGGTCAATCCAAGACACTTCCTGCCCTAGAACTGGAATCAACTATCTCTTTAGGGAATTCTGGTTCCTTTTAATGGAAAATGGTATTTAGTGATCACAATTTGAGCACTGGGAGTGCTCACTGCTACTGGATTGATCATGTAAACTTTTTGTTTCAGTCAAACATGTTGGTTGAGAAGGAGGCATTTATTCATTTGATCAAAACAACAGATTAAAAAACAAAGTAATTCTGATATTCTGTATTGATTGTTACTTCGTCAGAAAACCCCTGTCTTCCACAGACACTGGCTGAGCACTTACTGTGTGATAGGCACACACGAGCAGTGTTGAATGACAGGGGTTGTATCAGATACACTTTCTGCCCTCAGGAGCTCACAGTCCAGTGAGGGTGCACACCCAAAGAGCAGTAATGGACAGAGACTGAGTGTCCCAGAGTAGTTGAGTGGGAGACTGTTTCAGCCTTTTCCTGCCTTGCGTACCCACATCAGTCAGGTGGGAGCTTCTAGTTTTCCACATTTCTCCTGTTTCCCTTCAGTTGGAGAAGAGATTGAGATGACCCCCATGGTGTTTGCTAAGGGTCTGGCTGACTCTGGCTGCTGGGGGGACAAGCTCTTTGGGCGCCTGGTGAGTGAGGAGCTGCGAGAGGGTGGACATGGGTATGGCCTTCGGAAGGCCTCCCAGGCCAAGGTCATCTACGGGCTGGAACCTATCTTCGAGTCAGGCCGCACCTGCATCATCAAGGTGTCCAGCCTGCTCGTGTTTGGGTCCAGCAGTGAGACTTCTCTCCTCGGCAGAAACTATGACGTCACCATCCAGGTACTATGTCCATCCCCCTGCCCCATCCTTCCACTCTCTTATCCCTCTCCTTTCCCAGCCTGCGTGCTACTGAGAAGCCCAATATGGAGGCAGAAGCCATCTGAATCTCAGCTTTATGAGGCCCCTGGGATAGGCCCTGAGGAGAGCCTGAGATGTAGCGTAGGCTACACCTTTGGGGCCATAGTTTTAAAACTATAGTTTTGCAGCAGAAAGCTTTCCCACTGCGATCAAATATGTCTTGCACAGAAGCCTTATATGTGAGATAAAAGACGAGTGACTGTGAGTGGGGTGGGTGTCTTGCTTTCCACAGCATGGCCCCTGGGGCACAGCACCTCTCACTTGGGCTCCAGGAAATATACTTTGGAAACCACTTTGAGAACAAGTCCAAATCCTCTTGTTTTGCAAATGAGAAAAATGAGGCGCAGAATAGGGTGGAGGGAAGGAGTGAACCCCACCTCTCCCAGGGCTGGAATCCTCCTTGAAGCCTCTAGCAGATGGCCCTCCCATTTAGAGCGAGGCATGATAGAGAACAGGGCAGCTTCCTTGCTGAGCAGAGTCGGTTCTCTTTAATCCACAGGGGTGCAAGATCCAGAACATGAGTCGGGAGTACTGCAAAATCTTTGCAGCTGAAGCCCGGGCGGCGCCTGGCTTTGGGGAGGTGCCTGAGTAAGTGCACAGGGACGGGGGCATGCAGTGCGCAGACCTGTTGACTTCAGCTTCTGTAAAGAGCTGTGATTTTACAGCCTCCCCAGGGCATCCTGACTTACAGCCATGTGCAAACGGGCCCCCAGCTAACCCCGTGCTCAGTTCGATGGTTCCACAAAGTCTAGGAATAGAGACCTCAGGATTCACTGCCCACTTTAGGAAAGCCTCTGCTCTGGTCTTCAGTCTCTTCTCACCCACCCTAATTCCCCATCCCCTTGCCCAGTTTTTGCTGATTGCAGAGGTTGGGCACAGCAGGTTCTGGGCCTCTCTGGAGGTGATGGGGTGGGCTAAAGCTTCTGGGCAAACTGGTCAGGACTCTAATGTGGTAGGTGGGCAGAGTCAGTGTGGATTTTTGCAGGAGTCAGCTATAAATGGTAATTGTTTCCATTTTGAGACTTGAACTTCAACTCTTGAGTGTTAGGGTCTAGCTGACATTGAGCACACTCTTGCTCAATCTTCTCTAGATCTATTCCTTTCTGTTTGACACATACTGACCTCAGTCCCTCACCCAAGCACAGAGGCCTCCTGGGGCCATAGCAAGGTTTAGTTCTAATGCCCCTGACCTCAGAGAACAGACAGGACTCTGAAGCCAGTGACCTCCCTTTTCTTTACTGAACTCAGGGTAGAAGCCCCCTCCCTTGCTGTCCTTCAGGCTCAGAGCTGAGAGTTCTGTTCTTGGAAGGGCCTTCCTGTTGGATCCAAGAGTATAGAATTGAGGTGGAGGGAGGAGCTCTCTGGGGCCATGCTTCCAGCTCACTGCAGGGTGACACTGTGTTTAGGATCATCCCACTGTATCTGATCTACCGGCCTGCGAACAATATCCCATATGCTACTCTGGAGGAGGACCTGGGGAAGCCTCTGGAGTCTTTCTGCTCCCGGGAATGGGGCTGTGCTGTGGCTCCAGCAGCACCTAGCAGCTCTGAGGCCATGCAGAAATGTCAGACCTTCCAGCACTGGCTGTATCTGTGGACAAACGGCAGCTTCCTTGTCACAGATCTGGCAGGTACGAGGGTGTGAGGGTGTGCACGTACATGTGTAGGGGAGCACGTGGAGGGGCAGCGCCACAGTGCCCGTTGGCTAGTCTGCAACACACTTCCGCACGTATTCTCTCTGGCTTTCACAGTAACCTTGTAAAGTGGGTTGGACAGGAACCACTTTGTATGCAACCTTATTACAGACCAGGGCCTCATGTAACCCAGTCTAACTGCAGTTGTGTTTGAAGGAGTGCACTCAAGGCTCCACTTACAATCAAAAAGGAATTTATTTCAAAGAACATTACATGGAATCTAATTCAATCATCACAACCATCTGTTCAAACTCTCCCTTCTCCTCCTCCCCACAGCTCTGCTCTGAACTTTCTTACCCTTCATACTCACCAAACTCTCTCTTCCATCTTCACACACATAGCTTTACTGTCTCCTCCTTCCCCACTCCATCTTTGGTAGCTTTTTATTATGGAAACAAATGTAGTTTCTCTTGCTTCTTTTTATTTACTTCTATTTCTCCCATTACGCAGATTCTCCCCAACAAAGGAAGGCCAGCAAGCATGAATTCACCTTCCTTCTTTGACCAGTCCCAGAACTGGGCAGGGGAGAGGAAAAGATAAAATTCCCTCTGCAGTGGGAGGAATAGAATGCTGGGAATATCACACATTATTATGTCTTGTCCCTGATATAAATAAGTGAGAAAACTAAGGACCAGAGCTAGGATACTGGCTCAAATGTGCTTTTCATTAGGGTGAAACTGTACAATGAATATTGGATATATAACTCTATATATTGCAGGGAGAGGGTAGCTAGTAACACATTAAACCATTATCACTCACTGTTTGTTAACGCATAAAATTTTCCTTCCTTTTTTCCTTTCTTCCTTCCATCCTTCCATCTATCCATCCATCTAACATTACTAAATATTGGGAAAATAAAAAGGTGAAGTAAGACTAGCTGTTGTCCTCGAGAAGCTATGATAAGTATACCAATTTCTAAAATGAGATGGTAACACAATATAGCAGAAAGTTTTGGGGGTCAAAGAAATTCAGGTCTAGGTCTCATTGTTTTCTAGCTGGGTCTCTATTTTAGAGAAGAAAACTAGCTCAGACAGGTTAGGTCACTTAATCTCTCTGCACTTCCATTTCCTTTTCCTCTGTAGGAATAATAATATCTTCCCTGCCTATCTCTCAGACTTGTTTTGAAGATTAAATGAGGCTGTGTTTGTGAAAGCCTTCTGCAAACCAAAATTCTGTGCAAATGTAAGGGATCAGAATGACTATAATGCAAAATGGGATGTGATAAATGCTGAAAAAGAAATGACAAAGAAATTCATGTTTCTTGCAAAACTACTGTGTTTCAGACACTAAGGTAGAGTCCTACACATATTGTGATTGTTTCAATACCCCTGCAAGATGGGCAGTATTATCCCTACTCTTACAGTTAAGGATTAGAGATAGTAAGTGGACCGGCCAAGTACACACAGCTCCATAATGACAGAGTTGGAATGTAAATCCAGGTCTGCCTGTTCTCAAGCCCACATTTGTGCCCCTCTATCATCCACTGGTACTCAGCCCCGTTAGTGAGAGGTAGGCCCCTGGAGGAACACAACTGGACAGCGTGCCAGTGAGGAAAGAGAGTCACAGGCCTAATGCATGAAGGCTAAGATGCTGGGGAAGACTGGCTGGGGTGGGAAACGTTTCCTCCATCACCATTTGCCTGGCTCTATTCTTCCAGTGCTGTCTTGACCTAGGAGCCCGTCTGGGCTTCTGGGAGTGCTTGCTTGCTGCCTTTAGGAGTATATGGAAGCCAGTCTTACCCAGTGTTACATTTCTGCTGGCCCAGCCCTGATGTACCTTCACTTTCTCTTTTTTGCCCAGATGGGCTAATGTAAGAGGAAGGAGAAAGTTTTAGCTCAAAGCCAGAGGCCAGCCCAGTTTGTGACCTACTCTCATTCAGTCAAGGCAGGATTGCAAAGCTGGAAGTGTTTTGGATCTAGGAGTAAGAAAATTGAACTTTGTTTCACAGCGGCCATTGCACAGTCAATGCTCAATCATTTTTTAAAATTTTTTAAACATTTTTTAATTGAGTTATAGTCATTTTACAATGTTATGTCAATTTCCAGTGTAGAGTACAATTTTTCAGTTATACATGAACATTCATATATTCATTGTTGCATTTTTTTCGCTGTGAGCAATTATTAAATTAATAAATAAATGTGACTGCTCCAGTTGCTTAACTTTGAGTCTATCTACTCACATGTGAAAATGGGAATATTGTTATTACCAATAATACAGAGATACCCACATTTACCATGAGACAGACCAGCGGTGACGCCCAGTGAAAGGGTACCTGAAGATGTGCCCTGAAATCTGGCACCTTCCTGTCTAAAGTGATATCCATCTTGGACACGTGGGGTCCCTAAAACTGGCCCAGGCTGCCATCAATTCCCAACTCTCTCTCTTTTCAGGGGTTGACTGGAAGATGACTGATGTGCAGATTGCTACCAAACTGCGAGGGTGAGTGCTTTTGGGGGACAGAGTGCCCTCTGAGAATCTGCTCAGGGCGTAAAAGCTCAAAGTTCTTCTGGTTCTCCATCCCTGAGATGCTGGGCCTGTGGCTAAATGGTCCCAGTTGCACTGTGGCCATGTAGTGACTTCACAGGGCCCACTGATCCCCACCCACTGTGCCCTGGACCCCAGGTGTGGACCAGCAGCTCTTGACACCCACACGCAGGGCCCCCTGCAGTCCTGGGCTCTCAGTGTACCTGCTCCTCTTCCTTCTCACTGTGAAAGCTCATCATGATGCAGAGGAGCAGGGGCCCTATGAGTAGAGTGGTGACCGGGAATCTGCTCTACTTTATATTAATAAGGCAGAGCATCCTTATGCCAAATAATGTCCCACATGATAAATTTCATGGGCGGGTGTAATGAGACCTCAATTTAGAATTGAGGTTTTGGATGCTGCCACCTCAGGTGGCACCAGGTGGACTCCCCAGCACCCCCAGGTACAGTCAGATGTACCTTGGGCATGATACCCTGGCCATGGCCATCCCACAGTTGGCCCCCCAAGGACTCTCTCTCTGGGTGGAGCTCCCACTCAGCTCTTACTGTTTGGCTGCAGATACCAAGGCCTCAAGGAGAGCTGTTTCCCTGCCCTGCTGGACCAGTTTGCCTCCTCCCACCAGTGCAACACCTTCTGTGAAATGCTGGGACTAAAACCCCTCAAGGGCCCTGAGGCTGCCCACCCTCAAGCCAAGGCCAAAGGCTCCAAGAGTCCATCTGCTGGAAGAAAGGGACCCCAACTGAGTCCTCAGCCCCAGAAGAAAGGCCCCCCCAGTCCCCAGGGCACCCGGAAGAGTGCCCCAAGCTCCAAGGCCACCCCTCAGGCCTCAGAGGCAGTCACCACCCAGTTACTGGGACAGCCTCCCATCCAAGAGGGTGGCTCTAAGGCCCAGGGCATGCGGTAGCCCCCACAGGAGGCTGGGGGCCTCCACCCAGCAGCAGACCAACAAGGAAGCAGCTCAAACCGATGGAGATTTTCCCAATATGGAACTAACCGGAGAAGGTGCACTGAGGAGGCACCAATCAGGGGCCTCTCTGAGCAGCCTCTCCTCATCAGACAGCTTGGTACAAGGCGCACAGCCTGGTGGCCTCTCCTGGTGCCATCATCCCCCAGGGCTCCCAGGCCCCACCTCCAAGTGCCTGGCGGCCTAGGCCCTCCTTGAAGTTTACACTGGCCACTGCTGGAGGCTCCCTGAGTCCTCTGCATGAGTTCTGCATCCAACCCCTTGCCCCAGACCCTGCTGTGAATGATGTATTCTGCAGGCATGCAGGGCAGCATTTACCCTTTTCCCTTCACTTGGCCCTGACCTCTCCCTGTTCTCAGGGCTCCAGACTTCCTCTGTTGTGTCTGGCCTGGTGACTCTCAGGGTATCTTCTCCTTCCAGCCATTTTGCTTCATTCATCCCAGCTTATCCTGCAACTAACCTGTCCTTGATCCTGGATAGGGCTCAGGGCCCTTCCAGAGCCTGTCATATCCCTGTGCGGTGGTCTTTGGTGATGCGTGTTCATGCTCTTCCTTCTCCCATCACTCAGGCACTCACTCACCTGCTTCCCATGCTCCCTTGCACATGGTCCCCCATCCCTGGCTTTGAGCCCAGTTATAGGCTGTTGCCTGCCTTTCACTGACTTCTGCTTGTCCCTCTGCCCAAGGGCTCCCTAGCCTGACCCTGCTCCGTACCTACCATACCCAGATGAGGAGCAGATCCTCTGGCCTCTCAGCCCACCCCAGTACACTCCTCCCCTACTTCTCCCAGGCCCTCTGCTCAGTAGGTGAGAGCTGGCACACAGGTTGCATCAGCAACTGCGGCCAGAGGGAAGGTATTGACTTTGATGGACCTTGTGTCCCATCCTGAAAGGAGATGGGGTCACATCCTGTCTTGACCAGGGATAGAGGGCTGGGACTCATCTCCAGAGGGAGTGCACATGGGAGTTCTAGGAAGAATGCAGTCCATCCATGTGCGGTATGGAGGGGTGTCTCTGTGCCTGGGAATTAGGACCCTTGCCTGCAACTATTAGCTCTTGATCCTGGGGCTCTAGCTCTGGGCCTCATATATAGGCTCCCAGGGAATTGCAGTGCTCAGCCCAGCACCCTGGGTCCTTTCTGAAAGCCCTTCTTTGAGACCTAGGATAGGGTAGGTCTGGAGCTAGCCTGCTCCTCTTGGAATGCAATAAATGCAGCAACCTGTATCCTGCTCGCCCTCATCTGGTGTGGTTGTAGGTGTATGGGGTCAGGGTCCCCTCTCCCCAGGCAAGTTCTCTGAAGGTGTCCTGTATTCCTTGGACCCACTGGAAAAATTAATCCATGATTTGGCTCCTGGATTGACATTCAGTCTCAGCCTTCTGTGGCCACAGCTAGACAGTCTGTGCTTCTTGTACAACTGGGATGATGGCTTGTGCCCCTTAGCACAAGGGTACCTAGACCTTTGGGATTGCTCCTTCATTTGGAAGAAGAATGCAAAGGAAGGAACCCAGGAAGGAAGAGCAGAGCTGGGGCTCTGGGGAAATGCCCAGTGTCTCTGGCTACCTCGACTGTAGCAAGACCAGCCCAGGAGATAGCCAGTGCCTGCCTCTCAGCTGCTCACTGACTGTTTCCTGCTTCCCAAGCTGCAGAGGTTTCTCATTCCCAAACCCACCACCCAGTCTTTTCTTTACCTAATATCTACCTGCCTCCATTTTGACATTTCTGACTTCTCTACCTCCTTTTGTGCTCAGGTGACTCTCCCCACTTTTTCCTTTTGCCCCAGTGTGCCCTCAGCTCTCCCAGCCTGTGTATCCAGATGGCCTTGGTGAACTGAAAGCTGGAATATTGTTGATTTGTTTATTCATTTATCCATTCATTCAGCAGACATACTGAGCAGACTTACTTTATGCCAGACCCTGAGCTGACTGCTGTTGGGAGGCAAAGATGTATGAGGTGGTCTCAGAAGAGATTCTTTCCATTAGGTTTCTTGGGTTTTGAGCAACAGAAATGGACTTGGACCAACTTAAGCAGGGGAGAAGGGTTCATGAAAAGGGTGTTGGGAGTAGTTCACAGAACCAAAGGAATAGCTGAATAGTTGGCTTTTAGAAAGGCAGGAGCACCAGAGCTTGCCTCCCAGGTGCCACTTCTGTTGGCTCCAGGGGGTCTCCCTCCACTCAACATTCAAATTCCTGTCCTGGAGCTCAGGGCATTGCAGAGGGGAGAGAGGAAGTTTCCAAAGCACAGGGATTCTTACCAGAAGAATGGTGGAAACTGGGAGGATAGAAAGGGCTTGGTAGGCAACCACAGACGACACCCTAACACACATAAACCCTTCTTCCCATCTGATGTATTATGACTCCCACATACACCCAAAAGCCATTCAAGGTCATATCCAGTGACTAAGTCCAGGGGTAATGACCAGCGCTACAATTCTCCAAAGTCCAGTGTCACTAGTGATACTCTTCCCTCTTTTATCACAATCTCATTTTGAAATTCTGCAACCCATGGAAATGATATAACCCAGCAAGAAGGGAAGTATGAGTAAAGGTTACAGTCCACTTCTGTAAGTGGTCATGAGAACAAATGTGTTTATGACTAGGGATTTTTTGCCTGTTGGATTGACCCAAATCTTCAGTTCTCAAGTCCAGCTCCTTAATGGTCCTGCTTGTGTGTCAGGCATTAGCGGACATGGCAGTACCAGGAAGCACTTTAGCAACCCCCCACACCCATCCGTACCCTTGCCCCTTTTTACGTAGCAGCAATCATATTTTCCCTTGATTGATATGGTTAATCATCCTAGCTACTCCCATAACCTCTTGTTATGTGTCACTCAGAGGTATGAGCAACCTGAAATGGCCAGGTGCCTAGGCTTCTAATTCACTTGAATTATTACTATGAATCTTTGAGGACATGTTTCCTTGGGGACTAAAACTTCTACACCAGTCTGGTCCTAAACCTCAGGGACGAGAAAAGCATTGAGATGTAGTGATAACATGCCCCTCTCCGCCCTTTTTCCTAGCCTGTTTGAGAAATAGCACCACGAAGTGGTTGCCAGTTCAGAGCTTATGCTACATCTCGCAGGCCTGACTCAACCTTGCAAGGTATTATTTCTCAGCTGGTGCCATAGCTGAGTTTTCAACAAACCGTTTCACCAAACTATCAGGCTAACCCCACAGGCTTCTAGACTGTGGGGATCTTGACAAAATGAGCAAATGCAATAGGCATCTACTTTACTTTGGTCTAAAGTGTGTTCTTTGGTTGAATGCAATATGTGGGGATACCGCAACGATGTTTACAGCATTTGGTAATTCCATGGATTTTGATGGCAAAGAGGCAGGATGGGTAAGGAAAGCAAATCCAAATCCAGAAGAAGGGCTCATAATGATCAAGACAAATTCCTGCCTGTTAAAGCCATAGCATAGGTGTAGATTGAGGCCAGCTCAACTGCAGGGCAGGAAGAGGCATCATGGGACAGTGAGTGAGTGTCCTACACACACGGCTTGCCTGTGCCTCCAGAGCTCTGTCCTGCAGCACCCACCTAAAGATGGAGTACTTCTGGTCACATCTGACTATGGCTGGATGAATCCAACAACCCCTGTTCATGAGGGCCAACGTGGCCACCTGGTATGCTGTAGCCAAGCAGTTAGGCTCCCCCAGAGCCCAGTGGCAAGCCATGGCCATGTCTCAAAAGGATAATAATTACTTGTTGGCCAGATTATCACTTGGTTCCAAAACCTGGATTCCCCTGCCATATTTTTTCAATCAAGTCTTGCCACAAGCTCCATACATCACTCTGCTCTGCCACAGGCTCCATGTGGCTCCCAAAATGCCACAGAGAGAAACCTCAGGCACTACTGGATCTGCCAGGTCACATGGCCTGGTGGCAAAACCATTTGTGCTAAAGGCTTTCCCTGCTGGAGTGCCTTCACTTGCTCAGGGCCCAGCCCAAAGCTGGTAGCCTCTGGGTCAGTAAGTAAATGTGTTGGATCAACATGCCCCAAAGGGACATTTTTGCCTGGAATTGGGCCTTAGTGGTAACAGATTCCAAACATAGGGATTTGGTGTACATTAATGGAGGAACAATTCTGCCCTCAAAGGACCCCTTGATTCCCAGGAACTCTATCAAGGGAGCAGACATTTGCATTTTCACGTGACTTATCTCCTACCTCTGACTCATTCACGTCTGACCAAGGCATCTAGGGAAATGGCTGGTCTCCAGGCCCTATCAGCATGATGCCATCAGTGTGATGGAACACTGTAGTGGTGAGGGCAAGGTCCCTGTGAGCCAGGTTGTGGCACGGAGCAGGACAGCTAAGGTAATATGTATCTTTAAGCAGGACAGCAATGGAGTTCTACTGCCCTGCCAAGTGAAGACGAATTGCTTCTGATGTTCTCTGTTCATCAAAATCAAGGAAAAAATGAATTTTCTAGATCAAAGTGTTCATATCAAATGCCAAGAGCTGGATGAATTTGCTTTAGCAAGAAGGCCATTTCTGGAACAGCACCTGCAATTGGAGTCATCATTTTTTAAAGTTTACAACAATCCAAAGACCTCCTGGTGTTTTGCATGGGTCAAGCTGAACTGTGGTAGGAATCACTATGGCTTCACTCTCAAAGCTGATAGTAACACTAATTTCTATAATTCCCCGATGAATACAGTATCACTTTTGACTTACCATCTTTGGGGGGGGGGCGGGATTCTAATGGCTTGTGCTTACTCTGTCCCACAATAGTCACTCTTACCCCACTAATCAGAGCCTTTGTGGGGGTTATACCTGTTTCAAAATATATCCATTTCAACTGTACACTCTAACCCCTGATTGACTTTGAGATTCCACTGGGTCTACTATGGCACAGAATTTGGTCTATTAAACATCTCTCTGGATTGGCAGACCACAGGCTTTTCTATTGTCCCCAGAAATTGGACTTAGCTTGGAGCTAGTGTCCTACAGAAACTCTCTCCTCAAGTTTGAGTATTTTCCCTTCCCTTCTGTAGTTCCCAGATAAGTGAACATAGATCCCTTTGGGAAAGGCTGCAAGGAAGGTTCACAATATGCCTCTAAGTGTTAAAATAAAGTTTTCCTTCAAAGATGCTTGACTTCCTCTCCATTGAAGGTCTGGAAATTAAGTGGGAGATTTTGACTCTACCTTGGCAGCTTGAGACAGACCTCTTTGCCCACCCGGAAGTCTTTAGTTATGGTAAAAAACTAGGTGATATCTTAGGCACTGTCTGGTCTTTTCATTCCTGGGGCCCAATGACTGATTGACCACAGCTAGGGGTCTGGTTTCTATGCCCATGTCTATTACGATGACTCCTCCTACTGTGTCCCTTCTATCTCTCTCTGCTGCTGAGATCAAAGAGTTTATTTTCATAGCAGCTCTTCCAACCTGCATTCCAGGCCTGGAGAGGAAAGCCAGCAGAGCCTCACCAGCTTCTCAAGGCAAGGAGTGAGACCATCTTCTGGGTCCTGGCAGAGGACAGTGAAAGGGTAGATGGGCTGGATGCATGCCAGGGACCCAATAAAGCATTCTCGTCTCCTGAGATCTGTGAGTTCCTGCCTTTATTGGATTTTTGGTCTTTTGTTATAATTTAGCATCAGTCAACATTTGATCCAGATTTGTACTGTTGACCTCCCCACCCCACCACCCCATGCCCAAATGGTAAGAACTGTTAACTGGCTGTTTGAGCTTCTATAGAATCTCTGGTGAGTGAACATATCAATAAACAAAATTTGAATCAAAATTATGTTCTTCTATCTTGGTCAAACA
Source organism: Camelus dromedarius (assembly GCF_036321535.1). NCBI lineage: Eukaryota > Metazoa > Chordata > Mammalia > Artiodactyla > Camelidae > Camelus > Camelus dromedarius. Next base: position 17,387,068 of record NC_087464.1, read on the forward strand.
GCCTTAAAAAGTTTCCATAAATTTCCCCTATATTTTTTGGCAATGTCTACTAGCTAGCTCGTAGAATTTCTTCTGGGAGTAACTCTTCTTTTTCCTGGTCTGATTCTCCCTCTCATCCCCTGGGTTACGTTGAGCATAGACACCAGTTACTGGCAGATCAACAGTGTTGTGTGGGGCAGGGTCAGGGTCTCAAATCTGTAACTTGATGCTGTCAGTACCCCTGAGCTGCTCACACTCAGGGAGGCTGTCTCATTCATTAGACATACAAAGAAATGGAATTTGCATACTAAAAATGCATCTTGCTAACTTTTTATGAGAAATGTAACCATCCAGAAGACTGGACACTTGTCTTTACCTGACAAGTGAATTACTCCCTTCTTCTGAAAGGAAAACTTCAAGAGAAGCCAAATTATCAGATAGTTGTTTGGTGAGCTTAGGAAAAGTCAGACAAACCTCAGTTCAAATCCAGCTCTACTGGTCATGTGAACTTGGACTTGTTGCTTACCCTCTCTGATCTGAGATTCCTTATCTTTTTTAAAAATAATTTTACTGATACTTACAGACTGCTTATCATATGTGATAATTATATACCCTGGGTACGTAATAGTGACCAAAACAGACATAGATCCCTCCCTCATGGCGTTTGCAGTCTAGTCAGGGAGACAAACATTGAACAAACACACCAATAAATGCATAATGGTGAGTATGTAAGTACTAAGTAGTGCTACGAAGCAGAAGAATGGGAGAGAATACCAGGGTGTGGGGCCCAAATTAGACTGAGGGCTGTAGAAGGCAATCCGAGGGTGTGAGACCTGAGCTGAGATCTGAAGGATTTTAGTCTGAGGAAGGGAAAGCAGGAGAGAGTACCAGGCAGAGGAGATGACTAGTGCAAGGATTCTGAGTCATGTTGTATTAGAAGGACAGAATGGAAGCTTGTGTGAATAGTGGACTGTAGTATTGCAAAATGAGGTTCAGAGAGGGGCAAGGCCAGGCCATGGAAGGACATTTCCATTTAGCCCTAGGATCCATTAAGATCAGCTACATTTGGCAATAATAGAGAAGCACTCTAATGACAGTGGTCTTAAGCAAGACAAAGTTATTTCTTCGTCAGGAAGAAGTTTGTAGGCAGTAGGAGATCTGGATGTGGTCGATCTAGGGCTGGCGTGGCAGCTCTGGGATGTTGCTGAAACACGCTCCTCTAGCTGCCTGCTCTGCCCTGCCAGCCCAAGCAGGAGTAGTCATTGATCCCAACTGCAATGTCATGAGTAGAAGAACCAAAATAGTAATACAACTGCCAAACAGCCAAACATCAGAGCGCTAAATCTTCATTATATATAGTAGAGTCAATAGATAATGTCTAAAGTTGAAAATAAAAAATAGTACCTATATTTTATTTATCTACCTGTCCATCCATCCATCATTCATCTATTTTATTTATACAGGTTACTACCAGAAGTGAAAAAACAAGAACAGCTTGTTTGTAATTGTCTGGAGTGGGGGGTTGGGGGTGGGGCGGGGCTGCTCTCTGGTTTTCCCAGCTCTCGCCTCCCTGAGACAGCTTAGTGCTGAGCTTCCTTTAAGTTTCCTTTGCCCGTCACTTATTTGGACTAGAAAGATCTACAGAAGGTCCCCAGCTCCTTCTGCTTCAGGAACTGCCTATCAGAAATTGGATCATATCCCATTCAACCAGGCAAATTTGAACTCTAATGTTAAATTGCAATGGAGAATGTGAGACTGATGGCCAGACAGGCATACCTATCTTCAGGTGGCTGTAGTTGCATGATTGGAGCTAGCTCTGGGTAGGAATGTTAAGAAAAGTCAGCTGAGTAAATGTGAAGGTCTGATTGGCTTTATTCAACAAGTCATAAATTGAACAGTATTTCACCTAGCAAGTAGAATGGAGCTCTGAGGAGGTGTACAAAGTGGAAGGTTTTTAAAGGCAGGAAGTGGGTGGGACAAGGAAGTCATAAATGAAAGGAAGGATTATTTCAGGCAAGGTCACCTTTCCTTGGGGGAAGTGGGGAATCTATCATGAAGATTATCTCACTGTGTTGATCAGGTAATTACAGATTGATGGGTTAAAGGCCACATTCCTGGGAGTGGCTGGAAGTCTAGTTAAGTCTTGATTTGCAATTCTAGGAACAAGTGACTCCATTTTGGGTGTGTTGTCCTTTTTTAAAAACAAAACAAAACAAAACAAAACAAAAAAACAAAACGGGCATCCGCTACTGACACCCAGAGGTCCTGGAACCCACGAGGTACTGGTGGAGGCCACTGGTGCCCAGCTCAAATCCCCTTTACTGTGGGCCTAGCTCCCAGGGGCTGTGAGTTAGCTCACATCTACCTCCTGTCTGAAGAACTGCCATGAGTCAAATGGAAACCATCTCACCTGGGAGGCAATGCCCCCTCCCCTCCCAAACCCTTCCCCAGTTCTTGGCCCATGACTGACTGGCTGGGCCTTGCCTCAAGGTGGGACTAACCTAGGGGACAGTTTGTATTCCAAAATTTCCCTGTGGGATCAGACAAAAGCCAGACTCTAGCTAAGACCACACTCTCACTTTTTACCTTTGCCCTGTTCTGCCTGCCTTACCCCACTTCTGCCCAGAGCACAATCCCCATCACCACCCCAGGTAAATGGTCTGAAAAAGAATCCCCACCTCAGGTGAATAAACCTGCCTAAGACACATCAGGCCTCCTGCTCTGTAGACTGTCACTGATTTGGATCTCACTAGAAGCAGAGAAATTTCACTAGGGCTCTGCTTTTCTAACAAGGCAAAATCTGTGTTCTCGGAGCAATTGGGGTTATGTGGTTATTCAGGTTATGTGGCTGAGTGTCCAGTAAATCAGCCTCTGCAGAATCTGTGCTGGGTCTTACTTAGGAAATTGCTCAGAGACACTCTATCCCTGATTTCATGGAATCTGACTAGAGAATACAATTCACAGCCATTACAGGGAGCGGTGCGTAGAGTGCGTGCTGAGCATGCACAAGGTCCTGGGTTCAATCCCCAGTGCCTCCATTAAAATAACTAAATAAATAAACTTAATTACCACACCCCCTCAAAAAAACCAAAACAATTCACAGCCATTAGGCCTAAGTGTGGGCCCAGAATCCATTCTGCCTGCCAAGCAGCAGTTGAAGGTGAAAACATGGTGGACACCTGAAACGCCAGCTCAGAGCTCCCAAATACAAACATGTAGCATAGTGGCCCATGGTTCCACCTCAGGCTGTTCAACTTCTCAATAGTTGCTCCATTTAAGGTCCTGACTCCTCCGTCACACACCTCTGTGCCGGACAGGTGAAGGGAAATGTTGACCAGCACCTAATTCATTGGGTTATTGTGAAGGTTAACTGAGATCATGCAGTAAAGCTCTTAGCACATACCAAGCTCTCAAGCTCTCATACATAAGATTCTCAGCTGGTGCCACTGTTGTCACCTTCTCTAGGAACTACAGGGTCCCTCTCAGGGCCACTCACATGCTGCTCTTCTCCTCCAAGCTGTGAGACCCTGGTGTTTCTCCCAACCTACAAGGTGGGGTGGCTGACAAAGATCTCTACCCGCACCCCTGAAAACTGTCTTTCCAGGTCTCATCCCATAGGGAACAATCGGCACTGCCTCCTGACTCACGAGCTGGCCAACGTTTAGCTCCTGTGCTGGGTCAGGTTCTCCACAGACTCCCACGGTCATGGAACTGAAGGGAATTGGACACAACATCTGGAATAGGAAGCCTGCTTCTACAGGCATAGTGAAACGGAAAGCAGTGTTTCAAAGTGAGTCATGATCATACTTGGCAGGCCCACCCAGGAATAACAGTTGGTACTAACCAGAGGAAAGTCAGGGAGGAGGAGGCTGTGCCTTGCGCTCTATGGCACGATATTACTGGCTGAATTCCATCTGGGTCCTGGGAGGCAAGATATGCCTGGAAAGTTTCCATGTCTAGATGTGACACTCAGAGGTGTCCATTTTTGTTCTTCCTAACAATTGTACTTAATTTGTGATGCCACCACTTGTCGGCGCCTTCGCTACAACACTGCAGATCTGTGGCAGGTTCATTTACTGGCTCCTCGCAGGAGGCCTGAAGTCCTCTTCAGGGAAACTTCTGTAAAAATATCTGATTTCTTTCTAAGGCTCAGTGGGTGTCACATCAGACCACTTCCCTGACATGGGGAGAAGATGGAACAACCAAGGAACTATTTTTGTCTATATAAGTAACCAGCTTATCGACTTCAACTCAGTGTCAGGCTCTGGGCCAACAAGGCAATGGAGACCCAAGTTAATAACCCCCACAGCCCCTGCCAATGAATGGCTGGAGAAGGAAAATGGTGCACCTTCAAGAGGAAGAAATAGCCTTTGTTACAAAGCCCACAAAAGCCAGGGATCTCATCCTTGAGTCCGACAAGATGATGTGAATTAAGACCTGCCTTGGTTTGTGGAACATCTTAACCTGGTTTGAACTGAAAAAGGAAACATGTCAGTCTCTCATTATATACACAACTAGTATGAGGTGGAATGGCAAGAGGGATAGAAAGTAAAGCAGCAGCAACAACCAGGGAAACACACTTCACAAAGCGGCAGCCAGTTAAATATTTGGAAAGACCGATCTCTTAGCTGCTTGGGGAAAATCCCCCTGCCTGGTGGCCGTGGGCCCTCATGGGCATGGGACCAGGCATCCTTACCTTACTAGCTCTTTACTGTTGCTAAGACAGATGAGCCCCAGACCCATTCTTTCATTTTGTATTGGATAATGGCCATTTGTGCCCATCTGTTCCCAATGAACAGAAAGGGTCAAGGGAGGGACCATATCAGGAGATGCTTGGCTAGTGATTACGAGTAAGCTGGGGCAGGGAGCTTTGGCCTTTGGGATACCGGGAGTGTTTCCTTTCCCTGTGAACACTTGGGTTTGCTGTATACTTGCTAGAAGAGCACTCTGCTCTAAGTCTTGGGTGGGCCCATTCCTATGGAAAATGTGTCAGGGTTTCAAGTAGGAGTTGATGTTTTCAACTGTCTAAGCTATGTCTTCAGCTTTTATTTTGCTCTGTGTCATCAGAATTTGTAAATGCTTTCTACTTTTAAATATTTCTACTATGACTATAAAAAGCCCATCTTTCAATGCTCCAAATGAGAAAGGAGACATTGTATTGGATATCCTTTCTGCCAACGGCCCAGGTTTAAGAGAGAAAAGCAAGTTTAGGAAAAAGGAATGACAAGGCCGTGTTCATGGAACTTGACCAGGGAGGAGCCGCTCTTTTTGGCTACTGTTTGAACACATGAATCAATGTGATGAAAGAGACCTCATCTGTGAAGAGCAGAGAAATGAGTGTGGGCAACACCGTGAGAAGAAAATAAGGGGACTGTTGAACACCCCTTCTGATGAGGTCCGCCTCTTACTGTTCCGAATGTCTCACTCGCCACTTACAAAAATATCCTGTTATATCAGAGCCTGGCAAGGAGATTTTTCTTCTTCTCTGACCAAGGATTCCTCTGAAACAGGAGTGGCTGCAGAGAACTTCAACCAGAGACAGGTAAGGGGTTGCCTCTGAGGAATGGGACGGGGATGGGAGAGGTGGAGCAGCCTCCTCATTATAAATCCTTCCAAGTGCTGTTTTGTTATGATTGGAAGGGAAATTGGAAGGGAAATATATATGTATATATATATATATGTAGTCCTTGCCTACCTCTGCCCTGGACCCAGAACCCCTGCCCCGGCTCGGTCTCAGGCCTCACTCTACCACCCCAGTGAGATCATCCCCTCAGGAAGCAGCCACAAGCATCAAGAGACATGCTGAGGTCACACAGCTGGATGGGGCAGACCCCAGCATCCAGAGGTCCTCCAGCTCTCGTTCTTTCCCTGGGGCTCATCCCAACTACCCAGCCTGTGACTCTTAGCCAAATTCCACCCAAAAAGAGCATCTGACTTCCTCCCAGAATCTCTCTCCAGAATTACTGTTGGCTGTCCCTCCTTGAGGGCAGGAGCAGTGGAGCCACACTGGGCCTCCTGTCCTGGAGGAGGAGAGCAGTGTGTCAGGACAGCCCCGAGATGGGACCGGTGACAGTGATGACACCTGCCAGGTTGGCAGTGCCAGCCTTTCTGTTAAGCACCTCACCTGCATTAGCTCATTTAGTCCCCATCAATATATATTTATGAGGTGGGTACTATTATCCACCCCCACTGCTTTACAGATGAGGAAAACAAGTTAACTTTCAGAGTCAGGACTGAATCTGGACCTTTGGGCTCTAAGCTCAAGGTTCGTTCCAACCCTGTCATTCTAAGACACAGAGCCTATTACATCCTTGTTTTAGAGATCAGGGCACACGAAGCTGTCAAGGCTCTAAGGTCCAGTGTAGGGAACATTTCGAAACAAGTTTGGCTGCTACTGAAAGTTTTGTGCCTCCTGGCTTCTCTCTGAGCCCCAAGAGAAATCAAGAGAGGAAGGGAAAGGAGAGGAGGGAGGAGGAAGGGGGGAAGGGGAGGGGAGAAGGGAAAGAGGGGAGGGGCGAGGCTAGAAGAGGGCAGAGGCAGAGAAACAGATATAGTCACATCTGCCCTTCACTGGGAATTCATGAGGTCCCTGCTAGGGCAGCTCCAAGCCCATCCCTGTGGAGGCTACCCATGGCGACAGGTGTCCTGCTCAGGATAAACCAGATGACACCACAGACATTTAGTTTATAATCAAGGCAGCACTTGGGTCCCCAACAGAGTGAGTGGAGCATGGTGTGGATCACCACCCATAAAAGCAAATTGTTGGTATAGTATGAGCCCCCTTTGTATAAAATGAATAACATAAAAGAGTATTCATTTATAAAAAAAAAGTCTGGAGAAAAATTCCACCAGCTCAGTGGTAGTCATCTCTGGAGGGCTCTGATTAGAGGGATTTTTAACTTCCTGTGTTCTATATATTTCCATAATGTTTAAATGTTTAATGATGCATGTGTAATGCTTTGATGATCTGAATGACAGACAAAAAATGTTTTTAAAGAAAGGGAGTTCCCCCACCCTTCATCCATCACGGTCCCTACACTTCCAAAACAACCAGCATGTGTCGATGACTCTGCCTCTGTGTACCAGGAAGTGTTTGTGCATCATAAAGGGTTTTGTACTGAGTGTGTTTGATTAATTATTAAAGAAATGTTGTCAATCCCACCAGATAAGTTTAATGTTTAGTTTGAGGACTGAAACATTAAAGAGTTTGTTCCTTGACTTTGCACATTGTTGCTTAAGTGTCAGTTAAAAAAAAAAAAAAAGGAACAAGGGCAAACAATGTGATTTTGTTTTGTTTTGCTTAGACTTGAAACACTTTACTTGTGGTGCTTCACTGCTTTCCTTATCTTCACTCTCAGGAAAATATGTTGCTGTTGTAACTACTGATCTAGTGAGAAAAGGGAGACTGGGTAAGATGCCAAATGAGAGATAAAATGCATGATCTAAAAAACTGAGTAGCACTGATGGCAGGTGGAAAAGGAGACCCCAGGAGGGGATGTGGGGAAGATGAGAATAATAAAGGCAGCCTTCCTGGAAGAGGTGGGCCTGTTTGGGAGCAGGGCAGAGTAGAGAGGAGGGCGTCCCAGATGAGGAAGGCAGATTCAGTGATTAGGCAGGAGCTCCGTGGGCCAGGCCTAGAGTGGGCCCACTTGCTCTGGTTTCTCTTTTTCCTGAGAGAGGCTGGGGTCCCCACCCTGGCCGTGGCCCTGGGCTCTAGAGAAGGTGCTAGCAGAGCTGGGTGGAAAGCCCAACCTACTCCAACTCTGGACTCTGCCCAGGGATTTCCACTGAAATGAGAAGACGGGCCAAAGCGTAAGCGGGTTGGATCCAGCCTGTCCCTGTGGGAACACGCGCTTCCGTCTGTCCCTGAGAGGGACTTGCTGACCACAAATATGTGAGTAGGATGAGGAGGCTGCCCCTCTCGGTGCAGCTGTGTGTGTTTGCGTGTGTGCCCACAGGCTCTACCCTCCCTCACATGTCCCCACTCATGTGTGCACCCGTGTGTGCCCCTGGGTATGTGAGCTGAGCCAGGCTGGCATTGGATATGGTAGGGTGTTCCAGAAGGGGAAGAGAAAGACAGGAAACAGGAGTGTGGAGAAATGGGGTCTTAGAGCTCTTATTTACAGATAAGTTTAGGCGTATGAACTGAGCTTCAGCAAAACAAACAAACAAAAACTATATTGGCTCTTGTCATTGAAAAGTCCAGGGGTAGGATTGGTTTCAGGAATAGTTGGATCCAGGTACTAGAATGATGTCTTCAGGATATTGTTTTTCCATCTTTCAGAGATGGGAGAGTATAATACAATGGAAGTATCACTTAATGGCAATCATTTAACCTGTTGTGGGGAGTGAGGAAAGTGAGGGCCTCTCTTCAGAAAAATGCTTATATCGGGTATATGCATATGCTCTGTGTAATTCCTTCCTTTCCTTCCCTGTGAAGTGGGTGGAACTTGCCCTGTTTCTACCTGGCCTTCCTGATTTACAAGGAAGGACTTGCCTCTCACAGGTTCAGAAGTGAATGCAGGAAAGGGGGCCTTCCTCTCTCACTGGGGCCCCTGGCACATCACCTGAGTTCTGGGATGGTAGAGGCTGTGCCAGGCTGCTGCTCCCTTCTCCCAGCCCCCTTCCTCCCCCCACCTCCTCCCACCACCCCTCCCCTCCCCTGGGTCCTCCCTGGCCTCCCCTTTCAGCTTTGGGCCCTTACTTTGTCTTTTAGCTGGAAGTTCTGGCACATGGAGCAACACACACCAAGACGAAGACAGTCCAACTCTCTCACATCCGTGGCCAGTGGTTTGGAGAACATGGGCGTTGAGCTGTCGGAAAGCCTGGTCTGTCCCCTCCCCCATCCCAGTGTAGCCCCTGTTGGGAGGGGCCTTTGTCCACCATCTTCCTCCCGCTCCCACCTCCTCCTCACGTCTTTGCTTGAACACTTAGGAACCCCAAGCATGTTGACCTCCTCCGCACAGAGAAGCCCCCTTATTTCACTCATTAAACATTTGCTGTTTACCTACCATGTGCCTGTATAGCCTGCCCTTGTCTGAAAGGTCAGGGAAGGTCTCAACAAGGAAGTGATATTTGAGCTGTGATCTAAAGGATGAGAAGGAGAAACCTCATGGTGAGGACAGGAGATCTCTGGGGACGCCTCAGCCTCTGAGGAGCTGGCAATCTTGGCCTTGCTCTAGAATGACCAGAACACTGGGGCCCTAAGTGACACCCTTTCCCTCCCAACCTCCCCTGAAGCATGAGCGTCCCTCCCTCATGCAGACCATGAGCTCCCCGAGGGCAGGATGTGTCTGGTACAGAGCCCAGCACAGAGTAGGCATTTAATGCATGCTTTTTGGGATTTAGTTAAGTTGCCCTCTGGTTACTTCCTGTGTCCTCCCCCCACCCCAGCCCACTCCTGAGGTGGCTGTGGGCACACTGGTAGCAGTCTGGATCTCTCCCAGCTCCAGGCCCCCAGCTAGTGTTCTCACTTGAGGTGGGAGACACACTCTGGTCACTCTCTGGTGGCTTTAGGAGGAGGACCAGGCCCCTGGCAGTGACCCAAACCCCACCGAAGTTGGAGACAGCTGGAGCAAGACTGGCCTGGAGCCCTCCTCAGGATGGTAGGTGGTCTCTGGAGAGATGTGGGTGAACCTGGGGAGGAGGCCCTCGTGGGGAGCACAGATGGGGATCTGGTCTCTTGTTGGGGAGGGGGCTCCCTGAACCTTTGTTGAAGAAATGGGTAAACATGTTTTAGCCAACAAACAAGTTCTGCTGGCCTCTGCCTCCAACGTGAGCCAGGCAGGAGGTTTCTAAATTGTATTGAAGCAGCCGGAATAAAATCCCATTGGGAATCCTGATTTATACTGTGGGACTGCTCTGGTTGAAGTTGGACAGCACCCCTGAACCAGCCTGGTCCCCTCTCTCCCCGCATCTTCCTTCTACCCCATTCTGGGGCACCTCAGGGAACCCTGAGGCTTAGTTTGAAAACCCCTAGACTGGGCCAGGCCCCTCATTTCACATGGGGAGGCTGAAGCCCGGAGAGGGAGAGGGATGGGCCCAAGTGACACAGGCAAGTTCAAGCCTAGAGCTCAGCCTCCTGACACCCAGGCCTACTGGGGGGTCCCTCCCTGGCCAGTTCCTGAGCTGAAGAGAGCATGAAGGGAGCTGGGGAGGATTCCATCTATCTGCCTTGGGGGGAGATTGGGGAAGAATTCCTCATGCGGGAGGTGGGAGTTAGGGACAGAGAGAGGGGAGAAAGTTTCCTTAAAACAGTGGCTGGTGGCTGAATGAACATGAGTGAGCATCTTTTACAAAATCAGCCTGGGGACCCCAGGGGCTATTCAGGTACCAGCCTTTCCTCCAGGGACAGACAAGCAACCAAATGACCAGGCAGGAATTGGCATTTGCACTGCACCGGGAAGGCAGGGGGCATACATGATGGCTGCCAGTGGGCTGTTCACACTTTCTCTTGCTGGGAGGAGCTACTGACTCAGAGGATAAGTGTCTGGGGTCCCAAGGGAGTAGATGCAGGGCTGGGAGTCTCCCCACCTCACCCCAGGGACAGGTGGAACTGGGACAGGCCGGGGAGGCAGCCATCCTGGTTGTGCATTTCTTTCTCCTTGTCTCAGTTCATTCCTTTCCGAGCCTGAGACGGGATTATCCCTGGGGTAGTGGTGCTGCTCCAGGCCCAGGCAAAGCTGGTACAGACAGAGGCCAGAAGGAGTGGATGGCCTGAGCTGTTCCTTAGTTTGCTCTGGACTAGGGTTGCCCTTCAGTCCTGTGGGATGTCCCATGTTGCCGTTTTACAGGGGATGTACCTGCGTGGCTTCTACCTGGAGGTGTTGAGGATCCCCACAGGGTGGGAGTCTGGGGGAACCACTTGTGGACCCTGCTGGTCTTCTCCCCAGGAGGAGCCTGCAGCCAGCCCTGAAAGTGAGACGCTTCTACAGGGAGCACACACAGCTGTTTCGGTGGATCTGCAAAGGCCTGCTCTGTACTGGTGAGCTTGCGGCCCAGCCCTACTTGGGACAGCCACCCCCGTCCTAGCCCCCAAGTCCCCACCACTCTGGTTTCAGCCACCTCCATCCTAGCCACCCATGTCCCTGGGCAGGGTCATTGACTTACCCAATAACTCAACAAAGGTTGGTTGAGCACCAGCTCAGGGCCAGCTCTTATTCCAGAGGCTGGAGCATCAGATTTAAACCAGACCAGATCTTGTTTGCAAGGTACTCTCTGATCAGTAATAGAAAGAGGAACAAGTATTTCCACATAATGCAGAGAGCCATTTGGGAGCATGAAGGAAGGATGTGGGGGTGATCATAGAAGACTTCCAGGAGGAGGTGATATTCAAGTGTCACAGGTTGGGCAGGAGTTAGCCAGGTAGAGGAGAAGCACAATAAGAGTGAGGAGGCATTCCATGCGGAGGAACCACAGGAGCAAAGGTGAAAACCTGCGGGACATGGGCAGGAAGCTGATGAACAATCTAGTGTGGCTAGAGGGTAAAGTTCTAGACCAGGTGTGCCAGAGGATGAGGTTGGAGGGATGTGAAGGGGCCTGGTTTGGGGAGGGGGTTGGGAGCCTTGAATTTTACCCTTAAGGCCAAAGAAAGCCATGGAAAGATTTAAACTGTAAAGTGTCAAGGTCAAATTCACACTGTGGAAACCCGGAAGAGGCAGGCTGGAAAGACGGGGAGGAGATGTTGAGGATGACAGCACATGAGTGAGAAGACAAAGTGGTAAAAGATGGAAGGGGGTGGATCTGAGAAATCCCCGGAAGCAGCGCCAGTCAGCCTTGGGAGCTGATCACCTGTGCGGGATGAAGGAGGCCCTGGAATTCAGGATGCCTCAGGGTACTGCCTGGGCCACGGTGTGGGTGCTGCTGCCCTCCAGAGTAGGGAACAGGGGTGGAGGAGGGGGTCTTGGCAGGGAGAGGGATGACAAGTCATCTTGGACAGTGTGTTGTAGGTACTGCTGCCATGCCCTCCAGGAGGAGAGGAGGTTGGTTTCCCAGGAGTGTTTGGAGAATGAATTGAGAGGTGGTTCAAGGACAGAAACCTGGGGACCAGCCACACAGGAGCTGGAGAGGAAGAGGGCCCTGAAACAGCCTGAGAGGAGTGGAGACAGGGGTGGCCACAGGAGACCAGGAGCAGAGTTGGCACCGGAGCCCAGAGAGCCAAGGCTTTCAGGCAGGAGGGAAGATCCGCAGCATCTCTGCAGCTGGGAGCCCAGCGGGACAGGGACTGAGCAGCGTCCGTGGGATTTAGGACCAAGGAGGTCATGATGACTTGGGGCAGAGGTGCGAAAGCTAGACTGGAGAACAGGAGGTGAGGCAGTGTAGACAGTAAGTCTAGACAGCTCTTCCGAGACATTTTTTATGAGAACTGGGCGGGAATATTCATGGAAGGGTGTGGCAGTGTCAAGGAAGAAGGTGCATTTGTGAAGGGAGACCCTTTGATTGTGTTTCTGAGCTGAGGCAGCGAGTTTGTGGGAAGAAGGTGACACGCTAGGAGGCAGAGATGACCGGTGGAGCAAGGTCCCCCTGGGCATGGAGAAGGAGGGCTCCTGGCCCAGGCATAAGGGCGGGTCTTCCTGGTTGGAGGCTGGCCAAGGCTTGTCAGGTGGGAGGTAGTGCAGGGAGGTGGGTGTGGCCGCACGGACCTTCACAGGGGGTCCCGCAGGGGAGAGGACATGGAGACATGGCAGTGGTGGCCCCAATCTTCGTGATGAAATCAAAAGCAGGGTCATCTGCTGAGATGGGGCTGGTTCACAGCTCCCCCCAAGAGATGTCTGACATAGAGAAGGCTTCCTTCGGCAGGATCTGATCAGGGCCTTTCTGTTTCCCTGGCTTCCACCTCCACTCAGACTCAGATTTATTTCTCTTGAAGAAATGAATGACTTCCTTCTAGCAGATAATGGGAATTACCTCCCATATCCTACCTACTTCCACTTTTCTCTTGGCCTTCAGGAACTCAGTCTCCATCCTTAAATCATCCCTTACTTTCTCCATGTTTAGTGATTTTGATTTCCTCCGATTCTGATATTTTTATGGAGTCACGTATTCTATGGTGAGGAGGCCCTTCCTGTACTTCCTGAAAGTAGGCATGGCAGAGAAATGAAGCTAATGTCCTCAGCACTTCGTCGGAGCTGTAGCAATGGCTTCCTCACCTTAGACAGGCTTTCTCCTTGGACACAAAGACAGCACTAGTAGCCAGCTGACATAGAGGGCTTCAGTGTCCCCAATCTCAGAAGAGTGTGCCTCTCTTGCCCATATTTCTGGCCAAGTCCCTGGAGGTCTCTGATGTGCCTAGCTCGGGTCATGTGCCCACCCCTGGGCCTGGGGGATGCTGTGGTCTCCCACCCCTGAAGCATATCAGGCACCACCGGACCACGTGGGCTAGGAATGGGGAGGGGAGCCCCAAAGGAACAGAAAGTCCTGTCACCAGAGTGGTGAACTGATCCTAGAAGGTTAAAAATACTCCCTGAGACATGTTATTCCTGTGTGCTGCCTGGAGGACTTGTCCAAACAGCCTCCTCTCTTGTACGACGTGCCTGAGTCCCCGCTGGCCACAGACAGACCTGGGTTGGAATCCTCCCTGTGTGAGTCACTTCCTTTCTTGTGTCTATATGGGCATCACCATAGTACCTGTGAGACGGTTGTGGCGAGCAATCCTGCCAGTGCTGTAAAGTACTGAGTTCGGCGCCTCTCTCCTGCCAGCTCCCCCTCCCTTGTCCACCCACAGTCCTGTGCCTGCGTCCCGGGCACTGACTGGCAGAGCCTCACCTGTGTGCCTCTAAATGACACCCATACAGGTAGCAATTCCAGCCCACAAGCTTTTATGTGAGAGAAAAGTAACTTTATTTTCCACAACTCAACTTATTTCCCACTTCGATTTCGTCATTTCCACTGAATGATAGGAACTGGATGTCTGGTCAGTTTGGAACATCCCTCTACCCCTTTCCTTAGAAAGAGGCTTATCTGCTACCAATCCTCAGGTGTCTGCCAACCTGTCCATTTCTCCAGTTGGTCCTAGGTTCTCTGCCCCTGCTGGTAGCCATGGAGATACCCCATCTCCATCGTGGGCCTGTTCTAGTTTCCTCTCTGAGCCCCTCACGGAGATCGCTTCTGCTGCTTTCTGCCTGCTGAGGTGTGCAGAATCTCAGGAGATTTCTATGGCTCTGCCTACCCACACACTCCATGGGTGTTCCTCTCCCTGAAATTCTTCTGCCTCCCTAGGGCAGGGCTTCTCTGCTTGCAATGCCACAAACACATCTGGGCTTTTGCCACCTCCCCAGACTCCGAGCCCTTTCCCTTGGGACCCACTGATCTCCTCTAACTAGTGTCCTCCAACTAGTTTGGCTGCAGAACAAGTAAGGGTAGGGATTATGCTTGCTCATAATCTTTCATCCCTCGTTTTTTATCCAAAGGAAAGCCTGTAAGTCCTTTCCATTCTTCAAGGGCCAGGGAGAGCTATTTCCCCTCTGCTAGCCACGGTCATATTCCTTTCTGGAGATACAGCACAGACTGGCTTAGCTGCTTGAAGGGGAGAAGGGCAAAGGGGGAAAAGGAAATTCCAGGAAGAAAAATGGTCATTGATTAATACTTCAGAATGGGATGCTGGCTCACACAAGCAACCACTTTCCTGGAGTAACTGACTTATCCATCTTTGTCCTCCACAGTACTTAGCATGGCTCTGGAACATAGTAGGTGCTCCATTGATGCTCAGAGATTCATGCTGTCTTTTCTTGTCCTTACACATCTCCCTCACATTTGGTCAGCACGTTGCAGTTTGAAAAGTCCTCTCACACACATTCTGTCAATTAATTCCATAACAACCCTCTGACATGGTAGAGATGACTTATTTCCAAATGAGGAAACAAGCTCAGAGAGGTTGGGTAACACTTCTCTCTCTGCACTCTGGCTGGAGTAAGGTGGAGCCGGAGGGCAGGACTGCAGGGTCCGGGAGAGGCCAGTGTCGTTATTGATGACCCCTTCTCTGTTTCATCCCCCTCCGACTCCCAGCTTTCGCTGCCTTCCTGCTGATTGCCTGCCTCCTGGATTTCCAGAGGGCCCTGGCACTGTTTGTCCTCACCTGTGTGGTCCTCGTCTTCCTGGCCTACAGCCTGCTGAAGAGGCTGCTGGGGCCAAAGCTGCAGAGATGTGTCAAGCCTCTGGGGCATCCTCGCCTGAACCTCTGGTTTAAGAGGTAAGTGAGCCCCCCAGGTGGGGCATGGGGTTGGGGGCAGGGGGCGGGCACATTGGCTGAGGGCCTCTGAGTCAGCTCCAGGGCTGGGTGAGGAGGGCCTCAGTCCTCGTCCCACCAGAGGGCTCCTGGGCCATGGGGAGCACACCATACTTGCTTGCCTCCTGGGAGCCCCAGGGCAGGTGTTGCTGGGTGGGTGGCTTCAAAAGGCAACTTTGTAGCATCTTTATGGTGTTTTGCCAATTCCTGTCTGGTTACAACAGGTGACTATGACATTTGAGAGCAGGACTCAACAGTTTCCTAAATTCAGAGATCCCAGCCCATTCAAGCAGGGAGGGCCCATATCAGTGCCTCCTATCAGATCACCCGGGGCGTGTGTGAGACATACAGTTGCACAGGGCCACCCCTGGAGTCTGATTCAGCAGTCTGGACTGGGGTCCAGGTGTCAATCATTTTAGCCACCAGGGGATGCTAATGTAGCCAGCCACGTTCAGGATTCCCTGACTTTCAAGCTGAGTTCCTCACAGCTCTAGAAACCCTGGAGATGCCATAGGGCAGGTGAGGGAAATTGGAGAGGGGAACATCAGACACCCCGCCTCCCAATCTCCATTTCAAGAAGGCAGCTCTATTTTATCTGTTTTGTAAGCAAGTTTTCAACAAAAAAAAAGTTTCTATGGCTTAAAAAAAGTCTGAAGGCCTCCAATCTATTCCAGTATTCTTTTTTTGTTGTTGATGAAGAAACTGGTGCCCAAAGATATCCAATGACTAAGCCAGGCAGGTTCAGGGCACAATGGTGTTTCCCAAAGTAAGATCCACATACCACAGCATGATTTGAGCCAGCCTAAAATTTTTCACTTTATTTCTAAGTAGATTTGTCTTTACATTAGACTTTTCTTTATTAAATTGATTTATAAAAGGATTTATTTTTATAATTATCTTCTATTTATGACAAATCATTGATACTGGTTTTCCATTTGAGGTATTGATGTAAAGTTTCCTTTAAAAAATACATGCAGATAAACTAGACTGTATAAAAACTAAAACTTTTTGATTCAGAGGACACCAACAACAAAGTGAAAAGACAACCAACAGAATGGGAAAAAATTTGCAAATTGTGTAAATGATAAGGGACTTGTATATAGAATTACAGCTCAACAATAAAAAGACAACCAAATTGAAAAATGGAGAAAGGATCTGAATAGACATTTCTCCAAAGATACTCAAATAACCATGAAAAAAGCTCAATATTATAACCATCATGAAAATGCATATCAAAACCGCAATGAGATACCACTTCCCATCCACTAGGATGACTGTCACAAAAAAAGATAGATGACAGCAAGTGTTGGTGAAGACGTGGAAAAATCTGAAACCCTCATACACTGCTGGTAGAAATGTAAGATGGTGCAGATGCTTTAGAAAACAATTAGTCAGTTCCTCAAAACATTATACTTAGAGTTAACTTACAGTAACTAGAGTTACCATATCCAATAATTCCACTCCTAGATATATACCTAAGAGAAATGAAAACATATATCTGTATAAAAACTTACATGCAAATGTTCAAAGTATCATTATTCACAATAGCCAAAGTGGAAATAACCCAAAAGCCTATCAACCATTAAATGGATAAATAAAATCATATATCCATATAATGGAATGTGATTTGGCCATGAAAGGAATGTAGTATTCATAAATGCTACAATAATGATGAAGCTTGAAAACATTAGTTTTAATTTTTTACTGTTCCACTATTTTCTCATTTGTATTGTTTGCTATACTAAGTAAAAGAAGCCAGTCCCAAAGAACCATATATTGTATGATTCCACTTATATGAAAAGTCCAGAATAGGCAAATCTGTAGAGACAGAGAGTGGATTAGTGATTACCTAGGGCTGGAGGGGGATGGGAAGACTGAGGGGTGATGGTAGAGGTACAAGGTTTTTCTTTGGGCTGATGAAAATGTTGACTGTGCTGATGGTTGCAGAATTCTGTGAATATAATAAAAACCATTGAACCATACACTTTAAATGGGCAAATTGTATGGTATGTGAATTTTGTCTCAATAAAACTGTTTTTAAAATACATGCATATGATTTCGGCATCCAAAGTCAGGTCAAGATGGAGTAACAGAGACCAGGTTTATCCTCCCACTTGAAATAACTAAAAAACCAGAACAGATATATGAAACAATAACTCTTAAGACACTGGGCATCAGGCAACAAAGGACAGTGATCCTTGAGAAAGAGGAAACAAATGAGGTGAGCCCTGTGATTGCCCCAACTTACTGCGTTAAGAGAGTTTCCAGGCCACAGTGCAGGGAAGGGGTACCAAGGTGAGGCCTGCAGATTTCCTGAGTTGAGCAGACTGAGCTTGGCATTCAGGGAAGCCAAAGCAGCTAGAGTTCACAGTGCAGAGTACCAGAAAGGAGAGAGCTGTGCAGAGAGAAAACTCCAGCCATCTTCAGAGGGTCTTCCCTCAGTACGCAACTGAGTTCTGATCAGTGAATGTATGTGAGGGAAATATCCAAGACCTAGAAAAGAACCTCCCAAAAGGATTAGAGGCAACAGTGCCCAGAAATCACACAGGGCCAGGAACAGTGTTTGTTCTCAACAGTCAGAGTGGAAAACCTCGTAATTCACAGGGCATTGTTTAGAATACCAAGAAAGATCTTGGGTCAGTAACAGGGAAAAATTAACCGAAGAATAAACCCTGCTCAGGTTCTGCCTAACAGATCTTGAAAACAAAACTTGAAAGAGTCAAACAGAGCATCAGTTAACCACGGAACAACATTAAGTGGACAAACAGATGGGTAACTGAATTTTCCAAAGAAGAAGGAGAGAAAAAAATACTCAAAGAAATCATGTCTAAAAAATTCCAAATTTGATGCAAATTATAAACCCAAAGATCCAAGAGCCTCCACAAACCCACAGCACAAGAAACATAAAGAAAATTACACCAAGCCATATCATTTAAAAATTGCTTTTTTAAGCAATAAAGAGAAAATCTTAAAAACAGCTAGAGAAAAAAAGGTACGTTCAGAAGAACAAAGAACAGCAGAGTTCTTCTCAGAAACAATACAAATGAGAAAACAGTGGAACAGTAAAAAATGAAAAGCTAAAAAAAATATGTCAATCTAAAACTCTTTACCAGTGAAATATCCTACAAAAAAAAAAAGGAAAAATTGGAATTTTTCAGACATACAAAAGCTGAAGGAAATCTTCAGACACACGAGAAACAGAGAGGCACTGCAAGAAATGTTAAAGGACATTCTTCAAACAAGGAAAGTGGTACTAGACGGAAACCTAGATCCACACAAAGGAATGAAGATCATTGGAAGGGTAACTGCATGGATAAATAAAATGACTGATTTAGTTATTATTTAAATCTCTTTCAAGTGTAATCAGCTTATAAGGCAAGAATAATAACAAAGTATTGTGGAGTTTATGTTATATGTAGAAGTAAACAACCATAGCACAAAAGCTGGGAGGGAGGAAATGAAATCATAGTGCTTTTAGATTTTTATACTGCATGTGAAGTGGTATAATATCACTTCAGGGTGGACTGTGATAGGGTAAATATGTTTACGATAAATGCTAAAGCAACCACTAACGTAACACAGCAAAGAGTTATAGCTAACAAGTTAAAAAAAAAAAAAAAGGAGAATAATTTAAAAAGTAGTCAATCAGAGAGAAGGTAGAAAAATAAGAAAAGAGGAACAAAAATGGGGGAAATGGAAAATAAATAGCAAGATGGTAGATTTAACCCCTCCCCCATACCAATAATCACATTAAATGTATAGATCAATAACCCTTATGAACAAAGATGCAAAAATTACAAACAAAATTTTAGAAAACCAAATGCAGCAACATATAAAGGGATAATATATCATGATCAAGAAGGGTTTATCCCAGGAATCCAAATTTGGGTTAACATTAAAAAAATCAACCAACATTACACATCATATTAACAGACCAAAAAGAAAAACTATATGATCATGCCTATAGACTCAGAGAAAGCATCTGACAAAATTCAACATCCATTTCTGATCAAAATTCTAAGCAAATTAGGAATAGACTGGAACTTTCTCAATCTGACAAAGGCCAGCTACTAAAAATTTATAGCTAACCTCATCCTTAATTGTGAAAGACTGAGTACTTTTCCATTGAAATCAAGAACAATATAAGAATGTCCATTCTCACCACTTTTATTCAACATTGTCCTGGAGGTAAAAGAAATAAAAGACATGTAGATTAGAAAGGAGGACTTAAAGCTGTCTTTATTCACAGACAACATGATTATCTATATAGAAAATCCTACGGAATCTACATAAAGCTAGTAGAACTAATAAATGAGTTCAGCCAGGTTGAAGGATACAAGATCAACATAAAAAACAATAGTGTTTCAATATACTAACAACAAGCAATCATAAATTAAAATTTAAAAATGTAATTTAGAACAGCATAAAACATGAAATACTGAAGGATAAGTCTGACAAAAGTTCTGCAAACCTATACATTGAAAACTACAAAACACTGCTGAGAGAAATTAAAGAAGACCTAAATAAATGGAGCAATATTCAAAATTCAAGTTCATGGATTGAAAGAAGCAGTGTTGATAATATATCAATTCCCCTCAAATTAATCTATAGATTCTAATAGCATCTCAGTCAAAATTATAGCAGACTTTTTGGGTAGAAATTAATAAGATGATTTAGAATTCATATAGAAATGCTAAGAACCCCCCTCCACAACATTGTAAACTGACTATAACTCAGTAAAATAAAATTTTTTAAAAATGCTAAAAACCTAGGATAGCTAAGACAACTTTGAAAAAGATGAACAAAGTTTATGAATTTACACTACCTGTCTTTAAGACTTATTATGAAGCTACTGTAATCAAGACAATGTGGTATGGGCATCAGAACAAATGGATCAGTGGAACAGAATAGGGGGTACAGAAATAGATCTACATATATATAACCAATGGATTTTTGACAAGGGTGCTAAGGCAATTCAGTGAGGGACTAATAATCATCTCAACAAATTCTCCCAGAACAATGGGATATCCATATGCCGAAGAAGAAAGAGGGGGAGGAGGAGAGATAAACAAAGGAACTTTGATCCAGGAGTCACATTACATAAAAAATTAACTGAAAATGGATCATAAACCTAAATGTAAAGCCTGAAACTATAAAATTACTATAAGAAAACATTACTATAAGAAAATCTCTGTGACCTTGAGTTAAGTAAATCTCTTAGATGCAAAACCCAAATCACAATCCATTTTAAAAAATGATAAATTGAACTTCATCAGAATTAGGAACTTCCACTCTTCAAAAAACTTAAGAGAATAAAAAGACAGGCCATGATTAGAGGAAAAATTTTGAAAATCATCTATCTGACAAAGAACTTGTATCCAGAATCACTTATTAAGAACTCTCAAAACTCAGTGATAAGAAAAACAACCCAATTTAAAGGTGGGCTCAAGATTTGAACAGACATTTAATTAAAGAAGATATGTAGGTGGCAAATAAGCACATGGAAAGATGCTCAACATCATTAGTCATCAAGGAAATGCATATTAATACCGTGGGGAGATACTGCTATATGCCTGTTAGAATGGCTAAATTTCTGAAGGTTGACCATACCAAGTGTTGGCAAAGGTGTGGAGGAACTGGAGCTTTTATACACTGCTGATGGGCATGTGAAAATACACAATCACTTTGGAAGACAATTTGACAGGCTCCTAAAAAGTTAGGCCTTACCATATGATTCACCCATTCCACTTACCGTGTTTACCCAAGAGAAATGGAAGCATGCAGCCACACAAAGACTTGCACATGAATGTCTGGGCTGAGCTGAGTACACACATCCTCTGATTTAGTCCTCTTAGCAACCTTGAGAAATAGACTGTCTTTGGCTTCCATTTCCCGGTAAGGAAACTGGACTCGGAGTGGCTAGGTGATCTGCCAAGGTCACACAGCACTCTCTCTCCTCCCACGAGCCCTGAGTAGCTTTTCCCTGGGGCCCTGGGTGCTATTGTGCGGGCGGTGGGGGTGATGCTGACAGTAATGGCTTCCTACCCTTCCCCTGCAGGGGTCTAGCACTTGTCGCTTTCCTGGGCCTCATCCTGTGGCTGGCTCTGGACACTTCTCAGCGGCCTGAGCAGCTAGTGTCCTTTGCAGGAGTCTGCGTGTTCATCGGCCTTCTTTTTGCTGTCTCAAAGCATCACCGCGCAGTGAGTGCTTAATTGTCAGGCCCAGAGTGGGCCACAACCCCTTCTCTTTCTGATGTCAGGACCTCTTTTTGTTTCACAGTGTGGTTAAAACCTTCTTCCAAGCTCCAGTGAAGCCTCCAGACATCCTGATGCACACCTGAGTTTAGGGATCACGTCTAAGGAATCATTCAATGCTGGGAGGTAGTAGTGGCCCTTAGCAGTCCAGCTGCCTTCTGCTGAGGGGGCCATGTAGGGATTGGAGTCAGGGTGCCTGGGAGCCCTGACTATGTAGGAGGGATGGGGAAGCATCCAGGCACAGGTTACACTGAAGCCAGACTCTGAGGCCACATCTCCAGCTCCATCTACCCAGCAATGACCCAGCACCAAGTGCCATGGCATGCTCAGGGCTGGTCCTTGGTTAGACCTTGCCCCACCCTTGCCCACTGCCCAGGCCCACTGCTGCCAAGAGCATGGCCTATTCTGAACTCCACAGGGGATGTA
Organism: Camelus dromedarius; assembly: GCF_036321535.1. NCBI lineage: Eukaryota > Metazoa > Chordata > Mammalia > Artiodactyla > Camelidae > Camelus > Camelus dromedarius. The sequence continues at coordinate 17,408,950 of NC_087464.1, forward strand.
ACCATTGGCAACAGGCCCAGAAGTCTACGTGGGTCCAGCCTTCATCCTACAGACTGTCCAAAGCTCCAAGGCCCTTCAGCAGTACCGTGCCCTCTGCCCTCACCCACCCTTTTCCCTGTGGATCTCTTGAATTGCTGAGCTCACCAGGACCTTTCTATCGGGTGGCAGGTGTCCTGGCGGGCTGTGTCCTGGGGTCTTGGAATACAGTTTGTACTCGGACTCTTCGTCATCAGAACAGAACCAGGATTTGTTGCATTTCAGTGGCTGGGTGACCAGATCCAGGTGTGTACATCATCTTGGGTTGCCTGGGGATGGAGGAGGAGCCTCTCTGCTGGAGGGAGGTGGGCAGTGAGGCCACAGAAAGGGACTGGGACCAGGATGGTGGGTGTGTACTGGGACCCCAGACCAGGTGGACAGCTGGGGGCTGGGCAGTGCAGCTGCTACTTCCCTCAGGCCTGGTACCACTTGCCCAGATAGAACAGTTCTTTCAGAGGCTGGGTCTGATGTGGAAAAGAATCTCAAAAAAGGCAGGTTCCTGGGGTACACAGGCACCAAGGCACGTGGCTCTCAGTAGTCATCAGTGAAGTTGAAATTATGATAGTTAAAAGTGCTTTAAAAATTGCAAATGATTTACTTTGTGTATGTGTGTATTTAAAAATAGTGTTCAGTTTGTTGAAGTTATACTTTTTTAATTCCATTTTTAAAATTGTGCTATATATATATTGACATAACAGAAAAATTACCATTTTAACCATTTTTTAAAACAATATAACAATTCTTTTTTGTGTGTTTTTTGTTTGTTTTGGGAGAGAGATAATTAGGTTTATTTGTTTATTTATTTATTTTTAATGGTGGTACTGGGGGTTGAACCCAGGACCTGTGCATGCTATGCATGCAGCCTACCACTGATATACCCTCCCCTCTATTTTAACACTTTTTGAGTGTCATTAAGTTCATTCATATTGTTGGGCAACCATAATGATTTACTTTTTAAAATATAAATCATTGAGGACACAAGGTTAATCCTATACTCATCCCCACTCACCATCTCGAATTTCCACGTGCTGTCTACAGGGAGAGCGCGGGGTGGAGCAGGGAAATGCCACGCATCTTGACTCTGCATGCCTGTTGACCACCCCAACAGTATCCGTGGGCGTTGTGCAGGAAAGACACTTGCTGCTCTGAGCACACCCCCATTTCATAGATGGGAGTCCTGAGGCCTGGACAAGAGAAGTGACTTGTCCCTGCAATCACAATGCAAGATCTGGTTCTAAATACAGGACTCTTGCAGCAAACGTGTAGCCAGATTGGGACACCAAGGCCAAGAGCCTCGAATGGGACAGGACGGGGCTGTGCCATCCTGGGTCAGGAGGGGAAGGGAGAGGACAGGCTCAGAGAGCACCACCTTTGACAGCCTTCTCCGTGCGTCTCCCTGTTTGCTTCCTCCACTGTCTCGTCTCTATTTTGATTGTCCTAACAGCTCTCATCTCAGAGTATTTCTTTAAAGTTTATTGAAAAGGTGTCTCTTCTGGAGGACGTGTTCAGAAGGAGCAAGCACCCATGAGTGTGGTTTTCACCATGCACATGGTGCTCCTGCCCCTGTAAGGCCCAGGGCCTGGTGGACTTGTCCTCAGATCAACCTGCCTGGGGCCGGGATGCCTGCAGCCTCTGTGTCCTTCTCCCCCTCAGGCTGCTGGGAAGGCACAAGGAGCAGGCGAGGCCCTGGTTTATGTTTTGTTTGTTTTCTCCTTTCAGATCTTCCTGAGCTACACCGAGGCCGGCTCCAGCTTCGTGTTTGGGGAGACTCTGATTAAGGATGTCTTCGCCTTTCAGGTCAGCTTGACTTTTGGCCCACATAGCCTTTAGCCCCCTCTGCCCAGCGCCTCCAGCTAGTGGGGAGTCTGAGCCAAGCCCAGGCGGAGTGGGAGGGCTCCTGCGGGCAGAGTCTGGGTACCAGAAGCTAATGAAGTTGAGCCTCGGGGTCCTGAGAGGGGCCCTGGCAATGTGTTTGCCTGAGGGTGTGTTTTCAGTGTATTTTGTAAAACTTGTGAAAGTAAGGTAAATCTGAATTCTTTTTCTTAAAAAATGAATCCCCAAGTCATAGAATTGCTAGGAGGCTGAGGACAAGAAGAGAGGGTAGGAGACCTGGGGATGGGACCTGCTGTGACCTTCACCCCTGATGTGCTCAGGGGCCCTAGAACTGTAAGGGATGGTTTCCAGGAACCCTTAGGCTCAAAAGATCCTTTCAGGGTGTTCCTCCTTCAGGGCCCCTCATGGGCCACCTCTGCCAGGAAGCCTGCCTGTATTAGTCCTGTTGCAAGCTGTAACTCTCTCCTCTGGACTCTCCTAGACCCACAGTTCCTCCCACCCTCCCTCCCTCCTTCCCTCTTTCCAACAAAAATGTATTGTGTGCCTACTTCAGGACAAAATGCTATCGAGGAAACTGGGATAAAGACTCAAAGACTTATTGTGCGATGGTGGAGCCCCCACCCTCACTTAGAACAGGGCAACCTCTGCTGAGTATGCGATGGTGTGACTGCTTCACTGTTCAGGTGGACTGTGGTTGTACTTCTTTCTCCAATTGACTTCCCAAGCACCCAAATGCCTCCTTTAATAAGAACTCTAAGAAGAGCTCGTGTACCTACCTCACACCCAAATTGTCTCAGGACCCTGAGGCCCACTCCAGGCTTAAGTTCCACTTCCAAATGCCAGGTAGGGAGAGAGTCCTGGGGCCGCATTACCCATTAGCTGGCCCCAATTTTCTGCCACTGTTGCCATGGCACTGCAGATGGGGACTGGTGCCGTCCACTCAGTATGTCCTGGACCACTGTCACCATGGGGCTGCAGTGCAGGATCCCATATGTAGCTTCCAGAATTTCTGCTTTTCACCATTACTCAGCCATTGTTCCCAGAGCATCCCCACTCTGCTGGTGGTGTTGAGCCCCAGAGGCTTCTACCCCAAGCCATGGGCTTGGCCATGAACCCCTGGGCTGGTGTCAAGCCAGGTCACGGGTCCAGACACCTCCTCCAGAGCACCCCTGTCCTGACTCGTGATGAGGTCCTCTGGGAGCCTCAGTGTCTGTTTGTGCCGGCAACTTTCTGGGAAATGTCCACTCCATCCAAGGGGTTCTAATAGTGTCAGCCCTAGGAGGAAAGGGGGAGGGACCAGGTTCCTGTCCTCTCAGGACAAATTTGTCCATCATGTTTCTCTGAGACCAGTTCTAGGTGGGGGGAAGATCAGGAGGGAAGCTTCTGTCAGCCCCTCCAAAGGTCCCCTCACCCTATTCCCGTAGGGCAGGGAAAAGGGGGGACACAGCTCCCTTCATATTTGCATTTCCAAGTAGAGGCCAGCCAAGGTTTCAGGGAATATCAGTATAGTCCTGCTCCAGGGTGACTCCTGTGTCCACCAGACAGAGAGCTAGCAGCTCACACTTTGCAAGGCAAACAGACAGCACTCTGCAACTCCACCTCCCCAAGCAGCCTGTTCAAGTGTAACTGGCACAAAGGAAAGTGCCTGGGGAGTTCCTTTAGGGAGAGATTGTTTAAACTCGGGACAGTGAGGATGCCTCCTTGAGGAGGTGGCATTTGATGTGGAGCTTCAGGACAGGAGAAAATTGGGCACAGGGAGATAGGTAGGAAGAAGAGACACCTGGGCAGAAGCATGGAGGTGAGAAAGCGCTGGGCCGTCTAAGGCACAGGGCATAGTTCAGCCTGACAGGCATGTAAGCTATTTGAAGGAAGGGATGGCTTAGCAGATAAACTGCAGGTGGGGTGGGGCAGTATCTTCAAGGGTCTTCAATGCCAGGCTGAGACACCTGGATTTTGTTCCCAGGAAATAAGGGGCCTTAAAGGTTTTTGAACAAGGAGGAACTTGATTGGAGCTTTGGGATGGTTATTATGTCAATAGAAGGTAGAAGCGATTGTTGCCAGGATGTTTGGAACAGGGGACCAGTGAGGAGGCTGCCTCACACCCAGGTGATGATGCAGGGACCACCAGCCTGCCACAGTCCCAAAGAGAGGTCGCTCTGGGGAATGAAGGTGGGGGGTGGGGGTAGAGAGACTAGCTGTATAAAGCTCATCACTTAGCTCCATGTTGCAGCTGTGTTTGTGTTTAGCTATTGGAAGACCAAGCCTGGGTCTTACTCATCCTTGTGTCCTTTAACTGACCCCAAGCCCTGCAAAGCCCTGCCTGGTGCCTAGTACATTGCTTCTTGTTGAGTGAGTGAAGTGAATGAATGGCTGTTCTTCTGTGCATGTAGGAAGTCCCTCTGTGCCTGCTGAGAACGTCTGGCTCTGTGAGCCCCTGGCTGGGGGTTGGGCTTCCACACGACCAGCCTCTCCCCAGCTGGACGACCATTCCCAGGACTGTGTGATCCTGAGCAGCTTTCCCTTTGGCCCAAGACCAGGGCTGAGCTCTTCTTTCTCTAAACCTCCCCAGCAGAGGCCCGAGCTTCCCAATCCTCTAGAGCCAACAGCTATACACAGGTTTTGCAGCAAGATCCAGGGTCCTGAGAAACAGTTTTGTCCCCCTCTGACCTGAGATCCTGGTGGAACAGAGAAGAAAAGCTTAGGGAGAAGGAAGTCATAACAGCAGCTGCTGGGTATGGAGCCAGGACCGTGTGCCAGGCACTCACTTCACCTTCACAACAACCCTTGTAGGGAGGATACTGTCATTATCTCCTTTTTACAGATGAGGACACTGAGGCTCAGAGTGGTTGTTGCTTGTGCAGGGTGCCAAAGCTAGTGAGTCTTGGACTCAAGATTGGAATCAGGTCCAGTGCTCTTATTAGCTTCTTGCCTTGATATCAGGGCCCTTTCCTTGGTAGGCAGTGGTAACTTAGAACTTAGATCTTTGTTTTCCCCTTGGTTTAGCAGAAAACAGTATTCTTTAGGACTATTTGGTTGCCAGTGACAGAAACCCATTTGAAACTTGCTTTAAAAGGAAGAGAGAGGGAGGACTGTTTCTTGGCTCACAAACTGGAGGAAGGCAAGGTAGGGCTGGTGCCGGCTGGAACCAGGCCCCAGAGCTGCCAGGCTCACGGCCCTCAGCCTTGTGTCTCTGCTTATCCCAGAGTGTCAGCTTCATTCTTTCATACCACATCTTCCCCTGGCCCCCAGCAACACCAGATGCTCATTCTTAAAGCATGTCCACCAGAATGGGGGAACTCTCCTCTGCCAGCTCAAATTAAAAAATCCCAGGGTGGGCTTTGGTTTGGTCTGCTTTATGACCATTCTTGGACCAACCATGAAGACCAGGGCATGGGATACTGCAGTTGGAGTGATTGGAGTCTCCTGCTCCCACCCAAAACCAGGGAGTTGGGTCTCTGATTGAGTGGAAGCTACTTCCAAAATGCATCATTTGAAGGATTATTGCCTAGGACAGGCAGGTACTATTAATGCCCCATTATAGAAAACAAGGCAGACAGCTTCCTGTAGGACCTCCATTAGCTCCATTTTCAGGGTGCCCTTGTGTTCCAAGTGAGTGTTTGTGGTCTAGTATAGGAGCAGGGCACAGGTGACTCGCTAGCATACCTGCCTGGGAGCGACAGCAATGGCATGGACCCTTTGATCTATAGCCCCTCCCAGCCATATGTGGGGCCACATTTGGGAGTCTAGGCTGTACTTCCTGACTAGGGTGCTTAGCTCCTGAGTTCATCAGTTGTAAATGACAGAAACACAACTCAAATTGACTTAAGCAAAAAAACAAAACAAAACAAAATAACAAAAACAAGATTGATTCAATAACTAAAAAATCCAAAGGCTTCAGGTCTTGCTAGATCCAGGTCCTCAACATCACTGGGGATTTGCTTTGCTTATTTCCTGGTTCTGTGTTCTCAGTATTGGCTTTGGTCTTAATCTTGGGTAGGCTCTCTTAAGACAATGGCAAAGAGGTACCAGGCTTACATCCAACCAACTTGGCAACCTTAGTGGAGGGAGAGAAAGAGAGAGACCCTGTTTTCCACTAGCTCCAGCAGGAAATCCAGGAGTAGTCTCCTTCTAGCCTAGCTTGCAGTATATGTCATCTTTGAACTGTAGCCAGGGAGGATACATGGCTTTGGTCAGCCAAACCTGGAGCCTCTGGGCTGAGAGTGGAGGAAGGGTGGTTTCCCAAAGGAAATTAAAGCTTTGTTTCCAAAAGAAGTGACTGAAGGGGCACTGGGCAGTCCAGGCAGCTGCTTTACACCGCAGCCCCTGTCTGGCTTCTCTCCCATTCCAGCACTGGAAGTATCACCTGGCTTGCTGCCACATCCATCCTCTGGCCAGTGTTAGTTTTGTGTCCTCCTGTCTTTCTTCCCTTTGTAGAAGAATGTGCACACACCTGCTACTTGCATCTCTCCCCAAATCACCCTTTAGAACCATGGATTCATAGACCATTGGGCTAGGAGGGAGCTCATTGATCTTTGGGCCTCCTCTTTATATTGCAGAGGGTCAAGCCACGCCCCAGAGAGGAGCAGTGACCTGGGCACAATTGCCCAGTGAGGTAAGGCAGAATCAGGGCTAGAACCAGGTTGTTGGACTTCCAGGCAAGTGATGTTTTCTTCTTCATACTCCGGGTAGAAGTCAATGGCATCACATCTCCCTTCCAAATACAAAAAGCATCCCTAATAACAATAATGGTAAATTTAAAACCTATTAATGGTTGCAAAAGACTTCGAGATTGGATGCTTAATCGAGAGAGAAAAACAAGGGAGGTGGGTTTATCATTAACCAGCCTCAGCAGTTCCTAGTCAAACGCTAACTGTTTCCTGGCCCCCAGGAGGCCCTGTCTTCTGGACAAACTCCTGGTCAGTGTATTAGCCAGTGGCCTCCTTAGAAAAGGCAGGCCAGAGTGAGGGAGGACGCAAGACAAATGCTCCATGGCCACAGAATTCCCTTTGTCAATAAGATTCAGTAATTCATCATGCCTCCCTGCATCACGCACACACACGCTCACGCACTTGCAGAGCTCGGGACTTGTCCTCAGGCTGTGGGTAGCTTTAGCTTTGTTACTGCTGAGTCGAATAGAAGGCTCAAGAGCTTTCCTTCCATTCTTTCCATGAATCATGTGGACCTAGTCCAAGTCCTTTGGCCCGTGTCAGCCTCGGGAAGTCTCGGAGCTCATGCAGATTTTCAGAATCCAAGCTGCTTCCTGCTGGGCCACAGTCCAGCTCGTTGCTTCTCCAGGAAGCCGAGTCTCTGCCTGGGACCCCTCAGCCCTCCATCTCCCCTGGCCCAGGCAACGTGGCAGCCACCTCCTGGCTGTATCGCCTTGATTAGTCATTCCACCTTGGCCCCATCTCCCTTCTAGTAACTTTCCAGCCACATGATTGCCTCCGCCGGCTCCCTCACCCTTCCTGGGTCTGGCCTCAGGAACACAAACCCACCCTCTAAGCTCAGCAGTGCTGCTTAAATGTTCTCCCTACATTTAACCCCTAGGGAGAAAGAAAGTGTTTTCATCTCCCAAAGGTGTCAGGGTGTCTGCCTGATGCAGCTTCTGCAATCCCCAAGGGTCCTCAGTGCCAAATTTAGCCAAAAAAAAAAAAAAGGTAAGATCAGATAAGATAAGGACTGAAAGGTGCCACTGGATTTAGCAATTAAGGGCTCACTGGTAATCATAGTGAGCACAATTCTCAGAGAAGGGAATGGAAAGTGAGTGGAGATGGGGTGGGTGCTGCAAGGAGGGAGACAGGACAACGGAAGATCTGATGAGAATGCGGCATCTGTGAAGGCCTCCGAGGGAGACATCAACACGCAGAGACAGGCAGGAGGGGCCGAGTGGTGTGGTCGTTCTGGGTGAAAGGACAGCATGACCAGGAAACCAGGAGTCATGCCCAGCCTATCTGGCCTCGGAGTAGGTCCCTTCTGTAATGTTGGGGGGTGGGCATTGCAGCAGTCCCCGCTGAGGAATCTTCCAGCTTTGGGCTTTTTGTGGTTCATTGTGGCCTGGCTCTGGTGATAGGGCTCTGTCTGCAGGGCTTAGGCCTTGGGGCCTGGGGTGTGGGGGCTGCCAGGACAGCCTCAGAAAGGCATCAGAAGCCCAGGCTCAGCTCCCTCCAGGGAGAGGAAGCAGCAGGGCCAGGTCCTTAAAGGGTTTAGTCTCCTTCCAGAGCCTGTTTCCTGGGAAGGAGATGGTGTCTGCCAGAGGGTCTGGTGTAGACTCCAGAGCAGTGGTTCTTGGAGTGTGGTGTCCAGACTGGCAGTGCCAGCAGCAGCTGGAAAAGCCAAACTCTCCAGTCCACCCCAGACCTCCTGAATCTGGAACTCTGGGAGTGGGGCTCAAAAGTGTATTTCTAACAAATTTTCGGGTGATGCTGATGGTCCGGGGGCCACCCTTTGAGAAGCACTGGCTTAGAGGCACTCAAAGTTCCTTTTCCCTTGAGTAAGGGTGAGCACTGGTACTAGCAGGGCCAGCCTGCTCTGAGTGCCCACCAAGCAGTGGTCAGGACTTACTTGGGGCTGCTACATCCTGGGCTAAGCTCTGCCTTGGAGGATGCTTCTCCTGAAGACAGAGAAATGAGGCTCCAGGACTGGCATCAGGGCAAACCTCCTCAGGGACATAGTGTGACCTTGGCAACCTGCTTTGTGGCCAGGAGGTACTCTGTCTCTTTTCAGTGTGTAACCTTGGGCAGGTAACCAGTACCTCGCAGCCTCAGTGTCCCCACTGTGAAGTGGATTTTCATCCACCTCAGTTGCTTTGAGGATCCAAGTCACCACACATTGGGTACCGGGATCACAGCAGGACTACATAGTAGACACATACTTAATGGCACTTTCCTCCCCCTCTCCATGGCCGCACTGTCCAGCTGCCCGCCCTGTCTTCTGCCATCTCACAGACCTCAGGTCCCAAGGGTATTTCCCAAGCGGGAAGATCATATTGACCTCGGGGACCTTATTAGCATTAAATGTCCCACCTGAGAAATCACCTCTCTTCTTTTTCATTCCTCTTCCCTCCCTAGACAGTCACAGCTCCCCTTCCACCAAAGATCCCCATCTCACAGATAGAAAATGTCTCCTGGTTGTTACCAGGAGAAAGTCTCAATTCTGCAGTCAGGTCCTGCTGCCCCAGGCACTCTCCCTCCTGGCCCAGGCCCCCTCTGCAGCCCTGCCAGGCTGCCTAGCTGCCCCTCGCATGATAAATTGGAGAGGCAGTCTAGACAGTGCGTGATCCTCTCTGCGTTCTCCTCCAAGGGAGAGCCAGATGCTGTCACCACCCCTTGTGTTGGGAGGTGTGTCCAGCACCAGGCGGCCAGGGGGAGTCACAGGACAGGAAAAGGATTTCTCCACCCGGTGCCTGTGTTCCCTGTCAGGTGACATCGCCCATGCAGGGAGGCTGGTGACAGAGACGGAGAGTGGAGCAGGTCCAGATAAATCCCACAGCACTGGCCTGGGAGGGGAAAGGGAGAACCACGGCAGCAGGGCTTGCTTCCTCCGGGGGAGCCGCCTGCGCCGTCTCTGTTCTCCTCAACGACCACTCCGTAGTCCTGGTTCACTCCAAACGGGCGCCTGACTTCGATTGTCCAAGACTCTCCCTTCTTAAAAATGAAAACAACTCTTCCTCCACCCTCACCCCTCTCTGCAGCCCTTCTTCCCTCCTGCACAGCTGAGCTCCTCGAAAGAGCTGCCTATCCTGCCGTCTCGACTTCCTCACGGTGCGCCGACTCCCAGCCTCTGTCCCCATCCCTCCTGACACTGCTCTCACCTAGGTCATCAGAGGCCCCTGAATGGCTGGGTGCCAAGGGTCTGTCTCAGTCCTTACTCTTCCAGAGTTCTCTGATGCGTCTGGCACAGCTGACCGACCGTCCCTTCTAGAAAAGCTGTCCTTAGTTTCCATCGCACCCCTCTCCTGGATGTCCTCCAACCTCTCTGTTTCTTCTCCATCTCCTCCTAGCACCCCTCCTTCCTCTCTCCCCTTTCAGCGACGCTGACCCCAGGGCTGTGTCCTCAGTCACTTTTCTTCTCACTTAGGGCAATTTCCTCAGTGAATTGCGTCTGCCCCACAGCCTCAGCCTGCACTTCTGTGCAGATGAGTCCCAAACAGAGGCCCGGCCCAGACCTCTCCTCTCCTCTGAGCTCTTGGACCCTTCACCCAACTGCCTGGCCCACTCCACATTCCACTTGGATGTTCCACAGGCATCCCAAACTCAGCAAGTCCAAAACCAAGCTGATGAGCTGCCCCCAGGGCTCTCCTCTGCCCAGGCTCCCCTCCCTTGAGAAGTGTCCACCTCTTATAGAAAATTATAGGAGCAGCTGAGAAATTGGAAATGAAGAAAGAAGAAAACAAAATTTCTACAGTCCCAGCACACAGCAGCGACTACTTTGACTATATGCCTCCTTCTTTCTATGCTTTTAATATTCCAGTTTCCCCACATAACATTTTAGCATAAGAATGCTCCCATGTTATTACCAGTTCTGCATACTTTATTATTTTAAATCTGTTTGGAACAGATAGGACATTCCAGAGGTACAACAGGGGATATGGTAAAAAGTAAGTCTTCCTCCCACCCCTGACCCCCAAGTTCCCCAGTCCCCTCCCCCAGGCAGCTCCCCTTCCCATTATTTGCATATCCCCCTAATGATGGGGGGGTGCCCACACCAGAGCAGGTGCCATGCCCCCACCTTCCTTACCCAGAAAGTAGCACAGCTGGCACCCAGTTCTACACCTTCCCTTTTTTTCCTTTAACAACCTGTCTTGAAAATCATCCCCAAACTGCTCATAGAGAGTGTCCTCATTCTTGTTTCCTGACTTTGAGTGCACCAGGTTATCCGAGGAGTCCTCCACTGGGAGACATTTCAGTTGTTGCCAGTCCTTGCTATTATAAGTCAGCCTGCAGTGAGGAGGCAAGGAGGGGACGGGGCCATGGCCCCTGGGGTGGAAAGAATGGACCTGAGGAAGTTTGGAGGGAAGACTTGAAGAGGCTCAGAGTAAGTGAAGAGTGGTGATAAGCCTGGTAACAGGAGATGGGGTGACAGGGGGCAATACTGGTTGCTGGTCCAAGTGAGTGGCATTCGGCGCTCGCTGTCATGAGTGGAAGTAGAACACTAGGAAGATGGGGGGCCCCTGATGCAGGCCCAGAGCACAGGAGTGAGGTTAAGGCCAGAGTCTTGGGCCAGGGGTTGAGCTCAGGGTGGAAGATGGACATTGCGCAAGGTGGTAGGCCAGCTCCTTAAATACTCTGGACAGCCTGAGAGGGAGTCATTTCCTCCTCATTTCAAAGATAAAGAAGCAAATGATCAAAAGCAATTCTCCACCACAGCCCAGCCCTCATCCATGGTGAGGGGAGGAGGAGGGACGGCTGGGTGGATGGTTAATGTTTAGAGGGGAACGGTGAGGACACTGTCTCCAGAGAGGTCCCACGTGTGATTTTATGTACCAATTTAGACCTTCTCCCCGACCCTGTCAGGCCTCTTCAGGGAGAGGCCTTGGATGAAGCAGGCTATCTGGGGGCCCCGAGGCCCTGCGTGGTACCCTGCCACCCATCTGCCTCTCACCCGGGGGCCTGTGCTCTTTCCTGGCAGGTTTTGCCTGTCATTGTTTTCTTCAGCTGCGCCATGTCAGTTCTCTACTACGTGGGCCTCATGCAGTGGGTGATCCTGAAGGTGAGCTCCCAATGTCCTGGCCGGGGCCCCCATCTCGAGTCACGGTCTCATGGGGATGCACTCTCCCAGAATGCCATGCTCCCAGGGCCCAAACCCTCCCCCCCAACCCCCTGCTCCGAGAGCCTGGACCTTCCCGGAACCGCCTGCTCCCAGGGCCAACAGCCTCTCAGAATCTACTGCTAACCAAACATCCTTTCAGAGTCTCTTGTCATGATACTAAGGAGAAATGGCACCAAGACCCAATGTGGTCTTGGTGGAAGTGAAGTTAACAGAACTGAAGCTGCATTAAGGAGAAGTGTTAGGGGAAAAGATAATTTATACCAAAAAGATCTTGAGAGGAATGAGCCATATTGGCCATACTTTGCTGACATAAATGTCAAATCCTGTGCTTATGTTCATAAAATCTGCTGCATAAAACCAGGATGCAGGAGACAGCATTGGATAGTACTGGGCATGGCAAGAGATTCTGAGGTTTTAGCTGACTGAGCTCAGAACAAACCAGTACCACCAGGTAATTGCCAGAAGTGCAAAAACCGCCTGTGGTTATGTTAATAGTGCACAGTGCATGGCATGAGGGAGGCCATTATCCCCAAATTTGGAGAATGTGTTTGACCAAGGGGTTGTGATAAACTGAACCATCAGCAGGAGAGTGAAAGGGCCTGAAACCATACCTTCCATAGAATGGCTGAAGGAAGTAGGGATGAAGGACCTGGAAAAAAAAGGCAGGATGAAGAGGGTTTGGTGTAGGATTCCAAACACTTGTAGAAGAAAGATTAGGGAACAGGCAGCCTGAAAGTCACCTGCAGTGGAGAGAAATTCCAGGGAAGCAGATTCACACTGATTGAAAGGAAGAAGTTTCCCGAAGCCTTTTCACAAAACTCTAGTTTCTTAACAGGTTAAAAAATGCTACTAGGCAAAGGGATCCTATGGGCAAATAATTTTGTGAAGCTAGGCTAGACACCAGGCCAAACAAATTCAAACAATTTTTCATGCAGGACTTCTCAGAGCCTTTACTAAGCTAAGAAGTGTTGGTCATCTCCAAGGTGTAGGTGTATAGCAATTCTCAATGGGTGGTAAGCCCCCATCAATGAAAGTTTGGAAGGAGATGAATGGACTTTGGTGGAAAATGTAGGTGAGGGGGGTCCTACCTGGGTTGGGAGTTGGAAGGAAGGCTTCTAAGGTTCTTCCACCCCTGACTCTCTCTTCCCCTGGGCTTGCTGATGCCAGCCCACAAAAAGCACCCTGCTTCCTTCTAGATCTCCTGGCTGATGCAGGTCACCATGGGCACCACGGCCACAGAGACCCTGAGTGTGGCTGGAAATATCTTTGTAAGCCAGGTGGGTACCGCATCCTCCTGCCCTCAGGTGCCCTGGCTCCCTAGAGCTGTGATTCAGTCATCAGAAGAGCCAGTCAAACCTCCCAGGGTCACCAAAGGCTGCTGCCCTAGGATGCTCTGTTTGAGGATGCACTCCCTGCCTGGGTCATGCCAGGGAGGATGGCACCTGCCTGGCACCTCCAACCACCCTAGGCCTAGGCTGTCTTCATCAGCTTAGAGACTCACAAATCCTACAGATGGAGTCCAGTGTTCTTCTTTCATATATGCAGAAGCTAAGACTCAGGAGTGGGGATGATTTTTCCAAGATCCCACAACATAAACCAAGACTTAGAATCTACCTCTTCTCCTTCCTGGCCAGGGTTCTTTCTGCAACATCAGGTTGCCTTCTTTCTCTCCCTCTTTCTGAGAAGTCTCTCCTAGGGGTGAGACTCTGGTGACTTGTCCAGGATCCTGGCCCATCTGCCTAACACTTGAGTCACAAAACAACATACTTGCCAAAGTATGCTATATTTCACTGGATAGTTTAGGAAAGTTTGGAGAATATTTGCATCTTCTTTGCTATGATGCAAGTCTGTTGATCTTAAAGGTTTTTTCCCAAGCCAATTAAGACAGATGTGCTGTCAGATAAATTGTCCAAAATCCCTTCATGTTCAAAATGAGGCAAAAGAGAAAAGGATACTGAAATACAAAAGCACTTACTTTACATGAAATGCTGCAAAGTGATCAATGGTTTTTGTTGAGAAAATACAAATCTTAGGTGAATGTCACCTTGGGTGATGTGAAGAGCTCTGAAGTTGAATTAACTTTGGTGTCAAGGTGGGGGGCAGGTCACACCAGCCCCATGGCTTAAACACTTCCTCTCCCCTAAACTTCAGTCTGACATATCCAACTTGACCCTCCACTTGGATATCTAAGGGGTATCTCAAATTTACTAGGCTAAGTCCTACCCTTGATTTCCTCCCTCAACATACCTGCACGTCTCCAAGTCTTTCCCTTCTTGGTAAATGGCAACATCTTGCACAATGTTGTCTAGACAAAAACCGAGGAGTCATACTTTCTTCCTATACTTCCCTTGCTCCTAGCTGTATCCAATCCATCAGCAAGCCCTGCCAGCTCTGCCCCTACATCTCATCTCAGTCTTGCCCTGTTGCCTTTCTTCTCCTTTGCTACGAGTCTCTCACCTGGCACTGTTATCACCTCCTCCCAGCCCTCCCTACGTTCTTGCCCCTACTATCCATCCTTCACACACGTGCTGGAGTGACCCTTTAAAAGCACAAGTCAGATCATGTGACACCCTATTCAAACCCACTCCTTACCCTGGCTTGCCCACCTGCCTTCCGTCTCCCCCAGCTGTATCCCCATATCATGTAACAGTCTGGAACATAGTAGGTGCTGTAATTATTTATTGAATGAATAAATGGCTCAGGCTTCCCAAGGTGCCCTGAAGTAAATATGCCAGCTAACGCGCCAGCTCCTTTCTTCTTGGCAACCCGCATGGCTTCATTAAAAGCTCAGGCCTGGAGTTACATCTGCTTCTGGCTATCTGCATGAATAGAGGTAATTCTTTGATCTCTGCTCTCCTGGAAAATAAGATGACCATTTCTTTCTCAGAAGGTTGTAAGTAGTGAGTGTGAAGTGCTTAATGGGGTCCCTGGAGGCACTTAACCCAGAGGCAGCATAATCAGGCCAAAAGAAAGGGCTGGGGGTCCTTCTAACCAAGCCAGGGTGACACTGAGGTTCAGAGAGGCTCAGCCAAGTACAGACCATGGTCTTCACCCCACCCCACTCTTCCCCTGGGGTCCCCAGCACTCACTGTGACCTGCCCACTCCCAGGGGGAAGAGGAACACCCCAGGTGCCAGTGCTTGCCTGGCCAGCACTGCTTGCCTGACATCTTTCCCATTTGCAGAATGAGGCCCCTCTACTGATCCGGCCCTACTTGGCAGACATGACACTCTCTGAAATCCACGTTGTCATGACCGGAGGCTACGCCACGATTGCCGGCAGCTTGCTGGGCGCCTACATCTCCTTTGGGGTATGTAGAGCCCTCCTTCTGCTTGCTGAAAACTGAGAACCTGAAACCCACCTTTGTAGAAGCCCCACACAACTCCTGGCCAGAGCAACCAGGGGTCCTCTCCTGTGGGCTGCTGTGATGGTGGGAGGAGAGGCTTCACCTGATTGAAGTGGGCCAAGTGGGCTGAACTATTTGGGCTTCTCACATGGCCAGTGGGAGCAAAGACTTCCAGTGTTCAGCTTACTGGTATATCGACTATGCACCAGGCAGAGTGCTCGGGCTTTTAATATCCCCATTTTACAGATGAGGAAATTGAGGCACAGAGAACAAGTGAGATGAGATGCCCAAAGCCAGGACTTGAGCCCAGATCTGCCTGGCTCTGAAACTCATACACACAGTCCCTCATCTAGACCATCCCTGGAGATTTATCCTACTCTTCCTGTACCCCCTCTTCCCACCTCCTCTTCTAGACACCCTTTCTGGGCACAAGTCCTTCCTCTACTCCTAAATTTTAACTTGTGCAGCTTTCTGAGCACAATACATTCTAGGTCAAGTTCCAATGATATGATTCGGGCCCTTAAACCAATCACCATCCTATTGCATGGCAAGCAGAGATGGATCTTCAGTGTGTCCCCAGCAAAGTGCCTGGTAATAATGTTTGCATTTGTGTGTACTTTCACACGCAAATCTTTAAAGATCTTAAATTTTTTCCTTCACTATAAAAGATTCTTGCTTCTTACAGAAGTTAATAAAGTAAAAAAACCAACTTTATTCCCACAGATAACTGCTTTTCCTAGATTAGAACTGTAGTTCTCAAATTGTTGTCCATCGACCAGACCAGCAGCTCCAGCCTCACCTGGGAACTTGTTAGAAATACAAATTATTTTTTCAATTAATGTATTTTAAATTAATGCTGCTTTCTTGAGGCCATTTTATTTTGTATTGAGGAGGAGTGTGGGTAATTAGGTTTGTTTATTTATTTATTAATGGAGGTACTGGGGATTGAACCCAGGACCTTGTGCATGCTAAGCACACACTCTACCACTGAGCTATACCCTCCCCACATAGAGAAACAAATTCTTGGGTCCCTCCCCAAACCTGCTGAATCAGAACCACGAGGGATGAGGCCCAAGATCCTGTATTGTAACATGCTTCCAGATGATTCTGATACTCACTCGATTTGAGAACTACTGACTTAAAATATGTCATTCCAGATACTTCTGTGTAAATAGTCATTTAAGTATATACCAGAAAGCACACACACTTGCTTTCTTTTCTTTTTCTGGTGGGTGTGGGGTAATTACGTTTGTTTGTTGGTTTGTTTTTGGAGGAGGTACTGGGAATTGAACCCAGAACCTCATGCATGCTAAGCATGTGCTCTACTGCTTGAGCTATACTCTCCCCTCTCTTTTTTTTTATTAAAGATGAGGTAATTCTATCCATACTTTTCTGCAACTTGCCTTTTTCTTGTAAAATTCTGTGTATGAAATGAAATCCAGAAGTGTAAAGGAAAAAGCTAACAGAACTGACTGATAAAAATGAAAAACCTCTGAATGGTGAGAAAAGTCACAATTTTTTAAAAGTTTAATGATTGATCAGGAGAAAATAGTTCCTACATTATAAGCAGATACTCAAGTTCACTGATAGTCAAAGAAATAAAACAATAATAACATGTGTCTTCTAAAAGATATGCAACATTGTACATGCCTCTAAACAGCAAGGCTGTGAGGTATTCATATTCTATTTTTTTCTAATTCTTTTTTTTTTCAACTGAAGTATAGTCAGTTACAATGTGTCAATTTCTGGTGTACAGCATAATGTCCCAGTCATGAATGTATACACATATATTCATTTTCATTAAAGGTTATTACAAGATATTGAATATATTTCCCTGTGCTATAAAGAAGAAATTTATTTTTAATCTATTTTTATATATAGTGGTCAACATTTGCAAATCTCATACTCTCAAATTTATCCCTTCCCATCCACTTTCCCCCGGTAACTATAAGATTGTTTACTATGTCTGCGAGTCTGCTTCTGTTTTGTAGATGAGTTCATTAATGTCCTCCTTTTTCTTTCTTTCTTTTTTTTTTTTTAAGATTCCACATATGAGTGATATCACATGGTATTTTTCTTTCTCTTTCTGGCTTACTTCACTTAGAATGATGATCTCCAGATCCATCTATGTTGCTGCAAATGGCATTATTTTATTATTTTTTATCACTGAGTAGTATTCCAATGTATAAATATACAACTTCTTTACCCAGTCATCTGTCGATGGACATTTAGGTTGCTTCCATGTCTTGGCTATTATATATAGTGCTGCTGTGAACATTGGGGTGCATGTATCTTTTCAAATTAGAGTTCCCTCCAGATATATACCCAGGAATGGGATTGCTGGATCAAATGGTGAGTCTATTTTTAGTTTTTTGAGGAGCCTCCATACCATTTTCCATAATTGCTGCACCAAACTACCTTCCCACCAGCAGTTTAGGAGGGCTCCCTTTTCTCCAAACCCTCTCCAGCATTTATCATTCGTGGACTTTTGAATGATGGCCATTCTGAGTGGCGTGAGGTGATACCGCATTGTATTTATTTTATTTCTCTGATAATTAGCAATATTTTCATGTGCCTATTGGCCATTTGTATTTCTTCATCGGGAAATTGCTTGTTTAAGTCTTCTGCTTATTTTTGAATTGGGTTTTTTTTGTTGTTATTAAGTATGAGTGTTTATATATTCTGGAAATTAAACTTTTGTCAGTCACATCATTTGCAAAAATTCGTATGTTCTTGATGGGAGTACAATTTGCTCTAAACTTTTTGAAGAACACCTATCAGTCAACTTAAGACTACTCCTTCCCTTTGATCCAGTTTAGGAATATTATGATACAGAAATATTTTCTTAAGTGGTCAAAAGATGCAAAATTCCAACATTATTTGTGATATTAAAAAAAAACACAAAACAATGTAAATGTAAAGCTGTAAGCTCATCCATGCAATGCACTGTAACTCAGTGCGGATTTGGAGGAGAGCAGCCTGCCTTCACTGCACCTAGTCTCCCCTGATGCTGTGCATGATGCTGCGGATGACAGAGTGACCCACACTGTCCCCTTCTCAGGACCCAAATTCCACCTGTCTTTCTCATCTCTGTCCCTGGGGCTGGCCTAGGGGATGAGCAAATCTGCCTCTCAGTCCCTTCTTCCCTCAGGACACCTGGCCACACCAGGAGGCTCAGTTCCACGTGCTCACAGAGCTGTCTGGGCAGAGCAGCTGCTGCGTGACTTTTCAGAAAGTCCCCTTGTGCTCCAGGGCTTTGTCTTCTTGGCCTGGCACACTCACATCTAGAATTTTAGAGATTATCTAGGTTCATATCTTGTCTCACCAAGGCCTAGGAAGGGCCCATCAGAACCCCCCAACAAAGACACCTCACCACCAATTGATTTGGGAAGGAATTTGATGTTTCAAAAATGGGAACTCTGAACTTTGTTCCTGAAATTTTTTTCATGGCGGTGTACTGGGGGAGATGTTGCCCTACTATTTGAGGGGTTGGGGGCAGATTTAGGGTTTTTAAATGTCTTAACTTTGCTCTGCATCCCACAGCCAGTTGGAAGAATGGTATTCTTTCTACTGCATGTGCGTTGCTGCCATTACTTAAGACTAAAATACTGGAAGAACTCTCCCTTTTTCACAGGCTGCCTTACAATTCAGACTCCTTTCCTTCCCTTTCCCAGGCCAGCGTCCAGCCCCAGCCCCAGGCAGTCAGGCCTCCCCCCGAAGGGGCCGGGGTACCCACTGCCCTTTAGCTCTATAGAATGTGCTGCCAGCATCGGCCACGTGGCTGTGGGTCTCCATCCATAGCCTCTGGCACGGAAGCCCCAGGCTACCACCATAGCTAGCCAAAAGTGAAGGGCACCCAGCCTACCATTCTTCCTTCCTGCCTCTGGATGGGCCCCCAGTCCTGTAACAGAAAAGCCCTCTTCTGCCCCCACCTGGCTCTTGGCTGCCACTGCAGCAGACCCAGGGCTTCCTCCCACTCTCTCCTCCTCGAAGCAATCCCTCGCTGTGTCCTTGGCTCTGCCCTTAAGCCCTGAATTCCAGAGAGATCCCCCTTACTCTCTACTCCTTTCTCTTTGTTGCTCAACTTTTGGCTCCCTCTGCCCTGTGCCCCTCCTTCTGCTAAAATATGGATGTTTCTAGACCTGAGCTGTTTGACCCAGTAGCCACTAGCTATTTGAGCACTTGGAGTACGGCCAGTCTGAAATGAGAGCTGCTGTGAGACAGTATGAAAAGACAATTACTGTATTTTATTCATAAGTTTTATATTGATTACATGGGTAGAAGGATAATATTTTGGATATATGGGGTTAAATAAAACACATTATCAAAATTAATTTCATGTTTCTTTTTATGTTTTAATTAGCTGCTAGACAATTTAAATCACAGGTTATTTTATATGTGTCAGACAACACTGGTCTAGACCTTCTCCCTGGTCTGAAGTCCCAAGGGTCACTTGACTGAATACTTTCACTGAGACCTCCACATACATGTCCCTTTTCAGCATTTCCCCCAAAAGCTCTACGGCAGGCACTAACTCTCTCTGCTCACCCCGGACACTGGCCTCTCTACCCAGCCCTTTGGTTCAGGACCACTGTGAAAGGGGATCCAGATGTGTGCCTTGGGCTGTGAACACAGGCTGGGTTGACAGGTGGCCACAATCAATTGTGCAAGACTGGGAGCCCCTGGGACAGTCTGTGAAGTCCCAGGCAGGGCCACGTGAGAGTCAACTACATGCTTAGTTTCCACATCTATAAAATGGGTAGAATTGCTGCCCACCTTGCAGCAGTTTAAGAATTGAATGCAATAATAGACAGAAAACACCTAAGACATGGTCATTGTTCTGACATATTAAGGAAATCCATCTTTCTGAAACTAGCCCATTTTATGCTTTGTAATTGTCTGATTTATTTCCTTTCTCAGTAAAGATCATTTTGAAAATTGAAGTGGAGAGCTCATACCCTCTATCCCTCTTTTTTTAATTTAATTTAATTTAATTTCTTTATTTATTGAAGTAGAGTAAGTTAACAATGTGTCAGTTTCTGGTGTACAGCATAATGTTTCAATCATATATGTACATACATATATTCGTTTTCATACTCTTTTTCATTATAGTTTACTACAAGATGTTGAATATAGTTCCCTGTGCTATACAGAAGAAACTTGTTGTTTATCTGTTTTATATATAGTAGTTAATATCTGCAAGTTTTGAACTCCCAATTTATCCCTTCCCACCTCCTTTCCCCCCTGGTAACCGTAAGTTTGTTTTCTGTGTCTCCCTCTATCCCTCTTCACATAGGACACCTTTGAGTAGAGAGAGGAGGGTCTTGGGCAGGAGTGGGCCCTGAGAGGCTGGGACAGAAGGCATTCCTGACCCAGTGCCTGGAGGAAGGGCTGGGGGATGTCCCGGCACTGAGAGAAGCTAGCAGCAGGGAAGCCGCGTGTGGGCTGACCCTGTGTCCCAGGGAGCCCTGCCTGTGCAGGACTCAGCCCTGTCCAAGATGAGCGGGAGATGACCACCTGGGGCATCTGAAGCGGTGGCCACGAATGGCCCACTCAATGGGCAGTGTCCAGGGATGTGACAACCGCAGGGTGTATTCCCCACTGGAAGCTGACTTGACAAACCAGATGTAACCTTCAAGCTGGAGGAAAGGGGAGAGTCCTGGCTGGTGAAGGGAAAACCCCAGATTCCAGGTATGGCATCATGCCCACTGGAACTTGGCACCTGAGAAGGAGGCCAGTGACGTCCCGAAGCCCAGCCCGGAAAGCCCAGAGAGGACACCTGCATGAGGCTGGCCATCCCCTCAAGGAGCAGAGCCTGTGCACCCAGTGCCAGTGATGGGGGTGTGCGGGAGGTGGGTGCTGATGCTGTACACGTCTTAAGGGGTTTCGCCTTCCATTGAAAGGAAACAAAAGGGCTTTAAAAGAAGAAGAAGAAGGATATTACCTGGGTTTCAGAGGGTCTCCCAGGTCTGGTTCCTCATCAGCAGTTCCTGGTACTTCCGTGGGCTTCTTTGGCCCTCTGCTTTTATAAGCCTGAACATGTAGCTTAAACTCCCCTCCTGACCTTTTTTCCTTTTTATCTAAAATTTAAGAACTGCAGTTGATTTATTATAAATTTTAAGAAGAATAAGTCTATTTTACTTTTCTGTTTATGAAAGCAATATATATCACTGTGGACATTTAGAAATAGACAAAAAGGCCAAAAGAACAGAAAATCACTCTGGCCCTGGCAGCCAGGAACAGACAATTGGTTGCCATTCTGGTGTGTTTCTTTCTGATCTTCTTTTTATGCATAGTTGTGGGGTTTGTTTTTTCTCCACCATTGTGGTTACGCTCTGTGTGCAAGTTTGTGGGCATTTCTCCACGTTATTGTGAAGCCTTGGTAACCATCATTTTTGATGGCAGCTTGACAATGCTTAGCCATCCCCCATTGTTAGATGTTTGGGTTGGACCTAATTTTCCCATTTGGTAAATAACACAGTGGTGAAGAGTGTCCCATCTCTATGAAGAGAACAGGGAAGCAAAGGGTTTGGGATCACAGCGAGGATACAAATTCAGAAAGGGAGATTCCCAGGGGCTCTGGTTGCTTCATCTTGTTGGGAAGGGCTCCTACCGCGTGGCTCCAGAAGACAGACTCAGGGCCAAAAGCTGGCTGTTGAAGGAGGCAGGTTTCCTTAGAAACAGCTCTCTGACCATGGGAGTGGATGATGGGCTTCCTTGAAGTGGTGAGTTCCCTCTCACAGTAAGGATTCAAGGAGGGATCTTATAGAGGTAGGACATTCCTTCACTCCCAGGTCAAATTAGCTCACATCTTGAATCTGTCCCAACTCTCAGATTCTGTGAGCTTTGTCTGAAACCATCACAAAGCCTTCGGCCAATGATGAATCAGCCCTCAGATTAGTAGTCAGCCTAGAAGAGAAGGAAGAACCTTGAACTTGGAGCCCAAAGACATGATAAGTCTAACTGCTTCTCTTCTGTTATTTTGGGCAAGTCATTCTTAACCCTTTGGAACCTCAGTTTCCTTGTCTGTCAAATGGGTTAATAATCCTTGCCCTGCCTGATTTACAGAAGTGCTGGGGGTAAAATATGAGGTTCTGTGCATACAGCCTGTGACCCTCTACACATAAAAGGTATTATTATTATCAATAGTGATGCTGGAAGTACCAACAATGATGACGTACCAGTGGGGTAGAATACCATGTTCTCCTGCTGCCCTGAGCTGCACCTCTTGGCCTCCACATTTCCTGACTTGTCTCTCTATAACCCTCTTTCTCATTCTTGCAGATCGATGCTGCCTCCTTAATTGCTGCCTCCGTGATGGCTGCTCCTTGTGCTTTAGCCCTCTCCAAGCTGGTCTACCCAGAGGTGGAGGAGTCCAAGTTTAGGAGTGAGGAAGGAGTGAAACTGACCTATGGGTGAGCAGCAGGAGGGCCTGCAGAGCGGGGAGTGGGGTGGGGGTGGGGACTGGAGCAGAGCAGGGGCAACAGCAGGTCCTGTTTTCTCTGCCCATCGCTGTCTTCCACCAAGCCCAGCCCACCTCTCTTTGCTCACTGCCCTGGTTGAGGCTTCCCTTGAGAAAATGTAGGCTCCAGTTCTCACATCTTATTTTCCAGTCTCTGACCAGCAGGAAACATGGACTAGTCAAGGCATTTTGGCCTGGTTCTTGGGGATATGCCTGGTGTGTGTGTGTGTGTGTGTGTGTGTGTGTGTGTGTGTGTGTGTGTGTGTGTGTGTTTTGAGGAGGGTCGTGAAAAGGCTCCATGCCACCTTCTCTATATGCCTTGAGCTCTACCCCCCCCCAGTGTCAATCACACATTAATACAGTGAGTGCCTCCCTTGATTTCACTCGCTTCCTAGCATCTCTTCGTCATAGAGTGAGCAACCTTTGTGTAACATTTAATCCTTAAAAAATGTCAAAAGACACCACTTTTGACAAATGTGCTTGGGGATAGAATAGCAGCCCTAACCTCACAACTTCCTGAAAGTCCAGAGCAGCACTGCCCTAGAGAAATATAATGAGTCACATCTATAATTTAAAATTTTCTAGTAACCGTCTTAAAAAAGTACAGAGAAACAGGTGATTTTAAGAAAATGTTTCATTTATCTCAATATATCCAAAATATTGTCATTTTAACATGTAATCAATGTAAAAAAACATTAATAAGATATTTCACATTCTTTTTTTTTTTTTGTACTAAATCTCTGAAATCTGGTGTGTATATTTGCAACATTTCTCAATTCTGATCAGCCTTCTTTCAAGTGCTCAAAAGTCACATGTGGCTAATGGTTTCCATCTTGGACAGCGTATATTCCCGAAGTCTGGGCCTTATCCTAGTGGTAGGACCAGCCCCTTTCTCTCTCCCTTCTCAGAGGAAAAACAAGGACCAGTGGTTCTGAAATGCTTTGTCCAAGTTTCCTCTTTGAGTCTGTCTGGGGAGCCCTGCTGTTTGTGGGTAAAGGCCAGTAACGATGGCTCTTGATCCCATCAACAGAGATGCTCAAAACCTTTTAGAAGCAGCTAGCAATGGGGCCGCCCTGTCTGTGAAGGTCGTGACCAACATCATAGCCAACCTGATCGCCTTCCTGGCTGTGCTGGCCTTCATCAACGCTGCCCTCTCCTGGCTGGGAGAAATGGTGGACGTCCAAGGTCTCAGCTTCCAGGTGCAGTTCTGGCTGCCCACTCAGCCTGTGGAGGGGGTGGCCCTGGTCAGTGGGTGACAGTGGGTGGATGCCCACAGAGTCCAGGCTGACCGTGGTCCCAGCAATTCCTCTTGCCTTGTGCCTCAGCTCATCTGCTCCTACATCCTGCGGCCTGTGGCTTTCTTGATGGGCGTGGCCTGGGAGGACTGCTCGGTGGTGGCTGAGCTGCTGGGGGTGAAGCTGTTTCTAAATGAGTTTGTGGCCTATCAGGAGCTCTCTGAGTACAAGCAGCGCCGCCTCGCGGGGGCCGAGGAGTGGGTCGGCTCCAGGAAGCAATGGATCTCTGTGAGTGTCCCGTCCCTGTCCCCTCCCTGGGGCAGGGAGTAATGCGGCTGCTCCCGAGAGCCCTGGGGCTGGGCTAAGACACAATGAGGTGGCGCTTGGCCTCCCACATCCTACTGCCCTGGGCCACACAATGGCTCAGGTTTCACTGCCATCTTTCTCAAGGCCTTTAGGAGGCTGAGGTGCGGGGACCTGCCTGTTGGAGGTAGCTGAGCTCTACCTGTAGATGGGCCACCATCCCATGTGCCCTTGTCCAGCCGCTGCACCTTCCTCTTCTGTTGGAAAACCAGTGTGACACCTGCCCGCAAAGAAATGGATGTGAGCATCCAGTGAGCTTAGTAAGAGAGGGAAACAGGGAGACCTCACCACCACATTCACCATCAGCATATTAGATTCAGCTTAGGGATTGGTTCATTCTGTTAAGATTTATTTTTAATAACTATAAAACTTTCTAAAATGAAACTTTCTCAAAGAATATCAGCTGTATATAACATGATTAAGAATGAAAAAAATCACCCTTTATCTCACTATCCCAAAATAACATCTATTATAATATATAATTAATTATAACTAATTATATTATAATAAATATAATTATATAATATGTAATTCCATTATTTGGCTATCATACACAATGCTGAAGTGAATAGCTTTTTGTGTGTCTGTGTGTGAATAACATTTTGCACAGAAACTTTTCCCTCCTCGGATCATTTCCTCCGGAGCTTTCCCAGATGTGGGATGACTGAATCACATGGCACGAATCCCCGAGCGGTTGCTGCCAGTAACTTTCCCAAAGGGTCTTAGCAACTGAAACTGCCCCAGCTGTGCCTGTGAGCATTGATTTTATCATACACTGAACAGGGCTGAGTAGCCTTTTTAAAAAATAAAAAAGTTTTGCTACTTTAATGGGCAAATAATAGCTCATTGTTTTAATTTTTGTTTCCTGGGTTACTAGGAATTTTGAACTGAATTTGTGTTTCCTGGGTTGCTAGAAACTTTGAACATGAAATATTTTTTCTTGCCTTTTTTTTTTAATGGCGGTACTGGGGATTGAACCTGGGACCTCATGCATGCTAAGCATGCACCCTACCACAGAGCTATATCCACCCTCCTTTTCTTGCTTTTTAAATTATTTTTTTAATTGTAAAGGAATGTGCTCTTTAGTTTAAAAAAAAAGTTAGTATGGAGTAAAAAGCCCAGGTTTCCCCTCACTCCTCATCCTCAGCTCCACTCTCCACTCCTCTAGAGATAACGGGTGATATGCTCCTCCAGGATCTTTTTACACGAACTTCATTCCTTCAGCAAGTATTTCTTGAGACCTCTGAGGTGCCAGGCACTCTGCTAGGCACCAGGGATAAAAAGGAGAACTAGACAGACATCGTCCCTAGTATCATAGAACTTACATCTAGTGAAAGACACAAGAAAAGCATAAGAAAGCAAAGGAATAAAAAATTTTAAAACACAATTTGTGGTAAGTTCTACAATGGAAAGAAGAGGAAACAGGGAGGGGTCTTCCTTGACTGGGCTGGTCAGACAAGTCCTCCCTGAGGGGTGGTAAAAGGGGCCAGGAGAAGTTGGAAAGAGCATTCCAAGCCAAGAAAGAGACACAGCCAAAGGCCCTGAGGTTGAAAAGCACTTGTTTGGAGAACTGAGAGAAATGAGGTTAGAACAGGTGGTAATTGTAGGAGAGTGGCACAGGCCACGGAGCAGTAGGAAGTTACTGAAGATTTGACAGTCTACATTCTAAGATTACTTGAGCTACTGTCTTGAGGGTGATTATAGACGAGCAAGCAGAATGCAGGTACCTTAATATTTTTCCATCAATTTGTAAAAGCTCTGTATGTTATAAAGAAATTAACTCTTTTCTGTTATATTTTCTATATATATTTTTCCTAGTCTTTTTCCCTTTTGTTCTGTATTTAGGGGTTTTTCTTTTAAGACAAAATTTACACCAAATCTTTGCCTTTGTGATTTCTTCTATTATTTCTTATCTTAGAAAGTTATCTCCATTCCAAAAACCTGGTAAGTGTTAAATTCCTGAAACAATATGGTAGCTAAAAGTATGAGCTTTGGAGCCAGATAAAACTGAATTCAAATTCTGACACAGCTGCCTTTTTGCTGTGTGAACTTTCTCAGTTACTTAACCTCTTTGAGCCTCAGTTTGCTCCTCTCGAAAATAAAGGTAATACTATTACTTTGTAACTATGATAATTACTGTCCTATATTTTCTGTTATTTGATGTTTATTTGTTTCAATAATCTAGATTTAATTTTATATGATGTGAGATCTGGGTCTAAGCCATTCCCCCCCCCCCCAAATTGTTTCATTTTGGCTCTTAACCCTTATTTCTGAGAAGTTAAACTGTTCAGAGCAAAAGGGAAGGAAAATTACCTTGCTTAAGTACGCTCTCTATGCCTGGTACCTCCTATACATTATATGACCTTTATGGCAGTCCTTTCAGGCAGGTACTATTATTTCCACATTCCGGATGCAGAAACTAAAACTTAGGAGACTATGGACTTGCTCCACCTGAAAATAGGCTGTAACAAGCCCAGGTTGATTGGGCTCCGAATCCCACACTTCCTTCACTGGGCCGCAGTCCCTCTCTGGGCATGATAGCACCCTCCGAGGGCCTCAGCCTGAGTGCATTCGCAGTGAGCAGAAGCCCAGGACAGCAGCATTCAGGGAAGGGCCCTTCACCCACGTGCCCCCAGGTACAGAGCTTAGAAGGGCCCAACTGAGGATTGAGCCAGCCTGAATCATACCCAGAAGGCTGGTCATTAAGATAAGATGATTCATGGGTGGATGGGAAGGGGGCTATGTTTGTGAGGGGGTGCAGCTTGAGTTGACTTAGAGATGGGTGTGCAAGGCCTGGAAAGGGGGCGGCATCGAGCGCATCAAAGGTCAGAGACACAAAGGAGTTGAGGGAAATTTAAGGCCAAGGAGCCGGGTGGTGAGGGGGTGCTCCCGGTACCTCTGAGGGAAGCCCCTCCCCACTCATCTTCTGTATTCTCAGGTCAGAGCAGAAACCCTCACAACGTTTGCCCTCTGTGGATTTGCCAACTTCAGCTCCATTGGGATCATGCTGGGAGGCCTGAGTGAGTCCAGTGGGTCCCTGGTATCCTGGAGGGTCAGGGATGGATTCCAGTCTTGGCTCTGAGACAACTTCCTGAGGGTCTGCAGGCCTCAGCTCTCCCATTAGTCTAAGACAGGGCCTGAACAAGATGACCACAGAGCTTCCCCACCTCAACCTAGCCCTAGAATTTCATGATTTCTCTGCTGCTGGTGTGGCCCAGGAGGTCTGCACCTTGGCCTTGAGGGCCAAGCCTGGCTTAGGGCTCTGGAGAGGGATGGGAGATGTGGTGGTGGCCTGTCTCCTGAGGCTTTGGTCTCCAGTGCTCACACCCACAATGGACAGGCAGGCCTGGTGGGGCCTAGGGAGGAAGGCTCTGCACAGCTCTCAGCTCTTTTCAAGAAACATTTCCACCCCTTAGAGTCCCCTGCAGCGGGGGGACTCTATTTATTCTATTTTACAGAGAAAGAAACTGTGTCTTGGAAAAGCGAAGTGATGTCCCAAGTCATTCAGCTAATAAGTGGCTGAACCTGTGTTTAATCCCAGGCCAGCCTGACTCTAAACTCACAGTTTTTTCCTACACCTGCCACTGATGGTGCGTGGGGAGGTGTGGAGTGCTACCTAGGGGCCCAAGTCAGGCCAAGGAGGACTCCCAAAGTCAACAACCATCAGGGGGACAAGGTCTGCCCCTCTGGCACCAGAAGAGGAAGGGGGTCAGCAGATGCAGCCCAAGCTCAGTGTGTAGGCAGCCTGGCCCTGAGCACTCCTGTCCTCTTGCAGCCTCTATGGCCCCCCAGCGGAAGAGCGACTTCTCCCAGATCGTGCTCCGGGCACTCTGCACAGGGGCGATTGTGTCCATAGTGAACGCCTGTGTGGCAGGTGAGTGCAGCCTGGCGGGCTCAGGACTCAGAGCCCTGATTCTCTAGCTGGCCCTGGTGCAGGGCCAGGCAGTTGGGCGGAGTTGAGGGGTAGGAGGGCGTGGGCCCTGCCCACCAGCTGTTTTCCCTGCACAGGGATCCTCTACGTGCCCAGGGGGGCTGAGGTCGACTGCCTGTCCCTCCTGAACACAACCCTCAGCAGCAGCAGCTTTGAGGTGTACCAGTGCTGCCGTCAGGTCTTCCAGAGGTGAGGGCCTGGCCCAGGGGGCGGGGGCACTGACGGTGAGGAGGAGCAGAAGGCCTGAGTACCAGGGGATGCCTTTAGCACCAGAGCAAGGGGTAGAAATGTTCTGGCTATGGTTGATGTGACCACGGGAGGGGGAAGTGGGGCTTGAGGACCAAACTTGGAGAGGAAGTTTGAACCAGAGACATGGAGCAATTTTCCCAAAGTTGCACAGCCTTTAGTGGCCAGCAGAGCCAGGCCTGGAACTCAGACTGCAGCCTTTGCTTCTTTTCAGCACCAGCCCGGATTTCAGCCTAACGGCCCTGGAAAACTGCTGTCGATTTTACAATCACACGATCTGTGCATAGTGGGGATAGAACATCTTTGTGCCTTCTGGGGGCTATTCTTCGCCAGGAAGCAGCTGTCCTCATCTTTCCCTCTCCAGCCCCTGGCTTGGGGAAACCACAGGGCTTGGACCCACCCGAGTCACAGAGGTGGGAAGGGTGACTGGGCAGAGTGATTCTGTAAGTAAATGAGGGATAATCCTCCCTCCTCACCCCTTCTGCTCTCCCATCTCCTCCCTCCCACAATGTAAATTCTCAGGGTTGCTGCTGCCTCCTCTCTCCCCTCTGCATCCAAATAGCACCCTGCTCATCTCCATCCCCCCTGACTTGGGGCCCTCAGATTTGCCCTTCCCTTCTGCTCTTGGGCCCTCAGCCCTGGCATTCCAGGTGCCCCCTTCCCTCCTGCTCTCTGGGCACTGGGGTCTTGCTGTGGCTTCACCCCTCCCAGACAGCATCTCCTGGAGACCCTTCCTCTACTTTCAGAGACTCCCCTCACTGCCTTCACCCATAGCACTTCCCAAACTGGTGTCCTGTGGAACACTGTCCCACGAGGTGTGCAGAGGTTTCCAGGATCCGCTAGGTTTGGAAAACGCTGGGCTAAATAAAGCTAGGGTTTGTTGTGGTGGTGGTTGTATGTTTTTTGCTGTGGACTCGTCAGGGTTTAATGCGGATATGCTAGCAGATGTTTTCGAGATTTGGCTGTAAGAACCTTTTTGGTGGAAGCATCACCTAGTTGAGGCTTCCGTGGGAAATAATTTGGGAAATGTTGGTTAATAATTCAAACTGCTTTAGCCTACACAGCTGCGCTACTTGCAGATGCGTACAGGGCACTCTGTCAGTGCCCTGCTCTCAGTGCTTCATACTTTCTAACTCAATCCGTGCAACAACCCTGTGAGCCAGGTGCTGTTATTATCCCTAGTTGAGGAATCAGAGTCCCAGAGAGGTTAAGTCGCCCAATGTAGCACAGCTGGGAAGAGGAAGAGGCAGGACTTGAACGCCTGCCATCCAGTTCCACAAGCTGTGTTGTGTGGAATCTCTCTGCTGGGCCCTGCACGTGCCTAATCACCAGCAAAAGAAATTGAACAGTCTTTACTCTTGGAAAAGCCTGGATGCCCAGATCCTGGTGAGAGCACACCTCCCCCAGGCAGGGTGGCTCTGGCTGCCCATGGAGCTGACCACAGACAGGCTCAGAGCAGCCGGAGAGTGCTGGCCCTGGGTGCACGGCGGTGGGGGCTGTCCTGCCTGGGTGTGTGTGTGTAGGGGTGGTGAGAACAGTATGCCCTGCAGGGAAGGTCATGGCCCTGAGCTCAGCAAGATGAGGCCCAGACAGCAGCCTACTGGTGGCCCAGGCTGCCCTCTCATTTTGGGGAGCAAGGGGCATGTGCCGTGTGGGTGAGGGGAGGGGGCAGCCTGGAACCCCAGGGCCTCTGTGAGGCTACACACAGAGGGGTCCACTTTCTGTGCCTCTCCCACTCTCTGACCATTTCCCTCCAATCTGTCCTGGACCAGTACTTGTATAAAAGACAATACAGGTGAATTATGAGGAAAATAATTAATAATAATAATAATGATGATGGCATATAACATACAAGCTCTAATTCCTTGTTGTTAGATTCAACAAACATAAGATTACTCTGTGAAACCGCTATGCAGTTTCTGAATGTCACTTTCAACATCTATACTTACGTTACTACAGACCTGAATGTCATGAAGCAGACATGGACCACACCAGTTCATGCTGTGAATAGCTCTGTCCTATAGTATTTTCTGTTAATGAAAACTCATCAATGACTTTTCTCCTCAGATGGTTGTCCTGAATTTCAGATTCTCTAAGAGGAATGGGGTAAAGGCCGTAGAACTCTGGTTGGAATCCATGAAACCTGCCTTTCCTAGGAGAGAATGCATGCAAAATTGCAAGGACAATAGAAGGATTCCAAATAATTTATGCAAACGCTCCCCACTCAAGGAGTGGAGCCTAACTCCCCACCTCTTAAGTGTGGGCTATGCTTAGTGACTTGCTTCCAAAGAGTACAAGTGCGGACGTGGGAGAACGGAAAAGGAATTTTGCAGTAGAGAAACCTGGTAAACACTTCCTTAGCCAAGTGGTCATGGTTAACCTCATCAGTGGTAAGTCCAGTTAATAGCATATACCCTTGATATCTTGTGTTGAGAAGGGCACCTCACCTCAGTGTTCTTCCTCCCCAAAGCCCATAACCCCAGTCTCACCATGAGAAAAACATCAGACAAATTTAAATTGAGAGACAGTCTACAAAATATTGACCAGTCATCAGAAGCAAGGAAAGTCTGAGAAACTGTCACAACCCCAAGAAGCCTAAGGCGACATGATGACTAAATGTCATGTGTGTTGTAGTGGGTTGAGTTGTGTCCCCCAAAAGAAATGTCCATGTGCCAACCCCCAGTATGTGTGAATGTGACCTTAGCTGAAAATAGGATTTTACAGATGTAATTAGGTTAAGGATCTCAAGATGAGATTATCCCAGATTTAGTATGAGCCCTAAATTCAATGACTGGTGTCTATAAGAGAAAGGAGAAAGAAATTTGAGGCACACAAGCACAGAGATGCACAAAGAAGGCCATGTAAAGATGGAGGCAGAGATTGGCATTATTCACTCCAAGATAGCACCCACCCCATGGTGACAGGCCAAGGAACACCCAGGGCCACCAGAAGCCGGAAGAGGCGGGAAGGATTCTCCCTTAGAACCTTCAGAGGGAGTGTGCCTACAGACTTAGAACTTCAAGCCTCCAGAACTCCAGAGAGAATACATGTCTATTGTTTTAAGCCACCAAATTTGTGGTAATTTGTTACAGTAGCCCTGAGAAATTAATACAGGCATCTTGGATGGGATCCTGGAATGGAAAAATGACGTTAAAGAAAAACTAATGAAATCCAAGAATAGTATGGAGTGTAGTTAAAAACATATTAATATCAGTCCATTCGTTGTGATAATATAACATAGTCACATAAGACGTCAACAACAGGGGAAACTGGGTGAGGAGTCTGTGAGATGATTGGAACTCTGTATTATTGGTTCAGCCTTTCAGTAAATCTAAAATGATTCTAAAATTTTAAAGTTTAGTTTAAAAACTGCATGGGAAAAAAACCCCTGTATTGATGCAGGTGCTTTGTAACTTGTAATTCAGCCTGTGGGTGGCTCTGTCCTAGACAGTGCGTGTCCTAGGAGGCAACCCACCAAGGTCTGTGTGTTGATCAATAGGTCACATTTACTCCTTTTCCACCACTTCTTCCCATGGTCCTGCAGTCCCCTCGCTTTAATTCCAGCGTCTGCCTTCAGCTGAGGATGACTTAGTCCTGACCTTCTCACAACCACATGAAGAACGTCATCTGCT
Organism: Camelus dromedarius; assembly: GCF_036321535.1. Taxonomy (NCBI): domain Eukaryota; kingdom Metazoa; phylum Chordata; class Mammalia; order Artiodactyla; family Camelidae; genus Camelus; species Camelus dromedarius. The sequence goes on from NC_087464.1 coordinate 17,440,801, forward strand.
TGAGATTACTTTTGACTCAGAATTAGTGAGCTCTGAGTTTGGACAGGACTCTCTGTGTCATTTTGAGGGTGTCTGCCCCTCCCAACTTTTCTGAGTTTTACACCCACTGCACAGATGGATGGCCTCTGTCATCACACTTTAGTCTGAATCATGAGACTCCACCCCCATGACCATCACTGATTGAACCAGGACTGAACACCTAACTCAAAAGAAGCAAAGCCACCAATCTTGCCAATGGTCTTGCAGATTCTTGGGGAAGAATTCAAATAAAAAAAAAACAAACCCAAAACAGAACTGAGAGCTGAGTCACCACAGTGGGACTGACTTGGAGCTGATCTCATTCCCACCCTTCCTGCAGCCTTGTTGCTCAGCTTTTCCTGGGATTCAATGAGAGCTGAATTCTTTCCAAAATCCCTCCTAACCTGAGCTAATGAGAGAAGGTTCCTTTTACTCTGTAATCAAGAGGATACTGCCCAGGATAGCCCCTTTGTTGAACTCCCCATTCTGCTTGGAATCATCATCATCATTTGCTTGAATATCACCCAAACAAGAATCTCACTGCCTCTTCGTGCAGCCTGTTGCATATCGAATGGCTCTACTTCTTAGAAGGTTCTTTTTGATTTTGCATCCAAAAGGGTTCCCTTTTGATCCCAGTTTTGCCATTCTGGGCAGCTCAGAACAAGTCCAATCTCATGTGTGTCTTTATTGTTCCTTTTTTTTTTTTTAAGCAAAGTAATACTTGGTCATTAGTTTTAAGAAGTTAAATCTTATAGAAATATCATGGAAATGTTCTGCTCTCTTTCCCACATGACAGCCCTTCAACTGTTTGAAGATGGTAGCCATCCAGTCTTCCTTTCTCTGAGCTAGGAACCCTTAGTTCTTTCAGTTGTTTTTCACATAGCACGTAATAGTCTCAAAATTTGCCCCAGACCTGATTCGTAGTTGTTCTGCACTCATGTGCAGACAGTTCATGAGTCATGAACTGCCCAAGATTGAAGCCAGAACACAGGGTGGTAAATGTGAAATCATGGGTGTAACCAAGATGATGTGTCTGGACTAAAGAGCGGATACAGCCTTGGGAGGATGTTTAAAAGAGGCAGACCTGTTAGAAAGGGTGAGTGTTAAGAAGCTACATGCCTGCTTCAGAAATCCTCATAGCTGAGGGCTTACATGTTCAGAGTGTAATACTAGGAGAAGCTGTCATTGAGAGAGAGAATGGGAGAAAGTCCTGGCCCAGATGACAAAAGGGACCAGAGATAGGATAAGAATGGGGGTAGAGGACCTTATCTATTGGGACATTAACTAGGACTCCTACATACCCACCATCAAGGGTACAACAAGTTCCTGACTTGCTTGCGGGATGATTTCCATCCCAGAGGTGAAGGGGACTTGCTGCTTTGGGCCGAGTTCTGAGAAAGATGTGGAACTGTGCAGTGGGAATAACCATGCCAACAGAGACTTTGTGACTGGAAGCGAAGTGGGGGCTGGCCCAGCCAGGCACTTACTCCACACTGGAAGATAAACGCATTCAGGAAGATTCTGAGTGGAAAGCCAGCTCTTGAACAGAACTCAGGTTCTGCTGTAGTAAAATCTCCCAGTGAGGCAGGGAAGGCAGAGATGACAAAAGAAATCAGTTATGAATAAACATCAGGAAACTGGCTTATAAGAATTTTTAAGTAACAGGCATCAAAATCTGGCCGGAGGACACATGACCCAGCATAGGAAAGATAGCTGGTTGTCCTCCAACAGTTATTCTTCCCTTTTCCTTTTAGTAATAACTAAGGGTCTAGCTGGGCCAATGGTTGCCCACCTTAAAGACTACATTTCCCAACATTCCCTGCAGTTAGGCATGGCCATGTGACGAAGATCAAATCAATGGAGTGTGAGCAGAAGTCAAGGAGGCAGTCTCTAGATCATGCCCTTAGAGAAGGGGTCAGCAAACTTTTTCTTAAAGGGCCAGGTAATTAATATTTTAGAAATTTTGGCCCATATTATCTCTGTTGCAACTACTCACTTCTGCCCTTGTAGTTTGAAAGCAGCCATTAGACAATAGTTAAACAAATGAAAGGGGCTATGTTCCAATAAAACTGGGTTTACAGAAACAGGTGGCCCGCCCACAGTCTGTAGTTGGCTGACCTCTGCCTTAGATTAAGGGGCTCATCCTCCATGTCCGTGGTACACTGCACCATTGGCCCCATGCCAGATGGAACACAGATGTGCAGGTGAGCCTCCTTAGGTAATGGAAACAAAAGCAACACCCTAGGGATGGGGCAGCCACAAGTCAGAAGGAGCACAAGGCTGCCGTGACAGCGCAGACTTTGTGGGAGAGAAGAGCATCTGTCTTGTACATGTCAGTGTTTGGGATCTCTGTTGCAGACACCCTGCCAGTGGACAAGAAGAGCAAGACAGGCAGGAAGAAAGAGCAGTTATGCCTCTTCCGTGGGAGGTTCTTGATGAACAAGTGGGAAACAAGATACTACTAATGAGGTGCCCATCACCCCAGTCTGGTTCTCTGGCAGCGTGGGGCTGGTGCAGTCCCCTAGAGCCCAAAAAATGACCACGCCCTCAAACAAAGTCCAAATCTGAAATATACCACCCACTTAGGAAAGAGAAGAATCCAAATATATGTGTGAGAGGAAGTGGAGAGAGAGCCACTCGGCCAAACTGCAAAATTTTCCAATTCAGCTTCGTAACAGGAGAGCACCGGAGAGAGAAAGAAAGGTCGAGGCAGGGTCATACCAACTTTGCACCTCAGGCTCACAGAAGCAGGCAGGAGAAAAGAGGCTGATGTGCTGTACATAACCCGTGAATGAGCAGTGACCTGGCCCATGGGTAAATGTGGCCCAATCCACAATATTAGATCTGCATTCCCTCCTCTTGGAGAACAGCAAGATTGAGCTAGCAGAAGGGCATTCCTCCCTACTCCCCAACCAGTGCCCCTCCGGCCCACCACGCCCACCAAGCCTTGCAAAGTGTACATAGAGCTTCCAAGGACCATTTGGAACTGACTTCTCTCCCAACAGTCAACTTTCATATCTTTTCAAGACAGTAAGGACGGCAATAACCGACAGCTGACGACTGGCACTCAGAATGCCAGAGCTCTCCCAGATGTCAGTATGTACTTTGCATCCAGTGACTGCATGTGCTTAAGCCAATGAGAGTGAGTCTGGTGAGGCCTGGGAAGCTACCACGTGGGCTGCTTTCATCATTCAGCTCCAACTGATGAAGGACCCCTCCCCACTCCCCCTCCTCCCAAGAGAAAATTTTCTCTTTTCTTTCCAAGGAAAAAAGATAAGTCATTTAGGGATGGGATCAGAAACTCACTTTGTAGACTAAAGATGGCTTTTATCTCCTGAAACTTGGCTTCTCAGTAAGAGTCTTTTTTACTTTTAGAGGCATCAACTTGTTTATATTCTAACTGAACTATTTGTTTTCAAAGCCAAAGCCTCAATTAGAAGAGAAATAAACTGTATCAAAGCGTACAGCTTTCAAGGGATCATTTCTTCTGCAGTGCCCCAAGAGCAAATATCTCTAATCTCCTCTAATCGCCTTTGTTGGGGTCTGGGGCAAGCTGTTTTTGTGGTGTCAGCTGCTCTGAGCCAGAGTGTGGCCAAATGCTGGGGGCTGGGACCAGGGTCATCTTGTTAAGAACAGAAGCCAAAGGTGAGAAAGTCTGGTGGCTGGCATGGCCATTGAGTACTGAAAAATTCCATCATTTTCAGCTACTTAAGCTGGAATGAATTCCAGGAAGCTCAAGTCTGCAGCTTTTAACACACTGTGGGTTTTATCACTTGTGAGGTGTGTCACATTTATTGGTTTCCTTATAACAGTGAAAGTACAGGAGTTTATGAACAATTTTCCTTTTTAATAAAAAATATGCAAATCAGAGTGGTATTTTACTCAGAATTCTTTTGGTTGCAAATGACAGAAAAGAAGTAATTTATAAGAAAAGGAATGGATGGGCTCTGTCACCAGGAAGTTGCAAGGGGACCACTCTAGGTCATGGTCACAAGACCCAGGGACTTCATGGCTCCAGGACTCTCTCTATACCTCTCAGCCCCTGCTTTTCATTGTGTTTGTGTCTTTGTGTGTGCATGGTGGCGTCCTGCTGTTGAACTGGCTTTTTCCATAAGGCTGGGATCCTGGTCATCAGAAAATCGTGGATTCACATGGGAGCTCACTTCCCTGAGAGCTAGTTGGGAATAAAAGGGCAAATCTTCAAGAGTGTAATTGATTCTCCAGGGTCACGTGTGTTCCTCCAGACAACCATTAAGGCCTAGGAGGTGAGATGTGATGATTAGTCCAGTCTGGCTCTTTTGTCCACTCCCAGATCCATTGCTGTGACCTGGGAGGCAGAAGATGGTGGCTCCTGTTTGGACAGCCTGCTTGGAGGCAGGGGGCTGAGCAATTCCCCAAAAGAATGGGGGTGCTATCCCCTGAAGAAAGGCGGCTATTCTTTCCATATATCTATAAAGATTTGCAATTATAGCCATCTTAGAGTCTGAGATAACAGAAATAACAGAAATTCAGCTTTTGAAATAACTTAGAAAAAAGAGACTAACATTTTATAAATACTTCCTGTGGGACAAGTTCTTTGCATACGCTATCCTGTGTAATCCTAAAAAAAGAAAAAAAACCTACGAAGTAGGTATTACTATCCCCATCTTAACTGTGGTGTAGAGGAGTGAGGTGGCTTACTCCAGGACACACAGCTCAGTGGCTGAGCCAGGTTTGGACCCAGTTCTCCTTGACTTTAATCTCAGACTCTTAGCCATCAAAATATATTGGCTTCCTCATTAATCTACCCAATGAACAGATATATGTGTAAATACTTTAAATTATTCTTGTTCTGATGAACGGTATTGGACATCTGTGGTGGTTTTACAAGATGACTGCAAATTCTGTAACCCTCTTCCCATTGAGGCCAGTCTAGGCCTCCTCTCCTTTCATCTGGGCAGGCTCGTGCCCACTTCAAACAGTAATTTCTGAGGGAAACGATGTTATGGAACTTCTGAGGCTGGGTGTCTTAGTCAGCTTGAGCTTCTGTAACAAAAGACCATAGACTGGGTGGCTTAAACAACAGTCTTTTAATTCTCATAGTTCTGGAGGCTAAGAAGTCCAAGATCAAGATGCTGGCAGATTCAGTGTCTGGTGAGAACCCTCTTCCTGGTTTGCAGATGGCCACCTTCTGGCTGGGTCTCTCTTTGTCTTTTTGTAAAGGGCTCTAAACTCATCACAGGGACTCTACTCTCATGACCTCATCTAAACCTAATTACTTCCTGAAGGCCTCACCTCCAAAAACCATCACATTGGGGCTTAGGCCTTCAACGTATGAACTTTGAGGGGACACACACATTCAGTCCATGGCACTGGACTATAAAAGGCCGGGCAGCTTTGGCCTTGTTCACTGGAATATTCACTCTGGAACCCTGATGCACCAGGTAGGAGATCTCGCTACTCTGAAACTACCATGCTTTGAGGAAGCCCTAGCCACACGGTGGGGTCAGAGGGAGGCATGAGTCAGCAGTCCCAGCTGAGACCAGCCTTCAGGTCATCCAGCTGAAATGCTAGACATGAGGGAAGGCGCCTCCAGGCAGTTCCAGCCCTCAGCCATTTGGGTCTTCCTAGCTGAGGCCTCTACATCAGGGAACAGATACAATGCATCCCTAGGGTGCCCCCATCCAAACTCCTGATCCGCTGACTCCAAGAGCATAATAGGTAGTGGTTGTTTGATGTGACCAGGTTCGGGAGGGTTTATTACACAGCAGTGGACAACTGGAGCAGCTCCAGAGTAGGAATCAAAGATGTCTGGTCATGGAGCCTAAGATGAAGTATGACATAAGAGAAAGATGAAATTGAGGATTATCTTGCAACAGTAAAGTAGCTAAGTAGTGATTCTTCCCAGTAGGGAAGCTGTTGCAAAAATCCTGACAGCTCGGGGCTGCATTCTCCCTTCCTCCACCAGGTGGAGTGGATGCATCGGCTCTCTGTCCTCTGCAGTTCCCCAGGCACGGGGAGAGAACTGTCCTGCTCTGCCAGACTGTGGATGACCCCACCCCAGTCTGGATCCCTGGCTCGCAGGCTGTAGAGAGCTGAGCCCCAGGAGGGCCTGGGTGAGGCTGCTGCTGGGATCTGCCTCCTTCTTTTGAGGAAGTCAGAGCCTCTAAAGGAGAGTAGGACCTGAAAACAAAATTCTCCTGCAGGATCTGCCATCCCACTACAGTCTCTCCATTAACAGGGCCCCCTCAGAATTGTTCATTGCCCCTTCCCATCGACCTTCATGAAGCTCCTGATCAAGGGCTGGGATCCACAGAGAATCCCCGATTTATTGCCTCCTTCCCTCACTTCCTTTCTTCCTTCCATTCAAACCGTAGTACTCCATATACATGATTGTGAAAGTCAAACAGTACCATAAGGTTTATAACAACAACAAGAACAGGAAAAAAATTCCAGCGATTCCCTACCCCACCTCCCCATCCCTGAATTCTTCCTTTCAGACTCCTTCAGTTGCTTCTTCTGGTATTTACCTACATATTTTTAAATAATGTACTCACACTGCTATTTTTTTGGAATTATTGATTTTAGATATTGTCTTTTTACTCCCCATTATGGAAGAGGAAGCGTTGACTCTTTTATACCAGCCATGCCCTACTTCTCCTTTCATCCTCCCAATACTGTAATATCACAGTTTTTGGTAAAAGCCGTATTCCATTAATGCTTGTTTACCTCATTATGGCTGTGTGTCTTGTCTGTTCATGAACTACATAGCATACCATAATTATATTTCCTTCCTTACACTTCTTTTTATCCTTCTGGAGATATAACTATAATTCTCCTAATCTAATATTGTAAGATGCCAAGAAAGTATGCACCCGTAAAATTGGTGCAGCCACTATGGAGAACGGTATGGAGATTCCTTAAAAAACTAAAAATAGAGTAAGCATATGACCCAGCAATCCCACTTCTGGGCATATATCTGGAGAAAACGCTAATTTGAAAATATACATGCATCCCAATGTTCACAGCAGCACTGTTTACAATAGCCAAGACATGGAAGTAACCTCAGTGTCCATCAACAGATGAATGGATAAAGAAGATGTGATGTATATATACAGTGGAATACCACTCAGACATAAAAAAGAATGAAATGATGTCATTTGCAGCAGCATGGATGGACCCAGAGACTATCATACTAAAGTGAAGTAAGTCAGATATCATATGATATCACAAATATGTGGAATCTAAAAAAAAGAGATACAAATGAATTTATTTACAAGCCAGAAATAGACTCACAGACGTAGAAAACAAACTGTTTACCAAAGGGGAAAGGGTGGGGTGAGAGATAAATTAGGAGCTTAAGATTAACATATACACACTGCTACATATAAAATAGATTACCAACGAAGACCTACTATATAGCACAATGGACTATATTCAGTATCTTATAATAACCTGTAATGGAAAAAATCTGAAATATATATGTGTGTGTGTGTGTGTGTATATATATAACTGAATCACTTTGCTGTATACCTGAAACTAATACAACATTGTAAATCAACTCTAATTTTTTTAAAAAATTTTTAAAGAATGCAGGTTAAAGTTAAAAAAAAAAGCATGCTCCCAACTAAACTGTGACATGTCATCGTTTGCAGGATGCATCTCAATAACAGAAATGTTAGAATACGAAATACGTGTACCTTTTCAAGCTCATATAATACTATGTTTGCCTCCTTTTTATTGCTCAGTTTTCTTTGTTTCTATCATGAATTCTTCCCAAATTTTTAAAGAAAGTTATTTTTTTCTTTAAAGCCAAAGACCTTGAGACCTAGTTTCTGTAGGTCAAACACACCAGACGCTATATCTGATTAGCTTTTTTCCTGGAGATGTCCCTCGGGGAGCCCCCCACCCTCTGACTCCAGCGTGCTGCACAGCTGTCTCCTGGGACTCTCCTACACCTCCCTCCTGTGTGGATCGACTGTTTTTGGATTCCTTGTCTTTCTCTTTCTTGGTTTACTCCCTCATTTTGGTGGAGAATGCATACACAGGAGATAATATTTTCTGAAGCATTGCATATCTGAAAATGTCTCTATCAGTATGCTCCGTTACTAGGTTGGCAGGGAATAGAACTTAAGTTTGGAAATCATTTTCTCTGACAGTTTTGAAGACTATCCACCTGCATTCTGGCTCCCAATGTTGAGGCTGAGAAATCTGATGCCGTCTATTCTGATTCTCGATCACTTGTATGTGAATGGGTTTTTCCTTTCTGCAAGCTTTTAGAATCTTTTTTTTTTTTTTAATCCTTGGTGTTCTAACATCATAATGAATCTTTTTCCAGTCATCGTGCTGGGAATTAGGCGCGTCTTGCAATATGCAAATCCAAGTCTTTGAGTTCTGGGAAGCTTGATCTCATTCCTTGATACTTTCCTTTCCCTTCCTCTTTCTCTCTTTCTGAAACTATTGTTTTGAATGTTGGACCCTCCTGATTTATCTTCTACTTTTTTTAACCTTTCTTCTATTGTCTCTTTCTTTATGATTTTATTTACTTTCTGGAAATCGTCCTTAAGCTTATCTTCCAACTTCTCTCTCAACTTTTCTCCTGCTACCATAATTTTAATTTACAAGAGCTTTTTGAAAAATCCATACTTAACAGTGAGGCCCCAGATTGTTGTTTGGGTACTGGGAGCTGTGAGAGATAAAACTTATCAACTGTTGGGACTCACTGTGGCGTAATAGGGCCAGGAGCAGACATTTCACTGGAGGAACTCCCAAATGTCAGTACTACAGATCTCTTTTTTGGGGTCATTGTGTTTCTCTAGAGAAGAATGTTCCAGCATCCTGCCTGAGGGGTATGCATCAGGCAGAGAGAAATCTGGGAGTGGAGAGGCACAAAGGAGGAGGAGGTGGTGCCCAACATTCACTTTATAAATTCTCACTTCATCTCTCCTTTAAAGTACAGGGCCTCCTCCCCTCCACTATGCCTGGTTCCCTGATTCCACCTCTTCTCAGAACAAAACTCCAGTTTCCTCAGTGTGTGTGTGTTTGTGTGTGTGTCTGTATGTGTGTGTCTGTGTGTTGGGGGCGGGGGTGGAAAGTCACCTGCCTGTACCAGGTGGGTGAGTAGGCTGGGTTCTCTGTTCCAGCCTGGCCCCTGTCTTCATCGCCTTCTGCAGTAACAGGTGCCTCTGACTCCTTAGGGTTCTGCCTTCTCAGCTCTACCACCTCCTCCTTCTACTTCTCATCTTCTGAAATTTAACATGTCTCACCTCTATCGTTGCTACTCTTGTTCTTTGCCCTTGTTTTATATTTTGTTTCTCTCCTGTCTTTTTAGTGGGATTTTGAGAGAAAACAGCTGAACGCATGTGCTCCATCTATCACATTCAGCTGGCAGATTGGAGACTATGCCGCAGGGGTGGAAGGGAGAGGGTGGTAGGGTGTGGGCTCTGGAGCCAGACACATCCGTGGTTGAGTTCCAGCTCCACTTCTTCACATCCCTGTGTGACCTGGCGAGATAATCAACCTCTGTGAGCCTCAGATTTCTCATCAGTCAAATGAGACTAATGCCACCTCCTAACTCACAGAGGCATTGTGAACATTAACTCTGAGAAGGCAGGGATTTTCACCCAGGCCTATTTGAGTGCAAGGCAGTGCTCTGAGCCACCGAAACAGCCTGCCTCCCTAGAGAACAGCATGTGTCAGAGACAGGCTTCTTGTTCAGCCTGGGCCCAGGATGAAGAGGACACACGGAACAGGCAGCCCCCAAGCTGACTTATGCTGTGAGTGTGAGAGAAATCTTCAAAAAAAAATTTTTTTTTAATTTTTTTAATGGAGGTACTGGGGATTGAACCCAGGACCTCATGCATGCTAAACACGTGCCCTACCACTGAGCTACAACCACCCCACCCAACCCCCCTGGAGAAATCTTGAAGGCTGTAAACCACTAAGATTCCAAGTTTGCCTCTAACTTCTGCAGAGTGTCATGAAGAATGACTAATCCGACAGCACCCAAGGGGGTCCAAGTACTCCAGGACGATGTTGGGTGAGGGAAGCTCCAGCCACAGGAAGTCACCAGGTAAGGGCAGTGCGTGAGAGAGGCAGGAAGTGCTTGGCAACAGCTGAACCCGTGACAGTAAGAGACATGCCCTCCTTCTGGCAGGAGAGGAAGATGATTTATTGACATATTAACTTTGTGTTTCTCCCTCCCTTGGCTCTTTCAAGCAGGGAGCCAGTCCCTTGGTACTTCCTTGTCTTGGGTATTTTTGGTAGTCAGAGTGCAGAAGCTTCCAGAAGTCAGTGGCTGTGCTTTTTGTAATAACCTTGACTCTGTGGAGATTCTGTAACATGTCTTGGAAGAGGAAGAAAGAGTGAGCCTTTAAGAGCTGAAAGGAGGGAGAGAGAGATTTCTACCCGAGAAGGGAAAGGGGTGGAGTGTGACTAGGGCGGGAAGGGTGGGGAGAGGTCCCACACCCTGATTCCAGGGAGTGTGAGGCGATGACAGGGCCGCCCTGCCTAGGAATGGATGCCCACCCATGTGTGTCCCCAGGCAGGGGCCCCCAATCCTCCATCTTGAGGTCCTGCTGGAATGGGCTATCAGAATATTTCCTGACCAGAGGGAGGTGGGGCAGCAGGGCCCAAGTCTGGAGTTGGACAAGGAGATATGATACCTAATAGCAGACATGTGGCACAGGGTGGGACATCTGTCACCCCACAGCGCTGCAGTGGGCAGGGCTGGCTCATCTTCAACTCTGGCCTGACCAGGCAAGAGGCCTTCCTGGGGGTCCGGCTGCACGCTCATCTTCTTCTATCAGCCCCTGCACACCAGGCCAGTTCATGAAGGGACTGACCCGGGACAAGCACTGGACAGCAGCTGAGCGGTACAAGGGCAACTGGGTGGTTAAGAGGCAGATGGCCCAGTGGGTGCTTTCAGGCAAAGTGCCAACTCCTCATCATGGCGCATAAGGATAACTGTGGTCCCACCCCTGATGACCCCCCTCATTTCACCTCTAGCCACTTCCCAGCACAGCCCCTCCCTTCCCTGAGCTCCCGCCTCACTGAACTGCTCCAGTCCCTTGAAGGGGCTGCATTCTCTCCTGCCTTGTGGCTCTTCTACAGGCTGCTGTACATACTCAAACGCTTCCTTCTGCCACTTGGCTCATTCTACTCATCCCTCAGGACCCAAATCCTATTTATCCTTAGGACCAAATTTGGTCTTCTGCTCTAGGAAGCCCTCTGAACTCCCAAATCTAGATTGGAAATCTGTTCTAGGCCCCCCATAGCACTCTGATTTTCTGTCTTGGTCCTTGTCATGCCTGTTGTAATGGATTGTTTCTTTGTCCCGTACGCTAATCTGTAAGCTCACAGTATCTTTAGTACCTGATGTGTGATGAGGAGGAAGGAAAGAGAAAGGGAAGGAAGAGGAAGAGAAGGAGAAGGCGGGGAGGGGAGGAAAGGGAAGGTTGGTGTCACCCACTTTGCCTTGCCCATGAGTCTTGAGATCTCCTTGCCTGTGAAGCTCTTCAGTAAGGAAGCCCAGTCCCCAGGCCTGGATGGCAGTTTGGTTGGGGTGGTTAGGGAGCCTGTGTCTCCTGTCTGGATTTAGGACAGGTTGGGGTGAGAACACCCAGGACAGCTGAAAGCCACATTGCTGAAGGGAAAGTTTAACTGCAACCAAGCAGAAAAATAAAGGTCACTGCCCAGAGGAAAGCCTGCATCTGGGTGAAGTGCAGCAGAAGCACGAAATGCTCAGCAGGTCGGAGCAGGCTGGGATGAGGGAGGGAAACCAGCAGAGACTTCTTGTTGATCCCAATATCTGTTTCCCCTTCTTTTCTTTTAAAATTTTGTTAATTTTTTTTGGCGGGGGGTAGGTAATTAGGTTTATTTGTTTATTTATCTTAATGGCAGTACCGGGGATTGAACCCAGGACCTCATGCATGCTAGACATGTACTCTACCACTGAGTTATATCGCCCCCCACAGCCCCCTCTTTTATTAAATATTCAACTGAACATATGGCCGTAGAATAAAATTGACATTTCCCGGCCTCCCTTGCAGCTAAATGGGGCCACGTGACTAAGTTTTGGCCAATGAAATAAAGTATGTGGTATGACTTCCAAAGTGTGTCCTTCAGGGAGGGTCCATGCCTTTCATATAGGGTGACTGACTTGTCCCAGTTTGCATGAGACTTTCCTGGTTTTAGCACGGAAAGTGCCGTGTCATGGTGATCCCTCTGTCCAGGGCAATCAGGGAGAGCTGGTCACCTCGTGTTCTTCATCTCTCCCTCCTTCCTTCTGACTAGTATGGGGGTGTGAGTGAAGCCAGCCTGGAGCCAGGAGGTGGAGCCACGTGCTGAGGATGGCATAAGGCTGGGCCGCCAGAACGGTGCCTGCATAGTGAGTTCAGGCCACTCAGGTTGTCCTGAATCTGGATCACCTGAGCCTGCGTCTATGGGCTTTATTTACCAGAGAGAAAAATCAGCATCCATGTAGTCTAAGCTTCTGTTATTCCGGGTTTTCTGACACATGCAGCTGCACAGAAACAGGACTAAAGCCTTGACAGATGCTAGTCTGTTATGCCAGGGGTTGGGCGTGTGGGGGCGGGGGCGGTCGTGAAAGTGCTCACTGTTTTAGGCAGCGCTGCCTCTGGGGCTGCCCCTGGGAGGGAGGGACTAACATTAAGGTGAAGTTTCTACCCACATCTCGCCGAAGGCTTCTGTGCTTCCTGCTCTCATTTCTTTTAACAAAATGGTTCCCTTCCTAAAAAGCAATTTGAAAGCCACTGGTTCTCAAAAGAATAGTGACAGCCAGACCCACTGTCCCACTCTCACCCCCCCCCCCCGCTACTTAGTTACTCTTGCCCACTCACGTAGGAGTTGCACAAAATTCATTCAGACCCAGACATGTCAATGAACCTAGAGACCAAAAAGAAAAAGGAAATGAAATCCTAGAAAAAGTTGCATAAGCCTAAACCCCCAGGAGAGACCTGACAGCAGACAGTGTTGCTGGTAGCAGCCCTGTATGGGACTTGCTGCTGCAGGGACCTCTCCAGGGGCCACTTTGGGGTGGAATCTTCTCCCTGGGGTGTTGCATCATGCCCCAGGTGGCCTTGTTTCTAACAAGGCATCGCTGTTCCTGGACATCCAGCCTTCAGGTTCACCTGCGCAACCCAGGAACTGTCTGGGTTTGTGGATAAGGCTGAGGGTGAGCTGTCAGCTTGGGGATGAGGGTACAAGGCAGGGTTATGCACAAAGACCTAGTGAACCTGGAAGGAAGGATTTCCCTTCTGGCTCCACCAGAAGGTTGGGTGGTTTGGAAGGTACTAGCAGAGCCCTGTACTGCCCTGTACTGGAGAGATACTAGGGGCCAAGACACCCAGGGCAAGTGGCCTAGCACAGGGTGTCCCAGAGGGGTAAAGATAAGCAGAGATGGGACAACTCTTCCAGCCCAACCCTTGAAGAGAGGGCTCTGCTGCATCCCATCTCAGCCACTTCCTGCTTGTGCCCTGTTTCCTCTTTTGTGGTGCGGGGAGTGATAAAACCTCCTGCATGGATGTTGTCAGGGTAGCATGCAAAAACTCAGTCCAAGGCCTGCTTAGTGTGGCTAAGTTTGTGGTTCTGGGCTGAGTTCTCTCATGAGGTTGAGGTCAAACTGTTGGTCATGACTGCAGTCCTTCGAAGGCCTGATGGGGGCTGGAGGATCCACTCCCAAGATGGCTCGTTCACAAGGCCGTTGGCAAGAGGCCTCAGTTCCTCTCTCCATGGGCCTCTCCTAGAGCTGCTTGAGTGTCTTCACCCCCTGGAGGCTGGCTTCCTCCAGAGCAAGTGATCCAAGGGACAGAATGAGGTGGGAGCTACATGCCTTTTACCATGTAGTCTCGAAGTCGCACACTGTCATTTCTGCAGTAGCCACACGGGCCAGCCCTCTTGAATGCCCTCCACAGGGGCACGAGCTTCAGGAGGTTGGGGGTCGTTGGACCATGTTGGTGGCTGGTACCACATGACGTCACTGAGCCACTGAGCCAATCCTGGAGCACCTGCTGCCTGACTTCTTGTTACATGACATAAGAAATCTTCTTGTCATTGTGCTGCTTATAGCCCAAAGCACCCTGATATCCCTTCTTCAAAATTCCTTTTTTGCTTAAGGCAGCCAGAGTTGGACTCTGTGACTTATAGCCACAACCCTTGGTTGATGCCTGGGGGTCAGCCTAGACTGCCAGCCTTGTGTAGGGAGAGGGGGAGGTGGGCTCCTGGGCTGCAGGCACCCTCTGTGACTCTCACTCCAAATCTCACAAATCTGACCAGCTCGTCCAGGGTCCAAGAACAGGCACTGTGACGGTAAAGAAAGCCCGGCTTTCACATACCTACATAGACATCTATAAGTAAAAATACAAAAGAAAAACACTCGCTGTAATGAAATGACTCAGTTCTGCCTGCTTCTCTGGACACCTCTGCAGCTGAGTCTCCATAAGAGGGGTAGAATCCTTCTCCTTCTTTCTCTCCTGTCTGAGATTCCCTGCTTAACTTTGGGATGGGGCTAATTCCAGTAGAGGCCCAGTTTCTGTCCCTTGAATGGCCAGTAACCAAGAGAATCTCAGAAATTGACATTGTGGGCCAGGAGAACACAAAATTTCCACACGTCGGGTCTCCTACCAAAGGTAGGCCAGGAAGCAGGATTCCCTGAGTGCTCTGTGGCCATCACGTGGGCCCTGGCACATGCTCACATCTCAGAAGGAGGAGGAGCCTTTTTGAACTCACCCCCTCTGAAACTCAGGATTAGCCGCAGCTGGGCACCCATGGAAGCTGGCAGCACCATCACTGCCAGGCACGTTAATCATGTGCTGGGAAGAAGAGTCTTGTCCCAGCCTGGACTTCTGAACTCTGCTGGGTCCCAAGGGCACACATGCAGAGGGGCAGGCTGCAGGGTGGGAGATGACCTAGGGTCATCTTTATCCCAGCTCATACTCCCCTTCAGCTCAGAGAGGTTGTGAGTGACACAATGAAATGAACTACAAGAACTGTTTCACACTGATATCCATCATTGTGTGAAGAGGTCAGGCAAAGGGGTGCACTGGGAAAGAGTGCAGCAGACTGGGGGTCCCAGCTCTGCCACCCGTGTGCTGTGGCCTTGGGCAAGTCCCCTCTTGCCAAGCCTGTTTCTTTCTTTGAAAAGAGAAGTTAAATCACAAAATGCTATCTCTAAAGAGGACAAGGAAGTTCGTCTGGGGGCCTCATGTAAGGTAGAAGGCTTTGGGCTGCAGATAAAAGAAGACCCAACTGAAAAGAGCTTACACAACAAAAATGTTTTACACCCCATAACAAGTTCAGATGTTGGGCGGTTCCAGAGGTGGTTCATCCAGCAGTTCTGTAATTGCACTCGGGACAGCGATGACACAGGCTCTGTCCATCTTTCCACTCTGCCATCCTCACCTCAGGGGTTGGCAGCTCCCCCTCACGGTGGCCAGGTGGCTCAAACAGCTCCGGGCATCACTTTCTCACCGAGCCACTCCAGAGGCAGAAAGCAGTCAAATGTCTCTCTTGTGTCTCTTTTTCAGAGCGAGGAAAACTTTCCTAGAAACCCCCTGCACTCTGTCCCCCGGACCACCCCATACAGCCCACTGACCAGGGGTGTGTCACTTGCCCATGACTGATCCAATCCCTGATGCGGGGAAAGGAGTGACCGTGATTGGCTGAAACCAGTCAAGCATCACCCCACGGGCTGGGAAGAGCCCAGGAAGCACACGCAGAGAGGAGGGAAGAAGGTGTCAGGTAGGAAACAAACAGCTCTGCTCCTCCTCTTACAGACGGGGACCTGAGCGGAGAGGGACTTTCTCAAGTCAAGTCACACAGGAGTTGGTGGCAGTCAGAGGTGAGTGCAGTTCTGACTCCTGGACAAGCTATTTCATCACCACCTTTTGGTTCTGGCCTAGGTGATCTCGAGTCTGGAATAAAAATCTGATTCTCAGTGAAAACCTTTCCTTCTAGAGTCACTTTAAGCCCATGGCTGGCCCGGGCGGGACATAATTCTCCAGAGCTAACTCAAGCTCTTCAAGTTTGTCTGCCTCCAGCCTCAGAAGAACCTTAATGAGTAGTTGCTGTAGTGCAGTGGCTAAGAGATCTCAGGGCAGACAGAAGCCAGATCAGACCCCATCACTGCCTTATCTGCTATTTGTTGATCCCAGTGGACTATCCCGGCAGCAGCTGGAAGTGACACCTTCTGCCAATGAGAGCAGCAATTCGCAATAGTCACCCCATCATGATTATATCAATCAGCAGCCAGCTAGGAAAATACTAACCACGAGTTATTTCAGGCAAAGCAATTTTAATGAAGGGAATTGGTTAAAGGTGTTGGAAGGGCTAGAGAAACACAAGCATGACAAATGTGTTTCCCAGGGATCAGAGGGCTGCTACGTCCCAGGAGGCCACACACCTCACTGCTGGAGGAGCCACCCCCTATGCCCACCCCTTACCTCCAACCCAGCTGCAGCCACCACCACGATGCTGCCAGAGCCAGGCTGGCTTTTCCCTTCCTCTCGCCTTCTAACCTCTTCTGTGCCTCCGCTGGCTGAACCCAACTAGAAACCAGCTGGTCAGAGGAGTGGGATGAAAGGGAAGGGATGGAGGTCCCCATAGATCATACATGGGATAGAAACATGTAAGATGAAGATCATTCGCCTAGATCTAAGGGTCAGAGAGGCCTAGGTTTGTGTCCTTATTCCGTGACCTTGAGCAAGTCACCTCCCTTTTGTAAGCTTTAGTTTACTCATTTGTGAAATAGGAGTGATAATGCCGTCTCAGAGTTGTTGTGAAGGCTCAAAAGAAAATGATCATAAAGAGCTTAGCACAGTAGTTTAGAAGGGGCTCAGTTCCTGAACATACCCTCTCACTTCAGGGCTTTTGTACTCTGTACTTCCTATTACCTCTGCCTGGAATGTTCTTTCCTATATATATTTTTTAATGCTATTATTTTCTGACTCATCTTCCTAGTCCAAATAGGACATTTTTAGTTGCAAGAGACCAAAAATTAGACCCAAAAGAGGCTTAATCAAAAGCAGAAGTTGTTAAAGCTGAGAAGTCCAAGTATAGTTCTGACTTCAGGTATGGCTTGATCAGAGGCTCAGCCAATAACATCAACATTCATTAACTCTGGATTGGCTCATGTGCCCACCTCTAAATCGATTTCTGGGGCCAGGGATACAGGACACACTAAACATTCCACTCAAATAATTTGAGCTGATCCTAGGGGTGGTTGTGGTTTCCCAGAGGAAAATTAGATATAGTTATAAGAAAGGATGAATGAGTGCCTGAAGTGAGCATGAAAAACAGCTCTCCACTCATGTTTGAGCTTGGAGGACTTCCTGGGGCTCACTCTCCCCTGTCCAAAGTTAAGTCATTTCCTACTGTGATGCACACTCAGCTCCTTATACGTCACAGCCCTCATCAGCTTATAATTACACTCTCATGAAGTTGAATGATGGCTGCCTCTCACCCTGGATTATGAGCTTGGAGAAGGCAGAGGCTATTTTGTCATCATGATATCCTCAGTGTCCCGCCCAGTGGGACACATGCTAGATACCCAGTAGAGTCTGTACATGACGGGGTGAACCTGGGACTCTGGTTATGATGAGGCCCTACCTGTTACCTTGACTTTTGCTAGCTGCACTGCCTCTTAAGCCAGAGTCTTCCCCTCCGAAATCTTCTCTCCCCTGCAAGCAGCCCTGGGGACACTTGCACAGGACACACTTCCCCAGAGAAGAGAATGACAATTTTCCCATGGGACCTGGGAGGCCTGAGACCCAGAACTCTGGGTGGGTGATTCAGATCAGCAGAAGCAACTTGATGAATCAGGAGAGGAGCCAGCGGAAAAAGGAGGGTTACTTTGGATTAAGAGCTTTAAGAGGAGTGATTCATGATCATTGCGGCTGACATTTAAAAAGCCCCAAATACTTTTGGTAAATAGTGTGCCGCTTTGCATTTTGCCTCCCATTTATCCTGGGAATGAAGCAGTTGCTCTGGGATATATCGTATTTCACTTTCTGCTTCTCAAGCATCAGTGATGTTTGGCTCCTCAGTTTCTCGTGTGTAACTTATCACCAAAGCCTATTTTCATGGAAGCGCTTGCCTGGTAGAGTCAGACTGGGCTCTGGTGTCAGATGGGGCATGGTCTGCAGCCCGGTTCTGCCATCTGCTCTCTGTGTGACCTAGGACAAGTTACTTAACCTCCCTGAGCCTCCATTTTCTCTCCAATAAAGTAAGGATAATAACATCAGCCTCGCAGGGCTTTGGAGAGATTTAGATGGGGATGTCTTCGGCATTGCGATCTTCAGGTTTAGCCAAAGCTGTGGCGGGTTGGCGGAAGGGCTGGGAAGGTGCATGTGTATCATGTGAGGGAGGAGATGGGGAAGCCACAGGGCTCTGGGATCTCACTTCTCTACCCAGGGCTGGGTGCGAGTCTAGGTCCCCAAGAGAAAGTCTGTGGACAGAATTCAGAAGGGCTCTTTGCCCAGATATGAACTCTGCAAGACGCAGGGCAGTGTGGCTTCAGGGCCTAGGAGACAATGTGAGACACTGGGGACAGTGTGTGTGTGTGTGTGTGTTTGTAGGAAGTGTAGGGTGACCAACCAGCCTGGTTGGTCTGGGACAGAGGGTTTCCCAGGATACAGGACTTTCTCTGTTAAAACCAGGAGAGTCTTAGGCAAAGTGAGACATGGTGGGTGACCCTGGAAGTAGGCCTTTCCCCCAACTTGTGCTGGAGCCCAGCAGGGCATGAGCATCCTGACGCCAGGGCCCCAGCTTTCATGGCACCAGGAGTCAGCGCAAGGGGCCCAGCCATTAACATGGTCACGGGTGCCAGGGACAGAGAAAATGGGGGGTGAGCACACCACCTCACCTCAGACCCACCCTCAGGCACTCCCAGAAGTCACTGGGTGACGTGTTGCAGGAGGCTGGAGGCCTGCATTAGTAGAGGGGGAAAGAGCCACCAAAATGTGGGTTATGACTACCACGGTGGTCCAATGAGGCCTGGGGAAACTTGGGTTCCATGTAAAGGCCAGCCCAGAACCTGGCACTTAGTGTGATTTTTGTCATCGTATTTTCTAATTGGTCATTGACAGTCCAGAGTGCTACTTTTTAACTTTGAATCTGGTCACTTTAGAGAAATCTTTCATCTTAATAACTCTGGAGTTGATTTCTAAGTATCTGGGATACAAAGCTATATCACCTGCCCTTAATGATACATTTGTCTCCAGTTCCAACATCTGTGCTCTGATTTCTAAACCACGTCCCACAGCACTTCTCAGACCATCTAGACAACATTGGATGATAGCAGCGATGGTTGTTGCCCATTGTTTTATTTCTGTATCCACTAATTATGCTCTAGTCAAGTGCTTCTTGGTCTTGGGATACTCTTTGAAGTAGACCTGCTGAGTCCCAGTCCTGGGAAGTGTTCTAGTGCTTCACTATTAAACGTCTGGAAAGCCCTTAGCTGGAAAGAAATACACTTCATTGTATTAAAGAAGCATCCTTCTGTTTTTAAGAGCCTTTATGAAGGATGGACATTGGGTTTTCATTAGACCTGCATCAGCCCTGCTTCTGAAAAACCTCAGTGTCTTTGTAAAATGGGGGCAGGGGTAGGGGAGTGGGAGGGGAAACAGTAACCACTTCATGGGGCTATTATGAGGAATAAGTGAGCTTACACCCATGAAGGGCTTAGTGGAGGGCCTAATATAGTCAAGCTGGCAGGTGTCATCGCTGACACAGGTCCCATCTTGGGGCCGTCCTGACACACTGCTCTCCTCCTCCAGGCCAGGAGACCCTGTGTGGCTCCCCTGCTCCTGCCCTCAAGGAAGGACAGCCAACAGTGATCCAGGCCCCCAGAAGCCAAATGCTCTTTTCAGGTGGAATTTGGCTGAGAGCCACAGGCTGAACGTATGGGAGGCGGGGTGGGTTGGGATGAGCCCCAGGGTAAGCACAAGAGCTGGAGGACCTTGGAGGGCCTGACTCTGTCCCATCCAGCTGTGTGACCTCAGCGTGTCGCTTGACTCCCTGTGGCTGCTTCCTGAGGAGATCTGAGGCCGGTCCCACTCACCAGGGCGGTAGAGTGAGGCCCGGGACTGAGCCAGGGGAGGGGCGCTGGGTCCGGGGCAGATGGAGGAAGGACTGTGGTTACTAAATAACAACATGACAGGCAGGACAGCAGACCCTGTGAATTTCTCCCAAATTCCTCCCCCCAACCCCTGACCCTGCTCTCCTCTGCACACACCTGAGTGCGCTTTTCAAAGGAGGTAGGCAGAGCCAGCTCCAGAATTTGTGGGGCCCGGTGCAAAATGAAAATATGCCTTGCTCAGCACTTATTAAGAATTTCAAGATGGTCACAGCCAAGCATTAAACCAAGAGTGGGGCCTTTCTAAGCAGGGGCCCTTCTGTGACGGGGCCCTGGGAGTAGGGATACTCCAAATCAGGGACTTGGGACAAGGAACTCCCCCGAGGTAGAAACCAACAGTGTAGTCGTGGGGCTATGAGGTGGAGCCTGGGGCTCCCGAAGGCCATGGTTTCAGCATCACAGCAAACCTTGTCTGGAGAGTCAAAGTGTCAGGATGGCAAGACAGTCCGAGTGAGCCCTCGTCCATCTGGGTCCCTGATGCTGAGCCCTGCTTCCCTCTCCTGTATTCTGGGGAAATGAAGCAATAAGTACCCACCCTGGCTAAACTAGTAGAGTGGGGCTTCTGACATTTAAAACCAAATATAGCACTGGTAAGAATTGGGGCCTTTCTCCAGTAGAGCAATGCAGGCGCACACCTGAATTCTGGAGTTAGAGCACAGTACCCTGGGGGCCTTCCCTCCACTGTTCTCCCCTATAGGAAGTGCAGCTCCCTCCTTACAGTTCTGGCCTAGGGGCGGGCCACTCAGTCCCTCCCTTATCTGAGAAAGCCTGGAACATTCAAACACTTGACTAAAGGCTTGGGAGTACCAAGAGAAATCAAGATAAGAAGGTGTGGAGAGGGTGATCAACAGGGGCCTTGCATCTGGGGGTGGCTGGATCCTCCTTATCCAGGAGCAGAGAGGGTGTCCAAAGAGTTCCCCTTCTCAGTCCCTCAGCCTCAGCTGGGCTCTGTTTTCATTTCCTCTCATCCCTTCTGGAGCTGGGCTGAGCAAGTGGGTACATACCTTTCCACCAAGCAACTCAACTTTTTAGAGTCCATCTTACAGAAAAAGATACATTCAAGGATGTTCGCTGCAGTCCTGTTTGTGATATTCTAATAGCTGTGAGTGAATGAGTGTGTGTGTGTGTGTGTGTGTGTGTGTGTGTGTGTGTGTGTGTGTGTGTAATATATTTAACATAGAAACAGGTCTGGAAGCATATAGTCCAAACTGTTAACAATAGTTACCTCTACGGAAGGAAGGGAGTGGGGAAGGAAGAGAGACTTTCCTTTGCCTCTGCACACTTTATACACTTCTGCTTAGTTTGATTTTTAAAAAATTATTTTCTCCAGCACATATTCATGTGTAAATTATAGAATGTTTAATTGAAAAACAATTTTTAAAAAATCATGTTGTGCAAAATTTTGAAAGTTAGAGAAATGAACCTGGTAAAGTGTGATGCTGCAGATTTGTCAGAGTATTGATCCTCATAGTGATTTCATTTCCTCCAGCAGTTTTCAGCAGTCTCTGGGCAGGCATGGAGAATAGTGGTGTTGAAAGCACCCAGGAGAATGTACTGAGCTCAGATGCAGGCACCCAGTAATTATTCCAGGCATTTGACATCACTTAGCCTGTTTAATCCCTGTGAGGTAGATATCTTTAATCCTAGATTTCAGTGGAGGAAAGCAGCTTGGAGAGGGGACATATGGCAGGGCTGGGATTCAGACCTCAGGGTGCAAGAACTCTCCCACTTGTGGCTGCTTCTAGCGCAGTTCAATGGGGAAGGCAGGGAGAGGAGTAGAAAGCCGAGCCAACAGCAGTCTTTGAATGCTGGCCCCCAGGTGGAGGAGGAAGTAAAGGCAGGAGGGAGCATCTATTGTATCAAGGATCAGCTTAGGTGTAAGAGGTGTGGAAACAGAGTCGGTTTGGGTTTTAGATGAATAAAGCTGTGTGGGGCCCAGCATCTTCTTGTCTCTAATGAACTGGAGAGGGGGTTTATGAGGACTGAGGAGTCTCCTGGAAATGGCCCGTGTTAGTGCGGGACTGCACCCAAGCTGGCGTCTGTTCCTTGGCTGACTCCTTTCCAGCCCCACTGACTTCATGCCGGAGTCCTAGGAGTAAGAACTGAAGTCGACATTTAACTACAACCCTGAGCCCAGTGGGGGTCAGGCAGCTCTGCTTGGGGGTCCCTGCACCCAGGGGAATGGATTGGGGGTGGTAGGGGAGTGAGTTCTACTGCATGTCACAGAACTTCAAGATGCCCATATGGCTCAGGGGGTGCCCCTCCTGCAACCGGAGTGGGATTGTTCATGAGCTCCCAACACACCTCCACATGATTGGGTTCTTCTTGGGACTCAGGAGTCCTGGGTGAGCCAGTGGGTAGCACGCCAGTGAGGTTTGGGTTACTTCTGTCATTGTGATCCCTTTTGTGCCCCTGTCACTGAGGTCTGGGGAAACAGGGTAGAGAAGTGTTCAGGGACCTCAAGTTGCAGGTTATGATCAGGAAAGGAGGGTGGGGTGGAACTAATGTTAGGTAGTTGAAGCTGAGATGGGGGAGGGGCTGCAACTTCCTGGGGTGTCCCAAGCTGAGCTCCAGAGTATAGACAAAAGCAAGTTGAGGGAGTTGCTCTTTGTGACCCCAGAAGCAGGCAGAGGACTCCTACCTTTCCTATCTGCTTTTGCTGTGTTCTTAGACTTAGGTCTCTAAGTCTAGGGTCCCCAAATTGCAGAGCTGGAAATCAGTCAACGCTGCAATCCAGCAGTTCTCTGGGAATAGAGAAGTAAGGCACCAGCTCAGGATGACACTAGGCAGTGCCATGAGGCCAGCGAGGCGCGGGGAAGGGGGTGGAGGGCGGCGGGGGGGGGGGGGGGAGGAATCAGGATCCTCACTCCTAATTAGAGCAGGGCTCAAGGATTTCCAAGGAGAAGCCAGGACACCGAGGTCCTGACTGCGAAGGTGGGGTGCCAAGAGGGCAGCCTGGAGCCCCAGAAGAAGGCAAGGTCACTGCTAGGGAGTCATCAAGGCCGACTTCTCAGTGAGCGGAGAGGGGAGGACAGAGCGCGTGAGATAGACTTTCAAGCACTCCGATGGTTCAGAGTATTTTCTTCATGAATTACTCTTCATTTAGAAGGGTCCAGATTCTGCCTGGAAAAATTACCTTCTAAAACCTGCAGAACAAATGCAGAAAACACTAAAATTTAGATAGAATAACGGGTGATAGTTAAAATCTTTCAAGACATCGTCATTGAACTGTTGGTACTTTTATAAGGCAGCGGGGCATAAATATGATTATTGTTAAATGTGCTTAAACTTGGATCATGTAAATCACGTGCCAGTGGTTTGGGCCAGGTCGGCTAGTAAAGAGGGCCAATAGCACAAAGCTGCTCTAGCGTTACCTGGGCTTTCTGCTCCGCCGCCCTTGGGAAACTGCCCGGTGCGCACCCGGGGTACACATCGCGGCTCAAGGGGCGCTTGGGCTGTGGATCTTAGGTTCCTCGGTGCCTTGAAGCCCGAGTCGCCGCAGGGAACCCGGAGCCTGAGCCTGTGCGGCAGTTCCAGCGCCACAGTAGGGACTCCAGCCCGGAGCATGCCTCCGGGTCTTTATAGTAGCCGGGCCCGAGTGGGGAGCGGCGGCATCTAAGGGTCGCTCCAGGGCCGCGCTAGGAAAGGTGTGGACGGCGGGAGAGGAAAGGGACCCGCCGCACCGGTGTCTCGGCGGACAGGGAGCCGCAGGGAGGGCAGGAGTGCGGGCGGGTCCGAGGTGGGCCGCTCCAGGGTACGTGATGGACACCCAGGGGCGCCACCCTCCAGCTGACGAGGGGAGGAGATCCAGGTACAGAGAGGCTAAGTGATTCGTCCAAGGTCACACAGCGGGCTGGCGGCGGTGTGTGTGTGTGTGCGGGGTGCAGTTCTGACAGCACTTCTGGGGGTAATCACAGGCCTCGCCCTGCACGGCAGACGCCTGGTTCAGCCCCCGCAAGCAAGCAGCCTTTGGGGTCTTGGGAGCCCCGTCCTTTGGTCAAGATGAGAGTAGGACGGCGCCCCCAACCTGTTACGAAATGTAGCTTTTCAGTATCCCAGCATCGCAGCCTCCCAGTCGCCAGTGCAGGCGGGCGTGGTGCTCCGGGTCTTGGCGCACGAGGGAGCGCACAGGACTGTGACCCCGGACAATAACGCCCAGCCTCCACCTGCCTGGGGTCCAGAGTGTGGGCGCCTCATTGCCCTGTCACCACCGCCCCAAACGAAGGCCCTTCCACCGGCCTCTTTAATAAATGAGAGAGCTCTAAGGCTTAGAGATAGGGAGCTGACAGAACTAATGCAGCTGCTAAGTTATGGAGTCAGGATTCGAACCCAGTGGTCTGTATTTTGGTAGCCCAAACCCCGAGGTCAGAGCCCACCGGCCCAGAGTGGCTGTGTGTGCCCTTGGGTAAGTCGCTTTTCTCAGGCAGGCAGCCGGGCCAAGAGCCCCTCCCGTCGTGGCCGCGCATGCTCAGTAGCTGGCGGCGCCGGGAGGAGGCGGCGGGCGCCCCAGCTGCTTTGCATTGACGCCAGCACCCGCTGGAGGTCACCGCTGGGGGCTGGGCGCGGCGTGCTGCCGGCAAGACCGGGCCGGGAACGTGGAGCCGGAGCCGGAGCCGCAGCCGTAGCCGCAGCCGCGCTACCCGCGCAGCTCCCGGGTGAGCGCCGCCGCTTCAGCGCTTCTCGACGGCGCGGCCCCAGGTCCGGCTGAGGCCGACGCGGCCTCGCTGCCCCGACGGGCTTGCTCCAGACCCCACCCCTCAACGGCTAGAGAGTCTAGGCTAGCTTTCTGCGCCACCGGCGCTCGGACCAGGGGCGTTTATTCGCCGGGCGGCAGACGGAGCGGCGTGGGTGCCCGGGCCTGGGGAGGCGGCGGCAGCGCGGCGGAGCTGGAGCGAGCGCGGCGGGGAGCTCACCTCCCCCGGGGGGCGCACCGCCCCACGGCGAGGGCGGCGTCGCTCGCGCGGCGCGGACTCGCCCGCTCTCGGGTCGGGAGAGTGCAAATCTCCTCCCCTGAAATTCCCCGGAAGCGCGGCGCGGCCGAGGCGAGCGCGGCGATGTGAGGGAGGCGGCCGGCGGCTCCCGCCTCAGGAAGGGCATGTTCGGAGGGGCGGCCGTGGCGCGCCGCCCGCCCCAGCGCCCCCTCCCCACCACCGCCGCCGCCGCCGCCGCCGCGCCCGCACCGCGATAAAAGGGGCGGCCGCACTTCCTGACGCGAGACCCGTGCTCGCCGCCGCCCGCCCAGGCGGCGATGACACGGCGCCCGCGGCGGCCCCGAGGCGCCGGGCGGGCCGTTTGCTGACCGGATCGCGGCTGCCCGCCAGCGTGTCCGCGGCGCCGCCGCCAGCATGGGCTGCGCCCCGAGCATCCACATTTCCGAAAGCCGGGCTGTGTACCACGGCGGCAAGGAGGCCGAGGACGCGCCGGGCCCCGCGGCGCCGCCGCTGCCGCCCGGCGGGCCGCGCCTCCCACCCGGCCAGAAGACGGCCGCCGCGGCCGGGTCCCGCGGCGCCAGCCTCGCGGAGTCTGAGCCTCGCGGCTGCAGCGGCAGTAAGGTAAGGGGCGCCGGGCGGGGGCTTCGGGGCTGCGGTCCGCGGTGACAGGCGGGGCTCCCTCTCGGGCCTCGGTGCCCTCTCGCCCGGTTTTGGCTGACTTTGACGGACGCCAGCAGACCGTCTTGCCGGGGCAGCGACCGGTGGAGGACCGACCCGGGTCCTGGGGACTCTGCGTAGTCGAGTTGTGGTTAGGACTCTTTCCGAACCTTGGTGTCGGTTCCTGGGACGCATCCGACGTCTCGAGCACTAGGGACCGCTGTGAACTTGACTGAGGCGCTTGAATCAATTCCCCACCAAACAGCGGGTACTGGGTAACCCGCAGGATATTCTGGCGCGCCTCTGAACGTGAAATCAGTGCGAACTTTGTTCTTTTGGTTCTCGTGGTGGAAAGGGAAGGGCGGCTGGCTCTGTGAAGCCGGGGTACTGGACCCTATCACCCTGTCGTGTTTTCCCTCTTTCAGGTTTGCACAAGCATGCAGTTGCAGTTTTCTGTTTTCTTCGGGACTATTAAAACATAATCTGGAACATCAGCTTTGCTTCATTGCACACGTATTTGAGGTTCACGTTTATTAGCATACATGTACTTAAAGCGTATGTAATTAGAAAATACTATCAGAGCAACGCGGTTTTTGAAGCATTCAGCAGAACAAAGTTAATTTTTCATTAAGCAATCTTACTGAGACAATTTATTTTTTTAATCGCGTGTCTTCTCCAGCGCCCGTTCCTTTGGCGGTGTTTTGTCAAAGTTGCTGCGCTTAGTCTTTGCTAAAGTTTTCTAAAGGAAAAATACTTAAAAAAAAAAAAAAAGATTCATGAAGACAAACTGCAGTAGCTCTCCGGCTCTCTGATTTGAAATTTTAGAGCTGGAATTCATGCTTTTGTTTAAGTGTTATTACACTAGGGGGAAAAAATTTCTGTCAACATGGCCACATATTGAAGATCATCCCTTTCACTGTTGCTGTGTTTTGAAAGAGTCATTTGCAAAATTGTCTTGATTTTGCTTACTGAGGACTGCTAAATCTCCCAAATTTGAGAGAAATTGGTTTACTCTGTCTTAAATTCCTTAAGTCATTATATCTTTTCTATGTGAAATTTGAAAAGTCTTTTTCAGTGTTGCGTAACATAGTGAAGTGATTTCTCCCCCTCTCATACCCTGTCTGAAAATTCAACTTCATTCTGATTATCAGGATTTGGATTCCTTCTCCTACAGTCTTTGAAAAAACCTGTGGTAGTTTTAAACTATTAACCCAAGCTGATCTTAATATCCTTGTAATGCTTGTATAGTAAGCTACCTAATTGGCTTTTTAAAAAAGTGTTACGCAGGTAAAGTTGAATATGGAAGCTTTAACAGCTTTCAGGTTTTTGACCCCAATCTAATATTGGTTATCTTGCATTAATTTTAGTATTCAACTTTTGGTTCACTGAAGGAGCTCTTTCAGAAAGAGGCCCTTGTGTCTTATTGGCCTTTTTGTGGCAGCGTGGGTGTCCTAAATTCCCCCAGGTAAGCATTCCCAGTGCCCCAACTTGCTCTTCTGCTATCCACACTGCCTGTGGGTCCCCTGAGTTTCTAAGTCTCCTGTATTCTGTCCCATTGTCTTGAGCTGGGGCCCAGAAAAATACATTAAGCATTTACAGTGCTTAATCCAGTGGCATGCGTACAGTAGGTACTAAATAAATGTTTGTTGAGTTTGATTTTTGTTAACGGAACGATAAAACTTTTTCAGTCACTGGAATTTGATGCCTTATAACCTTGAATATAGGCTTTAAGGTTACTTTCTCAGGAGGAGGAGTCAAATTATAAGTAACACCACAGTCACAGAAACAATAGCCCCATGCTTGTTATGCACGAGCTATACATGTTGGTACCACATCTCAGTTACAGATATTTGTAATTAGACATATCAGGTAATAGGCAGAGGTAAATACCAGCATTTTTTTTAGTTCAATATTTTTTCTTTAAGGGAATGAAGCTTTTGAAATTAAGATATTTAATATACTCCGGAAATTTAAAAATCCATGTTTAGAGAAGATAAGCTTTCAGCAATTTAGCAAAATCAAATTATTATATAATGAATTTGAGCTCCTTTATATTAACATGGCAAGATCCAATTTTAGTTCATTAAAAAATGTTTCTTCTTAAAAATATAGTAAGTTAGCTTATCAAAGTGAATTCCAATCAGGAATCCGTTGGGGAAACTTTTGTATCTATAGCACAGAGTAAACACCAGTTCATCAGAATGCTTGGGAGGTTGGCGATGAATTGTATTTTCTGATTAATTAAGCAGTACACCCCCTGCACTGTAGTGTATCCCATGTGTGTTCCATGAAGCAATTTGTGGACTGTTAACGGGTATTAAATGAAAAAGGGTCCATGGTCAAATTAGTTTGGGAAATACTGGCTCAGACTAAGTTTGGCAGATCTCTTTCATATAAAATTTGTCAGAAAATTTAATTTCCTAAAATACACTGTGAATCTCCAAGGGGTGGTTGGAGTGTGCAACATTCCCAAAACTTGTTTGATTATGGAGTCCGTTTACTGAAGTATATCTTAGGCAGGCCACATGTTAAGACATGATTCCTAACGTGAGATACCAATATTCAAAGTACAAGAAATATACTTAACAATAAAACTCAATAAACGTAATTTGCTGCTTAATGATTCCAAAGGTACTTTAGGATTTTGTACTACATTAGGCTGGGTCATCTTTATGAACTTATTTAAGTACTACTAAAAATACTCTGACTGTTTATTCATTTCAGGAGTTATGGTCTATGTGGTTACAGATAATGAATGCTGTGTTCGGTTTGAACACTTACAGTTTTGTTTTGTTTTTAATCAGGGTGTACTTTAACTGTAACATTTAATATTTTCTTGTCAGTCTTTAGATTTACTCCGTTTTCCCTTTCCTTAGCTAGGACTTGAGTTGCCCTTGAAAGATTTGAGTGTGGGGGCAGGAGTGTCAGAGGAGACCCTGTGCTCACCTCCCTCCCTTTCTGCAAACGCCCAGTGGCTGCAGTGATGGACGCCCTCCCCACCATGTGTCACTAATCAGCTCTGTGAGAGGGCAGTCAGGTCTGTTTTGTTCACAGCTGTGTCCCCCCACAAAGTAGGCCTTCCATAGACATTGGCTGAATTGGAGAATTGTGTGAGCCAGGCTGTAGAAGTGGAAAATCCAGCCGGCCCAGATAAAGGAGAAATAGAAACCAGTTTAAACTAGAGTGGAGACTGTAGAATTTAGATTGGATTTTTTGGAAGTCTCTGATATTGCTCTTTCAGAGCAATTTTATTTCAGAGCATTTGCATATGTTTCCACCCTGGTGAGCAGAGTAGATTTCCCTATAAAGATTTAAGGATTAGTGCAGCTGGGTGGGCCGCACACAACAGGTGACAGATATTAGCGTGGCCACATACTAACCTTTAACCTGGGGCCACTGCCTTCAGGGCTCGAAATTCTCTCAGGCCAACTCTCCGTTAGTTCCTTTGCTTCTGTCACCTTCTCTTCCTCCACCCAGTTTCTCTTACTTTCCACCACCTTTCCCTTCTTCCTAGTCTTCCTCCCTCCTTTTTCCTACCAGCCCACCATCTTCTACAAAACTGGTGAAGTTAACCACCCTAGTCATCCAAAGTTTAGTGACTTCTTAGTGTTTCCTAATTATGGAATAAACTTTTTTTTTTTGCCTGGTTTTAATGTACAGAGTGCATTAACCAAATTTTTATATTTCCCTAAACAGAAGCAAATTTCTCTTTGTGTGTGACCTGACTGATTCCCCTCTCCCTCCCCATACCCTTGGTGGGTTATGTGGAATTACTGAAAGTTTCCCTCCAAAGCTGTAGTTAAGACCCAACTTTCTGTTCCTGAAATAAGTGACTATAATTTATCTCTGGAGCTCATGGGCTGTGAGTTCTCTTATCTTTCTGTTCCTATGCTTTTTGGTGTGTAAAATCTCATCATCTTGCCAGGTCTAGCTATAAAGATACTGCTTTATATCTTTTTCCATTCCTATTATACGCATAAATTACTTTGTATTATATGTTTTTTAGCACTTAATATCATTACCACCACAACTTGTGATTCTTAAGAGGGGTGTTGTGAATGTCACAAACCTGCCCTGGGCTGGCCTTGACCCACTCCTCGCTGAAGTGAGTGTTGGGTTGGGGCCTGTGGTAACTTGGGGCACAAATGTTCCTTGTGAAGTGGTTTATGACACTGGTTTTCCCTTGGACGGCTTGCCCGTTTGGATTGGGTTCTTCAGTAGGGGAAGGTTCATGATGTGAGGCCGCAGGGTGAGGCAGACATCTCAGAATAACCTAAAATGCCTTAGAGAACAGAATATTTTTAAAAATTAAAATAAAAAATCAAAGAACAGAGGGAGAAGTTGCTTAGGAAATGAGTAAGCTCCTGGTCTTGTCCAAAGTCAGTGGCTGTAGCCTGGTTTCTCACTCCAGCAAGGCAGTAGAAAGCTATGGTCTCTGAAGCTCTTAGAGTGCAGACTGTTTGTACTAGTAATAGCCCCCGTTCCTTGAATGCCTTCTATGCTGAAGGCACTGTGCTGGGTGCCTTACAGATGTTATCTCATTTCAACCCTGTGAGGTGGCTACTGTCATTTCCCTTTTGCAGATAAGGCACCAGAGGTTAGAAACTCACATGAGTGCATACAATTAAACTGGGATTCAAACCCATTGTTCCTGGTGCTCATCCCCCAGGTTGTTGCTCTCTTAACCCCGTCTCTATTCTCTAGCTTTTGGCTAGGATATGAATGTCGCAGGTCCACCTGGGTTTTAAGCAGGCATCCAAAATCTATGTTACTAAGATTTTGTTAAGTCTTGACTTACTGGGGAACCTGATTCCAGCCCTACCTTGGGCTTCCATGTTTGTGGACGTCGCAGCCGTATGTGGCCCTGTCCCAGTTATTTCCTGAAGTCAGGCATCTTGTGGGGCCCTCAAATCTGTCCTCTTTTTTCTCTGAAGGAGTACTTTCTCCTCCTCCTCAGGGTGCAGGTATCCTGGCTGGGCCAGGAGCTCCCTAGGAGCCAGTTCTTCCCTTCAGCCTTCACCCAAGTGCAACACCCCTGTCCCCTTCTGCCCCCCAGTTCTGCACACACATCCTCCCAGGGTTGGGTCCAGATATCTTTCTTGAGCCCCTGGCTGTACTTGCACTCTCTCTTCCCTGCTCTTGGGACCTTCCCCTGCAGCCCTTGTGGGCTGGGATTTCTGTCTCAAGCCTCCTGCCAGATTATAGGCCATTGCCAGACTGGGTCCTAGTTTCATTACAGTTCCCAAAGTGGTTGGCACACTAAGTAAGTGTTTGGATAAATATACCAGTCTCTAAGGCTGAAAGGGCTTTCTTTTATTCATATTTCATGGATCTATCTCTCCTGTTTAAGTTTAACAAAAATTATTGGGGTATGCTGTATGAGTTTTAACAAAAAGGCAGAATACCCTGAAGCCAGTGATTAATCTGTAGGGTGATTAGTAAAGCTTTTGCCTCTCATTTTGGCCATGTTAGGGTTGAGCAATGTTCCTGGGTCCCCTCCTCCTGTTCTACTTTTGTTCTGCTCTGTGAGAAGAGCTGCAGAGTATCTTGTCAGAGAGCTGTTTTGATAAGTTATATATTGCAGTTTCTTAGCTGCCGGCCTCATACACAGTGTGCCCATCTACACAGGCAGGAAGGATGTCACAGATTTCCCCGAACTTGAGGATGGCCTCAGAGAACTCAGTGAGGGCGACTTGCCACTGCTTTTATTCTGTGTGGGCTGGAACACACCTTCAGTCTGTTGAATTCATGCTCATTTGCTGTCTGTGAGTCTCCCTTCCATGTCCTGCTAGTGAGTCGGGCAGCCGCTTCAGCAGCTCACTCTGCTCGTGGGACAGCCAGAGGGCTGGTGGCCCCTCAGCACTTTCCCTGTGGTCTTCAAATGTTTGCAGTTGACAGCAGCTGCCCAGTGAGGTGTGTTTGAAAGAATATAGGAGGAGAGCCAGAGGTGGTCATTTTAAGTTCAGCACCACGAGGTACTGCCTGTGTGATATTTGGCAAGTTTTGATCCTACGTTTCCTCAAGCATAAAATGAGACTCAAATACCTGGGTTTTACTGAGGATCACTTAAGCTAATCTGTGTGAAAGCATTTTGTGAACTCCAGAGTGCTAGCACATGTAAGGATTGTTCTTCTTCTTTTGATTACCTTTTTCAAAGGCAAACGTTGCTCAAATCTGCTTATTTTTTTTTTAAAACAAATCTCTTCCTTTTTAAAATGTGTTTTTGTCTTTTCTCTAATACTGTATTGTGAAAAGTTTCAAACATACAGCAAAGTTAAAAGAATTATCACATGCATACCTACCATATAGATTCTCCAGTTAACGTTTTCCTGTATTGGCTTTACCTCATGTCTCCATCACTTTATCCACCCAGAAGTCCGTTTTATTTTTGGATTAATTTCAAAGTAGGTTCTACACCTCAGTATATTTAACTCCTAAACATTTCAGTATGCATATCACTTACTAGAGTTCAAGATTTGTTTCCTTTTTTGAGGGGGCAGGGACAAATCTGTATACCCATGTAATACAAATCTTTGTCAGGATACAGAATATTACCATCACCCCAGAAGGTTCTCTGTGCTCCTTCTCCATTCCTAACCCCACCTGCCGACAACCATGGTTCTGTTTTTCTTCCCCATTATAAATTTATTTTTGCCTATTTGAGGCTTCCTATAAATAGAATTTTAAAGAGTGTATTCTTTTGTGTAAGGCTTTCACTCAGCACAGTATTTTTGAGATTCATCTATGTTGCACGAATCAGTAGGTTGTTTTTTTTTTTTTCTGAGTTGTATCCTGTTGTGTGACTAGATCACAATTCACTTATTCATTCTGTTGTTGATGGAGAGTAGGGCTGCTTCTGATTTTGGACTATTAAGAATATGCTATGAATATTCTAGTATAAATTATTTTGTGCACATATGCTTTTATTTCTCTTGGGTAAATACCAAGAAGTGGAGTTGTTGGGTCATAGGATAGCTATTATGTTTAGCTTTTTAAGAAACTGACCTTTTCCCAAGGTTACACAGTTCCACATTCCTGCCAACAGTGTACAATAAAAGTTCGGTTGGTCCATATCCTTGCCACAGTTTGGTGTTATCAGTCATTCTGGTGGATGTGTAGTGGTATCTCCCTGTGGTTTTGATTTACATTTCCTTGATGGCTAATAATTTTGAGTATGTTTTCATGTTTCTATTGGTCATTTATATAACTTCCTTTTTGAAGTTTTTAACACTTTTTTATGAAAAGGAAATATAAATATTGTCATGATCTCTGGGTAGGGAAGGACTTATGAAACAAGTTATACAAAGCATTTACCATAAAGGAAAGAGTTGATAAATTCAACCAAGTTAAAATAAGGAACTTCTCATCAAAAGAAAAGAAAGGAAACCATAAACTGAAAGAAGATATTTGCAACATATAATACCAATAAAGAACTAGTACTCAGAACAGATACAGAACTCCGACCAGTCAGTAAGAAAAAGACAGTCCAGTTGAAAAATAGGCAAAGACTTGGACAGACAGGTCATTAAAGAGGAAACCAAATGGCCAATAAATGTATGAAAAGATGTCATTCTCACTGAGGAAATAACAAAATAAAACCACAG
Organism: Camelus dromedarius; assembly: GCF_036321535.1. Taxonomy (NCBI): domain Eukaryota; kingdom Metazoa; phylum Chordata; class Mammalia; order Artiodactyla; family Camelidae; genus Camelus; species Camelus dromedarius. The sequence continues at coordinate 17,474,142 of NC_087464.1, forward strand.
TGAAATAACATAATAAAACCACAGTGAAATAACTTTATATCCACCAAATTGGCAAGTGTTTAAAAGCCTAACAATGCTTTGAGGAACTCTTCAACACTGTAAGTAAAAGTGCAAATTGGTTCAACTACTTGGACAACCATTGTCATTACCAAGTAGAGTTAGACATGTGACCCAGTGACCTGATAGTTTCAATCCTAGAAACACATGTGTATTGAAAACATGTGCAAGAATGTTCATAGGAGCATTGCTTTTAATAGCAATTTTTTGATAAAACTCAAATATTCCTTAGCAACATAATGGATGAATAAGTGTGACAAGCAGAATAATGCTTTTCAGCTTTGAAACTGAATGGTTTATAGCTATAAATATCAATATTGATCAGTCTCAAAAACAATGTTGAGAGAAAGAAGTTATAGAAGAATCCATAACATGTAATTTTTTAAACTTAAAGTTTAATAGCTAAACAACAAACTTGTGGGAATATATGTAATCTACACATACACATAGATATTAAAACTATAAACAAAACCAAAGAAATAATCACTATAAAATTCAGTTGGACAGAGAAGATTTATTTTACAGACTGAAATGATTAGCAAGCTAATGTTGAGTGCCTAGTACAGAGGATATAGGAGCAATAGGAGCAGGCCCTGCCCTCAGGGCACAAATAGTCCTCTCTGGAAAGGTGGGGCCGGCCTCTGACCTGGACCTGAATGAGAGGCTAATGCCTGAGGGATGGTGTGGGTGTTCAGAGAATAGGCAGGAGCTTGGTCTGGATTGATTGTAAGGTGCAGAGAGAGGAAGGGAGGGAGGGGTTTGGCCTGGGCTAAGATGAGGCCTAGAGAGGTAGAGAATGGGGGATGTATGTGGGGCGGGGGTACTGGCTTGTTCCGCAGACTGTGAGCAAGTTGACCAGGGATAGGGGGCAAGGCCTGAAAGCCAGGTTGAGGAGTTTGAAGTCCGTCCTGTAAACCTCAGAGAACTTTCATTTTCAGCAGGGTAGTTACAGGATAAACATATTTTATGAAAATTAAGTTTTAGGAGGAAATTGCAGTGGGTGGGGTGAGGAAAAGTTAGAGGTGGGGCACTACCTAGGGGGCTATTGTGGTTCAGGCACCAGGTATGACCAGGTATAATAACTACTTAGTGCAGTGGTTTGGGAGAGGAGGGAATGAGCAAAGGAAAAGCTGACAGGCTAGGGAACAGAGTGGATTTGGGGAGTGAGGGATGAGGGAAGTGGAGGATGACTCAGAGGTTGGGGTTTACCAGCTTAGAAGGACTGTGATAACATGCCACAATTTGTACAGTGCTTTAGAGTTGACCAACTGCTATTTTTATACATCATCTCATTTGATGTTCCCCAAACTGCTGTGAGGTAGGAAGGATTTTATTTTCCCTGTTGAAGACCTAAATGAAGCAGACATTTAAAGAGATCAAATGACTTGCCCAAGTGTATGGTGACCACTTTCAGAAGCAGGTTCAGTATAATAGCATAGGATAGAAGCCAGAGGAAAGAGAGGTTAGGGAGTTTTTTTTTTAAAAAAGCCTTTCTCTTGGTTCTGGATTTATTTTGTAAAAACAAACTTTTATTACTTTTTCCTCATTACAAAAGTAATGTTCATTTTAGAAAACTTGAAAAATACAGAAAAGGACAAGGATCACTTAAATTGCACAATCAGGAGATAGTGTCTCAAAATAATGGTATGTTTCCTTCCATCCATGTAGATTACTTTAAATAGCTGTTATTAAAAACTATTTTTAAAATAGTTTTATTCTTTAAGTTCTAGGAAACATTTAGGTGTTATTTCTTCAAATGTTGTCCCCGCTTCCATTTCCTCACTTCCCTTCTGCAGCTTTTTCCAAGTGATAGGATTTAGGTACATCTTGATCTGTCCTCTGTATCTCTTCACTTTTCTTTTACTTCCCAGAGATTGTGTTTCTTTTATTTTCCAGAGATTGTGCTATCTCTGTCTGGGAGGGTTCTTTAATCTATACTCTTAGCTCACTGATTCATTCCTCAGGGTCTACTTAGCTGTCTAGCCCATTGAGTTTTAAAACTGGATGGTTTCTGTGTTCAAGATTTATGATGTGTTCTCTTTGTAACTTGCTTATTCATGGTTTTTTTGTTTGGTGTAGCATACTTCCTTACCTTTTTGAGGATATTAATCATATGCACTTTAAAGTCCTATTCTGATTGCTGTTTATTTAAAACTTTTTTTTGAGGTATAAATACAGTTAGAAAAGTATATGTAATCTTAATGTTTACAGCTTGATAAAATTTTACCCATATTTGCTGCATATAACGACCACCCATATCAAGACAGAATACTTCCAGCACTCCAGAAGACTGCCTTGTGGCTGTTGACTTTTTTTTTTTAAGTATTTTTAACCTTTTATTGTGAAAAATCTTAAATATACAGCATTCTTTTTAAAAATTGCCAATTTATGGGGTTTTTAAAAAATATTTTATTGCATTATTTAATTATTTTATTTTGGCAGGGTTGGGGAGGTAATTAGGTTTATTTATTTTTAGAGGAGGTATTGGGGATTGAACCCAGGACCTTGTGCATGCTAAGCATGCACTCTACCATTTGAGCTACATCCCACCCCTCTATACAGCATTCTTGAAGGAATTTTGCAGTGAACCCTTGTACACCCAAACTCTTGTATTTTATAGTAGCATTTTACCGTACTTGCTTTATCACATACAGTCAGCCCTCTGTATCCAAGGATTCTACATCCGGGGATTCAACCAATGGGGGTGGGGGAGGGATCCAGAAAGTTCCAAAAAGCAAACCTTGAATTTGCAATGTGATGGCATATATTTACATGGCATTTACATTGTATTTACAGCAATTTACATAACATTTACATTGTATTAGGTACTATAAGTAATCTAGAGATGATTTGAAGTATACAGGAGGATGTGCTTAGGTTATATGCAAATGATATGCCATTTTATATAAGTAACTTGAGCATCCTCGGATTTTGGTATCTGAGGGAGTCTTGGAACCAAAGCCCTGCAGATACCAAGGGACAACTGTATATCTGTCTATTGTTCTGGCCATCTCCTTTTTCTTTTCATTTTAAAGTAATTGCAGACATCAGCACACTTCACCTAAAATATTGTAGCATGCATATCACTAGAGTTCAATATTTAGTTTTTTTTTTTTTGAGGTAGAATTTACATGCAATGAAATGCACAAATATTTATTGTACAAAGGCTGAATTTTGACAAATACACAATTTACCTGTATAATCCAAACCTCTATCAAGGTATAGAACATTATCAGCATTCCAGAAAGTTCCCTTATGCTCCTTCCCAGGTATCCCAGCAACTATCTTCTAATTTTTTCCCATCATAGATTTGCTTTGTCTGTTTTAGAACTTCATGAAAGTGGAATTATATACTATATACTCTTTTATTTATTTATTTTGGGGTTTTTTTGGGGGGGGATGGTAATTAGGTTTTACTTATTTATTCATTGGAAGTACTAGGGACTGAACTCAGGACCTCCTGCATGCTAAGCACGCACTCTACCACTGAGCTATACCCTCCCCTTGTATATACTCTTTTATGTAACACTTTTTGCACTCAATATTAAGTTTTTGAGATTCATCTATGTTTCATATATGAGTAGTTCCTAGTATGATGACTGTTAACTTTTAAAAGCTCATGATGTGTCTTGTTAAATTGCCTTCCAGAAAGATGTGGTCAAATTTTAAGATTACAGGAGCGTATGAAAGTGCTTGTTATGCTTCTGACAATCTGATTGTGAAAGTCGTGTTTTATTGGTCTATTAATTATAATTTATTTTCATTTTTGTTGCCTTTTTCTTTTCCAAATGTGTTTTGGAAACTTGAACTTTCTCTTCAGTGATTATTGCTTATGTATGTTGCCTATTTCTCTGTTTGGGTTTTAGAGTTAAATTTCATTTATAAGAGCTTTTTAATATGTTCGGGAATTAAGTTTTGATATCTCAAGCTTATTGCAAATCCTCTCTAGTCTCTTTTTTTAATTGGATGTAAAAAATAATAATTGGATGTATTTTTAAATTGTAGACATTTTATATTTTATGAAATCCAATCTAGCACTCTTCCTTTTTTTATTTATTGATCGACACTTGGGTTGCTTCTACCTCTGGGTTATTGTGAATAATGCTACATACAACATGGGTGTACATACCTCTTTGAACCCCTGCTTTCAGTCCTTTTGGATATATATACACCCAGAAGTGGAATCAGTGGATCACATGGTAATTCTGTTGTCAATTTTTTGAGGAACCACCCATAAGTACATAGTGTTTTGCAATGGGCTTTTTTTAGCCAATAATCTACACATTTCCATTTCAGTGATTTGTTTTATCTTCTCTAATACCTGTATCATACCATACCAATATCCCGTGATCCTAGAAATGACCCCTACATTGCATCCGCTTGTTACGACCCTTGCCTTGCTTTTAACCTAGTACATCCCCTCTCCTTTTTTTAAATTACACTGACTTGTTTAAGAGACCTGACCACATATTTTGTCCCAATTTCTGACTTCATCTTACTGCTTCCTTGGGGTGTCATTTAGCTTTCCCTCTATCTGCTGTATTTCCTATAAACTAAAAGTTGTATCCAAAATAGATTGAAGTTAAATGTTTTGGTTTAGAAAACATCATTGGTGATTCACGAATCAAATCAGAAGACACACGATATCTGATTGACCCAGCATTACAGCATCCCAGCTCAGATTGACCACTAGGCTGGGATGATGAGAGTCTGATCCTTCCACTAGAACCATTAGGTTCTCCTCATGACTGGAAAGGACCCTGTGGCACTTTGGGCCCTATACAGATGTTTAATTCACCATAGGCTGTTCATCTAAGGCTTTCTCTTTCTCTTTCTTTTTTTTTTTTCTTTCTCTCTCTCTCTTTTTTTTTAGAACCAATTGATAATTATTATCTAAAGTGATAGTTTTGATTAAAGTTAATGAATGATGTTTCCTAATTCAGTTTACTTTTCTACATGCAATAGTTTGCATTCTTCTGTACAGTGGAAGTTTCCTTCATCATTTGGGCCTAGAGCTTTTTGATTACTATGAAATATAGTTCCTACTGGAAAGGCAGTTATAAGTGATTAATTTCCCCCTTTAGCAGTTTTTATGCTAAGGAGTTGTTGCCTCAAATGGTAATGAATGTGTTGGGTTTCTTAATATCACTTTTTAAACTGTAATCGTGGATATATGGGTCTTCATTGGTTACATGTGTTTGGATCTGTTATAGTCTTTTTCTTCCTTCCTTTCTTTCTTGACTGAAATTATAATACCTTTGGCCAGTGGGGACTCCTACAAAGTGTGACTCCTGTATCCTTTTGACATGATTCTTTTAATCTTTGAAAGAACAACCAGTTGTCCCAGGCTCAGCTTGTACCTTCCTTGTCCCAGACCAGCAATAAGCCTTTTCTCCAAGGCGTGCTGGTCCTCTTAGTGGGAAATGGTGTTGGAAACTATAACCTAGGTTCTAGGAGTACTCATTATTCCAGGAATTACATTGTTTTGGAGCCATTTTGATGGATAGACCTAGAAAATGTATACATTAAAAAACCCCAAACTTTGCAATTCAGATGTATTTTTAACTTAGATTTAGTAATTCAGTGTTTTAATTTGTTTCTTATAATTGTATCCTTCTTCTCTAACAGTGATAATTTTTATTTTTCTTCCGGTATTTTAAGCTTATGTCCTATCCATCTAGATATATAATAAAGTATTCATTCATATGTTTTTGAATTTTTTGTTTTGTTTATTTAATTTCAACATCTGGCTTTTAAAATTTGGTATTTATTTTGGTTATATGGTGTGAGGTAAAGATCTTACTCTCCAAAGCTAGTTATTATTCCATCTTTTAGGTGAATAATTCTTTTTATTTCCTACTGGTTTATACTTTCACCTTTATCATATCTTTGTGTTGTCTATTTTTGGTTATCTATTCTTGCTTGTACTGTTACTACACTGATTTCATTTTTACAGCTTTCTATGTTTTCATAGTGTCTGATAAGGTTAATCTTTTTCCTCATTATGCCCCATTAAAAAAAAAAAAAACTTCCTGAATCCATTCTTGTCTATTCTTCTATGTCAGTTTTAGAATTATTCTTTCCTACCTTCAGATTTTGGGGACATTTTGATTGTATTGAAGTTAAATCCCCTGTTATTTGGAAGAAGTGATAGCTTTATAGGATTCTTCCATCCATGAATGTGAGTTTATTCTTCATATATTTTATTTTATATGTTTTTCATATGGGTCTCTTTTCTTTTCAGTATAATTCTCTTGTAGCCAGAATCTTTTTTGTTGTTGTTAAATCTTTTAACTAATTATTTCAATTAGACAAAATATGTTGATGTTACTGAATTCAATAAACATTGTTATAGTTTCTCAGTTCATTGTCTTTTCATTATTGTGAAATAGATAAATCTTAAATGTGTAATGTCTTGTATTTTTGAGAGAAATGTTTTCATTATTAGCTGAGTGATGGTTTTGAGTTTTCCTTTCCAAAAGTAATACGTTTAATCTCTGTTTTCTTATTGAATTGCTTTGGAGTTTGAGAACATTGTTAAATAATAATAGTGTTAGTGTGCATCTTTGTTTTATCCTGATTTTAATAGTAATGTGTTCAGTTCTTCACCCTGAAGTGTGTTACTGGCTGTTGGTTTTAAGACAATGTCCTTTGAAGGGGAAGAGCATAGCTCAGAGGTGGAGTGCGGGGTTAAGCATGTAAGGTCCTGGGTTTAATCCCCATTACCTCTGTTAAAAAAAAAAAACAAACAAAAAACACACAAACCTAATTAACCCCTCCACAAAAACCAAAAAAAAAAAAGACAGTATGCTTTGATATGCTTTATTATATTAAGGAAATAGCTTTCTAGGTTCCTGTTTTCTGTGTGTCTTTTGAAATCTCAAATGTCAGATTTTATTACACCCCACTCTTTTGGAAACATCTAAAGAGATAATCACATGCTTTTTCTTGGAATTATTGATGTGACATGGACTAGTTTGATTTTTGATATTTAAAAAAGTTTCCATTTCTAAAATAAGTTCTGCTTGCTTGATAGGATTTAAAAAAAAATTTTTAAATATACTATTGAATTCAGTTTATAATAATTTGAAATACAGTTTTCTTTTCTATATTCATGAGTTGAGAGCAAAATCATCTACAGTTTCATACCCTAGCCATAAACTTTTAATATTTTATATTAATTTGTATATAATATAATTAGTAATTGTTTGCATTCTTTTTTCTTATGCATGTGTAGGAAATTTTAAGTAAAAAATTTTAAATGTAAATTTTAAACAGATACTTTGTATAGTTTTATATCCTGACTTTTAAATTTAATAATAGATTGCAACTAGAGTCCTTCCTTGGTATCCATGGGAAATTGGTTCCAGGAACCCCAGCGAACACCAAAATCTGTGGATGCTCCAGTCCTTTACATAAAATGCTGTAGTACGGTGGGCCCTCCATATGTGTGGGTTCTGCATCCGGGGATACAGAGAGCCAACTGTATTTTCCAATGTCCTTAAACTTTCTTCAAAACATAATTTATATGACAGTACTAATGCTGTCATGTACATCTTCTTACCTAAGCCTTTATGCATAGCTGTGATCATTTTCATAGAATTTATTCTTAGAAAGAATCTATTTTTAAGGCTTGTTTTACAAACAATTCTGTTAGGACAAGTTTTCTAACATTTTGGGCAGTCTATAATGAAAAGCATTATATTTTATTTAAACTTTATTTATGAACTTGGCTTAGATAAGTTACATTTACTTACTGAAATATTTCATTTTCTTAGAATTTTATTCCTTAATGGGACCTTTAACTTTACCATATCCAACTTCCTCATTTTACAGAGGAGAAAATTGCAAAGTATACTCTTGTCTAGCGGTTTTATTGTATCAGAAGCAATAAAGAAATTGAACACTTGGAATTTGAGATATCACTTAGGTATCAGAATTTGGATATCATTAGTGGGGTTGCTTGGTTACTGCTAAATGGTTCTGTTTTCATTTTAAAGCCATGTACAGATACCTGTTTTTTTCTTCTCAGTTTGTGTAACCCATACATTTAGAGTTGGAGTTGGCATTCAGTGAACCTTTATTATTTATGTAGTCATTCACTAAATATTTGACCAGCTTCCTTAGCTGCCCTAACATTTTTAGATAAAAGCAGGAAGTCCTGTTGCTTTTTCCTCCCCAAGCCTTTATTCCATGTCTTTTGTTATTCTAGTGTTAAGCAGGGTCTTGAAAAGCCAGACTCCCAAGTGAGGTGAGCTGCAGTGAAGCTTCACCTGGGATGAAGCACGAGGTCTGCCTGGCACTGCAGTCCAGCAAAGGCTCAGAACACCCTCGTGGGGATAACTGATAGTTGACAATACGAGCAGACATACGCTTGGTTTTAATACTGACAAAAATCGGTACTTCTATTAGATCCTAATCTCTACAGTGAGATTAGTTTTCAGAGACTGTGTTGGAAAGGGTTTTAGAGCCCTTCTAGTCTCACTTCGCCCCCATTGTAGGAATTCCCTCGTCATCTTCTATCTACACACAGGACTCTGGTTTGGTAAGATTGTGTGATAGAGAGGTCAGTGATTCTTTTTTAACGGAGGTACTGGGCATCGAACCCAGAACTTCGTGCATGCTAAGCACGCACTCTACCGCTCAGCTGTACCCGCCCCCACTTATTCTTTACTGGACAACGAAATATTGGATCACAGCTGCACTAGGCATTTGCAGGTAATGTGAGATGAGTAAGAGGTAGCCTCCCCTTGTAGATGATACATTCACTAGGGAATAGGCTTGCCTCTAATTGTATGTGTCTCCCTGACCCTTAGTCTCCAGTGCTTGTTCAGAAGTCTGAGCATGCCGTTGCTGTGATGTAGTCAAAGAGGGCAGGGGAATTGGAATCAGACTTGGGGTTGAATTCTGGCTGTGATACTTACTTAATTGTGAGCCACAGTTCCTTGTATGTAAATTGAGCAAATGAGAGAAGCCGTGGAACGATACCTGTCATGCACCATAGACATGACAGACTTTTCTTGTTTCTCTTTGCTTATTGATCAGAATTGTGTTTTCTCACCAGTGGGTTAGGAGAGAAGGAAGCTCTATTACAATCCTTTCCTTGCTGCTGAATATACTGATAATGGAAAAATAAACAGGGGTTCAGTGGTTTTCTGGCCTGTAAACTAAAAACAGTGTTCAGTGCCAAAAGCTGTGTTTGTCTTGAGAGGCCAAGAATATTTCTGCAATGTAGGACAGCTTCAGATCCCACATGGATCTCTTGGGTAATCACACAATTTTGGTTTAGGTTCACTTGTTTGTAAGGCTAGCTTTGCTACCATGTCAAGTTTGTGTACTGTGCTCAGTTTCTGCTGGAGTAAAATAATGTAGGCCGACTGGAGGTGGGCTCTGGCCAGGGCTGGTGGGAACTGAACTCGTTCTTCCAGTGAGCAGGCACTGGCCAGCTGGAGCGGCGTGCCTGCCCCGTCGCCAGGCTCTGGAAGGCCCTGTGAACGCGGCATCACGCAGGGCCCTGGCTCTGCCCCGCTGGGCTGCTTTGGAGTCAGCAGCTTTCTCACTGGTGGCCTGAGGGCTTTGCCCCTCTCCCAGTGTGCTCAGCCTTCTCTGCTACTGTAGAGTCAGGTTACTAAAATTATCTGCCTTCTTATTACTTCTACCTCACAAGGAGAAACATTGTCTTCAGACCTTATTTCTCTAGTTCCCAGATAAGCAGAACCCACGTGCAGACGTCCAGGAGATCTGCTGCCTTACAAACAGAGGTTCAGAGGAGGCTCAGAGTGATCAAATGCAGACCTGATTACACCATTCCCTGCTTCAGACACTCTGTGGCTCCCCATTGCCAGGTTCAGACTCCTTTCCATGGCCTCACAGCCCAGCCTGATGCGGCTCCTGCCCCCTTCTCTGTCTTCACCTCTTGCCTTACACACCAAATGCTTCAGGTACTTCTACTGCCAGTACCTTAAAGACCTCTGGGCTTTTGCCTCTGCAGTTTCCATGCAAGCACTCTGCTGAGAATTTCTTCCCAACTTCAGCAGAAATAGCAAAAGAACTTTGGTGAAGGTAGATCTGTAAGAATGAAGTAGGTAATTGCTAGAGGAAGTATCTTACGTCTGGAACAAATCCCCTCAGATTTTTGTTTGTGAAATTCCATTACCAAAAAAAAAAAAAAAAAAAAAGAAAAGAAAAAAAGGAGGCAAGACTAAGCTAGGATGAAGGGTTCAAACTGTCAAGATCATACCTGCTCAGAAGATGGAGAGATCCTTATAGGCTGCTCTGGGACGTGTGTACCCTCCTGGCTGTTTCGCTGTGGCCCTGAGGACCCAAGGAGTTGAAGGAGGTTGGAGAGAATAGATATCCTAGGGACCAAAGGAGCATGCTTGTGGCTGATACAGCTTCTCCTTGCTCACCTCCCGAAGGGGTCTGAGGCTGTTGAAGTGGTCTCTCCTTGGTGGGCACCTGAATAAGTCGTCCCTTCGTTACAAATGAAAGAGCATCTGGGTTTGATGGTGCCCTGCTGAGCGTCAGGTTGTGTGGGACAAACATGCTTTTCTGTGGTCATCTTGGCACCAGTTTCACCTGGCTTGTTCCACCTTGACTTGCTGAAACCTGGACATCAACTAAGATTAACAAAATGTAACAATAAAACCATCATGTAATGAATGTTTACATACCAGGCACTGGTCAAAGTACTTTACATGTATTTACTAATTATTCCTTAAGAAAACCCAGTGGGCTTGGTGTTACCCTAAAGGCTCACCTTTAAGAGTAAGAAAACTGAGGCAAGTGGGAGGTTTACCAACTTCCCCAAGATTTCCAAGTGAGCAACCAGCAGCCTTTGGATTCAAACCCAGTACCCTGGTTTCTGAGTCCATACTGGACTTTCCTACTTCTGTATTTTTCATTTTACTTTTGGAGATTTATGAGATGTTACTAGTTTTTTCATTTGTCTTTTTTGGGACAGTTTTCCTGATTATATTGGTCAGGATTCTTTTGATTACAAGTGACAATCTAAACCAATCTAAACTAGCTGGGGCCAAAAGTGAAATTTGTGGGCCACTATAGCCTGGTTTACAGAACCAGACCATGGGAAGGACAAGGATATGCCAGCCTCTGGGCCAAATGAAACCAGGACTCTTCTCCATCTTTCCCTCTCACATGGTGTCATCTCCATTTTCTTGGGCTGCTTTTTTCTGCTCAGCAAGAAACAGTGCCCACCATGTCTCCTGGTCTCACATTTCATAGCTTCATCATTGGAGAGGGACTATCCTGTTCCTTTAATTCCAACTCAAAAGTCCTTGGGAAGGACTAAGACGGGCCTGGCTTGGAACACCTGCCTACCTGGTGGCCGGTGGTGGCTTCTGTGACGAGCAACAACCATCACAGAAGAGGGCAGTTGGATGGGGAGGAGCAGCTTTCAGAGGAAGGGAGGGTGTTGGTCAGACAGAACAATAGCTGCCCCTGCACTGGGGTTCACCCCTAGCCCCCAAGTGTTTCTCAGCTTAAGAATTAATACCACTTTTATTGTAATGAGGATTATTGTTCCTAATTCTGACTCTGAGGCAGTTTGCGTTCTCAGTTATCAGAGAAACTTTCCAATAATCCTTTTTGCTAGGAAAGTGGATAATAGCTTGTGGGAAGGGCTTCCCAGTTGACGTTTTTCCTTACTTGTGCATCCTGCCTAAAAGATGCTTAGTGACACTATATTGCTCATTACTTCTCTTTTTTTATCCAGTGCTTTCACAGTTATTACTTGCTTTCAATTCTGTTTTTTCATTCCAGTGGTAAGATCTTTGCATCCTATGTTTTTCGTGTTTCTGTTTGGTCAGCTAACTGTATCTTTGACAAGTCATCCAACCTTGTGTGCCTTAATTTCTTCACCTGTTAGGATGGGCCGACTATTGTAACAAACCCCAAAATACACAAAATTATCAACCTTGGTAGAAGTTGCTCAGTCATGTAAAGTTTAAATAGGTGTTCTCGATCCATGGAGGACTCTTCTCTAAGTGGTGGTGCAGGGACCAAGGCTCCTTCCATCTTGTGGCTCTGCCATCTTCAACATGTGGTTCCCAAAGTCACCTTGCATGTCTATACAGACAAGCTTGCAGAAGGGGAAAGAGCATGAAGGTGAGAGGTTTTTAGGGACCAGACCTGGACATAGTCCATGTCAGTTTGTTCCATTGGCCACTTGGGCACCCGTAGCTTCACTGGAGGCTGGGAAGTATGATCTGCCTATACCTGTTCATGCCCAGGAGGGAGAAGAACTGGGTTTGAGCAGCCAGCCAGTCTCTGCGATACCTCTTTGGTAACTTTGTAAGTCTTCCTTTTTCCCCTCTCCCATGCATAGCAGTTGTGCAGTTTGGGTGGGATTGAGCCCACCCCTGGCTCCAGGGTGGTCCCTCATGTCTTTATTGCCATACTTAAGCATTCAGTAGTAGCTACATAACCCAGGCCTAAGTCAGGCAGGACATAAAGTCCCCTGGTCCCAATGACCAGTTCAGAGGCACACATGTGATATAAACTGTCTCAGTTAGACTGTGAAATGGTTGGGGGTAGATGTGTGCCCCCACCCCAAACCCCCAGTGAAGACAAAGCCCGCTCCTGGGCGAGAACAAGCTCAGAGAATTGCAGAGTCATGGAGCCGGAGTCCTACTGAGCTTCTCCTGAAGCTCAAAACATCTCACCCTGGACTTCGCATTTGCATGAGTTGATAAATTCATTTTCTCACACAATAATTTGAGGTTAATTTTCCTTGCAGCCAGAAGCATCCTGACTGTGATAGAACTTAGGAAATGGAAGGGGAGCAGAAGAAGAGAAAGGATAGAGCCTGGATCTCTAAGTTCTGCTTTGGTTTGTTGATACCATGTCTGTGATGTTTCTTCAGAAACCTGAACACTCAAGCAGGGTCTGAATAGATAGTACCCTTGTTTGACTTCCCAGTTTCCTGGAATTACAGCTGAGATAACTAAGTCTTTTCACATTCTTCTTTTTTCTAGCTTGAGACAGTGGTTTCTTTCTGGATTGAATGTTTCATTGAAGAATAAATTAGGACGTTTTGTTTGTCTTCTACCAAAGTGAGTGGACATAGTTCATATCCTTTCTTTTCCCATGCTTCATTTTAGCAACTTCTCTGAAGTTTGCCTTTCCATCAAGAAAGTATACAGAATAAATATATCATACAAATTGCAGGATACATTTGGTTTATAGCTGGATATTATCTCTATATTACACAGGCTTCCTTTATTTCTTGAGTTGGAATGTTCCAAACCCTTTTGGAATTTGAACAGTTTGTCAAATTTACTGATTTTTTTAATAGCACCTCCATCTTGGGAAAAAAAATGCCACATGGTGTTCCTGAAGGAACGTTTGAGAGAATTATGTGGTATTCAGTAAAGCAATTGGAAATAACCTTTAAGTATTTAGGAATACTAAATACTTAAAGTTCAAGAAACTAATTTGCACAGCCAGAAGCTGTTAGCTCAGCACACAGACACCTCATGCTGCTGTGGTGACAAATGTAAACCCTGAAGGCCCACCCTGACTCATTCCTCTCAGAGTGTGGGGAACAGTGGAGGGTGGACAACCTCATCAGTAGAACTGCCCTCCATTGCTTGTTTCAAAAAAGATTTGAGGTGAAAAATACTTACTGTAGGATTAAAAAAGCGAACAGATAAGAGAATTGGGCCCACGGGAACACAGGGGTAGACTCATCACTTGAGTCAGGTGTCAGGTCATATGTGATAATGCTTGCCACAGGGACTTGCATGGTTGCCAGGGAGCTGGGTCACACATTTGGCTCTGAGCTTCCACAGCGTCCACAAATAGGAAAATAGTTCCAGAATTCCTGAGATTTAACAGAAGCTAATGACTCAGTAGAAGTGTAGCTTCTGAGCCCAGGCCTAAAGAAATCAGTCTCCTGGGCACTTCTAAAGGAACAAGGCTCTCAACAATGTTCCCACAGTAAATGTGGTGGTGAGTGTCCCTTAGTGCAAGCTGAGGTCACAGTGCTGGATGTGGAATCCAAGTCAGGCCAAAGTAAGTGGGCCCAGGCACCCTGATAATTTGATTTAGGAGTTAAAATTTAGTCTGGGAGAATGATACATTACCAGTTTTAAATCTTGGCTAATTTTATTTACATTTATTTGATTAGAAGTGAAGACCAATCTTTTTCCAAATTCTTATCAACCATTTGTAATTTCTCTTTCGTATATTGTTTGTTACTTTGACCATTTCCTATTAGAGAACTGGAGGGGTTTTTTTATTTGTATGGAATTTAAAAAAATTAAGAATGTTGTTAGTCCATTTGTCATTTATGGTAAATAACTTTTTGACCCTAATTTGCCTTTTAAATTGCTTATGATAAACCTTTCTGGATTGCTTATTGGAACGGGACAAGCGATTATGCTGGGAGTGGGAGCATGGGGTTAGGGAAGCTGGCTTGAGGAGGGGACCATCTGGAATAGTCCCTACCAGGAAGGGAGAAGGAGTGGTCATGGAAAGCGCCCTGGGCAGCACTTGGCACCCCGCTGCTGTTTGATGACATGCGTTTATCTGCCACTCTGCAAGGTTGTGTGACTCTGCAGCAGTGTTAGGCTGCTTTTGTGTGTGTGGGCATGAGCTGGACAGTTGGGTTGATCTGGAATTGAAGTTTTGCTTTTCTCAGAATGTCCCCTAGCTATTGACAAGGCAGACAAGGGAGCAAGAGTTTGGGTTTGACAGAAGTAGCAGACACAAGAAGAGGCCTTGGAGTCTAGGAGGACAGCTGAGATAAGGCCTGGTAGTCTCAGGTAAAGGTACAAGAGGTTAGTCCTGAGCACAGCATCTGAGGTGTAGAACTGCTCAGCACCATTAACTGTCACAGCAGCGGGCGGTGGCAGTGGCAGTGGCAGTGGCAGTAAGGACTGCAGAAGAAGCAGGCCACACAAGCACAAAGACAAGTAAAACTAATTCTGCTGCTGGAAGTCACAGTGGTGCCGGAAGGGCAGACTGAGGGGCCTCTAGTGCGCTGGTGGTGTTGCTTCTTGATCCAGGTGCTGGTTATACAGGTGTGTTCAGGTTGTGAAAATTCATCTTAGTACGCTTATGATATAGGCACTTTTCTCTGTGTTCAATAAAATGTAAAGAAGTGAAAGAGAGTGAGTGCACACTTTGGTGCCAGATCACCTGTTTTCAAACCTGCCACTTTATAGCTGTGGGACCTTGGGAAAATTATTTAACCTCTCTGTGTCTCAGATTTCAAGTCATGTAGAATGAGAATAATAATAGCACTTACTCTAGGAGTGCTGTGAGGATTAAGTGATCCATCCATGTCAAGCACTCTGAATAGTGCCTGCCACATAGTAAACATTCCCTATTAGTTATTGTTAATAATGGTTATTATTATAAAGGGAAGAGGTGTGAGCGAGAACTGATGAACTGGGCAGTTGTGGTCAGAGGAAGCTGGTGGAAATTCTGTCAAATGACGTCCTGGGTGTGACCGTGCAGTTGTGCCTGGGATGGGGTGGGGTGGACTGTGGGTCACAGTCAGAATTCAGTGGAGGGAACTGGGGTGTGATGGTGTCACCATATGAACCCTGATGTTGCCTAGGGCTTGAGGTGGAGAAGACTGATCTCGAGTCGTCAAAGCCCTTAATGAATGAACGTGGGTGGCCCATGGCATCGCACGGCGATGTGAGGCTCAGAGCGGGAGGGCTGTCTGGGAATGCCTGGGCAGGGGCCAGGAGCAGCCTCCTTCTGGTAGAGTGGTCTGGAGGAGGGCAGCTGTGGCCTTTGTGGAGTCTTATTCCAGGGCGTTCCCAGGAGTCTCTGTGTTGCACAGTTGGTGGCCCAGGGGGGTGTCAGGAGCCAGGTGACATTTGCTGTGTTGTGACAGTGAAATATAGGTTAATTACATCTGTCTCAGTGTATTTTCAGAATTCTTCTCTCAGTCTCCTGATACCTGTACTGGTCTGCCTGGCTCTCTGTCACTGCCTTTCAACTCGAGCCTTGGCTAGATTGGTTTTTGCCCCATCAGACTTTTCCTCCTCACTGTGTAGCTCACCCCCACCCCCCACCCCCAGTTCAGTTGGAGGAAACTAAAGTCATTCTAGTTCCACACTCTGGGACTCAGTCCCATTTCTAGTAACTGGCCCTTGTTGCTGCAGACGCACTCTAATCTCAGATTCCGCTGCCAGGTGTGGGCCTTGCTCTTGTATTCTATCTTGGCTCACTGCTGGTGCCCTGGCTTCCTCACAGCTGAGGCTACCTTTGCATTTGGCCATCCCCCTTTTCTGACGTCAGGCTCCAAGGATGAGGTCCTACCCCGAACCTCGCTGCCTGTCTGCCTGAAGCCTTTACTCCCACCTTCTCCCCACCCCACCCCATCCTGCCCTGCTTGCTGAGCGAGCCATCCACCTTTCGCTGATTCTCTAAAGCAGTGTCTGCCAGCATTGTTTGCTGGGGATACAGTGCTCTTCCTGACCGAGGGAGCCTCCCTCTCCCGCTGTCTGAGTAGCCAGGCACCTACTCCACCTTAGTGTGTCTGTGAGGCTGCCCAGCTGCCTCCTCCCAGGCCAGCCTGTCCTTTGTCTTTGGGGCTCCCGTTCTGACAATGGGCACATGGGAGGGACAGGTTTTGAGTCCTGAAAAAAGGAAGGAAGTGTCCTTCACACAACTTCTGCCCACTTTTCCTCATTCTTCCTGGGGTGCAGTGTGTGTGTGTGATGTTTTGTTGTTTGGGGGCAGGGATATTCAAAGTGGAGAAGGGTGGGAGAGTTGAAGAGTAACTTCTACTTTGTGAGTAGGCAAAGGAAGTCTTTTAAAAAGTCAACCTGGAGAGGCGTGGTAGGGTATAGCTCAGTGGTAGAGCACCTGCTTAGCATGCATGAGGTCCTGGGTTCAATCCCCAGTACCTCCATCAAAAATAAACAAATCTAATTAACTCCCCAACCCAAAAACAAAAAACAGACCAAAAAATCAACCTGGAAACGTTCTGTCTCTCTTCTCTCTACCTTTATTCTGTCTCTCTTCTCTCTACCTTTTGATATAATACTGGGAAACTATTTGGCAGTGTTTACTAAAGATGAACATATGCACAGTCCCTCACCCATCAGTTCTACTCCTAAATATGAACTCCACAGAGATGTTACGTATGTTCACCAGAAGTCATATACTAGAATGTTCGTGGCATTATTCATAATAGCTAAAAACTAGAAATAATCCCAAAGTCCATCAAAAGGAGAATAAATTGTGGTGTAAGCATATAAGGAAATACTCTGTCACAATGGAAATTAAAGAACTGTGTTCCATTTAACAGCATGGATGAATTTCATAAGCAAAGTGTTGAGTGAAAGCATCCAGACAAAAAAGATTGCACACTGTATGATTTGACTTCTGCAAAGTTCACAGTCAGTCTGAGTTCTGGTGTTGGGAGTCAAGATAGTGCTGACCTTTTGGGGAAGAGGGAGAGGTAGTGACTTGGAAAAGGACAGGAAGGCTTCTGAGTGTTGTAATGTTCTGTTTCTTTGCCTGGATGGTAGTTCTAAGGATGAGTTCATTTTGTGATAATTTAGCAAGCTGCACACTTAGGATTTATATTATTTTCAGTAAATATGTTAACCTTCAATAAAAATTTGTATTAAAAAACCTCAGTATTATACTTAATTCAGAGTTTTCATGAATGTATATGTCCCTTCTGGTCTCTAGGACTTGCCTGGCATGTGCTTTTGCCTCAATCTAAACTAGTCTTTTACTCCCTCTTCACTCGATTTTGTTTTCTTCCTTTGAATCTTCCTGATAAGCTGTCTTCTTCTCTTCCCCAAACACACAGGCTCCAGTTTTCCTATTGTATGCTCTGTCGGCACCGTGTCCTGAAGCCTAGCTCTGATTCTGCGTCTCTGTGGGTATTTGCTCGCCTCTTCTCCTGATCTGTAAGCTCCAGGAGGGCAGAGGCTGGGCCTATCTGTGCCAGCCATTGTCTCCAGGGCTGCCCCAGTGCCCACATCCATTGGTAGTTGTCAAATGAATGAACAGAATGGACTGACTTTAAAGGCAGCAGCCTTTCTTCTCTCCACCCTTTTCAACTTTTAGTTAGGGGAAGTGCGAGCTTGAAGGAGCCACAGGATTAAAGTCCCTGTGAAGTTGCGTGGAACATTTTGAGATTACGGTGACTTTAATAACCTTATAGTGTGACCTGTAGGAAGACTTCTCAGCTGAAAGAATAAAGCTGTGTTGGCTAATCAATCAGTGTCCCTTAACCCAGTTCTGTATTCTGTGCCCACTAGTCATCTTCTTGAGAACAAACAGTTTATATATGATGACTTCATTTGTTCTGGCTTTTCTCATGACAATCCTAAGGTCAAGCCTATTTTAAGCCTGAGAAATATGTCCTGGAAGTTAGTTCCAGAGTCCCTATTTCCTTTTTCTTTCCTTAGTATCGAAATCTTGGCTGTCCTCCCTATCCCCTCCCTCCTGAACTGTTCTCAGAAACAACTCTGAAAGCAATGTAAATATCTTCTATGTTGATTTGTTGTGAGCTTCAGTTCTTTTTCAACTAGACGTGGGAAAATGGCATGTTCTCCTTTACCATTCTAACCCACAGAATTAAGCCAGAGGCTGTGTTCAGATTGACCCAGAAAGAAAAGGGTTTAAGACAGTACATTTACATTTAGGCTTCATTTGTTGGATGATTTTTGTAGGTTTTTTCCCTTCTGGTGTAAAGTGGTCAGAAGATGGGTGTTGGAGCCAGATGATGCCAGTCGTCCAAATCCTAGCCCTGCCACTCCCTGCCTGTTGACCTCTGGCAGGCCACATAGCCTCCCTGGGCCCAAGCTTTCTTCGTGTTAAATGGGGATAGTCATCAAGATTTGATTACATGGTGAATATAAAACAGTCTGTTCACTGCCTAAAACTTATAAACACTCAATAGACAGTAGTTACCTAAAATGGAAGATTCAACTTTGTGTTAGAAAAAGAATGGTTTTAATATATAGTATCTATTAGATGCTAAAAAGTAGATGTGGGCTTTCTTTTTAAGAATGTATTTGTAAATTAATTTTGATGACTTCTAAATGATTACATGATACTTAATTATACAATTTACCCTTGGGAATAAGGAAGGAAACACAGCATCATTATATTGGTTTGTATAATATCCACCCCCACCCCTCATTCTTAACTTGGAAAACAAAAGAGTAATAGAGAATTTTGCAGAGTCTGATCTACTGTCAACTCTAATAATCATTTCCTGAAGAATAGTCCTACCAGAGTTGCACAGAAATCTGGGATGTGAATTAGAACTTTGAGCTCTTGTCATTTTTTCCCTTCATTCAGCAATTTCTGGCTGCTTAGGGTTAAGGGCTACACTAAATGACGCTGCATTTGCTGTTGAGGATAAGGGAGGCAGAGAGATGTTTTTCAAGGGATAGAGATGGTATTTACACATCAAATTTATAGGTTTGGACCTTAGAAACTTTGGTCCTAAAGGGCTGGATGAGAAATTGTAAGTTCAGAGGGCTTCGAGATGTGGTAGAAAGAACAGGCTTTCTGTATCCTGCCTGTCCTGCTGTGCAACTTGAACAAGTCAATTTTCTTGCTTTTTATTTGCAAAAAAGGAATAATAAATTCTACCTTATAGAATTTTTTGAGGAAATTCACCAAGATAACATATGGTAATCTTTTCCTAAGAGACAGTGAGAAGTGTGTGAAGGAGTGAGGTTTTATTAGCTCTTTCTTCCTCTCCTTTAATTTAATCTGTTGTCTACTCTGGCAAGCATAAAGGAATTTTGTTTAGAGGATTCTCTGTAATTAGCTGACTTTTAACTTCGAAATATTTTATTGTGGAGAATTTACAGAAGTAGAGAGAATAGTGTTAAATTTGTTGCATAACAAACTACCCTGAAATTCTGTGAGCCAGGAATTTGAGAGCAGCCTGGCTTGGTAGTTCTGGTTCACAGTCTCTTGTGAGGTTGCAGCCAGGTGATGGCTGGGGCAGCAGTCATCCAAGGGCTTGACTAGGCCAGAGGATTTGCTTCCAAGGTGATTCACACACAAGGCCGACCAAGTTAGTGCTGGATATGTTGGGATGGGGGCTCATTTCCTCTCCATGTGGGCAGTCTTCACTGGGCTGCTCAAGTATCCTCAGGACATGGTGTCTAGCTTCCCAAGAAAGCAATCTAATAGGCCAAGACAGAAGCTACAGTGCTTTATGACCAAGTCTGGGAACTTGTATATGATCAGTTCTGCCATATTTTATTGGTTACCTAGATCAGCTCTGATTCACTGAAGGAGGAGACCACACAAAATCTTGCGAAGATCATCACATCTTTAATTTATTAATGGTTGCAAATGGTAATATTTTAATCTTATCATTCTCTTTTCATTTAATACTGAAATACTCCTTAGAGAAATTTCCTCTCATTAGCTATGTGATAAAGGTTGAACAGCACAGGTAGGATAGATGCTTGTCTCTTGCCCTCCTTTTATCAGTTTTCAGAATAATAACTTGATTCCTTTAGCACCCTTCCAAGGGGACCAGTTAAATTTTATTTAATTTTTTTTGAGAATCATTATGAACTCAAGGATCTTAATATATTTGATATGTTTCAATCTTTTGTACTTGTTATCTATTTTGTGGTCCACATATTACATCCCTTTTAGGTAAATGGTAGCACATATACATGCTATTCTTTTTTTAATTAAAAATATTTATACAATTTTTAAAGGTTACTTTCCATTTATAGTTATTACAAAATAATGGCTTTATTTCCAGTGTTGTACAATACATCCTTGAGCCTCTCTTATACCCAGTAGTTTGTATCTCCCACTGCCTCACCCCTTTACCATACATACTACTCTTTATTTTACTTTTTTCACTTACCATATTCTTAAGATCACCCCATAGTTGTATGTGGAGGAGTTCATTTTTTCTTTGAAAACTGAGGTATAATTTGTACACTCACCCTTTTAAAGTGTACAATTAAGTGGGCTTTTTAGAGTATATTCACAAAGTTGTGCATCCATTACTACAATCTAATTCTAGAATGTTATGATTGAAGAAACCCTGTACCCATTAATAGTCACTCCCTGTTCCCTCTTGTCTCTTCATCACTCCCACTGGAACCTCCCAAGCCCCTGGCAAACACTAATCTACTTTGTCTCTTTGGATTTACCCATTCTAGACGTTTTATTTTAATGGAATCAATACTTTCTGGCCTTTGCTGTGTCGAGCTTCTTTCACTAGCATAATGTTTTCAAGGTTCATCCATGTTGAATTTGAATCAGTTTCTCATTTTTTTTAGTGGCATACTACTCCACTGGCTTGATCTACCATACCTTAGTCAACCAGACTGTACCGTTGAACATTTGGGTTGTTTCTAGATTTGTTATAAAATGACCTTGTGTATTGTCTTTTTTTTTTTTTTTTTTTTTTTTTTTGCCACTGTATCTTTGGGATAGATTCCAATTTGTAGGATTGCTGGGTTAAAGGATAAATGCATATGTAATTTTGCTAGGTATTGCTGAATTCCCCTCTATAAGGGTTGTACCATTTTGCCTTTTCTCCAGCAGTGTATCAGAAAGTATCTTTCCCTACTGCTTTGCCCCAGAGTAGAATTTTGTGATAGTTCACTATAGTCTTAATTGACATTTTACTTACATTTCTCATAGAATGATTGAAATTCATTGAAGATCTGTCTTTTCATATGTTTAAAGGCCATTTGCATTCCCTTTAATGTGAATTATCTGTTCCTATCTCTCTAGACCATTTTGCCAAAGGGTTTATCTTTTTCTCCATTTTGGATGCCTTTTCTGCATTGCAGATTTTTCTTTTTCCCATTTCTTCATTCCCCTTTTTACCTTGCTTAAGGTGACTTGTCATGCAAATTGTAAAAGTTTTATGCCATTAATTTTTAACAGTATTTTTCCTTATTGCTTCTGGAGTTTGAGTGATAGTGGGAATGTTTCCCTCACTCCAAGATTATAAAATATTTACCCATGTACATAATCCTGGTTTATTGTGTGAAGAATTGGTCCAATTTTATCTTTTTTCCCCATATAGCTATCAAATTATTCCCAGCATCATTTATTAATGTAATAAGTCTGTTTTCCCCCACTGACTTGAGAGACTACCATTGTGATAAATTAAATTCCATCCACAATATGTTTATTGTATAACCTCTTGATTTTCTGATTTATAATATTTTTCCATCAATTCTTTTGAGTTTTCCAGATCCCATTTCTGGATTTTCTAGTCTCTTCCATTAGTTTGTATTTCTAATTGTGTGCCATTACTAGACTCTTTTAATTATAAAGGTTATAATTTTTTTTAATTAAAGTATAGTTGATTTACAATATTATGTTAGTTTCAGATATACAGCATAGTGATTCGGTTATTTTTTCTGATTGTATTCCATTATAGGTTACTATGATGTGTTGTAATATCTGGTAAGAATGGCTGTCCCTCATTTCTTCCTTTTCAGGGGTCTCTTGGTTATTCTTGCTTATTTGTTTTTATTGATGAACTTTATAATCAGCTTTTCTACCCCTGGAAAAAAAACTTGAAGGTATTTTTATTGGTGCTGTGTTAAATTTATAAATTAGTACAGGAAGAACTGACATCTTTATGATATTGTATTTTCTGTCCAAGAACATGGTATGTCTTTCCACTTGTTGAAGTCTTGTGTTTTTCAGGGGTGCTTTTATATTTCTCCTTATAGAGGTCCTCCTTATTAAGCTTATGTTTAGGTATTTGGGGTTTTTTTTTTTTTTTTTTGCTTTTCTAAGTAGCGTTGTCTCTTTAATTATATTTTATAACTGAATTTCCCTTGTTATAAATGAAGCCTATTGGTTTTGGATATGTTTATTGTATAACCTGCTTAATTTTCTGATCTGTAGTATTTTTTCCATCAATTCTTTTGAGTTTTCCAGATACACCATTATATTATTTGTAAATACTATTTTATCTCTTTTTCCCCCTGAATTCTTAGATTACTGATTGCAGTCTCTTATCTAACTGCGTTAGATAGTATCTCCAGTACAGTGTTTAAAAAGTGGAGAAGATAGTGTTTTGCTTTCAACATAAAATAGTGTTGTATTTCTAGTGTGTCAGGAAATTTCTAATTTTTCTCCTTTTTCTCCATTAAGATTTAGCAGACTTTTATGTTGAGAAAAGGTGCAGTGGAAGGAAATTACATGGAGAGAGTTGGGGGGGGTGTTTTGTTTTTTTTGCTTCTTTTCAAAGTGTGGGTGAGATATACTCAAGGATGGTGGTAGTAAATATGATCATCTCTGCTCTCAACTTTATAGTATAATATCTTAATCATTTTCTCAATAGTTGATAAAATTTCAGTGGTTATTTTCAACTATTTGATGACAAGGAAAATATTTAATATATAAGTGATTTAAAAGTAGTAGAAAACTGTTACTATATAATTCTAATTTTGAAAACAATCGCATTAAAAAAAAAAAAGATGAATGAGTGTTTAAAAAATGAAACCCCAGAGGCTTTACCATCTTACGTCATTACCCTCTCAACCCCTAGTTTCAGGTTTTGTTATGGTAGGTGCAAAAGGCATTGGAGGCCTTCCACACCATCGAGTAAATGCTCCACTGACACATGTCACTTCAGCTTACAGTCTTCTGGGTAGAACTAGTCTCATGGCTTAACTGCAAGGGGTGGGAAGGGCAATCCTCCTGTGTGCCAAGAAAGAGAACCAGATATGGGTAAGCATTATAAATCCCTGCCACAGTCTAGAACCTTTTTTGGTGCTAATTCTTTAATGTTTTCCGTTTCTCCTATGGTATTGAACTGTTCTGATTTTATCTACTTTTATAAATTTCAGTTTGTTTCTAGAAAATTGTTGATTTTATCAAGATTTTAAAATATATTTGCAACATATATTATCTTAAGCATGGTTTGCTGGGTGTTTCAAAATGATTATTTTGATTATATCTCAGTAAAGCTAGGGGAAAAGCTCCAATCACTTTGGCTGCTGGGTGGGAAATGAATTATAGGGGCACAACAGTAGTGGTGGGCTAACTAAGCAGAGGACTTCTGCAGCTATCCAGTCAAAGAGGTAGTTTGGGTTTGGTGGCAGCAGTAGATGTAGAGGGATGTGGGCAAACGTGATATATTATTTGGGGAGGTAGAATCTGTAGTGGGGTTATTCAATAGTCAGGTAGGCAGACTGTTTCCAACAGTTTCAGGGCAAGGTAAGGAGTTTGTTCCAGGTGTAAATCAACACACTAATTTCTTCATCGAGAATATCTTGCTGTTAAATTTTTTGTGGTTGAGTCATTCTGGCTTAAAGTCTTTATTTCACTGTGGGCTAGTACAAGTGGATCCATGGACCACACTTTGAGCAGCACCAATCTCTAGCATTTTTTTCTTAATGCCACAATTTACCTAACCAGTCTCTTACTGTTGGACATTTAGATGGTTTAGCACCTCTCCTCCACATCTTTTTTACTTATTAGAAATAAGTAACAGTGCTTTAAATTCTTGTTTATATAATTAGGTATTTATTTCTTATGATTTCTTTAGCATAATTCCTGGAAATAGAATAAGGGTTTTGAAATATGTTGACAAATTTTTCTCCGGAAAGGTTGTACCCACTTACAGAGCCATGTTTTTGCCATCACTGAGTTTTTTCAAGAAATTTTTGCTAATTAGATGACACATAGCAAGTCATTATTTGAATACGTATTCAGTTGATTACTAGTAAGACTGAATGTTTTCCATGTTTTTTTGGTGATTGATATTTCCTTCTCTGCTAATAATTTATGTTCTTTGATCATTTTTATTTTGGGATATAAATACCCTTTATGTTAAGGATGTTTGCTCTTTGACCCTATAATGAAAATATTTTTCTCCATTTTAGAAAGAGACTTTCATTTTTTGTGTCCTAGAGAGAGGTTCTATTTAACAGTGTCAGCAGCATGGTTACTTGAGTGGAGTGTGGTCAAGGCTCTCTGAGTCCTTGTCTAAGGAGGCTGCCCTCTGAGGCAGCAAAATCACTGCTGATCCACCATGTTGGGGTGAAGGCTTTGGTGTGAGGAATTTGGGAGTTAAAAGTTCCTGTGTCTGGGAAATGTGAATGGGTGATAGATATTAAGAGATCATTTTTAATTTTGTTAGATGTAATAATGGAATTGTTTTTGGGTATAAACACACACACAAGCACACACAAGTGTTCAGGGGTGAAAAATGTCAGAGATTTGCTTTAAAACACATAGCAGAAAAGGGATAGATGTAGCAAGTATGTCCAAATTATGATAATTAATGAATCTGAGTGGTGGGCATATGGAAGTTCACTATACCATTCTTTATTTTTGTGTATGTTTGAAAATTTTCATAAGGAAAAATTTTCAAAAGGCGCTTCTTGGGTCTTTGCAAGCCTTTTGGGAATTTTTCTTTGGAGTGTCTAGGATTCTGTTTTTAACCCCTTTCTCCCCGCACTCTGTAGGTGATGTGTAGATCCATACCACAAGTGGACTCTCCATTTAAGTCAGCAATGAATCAAAGAAGGAGGCTCATTATTGCCTTTTATTTAAATGTCTGCATGTCTCTGTTTATTTTGTAAGTGCCTAATCTGCCAAATGAGAGTGAAGTCCTTCACTGAAGTTGTGGTTTTGGCCAATTTCTCCTTGTATTTCTCACAATTCTGGGCTTTTAAAAAAACTGATTTTTAAAATTTTGGTTTATTTCAGACTAACAAAAAGGTTGTAAAAATATATATTTTACAAAGAATTCCTGCATACTCTTCACCCAGATTCCCCAAATGTTAACATTTTAGTGTGTGCCTTTATCATTTATTCCCTTTATCCATTATTATTATTATTTCCAGAACCACTTGAAAGTAAGTTGTAGATGCCTTTTTACTCCTAAATACTTTAGTGTGTATTTCCTAAAAACAAGGACATTTTCTATCATCAGTAGTTAGTGAAATCCTGAAATTAACATTGGTACAGTACTGTTATCCAATCCATAGACGTTATTCAAATTTCATCAGTTGCCTCACTAATTTCCTTTATAGCCAAAGAAAAAGTTGTTGTTATATTTTCTGATCTAGGATCCAACCCATGATCACACATTTAGTTATCTTGTCTCTTTAGTTTTCAATCTGAGATAGTTCCTTGGTATTTGTCTGTTGGGATCTAGACTTTTTTGAAGAGTACAGTAAATTATCTTGTAGAGTCTTCCTTATTTTAGGTTTGTCTGATGTTTTCTTACGATAGATGCAGGTTATGCATTTTTGGCAGGAATACCACAAAAGTGGTATTTGTGGTATTCTGACTGCATCATATCAGAAGGCACATTATGTCCCTTTGTTCCATTACTGGTACTATTCACTGTGATTCCTTGATTCAGATGTTATCTGCTGGGTTCCCTGATTTTCCCTTTGAATATCTTGTGGGCAGATATTTTGAAACTATGTAAATATCCTTTTTTTTTAAATTAAACTTTCACCATCTAGTTTTATTATCCATTAATGATTTTTGCCTGAAACATTTATTACCATGATAGTTACCAAATGGTAAGTGTAAATGCTGGGTACCATGTTTTGACCTTTTGTTTTTCAGCCACTTGAGGTCTGTCTCAGCTCTTTTTAGTTGAGATTAGAGCTCAGCAGTGGTCCAGGCACATGGGAATGGCAGTTCTGTTATACCTCCTTAGAGAGGACTGGTTGGGTCCGGTTCTTAGCCCTGCTGCATGGTTGGGCACCAAGCTGCCTATGCCTGTCTGCTGTCCTCTTAGCTCCAGTACCAGTCCACGGTCAGGGCAGCTATGTCTGGATACTGGGAGCTGTGTCTGGTTGATATGATTTGTGACACAGACATGACACGGATTTTATCAACTAGAATAAACTAGCAGAGGGTGCTTTTTTTCAGAAGACTGTATGGCATGGTAGCACGTCATGGATTTATGTCTGGTGGGGTCAAGGGAAGATGTGTTCATTTTGTTAAAATGGAAGCTATATGAGCATGTTAACATGCTAAAGGGGATGAGTCAGTAGAGGAGAGATTAATGATTAGGACAGAGGGGACTATTATTGGGATCCTTGAAGAGGGAGGCCTAGGGTGGTAGAATTAGGTCTGGGCAAGAGGATGGACACTTCTTTTAGGAAGGCTTTGGAAGGAAGGACGTGAGCATGGAAGTGAACACCATTGTTTTTGTAGGTTAGGAGTAGGCACAAATATTAAGGAGTTATTGCCTGATTGCCTCATTTTTCTTTATGAAATAGGAGTCAGGTCATATTTGGAGAGTGAAGAGGTCCTATCCTAAGAGTCAGAGGGTTTAGACCTTGAGGACATCACAGAATAGGGAGAGAGTTGTGAGGAATAAGAGCTACCTGGGTTCATAGAAAGACTTCCAAGCAGCTGGTGGTAGAGACCATGAATTTTGGGTACCCTCAATTTGTAAGGCTGTGTGATGATCTCCAACAGCACACAGGAGCCCAGGTATAGAAATACAGGAAATGAACAGTTGCATTGATTGGAGCATGTGGCTTTGCCACTGATTGTGTTAGAAAGGCAAGAGGAGGTAGGAGAGTGGAAGGTAGGATGGGAGGGTAGAACTTCGGAGAGGTAGTTTAAGTAATGGATTGTGTGGTCTGTATAGGATGGGATTGGTGGTGAATTGGGAAGAAAGAAGAGTGAGAGGATTGGAAGTCAGAGAATTAGAAGAGGAGGAATACGGGTTCTAGAGAGCTGGCAGTTTAGGCGTATTGGTCAGAGAGGTAGGATATTGGAGTTTAGCATTTCCAATGTGGGACAGTTCTGGCTGTTGACGGGCTGGCATAGAGCAGGGTGGAGGTAAAGAACACGGGGTCATAAGGGAACTTGTTGAAGTTGCCGGATGGGTTATTTACATGGATGTTGACACTTCCAAGTAATGCATGACAATGGTGGAGGTAGGGAGGGTGACTCTGTTCCAGGTGTTCAGGGAAGGAGGGAGAGCTGAGCAGGAATGAAGCATGATAGTAGAATAGCGTCGACAACCTTAAGGGAAGGTGGGATTTTGTCTGCCAAGGGATCAGAGATGGTTGGATCTGAAGGTATGCTGGGACTAGCGTCTGCAGGCCTCTAAAGATGCATTTCCAAAAGTTGGTCACTGAATCTTTGCTTATATTATTTCTTCTTCCTGTAGACCCCTTCCCTACCTGGCTAACTCCTGCTTGCCCTTGATGAATGAGGTTTGAGATCACATCTTTCAAGAATCTTTGTTGAACCCTCTGGTCCATGCTTAGTTCTAACTTAGCAGGTGGCGCACTGTATGGTCTGTTGTTCTTTCCTCTATAGACTGTATCTCTGTGATGGAGGGAGGGCCTGTGTCTTTGTATCCCTGGTGCAGTGCCTGGCATGTGTTCAGTTGAATGTTTGAAATGGCTGTTTAGTAAGTGAATTTAGTCCAGTTTATTTCTCTCCCTAATGGGTCACTTTTCTTTGTCAGCTCATTTTGAATCTTTTTTGAAGTCACATGACCCTTTCTTAGTTTGGCCTTAGCCAAGTTCCATGCAGATGAATGGGCTGTTTCTTAGTGACCAACTAATTTCTGAGAGGGCCACAGTCCATCTCTTCATCCTGCTTAGGCTTTTGTTTTTGTTTCATTAACCTCACTTTTGCTCTCCTCTACTTATTATAGTAGAAGAGACAAAAAGAAACTAATTAATACTTACACTTCCCCAGTTACCCCAAATTTCCCAACCTGTTTGTCTATGCATTCATTTTCCCATTGATTCTCACTGAGTACCTACATGCCAAGGAGAAATCAGGACTTTTTCTGTATTTCCTATGAGTCTTATGCTGGTGCTCACTGGCTTAAATGTGTCAGTAGGCCTGGTGCCACTGTCAAATGGTGGTGAGTTGCCCTTTTGAATGTGGCTTTAGTTTACCAGTTGCCCCAGACACAGTTTTTCAGATACCTAATGACCTGTGTGCATTACACGTTAAAGAATGCATCGAACCGCAGTACATCTAGATTAAAAACAAACAGAAAACTCAAACCAAATTTATCTGAGGTAGCAGTACAGTATTTTCTATTATAGAATAGGGGAAGACATGTGTAAATCAGTTAAGTTAGTTAGGCTTTTTCAGTGCTTTCCAGTTCTCCTTTCTGGTTGGTCTTTTACTGACTGTCTCAAGCTCAGAGGTGTTTGTCCTTGCTTTCGTGGTCACCAACAATGTACTGCAGACATGCTCTTCATATCCCAAGGCCACCGGTAAGTCCTGGATCAGACCTGTTCTCCTTGAAGTCACCTGAACTCTGACTTGAGGGTTCCCCCGCCCCTACTCCCACCCTCTCTGATCTGGACCTTTCCTTTCAAGGGGCACTTCTTTGAGGCCAGTTCTGAGAGAGGACCCACTTCCACCAGGAGGGAGCACTTATAGAGCTTCCCTCCCCTTGGGGGGTTTCCTCAGAGCTCCCATTCCCAGGCTGTCCTTCCTGGGAGTCCTATCCTAGTCATGAATTTCCTGTTTTTTTCCTCAAGGCCAGTATTACAACATTAGTATAACTAGTGATATTTAAGAAAGAAAAGCTGGATTAACCAATTACAGTTAAATTCTCTGGCCCCAGACCTGCTGGACACTCTCCATTCACCAGAAATGCTTCTTACTCCCCCCTCCCTTTTTTTTTCTTTAAAGAATCTGCTAATCCTTAACAGATTAATCTGAGTTTATATTTAGATGAAAGTTATCCATTAACAGAAAAGTCTGAAACTATAGATAGGGCTGAAAGCACTGAAAGTGGATAGAAGTAAGTAGGGAGCTTTTAGACCAGAAGGTTTTTGTGGAGACCTTAAGTATCTGTTTTGGCAGATGGTTATGCAGGGACGTTGGACCATCTTTCGGAAGCTAGGAACACCTTTAGACTCTGGCCAGAACAACGTTATCCACCTTTGCGCTTCAGAGCTTGGCCCCAGTCTTAATTAAGCCTTTTTGATGCTGACACATCTATATGGGGCCAAACACCCTACTGTCTCCCTTACCCCATCCCACCCATTCCATCCATTCCCAGTGACAACAGTTTGAACCTGTCTGGGTGTGCAGAGACTCAGCGGGAACTTGGTAGGTTTGAATGCCAGGCTTCAGATACTGAATCAGTGTCCTCTGAACCAGTGTCTGTCGAACTGCCCTAATGGATCATGACATCAGTTTTGCAGATTATGCTGAGGACTGCTGTTCTAGTTATTATTGCTGTGCAACCAACCACCCCAAACTTAGTGGCGTTAAACTGCAACCGTTTTATTATGCTCATGGATTCTGGACCAGGAATTTGGATGGGGCATGGTAGGGAGTGACTTGTCTCTGTTCCAGGATACCTGGGGCCTCAGATGGCAGGGAGTGTTTCCAGTGGCTGGGGGTGAGAGAACCATTTGGAGGCTCCTTCACAACTAGTGTCTGGTCCCTGGGCTGGGATGCCTTGAAGGCGGTGGGATAAGCTGGGGCTGTTGACCAGAGCACCTATATGTAGCCTCTCTGTGTGGTTTGGACTTCTCACAGCATAGTGGATGGTTTTCCAAGAAAGTGGGTTCCTAAAAGAAGTATCTAGAGGGCAAGTGTTCTCTATTGGCTGAAGCAGTCTTGAGCCTGCCCATATTCAAGGGGAGCAGACAGGGTGAAAACATGTGCGGCTATCTTAAAAACTACTAGAGATTATTTTAAATTGACCTGAAATATAAAATAAAGTGCCTCATGTAGCAAGAAGTACTGTTGTGAAACCTGTGCTTTGGTTATGTGTGTCTGTATGCCTGGTTCATGATGTAACGTTTTTCTTACTGTGGGCTACATTTTTTTTTTTAAAACACTGCTTGACTGTAATAATATCTAATTTGGTTTATGAACACCGCATTTTATCTCTTAATACCTCAGTTAAGAGGTTACTACGATGTAGTTCTTAGTCACTCATAAAGATGAAACCCTGAGGAATTGATTGTCATTTGCCTGTAAGGCCTTTCCTTTTTGGATCCATTGTTATCACCCACCAGGAGACCCTTGAGACCCCATTAGAGAGTCACCACACTTCCCAATGGGCTGTGGTCTGGACTGGCAGCTAGAACTTCCCTAGAATTTTAATCTAAGCTTTGCCAGTCAGGTTCCTAAAAAGAGTTGCAAACAGATGTGAAATGAAGAGTGCATACTTCTCTTTGTAGATGATTAAAAAATATTTAAGGGTCTGGAGGCTTAAGAATGACCCATAAAATAGAGAGAAAGCTACCCTCTCTGAGGAAGGTGGTGTTTGAAGTAAAATGGTTTCAGGAGACATGTCCCATCATCAGTGTTCAGACCACAAGGAAACAGAGATCGGGGTCTGTTGAAACAATCTGCTTTCCTCTCCCTCCTCCCTGTAGGTACTTCTATCCTTTCAAGGAAATGCATAAATTGACTGAGCAGTGACATTCACTGTCATCTTACAAAACATGGTATCGTACTGTATGTGTGGAATAGTGCCATAAAAGGACTAAATATTACCCATATATCTTAGAAAATTTACATAATCCTATGTTTTTATTTCTCAATGTGTAAATGATACATGTTTACTTTAGCAAATGAGAAAACACAAATAAGCAAAAATAAAAATCATCTGTTATTTTATGTCTGAGAGAAAATCACTGATGTTTTTTGTTGTTGCATACCTTTCCTGTCATTTTTCTGTGGAGATATATATATATATATATATATATATATATATGTATATACATACATACATATATATATACACACACACACACATATAAAATAAATGATGGGCTCTTGCAGTACCTTGTTCTGAAACCTGCTTTTAAAACTTACATTAACACATTCTATGTCAATTAATATACTTCTGTTATTATAAACACTTTATACCATTACATTGTATAGAGGTAGTATTTAACCACATTTCTGGCTGACAACATTTGGCACTAATAGACAATGTTATGGTGAACCTCCATATAATTAAATCTTTTTTCCCCACACTATAATTAGTCTTAATTTTTTTTTGAGCAAATAATATATGCACATGGTATAAAATACCATGATTTCTCTTTAGGAGGTGTGTGTATATATATACACACACACACACACACACACATACATATATATATATAAAACTTGAACTGCTAAATTATAGAGTGGTGAACATTTAAAACACTTTGTACTGTTAAACTGTCTTTTACAAATGTACCAGTTTACTCCTACCTACCAAAAGTGTTATCTGTTCGAGCATTTGACAGTTGGGGGGAAAAACTCATTTCTTGCCTGCTTAATTGTGTGATTTATTTGGGTTGTAGCCTCCTCTTCGCCCTTTTTGCCTCTCAAAATCCTGCCTGTCCTTCAAGGCTCATCTCAGATCCCACCTCCTGCCTGACCCCTCCCGGCACAGCTAAGACTTTCCTTCTGCTCTGTCTAATGGATTTGTCTTGTCCTTTCCAGTCAACTGTAGTTTTCTTGAGAGCATTAGGCACTGTCTTCCTTATTTTTTAAATCTTGCATGCAGCACTTTTCAATGTGGATGTTTAGAATAAACACTGAGTTAAATTGGAGTCTACCAAAAAGGACTGATGACAGCAGAAAGTAGCCTCTCAGGAGAGAGAGGTAAGGACTCAAGTGTTCATCAAACCTAAGACTATGCGGAGCTCTCTGGAGAGGATGTAATTCTGATGTTTCATTTAGGCAGCCAGCCTTGAAATGCTTTGTTAATAACTGACATATTTTGTCAGGTGTCTTATCTTAACCTTAGGTAGTAGGATCCTCTCTTGCCAGGATTTTTTTTTTTTAATAACCCAACTTTCCATTGAAAGTTATTTTCTCAATAAATCAGTGTTGGCTACAGGTAGAAACTTACACTTCTTTCTTATTTTTGCTGCTTTTCCTTTTCCTCCACACCTTGTATTTGCTTCAGACTCCTTCAACTCTATTCTGTCCTCATGGGTCTTTTTCTTTTTTAAACTTTAAACTTTGGAGCATCATTCACAAATTTGCAGAGACAATTTTTTTTTTAAACCAGGGCTCTTTACTTATAACATCCATTACCTTTGCCTTCTTCTATTCTTCATCTTCTTCCCAGATACACAGCATTTTATATCATGTATTCCTTTTTTCCGTACTGAAATTTTTTTTGGTGAGGCTGAATAAAATCATGAGAAGGTACAGTGGTAAAACAGTCTGTCAAACCTTGGGATAGAAACATTTTCTGGTACCTGACTCTGCTTTACAGTATTCTGCGAAGCCTTTGTCAGGACCTTTCTTTGAAGCTGCACATTCAGTCTTTGTTCACCTCTGAGCCTTGACCTGTATCAGCTGCAGCTAACAGCATTCACAGCTTAAAAGCTACTTACTTTTTTTGCATAACAAGAAGTCTGGCAGAGAGGTTCTGAAATCGCTAATTCAGTAGCCCTAGGCAGCTTGTCTGCCTTGACGTGCAAGGGAGCAGCTGTGTCTACAGCAACACGTACTCACACGACCTGGTCTTAGGCAGGAAGAGACACTCTTTTCACCGGAAGGAAGAAGTTTTCTGTAAGACACCCCCCCACCCCCCGCCATCAGCAGGCTGCCCCTCAGGTCTCATTGGCCAGGGGCTCTACTGGCCCTTGCTCTGCTTCAGAAAAGGCTGCAGCCGTGAGCATCTTGTGGTCTCTGCTGGTGCTGCCAGGGGAAAGGGCGAGAAGGGAGATGCTGTTGAGAATGCATCCTACAGAGGCTGTTAACAGGTGTGGTCCTCTCTTACCTGAGCTCAAACCTCTTGTTTCTCCTGGGCCAGTGCTACTCCCTGGAGCCCCCACAACTGTTTTAGTTCTTCTTTCCTCACGTGAAGTCCTCGAGATGTTTAACAGTGGCCGTTACGACTCTTCCTGAGTTTTCGTCTCCTGTTTGTGGAACATCTTCAGTTCCTTAAACCTCAGTAGCCTCCACTGAACCCGCCCCAGTTTGGGTTGATCTTCCAGCCACTGCCTCCCTAGTCCCCCAGCCACACTGATTTTCTTCTCCTGTGCACTTAGTCACCCCACTTCTGGCTGTGATCAGAGTGGGAGATGTGGGAGCAGCTCTAACCTGCTAGCTGCTGGGGTTTGGAGTCCGTTTTATTGTTCTTACCTGGTACTTGTGCCGGGCACTTGTTTACTTCCCGGACTGCAGCATTGTTAATTGCGGAGACCTGCCAGTGAGCTAGGCTCTCTGTCATCTGACCCAGCCCCTTCTTCAGCCTCATCTACTGTGGAATCTTCCATCTCAACCGCTTTAGCTCTTTGATATTCCTGAACATGCTATGTGGGTTTACATCTGCGTTTGCACATAGTATTTTCTCTTTCTGGAATGCTCTTTTCCCCCTTCTTGCCTAGCTCAGCCCTACATTTTCTTCAAGATTTACCTTGCGGGCATCACTCTTCTGAAAACTTGTGATTTTTGCCCTCCCTACCTGCGCCCTCCCCCCCACCCCCACCCTGGACAGAGTTAATCAGTCACTTCGCAGTCACACTCTGTACAAGCTTTTGTTGTTAAACATTCACAAAGTGTTGTAATTATTTGTTTATATTATTCTACCCTTCTATATTTGGCTTTTGGATGATAAGATCCATATTTTTATAACTTTAGCACTCAGTAAGATTTAGTGCATAAAAAGTGCTCTATAAATATTTGTTGAAGTGAATGAATGACAATTTCACATCCAAACCTGATTGAATAGCTATTTCATATCCTTACAATAGGAAGTCTATTTCTAAAAAGATTATAAAATACAAAATACATGAGATATTGTTATGTTACCTAAACCAGAACTTGATAGCCCATTACATTTCTTATCTGGCAGACTAGGCTGAGGCCCAGAGTGGTAAGTGACTAACCTAAGGCCACATAATGATGAGAGGCAGAGCTGGGACTAGCTTCTATCTTTGTCTCTCACATATCTTGTCTTCCAGTGTCTAGAACAGCATCTTACCCGATAGATGGGGGACAGGGAGGTGGTACTTAGTTAGCATCATCCACCTGGCTGTCAAAAACTCCGCCTCTGCTTTCCTTTCCTGTGTGCTTTTCCTTACATGGACTTTGACCTTTCTCTGCCTCTCTGTCTGCCTTTCCAGGCCCAGCCTGATTGCTGTCTCTTCTGCCTGCCTTGATCAAAACCACTTACCCCTCTTCTGAGTTCCCATCACTGTTAAGTGCATGAAGCTGTATAGTGCAGTGACAGGTGTGGGCCTTGGGGGTCACACAGCCCTGGGTCCAGGTTCCACATCCCCACTTACTAGCTGTATGACTGGCAAGTAGATTAACCTTGTTGCGTCTCTGCTTCCAATTGGTAATTAGAAGTAATAATAACAGTTCCTACTTTATCAGGTTGATGTGAGGGTTAAATTAGGAACTCCTTGGTACATAGTAAACACCCAAATGTTACAGGCTGTTATTGTTGGTGGTGACTTGATTATAGTAAATCACTGAGGCTGGTTACTGGACTTCTCTAGCTGCAATTCTTGGGCCTGACTTTACTGCTGAATCAAGGATTACCCAGTTTCATAAGCGGCATATCCTAACCTACAGTCTACACTCAAGCACTTACTGGAGTAGTTTTGTGAATAACACTCACTTAGAATTGTTGTTCCTTGGCTCATGCCAGTGCTTTGCCATCTGGAGGTTTGCTCATTTGTGTAGGGGATGTTTCAGTGAAAAAAAAATTGCCTCTGTGGTCTGCTGAGAGAAAGAACAGAATGTTTTCTCTCTTTACTTCACAGCCATAGCTCTGAGGTTCGGTGTTTATGTAGCTCTAAGTCTCTAATAATTAAGGAAATGGATTAGAAAAGACAGTTTAATGAAAACTCACAGACTGCAGGCAATTTGCACACATTCCCTTGTTTGACACCATAGTACAAGCTCACCTCGAGTTGTAAAAGGAGCAGCTTGTAATTCTCTTGACACTCTTCTTGATTAATAACCTGTAGAGATTATCTGTCGTTGGTATAACACTTGGATAATTTTGTTCGGAGTTTCTCCCTCTTGTAAATGAGAAACCAGGAAAATACAGTGTATTCATTATACAGGGAACAAAGGTCGTGGAAACAGTAACTTGTAAAACGAACCCTTAGTTACCTAGCATAGGCCTGCTTGTTTTATTTCTAAAAGCCTGTGGAATAAACCCCTCATTTTCTCTCATTTACAAGCAAACTGAAATGTGGAAAATTTGATCTTTAAGAGGCATGACTTCTGGTTTTATGGGATTGTTTACTTTAAAGTTTAAACATTTCAGTGTCTCAAGATACTCTTAGTTAAAGGAAAGTTCTTGTGAATATCATGTAGCTATTAAAAGTTATAATTTAAATCTGTATTTGCAAGAAAATGCTCAATTTTCAGTGGAAAAAAAAGCATGGGAAAAGGTCAGTTCATGTGCATCAGGATATGTGCTCATTTGTTAACAGGGATTACTACTTTAGGTTAATGATATAGATTTCAGATGATAGCTTTTTACTTTTTCCCTCTGCATCCTTTCTATATTGTCTGGGTTTTGGAGTAACTTTAGATTCAAAGAAATCATAAAAGCATTTTCTTTTTGGAGGAAAAAAGTAAAACTTAAAAGATTTGAATGTGGTAAAGTTAGCCTTTCTTCATCCTTCCCTGGAGAATTATCCCAAGCAACTAAGAGGGAATAAAACAACAATAAAAAAAAAATGAAAACTCTATCTTTGAAGAAATTAGGAGATGTCTGAAACCCCAAACCACAAAATAAGTGGAAAAGGATTTTGAAAGATTGGACCAGGAGTATAAGAGAAAGTAGACAGAAGACACTTGCAGCTGCAGACCTCAGGAAAAGAAAATTCAACTAGCAAGCAACACTTTCCAAGGTGAGGGATACACCCTGGGGTTCAAAAGCAAAATGCTTGGTTTGAAATAGTGGAAATGAGTGCACAGGCTGGTGGCAGGAGCTTCACTGGATCCAGTCTGATTCCAAGATGCAGAGGAGGCTGGACTGAACGCGGACTCACATCGGTAACAGTTGTAGGGAGCAGGAGTGGTGGCGGCAGGAGGGAGAGGACTCTGCACTGGCAGCAGCACTCCCAGCTGCCTGCCTCTCTGGATGGAGAGCGAGAAGCTGAAGAACCTTCCCCCGCATGTGTGTACACTTGCACGGGCCTGCCGGCAACAGGAAGAGCATTCTCTGCTCCCCTCAGCATGACTCTGGCTCTCCTCCCAGAAAACTGGTCCAGGAAAAACTGCCTTCAAAAATGAGTAATCAAAAAATGGACCAGTTCGGGATCTAGTCAAACATAATTACTAAAAAATGATGAAGAAACATGAAAAAACAAAACGATAAAGAGAAACACTCACTCGAAAAAATGCTGACACAGAACAAATGAAAATGTTAACCAAGTATTTCACATATTAAAGAAAAAGCCCACCTCTATAAAGAGCTGGAGCACAAATCAGAAATACAGGAGTTCAGGCAAGTCAATAGGCAAAGAAACCTAAGTTCAAGAAAGTGAAGGGAAAAATGAAAACCATCCAAAAAAAAAATGAAGGCAAAGTTAAAAGTGACACAAGATAATGTATAAAAAATAGGAATGAAATAAGTGAGCAAAGTGAAATAGAAATAGTTAAAAAAGATTAGAGATGTGAATGAAAAGTACAAAAATTCCCTGAAGAAGGGAAAATAATAGAATAAAAATTTAAAGATCTAAATCAACAAAACTTTACAGAAAGGAGAGCTTGAATCTACAGTTTGAAATGATGCATTGTACCCAGGAAAAATTAACATAAAACGGCCAGCCTTGCAGTGTAATCCCAGTAAAGTTATTGGACTTCAACTGTAAAGAATTATTTGGACCAACAGCCACGCCAGAAGATCACCTCACATATAAAAGGGGAAATTTTCACTGCACCTTATTACTCAACATTGAAAAACACTGACAAAATCCTTAAGAAGAGTGTTTGACCCAAGGATTTTATATTCATTGAAATTGTTTTTATTTTTAGTATAAGAAAATTGAGGCAGAATATTCCCATGAACTCTTCTTAAGGCATCTAGTCAAAGACATACTTCAGTCTACCAAGAAATAAGTGGAAAAATTCCAGCAAAAGAACTGTTTTGAGCATTGAGTCTGTTTAACTGTAGGTTAAAACAAATTTGGAGATTAGTGCAATAGAACAGAATGTAAAGGTTATATGACCTGACAATATGAAATTATGTAACTAACCAAATTTGAGAGGAAAAGGGGAACAAAGATGGTGGTAAATTCAGAATATTTTCCCCCTGTGTTTAATAGGTAGGGTTCAAAGGATATCATTTAAAGCTTACAGTCAAACTAATAGAAGTGTAGGTATGTTTAAGAGCACAAAGTTAGACAGGATATAGTATGATGGACTCAAATAAGATAATGGAGAAATGGTGCAGGAGAAGAAAATATCTTAATTTCATTATTTCTCATAGAGAATTAAGTAGATACTGTCTAAAGAAATAAAGGTTTTCAGATATTAACCACAGTGACCACTAGATAAAAAATAAACCATCTTAAATACCAGAATACATAGAAAGGAAAACGGTCTCTATGAAGGAAAACAAAGATGACTGATAAGGCCACTGTCCGTCATATCAGTAAGTATAGATGGGAGTTGGAGGTCACCAGCTGGGTCACAGGAAGTCAGATCACATCCTCCACTAATACGGTTCCCTGACAGCAGAGGCACTGCCCTTCTGTGGGTGGGACACAGGAGACTCCCCAGAGAAACCACAGAGATGCTCCCTCCGTAAGAGAAAAAGCTCTAAGAGTGAGAAATCGTCTGGTAGTGCTCCTCCAGTGAGACCACCTCTCTGGGCCTTGCTCCCTGCCTCAGAAGCAGCAGCTAGCAGTTGGAGGGGGACGTGAGGGGAGGATGTGAGGGAGAGAGAAGCGGCACCCCCTTTCCTGAAGGTAGTGCTGCCCTGCAACTGGCCCTGCTGGTGGAGAGAGAATCTTCTTCAAATGAAAACTGAAGCCTGTTAAGATATTGGACTGATGGTTTTCTTTTTAAAGTGCCTAAACTCTTTTTTGAAAGTTAATGCAGTTAATGCGTAACTCATAAGTGTACAACTTGATTAATTTTCGTAAATGTATCAGCACCCAGATCAAAACTAGAACATTCCAGGAACCTATAAGGCTCCCTGGTATTCTCTCTCAGTCACCCACTACCCCTAGAAAATATACTATAGATTAGTTTTGCCTGATTTGAACTTTATGTAAATGACATGGACGGACCATTTTTAATTACTGAATTGGGGCTGTATTTGTGATATAATGAGTATACTCATTGAATAGTGTCCTCTCAAAATTAATGTCCACTGGAACCTCAGAATGTGACCCATTTGGAAGTAGTCTTTGCAGGGGTAATTAGTTAAGATAAGGTCATCCTGAATTAGGGTGGGCCCTAAATTCAAGGGCTGTTGTCCTTCTAAGAGGTCTGTGCCGCGGCAGAGGCAGAGATTGGAATGACACAGCTACAACCAAGGAAAGCCAGGGATTCCCAGCAGCCACCAGAAGCTAGGAGAGAGGCGTGGAATAGCTTCTTCCTCAGATTCTGTGGAAGGAACCAACCCTGCCTACACCTTGATTTTGGACTTCAGGTCTCCTGTCCTGTAAGAGAATAAATTTCAGTTGTTTTGAGCCACCTATTTTGTGGTAATTTGTTACAACAGCCCTAGGAGACTAATAAAATGCAACTCTAGGACTTAATATTACGAAAGAGAGGGCAGAAACTTTGTGAGCCTTGTCCCAGTTTTAGGAGTGGAGGAAGCGCTATTTCCATTAAACAGGTTTAAAGTGGGAAGATGACTTACGATCACTTTTGGTGACCCTGCAAGAGCCCTGTATATTCAGTGTACCAATTTCAGAAGCAAACTGTATGCTCACTGGGTTGTCAGCCTCTCAGATGTTCGTTCACCTGCCAGAAGGGCAGTGGAGATAAAACCATCTCCAGATTTATTTCATGCATTTCGTTCACTACCGAGCTCTTTTTTTGAGTCACGTGTCCTCAAGCACAGTCACCTCTGCAGGTGGGATCTGTGAGAGGCCCTTCAGTGGTTCCTCGTGGAGCCCTGTCCGTAGGCCCACTGCAGTTCAGGTGTCCCCAGGTGATTGCTCTGCTTGCAGTGTGTACAGTCAATCACAGTTAAAAGGTCATAAAAACAAAACCACGTATTCAAACTTCCTCTCTCCTGTTAACAGTCTTTCTTCAGACCACCTCTGGGATGGTGGATGAAGCCAGCCCTGTGGACTTGCCCCACAGTGTCATTCTCCTCAGAAGTCTTCAGTGTGCTAAGAATCTGTGTTTCCCCAGGCCCTTCAGCCACCTGTTTACTGAAAATTGTTTAGGAAAAATTGATCTATAGTAAGTGAAACCAGCTACTTACAGAAGTGGTTTGACCTAATTTCACTTTCTGAGGGTAATTATAACTTCATGTTTCAGATTTATTCCTTGTCATTGCTATGTATGTTTGCTACTTTGATACTTTTTCTGATAACTTTTTATTGGAAAAATTTTCACACACCATTAAATCACATGATAAAATTCAAGTTTCATTTAGCTTGATACGTAAAGATATTTTGAGTATATCTAGAGATATACAATAAAAATTTATTGTTGCAGCACTATTTACAATAGCCAAGACATGGAAACAGCCTAAATGTCCATCAACAGATGACTGGTAAAAGAAGATGTGGTATATTTATACAATGAAATACTACTCAGCCATTAAAACTGACAACATAACGCCATTTGGAACAACATGGATGCTCCTGGAGAATGTCATTCTAAGTGAAGAAAGCCAGGAAGAGGAAGAAAAATACCGTATGAGATCGCTCATATGTGGAATCTAAAAAACAAACAAACGAACGAACAAAGCATAAGTACAAAACAGAAACAGACTCATAGACATAGAATACAAACTTGTGGTTGCCAAGGGAGTGGAGGGTGGGAAGGGATAGACTGGGATTTCAAAATTGTAGAATAGATAAACAAGATTATACTGTATAGCACAGGGAAATATATACAAGATCTTATGGTAGCTCACAGAAAAAAATGTGACAATGAATATATATATATATATGTTCATGTATAACTGAAAAATTGTGCTCTACACTGGAATTTGACACAACATTGTAAAATGATTATAAATCAATAAAAAATGTTAAAAAATTATTGTTAATTTCCAAAATATTTTTGCTTTTGTTATTGGTCTTACAAGTAATTTTTTCTATAGTCACATGGTCATATCCTAGTATTTCTATATGAAAATTGTGTCTTTGATTGAATCAGAGAAGGCTCACTTCCTGTTTTTTATATAATGCTTTCTTTTGAGATTCAGTTAAGTGTGCTCAGAACCAATGCTGTTTTTTACTTAAATATAGTTTAATAGAAAACAATTTTCAAAGGGAGGTCAGGTACTTTCTATGATATCTAAACAAAACGTAGTTGACAGTAGCAATTTACCTGGGGTGCCAGAATGCCCAGAGTAGCAACAAGATAAAAATCTAATCATACAGAACTTTGAATATTTGGCTAATTGAGAATATACTGAACTGTAACCAAATTAAAGATTGGATCATTTCTTTGGAGACCTTTGAGAGATAGAATATCCATTCAGCTGGAAAGATTTCACAGTGAAATTAGAAAAATAAGAGAATCATTAAGCCTATCAGGAAACCTGGCCTGCCTTGATTTTACTCTAACAACTGGGATTGTTTATCCCTTTTTTTTTCCTTAGATATTTCCTTTAGGAGCATTTATTATGAAAACATGGGGAAATGTTGGGGATTTCAGTTATTTAGTAATTGAATTCAGAATTTAGTAATTTATTCAGCAGTTACTGAGCACTGTATTTTTTTTTAGCTTCCAGTTTTATAAAGGTGGATAGAACTCAGAGGCTCGGTCTGGTAGGGGAAAAAAAGTGAGTATAATCTCACTGTGATGAATATAAACCCAGGGTTCCTTGGGAACACAGTGTGGCACTTCATGCAGATGGAGGTCGGGGCCAGAAGCCTAGGTCGAGTTTCCCCTGACTGAGTCTAGAAAGATGAGATAGAGTTAGTGGGGAAGAGGAAGAAAGCAGGAGTGTGCCATGCTGAGTGAGCCATGTGGCCACGGCAAGAGACATGAGCTTTCAAGGAGTTCTAAGTGGGTGGGGCAGTTGAAGCTTAAGCTTCAAGCACTACGGGGGCCTTAAATGCCCTGTCAGAGTCCAGGCTTTATCTCGGGCAATGTGGAGCCCCTGAAGGGTTTCATACTTACTGTGTTTGCGGATCATATATATCACTGATTTTGAAACTTAACATTCTGGTGTTTTTGTGCTTTGGATTAATATGCATTCCCACCCCCAGCCCCCCTGCAGTGCAGTGTACAGCTCATCTGTTGAGTTCCGATAGCGATGACAGAAGGAAGGTAGAGCTAACTTTTTTTGTCTTGCTGTTCACACAGTTAGTACAAGAGAATGTTTAAGTGTCATAGATGTGAAATGAATGAGCAGAAAGATATTTTGAGATATTTTATGTTCTCTATGTATTTTTGTACATCCTGTAGAAATATGTCATTCCCTATGTATTTTCAGGCACTTATGAAATTTGGGGGATATGAATTCCTTTTTAGGACTTGTGTGGATGTATTCTCATTATTAATTATTGAAGTAAGGAGGAAATGATATCAGCAGATGTGCGGAGCTCTTATTCGCACTGAATACACTATTCATTTAGACAAAAAGATCATTTCTCAATTCAAATCGGAATATTCTAATTTAAGGCCTAAATCAGTTGTGTCATAATCTCTATGGAAACAAAGCTTTCTACTGTGTAGTAATTACATAAGTAACTCATTTCCCCTTGTAGATACACAAATTCTAGATGCAGATGCTGTTTTTTCTCTCAAGAACTCTCTTAAAATAGAAGAGACTTTAGCCAGTGGCATTTGTTTATATGTTTTATAAAGTTTAAAATATCTGTTCAGATTTCCTGCTTACATACATTCTTATAAAATTGTTAAAACTTAAAAATTGTTGATGAGCTCACTTTCTTTTCCCGGTTGAAATTCCGATGCAGAGGATTGAATTATCCTTCTCAATTCTTAACATATTAACATCATCTATCCGTGCAAGTCTCTCGCAAGTTGGGTTGTCTAGTTTTGTCTCACTGATTTTCAGGCATCTTTATATATTATGGGTATGAGTGTTTTTTGTTTTCTGGGGTTATGTGTTCTTTGTTGGTTATATGTTTTGCAAATACCTTCTCCCATTCTGTGACTTACCTCTTCAGTGTCTAACTAGAGTCTTTTGATGAACAAAAGTTCTTAATTTTAAAATCTTTTTTTAAATCAGTCCTTAACTTTATGGTTAATGCTTTCTGTGCAAATAAATAATTAAATAAATAAATAAATAAATAAATAAATAAATAAAAATCCTTGCCTATGTCCCAAGATTCCTCTCTTTTTTCATTGTTTGGTTGATTTTTATCTGATTCTCCACTCCCTCACTACCTACCACAGGTAACCATTCTAATGTGTTTAATGTATGTCATTTTGTTTTTATGTGTTCTTATAAAGTATTTATTGTTATGTACTTATGTATTTTAATTTACATAAATGGTATTGTATTACAGATCTTATTCTAATTTTTTTTTCACTTAGCATATACTTTCAAGATCTACCATATTATAGTCCTCAGCTAGATATATCCATATTGTTTGCAGCTCCCTGCTGCTACACATAACCCTGGACAAAGATCTTTGTGAATAGACTCAGAATTCTCACTTCTGAGTCGTATAGTATGCAAGTATAGGCAGCTTTGGTTTAACCTTAGCAATTGGTTCCCAACCAGTGCCTGGGTAGGAAAACCTGAACTGTGACTGATGAATTGCTGGCAGACAACTCAGAGTTAAAATCTCCAGAGAAACTGTTGCATTGGTATCGGGGAGGAGAGAAGGGATGGCACAACATTGTGAGATTTAACTTCAGGAGTTTGACCAAAATCCCACAGTAAATAGCAGGGGAAAAAAATGTCTACAACAAATCTACTTTAAATATAAAGACACATATACATTAAAATTAAAATGGATAGAGAAAGATCTAAAATCAGCATCTAAGTTTTCAATTTAGGAAACTTGAAGAAAAAATTAAATCCAAAGTAAGCAGAAGAAATGAAATAATAATTAGAGCAGAAATCAATGAAATTGACAATAGGAAATCAGTAAGGAAAGTCCATGAAGCCAAAAGCTAGTTCTTTGAAAAGATTAATAGACTCTAGACACCTCTATGGAAGACTAACTAAAAAAGAGAGAAGACACAAATTACTAATATCAGAAATTAAAGAGGAGACATCACTGCAGATCCCATGGAAATCAAAAGAATACTGTGAACAGCTCTATGCCCACAAATCAGATAACATAGATGGAAAGGACCAATTCCTTGAAAGACAGTATCTGCCAAAACTCTCATGAGAAGAAATAGATGATCTGAATAGGCCTATATCTATTGAAGAAATTGAGTCAGTAATTCATAACCATCCAAAATAGAAAGCACCCATGTGGT
This sequence comes from Camelus dromedarius, assembly GCF_036321535.1. Classification (NCBI taxonomy): domain Eukaryota; kingdom Metazoa; phylum Chordata; class Mammalia; order Artiodactyla; family Camelidae; genus Camelus; species Camelus dromedarius. Next base: position 17,518,677 of record NC_087464.1, read on the forward strand.
TTCACTGGTGAATTCTACTAAACATTTACAGAAGAAATTATACCAATCCTCTACAATCTCTTCCAGAAGATAACTCATTCTCTGAAGCCAGCATCTCCTTAATGCCAAAACCAGACAAAGACATTACAAGAAAACTATAGACCAATATCTCTCATGAACAGAGATGCAAAAATGTTCAACAAAATATTAGCAATTCAAATATAAAAGGTGTAAAAACCCAGGTAAGCAAGGCTAATTCTATATCAGAAAATCAATTATTGTAATCCATCACATCAACAGATTAAAAAAGAAAAATTAATGATCATATCAGTAGATGGAGAAAAAACATTTGACAAAATCCAAAACCCAAAACCCATTCATGATAAAAATGCTTAGTAAACTAGGAATAGAGGAAAACTTCCTCAACTTGATAAAGAGTATTTACAGAAGACCTACAGCTAACATCACACTTAATGGTGAGAAACTTGAAGCTTTCCTATTAAGATCAGGTACAGGGTAATGATGTCCCCTCTTACCATTCCTTTTCAGCATCATACTGGAAGTCCTTGCTAATTCAGGAAGGCAAGAAAAGGAAATAAAAGTTTTATAGTTTGGTCAGGAAAACTTAAAACAGTCTTTGTTCACAGATGACATGATTGTCTATGTAGAAAATCCAAAACATTAGACAGGAAAACTCCTGGAACTAATAAGTGATTATAGCAAGGTTGCAGGATACAAAGTTATTATACAAAAGTCAATTTCTTTCCTATATACTAACAATGAACAAGTGAAATTTGAAATTAAAAACACAGTACCATTTACATTAGCACCCCCCCGAAAAAAACAAATGAAAACTTAGATATAAATCTCACGAAATATATACAAGATTTATATGAGGAAAACTACAAAACTCTGAACAAAATCAAAGAACCACCAAGTAAATGGAGAGAGATTCCGTGTTTATGGGTAGGAAGGCTCAATATTGTCAAGAAGTCAGTTTTTCCCAACTTGACCTATAGATTCAATGCAATCCCAATTAAAATCCCAGCAAGTTTCTAACATTTACATAGAGAGCCAAAAAACCCCAGAATAGCTAACCAATATTAAAGAACAAAGTTGGAAGCCCAGAAATAGACATCCACAAATAGTCAACTGATCTTTGACAGAGGAGCAAAGGCAATACAATGGAGCAAAGATAGTCTCTTCAACAAATGGTGCTGGAACAACTGGACATCCACATGCAGAATAATGAATTTAGATACAGATGTCACACCAAAATTAACTCATGGTAGATCAGAGGGCCTCAAAGAAAATGCAAAACTGTAAAACTCCTAGAAGATAACACAGGAGAAGACCTAGATGACCTTGGTTATAATGATGCTTTTTTATTTTATTTTATTTTATTTTATTTTATTTTATTTTATTTTATTTTATTTTATTTTATTTTATTTTATTTTATTTTTAATACCTTTATTGTGGTATGATTCCTGTACAGTAAACTACACATATATCAAATGTACAATTTGTTGAATTTTGACAGATGTATGTACACCAATGAAACCACAACCACAGTCAAGGTAGCTAACATTTCAGAAGTGGTAGTGTGGACAAGCGATCTAAGGTGCTGGATTAAGATAGCTAACATTTCCATGTGATTCTTTTTTAGATACAACACCAAAGATGTAATCCATGAAAGAAATAATTGATAAGCTGGACTTCATTAAAATTAAAAACTTCTGCTCTGTGAAAGACACTATCAAAAGAATTAGAAGACACACCATAGACTAGGAGAAAATATTTGCGAAAGACACATCCTATAAATAACTGTTGTCCAAAATATATAAAGAACTCTTAAAAACTCAACAATTAGAAAACAATCTGATTTAAAAATGGACCAAAGACCTTAACAGACACTTCACCAAAGAAGACATACAGATGGCAGAAAAGCATATGAAAATATGCTCCATACCATATATCATCAGGGACATGCAAATTAGAATAACAGTAAGTTTCTACTTCACACCTATTTAAATGACAAAAATCTGGAACACTGACACCACCAAATGCTGGAGAGGATGTGGAGCAACAGGGGGATATGCAAACAATGGCAGGGGACATGTAGAGTGGCATAGCCACTTTGAGGACAGTTTGGCAGTTTCTTACTAAACTACACATACTCTTACCATATGATCTAGCAATTGGTCTCCTTGGCATTTACCCAAAGGAGTTGCAAACTTATATCCACACAAAAACCTGCACAAGGATGTTTATAGCATCTTCATAAGTGTCAAAACTTAGAAGCAACCAAGATGTCCCTCAGTAGGTGAATGGATAAATTATGGTACATCTAGACAATGGAATATTATTCAGCACTAAAAAGAAATGAGATATGCCACAAAAAAGACATGGAGGAGCCTCAGATGCATATTACTAAGTGAAAGAAGGCAATCTGAAAAGGCTGCATACATGTGTGATTCCAACTATATGACAGTCTAGAAAAGGTAAAACTGTGACAGCAATAAAACGATAAATAGTTGCCAGTGGTGGGAGTGGGGAGAGATGAATAGGCAGAGTACAGAGGATTTGTAGAGCAATGAAAATACTCTATATGATATTATAATGACGGATATACATCACTATACATTTGTCCAGACTCATAGAATGTATAACACCAAGAGTGAATTGTAAAATAAAATACTAATTTGGGGTGATTATGATGTGTCATTTGGTAAAAAATGTACTATTCTGGTGAGTGATGTTAATGACGGGGAGGCTGTGCATGTGTGGGGCGTGGGGTTATAAGGGAAATCTCTGTACCTCCCTCCCAATTTTGTTGTAAACCTAAAACTATTCTGAAAAAAAAAAGTCGTAAAATGTATTTAGTTTGGAAGTCATAAATGTACATTTTTTTTTCTCTGTAAATATCAGACAGCGTCTGGTCAAGATTTTACCTCGAAACCCTTAGGAAAAAGCGGTCCTGGGAGAAGACAGTCTCCCTGGGAAAGAAACTTGTGGCCTGGGCTGTTGCTGCTATTTGTAATGAAGGGGAAGCAGGGTAGCAGTATCCAGCTGCAGCGTCCGAGGCTTGGGGCCAGGGCTCCAGCCATTCTCCCTTCTGTCCCCTCATCCCTAACCCCCCGATCCTTGACCTAAGGCCTTCATCTGCCCCAGGGGTTCTTCACACTCTGTTGATTTTGTTACTTCCATCCCTTCCCTGTGGTTTCTCCTCTGAAACCTTAAGTTTTCTTTGGGACACAAGAAAATGACTTCCTCCTTGATTTTTCTGAGCTGGTTATTTGAAGTTTAGACTTAGACATTGTTAGTAGTGAAAAAATATTCCAAAGAGAAACTTTAAAGAAACCAGCATTACTTATTTAAAAAGCAGTGTAGTCCAATTACTGAGAATCCTTGCGTAGCCCTCTTAAGAGAGGACTGAGAGATGGTTTAAACAGTAGCACATCAGGTTGAGGACTGCATTTGGAAGGTCTGATGGTTTAACACAGAAAGGAGGTTGGAATGAGTAGTTTGACTTTTTGTGGCTGACTTTTTGAAATAGCTTTCAGAATGGAAACCCACTTTCTGCCAAACCTACGTGTTTAGCTCCCACACCTAGTCAGGATTTCTTCGTTGCTCTAGAACCAAACCAGGGGCATTGTGAACACTTATGTGTCGCCTTTCACTTGTGGTAATGGCTAGACTTGATTTGTGTGCCAGGCACCATGCAAAGAGCTGCATATCTGTTACTCGTTACTCAGGTTTTTAGGGGAAAGGGGTCATAATTCAAACCTCTATTTATCTGTCCCATCTCAGGAATACTGGTTGTAGGATGTTTGCTCTGGGAAGACCAGGGGAAGGAGCTTTGCCTCGGGGTAGATCTTGGTGCCATCTTGTGGGTAGATCTGGAAAGGACCAAGCAGACCCACATCAGCTTCTATCAGGATGCCTTGCAGAACCCCAAATTTCCACACAACACTGATATGAAACTGCAGGTCAGACATCAGAACTCTGGTCTTGGAATCAGTGAATTTGATTGTGCCCTATACATCAGCAAGTCCTGATCACTCTATCTCCAAAGCACACACCCAGATTCATCTACTCATCTCCATGGCAACTGCTAGGCCAAGCTACCATCCCCTCCCACTTGGACTACTACAGAAGCTTCCTTACTGCCTCGGCCTCCACACTCACCCCTCCACTATCTATTCTCCACAGGTAGCCAAAGGGATCTTTCTAAAAAATAAAAAAACAGATCTTACCATTCTCTTGTGTAGAACTCTCTAGTGGCTTTTCATGAAATTTAGAATAAAACCGAAGTTTCTTGTCCTGGCTCAGAAAGCTCTGCATCTTACAGCTCCTGCCTAGCCATGAGCTCATCTCTACACTCTTCCCCTTCCTTTCCTTAAGTTTTCCCCTGTTCCCACCCTGGGTCCTGGGCACCAGCCTTCCTTCTGCTTCCTCCTCCATTCCTGGCATGGCTGGCTCCTTGTCATTCGGATCTTGCCTTCTGAAATGCCACCTTGGAGGGGCCTTCCTTGACTCTGATTCAGAATAGCAACCCAGGTTACTCGCCACCAAATCCTTCCCTGTTATGTCGAGATATTTTCTTTCTTGTTCTCATGAATGCTCAGTACCTAGGAAACCATTTAACACATAGTGGGTGTTCAACAAAGATTTGTCAAATGGATGAATGAGGCTTTCAGGTTCTTGGTCTTATTTCAGCTAGCTACAGGTTAGGGTCAGGTGATTTTAGGCCTTTCCCAATGTAGCATGAAAAGACCATGGGAATTAAGTTCCCATGAATTGAGTCCAGCTCCCACCTTTGCCACTTACCAGCTGTTTAACCATCCTGCTCTGAGCTTCAGTTTGGTCATCAAAAAATGGGGTTAATGAACTTACCTTATTCATAAGGTAAGGACTAAATTGGATTTAAATAGGATTGGAAGCAAAGTATTTAGTACATAGTAGACACCTTCTTTCTCTATTATAACTGAACCATGTTGTCATCATTTATATCTTCCCCTTCTACTACTCAAGGACAGGGTAGGCATTTGGTCTTTGCACTCCTAGTACCTAGCTCTGTGCTTGGCTTATAGCATAGTAAGTAGGTGGTCCACAAATGTCCGGATTAATTTTGACTCTTCCCACCTAAGAACTGGTGTCTCCTGACTCTTGTCACTCTTTTTCCAGAGAGACAAGATGGCCACTGGCTGTGCAGGGGAAGCCTGGAGGGGTGGTGTGGACAAAATCTGATTTATGTCTTTACTATAGTTCCTAGGCTTGTAAACAATTAATATAAAATGATCCCAGCATAACTTTATGTTTCTAATAAAGGGGATGTGGGAAAGAGAGCTAGATCACATGATTCTTTTGTGGTTCCTGAGGCTTCGGCTTTTCCTAAGATTCCTTCCTTCTTTTGTGTTCCTTTATAAAATAAAATATATATGAAAATACTCTGAAAACAAAGTGCTGTATTACATGCACATGAATATGTACAAGTTGGTATGAGTATGATTTCTAGGTAAATGATTGGTTCAGAAAGGTTAGCTGTTGAGTAAACATTCATTCAGAAAGATTTTTTGAATGTCTACCATGTGCCAGGCATAGTTGTATTGGAAATACAAGAGTGAATAGAGCAGATAAATCCCTGTCTTCATAGAACATTCTTGTGGGAGAGACACTCCTTAATTAATAAAATAAATAATAAAATAAGTCATGTGGCAATGATGACTAAAGCTACAGAAAAAAAAGCAGGCAAGGGATAGAGGGATGTTCAGGAGAGTAGAATTTTTAGACAGGTTATTTATCTTTCCTCTCCTACCTCCACCGGTGATCAAGATTTATGGCATAGTAACTTTGCCCTCTAGTGTCATGATGTTTGTCAGTTAGGCAAACGAGAGAAATCTGATAGGTGGTTCATCCAAGTGTCGAATAATAATTTATTTCATATTTCTACCAGCCATATTTATAAAAATACTTTAAAATATTAAAATACAAACAGAGATCATCCTTATCTGATATCCCAATATAACAATCTTTTTTTAACAGTAAGTCTTAATAAATATGTAAATATTTAAAAAACCAAAAGACTCAACAACTTGTATAGTTACTACCATCAGCTCAAAAATATACTGTTGTTTCTATATTACCTAGAAATATCTATTGCTTTTGAAGCTGAAAGCTGTGTTACTAAAATTGATTTGAAAATGACTATTCCTTTCTTAAATATTAATGTGAAAAATAAATAATTATCAAAACGGCTATGGCCTGAAGCATTAGATCAGCTTGATTCTGATTTTCACACACACAAAAAGGGCGAATATAAGAATTCTAGAAGTTCCGATGCCCTTATCCAGAGCAGTTGGGAAGTTGTTTACTCTTTGAGGGCCCACTGCTGACGTCTGCTCACTGAGTAATGTCATCAGATTTCCTGGTGGTGGTTATTTTGGGGGGGCAGTGGTAAGTAGTTGTCCGGCTCTGCTGGGACACTGCTCGACAGAGGTCCTGAGAGCCGGATATACCCCGTAGACAGGATGTAAGGTTAAAATGCAATCTAGTTAAGTAAATAAAGTAGGTGTTCAGTGGTAAAATAGAATTGCTGAAACATTAGGGTTTTTATATGATACTGCTAAAATTATATTGAGGCAAAATCCATGATCTTTAAAAAAATTAATCTATAGCTTCTTTTATTTCTTAAAATCAATGTAGTGGTGAATTATTTTTATAAGTTGAGATCATAAAAAGTTATGCTGTCCTTTGTAAAAGTTACTTCACCCACCTTTGGTGTGCAACATGTGCTCGGTCTTGTTTTCCCCAGAGGGATGAGACTCCTGCCCTTAGCTACCCATGCCTTCATCTTGTCCCTCAGCTTATGACCAACACTATGAATACATAAATGTATTTTTAAAAATCAAGCCAGTTATTAACATTTTAAAATTTTATTAATTATTACCTTTAACTTATTTTTCTTCTCCTGGTTTCCTTAAGTTTGTACTGTTTACTTTCGCAAATTTAGGGATTTGAAAGCTTAATCTGTTTACTTAATTCTTCTTTCACGACAAAAAAGATTTAAGACTGAATTTTACCCCTAAGTAAAATTTACTAGTATCCTGCAGGGTTTATTACATTATTTTCTCATTTCTATTATTTTCCAAGTAATCTGTAGGTGTAGTTTACATTTCCCTCTCTGATTCAGAAATTACATGAGTTAATATTTTAAAATTTTCCGGGTAAGGGAGTATTGTTAACGCATGTTCTAAATTTTGGTTTGATTGCATTACGGTTGAAAATGAAAACTGTCCAAGTCTTATTTGTAGGAATATGTTTTAAGGTTTTCTCTGTGACCTAGTATATCGTATGTTTTTATGCTATTTGTGAATATTTTCTTTCTCTCTTTTCAGACTTTATTTTTTTATGTTCTAACTGATCCTTTGTAGCAAATTTCATGAGCGCCCTCTGAGAGGCTGCAGATCCCGGTTCACACAGAGGACCGCTGTCTATACCACTTTATCCTGAGCAGCGGCACATCCCTCCTGTTGATGGGTTTTTGCTTTCTCTTATGAAAGCACCCCCTCTACCCCCAGTACTCTAGAAAATCAGCAAAATAATTTTCCTTCTTTTTCTTTTTCCTGTCATTTTCTTCCTTTTCTTTCTTTTTTCTGAGTAGTTCTGACTTCTCCAGGCAGTAGGCCTATATCGTTTCTTGTTCTTTTATTCATTCATTTCTTTAAACTTTGTTCATAAAAACCAACAAAAAACTCATTGTTCAGATTGGTCTCTCTCGGTGCCTCTTGCTTGCCTTCTCTCTGAGCTGTGGGGGGTGATTATATAGAGCAGATCTTTCTCTTTTAAGACTCTCCTGGCCCTCCTGGATCATCTTCTCTCAGAAATTCCGGCTTTGGCATCCAGCTGTGCCTATTGACATGAGGCTGGCCTGCAGCTACCAGGTCAGGAGGCTGGATGGTGCCGTGGGGTGTCTGTCTACCCACCCCGCCGCCCCGCCACAGAGTCCTCCTCCCCAGTCTTAGGTCTAGAGTGGTAGCGACCCTCATTCTTACACCTTTGGAGAGATGAAATTACTACAAAGCAAATCAGAAACTGAGCCGGTGTCCCATTATTAGTGGACATCAGTTTAGCAGTTAAAAATATACCTGGACTTCCTCCATCTCTAAGCGGGTTTTGTTACATGTATTTACTGTAGGAGAGAGCACTGCTTGAGGGAGAGATGGGAGGTGGGCAGCCAGGAGGTATCTTATGGGTTCTGCTGCTGCTGTGTCCGAGGTATGGACTCATACCATCACCCAGAGGCCTGGAGTAGGGGAGGGGTCCCTTCATACAGTGTTTCTGGAAAATTTGCAAAAAACGTGTCTTTTCTTCGGGATAGCAACCCAGGGCCAGAGTTCACGGCTGGATTTCAGCCCTACCTTCTCCCTCCCTTGTGCTCCTTTGTGCAGTGCACAGACTGCCCAAATCTTCCAGTGGCCCTGGGTTTGCAGCACAGGTTATAGAACTAAACAGACAGGTCGGTGGAATCCCAGCTGCCGCTTGCTGCTGTGTGGCCTTAACGTACTTGGAACCTCAGGTTTCCAACTGTAAACTCTCACGCTGTTGTGAAGATTCAGTGAGATTACGTATGTTCAGCCCAGTATATGCTAAGCTCTCCATTGGTGCTATGATGCTTATTACTCATTGGGGTTTGGTTATGACATTGTATTTATCTTTGTGTCTTGGTGTTACGTTCTCAAATAGATGAGCATTTTTGAATAAGCACTGTGCTCCTCTATAAAATGAAAGTGTCAACTGTTTCTCAGTAAGGTTTCTTTGGCTCTGACATCCCATGATTCTGATTGCTGGATTTCATTATTTATGTGCATTTTAGATGTAAGATTTCATTGTCCGTCAGGGGAAAGATGGGAGTAAATGTGGAAGGAACCAATGTTCATTCAGTGTCTAATCTTTGGAGGGTCTTTATTATTGTAATTTCATTTGATCTTTGTAACAAATGAGAAATTGAGGCTGAGAGAAGTTGAGTAATTCACTTAAAGTCACACACAACTAGGAAAAGAAAAGCTGGGATCAGACTAATTTTATTTTTCCTTCCCTGCTCTCCACCTTTCTTGGGGTTTATAAGGGGATGCCTGGGATTCCTCTGTCTACTAAGTGTTTGTCATTTTTCTCTGAAGTAGAAATTTTACTTTCATCTGTGGCACTGAGTAGAGAGAGAAAAATCTAGGCAAGTTTATCTCTTTTTTTTTCTTCTTATTTTTAAGCAGATCTTTTTCTTACAGGTATCAGTAGCTGGCGTGCAATTTGGCCCCATGAGATTTCATCCAGATCAACTCCAGGTAATATACCATGCTGTAATTTTCATGTTGGTTTTCTTGAAAGAGAGGAAGGGAGAATCTCTAAAGTTACACACTGAAAATAATCTTTTAGGTAGAATATTGGATCAATGTTCAATTTCCTGAGCTTGATAACAGTACTATAGTTATGAGAGAATATGCTTCTCTTAGAAATACACATTGAGATAGTTAAAGATGAAGAAATGTCTGCAACCTACTTCAAAAGGTTCAGCATTAAGATAACATGTATAATTTGTGTGTGTGTGTGTGTGTGTAGAAAGAGAAAGCAAAGGTGGCAAAATGTTAACAATTAATGAAACCGGCAGAGTATACTAGCGTTCATTCACATTCACAACTTTTCTGTAGGTTTGAAATTTTCAATATAAAAAGTAAAAGCGCTGTATGTTACTGAATCAGCTCTAGCAGAGAGAAAATATCTATGAATTGTGTAATCCAAAATATTAGACAAAGTAACCAATTGAAATTTAGCTCCAAAGTTATTTGATGCTTCCTTTACACAAATGCACGCTGGCTATTACATTTTAAAAAGTGTGAAGAGGACTGGCAGAAATGCGTTCTCTTAGATTTTTGCATTTGTGTTGTCCGTGCCCCTGGGTAAGCTTAAAGGAACTGAGTCTTGGAGAAATGGTTTCCGTCAGCTTTGTAGTCTCCCACCTGGACAGTACCACTGTTGCCCCTGTTAGTCAGTCTGGGTCTGAAGAGATGGAGCGGGTGCACTCCTGAACCAGATTAGGTGTGGGGGGCCTGGCTGGGAGGGGAGAGGCGGCAGATTCGGGACCCACTTTATCGGGGCCAGGCACTTAACGGGCAGGTTTTGAAGTATAACATTTTGGTGTACTTTAAATCTCTCTTGTGGGAGTGTGTAGCTCAAGTGGTAGAGTGCGTGCTTGGCATACACAAGGTCCTGGGTTCAATCCCCAGTACCCCTTTCAAAACCAAATATGCAAACTTAATTACCTCCCCCCCAAGAAAATAAATAAAACAGTTTAAAAAATAAATCTCTTATAATCAAAGTAATTTTTTTTAACTTGGAGGAATTACGTAAAGTCTTGAGTCAGAACATTTAAATGCATTATTTAAAGTATTCAGTATTATAGGAGTTTGATTGGAATATTAGTGTTTGCCATCTTAGGAAGTACCTAGTTAACTTACTGCTAACTAAGATAAATATTTGTATGTTTTAAATGATTTAGTTTTAAGATAAAATCCTTAGTCAAGTCTCTGGTGAGTTATTTAAGTGGGCTTATTGAAGTAAATATATGATCCATGCACTTTGACTCCCACATGAAGAATAGATAAAATAGCACTTCAGGGAGCTGAGTGCTAACGGCCCTGAGTTATGTGTGGGAAAAGGATTTATTCAGCAGATTGTAATGTTCACATCTGTGTACGTGCCTGGAAAACACTTGGGAGTTTTCTTGTTAAGAAATAATTCTAACAACATCTTTTTTTTTAAAAAAGTGTTCGTGCTTTTTTCATTCAGGTACTTTTAGTGTTTACCAAAGAAGATAACCAGTGTAATGGATTCTGTAGGGCATGTGAAAAAGCAGGGTTTAAGTGTACAGTTACCAAGGAGGCTCAGACTGTCCTTGGCTGTTTCCTGGACAAACATCATGACATCATTATCATAGACCACAGAAATCCCCGGCAGCTGGATGCAGAGGCGCTATGCAGGTAAGCCTGAGACTCAGGCCTCAACAGTCCCATGGGCATTTATGACATAAATGCAGCCCAGATATACATTAAGTCAAGTTCAGAGTCTTAAGTTGCTTTCCATGCATGTAAAATAAGCAAGACATTTAGAATATCATTATTTCAAGGAGTGTTTCTTATCTCTTCTGTTTTGTTTGCTTTGCTTAAAACAGTAAGAAAATATGAATGAAGACCATTATTAAGGATGAAACCCAATATGTAATTAAATACACTATCACTGTATATTACTGCAACAAGAATTATTGTAATTTCCCAGATGTTTTTAAAGTTATAAAAAGTTTTAAAATTGTCTTCTAATGTTAGGTGAATATTCCTTGTTTATAATACTTGAAGGCTATCAATATTGTGAGAGAATTCTGGGTAGCAGACATAAATCTAAGAAAAGTATTTTTTAAAGAAAATCATTTGCTGCTGATGGAAGCAAGGCAAAATGAAACAGTAACTATATCTAGTAGAAAACTTTTGGAAAAGACAAATCATAATTTTAATATAAAATCTTATAATGTATTAATTTTAGGGACATTTAAATCTTGATTTTTAGGAGATAGAAAAGATTAAAAACCAAACAAGGGTTATAAACTGAGCTGACAGGAACATGACATCCTGTCAAGAGGTTGTTTGCAGGTGCATGGTTACTTCCATGCGCTTGTTTCCTTGGCAGTGAGAGTTCCCCTTTCAGGCAGTCAAACGAGGTAGCTTTCATGTGGGTGTGAGCCACCTTCAGTGGAGCTTCCCCCGGCCTTGAGCTAGCACCTCCCATGCTGCGTGTGTTCCTCTCCTATACCTGTCTGGTTAGTGGTAGTTAGCCATTGTCACTGCAGCCCGGATGTGTTTGACGTGTTATCTGACAGCACGTCCATGAGGGATCATGGCCCAAGAGATGTGGAGAGAGCTCTGACCCAGGTGGAGAGGAGCCTCAGCTGCTTGCCTTTGGGTAACTCTGCTTTCTCTGAGGATGTGTTCTCTCAGCTGTAAATTTGGAACACTTGGTTTCCAAGATCCTTTCTATCTCTCACATCTGATGGATAGCACTCAGAGGAAGGGAAGAAAATATCTTAGTTATGTGGTGCTTGTAGTCTTGGTTCGCTGTTGCGAGGCAGGAGACGTGTCTAAGGAGCGCCAAAGAGAGCGCAGATAGAAAAGGTGAAGTGAGGGTGAAATGCTGTGCTGGGGAAAACTTGGCTTCTTGTCCAGGTACAAACCTAGCCACAGGTATGTGCTGGACAATGGAAATCAATTCTTATAGAGCTGATGCTGCTAGATCACCCTGTGTTATAAAAGAAAGGTTAAGTTATGGTAGTTATGCTCTACTTTTTGTGTGTGTGGTAAAATACACATAACATACAATTATGCTCCACTTTTTGAGGGAGGAAAATGTACTATTGTTACACATTTTGGGAATATTCTAAACAAATAGGGTTAATTCATTCAGCCAAATTTTATTGATACGTCAATTAAAAATTTATACAACTGTAAAATAGGGAATGTGACCTGAGTTGCTTAATATGTAGTTTTAGAGAAGCATATACTGTCACGTATGCATGTCCTCTTCCCCACCGCCTTCCGTCCAGCCTCTGCTGGGGGTTAGGGTTTCCCAGGGGAAAGCTCTGAGTTTCAGAAGTTCTTCATGTTGAGCCCAACCTTGTTGTATTTGGCCCACAGGTCACTAGAACGTTCTTATCCCCTCCCCCGGGTTTCTAAAGTTGAGGACAGGAGTGGTCTTTTCAGGATGGAGCACATCCTCACTGCTGTCGGTGGCTCCTCACAAAGTGTGGTGTCATATTCCAGCCCATCGAGGGGGCTGCTCTAAGTGCCTTCTTTCATTCAGGAGCTCTTGTAAGCATAAGTTTGGTGGACGAGTGAGGAGTGAGCAGAGCAGTCATCTCCCCTGTGCCAGCCAAAAGCAGATCTCTATAACCACAACTCCCCACCATCCTCCTTTCCTGATGGCTGTGTCCCAGTCCTGGCCAAGAATCTGAAGTCTTTCTCACTAGCTGTGTTCTACCACATTATCTTAGTCAGCTGAGGATTTGGGGGGATTGGGAGGTCCTTGTGCCATTTGTGGCGAGTTTTCTAGAGGCAAGAGAGGACCCTAATTTATTTTCCCTACATCAGTTTCAACTTGATTCTCACCCTTACCTGGTTTATCTCCCTTAAAAGCATCCCTTTACAGGTGCCTGCCCACTCTGGACTGTCCTTTTAAGGAATCTTTCCAGGCTCTTCCTCCTGAGCCTGCTCTCCACTTAGCTCACGAGACCTTAGCCCTGGCAGAGCTCTGTCCCTTCATCTTCCTTTTGGAATACCTTCACAGGGCAAGCAAACGATTTCAGTCCAGTGTCATAAATGCCGACAGAGGAGATACATACAAAGCACTGCCGGTGCCCATGTCAAGGAGGGCTTCACAGGGGATATTTAAGTTGAGCCCCAAAGGAGGAGTGGGAGTTTTGAAAGGAAGGAAGGTGGAGAAAACATTCCGAGTAGAGGAAGCAGCATGTGTAGCAACAGGCAGGTGTCCAGGGCTCCTCTGCCTGGTGGTCAGTGGCTTGCTGGATCAGGCAGGTATGGGCCATGACTCAGGGTGGGGCTGGAGCAGCCGACGTGAGCCTGATCATAAAAGCATTGTGTGCTGAGCCAAAGGCTTCGGATTTTGCCCAGTAGGCATTTGAGACCTTGGTGTATTCTATGCAGGGGAGCATCCAGAGCGTAATGGGAGATCCCTCTGGCTGCCAGCCGGAGAGTGGAGCAGAAGACAGAAGTACTCAAGCAAGTCAGCCAGCTGTGAGGTTGTTGTGGGCCATCTTGTGCGGTACCTGGTATCAGTGCCTCCTCCCAACTTCCTATCAAACAACCCATGAAGGTTATAAAAGAGACAAAAACTGACCACAGCAATTAATAAACCAAAGATAAGATGGTAGATACGTCAGAAGCTGGGAGACCGAAAAGGACAGGAATACCCACTGTACCTCTTGTGCTGTGGGGACTTACAAAGAAGCCTGTTCCTGGGACATCCTCTGCATACTTCAGCCTCTGAAACTGAAATACCAGCAGCCCTGAAGGAAGGAAGTAGGAAGAGGCTTTGTTTCACTCCCACTGTGTCCTGCTGAGCCGAGTTTGCTGGAGCTGCACTGACCAGACCCCAGCACCAGCACTTCTGTGCACTGGCCAGGGGCCTGCCTCCAGCCCGTGCTGTCCCTGCTGCCCCTTCTCTTACTTCCTACATCTACCAGGAAACCCAAGACAGGGAGCAGACGGAGATGGACGAAGATGTGCTTTTCCTACCGTGTTGTAAGAAGAGGCAGAGGCATAGGAGCCTGAGAATAGTCCTTCACATATTGCAATTTCAAAACAGCAGACAGGACCAGTTCTCAGGTTTAGCTAGAGAATGGGAGAGAGCAGACCAGGAATCTGCTCTGTGAAGCAGACCTGTGCATGCCTGCTGGCAGTGCTCTCTGAGCATGAACTTGCACCTGTTGACCTGACCTGCAAGCCCAGACCTGAGAGGAGGACGGCTGCTAATGCCGACCATCTAGCAAAAGGGTGCAAGGGAGACTCCCTGGACGCTCTCTGCTGAGGACTCTTTGCCAGGTTGACGTCACTGCCGTTGAAGGATGGGCAAACAGCATAGAGATGGAGACGTGTAAAAAGCTGCCAAATTATGGGAGGAGGGAAAAACAGCCTTACGGATGAAGAAAATTATTCTCTATAGGAAACTGAAGACCCTTTTAGAAGACATGTGCTTAGTGTACTCAGAAGAAATGAAGATGTATTTCTCTGTGCAACAGGAGCAGAGCTCTGGAATGAAAGGAAACGTTTTGTAAAGGGAGATGGAGGAAACAAAGCACTTCACAGAAACCCAAAATGCATTAACAGGATTAAAATCTATATTGAATGCAGAAGCAAGATTGAACTCAGAGTGCCGGATGCTTTCATACAATATCTGAATTTACCTTGGTCTGCAGATCCTTTTTACTGTTGCAAATTCCATTCTTTTCAGCCTGAAACTTATCCCACATGGCAGAGGGAACAGTGGCAAAGTACAAGTAATGGAGTTGCGCTCTTGTAAAATTTAACTCATTTTTTTAAATGAAATTTTAAATTGAAGTACTGTTGGTTTACAGTGTTGTGTTAATTTCTTTGTAGTGGAGAGGTAATTAGGTTCTTTTTTTTTTTAATGGAGGTACTGGGGATTGAACCCAGGACCTCGTGCACGCTAAACACACACTCTACCACTGACCTATACCCTCCCCTGTAAAATTTAACTCATTAAAGGGCTTTATTATGTTCTTGTAAGAACAAGTAAGCCTCCATAATGTGGCCTTTTTTCCAGTTGTAGGTGAAGACCATCAGAATTATTTGTAGTTGCCTAGTGTATCTTGAGACTGGTAGTTGCCCCCTAATACCTATTTCTACTCTTTTTTCTAACAATAGAATTCCTGGTGTTTAGCTACAAATACCACCACCTAGAAAATATACTGCATTCCCTAGCTTTTCTTGCAACTGGCCGATGGAAGTGACATGTGCGTCTTCTGGAAAGTGTCCTTGAAGGGAGAGTGCATACCCCTCTTCTTGCTGTCTGGAATGTGGATATTATGGCTAGAGCTCAGCACCTATCTTGGACCATGAGGAAGAAACCACGTACAGACCATAATAGAGAACCATAGGATGGAAGGAGCCAGGCTCTGATGCTGTGGAGTGCCCTTGCAGCCTTGGGCTGCCTGCCTCTGCACCTCTTTTATGTGGGTGACAAGTCCTATTTAAGCCACTATTCTGTGGAGTTTTCTGTTATGCATAATCAGGTCAAATCCAAATATTACCCCACGTAGCATGGTTCTGAGAGCTTCCCAGCATGCTTGTGCAGCCTTTCAGAACCTCATGCTGTGGCTCATGCCCCATCTTGTTTTCTGACCTCTTGGAATCTTCCTTCCTAGTGTCTGGGTATGCATTTTGATGATGATGTATCACTTCTTTCTTAGTTTTCATGAATTCTAAAGTAAAGAGTGTTATTTTTCAACCCAGACTCCTGACTTTACTATTTCCTAGCCAGTTCTGCCTTCTTGCAGATCGGAAAAAGTTAAGAATACACCTTTGCCTTTTCATATAGCATTAGACCTCCTTTGCAGGGATCAGCTTGTCTCCAGGAAATCTGGTCTTTCCTTCCAAACTTTGTCCTTAGCCCAGTGCCCCCATCCCTGTATCCAAAACTATTACTGAGATCATCTGCTGATTTCTCACTTGCTATTATTCCACTTAGATCTCTATTTTTCTTGTAAACAGATGAGAGCTGGTTTGAGATGGTTGGCTGCACACTTAAATTGCCTTTTCTCCCTCTAAACCTTGGTGATATGATAGAAATATAAACATAAGAACAAATACAGTGTCCTGAGAAGTCGTGGGAATAACCATTTGTGAGTCCACGCCTTTCCTTCCTTAGCTAAGATTAGTGCTAGGGTGAGTACTAACCAACAGGTTTGGAAAGTGAACTGGCCTTGTCTGTGTGAGTGTCTGCCATGTCAGTCACCCTACCGAGCTTAAACAGCCCTTCCTGTGTGGCTCCTCCTCCAGGAAGGTGAGCATGGCTACTCTTCAGGCAGGGAGACTGTGGTTGGACAAGGGATTGGTACATGGTCAGCAAGCCCTGCAGCGGCCTGTCGAGAGGGCTCCTCCAGTACAGCCATGCAGAGTGCCCTTCAGGTTGGCTCCCTCTGGAGAAGCAGATGGAAGCTGGAGGAGTAGAGTGGACACTGGGAGAGGTGGATATGTTGGGGGAGAGAGAGGTGGGAGCCGCTTGTCCCATGAGACTGGTTGGTCCCGAGGGCTACTTTTCCATCCCTGAGCTACTTCCCTACCCCAGATCTAGTCTACCTTTGGACTCTAAGCCTTTCTCAAGCTGAGTTCCATGAGAAAATTAGGCCCCAGTGCCCTAAGGCAGGGGTAGGCAAAGGGGAACACAGTCAGGCCCATTCATTTATGTATTGTCTCTGGCTGCTTTCAGGCCACAGTGGCAGAATTGAGTAGTTGTGACAGAGTCTGTATGGCCTGAAGAGCCTGAAATATTTACTGTCTGGCCCTTTACAGAGCAATTTTGCCAAAGCTGACGCATCCATTGTAGATGATGAATTGACTTCTCTCTTATGCATCTGAAACAGTTATGTTATGCACCATCCTTGGGAGAATTGAGAAATAGTCACTCAAATCATTTTCTGTGTTCTGTGATTCAGAAGTGACACAAGTGATTCTTGAACTAACAGAACTGAAGTCATGCAGTCAGTCTCAGCTCTTCTCTGTCCCATCCTGGACACGGTCTCCAGGAGGCCAGCGTGCTTCTGACTTGGCTGGGGCAGCCTGGGCCTGGTCCACTCCATTCTCCTCCTTCTGAAGTCACCCTCCCATGTGAGTCCTCTTCCTTTCAGTCCAGGGGCCAAGTTCCTCCCTCTTCCTGCGGCCTGGTCCTCCTTCTCCGCAGGTCCTGCTTTCTTCCCCAGAGCAGGACGGGTCGAAGCCGTTGCATATCTCCAGTGGAGTAGTTCCTTTTCTTTCCACTCCTGTCACATTTATCTCTGATCTCTTGGCTGGATTTTCATTCCGCATGGCTTCCTGGGAAGCTGCTTCTCCGGGAGGATTGAATTCATTCCCTGTGGGGAGCCCTGTAGTCCTTGGGTAATTTCAGTGGAGCAATGTCTTCTACTCTTCTCCACCTGTCTTTCATTCTTCATTTTTCCTGTCAGGCATTGATCCTCCTCTTCCTAACTGATAAGATTATCTTGCGTTTCCTAGCTTGAATATTTATTGTAACTGTTTTTATGTGCATTCTACCTAGAAACTCTTCTTTGTGCTGCTTAGAATGCAATGGAGAGCTGACCCTTGGGCTTCTTCACTCCCACCATAATGGCAGCCATAGCTTGTGTAATACACGTAAACTTGCATTGTCCTTTGGTGGGACGGGACAAATAACCCCTCTCACATAAACCCCAGGTAGGGAAAATTCTCCACCTGAAACAGCTTAGGTTAACAAAGGCCAGAGCCATGGGAAGACACATCACCTGGGCTAGCTGTTGTCTTCGCACCCCGTAGTTGTTAGGGTTACCAAGGATGCTGGTTAGGAGTTTGTCCCCCGAAGAGAGAAACATCACGTAGCCAAGAGGGTGACTCCAGAGTATGAAGGGATCTTTTGCGCCCCCTTCTACCCCTCCCCCACCTTTAATTGTTCTACGAAAATTTTTTGTGTATTTATTTTTTTTAAGAATTGCTTTAAATTTATTTTAAAAACTCTTTTTTAAAGGTCTATCAGATCATCAAAACTCTCAGAAAACACAGTTATTATTGGTGTAGTTCGCAGGTAAGATTTCTTTTTCTTTCTTTCTTCTTCCTCTTCTTTTTTTATGTTGAGATTCAAGTGTCAGTGTAATGCTTGCTCTTAACAAGCCTGAATAACAGCTTGCAGGCTGTGACAGGTATCACCCTTTTTATTTAGTTTGGCTTTTCTTTTTTCCTTTAAGCTTTCATTTCTTTTCTTATTTTCTTTTACTTTGCCAGTTAAATTCATGGCAGGAGTTTCTACTCTCATACTAGGTTTTATGATTTTGGACTGACTTTCACTTTAGAAATAGGCAGACTACGAGAGAATTTCATTCCTAAAGGATGACTATTTTTCAGGCATATTTCTTAGGGACTTCTAACTTCAAATATCTGAGGATTTGAATTAAACATAATTAGGGGAAACTTACATTTCATTTTAAAATTGGAGGTAAGGAAAGAATAAAAATAATTTAGTTTAAATTAAAATTTTTACACCTCAAATAGGTATATTGTCACTACTACATTCTGACTGTTGGTGTAATCTCTGTATTTCAAGCATTAATATATACTACCAAAAAGCCAAATATGAAACTAAAGCAGAAAACTATTTTCAACTTTATACTTTTGATTTGTATATTAATCTAACTCATCTAAAAGTACTCAATTGTATGACAAATGATATTATGTAAATTAGTGAATAGTTAAAGAGGTGAGATGTAATTGATAAAAACTTATTCTAACCATTCATCGTGTTCTTTTGAAGGGCTGATAGAGAAGAATCATCCGTAATGTCCCTCCTTGCTGCTGGCTTTACAAGGGTATGTACCCACATCTTTGTTATGCAAGTATAATTCAGCGTGAGAAATGACCTTATCTTAGTTTAGAGCCCAGTAGTTGCTTTGAATTAATTTGAAGGGAAAAATTGTTGTCCTCGTGCTGTGTTATAGTTTGGCTTAACTTTGTAATCTGGTAATCTAATAATCCACAATACTTTTGCTTTCTTAGTCTCTCAAAACTATGCCTACTAAAGTCATCTAAATGTAGTAAAATCTCCTTTAATGGCTTACTCATTAAAAGTTATACCATAGTAGGATGTGTTGTCATAATGCTTATATGTATACATGCATCTTAAAGCCAGTTCAAGGATTCTGGAAATAAGGCCAGCCTGAGATGGCTCCCTTTCTCTCCACCCCTGGTTCCAATCCGTTGGTTTCTCTTAAGCCAAAGGGCTCCTGAAGGCTTTGGTCAGCTGGTTACCAGTGAGCCTTGGGAATCATGATAGAAAGAGCTTACATGCGGCAGATTGTTGGGCAGATTTATAGCCCAAATTAGTATCAATGAGGTAGACCAGAAACCTCAAGCCTTGAGTTTAGTTTACAGCAGTTCTGGATGGTAGCACTCCCAGGTATCTGACGGAAGCAAATACAAATTCTCGCCAGAGGAAGACACTTTCTTTGGCCTCAGAGAAACTCTGCAAATAATCTTTCAAGGGCAGCAGGTAGCACTCAGTCAGCATTAACCAATCCATAGGAGGCAAGGCTTTGCAACTAAGAACTGGCAGGAGGGGAAGAAGACAGCAGAAACAGACTCACACACCCCTCAGAAATTAGAATTTTCAGGTCTGAGTTATAAAACAAATACACTTATTACATGTCAAGAAATAAAAGACAAGGCAAGCTTGGAAATATCTGCAAGGAATAGAAAACTATAAAAAGTGACACAGCAAATTTTAAGCAGAACATAATTAAATTTTGAGAAATACACATATAATAACTGAAAATTTAAAAACTTAGTAGATCAGAAGAAATTATCAAAGATACAAGGATACAAAAATAGAAAATAGAGAGGTTTAGAAATGTGGAGGATACAGTGTGTAGGGTTAGCATTTATGTAACTGGAGTTTCAGAAGGACAGGAGAGAGAAAAAGGCAGTATATTTGAAGAGAATTTTCCAGAACTGAAGAAAGACTATAGTCCACAGATTCCAAAATACCAAACTAGAGTAAATACAAAGAGGACACATCATAGTGGAAAAACAAAACAAAGAGAAGACCTTAAACTCAGAGAAAAAAATTATTTTCAGAAGAATGGCAGACTAACAGCTGGCTTCTCAGCAGCAATAAATGGAAAATAGAAAACAGTGAAATAATATTTTCAGTGTGTTAAAATAACCTTAACTGTTATACCTAGCATAAATACTTTCAAAAATGAGGGTGTATGTCCATACCCAGGTGTGCATACGTGCATATAATGTAGAATACTTATCTTCGTATATACTTATATAACATTATATAACATCCAGTGACAGCTCAGTGTTTAAATTCTAGACTGAGCAAACCCCAGGTGTCTTCAAGGTTTATGGGGAGGAAGACCCAAGGAATAGGAAATAACAGTGTGAAATCCGTCATAAACACTAAGATAGGAGTAAAATCAAGGGCATGGGAATGGGCTGAATTCTCCCATTAAAAGGATAAGCCATTTAGATTGGGTTACAGAAGTTCAGTTATATGACTTTGTAAGACAGTGATAAAACAAGGCTAATGATAAAGGAACAAAAAAATAATAATAAATAAAGGAACAAAGAGGTAGCCAGTACATGCAGACGAAAGGAACACAGAAATTCCAATATCAACATTAGATAAAGTGGATTAGGATTTTGTTTTATACACACGTAATTTTATATAAAAGCACACATTAGATTTTTATTATTACATATAGCTTTGTGGGTCTCCTTTTCCGGCGCCCCCCACAACATACACACGTATCAGCTCCTGTCCCCATTCCTTGACCTCCAGTCATCCATGTTAACTTGCGTGGGAACAACCAAGTCAGCCGGCATGGAGGTGAGCATTCCTTTAAGAATCCCAGGTTGGAAACTGTAGATCACCTATTCCCAGTGGATCTTTAGATCATCCCTCCCTAAGCTGTTGGGGAAAGCATCCTCATGAGGAAAAAAACTTCCCCAGGTAACTTGGAGGATCGTTATATTATTACTCTTAGGCTGCAAAACTGTCTGTTCTTTTTAACCAGGGCTTTAGATGCTTCTACTTTCTAGTGAAACTAATGAAGCTTGGGGCCTAGATTATTCATCTTGCCTTGGGTTGTTTGCTTACTTACAGCCCTTGGAAGTCATTAAGCTTTTTATTTGTAGGGGTTTGTAGACGTAGTGTTGGAAATTTGTGTGTTTGAAATTCTGCACAAAAAATTCCATCAGCAAGCTGCAAGGACTGGAAAGCGTATCCTGGTAGAAAGTCTAGTTAACCATGGCCCTTGTATTTTCTTAGTATAATTGAGTTATCAGGAAGCTAACTTGAAAGTTGAAAAATAACCATCACACACACACTCCCACCCCTCTCACCTGTACCACTTAATCAAGATGTCCCCTGAAGCCTTTGCTGGAACTGTGTTTCGGTACATTTTCCTATGGAGCACAGAAGCTTTAAAATTTTAGAGGTCCATGACTTAGGGAATACGGAGGTAGCAGCAGGCTCACCACTTTGTATGTGGGTGACCAGTCCTCAGAGACCATGCGTGCTAACTGATCTTCTCATGCAGAGTCCCACACCTTCATGTTACAGAAGGATACTGAGTTGACAGAGGGCATAGTGACAGAGCAGAGCATCCTGACCTAGGGGGAAGGTGATTCTCCCCAGTCTCATGGCTGATAGACAGTGGCGCCCAGGCTTGAGCCCAGCCCTCGAGCTGAAAGCCATCACTGCAGGGAGATCTTTGGGATTCAGGGAGCAGTCCGCTATTTTATGGATTGGCCATTGCCCAGGTTTTCAGAGTGGATGGAGACCTGCTTGCCTCTTTGGCACTGGAGCATCTGCCAACTAAAATCTCAAAGGTTCAGGTTTAGTATCTCTCAATACTGGTTGTGCATTAGAGCCCCCTGTAAAGCTTTGGTGGAGATCCTGTTTCATTTGGTGTGGGGAGGGGCCTGCACCACTGGTATTATTTTTTAAGGTTGCAGAGAATTCTAATATGCAGCCAAGGGTTAAGAACCACTAGGTGGGGCCCAGCAAGGTCGGTGGGTGTAATGTGCTGTGGATAAAGTGAGGTTGAGTCAGCTCAGGAGTGTGCAGAATTTGTGGCCCCAACCCCTTGTGTGGGATGGGTTGATAGGCTGGAGAGAGGAGACCAGCTGCTGTTTAAGCAGAGGGAATGGCAGCCTGATTCCTGAAGATCTCTGGACTTGTGAAATCCTTGGGACATGAGTGAAAGTTGGAGAAGGGCAGGAAAGATAGGATATTTAGACGTAAAGAACAAAGCAGAGGTAGTGACGGGGAGGGGTAGACAGCAGGAGCAAGATGCTGTACTTGTAGTCACATGTGCTCATTTTAACCTTGATGTCCACCTTTGGGATAAAAAAGTTTGAATATGTACATTCACACCCCGTGAAAACTGGTTGCATGTGTGGGAGCCATTATACATAATGCATGTCTTCGTGTCCCAAGATCTTGCCTGCAGAGCACGTTAGTCCAAGCAAGCCCTTGGACACTGGGGACCCGTCTATCTCAAGTCCCTCACCCCTTGTCTGCTGGCAGTGGGCACACACTGCCCAGAAACCTCTTCTCCCTATTCCTGCCGGGTCAGCAGGGGGCGCCCGGGCAGATGGGCAGTGTTCTTGGGTGTTCCTGTGGGGTCACAGCTGACTGAGGAGTGAATGGCAGGGAGCACTCTCCTCCCCTCCATTGATGGGAACTAGTAGGCATGTCACCTCTCAGACTTCTGTGGGTGAGAAGGACTGTGCTTTGCCCTGCAGGGGCCCATCGTGCCCATGGCCAGCAGGCCTTGCCTTTCCTCCAGGGGACGGCAGTTGCCGTGCTTTATGTCTGTGCAGCAGTTTGTAGTTAGAGTTGCAATGGTCATCTAAGGTGGGTGGGTGGGAGCAGTATTGTCTTGTTTTGCAGGTGAGGAAGCAGGCTCGGGAAGGTTAAGGGCCTCGATGAGAATTATGTAGCTTTTAAGGCATAAACCCGGAGCTAGCTTTTCAGGTTGCTTGACACACAGACAAGACCCTGATCACTGTTCAGACAGGGGGATAGCTTCACTGGTGACAGAAGGAGCTCCACAAGGGCCCCATGCCCCATGTCCCAGATTGGCCTAGCTTTGGCTTATAGTAGTGGCCTGCAGAGGTCTTGTCTTTTTTACATCTGAATGGAACTATATGACAGAGCACAGTGACTTCTAAGATGTCTTTGTGAAATATATAATTTGGTGGTAGAATGGGTTCAGGCTTCTCATAATATGTTATTTGCTTTGTTGGGATGTTTCCATTATGTAAAGGTTATTCCACAGCAATAAGACAGACTGGGCAAAGCCATGGCTCCGCCAGGACCTCTGCTGTGGAGGGTAATCCTCTGTCAGCTTAGTTGAGCTGCCCTTTGAAGTTAATATAGGAAAATGTTGCCTGAGTGGGAGTTACCTCTGGGAGATGCAGCTGCGCAGATATGTATAAGCGTATTTTTGCTTACTGTGAGCTTGCACAACTTGAAAGAGGACATATGCTATCCTTGAATAAGTGAATAAATTCTGAAAGTTAATATAAATAGAACTTTAGTTATTAAATTTCTTCCTTCTGCATGTTCTAGCCTCTGCCAGTGACACACAGACACCAAAAAATCCTCTTCAAGGCACTAAAAGAAAAGTATTCTTAAGCCCTATTTTTTTTCTAATTCCATTTATTTACTACTTTATTGAGATACCATTCACATACCATGCAATTCAGCTATTTATTTTAAACTTGATGTAATATTACTTTTATAAAAGATATATATAAAATAATTATAATACAGTTCTCCATTTCTACTTCATTTCATGTGACAATATATCTCATACATCATTCAATGTAAGTACATATTCACATTCTTTTTAACAGCTGTGTGCTGTTCCATTAAATGGTTATTCTATAGTTTTTAAATTAATTTTTTAATTTAATTTTTTTCTCTTTCCAGCAAATGCCTTGCCTGTTTTTCTTTCTGTCTGTCTGTCTTGTCTCTTTTTTTCTTTATTGAGGTATAGTTGATCAAATCAGCCATTTAAAGTGTGCAACTCAGTGGTTTTTTAAATATATTCTCAGATCTGTGCAAGTGCTGTTTTTTAAAAGCAAATTTGATACTAGTATGTTTTCATCTCTCATTTCTGGTTCATCACTAAAGATAAATTATTTTTTAGATTTCAGCTACCAAGTTGGAGAAGTCTGTTGAAAAGAATGATTTATATATATATTATAATAATTTAAAGGTGCACATTTGTTTATCCACAAAATCCCCTTTCTGTTTGTAGAGGTATGTAGAAAACCCCAGCCCCATGGCCTGTTACAATGAACTGCTCCAGCTGGAGTTTGGAGAGGTGCGATCACAGCTAAAACTCAGGTAATTCTGCTGCTTCTGGGAAGCCCATCACATCACACAGGGCACCACTGCAGGAGAGGACTTCGGCTGTGGGCAGCTACATTTTGGCTGTAACTGACCTCCTACTGAAATGGGATGGGGTGGTGGGAAGGCATCTCTCCTCACACAGACTTCTGGAGTCTGCCTGAATGCCTAACAGGTGGTCACGTTAGTGATTGGAGACTCAGAGTTAAAGATGGAGCTCCAAATAAATAGCAAATGAAAAAGCAGGATGCAGAAGTATATATACTGAATTAATCTGTTTTTTGATTAAAAAAATTACTTAAACGTACATATACACCCAGCCCGTTAGCATTCTCTCTGGTGGGTGACATGTTTTCTTCTCTACAATAAGCATTTTGTAATTTGCTCTTGCTAAACATTTTTTTTAAGTGAAATGAGTGGAAACCTAGTTCTTTGCAGAGTGAAAAAAGCAGAAAAATTAGCAAAATTATGAAGTCGACAGAAGTGAAGGGAAAAAAGGCCAATAGCTCTGTCATCCTAGGTCTCTTCCTTGGATGGTCTGCTGCTCTTTAACATTTCCTTTACCAGGATCAAAATCATTCAGTTTGCATGTGTCCAGGGCTGAGAGAAGGGGACCAGAATTTGGAGTATTGAGATTAGTGGGGACCAGCACAGGGTTCCACATGCAGGGAAGGAAATACTTCGTAGCCCAAGTGAAATGAAGTGTGAGGAGGCAGAGAAGTGCTGCTGAGCAGAGGTGTTTCTGGGCAAGGTCTACAGAAGAGCTCCTTTCTGTTGCCAAACTGCAGGGAAACTTGAGATGGGTGGTTGCCCTCGGGCCTGCCTTGTCCTCTCTCCGGAGTCTTCTGCAGCCTGGCTGTGGCACTCCCACAGCAAACTGGGCTACCGCCCTCTCTCAGAGGAGAGCGGAGTTAGGTGCATGTTAGAGGGAGCAGGAGGTGATGTTAGTGCTTATTTTGTTGAATCATGATGCAGAAACAGACCAGGGAGGTTAACTGACTTATATCCAAGATCTCACAAACAGCAAATGGCAACGTAGTCCTTTAGGTTGTAACCCACATTTTAAAAACCATAATCGTTGTCTGTCCTCATGTTCTGCTTTGTTCTCTGTGTGCCAGGAGGTATCCGCTCTAAAGGGAGATAAGCAAACATGAAGGGAAGGGGGAAGTGTGGGGCTAGAGAATTGGGAGCAATAGAGAGAAACTTGTTCTGCCAGATATTAAAATGCACTAAAAACTATAACAAGCAACTTTGTGTTGCTGCCAGATCAGTGAACTAGAGTGTAAAGTCTAGAAAGAAACATAAGTATATTTAAGAATTAAGAACATAGCATATGTGTTCAACGTGGCAATTTAAATCCACACAGAAAAGAATGGACTTTTCAGTGAATAGAATTGTGACAACTTGTTAACTACTTGGAAAGAAAATTAAGTTATATTTCAATCTCACACCCAGTCCCAAAATAAACTCCCAGTGAATAATGTTAAAAAGTAGGGCCACATAAGTAATGAAAATATAATTGAACATATGTAATTGAATGATGAAGTCTTTTTAAACTCAGCATAATGTAAAAGCCAGACTTCATAAAGGAAGAGAGTCAGATTAGGCAACATAAAAATGTTAAACTTGTCTCAGTAAAAGTGCCTTAAATAATGTTAAAATTTAGACAAATAACAAACTGGGAAAAATACATTCATAACACACAGGACAGACAAGTTAATATCCTAAATATGTAAAGAGCTTTGATGAAACAGTTTAAAAATGGAAGCAGTAGAAAAAATTAAAAAAGATGTGTTGTAAACAGGCAGTTTATAGGAGAGATTAACAGCCAGTAAACATGAAAAGATGTTTAGCTTCACTGGTAAAGAAATGAAAATGATATACCATTTTTTATTTACCAGATCTGCAAAAATTTTAAAAGAGTGAGAAAACGCAGTAGGGCTTCTCACAGATCCATCTAAGCTTGTTATATCAGAGGTGGGAACTTACTTCTCATTGTTTTTTGATTCTTGCTTTTTTTTTTTTTAAAATAACAACCTTATTGAGGTATAATTCACATACTATCTCTTGATTTTTGTATGCCAAGAAATAAGCTTATTGGCTAAGCTGCTTTGTCTTATTAGCTAGACAGTTCGGTAATACCAGGAATAATGTGAAAGCATTGTAATTGTTAGTTTTCTTAATGTAATCTCCGTACTTCATGAACAAGTAGGTAGTTGCTTTCTTTTTTTCATCTTCTGAAGCATATGCAAGGAAAAAAACTGTAAGCAACCTAAATGTCTAGTCACGGGGAGTTTGTTGAATAAATTATGGCATAACTTTATAATAGAATGTTATATCGTTATTAAAATGATCATAAGGAACTAATTACTGACATGGAAAGATATTAATGTATATTGTTCGGGACAAGCAGATTATGAAACTGGAGAGTGTGATCTTATAAATATATATATTACATGTGTATTTACACAAGTAATTGCCTACAGCACCAACTGATACGTGTAGATGTTGGAATTTCAGATGATTTGATCTCATTTCTTTTAAAACAGATTTGTTGAGATAAAATTCACATGCTATACAATTCACCTTTTTAAAGTGCACAGGTCAGTGGCTTTAAGTGTATTCACAGAGTTGTGCAGCCATTGCCACAATTTTAGAATGTTTTCATTACCCTCAGCCCTAGATAACCACTAACCTAATTTCTCTCTCTATAGATTTGCCTGTTCTGGACATTGCATATAAAATAGAATCATACAATATGTGGTCCTTTGTGACTGGCTTCTTCTAAGTTAGCATAATGTTTTCCAAGGTTTATCCATATTATGGCATGTATCAGGACTTTCTTTTATGTCTGCATAATATCCCTTTGTATGGATATACCACATTTTATCCATCTGTCAGTTGATGGGACGTTTGGGTTGTTTCCACTTTTTGGCTATAAATGTTTGCATGGACGTATGTTTTCATTTCTGTTGGATGTCTACCTAGAAGTAAAATTGCTGGGTCATATGGCAACTCTCCGTTTAACAGCTTGAGGAACTGCCAGACTGTTTTCCAAAGAAGCTGCACCATCTTACACTCCCACTAGCAGAGTATGAGGGTTTCTCACCAACACTTGTTTTTATCTGTCTTTTTGATTATAGCTATCCTAGTGCGTATGATGTAGTATCTCATTTATTTTTATTTTCTAATTTTAAAAAATAGTTACCTGTGCAATTAAAAAGTGTTTTCAAACACTGAGAACATGGGACAGTGCTCAGAATACAAGGCTAAGTGGAAGCAGGGAACAAAGATAGTGATCTCGATGATCCCAATTTTATGGAAAGAATTTGTTGAAAACGATAGCTGCAGACGGTTGGCTGCCTCCTTTCTCCCAGGCTTTGTGTGGAGTTCTTGACTCCATTTTCTCACAATTCCTCATGAGGACCCTTCAGATGGTGAGAAGGGAGAACCAAGGAGGTTCAGTCACGTCCCACAGCCAGTGAAGGGCTGTGATTTGAACCCTGGCATGTGTTGCACCTGATCAGCTTGTCCTTAGATTGGCAGGAAAGGCACCAAATTGTGCATAGTCATGATTCCAAGTAGTGGCTTTGCAGGAGGTGTGTGCTTCTTGCTTTATGGTATTTCGCCTCTTCTTTTTATTAAATTAGCATTTGTTACCCTTATAATCAAATAACACATTTAAATAAATTAATGTAATATCCCAAGACTGTATTATATTCTGAAGTACTTACATTAATCAGTTCTTTTTCTTTCCAAACCCTAAAGGGCTTGTAACTCAATATTCACTGCATTAGAGAAAAGTCAAGAAGCAATTGAAATTACAAGTGAAGACCACATTATACAGGTTTGTTATTTTGGAAGTTTGTACGTCTGGATTTCTGGTTATATTTGTTTGCATTTTTAGGCTTGAACTCCTCTAATATGTTGTTTTCTTTTCCTGAAGTTCAAGGGACTAATTTTTTCCTTAGAAGATTGTCAGAATAAAATCTATAAAATACGCAATTTAAAATAAATTCCCTATGGGTACGAAAAGATTCTAATAATTACTCAATATACTAGAAAATAGTCTGTAGAAATAATGGCATTTGCAATTATTGTTATTATTTTTTTTGCTTGTTTATTTATTTAGCAAGGAGGGACTTTTGTCCAGAGGGTTATTTCTAGGGTGGGGTGGGGGAGGGACTATTTCAACAAGGAGAGGCTCTGACCATAAGGATTACACACGCTCACCTTTCCCCGTTTCTGAAGAGAGTTTACACCTACAGAAATTTGTAAGAAACTACTCAGAATTTAAAAAATAAACTAGTAATTACTGAACAGATTACGCATTATTAGTGAAGTGGGTTCGTGTAAGTGACTTGAGATAACATGGCTTGTACTTTTAGATAACAGGGAGGGAGTTGTGCCAGAGAAATGTTCCTTTTGTTTGAGAACTAGCTCCACTTTGATTTTAACTCTGAGCACTCCAGTTCTTCACTTTGCTCTAACTAGTAATTTCTAAGACCTGATGATGCGGACATTCAGGAGTTGTGCCCTGAGAGGTACCGTGGGCCGGTGGTTGAGGGCACGGGCTTGGTGTCAGGTCAGGCCTGGGTTCCAATCAGCCTCGGCCCCTTTCTAGCTGAGTGCCTTCAGGCAGTTTACTTAATCTATCTGAATCTGCTCTCTCATCTGTACCAATGGGAATAATATTAACACTATCAACAGCCTGCATTTTATAAGGCTGTTCTGAGGACTAAATGAGTTTGCTTACTGTAGTGCCTGGCAAGGAAAACAGGCCCTAAACAGTATGATTATTGTTATATCATCGTCATTATTTGTTATCAGCACACACACAGCTTTCTCATCCATTTTCTTCTAGCCTTACAGTCCTATTTGAAATTTAACCTTACATTTGCAAACACTTCCTAGTTCATAGCCTGCTTTCCAAAAACATTATTCATTTGTATCATATGAAAGAGACAAAATAAATGATTCATTCCCATTAAACAGATATGTAGACTGAGACTTGGAGGGGTTAAGTGACTAGTGGGAGTAGAGCCTGGGCATTTCAGACTCCCAGTCTGGTGCTTTATTCCACTGTATCATAATCTAAACAGCCCTTTTGTAGCAGCCCGGGGTCTGTCTCCATGCGGCTTCTCTCTGCCAGTGTCACCCTCCCTGGAGCCTCAGGAGAACACGGCAGCGAGCCGAGCCTGGTGTCGCCAGAGCAAAGCCTTCTCCAGACACCAGGGTTTTTCTGGGCTTGTGCCCTTGTGGCTTTAGAACCATCATAGTGAGTGTCAGGCTTCTGAGCTTTCTGAGGAAAAATATGATGGTTTAGGTTAAACACCACTCTTCAAAATTTTTTTAAATTCACTTGACTTTTTTTCTTTTGTCTCTCCCCAGTATGCAAACCCGGCATTTGAAACAACAATGGGCTATCAGTCAGGTGAATTAATAGGGAAGGAGTTAGCAGAAGTGCCTATAAATGAAAAAAAGGCTGATTTGCTCGATACTATAAATTCATGCATCAGGATAGGCAAGGTAAGTAAGAGGTCAGTACCCTTGTTACGTTCACATAACAGAGAGGGAAGGAAGCCGATTTAGCACTAAGCATTGCTCGGGCAGGTAATCTCAGGCTCACTCTTCCCAGAAGCTTGGGGAAGTGTACACCTGTTATGCCCATTTTTCAGATGAGGAAACTGAGGCCAAGAAAGTATATAACCTAATCAGCCAATAAGCAGAGTAACTTTGACACTGAAAATCATTGTTTTCACTTTAGTAATAAGTAAGTTGATCTTTCTAATCATCGATCTTCTAAGTGGTAATAGATGTTGGCAAGTAGTCCTGGGTAAAGGATTGCTAGTGAGCTGACACTTTCTCTGAACACACCTGAGCCCATCATTCTCTAAGCCTCGTTCATTCATTCAGCATGTTTTGAATGCCAGGCACTGTGCTAGATCCTGGTATAGAAAGAAGAGCACAATAAAGATTTCTTGGAGCACTCCTATTCCTGGTGCAAAACAGATAAAAGAGTCATTCCACAGTCGTGTGAGAAGTCACATAATCATGGTGCTGAAGGAGTAGACAAAGGCAGGCTCAGTCTGAAAGGTCATTTCTCTCTCTGAACAGTGGCTTCTGACAGCACCTCATAAGGTTTTAAAATATGATGAGGAGGAAGAGGCTACTGCTTTTCTTAGTTATTCTTAGGCTTTTCTGCTGGGCTCTATTTAACTTTTGGAAGTTGGGTTGTGACTGTTAATCTGATTATTCAGAACATTTGAAAAATTGGTGACCTGATGTCCTGCCCACTGTCCGGAGGCCCCAGTGGAAGTGATGCCCTTCCCTTGTGGCATTTGGCCTGTTCCTGTCCTGTAGCACGAAAAGGCAGCCTGCATAGAGGGCAGAGGGGGCTCTACAAAGCATTTACTCCCACTTGGCTTGGGCCCCTTGAAAACACTGTGAATGGGCCTGTGTCCTTTGCTTTGCCATGGCTCTGAGCACACAAGATGGCCTTACAGTGAGAACAGGGAAAGAGCAGGCCAGCTGTGAGGGCCCAGTAGTGCCCTCAGGGTGGTAACAAAAAATGGGCACTGCTCGAATCCTATTTTGCCTTCAGCTTTTCTGTTGAGAATGATGATTTTCTTACTAGAGACAGAGGCAGGTCCTCTGGAAAGAGAGATGAAGGCTGAGATGGATGAAGAGACCCACAGAATCTCAGGCACACTGCGCAGGTTAGGCCCAGTTCCCTCCCTTGGCCAGGAGAGGGGCCCTCACACGTGGCAGCCAGAACAGCAGCCATCCCAGACCCCAGCAGCCTTTGAAGGGATTTGCCAGGGCCTCCCCTGTCTGGCGGTTAGGCCCCATGTCTCTGGGTCAGCCAGGGGTTTCGTTGGGAGGTTCCGTGGGGTGGGAGCCAGGGATGATGGCTCTCGTGCTCCTTGACCTGGCAACAGCACTTACAGAGAAGCGGCCCATCTCCCTCACTGGGGAGAGCAAGTCGAGATGGAGCTGAATTAGCTGTCGGCCCTGGCATCTACCCAGATCCAGGTGAACAGTGTCTTGCCTCATGAGTTATGCTGTCGGGCTCCAGGTACAAAGGGCCTCAAATTCAAACAGCAGGAAACCTGTTCTCTAAAATCTATCTCTGCTATGAGCAGAGAATTTGAAAGATGACCGCATTATCTGCCTCCATACTGCTTTATTTCAAAAAGGGACCTGGTCATTTGTTTTGCATGTTCCCAAGTTCTGGGGGAGAATGTAAGAGCTGCCGTTTGTCCTTTGTTAGTAACCAGCTGGTTCGCTGGCAACACTGAAGCAGGACAGACTGCTTAGCTGGGCAATTTTTTGAAGTGAAAGAATATATGGCTTTTCTAATTGGGTCTTCCTGGGCAGAAGGTGTTGCTGAGAATCAGCTGGCCCCGGGCGAACAGTGGTACCATGGTCAGTGGAGAGAGTCCAGATTGCACTGGGAACCAAAGTGGAGACTCAGAATTGGGCAGATAAGGGGGGCAGGGGCTTTGGAGTGTCAGATTCTTGGTATCCAATCAACTGGAATTTTTTAGGGGCAGTGGAGAAATTCTGATGATGTTCAGACGGAGAATAATGCCAATATGCCTCTCCATAAACCTCGTCTGCCTGTTGTTTCTCAGCCTTTCTCAGAAGGTTGAGAGAGAATTGTCAGATTATCCAAAATTGCATTTGGGGTTGGGATGATTTTTTTTATCCTAATTGCTTTAGTAGCAATGGTAAATGAATTGGAACTTGAGGTGAAAAATGTTCTTGGGTTTAGCTTTGGAACGCAGTGTATAATGAAGCTTACATTCCATTTATAGGAGTGGCAAGGAATTTACTATGCCAAAAAGAAAAACGGAGATAATATACAACAAAATGTGAAGATAATACCTGTCACTGGACAGGGAGGGTAAGTGGAAAAAACAAGTACTCGAGTCAACATACCATGTTTGGCTTATTGCAAAATTTGCTTTAAATGCTTAAGTTAAAAACTGCATGCAGAAATTTATAAGAAAGACTTGTAACAAGGTCAGGTATTATCAAACAGCAGCCTTCCAGGGTAGTTTCTTGTGGTTACAGCCTGACCCTCCAGCTGGCAACCCAGAGCCACCAGACTTAACTTGAGTAGGAGACTAAAGTATCTAGATCTGAATGTCACTCTTCTAAGCTGTGTGCTAAGAACACTAACGGGTGGACTCCCTGTATGTAAACGATTTCCATCTGACTCGATAGCCTGTGTTAATTTCTGCACAGAACTATCAAATTAGATAAAAGTATTTTAAATATTATCACTTATGGAAACTCATATAAAGCAGATGTGACCACAGATTGGAAGGCAGTGTATATCAGGAGCCTAAAAATTTCATATGGTCTGTCTCAGAATCTACCTTAAATAATATGAACAGTGGAAAATTATGAATATGAATTGTAGAACACCCAGCAATCAAATATGCAACCATTAGAAATTATCAGAAAATTAAATTACGAGGAAAAATGTTTGATAATTGCAAAAGTCAAAATATAAAATCATACCTGGTGTATGATCTCAGTCATGAAAATGAAAAAAGGAAAAAAAGAAGAGGAGGAGGTGAGGCAGTGGTGGTTCTAACAGCTGCCCTTCCCCCTGGGTTGGGCTCTCAGTGCCTGGTAGACGTCCCTTCATTTAACCCTGACTGCAGCCCTGTGATGTCAGCCCTGTGATCATCTCCATTCCACAGATGAGGAAGCTGAGGCTTGGAGAGGCGAGGCTTCCGGCCCAGGTCCGCGGCCCGGCCACAGGGCTCTGCGCTGACTGCACAGCTCACGTGCTTGGTCACCAGGCTTTGCTCCCAGCTGGCGATGGCCTCGGGGAGACGGGTCTGTGTGGGCTCTCTGTTCTGATTCTTTGCCTTTTTATGTCCTTTTCAAATAATTTTGGGAGAAGTATGTAGGGATTTGATTGCCAAGGAGAAAAACTGAAACAAACCAAAGGGGCAATAAATAATTATGTGAGAAGAGTCAGCAGCTTCTGAGCTGAGCCCCAGTCGCTTTGTGTTAAGACTTGCAGCTAAACGCAGCTAAACGAGTTAAATGTGAACGCCCCCCAGTGTGGCCTTCGGCTGTTTCCATGAACGGCTGGGAGCAGGCTGCCTGTTGGAACTTGAAGAAGAGCATCAATATAAATGGTTGTGAAAATGAAAACGTGTCAGGGAATTAAAGGCTTTTGGTTGGTTAACATGAGTACATTTTTTAAAACATAGGTATTTTTTTATTGTATGTTGTGAAGACTTGGAAGGATTTTGTTGTCTTAACTCGAGTCAGCCTCTTTTCTACACAGACGCCAGAGGGTGTTTGTAGACTCTTGTTCGTTTATTGATGGCCTTGGCCACAAACAATAGAAATGCTCTCTTCAAAGCATTGTATGTATTGTGAAAGAGAGAGCTCTTTTCATAATGAAAAGATGGCTACATATCCATCAGAATAGGGAGCCAGGAGAGAAATAATGCCTTGTTTTCTACTTGCAGAAAAATTAGACACTATGTGTCCATTATCAGAGTGTGCAATGGCAGCAATAAGGTATGTAAGGAGAGCCCGCGGCCCGGCAAGATTTCCCCCACTGCACAGCTAGGCTCAGAACTAATGGCTTCTAAAATTCATTTTTA
Organism: Camelus dromedarius; assembly: GCF_036321535.1. Lineage (NCBI taxonomy): Eukaryota > Metazoa > Chordata > Mammalia > Artiodactyla > Camelidae > Camelus > Camelus dromedarius. The sequence continues at coordinate 17,553,044 of NC_087464.1, forward strand.
GGCTGAGAAAATAACTGAATGTGTTCAGTCTGACACCCATACAGGTATGATGCCCCCTATTCATTCCTAGGGTTCACTGAGCTTTTGAAAAAAATCATACCCGACCCTCCCTCTGACAAGGTTGCCTGGTGCGTAGGTGGGACTGTGTTTTCCTGGCCCCGTGGCAGCATCTCTCTCCCTGATTCCCAGGCTGGTTTATGAGTCAAAGGACCTGAGCACTGGTGGGAGTTCTGACAGGTGTCCTGGGACGGGTCTCAGCCTGTGGGGAGAGAACTGGTCACTTCAAATGCATGGACTTCTGTGAAGATGTGTTGAGTGGAGTGTGCTTTGTTGGCCTGATCTGTGCTTTAAGAGGCAGCAGTGCTGGCTGTCACTACAGAGCTTCAGCAGGGACACTCCCGCCACCAGACTTCAGGGCGGTAGGTGGACCCTGTCAGACTTGCCTCACCTCATGTCTGGCTCGTGAGGACCTGTGCCTTGGACAAGATCCGGTCCTCCCAGATCTGTGATACTGGGAGTGTTTTCCCCTGGCCTGAAGTCACCTGTTTCCTTCTAGCAGAAGTCATGGTTTCAGCAGGCCGCCTTCCTGCTCTGGCCCTCACGGACGAGGGGCCAGGCTGGGACGGTGCAGCTCCACGCCAGCTCCACACCAGAGGTTCTCCTGCAAGCCCGTGTGGACGCGGTGCAGCGCCCTGCCCTGCCCAGGCCGTGCTCTGGTTGCCCGAGGAGGAGACTGTCTGCATCCCTTCAGCTGCTGGTGATGTGCCTTCAGCAGGGCCGGAGCAGCTCGTTCATTCATTCTGGGCATGTTTCCTGTGTGGTTTTCTGAGCGTTGACTGTGTACAAGGCACAGTGCTGAGTGCTTAACTTAGAGGGCATTTAACTGAAGCCTGGTAATAACCCAATGGGGTAGACCCTTTATAGATGAAGTTCCCTTTTTACAGATAAGAGAACTGAAAGACTTCATGGTTTGCCAAGGATGTCCATCTAGGATGTGGTAGAGCTGGCCTTCTAATCCAAATGGTCAACTCCAGAGGCTTTGAAGCACGCGTTGGGACAGTTCTTGTGGGCATGCCAAGAGCAATCAGGCTTTGATGTGAAAACAAGAAAGACATTGCTACCAGGGGACACATAGCAGGTGACAAGAAGTGGTCAGTAATGGGTGAGGAAGGATTCGTGGTGCCGTGGTGACTCAGAAGAAGAAGGAAAAGTTCTCGACAGGGGAGAAGCGAATGTGAGTAAGAAGAGGGCTGTGGGAGGAAAAGCATTCCAGAAGTAAAAACAGGCACCAGAGAAGGAAAGTACAGAGTGTGTTCCAGAAAGAGCAGGATTAAATTCTGACTGGTATAAAAGGTCAGTGTGGAAAGGAGTTGGGATCATGAAGGATCCTTAGATGCTAGGTAGGAAATTAGGGTTTTCATCTGAAGGCAGTGGGAATTTTCGAGCAGGGAGTAACGTATTGACATCTGAGCTTGAAGAAGCTTTTTGGAGCCTGTATGTAGGAGACTACGTGGAAGCAGGGACCAGAGACAAGAATACCAAGATTGCCGTCGTGTAGAGGAGAAAAAACAGGCCAGGGCAGAATTCAACCAAAACTCATTGCACAGGCCTCAGGTGCCAGGCCAGGTGAATGTCTCTGCTTGTGAAAACCTGCTTTCTGCGTTTCCTCTCAGGGTGGGGGTGGGGGTGCAGGGGACAAGGAGATGGTCAGGAAAGGCCTTGCCAGTAACATGACAAGGTGCTATGGAGAAGAGGCTTCAGCATATTTTGCAGGTTTCTCATGTGCCGCCGGGGTTGGGGCCACTGATAGCAGCCTCACAGACCTAAAAGGAGTGTTGCTCTGCATCTGGAGAAAGGGCGCTTTCTCAGGAGGAGGAGGCAGTTACCATTGTGAGACTGCCGCGAGCCCAGGGCTGACAAGCGCTGCAGACTTGGCAGTTTGGTGGTCGGTGGGTGAGACCCTGAGAAGGTCTCGTCCCGGTGCAGAGGAGGCACTCCATAAGCCCTTGAACGGTTGAGAATCTCTGAGAAAGCTCTCTGAAAGACTGCTCCCAGCAGAGTGACTTTTGGGCAAGTCACATAAGAAGCCTGGTTCTCAGCTTCCTGGCACCCCAGGTGGAGCCGGTCCTGGCGGACCACAGCGTTAGTGTCGGGATGGAGGCGGCTGTTCATGAGCACGGCTGCATGGCTTTGCTCTCAGGGCTTCTCTAGGGCTTCCTGGACTTACCCCACAGGCCAAGGAAATGTTGCTGACTTCCCTCTACTAAAAAGATGGGCAGTGTGGAGGGGTCAAATTTTACAGAACAGGAGGCCAAGAGCAGAGACATGAAGTTGCAGGCAGTGCTGAACAAGCCCAGGTCTGCGCAGGCCTCTTTAGCATCCTCCCGCCCGTCGGTGGTTGTGCAGCACTCCCGAGGCAGGAGGGCCTGAGCGAGCTGCTGCCTCAGGGCCTGCGGCCTGTGAGACGTCCGGCTCCCCCTCCCGCACGCCCCCTCGGCGGCCATCCCGAGTCCCTGCCGAGAGCTGGGCACTCCCTGCAGGAGCAGGAGAAAGTTGTTTAAGAACAAAGTGCTATAGGGACTTGGGGCATAGCCTTCTTGTCAGGGCTGTCGGGAGCAAGAAGAGCTCGTATTTACAAAGAGGGAAAGTCACTGTAAAATGTGGAGTAGAAATGAAGGCTTGCTTCGTCTCCCTCCACACTGGCCGCAGCCCCGGCCTCGGTACACGCGCCGCTCCTCGCTCTCCGGCCACACTCTGCTCTATCGGACAAGCAGTTGCCTCCTCCTGGGGGTGCCTTCCTCCTCTTCTGGGTTATATCTGCAGAGCATCGCTCAGCTCCTCTCTCAGAGGAGACTCCGCTGCTTCCTCCTCGGGGCTCCTTCTGCGCTTGGAAATCATTACTGTCATTCTTACTTCACCCGCCTCTGTTCCCCTCTGGACCACCCTCTTCGAGGATGGGAACCGTACCTTACTCACTTTCCCGTCCCTAACGCCTGACTTAGAGCCTGCCACACGGTAGGTGCCCAGTGTATGTTTGTTGAGTGGCGAAAAGGGAGAAAGGTGAAGGAACAAGAAGTTCGCAGTGCAGTCTTATCAGCCAGCTGTGTGGACACTGCCCTCCACGAAGCTCAGAGGAAGGAGACACACTGGGGTCTGCCTGTGGGTGAGAGGAGGTGTGACTGGAAGGATGGGCGTTTGGGGAGGGCACAGTGCCATGTGTCGGAGGCAGATGCAGCAGATGTCAAGGCTGTTGCTGAGACAGTGGGGAGCGGCTGTGCTGACACAGCCCACGCGTGGTCAGGGAAGCGAGAGATGACAGGCAGGCTGTTGCAAGCGGACTGTTCCTGTCCTTGACCGCCAGCAAGTTCCTCTTTATCTCTGAGGTGCTGAAGGGTTTCGAGTAAGGGAGCCATGCACTCAGTGGTTGTATTAGTGGTACTTTGATTTGTGCACAGGCATATGCAGGTGTTTGGAGAGGCAGAAATGTCTGTTGAGGATCTGCTACGTGCTGGCTGTGCCGGTCACCTAGGAAAGGGAGATGGAGATTATTTCTGCCCTCACATCATTCCCAGCTGGTGAGGAAGACTGACAGTAAAGCCGGTGGTTACTCAGTGTTGGGATGGGGTGGAGAGGCATTAGGGGCAGATTTCCCAAAAGTGATGATACCTGAACTGCATCTTAACTGCATCTTCAAAGAGGATCGAGAGTTAACCAGGTAAAGGCGGCGGCACGGAGAGGTGCGTTGCTCAGTGGAGGTAAGCAGTTTGTACCAAGGCGTAGAGGTTTGGGAGGTGAACCAGCACCTCATAAATAGGTACCTGGGAGAGAGGAGGCCCAGGTACCACAGGACTCTGGGTGCCACACTGGAGAATTTAAGTCTTATCCCCAAAACAATAATGAACCATTAAAATGTTTGACTTGGGGGAGTGATCTGGTCAGATTTTGGTTCTGGAAGGGTCACGTGGTTGCCTTTAGAGTATGGATTGAAGGGGGCAAGGTTGGGGCCTGTGGGACCAATGAGGGAGGCTGTTGTTATAATCCAGAGATGACAAGTGTCTGAGCCAGGATGGGGACAGAGCAGGGACAGATTAAAGAGGTATTTAGGAGACTGAATCTGGAGATTTATCTGACCGTTTTAGGGAGAGAACCGGGGATGGGGTGGGAGTCATAGACGACTTGTCTCCAACTTCAGCAAAAAGGTAGATGCTGTTCAGTGACCTGGGATAAAGAGTGGATTTGGGGAGTGGCTTTGGTGAAGATAATGAGTTCATTTGAAGTGCCTGAGGGGTGGCCAGTTCAGATCTAAGTCGAGCTCAGGAGACAGGCCTGGGATAAGACGTGACACAGAAATTAGCTACAGCTGTGGGGAGGAATGTGTTGTCTGAGGAGAGAAGGAAGGCTAAGGACTGAACCTTTGGGAAACCAGGGGTGCTGAGGAAGGGGGAATCATGACAGAAACTAGGAAGGAATAGTAAGAAATGCAAGGAAAGCCAACATGGACTTGTGCAAACCAGGAGTTTCCAGAAAGAGTGATCAGTTGTCTAGAACCACAGGTCAGTCAAGTCAGGTAAGAACTGAATTGTGTCCTTCAGATGTAGCAGCGAGAGGCCATCAGTAACCTTGACGAGGTCACTGCCTGTGCCCACACAAAGGAGGATGTAGCAAGTAGAGAAGCTTCTCAATGGTGGGGAGGAATACCAAGGGCCTGCATCTGGGTCCTGGTTGTGAGCAGGATTCCAGGTGAGGAGGCAGAGAAGACAGAGCTGTGGTGGGGAGACCTGAGCCGAGCGCTGGCTGTGTGATCACTCGTCTGTGCAGCGGCTCCCAGTTTCCTCGTCTGTGAAATGGGGACAGGGTGGTGAGGCTACCAGCAGGTGCAGAGGCGGGTACAGGGAGGAAGGTCAGCTTTGCCTTGTCCTTGATTGGTGTGGAGTCAGGGGGAGAGAGGAGTCAAAGACAAGCCCTGCTTGGAGCCTCGAGGAGCAGTGGTGCCATCCCCGGGATGTGGGGTCAGAGAAACCAGTGTTCCCTGTACCACCCTCGAAAAGAGGGGCACACTCTTCCCTGGGACGTTTTGAAACTTGCATAAAAAGATTTTTTATCCTTTGAGGGAAGGATGGATGGGGATAAAAAATTCCCCACCTTTGTGTTCAGTTGTATAGAAGTATAATAGGGGAGAGTCTCCTATTCTGCTAGTTTTTGCATCATGGGGCTCTGTAATTATGTAACCTGGAGACTGTAAAGCACTTGGTTATGACTGAACCAGGTCGGACACTTTAAGAAAGTCAGCTTCCCTTAAAACCTAATTGTTCGTAGTCTTCATTTCTGTGCACTGTGTTGATTTTTGTGGCATCCTAAATGGTATTTTGATTCTTAAATTTTGTTTTTTAAAACTTTTAGATTGGTAATTTTCCTAATATGTTAAAAAAAAAATCCCTTTGCAGAGGTAATTTATCATTTAATTGTTTCCACAGATAATCAGTTGGGCAAACATAAAGACAGGAGAAAAAGCTCCCTAGATGTCAGAACTGTTGGCTCTCGAGCAAGCGAAGGTGGGTCACAGAGACAAGGAGAAAACGTTCTCCTGTCCGTGTTGAACACATGAGGATGTCTGACGCTCCTTCCCGTCTTCTCCCCGGGTCACTGCCCGGACCTAGTTCAGCAAGGAGGGGACCCTCTAGCAGTCTGTGTCCACGTCTTCCTCCCCTGACTCCACTGAATCCTCCCCTGAATCCACTCCTGGCTAGTGGATTCCATTCTGATCCTTTTGTTGGAGTTGGGGAATAAAGAAAAAGATACATTTTACCACCAATTCTATAGTTCATTTTCTAAACTGTAACAGCAGATGTCAGTTTATCTGCTGTAATCCTACGAGTAATGCATTTGGAGATTCTTACCATTATGGGCTGCAGTTTGCTGTGGAAGCTTACCTTTTGGTGGGGAAGTGACCTGCATTTTGGAATGTGAAAGACTTTTATTAAGCAAATAATTTTTAAAGGTTAGGTAGATATGTGGCATGAATGATCTCGTAATTTTAAAAACGTAATGAAAATTATTTATGGTATGGAGGCAAATATTACTGCTAGCTGTGTATGTTCTTTGACTCAGAGGTGAATTGGGAAGCATATGCAGTTGGTAGTTACTAGATAAAAAGCCAGAACTTTGAAGGTTTTACAGCGGAGATCCAGTGCCTGCCCTCACGTCTTGTGCGTTTGTTGTGAGGACCGGAAGACGTCCTTGCACTGGAAAGACGGTTCAGATCCCACCTGTGCTGCAAGGGCAGGGAAGCAGAGTGCTGTCGCAGGGATGAGAGTGGCCCATGGCCTCAGAATGACCTTGATTCAAGCCCCAGCTTCATCTGCTTTCTGGGCAACTGTGGGGGTAGACTTCTGAGCTTCCATTTCCTCGTCCTAAAATGGGGATAATTTTGCATCCACAGAGGATTATGTGGGGATTACACGAGTATGTGGCTGGGCGCTCATCCTCACTGTGGCCCTCACTGGTACAGCCCTGGGGCAGAGCCGAGCAGAGCAGGGGCCCATGCTCGCCTTCACCACTACACTTACTTCTGTTCATCGTTTAGATTACTTTGTCCATTTCTGGATTTTTAAGAGTTGAACATTTTTCTTTTAATGTTTTTGGTTTTTAATCAGTTCTTTTCAATTGACTTACAATAAGATTCAGATATTAAGTGTTCAGTTCAATACATTTTGACACTTCTGTACATCGAACTGTAGAAACTGTAACCACGCAAAATAGATACAGAAAATGCGTACACACGGGCACCCGCTCGTGCTCCTGTTCCACCACACAGGGACAACCATTGATCGCCTGCACCGTAGGGGAGTTTGGCCTCTTGTGCTTCATAGAAATGGCATCGGACAGGATCCACTCTGTGTGTCTGGCTTCTTTCACTCCTTTTAGTGTTTCTGAGATTCTTCCATGTTGTTAGGTGAATGTGTCGCACTCTTTTACTGTGTGATAGTACTCCATTGTATGCATATGCCGCAGTTCTTTTATCCGTTCTCTTATTAACAGCCCTTAGTGTTCATCTTTCCACTTTGTGGCAGTAAAGAAGGCTGCTGTGAATATTTTTATACAAGTCTTTTGTTGTGGACATATGTGTTCTTCTCCTACCTAGGAGTGGAATTGCTGGGCCTTGGGCAGCTGCAAACAGCTCTCCCGCGTGGGTTGTACTATGTTAACTCCATCACTAATCTGCAAGGGTTCTATTTGCTCATGTCCTCCCCACACTTGCTTATGCCAGTGTTTTAAACTTTAGCCATTCTGCTGGATGTGGTTTTGATTTTAATTTTCCTGATGACTAATGAGGTTGAGCACCTCTTTTGTATGCTTACTGGCTATTTGAATATCATTTTTTGTGAAGTGCTGTTCAAATATCTTGCCCATTTTTATCATTGGGTCTTATCATTTATCTTTTTCTCGTTGGTTTGTAGTAATTTTTTTTTAATATTCTAGATGTAGATACAGGTATTCCAAATATATTTTTCTTAGTCTGTGGCTTGCCTTTTCACTCTTCTAATGGTCTTTTAATGAACAGAGGTTCTTAATTTTAATGAAGTTCATTTTGTTGTGTTTTCTATCATAGCAAGTGCTTTTTTACGTCCTGTTTAAGAAATCTTTCTCTACCCCAGGGTCATGAAGAATGTTCTCCCGTGTTTTCTTCTAGAAGCTTTATTGGTTTACACTTTCAGTCTGTGATACATTTCAGATTAATTTTTATATCCAGTGAGAGTAGGGATCAAGGATGGATTGTCCCCCTGCAGGGGAAGCCCAGTTGGCCCATCACCGTATTGAAAAGCCATTTTTGGCAGTAGCACCGTTACTGTAATCCAGGTGGCTATATAGATGGTCTGTTTCTGGACTCTATTCTATTTAACTGTTCTTTTAGTCCATGCTTGCACCATTACCCATCGAATGCTACAGGCATATGGTACGTCTTGATACCGAGTAGTGTGAAGTTCTTCTTCAGGAGTACCTTGGCTATTCTGGGTCCTTTGCATTTCCATATAACGTTTAGAATCAGCTTGTTAGTTTACACACACATGTGCAGCCTCCTGGAATTCTTAGTTGGGAGTGTCTTAAATCTATAGCTCAATTTGGAGAACATTGAAATCTCAGTAACACTGAGTTTTTCAAAACATGAGTGTGCTCTTTGTCTTTATTTAGGTTGTCTTTATTTTTTCTCAGCAGTTTTTCACATTTTCAGTGTATAAATCTTGTACATCTTCCCATTAGAGTTATTCCTAAATAATGATTTTTGATGCTATCGTAATTCTATTTTTTATTTCAATTTCCAATTGTTAGTTGCTAGTATATAGACATACAGTTGACTTTTGTGTATTGGCCTTATACCCAGTAACCTTGATAAACTTACTCCTTGATTGTAAGGGTAGTGTTTGTAGATTCTTTCAGACTTTACACACACACGGTCGTGACAATTTCTGTACCTTTTATTTCTTTTTTCTTAATTTACTGCATTTACAGTGTTGCTTGGTTTTTATAAGTACCTGTCACTTTCATTACATTTTTAAATGAGAACAAGTCCTTTTATGACATAGTGATAGAATAGTGGTTTTTATTTTTGGTCTAATTACCTTGTTGGGTAAAATGGAAAGTTGGCAACCATGTGCTGGTCACTAAAATTAGATTTAAGGAGTTTTGTTGGTCTCTGAAATTTAAAGCACTTGAGAGCCTCTGAGTTGGTTAATCTTGCACCGTGTTTCTCCTTGGGCCTCAGTTTGGTAAAATAAGATCTGACGCATCAGGCTGTGGAACAGTCTGTGGTCCTCAAAGGTCTTTGGTAAACAGCACTTGTCCTGACAGTGGGGCTTTCAGGGCGACACAGAGAACACTGTGCGTGTTTTCTGCCTGCCTGAACACTGCCCAGGCTTCTCCCCACCCCAAAGAAACTGGATCTTGACAGGAACAACAAAAACTTAACAGACTTTAAAACCTAAGATTTGTTGCCCACCTCACTTAAGGTTTTTACCTAATCAATCTAGATTAACCATAGCAGTAGAAGCACCAAAAGATGCCTTGAAAAACTGAACAGGAAATTCCTGTATTTCAGTTAATGGTGAGTTGTGTTTACTGCTGCTGCTGTACATGAAACAAAGAGCCTGTGTGGCATTGTCTTCAGGACGTTTTTACTCCTGGATCCAGCAAACTGAATAGTTATAAAGCCTTATTGTTATCAACACAAAAAGAGGCTAACTGTTTGGCCTTGACTTGCTAGATTGTTTCCTCTGTTTTCTCTCCGACCTGTGACCTCAGAGGTTCAGTCTGTGGGGACACGTGCGTCCTAGTGCCTAGAACTGAAGGAAGCAGTTGGTTAAGCCAGAATCCCAGGCTTGTGAGGATGGGAAGGAAGCTCACTGACCGTGTGTATCTGTAGTTCTTCATAATGCAGCTGAACACATGGGGCCTGGGGGAGGGAGGGAGCGGGACAGGTGCCCGAGGCTGTGCATGCTCTGATTTCTGCGTCACGTGATCTTTCCACAGTTTCCAGCCAGAGACGACACTCCTCCATGGCTCGGATACATTCCATGACGATCGAGGCACCCATCACCAAGGTGAAAGTTTGTGGTCTGTCTCCACTGGGCGCGGAAGTCCCTTGTTCTCCCTGTTGACTATTTTCAGCAAGAAGAAACAGGGGCCCCCAACAACACTACTACTCCCCTAGTTATATGGAGCTGCCTCCTGAGGAGAGGATGTGTGACATGAACATTTTAACTAGCCCTTTAACTAGGCAGCAGTGAGCACTGTCGCCAGCCTGACTCTGGATGGCTTATGAAACTCAGGTCTTTTCTTTCCGTTCTGTAGGTAATCAATATTATCAATGCTGCACAGGAGAGCAGTCCCATGCCTGTGACAGAAGCCTTAGACCGTGTGCTGGAAATTCTAAGAACCACTGAATTATATTCGCCGCAATTCGGTGCTAAGGATGATGATCCTCATGCCAACGACCTCGTTGGGGGCTTAGTGTCTGTAAGTATACTTGACCAGGCTGCTGGCTTGATCCTGCTGTTGTTTGCTTTCTCAGAGGTGATCTGTTTATGGGCTGGCCTGCACAGAGCTCTTTGTGCATGGGGCTCAGTAATCTGAAGGGTAGAGCGGTTCCCAGGGATGAAAATGTCTAGCTGTGGTCTTGCCTATTTGAGACAGAGGCTCCTGCAGCCGGTAGGCAAAGGGAGAATGAGGGACGGGCTAGGGCCATGCCCCAGGGGTGAGGGGAGAGGAAAGATGAGATGGGGAGAGGGGCCCAGAGGGACTGGGGCAGTGGTCTGGGAGCAGCTCTCACCCTGAGAGGCAGCAGGGCGGAGTGGGGGTGCTTAGAGATCAAGGAGGACTCTGGTTTTCTAGAAGCCTAGTGTCCATGAGTGTGAGGAGGGTGGCAAGGCAATGGTGGGAAAGGCTTGAGAGCAGAGGGGCGTTGTCCCTAAGGAAGCAAACTGGTCTGAGCGCCAGCAGGAACGCTGGGCTTTGGGGCGTCTCTCAAGCCCGCCTCCCTGATGCTGCCCCCACCCCTGAGTTTTGCTCTCCTTCCCAGCGGCAGGCTGTGTGCTCTGGGGTGAATGGCCAAGTGCACGATTGACCACAGTGATGATCACAGGGGAGACTTGGGGTGCGCTGGAGATGGTTGCCCTTAGCTGTCCTCTGGGACCCGCTGACCTGGGGTTTTCAAGACATAAAGAATAGTTGTGAAAAAGAAAAAAAGAGAGAGAGAGAGAAAATAGTTGTGACTTCCCTTTCTCTTGTTCCTTTGATTTTTATCAGGATGGTTTGCGAAGACTATCTGGGAATGAGTATGTTCTTTCAACAAAAAGTAAGTTTTTCCTTTTAAATTTTTTGGATCACTATGAATATTATAGCCAAACTTAAATGATGAAAATAAATTTTCCAGATAAAAGTTTTCAGATAATTTTTCTCATCAGTAAGAAGTTGTTACATCATGAAACCTGAGAAACAAAGCAACTGTCCCCTGAAGCAGCACTGTTCTCCCTACGGACCAGTCAATGCCAGAAAGCCTGTTAATTTTGTTCTCCAAATTACATCACTTTGCAGACCTTCAACAGATGTCCAGCACTATAATCACCCCCATCTCCCTTCATGACATCCCACCGCGGATAACTCGGGCCATGGAAAATGAGGAATACTGGGACTTTGATATTTTTGAGTTGGAGGCTGCCACTCATAAAAGGTGAGTTCAGGGGGCACTCAGCAGACAGAGAGCTTGATTCCAAAGGCTGATGTGGAGAAAGCCACCCAAGGAGTATGGATTCTGCCCAGAGCCACTCCTTGGTCAGGCTCAGGAAGGAGTAGCCAGGGCCTAGGCCTCAAGGAGGGGATCAGTGAGAAGCCAAAGGGAGTCCACCTGGTCACGATTTCCATGGAGAGAGCAAGCATGAAATTGAGCAAATGTCTCAACCTCTCCAGATAGCAGAGTTTTTTTTCCTATAAAATACGGGTATTAATTTCTCCTATAGATGATGGTATGTTGAGATAGTGACAGAGAGCCCCATTTAGAGCCTAGAACAAAAAATGAGAAAAAAACATTTTGTGGGAGGAGGGTATAGCTCAGTGGTAGAGTGCATGCTTAGCATGCATGAGGTCTTGGGTTCAATCCCTAGTACCTCCATTTAAAAAATAAATAAATAAAGCTAATCCCCCCCATGAAAGAAATAAACACATTTGATAAGAGCTGTCCCCAGATCTGAGTCTCTGTGTTGTTGACAGGCATGGGGACATCCCAAACTCCCATCATCCTGATCTGGGTGTCGTCACAGGTGGGATTGGGGTTTTAACTTCCGCTCTGTACTGTGCTGGAAAAGAGCAGTCAACCAAAGGGGTGTGGCTGGCTTGGCGCACAGGAAAGGGTGTCCAGACCTGATGTGAGCCAGTGCTGCCCTGCAGGAGGGCGAGATCCAGACCCTGGCAGACAGAAGGCAGCCGCAAGAGAGATATGCTCTGCCAGCCGTGGGATAACTTGTCAGGTCCTATCCCAGTCTGAGTGACAGTCCCCAAGACAGCCCTTGCCCTTTGCTCACGCTCACAGTAAGTCAATCTTTTGAAACATTCTGCATCCATGTACCCTACACGGGCAAGGACAGCAGAAAAGTGTATTCCCATGGTAAACAAATCTTCGGGCCCCTGGTTTACATACTAGTGACATTCATGTGAACTGGCCAAGGCAGGTCAGTTCCAGTCCTGTGAGCCCACCACCTCTGGAGACTGCCTCAGCAGAGACAAGTTTCTTGACCTTCCAAGCGGAGGCCAGATGCTGGGTGAAGATGACTTCTCAAAGAAGGGCCTGATTTGGTGGCCAGCTGGTCACCTCTGGGGAAACCTCCTCATACTGTAACACCCGCCTCCAGATTGTCAGCTCCATCACATGACATGTGACAGCATCTGGCTCACATGTGGTTATCAGGACCTGTTATTTTCTCCTAGGCTGGACATCTGGCCAATGACATAGGTCCAGCAAGTCCAAAGGAGAGGATAGGGCTCAAGGTGGTACAAGTTTAGCCTGGCATCATGTTGATTTGCAGGTGATGGGGGGACACCACCAGTGCAAGCAGGAGTCTGAATCAGGAAGGGCAGCGTGAGCACTCACCCCAGCCAGTGGGGAGTATCACATGAGTGCTCCGAGGTTGGAGCTGGGCTCCACCCAGGGTTGGCACGGGTGACCAGGAGAAAGAGCTGCAGAGCACCACCTGCACAGGTCCCACGGGGCTGCCCTGCACACACTCTGGAGTCTGGCTTGGGTTTGCTTGCTTAATCTGTTCAGATCCAACACTTTGCCTGTTTCTTTGCTTTGTTCTAATGCTGTGGGTGTTTTTCTCTGTAGGCCTTTGATTTATCTTGGTCTCAAAATGTTTTCTCGCTTTGGAGTCTGTGAATTCTTAAACTGCTCCGAGACAACACTGAGATCGTGGCTACAAATTATCGAAGCCAATTACCACTCTTCTAACCCCTACCACAACTCCACGCATTCTGCCGACGTGCTGCATGCCACTGCCTATTTTCTCTGCAAGGAGAGGATAAAGGTGAGCTGTGTTTGTGCTCCATGCTTAACAGGCAGTGCGACTGCTCAGGAATGTCCCCACGTGTGTGTAGCCTGGCCCAGGAAGGGCGTGGCCACATGAGAAGTGGGGCAGGGGCTGTGCCGTGGCTCTGGGGGGTTGGCATGTTAATTCATGACATGACCCCAGCTCTTCAGTGGAAGATTAAGGAGCAGCATTTGGTCCCTGGGATGAAAGCCAGAAAGAACAGGATAGAGCTGTCTTTGGGGGTCTCCTTCTGAACCTACAGACAAGTTCAGTTCAGTCCCTCACTGTTGGATATGCCCCCACCCATCCCTCAAAGTCAGCGGGATTTGAGACCAAGTTCATTATCTTTGCCCAGCACTCTCATCCAGGGTTGCCTTCCCGGTCCAGAGTTCCAGGCAGATACGCAGGTCAGAAACCTGGAGTCATCTTCAGTTCATTCTTCATCTGGAGATCATCTGACCTTGCCTACTGCAACCCTTGAGTGTTCTCAGAATCATCTCCTCTGCATAATGCCCCCGCTGCTGTCCCAGGGAAGGTCCCATCATTTGTCATCTAGATAGTGCCAAACAAGAACCCCTGAGTCCTCTGCCTCCTAGGGAACTCAGTCTGACCATGTTGTTCCCAGGAGCAGCTTCCCATCTCCTACAGGACTTAAACTTGAAACCCCGGAGGATGGCGTGCACAGCTCCCTGCCACACAGGCCATGTTTGGGCCGTGCTAAACCCCTTTAGGGTCTGAAGCTCCTGCCCTTGACATGCTGCTCCCCTTGCTGGCTGGCTTCCCTCACATCCCGCCCTGTCCTTCAGGGATCCACGTCAGCCGTCCCTGGACTCCCCTCCACCCCCAGTCCTGACTTGGGTGCCCTTCCTCTGTACTCTCACACCCTCCTGGGCATCCTCCTGATTTTGCTGTATTAGAAGGCCTGCTGTCCACTCCACTTGGACAGTATCCCCAGTGCCTGTCCCGCTCCATTGCGTCGTTGCAGCAAAGGAAGGGTGAGGACCACTGGCTCATTGGCTTCCTGAGGCTCCTAGTATCAGGAGCAGTGGCCACTGGCAGCTACAATGGCCAGTCAGAACTGGCTCAGGGTCTACCTGGGGGCCATTTAGCAGCCTTAGCTCCAGCTTTGAGGCCTCAGGAGCAAAGAGATGGGAGTAGGTCACAGTCAGGAGAGCTTCACAGAAGAAAGGGCCCATTCAAGGCATGTTGCTCGCTGCCCACTCCCAAACCAAGCTTCCTAAGAAAGCTTTCCATATTGTAAATTATTTCATTAGGGAAAATTTCAAAGCAGCAACTAGACTTGTACCGATTTGCCAAAACGTTTGTGTTATTTCCTTCAACATCTGTCATAAAATAGCAGAGCGGGTCCAGGGAGCTCTAGGTCACGGCCATTTCACGTTTAGAAGTATATGTGGGAGCAGAAAACCGAACCACTCGGTTTGTATCTAAGAAAACAGGGCCTTGTGAGTAATGAGAGAGACAGCGAGGCATCATTGCCTGATGTCCTGGCATCTGGGGCAGCCACATGGTGGCCAAGCCCAGCCCTGGCAGTCAGGCAGAGCGGGGGGACTGCCTCCCGGTCCCACTTCCCCATCTGTGGCCTGGGATTGGTGTGTGGAGGAGAACAATGTGAAAGGATGTTTCTGGCTCACGGATGCTGGGCGGATGTTGTTCACTCCTCACCCTGAAAGCAGCCTGCTCAGAGCTGGGACTCTCTTGCCCTTTCTCTGCTCCCTCTAGTTTTGTTGTTGTTTGAAGAAAGATCATGACTAAGACTATGGATAGAATAAGGGTCCAGAGAGAGGACTGTTTTTATCAACTATGAAAACAAATGGCAGGGGAAGACATCTGGGTCAATGTGGTTCAGCAGATGAAGACAACCTGATTTCTGCTGTAATTTACTTGCTTTTGAACTACTCTATAGATAACATACAAATACATATTCAGAAAGCTATCTTAATTTTTAATAGCATTTATTGAGATAAAATTCACCCAAAGTTAAAACTACTGAATTTCAGTTTAAATATAAGACTGATTTATAAGATATACACCTTCTTTTCAAGTGTCTGCAAAGTATTTCCAAAAATGATCTTATACTAGGACATAATGAATGTCTTGATAAACTTCAGAATTTCAAAATTTTCTAACTACAACAAAAGCTAGAATAACTAAAGGTTAAATTTAAAATGTCAGCTGCTACAAATAAGAAAATATTTTGAAAAATTTGGGTATAAACAAGGAAATAAACCCCCAAGTAACAGACTATTTAGAAAACAAAATGAGAAATCTATATAACAAAACCTATAGAATGAGACGAGCAAAAATCCCAGATGGTTCTTTGGCTAGAATTTAATTTTCTTGGTTATTTCAAACTAATCAAGAAGTACAGAAATACACACATGTGAAATGGAGAATGACAGAAGAAAGTACCGTACACTTCAGTACTAACTTAGAAGCCTTAAAATGATGGTTCCTTAGAAAAAGGGAAGGAAGGAAGGAAGAAAAAGCTTTAAATCAAAGTAATGCTAGAGGTAGAAAACCAAAAGAGGTCAATACCATGGAAGGAGTTTTTAAACTATCAACTAATTTCTTCAAAACTTGGCTCCTGACCCAGATGGACAGGTGAGTTCTTTAGCCCTTTAAGGAATTTTTCCATGTTACATAAACCTTTTCAGAGCCTTGAAAAAGGTGGCAAACTTCCAGATCATTTTACCAAACTCAAAACCCTGACATCAACAGATAGCACCGGAAGGGGACAGAAAACTAGAGACCAATCCCCAGTTAATGTAAGTGATGCACACCTTAAACAATTATTTCTCTTTTATTTAGTAATTCTAGTTTATGTTGGTCTAAGTCAGTATTTCAGACTAAGGACCTTTTTTTGTGATGGGTCTAGAGACAGACTGGCTGAGGAGGTGACTCCTGTCTGTTGAGGACCCCCTGTATCGTGGTAAGTCCTTACCTTGTGTGAGACTGAGAACCAGATAATGTTTCCTAATAAATGTGCATAAAGATGTCACTGTTTCTGAGTGGAGACAGGACAACTAGATTTGCTCAACAATATGCTTTTCTCAGAAATCCTAAATATTCTTACCTTAATAGTAGGGCAGAAAGAAAACTATACAAGAGGCTTCCTTGCTTTCAATGCCATGCCCCAGTTTTTTTAAAAATCTCTGGTTTTCAGCAAACTTTAGATCCACTTGATGAGGCCGCTGCCCTCATTGCAGCCACCATTCACGACGTGGACCACCCTGGGAGAACCAACTCCTTCCTGTGTAATGCTGGCAGCGAGCTGGCCATCCTGTACAACGACACTGCGGTGCTGGAGAGCCACCACGCGGCCTTGGCCTTCCAGCTGACCAATGGAGATGACAAATGCAATATCTTTAAAAACATGGAGAGGTAAGAACAACGACTAGGAAAGTATGTTTCCTCTGTCTCTCTCTTTAAAACAATTTTATTAAGATATAATTCATACTATACATTTCACCCAGTTAACATGTACAGTGGTTTTCACTATATTCAGAGGTGTGCAACCATCACCTCCCACAGAAGAACCTCCAACTCAATGGCAGTCCCTCCCCACTCCCCTACCAGCTCTAGGCAGGCAGTCACGGATCTACTTCCTGTAGATTTGCCAGTTCTGGGCATTTTGTATAAATGGAAGCATCCCCAGTATGTGGTGTTTTGTGACTGGCTTCTTTCACTTAGCGTGTTTTCAAGGTTCAGCTCCTTTGTGTCTTGACGTTTCCAGACAGCGAAGTGTCAGACTGACACCGTGAGCCCTTAGAGATTCAGGGGAGACGTCATCTTACGTCTCTGCCTGCAAGACTCCACGGTGCCCAGCAGACTTCTCATCGCTAATTATTCAGTCCCAAGTTCTTTCACAGCACTTACCACATTTTAAACTAATCACTTCCACCATTTGTCTAATGTCTGGCTCGATTCTTAAGCTCTGTAAGATCAGTGCCGTGTGTGTTTTGTTCACCACTGTGCCCTTGGTGTCTAGTGTGGTTCCAGGCTCATGGCAGGGACTTAACAAGTATTAGATGGCAGAGTTCTGTCATGAGGAATACTGACGGGGAATTTTAAGGAAAGTTTTAAACTCCTTTGCCATGTTTCAGAATATTATAGGTGGAGTTAAAGTAGGCTTTGTTCTTAGTTGCTTGTATATACACCAGTTATCTCTGGAAAAATCCACAGGACCCTGGTAACTCTGGTTGTCTCCAGGGAAAAGAATAGGGTAGCTGGAGCCAAATAGAGAGTTCAGTTTGTACTCTCTGTACTTTTTTAATTTGGGGGTTTGCATCCTCAAAAAATCAAAATTTTATAATAATGCAGTAAAAACAAAGGCTGGAGGAAGAGGTATCTCAGCTTTCAGAAGGTCTGCCCTCTGTTGTCTGGGCACTAAAATTGTTGGATCTCAGGGACCCTCTGGGTGGAGTAGGTAATTCATAACCACAGGTCTGTCTTCATTAAGAGCTGGCTTTGTTCACCCCTCCTGTGTCCCGTCTTATTTTATCTAAGAACTTTGTGCCTTATGCTACAGAATGACAGCCACATGAACACTGTCTCTGTGCAGTCTTGCCCATAACCTTCTGGTTTTAACTTTTGTTTGGGTTCTGCTTGCTAAAGGCGATCGAGGCAGTAGCCTACAACTTCCACGTTCTTTTAAAGCTTGCCCTGCTGCTGACTACCGGTGCGTCAGAATTTTAGCCGCAGTGGACACGTATCCTAGGTTAACAGCTTGTTTTCAGGAGCACGTCTCCGGTCTGGATCAGTCACCTGCAGCAGCCTCTCGTTTGTCCTCTGAAACAGGAATGACTACCGGACCCTGCGCCAGGGTATTATCGACATGGTCTTAGCCACAGAAATGACAAAGCACTTCGAGCACGTCAACAAATTTGTCAACAGCATCAACAAGCCCTTGGCAGCATTAGAGGAAAACAGGGTAAGGGAACTGATTGCAAAGGGAGCCTATGTTTGGGGCCCTTATCCCTTTGTGTTGTGGGAAAACATGGGCTTAGGGTATCCTGAGTGTGGAAGGGTTCCCCGCATCGGGCTCACTGAATTTAATTTCCACTGGTTAAAACAATTATTTAAAGTACAAAAACTTGGCAAAGAAATATAGGACATACAAAAATAGATATGAAAACTCTGAAGAGAGGGTCAAGTTTTAGATAAACTAACTTTGGATGGGTGGACCATTCCTTTAGTCCTTTCTCAACAGTTGTCCCCTTCCCCTCTTCTGGAGCATTCTGGGGTCAGCTGGAGCCTGAGACAGCTCTCATCAGCTGCTCCCACTGTGCACATTCTGCGGTAGCAGCAGCTGTCCTGTTGGTCTGTGTCACAGGAGGGTGGGGGTGGGGAAGGATTCTGTATTTTCGACCACAGGGATGATATTACTGTCACCCCGCATTTCTGGACTTGAAGCGTGAGTCAGAACAACTTCCTGGCAAGGAGAACATTAAGCCTCTCGGCAGGCAGGAGCCCACAGCTGAGGAAGCAGACCGATCTGAGTTTCCTCCCTACTTCTCCTTTCCCTTTCCTTGTAGAGTGAGCGTAACAGAGCTCAAGGCCCAGGACTGAAGGGCAGGGCGCAAGGCAGGCACGTCATCAGGGATGCTTAGATCCAGGTTCGCTGTGAGAGCAGCACGTAGAGAGCATGCTTTTTCATGAACCCTTGTCCTTTGAGTCCCACACGTCTGCCCTACCACCTACGGGGTTGCGCTTTACATCCCGGCTCCAGCTCTCAGCCTTTTCCACATTCCTCCTCCCCTACTCCTGTCACCACGTTGCGAGTCTTTGCCATGCACAGGGGTGACTTACCCATTCAGACTAGGATCACAATTCCTTGAATTCTAACTCTGCTTTACTTCTGCAACTCACTTGTTTGGCCCTGGCCTTTGTCTGCCCCTGGCTTTCAAGCTTATTACCCCTTCACACTTGTTCCTGTTTAACCTGATCTGAAACCTGTTGAGAACTCTGCTCCCTTCACCCTTTCCTCTTCTCCAGTTTTGCAGCCTGCCTTTCACTTCACTTCCTTTCCAAGGACTTTCAGTGCAGAGGCACCCACACCAGCCTCTCCATCCTGGAGAGGGCAGGTTACTGCCTGGGCCACTGCTCCTGGCTGACCCTACGCCCAACAGAAAGACACCACATACCTCATAGACTTGGTTTCCTCCATCTAGTCTGGGCAGTTCCGAGACTCAGCTGAGTCCTCTGTTCCACTTCATCTCTTGTCAGTTCTTGGGGTTACCTGAGAGATGAATCAATATCCAGTGGGTCAGAGCAGGGACAAAGTATCATGAAAGAAAAATCTGAAGAGAGACAGGTCAGCTCAAAGCTGGTTGGCGTAGGAAACAAGGAGAAGTAGTGAGGACACTCCCCTTGTCCATTCTGGCACGCTGCAGGGACTGGGCAGCCTCCATTCAGGCTGCCACCTACCCATCTTGATGGTAGATCTGTCCCCACTGACATGGGACCATCAGGCCTTCTTAGACCACTGTGACTACTCATTGAAATCACATGACTGACTCCTTTGGAAAGTTGCTTGATGGGCAGAAAATCAGAATGAGGAGAGGCTTGCTTGTGTCTTTGACTGTGTTCTTTGCCCCAGTACTCTCTTCCAACCTGAATTTGCTTCAGAGGGTCCATTACACCATGGATTGAGAATCCACATCTGGAGGGGTTCCTTGTAAGTCAGACAGCATGTGGTACCGTGAGTGGACAGAATTCAAAACAAAAGGTAGAACTTCGGTTCTTATCCTGGCTCAGCTGGGTAGCTTTGGACCAGTCTTTTCACTTCTTGGAGGCCCAGTGTCCTCATCAGTAAAATGTAATAGTAAATAATACTATTTTTTATGTTTACCACAAGACCTTCTTGTGAGTGCAGATCAAAAGAGAATGACTAAATCCTCTGTACCCCATAAAATGTTAGGGCAGTGTGTGGGAGGTATCACGGTATCAGACACAGTCTTGGCATCCTGACAGCTCATCCTCAAGATCATACCTGGGACAGGGCTGGGCTGGGGATTGGGTTGTGAGAACAGAGCCCTTGCTGGACCATGAGACTCTTTTTGTCATGAGGGTAGAGAAAACTTATTTTTTCAGTGAATATTGAGTTGTTACCAAGGAAGAGCGATAGAAATGACAGAACAGAAAGAAAAGGCAACTGTGAGAAATAAATAGAGTGAGACAAAGAGCCAAGAAGAGGGGGGAGGGCAGATCTTCCAGCCTCCAGTGCTACCCTCTGCTCCTGGGTCCTGCGGGAGTCCCCCTGGGCCTTGGTTTTCTGCTTTGTAAAGTGAGGGACCGAGCTCAAAGCTCAGGGTATCCTCAGCACTGTTTTGTAAGACACTGAATTTGTAAATCCTGGACAGTGCCTTACTGTGGGTACAGGGGGACACATTTTGATTGCTTTGAATTCCACTTATGTTTTAGGAAACTGATAAAGATCAAGAAGCCATAAACACTATGCTTAGGACTCCAGAGAACCGAACTCTGATCAAACGAATGCTGATTAAGTGTGCTGATGTGTCCAACCCCTGCCGACCCCTGGAGCAGTGCATTGAGTGGGCCGCACGGATCTCAGAAGAGTATTTTTCTCAGGTAAGATGCAGCCTCCTAAGTTTCCTAAGTAAGAGAGAGAGAGAAACACCCTAAGAAGTAATTAAAACTAGGAAGCAGAGTTCTAAATGGAATTCTGTCCTTGAAGAACACTGCTTGTATTACAGGCTTACTGAGTAATGAGTTCTGTTAGTTCCCCCTCATCTGAAAATGTGTTCTGTTTTGCCTTCATTTCTTGCAAGATATTTTCACTGGATGTTTGACATTTTCACCTAACAGCACCTTAAAGGTATGATTATACTGTTGTCTCCCCTTCATATTCTCTCTGGGTAGGAAAAAATTCTTGTGAGATAGAAAAAATTAGAAAATATAATGGCTAAGTAGAAGATATATATACACATATAGATTTAGGACACCCAGCAACTCCTAACCCATACCGAGGCACGTCATAGGCAAGCAGCTATAAGATAAAAATTTTTGAAATTTTATGCCTTCATGTCAGAAACTATGAAGGCCAGAAGACACTGGAACAACATTTTTAAAATGCTGTCACCCTAGAATTTTATATCCAGTGAAAATATCCTTAAAGAATGAAGGCAAAAGAAATGCTAAAGGAAGTTCTTAAGGCTGAAAGGGAATGACACTAGATACAAAGTTGGATCTTTAGGAAGGAATGAAAAGCACCAATAATGGTAAGTAATAAAAACCACAGTGAGATATCACCTCACACCTGTTAGAACGGCTCTTACCAAAACGATTAAGAAGTAAGTGTTGTCGAGAATGTGGGGAAAAGAGAGCCGTTGTGCACTCTTGTTGGGAATGTAAATTAGTGCAGCCATGATGGAAAACAGTATGGAGATTCTTCAAAAAAATTAAAAATGGAAGGGGCCGTGTAGTAGCCCAGTGGTAGGCTGAGTTGAGCAGGCATGAGGTCCTGGGTTCTATCCCCAGTTCCCTCCATTAAAGGAAAAAAAGGAACTACCATATGATTCAGCAATTCTACACTAACCCAAAAAGAGATACGCACTCCCACGTTCATTGCAGCATTACTTACAATAGCCAAGATACCGAAACAACCTACACATCTGTTGGCAGGTGAGTGGGTAAGATGATGTGGGTGTGGGGAGGTCTGTGTATACACACACAGTGGAATATTATTTTTAAGAAGGAATGAACTCTTGCCATTTTTAAAGGCTTTATGTTAAGCAAAATAAGTCAGGGAAAGACAAATACCGTATGATGTTACTTATATGTGGAATCTTAGAGAACAGATTTGTGGTTGTCAGATGAGTGGGTGAGGGTGCAGAATTGATGAAGGGAGTCAAAAGGTACAAACTTCCAGTTATAAAATAAGTCCTGGGGAGGTAATGTACAACTTGGTGATTCTAGTTAATAATACTATACTGCATATTTGAAGGTTGCTAAGAGAGTAGATGTTAAAAGTTATAATTGTAAGAAGAGAAATTCTGTAACTATGTTTGGTGACAGATGATTGTGGTGATCATTTCAGCATATGCAAATATTGAATCATTATGTTGTATACCTGAAACTAATATAGTACTGTATATCAGTTATACCTCAATAAAAAGAAAAAGATAAAATATTTTTTAAAATGATAGAAAGCTGGGTAACTATAAAAGATTTTTTCCTTGTAATTTCTCTAAATACGTAGGACTATTTTAAGCATGAGTTATAGCATGCATTGTAGAAGATACAGTTGCCCTATCTTATGGCTACATATATTATAACATAAAGGATGAGGGAAAGTAAAATGGACCTACACAAATCCAAGATTCCTACATTTTTTACCTGAAGTGTTGGTTATATCCTTCACTTTTCATTCTACTGAGCTAATAATACATTTAGTAATCCCTAGAGCAGTGTAGCTTAAAAGCTAATAGATATAACACAATTCTAAAATTTATTAAATTATACAAAGGCAACAGGAAAGGAGAAATAGAGGAACAAAGAGAGGAATAAACTGAAAAAAGTAAAATGGTAGTTCTATAACTCTAATCATATCAATACTTCTACATTAAATGTTAGTGGACTAAACACTCCAATTAAAAGATCATCAGGCTGGATTTTGAAAAAATAATACCAACTGCATGCAGTCTACAAAAGACACTTAAAATGTAAAGGGTAGGTGCAAAGTAAATGGATGGAAAAAGATATAGCATGCAAATTCTTAATATGAAAAGCCTGGGATGGATAGATCTTAGACAAAATAGTCAAGACACAAAATAATACCAGAGATAAAGTGGGACATTTCAGAATGATTTAAAGTTCTATATAGGCAGACATACTAATCATAAATGTCTATGCATTTATTTAATAACAGAACTTCTTGACAGAAGCACAGGGACAAGTGGAATCATAGATTTTAATACTCATTTTCAGCAATGCTAGAACAACTGGATTAAAATATCAGTAAACAGATAATCCAAACAACACTATCAGTCACCTTACCTTAGTTAATGTATATTCTGCAGCAGACTTACAGTGTAGTGTTTTAGAAGTATTAAGTGCACGATATGTTCACCAACATACCATATGCTGGAGCCAAAGAAAAGATTCAGTAAATTTAAAATAACTGAAATCATATGGAATATATTCTCTAGCCACAGTGGTGTTAAATCAGTAACAATAAGGTACCTATGTAAACACCAGATGTTTGGAAATTGACAGCACATTTCTAAATAAACCATGGGTCAGATAACAAAGGAGATTAGAAAATATATAGAAATTAAATGAAAATATATTAAAATTGAGATGCAACTAAGACAGTGATTAGAGAGACATTTATAATTAGAGAAAGCACTAAAGTTAATGACTTAGATTTCACCTAAACTAGAAAAAGACAATGTAAACACAAAGTAGGAAAGAAAGAATAAAGAAATAGAAAAGAAACAGTAAAAAAAAAAAAAAATTACAAAGCCAAAAGTTGATTCTTTGCCAGAATTAACAAAATCTGTGAATACCTAGCTGGAATAATCAAGAAAAAGAGAACACAGATTACCAATATCAAGAATGAAAGTATTGTTGCAATAACTGACAAATGAAATGGTCAAATTCCTTGAAAACTACAATTTACCAAAACTGACAAGATTAAACAATAACCTTAGAAGCCCCATATTAAAGACATTTGTCAAAATGTTTCATTGAAAGGCTTTTAACAAAGAAAACTCCAAATGATTTCATTGAGGAATTCTATGAAACGTTTAAGAAATAATGCTAGTCTTACACATTATACCAGAAAATAGAGGGGAGAACACTTTGCAAATCATTTATGAAGCCCTTATTAATTACCCTGCTATGTAACTTGACAAAGAGAACATCAGGAGAAATTACAGTCCATCATCCGTATGAACACAGATTGCAGAGCCAAAGCGAAGAAACAGAGCATGAGGGCTTTCACTGACCTTCAACAAGTCAGCTGATTCCATGTGGATGGGGAGGGCAGGCCTGCCGTAGAAAAGCCTCTGGAGCCACGAATGACCACTGAGCCGAGCCTCTGCTCCCCCTCGGGAGGGGGAGTGTCAGGAGGGCACCTGCCTGGGGCCCTGCTCTCTGAGCCAGACAGGCCAGCGGGCGGTGAACCCGAGGCTCTTCCTGCACCCTCCCTCGCTCCCCGCCCATGGCAGAGACCCATGTGGAGCTAACCCTGCAGTTTTCTGAGACAGCAATGGGGACGGGGCTGCCAGCCTGTGGCCTGCCAGCAGAAGCCAAGACTTGTCAGTGTTCCCTGCTGCTTCTCTTCCCAGAGCACCCTGATCCTACCTCCCACACCTCCTGGAGTCTGCTCCTGGCCCAGCAACAGGTGTAGAGGGTCTCTGTCCTGGCCTGTCCCATAGTCTAGCACAGGCCTCTTTCTTGGCACCTGCCCCAGCACTGTCAGCACCCAGCCAGTATAAGTGCATCTCTGCAGGACGCTTGGTACAGTCCCTCCCAGGAAACCTCCAAAGGTTACCTGCTACCCTCAAGTAGAGATCGCATGTTGAGAGCTGTGGTGAGTCACTGTCACTACCAGGGAAAGTCATCTGCCTTTAGCTGTGGAGCCCAGTTCTTCCAGTGACTTGGCAAGCAGCTCCTGGACAGTTGTCAAGAACAGTACTGGGGGTGTGGGTGGACCGGGAGGCACCGGCCCTAGTTAGCTCTGTGGAAACAGTTCCAGGGGTAAGAATTGGGAGGGACAGGCCCCCAGCCCCAAGAGGACGTTTTCTTTTGGTCCTGCTGAACACCAGAATTCTTGTCCCAGTGTTGGCCACTCAAGAAATGTACTCCACTCTCAGAACAGCACTTCTACAGCCCCATGTGGCCCCCAGAGCCGGGCAGAGGCCGAGTGCACTGCACACCTTCCGTCCTCAGCCCTTGCGTCACTGACAGGCCCTGCAGAGAAGTCCGTGCTAGGTCAGAAAGTTCTCTCGTCCCTGACTCTCTACCTCTGCTGAACGCCCTATGGCACCACCCGCACCCACACTGGGTTTCCTGAAGTTACTAACTCTACTGCCTGTCTTCTGTGTAGAGCTGCCCCTTTGGCCATCTCCCTACCGCAGCCGGTCCACCAGGGGCCGTCTGCCCTGACAATCAGGAATAGGGATCCGGGGAGCCCCTGAGGACAGCTGTGCCTTCCGGAGCCAGAGGATGGCTCTGCCCCTTCTAGCCAGGCACGCCCCATCTCCTTTAATGCTGGTCCCACACTCAGCACCCCCATCATCCTGCCCCTTGCGTGACTGTCCAACTTCATTCTCAGCCCTGGCTCCGGCAGGGACCTCTCGGTGATTCTAATCACCTGCGCAAACCCTCTGAGTTCCCACCTCGTTCCAGGAAGCCCCTCTGCCTCATCGTCCCCCTCTGGGTGCCCCTCATCCTTTTCTCCAGGCCCCTTTGATGAAAGTGAGACTTCATTAAAAAAAAAAAAAAAGAACAAGAAACTCCCTTTTATGTTTTAAGACAAATTTGCCTTTTCCTCCAGGATCTTAATTATATATATATATTTTTTTCATTTCATTTCAAATATATCTTATATATATATATTTTTTTTTAAACAAACCCCTCTGGAATCCTAAAGATGTTCTGGGAGAATCTGACTAAAGCACATGAAACTCTCCACAGAGCTTCTTTATCTCAAGGATCTCAAGGACATTCAGAACGTTTTCAAATAAAAATCTGGTCTGAGATGAGAGGCAGCCACTAGTCCCTCCTCTGGGAGGGGGGCTGTTCCTCGCTCCCCCTTCAGCTCTTGGGTCAGGCCCTTGAAACACCTGATAGGAGAGAGGGCTGGGCTGGGAGCAGCAAGGAGGTGGCTAACAACGGTTCATGCACCACAGATACCATTTGGGATCTTACCTGAGGAGCTTCAGCAAGAGGCTTCTGGGTGTTGAAAATGTGGGTTGGGCTGGGTTGGGGTGTCCTCAGGCCCCCTGGCACAGAGCAGTCCTCACTCTGGGGACAACTTGGTATGCAGCGGCGGGTCTGCTTTGTCGGCTCGGGCTGGCATCCCCACATGCTCCCTGGGAGGCCAGGAGAGTCTCCAGTGGACCCGGATCCTGGAGTCTTGTAATTCCAGCATTTTCTGCTTTGCAGACAGATGAAGAGAAGCAACAAGACTTGCCTGTGGTGATGCCAGTTTTCGACAGAAATACCTGCAGCATCCCCAAATCCCAAATCTCTTTCATTGACTACTTCATCACAGACATGTTCGACGCTTGGGACGGTGAGAACGCTTAGAGCATATCTCCCTAAATAGCGGGGAACTGCCTGTTAGGTAGCAAATAGCGTCGTTTTTGACTTTAGAACATGTTAGGGGGCTCAGACTTTCACGAAGGTCTGAGGAGAAGCAATGAGCTGTCACCAGGGAACCTGAGGGCGGGGTGGGCGCCTCCTCCTCACTGGCCGGCCCCCAGGGCTGGCCGGGGTACTGCCCGTTTTGTAGATGACAGAAGTGAACTTGGGGCTGCACAGCCAGTGGTAGAGAACCTAGGATTCAAAACCACTTATGTCAACTCCAGTTCCCACACTGTTCCTGCGGGAACCCTCCTGCCATCTGCTCCCCCAGCTTCTCCCACCTGGCTCTGCAGCAGACCCGGGGCAGGCTGGTCTCTGGCGGAGACCCATGCCCCTCTTTAACCTTCAGCACAGGCAGAGGGGCCTGTCAGGTAGAGGATTCTCAGGGCTGAGGCCCCACGGATACTCCCTGGGCAGCTGCGCTGTGACAGACACACATCCAGACCTGGTCAGCAGGAGCCAGGCCTCCTCTCTGGGTGCTTGGAGGCCAGGCTGTGGCCCCAGGGCCAGGTGGTCAGCTCCCAGCTTAGTGCTTCTGGGACTGAGAGCAGAAGCGTGGCCTCTCTAGGCCCCCGTTCTCTTGTGTAAATGACTTGCTCCCCCACTCCTGCCCTCAGGGATGTGCTGCAGATGGGAGGGGCTGTCCCCCCACCCTGCAGGAGGACATGCAGGAGAGCCAGTCAGCACCTGGCACTGGTGTAAGGTCAGGGGCTCCCTACACTTTGTCCCTGACACCCCAGGCTGATTAAATGGTGACTAAGCAGGCCAGCACTCTGCTGCTTCACCTACCAGAGCTCAGTGCAGCTGTGGTCACGGACGAGCTGCTGGCGCTGAGTACAGGGCTTGATTAATTCAGTCGTCAGACCGTGTGTTTGCCGTGTTCGTGAGCATTAGGCGCCCGTCTCCCCCTTCCGTGCCTCCTCCTCACATGCGCTCTCCTTAGAAAGCCTAGGCTGAGGCTGTGAACGGACGTCACATTCCCATCTTTCTCTCCAGCCTTTGTAGACCTGCCTGAGTTAATGCAGCATCTTGACAACAACTTTAAGTACTGGAAAGGACTGGACGAACTGAAGCTGCGGACCCTGCGCCCACCCCCGCATCGTGCGCAGCCCTGCCCGGGGCCCTGACGCTCCGCCCCTCGGTCGCTTGTAATTCCTGAGGGCTGCCAGGGTTCCTTGGTCCTTTCAGTGTTAGGCAAAGCCGTCCCCAGGTCTGCAGAGCCTGTAAGGACACGTGGGGACACCAGTGACCTTCTGTAGCCATCATCTGATGCCACTGCCATGAAGGGAGACACAGTCCTCTGTACCTGGGCCTGCTGCGGGGCTCGTCGGACAGTCCCGTGAGAACCACAGTTGGCAGTAGCTTTGGTTAGAACACGAGCTCGGGACCGCCCCTGCAAAGGCTACTGACGGACTTCCTGCCAGTGACAGAGAATGTCTTGTTGCAATTTCTCTCAGTTATGCTGAGCACTTAAGAACAGCTAATGGCAATCAGATCTTTTCCTCACATCACAGAAGGTGCACGCGCTCACCCTGGGACACTACTGAAAGTGACTTCTAAAATTGAACAGCAAAGGACAAAGAAATTTTGAAGTTGATTATTAATATCAATTATTAAAATGTGTTATTTATTTTATTAGAAGTTCAATATTTTCTATGAATTTAAAAATACTTCAAAGCCAAAGCCAACTTTAAATGCTATGACCAAATTTACATGATTCATATTCATTATGTATCGCTTAGTGTACAGACTTATTTTCATAATGCAAATTTAAAATACAAAATGACACATTTTCACTGCACTATAGAAATATTTGTGTATGTTAAACTTTTCTGACTGATGCTAATTGGGAAAAGCTGTTTTGTCGGTGGGTCTGATTCTAGGAGAGCCGAGTGAGAAGGGCTCCTGTGGGGGGGCCAGTGCTCGGACCTGCTCACGTGGCCTCAGCTCTGCAGGCAACTCCCCAAAGTGAAAAGAAACTAGGACTTCACACTTTTTTCCTAAAATTTTATAATTGAGTTTCCAAAAATCTGCCTTATTTTATACAGTATTTCTATAAAATATTCCCGATAAAAACAAAGCAAAAACGGAGTATTTAGTGAATTGACATTTTATAACCAATCTGTTTTCATCTGTATTGGGAATCTTTGATTCTAGGAATTTATAAAGGTTCTGTATCTTCACATTTTGAACTAGTACCACAAAAAATGACACATGATGACATGTCAAAGCTCTTGTTTCATTTTAAACTCGTATGTTTTCCAGATAAAAATGAAATTGAACTATTTGTTTTTAAGAAATCCTGTGTCACCTTTTCTTTGAAATTTTATTCTTAAAATGCTTTACCTTTCTTTCCCTCTAAATAAAGAAGATGCGTAGTTAAATGTCTTTTTCAGGGTCACAAAGGGCCAGATGAAGATGTGGGAAAATTCTCAGAACTACCTTTAATTCACCACTTGGCACCCATTCAGAGATGTCAGGGCGCTCTGGAGGGTCTGACAAGGCCAGCCCTTCAGGGGTCTCTGTCTAAAGAAACAAAGGCCCCCCTTTCCTGTGTGAAGACACGTAGCCTTGACATTGTGGACTAACATGGGAAGGAAGCCCTCTCCCCTTCTCTAGGTGCCAGGAAAGAAATGACCCCCACAAGGAACTCAGCCATCATAAGGTAGAGAAGGAATAATCAGAGACTTTAAGATGAGTGTGCCTAACATGTCTGAAGCGGTAAGAAGCAACAGAAACCATAGGGTAAGCCAAGGTAGTTTGGGGGGGAAAAATAGAATTTAAAAAGAACCAAGGACATTCTAGATATGAAGAATATAATCATCAAAACAAATGGAAAACTTCTGTACAGGTTTAACATGACCAGACATAAAGAGAGAATTACTAAATTGGAAGACGTAAGGAAATGCCTCAGCGTGCAGCACAGAGGTTAAAAATAGAAAATATGAAAGCAAGGTTAAAATACGGAGGGTAGAATGAAATGCTTCAAAATGCGTCTAAAGAGGTGGTCCAGAAAGGAGAATGGGGAGAAGCACTACCCAGAGAAAGCCCGAGAGTCCCTCAGGATTTGACAGAACCAAGTCCTCGTATTTACAGGGCACAGAAATCCCAAGTAGGATGCACACTATACACAACACAGTGAAACTGCAGAGCTTTGAGCTCAAAGAGAAGAACCCAGAAGCTGTGAGAAAAGACAGATGGCTTACAGAGGGACTAGTGTTAGGCTGCCTTCAGACTTCTCATTTGCAACAACCAGAAGACAAAGGAATGATGTTTCAAAATATTGAAGGAAATGGTCAGCTGAGAATTACATACAAACTAAACTCTTTCAAGAGTGAAAGTAAAATAAAGATAATTCCAGACATGCACATGTTAATCATAAACAGACCATTGTGGAAAAAAATGCTGAAAGATATGCTTCTTTAACATGAGTTCAGAAAGGAGAGGTGGGAGATGAAAAGCGATGGGAAACACCTGGACAGAACCAAACAGGTGTATCTGAGTGGGGAAACCAGTGACAGTGACATACAATCAGGATTAGGAGAAGCACAGTGTACAAAACAGAATAAGCTACATGTTCAGGACAGAAGAGGTATTTATTTTAGATTAGACCTTCAAGATTATTAAAAGTTAAGGGAATTTGGCAAAGGAATAAAAGGATGTGGAATTTAAAATCACTAAAAGGAGTAGGGAGGGTATATAGCTTAAGCAGTAGAGCGCATGCTTAGCATGCGTGAGGTCCTAGGTTCAATCCCCAGCACCTCTATTAAGAAAATAATTAAATAAACCTAACTACCTCCCCCCACGAAAACCCCTAAAATTACTAAAAGGAAAGCTAAGAGAAGAAAATATATACTTAATGCAATCACTAAGAGATAAATGGAAAAAGAAAGTATGAATTGGAAAAGAAAGAAATAAGTACAAATATAAGATCACAACTCATGCAAAATCAATTCTAGATTAAAGATCCATATGTAAAAAGAAATATTTTTGACATTGGAATGGGGGAAACATTCTTAAAATGACACCAAAAGCTTTAGAAAGCATATAAGGAATTATCTACAAAAGTTACAAATTCTACAAAATACATAAACTCTGCTGACAAAATATGCTACAGATTTAGGAATGACCTATAGAAGCAACAAATTACTATCCAGACTATATAGAAGAATGCCTACAGATCAGTAAGAAAAGGACAAAAAGCAAGTTATTTTACACCCTTCAGGTTAACATACGTTTTTTAAAACCTGACAATACCAACTGTTGATGAGGGTATGAGAAAATGTGAACTCTCCAACCTCAATGATAAGGAGGGTAAGATTGGTACCACACTGGAAAGCAATTTGGAAATACCTACTAAAGTTCCTCAATTCAGCAGCTTTACTTCTAGACTAGAGAAATCTGCAAATGTCAAGAAGACACATTCAAGAATCCTCACACTAGGTTCTGTCATGGTGGGAAAGCAGAAATACTCTAGGTGTCCTCAGGAGGAGGAGGGACACAGACTGCAGCACTATTATCCTCAGAATACGTATGCTGTGGAAGCAGTTTCTAAAGTGGCTCCCAGCGGCTCCTGCCTGTTGGTATTCACAGCATTCTCTGGACCTAATGGCTCACTTCTAACCAACAGAATAAGGCAAAGCAAGATGGATTGCCACTTCCGAGATGCAGCCATGAAAGCTCTTCTTTTAAAAGGACACTAATCATTTAGGGCCCATTCTGAATCAGATAGATTCATCTCACAATTCTTAACTGACTACGTCTGCAAAGACCTTATTTCCAAAATAAGGTCACGTTCTGAGATTCCTGGGGATCTGAATTTTGGGGGTCACTATTCAGCCCGTTACACACGGTGATACTCCATCTTGCACACATCTTTGCATCAATTTTTTGAATACCCAAAACAATACATTATTGTCCATGGAAAAATGAATAGTAGGAGCATTAAAATGTCCAGGAAGTTTACAAATACCGAGAACTGGCTTGTGTGACACTAAGCTCCTGGTGTGCACACTAGAAAACAGAGCTTTCCTGCCAAACACCTCAGCTTCTGCATCTCACTGGGGTTCACCCATCAGGTGTGGAGGAGCAAGGCTCTGATCTGGAGTTGCGTCACAGGTCGGGAGAAGCAGGCAGAGGCATCGATTCAGCGCATCCTCCACCAGCAGCTGCCCTGGCGGCCCATCCCTGAAGTGTGGCTTAAGGAGACTTTCCAGGAAACTCAGTTCAGAGTCTGTTTCTTCCACTGACAAATCACTTCCGCTTCCATTAGCTAGAGGGGGCTCCCCAGTCTCAAAATTAAGGCCCCTGATCACAACCAGGAGGACACATTCCAACTTCATGAAGGCTGTTACCTCAGGGGCAGGGGAGGGACTGGTACTGGGGAGACATTCAAAGGGAACTACCTGTACATTTTGTTTTCAATGGGAAAGAATTTAAAGAAGATAAAGCAAAATATTAACATTTATTAATTCTGGTGATGGGCATATCAGTTTTTAAAAAATATATCACTAGGTTTTTCTATATGTGAAATGTATCATAATCCTTTTTTTAAAATGTGGAGCTCATGCCTGGTGTAAAGACAGCTAGAAGAATATTTTCTCTTTAAGCAGAGAAGGTCTGACTAGTATACAAAACAGGGAAGCCATATGAAAAAACAATAACGAACTCAACTATAAAAATAAAAATATTCTAAATACCAACTGCAATGAATCAAAAGAAACAGGGAAATGTTTGTAAATCATTTTACAAAAAGCTTACTTCCACAATAACTGATTTTAGGAAACTTCTAATAAAGTATTCAGCTGGGAAAAAATAGGAAAATGATATGAACAGAAAGTTCACAGAAAAAAAGTATAAAAGGTTTTTAAACTAAAGATTATGCTAAATCACACTGATAGTAATTGAAATGCAAATTAGAACCAATTTGAGATAGTTTTCACCTTTAAGATTAGTAAAGAACAAAAAGTTTGGTAACAGTGTTGAAGAAGCTGTGTGGAAACAGGCACTCTCATACCTGGCAGGTGAGTGTAAATCCGTACAACCTCTACGGAGGGCAACGTTGCCAGATCCATCCGGATCACAAATACGTGTGCAGTGTGGCCTAGCGGTTCTCCTTCCAGAATTCAAGTTCCAGAAATAGCTTACTAAAGATATACTCAACACATGTGGGAAATGGTATGTATACAGAATTATTTATGACAGCCCTGCTTGGAACAGTAAAAGACTGGAAGCAACTTAAATGTCGATCATTTAAAAGAGTAAGTAAATAAATGATGGCATGCCGCTACAATAGAGTATGATGCTTTTTTAGGAATAAAAAAGAATGAAAAGGTTCTTTGTGTGTTGATATGAAGAGACTGCCAAGATATATTATTAGGTGGGGGGAAAGCATAACACAAAACAACAGACATACATGGTAGCATTTGTTTAAAATCTCTGGATGTACACACAGACATGAGTGACAGAGGTTGCCTGGGTGGCCGGAGATAAGAGCTCAGGAGAGACAATTCACTGTGTGTCCATTTGTACCTTTTGGATTTTGAACAGTGCTCCTGAGGAATACAGAAGAAGTGAATAAATGAAAAGGCAAACCCTATTTTCAGGATGAGTTAATTTTGTAAAAATGTCAATTTCTTCCTAAATTATCCTATGAATTTAGCATGATTCCCAACTGAAAAAAAAAAGACACAACTTTTTAATCTAGTTAAGTCATTCTAATGTTCATGTATTATGTGAAGGAAAGTCAGAAAAATTCTGAAAATGAAGAGTAAAGGGAGAGGACTAGCCCAGGACATGAAAACATGAAGTTGCCATGATTAAAACAGAGACACTGACCCTGTTCAGATGAGTAAATGGAACTGAAGAGAGCGAGAAATACACCAAAACACATACTGCAGTTTAGTAGAATATTAAATATTCTACTAAATATAGAATATTATATTAGACAAAAAGACCGGAAGGAAATGCACCAGCACGTTTGCAGGGGCCTCTGGAGGCTGGGCTGACAGGGCTTCATTGCCTGCCTTGTGCTTTTCTGGGTTTCCCCAAACTTAATACATGTGATTGATTACATATGCAGTTAGAAGGTCCTAAGGTTTGAAATCTGAATGACTGGGAAGGTGGTGTGGGCCACATCAGTAGGGAATGTGGAGACAGAGGACTCGCAAGGAGACACAGCCCATCCAGACTTGGACGTAACCTGTCTGGGGGCCTGTGGACCCCAACAAGGGAGCCAGCTAGAGGTGGACCCTAGACTCTGTAGAGAAGGCTAAGCCGTGTTTAGCTCCATGGACGTGACACAAGCTGTCAAGGGGGCGGGGAGAGGACAGCTAAGGGCACAGCTATGACACCTGCTCCTGGGGCCTACAGAGCAGGTGTGGACAAGGCCCAGGGCCTCAGGGCCTCCCGAGGCTGGAGGGGAGCAGAGCAGTGACAGCGTTCTGGACTTTTCACCTCCTGCTTGAGCAACCTCACAGAGGACTCTGGCTGCCCGGCTGGGAAGGACAGGGGTGAGAGGGCGCTGGTCATGTGTCCCCGGGAGCGGAGAGGGCCCAGCAGTGAAGCACGAGTTCCTAACCGGGAGAGGACCTAAGTTTGTCCGCCCACCTCATTTGAGCTGAACCTTTCTATAAAGGAGAGGGAAAAAAAAAAAAAAAAAAAGGTCCAAGAAACGTCGGAAGCACTTTTGCTTCCCCATTTTCTTCAAAGAAAAAATTGGATGTGGAAGACCCGGTTTCTGAGTCACAAGGAAACCTTTTCCCCAAGGACTGGGGTCAGAAACAATGGGAAAAGGAATTATTAAAACCATCAGCTCACAACAAGCTCAGGAAGAAGCTGAATAAACTTTGAACAATTTGTCTCATCCTGCTATAAAAAGAGGAAATTTCATAAAGACCCATCACGTGTCTGCTGTTACACGCCCTTTCACTCCACTGACACAGCCTCGCGCCACGAGAGAAAGAGGTACCTCTCCGCCCCTTCCCAAGGCCTGTGCGCAAGGAAGCGGGGCCGCTGCCCCTCACCTCTCCGCGTGGGGTCGGCGCACCCGCAGCGTGGGCGCCGCCCGCAGCGGCTGGACCTTCTGCCCCCGGGCCCGCAGACCTGCTGCCCAGAGCGTGCGCTTGGGCAGGCGCCCTCCCCGCGCCTGCGCACACTGATGTTCAAGAAGCTGGTTGGACAGACGCTCTCACTGCAAAGTGAAGGGCCCTACAATGAGGTGTTTTCACAAGCCCCCCTTCCCATTTCCTCTCACCCCCATTTCACCAACGCCTCAAACTCCAGCTGAAAGGCCCCATTTTTGTCCCATAGACTAGGTCCTGTTTAATCTAGAAAAGGAGGAAACACACTCAGCCGTCAGGAAGCAATAGCATTCACTTAGGGGCCAAAAACAACACTGCAGACTGAGAACAATGCAGGAGGCGGCCGGGGGAGGATCAAGGCAGCTTAGCCTGGTGGTTCTGGTCACTGAGAGAGAAAGGAGGCTCAAGTGCAAATTACACCCAAGGAGGGTGAACTGTGCCATGTTTCTTAAAATAGAAGGAGTGGTTTAAGAATGTATCTGAGCATTTTCAGATATTAAAAGCAAGGTTCCTTCCAGACAGAGAGATTGGCCTCACATGAGGCATCGCTTTCTTACTCCAATTTTCAGCTCAATTTATCCCAGTGATTTGGCCACAGACCTAGTTTAAGGCCACTGCCTGTAGGTGGGGCAGAACTCCCTAAAAGAGAATGACTTCAGAAGGAAAAAAAAAAAAAAAGATGTACCTTCCAAATGATTTTATGAAGAGTAAAGGCTCAAGTCTCTCGTAAGATTAACTTTTAAAAATTAAAAACTAAAAAATACTATTTTTAATATGCTCCATTCCAAGAACATATACTTTCCAGAATTTCACACAAGATTAAAAATGAAGACAAATCAAGCTGATGAAAGGATAAAACATGCTACAATGTCACTACAAGTAGCAGCCAATTTTGCTTGGAGTTTCCTTGCAACCAAAGTGGAAACAGAACAAGATCAGTTCAAAATTGGTAACAATGAAATAAGCAGGTATCTAGAGGTCTTTTCTTAGCAGAGATTTGAGAAAATTTCTCCTGTGGGACACTCTGTAAGGCAGTTCCAGTACTTTTAACTAAATTCTGTACTTGTGATATCAAGACCTGAGAACAAAGCTCCAAGGTCAGGTTTAATGCTGACCCTCACCGCCTACAGGAAGGCCACCATCTCCGCTTCACTGCCACTGAGGTTGCCTCCCACCAGAAGATTGCCCTGTATCTACCAGTGACTGCTCCAGCCATGAATGGATGGGTAACCCTATTCTGCCCAATAAGCCACAAAGAGAAGTCTGCGAGGATGATTCAGAATCAAGTTCTCACTCCCACGAAAGAGCCACGGGAAGAGACAGTCTCTCTCTCTAGGTGGGTTGGGTCCAGATGTGACTCCTGGGACTGCTGCAGCCATAGTGCTACCAGCCAAAGGATGAAGCCACCTCCAGCAGTGGCAGTGCTGAAGGATGGATGGAAGAAACCTGGGTGTTCAGTGTTATCACCAGCCTCGGAACCCTCAGAACTCTGGCCTTTCTGTTTGGTGAGATAATAGCCTATCCTTATGGTTTCCACTAGATTCATTCAGGGTTTACATGTCTATGGAAACAAAATGTAATTGCCCAATTTTTAGAGGGAAAATACAAAATTAGAAATGGGAGTTTTCTACACACAGGAGAAATACTACATAAATCAAGATTATTCATCCCAGCAGAAGACTAGAAGGGGGAGGGTATAGCTCAAGCAGTAGAATGCATGCTTAGCATGCATGAGGCCCTGGGTTCAATCCCTGGTACCTCCTCTAAAAATAAATAAAAACAAACCTAATTGCCCCCCCCCACACAAAAAGAAAAGACTGTATACAATCTTAATATACCAATTATATATATATATACACACACACACAATAATTTTTTTATTTAAAAAATTAATTTAATTTAAAAATTTAAAAAATCTTAATATACATCACTAAGTGAGGGGAGACACATAACCATCGTCAGCTATTGGTCAAATGCATGCACAGTGGAATCTCATCCATAAAAAAGGAAAGGGAAAGAAACCAATATTCACTAAGTGAAAAAAGTGTAGAGCACTGTGTATACTGTGCTTTAATATATATTTAAAAGGAAAGAAATACGCGTATTTTTTGCAACTGGTATTAGTACCAGTTAGTTGCTACATAAATTACTCAAATACTTAGCAACTTACAAGAGCAAACTTTATCATCTCAGTTTCTGTGGGTCAGAAGTTTGGGAGTGGCTTACTGGGGTGGTTCTGGTTTAGTGTCTCTCATGGGGCTATAGTTAAGATGTTGGTCAAAGAGTGACATCAGTGAAAACAGAGTAAGATCCTCCAAAATTTCCAACCGCCATAAAGACAATAAGAAAACTGACAAAAACTGTCAGAACCAAAAGATTGAAGCAATCTGGGGAGCTTTAATCAAGAAAAACGGCTAAGTCTCAATGTGAACAGTGAGCTTTGTGGCAATTTAACTTATCCGATTTCCATCCCCCTCTCTCCAGCTCTGTGATAGCCTTGAAAACAAACAGCCCAAATCACAGTGAAAAATAGCAGCCTGGCAGACAATAGGAGGTAAATCAGGGTCAGAGCTTCTGAAAAGCCTCATTCCCATAAAATTGTCATTATATGAGTTGCCTGGTAGCTCCTGAAAGACTCTACTTGCAAGGCTGTCTTTATTGACTAGACCTGGAGCTTGTCCGGTGTGAAAAGTCTTTTCCCTGGGGGTGTTGGTAAAAACATTTTGATGTAATTGTTTGACTTTGTGGCTCCTACAGGCAGTGGGTGACAACTGGGGCAAACAATAGGCTACCCAAGAAGCTTAAAAGTAAAATCTAGGAAAGGAGATGTCCCTAAGGGCTTTGAAAATCCCATATTTTCACATATTCCTCAGAATCTAGAAGGCTAAGGGGTGTGTAGGATTGTGTGCATGCTCAGAAAAGAGGTGATAAGGCCCTCTCACCTCCAGCTGACACTGAGGCTCTTTACAAGCAGAAAGTGAAGTCCAAGGCAGAGCTGTCAAGTGTCTGGCTGAGTGCTGAAGGCATGCCACAATAAGCATACAGAACCACTTGGCAATGACTGGGTGATTTACTGGTTCCAGGCATTAAGGCAATCTTTGACCAATCATTAGCTGACCACTAATCTAACCAAGCAAAGACTTCAGTGTAAGACAGACCTTACAAAAATAGTTCATGAAAGTCACTGAACAACCCCAGCAACTACAAAAGCCTTTAAGGATGAAGGAAGAGTCTGATTTCCAGAGTTGCCACATTATATTAATTTAAATGTCCAGTTTTCAGTTTTCAATTATAAATTATTATAAGATATGCAAAGAAATAAAAATGTGTGATCCATATACAGGGGGTGGGTGGGGAAGCTATCACTAGAAATGGTTCCTGAGGAAGACAAGACCAAACGCTTTAAATCAGCTATTTAAAATACGTTCAAAGAACTAAAGGAAATAATATCTGAACAACTAAAGGGAAGTATGAAAATAATGAGAAAATCTCAAAGAGAAAATCTCAATAAAGAAATAGAAATGATAAAGAAGAACCATACAAAAATTCTAGAGTTGGAAAGTATAATGACTAAAATGAAAAATTCACTAGAGGTGTTCAACAGCAGATTTCAGCAGGTAGAAAAGGAATCAGTTATCTTGAAGATAGGTAAACTGGGCTTACCAGTCTTGAGGAAAAGAAAAAAGAATGAAGAAAACTGAACAAAGCCTCAGAGACCTCTGGGACAGCAACAAGTGTACTAACACATGCATATGGGAATCCCAGAAGGAGAGGAGAAAGAGAAATGGCAAAAAGAATATTCGACGGAATAATCGCAGAAAATTCCCCAAATTTGATGAAAAACATTTGTCTACACACCCAAGAAGCTCAATGAACTCCAAGGATAAACTCAAAGAGAGGCACATCATAAACTGCTGAAAGCCAGAGACAAAAAGAGAACCTTAAAGGCCACATGAGAGAAGTGACTTATCACATATCATGTACAAGGCATCCTTAATAATATTAGCAGCTGATTTCTCATCATTAAGGCCAGAAAGCAGTGACAGAACATGGCAGTGGGATGTAGATGGGCATTCATATATAAAGGTTTAATGTGGATGATAACAACACAAAGGAAGGGAGAAACAGAGCTACACAGGAACAAAATTTTGTATATTATTGAAATAAAGCTGGCATTAATCTCAACTAGATTATTATAAATTAAGATATCCAGAACAGCCACTAAGAAAATAACTCAAAAGATATGTAATAAAAGAAATAACAAGGTAATTAAAATGCTCCACTAGAGAATATCTATTTAACACAAAGAAGGCAGTCATGGAGCAACAGAGGAACAAAAAAAGACATTAAGACATATAGGAAACAAGTAGCCAAAAGGAAGGCGTAAATTCTACATTATCAGAAAGTACACTCAACGTAAGTGAATTAAACACTACAATTAAAGCTGGAGATTGTCATATGGGATTTTTAAAAAAACAATCAAACTATACACTATCTACAAGAGACACACTTTAAGTTCAGATACAAATAGGTTGAAACTAAAAGGACAGAAAACAATATACCATTCAGACAATAACTGAAAGAGAACTGAAATGGCTATACTAATATCAGACAAAAATACACTTTAAAAGAAAAATTGTTACTATGGAGAAAGAAGGACATTTTATCATGATAAAAAGGACAATCTATCAAGAAGATACAGTAATTATAAACATATGTACCTGATAACAGAGCACCAAAATACATGAAGCAAAAACTGACAGAACTGAAGTGAGAGTTAGACAATTTAACAATAATTGTTAGAGTCTTCAAAATCCCACTTTTAATTATGGATAAAGTAAGTAGACAGAAGATCAACAAGGAAATAGAAGATCTGAACAATACTATAAGGCAACCACTTATAAGGCATCTATAGAACATTATATCCAACATCAATGTATACAAAAAAATTCCTATTATACATGGAACATTCTCCAGGATAGACTATATCACAGGCCATGATACAAGTCTCAATATGTTTAAAAGAACAGAACTCATACAAAGTATATTTTCTGACCAAAATGGAACAAGAAATAATAGGAAAAATTTGGAAATTCACAAATATGTGGAAATTTAACAACATAATCCTAAATTACCAATAAATCAATGAATAAGTAGAGAAAAGAAAGAGAAATTAGAAAATACTTTCAAATGAATGAAAATAAAAACATGAGGCCAAAATTTGTGGAATGGAGGGAAACCAGTGCTTACAGAAAAATTTATAGCTGTAAATTATATATTAAAAAGAACACAACTCAAATTAGTAACTTCCTACCTTAATAAGTTAATGAAAGAAGTGTAAACTAAACCAAAGCAAACATTAGGAAAGAAATGATAAAAATTATAGCAGAAGTAAATGCAATAAATATAGGAAAACTATAGAGTAAAATTGATGAGACCAGAAGTTGATTCTTTGAAAGATGAACAAATTGTAAAACTTTGGGCTAGACTGACAAATTTTACAAAAAGACTTAAAGTG
The DNA here is from genome assembly GCF_036321535.1 of Camelus dromedarius. Taxonomy (NCBI): domain Eukaryota; kingdom Metazoa; phylum Chordata; class Mammalia; order Artiodactyla; family Camelidae; genus Camelus; species Camelus dromedarius. Next base: position 17,593,072 of record NC_087464.1, read on the forward strand.
CTAAAATCATGAATGAAGGATGGAGGTACATCACTAGCAACCTTCCAAAAATAAAAAGTTATAATAGAATACTATGAATAACTATATAACACATTAGATAACTAGGTGAAATGTATAAATTCCTAGAAAGACACAAATTAATGAAACTGACTCAGTAAGAAATAAAAAACTTGAATAAGACCTACAACAAACAGGGATAGAATTATTAACCAAAAAATTTTCCGCAAAGAAAAAAACCCAGGAACAGATGGCTTCACCAGTGAATTCTACCAAACATCTACAAAAGAATTAACATCAATCCTTCCTAAACTCTTTCTAGAAACAAAAGGAAGGAGCAATTTCAACTCATTTTGTGAGGTCAGTATTACCCTGATACCAAAATCAAAGATATCACAAGAAAGCTATAAACCAGTACCATTTATGAATACAGATGCAAAAATCCTCCACAAAATACTAGCAAACTCAATGCAGCAATATATAAAAAGATGGATTTATCCCAGGAATGCAAGATTGGTCCGATGTAGGAAAATCACTGTAACATTTTATTGACAGAATAAAATTATATGATTATCTCAATTAAGCACAGAAAAAGCATTTGACAAAATTCAACACTCTCTTGTTAAAAACACTAATAAACTAGGAATAGAAGGGAACTTCCTCAGAATGAAAAAGGGCATCACAAAAAATCCACAGCTGACATCATGCTTAATGGTGGATGGACTGGAAACTTAGTTCTAAGATCAGAAGCAAGACAAAGATATCTGCTCTTACTACTTCTATTCAACACTGTACTGAGGCAATGTGCTAGAGGTACTCACCAGGACAATGAAGGAAGGAAGGAAGAAAGGGAGGGAGGGAGGGAAAGAAAGAAAGAAGAAAGGGAGGGAAAGATGGGAAGGAAGGGAGGAAGAAAAAAAGCATCCAAGAAGAAAGAGAAAGAAAGAAAGAAAGAGCCTCCAGATTGGAAAGGAAAAATTTTAATTATGTCTATTTGCAGGTAATATGATCTTGTATACAGAAAATCCTAAGGAACACACACACACACAAAAACCCATTGGAGCTAGTGTTGGGGCTCAGAGCAGGCTGTCCCAAGATATGCCACAATGGCATATTGATGATTTTGAAGTAAAGTTACTTGAGAAGTGGCTAGTGGGAAAAAAATGATATTAAAAATACTCTGACCTTCCTATTTCCACTGAAAGGAAATAAATCTCCCATGTATAAGTGCCCTCCTTATATCAGGAAGATAGAAAGCACCCCTATCACCAGAGTTAGGGAATTCAAGGCTAAGAAAGCTGTCTAAACAAATTTTGCTTCTTTATTAGTCTGAAACCCCAAACACAAGCTCCTTTGTTAAATTTTCACAAATAATAGTTTGTTTAAAAATGATATATAAACAGCCTGCTTTGGTCACTTTGGAGGAGTCCCATTTCTAGCAGACCTCCGTGTATAAAAAAATAATTTTTTTTTCCTCCTGTTAATCTGTTTTGTGTCAATTTAATTATTAGACCAGCCAAAAGAACTCAAGATGGGTAGGGGGGAAATGTCTTCCTCCTCAACAGTAGCAAGGTTACAGGATATAATTTCAATATATAAAAATTAAGTCTATTGCCATACACTACTAACGATCAACCAAAAAATGAAATTGGGAAAATAACTCCATTTATAATAGCATCAAAAAGAATAAAAATAGTTAGGAATAATTAAGTACAGGGCTTGTGCACTGAAAACTGCATTGAAAACATCACTGAAAGAAATTAAACAACCTGAAAAATATCCCATGTTCATGCACTGGAAGACTTCACATTGTTAGGTAGACAACAGTCCTTGTTAAGGGTTGAACTGTGTCCTCCCAAAAAAGATATGTTGAAGTCTTAACCCTAGCACCTCAGAATGTGTCCTTATTTGGAATAGGGTCATGTAATTAGTTAAGATGAAGTCATCCTGCAATAGGACAGGCCCCCTCAACTCAATATGATTGATGTCCTTATGAAAAGATGCCATGTGACGACAGGTTTGGAGTGATGCATCTACAAGCCAATGAACACCAAAGATTGCTGGAAAACCACCAGAAGCTGAGAAGAGGCAAGGAAGGATTCACCTATAGGTTTCAGAGGAAGCATGGCCCTGAAGACACCTTGATTTCAGACTTCTAACCTCCAGAAACATGAGACAACACATTTCTATTGTTTTAAGCCACTCAGTTTGTGGTTCCTTACTCTGGCAGCCCTAGGAAACTATTTAATAAAGTCCACAAATTGATCTATGGATACAGTGCAATCCCTATAGAGGCCCAACTACCTTTTTTGCATTAATTGACAAGCTGATCCTAAAAATTCATATGGGAATATTATGGGCCCTGAATAGCCAAAACAATTTTGGGAGAAAAAAAAAAAACCCCAGCAAAGTTGAAAGACTCACACTTCATGGTTTTAAAACTTTCTATAAAGACACAGAAATCAAGACTGTGACACTGTCATAAGGATAGGCATATAGGTTAATGGAATAGAATTGAGTCCAGAAATAAACCCTTACATTTATGATTAACTGATTTCCTACATGATGCCAAGACCTTTCAATGGGGAACAGTCGTTTCAACAAGTGGGGCTGGGATAACTGGATATCCACATGCAAAAGAATGAAGTTTGATCCCTACCTCACATCACATACAAAAATTAACACAAATCAGATCAAGGACCTAAACGTGAGAGTGAAAACTACAAAACTTTTAGATGAAAACATAGGCGCAAATCACAGTGACCTTGGGTTAGCCAATAATTTATTAGATATGACACTTAAAGCACAAGCAACCAAAGAAAAAAAATACAAAAACTGGATTTCACCAAAACTTAGAACTCTGTGCTTCAAAGGACACTATCAGGAATGTGAAAAGAAAATTGACAGAATGGGAGAAAATATTTTCAAATTATTGATGGGGTTCTAGTAATCAGAATATATAAAGAACACTTACAACTCAACAATAAAAAAATAAATAATCCAATTTTAAAATGAGCAAGGATTTGAATAGACATTTCCTCAAAGAATATATACAAATGGTCAACAAGCACATGAATAATATCATTAATCATCAGGGAAATGCAAAGTAAAACCACAGTAAGATACCAGTTCACACACACTAGTAAGGTGTCATCAAGAAACGCAGTTACAAACAAGTTTTGGTGAGGACGTGAAGGAACTGGAACCTCCATACGTTACTGGTCAGAATGTAAAATAGTGCAGCCACTTTGGAAAACATTCCAAAAGAAAAAACTGAAATCCCTCTTTGGGCTCTGAAAGTTGTTTTTTTTATATATTCTTATGTATATATTGTGACCCTTTATGCTTTAGTTTCAAGGTTTGTGAAAGCTTGTCATAGAGAATTACAAAAATACCAAAAACTCTGGCAAGCATGAAAATGAAGGTGAGATCACAAATAGTATCACTGAGTGAACAGATTCAGTAGTAGGCTCCTTGGTTTCCTTTGTTGGACCTGATGTTTTCCACAGCTATAAAAAGCTCCTTCTAACACCTGGGGGAGAATATACTTTCACTGTAACTGTTCACTGACAATATCTGTCAACTGGATTCCTGTTACCTAAATGCAATGCAAAACACTGTGCCTATTACCACCAAACAAACAAAAACAAAAATAATTAAGAGAATTCTGTGAACACCTGTACACCAAAAACTGGATAGCCTAGATGAAATGGACAAATTTCTAAAAATACACAAATGACTTAAATTGACTCAAGAAACAAAAAATCTCACTAGACCTATAACAAGTAAAAACATTGAATCAGTAATCAAAAACTTCTCCAAAAAGAAGTTTAGGACCACATGGATTCATTGGTGAATTCTACCAAAAATTTAAAGAAAAATTAACACCAAACCTTCTTAGACTCTTCAAGGAAATAAAATAGAAGAGAACACTTTCCACTTCACTCTGAGTTCAGCATTTCCTGACACCAAAGCCATAGTAAGACCACCACAAAAAAGAAAAATATAAATCAGTATCCCTTATGAATATCAATGCAGAGATCCTCAGCAAAATACTAGCAAACCAAATTCAGCACATTAAAAGGAGTATACACCATGACAAAGTGGAATTTATAACATAAATGTAAGGTTCAACATAAGAAAAAAAATCAGTGTACTACATCACAGGAGTAGAAGAAATGGGGGGAAACCATACTATCATCTCAACTGATACAAAAAAAGCATTTACAAAAGCCAACACTCTTTCATGATTAAAGAAAACTCACAGAAAACTAGGAATAGAGGGAAGATTCCTCAACATGATAAAGGGCATTTATGAAAAACCCACAGCTAACATTATGCCCCACGATGAAAGATTGAAAGCTTTACTTTTAATTTCACAAATGGGACAACAACGCCTACTTTCACCTTGCTATTTAACACTGTACTAGAAATTCTATCCAGAACAATTAGACAAGAACAAGAAATAAGTCATCCAAATTGGAATGAAGAAGTAAAACTCTATTAATTTGCAGGTGACATTATCCAATACATAGAAAATCCCAAGGAATGTACAAGAAAGTTATTAGAGCTAATCAACAAATTCAGCAAAATTGCAAATATCAGTTGCATTTCTACACCAGTAATGAATAATTAGAAAAGGAAATTTGAGAAACCAATTCCATTTACAATAACATCTATGTGTGGGTTTTCCACATCAAGCAATTCTCCAATTCTCTTTAGACATCAACTAGGTATCCTTCAATTTAATTCAGTTTTGACACTCATCAGCCAGAGTTAGCACAGACCCCACAGATTAAAATCTCAGTCCCACAAGACTGCCCCCTAGTTCAGATATCAGTCACAAGTAGCGAGTCGCTAGGTTATCAGCATTTCTGTCTGATTTAGCTACAAACTGTGGACTCCCATGACCCTGTCTCAGGTTCAGTAATTTGCTGTAACAGTTCACAGAACTCAGGGTAAAACTTTACTATTAATAGTTTGTTATAAAGGATATAAATGAACAGCCAGATGAAGAGATACATAGGGTGAGGTCTGGAAGGATCTTGAGCATAGGATTTTCTGTCCCCAAGGAGTTTAAGATCTGTCACCCTCCCAGCACACATTCACCAACCTGGAAGCTCTCCAAACCCCATCACTAGAGCTTTAAATGGAAGTTAAATTATGTAGACATGTTGGATTAAATCATTGGCTATTGGTGATTAACTCAATCTCCAGCCCTTTTCCCCTCCACAGAGGTCAGGGGGTGGGGCTAGATGTTCTGATCTCTAATCACATGGCTGGTTCCTCTAGCAACCAGCCCACATCCTGAATTTAACTATAGCCCACTAAGAGTCACCTCATTAGCATAAACTCAAGTATGGTTGAAAGGGGCTTATTATGAATAACAAAAGATGGTCCTTTCATCCCTAACACTCAGGAAATTCTAAGGATTTTAGAAGATTGTGCCAAGAACTGGGGAGAAAAACCAAATATATATTTCTTATTATATCACGACACCATAATCTAAAAGAATAAAATGCCTGGGAATAAACTTAAGCAAGGATTGAAAGACTTGTTCCCTGAAAATTACAAAACATTCCTCTAAGAAATTAAAGAAGACCTAAATAAGTAAAAACGCATTCCATACTCATGGATTGGATGACTTAATATTGTCAAGACGTCAATACTACCCAAAGTCATCTAGAAAATTCAGTGCAACGCCTGTTAAAATTCCAATGGCCTTTTTTGCAGAAATGGAAAAGCTCATCCTCAAATTCACTGCAGGAGTCCATGTTATAGGTAGAATTGTGTTCTCCAAAATTCCTATGTGGAAGCCTTAACCCCCAGTACCTCAGAATGTGACTGTATTTGGAGACAGGGCCTTTAAAGAGGTGATTATGTTACAGTGACTCCATTAGGGTGGACCCTAGTCTAATCTGACTGGTGTCTTTATAAGAAGAAATTTGGACACACGGAGAGAGATTAGGGATGCAGGTGCACAGAGAAAAGACCATGTGAGGACACAGCGAGAAGACAGGAATCTGCAAGCTAAGAAGACAGGCCTCAGGAGAAACCAAACCTGCTTACATCTTGATGTTGGACTTCTAGCCTTCAGAACTGTAAGAAAATAAATCTCTGTTTAAGACACCCAGTCTGTGGTATTTTGTTATGGCAGCCTAGCAAATTTAAACAGTCCAAGTAAAAAACAAAAAAAACAAACAAAAAACCCCAACTACTCCACCCAAAAAAGACCAAAAACCTTGAAAAATAATTTGGAAGACTCACATTTCATAGCTCACTACAAAGCTGCAGTAATCAAAACACTGTGCTACTGACATAAGGACAGACATATAGACCAATGGAATAGAACTGAGAGTTCAGAAATAAACCCATACATTTATGGCTAATTTATTTTTGTCAAGGGTTCCAAGTGCATTCAATGGAAAAAGAATAGTCTCTTTAGCAAATTATGCCAGGACAATTGCACTTCCATATGCAAAAGAATGAAGTTCGACCCCTACTTCAAATCACATACAAAAATAAACACAAAATGTATCAGACTTAAATATAAGAGCTAAAGCCATAAAACTCTTGAGAGAAAATAGGGATTTGGCCATGGATTTGGCAAAGGATTCTTAGATATGACACCAAAAGCATAGGCAATACAAGGAAAAAAAATGACTGAACTTCATCAAAATTTAAAACTTTGGTGGATCAAAGGACACTATCAACAGAGAGAAAAGACAACCCACAGTATGCGAGAAAATATTTGCAAATCATATATGATAAAAGATTAATATCCAGAATATACAAAGAACTCTGACAATTCAGTAACAACAAAAAAACCAATTTGAAAATGGGCAAAGAACCTTAATAGACATTTCTCTAAAGAAGATATACAAATGGCCAATAAACACATAAAAAGATGTTCAGCATCACTAATTGTTAGGGAAATGCAAATCAAAACTACAATGAGACACCATCAGAACTTCACACTCATCAGAACGGCTATTATTAATAAATAAATAACAACCAAAAACAAACAAACCCAGAAGGTAACAAGTGTTGCCAAAGATTTGGCGAAATTGGAACTCTTGTTCATTGCTGGCAGGAATCTAAAACAGTGCAGCTGCTGTGGAAAATAGTATGGCATTTCCTCAAAAAATTAAACAGATTTACCATATGATCTATCAATTTCACTTCTTGGTATTACTCAAAATAACTGAAAGCAGGAATAGATAGTTGTATACCCATGTTCATAGCAGCATTATTCACAACAACCAAAAAGTGGAAGCAACCAAAATGTTAACCAAAAAAAGAATAAACACAATGTGGTATGTATCAATGTCTGTATGTATGTATATGTATGTGTGTGTGCATATATATAAATGTTATAGAATATTATTTAGCCATAAGAAGGAAAATAGTTTGATATATGCCACAACATGGATGGACCTTGAAAATATCATGCTTATTAGTGAAATAAGCCAGTCGCAAAAAGGACAAATGCTATATAATTCCACTTACATGAGGCACCTAGGATAAGCAAATTCATAAAGATAGAAGGCAAAACAGAGGTTACAAGGTGTTGGGGGGAGAAGGGGAAATGAGGAGTTATTGTCTAATGAGTACAGAGTTTTTGTTGTGGGTGATGAAAAAATTTGGCTGTAGTGACAATGGTTACCATAACACTGTAAACATACTTAATGCTTCTGATTTTTACACTTATGAATGGTTAAAATAATAAATATTATGCTATGTTACTGCAGTTGAAAAAACTATATCAAAATTCACGGAGGTGATATGGTTAAGTCTACAGAGAGTTAAATTCACTGTTAACAGTACTGGTTCAATAAATGACAGATCTAAATATTTTCTATAGAATACCCACCAATGAGTAACATAATAGCATAGATTTTAAACACTTTACATTTTTGCAAGCTTTGAAACATGTCCAAACATTGAGCCCTTTCTGCTCCGCACGTATTTCTATCACCACCAGCTGTAACATTAGCTCAGCCAATTCCCATTTCAGGTTATATTGAATCAGTGGTTTCTCATCTTTAAAAATATTCTCACCTGTAGTTGTTCTATGCAGATTTTTCTAGAGGTTAATTCTTTGCTCTCTCGAAACTTGGCACTGACTCTTGCATAAACAACTGAGCAGTATTGGTAACGTTTTTGACTCATCAAGAGCCAAGGAAAACCATTCAAAACCATCTGCCTTGTTTTTAACTGATTGCTGATATTTCTCCCAATGTTCTCAACTCTTCAAGCAACCATTCTCACCCAAAGGCTAACAGCCTTAGAAGTTAACTCACCATTGGTTATTAACAGCTTCCCTTGCCTAGCTAACGAATGAGCTACTTATACCTTAAAAACACAACATCCAAAGCTCAGTTTTCTTTTTTTTCACATTAAGTTTGCACTAATAATTTTTAAATAGTCATTATATAGTAATGGATATGGCCTGCAAAACACTACTGAGTTATAAATGTGTAACTTCAACCCATAGTGTGAAGTGATGACAGTGCCACGTACTGTTTCTGTGGCAACTATTTAATTCAGCCATTATATGAGGAAAACAACCTCCTACAGTGTATAAACAAATGAACATGGCTGCCACCCAATAAAACTCTAAATATAGACACTGATTTGATTTTCGTATACTTTTCATAGGCCACATTATTCTCCTCTTTTTGTTGCTGTTGTTTTAAAACATTTAGAAATGTGAAAACCATCATTAGTTTATGGTTTATCCACAAACAGGCAGCTGGCCATAGTTTGCTGACCCCTGCAGTTGAAAAAGAGAAAAATGAGCTTTATTCACATTTCTCACAATTGAATCCACTTGTTTTGCTTTTTTCAGTATCTAATGAGGAAAAGCAGCAACCTCAAGTAAAGTAGAAAGGGTAAAACTCCAAGTGCTGGTTCTTTGAAACTATCAATAAAAAAAATCTGACAAATTTAATTTGAAAACAAACATAATATTTAAAATGATACACAGTAACAGGGAGTTTTCCTAATTATGAGAAAAACTGTAAGTATACTAATAAAATTGAAAGTCTTAATGACATAGGCAATAGGGAAAATACAAAGTTACATACAGATGGGAATATTTGTGCTTCAATTGTTAAGAACAATAACCTGGGTTTTGATTTCGATTCTACAAGGCTCTGCACCTTTCACTGCTCTGGAGCTATTTTACAACTGTGTAAGTTGTGGATACCTGATAATGCAAACAATTCTTATCTACAGACAAACGCAAATAAATATTCTGTTGGGCAGAGGTTCAGCTGACTTCCCTCCTGTGGAAGAAGTCAGTTTTGCGTCCATTTATAAATTTATTTCAACATTCCTTTAACTCCAAATTTGTCGTCCTCCTTTGAACTGACTCAACATCTCAGTTCTCTCATTGAGCTTTAAAAAAACGCTTAACACGTCTTCATTTCGTATCTATCTGTATGAGAGTCACTTCACTTCGTTGAAAATTATACTTTAACACAACTAAGGACGATACAAAAAAAAAAAAAAAAGGAAAAAATTACCTCCAAAACTTCCTGGGGCGCTCTCAAATCTTTAAGGAGCAGAGTCTCTGACACAGAAGGCAGAAGAATATCCAGTCTATTTTATGCCAAGAGCATAATCCGGGCCAAACAAGGGAGACGCAGCACCAAGGACCAGCCAAGTCCGGCGGCTTTCTGGGCAGCGCAACTTGCTGCCGCGGCGCACGTGGAACACCTGCGCCGGCCCCGCCCACCTCCTCAAGCACAAATCACAGCCCCCGGGGGCAGGGCCTGGCCATCGGCTCTTAACAAGCTCCACGTGAAGTTCTAAAGGGCACAGGTGTTATTTTACAGGTGAAAGCGCTGAGGCCTATAGAAGTTCCTCAAAAGAATAAAACAGCTTCTTCACGCCGCGCAAGGTGTGCTCCCTCCACCTCCCTTCACCCTTCCCACCCCTTATCTAAGTTACCTAGAGCACGGGGCCTTAGAGGTGGACCAGCCGGGCAGCTGTAAAATACCAACGACACTGCCTCCTAGTGGGGGGAGTGTGGCAACCATCACAGCAAACAGCCTCGTAGCTGGTTTCCTATTTTGTTAATTTCATTACCCATTGGTAATTTTAACCCAGCTCTAATTCCTCCCCCCTACAGAAATCCCAACACTTTCCTCACCACCAACACCAAAATCCAAAAAAAGGGGAGGCTTCTTTATACAGAGCTATATTTAGAAGGCAAGAGTATTCGCTGAAAATGCCTGACCCCACACCAAAAAATGTAGTTTGTGGTAAATAAGAGAAAACTTCCTTATTGTACAATAGTAATAAATATAAAGGTAATAATGGAGTTAAAATGTCATCTAGATGCTAAAACCAGTGAGTGAAAAGTTGATGAAGGGTATTTAACTTTCAAATATCTCTTTACAACTTAAGAGTGGAGAAATTTGACAGATGCACCTTAATCCCAAGTGCTCAAACATCACTAAAAATGTGACAAACTGATAGTTCTGTGCCTCTCAATATGATGCATCAAGCACACAGTATATCACTTCTGCACTACAGATCTTCCTTCACTTATGATGGGGTTATGTTGCAATAAACCCATCGTAAATTGAAAATACCCTAAGTCAAAAACTGTATTTAATAGACTTGACCTACTGAACACCATAGCTTAGCCTAGGCTTAAATGTCCTCACACATTGGCCTACAGTTGGGTAAAATCATAAAACACAAAGCCCGTTTTATAATAAAGTGTTAAGTATCTCGTAAGTATGCTGAACATGTACATAAAGTGAAACAGTGATTATATGGATATTGAATAGATGTTAAGTGTTGGTTGTTTACTTTGGATCCACACCGCTGACTGGAGTCTATGGCTCACTGCCATTGCCCAGCAGCATGTTATACCATACTAGACAGGAAAAGATCAAAATTCAAAATATAGTTTCTACTGAATGCATATCACCTTCACACCACCCTGAAGTCGAAAAATCTTAAACTGAACCATTTCAAGTCAGAAACAATTTGTATCCCTACAGAAACGGCTGTTAACTCCAATTGTGAGGCAATATCAAACCAACCCAAATTAAAAGACATTTTACAAAAAATCAGCCAATACTTTTAAAAAATACCATGAAAGACATATAAAGGAGGCTAAAGGACAAGAAAACTAGATGCAGCAATTCTGGGTTGGATCCTGGACCAGGGAGGAAAAACTAGTAAAGACATTATTGGGAAAACTTAAAAAAAATCTGATAATGGATTAGGTAACAGTATTTTATCAATTATATTTCCTGATTTTGGTAATCCATCTGTGGTTAAAGAATGTCTTTGTTCTTAGAAAATAGACATTAAAATATTTGAAACAAAAGGGCACATCTCTGATTTAATCTCAATGGAGCAGAAAAAAACGTATAGAGACAGCAGGGCAAAACGTGAACTGGTAGATCTGGGTGAAGTATTTATAAGTTCTTCGTACTGTATCTTGCAACTTTTCAAGTTTGAAATTAGATTAAAAAATTGTTACAATTTTATGTAGTTACATTTCTAGAATGTTTGCTCTATGTCTGCCTGACAGGATCAATGGAGAGCCAGACTGACCTAAGACCCCGATACTACCTTAGAGAGATCTTGACTTGCACATGCCCAGCTTAGTCCCAGCCTGAAAAAGAAAAATTGGTGCTGCAACTTAACAGCTGCTCCTCCCGACTAATAGACACCAGCCCTATCTAGCCCTCTTCCCACTGGACCCACAGCCTCAGATCCCTGAGCTCAGGTCTACTGGGGATCCACCCAGTGAGCTCTGCCTCCCTTAAACTGACACACCCCGTTGTTTCTTTGATCCTCCCACACACATGCATTCATTCACTCTTCAATCTCCTATGCTCCCGGTACTGGGCTCCACAATAGGTAAGACACAAAGACCACCACCACTCAGCCCATCTCCCACTCACAGAAAACCCAACACTCATACTTGTGAGAAATGTTACACTTTCAAGATAGGCAGGTTCATTAACCCAAATTGCGTGTACCCAGGAAAGGCTGAGGTGCAAACACCAGACATGTAGAGTGAGAAAGGGAAGGTATCTCCTGACTTTTGCTGAAGCCAGAGTTGAGTGCTCAGGGCCTGCCAGGATCAGGCAGTGTGGAGCTGGCAAGTGAAGCAGTGATGCATTTTTTCAGGCTCAGGCCTCTGAACACACCCATCATCTGTATGGGCACTGCCCAGAGGTCACTTACAGGTGCTCACACTGCAGACCACTCTTCTTCAGGACACTTCTCCCTTGAGAAAGAATCCCTGCCCTCAGCTCCACCAGTACCCAACCCCACAGATGACACAGGCAAGGTTGTTGTCCGAGGTTTATTGAAAATATTAAAGCACAGCAGAAAGTTTCAAACAGCTCCACGTGGTGTTTTGAAATTCATCCCAACTGTAGGCTGAGTGACCTGCAGGTTGGACAGACTGCCAAAGTCCTGGAACAACAAAAATGAACTTAGTGTGTCTGCACTGGTGAGATCTGTAGTCAGAGCCCCAGCACCACCATTAGGCCATGGTTTTGTCAGCCTCCACCAGCTGGGGGTCAGGTTGGTGGGATCCTGCAGAAACCAAGAGTGCCTTTGAAACCCCACCCCTGAGCAATAAACTCACAAGATGCTCTACAAGTTCTGAAGGAATCTACACTCCAACAGCCAGCCCTTAGGAAGCTGTCCTGTGCATTGCAGGATGTTAACAGCATCTCTGGCCTCTATCCACTAATGTCTGCTAGTGTCCCCTAGCTGTGACAACCAAGAATGTGTCCAGATATTACCAAATACCCCCTGGGGGCAAGGAGTACAAAATATGTCCCTTTGAGAACCACTGCTTTAAGGCATATACAACACTTCATTTCCAGGACCTCAGGTAGGAGGCATCACTTAATGCAATCAACATTTGGGAAGGGGTCAGGAACACTAGTGGTAGGAGAAGGTCAGGCAGGGCTTGCCGTTAAACTCAAAGTGAATGGCGCAGAGAACCCAAGGGTCCACACATACCCAGAACTTAATTTCCCATTTTATCCCCCGAAACCAATTTTACAGTGGAAACTAAAAAATTCCATTCAGGATAGTGGTTATTTCAGGAGACAATGATCAATAGCAGGCTTTAGCTGTACTCGTAATGCTTTTCTGAAGCTAGGTGGTAGATACATGGGAGTTCATTCTATGAATTATCTTTTTGAGTATCTTCAACATTTCCTGATCATACAAAGGGAAAAATGAAGCAGCTCTAAATCACGAACTGGCACATGGACTTTGAAGCTCACGCTACTTTCACCAAACTGCAAAATACTAAGAAAAGCCACAGAAGAGACACGTATCAAATTGTATTGAAGATAGCTGAACATCCAAGTAGCGCCTCGTAAGCAACTGGCAATGAGACCACAGCTCATCTGAGTGGTTAGCATACAGGCACAGAAGGAAAGCAGACAGAATGAAAAGAGAACTAGGGCAGCAACCAAGGGGGCAAATCTGAGGAGCCAGCTGCAGAATCCAGAACGGAAGGAACTGAGGGAAGGGGTGTCCTGGAAGTCCTTGGAGAACAGCCACTGAATTTGGGAGTTACCTTCTTGTGGCGCGCAAACTCAACCTTCAATAACCAGCTAAACCCATTTAGGAGACAGTCTAGTTTAGTAGTTAAAAGTGTGGATGGAATTCCCATTCCTGCACCTACTAATCTTGGAGTTACCGTTTCTTCATATATCAAAGTAACAGGATGGGATACAGTGAGGAAAAGGAAAACAATGCAAAGAAAATGTTAAGAACAGCTGATAGGTTTTAAGGACTCAGTGTTACCCAATAGTAATACAGAGAGCAGAATGCTACTGTTGATGTCCAGGGAAGCTCTACTTTAGGAATTCAGCAAACACTTACCAAGAGCTTCAGCATTTCCTTAGTGTCAGGATCTACTTCAATGATTTCCTGATCCAGGGCTGAGACCTAGAAGGAACAAGGCAGGCCCCAAATAGCAATGAGTTACTTCACCTTCCCTCCTTGTTCTCCAAGATTTTTAAATGAGGGAGAAAGAAAAGGGTGGATGGGGGTGGGGTGGCACAGAGGGGACAGAACAGGATTCCACAGGCTCAGTATTTAGACTGGGTTATAAACCTTAAGACTGGGTTTATACCTCTGGAATATTATGCTAGGGCATATAATCAAACCAGAAGACATGATAAATCACCAAACAAACATCATTAAAGGGCTCTCATGTGTAAAACAGAATAGACTCACATGGTCCCAACAAGGCAGGACAGAAGCTAATATATAGGCAGGTAATTATGGGCCATAACCTACAGCTGGTTCAGGGGTACAAGATAAAGGACCCAGACTCAGCTGAGGTCCCTTTGAAAACCAGATACATGAAATGGTTCTCAGGAACCTGCTGTATCTTTCAGGGTGAACCAGAGGCCCAGAGAAAGACCCAGAAAGTTTACCTCAGGCACGTAATTGTCTCTCCTTTCTCTCTCCTCCTCCTGCAGCTTGATGGAGATGCCTCTCACTGGGCCTCTCTGAATCCGCTTCATCAGATGTGTGACATAGCTACGAGGTACAAATGCCCAACACCACTGAAACACACGCTGGCTCCCAACAGGTACACAGAACATCTGGATGAATACGTAGTTTTTGTCCTTATTCCAGTGAGAAGGGAGAGGGTTCACCATTTTAGAAGCCCTGACTCTGAACCTCCTACCTACACAGAACCGCTACAAGCAGCTCCGCTTGCCAAGCAAGCCCGTCCCGCTGGTGTCTCACATCCTCTCTATTCAAACGCGCTGTCAAAGCTATCAGATCCTCCTCTCAAACTTTCACGATTCCTCCCGGCCTTCATTTTATTTTCTCCGAGTTCCAATTTACGTAACTTAGCATTTAATCACGCTGGCTTGTACTGTACTTAATGTAAGTCTTCCCGAGTTCGACTGTGGCTAACCTCGTCCAAGTGCCCCCGCCAATCAAACCGCCAAATATAACGCGAACGCAAGACACGGGGAACAAGAATGCCTCCAAACGCACACCTGCAGCGCTCTCCGCGGCGCAGCCTCGTCCGGGTCCCACCACCGCGGACCCCATAACCGACCGCGGGCCACGGCGCTCCACCTCCCAGCGGAACCCCGGAGGCCGAGTGCAGACTCACTCACCCTGCTATCTTGTTGCGGAGCTTCTTGCTGGGAATAATGGCGATCTCCTCGCACACGCGCTTGTTGGTGTGGAAGTCGTTGCCGAGGCGTGTGTAGTACTTCTCAATGATGACCCGGGCCGCCTTCTTCACGGTTTTGGTGCGAACGCGGCCCTGCGGGTGGAGAAGACAGGGTCACTCGCGAGCCAGGACACCCCTCCCGGCAACGACGCGGCGTAAAGCCCGGCTGGAGAGGGGTTTGTGGGCTGGGGCTGAGCCCAGGAAAGGGGAGGGCCAGCCGGGCAGTGTTGGAGCTCGAGGTCATCGTGGAAGCAAGCGGCACGCGGAGGCTTCGGCCTCACAGGGCCTTGCACCCCTCCTTGAGAGCTAGGGGCCGGGGAGAGCGGCGGATGGAGGACGATTGTAGGGGACAGCAGCTTCGAGCCATAACACCTACCATGTTGGCTGGTCCTTCGTAAAAGAGGAAACAGGAAGCACAAGAGAGGCCTATAAAGTGCGGGCCAGAAAGTCGCTTCCGCCTAGCCTGGGACGCGCTGAGCCGACTCCAGCGCAACACAGCGACCCCTGGCCGGGAGGGACGGAACGGAAGTGTATGGTCGGCCGCCATCCAGAGGGCGGAGCGAGTGCTTGGCCCGCCCCGCAATGGCCCGGCCTAGGTCCCGCCCCGCCCCAACCCAGCTCCACCTAGGGTTGTCTTAGGCCTGCGTTTTAAGCCCCTTTTTTGTCAGTGATTAGTTTGCCCGTTTGAAGTGCTCTTGACTAGAGGGGCGCATCTCTTTCACACTTAAGAGCCCTTGGGAAGGCGGGAGAGCGGAATAGTGAGGAAGTAGGGCATGGTGCCCCCGCAGGACCCCCACCCAGTCCGTGGGTCAGAGACTTGTCTAGCCTGGTGGAGACACAGGTACAACTCGGAGAGGATTCTCTCACAAAGGAGCATCGCTATCCTTTTAAAAGTGCTCTAGTATTTCTTAGCACATGTCATAGTGACTTGTCTTAGTTTCTCGGCTAGGGGTGATTTCCCTTATCGTTTTGCCTTGAACAGTGCCCAGCACAAAGCAAGCTCTCAAATATTTAACTGAAGGGGCCAGTTCACCTGTTGTGCTCCCAACGGAGGCACCTTCTCCAACCACTGCCTTCAGGCTGTTTCTGACATATCCATTCCAAACCAGGCCCTTCTGAAGCCCACAGCACAGGCTACACCTGGTAGCCCCATTAACCCGGGGAGTACCCTGCTCCCTCTTTCCAATTTTGTTGAATAGGTCCTAGGCCCATAGTTGACTTAAGGGAAGAATGGGCTGCCCAGGTTGGATGAGTTATGGGACACCGGGCTGTGCCTCATCCCTCATCTCCTGGTCACCCTGGACAGTCCAGTCAGACTGAACTGACTGGGAATTGAACGCTGAAAGACAGGAAGCCCTTGCCCTGAATGTTGCTCCTAGACAAGGACAAAAGGGGAGAAGAGATGACATGGGTAGTGTGGGGTAGGGTACCAAAAGGGAGGGTCAGACTCTCCTCCAAGAAGAGTTGCATGAGTTTACCAACAAACTTCAAATTCAGCTGCGTCCAGCCAGGCCTCAAGTGAAAGATGAGGCCTCTCATTCTTGGCTGAGGGACTCCCCACTCCCCATGATAGTGCTTGAAGCTCTCACAGAACAGATACTCCAGGTTGCAGGGCTCCCTACTCCTCAGACTAAAATGGAATCCTCCCAAGGGTCACTCCAGCAGCTGAAACCAGGCACAGCCTGCCTGAACAAACCATCAGTAGCTCCTCTCACAAATCCTGGGAGCCTGTGAGAAAGAGTCCAGATGCTAGGGCTCTCTGAAGAACAGCAAAACTTTACTCTCTCTCAGGAAGGAAATGGGTCAGCACAGGTGACTGCAAGAGACAGGAAGCCTCCCAAGAAGAATCAGCTCTGAAGCTTAGAGAAGCTGAGAAAAGTGGTTCATGCCAACCCCTGAGGAGCTGTGCCTCCAGTTTCTCCAAGCTAGGTCTGGGATTATGAGAAGAGGAGCCCCAAGAAATTTAATTGTGAGGGCTTTATCCACAGTTGGACTAGAGGTATCCGCCCACCAGAGAAGGTACATTTGACCACGGAAGTGACCAAGAAAGACTTACAGGGGCAAGTCTCCCACATGGCCTCACCATCAACCTGGCCTGGAATCCCATCATAGAAAATCCAAGGAAACCACAGGTTTTAACTCTGGAATCTTATTACCCCACTGCCCGCTTGTTCCCATACCTCAGACACAGAGACAAAACCAGAACTCTGCTGCAACGTGTTTATTATGTGCCAAAAAAAACTACACCACAGCTTACTCCACACATCTGTAGGAGAGTGCAGTCTTGCCTGCATATACTACAATGAGGTAGAGACTTCACACACAGCTTCACAAAACCCACAGAGTAGCTGGGATATGCAACAATGCAACGTCAGCTCAGCGGGGGGGGGGGGGGGGTTATGACACTGGTTCTTTGGCACACAGCTTCCCAAAGAGGGGCAAGTAGTTTTGTTTTGTTTTTTAAAAAAAAAAAAAAAAAGAAAGAAAGAAAGGAAAAGTCAAGTTTTCAAATTCCAGTAGCATCTCAGTCAACTGAAACTGAAACTGAAACTGTTGCTTCACACATTTCTCAAATGAAAGAATTAAGGGAAGGGTACTTGTCCCCTCTGAGAGAAAGGGCTCCTGTGAGCCTTCATCTGCCCCCACCAAAAAGCAGCCCTTTTTAGCTCAGTTACAAAAGAAAAAAGTCCTGTGACTTTGTGATTAAAAACTTCTATCAACCCTCCCCCCCACATAAGTGCAACTTAAGAAGGTGCAATAAACCATTTAAAACTATATACAGCAGCCGTTCAAACATCGTTTATCCGGTCCAGTTTCAAATCCAAAAAAATTTTTTTTCTTGTTTGCAAATGCCTTGATTTGCAACTGTGAGAAACAGTGACCAGCAGTCCCCCAGACACAAATTTGCTATAATGTTAAAAGCTGCCAGGAAAGAAAAAAAAAAAAATCTCTTGTTCCAAACGACTTAAAAACTGTTTTAAGGAGTGTAAAAAGGAACCGGTAAAAACCCTCGAGCGTAAAATATGAAATATGATTTTGGTTTAAATGAAGAGCAAAGTCTCCTTGTTGTTTACAGTAAAAAACACCAGCTGAACACTCAGTTTATGCCGTTCAGGTGGGGGTTAAATAAATGGAAAGGCACTGTATGGCAACTGCAAGAATGAAACCAATGAGACCTGCGCATCATCACCATCAGTATTGCAAGGAATGTAAAAAAGCGCTTTTAATAAATAAACCTAGATGTAGGCATCGTGTCATTACCTTCTGGACACGTATTTCTTTTTTGCTTTTCATCGGCAAAATGAGAAACTAAAATCTGGGAAAACTACAGAGTCGCTTGGAGGGTGAGCCAGAGGGTCCTTGCCCTGGCGCACCCCCTGAAAACAAAACCCGACAAAACTCATTGTGCATTAATTAGTGCAGAAACAAAGACAGATTCAGCAAGTGCAAAGGTGACTACGATTTTCCCTTGTCCTCGGGAAGCCAGCTCCCTGGTCGCCAGCGGCAGGATGGTACAGGCTGCTGCCTGACCTGCCTGCCTTCGGCGTCACAGGCCACTGGGCAAGGCCAGCTCCTCTAGCTGGAATCTCGGTTCTTCTGGTTCCGCATCAGGGGGCTGTGGTGGCGCAGGCCCTCCATGCTGTGCCGCCAGTGCCAGCAGCTCCGGCAGAAGTACTTGAAGCACACCTGGGTAGGGTAGAAAAAGGGAAAGAAGCCAGGCCTGTGTCAGTACCAGCCAGAGGGGCAGCTGCGTGAGTGTCCTGCTCTGCTCAAGAGGGGGTGGGGGATTCCTGATGGCCTTTGTGGGGTTAGAAGAGATGGTCCTGGGGATCCCCCTCATCTGCAACACACAGAGGCCTGACCAACCATGGGAAATCCACTGTCTGTTTCTACGGGTGCCTGGACTTAAACATGCTGGGCTCCTATTGTGCATGGCGACTGCACTGGCTTCCCCGCCTCCTCCTGGCACCACTGCTGCTCTTCCAGTCCCCTGCCCTTCCCACCTCCCATGAAGCAGGGGTATCACATGGCTGCTAGTATGGGAGAACATTAAAAGACAGTGACTCCATATCCTAACGCCAGGCAACAGGACTTCCTCTTCACACTAAGTGAGCAGAGGTGACATGTCAGTCTCAGCCCCACACACTTGCTGGCTGTGTAACCTTGGGCAAGCCACTAACCTCGGAGCAGTTATCTGAAAACGGGGGTCATCTGAGAAAGATACTGACACACAAAAGCCTACAAGGAGAGGCTGTCAGAGATACTTGTTCTCAGGCTTTATCCAGCAACCCAAACTTACTTCACACCCTCATTTTGGAGCCTCAGTTTACTATCTACCCAGAGACTCCAAACCTAAGTGATACAGCACCACTGCCAAAAAAAAAAAGTGGATACACTGCTAGTGTCTGAACAGACCCCAAATTTCTCCAAACACTTGTCAAAGTATGACACAGATCAGCAACACTGGTACCGCTTGGAAACTTGTCAGAAACAGAGAATCTCAGGCCGTATTCCAAACCCACTGAATCAGAATCTGCATCTATACAAGATCCACAGGTGATAAGTATACATACATTAGAGCATGAGAAGCACTGCCCAAATACATTCAGATCTGTGTTCCACCACTCAGAAACATTCAACAAAAACTGTTGTGCTGCTTTCTGCCTGCTTCTGACAACTGTGGGTACAAACCAGGTACAAATATCAAAACAGTCCAGAGCTTCAGAATCAAATAAAGAAGGCTTCCTTGCATAGGGGAAAATCAATCTAGAAGGCATTAGAGTTAGAAAAACTGTGCAGGCTCATAGGTACTGCTGACCTCACCCACCCAGGATCCTGTCATCCCCCAAACCACCATTGAGTGATAGTGCCAACTGCACAGCAACATCCCAGGCAAGGAGAAGGCCAAAGTATCAAGACTCAACTCAACAAGCTTTCCCAACAGTTTTGGGTCAAGTGTGTCTCTGGTCTGATCATCAGCAAACATACTACTGCCTCCTCTATGCTTTTAGACCATCACAAGGTACTTAAGAACTCCAACATTCCACATGACAAACGTGACAGGACAATCTCTAATTGAGGGCAGGGACTTCATAGATACCCAAGGGCCCAGGGGACTTACCTGATCTCGGCAGAAGAAAGGACCAGGCTGAGAACTGCAGATATGACACAGAGAGTCTTCCAGGTAAGGGTCAATCTGAACCTGTAAAAAGGAGAATAGGATAGCGAAGTGGCTTCTTCTCACCAGAGGGCCGAATGGGCCAGAAGAGAAGGGCATGTTATGGGCTATCCACATGAATAAAGGGCGTTCCCTGTTTTAAAGAGGGCCTAGAGAGAATCACAGGCAGAGAGACTGAGATCCTAGACAGCAGATGGGCAGACTGCAGAGGCTGCTGGCCTGGCTCCGCAAGGTGTGTGCAACCACACACACTGCTGCCTGGTCTTCTCAGCAAACTGGACTCTGGCACTGTATCACCAGCAATAGGTAAACAATTGGAGGACGCAGGTCAGGATGGAAAATGGGAAGTCAGGCTATGCTGAAATGCTGGCCAAACACCAAAGCGAGGGAAGACATCCCACATGCCGAGGAAGCTCAGTCCTCCTGAGTCAATCATCCTCCCATCCTCCTGAGTCAGTCAAGACCAGGCCCACTCCCAAACCCAAACCTCAAGCAGCTTGGCTCGCTCCTCAGAGCAGATGCTGCACAGGGACAGCTTCTGTCTCAGGCCTGCCCTGGGAAGTAGTTGGCCCAGATCCCTCTCAGGTGGCCCACAGTGAGGGCAAAGAGCAGCCCACTCACTCACCTTCTTGGTGAACTTGGTGGTTTTTATCTCCACAAAAGCAGCACTGACTGCTTTCAGGTAGCTACGTTGGTTATTGAAAGTCACACGACCAGACCCTAGGAAAAAACAGAAAAGCTTACCTTCTAGCCATGTTCTCTCCAATGCCACCTGTCAACACTCAGGAAACCCTGTTCCTAGATTAGTGCTGTGTAGCCCAACAGAAATATAATGTGGGCCACTTATGTAATTCTAAGTTCTCTAGTAGCCACATTTAAGTTAAATGAATAAAGTGGAATTAATTTTAGTAGTATATTTTCTTTAACCCAATACATCCAAAATACTATCATTTCAACATGTGGCACTAGGCACATTTCAAGCACTCAGAGTCACATTTAGCTGGTGGCATTGTATTCATGTAGACCACGATGGCACAACCCACTCAGGAACGGGAAAAGGACTGGCTGACCACAAGGGAGAGGGGAAGAGACTCCTCTGTGTAGGAGGATGCACAAGTATGTTTAAAAGGGTTCAGAGCGGACAACAAGATACAGACAGAATACATCTCTGAAGGCAGGCCCAGCAGTACTCCAGAGACCTAGCGGGGGAGCTGGAAGCAGCCTTATCCTGCCACGTGTTGTGTCTGCCCCTGCAGCCTCTGAAGCCCCTGTTCCCAGTCTGTGGTGCGGCACTGATGAGCACACGGTGCTCCTTCCTGACCAGATTCAGTGTGGGTGGGTAGACTAAGTGTCGGGGAGGTGGGTTAGCCATGTGTTGATCAGGAAGTTCAGGCTCTGCTCCACCTCCAAACCCCACCACTGAGATTACTCTGCCACGATGGGCCATCCTTTCCCAGCGAGGCTGACCAAAAACCCAGTGGTTAAGGCCCCCAGACTCCCCTACACTAGGACAGCTAAGGCCATGACCAGACTCCGTTGCACAAGTCACCCAGAGTCCTCCTTCAGCCTGACCTGGTCTCTGACCCTTGACAAGGCCACTTTTCAAGAACGCTTAATAAAGGAAGCCAGGCAAGTTTAGGAAAGTCCTGGCCTTTTAATGAAATATTCATTACCTGTTGTCTGTCCCAGACTGGTCTGGCTGTGAACTCTGAGCGTCCAACCAGAGTTCCTGTTTCATTTTTCACCTCCTATCACCCACTATGGTGCTCCTATCAATCTTTTCCCCTTCAAGGGAGGTGAGGGGAGAGGGGTGGGTGCAGAGGGGTCAGTACTGGTGGCTTATCTAGAAAAAGATGTTATGCTGCTGGTATATGCTGATCTGCAGACCTGGGTCAGGCCTGCCCCTCCACTCCCATGGGGAATGTCACAATCTTGGTCTACACCCCAGAGGCCACCAAGCTTTCCCACACAGAAGTGGGACACTTACCAATGGGATACTTGTGCTTATCTGTGTCAATCCCAGCATACACCACGCCACCAAATAGGTCGTTCAGAATGGCTGCCAGGGCCTCAGCATTGAGCATCCCATGCAGAGCACCAACAAACACCGTCCTACTGGGATCAAGTCTCTGAGATGGGCTCCGAACAAAGTTGCTGTCGGCCAAGACCCAGGGGATCACTTGTACCTGAAAACCACCCAGAGGTATATAAGCCCTGGCAGGGAGCCAGAGGGAGAGAGCTCTCATACGGGGAGGCACGTGCTCTGGAGATGCTAGGCTGGGGCTGCTGAGACCCACACAGTGGGTGAAAAGGTGTTCTCACCCAGGCCCAGGCACACAGGCACTCAGCAAGCCACCCTTACCCCAGCACAACTAGAGTTAAATTCTACTGAGCCCATGTGTTCAAAATGGGGGAAAGAAAATGTAGAACTGCAGTCACTCATCCTGGAGAGTAAGCAAAATAGTACCAAACTGTCATACCCAGGAACCTAGATCCCTCATCCTACAGATTTTAATAGACTTTACTGTCTAGAGCAGCTTTAGGTTCACAGCAAAACAGAGCTGAAAACGTAGAGTTGCTATATACCTCCTCCCCTCCACCACCCCCTGCCTCCCCCACTCTCAACATTCCTCACTGAGTGGTACATTTGTTACAATCAGGGAACCTACACTGACACATCACTATCATCCAAAGTTAGGGTTCACCTTCGGTGTCTGTTATACCATTGCAGCTCTGTGGGTTTTTAACAAATGTATAATGCCATGTATCCATCATTATAATTTCATAGAGTATCTTCACCACCCTCAAGATCTCTGTGCTCTGCTTATTGATCCCTCCCCCTATAACTCCTGGCAACTGTTCATCTTTTTACTAAAACACGCATCTCAATTTCCCATTTTCTAGATGAAGAAAAGAAGTTTCAGAGATATTAATTATCTAATCCAATATCACAAAAGTACTGTGCTCTGGAACCAGATTTTTAAAAACAACGCTGATTCTTGAGGTCAAAACTTCCTCTGACAAGTAGTTCTCAAACACCATCCATCCAGCTGGACCACTTAAGGAACCTGGGTAACGTGGAGATTCTTGAGCTCCACCCAGACTTAGAGAGTCTGACAAAGGTCCAAGAATGTGTAGTGAGGTTCCCCAGTAGGATGACTCTATGCTAGAGACTCACAATGCTAAGGGCACACAAGGCTGGTAACAGAAAAAGCATAAGGGAAGCGAATCACATGGAGAAAACTACACACTAATAAATCCCTGAATGGGAGTGAAGACGTGATCCACGGATGGGCGTGAGCTAAATAGGATTTACCCACCAGAGACTGGGAAGTCAGAAGGTACAAAAGGCAAGAGAAACAACTGTACATTATTAGTTAGGTCCAAGGAGAGAAAGCTTCTATCTTCAGCTTCGTTTCTAAGACAAGAGGTTTGGGACAGAAGTGTTGGCTAGAATTAAGAAGAGGAGGATAAGAGCTGGAGATAAGTTTGATCTCTACAGGCAGGAGGAGCACACACACCACATTAAGGCCCAAAGGTGGCAGTGGTGGCTGTTTAATGTAATTGAGAGTTTTGTTGTATTTACTGTGGGGTGGGAAGAGCAGCCCTCTTGCCTCAGCAGGAATATTCACCTGCAGCCTGCGCACCACCCACCCCATGAAATCCACTGCCTCATGTGCCAATTACCTGATCCAGAAGGACGCTGTGCCAACTCACCTCCTTGCAGCGCATCCTCCGGCTGGACATCTTGAAGTAATATTCACTCAGGCCATCTGGGCTCAGTGGGTCATGGGAGCAAGCCTGAAGCAAGGCCCGGACAGACTTCTCTAGTTCGAAGACCAGATATACATACCCTATTCCCAATGGAAAGAGAAACTGCATTAACACCCATCAGGTGGCTACTCCTCAGCCTTGACTTTGCAGTAGGGAGTTTCTTCCGAGAAAGATGGCTTGTGTGTAAGATACATTCTTGTCCTACTCCTTGTAAGTCTTGTTGAATGGGAGCACTTTCCATGCTGGAGACCCAGGCCAAGGGAGGGAGAAGCACAGCATCTCCCACCCTGTAAGGGAAGGGACTGGCAAGGTAGGACAGGGGGTCCCAACTTTACCACACAGCTCTTCATCCCACCACACAGAGCATGTTCAGGCCAGCAAGCCTGGCCTTCCTGGGGGCAAGAGCAATGACAGGCTGTGGCCAGGGGCTGGAGGTATTCCTTTAAAAGTCTACTTAGACCACTGGTTCAGTTCACTGAAACATTTTGGTGAAGATGGGGCAGCGTGAAAATAGCACCTGCTCCTTTCTACAGGGAAGGGATCTCATTTCAGACCAGTGAGGAATCAGATGCTTGGTCCTCATTCTTGCTAACTCCAAAGGGATCTCAGAATTAGGTCAGGCAACAATGTAACTGGGCAGGAAAGGCAGGTAAAGGAAAGCTTTTCAAACACCTCATTTTGAGAGGAAAGGAACTGCTGGGGTTCAGGTTTGGAGGAAGTGCACAAGACAGTTTCATAAGCAGCTCCAACCGCAGTGAGAGTTTGGACAGATAGAGCATTAGCTCAGAAGAAACAGGGATGTGCCTGGTTGAAGAAGAGTGCTGACAGCTGAAAGTTCTGTGCTCTAGAGTGCCCAAACCATGTTACCAGCATGCAGCTGTGACATCCCAGCATCCCTCAGTGCAATCACGTACTAGCGAGGGGTAAAAAAAGTTCCTACCATGTCTTTATTACCTTTAGGCATATTACCTTTGGGAGGACACCGGGGGTGCTTGCCATCCTTACCAGGCCACTCCACACTCAAAGAGCCAAAAACACGGAAGGTGTTAACCAATCCAGCTGCAAAGAGATAGAAAAGAACGGCAGAAACTGAGGCACCATCCTCCCCAGGAAGGCACAAGCACAGGGCCACCAGTGTTCTCCCAGGCTCGTCCTCCCTGACAAACAGCTCAGAAGTGACCTTTGGTCTCAGGTGACAAGTGTAAGCACCAGACACAGAAGCACTGTAGGAGTCTATGCAATGCACCTCTCCCTTCATAGGTGCTCCTGTAATGCCCTGTGCTCAGGCAGAGGTTCAGTCCCTGGCCTCAAAAGTCCAAGTTTCATGCTCCTGAAAGAGATGCCCCACCTCCTATACTTGAAGCAGGAGGTCTCAGAGCTCACCTTCCGTAATATCCCAAGGAACACCTCCTAGGAACACCTTGCAAGAGTAGATGGGGTTCTTGTAGTTCCGGGGAGGAAGCTGGCCACTCCAGGTACAGGTGGCTTCATTCACAGCTTTGGTAGAAGACAGAGAAACAGGGGTCAGAAAAATCAACACAGTCACTGCCTTTCAGTGGGGTGAACTTGTCAGGGAAGGAGACAGGCCACAGACCTAGTCCAGCTGCCTGGGAGAACAATCATGACTATTCTGAAAGGCAAGAAACCTTACACCTCACCAAACCAGTCAGCCCAGAATGATAACTAATCCTAATTCGCTAGTTCTGTCTCCACTAAAACTGAGAAGAACAGCAAACCAGATGTGTAGGGTAAAAATGATCACAACCCAAACTATTTTCAAACATATAACTGATAATGCTAACCAGAAGGCAGTTTCACATACTCATTGCTTACAACACTAGTTAATTTAAATTTATAATTACAGGCATACCTCAGAGATATTTCAGAGTTCCATTCCAAAGCACCACAATAAACTGAGTATTCCAATAAAGCTAGTCACACAAAGTTTCTGATTTCCAGTGCATATAAAAGTTACATTTACACTATACTGTAGTCTGTTAAGCATTCAACAGCATTATCTCTAAAAAAAAAAAAAAACTACCTTAGTTAAAAAATACTTTATTGCTAAAAAAATGCTAGCCATCATTTGACAACACAAGGCTGCCACAAACCTTCAATTTGTTAAAAAAAAAAATGTGTGGTAGCTGTGAAGTATAGGAAAGTGAAGCTCAGTATATCAAGGTAGGCTTATACTTGAAAGTAAACAGAAAAGTTTTGTATACAACATCCTAAAGGCTTCCTGCTCCAACTGTACCTTCTCCCCAAATGTTCAAATAAGGAACATTCTACTCCGTTTCCCTCTTTGCCCTGAACTCATCACTCATGGAAGTTAGGACACTGCCAATAAAATCCACCACTAGCAACCCCACAAGAGTGTCACAACTGTTCCAAGTCAGAACCATGCCCCATCATTTGCAGAGCTATCTTTATGATACCTAAACAGACACTGGGCCTTCCCTGATGCCAACACTGGAAGATAATGGATTTTCTCCCAACTCCTCAGCTTCCTGTTTATACCAAACAGAAGTCTGTCCAAACCCACTGTGAAGTTTCTCTGACTCTGACTCAGACACCTTGTTAAGAAACCCCTGCTGCTGTACAGAGTGGAAACTATCTTCTATTTGGCCTGCCTTGACTTCTACGGGCCTCATTGTTCTTGGTGACCAATCCAGCCTTCTATCACATCAGTCTTTAATCCTGTCCCCACTCAGTCTGTCCCCTTCAGATCAGAAACTGACCTTAGTGGGGACTGGCTAGTCCTTGCCTATTTACTCTCCTCCTTCAGCTCTAGAGCAGACAGCCAATGAAATGAACCATCATTTTCATTCAGGACAATGACATGGAAGGCCATTCTCTAAAAGGCATGGATCCAATGTGTTGCTACAGCAAGAAATTAGGCATCATCAGCAATATTTTGCAAACAAAAAAAGAAGTCGATATAATGGCCTCATCCAAAAGCATGGTAATGTCATTTTATAGGAAAACAATGGCACTAGAGAAAGTACAAAGACAGGTTGCCAAAGCCATTAAGTGAACAGGACAGCAACACTACTAGGGGACACTGAGATCTGGTCTAGTTCTGTGAGTAGGAAGACAGACATACTAAAGCCTGTGGAAACAAATGCAATGGATAACCTGAACATTCATTCAGTCATCAACTCTAGAACTTCAGAATAGTGGTCAGTGAGCACCTCCCTGAAGCACTAGTAAACAGTGACTTACATAGCTCATCTGCTTCCAAGTACTGGTATAAGATGAAGAGTAGATTTAACATGTAGTTAAGATAATTTAAATGACAGAACCTAAGGATTCCTGAGAGACCAGTAGAGTTGGGACACCTGTACCTTGGATGCTGACAATAGACCCCCAATGCACCCTGTGTACACCAATCAGAAAGCCCTGGGGTTGTGCTTGATGTGTCTTTGAATTAGAAAAGGGAGGAGGGAGACAAAATTCTAGGTACAGTTTCCAAGGCTTCTCTTTAAGACCTCCACCGTGAAAAGAATCAAAAGCAACAACAGTGCACAATCTCCATGAAAGAGCACAAGTGAGAGATGGTTCCAGCCCCTACTGGGCATGACCCTGGGTACCAGATTATCTCCTTCTCCTCTCTGCTCAGCCTCACAAGTTCCCGAGTTTGTCCCCATTAGCGCTCACTCCTCAGAGCACACCATTCTTTGCAGATGCAGAGACTTCACCATGCAATCAAGTCCTCTTCTGGACAGTCCACCTTCTGTGAACTGAGGTCACTTACTCTCTGTCCGGAGAATGAGGCCTCAGACCCCCCACATGCCCGTAGCCACACTCACCTGCAGCTTGCCTGTGCAGCCTGGCTTCTCTCTCTATGCTGAAGGGGTCTTTAGGAGCTTCGAGGAGGTCCCAGGATGGCCACACAGAAGCTCCTGGCCATCTCTTTGATGCACTGGTTGGGGAGGGAGTGACTGCAGCCAGAGCAGCTTGCTCTTGGTCCATCCGGGACCCAACTCCCATCTTTAAAGGGTCTCTGGGACCACCCCCAGTAAGAGACAAAAAGGGCAGGGGAGGGGAAATGCGGAGGCTTGACTAGGGAAGGAAAAAGGAAGATACAGGTTTTTAAAGGACAGTTTTGTTATAAAAGTAATAATCACACTATACAACTAAGAAAAATACCATTTAGCATTTGATATATTTTCTTTCAGACTTTCTTCCTATTTATTTTTAAGATTAGTTGTTCTTACACCATAATTTAAACAAATTCTTCTCTTTCCAATTCAGTTTTTTCCCCCTACATTGCCAGTCTTTATAATCATTTTTAATTAACTTGTGATACTCTATTTAGGGAACAAGCTACACTTCCTGATCTATTCCCCTATTGTTATTTAAACATTTAGATACTTTCCAAGTTTTCAGGATTATACATAAAAACTTTAAGGTGTAGCTTCTTCATATTTTGTGTGTTCTCTGGTCAGATTCCTAGACGCAGGATGCCAAAATGCTTTCTATGAGGATTGTGTTCTATCAGAAATGTATGTGAACACGAGTTTCACTACAAGCTTGTGTCAAGGCTTTAAATTCTACTAATCTGAGTAAAAATGATACTACTTCATCAAAAAATAAACTAAAATAATTACTCAATAGAATATTTCCTAAGTTCAAATACTGCTTCTATTTCCTTTTCTGTGAGTTGTTGGTCCATATCCCCTTCATCAATTAACTTTGGGGTGGGGTATCTGAGACAGTTCTTTTAATGAAATTCAAAAATATTAAAGCTGGTTATGAGGTAAATTTCCAAGACTGAGCCCCATCTAAAGTAACATAAACAGAATTAGAAGCACCTCATCTAACCCCATTTAACAGGGGAATAAACTGCAGCCCAGAGAATCAAAGGGACCTACTTGTGGTTACCCTCTTGGAAACACAGCCTGAAGTCTGAACACAAAACCAGTGCGTAGTGGGGACACCAATGCCAGCTTTCATATTTCAGGACAGGTTGAGGGGACGCAAGGTGAGTCCTAAGAGGTCATGCTATGAATGGGACATGGCAACAACCAATGTTGCCAATCTTGGACGTGGAAGAGAAGAGGGCAGGAAAATAAGCCATTCTACTCACTCAACAGTCAGCTCAGGCTCAGAAGCCATCTGAAACTGTATTTTAGTTTAGGATTATTCTCACTGCCATCCCTATGTATTTCCTCCTACTACCCCCATTCCTCATCTATTCTAATCCATTTGCCAACTGCATTTAGCATAAGTGCCACACACATCACGCATGGCTGTAGATACGGAGAAACAGATGCATAAATTAACTCTGAGGCAGTATTTTATAGATTCATCATGGTCTCAGAGCTGGCATGGGTCAGTGAAAAGAATGTAGGAGCTAGAGTCAGTCAGATCTGGATTAAAATCCTAGCCCTGCTGATTACTAACATGTGATTTATAAAATCATCACTTAGAAATTTTGAGATATCACATGTAAAGGTACATAAATGGTATTGTTTAAAGGCTAAAGAAAACACCCCTGTAAGTCAAGAAACAGAACACTGCCAGGACTTGCATTTACTTTTGAAATTAACTGGTTCCCAGCAGCTCTTGGAGTAACCCGTAGAGTCCTCAGCTCAGGTCCTGAAATGTACTGCTGAACGGGTATACAAGGCATCCTCTACTCTGTTGAGGATGGAAAGTTCTATACGTGTCCACAATGGCCTCCACCCCTCCCATCATTCCACCCCCTGTCAGCATTCTAGTGGATATGCATCCCACCTCAAGCTCGCTTGCCCTCCCCACCCCCCATTCCTCAATAAGTCACATACAATCAAATCTGAGAGATGATCTGATCCAGAGCTGAAGCCACTGGTGTCTGAGTCAGAGGGGCTGCTAGAACGGGAGTCCAAGATGGGCCGGGTGTCCAGGCGGGATCCTCTAACTGAGGGTGCTGGAAACTTGTCCACCAAGTCAGATCCAAGGGGGTCCAGAGGCAGGAAGCTCAAGGGAGGCTTCCCCAGGACATTGCCCAGTGGGTTGTGGAGCATGCTCAGTACTAGGAAGAGGGGGGAAAAAAGCAAGTCTCATGACCTCTTGGTTTTCTTTCCAGCCAAGAGCCCTTCCCTTTTTGCCCAAAGCCACCCAACAAAATACACCAAAGCATGACCACTGAAAGCATGACAGAACCACAGTTAAAAGTATAATAAGCAGGTATACATCCAGTACTGATACTGACCACCCAGAGCCCATTAGAAGCAGGTACAGGATGGCTTTCTGAAGACCAGAGTTCTACCAGTAGCAGCAAAACTCCTGCTCTCTGCTACCCAGGCTTAAGGGTCAGTGCATTTGGGAAACTCTGCCACCCTGGTCACAGCTACTATTAATGTCTGAAAACACATGCCCATGTTGCCATAGGAGATGTCTTCAGCACAATTAGGAAGCCCAAACTTACTCCCTCTTACTGACTGTCAACAGCTTTGTTGGAACTCCCACCTTTCTAGCACTAGGTAGCTAAAATACAGAATCTCACGCCACCCCTAGAAGTCTATAAGTCAAGCAAATTCAGATTCTTTTCTTTGCATCCCTGGACTTTAGGGTCCTAACATTTAGGATGGAAGCAGAATGACGTTGTGGTTAAACCTGCTCTGGCTTAAGACAAACTTGGGATGAAACCCTGGGTCTGACACCACCTTTACATGGCTGTGTGCTCAGGGAAGCTTTCTTCAGTCTCCATTTTCTCACGGCATCTTGAATGGAATACCAACTACTTCATAACACGGTCAGGAGGGTTCAGTAACTAAGACAGCAGAAAGAAAGTGCTCAGCATAGCACTGCCCAGCACACAATAAATATTTAAATATTAAACATCAAAAAAGAGTGAAGCAGAGGCCAGGAAAGATAAGGGAGGTAAAGTGGACAGCAGAAAAGAGCAGCATTTTACCACACTGGCCTTGGGAAAATAAGGAATTCAAAGCAAAGCAAAACACGCTTTTATCCATGAGGAAGCGGTGTAAGAGGGCTTTGGCCACGGAGCTACGGTAGCACCAAGGCTAGGTAAGAAGCCTTATTAATCTGATTTTTTTTTCCATCTGCAGAAAGGGGAAAACACCCACCTCAAAAGGGCTGAGAGATGAAACCAAAATAATGTGTTCATGTGTGAAAGTGTTCAATAAACGGTGGCTGTGACTGGCTACACATCACAATTACTCACTAGTAACTGAGTGGAACATAGGCCACCAGAGCTGGTTTCCTCTCAGGGTCCAAGTCAGTCTGCATGTCTGCCTAGGGCTGTGGTGAGTCTCAGGAGACAGGAATAAACCTCTCCAAGAATGAAATCAAAGTGAAAGCCTGTTTTCAGGTGTGCCATTCATGACACAGCTTACGTGCAAGATCAGACCAGCCCGCTCTCCTTTGGCCAATGACGTCCCTCTCAGATCAAGATAAGGTAGGGGTGCTCTGAACTCTTTTTTTCTTTTTTTGAAAGCAGGGGATGGTGTGAATGT
This sequence comes from Camelus dromedarius, assembly GCF_036321535.1. Classification (NCBI taxonomy): domain Eukaryota; kingdom Metazoa; phylum Chordata; class Mammalia; order Artiodactyla; family Camelidae; genus Camelus; species Camelus dromedarius. Next base: position 17,624,696 of record NC_087464.1, read on the forward strand.
GATTATTTATTTTACTGTGTTTATTTGTCCTTAATTTTTAAAGAAACTATCCTGTTCTCCCAAGTAGACGTACCATTTTATATTCCCACCAGCACTGATGAGTTTCAGTTCCTCCACGTGTGCTGGCCAATACTCAATATAGCAGATCTTTTAAATTCTAGCCAGTCTAATGAGTATGTGTGTTGAGGAGGTGGATGTTGTACCATATTCAGCAAGTTTTATTACTTAGTTTTTTACTTTATTTTTTAAGGAAACATTCTTTTAACTAGGTCTTTCAAAGCAGTTTCCCTAAGCACAAGCACTTAACTTATGCCAAAACTGTCTCTCAATGCTTGAATTCTGACACCCGTAGGAAATAATCCCTGAAAAATTTCTCAGATATTCCTGACAAACCCCTGCCTCAATGAGACACAAAGTCAAAGCCCCTGGAACTCACGCCCTGAGAGAGCAGGAGGTGTGAAGATTTATTCCAGGCTCCTCCTCCAGGTGCTGCAAAATGTGGCAAAAAAAAGCACTGTGAAAACTAACAGATCATATGTATTAGTCTTAAAAGTGGTACCACTGCCCTAGAGGGCCTCATTTTTCTTCACATTTTACACAAAAATGTTTAGGGTGGTGAATGATGAAGTAACAACCAAATCATAAAGACCTCTGAAAACCAAGTCAGGGTGTTTAAATTTTATCGTGAAGGTAAGTGGGAGACACTGGACAGCTGTTGTGGGGCCAGCCAAGGAGGCTGACCGGGGAAACAAGGGAAGACTGCACTGGTACCCAGAGCCCAGCTGAGAGACAGTATTCTCAGACTTGGGTGACTCTCTTCAGCAGTGTCAGGAACCAGGATAGACACTGGATCCATACAGGGCTGTGGGTTTTTTCCAAAGAGGGTGCGAAGAAGGAAATAAGTCAACAGAGTTGATGGTACCAGCGAAAGAGGAGATGAAAACAGGTCATGTATTAAAGTGAAAGACAGAAGGGAGTCAATAGACTCGAAGTGAGTGGAAGATCAGCAGTGGCCATGTGCTGACAGCTACCAGAGGACTGAAGGGGCAGACAGGACGGAGGAGGAGGGCGGACAGTGCGTGCGAGGACTGCATGGTCCAGGGTGTGCACCCAGAGGTGACTGAGGTGGACTGTGTACAGTCTACAATACCAGACAGGTCATCCATATGGACATTCAAGGTACCCACAGTGACAAGTGGGCCTTGGGTTAAAACAAACAAAACACAGATATTGAAATCCTCAGAAAAGGGAAAAGACTTGAAAATTGTTAAGGAAGAACAAAAAGAATGACCCTGAGGTAGATGAGGCTTGGGAGAACATGCAGCCTCCATCTGACAAAATAGCATCCTGAAGAAAAACCCTTCAGTGGAGGCAGAAGTTGGAGGGGGCACTCACCAGGGACAAATAAGATAAAGGACGTTTGTTGATCCTAGAAAAGGGCAGCACAGTAGAGCGCTCCAAGAGTTATCAAGGGAAACAGCATAAAGCAGGATGCAGGAAAATGCTCAAGCTGTATGACAGCTGGCCCAAGGGGCTCCTGTCTGGGGGCATCAAGGATGATAAATCCTAACTATGTCCTCACCCAAGGTTAAAAAAAAATGTATTTGAAGGAGTCAAATACAGGAGGGTGCCCGTGTAGATCACTCTTCTCATTCACCTCAATCTATGTTCACTACTGTGTTGATACATCTGTTCCAACAGCCACAAATCCATCTACCTCAACTAAACCTACAATCTTTTTTTTGCCATGCCCACAAAGATATCTTGAGGCTTTGTCAAATTCCTGTGTCTGTCTGTAACACTGAAATTCTGTCTGTAACACTCCTCTACTCTGATAATAAACCTGTCTAAAAAGAAAGTGGCATGACAACCCACAATAGCCACCAACAAACTCCACTTCCTTAAGTGCTCAGAGTTCACAGCTAATCATCTGTTCTACAATCTGGACCAGGTTCAGTCAGACTCCTACCACTCACTAACAGCAGCTTCCATTTACTGCACATCTAGTATATGCCAGATACTGTTAGGCACACTTTAGGTAAACTTCAATGAATCTTAAGAAGTGGGTATTATTACCCCGTCCTAACAAAAGGAAACCAAGGCTCAAAGGGCAAGCGTTTGTAGTGTGTTTATCAGCTAGTGAGGGATAGAGTAGAACCCAATTCTTTCTGATTCCAAGCTTTATCTTTTTTTTCTCTTCCTTTTTAAAAACTAAACTATAGTGAGTTACAGTGTGTCAGTTTCTGGTGTACAGAACAATGTCCCAGTCATGCATATATATACATATATTCGTTTTCATATTCTTTTCCATTAAAGGTTGCTTTATCTTCTGTAATGCAACATTCATTAGTCACTTTTTTTTTCAATGAGGACTTTACATCTTCTTGTCTTCATATTCTTGACACCTCTCTTATTCTCAAATTCTTTTAAGACCACCAAGTACTCAAGCTAGCTCAGATTCCAGAATCAGTACCTTAGGATCTAAATCACCCAGGTCTTAAAGTTTCTCTAGGACCTTGCCACTGCAGGAATTCATTAAAAATGTATCTTGGGCCTGACTCCAGACCTACTGAATCAGAACCTGCATTTTAACAAGATCCCCAGGAGATGTGTGTGCACATTAAAGTTTGAGAAGCACTAATCTAGAAAAACCTGAGGCTTGCTACTTCAAGCTTCTAATCAGTTCCCCTTACCACATCTAAAAAACCTTTCATATGTAATTATTTCCCTTGACTTAAAAAAAAAAACTGTAGGTTATTTAAATATAGGTCTTACAGCACAATGGCAGCTAATACCCAGGAGGAAAAAAGAAGCAAGGTAGCTATATAGGACATTTCCCAAAGAATTTGATCTCTAAAAAACCCCCCCGTGGTAGGGAGGGGGTGTTGGGGGAAAGGAAAGAGGGAAAGAGACCTAACCAGGAACAAATAAAGAATATATAAAAAAAGATTGGCTTGGATTGTGATAAGTTTCAGGAAAACTGATGGCCAGAAACAAGCTGAACACCCACCGAAAAACACTCAGGACAAGAACTCTGGAAGCTCATTACTGAGCAAAAACAAAGAGAGCTCAAGTGTACTGCTTGGGGCAGATACATGCTAAGAAACAAGGAAGAGAAAATGCTGTTAAGAACACTACTGAGTCGCTGGACAAAACTGGACTATGAACAGTAGTTTAACGAGAATATTATTTCAATTTTAAGTTGACTGAAGTTTATAACTTTTGCTGTATATGGATGTATGTAAGAACACTCTATTCTTACTGGTTCAGAAATTATATATACATGCATATATAGAGAGAGAATGGGCAAATGATAAAGCAAATGAGGTAAAGGTCAAACAACAGGAGAATCTGGAGAAAGGGAATACAAACATTCTTTGTATAATTTTTATTTTATATTTATAACTTCTGTAAATCTGAAATTATTTACAAAATTTTTTTAATGACCGAAAGGAAAACTAGTCAGTTCCCATTTGACTTCCTTCGCCTTTTTCAAGGCAACTGATCTGATCAGAAAACGGGAAATCAAGCACAACTAATAAAGACTAGAATCCCCAGGGAAAAGACGGTAACTGAGTACCTTTGGAATCTCTGCTTATAAGAGAAATAATCTTTTAAAGAAGTTTTTTTTATTATGTTTTAACGTGATGTGGTTTTTATTTTCGTTTCTTTTGTGGGGGAGGAGGTAATTAACTTTATTTATTTATTTATTTATTTATTTATTTATTTATTTATTTATTTATTTATTTATTATTTTTAATGGAGGTACTGAGAATTGAACCTAGGACCCTGCGCATGTTAAGCACACACTCTACCACTGAGCTATACCCTCCCTCCACTTAAATAAGCTTTTAAAAGCCTCAAAAACATTTGGATAGATATTTGCAGGCACACATGTATACAAAGTTCTGCCTTCTCAATCATGCACACCAACCATTCTTACCACCCCACTCCAGGAGTAATTAGTTCAACACCTGGAGGAAAGCAGGTGATCAATGCTTGCTGAACAGTACTGAAAGAAAGGGACTATCATATCCTTAGGAGTCAGTATGCTCGTTGGGGCTATACCCTTTCTATCACGGTTATTCAATTTAAGAACACAATGCTGCTCAGATGCAATTCAGAATTACAAGAAAAAACACCTTAGTTCACCCTGACCCAGCTTATCACCAAAACAGAAGTTGAAAGTACAGTTACTTCACATCAAATTTGTGGCAATACCCCTTCTACTAGTTTCAAATACTTTCTTCAAAGACAACTAAATATATATAGATACAAGGTGAAGAGAGTCATCTTCCCCTGACCAATCCTCCCCAGAATCTGTTGGGCTCCTCGTAACCATTGAAATACACGTCTACACTGAAGTACACGGAGCAGGGAAGAGCACCAACTGAACACTATACCAACCACATAGGAAAACAGGGGAAACAGCTTGGACTGACGGCCCAGAAAGGGGCAATGGCATCAGGCAAAGATGTTAAGATCGGGCTGTACCAGAATTAACAGACCTGAGTCACGTCAGCATCTCCATGCATCAGTTTCCTGCAAATATCAAATTGAAAGGAGCCAAGAATACAAGCGTTTGATAGAAGATACAGGGAAGACAAGAAAATAATTATCAAGAAGCTTACAGTTTTTTGAGTGGTTTGATATTTTCCTTAACTCACAGAAGGAGCCAAGTTTCTGGAAATGGTCACTCAGATGGTCAGATGCCCTACAGTGACCTAACTGTCCCTCTATAACCCAACGTCGCCAAGGACCTGGCCGGGTAGTTCTTTGAGTACCTACAAATCAAAGTGAGGAAAGCAGCACAGACACTGGGCTTCCAGGGAAGGTGGGACCTCATTTCAAGACATGGAACCTGTCTTGCTCCTAGCTCAGTCCATGAGACTATAATTCCCCCATTGCAAGGTTGCTGAGTAAACAGCATTGAGTCCCACCAGCTGGGAATCAGGATGGAAGGAGCAATCCCTTCTTCCTAACTTGAAGTAGGAAGTATATCTATTTGGAAAGGCATTTTCTTCAAGCCATATAACCTGAAGTTCAGTGGAAGTGAAGGGTCCCTTATGTGACTGATCTCAAACTCCATGCCACATCATACAGCACAAAACTTCATCACGGTCAGATGTCAGGAATTAACCTAGATGGCCTACGGGGCTGGGCAGTGTGGGACAGAAGCCTCATAGTCACTTTTCAGTGGTGGCCAAGGCCCTGACCTCTGCTCTGCTTGTATCCTGATAGATCCTCTACAACTCAGGGATCATAGAAAGCCTGAGGTTTACAGGGTGCAGCCCTGGTGGCCAAATGTATAGTAAATCCTTATCTTCCAAGAGTCACTAAGAAAAACAGTGTGCTCTTCCTGGAGCAGAGGCACCCATTCCCACTCACATGCTGGCAAGAATCCGCATCAGCTACCAACAGCTCTAAGGGAAGTCATGGGGAGGAGAGGACCTGGCAGAGGGTTCCAGCTCATTAGCGCTACCTCAGAGGGTACAAGAGACCAAATCAGCAATAATATTTTTAGACGGATTGTTAACTTTCTCCACTTTCACCCTTCTGTGCCAGCTCCTGTGGGTTTTACAGCTGAGTCACTGTTCGAATTTTCTGAAGCCTTCCCCAAGAGTACAAAGGCAGCCCGGGTCTGATGGCGGCGGCAGCAATGGCAGCTGGAGCTTGGCACTGGATGCCTGCACTGCAAGACACTGAGCTTGAGCTCAGCTCAGGGGGAGACCAGGCCCAAAACATCATAGCCAGATGCCGGCTGTCTAACAGGAGTGGTCGTGGGAAAAACCCAGACCAGGAGCCATTATTTTTAGCCTGAGATACAAGGCTGCACACCTGGAACCCATCTTCCCTATTCCCAACCCTTGGTTCTAGGTTGCCTGCTCAAAATCTATCTGCAGGCATAGAAGGAGGAAGGGGGATGCAGCACTCATTCCAGGTATGAACAGAATGCTTTCCCTAAGACTTCAACTCTGCAACTCTACACCACACCCCAACTCAGGTGGTGATCTTGTGAGTCTGAACTCCCTCTACCAACTCTGCATCCCACAGGTCCAAGGTGGTACCCAACACAGCCTTTCTCCCCAGTCTCGATTTTTGGACAAGTTTCATTACCTGAAGAAACGACATACCCAAGTTCCATGTAAGGTCAGCACACACTCTGCCTCTGCACCCAACCACCTCAACTTCTTTCTCACCTACAAGGTACCCCATTGTCACACTGCTTCACAGGACCTCCCTCCTCCCTACACTAAAAGCTATTCCTCAGTAGACTACCTGACTCCATGACAGAATTCACGCTCCAGCGTATGACAAAAACTTTCAGTAAAGGCATCATCATGCCCTAAAAGCTGTGGGGGCTCAGCAATACTGATCTTAAGAATCTGTCCGTCCAGACCATCAGCGCAAGTAGGAGACAGAAAGGTGGGAGAGACCTTATCTGAACTGTACAGTTCAAAATTACCTGGAATTAACTCAACAGTTATCATTCATCCAATAAACACTTATTTAAAAAGAAAAAAAAACAGGAGCCAGGAACTGTGCTACACACTGGGAATACATTAGTGCAGAGCTGGACAATCAAGGCAGATTTGCAGGAGAACTTGGCTAGGCCCAGGAAGTTCATGTTCTACAGAGGAGGAACTCACCCCTATTCTGAATGCTGCCTCAGAAAGGCTGTTTGGAAGCAGAGCAGCAGCAGGAGCAAAATGCTGAAGACCCTCCTCTCTCATTCCAGGCTGATTCAGCCTGCAGACCTGTGGGGAGCCTGCAAGTGCAAGGCACAGGGAGCGTGCCATTCACTGGTCAGTAGTTAGTGCAGAAACCAGAGAGGGTGAACAGGTTAATCCCAAAGGGACTTCTAAAGGAGAGTGGGAGGAAACAGGACATGTCCTCTGGCATCCTTAGACTAAGCATTTGGTCTGCCCACTGGGCTTCTGTACAAGGTATTCATTAGGAGTCCTTGTTTCCAGGTCTCCCAAAGTAGATTCTCAGTTACCCTACTTCCTGCTGAGTAATGCTGCATGCAGAAGAGTCACCAGGGGGAAGCCAGGAAGACAAACCCGTCGGATGGCACGGATGATGAGCTGAGACTCAGTGTGAAGAGGGAGTCGGAACTGTCCATCCAGTGCCCTGGCCTTGGGGGACCTCAGCAAGATCACCCTCTGGCTGAACAGCCCTGTAGTTGTATCAGAGATACCTTAACATAAATACTCCTGCCCAGAATGTTAGGGTTCTGCCCACAGGAACACAAAGGTAACAGAAAGCAGAAGAGATTTGGAACCAAAGAGATCTGGGTTCAAATTCTGGTAGTCGTGTCACTTTTGGCACTTGATGACCCCCGTGAGCATTATTCCCTTGTCTTTCAGATAGGAACAATAGTAATATCCATTTCACAGGACTGTGCAGGCATTAAAATCATATGACATACTTAGCACAGGAAGTAGTTGCTAAATGGTGATTATTAGTAACCTTCTCCCTCATCCCAGGATATTGAGGATGGCTTTCATAGCCCTCTTGTTCCATTACAGGACTTGGGACACTGCAAGGACAACAAAGATAACCCTGGACATATGCCATCATGGTCACTTCTAACATTCAGCTTGCCCTTATGGGAAGGAAGACTTCCTTCTTAGCATGAGGTGAAGCCTCAGGGGCAGGCACAGTCTAGAAGGGAGGGACCCCAGAGTACTACATCCACACCAAAGCCAGCCTTACAGGAACAACTCTCAGAAACAGGGTCTTCCTGCAGGCCTCCAAGGCCAATGAAATCCCCACAGCAGAAGGACCCTTTCCACTGAAGAAAGGTCCCTACGTACCAGTCTCACGCTGAGAATCCAATGAAAAGGTTGCCCCAGTGCAAAAAATCCTTAAGGGAGAAAATGGAAGGCCCCAATCACAGCAACTATCCTGCTGCGTTTGGTATACCTTCTTATCTGTTTTGCCTTGATAGTCAAGGGGATTTTTAAGGGCAACAATTTTATTTGTCAATGTACTTTCAGTGCCTAACACAGTGCTCAATGTTTGCTGAATGAAGCTAGTCAACACTTTTCAGGCAAGAGCCCTGCTATCTCCAATCTTGCCTCCTCCCCATCCCCATGTTGCTCAAAACTTAAAAGTTGTAGGAAATGGTTAGACATGAACCCACAGGCACATGGGGCAATATATCACCAACCAGAGCCCAAGGAAGAAGCTTGCACCATGTGCTCCATGCAGACACAGCAAGGTAACAGGCTGTCTGCCAGGATGACTTCTCAGACTGTCCAGAGCTGTTAAACACCTCCTCCCTCCCTAAAGAAACTGAACTAGCTGGTCTTCAGATGGGAAGGCAGTGTAGGCACTGGAATGTGGGCTGCATGTTCCCGCATTGCTGGCAAGGGTGCAGCTGGCTGGTGGGAAGGCTGCATCCTACTCCAGGAGGCGGTACCCTCATGTGGGCTTTCCACGAAGGCTCAGAGAAAGAGAGATGACAATCACCACAGCTCCAAAATCCGAGGGTATCACAGGGATTAGGGATGGGTGTGTCCTCTGTCCTCGGAAAGGAAGACATACCCACACTAGCCCTGCCCATGGCCAAATCATATCACTGGGGCAACTCTCTGGGTCCCTATGAACACTAGGACCACAGACTGCAGGCCCTCCCTGATCTACAGGATCATGTAATATTTATCACTAAAGTGCTTGAGATGGAAGGTGGAGAAGTAAATCCATTTTTACTTAGGAGACAAACAGCTACAAGCACAGGACTCTCAGATGATGGGGAAGCAAAGGAAATTATGGCTCGACCCAAGCTAATTTTCACAGCCTAATTTCAGAATGACTTTCAGGCCAACCTCTCCAAGTCCCAAGGTGGACTCCCCTGCATTTCTATGTGTTATAATATATTTCGGAAGGACCCCTGTAGCTAAGAGAAACCAGAGCCAAAGAAGGGCCACACCCAACATGGTATCAGTAAATGACAGTGGATCAACAATGACTACCACAGACGGGTGCCCGTCTCCTGTGTGAGCTCCTCTGTCTTTTGCTCAGATAAAGCAGTGAGGGGAAGGACAAGGTCAGCTTCACAGGCCCCAGGTAAGCTTCAGGGTACCACATAAAAGACACTGCCACGGCCCCCAAGTCAAGATCTCCAGGCACAGGACACCAAACAGTGACACCACACTTCCTTGCCCAGGGGAACAAGACAGTAATCAACCTTTCTGGAAAAACCTGAGTCAGCTGAAGACCAGTACTCCAAAGAAATTCTACCTTAACCCAGACACAGTTACTTAGGGTGAAGCTCTTTCCCACCCGCAACCAAATTTAAAAAATCCACCTTCTGCCCTCAATCAAATGGGATTTACCAAAACAATTGGGCATTAAAATGCCAACAGACACAACAGCCCCAGTCTCCGCAAAGCATTCTAAAAAAAGACCTGCGCCAAATAGGGTGGAGGCCAGAGAAATCAACAAGACAGTACCTTGCTGCCATGACTGCCAGTTTCTGGAGCAGGGGAGGCAAGGGAAGGGTGGCAGGCTCAGTGAATCCCACTGTCAGCACCAACAGCAAATGGCTGCCCCCACCCCTGACTTTCCATCTTTTTAAAGTATCTGTTGCCAATATTCTTTTTATTAAGGTACAATTTACATAAGGCAAAATACGTAGATTTTTAAGTATAGCCATAGTATTTCTTAAGTTCACATTTCTTCCTGAATACTTCAAGATGTGTATCTGGCCAACCCTCCTCCTTGAACCACAAGAGGGAAATAAATGGTCAATGGGAAGGTATGAGGAGAAACATCTCAAGGGGTTGCCTAGAAGCCCCTTCAATTTGTCCCCATCGAATCCTTCCAGGATGACAAGGGATCCTAAAGGGGAGTGGCTCTTCCTTCATCCACTTAGTTACCCTTGACACAAAGAAGAAAAAAGCCTCCACGGCTGAGAGTTACTCCACCCGCTTACCCTGCCTACCCCTTTTCAGGATCAATGCTCTTAACCTTATGTTAAGCCAATTCCAATATCCCAGTATTACCCAGCCTCACTTATGGTTAAAATTCTTCCCTTGCCATGATTCAGGGGCCACCCATTCGTCACACATAGCTCCCGAGTTTTAAAAGCCACTGAGAAATAGAATCTGGACATCCAGTAATCAGCCCCTTAAGTCCCCTCCCCCGCCTAAAAGTGTTTTGCTTCATCATCTCCAAGACAGGCCTGGGCACTAGGGGGTTAGCTGGATCTTTTCTGCATAAAACTGTCACCTTGGGGACCCTTTTCAGGGCCACCTCAGGTGCAGACTAACAACTCCAGGGAATTTATCAGGGTAAGTGGAAAAGCCATGTCTGCCTTTACGAGCAACCATCTGTCCTGCCACACTCACAGCCAGCATTTCCATCTTTTGCAAAACAGCTCCATGTTGTATGGGGAGGGGGAGATGCAAAGGGGAACAGAACAACTGTTGCTGTGGCTATCTTCCCTCACCACCCCATGCACACCCTCCCCCAGCCAACTCATCTTCTGGCACTCACCCGAGTGTGTGCTGCTCTGGGCTGAGGAATCTGAGTCCTGGGTGCTCCAGGGTCGGTCCCAGCCTGTGAGACTGAGGGACTGCAGGCCAAGGCACAAGTCATTTGCATCTGGGAGGCCACGGGAAGAATCTTGCGCAGAGGTGGGGAAAAGCATCCTGCTTGTAACTGTTTCTTCAGAGTCCTGGAAGTCTGTTTTGGACAGGAGGACAGCAGAAACCCCAGAGTTAAGGGCTGTTTTCCCCAGTATTATCGACAATAAATATTATTAATAATAGTTTCCTCAGGCTCAAGGACCAGACATCCAAGCTGGCTGGATACTGCAGCCGCTGCTTCTGCACTTTTGGGGGTGTTAGAGCAAGAGCAGTTGCCATCCAGCCCCCCTCCCCACATACACACCCCTATCCCGTCTGCATTACAGACTGGGCCAGCATGTGATCAGGCTGCTGATGCTTCCCGCTGCCAGTGACATCAGCCGGCTGAGCCGTGCAATAGAGAGCGGCATCATCCCTCACAGAACGGGGGAGGAGCAGGAGGGGACGACAGGGAGGAGACTTGCCTCCCAGGGAAAAGATAGCACAACAGCTACTTGGAACAGTCCGGGTGCAGTGCCGGTAAGTCAGGGTTGCGAAGCAGCGCCCTCCAGTCTCCAGCAATGGTGGCCAAGCGGCCCTCAGGCACGACTGAAGTCCTCTCTGCTGACAGCAAAGCCAAAGCAGCAGACTGCCTGCTTGTGTAGCTCTGCCCTCCTGCCCCTCCCTTTCCCTCCCTCTGCTCTCCACCCCCAAACCCAAAAACACTCTAGTCCTGGACTCTCTCCAGCTGCTTGCTCAAGCCCTGGTTTTGCAGCCCAATGCAAAGCTTCACAATTCTGCTAGCAAAAATCTATGTGCTCCAAGTGGCCCCTGAGCAGCACCCTGACACAGCAGTGTTTACCACTGAGGATGGGACAACCTTCAGAAAAACACTGTACACTTGGACCCTGGGGAACACCACCTGGTGCTCCAGGCTTGTCAGGAGCAGCTTATCACAGAGAAAGGCGGTCAGCTTTGGCGGGGGTGGGGGGAGATCGCTGGGCTACTCTAGGCATAACCTACAATCCACACGCTAGAGTAGGATCTGTCCTGACTAGGCTACTCCCTGCTCCCAAGTTCCCTCACCCCAAAAGGACGAGCATTAATAATGAGCAGATATATCAGGACCAGATCCAGCCTCCTGCAACTGTAGGCACAGACTGAGGAAACACTCCCAAAACAGTGTGTGACAGACCAAAACAAGACAGTCTCAGAAGCAGTATCACACCCTACCAGAAACCCCGTGTCAAGAGCACCCATCACCTGGCTCTGTCGATACTGTTTCTCTTGCCCTTCCAGGAGCACTGAGAGGATGCTGGCCAGCTGTGAGGATCACGAATGGCTCTGGCTGCCCGGGTCCTCTCTCAGGGGTGCTGCCCAGGACCAAGGCCCTATTTCTATAACCACTCACAGGTCCAGCAACAAAGTCCAGCTCCGCCCAGAGCTTCTGGAACCTCTGCTTTCCTGTTCACCAATGTGCTCTTCTGCATGTCCTTTTCCATCATGACCTCCAGCTACAGGGCTTCTTCTTCAGAAAAGAGGGTAAAGCAAAGGTCCCAGCCTCAGCAGGCAGGCTGCTCACACCTAGACCAGGCTAGCAGCACTCTGCCCTACTTGTTCTTCCACATTATAAGAAGTAACCAGATACGGGAAGCATGCCCACCTGGGACTGCCCAGGGCAGGGTCCAAGGTGGAGAGTAGGGGATAATGCTGTTAGCCACAGGGACAGCTGGCCAGAGCCTCCTGAGTATACCCTTCTGTCCACAGGCACTCAGGCATAGCCTAGAGGGGGAAAACGGCCAGTCTGTGGGAGGGACTCCTCCCCTTGGAGTTTTTTTTTCTTTTAAAGAGCTTTGCTGCTGTGTCATCCATCCACGTTATTCTTGTCTGGCTGTAGATGCTCTGCTTGCTCCCTGTGTTTGCTGAAGTCTTGTTCACCACTGCAAAGGCTGAGCAAGAACTCACCCCTGCTGGTGTTGCTCCCACCCCAGACCACTCTCTCCTGCTTCTATGTTCACCCTCCCCTAAGCTAAGGATACACTTTACAAAAGTAATCCATATGTATTAATTATAAAAACACAATGCTTCCTTTAAAAAAAAAACGTATTTAAGTACCCATTCTCCCCTAAACTTACGTAGCCCCTTCCACCCATATGTGAGGGCATTTAGAATTAATCGTTCCTCCTCTTTCCCTCTAGAGTCAGCGCCTTTGTGTATATGGCTCCCCCCATGCCCCAGGCAGAGAGAATCTAATCATCAGCTATACTCTTGCTGCCCAAAGTACAGTGTGGCCGAACAAGCCAGTATCAGCACCACCAGGAGCTTGTCATAAACACAGAATCTCAGGCTTCCATAGGTCCACAGACCTATGGAAGTGATCTACATTTTAACAAGATTCCCAGTTGATACTGATGCACATAAAATTTTGAGTAGGACTGATCTATGCACTACCACAAACTTCCCAACCCAAGCTGAAAGACCCTAGGCCTGAGCAGCAGGTTCATTTAAGGACATTTAGCAACAAATGGCTACAAGCATCTAAGAGCTTGGAGATCTAAATATAGCACAACCCTCCCTTTACCCCCAGCAACTCCACTAAGAGATCACCTTTATCCTTGTTCAGACATTCTCCATTCCACTGATTCCTCCAGTTAAACGTTTTCACTACCATTGTAGGATTCCTTCACTAGATCACCCGTTAAACCCTTATTGTGGCAGGCTGGGAAAAATGAAGCAGCTTTAAAAGTCTGATAGCTCTTGCTTTTACTCACCAGGTCTGCAACAATATGACCTCAGTCAAGTTACTAAGCCTTTCTGAGCATCTTTTCATCCGTAAAGTTGCAACAGAAGCTACCTTTCAGGTGTTTGTGAGGATTATATAAAGCATTTGGCACAGTGTCTAGCACAAAGTATTTCACCAATATTTTGTTTTTAGTAGGGTCTAGACCATATAATTTATCATCCAAACCAAGGCACTTTTGAGAGAGGAAGGGGGCAAATATGAGTATCACATCAGGGCAGAAAGCTTAAACAAAGACTATCCCAGATGAACTGGTGGCATGATCACTCTTATCTGCAGCCATCTTGTGTTCAGAAACATTTCCCTCAAAAAAGCCTCTTCTAATAAAGGCTTCCTGCTCCCAAACTCACCCATTCTGTTCTCGCTCTTCAATATATATTAACATAAAGTCTGAGACACAGGCTAACATGCAGTAAATTGAAAGGTCTGAAAAGCAAAGGTTGATTTTTTTGAGTAAAAGTTCACCTTTGCTTCTCAAACTTGCATCTGATGCTGGACAGGAACCTTGACTCTTTTTACTGGAGAAGGTTCCTTATAATCTTTAGCTGCAGCAACTAGGCACTCTTAAGATTCTAAAAGCTGGTAACCAGCACATGATGAAGTGAGAATCCTCACTCTAAGGCAATCTATCTGAACATCTCAACTTAAATTCCTTCAGCTACAAGTTTCTTTTATCAATAGTAATACCTACACAATGTTTCCAATATAAGTTTCTTAATTTGGTTTGAAATTTTTAAATCATCTCCCTTCAAAAATAGCAGTTAACCTTCTTTATAGTTAATATCCCAAATTTCCTAGCAACTAAACTCAGGGAAGTAAACTGACCCAAGGTTCAAATTTCGCCACAGTCTAAAACAGAGTATCCCTGGCAAACTCAAAATGCAGAGGTGTCCCAGGGGCCTTGGCCCTAGGACTCAGAGCAGTATAGCCTCAATTCTAATCTCTCCATCCTCAGTATAAGAACCTGTCTGCCCTCTGATGACTCCTCTGCCAACAAAACTTAGCACAAAATTGTTCAGGGTCCTCTGTAACGATCATTCTTGAGCATCTGGCAGGTAGGGAAGTGAAACAAAAGGACAGTGCTTTTAGGCCCCCATTTGTGAAACCATTAAGGCAGGTTCCATTGTATAAATGCCAATGGGGACTGTAAGAAGTCAGTCGAGGCCCCAGGGAGACCTGAGTCGACTTCACAGAGCAGACGCATCACAAGCTGATCCTAGAAAAAAAAGGGACCTAGTTCTAAGGAGGTAACAGGGGAGAAGGTAAACAAGGTGTGTTTGGGCAAGCCACACCAGAAAGAACAGAAGCTGGAATACTCCTGATGCTCAGGCGTGCAGGGGGAAATCTCTTTACACTCTTAAACGGGAAATAATGTGGTAGAGGGCCCAAGATGAACCAGAGATCAGAGCTAGGGAGGTCAGTCAGGGAGGTAAGGGATTAAAGGGAGGAAGAGGCAGAATAATAGTTGGATAAGGAAGGAAAAGGAGCTGGGGAGCAGGGAAAATATATGTCAAATGACATAAGCAGACTACAACATTGCATCTATATCATGATTATAACTATGAAAATTTTGTATGTTGATAGACGATGTTGGTAAAGGAACACAGAAAAATACAAGCAGCTAACGTCTGAGGTAGCAGGCTGCTACTGAATTTATTTTCCTTCAGTTATTGCACAAACATTATAACAAAAGATGTCCTTTCCTTTCTTTTTCCTCTTTAGACTTTAACAAGTACACTATTACAGCTTGTACAGCAACCACACTTGAACTCTTTACAAAATCTCAACTTCATCCCTAAATTCCAGTCCCGGGAATAGCAGAGATAGGACATCGAGTCACTTGTCCCCATTAGATTTCTTTCAAATGACTAACTTTACAGTCAGTTGAGGCTACTTAAATCAGTGATTTATGGTTCTTCAAGTTTTAACAAGCCCCAAAATAGCATTTCTAAGAATGTATTTCTAAAAAGACTGTTTAAAAGACTATTTTCTCCCCTCAAATCAAGAAAACAAAAATGATGATTTTGAAAATCCATTTTGGCAACCTAAAGAGAAAGAGCCAACATGCAAGAAGTGAGACACCTGTCAAGATTGCATCAACCACTCTGACTGCACTGTGGTCCTTCACCACTCACCCAGGGAGGCCACACGTTTCCCCACAGTAGTATTTCTCAGAATTTCATGGGCACAAGTATGACTTGGGAATCCTAAAACATGGAATGACTCCGTGGGTGTGGGTCAGGTCTCAGAATCCGCATTCTTAACCTCCTCCCAAGTGACGTCCACACTACTAGTTTGCTGACCACACCTTGAATAGTAAGAGTTTAAAATGGTTTTTCTGCCCCAGACTCTTTCTTCCAGGTAATTCATCTCATTATTACTCAACACTCCCTCCTCATGGTGTTCATTCTCCTAAACAAGTGCCTTGCACAGTTCTCTGCGGCCTCTCAAAACAACGCCAATCTTCAAGCCCTGGCCTACTTAATAACTTTCCCTCACACTATTCATCAAACTTTAAAGGCTAAACCCGAGTCAATCACAACTTCCTTAAAGTTCACACTCTAGAGAACAATGTACTGTTAATCTTTATGTTAATAAGTGCAACAGTAGTTCAGGAGAGAGAGAAGGCATGATGCCGAGGATGTTCAAGGAAAGCTTCCTTACAATTTCAGCTATGTGTTAAATCACATTACAGATTAAGGTATGAGAGAATATTAGTACTTCCCATCATAAAAATATGGTCATTGGCTTATTTTAGTTTTGAACATTTTGATAATCTTCAAATGAATTCTGTAAATTATTTCAAAGTGATTTCTGTAATATTTCTGAAAACAATGTTTAGATTTTAAAATGGCATATACCAAGTTCACACACTGGAAATTTAAATATTATTAAAAAGTTAATTTCCACCAAAGTGATCAATGCAACCCCAATAATATATATGCTGTCAAGCAATTCAGTGAGAGAGACTTTATAACAAATGGTGCTGAAACAACCAAATATCTATACGGGAAAAAAAAAAATGAACCTTGACCGTCTACCTCACACCATATACAAACATTAATTTAATAAGGATCAGAGATACCCCAAAGTAAAAGTTTTAACTCTAAAAAGCTTCTCTAAGAAAACACAAGACTGTCTTTGTGACTTGGAGTAGGGGAATGCACAGAAAGGTTTCTTATGGAAAACAAAGAAAATAATGATTATTACAGAAAGTTTTGCTAAACTGGACTTATCAAAATTAAAAGCTTCTGCTCATTAAGACATCATTGAGAAAATAAAACAAGCTAAAAAATGGTAGACAATATCTGCAACCATATCTGACAAATGGCTTGTATCTAGAGTATAAAAGAAATATTAACAACTCAAGGCGGGGAGGGTACAGCTCAGTGGTAGAGCGCATGCTTAGCATGCATAAGGTCCTGGGTTCAATCCTCCGTACCTTCATTAAAAAATAAAACCTAATTACCCTTCCTAAATAAATAAATAAATAAATAAATAAATAAATAAATAAATAAAATTGTACAAAAAATAAAATAAATGCTCTTTAAAAGAATATTAACAACTCAAAAGTAAAAGAAAAAACAATTTTTGAAAGGGCACAAAATCTTCAAAAGGCATTTTACACAAAGATATATAACTGGACAATAAGTACTTGAAAAGGTGCTCAATATCATTAGTCAAATGAATGCAAATCAAACCACAATGAGACACACTACATACCCAACAGATGGCTAAAATAAAAAAGACTGCTCCAGTTTGCCAACATTTGGTGTTCCAATCATAATTTCCATACATTATTGTATGATGGTACAATCACTTTGAAAAAGGTATGCTAATTTCTTACACAATTAAACATATACTATCCCATGACTCAGCAATTCTACCCCTAAGTACTCATCTAAGAGCAATGAAAGTGTACGTCTACAAAAAGACCTGTACATGAGTGGCGATAGCAGCTTTATTCATAATCACGAAAACCTGGACAGAGTCCAAGGGGCCATTAACAGGAGAATAAAATGTAGTATATACACATAGTGGAATATTACTCAGCAATAAAAAGGAACAAAGTATTGATACATGCAACAACGCGGCTGAATCTCAATTACACTGAGTGAAAGAAACCTTACATGAGAGTACAGATATACATGATTCCATTTATTTGAGGTTCTAGAACAGGTAAGGCTAATACATGGTAAAAAGAAATCAGGCAGTTGCCTCCAGGGGGCAGTGGTGGGAGCTGAATTTTGTGGGAAGTTAGGTATATGCATTTGTTAGAATGCATCTGATACACATAGGATTTGTGCACTTCACCATGTATTAATTTTACCTCCAAAAACTGTAAACAAATACTGACCACTAGCTAATGATACACCTGCTAGAGTATTTAGGAATGAATTACAACCATCTCTGCAAATACTCTGAAATAAATGCGTCATAAAAATAAGATGAATTGATAAATGGCTAGGGAGATATAAGTGGATATGTGATAAACCAAATAAGAAAAAATGCTGATTGCAGAATGAATCTAGGTGGTAGCTATTATGGGTATTCACCTTTTAACTCATTCAGCTATTCTGAATACTTAAAAATGTTTGTAATAAATGTTGGAGGAAAATGAAGTTAGTAGACTTTTTCTGACAAAAAGCAAGTCTGACTGAACTAATTGGTTTGAAATAAGAACCATCTTCATTAAATTAGAATTTATGGTTGACAATTTCCATAAGCAGAGCAAGTTAAAATCTACAGACACAAGGTTTTAACACAACATAATTAAAGTGATTGGATAAAACGCATTTAAAATATTATATTTGTAAAGGCATACTTAAATATTAACAATATTTTAATTTTCTCAATTCTGTAGGTAAATTGAGTTAAACAAGGTCTCTAAGTAAAAGAATAACAGACATATTTAGTCATCTGATCTCCATAAACCATTCTTGGTATACTTCCATAAAACAGAGAAATTCAATGATTGACGCCTTTAGGTAACAAATCTTTTCACATATTAGATGGTTTCCAATTCTTTCTTTTCTACAAATATGAGGGAGTGAATGGAACTGCTGGCAAGTAAATGACTAAAAATAATGACAGATGACTAATTTTTTGCACAGAACTCAAGGAGTTCAGACAATTGAGCGGCACTGCTCTAACAATGCCTTTATTTCCCATCTACTTATTTATGTGAACAAGTTTACTCAGTAAAAGCACAGATCTATAAAAACAGAAAATAGGAATGTATCTGGTGTTGAAAATCCTGAGTCATTCTAGCAATAAATGAGTCATCCAAAATTACATGAGTTATAAAAATGCCTCATTTATCTTGTGAAGAAAATAAATAATTATTAAATAAAGAATAAAATTTTATGAAAAATTTTAACTTTTAGATTGTCTTAATCAATTGTCCTAGCAGTCAATGTTCACAACAACCCAGAACTCTTCAGCGTTTTAGTTACAGGAAATAATTTAAAATTTCAATTTATATACTGTTTTTGTTGCAGAGAAATATAACATGATCAACAAATGACTAAAGTGTAAAATATTACATTAATATAAAATTCTACTTTTTAGTAAACTAGAAGTAAACTAGAAATACAAGTAAAGGAAGAAAAGGAATAATGAAAAATTTCCCACCGTGAAAGAGCTGGATTTATATATTTTTAAATAGATAATAGGTATCAAATCTCTATTTTGATTCCACTGTATTCATTTTCCAGGTATACTAAAATTTAGATAAGAAGTTAAATGAGAAAGGACATTGTATTTTTTTAAA
The DNA here is from genome assembly GCF_036321535.1 of Camelus dromedarius. Lineage (NCBI taxonomy): Eukaryota > Metazoa > Chordata > Mammalia > Artiodactyla > Camelidae > Camelus > Camelus dromedarius. The sequence goes on from NC_087464.1 coordinate 17,643,846, forward strand.
ATTTTTTTTACTGTGGTAAGACATACATAACACAAAAAATTTACCATTTAACCATTTTAAGTGTACAATTCAGAGGCATTAAATTCACCAACATTTTTGTGCACTATCACCACCACCACTATCCACTGCAAGAACTTTTTCATCTCAAATTGAAACTCTATACCCATTAAACACTAACTCCTCACTAGCCCCTCCCCTAGGCCCTGGTAACCCATCTTCTGTCTCAATGAACTCAACCATTCTAGGTACCTCCTAGAAGTGGAGTCATACAACTGTTGTCCTTTGTGTCTGCTTATTTCACTTGGCATAACATCTTCAAGGTACATACATGTGGCAGCATAGATCAGAAGTTCTGTCCTTTTTCAGGCTGAATAATATTCCATTGGATGTACATACCACATTTTGTTTATCCATTCATCTGTCCATGGACATCTGGATTATTTCCACCTTTTGGCCATTATGAATAGCACTGCTGCAAACATCAGTGCACAAACGTGTTCCCATCCCTGCATTCAGTTCTTTTTCATACATACTTAGAAACAGAATTGCTAAATCATTTATGTTTAATTTTTTTTTAACATAAATTGTTTACCATATTGTTTACCAGAGCAGCTGTACCATCTTACATTCTGCAATGTGCAAGTGTTTTAATTTCTCTACATCCTCATCAATACTTAGTATTTTCTGTTTTGGTTTTTTTATGGACAATGACCATCCCAATGGGTGTGAACTGGTATGTCACTGTGGGGTACATGGTTTTTAAAAACTGGGATGTATACAAACATATGTTTAAAGATTGCTGCTGCCTAATCCATGAATCCCCAAGATCATGTTTTTTAAAATCTCCCCACACTAGGTTTTTGTTTAACTGTGTTTTTCTTCCTATACTATGCAAGTGGTTCTAAAGGCAAATGCTATCTTCTTGCCAGATTCTGCCTCACTGACTACAGTGATGGTCCGTAGGTGGGCATCTGGCCCAACATGGGCCAGAATAACCCATCTCTATGACTAAAGAGGCCAGTTCAAGTATGAGCTCAACTCAAAACAAGGTAATTGGGACTCCTTCCTTGATATTTTTCCAACTGGATATAGAGGAGAAAGAATCATTTCCTGCCTTTGTGATGCCAGAGGATGTAAACGTAGCCCCTTCTTCAGATAACAGGCAATTGTGCAAAAGGAGAAAATGAAACTCACACTGGGAGAGAGGCAGCAAAGAGACAAGAATTTTGACAAAATTGGAGGCCCTGGATTCAGCGTCCTTAGTTTTTCAGCAATTTCTTCCTCATCTGTGCACTATATACCAACAGCCTTACAACACATCCCACATTTTGCTAAAGTTCTAATTAGCTGTTTGATCATTTGCAAATAAGACTGTTCTGTGTAGTTCAGGCCCTTTAGCAAGGATCGACCTAACAAGTAATTAGGCAGGATGAGAATCTCTGGGACAAAAGCCCCTCGTGCCCCGGCACCAGATAAGAGTCAGACCACCTGGTTAAACCTTTTTTTCTTTTCTTTTTTTAAACTAGAGAGCACAAAAGGCCCAGAGAGGGCCAAAGTGACACAGCCACTCAGTGGCAGAGGTGGGATCTAAAGCCAGATCTCTTGGTCCCCAAACCAGGGGTCAACCTGCTCTCCTGCCTCTCCTCTACTCTGGGGCACTTTCTCAGGCCCAGGTGTGTGTATATATATATATATACACACATATATATATGTGTGTGTGTGTGTGTGTGTGTGTGTGTGTGTGTGTGTGTGTGTGTGTGTGTGTGTGTGTGTGTGTGTCTCTCTCCCTCCCATCTCAGACTTGTTTTTATCAGTAAATTATTAATGGATCCTCATTTCCATTAGGCCCCCATGGAGCTTTGTTCTAAACCCATCCCAGGCTACCAGGAGTTCAATTCTTAGTACTAGCTCCTCCCCTCAATCTCCCACTTACTCAGTAAAATGTCAACTTCCACATTCTGGTGCGTCCAAGATGCTACCTCCACGTGCATTTATTATTTTTGAAGAGGACAATTTAATTTCTTCCTCATGGAGGACAAAAAAGACTGCTGATTCAAGTCAGTTCCACCTGATCTATGGCTGGTATAGGAGTTTCTGAAGCAGGTTTTGAAGACTCCAGTCCAGAGTCCTGGAATATGTGCTGTCCAGGTGGTGTCCCCAAGTTGTATAAGAAACTAGTATAACCTAAACACAATGAAGTGCTACTTTATCTGATGCCATACTGTTCAAAATTGGGGTTTTCAGAAGTTTCTTAAACACTACACCAAATTGGAGACACCCAACGTGCCAAATGATGACAGACCTAGAGAATACAACAGCTAGTGATTTTAAAAGACTGGGTGCTTTCATATACTAGACAGTAAACTGCTACAACGTATTTCCAGAGAATAATCTGACATGTGCACTAAACGCTTTTAGAGATTTATCCTGTGTCCAAATAATCACAGATATAGGCAAAAGTTTAACTTCAAGTACTTCTACTAGTGTTTAAAACAGACACCTATTTAAAATAGACACCTATTTAAGCAAACTATCTCCAATAATTTGAAATTCTTAACTTTTTGTACCATGAACCATCTGGCAATATGCTAAAGCCTATGGATGAATACTTTCTAAGGATAATGTTAAATATATAAAATAGTGATCATAATTTTGTAGTGATAAATATAACCATTTCAAGGTTTGTGCAATGGCTGTAAAGGAATCAGACAGGAAATGTCTGATCATCCTACTGATGACTATTATTACTGTCAAAGTACTAGGTCCTGCTAATATTATTGTGATTTGCTGTAAACATTTACAATCAAAGAAATGCTACATTTCAGTTAAACATTGCTAAAAATAAAGATCTAACTTTTCATCTGCCCAAGACATTAGACTAGCTGAATTCTACCATGGACCCCATTAATAATCCCATAATACATCTATCTACATAGTAAAATGCTATGTAACCTTGAAAAAGACATAGAAAATTAAGGACAGAAAGATAAAAGGAAGAGAAAGGCCAACTACTAGTGTGTTCAGAAAAGCTTTCACTTAATAAATATGTATGTTAGACAAAGACTGGAGAGATACACTAAAATGTTAACAGTAGTTATCTCTGAGTAGTGGAATTACATATGATTTTTTTCTTCTAATGTATCTGTTTTCTTCAAAAAAAATTTTTTTTACAGTGAACACATTATTGTAATATGAAAAGAATAATATTCTTAAGAAGGATAAGGTAACTCAGATTTAACATCCCCCAAATAAATTTGAAAAATTAAAAACTTTTACAAAGTCCATATTAAAAGATTTTAAATCTGACATTAGTTCAATGACAATATAAAATTAGCGTAATTCAATACATCACAGAACACTAACAATAGAAGAGACTTTGACGTCTACTTAGTCGAACCCCTCATTTCACACCAGAAACACCCTCTCTTGTACTGATTCCAGAAGCCTTAACCCTTGGCCTCTGCACATTTCCCTCTTCCCCCATTAACTGTAGCCATTTCTTCTTCAGTCAATAAGATGTAAAACATCCACATTCAGAAACTGAAATGCAAACACTAAAGTGGGAGGAATCCTACCTGTGACGACGACACAATGAGCCTTAGCTTTCAGTGGCAAAGCCCTGACATTCCAGCAGATGGGGATGGTACCATGCAGACCAAGACTTTCAGAAATAAAACATCACATTCCCTACTTCATAAAGCGAGAAAAAGAGCAGGGTCTATGGAAAGGCTCCAGAGCAACCTTACAAGATGTGTTTCTTTTCACAGACTGGAGTTTCAAAGTTGGCCCCCAAGGCCCCTTTTCCACCACAGCTCTTCTACCTACACTTGTACTCCTCTCCACTCAAGTCCAAGTGCTGTTCTGCCCACTCTCTACACATGATCTTACCTGGAACTGGGCTGAGAGTGTAAAAGAGCATCAGGTCGGTAGTGCTCAACACAGTGTGGGACAAACACCGAGACGCTGGCAGGTTCCAGCCTGTGCTCGTTCTCCACTCCACAACCAACTCTTCTCCCTATAACAAGCCCTGAACACAAAAGCAAGCCCAGGCCCACCCCCAGGAGCAGCAGCAACACCATTCTACAGATTCTCCATCAGCTCCCCTTCACATCTAGCGGCCAGATGTTCATGACTTTCCAGAGTGCCCTGTGAGCCCCAACTGTCCATCTATGCCAATGCTTCCAAAGGGCTGGTCAGTAAAGCTTCCCTGATCTTTCAAGCCCCTGACTCCTCCCTCAACTGTGTAATGACTAAGTCCTATAATTAAATCCCTTAGTCCATAATGCTCATCATGGGTCTGCTTCCCAATCAACCCTGATGGACACTGTATGGTGCAATGGAAGTCATCCCCACAACACGCCCACAGTAAATATGGTAGCTGGGAATTTTTCTCAGCCGAAGACATGAGCAAACCCCGATGGAAGAGGCCTAGGTGAACAGAAGAGGATCGATGCCACTCCCTGTCCTGCCAATCCAACATGTCCAATTCAGAGCCCACCAGCCACATAAGGCCACAGAGTACTTGAAAAGTACTTGTTACAAGTGGGGAAATTAAATTTTTAATTTTACCTGATTAAAATTTAAATTAAAACACTGGCAATTCAAGTCTGTTCCTGGAAAACTTAAGTATGGTTTAAAACAACTTGAATATGTGAATCTACATTTTAACTTTATGACATCTAAATACGTATCAACTCTGATGAAAATGTATAGTTCAAATTGAGATGGGCTGTGAGTATAAAATTTAATGCATGTTATTAAAATAATTGCATATCATTTCACAATAAACATATCAAACCACTGTTATATACCTAAAACTAATACAATGTTATATGTCAATTATATCTCAATAAATTTTTTTTAAATTTCTAAACTTTGAAGACTTAGTATAAGAAAATCACAAATACCTCAATAATCTTTCATATAAACCACGTTTAAATAATATTTTGGATTAAATAAAATATATTATTAAAATTAAAAAAACACCATATGGAGAAGGCATTAAGTCCATTTTACAAGTACTGACACCAGGATCAAAGGAGGTAGAGCAAGGTAACCAAGGTGACACAGCTAGCACTCTGTAGACTCACACTGCATGTGCTTAAAAAAGGTAAAAAAACTGGGGGAAGGGCACTGCTCAGTGGCAGAGCGCATGCTTAGCATACAAGAGGTCCTGGGTTCAATCACCAGTAGCTCCATTCAGTCAATCAATCAACCTAATCACCTCCCACCCCTAAAACAAACAAAATAAGGTAAACATCTCAAGACAATACATAAATACAGAGTAAAAAAGATCACTTCCACATTCTTTCAACACTCCTCCATCCTCAATCCTACAGTCTCCTCCAAATGAAAGAGTTTTATATTCCTTTTACACTATTTTTGATGCATGTGTGAACAACTTTACCAATACTAATATTATCCAACTTTAAGTTCTGCCCATGTAATAGTTTTTTTTAAAGTACCTATTACATGAGATTCTCATGTGTCAGGCACTAGCTAGGCAACAGGAATATGGTAAGCGAGGAAAAACAGCTATAGCTCTTGCCTTTATGGATTTACAATCTAGTAGTGGAGATAATCCAAATACTCACACAAGTGATAAGCTAGAATGTGAGTGAAGTGCCAGGAAGGAAAGAGACATGATGATATAAAGTATGTAAGGGGGTTCCTGGCCTAACAGGGGAATGCTGGTTAATATTTCCTTAAGTATGCTTTTCAAATATCTTGCTAAACTAAGTTACATCTGATTATTAGACAGTTGAAGCATTTTTTCCCCAAACAGAAGAAATAGAGAACAGCAAGAAACTATCAATTTTCAGTTCTTTCGCCCTCTTTTCTTTGAGGGTAAGTTCTTACCCTATGCCCTTACCTTTACATTAGTAAGCTGGTATTATTGTCCTCTGCAAGGTTAAAAAAAAAAAAAAAAAGGGAAAAGTCTAAAGATAATTTGACTACATTTTTCTAAGTACTTGGTAAGATTTAAAGTACTTTAAACTATGGCACTTTTTTGCAGAGGCCTCTAATTTTAAATATTATTTTCCTTTTTTTTTTTTAAGGGGCACATTAAACAAATTTGATCTCTCCCTCTCCAGGTGTTAGAACAAAGTTACTCAAGATACACTTTGTCTAGGATAGCCAGATTGCTGGTAAAAACTAAAACTCAACTCATCTGCATAAGAATGAATAGTGCCACTTACAACTTAGTTTATACTTTCCTGTTTATCAGCAAAGGATCTAAGGATATAGGTTCAAGCTGGGGGTTCACAGCTATTCTACATCTGGATTCTCATCTGTACACACACCGTTATACACAGGGGTTTAGAACCACATAGGGGTGTGAATTCAAGATGATTACTATTCCTAGCCATCATTAACATTTCAAAGAGTTAAAGTTGCCTGTAAGGAATACTTGCCAGTCTAAACCTATTTTAAAGCATTTCCCCATGGGATTTTTTCATAGAAACTAGATAAGAAAGAATTAAAAAGCTACATATCTTCTTTTAACTTCCTAACAAAGGAAGGAATCACAACTGTCTTTAAGATAGTTTGATTTTTCAGTGCCTGGTGGAGTTTCCACCCCAATAGAGGGAAAAAAAAAAGGTGAGCAGGAAGTTCAATAGGGAAAAGATAAAAGACTAATACTGTTTTTTTTTTTAAACTATTCCACTTTAAAAGAAATGGGAATTAAAATAAGAATGCTGGTTACCAACCTGGAAACATTAAAGATGTAATATTAATGGTATTCAGTCATTTTGGTAATTTTCTTCTCTACACATGTGGTGAGAAAAGCACTCTCAAACTGCTGGAGAGGCCATAAAAAAGCGATAGCATTTCCATAAATCATCAAGAGTTTAAAAATTATTTAAATAGTTCAACCTAGCAATTTTATTGCAAAAAAAACCCCACCTTTCCTAAGTAAATACTCATAAATGCAGAGAAATATCTACCTATAAAGATTGTTGTCACAAAGCTATTAATGGCGAGAAACTATTTCTTTCATAATGGAATAGGAACTCAGCCATTAAAATTCCTTTATCAGCACATGATAAAGGAGAATGCTTAAGTGTCAGAGAGGGAGAATAAACCATAGAAATCATGATTATAGCTACACGAAAATATCCAGAAGTATGTAGAAAGAGACTACCAGTAATCTAAGCAAATGAAGCAGACTGCAGTCAGCACAATATATAAATTTGTACTGAATTTTCCAAATTGTCTATAGCAAATATATATTACAAGAACTCAGAAAATGGCTTTAAGAATTTAAAATCTGAATATGGCTCTCTAACAAAGGAACTCATAATTTTAAAAACACAGTACATTTAAATAAAAATGAACTGTCTTCTTTTAAGAAAAAGAACTTGGTATTAAAACTTCTGGGATATTCTTTGGTCATTAGTATTAGAGTCTCTTTATGTTTATATCCAATACAAATGTTAGTAGTCTAGTACTTCTAGGATTCTGTTAGGAAAGTAAGATACAGTCAACGACTTTCTTACAGGGAAGTTCACTGCCATATTAAAAGTTAATTAACATAGCATGTACAACTTCAGATAAGAAAGGAAAATACAAAGTGAGAATTATCTCCTTTCTCAAATTCCCCAGCCCAAGAGGTGTCTTTCAAAGATTCTTTCATACACACAAGGATATAAATGCACAGTTTTTTTAAAAAATGTACACAAATTTACTACTTCACTTTTTTTCAGATATATTTTGGAGATCCTTCCATATGTGCACATACAGATCAACTTCCTTCTTTTGTGACAACATAGTCCATTTTATGAACATAGCATATTTAACTATTTCTCAACTGATGGACATTCGGTTTATTCCTAGTAGTTGTATTTCTAGTTCTACAAATAAGGCAATAAACATCCCTCCACTTTATTTTGTCTTTCTCAGGCAAATATACTTGTTAAGTGCACAGACTTCATGATCCAGCAGCTTTAAACTGACAGATGCTGGCCAAAATTGCCCCAGGAGTCACAGAAGTTTAAATTCCTAACTATACAAGGACTATTTCTCCACACTCTTCCCAAATCTTACTTTTTATGAATCTGACAGGTAAAAAATAGAATCCCATTGTTTTAGTTTCTGATAAGATTCTGAGACTGAATGACAAGGGTCTGTCATATCTCCTTAACTTACTTTTTTAAGATTCAGCATTCTTTCATTTGTCTGTCCCCCTTTTCCTCCTAATAGTTCCCATCTCAGAAAATGGATCCACCTGTTTGCTAGACAAAATTTGATTCTATTCCCCTTCATGCCCCATTATCAGCAGGTCTTGTTAAACCTACTTCTGAAATGTGTATTAAATCTATCCATTTACCTTGCCGCCATTAGTATCATACTAGCCCAAGCTAACACACACTCCTCACCTGGACTACTGCAGCAGCCTCCTGATCACTCTCTGCTTTACCACTTAACACACTTCCTACCCTCCACCCCCCAAAGCCTTGCCACTCCTTAAGTATACCAGCTTCAGGTCCATCCACCCACCCCAAGGCCCTCCTGTTTCCTCTGCTTACAACAATTTTATCGTGGTTTCTCTGCATGGCTGGCTCATCATTCAGGTCTTCAGCCTGCCTGTCGCTTCCTCAGAGAGAAGCCTTCCCTCAACAGCACGTGGGGAAACAATTTATGTAACCACTAAGCCCCAACCCGAGTCATTCCCTACCATGACCCCTTGTTTTATTCTTTCCTACCACTTCGTGTAAACTGACATACTGTTTGTTCCTATTCCCCACCATACTTCTGCTGTAACAGTTCATAGCTCTTTTATGGGTGCACATCTGTTCACATCTGTATTCACAGCACCTAAAACAGTTTATAATATGTTGACTGAAAGAACTGCCTCTTCATATATGTTTTAACCATTTTTATGGGGTTGTTAGTTTCATTAATTCATAAGAATACTCTGTAATTTAAGAAAGTTAACCTTCTGTTGTGTATTGCAAGTATCTTTTCTCCTTGGTCACTTATCCACCCATTAAAAGCATACAATTCAATGGTTTTTAGTACTTCCACAGAGTTGTGCAATTATCACAATTAAATTTAGAACATTCCATCACCTCAAAAAGAAACCCATTCCCTTCAGCTGTCACCTCCACTCCCTCCTACCTCTCTCAGCCCTAAGCAACCCACTAATCTACTTTCTGTACCTACAGACTTGCCTATTCTGGGCATCTCATATAAGTGGAATGATGTAATATGCTGTCCTTAACTAGCTTTTTTCACTTTAGCATATTGTTTATAGTTTTAACGTGTTTTAGCATGAAACAGGTCTTCATTCCTTTTTACTGCCAACTATTCCACTGTATGGCTATAGCACATTTTGTTTATCTACTTATCAACTGACAGACATCTGAACTGTTTCCACATTTTGGGTACTATGAAAAAATGTGGTTATAAACATTCATGCACAAGTCTTGCATGGACACTGCTTTCATTTCTCTTAGGTGTACTCCTAGGAACAAATCTGTGGGTCATACAGTAACTCTACATTTAACCTTCTGAGTAGCTGCCAAACTGTTTTTCAAAGCAGCTGTATTTTACATTAGCAATGTGTAAGAGTTCTGGTTTTTCAACAACTGTTACTGCCTGTTTTTTTTCCCTCAAATCCATCCTACTGGGTGTGAAGAGGCTCAACTGTTCGAAGATCAGACAACGTGAACAGAAGAGGATGACTGCAATGGATCAAGACACATCAAACACACTAAACCCATGAATCCACACTGACACTGAAAAACAATTTACTGGTCAGCTCTGAAGAATTCTGGAGAATAAGCTCAACACTATGAAAGAAAATACAGAAAAATAATCATGCATTTATCTGCCTTTACTAAGTGTTCTATTCTTCAGGTTAACCGAATAGCTGATGAAAGTAAGTTTACTTTTGTAAAAGTGTATCCGTTAATACACGAACGCTTGAGAATTAGAGAATTGCTATTTGGCAATCCCTAATAAATTAATGCATCTAGGTAGTGATCATCAATAGCTGCTAAGATCACTCTATAGAAGTATCCAATATGACCTACAAAGTATTCTCATTCTGAAGTCAGGCTGGAGTAAACTTATTTAGTATCTGCACACAAGCTTTCAGGCAATCTCAAATACAAAGGTCACTTAAAAATACAAATTACAACCAGTATTAACCAAGTATTTTCAGAAAACCAACAGATTCAATGAGGCAGCAGTCTTAGCATAAAATCTTGAGGGAATAAAGGATAATAAAGCCAAGAACAAGATTTTAAAATAAATACTGTATGCCTAGGAAGATAACAGACTATCAACCGGGGACACTGAAAGTTAAAACTTGATTATGTAAGTAAAACCAATATGTGGTCTGAATGGTAGAAAAGAAAGAGCTAGAAAACATCACATTGAGGTGAAAAGACAAAGTAGTTTTTTCAGAATTATACTAAGCAGGAGGACAAAATATGTTGAAAAATGAAGTAAAATTGAAAAAACTACTCACTACCACTCAACTGGACACTTCCTAAGCTCTTCACATGTACTATCTCACTTCTCTTCACAATAGGTACTAGCCTAGAGGAGAATTAAAATAAGGGTTAAATAAAATTTTAAGTCATTTAAGCTTCATTTCCAGTAATGGCTGACAAGGTGATTCAGATTAACCTGCTTCCCCCAAAATAAGAAATCTTCAATTAATAAAAAAGAGAGACATCATCTTAGATCTCAGAAGACAAGAAAGACCTACCAGTCTGATTCTGACAAAAAGCAAACACCCAGAAGAGAAAGCAAAATACCAGAGTACCAAAGTCACGGACCTTATGAAAGTATCTGCCAGTCAGCAATCTGGGGTTTTGGTTCTAAAGCCTGAAGAGGCAAAGGGAGGGAAGTCGAGATTCAAAGCATGCCCAGCAGGGGGTCTAACAGGCCACTGCATCTACTGACCTACAACCCCTGTGGTACCTCAGGGTGAAAATGAACCAGAATGAAACCAGGGCTCCAAACCTCTGCCAAGATATTGGAAATTAAAATCTCAAAGGTGGAGTTTAGCATCAAATGAGGCAGAGTACAGGAAAAGAAGTAAACTAGAATATAGGATAAAAATATCCCACATGAAGGGGAGAAAACAACAACAAAAGGAAAATACCAAACAGAGGATGAGAGAAGGACAGAATGAGACAGTAGAATAAATGTTTAAATAGACTCACTGAATAAGAAGAGATAAAAATGAAGCAGAGGAAATACATGAAGAGATAATGGCTGTAAACTGAGTACTAACAGATACAAATCTATACATATAAGAAGCCCAAGAACTCGCAAGCAAGAACAACAAAGATATCATGTGTAGACTAAGAGTGAAACAGCAGAAAAGACTAATATACTAATAGGGAAAATTAAAACAAAGAGTAAGAGACAGACAACAAGAAATTTCAAAAAAGAGACTGATTTGTCAACAAAACCTCGAGACCCTGAAGATAAACAATATATAGAGTGGAATGATAAATGCCAAGCAAGAATTCTGTAACCAGCAAGTACATTCTAAGAAATAAAGGTGAAATAAAAACATCTTCAGGGAAAATTAAAGAATTCATTACCACTACATTCACACTAAAGAAAACACTAAAAATGTTCCTCAGGCAGAAGGAAAATGAACTCACATGGAAGCACAGAAATTCAGCAAAGAAGAGCAACAAAAAGAGGATACCTGTGAGCAAGACTAAGTAAATAATGTTTATATAAAATAATTCCTCCTGGGATTTAAAAATATACAGTTAAAATGCCAAGTATGAAAGCTGTGGAGACAGAGTAACTGGAGTTCTGTAAGGTCCTTGCATTTTCCAGAAGTGATAAAAGCACTAATTTGTGTAGTAAGTCTAAGATATATGTTGTAATTTCTAGGATAGCCACAAAAAGAACAGTAAAAGGATGTTTAACCGAACAATAGGAGTAACTTTGAATAAAGAGTACTTGATTTATCCAAAAGGAGACAGAACATGAAGGACTAAGAGAAGACCTAATAAAGATGATAGATTTAAGCATAAGTATGTTAATAGTTCAACTACATGCTTTAAAAAAAAAACTGCAATTAAGACACATACTGGCAGAATGAGTTAAAATCAAAATCTTAACTATATGCTGATTACCAAAGTCATGTCTTAAAAATACAAGGTTGCTGACAGGTTGAAAAATACAAGAAAAGATACACCATGCCAAAAATAATTAAGGAAAGCTGGTGTAACTATACAAATATCAAAATAACGTTAAGGCAAAAACATGAGATAAACAAGAGCATTTCATAAGTACAAAGGGACCAATTCACAAGAGGACATAATCTTAAAATTTAACAGTCTACAAAAATCTATAAAGAAAAAAAAATCAGCACATCTAAAAGGAGAGATAGACAAGACTGTAACAAAAGCGAGTGGTTTTAACACATTTCTCTCTCGGTTAACTGACAGACTAAAAAAAATAAAATAAAAATAAAAAGGATCTGAAACATAAAATTAACAAACTTGACCTAACTGACATAAACAGAATACTCCATCCAACATGTGCTCAACACACCTTCTTCAGAAGTATACACAGAACATTTGACAAAGTAGGGCATAAAGAAAGTCTCAACAACTTTCAAAGACTAAAATCACATGGAAGATATTCTATGATCATAGGAGAATTTAGATAAAATTCCACTATAAAAAGATGAAAAAAAGTTCTAAATGTTTTAAAGTTAAACCACCTATTTCTTCAGGGGTCAACACAGCATCCAATGGAAATTAGAAAATATTTTTAACTGAATGATAATTAAAAATTTATCACAAATCATAGAATGCACTTAAACCCATGCTAAGAAGGAAACATGTAGACTTTGGTGCAAGTATTAGAAAGATTGAAAGTTTATGATCAGGATGGTATCAGTGAAACAGCAGAATAAGGACCTGTGAAAATTCTTTGCTCCATAAAACCAGGGAGAACACTGGCAAAATGTGTCAGAACAGATTTTTCTGGGCCTCCGGAAATTAAAGGCTTGCAGTAATCAGGAACATTTATTTAAAACACAAAGACAAAACAGCAGAATCCTGGCAAAAAAACTATTCTTTGTGGCCTTTATCTTGCACTCTTCCTGTCTCCTCCTCCCTAGCTCTGCAGTAACCTTGAAAACCAACAGTCCACAGTCATAATGAAAATAATCCACCAGTTCAAAATTTAAATAGTTATATAGGGATATTTGCATGTGGATAAACTATATATAGAAAAGCACAGAAAGATAATGGTTAAATCTGGGGAAAGGGAGATGTGATCATTAGGGAAAACATGGGGAACTTTTGGGGTACTGGTAATGTAAGTAGTAGTTACATAGATGTTTACTCCATGACTTACAGTGTACAGTGATTTCAGCAAATTCCTGGACACGTATGCTACACTTAATTTAGAAAAGTCAAGAAAATCAGTTCAAAAATGAAACAAAAATGATAATCTAAAAAACCAATGAAAGTGACTGAAGTCTAAATATGTACACACACATCAAAACTGCAATAAATCATAACCCTAAAGAAAATGAGTGTAAGACCTAAAGAGGCACTTCAGGAAATAGGATATCCAAAGGTCAACAAACATGAAAAGGTGCTCAACTTCCTGAGACATCAGGGAAATGAAAATTAAAACCGCAATAGAGATGCCGTCATACACTCACCAAAATGGCCAAGGTGGAAAAGACAGTACCAATTATTGGTGAGGCTGTAGAACAACCCAAATCATCTGACACTGTCACAAGTATAAACTGGTGCAATCCCTGTGAAAAACTGACAGCATCTATTAATGCTGAAATCACACATACCCTGTAAGCCAATATTCTCTCTGCTAGGAGTACACCCAAGAGAAATAAATTCACCAAAAGACATGTTCATAGCAGCACTACTCATAATGGCCTCAAATGCCTATTAACAGCAGTGAATAAGCTCGGCACATTCATACAACAGAATACTGTACAGCAATGGGAACAAATGATCTACAACCACTGGCTGCAATATGGATGAATCTCATAGCTGAAGAGTACACATTTATGACTCTATTTATAGCAACTCCAAAACAGGTAAAAAATTTATGCATTTAAAAATCAGCATGGTGGTGTACCCTTCACTAGTGAAGAGGCTGCAGGGTCACCAGGGGGCTTCTGGTCTATTGCCTTTGTAGTTAAGTGGACATATACAATGTGTTCAGAATGTGAAAATTCATTGAATCTGCATATTTATCACTTACATACTTTCCTGCATGTTACACTTTGATAAAAAGTTAAATTTTTAATCACTTAACTGTTAAAGCCATATATTAAGCTTCCACAAAAATTTATTTTGTGGGAAACAGGACTTCCCAAGAGTAATTTGAACTGTCTCCTGTTAGCTGGGACTGAATATATTAAAGTTTATTTCAGAATAGCTTTTCAGATAATTTAGTGATGATACTGTTTAATGATGCCCCAGAATAAAAAAGGAAACCATCTCGGTCAGAAATTCAATATATCAAGCTACAACTATACAATTCTTTGGTCCTAAATTAAAAGTCAGCAGTTCACCTAGATCTGGGTGCTGGGTGCATGCTTGTGTTCAGTTTGACAAAGTGTGAGCTCTTTACTTACGTACTTTTCTGTATGTTTATTATACTTAAACAAAAAAATCTGAATCAGCATTTCAGTCCCACATCTTACTTACTTTGAACTACTTTGGCTAATCTATCCCTTTTATAAGCTTTCAAGCTATTTTAAATGGTTACGGAGAAGTCTCATCTCTGAGTTAACATGAAACGTCTCCCTCCAGTCACTGCCCCTAGCCATATTATATACTCAATCTCTCTACCTATCCCTCCCTTAAGGTCATCTTACCAATTTTCACACTGTACAGACACTTAATAAAAACTCAGTTCATTTATGCTTTAATCACATTTCCATTTACAGCCGATTTCCTTCCTTCCTTCCTCACAGAGTTGAACAGATTATGGCTTAAAGGATTAGGGAGTGTGGAAAGGGCCCTCTAGGTGGCAGGCATCCCTCTCATGAAGACTGTGTACATCCTCTCCACACGGCTGCTTGGGAAAGGGACCTAGCTCTGGCCTAACCTTCCAGCACCATCCCAACACCTACCACCCCACACACAACAAGGGCCTTCTTGGTGGGATACTAGCCCCAAAGCTCAGGCCTTATATGACTTCCCCTGAACCACAGAAAGTCACAACTTCCCTGAATGTCAACCGGTAGGCATTAAGACAGCTTCAGCTACTCTCCTCCTCTCCCTGCCTGGCATCACCTTCCAATTTCTCTTTCATCTCTACTCAGTCAAGGACAGAGAGCAAGTCTGCTGTCTAACAAGGGGCTCAACCTTGCCTTCTTTCTTGGAAGCATCATCAGTCTATACAAATGCTTCTCCTAGAAGACCTTGCCTAGCTTCACAGAGGAAGCAGCATCCCACCCTACTCTCCTACATGCTCCACTGAGTGGGGATGGAATCACGTCAAATGCTACCCTCCAAAAGCAGCCTTCTTATACAGACCAGGGGAAGGCTGAGATCATGTTTGTGGTAGCAAGAACAGCTCTGTGGCCTCTTGATAAGTCCTCAGTGAGCCCTCACTTTTGGGGACTGACATTGTACCACGGTCACTTCACACTTCTTCATTCTCAGGGTTAGACCCCAAAGCCAATTTTAAAGCAACAAGAAAAAAATCTACTCGACCTCCAGTTACACTGAAATAACTTTCTCTTCTTAAAGGCCTATTTCAAATGCTGCTTTATCCAAAAAGTGCTTCCTAGTTCCCTAACCAATACAGCCTCTCCCTCCTTTGACCTTGTCACAGCACTTCTCCAATAACACCTTATTAACTGAGTGTGTAGTTCTGTTACTACTCTTACTGAAAACCATATGCAATGAAATTTTGTCACAGTTAACAAACAGCCTTGCAAGTGACTTGACTCAAACATTTGTTCAAATGGAAAAAATAAGTGGTACGTAACTATTGCAAAGTCAGGTATACCTACATGAAACAAGTTTTGCAATTAAAATTAATTGTCATCTATGCAAAATCCAAACAGCAGTGTGAAACACTGTGCCAAAATACACCATTTTTAACAAGTTCTTATTATAAAACATGGGTTTTGTTTTTGTTTTTTTAAAATAAGAACTAGTGGGGAAAAATACCCCCCCAAAAAAATCATCTCTAATGCCTTCACTGTTACATTTACATCTTGTTATTCCAGTCTTTCTCTGTGCATTTATACACACCTAAGACCATATACTATTTTGTACTTTGTTTTTTCATTTCGGTTTCTGTGATTGTCTATGTCATTAAGTAGTCTCCTACAAACAGCACATTTAATAACTGCAGAACATTCCACTGTATGGTTACTTAAGCTTTTGTTATCACCAAATTGTCCCTAGTTATGATGCTGCAACAATCTTGTTCTTAAGTTTTCATAATTCTGATTATCTTCTTAGGTAACAAAATTACTTTTGACCAGAAGCTACAAATTCAGGTTATTTCATGGAAAATACATACCCAGGTTTACTTCCTCATTAACCACAAGGTGGGTTTTTTTTTTGCTGGGGAGACCTGGGAAAGCTGCTCTCTGCCGTAGGCCACACAGTGCTCCGTTACCACTTGGGACCAAGAGCCCATAGCCCTGAGCCAGTATTTCAGGTGGGGACAGGGAGACAGCTGACCATACAGTGGGGGCTAGGTATGTGCACAGGGCCCAGAACACCTGCCATCTTGACCAGAACCTCTCCTACAATCCCTTGATGTCCCTTCAAACTTCAGTACTGCTTCCTCATCTGAGCCCCAGGAGAAGAACCTTGAGAGGCATTTGGGGGTATGTACCATTCTGTCCTACAGGTGGAAAAACTACCAACTTTATCAGTACCCAAGGTTAAACTTAGAACCCAGGTCCCCCTATTCCTTCAAGGTACTCTTCCTATTGTACCTTTTGAATGTGTGCCCGAGAAGGCTCTGAAGAAGCCAAGAAATCTGTACCTTGTAGTTTGGCTAGTCACTGACCTGGGCGAGTGTAATGGTAACACTTTCATAAGAGCCTGGTATCTTACCAGTGAGGCCACTGGGCTCCCTGGCCAACTCTAAACATACACTCCTCAAAGCTCCTCTCTTACTGACCATGGGTCTTTTCCCTTACTCAGGTCAACAACCTAGCATAGCTGAAAAATAAACACCATAAAAGTTTCCAGCATGTCTGAAGCAACCCAGTGAGATTTAAGTCATTGATGCTTGTCATTCTTATTTGAATATAATTCATGCAATTTTCTCAAAAGAGAAAAACAACACATATGTAGAACCAAACAGGTTCTCTGAGTTTTTAGTTCAGCATAAGCTAAAGAAGAATAAAGGTTAGCTCATGGCTTACTCAAATTACCAGAAAATAAATTATATGTATATTTTTTTGGAAGTTAAAAGAGACAAGACCCACCTGCAGCCCCCACCACCACGTTCTCTCATTTTCTCTCTAGCACAATTTAATAAACAAATTTGACAATTCCACAGGTCAGTCTCCCTCCTTCTCTTAAACTCTTAGCTACTTTATGTTCACATGTTCCTGCATTTTTGTGGGAATTATTTCCAAGGCCAGGCTAAATAATCAAAGAGTCCATAACTAAAACACAGCGATTACCATTCCTTTTTCTGAGAATCTCTGTTGTTATCAAATATTTTCAAGGTCCATTTAAAAAATTAACAACATGTTCACTTTCATCTAAAATAATGCAAACAAAAAATATCCCATCAACATTCTTAAAATATGGTGTGACTCCCACAAAAAGATTGTGAAACACTGTTAGGACATCCAAGCCTCCTTGTGAAGTATCATCCTCAGGAGATGCTGCCTTCTCCCTCCATTCTTCTGCGGACTAGCCTAAATATCATAAAAACCGAATGCTTGTTGACTTACACTCATGTCTAAAAGCAATTAAAATATTCAAGAGTTGCATTATCCAGTACAGTAGCCACTAGTCATGTGGCTACTGAGCACCTGAAACGTAGCTAGTTCAAACTGAGCTGTGCTATAAATGTGAAAGCAGACATTGGATCTTAAAGTCTTAGTACTAACAAAAGACTATCTCATTAATATTTTTATACTGATTACACATTGACATAATATTTTGCATATATTGGGTTAGATAAAATATTATACTTTTTAAAACTTTTTAAATGTAGCTAAATGTGACTCTCTTTATAACTGTACGTATAAATAGTCCTGAAACTTTTGACCTATCCTTTTTCATCCAATCTTCCTGTAAATCATTATAAAATAGATCTCTGTATTATAGTCAAAGGCAGTCTTCACCCAGAAGGGGACCCAATCCACAGGCAAACTACAAAAGGGGCAAGTGTTGCCAGAGATTCAAGGTCATTCTTCAGAGGCTTCACAAGGAAGCTGCCTAGAAACAGCTCTGTATATGCATGCCTAGTACATCCAAGTTTTCAAATCTAAATCACCTGGCAAATGGTCATGAATTCCTCGATTTATGGGTGTAGTGCAGACTCTACTGAAATCCAGAGAATTATCCAATATGGCATTTATCCTTCGAAAGATATTGGCATTGCTACATGTGGAGAGCGCAGGTGCTTCCTGGTTGTCCCAGCAATCTTTTATCCTTCCCGCCTCTTCTTCCTAGACACAGAAAAAAGGTATTTAGGTTTTCTACTCTCCTTTATGACAGAGACTTCACACCTTCTTTCTTCTAACCCACCACGATGAGTTAGATAAAGTAACAAGGGCTTGGGTTTCTTGCCTATATATTAAAATACTTTGAGTGCTCACTGTGAACAAGATGCCCTGAGAGAACTGTAAGAGGGAAAAACACCAAATGTAAGGTGCTGCCTCAAGAACCATCTAACGTAGTGGGACGTGTCCAGGAAGAACGGCATGGGAGCAGCAGCATGAGCCTCAGAACCAGACATACCTGATACCCGGTTCAAGTCCTGGGGTTTATCTATACAATAGATTATTTCACAATAAAAAAAGAATGAAGCAGTGATACATATTACAACATGGGTAAACCTTAAAAACACTAAGTGAAAGAAGCCAGTCATAAAAGACCACATATTTTATGAGCCCATTTATATGAAATGTCCAGAATAGGGAAATCTAAAGCAGATTAACTGCCTTCAGCTGGAGAGGTGGGGAGGAGGCTAGAGGCTGGTGTCTAGTGGGTACAAGGTTTCTTTTTGAGATGGTGAAAATATTCTAAAATAAGATTACGGTGATGATTACAAAATTACAAATATGCTAGAAATCAATGATCTGTACACTGAAACGTGAACTTTATGGTTATGTATATCTCAATACAGTTGTTTAAAAAGTTTGATTCTGTCATTTATGAGCAGTTATTAACCTCTATGCCTCTGTGAAATGGGAAAGGAGTACCCACCAACCTTGTGATAAGGTGTATACAGCATTTAGCATGTAGGAGCTGCCAGTTTTTACACCTGAAGATATAATTACAGGAAAAGACTCGGTAAGGACCAAGAGTGGTACAATCACCACCCAAAGGGAACTGTTTAGTTATACAACTCTATGTGGTCATTAAAAGCACACACAATTCGTGTAAAACATTACTGAATGAAAAAAGCACTCCCAGATACATAAACATGAACTGAACCCCCGCTCACACACAACTGATTCTTTTGGTATTCTCCATCTCAGTAAATACAACCACCTTCCTCCAGGCACCCTAGAAAGAAACCTAGGTATCATTCTTCACTCTCCAGTCTCCCTCATCACCACATCCAATGCCTGACATCTAAGCAATGAAACACTGGCTGACAGACTGAATCTTCTAATGGGAGTCTGAATCATCCGTTCTGTGATTCCCAATTACCTTGGGGAAAATTAAAAAAGGAGGAAACTAGTACCTAAGATCTCATAGCTGACTACCTCAAAACACAACCCAAAAAAGCCTGGTGTTATTTCGTTTAGACTATTAAAATCTAGGTATAAGCATGAGAATGACCAGAAACATCTATAACTTTGTAGACTCTGCAGGATGGCCTTAAAGGGACAAACTTGAGTCCCATATCATTTTCAAGCTCTTGAAAAGACTGGTATCCTCTGCAAGCTATGAGGATGACCAGAATACAAAGACCTGCAAGGTTGTTTTCCCAAGCTTTCCAGAGAGATGCCACTGACAATGGATAAATCTACTGACACAAGCCCCTTTTCACAACTGTAGATTCCTAAGATGATTCTCAGCTTCAATAAGGCAACTTCACAAAGGCTAAAATACAAGCATTCACAATCAATCTGAAGACCTTAAGGCGACATGCTTCATTCGTTCACTGCCTAATCTGCCTAATAACATTAACCAACTGCCCACTACCTACAGCTGCATTCTAAAGGTAGGCAGATTAGCTAAAAAAAATTTTAAGTCTAGAAAGGGAACTAAACCTGATTATGTCGTGAACAACCACAACACAAGCTACAATGTGCTGTAAACATAACACTGTCCTCTAAGCCGAGGGGACTCAGAGGAATAGAATGTATCTGGAAGTGAGGGTAAGAGGGAGGTCTGAAGAACAGAGAACAGAGCAACATTAACAAAAGTGGTCCAGTGTGGTGGAGCATTAGGTATGGAGAAGAAAGTGGACTGGAAAGAGGACCTCATATGCCAGGTTAAGGAGTTAAAATTATCTTCTACATCAAAAGTCTCCGCACTTTAAAAGTCCCCTCTTAATATATAAAAATTAACCTGATTTTTATTTACTATGATTACCAGATCCTGGCCACACTTAATGGCAAGTAAATGGTAACCATATGTGACTCTTAGAAGGAAACCATGAGCAATTACATGAAAGACAGGAGGCAGGAGAACCAATGAAAGCGTTACAGTAGTCCACAGGAAAGATGCAGATCTGAAGACCTTCGGGGAGAAACGTGCTCCCCACTGCCCCCGGCCCCACCACCACCAGGAGAGCGGAAGGTCTAAGATTCTTACCATCTCAACAGCCTGAAAAAAACATCTAAGAATACTCCTGGCACGGGGAGGGTATAGCTCAAGTGGTAGAGCACATGCTTAGCATGCATGAGGTCATGGGTTCAATCCCCAGTACCTCCTCTAAGAATAAATAAATACTAAATAAACCTAACTGCCTCCCCACCACCAAAACAAAATTTAAAAATAAAGCACACAAGAATATGCCTGGCCAACTCTGCCCCATTCCCAGAAGGAACATACACCAAAACCTCCAAACTCGAGGGAAATGACACATGGAATGCCTCCCTCCATCCCTTTAAGTACACCAAATGAGAGATCTACAAGACTTTATATAATTAATAAAAGTAGAAATATAATTTAAAAAGTAAAAATATAATTTAAAAAAGTAAATACCCCAAATTGCTTAATCAGATCAGTAAGAACCAACAGTTTGCCTCAAGTAGCCAATTTAGAAGGAGAAAAAAAGACCAAAGCCAGCAATGTCTGATGGGGACGAGATCTACCACTTTCCTTATGTGGACAATAGGGATAAAAGTAATACTACTATTTCATAGGGCTTTTTGTGAATGAATACACATCATGTGCTTGCAGAGTACCTGGTACGTAATCATGTACTGAACAAATCAATGTCGGCTATCGGTAGTATTTTTACTATTACACCAAGGGGTCAGAAACCACCACAGGGATCCTTGAAGAAATACAATCTACTTGCTCTTTAAAGGAGAAAAATGAACTAAAAACCTATGCCAACTATTCCTTTGAATACCCCAGGCCCTTCCATGCCTAGTCTTCCTAATCATTTCATTTAAAAAGCTCAATTACAAGACTAAAGACACGATAAAAATCAAACTACCTAAAACCTGAATCTACTCTAGAATATAGTTACCTTTTTAAAAATTCTCCAGTTAGATAAAGGCATAGTTTCTCATTTTTGAAACAGAAACTTTGTATCTACCCCATTACTTTGTATATTCTAACTCCAATCAATTTATAGGCCTGAGTTTTATGAACTCATGTTTCACCATGACAAAAAATAGGTTTTTTTCCTTGGCTATGCTATTATTGCTTATAGCTTTCACTGTTATTTTCTGGCATATCTTGCTATAAAGTGAGATCATGTGCAGCTTTTTTGACCTTTATTTGGTCTTTCACTATGGATAGGAAAGTAGGCTTTAGAGATTAGAGACATATAAGAGAACACAAACCTCAGTACTATTGAAAATCATGGATCAACAGGAAGAATTACCTGGCAGTGCTAGAAAAGAAAAACAGTAATTCTTACTATTACTAGCTAAAAACGGCCTCAAGATGAAACCAGTTATACGTATACCTACTTATTATCAGAAAGAATGGTTCACTAGGAATTTCTGTTAATATAGGCTATTTTATAGCAAATCACAATTTTGTGCTTTTTCACAGGCATTGACACCAATATGAAACAGTGGTGTTCTATAGCAATAATCCTTAACTGGAAAGGGCATGGGGGGACTACAATCTGAAAAAAGCATTTCCCTTTTCCACAGGGAAGAATCCTCCCCAAAACTTCATTGTTTTGAAAAGTAAAAAGAAAAGCTTTGGAGTACAAATACCAAGTTTACCACTTAGTATCTTCTCTGAGCCCTGGATGCCTCAGGTACAAAACGGAGTACAGCACCTACTTTGTAGGCTTTGTGGTTATGAGAATTCTATAAAGTGCCTGGATATGCTCAGTACCTTATTACTGACAAATGTCCCCCAATTTCATCACTGTTACTCAGAAGTACATTTTCAACTTAGTTCATTCCAGGCAAGTTCATTATAACTCAAAATCTGAAAAGAAACAAAAACGAATCCCTGCTGTATTAGTGGTCCCCAAGACCACCCCCAGGTTCCATGATTCACTAGGATGACTCACAGAACTCAGCATATAGGTATACTCAGCATATATGGCTAAGATTTATGACAGTCAGAAAATACAGAGCAAAGCCAGCAAAGGTGAAAAGATGCCTAGGGGAAACCAGGTGCAAGTTTCCAAGGGTCCTCCTCCCAGGGGAGTCACACACAACATACTTAATTCCCACAGCAACAAACTGTGACATGTGTGAAATGTTGCCCACAAAGAAAGCTTGGCACCCAGGGATTTTACTGAGGGCTGGTCACACAGGCAGCCTCTGTCTGGAATATACCAAAATTTCAGACTCCAAGAGGAAAGCAAATGTTTAGCATAAACCATACTGTTTGTGCAGTTTAAGTATAGTAAGTCACTCTTACCAGTTCTGGGAATGGTGGGAACTCAAAATCCAAGTTCCCAAACACCAGTCAAAGGACAGCAGTTAGGTTTGCTATGTTAACTCATTTTTTTGCACACCCATAAGCGTAAGTATGGATAAATTGTTCACATCTATAACATCTGTAAGATGGATATTCATATCTCTAATGTAGTACTATACAGAAAAAAAACACCTTCTGTACTACACTACAACTTATAGAAACCTCAGATACTAAATTAAGTGAACAACAGGCCAAATGCAAGAGTACACACTACATGATTCACAAGGAGTTCAAAAATAGGCAAAACCAACTGATGACAACAGATGGCAGAAGAGTCGGTAATTCTGGGGTGGGGGGCGGTGGATACAAAGTGGAAAGGGCACAACAGAACCTTACAGAGTATTGGAAATGTTCTGTATCTTGATCTGCATGATGTATAAAAATAATAAATATGTAAAAATTGATCAAGTTATACACTAATATCTACTGCCTTTTACTGCATGTATGTTATCCCTCAATTTTAAAAAAGTTCAAGGAATAGACCAGCAGGGCTTAAACTTGGCCACTAAGCTCAAGTCAGACCATGATGGGCCTTGAATGCTAACTAAGGAGTCTGGCCTTACTCTGTGGCAGGGGTTCTCAAAGCGAAGGCTGTGGACCTGCCCTTTCAGAGGTCCGCAAAGTCAAAACTGTTTTCATAATTCTAAGATATCACTTTCTTTTTTCACTATGTTGACATTTGCACTGATGGTACAAAAACAATGGGAGTGCGTAAAACTGACACCTAAGCGGCAATCAAGGCACTGCCAGTAAACTGCAGCAGCAGTTACTGTATTCTTTACG
This sequence comes from Camelus dromedarius, assembly GCF_036321535.1. NCBI lineage: Eukaryota > Metazoa > Chordata > Mammalia > Artiodactyla > Camelidae > Camelus > Camelus dromedarius. The sequence continues at coordinate 17,667,899 of NC_087464.1, forward strand.
CTATGAATTCCCAGAAAAAGCCAGACTTACAAGTTTTCTCGGGTAAGCAGTAAAAATTTTATTAAATCTCAGCCTTTGAGTACATGCCTTTAATATTCTGTGAGACAAATGAACATAGTTTACATGTAAAGCCCATTTGCTTCATACCAAAGTACAATGATGATCTCAATAAAAAGTATTTATGTGCTTGAGTTTCAAGAAGTAGCCTCTTTTTTTATTTTTCAAATGAAACATCTTTTCTACTTGAAAAACCAACTGACATTCTATGATTATCAACTTTGGGTATTTTGCAAACATTATCTTGAAAACAAAGTAAGCGAGTCACTTCAAAAAACAAATAAATATCAGTACTTGTTGCTAATGATAAAAACTTGAGCTTTGCAGAAAAAATATGAATTCTGGAAAAACCATTATCTGCCACCACTTGAACCTGACACCTTCCTCAACACCTTAAAAGACTTTTCTGATAAGACCGGTGATGCTATTAACCAGTGGTCAACATCTGCAATATTGCATAACTCAATGAACTATTTATCAAATGATTAAAATATGTTACAAGATCAGGCATAGGTAGATAACTCATCCAAAGTGCAAGACAGACCAGTGCATTAATACAACAGTGCACGAAGAGTACATGGCTTCACACTTCCTGTTGCAATTAGAGCTGGCCCTCTGTATCCCCAGGTTCCTCATCTGCAGATTCAATCAACCACAGAGTAAAAATGTTAGGGGAAAAATTCCAGAAAGTTCCAAAAATCAAAAGTTGATTTTGCCATGCACTGGCAACTATTTTAAATGGCACTTGCAGCGTATTTACAACTATTTACATAGTGTAAGTAATCTAGAAATGACAATGTATATGGGAAGATACAGGTTATATGCAAATATGGTGTCATTTTATATAGGGAGCTGGAACATGACTGGATTTTGGTACCCATTGGGGGAGGGGGGGTCCTGAAACCAATCCCCCATGGATACTGAGGGAAAACTTTAACCTTTAGAAAGTTACCACTTGAGTTTTGGTGTAGTACCAAAGAGGAATAGTCACAGTTATCTGAAAAGGCTATTAAAATACTCCTCCTCTCCCTACTACATATCTGTGGGAAACAAAATTTTCCTCACATACATCAACCAAAACAACACATGGCAACAGAGTAAATACAAAAACAGACAACAAAATCCAGTTTTCTTCTAGTAAATCAGCTACTAAAGAGATCAGCAAAAATGTAAAATGCTCACTCTTCTCATTTTTTTGTTTGTTCTGGAAAATATAATTGTATTAATATGTCATGAATTCATTTTTTAGTAACTAATAAATAAATTTACTTTTTTCAGTTTTAATTTCTAATGGGTAAAAATTGATGGATATGATCCACATGCACAAAAGCTCTTGATGGCCTCAAAATTTTAAGAGTATAAAGAAATCCTGAGATGGAAGTGTTTGAGAACCACCACTTATGGATTAGGTAATCAAATTTGCACTTTTCAAAGATCTTATAGGAATATCCAGGAAAGAATGCAAACATCCTGAAAGGCTCAAGAAACGTCTGTAAGATTTGATTGGGAAAAATGAACTTGGTAAAAAAAGTTCCAGAACAGAAAGTGTGAGAGGGAAGAGGATCTTATGATATCAGATCTCAAGGATTTAACAGATGAGGAAAGGGTGAGGCAGTAAAGATAGAGGGGTTACTCTGTACAAAAGCTTGACAGGGAAGCTAAGGAAAGCCAGGGAGGCTGGTTGCTGGAGGGGGTGGTTGTATTAGGAAAGGTCTAAACATGGAAGAGAGGTGATCATGTTTACAGACAGAGGTGAAAGTTTAGCAGAGATAACTGACCAAGAGGTCCTGAGGGTATGAGAAAAGATGGACTCCAAGACACAAAACTGCTCTTTGAGTAGGGAGGAGGACACTCTTCAACAACTGCAGAAAAGGGATAGTAGTGGAAGCTAAGTCCAACTGGAGAGGGCAAGAATAGGGCCCATATGACCAACTGTCCAAGTTGGTCTGTTCCTCACAAGAATTTATGAGATTACCTTGTCTCAATATAAAGAAAAAGACATGCTTAGCAAAACTGAAAATCTTTCTCCAAATCAATCAGCTTAATAGAGCACTAGCACTCAAATCAGGATCCCAGATTCCAAACCTATTCTTCCTTCTGCATCAAGGCAGCCTGAGAAACAGGAGAGGAGGGGAGGTGAGACCAGGTCAGGGAACTTCTCTGTGGCGACTGAAGCTGTTTGGGGAGTCTCTTACAAGGGCAGGGAAATACCGTTCTTTGTGCTTCACCTGAAACATTTGGAAGCTTTATCATTAAGAGGTCCTCCCGAACTGAGGCAGGGCAATATGACAAGGAAAAGTGGCAGGTGGAGCTGGCATAACCTCCTGACTGGCAGAGGCAAATTCAGCCTCTTCAAGTCCAAAAACCCAAGGGAAGTTTGAGTTTCATTTTAAAACTCCTATATTTAATCAGTAACACCTCACTAGTTACTCCTATGGTGGTGATCTGGGCAGGGGTGTTAGAAAAGATACAGGAAAAGGCCCTCTCACCTAGTGCTCACCACTCAGCTTAGAAGATACAATTACCCATTAAGACCCAAGGATCAAAGGTCTGAGGGAATCTGTCTGGGGAGCAGTAAGACCATTAGTATGGCGGAGCTCCACACAGAGACACAGGCGTGAAAAGGCAGGAATAACTAAGAAGGAAGGTGAAACAAGTAGACTGAAAATACTCATCCAAGGCAGACCTGAATTTGTGGTAGCAATGGGAATGGAGAAGGAATGGAAGGATACAGTGGCCAAGGGAGACAAAGAGCTAGACAGCATCAAGGTTCTATCGTTACAGAAACTGGGAAGAGGTTTCCAAAGGAAAGCTACAAGTATGTATTTACCTAGCATCCTTCTGTACTGGGGAATTTAGTGGCTAAAAAAATTTTTAAAACAAAAAAATACACCCAAACACAGTTCTTTCCCCCCAAGAGAAAAAAACAGACTAGTAATTGGGTGGAGGGGATAGAATTAGATTAGCCTCAGGAGATGAAGAAAGAAGAAATTGGTTGTTTTGAGATCTGCTGGGTTTAATATGCCTCAGACAGACACATTTATTCAGTAGGCTAATGAGAACTACGGGTCTTGAGAACAACCAGGGCTAAAACGCTCAACCTAAAACTTGACCACATAGAGGGAGAACTGGTGCTAGAGGAATACACAAGCCCTCTGTATAAGGGAACAAGGATGAGCCGACAAAATGAACCAGAGGGAACACGGCACTCAGGGGGAGGAGGAGGAAGCCTGTAAGTGCCAGGACAAGAAAAGATCTATCAGACAGACAAAGAAAAACTAGGAAACCATAGAGTCTTATGAACCACTGGGAAATTTTAAATACAATGAGATAATCAGAGACCAGCATAGCAGAGGGCAAGGTGCAGGAATTCTAGAAATAACACTAGTCCGGAAATAAAAAGACCTGCGTTTCAGTTTGGCTCTATCATCCTCTCACTGTATAAACAACCACTTTTCCTTCTACGCTTAATTCTCCTTGTCTGTGAAAATGGTCAGACACTATAATCTGGGCTTGCTATCAACTCCAAGTTCTATCTGGGAGGCAGACAGGTCTCCAACACCTTTTGAGCTTGAAAACAATTCCAAAATTACAGCTTTAAAAAAGTCTCAGGAGGAAGTGCAGACTCAGGAGACAGATGGTGTCAGAGCCAGAAACCAGGAGCACAAAGCCAGAATGCAAAGAACACAGGTGTTAAGTAGTAAGGATTAAGCGTTCTGTCAAAAGACACAAAAAACTCAATCTGCTCTTCAAGGTAACAGCTTTCCTTCAATAAGAGGAGAGCTACTCCCACGTCTTTATCAAAGAAGACTTCAGGCCAGAGTACTAGACCTGTCAGGATGGTACATGTCAGCATATTGTGCCGGCTGGAATAAAGAAAGCAGTAACACTATTGTAGTCCAGTTACTCCCAGAATCAGCAGCTACATGCAACCATGACCCATTTTTAGCACACAAATCAATCTTTAGACCTGTCCTCTGGGGATTCTCCAATTATCTCAAAGAAAGCCATGACAAAATGTCTTAAATATTAAAACAGAGTGTTAACTCACTATAATCTGAAAGGGTACTCCAGCCATGCAGGAATACTGAAAAGTGAAATAGAATTCAAAGGCTATCCATGCCTAAGAGTTCTTCAGCACCACTGAAAGCAAAGCTCAACCCTATTTAGTTGAATATTAGGAATGTTCCTGCTACATCTGTTCTTTTAAAACATTCACATTATATTAAGAAGGCAAAGTAATCCCTAACAGGAGTCTTTTTAAATCCCTGTAACAAAACTCTGAAAATTATGTCTAGAATGTAAATGCAACACTCTCAAATTTGGAAACTGACTTTTTACGGAAAGTCAGATAACTTTCCTATGAAAATATGAAATATTTACACTTTCAGTTCAATGTTTTCAGTCAATTTACTATACTTGAGAAATGCCTTGTTTCGAGGGTCCTATCTTGAACACAAAAACCTTCAGCATTTGCAATCTGTGCTTATAGACGATGACAAGCTTGCATAAGCAGGTGTAACAAAAATCAGGCTGCAACAATTGGAGGAAAGAAAACAAAATGCATTTCCAAAGCTGCAATGTGTGGGGCAGAGGCCAGGTGGTCAGCAGAATCCAAACACTGAAAGGGTGCAATTGGTGCTTTAGTTTTAATTCAAAGAGAAGCAAAAATTCTTATATAACTTCCTCCACTCCAATCTCTAGCCCAACCCCCTTCTAACCTACCCCTCCCCTACCCCCAGGTTTTCTGGCAAGTTCTCCCCAAAGTCAGTACAGCTTGGATACTGCCTAGGAAAAGCAGATTTGTAGAACAGGATGGGATTAGCACAGCTCTTCCATATAAGAGAAAATAATTTGCTATTTGATCCAGTGATTCTTTTACTGCCTCCACCACTAGCTACTGAAGCAACAGCCTAAACACTAATATCTGGTTCAGTATGCATTCTTATCTCAATCTTCAACCCAGAAGTACTACCCACTAATGAGTTTGGAATTTGTCCTTTAAGCAAACACATATCAATGTTAGAAAACAGTCATTCAGCTGAAAACAATGAACGAGAAACTTTGCATAGATACTACCTAGTATACGAACACTAAAATACCAGCAGAGAGCTTCTTTAGTCATCTCACCCTTCCCCTCCATCTCCAATTCACAAACATCGAACTCACAGCTTAGTGCTTGGCCTGTAAACGTAGTTAAAGAAGCAGCCGGGGACAGGTAACATTTCATAGTTTCCATCTTTCCAAAAACTTCTCAGACAACAGGTTAAAAAAAAAAAACTCCACTGGTTTGTATTTGAGTCTGCATTCTCACTAAAAAATCTCTTTGGCAAAGTCTCTGAATATGCTCTTTACTGCTTTATATCCTTTGGGGATAAGATACAGAAATAAAGGTACCTATCACTTTACATCTGCTAGTGTGGCTGTGTACACTGCTAGAATTCTGAGTTTTGCCCAGAATGAAACCCCAACCCCTCATTCATGATGCAGGGCTCTTTTATGCCCCGGGAGCTTACTCCAGATTTTACCATGTATTCCTAAAACCCGTATTTATTCTTCCTGGAAATCTAAGAGACAAAATTATGGGAATTTTAGGCTAAGCCAAGATGGCGGAGTAGAGAGACTCACAGCTTACCCTCCCCCACAAATACACCAAGAATTACATATACAAATCCACTGAATCGCACAGAAAACCTACTGAACTCTGGCAGTGTCTCTCATTTCAAAATACAGGATTCTCACAAAATCTGATAAACAAGTTTATACTGTACAGCACAGGGAACTATATTCAATATCTTGTAGTAACTTATGGCTTAAAAAGAATATGATAATGAATATATGTATGTTACTATATGACTGAAATATTGTGCTGTACACCAGAAATTGATACAACACTGTAAACTGACTGTACTTCAATATAAATATATATAAATAAATTATGAGAATTTTAGTTAAAAGAGAAAAAATGAGGTTTAGTAAGCCCTGTTCTACTTTTACAGGTCTTAAAACAATTATATAATTTCAAATTTGCCTTGTCTCAGAAGAAAAATGTTGCTGAAATTTAACCATCCTGAAAGAGGAAAGTCTTTTGTGCAGAGGATTGGGAGGGTCACCCCCACAGTGGGAGGAGCCTGACTTCTCCAGACCTCTGGCTCTCTCAGGGTCAGCTAACTGCTCTGACACACATCATGGAATGATAGACACAGCACATTCCTCCTGACATCAACACTGCTGCACTAATGCTCAGAAGACCCACACTGACTTCCACAGCAACCTCCAATTCCCTCCAATGCAGCTGAGGCTCAATTTGCCTATAAATGTGACCAGCCCATAGATCATCGCATTTTCTATACAATTCACATCATCATTAACCCTCTGACCACCCCCGACATACCAGAATACCGTAATATCACAGGTTGAGCTATGGCACCAGAAAGACCTAGGTTCACACACCAGTTTTTTCACTTAATAGCCTTGTGACTTGATTTCTAAACCCCTTTCATCATCTGCAAAATAGGGGGAATACCAGAAAGGGATGTTTTAAGACAGAGATCCCAAACTAGCCCTCAGGTTAAATCCAATCTCTAGAGACATGTTACTTTGATCCATGTAGTGTTTATAATTTGTTAATTGCTACATTAAAAAAAAAAGAGATTGGCAGCTTTACTAGGAGAGAAGACAAAGATCAACTAACTCAGGGCCCATGCATCAGCTCTCTAACCTTCTGCCTGCTGTAGAGGCTGGCATAGCTCTCCCCAACCTCACAGGGAGCCTGCGCCAGAGAGATGTCTGCAAGACAACCCTGGGGAGGGAGAAAAGCAAGTGTTTCTACATTACAGACAGGGTTACATAGAGGCTAGTCAACTCCAAAATCCTAGCTCTATAAACTGAGCATGTACTGCCAGGTCAATCCTCAAGTTTAAATTACATCACTGTGACAAACGCCAAACTCTACAGCAACGTGCTCTGTAAATACAGTTCAGCTCGAAGCATGCTCGGTGAGGATGCTCCAAGACCAGTGGTCAGCCCTAACCCTCCTGTCCTGAAGGGCTCCCGACAGCCCAGACTCCATGGAGCTCCAGAAGCAGCACTTCCTTCCACTCCTCTACCTACGATAAAAACCAACCCGCCAGGAAAACCACCAGCAGCCTGAGGTTTCCAAGGTTTCCTTCTGCCTGTTTGCATTTATTTTTGTTTTTAACCCAGCACGTGTCCCTGGGCTCAAACACAACCAGAGCCTAAGAGTGCAAACTATCCTCAAGAGACACACACTTCCAGCTGGCACATGTCAGCTCTGTCACCTGAGGGGCACACGGGAGGCAAGAGGGCCACCTATGGCTTCCAGAGAACCAGCTCCGACCCATTGGCCCCTCTCGCCCTGCAAATGACGCAGACCAGCGGTTTGCTCAGGTGCTGGAGAGAGCGAGGCGGCAGATCGGTAGCCACGGAGACCAAAGGAGGCAGCTGCCAGCGAAATGCAGCGCTAAGCAGAGCCGAGGCCGCGGGGCGGGGTGGGGGATGGGGGCCATGGCCAGCAACCCCGCCTCTGAGAGCTCTCCTTAAGTGCAACCTGGAGCAGGGCACCATGCAGAGGGGCAAGGCCTGCAAGGCACAAAGTGCCACCAAAAAATAACCCGTGCACACGAGGATGTGCTCCAGAGCCCAGGTGTCCACCTGGTCTTTCTCGGTCTCTTGGGCGGCGCTAGGCCACTTACAAAGAGCCGGGCCTTGCCTGGGCCCTCTGGGAACACAGCAAGAAAGTCAGGGTCGACCTGACGGTAGAGAACACCCACGCAGGGAAAAAGCCGGGGGAATGACGCCAAGTGAGACAACCAAAGGTGAGTGACCTTTTCCTGGTCTGAGACCCCTCTTCCCCCCGGGGCAGGCACAAGCCTAAGAACCAACCAGGCTGTTTCCCAAGCCACTGCTCCACCAAACCTGAGACCAGAGCCGAGCAGGCACCCAACCCCTCACCGGCGTCTGGGCACCTGGTCCAGCCCTGGACTGAGGAGAGAATGACAAAACCATGGCCACACGCACGCTTCTCCACTGGCCAGGCAGCCCGTGGGGGAGAAAACCAAGGCTGGTGCGGCCTAGCTCAGCTCCACGCTTGAGGAACCTCCGCGGCATGCATGACCCCCGCCCATGGCCGCAGGACCCACCTCTGAGCCTCGAGGCTTCCCCAGAGCGAGGCCACGTTGCACGTGCGAGCCACCCACTAGCGCTCAACCCTACCTAGCCAAGGCAGCCCCCAGAATTCCAGCTCCTGCGCCAATCGAACGTGTGAAGCCACGTGACCTCCTGGGCCAAGGAAGTGCGTGCCGACTGCACGAGGGGCCTGATCCCTCCGCCTTAAAGGAGCCGCGCCCGCTGCCGTCGTGGCAATCTCAGGTGTCCGGAGGCCCAACGCGGGGGGGTCTCTGCCACCAGCAGCCCCGCCCCACCCAGGCCGCCCGTCCCCACCGCCCCCTGGGTACGAACGCGACTCGTTGGGGACGCTGCGAGGCGCGTGAGCTCCCAGTGCCGGTGGCTTCGGGTCTCACATGCGACGGCTGCGGGAGAAGGAAGTGTTCTGGACGCGGGTGCACCCTTCCGTCCGGTCAGCTCCCGTCTAGACATACACTCGAGGCCACCGGCAGTCTGCAGCGCCACTCGGAGGCCCCACCGGCCGCCCCCTTAGGGCCGCGGCGCCTTTAAGCCCAAAGGCCCTGAGTCACGAGGAGGCTCCCTACCCCCCCTCGCCACACACCCCTCCACGAGGCCCCACGCCCGCGGGCACGTGACCCGCGCCCCGCCCGGGACTCGCGTACACGGGGGGCGGGGGAGGGTACCGCGGAGCCGGCCGAGGCTGCGCGCGGACCGTTAGCAGTCTCGCTCGGGACCGCGGCCCCGCCCAGCCCCGCCCTGGCGGGCGGCAGGCAACTCTTACCAGCGGGAGCGCCATGGGGCTGGCGTGGCCCTGCGGGAAGGACAGACCGGCCGGCGGGCGGCTGGCCGGCACGGCGAGGGACGCGCAGACACGTGGGCACTATTTTTGCAGCGAGCCGCGCACAGCGCCGCACTCTGGACGGCTTATAAAGCCCCGCGGAGCCGCCCCCCGGCCGGATGCGAGGCACCTGTGTCGGCCCCGCCCGGGGCCCCGCCCCTTCCAGCATGCTGCGCTGAGGGCTCAGTCGCCCACCCGGAGCCAGGCGCCTGGACCCGGGCGGGCTCGGCCGCCGCGGAGGCTGCTGGCCACAGCTGCCCCCTTGAGAGGCCAAGGGCCCAAGTTAAGCACGCCACTCACCTAGTTACCCTGGTCAAGGCACTTACCTCCTCTGGGCCTCAGTTTACCCCTTATGAAATAGGACGCGATTTACAAGCCTCTGCGACGGGGCGGCAATATGCTTTGTCAGTAAAGCCCTCTTTATAGTGTCCACGCTCCGTTCCTTCCAAGGACCTCTCCCGGCGAAAGCCAACCCTACGTACCCCGGTCCGAGCCTTCGCTCCTTGGGCTCCAGGAGGCGCGCTCACTCTAGACTGGCTGTTCCGTGTGTTGGAACTGGTCGGGGGCGGGGGGCGGTGCGCCGGCGTCCGGGGATCCCGGAAAGTTCCAAAAACACCAGGGGGCCTCTTTGGACCGCAGTTCCCTGGGGAAACCGCTTCCGACGTTCTTGCCGGACTGCGACAGGAAACTTCTCCGAATGGGGAGAAGAGACAGGGCGGGGGTCCCGGGGTGAGAGACACCGTGGGTCGGGCTGTCGTCGGGAAAGGCGTCCTGGGGTAGCCGGGGCGGGGCGGACCGGAAGCTCCAGGCAAGCGCAGAGGCGGAGATGGCGTGCCAGGAGGGGGAGATCAAGCAAAGGCTGGGAAGGAGGACTGAACAGAGCGGCTCCATATGACCCGGGCGCAGGATAATGCGAGGGAAGCCTGGGCCCAGTTTGTGAAGGGCCGTTATTTTACAGACAGCGGGGAACTATTAAGAATTGTAAACAGAAGAATGGCAGTATCAGATCTCTTTTAAGATTTTACTGGAAATATAGCAAAGGTTGGACAGAAAAGGGGAGAAACGAGGGAGTGGGGAGGAAAGGGACCAAGGTTTTTTGAGCATTACTAAGTGTTGAACTTGTGTTACCTCATCATCGTAATACAATTTTATAAAGCACTTACTATGCTTAAGGTTCCTCCTGGCAGTTGGGAAGAAGCAACTCCTGCCTTCCTGGCAGGCTGGTGAGGCTGGCCTGGATCTGATGCTAAGGGGAGGGTGGCAGATACCTGTAGTTTTCTGTCCAGGGCAATGGAAGGAGAGGAAGTCAAGGTCTAGTCTACTGTTGCAGGAGAATTAATGGGAGAAGGTGAGGGTAAGAACCAGTGCTGGAGTAGAAGTCCACAGGAGGACTCAGAGTGACAGTGAGAGTTGGCCGGTCTCCATCCATAGAATATCCCCATGTGGGAGCTTCTTGGGTTGCTGAGATCATGAGCAGAGAGGGTGTTGGCTGCTAGGGCAGGACAAGAGGGGGCCCGGGCATACCCCTAGCTATAAACTGCTCTACCCTCTCTCTCCTTCAGACTTGCTGCTTAGCCACTTGCCCTCCCTCCTCAAAATGGCCCATTCCAGCTGCCCAGGAATCCACACCTTCTGGTTTAGCTTCACTGGAACCCTCCCACACCAGGACCTACCTGGGGCTCTTCCTTCTCTCAAAGCAGCCCATCCACAAGTCTCACCCTGGCCCACAAACAGCAGAGGACAGCTCATGCAAAGTGGTGTATCTTGCTTGTCCTGTCAAGGGGTGCCACACCCAAATACCTACAGCCCAGGAGCCAAGTGAGGATAGGTGAGAGCACCAAGAAGGCCCAAGGCACATCTAAAAAGGCAACTAGCTTATGGATACCATGCAGGTCCCAGCCCAGCCAGATCTTTCAAGACAAGCTGTAAATGCAGTTTTGTTTTGTTTTTTAATGTGAAATCTAATTTTAAATGTGGTCAGTAACTGAAATTTAAAGAGCCACAGCCAGCATGTCCAGGGTCCTCATGCAGCTCATTGGCTGCTAATTTGTGATCCTTTCCATTTCTTCCTCGTCCCTGACCCAAACCTGAGTAAGATAAGAATCTGAAACCTGGAATTGTGCCCAGGGGAACAGGAATCTGGGAGCTCTTTCATATTTTAAAACTCCCAGCCATAGGAAAATGAAAGTATCTTTCAGGTGACTTGGAACAGAAATTTCTGCTGCATAAAATTCCTCTTCCTGAACTCTGTGTTGCAGGTAATAATAACAGCTGACTTTCACTGAGCACTTACTGTGTGCTTGGCACAGTTCTAAGTGTTTTACCTGGGTTAACCCATTTGCAGATGAAGAAACTGAAGCTCAAAGAAGTCAAGGAACTAGCTCAAAGACTCCCAGCTAGAAGTGGAGTGGAGACTCAAACCTAGGCAGTCTTCTAGCTTCAGAGCCTGAAGCCTTAACCAGATAAGAACAAAACATCCAGCACCCTATGTGTACACTACCTACTGACGGACCCAGAGCTTACTGTAGGCAATGAAGGAAGGGGTGGCTGAATCCACAGACGGGCATGTATTTGGTGAATCCTTGCTCCCTGCCTGACTTGGCCAGGGCTGCAGGTTCTACAGGAAGAACAGTACCCCTGACCAGAAGTGCTCCACGATCCACAGGGCAGGGTGTGGAAAGTGGCAGAGGTGGAGATGTTAAATGACTTGGTCAAGTCCCCACAGCTGGTCACTGGCAGAAGTAACAGGAACAAACAGGCAGCATTATCCATTCTCCCAGTCAACAAACAGCCTTTGAGCCCAGCTATGCCTGGCACCATCTCTGCAGTCAAGCCCCAGATTTAGAATACAGGTTTTAAGTGTAACAGTAATTGGCTGGACTTTTAAATGCATGCACTGGGGAGACAGGAGTGACCCTGTAGTCTTTTATATGCTCAGGTGTTCAGTGCCTCCACAGCAGGCAGAGAGCTAAAAGAAGAAAAGAGACTGCAGGGAGAAAATAATTTCCCTGGTTGAAAAAGATCAGAAGAGGAATTCATTTAGGAACTCAAGACCACAAGGTAAAGTGGGCACGTGGTGTCTACTCAACTTCTGCCAGGCTCTGTGCAGAAGAAACCATGTTCTTTGTTTTTTGGTTTTTTTGTGCCCTTTTAAGTGGGACAAAAGAAAGTGAATCAGCCCTACCTTTCATCATCCACAAATGTAAATTTTAAATGGGTTAAAATAGAAATATGTAAAGTATTACTTGAAAAATTTTTAAAAGAAAATATTAGAATATTTTTATTACCACAGCATGAGGACAAATTTTGTAAATATGGGACAAAAAGCACAGGATATAAAGGGACATTGACCACATCATAACTTAACACCTTAGTTTATCAAAAGATATTTAAAACTTGAAAAAACAAGCCATAGATTGGAAGAAGGCATTTGCAATACTTGATCTATAAAGGACTAGTTTCCAGAATATATAAGAACTTCTAGAATGAGACAAATAGAAAAATGGGTAAAGATGGGGACAGGCAGTTGACAGGAGTGAAAACCCAAATGTCCAATGTTTGTTTGTATCACCAGATGCCTACCCTCACCAATAACCAGGGAGATGCAAATGAAGCAGTGGGATACCATTTCACACCTCCCAGACAAAGTGAACAAGGCTCACTATCCCAACAGCAGGCTCACCGCCAGGAAGGGTGTAAACTGGTTCAACCACTTTGTGACTTTTGTTTTCTGCATGTTTTGAATTAAGAGATAAACCACGTACAGACAGTGCACAGAACGTATAAGCTTAGGTGTACAGCTTGATGATTTTTTACCTGCGTAACCACCACCCATCAAGGCATAGAATCCTTCCAGAACCCCACAGAGTTTCATCACAAGCTCTTCCTAGTTTACCCCTCCTCCTTGAAGTAACTAATATTATTACTACTTTCCTCACAGATTCATTCTGTTTTAAGCATTCACATAAGCTTTTGGCCTTTTTCATTCAACACAGCACCTGTGAGATTCATCCATGTTGTTGCAGGTAGCAGTAGTTCAGTCCTTTTTATTGCTAAGTAGTATTCTGTTATATGGATATACCATAATTTGTTTCTCCATTCTCCTATTGATTGGCAATTTGAACCGGAGGATTATGAATGAAGGTGTAGTGAACGTTCTTGATATGAAGTCCAGCTACTCTGGTGAGCAATTTGGCAATGTTGTTAAGTTGCAGGTGAGTATACTCTAAGACCCAGCAATCCTGCTCGCAGGGAAACATGTTAGAGGAACTTTCCCACGTGTTAAAATGGGCAGGAGTAAAAATGCCAGTAGCTGTGTGATTCAAAATTGCAAAAATAAAATATAAAATCCCTTACATCCCCATCAACAGGAGAGTCGATTGACAAATTGTGGTCTAGTCATACAATGGAATACTGTATATAAGCAAAAGTAAATGAAATAAAGCTAATCATATCAACATGGATGACTCAAACTACATTGAGTGAAAAACGCAGGACATAGGAGAACACATATTCTACAACGCCATTTACATAAAATATGAAAATATGCAGTACATTACTGTCACGAAGTACAATATGATAGATTGTTTAGAAACACGTGTGTAGTAAAGGTACAAAAACATGCATGGTTCTGATAAGCAGAAAATGCAGAATAGTCATTTACTTCAGGTGGGGAGAGACGAGCTCATGAAACGAGGAGCTGATGAGCGCTTTAGTTCATAAACCAGGTGATCAGTACCCAAGCAGTAATTTTATTCTTTAAACTTAAAATATAATTGTTTAAAGAGATTAAGAGATGGAGATAAGGGCAGGGGTGTGCTGGTAAATGTTTGGCAATTGGCTGCAGGGAGGGGAGTGATTTGTATTCATCTCTTTCTGTGGCATAAATACTCCTACTATGGCCAATTTCAAACTACCAATTTGATGCCAGCCGGTGCTCATGAGCCGGTGCGAGCCAGCTCCAGCACACCACTGACACTGAACGTGGGAGCAAACTGCTCTGAAGCTCAAGGCCAGTGGTCTAGGCTCCCTCTGAGGACTTTTCCAACACCCTGGGAGATGAGTCGACAGCTGGACTGTATTAATTTATGCTGTTAAGTCACCCCAAAACTAAGCAGGTTAAAATAACAAATATTTACTATCTCACACAATTTCTGAGCATTGGGAATCCAAAGTTGACTTAGCTGGGCCGTTCTGGCTCAGGCTCTCCTGAGGGTGCAGTCAAGCTGTCAGGCAGAACCGCAGTCATCTGAAGCTTTGCCTGCAGCTGGAGGATCTGCTTCCAAGCTCAGCCTCAAGCTCACTCAGTTCCCTGTCACATGGACCTCTCCGGAGGGCTGTGGGCTTTCTCCAAAGCAAATGACCAGAGAGACAGGGATGGAGGTACAATGACTATCAAAATCTCATCTCAGAAATGACACACTATTCCTCTGCAACATCCTATTGTTTACACACACCAACCCTGATAAAATGTAGGAGGGGGTGACACAAGGGTGCGAATGCCAGGAAGCAGGGATCACTGGAGGTCGGCTTCCTCACCAATCACAGCTGACGGTGAGTGCCAGTTGTCCTGAGATGCTTGCAACAGGGTTAGAGGCTCCTAGAGTCACACACAGCACAAGGAGAGACATGGGAACCTGAGAGGCTGTCCCCTTCGTTTTGCAGCTAAGGAAACTGAGAAGTTTACAGATTTACTAGAGAGTGCAGCCACTCTTGTCAGGAGCCCAGGGGCTCAGTCCTGCCTTGGTCCTAGTGACAAGGACCATGCTCACCCTCTCCTGGCCTCACCTCTCCCTGCCTTCCCTCTGCAGGTGCAGATGCTGGGGTCCTAGCACATCAAGGCCTAGATCAGAGTTACCTTGCCCAAGCGCTCAAGAGTTCCTTTTTCCTCAGAGCTGTTTCCTCACATTCTCTCTCAGTCAAACCAAGAAGACCACCCCACTTGTTTCCACAAACCCCGCCTCTGCCACAGGGGTTGTTGGTAGCACGTCCCCAGGAGCCCCAGAGTGCAGCATGTACCGCCGTGTTGTCATTGCCAGACACAAGGCTGTGCTGGCCTCCTGGGGTCCCAATGCCATTTGCAGTCGGTGTTGAAACGTCTCAGAGCTCTGCAATCGATCTCTGAGTGAAACAAAACACCGCCCCAAGCCAGAAGGAGGCGGGAGCGAGGCGTGCTGCTGCGCTCTGCTCCTTGGTCTGGATGCTGTTCATGCAGGTTATTCATTCTATGACAGCTCATCAGATTGCACTCTGGTGATCTGTACAATTTTCTGTATGAATATTATACTTCAAAAATTTTATATATTCTCAAAGACAGGGACATATGTGTCTGGGAAGATCCCAGACAGAAGCATTCTTCTGAGCCATTGGCAACCTTTGTTCTCCATCACCACGGGGAAGCCCCATTCAGGTGGACTCTTGGGTGGCAGATCTGAAAAGGGGCTAAAGTTAGAAGGCCCTTGGCACCAAGACAAGAAGTGACATTCAGGGGGTCTGGGCAGCCCCAGCATTGCTCACCCTCCTCAGCACTGTCCCAAGCCTCAGTGACCCCAAAGCATCCTGGGCAGTAGTGGAGGAATAAGGATGGGTGTTCCCAACCGTCAGGATCAAACAGTGCATCCCTCAGAGCTTTCTCTGAGTGGACAGGTCAGGGGGAAGGGGGACAGGGGAGAGACAACGGGGTCAGGCCAGCACCATGAAGCAGAAGAGCCAAGAAGTTACGCACTGCTTTGCCTTTGGATATGCTCCACATTATCCCCTGTTCTCCAAACTCCTTCTTGGGGTTCACCCTTCCAGGCACCAGTTCACTGTTCTTCTTTTGACCCTGGGAGACAACACTGACCAGGCCATCAGAGAATGAGGACCCAGCTCACCTCCTTGAGGACCCCGGTCCATGCACACCTTCCCACCGCTCTCCTGCCCCACCCCTGAGCTGGGGCTCTCCCAACCCTGCAAGCTCTGCAGCCAGTTGCAGGCTGGTGGAATGAGACGGGAACTACTGGGCTGAGCAGTCCCTCATGGTTCACACCCCAGTCCTGCTTGGTCATCAACCTATAGGTCCTTTGCCACCACAGTGCCTAGCTGCTCAGTAAGTGCTTGATGAGGAAGGAGGGACCTAAGGCAGACCTTTCCCCCACCCACCTCATGTGGAGCCATGGTAGAAATGGGAGCCACTGAGAGGGACATGAATGTGGCTGGGGAGGCAGGGAAGAAATTGCTGGTGAGGATCCTGGTTGTCCAGGAGCCAGATTCTGGGGAGTCAGAAGTTTCCTATTTCCCCTTCTTTGCCCAGTCAGGCCAGGGAAAATCCCCTCACACTGACACACTGACACACAACAACCCATCCCTCTGATCTGTAAGCTGTGCTAGGAGGTGACCCTCAAGATTCCCCGCTGAAGGTGCTAAACGAGCACAGAGGCTTGCCCTGCAGCTGACTGACTAGGGGTTCAGGCATGGGTACAACTAATGCCCCAACTCTGGGGTCCTTGTCGCGGCTTCCTTAGTGTCTTTAGATGGGTCTGTTCCCCAATCATCGCAGCTGGTCAGCTGGAGCAGCCTGGCGGAAGCTGAAGCCGTTCCTCTTACCCACTTGCCAGAGTAACACTTTGAAGCCATGCCGGACTGGACTCTCGTTCCCAGCCCCTCCTTGTGTTCACTGTCCTCTGACCTGTCAAGGCCTGCAGTCAGGCTCAGGCCACACATGGACCTCCTGGGTCCTCACTAATGCTCTACCCAGCCCTTGCAGGGAGGGGGCACTTTCTGCCTCTGTGGAAGTCCCTGTGCGTTTCTGGCCCCTCCCCACACCCCTTCCTCTGCACCAGCACAGCCTAAGAGCCCTTCCAAGTCTGCTCTGTAGTCCAGGGCCCTGGCTGCCCCTTCAGTGCTGTTCACGGGACACATGAGATCCAGGAAGCCCATGACCACAGTGGCCAAGACTTGGATCAGTGACAAGATACGGGGTATGATATGGGTTGGAAAGAAGAATGTTCTGGGAAGAAGTGAGGCCTCCACCCCCAGGTCCAGGACCTGTCTGATCTGATCCCAAAATGTGTGCTGGGTAGGCCCTGCCTTATCTCTGCAGAGACTCACTCAAGGATGTTGACATGGCAGAGCTGCGGAGGTTCAGCCATGGACCTAGAGTTTTGGAAGAGATGGGCTGGGCTGGGCTGGGCTGAGGGCTCCCTTCCCCTCTGACTGACGTTTTCTCCCCACAGCTCATTCCCTAGAACAGAACGGGCCCCCTCCCCTTCCTGGGTTCAAGATCGCCACTCTGCCTGCCTCCACAGTCCCAGCCTTCCCAGCTGGTCTCCTCCTCCTCCTGACCAGCTGCAGACTCAGACTCTCCCTGCTTACACCTCGCTCTCCTGCTTCCTGCCTCTCCTGAGACAATCTCACGCACAAGAACCATTTTCTTAAGAAGGGCTGTTACTGCTAATCCCACAGCCTGGGACACATTCCAGAGAAACCAACACAGGGCTTTGACCAATGTTCCCATGCTCTGGACTATCAGGGTTGGAGATCCTGGGGCACTTTCCAAGAGGTTCTGGGAGCCTGGTCTGTGAGCTCCTCAGCATGCTTTATATATAAGCTTCTGGTTCCTACCGAATCAACTCTGCAGCAACGTCCAGGTTGGTAAGGAATTCTCTGATGGTCCTTGTTCTAATTCTTAAAAAAATGCCCCCACCTTCTTTCTCCTGCTGCAGGCAGTGCTGATTCAGAGACACGAGTGAGAACGAGTCTACCATTCAAGTGGCCCTTGTCTGGTAGATCAGTCCCATTTGAGAACCTGCAGTGATAAAAACAGTGATTCCAGGAAGACTTTGGGGCCCCAAGGCTCTCAAAGAAGCAGCAGCCCCAGCTGCTCTCCAGTGCCACGGAGCCCAGCAAGTCCCCAGAGCCAGAGGCAGGCTGTCCCCTGGCACTGCCTTTGTTCTTCCCTGAGAAGAGGGCCACACCTGCTTCCCTGTCTCTCCCCAGACAGACTTGCTCAGGGACTCTTCAGTGACAGGGCCCTGGGGAGGGATGATCAAAGAACTAGAATCTTGGTCATGGAGGATCAGGGCTGAGGCACCACATCTCGAACTATCACTGAGTGTGTTTCCTGTAATACAGTCAATCAAGATGTTTTGGGACAAATCATCCCAAGGTCAAAACCAAGTATCGGTAACACTGAGCTCTAGCCCCTCTTGGAAGGAGGGGGTGGGGGATTACAATGTGCATTAACATAGTAAAGGCTCTGAGAAAGCCTGTGGGAAATAAACTTACTGCATTTCAGTCCATGATTTCGAAACATATTTGATTACACTTTTTTTTTTTTCTGGCAGAACACATGCTAATAGAACACCTTTTACACCTTTAGGAACCACTGCCTGCTCAGCCTCTCTCCTCACCGGGAAGGGCACCAGGGAGGGCCCTGGCTCTCACTGCCACCCCTAGAAGGCTTGGCCCAGGTGTGGAGGGCTCTACATCCTCACTACTCAAGTATGTCTGTGGAGCAACTGGGTTGCTGGGATCTTGTTAGAAATGCAGAACCTCAGGCCCCACCCTAGACCTACTGATCTGAATCTGCATGTTAGCAAAACCCCCAGGGGATCTGATAAACGGCAGTTTGAGAAGCACTGTTCTACATCTCCTGTTCTTCCCCCTCCAAGATGGCCAGTTGGGTCATCTCCCCAGCTAGGTGGGGGCCCTAGGCTCCGTATCTGGATGTAGTTGACATAGTCTGAACCTTGTACCTCTGTTTAGGAATTCCCCACATTATGAGTTCTTCTTCCCAAGAGCCCATGAGGGGAACCAAAATGGACTGCCAGACATCGACAAGGCTTCATTTTTGCAGAGGCTCATAAAAAGGACCATGGAGTTCTTCCGGCTTGGCCGCCCCGTCCCTGATCAGATGCCTCTTCCACAGAAGGACCTGGAGACTCAAAGATGGTCATCTTGGGGGTCCAACCAGAGTCACTTCTGAGAGTCAGTCACAGCCTCCCCTAGAAGGTTGGTAGTGATCATTCACAAGGGTCAAACACAGTCACTCTTAGGAGCTCTCCCCTACCCCCGCCAACCCCCTTAGGCACCCAGAAGAAAGGAAAGGTAAGCCAGAATCTAGGGAGAAGATGTTTTATTGAGATTTTGCTACATAGATAGCTACCAAAAGCTGAGAGGACTAAATGGAGCAGCTGCTGTCTCCCTCTGCACAGGTTACCTAGGAACCCATGGGGAGGGGGAATTGGGGGGAGCCTGACAATGACTACATAGAGAGAGGACCCCTGGATGGTATCTGGAATGAGGAGTCTGATATGAGAGAGGAAGAGAGAGAGGCTAACAGCCTAGGTATCACAAGGGAGGGAAAAGTGAGGGCCAAATAGGTCACAGCACTTGGGATCATTGTGTCAGAGCCTGTACCACGTCCTTCACCAGCATAGTGCCGATCACCATCTTCTCACTGTTGACTGTCAGCTGGGCAGCTCCAGTGGGCTGGGCGTCCAGGGTCAGCAGGACCAGGCTCCCGCTGGTCAGTGTCCTCCCTGCAAACCTGGGGTGGGAGTAGAGGAAGGGGCTCAACCCTGGGGCATGGGGCCCCTCCTTCAAACCAACCCATCTCTTCCCCTCTGCTGGTGGTCAGTACCTATACTCATCAGATGTCCCACAAGGGACACGACCCAGGTTAGCAGTGGCAGTAACTTTCTGTACCACAACGTGGTCACTCCGACAGGTGTCTGGCAGCGTGAGCTTCTCTGTGATCTCATTCATGCCCGTCAGCTTTCCTGGGGACAGAGGTCTTGATGAGGGCAGAGGCCGTGGTGGGTGCACCTGCGTCTGCCCACTTAGCACCCTCACCAGGTTCTACTCAGGCTGGGCAGGTCTGAATCTCCCTCACTGGTCTTGTGGAGGGGTCACGTCCCTCTTGAACCTGGCCCTCCCTCAGGGACCCTCTGTCTCCTCACCCCACCCAGGGCTCTATCCACAGTGCTGACCAAAGACTGAGCTGGCGTTTCCCCACTGTCAGACGTCTGGGCCACCAGCCACTTGGGAGTACCAGTGGACTTGGTGGCCAGTCAGTCCTTCCTAGTTGGCCCTCCAGTCCAAGTTCAGATCTCTCCCAGCTCCTAGAGGTTGAGTCTTCACAAAGAGATCACTGGTGGCTGCTGCTGGTCCCTACCAGACAGGCCAGAGTCCAGTAGTCACATGCAGCCCTCACAGGTGGACCCCTTATTTCACCTGTGGCAATAGCTCCAAACCTGCCCAGGATTCCTGAAGCCCTTGGGCACCCACAGCATCCCTAGAAACCCTCAATCCACTGACCTCTCCTCTATGCTCACACGCGCTAGCCAGCATGTGAGCTCCTCCATCTGCCCTCCTCTTCAGCCTCTCTCTCCTCCTCCTGCTGCTTCTCCCATTCTTCTCCTTTTGAGAATGGACGTGCCCCTCCGGTTGCTTTCACCCCCTCCATTCCTTACTAGTGACATTTTCTTGCCCCTGTTCTTTTAGCTTCTCCATGATTAAGTCTCCTGGCTCCTCAGAAGTCCTCTCCAGAAGCCAGATCCCTCATCATGTTAATGCTGTGTCTTCCCCCACCATTCACGGCCAAGGTCCTCCAAAGAGGACTCCATTTCCTCTGTGTCCACTTTTGCAATGACCTGCTCTCTCTGATACTGGCAGCAGCTTCCTATCTGTGGCTCTGAAGGTCTTTGGTCATCCTCCTGTACACCCTCTAGGCACTCTTCTACCTTCTCATCTCTCATGGTTCTCCCACCTCTTACTCTGTTCCTTCTCTTATCCTTCCCTCCTTTTTCTCCTGAAAAACACAGGTTTTCCTCAAGGAAGGTCCTTGGCCTTCTTATCTTCCAGCCCATCTCTCTCCCAGGCTGATCTCACTCATATTCACAGCTTCAATTATCACCTCTGTGTTCCTGACTCCGGCATAGGAGTATTTTCTGGGCACAGACCCACATTTTCAGCTGTGTACTAAACACCTCCTCCTGAACTTCCCAAATGTATTTCAAAAGCAGCTTATCCAAAACTAACCAAGATCTTTCCCCCTCCCTTACCATTCTTTCTTCCAGATCAGGAGTTTGGCAAATTACAGCCTCAAGGTCAAATCCAACCCACCACCTGCATGACCCATGATTCTTTTTTATATTTAAGTGTTGGAGAAAAAAATCAAAAGATGGATATTTCATGACACGTGAAAATTATATGAAATTCAAATGTAAGTGTCCACAAATAGAATTTTATTGGAGTACAGCCACATACATTCATTTACATATTACCTGTGGCTCTTTCTGTGTTACAACAGTGAACTGCCACAGAGACCATGACCCAGAAAACCTAAAACATTTGTTTTATGGTCCATTAAGGAAAGAGTTGGCTGACCCCTAGTCTAGATGAACAGCACTGCCATTCTCCGTACCATCTAAGCCAGACATTCTAGAGTAAGTTTATATGTCTCCTTCTCCTCCTTCTTAGGGCAAATGCCAATGGCTTCTCTCTCCCCCACTGCAGACTTTCATTCTTTTTGCTATGGCTCTAATCCTGGTCCTCATCATCTCTCATCTGATCTTCTGCAATAGCCTTATAACTAGTCACAGAATTTAGTCCAAGGCCACACACCAAGCAAGTGACAAGTTTAGAACTTAAAGCCAGGATTCATGAAGCCCCATATTTCTTCCCACTTTCCTCTTGCAGATTCTCTCAATTCCAGTTTTAGCTGTAAATGTTACCAAATTCCTCTTTTTGAAGCAGAGGTCTGAACCTGACCCCCTCATTGCTCAAAAAAACTTCAATGACTCCTCCACTGCTAGGAAAATGAAATCTATAGTGCTTATCTCTCTAACGATGGACTTGGACCTTCTGTGACCCCTTCCAGCTCTGGGATTTTTGGACTGAAACCCTTTAGCATAGCATTAAAGGTTTCCAGAAACTAGACCAAACATATTTTTAGCTTTGTTCTCACTACTCCCCTATGCTAAGAACTTCTATGTCCCAAAGCAAACTGCTCCCTTCCATTCTTCCTCTAAACTTTCACTAACACATACTCATGATGTTTCCCTCAGTAGGAATGCTGGCCTACAATCTTCTGCCTGGCTGAGTCCCAACTCTCTCCCAAGCCTCACTGAAGCGTCCTGGAGCCACAAGTTGTGAGGCTTCCCTCGATCTGCAGGAGCTGGGGCTCCCTCAGCATGACTGTGTGGTGGAGCTGAATGAGCCCCAGTGGGTGGTGCTGAACGCTCTCCCTGCCCACCCCCAGGAGCACTCACCCTGTTCCTTCTTGAACTCGTTCTCACTCATGAACACGGGGGCCATCAGCTCCCCAACAGGTGGCTGAATGGAGACATAGAACTGTCGGGTTTGGGTGCTGGGAAGGGTAGGAAGAGACAGAGGGAGAGGTAGTGAGACCAATATCTCTCCCCTCACCTCCCACTTTGCCTGGAGGCAGGGCTTAGAGGCAGCAGGAGAGGGAGGTAAGACCTGAGGTCTTGGGAGGCCTTCCAGACCCATCAGATCATGGTGTATCCCCACCTACTATCACCCCACCTCTCCCCAGCCACCCTACTACCCCTTTCCATGAGTTGGACACATACCACAGCTGGAAGTTGGCCGCCTGGGTCGAGTCACAGAAATTAATGCCCATGATAGCAGTGGCAGACTCTCCAGGTGCCAGGGACTCTGCAGCAGTATGAGGCAGGGAAAGGGGGAGAAGGAGACACCATCACGACAGGTCTGGAACCCAGGCCCATTATCCCATCCACTGCCAGAGCTGACCACCCCTCTATGGAATCCTGGCTTTCTGGGCCCTTGGAGACTGTTCTTGGTTTTTTCCTAAATTCTAAACACCTTTCCCCATTTAAGTCAGTTCTGGAACAACCAAGCCTCAAGCACCTCTTGCCCTGATATGGACTTTCTCATTTTCTAGTCTGTCTTGTCCACCAGGGCATGGACTGTGTTAGATGCCATCTCCATGCCCCTATAGTTTAGACCCTGGCCTGACACAGAGGGGGCCTCAACAGCCACAGAAAGACCAACTCCACCCAGGAGCCTCTTTCTCCACCACCTTCCGCACCGATTTCAGGAAATTCCTGGATGCTGATGCCAGCAGGCAGTTTGGGGGTGCCCACATGCAGGCCCTTGATGGGGGTATCAGAGCTGTTGGAGAAGTGGATGTGCACAGACACCATGTGGGGGTCCCCGGAGAAAGGTTGGCGGCTGAAGGTGTAGTCCACAGCCAGCCCCTCGCCAGCTACGCGGTGCAGCAGCTCCTGCCTCCCAACACCCAACACTGGACTCAGCAGCTAGAGGAGAGGAGGAGTGGGGGAAGTATAGACATGAGCAAGAAGGAGAGAGCATGTCCCAACCTTGTCCCCACCTGTGGTCACAGCAATAGGGACTCAAAGCTGTCCCATCCATCACACCCCCTTCACACAAACCCATACCATAGGATGCAGCACAGAAATGTGTCCCTGCCTCAGCCCAGTGCCTCCCCATCCCACTCACTGAGGGCACCAGAGAAGAGTCTGTGAGTGTCAGGCCCTCCAGGTCAGTAGCCAGACTGGTGGACACAACCATGGGAGGAGACACAGGCTGGACACTTGGAGGGGTGACTGTGGGAACATATGAGGAAGACTGATGAGGGAGAGGCAAAGTGGAATTGGCTCAGATCTAGCAGGAACCCAAGGCTCAGGGAGCAGACAGTTCAGCACCATGGACAGCGAGGTACGTGGCAGCCTGGTGCCTCTGCAGGGATACCCACCCTTGACCCCAAGCCCACACCTGGGGAGGTTGTCCTGCTGCCCTTTCAGGGCTGAAGATGTGTTCTGTCTGCTCCCCCAACCCTGAAGCTCTGAGAAACCTAATTCAGAACTCCCATGGACCTTCCAAAGTCACATTACCTAGGCATCCTTCCCCTAAGACTTCTACAACCCAAACTCACAGTCCTCTAGATCAAGCAGGGAGATCTCCTTGGCTGCAGGGGCACTTTTGCTGCTGGGAGGCTGGAAGAGAAATGTGGGATGTGAGTGTGGAAAGGGACTATCCTGGCCTGTTTGGGTTGTGGGGAGATGCCTGGGCCTGGCCCAGAGGATGGGGAGGGCCCTGGTCCAAGAGCCCACCCCCTTTCTGCCCAAGGCTCTCACTGTTTTTTTTCTCCGGGAGGCAGGTTCCACCTGCTCCTCCTCAGTCTCTGATGTCATCTCAGACTCTGATGAGCTGCTGCTGGAATCGCTGCCCTCGTCTGAGGACGAGCCTTCTCCTTGTCCCTCTGACACCTTCTTCCTCTTCTTCATCTTCTTCTTACCTTCCTCCTCACTTTGTTCACTGGAGGAGAGGGGGCAAATGGGGCTCAGGCCCAGCCTGGATGGCTCCCCCATGCCTCACAGAAGAGCAGGAAAAGCCTTGGAAAGCAGGGGTGAGGGTGGGGAGCCTGGGCCAGTGGAGTCCACACCTGAGCTCCTAGGCCTGTGCCAGCTCAGGCCCCCGTCCTGACTGCTCTTCATGCTGCCCCCGTAAGGTGCAGGCCTGCCGCAGAGACCTCCAGCGAGCAGACCAGCAGGCCCATCAGCTCATGGGGAGGCTCAGGGGCTCTTAGGAAACTGGCTATTAGCCCTTCTTTTCCTGGGGAGACCCCGGAAGCCCCCCAGTCATCTTACCTCTCACTACTCCTCCCTTTCTCCTCGTCCTCTTCCTGGTCTTCATTGTCAGACTCACTGCTGGACTCCCCAGAGCCACTCTCACTGCTGCTCTTACTGTCCGATTCACTCTCAGACCCGGGGTCTGTGGATAGACCATCTCAGGCTGCTCTCCCTTGTGTGCAGGACTCCTAGGGTTCCCTGGGTGCCCAGCTTCAGACTCAGCACTGAAGCAGTAAGCCTCCCACACCCTCAACCTGCTCCCAGTCCCAGACGCCAACTAGATCACCTGGGACAAAGATGGACCTGGATGGACAGAGACCTGAACAAGCATCTGGGACATGCAATCCCTTAGGTGCATAAACACACGTGCAGGTGCACTCAAGCAGGTGCACACCCTGTTGGACACATGACCATATGAAACATGAGCACACACGTGCTCCAGTCAGCCAGCCACAAGGCACACACATGGGCAGGAGCACAGGGCCCCAGCTCTGCCATCTCCTCACCACTGTCTGCAGACTCTGTGGGGCCTGACTCCCCCTCAGAGTCTGAGTAGAAGGGTTTCTCCTTCTCCTTCCTCTTCTCCCGATTTGAGCACTTGGTCCATTCCGGTACCTGGAGATGGGGGAGGGGGTCATTAAATGATGGGTGGGGAGGGGGAGGGAAAGCATGAGGCCCTCTAATCTGTCACCCTGCCTCTTCTTGGGGCCCCAACTGGTCCTGTCACCAAGAGGGAATAACGGAGGGGAGGGAAGGGGCACTGTCCACAGAGGGAAGGGGATGCTGCTCACAGAGGGGCACTGCCAACAAGGAAGAAACAGGGTATAGGGAAGGCACAGGGCTGCAGCACACAAGGGGAAGGGGAGGGGGCAGCACAGGGTGGGAGAGAGCACTGCACACGGAGCAGAGGGCACACAGCACACAGGGGCAGGGGACCTCAGTGTATTCGCCCAACAGGCCCACGTGGGTCTCAACAAGGGAGAGATCTTCTTCCTGTGCATGGGGAGGGTATCAGGAGGGCTGGCTGGCACACCCAGGGCTCCCTGCTGTCTATCCCTCTGCACACACAACTCAACCCTCCACCCCTGCTGACCTCCACCCCTGCTGACCTCCACGTTGCGCACAGATGGATCTGGGGCTTCCTCTGGCCAGTCTGGGAGCTCTTGGTAGCCCGTGGCCTTAGCGTTGAGCAGGTGGGACAGTGAGCCCAGCTGGAAGTGGTCCCGGTCTGGGGACAGGGTAAGAGGTCAAGCCAATGGTGACAGTGAGGAAATTGCCCTGGGACTTGTTTCCTAGGTGAGGCTGGGTGGTGATTCTGGTTGGAAACCCCTAGCTAGACAGAAGAAAGGGGTGGTCGTGTCCCCTGATGGTACTTCTGCCCTGACTGAAACTTCAGGCCCATATGCTGGAAAAAAGGTTGTATGGCCCAGCTAGAGCAGGGCTGAAGGACAGGAGCAGAGGAGGGCAGGAGGGGACTCAGCTCAGAGCTGCTGCTGGCTTGTCCTCCTAGGTCTACCTGCTGGGGATGCAGAAATGTGAGTGAGGCTTCTCTTCCAGGGCAGTGGGGACTGTGCTGTTGTAAGTCAAGCTCAGGAAGGAGGCCTACTTGGGACCAGGGTAGCAATTGTGAATAAGAGGTCAAGGGGCAGGGAGGTGTGTCTGGTCAGGCTCCAGACTTCATGGGGAGGGGTGAGCAGTCCGAAAGGGAGTGGGAGGGAGTCAGGGCCGAGGAGGGCAACGCAGAAACTTGTAAGTGGGAATGGTGTTAGAGAGAAGAAAAGGACCATTCCCCTTCCTCCTGGGAGGTTTTCACATCTGCCCCATCCCTCAGAATCTCCCTATTCCTGAGGTCCAGGGAGGAGAAAAAGCAGAACAAAAAGATCTGCAGGAGAACCGAACTTGGTGAAGGAGGCTGCCCTCCTGGGTAGGTTCCTGGGTCCAGAGAGCCAGCTGGAGGACCCTCCCACTCCCCGCCTCTCTCAGAGCCTTTGACATGGGAGACCAGCCCAAGAAAAGAGGCAAGGCTGAGGGCCTGAGGCCCAGGGTTTGGGCTGAACGCCAGTGACAGCCCACCAAGTGCTGGCAACTGTTTTCATGGGATCCTTACAAACCCACACCTCTCCTTTGTATGGTGTTTTACTTCCTGTCTTCCTGGGCCCGTGGTATGCAAGATCTGGATATATAGAGCCTGCTCAGGGAGGTGGCTAGAAAGGGGATCCGGAGAGGAGAGACCCAGGTGAGGTGATGCTGGCGGTGGCTGTGAGTGGGTGAAGGAGCAAGCCCTCGATGCTGCACGCTGGGCAAAGAGCTGGGCCCCAGGGACAGGGCTGGCATGTCTCCAGAAGTCCTGCCCATCAGAGCCTGGCACCAGGCTAAAACAGAGCTCTCAGCGGGGAGGTCTGGGACTGGGGTGCCAGCCAATCTTCCTCTTCCTCCAGGAAGGCTACTCTTGATTTCAGCTCCCACCTTTGAAGGATGACTCCAAGACTGGGGCTGGTTTGGGTGCCAGGAAGAGCTTCTTGGCATGGCGGCTGAGGGCCCCACCCTGCTCCGAAGGGACGATGAGCTGCCGGGTGAAGCGCGCTCGGTCTCGGATATCGTAGTTCTGGTCATATTTGGCCAGACTCAGCACATACTGGGTCAGCAGCTTGGTCTGGGGGACAAGAGGTGGGGCATCAGCCATCACAGAAGGTGGGGACACAAGAGCTCTCTGAGCCAGATTCTTTAAGCCAACAGCTCCAAGCAGTGCCGCCTCCACCCAGTTTTCCCTCCCACCCTGCCACTGTGTCAGACCCTGCATCTTTTCTCACCTCACCGGCCCTGACTCCTGACCCCAGCTTTGATAACTGCCATGAGTCAGCAAAAGAGGCTGCCCTTTTGGAATCCTCCCTCTTGGCCCTGGATGCCATTCTTCCTCAGGTTTGTGGTCCCTGCTGCCCCAGGCCCAGTTCCTACCCCACCTAGTCCAGGCTGGGCCAACCCCTCTACTCTGGGCTGGGGTGCCACAGTGAGTGAAGGTCTGGAAAATTCTGCTGGACCTCACAGCTTCCAGGCTCCATCACCCAGGGGAAATTATACAACAAGAAGAGAAAGGGGGACACAGGAATGCCCTCAGCAAGGCCCCACTGATCCACAGAGCAGATTCTGAGCAGCCCAGGGGTCTCAGAGGCCATAATCCTCCCCTGGAAGATTCTAACGAGATCAGAGCAAACTGCAGCTGCCTATGGGTTTGCTGAAGTCACATAGGGTTCATAGTCTGGAGTCAAGGCAGCCATATTCCAGGACCCCAAACCTCAACTTCTGCTCTGATCTGACTAGTCTAACCTGTCTTTACAAAATGAGGGTGCTGGCCATCATTTATGGAGTATCCTCTAGTGCCAAGTACTGTGCTAAATGTTTCACTATCTAATGTAATTTCCACAACCCTTCTGAGGGGTGGGTGCTATTGCCCCATCTACACAGAAGCAGACTCATTAAGTCACTTTCCCAGGTTAAGGAGCCAGTCAATGCTGCATCCAGGCCTGGACCCACCAGAGTCTACTCTATCTGCTTCTCCCTACTGCTCACCATCCATGGCTGCCCTCATCCAGGTCTCCATCCCTCAGGATCAAGACAGTCAAAACCCACCAAGTACATACATCCTGTGTCACCACAGCCAGAGTACGTGGGGAGATTCTGAGCAATGGGGACCAGCAAACCAACTCCTGAGGTTTACGGTTACATAGTGTTACATCTAGCCTTGGACATGGATGACCTAGGTGATCTGGCAGGGGCATCAGAAAGATGTCCATGAGGCACAGAGCCCCAAGATGCTGAACCAAAATCATCTGTTCCACTCCTACATACAGCATGACCCACGGGGACTTCATGTTCAGCTCAGTCCCTTCCAGCATAGTACCATCTACAACGCTGCTCCATTATAGGTAAGTACTCGGAACCACATACTACCCTAGGATGCCACCATCAAAATGGACTTCATCACAGACCTGCCTCTCCCTTGGCCAGACACCATCTCACCAGCCAAGGCTAATGGGCGCCCTTATCAATGTGGTCCATTAGTAAGATGCTGCTGATCTTCCTCCACAGACTTCCCAGCTGGCTGATCAGACTTTCTCCCTCCCCCGAAATCCTTGCCTAGTTCTGGAAAGAAGTGTTCAGGACTTGGATCCATCTGTCCATCTGTCAACAACCAACATAAGGAGGGACTGGACCACCCTCCTCCACACTGCAGGATTTGCCTATAGCAAATTCATTACCCTGCTCCCTCCTAAGGACCCATTTCCCAGGGATTATGACAACCAGTCTGCAGCACCCCAGGCCCACCCCTCCACCTCCCACCTCAGCCTAGGAGTGCAGGAATTATAGGCTGCTCAAGAGGGCCTATGAAACATGCTTCATTGGACCAAGAATGGAACAAGTCTCCCACTGACCAGTGGGCTCCAGCTGCCGGGGAGAATTTTAAGTTGGGAACACTGATACTTTTTCAAGAACCTATGCTAATGTAACTGCTACCTTGCAAACACCTATTAAATCATCCTGGGGAAACTAGCTATTCAAAAAAATAAAATGAATTAAAAGACATTCTCATCTGACACACTGCATAAAAATTAGCTCCAGATATGAGGCAGACAGATGCCTAGGTCCTCTCCCGCAATCCTTGCCTCCTGATGCTCATGCCTTGATCCCCACCCCTTGAGTGTGGGCAAGACCTGACCAATAGAATATGGCAAAAGTGACCGGGAAGTGAAATGTAATCCTATGATTATGTTTCATTATATAAGACTCCAGCCTTGCTAGCAGCCTGGTTCCAGAGACTTTTTTCCCTGTAGCTTTGAAGAAATAAGCAGCTATGCTGGGAGAACCCATGTGGCAAGGAACTGAGGGTGGTCTCCACCTGCCAACCAGCAAGAAGCAAGGGCCTCAGTCCTGCCACTGCAAGGAACTGAATCCTGCCACCAACCATGTGAAACTGGATGTGAACCCTTGCCCAGCAGAGCCCCCAGTTGAGAATCCCAACTTGACCAGCACCTCAACTGTAGTCTTACATAAGACCCAACTAAACCATATCTAGAACTCTTGACCCATAGAAATAGAAAACAAACTTGTTGTTTTGAGCTACTAAGTTTATGGTAACTTACTACACAGCAACAGAAAATTAATACAGTGGATTAAAAAACATGAAAATAGAAAAAAATCTGGAGGAAATTAATGGATGAAAATTTTAATTCATATGTGAATGGGGAAACAACTTTCTAATACAAGGTATTGGCAGGAAACAGAAATGAAAAGACTAATGTATTGAACAAGACACAAATGTACAACTTCTGCATGACTATATATAGGCATCAATTTTTTTTTTAAAGCTGAGGAAATATAAAATTAATGGTGATCTTTTCTAAGTAGTAGATCTATGGCTAATTTAAACCTTTAATTAATATTTTTCTGGATTTCCCAAATGTTCTATGATGAGCATGCATTAGTTTTAGGACATATTAAAAAAAGTTACAAACTTTTTAAAAAGTACTGCCGAACTTATCAGAATCTTCCATCCACTGTAGAGGCCAGATTTCGGTTCCTATCATGCCCTAAGCAGACCCCCCTCCCACATATCTCACCAGGCATACAAAAGCAAACTCACCTGCCAAAAGCATTCCAGACAGTTGCCCCAAGTGGCTGCAAGAACCACCCTCACTATCACTGCCACCCCCAGCACTCTCTCAGTGCATCTATTATTAGAGCCTTTGTGGCCTCTGGCCTAGTATCTGATTATCTGCTAAGGAACAGAAGGGCAGAGCTCCTTGGTCTTCTCCTTGACCACAGCCTGGGCCAGGATCTGGTGTGCAGTGGGGGTCAGTAAGAGAGGGAGATGGCTGGGATTGTTGAAGCCCTGTGGCAGGTCCAGAATGTTACCCATGGTACTGTGATGGGGGAAGTATCTCTGCTTTTTTGCAAAGATAGCCATGCGCACATCCAAACTACCTCCCTCTTAGTATGCCAAGAATTCCCCTTCCTCCACTACTCCCAGAACAGGCTGGGAGGGGAGAAGAGAGAGGAGGGTAGGAGGTTAGAGGAAAGCTCTCTATATTGAGTCAAAGAACCATTCTAAGGGGCCTGTGCCTGGAAGGACCAACCTTCAGGTGAAGGGTGCCTGGAGGTCAGTGTCCACTTGCCTAAACAGCCTAATCCGTGCCCTGATAGGGCTGGGTCCCCTGTGTCCTGCCCAGGAAAGGGGTTCAGCCATATACCCACAGCTCTCTGTGCTAATCCTGACCGCACCCTTTATTGCTCTGCATATGGTGCTGTTTCCTCGACTTGGCTATGAGTGTTTGGGGGCCAGTAAACATGTCTTACTCACTGTCATTATCCCAGGACATAGCTCAGTGCCAGGCATAGTAGGTGCTCAGGAAATGCATGTTAATTAAATCAGTGAATAAATGCACATGCGGCTGACAGTGACAACTCGGGGGAAATGCCACGTGGGCACACCCAGGCTTATGAAAATATGCCCACATCACCATTCTCAGGCTCAGGACTCTGGCTCAGTCCTGAGCCTGTCAGATGCCCACCTACTTGGGCAGCCACCCACTCAGGCTGCTTCATCTATTCAAATGTTCCTCCCACCTGCTTCTTCCTCCCATTTGAATAAAGGAGACACACAAGTATTTGTTCGATGACTGAAGGCTTCCCCGTGGTGCTCCCTCTAACTTTTCTGTCTCCAATCTGCTTCTCCCACGGTAGTGACACCCACAGACCCAGCCCCTCATTGCTTCCAGACAGAGGCTGTCATTTCCACCACCTGACAAGAGTCCCAGCACGTGACAGCCCTGCCTCCCAGCTTGACCCACTCTGGCCACCATGGATCAAAGGAGCCGCTGATGAAGCACTAGTGCCACCATCCAAAGCATCCCATAGAATGACAAAGAGGCCACCTTCAGGCCAGCAGGGATGTCACAGTCTCCAGGGTGTGGCCCAGATGCTTTGCTCCAAGGGTTGGCAAACTCTTTCTATCAAGGGGCCGAGTAACTATTTTAGGCTTTGCAGGCCACGTGGACTCTGCTGCAACTACAACATCCACAGACAATAAACAAATGAATGAACATGGCTGTGTCCTAATAAAATTTTATTTACGAAAACAGTCAGCAGGCCAGATTGGGCCCATGGACGGTAGTTTGCCAACCCTGGTCTTGACTAACTGAGTGGGGCAGTGACTGTGGGAACTGTCATAGTGCTTGGTGTCCCCAGTACCTTGGAAAGCTCTGCACATTATACTTTTTTCTTGGCAGAATCTCCTGGGACCATCTCAGAGGATGTCAGACACTCAAGAGACTTAATATCCTGGTATTTCAGCTCAGTTGAGCCATGTCCTTGGCTACAGTGCCTCTTATAACCTTTCACCTTGGGAATGACAATGGCTGCCAATACCACCCAAGGCTGAGCACAAATTTGCCCTCTTACCCCTGGCACAGACTAGCTAAGCATCACCAAGCTTCCAGAGGAAGTACAGACCACATCTCCTGGGACACAGAGTCTCCCATCAGTGCCTGTCCCTGCCGGCCCCTCCCCTTGGCCACAGTGTTCCAAAGGCAGCAGGTAGGGACACTCCCACTGATAGACTGGAAGTTACAACCCCAAAAGAGAGCCTCTTGCACCACGCCCACCAGGCCCTTGGGTCCCCAGAGGAGCTGTGGACACTGGGAAAACACTGGCTACCTGGGCAGACCAGCCACCTGCCCTGAGCTCCCTCTTCAGAAAGAGGTGCTAGAGTTCATGCCTACCTGGTGAGGGCCCCCCACTTCTGGGGCCCAGAATGTTTGAGGAAGCATCTTGCAATCTTTACCTGCTTAGAGTTGGTCAGGTAGAGCTTGGCTGCCAGGTTGATGACCTGCAGCTTAACAATATCCTCCTCTGCTGTGAAGGACTTGGCCATTTTTCTCAGGACGTCAGGTGCAATCCTGGGGACATGCTCACAGTATTCACCAATGAGCCACAGGATGCTGGCTCGGGCCATGGGCACCTGTGGGTGTGGGAGAGGAGTTAGGACTGGGGTAAATGTGAGAATGTTGGAGGGCCTGCCAGGGAACCGGCACTCCTCCCATCTGTGCTGACCTATTGTATCATGGGATTCTCTGGAAATGGGGGTGGGAGGTGGTGGGAGAGAGATTATACAGCAAGCATTTCCTGGGCAGCATCCCCTTCATCCCTAGGGTTCGTTAGCATGAGCAGAGCCTTCAAGCCCCCAGTTCAGTCATGGTTTGATATAGAAGATTGATTTTCTGGATCCATTGTACCCTTAATGCTTAACTGCCAAGTTATTCTTCCTGAATCTTCAGGAACTCCTTGTTTGAATGTTTCAACTTGGCAGTCTAACAGAAAAACACATGATTTGTCAATCGGCCACCCTGGGCCAGAGCTTTGGAGAAAACATGAGCGGTGGTCCAGACCGTGGATGGAGTTCAGCAAGGGATTCCCAAAGGGAAGGCGAATCAGGGTCACATGGCTCATCTATCCCCTTCTTCCACCTGAAGACCTTTCAGAGCCAGTATGGAAGATCTGGAAGCTTATTTTTATTAAGGCCAGTGTTTAACTATAGGGTCTTAAAATCATGGGGAGGATATTGGTGTGGGGGAGGGAAATATGGGGTTACTCCCTCACCTGGATGTTGTCTGTGAGCTTTGCCAAGTGTTTGATGATCTCTCCGTG
This sequence comes from Camelus dromedarius, assembly GCF_036321535.1. Lineage (NCBI taxonomy): Eukaryota > Metazoa > Chordata > Mammalia > Artiodactyla > Camelidae > Camelus > Camelus dromedarius. The sequence goes on from NC_087464.1 coordinate 17,701,262, forward strand.
CTGTGCTGGCTGCATCTGCAGCAGCTTCTTAATGACAACCACTGACTCTGCAACCACGAGCTCTGTGGAACAGGAAATGAGCGTGTGGAGAGGAGAGTCAGACGATCACACACAGGTAGGCAGACGCACTTGTGATGTCCCCAGGCCCTTGACTCTTTTCGTCAACCTCCTGTACTTCTGCGGGTTCCCTCAGAGGTGTAGGAGCACTTACACACCAAGTGAGGCAGACAGACTGGTGAACACACACTGCCTGTACAGACACTGGCCATCAGAGTCAGACATGCAGGCAGACACCCACTAGTCATTAAAGCTGGACACTCAGACACAAACACTGACCATCACGGTTGGATAGCAGCTGCACCAGGCCGTTGAGGCAGGTGTCACGGACTCGGCCTATGTTAGTTGCACAGCGTCCAATGGCCTGGATCGTGGCTGCCACAAAGTCCTTGTCCATGCTGCGAATGTAGGTCTGTGGGACACCACAACAGTGACCCCTCATTCCTCAGGCCTAACTCGGCAGTGACTGCAGGCCTGAGGGTGACCTTCCAGAAAGCTGTTACCCCTCATTCAATGACTCATCATGCCAGAGAATAAACTCCATGAAAAGGAGTGACATCCTCTCCCATTACTCAGTGATTCCCTAACCCAAAGCCAGCAGAAGGCATTGGGAGGGGAGCTAAGATAGCAGTTTCTCCACTTTGGGCCCCTAAGAGGTCTGACCCACCAGGACAATTTCTCACTGAGCACAAGGAGCTGTAGGGCAACTCTCCCAGGCCCCTCTGGCCGTGAGCTGACCCCTGACCCATACCTGGAATTCCCGTAGGACAGTAGGGATGTTGGTCTCATTGGCCAGGTTGGTCAACACTTCGAGCTGCAGGGAGGCAGAAAATGGGCAGCATGGCTAGTGGGTTTTCTGTGCTTTCACAACCCTTCATTCCAAACACACTTCTTCCAAACACACTTCACAAGAAAACGATCCTCAGGCAGGACAGCCCTGCATCATCCTTAGACTGGTGAGGAAACTGATAAATCATGAAACTTGTCCAAAATGTAGCATGACCAGTTTACATCTTTAATGGACTCCCTGATAGAATGTGCTTATAGTATGATCATGTCACCTCTCTACCTCCAAGAAAAAGGCAAAGCCTCCTATTGCTTTTAGGATAAAGACCAAAGTCCTTACCACAGCCTGTAAGTCCCCAAATGGTCTGACCGCTGTCCACCTCTGATGTCCCACCATTCCCCTCCTTACCCTCCCTGCCCCAGGCAGACAGACTGTCAGTCAGACCTCTCCTGCCTCATGGCCTTTGCAGATGCTGTTTCCTCTGTGTGGAGCACGTCTTCCCATTCCTGTCCCTGCATTTACCTGGAGACTTCCTGTTCATTTCTCAGGTCTCAGCTCAAGCCTCATCTCATGAAGGAAAACTTCCCTGACATGAGACTAGATCAGGCCCTCCTCTTTCTGCTCCTATATAGCTCTCTGCACTTTCCCTTCATATATTTTGCAAGTGGATTTTTACCTATGTTTTGTGATTAGCTGCTCAATGTCTCCTCCTCACCCCAGCCAGACTGTAAGCTCCACAAGGCGGGGTGCCTGACTAGTTTGCTGTCTGTTGTACCCCTCAGTCTAACCATAAGACACACAGTAGGTGTTCAGAAGGGTTAGGAGGATTAACTGCTGCTGAATGAAGTCACTCAAAAATGAGGAGAGCAGGAATAGAAGGTGAGTATGGGCTCCTGCCACTTTTCCTGTGGGTGTATGTTTGCACAACAGCCTAAGGGGGTAGGCGTGTGGGAGTGATAACACAGTGGGTGGGAGACAGACTATAATGGGAAAGTATGAATTTCGGAGTCAGCAGACCTGAACTTGGCTAGTTATCTCACCTCCCCGAGTCTACATTTTTATAAAGTGGAGAGAATGTACACCTCCTGAGGTTCTCATGAAAGTTAAATTACTTCATATGTGACAAGTGGCAGGTGTACAACATGTATCAGGCAAAGGGCGGCTCCTTTGGCCCTGTCCCCCTGCTTTCATTCACTTGGCTTCCTGGGCAAACATTTGTGACTGGAACAGCAGTGCCAGAATTAGGCAGGCACCAAGGTGGCCAAGTGGATATTTGAGTGGGTCGGTGGGGGTGGAGGCAGAAAGGCCACATCCACTTCTGTCCATCACTTACCTTTAGGATCTTGATCTGGGTGGGGTCGGTGGACCTGATGTAGAAGCTCTTCAAGTACGGCTCGAACATACCCTGGCACAAGAGAGGCAGCCCCAGGGAGCTCCACCGCAGCCGTAGACCTGCTTCTCCTCCAGGGCACCCCACTCCTCTCCTGCCCCAGGGCCCAGTACCCTTCTTCCCCTAACTGTCCTTCACTCCTCCATTCTTCCCTCCTCCTCACACCTGACCCGGTCTTCCTTCACCGGGCTTTCCTCCCTCAGCGGCCCCGGGATCCACGCTCTGCTTCTCCACTTGCTTTTGGGGTCTCCCCTCCCCATGCTCTGCACAGCCAAAGCACTCTCCCATTCTGCCTCCGCCCACCCCCGTGCCCTCAGCCTCGCAGGAGCCAGCCCCGGGACTGCCAGGGCAGACCTTGGTCACTTGCTCACCCGGCGCTTGATGGACATGGTGGCCACGTTCTGGAGCACCACGTACTGCACCTCACTGTGGAGAGGAGGGGTCAGAGGTACCTGGGCCCCTCGGCTGGGGTGAGGGGCAGCAGGTGGAGAGAAGGGAGGAGAGCCAAATAGGAGGGAGGAGAGGAGCAGTGTGAGGAGGGCACCGGTGGGAGGAGGGCAGGGCTGGGGTCAGCGCGGGAGCTGGTGGGCTAGGGCCCGTGGTGTGATGCGTTTATGGTGCGGGAGAAGCGGGGCAGGCCCGGGCCCAGCCCCCGGGTGTGGGAGGGGCGGGCGCCCACCTGTGGCTGCGCAGCAGGCGCACGAGGGCCTTGGCGATGACGCCCACCTCCGCCTTGGGCGCCAAGTGGAAGTAGAGCTGCGCCACCGCCATGACCACCGCGGCGCTGCGGCTCTGCAGCAGCGGCTTCGTGTTGCGCAGCAGCAGCCGGTGGTCGGGGTCCATGACGTAGGGCTTTCGGGCGGGCAGAGCAGTGGCGGTCGCCTCCTCCGATCCCGGGCCCTTGGCTTCATCCTCCTCGGAGCCGTAGAAGGCCTTCTCAGGGTTCTCCTCCAGCAGAGACTCCTGGAGAGGGAGACAGGTGGGGCACTGGGCACCTCCTCCAGGCGACCCTCCTACCCACACTGCCGGGCGAGGGTGGGGGTCCCGCCCACTCACGTTCTGAGTGGGGCTCAGGAACTGCGTGCGGGCGTAGCGGGTGAGCATGCTGATGATGACCACCTGGCCCCACTCCTCCACGTCGATAAGCAGGTTACAGAGCTTCCGGTAGTTCTTGTGGATCAGGTCAATGCGCTCCGGGCACACCTCCTCGAAGGCCATCACCACACTGCCTGCCACCAGCTGGGGAACCGATAAAGGCAAAAAAGCATGAACGGGGACAGAAAGGCCTCTGCCTGGCACCTTTCCTCCACGCAACCCTGTACGCCTATATACGCACCGTGGTCTTGTCAGCCAGAAGCTTCTCAATAACCTCTATCAGCTGGTCCTTCTGGTCAGAATCCAAACTGAGGGAGAAATTGTTGAGAAGAATTTGCCCCTCCCCCCATCTCCAGCCTTCCCAATATCTGCCCAAGTTGTGTTCACCTCCCTCACCCCAACCCTATTCACAAAGAGGTATGAGCCACTGCCTCCAGTGTCCTCCATCTGTCAGTTCCCCCAAACTATCTCAAACCATCTGAAGAGTTTTTTTTAAGATGGCAGCCTGCAAGACTTGGGAGAGGCCAGGTGAGGGCCGGGGGCTTGAGGTATACCTGTAGAGCTTAGGGATGGCATGGGCAGCTGTTTTCCTCACGTAGGGTGACATATCTGAGGCAGCTTCCTTGATGGCCAGCATCATGATGGGCACTATGATGGGCACACGGATGCTAGAGAGGACGCGGAGGGCACTGGCACGAATCAGCTGGTTGGGATCCTAAGGACAGAGGTGGAGGCAGAGCCATGGGAGGGCAGCAGGTGGCCCGATGGGAGAGGCCACACCTATGGAACTCACTGTTCCTAGTTAACACCAGCTCTTACTTCCCTGACTGCTGTCTTGAGCCTGGATGATGTGCTAGTGCTGGGTACCTGGGGGCACTGCCTGAGGGCACCGACTCTTGGCCTCGCTACAGAAATCCAATACCTGAACTGATGTGGCACTGGGCTGCTTCGCTTTCAGGAAGAGTGACAATATTTCCAAATACCCAAAGTTCTTGAAACACACCTCCTGTTCCTGAGGGGTGTGTGTGAAGGGGGAGGACGTCTTTGTGTTTCCACTGGAGGTGACTGCCAGCAAATGCAAACTGGTCTCCCTTCCAAAGAGTTCATCCTTACAGCCCTCTCTCCCAGCAGCCCCTCAAAAGCTGCCCTTCTTCCTCATTCTCCACAGTATTGAAAAGAGAATAGGTGTGTAGGCCCCGCCTCTTTGCTCCTATTGCTTCCTACAGACACCTGAGAAGAGCCTCAGACAGTGTACTGTAATCATGGGATGGCATAGCAACAGCAGAAGCTGTAAATTACTGTTAATCTTGGAGGATGGTGGACAGTGGGAGAGGTGCTGGAACACTAAAGGATAGAAGCTACCCTGATTTTCTAAAAGGGAGAAAGAGAAGATCCACAAAATTACAAGTGAAAATGATGGTAATCCCTGACAAAATTCTGGAATTGAGTTTTAAGTAGATGGTTTAGAAGCACCTAATTAAAAAGCAGAAGTCTATTTTCTTAAGGTCAAATCATATCACATTCACTGCTAAAACCTATTATCCTCTTTTTTAAAACATTTTCCTTGAAAATAATTATGGACTCACAGGAAGTTAATCCACCCCCAAATCCATTTTCCTTTTTGACAGGGTAATTAGGCTGATAGATATAAACACTATGTACCTTGATTTCAGCAAAAAAAGCATTTGTAAGAGTCTCTCACAGCATTTCCTGGATTGCCATTTTTGATGCCAGTCTTCTGTCTCACTTAACATGTAAGCATTTTAAGAGCAGAATTCACGTCTACTTTATCTCTGAATAACCACAGCCCTTTGCACATGAAAGATACTGAGAAATTATTTTGCTGTTGAATAAGATCTTTCCTAACAAGATAGGATGATGCTGGCTGACTGCACAGTGAGGTGGATCAACAGTTTGGTAAAATGTAGTAACTGGGGTAAGTTTTACTAACAGATCGGTGTCAACCTAGAAACATGATATACGGGACTCATCGTTTGTTGCCTTTGTCTGAATAGCTTATCAACATTTTGGAGGAAGACACAAAATCAGGACAAAATTCAGATTCAGAATCACCCTGGCTTGGATCCTGTGCTAAACCTGTAAAATGAAATATAGCAGAATTTCACAGGGAATTCAAGGGACCAATTGCATAGACAGGATGTAGGAAGACCTGGATTATCTGCTTGCCAACTGGAAGTTTGTCTGAATTGAGCCAACAACATAAGTGGGCTGCTAAGAAAGCAAACATAGCCTCAGCCTAGGCTGATGGAAAAGGCTGAGTCTGAAGTGTAGGAGAGCCCCCCAGACAGTAACAATAACAAAGAGAAAATGAGTTTTAGAGGAATACATATAAGGTACTGTTTACAAAACAATGTTATATATTATTTAGGAATATCTAAATAAATAGTAAAACAATAAAACGTGCATATGAATGAAAAACAGAGGAAGGAACATAGGGGGCTCTGGCTATTCGATAAATCTTTCATTTCCTATGCTGGGTATATATTTCATTACATTATTCTTTATGCCTTTTGCAGGTCTGAAATAAATTTTTAAAAACTACAGCTATGGAAGTTTCAAAATGATATAATTTTTTTTTTTTTAAAAAGTTGTAATCCTCTCACACCTGTGAGAATGGCTATGGTCAAAAAGATAACAAATAATAATGTTGGAGAGGATGTGGAGAAGAGGGAACTCTCTTGCACTGTTGGTGGGAATGTAAATTGGTGTAGCCACCATGGGAAAGAGTGTGGAGATTCCTCAAAAAATTAAAAACAGAACTTCCATATGACCCAGCAATTCCACTCCTGGACACATATGCAAAGAAAATGAAAACACTAATTTGAAAAGGAATGTGACCCCAGTGTTCATAGTAGCCTTATTTACAAGATATGGTTATTGCTATCTCAGCATTATTGCTCAGATATGGAAGCAACATAGGTGTTCATCAACAGATGAGTGGATAAAGAAGATGTAATACACACACACACACACACACACACACACACACACAATGGAATATTACTCAGTCATAAAAAGAATGAAATTTTACCATTTGCAACAACATGGATGGACCCAGAGGGTATTATGAGAGAAATAAGTCAGAGAAAGACAAATACTATGTTTTCATTATTTGTGGAATCTAAAAAATGAAACAAACAAATTAATAGAGCAGAACAGAAACAGACTCACAGATACAGAGAACTAGTAGTTACCAGTGGGAAGGGGGTAAGGGTAGGAATAAGACAAGGGAAGGGGATTAAGAGGTACAAACTAGTAGGTATAAAATAAATAAGATACAAAGATGTAACGTAAGGCACAGGGAATACAGCCAATATTTTATAATAACTTTAAGGAGCATAAGCTACTATACAAATATGGGATCACTAGGTTGTACACCTGAGACAAATATAACATTGTAAGTCAACTATACTTCAATCAAAACAAAAAGAAAAAACAGTTGTAATTTAAGATGGAGTGAGGGCTCTATCGCTGGAGGTGACCTGTCAGAGATCATTTGCTCTAGATGATCCTTTGTTCTAGGGCAAAGGTTGGCACACTACAGTCCTCCGGCCGAATATGTCTTCTGCTTTTTATAAATAAGAATGTATTAGAACATGGCCATGCCCACTCATTTATGGCCACTTTCACACTACAAGAGCAAAGGGGAGCAGTTGCAAGGTTGAGACTGGATGGCCTGAACAGTCTAAATTACCATCTCCTGGCAGTATACAGAAAAAGTTTGCTGACCACTGTTCTAGAGAAATCATTGCATTGAGTTGGACTGAATGAGCTCTGGTTTTCTAAAAAGGGAACAAGGGCAGACTATAGGAACTTCAGGTCAGTGTAAAAATCTGTACACAAATACCAGAATGGTTCTTATAAAATGATTTAACCCCGATTCAAATCAATCTGAGACAGATAGATCCTATGATTTTGACTTTCACAAATAACCTAGCACAATGAGTGGCACAGAGATATCCAAGTATTTGCTGAATTAAAGAACAGCGTATGCACATGCCCATGCTTTCTTCCCCAGCTTGGAGAAGCAGACTTTGTCTTCCCCTCCTGCCAGACACAGCAGACTAAACCAGGCGTGAGCCCTGGGTTTGGGCAGTCAACTCTCAGGCTGCTCAGCAACCTACAGAATCAGCTGAACATGAAAAGATTAGCTGGACCTTTCTGAATCTCTCTCATAAGAATTTGAACTAAATGTGTGGGAAGACTAGGGGGCGTTAATGGCTGTAATCCGCGCTGAAGAGTCTGATTTGGAGAGAGAACAGAGTGGTGGGAATGCTGGCTTCTGTACCCTGGAGATTATCTTATACTAACCAGAAAAGCACCCAGTGGAGGGGGTCATGCATGCATTTAATATACAAAACAAGAGGTGAGAATATTCAGTTTATATAGTGTGGGGGGATTCAGCCTCCACTCCATTCTAGAATACTTGAATCTTTGTTCTAGAATACTGTTTCTTCCCTTAGGTGATGTCAAGTTCTGCCTGCCTCAAAGAGCATTTCACCACAACAAATGTGATCCAGGTCTTTAAAGGCAAATATTTTGCATACATTGGGGCATCTAAGGCAAGTAAACTACTTCTTCTGGTGCTAAACAGAATAATCAATTTGTTCCAATTCTCCAGGAACAATCGGCTGTACTGACCTTCTTGAAAATGGACTGGTTCTATCTTTATGTTCTCTGTGCTGACCCTCAGACCTAACTTCCACATCTAGTGTTGCTCTCCTGCTTGGTAAACTTTGTGATTTTCCTCTCGGTGGAGCTCATTTGTTTTCAGTAAGCCCTTCTGTCCTCCTTGCCAAGTTCCAGGTGAAAAAGTTCCAAAGCCATCGTTCTCCACAGAGACCTAGACTAGGGGACCCTGCCAGTGCCAAGGCTTTGTCACCCAGAGGTGAGGAATCCAGGTCAGCACCTCACAGAACCCTATCTTAAGCAGGTTGACTTCTGCCTGGCTGTGGGTCACAACTCCTTTACACCAGTGGAGATGAGGGCCAATTACCAGGAGCTCAGGTGGTTCATATCTGAGGCAGCCTCAAAGCACAGGCTCTTCTAACTCTGACTCTCTCAACTTTAGGCAGCTAGGAAAGGGCCTCCAGAGCCTGCCCCCCATGCTCAGACCTCTTCCTGGGCTCACTCCTGCAATACAACATCAACGGGGCCCAGACCCCAGGGAGGCAAGCTGAGCCCTCTGACCTTTAGGCCACGCTGGAAGGTGGAGATGGAGAGCAGGGCTAGGTCTTGCTGCTCCTCAGCGTAGCGCACCAGGTACACGTAGACAAGCTTCTTCACCTGGGGAAGAGCGGGTTTCTCAGAAGGGATTGGTACCCTCACTCGTGAGATGTCATCACCCCAGCTGGCCATGGGGAGAGCATCCTGGGTGAACCCTGGCTCCTTCACTCTAATGCACATCTAGTTCAGGGACATGTAGACCGTGCCTTTTCCTGGACCAAGGACATTTTTGAGCAGATCAGGCCCCCAGGGGCTGGAGGGTTCCCTTCCTCACCCCCAATCAGCTCCAGTTTATTCCTGGTGGAGGTGGGCATGAGAGACCCCTCATTGGGTAGCGCTCACCTCTATGTTCTTACAGGCCACGTTCTTCACCACAGCAGGAAACAGGTCTGAGGCATTCTTTCCCCGGGCGATCATCTGGGTGGTAGGATCAAGGTAGGGGGAGAAGGAAAAGGGAGGAGGCCAGCACTCATTAGGGGAAGGTCCACAAGGAGCCAATGACATATGTTCTTTGATTCCCAGGCCCCCGCCCCAAGGAAGGACCCCTCCTTCCGCCCTCACCGCCACAATCCTCTTCATGGCCTCCAGCTTGAGGGAATCCTTGTTGGTGTCCAGCATCTCCTTCAGGTCATCATGCCTGGCAGGAGGCACAAGAGATCAGCTGAGGGCACAAGGGTGGTGAGGGCGCTGTCAATCAGTAGGATCCAGGCAGAAAGAAGGGACATGGGCATGGAAGGTTCAGGCAGGACCCAACCAGAAGGGGAGGTGGTAAAGGACAGATCAGGGAACTTGGGGTCAGGAGAAACATGTGGGCCAGCCAATGTTATGGGCTGAATTGTATCCCCCTCAAAACAGATGTTGAAGTCCTAACCCTGAGTACCCCAGAATGTGACCTTATTTGGAAATAGAATTGTTTCAGTTGTAATTAGTTAGGATGAGGTAACATTAGAGTAAGGTGAGTCCCTGATCCAATATGTCTGGTGTTCTTATAAGAAGATGGCCCATGGTACCAGGTTGAAAATATAAAGTCATGGCCTCAGGGAGAATGCCTTGTGAAGGCAGAGGATTGGAGTGACACATCTACAAGTCAATGAACACCAAAGATTGCCAGGAAACTACCAGAAGCTGGGAAGGGCGAGGCAGGATTCCCCTACAGGGAATCCTGCTAACACCTTGATTTTGGACTTCTAGCTTCCAGAACTGTGAGACAATAAATTTCTGTTGTTCTAAGCCCCCAAGTTTGTGGTTACAGCAGCCCTGGAAAACGAATGTAGCCAGGAGATAAGAGGATGGGTTTGGGGTGGGAAATTTAGGAACCCAGCCTAGGAAATGGCCAGTTGGATAGATGAGAAGGACCCGATGGGTGTCAAAACAAGAGCCAGATACCCGTGCCCTGGCTGAGGGTACTCCCAGGCCCTGACCCCACAGATTGAGCTGATTTCAAGGACTGGACAGGTCCTAGGTGCTCCAGAGTCTATTGAGATGGCCTTATAACAAACACCAGATGTGTCATTCAACATTCAACAGTCATTCAAGGAAGTTATAAAACCCTAATGTGAGAAATAAATGACAATTTGAATAAATAACCCCTTTCACATGGCAGAGGGGAATAAAGGTAGTCCCCAAGGCAACATACAAATTGAATTTCAATGGAGGCCTTTGTCAAACTTTCTGAAGTGACTGCAGATTTCATCTGGAAACAAAATCAATAGGTAAGAATTCCAAAGAATTTGGGGAGGAGGGAGAGAAGAGAACAACGGAACAGTGACAGACAACTCACCCTACTGGAATTCAAAACACAAAACAACATGACAATTATAAAAGCCCTCTGGTACCAAGTTAAAAATATAAAGTCAAAGGTCATAGGCGGAAATTTCACAAATGGATCTAAGTTGATACATTAGGAACAAAAAACTCACCAATGAGAGAAAGAACCTTTGTGTCCTTCCCTTAAATAAATGCTGTTGGGACAACTGCCATGTAGCAAATAATTTAACTTGTTTACATATCTCACACCAAAATGAAGTCCACATTTATTTAACAGTTATATTATATATATAGTTTTATATATAAAAGGGGAACTTTTAATTTTCAAGGTTATAAAGTCATCAGTAATAAGATGGCTAGGTTTAATGTTAACTTTATTTTTAACTTAAACTAAATTTGGGTGGGGGGAACCCTTTAAAGGCTCCTCAACCTTCACTTAGTCACATTCTGAGATACTAGGGGTTAGGACTTCAACATATGAATTTGAGGGAGACACAGTTCAGCCCATAACAGCAACAGAAAGGAAAATATTTGGGATATAGTGAATAAAAGTTTAATATTCAAAAGAGGTAAAGTATTGATGTAAATTTAGGGTCTAAATTCAATATTCATTGTCAGGGCTGCTTCAAGCCCATCTACCATCCACTTGCCCCTCCAGGCAGACATAGCTCTGAGCTGTTGTTCCCCATTCAGTGATTGCAGCATGGTCTGGTATTCCCTGGCCATGTACCCTTGTGCAGTGAACAACCTGCCCAACCATACCCAGAGGTCCAGGGGCTGGTGGTCAAAGAAGTGAACAGAGAAGTGTGAATAACCCCATGAAAAAATGTGTCTGGACACAGCTGATAGAGCTGTGTGACCACTGATGTACTCATATGTTGCCCAGACAACTTCACAATGTGATGAGCAGCTCTGTATGGAGACCTGCACATTCTCTAATCCCCAGATGATATTCGGATAACCCACAGCTTTGACCTAGGGATGAGAACCCAGCCAAGAGAGGTATCACCAATGGTATGAATTAAAAAAGCAGTGTATACAGTTAGTTACAGAAGTGAAACATTTAGAAGCTGTAGAAAATCAGAAATTGGAGGTAGCAATATTAGGAGAGGGAAGAGCATGATAATAGTCACAAAGAGGCAAGTGTGACCAGTGCTGATGCTGCAGGATGAGTGACAAATACTAACAGGAAGAGAAGAATCTAACACACACCTAGTCACAGGGCTGCATTTTATAGAAACCTGTGAATGCTTAAGAGATAAAATCAGAAAAGACAGGAGGAGTGCTAAGAAATTGATGTTCAAGGATTTAAAAAGTGTCTTTCCTGAAGAATTTATTATGGAAAGCAAAATAAAGTTTTGATGCCTTCCAGAACACAGAAGACTTGCTGGTAGTCAGATGAGGGCAGAAGATGTCCAGACCCACTCATGTTGCTCTAAACTTGGGATGTCCCCCAAACCAGAGGACATTTTCTACTCCCTATGGCCATGCCAAGGTCAGAAGATAATCACCTTGTCACTGTCCTAAACACAAACCAGATGGTCAATTCCTAGGCGTGTTGAGCTCAGGACATGTGGCTGTGGACAGAGGTACAGACCACTCAGCTGGACCTGGGCAGCACTGAAGGTGTGGGAAGAATGACAGAGCTGGATGTCACCTTCCCTGGTAAAAAAACGCACACCACTGCACCCCCCCAGGATCTTCCACACATGCCCCAGCCAACTCACCCCCACAGATACCTACACACACCAAGACCCCCGCTGAACGCTGGTGCCACCAATAAACTCCCATATCTCCCCCACAGACATACCTACACCCCCAGACATAACCATACCCCCAAAGCACACCTACATCCCTCCAGACACATATAATCCACTCATAAACCCCCACCACACAAAAAACCTTTCAGACACACCCCCCCAATCCCCACAGAAACACACACAGTCATAGACACATACAGACACTTCCCACAAAAACACTCTCAACACATAAACCCACATACCTGTGGACACACACACCTCACCCACAAATCCCTACAGACACCCATAGACACATACCACCACAAGCCCTCTCCATACCCCCCAAACCCTGAACTAGACATGCACAGCCCACACAATGCACATACCCTACATACAGTCCCTCCATAGATACACACACCACACATACACCACACACACACACGTTTTCGACAAAACTGGGTCACTCCAGTCTTATTCACCAAGATGGCCTGTGGACTCCGATTTGAGATTCTTCATGATAAATATAGGCTTCTAAGATCAAACAAATCTAGTGTCACAGATCCTCTGACTTCCTCTTGAGGAGTCATGTGGGTGTCCTCATTGGTCAGTGTGGGGTGACTTCACTGGGACCAGTCAGAGTTTGTCCAGGCCTCTTTAAAGCTGGCTGTTCCCTAAAGCAGACTTCCTCACACCCGGCTGTCCCAACCACCATGACAGATGCCACGGGCCCATGTCAAATGCCTTCCACATACCCAGGACATATGCTGGGGTACCCAGACTGCCCCCACCCAGCTAACCTAGTGCACACACTCCAGGCTCCTGAAGGCTCCAAGGCCCTGGGCAAAGGGGACTCGAGGGAGGGGAGGGGAGGGGCTGTCACAGCAGACAAGCAGAGGCAGAATTGTCAGATGCCCACTAACACAACAGCAGATCCCTCTACCCTGGGTCCCTCATCTTTGCTCCCACCAGTTCATGTTCCCAAGAGGGAGAGGAAGGGAGAGATACACAGCAACACTCTGAGGTCATGAAAGATTCATCTCATGTAGTCAGATCCCCTTACACTGCACTCACTGTGACCTGACCTCTGGCCTGGCCTGGCCTGAGGGGCTCTCCGGGGGTGACTGGAGCCAGCCGGGGATAAACATGGCACATTCACTTCACCTGATAAACACCTTCCTCACTCCTCTCCCCACCCAAGTCCCATTAGATGGGAGAAGGTGGCCAAGTATTTTATCCTGTGTTTATCCTGTGCCCAAACTTCACCCAGAACCCACTTTAGCCAAGATCTGGGGGATGGAAAAGGTCAAATATTTTGCTCCACCCTCGAATATTTTAGTATCCTCTTCCCTTCAGAGGTTACAGGGAGATAAGCTCGTCTCCCCCGACTCAAATTCTCAGTCCCCGCACAGTGCCCCTGACAATCCCCTCCCTCATAGACCTTAAGTGCCGCCCAGTCCTCCTGCTGAGGACTGGGACTTAAAGGGGTCTGGGCTCAGAGTGGCAGCTTCCCATCCCTTGACTTCCCGGCTGTCTGTGTGAGGGTCCCTGGGGGCTCCTCTGTACCGCAGTGGCTGGCTCTGGTTCTGGCCTTGGTCAGTCTCTGGGCAAGATCCTTCCAGGGATGTTTCTGGGCTCGTGTCTTCCTCTGGAGCCTGTAGCCACCGAAGCTCCTCTGGCTGCAGGGCCTGGTACCAGGGTGGCGGCCCACCTTCAGGGGCCAGCACAGGGCTGGCAGCCTCCTGATCAGCCCCACAGGCCCCTCTGCCCCCTGGCCTCACCACGGTCCCCGGGAGCTGCAGGAATCGCTGCATTGGACACCAAGTCTTGCTCCAAAATGGGACTGAGCTGACCAGGGAGCCAGGGATGCCTGTCACTGTCACCAGACAGCCCGCCCCGAAACTCAGAAACCAGACACTGGCGGGGAGGGAGGATCTGGTTTCCTCTTCGCTGCTCAGAGACAGGGACTCACCAGGGGGAGGAGGGCAGGGACTGGGGACAAAGCCAACCCCCAATATCCAGGCAGGGGACTAGGAGGGGTTAGGGAGCTGATCCAGACAGAAGTGAGGCTTCCCTCACCTCCACTCTCATGCCACAACTGGACCTCTGCCTCCCAGAACTGCTCTTCCTCAGAAATCTTATACACCCTGTGCTCCCTCTGACCCTAGCCCTCCTGATCCTCACCTGTCTTTCCAGAGCCAGTTCCTTGATTTTTCCCTTCCTATCAGCACTCTCTTATACCTATTTCCTTCATACCTGGCCTAGGCCCCCCATGTCAACCCCTCCAACTGATCCCTACCCTGCCAGGAGCTGTTGCCTTTATTGGCTGTATTTCAAACCCACTCCACACTCCTCAAATTCTCACCCCTAGCCTTGTCCTTGCAAGCTTCACTAATTGCTTCTCACAGAAAATAAAGACCTTAGATCAAATCCCCCGCAGCTGCCAAACACCTGCATCTATGCTCTCCTCTCCTCCTGCCCTCCTCCCTCAGAGCAGAGCTGGTCCTCCTCAAAACCATGCCAGTCCTCCGACCCAGCTCTTTAAGCCTTCCCTCCCATCACTCAGGGATCTCTGCCTCCTTCAGTTCCTTTCAGCCTCCCCTACACTATTGGCTCCTTCCCATCAGCAGTTAAACTTGCTCTAGTCTCTCCCATCCTATAATAAACAAAGAAAAATAATAACAAAAATAAAATAAATAAATCTTGAACTGAAGTTCTCCTCTGGCAACTCTCTCCCTCTCTTCCCTCTACAATCACACTTCTTGAAAGAAAAATTCCTATTCCCTGTGTTTATTTTTTTAATTCCTATTCCTATTCACTCCTCTATTCACTTCAATCTGGCTTCATATGCTGATTAGAAATTAGGGCTGAGGGGCCATGTTTGCAACTTACATGGTTCAGGCAAAAATATTTATAGCTAGATGGTTAAACAAAGCAAATATGGCACAATGTAAATGTTTGAATCTAGGTGGAGGGTATACATATATTCATTACATTATGTTTAAAATTGTTCATTGTATTATGTTTAAAATTGTTCATAGTAGAATGTGGGCGGTGGGGGGTGGGGGTGGAATCTAGCTTCTCTTCTAACTTTGCCAGAACTGGTCTCCCAGGGCAGGAGGTGGGGGTTGGAGCAGGGAGGGGTTGCCCTGCACTTTGTCAAACCAGTGGTCACAATTTCTTCCCTTATTTGAGTTGAACTCAACGGGCATTGACACTGCTTATATCTTGCTTCTCCTTGAAACTACATTTTATTTTTCCTCCTATCCTTGGCTTACTTTTTCTCAGTTGCCTTGAGACACTCTCCCTGCTCTCTGGTCACCCTTAATGTCCATGTCTTCAGGGTTCACACCCGTGCCCTGTGAACTTATTTTACTGCAGGCTCTCTAAGTTATCTTCACTTCGTTTTGTGGCTTTGATTGACATATGTATGTATATATATATATATATATATATATATATATATATACACACACACACACACATGTATATATATATATATATATATATATATATATATACATACACACTAATAATCTCTCCTGGAATCCAAATCCTAACACCCTAGGACTAGACTTGAATGTACCTCAGAGTTTACAATCTCGGCATGTCAAAAGCTGGGCTCAACATTATTTCCCACAACTTTGCTTGTAATGACTTTATTTCTAGTTACACTGTATGGTACCACCATGTATCCGCTGCAAGAACTAGTAACTGGAGTATTATCCTTATCTTCTCCTGGCCCCTTCCTCTCACCTCCCCTCCCCTCGCAAGTAATCATCAGGTCTGCGGCTTCTACCACTTCAACAGCCCTAAAACCCTTTTAAACTTAGGCCACCATCATGTCCCCCCTCCTCCAATTTCAACATCCCCTCACTTGTCTCCTGCTCAGTCCAGCACATTCCTTCTCCACAATCCAGCCTGGCATCCTTCTAAAATGCTAATCTGCTATTGCCTGTTTAAAACTCTTCCGTGGCCACAGCCACCTCCAACCTTGGCATCTCCTCACCTATATATCTGGTCACTCCTGGGGGCTTGCTCAGAGATTCTGGCCACATTGTACTAACACCTACAAAACCTGTGACCAGGCTCTCCTTCACCTCTTCCTCTGCCTGAAACATACCTCGCTCTCCCCCTCTCCCTTCTCTCCAGGCCCAGGGAACAACACCTCATCCCTCTGACTGCCCCCACTACACTGAATCGTCACTGACAGAATCTTCCCTGTGTTCCCCTCTAGACAACTAGAGGACATTCTCAAGAACTGAATCATGCTCACGGCTGCATTTAGTGACTAGGACAAGGACAAGGTCCTTAAAAATGCTTGATTCAGAACTCACGAATAAACGAATTAACGAACGAATGAGCCAAAGGTAAAAGGGAAGAGTGGTAAGCATAGGGGCAAAGTGGGGAGCAGGAGTGTGGGCGCCAGAGTGTAGATGGGGATGAGAACACGGGGACCAGAATGAGGGAAAATGGACTGTAGGAGGGGCCAGGCCTGGGAGGTTCTGAGTATGTATCCAGGACTGTCCTTCCCGGACAGGCCCGCGGCTCAAGCTCGCCGATTCTGGCCCCTCCCCTACGTTCTTTCAGGGTCAATTCGTCACGCGCGGAAAAAGGCGAGGACCCTGTGATCCAAACCTACAAACAGGAGAAATCCTGGGGTTGGTCCTCCAGAAACGGAGCTGGCTAGCCCATCCCCCACCAGCCTCCAATCCCCTTCCCGGGTTCCAGGCCGGCCCCTCCGAGCAGGGTGCTGGCGTGGGTACGAGGGTTGCCAGGGTCAGTGCCCGCTGCGGGAGGGGGCTTCCGGTCCGCGGTTCCGGGGCGGGGCATGGGCTGGGCCGCAGCGGACGGGCCCAGGCGCTGTCCGTGGTACCGGAGCGCGTCTCCCGCTGCGGCGCCGGGTCTAGCCACCCTCTCGGCGGGCTCCCTCACCGCTTGTAGTCGGAGGAGAAGATGCCGCCACTCGCCGGGTCGTGGCCGTACTCGGGCTCCCCGGGGCCCGCAGAGCCTCCCTTGTCGTCGCTGTAGGCTGGGGCGGCCGACATGAGGCAGCAGAGGAGAGAGCTTCGCTGGAGAGGAGTTGGCGCGGCCCGGATGCGGCTGGGGTCGAGGAAGGGAACGCAGTCCGGGAAGGCGAGGTCGGCGGCGCGGCCCGCGCTCTGCAGAGGCAGCAATCTACTGTGGTGGAGGCAGCGCGCGGATTTATCAATCAGGGCGGAGGGCGTTGAGGTTCTTAAAGGCACCAGCGCCTGCGGAGCGGAAGGCGTGTCCGTGGGGGGAGCGGGAGGGGAGGTGCAGCAGGGTCTAGCCCCGCCCCAATCCCTCGGAAATCAGCCCCCGCCTCAACCCCGTAAGGAAGGTTCCTGACCCTTTAAAGGTCTGGGGGTAGGTGGAAGTTCCTGGACTGATGATGGGACAGCCTTCCAGGATGCCGAACCCACTCCAGAACACCAGGTCTCAGTGGTATGGCTTCTAGGAAGCTCCGCTCATTCCAGACTCAAGCACGGATACTCACCCACGCAATGAAAGAAAAGGTGGGGTGGGGTGGGGGGTTAAGAGAAAAGCTGTGCCACAAGACTGAGACTGAGGGTCCTACAGCAGGAAGGAGGCACTGCACCCTGAGACTGGGTCAGAGACCAAGGTCGGTCCCTCTCCCCACTCCATTTTTCCTACAAAATCTGGGCCCCTCTGACAGCGTCCTATTTTCTCACCAGGAAGCCAGGGACTTCCCTGGAGATGATGTTATTTAAGGAAGGCTGAGGAGCTTACATACAGCAGGCTGCTGTAGATGTAAATGCAGATGTGGAGAGATGGGGAGAGAATAGCGGGGGCGGTGAACCCTGAATTCAGCTTTGGAAAATAGTTTAATGACCATTCCCGAAGCCCCCACGCCCACCTTGGCATGCCTGAGGTCATGGCTAGTCCATAGTCAAGTCCACATCCACTGACACCTAGGAAGGAAGGAAAAGGGAAGAGGCTGAGTTAGGGTCTGGTATGATTGCCAAAATTCTTGGATCATGTGAGGCCCCCAGTTCATCTCCCAAAGCCCAAGGCACCCCAAGGAAACACGGCCTGGGTCTAGAGGGAAAGTTGTGAGTGGGCTGGAGAAAGGAGTGGGATCTAGTTGAATTAAGGGCAATAGGTTGAAAAGCTGGGTGGGGTCTCTTGGCTGGGCTTGGGGGAGGAGGTGAGGAAGACTGGATTCAGAGAGCAAAAGGATCCACAGGGCTGAGTCTTGATCTCCAGAATCAGAATTGGTGGGCCTGGGTGGAGATGGGTGAGGACTGGAAAGGTGGAGCTTTGGTTCTGTACATGGGTTCCACTGGGGAATGGGAATGAGGGTTGACCAGGACCATGGCAGCGCATGGCTGAAGTAGGCTGAAGTAAATAGATATGCCCAGGACCTGTGAGCTGGGATCTTTCTGCAGTGGCCCCAAAAGGGTTTCAGAGTAGAATCTTAACGAGTTAGCAGGCCTAGTTTGCTTCTGGGGGCTTTGGGTCTACCAGAGTAAAGTAGATCTTGAGTTTGAGGAAGGTGACCTTGGGTGGGGAGGGAGGGTATGAATTTTGCAGCAGCAGATTGGTTAGCTGCATTTGTTAACCGGCTCTGGAGGTGGGGTGAGGTCCTGGGTGGGTAGCTGAGCTGTGCTCACCGGGCTAGTGGGACTCGGGTCTTCTTGTAGGGGGTCCAAGCTGAGCAGATGTAGTGCAAAGTGCACACCGTTGCTCCACATTGGGTGATAGGAAGGTGGGTCAGCATCCATGGCTTTATGTACACAGCGCTCTAGCACAGAGTGGTCAATCCCCCTGCATTTACGCAGCATGTGCCAAAGCCAGTGGGAGCGCAGCACCGGGCACACAGCACCAGGCGCTGCCTCTGTTTAGATACAATACCTTCACAGTAGCCCAAAAATGTGTGCAGCTTGTGGCCACCAGGATTCTTGCCTATGGGGATCACCAGACAAGTGTGAATCAGAGCTGAGCTTAGGTCATGTGACTCCAGCCCTAAGATCTCACACCCCCATCTCCCAGGAGCCCGTAGCCCTGAGCCACATGCGCTGGGTCCCCAAGCACCTGTCTTCAGAGACCTGTACCATCTGCCCTGATCCACAGTCTTCATCCCATGAAGCCCCACCCATTGATGGAGTGGGGCTTGATGGGAAGACTCTGTTCCAAGACAAGGGCCCTGTTTCAGCCAGAGACACTCACCCTGGAAGTGGATGATCTCTCCTTGGCCACAATACACGCCCACATGGGCTCCGCACCAGCGTCCAGTGGGGGACATCAGCCTCAACAGGAAGAGGTCTCCAAGCTCAGGTTGGCTGCCCTCCAACTCCACAGCCTCGAAGAGCTGACCCAGGAAAACCTCAGATAGGAAGAACTTAATGGTGCTGACTTCCCCAGTTGGAGCCTGGAAGGAGGAATGGACCAGACCGCTGGGTTTTTGCAGGCCAGGATGAAGGAGAACCCAGTTCCTTTCACTGGTCATTGGGTTAGATGGGCCACCTAGGCCTCAGGGAGTGCTGACTGGGGGTTAAGCCTGAGGTGAATGTCTTCACTATCCCACACCTGCCTCCTTGTGCTGAGGAACTTCAGAGGCCTGGACATCATGTATAAATCCTGCCCTGAGCCACCCTTCAGTTTCCAGCAGTTGGGACCTCCTCATCCAACATTTTCTTCTCATCTCAAATTCCAGCCTCTCCATCCTCTTCCCCTCCCCATCCTCTAGAATCCCCCTTCCCCAGTCTTCTCCCATCTTGCCATTCTCTGGAGGCAACACTGGGGACTGCTTATACCTAAGATTAGCAGAAGTCCTAAAGAAAGAGAGAAACCTGGGTGAGATCTAGATCCAGGACAGGCTTCTTTTCCCAAGTCTGAGTGACAGAAGACTCCTCCAACAGCCTCAGCTGCCATCATCTATTGAGCAACTGCTCATTTGATGCTTAATATGATCTGACAAGATGGGTACACTATCCCCATTTTCAGGATAAAGAAACCAAGGTTCACAGAAGTTATACATTGCCAGAGTACACACAGCTTAATCTATGCCTGTGTGACTGTTTCTTGTGCCCTTTGTACTAAACATAAGTCACCTCTCTTATCTCCCTTTCCTCTATAAAGTAATGAGAAATGCATTTAGTTCAGATTTCTTCTATCTTTACTGGGAACAGAGGGCTTTGGAGACTTGGGAGGATGGCCTCCTGGGCTGTGCCTGAGCTTTGGTCTCAGAGAAAGCCTGAGAAAGGGGGTAAAAGTAGGGCCCGTTGAACACTGAGCCATCTTGAGCTGGCAGAGGAGCTGGGAGAAGGAAGTGGCCCATTCACTGCTCACCCCTCTCCAGGTCTCTTATCTATTTTGGAAGGGAGGGGATTGACTCCAGCAGATATGACTTGGTGGGAAGGACCCACATACAAATGAGGAGCAGGGATGCCCAAGCCACACTGCAGAGTGCCAACCACTGTGTGTGGCTCTCTGTCCCCTGACCCTCTCCTTCCCTCCTGGCCTCAGTCCATAGTATTCTCTACCTATTACTGGGTGAGTCACATTTTCCCAAACTGGGAGCTGTGAAAGACTCAGGGGACCAACTCATCCCAGTCTTCCTGGGGCCTTCCAGGTTTGTAAAACTGGAAACCTCACATCCCAGGAACCCAGCAAAATTTGGACGGCTGGTCACCTTAGGCTCAGTCCTCCTGTCTCCTATCTCTCTCTTTACCTCAGGAGACCACAGGAGGACCTAGTCATGTGAACAGCCATGTGGACTTTGGTCATGCTTTCCTGCAACCTACCAGTAGCCTCTCTTGCTTCCCACTCTCCACATACCCATTGGGCCAAGCAGTGGTTATAGCTGTGGGAGAGGGTGGACTCTCCTGGCTCCTGTTGGGGCAGAAGGACCCCACCTGGAAAAAGATAAGACAAGTTGAGGGCTGCTCTTAGTTACCTGGGATGTGAAGCTCATCTAAGGAGGAACAAAACAAAACAAAAACCCACAACACAGCTGTTACCCCTTGGCTCCTGAGGCGTGAGGATCCAAGCCACAGCCCCTCTCCCCTCTCCCCGCTCAGTCTGTGCACTCTGCTTGAAGGGCTATCAGTCTTTATGCCCATGAGTTTGTGTTGCAGTGCAGGATACAGGACTGGGAGACAGAGTCCTGACTATGCCACTTCTCTATATGCGACATCAAATAAGCCACTTCCTCCCTCTGGGCCTCAACTTCCGCATCTGTCAACTGGGGACAATAAGCGTGGAAGGCTGGGCATCACAGGACCATTGTGAAGCACTGAGAGCTCTTTGTGAGCAAGACAAGGAGAGAGGGGCAGGATTTGTTATCTTCAGTCTGTGCCTGAGCATGCAGAACTGAGCATCAAAGGAGAATGTGTCTTTCTCAGCTCAAAGGAGAAAAACAATGGACCCTTAGAGACTGGCTGCCTCCCTGTGACCCCTGCCCCAGAGCTCTCAGGAAATCACACAGCTGGAAAGGCCCTGGAGAGCAGGGCCCCACCCCTGACTCTCCCTCTGAAAGGTTCCCGAGTGGTGATGGGGGTAATGAGGCACTTTGGCCACCGCCAGCTGGGCCCCTGGACTTTGAGTCACAATCTGGATGAGGAGATGCCCCTTTAGATAGGGGATCTAGACCCACACATGGGGTTCCTCCAAAATAATAGTAACATTTATTGCCAGAAACTGTGCTGAAGCCCCATTTAGCCCTAACAATAATGTCATGAAATAGATACTGTTGTTTTCTTCCCCCACTTTACAGATGAGGGAACTGAGGTTTGGAGAGGTTGCCAAGGTTACAGACTAGTAAGTGGAGGAACCAGGATTAGGCCCAGATGGTCTGGTCCTAATGCCCATGACCTTAATCTCTGTACAGTACTGTTTCTCATGCTGCTGGCACACGAGCTCCCCCTCCCCCAGACGCCCCCCAGCAGGAATTCCTGACCTTACCCTTGGCTTTCACTGAGCCACGCGGCTATTTTCTTTGTAAGAAAGAAAAAGGAACAAGGTCCTGGAGCTGTGAGCAAGAGCTCAGGGGACAGAGCATCCCACTTTCTGGGCACCTGGCCTGACAGTGCCGTCCACCCCACTGGGCCTCCTTGCTGGGGACATGAGCTCTCTCCCCTCTCACCCTGACCGAGGCTTTCAGGGGAACAATGGTGAGGGTGGTCCTGCAACTGAGTGTGGGGGTGACAGGCAGTCGCTTTGGAGCCCCAGGCTCTGGTCTTCCCCCAAAGATTCCTGGAAGACCTCAACCCAGTGGGGCCCTATCACTGAGCACAGGGCTTGTGGCGCCATTGTGGGGCCTTGGCTTTGTGGCTGCTGTCTGGCCTGAAATTCCCACCCACTTCTGACTCCCTTCAGTCTAACTCTGGACAAAGAATTCCTCTGTGGGAAGCAAGGTTTTGGGGTCACCGCTCCCAGCCAGCCACCTCCAGCCAGAACAAGGTTTAGGCTCTCCAGTGGGGCAGAGCAGGCCTTTCCTTTGAGCCCCCAGCAAACCTTGGGCTGGCGCTTTCTTCCCTTACAAAGCTTTTGGTCACCATCTCCTCTCTTGGCCCAGAGTGATCCCACCTGAATCCTAGCCCCCAGCCCAAGTAGCTCACCTTGCAATAGTCATGCTCTGTACCTTGCTAGGTTCTCTCCTTCTGTGGCCAGAGCAGGGAGGACTAGCTGTCTGCCCCTCAGACACAGGAGCCAAGCAGGACGCCTTTGGGCCCTGTTCTGAACATCACCTCCTGGGCCAATCTGATGGCAGCAGTCCCTGCCTCTGACAGCTCTGGGGGCAGCCAGAGACTGTAAGGCTCGGGTCTGGGGTGGGTAACTGGTGTCCTCACCCACCTCTCTCCCCTCCTCCTGGTGTTCAGCCCCTACCCCGTCCCTGCTTGTGCTGGCACTGCCACTTGGGCCTGCTCTCTGAACCCACTCTTCTCCCCTTACTCCAGGGTACCCAAGTGCCCCATACCCACCCTATTGTGGTCAGAGAACAAATTCTGTATGATTTCAATTCCTTTGTATTTATTGAGACTTGTTTTATCAACTAACATATGTCTATATTGATGAATATACTATGTGCACTTGAAAATGTATATTTTGCACATTTAGGGTGTAGTATTCTATAAATATCAGATCAAGGTGGTTGATAATGTTGGTCAGATCGTCTATATCTTTACTGATTTTTTAAAATGTAGTTTTCCTATCAATTAATAGAGGGACATTAAAACTTGCAACTAGGATTGTGAGGTTGTCCATTTCTGTCTTTAATTATGACAAACTTTGCTTTGTGGATTTTGAAATTCTATTATTAGATATATAAGGATTTTATTATTGTTATTTTTTTCTGATGAATTGATCTTTTATGGTTATGGATGTCACTCCTTATCTCTGCTAATACTTTTTGCTTTGAAGTCTATTTTATCCGATATTATGCTCACTATTTGCAGGTATATCTTTTACCATCCATCTACTTTTGATCTGTCTGTGTCTTTATATGTAAAGTGCATCTCTTGTAGGCAAAATATAGTGGATTCTTCCTTTTTTTGGCAATCTCTGCCTTTAAATTGGACTGTTTAGTCCATAGATGTTTAATGTAATCATTGATATGGTTGGAGTTTGACCTGCTATTTGTTTTTTCCCTTCTGATTTTTGTTTCTTTGTTCTTCCATTCCTGTCTTCTTTTGGCAATATCAATTTTTTTTTAAGAATTTCATTTTATCTACTGATAGCTCTACCTCTCTGTCATATATTTTAGCAGTTTTTCTAGTATTACAATGTAACTACTTAAGTGTTCACAATCTACTTAGGGATAATATTGTACAACTTCACATAAAATGTAGAAGCCTTGTAACCAAATAGGTCCTTTTACTACCATCCCGGCCCCACCCTTTATGCTATATTTGTTATACGTGTCATATCTACACACATTATAAACTCCACAAGATAATATTTTTGCTTTAAACTATCCTGTATTTTAAAGAAAGTAGGAAGAAAAAAATACTCGTTTATATTTACTCAGATATTTACCATTTCTGATCCTCTTCATTCATTCTTGAAGGCCTAAGTTTTTCCCTGGTATCATTTCCCTTTAGCCTGAAGAATTTCCTTCAGTATTTCTTGTGGTGCAGATCTGCTGGTGATGAGTTCTCTTAGATGAATTATTTTATCTGAAAATAACTTTATTTCATCTTCATCCTATTGGGTGTATAATTTTGTATTAACAGTCTTTCTTTCAGTACTTTAAAGATTTTCCCCCACTATCATCTGACCTTTATAGTTTCCAGTGAAAAGTCAAACTCAAATTATTGTTCTCCAGTATTATTGTTCTCCACTGTTTTTCTTTGCCTGCTATTTAGAGGACTGAAATAGTTAAAATCAGAAATGACAGAGGAGACATTAAAACTGATACTAAAGAAATACAAAGGATCATAAGAGACTATCATGAACAATTATACATCAACAAATTGGACAATCCAGAACAAATGGATACAATCTTAAAAAGCATATAACCTTCCAAGACTTAATCATGAAGCAAAAGAAAATCTGAATGGATTGATTACTAGTAAGGAGATAAGGAGACTGAATCAGTAATCAAAAATCTCCCAACAAACAAAAGTCCAGGACCAGACGGCTTCACAGGTGGATTCTACCATTCAAAGAAGAATACCAATTCTTCTCAAACTCTTCCAAAACATAAAAGAAGGAATGCTTCCAAACTCATTTTATAAAGCCAGCACTACACTGATACCAAAAACAGACAAGGATACCACAAGAAAATAAAATTACAGGCCAATATCCCTGATGAACATTGATGCAAAAATCCTCAACAAATTTTAGCAAACAAAATTCAACAATACATTAAAAAATCATACACCATGATCAAGTGGGATTTATTCCATGGATGCAAGGATGGTTCAACATCCACACGTGACACACCACTTTAACAAACTGAGAATAAAAATCATATGATCATCTTAATAGATGCAGAAAAAGCATTTGACAAAATTCAATATCCATTTATGATAAAAACTCTCAACAAAGTGCATATAGAGGAAATGTACCTTAACATAATAAAGTCCATATATGACAATCTCAGAGCTAACATTATACTCAACGATAAAAAGCTGGAAGCATTCTCTCTAAGATCAGGAACAAGACAAGTATATCCTCTCTTGCCACTTTTATTCAACAGAGTATCGGAAGTCTTAGCCAGAGCAACTAGGCAAGAAAAAGAAATACAAGGCATCCAAATTGGAAAGGAAGAAGTAAAACAGTCACTATTTGCAGATGACATTATATATAGAAAACACTAATGAGTCCACCAAAAAACTGCTAGAGCTAATAAATGAATTCAGTAAAGTTGTAGGATATATATATATATAAGTTGCATTTCTACAAATTAACAACCAACTATGAGAAAGAGAAATTAAGAAAACAATACTATTTACAATTGCATCAGAAGGAATAAAATATGTAGGAATAAATTTAACCAAGAAGATGAAAGACCTTTACACTGAAAACTATAAGACATTGATGAAAGAATTCGAAGAAGGCAAAATAAATGAAAAGATATACTGTACTCATAGACTGGAAGAATTTATATTGTTAAAGTGTCCAAAGCCACCTACAAATTCAATGCAATCCCTATCAAGATTCCAATGGTATTTTTCATAGAAACAGAACAAACAATACTAAAACTTGTATGGAATCACAAAAGACCCTGAATAGCCAAAGCAATCTTGAGAAAGAAGAACAAAACTGGAGGCATCATGCTCCCTGATTTAAAACTATATTACCAAACTATAGTATTTAAAACAGTATAGTATTGGCATACAAACAGACATTCAATGGAACAGCATAGAGAACCCAGAAGTAAACCTATGGTCAATTAATTTATGGTAAAGGAATGAAAATATACAATCTGGAAAAGATAGTCTCTTCAATAAATAGTGTTGGGAAAACTGGACAACCACATGCAAAAAAATGAAACTAGACTATTTTACAGTATATATAAAAATTAACTCAAAATGGAATAAACACTGAATGTAAGACCTGTAACCATAAAATTCCTAGAAGAAAACAACAGGCAGTAAATCTCCATGATGTTGGTCTTGGTGACAATTTTTTGGATTTGACTACAAAAGCAAAGGCAACAAAAGCAAAACAAATAGGTAGGACTACATCAAACTAAAACACTTCCACACAGCAAAATAAATCATCAACAAAATGAAAAGACAACCTACTGAATGGGAGAAGATATCTGCAAATCATATATCTGATAAAGGGTTAATATCCAAAATATATAAAGAACTCATACAATTCAATAGCAAAAATATCCAATTAAAAACTGAGCAGAGAATCTGAATAGACATTTTTCCAAAGAAGACATACAGATGACCAATAGACACATGAAAAGATGTTCAACATGCCTAATCATCAGGAAAATACAAATCAAAACCACAGTAAGATATCACCTCACTGGAATGGTTATCAAAAAGACAAGAGACAAGTGTTGGCAAGGCTGTGGAGAAAAGGAACACTTTTTCACTTTCAGTAGCATTGTAAATTGCTGCAGCCACTATGAAAAACAGTATGGAGATTCCTCAAAAAATTAAAAATAGAACTACCATATGATCCAGCAATTCCACTTCTGGGTATTTATTTAAAGGAAACAAAAACACTAATTTGAAAAGATACGTACACCCCAATGATGCAATAGCTAAGACATGGAAACAACCTAAATCTTCACAACAGATGAATGGATAAAAAAGATGTGATACATAGATATAGATATAGATATAGATATAGATATAGATATAGATATAGATATAGATATAAACAATGAATACTATTCAGCCATAAAAAGAATGAAATTTTGCCATTTGCAATAAGATGGATCAACCTTGAGGGTATTATGCCAAGTGAAATAAGTCAGACAGAGAAAGACAAACTCTGTACAATCTCACTTATATATGGAGTCTAAAAAACAAAACAAACAACAACAAAAACTAAGTTAATAGATACAGAGGACAAATTGGTGGTTGCTGGGATTGGCGTGGGGAGCAAAATGGGTGAAGAGGGTCAAAAATTACAAACTTTCAGCTATAAACAAAGCATGGGGATGGAATGGCCAGTCCAACATGGTGACTAGAACTAATGATACTGTGTTGCATATCTGAGATTTGCTAAGAGAGTAGTTCTTAAAAATCCTCATCACAAGGAAAAAATTGTAACCATGTATGGTAACGGATGTTGACTAGACTTATTGTGGTGATCATTTCACAGTGTATACAAATATCATATCATTATGTTGTACAGCTGAAACTAATATAATGTCAATTATACTATAAACAAAAACAAAACCAAACAAAAACCCTGGTGACCATTTCAGGCAGCAGTGGAGATGGTACCTCAAGCGAAGTTTCTGATCAACAGTCTTTGAAACAGGTATGCTTATATGTTGCAGTTTTATGTTCTATGATAAAAATCATTTATCTCCCTGTTTTATAAGTGAATGATCATCTAGTTATGCAAAGTTCCACATAAGTTTTCCTTCCAGAGGAAAATGACTTAATTAGAATAATCAGATATTCTAAATCTCCTCTCCCTTCTATTAACATTCATTTATATTCTAGAAATTTTGTGCCTCTCTTGACAAACTGCTAAACTCAAATCAATTTCTCAAAACAAAATCCCCTCTAAATATTATAAACCTTGAGCTTATTGGCCTAAAAATGCTGGAGGCTAAAACTTACACTTTGGTGGACAAACCATCTCCTCTCTTGGGCCCTGGTTTGAGTGGGCAGACTGACATCCATGAGCCACACATATTGTGTATCACCAACTCCCTGCTGGAGATAATGGGGATCTATAAAGTATTATGTAAATATTATAAGTGGAGAGCAATAATGAAATACAGCTGACCCTTGAACAAAATGGGTTTGAACTGTGGAGGTCCACTCATGCAGATTTTTTTTTCAATAAATAGGAACAATCCACAGTTGGTTGAATCTGTGGATGTGGAACCCCAGATGTGGAGGGCCAACTGTAAGGTTATACATGGAATTTTGACTATGTGGAGGGTCAATGTCACTAACCCCTACGTGTTCAAGCATCAACTGTAGTATTAAATGAATAAATAAGTGTACAAAATTGTTCACATATAGAATGAACAAGTGAACCTTAAAGTAGTCGTTTAATTTAATGAAGTTGTGGGTAGAAAATTTCTAATTCCTATTCTAATATCCTAATGCTAACTTAGTAACAAAAGAGCATTATTTTACACAAAAAGAAAACTCTAGGAAAAAGTGGAGCTTCATAGGAAGATGAGGAAAAAAACCTGTATTATGTTGAGGATAAGGAAGACAAAAGACTTACTGAGAACTCCACTAGAAAAATCAGTTACTTAGAACTCAGCTTCTTCTAAACAGATTCAAATTCCAACTTTCTCATCCAAAGAGACTCCCTACATAGTAAATACCATATAAAGGTAAAGCTGCAGAACACATAGTCCACATTCTGAATTTTATGGTCAGAATGACTCAAAGCCTCATAAATAAGCTTCATTTCATAATCTTCCACAAAATTGGCACTCACATTCAGGTGGGTCAAGTTCTTGTTGCTTGGGAAAACAGTGACCAGATCACAGCAGCTATTCTCCAATGACAGAAAAGCAGCCTCGAGGGTGAAGACAGACACACGAGAAGCATTGGTGTCAGGCACTGTATACCCTGTACCTTGTGCATACCTAACTTTCTCATGGTCTGTCGTCATTACCCCTCCTTTATTTCTCCCCAGGTCTCTTAGGTCTCATGCTGAATGATAATCCAGGTCCTGTATGTCTTAATCAGCTCAGGCTGCTACAACAAAACACTACAGACTAGGTGGCTTAAGTAACAGAAGTTTCTTTCCTGCAGTTCGAGGCTGGAAGCCTGAGATCAGCGTGCCAGCGTGGTGGAGGTCTGCCAGGGCCCTCCTCCTGGCTTTTAGATGAGTGTCTCCTTGCCGTTTCCTAACATTAGGGGGGAGAGGGCAGAAATCTTTAGTTTCTTGTCTTATAAGGGCACTAATCCCATCATGAGGGCCCCACTTTCATGATCCCATCCAAACTCAATCATCTCCCAACATTATCTCCAAATACCATCACAGTGGGGGTTATGGCTTCATATATAAATTGGGGGGGGCACAATTCAGCCTATAGCATTGTACCTATTCTGGAGTATCTCTTCTTATAACAGTAGCTGATAGTAGTAATAAGTGTAATTTAAGAGATTTTATGTACCAGCACTGTGTCGTGTGCTTATATGGATAGTTCCACATAGTCCTTATTACATAGATAAGGGAACCGAGTCTAGTTCATTAATGAGACTAAGGTTACAGATGGTAAGCTGTTGCAGAGTTAGGGTTTGAGCTCAGGCAGTCTGACTGTAAGTCCCACATTCCTAATTCCCTCCCTATACTGCCTCAACCAGAGGAAAAATCATTTTGAAATCTGATGAAATGAGTTCAGGAATTTATTGTTTTTGTTGTCACATTTTTACAGACTAGGTAGAGAAGGGCTCCAAATATTAAAGCAGTTCTTTTGATAACTACTCATAAGAAAATTAACCAGACAGACAAAAAAAAATGTTGACATAGAAAGAGCTGAAAGCAAAGAAAAACTTTGGAAGGTGTACAAATACCAGTTTGAAAGGAATAACCCCTTGAGTGCAATTCAGATGAGACACGCCTTGTAGAAAGCACCAGAAGTGATGACCTATCAAACTGGCTAACAAGGGAAAAATGAGTGATGACTTACCATTCCTTGGCCCTAGTAAGGGTCTAGGGAAGTAGCACTGTCAAATACTGCTGGTAAATATATAGTGGCACTCTTCCTGGAGAGGAAATTTGGAAATATGGATTTAAAACTTCAAATAATGTACTCTCTTGAACAAATAACTTTTTGAACAAATAATTTAAATATAAGAATTTAGCTTAAGGAAGTCAAGATGTACACAAAATTCTATGTATATAGATAGTCATTATATTACCTCAAAAATAGATTTATATATATTCTAGTTAATAAAAATGTACTAACAGTTAAAAAGTTCAGAAGACACAGAGATGTCTAAAGAAATAAAAACAAAGGACTTTGGATATTACCTCTCAGATTTAACCATTATTGTAACTGGTCTCCCTTCTCCCCTCAGTCATATGTATGCATGTATCTAATTTATAGTTTTATAACTCATTGCTTTGTAACCTGCTTTTTTCCCCATATTCGTCTTGCCTAGTTATTGATGACAAAAATACAGATTCACATCATTTTTAATGAATGCCTAGTATTTCTTGCATGAATAGACCACAGCTTAATCAATTAACTTTTGATTGACATTTAGTTGTTTTTAATGGTGAGAATTGGAAAGCAGTGATATAGAATTGTCTTTTGTTATATTTGGGAGATAGAAAAAACAGTTGATTTTTTTCATCTCACCCTCTTTAGACCTCGTTAAAATAATACTTAAGAAAAAAAAAGAGACATAAAAATCTAAATAAAAGAATAGGAAAAGAACCATCAGTGGATCAGAGATTTCAAAAAAATTCTGGAAGATAGAAAGTTGATGAAGGAACAATAAATGATGAGGAAAAGTAGGAGGAACTGGAGGGTGAAAGATACAGCCAAGCAAGAAACCAATTCACTCTACAGAACACTAGATGGATGCAGAACCAGGAAATACCATGGCCCACTGAGTATAGGAGAGCGATATAGGGCAGGATTCACACATGAAATAGTTGTCCCTCCCTACCAGCATTTAGCATACCTTACAGCTAAGTATCTACCACAGGGTGAGGGTGTGATGGAGAAATGGAGAACACTCAGAACTTCCCAACACGTACATACGCATGAAACACTGAAAAGCTATTCTCTAAATAAATTTGTTGCCCCCACAGAAAATACCCAGCATTCTTCCATTCAGAGTAAAATATCAGTATTCATGTCCCATCATCTTAGCCAAATGACGTCTCACTCAGGTACAGAGAGCACATAGCCACTATCACCTCAATCTTAAATAGGTTCTTGTCTAAGGAAGTCTGGTTAATGCGGGTGCACAACACACACTAAAGGGGAGGGAGGATGCCCAAATAGGCAAAGAAAAATTTTATGTTTAAATTTTTCTCATCTTGCCATAAAATAGAGATTTTATTTCATCACTACAAAGTCCCTTCCCGGGACACTTGAAATATTTAAGGAACATACTCTTTACCAGTGGAAAGTCAAACCCATGATGCCATGCAAAGGGCCTTGTGATTTCTTAGAATAAAATTCCAGCTATAAGCGAAACTGTTTTTACCAAGGTAAACAAATCATAAACATGATGTGAGGGGCTGGCTGTACATTTAAACCTTGGTGTCATGAATCAGTAGATGTAATCTTTTTTAAACAAATTTTTTGGGGTTTTGTTTGTTTTTGTTTTCCAGGGTGGAGGTAATTAGGTTTGTTTGTTTGTTTAATGGAGGTACTGGGGATTAAACCTAGGACCTTGTGCATGCTAGGCATGCACTCTACAACTGAGCTATACCCTCCCCCCAGGAGATGTAATCTTAACAAGGTTATGCAGAAGAGAGAGGTAGAAGACACACATCAAAGTTCAATGAACTTTGAAGGACGTACTTTAGACATAGAAATAGACAGGGAACAAGTGGCTGTGAGGAAATTTATTATCAATAAATTGTCAACTATGGGACAAGACAGCAGGATGAATTCGCGTGGAAATGAAGTCTCCCTTTTCAAACATACTAAAATGTTACCTGTAATACTTTAAGAGAAACCTAAACTCATAGTTGAGCCTGAAAGCAACAGGTTTTAAATTTATTTTAAAAATATATACATATAATATATATAGCAGATTCTCTCTCTATAAATATATCCTGATTGCTTCTAATATATATATAACCAAACCAAACTTGGGTCCCCTTATCTGCATGCAGTAAAGCCAGTCTACTACACTGGACTGTGGTAAAGGATCAGCTCATGGACATTCTTCTGACTGGCTGGTTGGCGGTGAGGTAATTGGGAGTCAACATCAACCTTTTGGTTCCAACCCATCTGGGGTCAACATACTTGTGGACAGCATACAGTTAATTTCTTCCATCTTGTGGGGGTTTCAGTATCTGCAAAACAGCTTGAAGGGTTTGGCTCAGAATATTTTCTATAGCCCTTGAGGGAAAATCCAAAAGTCCTAGACTTTGTTTAATGACTAGACTATTATTATTTTGTCTTTCTTGACTGTTTTCCTTTGCTTCTACATTTTCTCACTGGTCTAATTTCTCTGATTAAATTTATTCTTTGGAACTTGGGAAAGGCATAGGAGGCTAACGTTTTTCTACAAAAAAAAGGCAGGTGGTGTATACTGCAGGGTGGGGGTGGGGGTCTGTCCTGGGAAGGCCCCATAGAACCCTGCTCAGTTACATATATATATATATATATATATATATATATATATATATATATATATATATATATATATATTCGCCTCTATTTTATACATATATATTGAGAGAGAGAGAGAGAATATTCAGGTGTCCTAAATAAAAAGCCTGCAACAATGGGACTTGAAGCCCCATGATCCACAAAGTAACGCAACCAAATACCTGCTGTAGGGACTGGATTTTAATACCTGAGGCACAGGCTTGTGCCAGCAGGAAAGCTGAAACTGAGGCAAGAGCCAGGAAAGGGCAGCCCCTTCCGTGAACTAAAACAATAAAAACTTCAGAAAAGGATTGGCAGATTTAGCAAATAAAAATACAGGACACCCGGTTAAATTTGAATTTCAGATAAATGGCAAATATTTGAGATGTACATACTAAACAACTATGCATTATTTATTTGAAGTTCAAATGTAACTGAGCATCCTGTATTGTATCTGGTAACCCTATCCCAGAATGAAGTGAGGGGTCAAGTCAGGCATATATTTTAGGGATGATGGTTCCAGAGAGAGTAGCAAATACAAAGGCTGTGAGGTAAGAACACAGTTGACATGTTTGAGGAATAAGAAAGCCAGAGACTGGCTCAAGTGTTGAGAGCAAGAGGCATAGTGGTAGGAGATGGACTAGAAAGGCCATCTGGGGCAGAGATCTCATAGGGCCCCACAAGACCATGGTCGGGATTTAGGATTTTCTTTCAAAGTATGATGAAAAGTCATTGAGCACTTTGTCATGGGAGAGTGACTGGTGATTTAAGAGGATTACTCTGGCTTCTGTGTGAAATAGAGGGACAAGGGAAGGAGTCCAGTAAGGATGCTCAGCCAGCAATCCAGGCAAAGATGCTGATGGCTAGGACCGTGTTAGTAATTGTACTGGGGGAAAAAAGTGATCAGATACAGTATATATTTTAAAGGTAGAACTCATTTGCTAATAGGTTGGATAAAGAATATTTTTGAAAAAGAGGCATCAAAGATGACTCCAAGATTTCTGATCTCAGCGACTGGGTGACTGCTGGTACCCTAATA
This sequence comes from Camelus dromedarius, assembly GCF_036321535.1. Taxonomy (NCBI): domain Eukaryota; kingdom Metazoa; phylum Chordata; class Mammalia; order Artiodactyla; family Camelidae; genus Camelus; species Camelus dromedarius. Next base: position 17,734,823 of record NC_087464.1, read on the forward strand.
AGATGAGGAATACTATGGGCAGAACAGGTTTGAGGGTGGCAGAAGTCAAGAGCTTAGTTTTAGACATGTTAAGTTTGAGATACATATTATACATCAAATTGGAGATATGAAGTTAATGTTTGGAAGTGTAAGTGTAGAGTTCAGAGGAACTGTCAAGACTAAAGAGACAATTTGTAGCGCATCAAAATAGAGATGATTAAAGTCACTGTACTAGAGGAAACCAACTAGAACATCAGTGTAGACAGGAAAGAGGGTCATATCCTGGAGTTTTCTAACATAAGAGCTTGGGAGGAAAAGGAGAAGACAGCAAAGAAAACTGAGAAAGGGCAGCCAGCAAGGTAGGAGAAAAACCAGGAGAGTGTGCTGTCCTGGAAACAAATGAAGAGAATATCAAGTAGGGAGAGATGAGCTGATTGAAATGCTGTTCGGGGAAGGAATAGGATGAGGCCCATGGACTGTCTGTGGCAGTTTTTCAACATCAAGGGATTCTAGGAGACATAACAAGAATGGTTTGCTGTGGTGGGGATGAAAGTCAGATTGGAGTGGGTTAAAGACAGTAGAAGATGAGAAAATAAAGACAATGAATCTATAATTTCAAGGCGTATTGCTGTAAATGAAAGCAGAGAAATGGAGTAGGGGCTGCAATAGAATATTAGGGAGGGATATTTTCGTAAATGACAGCAGTTATTAAAATCTATCTGTAAACTAAAGGGAATCATCCAGTAGAGGGAAAAATTGGCAATTCAGAAAAGAGACGAAGAATGGCAGGATCATAGTCCTTGAGTGGTTGAGAGGAGATGGAGTCTAGTTCACAGATGGAGGGACTGGGTGTAAATAAGAGCCCAGACTGACCCATGCTAATGGGAGGGAAATTATGTGGGACAGATTCAGGAAGGTGGGCAGATGGGGGCAGGGGGAGGACTGAGAGTGTGAGATTATCTCCTGATTGCTTCTATTTTATCAATAAGAAATTGAGGAGGCGGGGAGAGTTCTGGAGAAAGAGAGGAAGTGTGAAATGTTCTCCGGGAAAATCAGAGAGTAATTGCTAGAAAAAAAATATTGCATTATCTTCAAGAGAAATCACATCTTTATAGTACTGAATCCTCATGTTCAAGGTCTTGATGCACCTTTCCTTCATGTAAGCCTTCCTTTTTGTTTTTCAGAACTTTCAACAAGTTTTCCTCATACAACACTCTGTCCCTTCAAATGTGGAAACAATGTCTGGGTGATGGCTTTTTCAAAGCTAGGTGATATGGAGGGTATGGAGTTAAAAAAAAAAAAGCCAGATTTTTATCTTCAGGGGTCATAGCATCTGTGAGTCTAGGTGTGTCCATCTATATGGACAGTTGGAAAGGAATGGAATGCAAGGGGCTGACTAGTTACTATGGGAGCTAATAGCAGGCAACAGCCAATCAAGAAGAGGAAGAAAAAGATACCAGGTCACTTCATCAGCAGCACCTATGCTCCTGCAGTTCTGCTCACTTCCCTGGCACTGGAGGGCACTCATGTGCAGCTGTTGGAGTCACAGGGAAGTGCTGACTGGTTAGCAATTCCGCTTGTTTCATTTGGCTGTTCCACTTGAGACTTTTCTTGATGTCTCCTTTTCCTTTTAGAGATGTATCTAAAAGGAGCTAGCTGGGTGTTTAGAGCATCAAGCTTACCAAATGAGCCTGATCTTCGTTTTGTTTTGTTTTGTTCCCTTGTGCTATTTTTTTGGTCAGGTTTTGCTATTAGGGGAATGCTAATAGTATAAAATAATTTGAACAACTCTCCTCCCCCACCTCATATCATAGCACAGTTTTCCAAGAAAAAAATTCAACAAGTAAAAATTATGCAGCTTGAAAGCAGCATTCCAGGTTTAAGGGACAGACAGCATGAGCAGACACCCCAGGATGAAAAAACACAGGATATGCTCAGAGGTTAGGATTTAAGACTTTTCTTAAGAAAACTGGAATAAGTAACACAAAGGAAGTTTGGCTCAAGTTTCTAATTAATCTTCAAAGCACAACCCCACTGTGAAACACTTCAGTCTACTCATTTTATATAAAGAGCAGACACCAAACTCTTCAGCCTACATTCAAGATCCCTCCTGCTTTAACCTAACTTATTTTACATGTCAACCTGTGCTTCCCGATGTGTGATGTCTGTCTAGCATGCTGTCTATGATGGCACATCTAAATCCTACCCACCTATCAGGGGTATAACCCAAATGTCCATGAAAACTTCTGAGATCCTACTGAACTATGTTTGAATTCACTTGTAGTACAGCCATTCATGGTCAATATTTGGGGGGGAGGGTATAGCTCAGTGGTAGAGGGCCTGCTTAGCATACATGAGGTCCTGGGTTCAATCTCTAGTACCTCTATTTAGAAAAAAAAAAAAAGTGTGTGTGTGTGTAAACTATTCCCCCACAAAACAAAAAAGATTTTTTTTTAAAAAAAGGTAAACTATTGTCAGTGGTGTTTGGCTTGCCTACTTCTCAAGCTCTTTGATAGCTATCCCGTTGGAGGGTTTCACACATACACACACTCATGTCCTTCCCCGACATTAGAATGTGTTTCATCTGGAAATAGTGTCACTGCAGATGTAAGTAGTTAAGATCAGGTCATAATGGAGTAGGGTGGGCCCTTTAAGATGACTGGGATTCTTCCAACAGAAGAGATACAGACAGAACACCCTATGAGAACAGAGTTAAGAGGCTGGCGTGGTGCAGCTACAAGCCAAAAAAGGCCAAGGATCGCTGGGCACCACAGAAACTAGGAAGAGGCAATAAGGGGTTTTACCTAGAGTTTCAGAGGAAGCATGATCCTGCTGACTCCTTTATTTCGGACGTCCAGCCTCCAGAACTGTGAGGGATTAAATATCCGTTGTTTCAAGCCATGCAATTTGTTACTTCGTTATGGCAGCCCTAGGACACTAAGACAACAGTAATTTTAATTCTATCTTCTCAGGCCCGAAAGTGCCACATCCACAGTCTAGCTCAAGACTACGTAGGGGCTCAATCGCAACCATGGTAAGGGAAGTACAGAGCTTCCAACAGTCCTAGCAGTCAGCCGCTTATGAGTTACTACTGTGAGACGTACCGCCAATGCTCAGCAAACGGTAACTATTATTACGGCAAGATATGGGACTACACAGGTAAACGACAGACAGTAAGAAACTAAATACAGAACGGGGCAGGTGGAGCAAAGCAAAAAACAAGGGCAGCTGGCGGTAGGGAGCCTTAATTTCCCAGAGGACATCCGTGGGAGAAGGGGATTGTTGTCTGAGGAAATGGAGTCTCCAAGCCGCCCTCCCAAGACCCGCTGAACGGCTCCGGGGCCTCTGACCGCGGCCGTGGACCCAGAAACGACAACCCCCAGTCCAGGTGTTCCTTCGGCCGACCCCACCGGGCGGTTGGCATCCCTCCACGGAACGGTCGGCCGCCTAACCCTAATCGCGCCTACGAGCGGCGCCTCGTCGCGGCCCAGGACCTCACGCTGTTACGTGGGGGCGGGACTTCCCCTCGACGCCCCGGAAACCAGAAAGAGCTCTTTTCCGCCGGAAGGAGGAAGGAGTTGCGGCCGAGATCGGACACCGGAGGGCTCGCTGTTTTTGTTGCGTAGAGTAAGGCCGATCTCTGGCCACCATGCCGGGCAGGTGACTGCAGCGTCCTTGTAGGCAGGCTGGCTGGAGTGTCGGGCTTCAGTGGATGTGGCGGGGAACCGTAGTAGAGGTGAGGGGTCGGTGTATCTGTCCGGGTCAGCGCCACCAGCGACCTAGGTCTTGTTCCTAGTTCATTGTGCTTAGCTTCCTCGACCTCTTCTGAAAAACGAGGCTGGTATCTCACAGAGCTGTTGTGGGGATAGAGGTGGCAGGGAGAAATCTACACTCAGAATAAAGTTTAAGAAAAAAATTCACTAGGTGAAAGGTATGTAACGTGAAGGTCTATACAGACTAGTACTTGTACTAGTGCTTGTACTGTTTAAAAGCACTGTGCATTATCTTTATCATCTTTCTTATATTATTAGATGGAAATGTCTTGTAGGAAAGTGGGCAAGCCTGAGGTCTAGGAAACAACCTGTAATGTCAAATTGTATGTCAAATTCAGGGCCAAGGGGGTAACTTCCAGAGCATATGAACCGAATTTATATTTCAGAGCATTTCAAATATACATGCTGTAGATCTTTGGGCTCTTTTAAGAATAGTCAATACTATAATATTAAATGTGTCAAAGTCTCTTGAAGTGATGGAGGTGGAGCTTTCTAAACCACATCTTACCTACCCCCTAGATTCTTCTAAGCCCCCTCTCATCCTTCCCAGATTAGAAGTCACCATGGAAAACTATTACTAATGGGATTATGTGTTAGATCCCTCAGGTGCATTGGGACAGAAGGTTGAAAATCACTTGTCTGTTTTTAACTTCCCTTGCTCCTGCAAAAACACACAAATTTGAAAGCTGCTTTCTAATAGAGACTTTTCCTTTAATTTGGAAGATAATTTGATGACTCTTTTTTTTCTTTTCAGGTGTATGAGTTCTTTCAAAGCAGAACGCTGTTGTTTCCATGTTCTGATCTTTCAGAGATTATGAAGGCACAATTCCTGCCTTTGATTTGCTTAGTCAAGTGGAGTAGACACAGGTCAATGGTGGCAGCCACTTAAATATTCTAAAGGAGGTGAGTGTGTGGCACTTCACTCAGCCTGGGAGAGGAGGGAATTAGGGAATGCTTCTAAGAAGTAGCTTTTAGCTATATAGGCATTACTTAGGTGGACAGGAAGGGGAGGTCCATTCCTGGTGCCCAGGAATCTGGCTGGTTTATGAACTATAATTTGTACAAAGGACACTATCAGGTGTCTTTTCCCGAGCTCTATCCTCATTTTTGGATAATGCTTCTCTTGTTTTCCTTGTCTTTCACTCCCCCCCCCATAATTGGATAGGTATTTGGGATATGAAAGGAAGTCAGAAGGGAGAAATCTTTTTGAGTGGCATAATAATAGGATGGCTTTCCCAAAAAGTAATGTATATACTCAGTAAATTCATCTGTAAAAACTCATTTCCTGCTTTGTTAAAATGCACAGCTGGGAAAACTCAATTTTGTTGGTTGGATGCTTTCCCAGTGAGTGGATTAAATTCTTGTCTCAATTCAGTCTATTTGAATAGAAGGACATTTCTTAAGCTGCTTTCAATGAAGAGACCCACATTTAGGCTTAGGAATGAGCACAGGAGAGACAGCAAGATTAGAACCCAAGTTCATACCACAAAAACATTTATATTACCTATGTCTGAGTGACTGCACGTTTTAATCAGCTGCAAGCTGTTCAGTTGAATTTGCATAATTCAAATAAATGATAATTTAATTCCACCAGGATCTGAGTGAGGTGGAAATAGAGTAGAAAAACCGATTCTTTCAAATGTGACAAAATGAAGAAAAAGCCATCAGTTAGTGAGTTGGGCTTAATTTTTTTTCTGGGATTGCAGGATAGCAGAAAACATGCTGTACAGTAGTGAGACATGAACTAGTACCTGTTCAAATGCTTGGGGTATTTTGCAAACTTGGGGCATTGTTGTGCCCCAGCTCATTGTTATGTTCCTTCCAGGAGACATTCTAACTGACAGAAAAGATTCTGCCTGGCTAGAGTCTTCCTTCCAAGTCACAAACTTTTATCTTGCATTTAGATTCATTAACCATTGATTGCAGTGAAGCAAGCATATGTAAGAGTTCAAATCTCTTAAAGCTCGAAGTTATAAAAGTAATAAATGATCATTCCCTTAATATCTTGGCATGCTAGAGGACAGTGCTTTAAAAGCTGGACTTGGTCATGTTCCTCTGGAGACTTAAGAAAATAGAGTCCTTGAAGTCAAGCTGACTCTGCTTTTAGCCTCCTAAATGAAAAGGTAGATAGAACAGGTCTTGTTTGCAAAATAAATTCAAGACCTACTTATCTACCAACAGCAATTACACCCTTTCCATTGTCACAGGAGTAGTAACTTTATGGATGAGTAAGGGTAGAGAAAGACATAGTGAACTCGTGAGAATCTTATTCTACTAATTGATAAAAATGTGACTAGAAATTGGAGAAGCTGGTTAGGAAAGTGGAGGAGAGGTCATTTCCTGTAGTGCAGTCTTCTTAGGGTCCAAGAAGTTTTCTGGTAGCTAAACCTTGGCTAGGGACCAACATATTCTTATTTACAGAATGCCACATCATGGTGAATTGTGCTGGGGATGGCTGCCAGTGTGTGAGCCATGTAAGATTATGATTTTAACAAATTTTGGAGGGTGAGAAGGGCAAACTGATGACCAAGTACATGCTTCAGAAATATTTGATTGGATGTGTCCAAGTGATTGCATATTGTTGTTTGAACCAGCAGGAAGTCAGTTATTAAACAGTTTTCCAAATAAAAGCAAACTAAATTTTATCAGAAACCAGTGTCACTTCATATCCCAAGTTTGTTTTTTGTTTTTTGTTTTGTGGAGTTGAGGGGGGAGGTAATTAGGTCTATTTCTTTATTTACTTTAATAGCGGTACCCAGGACCTCGTGCATGCTAGGCACATACTCTACCGCTGAGCTGTACATTCCCCCCATTATATCCCAAGTTTTTAACCAACTTTCTAATCTCATCTAATAAAGGTGCCTTAAATTCGTACCATTTGGAATCACTAAACCTGTGTTAGTTTACACCAGGATTCTGTGGTTGTTTTACATCTTCTCTTTCCCCTTTTGTTAAGGTGGGGAAGCCAAAGCTTGTGTTAATAGCTTGCTCAGGAATTCTAAAGTGACACAGGTAAAGCTGAGAAAAGAACAGATTTTGATAACTTTTGTTTTAAGTGATCAGTATGAGGGACTATGGCTACAGTGGTCTGATTTTTTTTTTAATCTTTTTCTTTCTATTTTTTTTTTTAACAGATTTATCAACAGGTTGCAGGTGAACATGGCCTTGAGGTAAATCCTGCCCCTTGTTGAAATTTAGTTTCAACAGATTGTTCTTGGTGCTTTAAGGAATTAGACTATTTTACAAAAAAAACAAAAGTTTTGTTTTGGTTCTGTTCTAGACTTATTTTTCCTTGTAGAAGATGAGAAACATGTTTAAACAAAGATTCTTTATGCTGAATAATTGTGATGGTTAAAGTTGGTCATCTGCCTTGTTTAAATTAAGTGGGTTTTAAATGTTGAAGCTCATTCTAGACCATTTTTTCTTGATCAAGTAAAATTTTATTGAAACCTTATAGATACCTAGTTTTTATCCATTTTATCCACATTTATATTACGTGTGAAGTAAAGCCTATTAGATCCCTAAATTCAAATTTGCCTTGTCTGTAATGTGCTACTTTCTCCTTGGTAGTATCTTTTTTCAGTAGCTAAGAACATTTTTTAAGATATATGTGTGTATTTTAGTTGTTTGTGACTGGAACCACCTCTGTGCTTACGTTGGTTGTACCTTATTTTCGGGTAGTAATCGGGGTTGGCTGGACAAGGATGTCTAACGAGCTTTAAGACTGTCAAGTTGAGTCATGAGTTCAAGAATCTGAATTTCCATTTAAACCAACAGGCAGAGTTTTGAGATGGGAGATAAGAGGAGTTCCTGTGTCAGACTTCTGAGTGTATAAAGTGAAAGATTGTTCAGTTAACACGAAACCCTAAGTGATGAGATCAGGGGTGTATCTGTTTGGAGAAGCATCCAAGGGGCATGATACTAAATAGTCTCTGAGAATTGCTTCACAAATGGAGTCATTTACTCTGCATCTTGATTCATAAGCTTGAAGTGCTGTGTGTGCAGAGCTTTAAGTGGCAGCTGGAAACAAACTGGAGAACCAGAAATGCAACTAAGGGGGCTGGGCATCCAGGTCACAAAATGGCATGAGAGCAGTGAGGCAGGAGGCCCCAAAGCCACTGGCTAGAGACCCACCTCTCCTACCAGGGCTTTGCACTTGGTGGACTAATGTTTTCTCGTAAAAGATTGTTGTGCATTTGTTATATGTCATATACTGTTATGCATTCTCATGCTTATCATTAAATCTCCCATCCAATAAGACGATTATTATTTTTCTCTTTGTTTAAAGGGAGACAGAGCACAGGGAGATAAATTCTGGGGTCATAAGGCAAAATAACAATTGATCCCAGGTATTCTGATTTCCAGTCTGGTTCTCTTTACATTACAGGACAGTTCCTAGAATCAGTTGCAACTAATGTTTTCTTTTTTTCCTCAGATCTGTCCCCCCCCGACCAAGCATGCACACAGTGGAAGCACCTTATTATTCTTTGCGTGTGGGCTGCTGGGTGACACCAGGAAGCACGCAGTCATAGGTTGTGTTGCATTTTTCCTAATCTTGCCATCAAGCCACAGATGCCCTCCTGTTCCTTTGTACTCCTCCCCTCCAAGTTTTTCCATCTCCTGGCCATAGGTCTTTTGCTATAGTTTGAAAGAGCCCTGCCACCCCTCACACAGAGAGCAGTGAGAGGCCGAAGAGCAGTGGTGGGATGAGGAAGATGTGCGTTTATTCAACACTTAGTGTGCCCTTGGGGCACATGTTAGCCCTTGGGGACTGAGTGATGAACAAGACAGACACTGTCCTACCTTCGTGGAATTTGTCAAGGTCATTTCAAAATTAGAGGGAGTAAGTACTGTGAAGGAGAGAACGGGTGGGTGGAAAGAGTGTTCAGTGGGCAAAACCTTACTAGAGTGCCATGACTATTGAGAAAACAGGAGAGGCCACATGACTGCCTGGTGGGTGGCCTCTGGCCTCCTCAGGTCTGTTCTTGGCTGACTAGTGAAATGTCACGAGTGTGCTGGGGTGGCTGGAGCCACTAACACTTACACATCTCCTCCCTCCTTCTTCCCCACGTGCCATAGGCCTTGGAGACTCAGATATGTTGCATATACACAAATAGACCAGTACAATCTGATAGCCTGAAAGACCTTTGAGTTTGTTCAGTCTGAGTCTTCATTTTACAGCCGGGCCTGGAACTGACTGACCCAGCATCACATGGGTGGTAGTTCTCAGGATCCAGGTCAGGTGACCTGAGTGCCAGCACCCCAGCCTGCCAGGTCACAACAGGAGCCATAAATGATGCTGCGTGCGTGGGGCTTGAATGCCAGGTTCAGACGGCTGAGGTGTGAGTGGCTGGGTACAGGAGAGACGGGAAGCTGGGCATCAGAACAGTCTAATAGAAGGTGACATGCTTTGGCATTGAAATGCCGTTGTGTATCTTGAGACACCCAGGCTTTTCCAGAGAAAAACAGGGATGCACAAATTGACGAAGCTGACAACTGAAAGTGTACAGATGCTGAGAAATGTCCACGTTGAAAAATGACAGTTTTGAATTTTCATAGTCTAATAGAATGCCAATCTTCCTCGGGGAAACCGTTATTCTTATATCTGGAGTCGTCTTGTTGTGTAGAAATTCATACTTATGCCTGAAGATTAAATGTTGATATTACAAAGCTTCAGAAATTGTGTAGATGGGCCAGTTACAGAACATTTCAATTTTCAAGTACTCTTACAACTATTTTCTTTTATTAAAAGACGATCAAAGTAACAGGCCATTTCTAAAAGTATTTCTTTTCTAGAATGTGTCGTAAGGAACTTATATTTTAAAAGTTTGTTTCTGAACAACCACTTAACCTAAGAAACTTACATACAGCATCATAAACTCATATTGCATCAAAATTTCCCTAGAAATAACATGTTAAAAAATTTTGATTTCAAGGTTCAGATACATAAATCCCCTGTAATAAAGGCATTTGAAACAGGGCATCTCATGATCTTTCATGTAATAAGATGGCCTTTTGGTATAACCTGGCACAAGGACTCTGAGTCATCCCTTTCCTAAATTCACCAGCTGAGCAGGGCACTGCAGGGCCTGTCACCGCTCAGTGTTGGGTAGCACCAGCACCCTCTCGTGCTGGGGAGGTTTTCACTGGGAAGGGAGGTTGCCTCTGTGTGCTTTGAAAAACGCTTGAAACCAAAGCCAGCCATAGGAGTTTCCTAACTGCTACTTACAGGCGTTTGAAGGGCCCTGTTTGCCAGCGTGCTGGTTCACACGGCTGGGATGAACACTGAGAATATGACCCAAATGTGTCAGAGCAAGCCAGCCTGTCTCCACCCTAATCCACTTTATCTTCTCTTAACTGAGCTGCCAGGAGCTAAACAAGTCCTTCCTTCCTGTTTACCCTCCCACCACCAACAGAGTCTAAGACTGAACCAAAAAACACGAGTCCTCCACTGTTCACACACAGACACACCCCGACACTTGGACATCTTTCCAAGGTGGGGCTGCAGACTTCTGCTCTAGCGTTCAGCTCTCCACCCTTCCTTTTTCACTCTATCTCATGTTCCCACCCCTCTTCTGTCTTCTGGCCTCACCCCTCCTACTCCACACAGACGCCTACTCTTCCTTTATGTTCCCCCAGTTTTTCTCTGCCCCTTGTTCTTAACCTTTCTAGGAGAGGAGACTTGGATTTTTAGTTTTAACTTCAGGTAGAATCTCCAGAAAGAGCATTTGGCTCAGTGCATAGTATTTCTTGCATCCCCCAAACTGGGTCTGAGGTTTAGCAGAGTCCATTACAGACTAAATATCTTACAGGGGGAAAGCTGGTCTTCCCACTTATGCTTGGGCCTGACAACATTCAGCTAACCACAAGGGAGGCTCATGGGCACAGAACATTGGATAAAACATTAAGAGGATTCAGCAAGTTGAGGGTCGGAGGCCCCATAGTACACGCGGTGCAGGGAAAGTGGTGTGGTGAAATTTTTTTGCCATTTTTGAGATGAAGGGAGGTTGTAATCCATGGCCTTCTAAGTCTGAAATGTCTGTTGGTCTGGGCCTCGTGGGACTACCCCTGCTTCATGGAACTGCATTAGCGGACAGGGTGCTTAGCAGCAGCTGCAAACCAGAGTTAGCTGTAACCATCTAGCCTCCGCCCACATCTACTAAGAAAGGTGGAACTGGGGCTTCAAATCACACTGTGTCTTTACTAAAACTGAAGTTGAGCATAAAAACCAATCACTTAGTGGTGAAGAATGCTGTCTTTGGAGCCAGACTGCCTGGGTTTGAATCCAAGCTCTGAATCTGTGTGGGGTGGATTACTGAACTGCTGTAAGGCATAGCTTCCTTATTTTTAAAATGGGATGATACAGCTGTGAGAAGTAAATGATATAGCATGTGTAAGAGGGTAGAACAGTGCTTGGCACATAACATGCTCTCCATGAATTTTAGCTATTTTATCAGAGAAAAGTACCCAGAGCTGCTCTTTCTCTTTCCATCTGGACTTTATGGAAAGGGGCTAAAAAGAAGTCCTGAAATACCTTAACATGTTTTACGAAACATAATGTGGGCCTTAGTTATTACTAGTGAAAGCCTCTGGCTCTATTCTTTCCAAAGCACATTTTAATCTTAAATCCTGGGCGTCCAGATTTCACCTTACCTTGCTGATGCAAATGTGTGCCTCATGCACCAGGAGAGGCGGTTTGCTCCCAGGTCCTCCTGTTTAGGAACATCATCAAAGGCCACACCCACCGTGTAGTCCAAACACTCGTCCACCTCCGCCTCCCAGTAATGGCGCCCTCGGACTGGAATCAGGTTTCCCATGACAGCAACACACCTGGTTTCAGAAAGTGGAGGCACGTGTGATTTGGGGTTACCCAAGCTCACTGTGCAGGTGAGTCACGTCAACTGCTGGGGTCAGTCGGGTTGGTCTGGAAGAGTGGAGGCAGGTGTTGGAGCACCTCATTTGTAAAGCAACACAGCCTTAGCTCCCAAAGCTCACCTGACTGATGCTGAAGATGAGAAGAGGATTATTCACTGCTGGTAATAGGTGAGGAGGAGACAAGCCAATAGAAAAGGCTCTTTTTTTTTTTTTATCCCCCAGTGATTGGGCTTTTATAGTAGCAAAAAGACCTGGTTCACTTGTTTAATAAAAAGAAAGGGATCGAAACCCGACAGAATGCAGCACAGTCAAGGGAACCATACGCTTGAGGTTCCCGAACCGGCCAGCACTTGCTTATGCTACAGAACAGCACGGAGGGTCCCCGAGGTGATGCCTCTGTTAGAGGTGACCACAGGTGGAAGAGAAGAATTCAGATTTCGGTGGCTGACCCATGAAGAGCAAAATAGCAAATTCCTCACAAATTATCAGTCACTGGGAATAATTACACTGACGAAGGTCAAAGTTACGTTTTGTTCCACAACAATAAAGAACTCTGCAGAGGAAGGTTTTTGTCGGAAATCAGATCACATCATATCTCAAGTGAACAGTCTACCGCCCACAGGAGCCTCCAATGTTAGCCAGACTTCATGCGGCTCCCCAAATCCCTAAGCGGATCTGTCCAGCTGTCGTTAACACATTATCTCCACTCTCAAAACCCCAAGTTGTGAATGCCCAAGCAAAGCTCTGGGACGGAGACTGCACGTTAACTCCTTACCTGTAAAGTGAGGCTAGCTCTGTTCCAAACTCTATTCCAGACCCACATTTCCATCCACCTGTTGTTTCTAATTCAGAATGTCCCAAACTAAAATGAACACGTTCCCACCTCTCCTACCTGCCATGCTTGTGTTTTGGGTGTGGTGGGGAGGTGTATACGCTACTCTTACTTTCCGTTATTAGACTCACTGTCTACCCAGTAACCCAAGGCAGAAAACTAAGACAGGGATAATGCAGTTATAAGCTCAGCTTCTAGTTTAATTCCAACTCCAACCCTTAATGGCAGCGTGCCCTTGGGCAAATTACTCAACCTATCTGTGCTTCAGTTTTCCTGTGTGTTAACTGGGAGCTCACAGGATGTTGTGATGATTCAGTGAGTTAATCCACGTAAAGCATCCAGCACTTGATAATAAGCACTGTAAACCCACAGTGACTCCACAGTCCCCAACTCATCCATCTCCTGTTTCCCCCTTAACCAGTGGCCGCTAGCCTCACTGGTGGTGTGTTCTAGGTATGGTTGAATCCCTCGGCTCCTCATCCACCTACTGCTGAGTTAGTCGAGGCTTAACAGCCTCCTAGCCTCTCCCCATCCCTCCGCAGCTACACTTCTTTTTGCAGTGTACTCTGGTCATGTCATTCTCCTACTCTAATCCTCCAGTAATTCCCACCATCCTACAGGATAAAGTCCACACTTCTTTTTTGCACTGGACCTTATCCATCGTTCTTGCCTCATCTTCCACTTCTTCCCATTATGGACCCCACACTGCAGACATGCCAAATTGCCCCTAGTTCTCACAGCATCTGATCTTTCTGGCTTCCATTGTTTGTACATCCACAAGGCACTTTTTGCCTTGTTGTCCTGGATAACTCCTCTTTATCCTTCAAGACTTTGTCTCTCCAAGAAACCCTCCTTGGGGCTCTTACAATCCCTTGTCCACACTTACACCTTATCTTCTAGATGTGTGTTTTTACTTATGTGTCTCCCCCACTTGCCAGTCTGAGTCTCGAGTGGTCAGGGACCATATCTTTGTCTCTTTATCCCCAGCACATGGCACAGTGTTTCACAAGGCAACAGATATACTGGTGACAGGATATTAAAATGGGACTGTAATGGGCAGAAGGCCTAAATAAGCAATTCTCCAATGAAGACATACGAATGGCCAACAGGCACATGGAGAAATGCTCAGTATCACTAGTTATCAGAGAAATGCATATCAAAACTACAATGAGGTATCACCTCACCAGTCACAATGGCCATCATTCAAAAGTCTACAAACGATAAATGCTGGAGAGGCTGTGGAGAAAAGGGAACCCTCGTACACTGTTGGTGGGAATGTAGTTTGGTGCAGCCATTATGGAAAACAGTATGGAGATTCCTCAAAAGACTAAAAATCGATGTACTATATGATCCAGCAATCCCACTCCTGGACGTATATCCAGAGGGAAACTTAATTCAAAAAGATACATGCACCCCAATGTTCATAGCAGCACTATTTACAATAGCCAAGACATGGAAACAACCTAAATGTCCATTGACAGATGACTGGATAAAGAAGTTGTGCTATATATATATATATATATATATATATATATATATATATATATAATGGACTACTACTCAACCATAAAAAATAACAATGCCATTTGCAGCAACATGGATGAACCTGGAGATTGTCATTCTAAGTGAAGTAAGCCAGAAAGAGAGAGGAAAAATACCATTTATGATATCACTCATATGTGGAATCTAAAGACAAATGAACTTATTTACAAAACAGAAACAGATTCACAGACAGAAAACAAACTTATGGTTACCAGGGGGGAAAAGAGTGGGAAGGGATAAACTGGGAGTTCGAGATTTTCATATACTAACTAATATATATAAAATAAATAAACAAGTTTATACTGTGTAGTACAGGGAACTGTATTCAATATCTTGTAGTAACTTATGGTGAAAAAGAATATATGTATGTACATGTGTGACTGAAACAGTATGCTGTACACCAGAAACTGACACAACATTGTGAGCTGACTATACTTCAATAGAAGTATAGTCAAATATACTGATTTTTTTTTCAAATATAATATATTATATACTTCAATAGAAATATATATATATATTTTAGAAAAGTTAAAACGGGAGTCTAACTCAGCTTGGCTGGACCCCCACCCCACGGCTTCATGATCTGATGACTGCAGCTCTGGCGGCCTGGGACTCCACCTCAGAGGCCACAACACATGTCTTCTGCCAGCACCAGCCAGCTCCTCCCCCTTCCCCTCCAGCCCCCTTCCTCTCATTCATTTCTGGAATTTATCTTCCCCTTCAAGGCTGCATCTGTCTTAATCCAACTTCACCCGAATACCAGCACATATTAGGTTGGTTCACAGACTGTTCAGATGAGGGGCTGATAAAGTACCTGCTAAACCGGGTGTCGCTGGGGAGCGGCTCCTTGGTGGGGGCTTTCCTGGCGCTTCGTACAACTGTAAGCCCATCTTCAGAAACGGTCAGCCAGGGATGGCAGGTGTGCTCGTTCAGGGGAAAGTAGCTGCCTGTGAGGGGAGGAAACACATGGAGACCCCCAACCAATCACTCCACAGCTCTCTCAACACTGCGCTCCACGCGGGCCGAGGGTGCACCACACGTGGCCGGCTTAGCTTCCTGTGAGATACACGTGAGCCTGGACCTGGCGTGGCAACAACCTCCACGTTAATAATGATGGCAGTTAACACGTGTTGGGGGTTATTATGTGTCTAGTGCTGAGCTACGCAGCTTAAGGGTCTTATCTCATTTGATTCTGACAAGTACCCAGGTGTTAGTATTTCCATTTTGTAGAGGTGAAAACTGAGGCACAGGGTGATTAGGAAATCAGCTGGCAGATGCTTGAACTCAAAACTGAACCCAAGCCCCTCTGATTCCAGAGGCGGTGCTTTTAACTGGGAGGCTAAGTACCTGCACGTGGACAGGGATTTCTAACCCACTAGCCAGGGGAAATAGGAACTGAGGGAATTCTTAATGATCAATATGACGAAGGTTAGCAAAATTCAACATTCAACTTTCAATTAGGGCAGCTGGGGGAGAAGGAAGGCGATTGTAACCACCTCCAAATCATGGTTGAAACACAAAGCACATCGAAAAATGGTACAGGATAGATTTCATAAGAAATTGGTTTGTTAAAATCCTTTGTTTAGGAACATAGTTACTCATTCCCCATTATCGTCTCTTAACCAAAGCACTTCTTAAGTTCCCATTCCATCACTTTCAGTGCTTCAAACTCTGGTTCAAGCCTCGCCATCAAGCTGTTCACATTTATTTTCACAATTCGATGCCACTGGAAATTTCGGCTGTCTGAGCAGATGGGTGAGGGGGAGGCCGGTTCCCACCTTGCTGCTGACAGGTGTGGCCCTTACTGCCTGCTCCCGAGTCCCAGATAAGGATTGTTTCTGAATGTGTGTGTGTGTGTGTGTGTGTGTGTGTGTGTGTGTATATATACATATACATTTGAATGTATATATAAAGTCTTTTGCTGATTGATTTTCATTTCAGTTTTTCATAAATATACTCAACAAATTATTTGAACAGACTAATTCAGACATGACAATAGCCAAGAGCTCGCTGTCCTTTTTGCTCTGCTCTTTTCTTGAAACAGCCAGAATTTGATATTTCAAAACACCAAGTCGGTACAGGAAATCAGAAATGCCAGTCAACCAGAGGAAGGTCCCAGCACAACATAAAAGAAAAACCTGAGGCCTAATTCCAGCACCTCCCACCTCTCAGGCAGCCACTTAACGTGTTTTTCCCATCTGTGTGGAAGGAACGTAAGTGGGGACTAACCACACTCCTCCTCCTGGCATGAGGAAATGAGGGCAAAATGACACGCTGTCCCTCAGTGAAAGATCCCAGGCAAGGGAATGTTGTCCCCTGGGCCCAGGCTCCCTGCTTCTGCTTCCTGCCTGCACGTCACCCAGCCAGCCAGCCTGAGCTGGACTGAGGTGTGCTCTGTGAGGTGTGGGAAGAGCTGCTTGGCTTCAGTGCATCTTAGGAAAGCTCAGAAGCCAGAGTCACGGCACAGCAGGTGTCTGGAATGCTTCTAGTGACATCTGTGCTGACTCAAGATTTGGAAGTGAGATGTGACAATTCTATGACGTGATGATGGCAAGTGAGAAGGGGAAGGGGCTGGACGTGGAGGTACGGGCACCACCAGGGCCAGACAGGGCCCACAAGGAGGCTGGGCAGCCAGGTCTAGGCTGGGCAGCCAGGTCTAGGCTGGGCCTGTGGGCAGGAAGATGTCTGGGCTGATAGCAGGGAGATAAGCCACGGCCAATGGCTCCTGCGAATTTCATTAAGACTCCACCCCAGGGTTGGTGTTCGGTCTGTGTGAAACATGCGGTGTCTGGGCCACCCAGGTCCAGTGTGACAAGCCTCTAGTCCACCTGATGGGCGTGGAGAAAAACCTTGAGTTCTAACACTTGCTCAGCCACCACCTGCTATATGACTTGGGCCTTCAGCCTCCCTGTCTGCAAAATGGGACTACCAGGCTGTGATCACCCCTGAGTCCCTTCCTGGCCTGATTTGCATGTGTTCATATTAATGAACATTTATCGGTTTCCCAATGAAGTCATAGCAGCACTGAGCTTGCCACAAGGTGGCCCCTTTGAGTCCCAGACAGTACTGGCTGGGGCACAGACCTGTGGTGTGGACCGTCGCGGGCTCGCTCCTGGCACTGGGGCCCCCAACGTTGAGGGCTCGCACGGAGATCACGTAGCTCTGCCGGGGCTGCAGCTGCACCAGGCACTCGCAGGTCGGGATGCCCACCACAGACCTGCAAGGAAGCACACCCCAGTCACCGTGGGGCCAGGGTGGCTAAGACCAAGCGCCAGGCTTTCCTTTCAAAGCTGGGACTTTTTCCCTCACCTGTACACCCCTGTCCTCTGCAGCACAGACAGGAGTGTCGACCCCCTCAGTGTTCCTTCCCACTTGGGCCTGCTTTTCTTATTACCTTGAATCCTTCTGTCTGTGGCCATCTCCCCTCCAAGCTCCCCACCCTGTGTCCCAGGCACTTAGCACCATGCTCAGTCTACGTCTAATGCTGCAATGGTGGGGTGTACGTGCAGTTGAATCCAGTGTGTCTCAGTCTGTCTGGTAGGACCATAACCTCTCTGAGGGCAGGAGGGCCAAGTATCACTTACCCATAGCAGGCTCTCAGCCCGAGTTTACGAACAAACGGTCTGACTAGAGTTGAGAGGCTGACAGAAGCCCATGGCTGCTAACCCTTTTGAGGAACTTGCCTACTGAGAATGATCTAACTTATTTAAATTGTACAATGCAGCATTATAAGCCCTTGACTCCTGCTGTCTGTACTCCTGCAGCTGCCAGCCCCATTTCAGTCCAGTGGGAAAGAGAAGCCTTCAGGGTGATGCCCATTTACAGATACAACACCCACCCCTGATGAGGCCAGGGTGTCCAGGTCACTCTGACTTGGCATTTCTCAAGCCATCACTGGCAGAAATGTAAGATGGTAACTATGACAAATTGACAATATCCTATAGAAGGTATATCAGAGGGAGAGGTGACTTTTGAGCTGAGCTCTGAAGAATGACAAGGAGATAATTGGATAAAAAGGGAATAGTAGATTCTCCTACATAGCGGAAGCATGTGCAAAGGCCCTGTGGCCTGAAGAAGCATGGAAAGCAGGAGGAACTAAAATATGACCAATGTGATCGGAGCCAGAGAGGGAGGGAGAGCTGGTGCGGATGAGCTGGAGAAGCAGAAAGGGGCCAGAGCCTGTGAAGGAAATTTGCCTTTT
This sequence comes from Camelus dromedarius, assembly GCF_036321535.1. NCBI lineage: Eukaryota > Metazoa > Chordata > Mammalia > Artiodactyla > Camelidae > Camelus > Camelus dromedarius. The sequence goes on from NC_087464.1 coordinate 17,753,025, forward strand.
CCTCAGAGCACTGGGACACCATGAGTAGATTTGTACCAGGAGAGTAAGCACCAGCCCAGATCACCTAGGTCACTGACCAGCCTTCTTATGACCCCCATCATTATGGGCTGGTCCCAGGTATCAGGTGCTCCTATCAGCACAAATTGCAAAGGAAATCCTAACCATTCAGGTGGCCAGACCATTGGACCGTTTGCCCTGCTTCTGAGTATGTCCAGAAGTAAATAAGCAAGGTCAGCCCTGATGTGGTTGTAGATGCATGGATTCTACCTGAAATGGATGGGTGAGTGGGATAGATGACCGCTCCCAAGCCTGGCATTTAGCACAGAAGAATCTGCCTTTCTAACAGATGACACCAAACTCTCCTCCTCCATTTCACCAGAGCTCAGTGGGTGCACAGCAGGGCAGACCCTGGGCTCGGCGGCTGGTGCTGGGCTGCCTAGCTCATTCCCCTTCCACAAGCTTCTGGACTGCCCACTTGTAAACCAGAAGTACATCCATGTTTCCTCCGCTGTACACGGCTGTATGCTCATAGGACCTGCAGGCCTTTGTGGTCGGTGAGTCCAGCCCTCTTCTAGCTGTGAACCCCTCCAGATCTCTGCCAGCCTGGGAGGAGTGTGAGCCTCCAGACAGCCTTCCACTGTGGACACAATGTTCTTTTTACATTGAACCCTAATCTTTCGTTTCTCCCTCATGCAGGTCTCTCTTCCCCTTAAATGCCAGCCAGGTGGGTTTCTTGGTTTCCCCAGTTCAAATAGCTCACTCCTGCCTAGGGGCCACATGGCTGCCTCTGCCGGGAGTGTCCCTGCATCCAGATTCTCAGTCCTCAGCCCTTCCCCCAATTCAGGTCTCAGTTCAAATGTCCACTCTATCCAAGATCAGCCCCCATCTCCACCATGTGCGCTATTTCATTATGTTTCTTTTCCCTTCATAGCACTGTATTTTATGCATTTGTTTTCTTGGCTTTTGTTTATTTCCCCACTCGACTGTCAGCTCTATAAGGGCAGAAAATTTGTGTCTAGTTCACCAACGTGCAGGCACCGCCTACGGTGCTCAATACTTGTTGAATGAGTGATGATAAACCTTGGTTGGGCTAAGAAAGCAAATCTGAGCTCTACCATTTATTTGCTTATCCTCCACTCGTCCATCATTCACTTTCAATCATAGCGTTCCGGCTATTGTCCATGGGAAAACCTAAAATTAAGGCTCCTGTGATGTCACGAATTCTGACCTTCTCTCCAGACTCCACGTCTTTCCTAAGCTGTGTCACTGAGTCAGGTATTGAGGCCTCTCATGCCCAGCAAATGCCCCCCTGACTTACTCAGTTACGCCTGAGGCTTCCGGCGTTTCTGCTGGGGTCAGCTCCACTGTGTACGAGTCCACAGGATTCAGGTTCCCAGACTCCCAGCAGATCAGTGCAGCCTCTTCGCAGCTCCTTATCTCTTTGCTTTTTATAATGGGGGGAGAAGGCGCTAAATGCAGGGGAAAGGGAGACATGAGTAACCGCTGTGTCTGTATCCAGCCCTGCGGTCCTGAGCAGGGGCAGACATCACAGGCACCCTCTTCCCACAAGAGATTCAGTACAATAAAAAGCAAACCAGGTGCTATAGACTGAGTATTTGTGTCCCCCTCTAATCCATATGTTGAAACCCATTCCCCAGTGTGACGGTATCTGGAGTCTTTGGGAAGTGATTCAGTCATGAGAGTCGAAGGGGGTTATTATACAACAAAACCCAAAGAGCTCCCTTACCCCTTTCTGCCCTGTGATGACACAGCAAAAGACAGTTGACTATGGACCAAGAAGGGTTCCCCCCAGACACTGAATCTGTGGGCACCTTCATCTTGGACTTCCCAGCCTTCAGAACCATGAGAAATAAATTTCTGTTGCTTAAAAGCCACCCAATCTGTAGTGTTCTGTTACAGCGGCCCGAACGGACTAAAACGCCAGGTCTTCAGATGTTCCTGGAGTGGAGGGCGGATGGCTGCAAGGTTCAAACGGTACTGTGTCTGGGAGGAGTAGTTTTTAGTATTTTGAGACCAGCTATGAGAGAATGTCCCTGCCATATCAGGCATATAGACTTGGAGTATTAAATGTAAGAAAAAAAATACAGAGTTATTCTTGCCCTTCCAGGTAAAATCAAGAGCCTGCCTGTCACACCAAGAAAAGCCATGACTCCTACGTCCCCTTCAGTGAAGGTCCTGCTGCAGAACCGAGTGGCTCCGTTACCTGTCATGTATACTGCACACTCACTGGCGGGGCTGAGGCCAGCCCTGTTCTGAGCTGTGACCCAAAATTCATACTGGGTATTTGGCACAAGATTTGTCACTGAGCAATAGGTTTCTTTGACGGTCATTGTAAACTCTGGGGGGAGAAAAAAAGACAACAATTCAACCCTAAAATAGGCCAACTTGCTCCAAGTTCATTGCACTGTAATCTACTTTCCATGTAATAGATTACAGAACTGGCCACCAACTCTTCCCATCCCTGTATCCAGGCGCCTCCACAGTGTGACTTTGCTGATCCTTCCATTAAGAGGTTTGGTCTTTCTCATTATCCCTTGAAGCTGAGCTTAACCATATGACTTGCTTTGGCCAATGAGACCATAGCAAACATGGTGCAAGCAGAAATTTGGGAAGTGCTGGTGCATAGAGGCTTGTCGTCTTCCTGCCAGGAGTGCTTCTATCTCCATGTGAACACACCTGAGCCAGCCTTCTGGAGGATGAGGTCACATGGACAGAGGCCCCAGCCATTGCAGCTGAGGCCCCAGACATATGAGCAAGGCCATCCTAGCCCACTGAGCCCTACCCAAGCTGGCACAGACCAGAAGAACTGTCCAGCCAATGCACAGAATTATAAGAAATAATAAACGGCATTTAAAAAACTGAAGTATAGTTGATTTACAAGATTATGTAATTTCAGGTGTACAAAACCGCACTCCATTTAAAGTTATTATTATAAAATACTGGCTATATTCCCTTGTACAATGTAGCCTTGCAGCTTATTTATTTTATACAGAGTAGTTTGTGCTTCTTAATTCCCTACCGTTATCTTGCCCCTCCCAACAAACAAATGAATATAAATATTTGTCATTTTTTGCCAGTAAGTTCTGTACACGTGTGTGTCCGGGGTGTTGTTACACAGCAAAAGCTAACTAATACACCTCCAAACATCCCCAGACTCTTCAAAGGCAGTGACAAGTCATTCATCTACTCTCTGATATCAGTTCTTTTATAACAAAATGGTCCATTGAAAAGATCTTTATCGGTCACCAGGACACAGCCCCAATACAACAGCCTTTTCTGCAGAGAGTGCCAACAGGGTTGATTTGTGGCAAAAACTGATTAATCAGATCTGAATTTTTGGTCCCCAACCTCCTTTCAAATCTCCCCCTTTTCCTTCTATGCCTCTTTAGTTCTTATTCTGACCACCCTTGCCCTCCCTCATCATTGCTTAAACCTACTCTTACTTCTCACAAGAATTTTCCTTCCTTCATAGTCCCTGGGCAGTAAAAGCTCCCTTACCTTGGGCACTCAGAGCCCTCCACCCGCATGACCTGGCACAATGAGAAGAGCTCTGGGCAGGAAGCCTGCAGACTTGATTCTTGTCCTGGTTCTGCTGTAACTCATGGTGTCCCCACCAACAGCTCATTTCTCTCTAGCTCCCAGTTTCCTCATCCATAAAATGGAGATCTCTAAGTCCCTTTCCAGCAACCTCACTCTGACCCCATGTACACAAGACAGTCTGGGCCAGACTGGTCCTGATCCCTGATTCCTTCAGATGCTCAGCTGGGACGTCTCTGCGGTCAGACCCTCCCTTCTCAAAAGGAGAATGGTTTATCCATTATGGGAGGGGGGGATGCGGAGAGGCAGCTACTCCAGCCCTAACCCCACACCAACTGGCTCCATTCCTCTGGGAAGGGGATGGGCCAAGAGCTGCCCACAGCGGAGGCTGGGGACCATTCCCAGCCACTGGCTCCATCTGGGAATGTGGATCAGATCATAAGCAGCCCTTCCAGGCTGCAGATCCCTCATCCCCCATGGGGGTCTGCAGACTAACCCTCCAGTTTCTCCCAACACAGGGTTGCTCTGAGAACAGCCAACCTGCCCTCACATGCCAGAACCTGCTAGAATCCAGCCAGTCCAGCTGGGCCTTTTCTAGGAGGGGCATCCTCACCCTTCCTGCACACAGTGTGGCTAGAGACTCATCTCAAGGACAACTCTGACTCAATGGCTGTAGATACACTCCACAAACGTTAGCCTGGCTTCATGGTCCTCCCCAGTCAGACCCCAATGTGCCTCTCCAGCCCTTTCTGCCTGCATCCCAGCCTCTGTAGTTCCTGGATTATGACAGCTCCAAGGAGCTAGGTGTGCAGATTCATCCCGTCTCTACCTTCCCAACTGCCAAGAAGGCAGGGCCCTGGTCTCTAAGGGGCCTTAGCCGTTCTGGAGCATGACTCTGTTCCTGGCGGAGCCTCACCTGCTCGGTCCCTCCCAGGTGAGCTGTCCCGCACTGGCCGGTAGGACAGCTGATAGCTCTCCACGGTGTCATCGGAGTATATGCTCCAGCACACTCGGACCGAGGAACCCGTGGCTGAGTTGGGGGCCTGTGGGTTTATCACTGGAGCAGAAGGAGCTAGAAAAGGAAAATGGAGAAAAGCAAAAGCAAATGAGGAGGTTTAAGTAGGCAAGTTGAATGGAAATGGCCCCTTTTACAGGACTACCGACCCCCCAGTGCATCCATGGGCTTTAGGAATGGAAGGGAAATACCCGGAGTGGGCAGGGATGGGAAGGCCGAACCTCCCAACCACGAGCCTCAAGCAACAACCGGTATGTCCATTCCGGCTTTGGCCTATCCACATGAGCTTGGGGGGGCGGGGTCAGTGACAGCTACCGAGGCCGGGATATGGTTCATGAGTCCTGCCCGAGGTATGGGTCCTCTGACCCTTCCACGCACAGCCAGGACCACAGCACTGCTGCTTGCAGCTCTGGAGTGAATGAAGGAGTGAAAGAAGCCTTCAACAGGGCTCTGCTTTCTCTGGGGGATCCGTCCAACAACCATCTCCTTTACTACAATGAGAGAAGGTTGGGTTTGGCCAAATTGTGCTTTTCAGATCCAGCTTCTTTAGAGTTCATCTACTGAGTTAATTCTTTTCTTCTCTGTAAGTGAATACCTCTGCCTCCCCCATCCCCATACAGACTCACACACAACTGAGAAGCATTCCTTGTTTCTCTTCCGTAATTCTTCTCCCACAGCCCATAATTCTTCTCCCATGGCAGCACCTCCCTCCACCCCAGGCTTCGTTTCAAATGCTAAAATCGTTCGGTCCAGGTAAGGCTTAAAGGAATGTACTCAGCCTCTCCTTTCTGGAAGATCCTAACATGACAAAGGTGAGAAGAAGAGAAAGAATCTGCATCCCTAGTGATGGAGTTCAGGATGCACAGAAAATACCCTACTACACCCTGCAAAGAATAGCCCCACCTGGGGATGCAGTAAGAGGAGGGGTAACTCCGGATGCAAGCAGGAGAGCGATGGGCTGCATGGGACCTGAACACAGGAGGGTGAGGAAAAATCTCTATGTTTCTCAAGCACCGACTTGGCTGATACTACTTTTCCTTTCCAAACGACTGGGCCTGATTATGCAGGCAGCACCATCCCAAGGAATCACAGCTCAGTGAAATCTCCCCTTGATCCAGTGAGTCTAAGAATGGCCTCCAAGATTTATGATTAAGGATGTTCACTGAGGTATGGTTTGTAACAGTGAAAAACCTAGAAACAACTAGACATCCAATAGTTGAGGAGTAAGTAAACAAATTAAGGTATACAGCCATGAAAATTATGTAGAAGAATTTATCAGCATGAGAAAATATTTATCACAATTGTTTTGCTAGAAAAAGCAGATTACAAAAAAGAATGATTCCATTTTTATTTTAAAAAATCCGTGTAAAGGAAAAACCTAAAATGATACATACAACATTGTTTATAATGTTGTTGGGTGTTGGTGAGAAAGGGAAGGTGAGCAGTCCAAAAAAGCTGAGTTCTAGCATTATTCTTAGAAATTAGTAATCACAATAAGATTTCTAAGAGCTATATGGCACCATGTGACATACTGTACATACATAATCTCATTTATTTCTCATCATGTCACCATGAGTCATTATTATGTCCATTTTACAGATAAGGAAACCAAGGCTCAGAGAGGTTAGGTAAGCACTCTGGGGTCACACAGCTAGAAGTGGCAGGGCTGGGATTCTCATCAGCTCCATAGGATTCCAAAGCCCATCTCTTAACCACTATGGAACATAAATGCAACACTCAAGGAAATAAAATTCAGGATATTTTCTTGGAGTAAATTAGGCACAGAGCAGGTGGGCGGGTTACCAACAAAATATTTCAAGGCTTCCTGAGGCCAGATGATAGCACCCTGCAGAGAAAGGGTGGGCATTTACCCTGGAAAAGTCAGCCTCCGTTCCAGCCCTTATGAGCCATAAAGATAAAATTATGAAGCTCATGAAGTTAAAGGGGAAAAATATCTTGTTTCTAAATGTTTATGATTTTTTTTAGCCATCGAAGTCTCTAACTCAAAGCTCAGGGAAAGCAAAACATGTTTGAAGGTTGTGCGGTGGCGAGATACGCACCTGGGATGGTGTTAATGGAGCCCATCAGCTGCTCCACATCAGAGAAGTCCAGGGTCTGGTCTTCAAAGTCAGGCTGTGCCGAGATTTCCACGTCCGTTTCGGTTTTGAGGAATTTTCCGAGTCTGTCGGTGTAAAAAGCACGCTAACAAGAATGGAGGGGTATTCTCCTCAGGGGTCGCTGGTGATTAGTAAAGAGGGCCTCTTGGCTGAACTTTTTTTTTAAATTGAGTTATAGTCAGTTTACAATGTTGTGTCAATTTCTGGTGTACAGCACAATTCTTCAGTAATACATGAGTATACATATATTCATTTTCATATTCTTTTTCACCATGTTGGCTGAAATTTCATTTCCTTATTTTAACACGCCGTGGGCTGCCTTCTGACTTCTGCTTCAGTGACTGACCTACGAGGTCACCAATGCAGATGGGCAGGGTTGCTTTCCAACTTCAAGGAGAGGAGAAGGGGTGGGGCTGTGTAAGAGGGTGGGAGGCAGGGGGAGGTGTGCACCAGCAAGCTCCAGATTCACACCCCTGGAATCCTCAGATGCTGACCTGGAAGCCCCCACCCCATGGCACCCCAGGCACCAAAGACATCCAGCCTCTCTGGGGCTTCCTTCTCCACATGGCCAAGTGCCCTCGAGTCAATGACTGTGCCAGGGACTCTGGGGCTTCTGCACCTGCTCCTGGCAGTCACAGGGTTTATAAGTGGCAGAGGCGGAATTTGAAACCGGGTCTGCCATTGCCAAAACGCATGCTCTCAACCCTTACATTATTAAGCTTCAGTGTTTGTGTTGCTTTGCAGACATTGTCTTATTTTATTGCCACAAAATTATTCCTGTTTGTAGATAAGGAAGATGGGTCCTAGACTGGTTGGACTTGCCCAAGGTCATGGGGGTAGCAAGATTTGAACTCCTGTCTGACTCTATAATGTGCACGCTTTCTGCAGCACACAGTCTGGGTCCTGGCCCAGCTGGGGGATGCTTGGGATGCTCTCGGGATCTCGGTTCCTCCTAGTGAAAGGAGGGGCTCTGGGAGGACATCTGACCCTGGGCTTGCTGGCTGGGCCTTGTCATACGCTCCCTTTCAGCTCTGAGATTCTGAGATTTGTTACTAGGGGGTCCTTGTGACCCCACACTGTCATTCCAAAGCCAGCCCTACTTACTCTTAGTAAGTACTTACTGGGAGCATATAACCAAGTGGAACTGAGTCTATTTGTATATCTAGAGGTAAAAGGAACAGTAAGAGCAAACACATGTCAGAACAAAACTATTACCTGTCAGCCATAGCCACAGCATCCTAAAAAAGGAGGAGAAAGGGAGAAAATATTATACTGATTTTGGAAATAAATTTGTATTTCAAACTATATATTACTATAGACATATTTAAAAACTTGGAAATTAGGAAAAAGGAAAAAATCAGCCATACCCCACAGCCTAACAAAAGCCACTCATGACGTCTGTGCAGTGTTTTCCATGCTACTGCTTTTCCTCAGTAACATTACGTAAGCACTTTCCATGTTACAGATGGTCTTTTGGACCCTCAGTTTGAAAGACTATGTAACAGTTCATTGAATGGAAACTCCATCATTTACTCTATTGTTGGACATTTTGGTTGTTTCCAATTTCTTATCATCATAAATAACATTGAAGACATCTTTACACAATTCACTGCCTCCATATTCTGGATTGTGTCTCTGAGCTACACTGGTATTGTGGAACCACTGGTTCAAAAGGGCTGCATGTTGAGGGCTCTAACAGTGCCTGCCAGCCAGCTGTCCAGCTTGTCATGGCTTCCTCACCCCAAGCGTGGCAGCAAGGAGGTGCTGTTGGACTTTGAGGGACCACTATGGGGCGTGGCCAATACAAAGGCTGTATTTGGCAACTAGGAAGCTCTGGAGGCTTGTGAAGAAAGGAGACTCCAGCTCTGACTGAGACTGAAATTTCTACAGTCCAATGCATGCGGACTTGGGGTCAGACTGAAGTAGATTTCAAGGAAATCAAGAAATGGATTCTTTAATAATTTCCATCGCTAATTATCAGAGAAATCAAATCAAAACTACAGTAAGGTATCACTCCACACTGGTCAGAATGGCCATCATTAAAATGTCTACAAATAAACGCTGGAGAGGGTGTGGAGAAAAGAGAGCCCTCCTATACTGTTGGTGGGAATGTAAATTGGTGCAGCCACTATGGAAAACAGTATGGAGTTCCTTAAAAAACTAAAAACAGAGTTGCCATTTTATCTGGTAATTCTACTCCTGGGCATATATCCAGAGGAAACTCTAATTTGAAAATATGCACACACCCCAATGTTCATAGCAGCACTATTTACAATAGCTAAGACATGGACACAACCTAAATGTCCACTGACGATGAATGGATAAAGAAGATGTGATACACACACACACACACACACACACACACACACACAGGAATACTACTCAGCCATAAAAAGGAATGGAATAATGCCATTTGCAGTAACATGGATGGACCTAGAGATTATCATACTAAGTGAAGTCAGTCAGAGAAAGACAAATACCATATGATATTACTTATACGTGGAATCTAAAATATGATACAAATGAACTTATTTACAGAACAGAAACAGACTTATAGCCATAGAAAACAAACTTATGGTTACCAAAAGGGAAAAGGGGTGGAGGAGGGTAAATTAGGAATCTGGGGTTAGCAGATACAAACTACTATATATAAAATAGATAAAAAGGGAGGTGGGTGTAGCTCAGTGGTAGTGTGTGCTTAGCATGCAAAAGGTCCTGTGTTCAGAGATAGATAGATAGATAGATAGGTAACTTTGCTGTACACCAGAAACTAACACAACATTGGAAACAACTATGTGTCAATTAAAAAAAATAAGTGGATTTTTTTGCATGTCTGAGTTTATGAAGTAAGATTTATAACTGCTGTACTTGTAACTGGAAAACTGGAGGTGACTTTTTAGTTTGGACAACTTTCTCCCTAGAGCTCCAAGAGGCCATCTGAGATGGCCAGAAACTTCTCAGAGCACTGTTTTTGCCCCACTCCAGGATGAGGAGACAGATCTCTGGGTAACCAGGACAGAGGAATAAAACCTCTGGTGTTACCTGAGCAACGGTGGAGGGAAGAGTCTGCTGTGTGTGAGCCTGCTCGGCCACTCATGGCAAAGCTGTGCAGAGAGATGAGGGATGTGTTGTCATGGTGATACATCCAGTGGAACCAAATGGAGCTTAACCGTAAAAGTCAATTCCAACACCTCCAGGCAGAGGGCGGACAATCTAACCTACTCCAGCCATAACTTGTCATTTCAGTTCAGTAGTTCATTTCACTTCATTACTGACCTTTATGAAATCAACCTTCTCTTCGTGACACATCTCCTCTATTGTTTCCATCAGCTCTTTGCAGGTATCAAGATTTTCTCCACAGGTGACCAGCTGTCCATACAAGGCTTCCAGCTTCTCTTTCTTTTTCTCCCCTAGGGCTTGTATTTTTTCTTCGTATTTTTGAGCAAGTGTTTCCAAGATCTCATTGTAATGTGACTCAAAGTTTTTTTCTTGTCTTCCAAAATTCTCCTGCAAGACAGTTGACCTAAGTCATCATTTCAGTGCATGTATGTTGACTACAGAGTCATGTAGGTCATGAAAATGTATCTACCCAGAGATGTTTTAATCCCTCCCTGTTGTCTTAACATCTCTTGCCAGGATGCTGTGGTGGACGTAGTGGGAGCTAGGAGTAGGCGTCTCCAGCTAGAACCCCAGGTAAAACCTTAACAGAAAGTACTACTTTCTCTCCTGGTAGCATTTTGCAATCTTCCTCCCCATTCCTCTTCCCCACCCCATCCCACCTCCTTCTGTTTTAGCCACCTCCCATCACCATGACAACCAACCAGGAAGATTATCAGTGATGAGTAAGCCTACCACTGGAAGGCTGGACCTTAACATGGAGATCTTTGCCCTGGGAGATTCCCACCTATCTTTCCCTCCTGAGCTCTCAACATCGCATGACACTCACCTCCACTCCCTGCTGCTTGGATTATGCAAACATCAGGATCACACACATTCTCATACCAACTAAGGAAAAGCTTCAGGGGAAGGGGAATAAGGGTTATGGCCAAAAGGTACTGCCTAATAGAAGAGAAAGGGCAGGAAGGCAGAGGGAGGGTTGTGACAATACTCAATCCTGGAACGCAATGGATAAGAAACATTAAACAAAGCAAATCAACTCCTGGTCCCCCTTAATTAGACTGGAAGGCCAGGAGAGCTCTGCGGGTTCTGACTGATGTCATCCTCAACAGCTAACAGAGATATTTCCAAAGAAGAGGCTCAACCATTCAGGGAGTATATACTGAGCACCTACCATGTGCATAAGACTTCTCAGAATGGTGAAGCAGAGGGAAAAGCAGTAGGTAACCCCCTCCTCGTTTTGAGGAGGAAGAGCTCAGAGTCCTCACTGAGGGTGAAGACACTTTGACGTGAGTGAGCTGGCAGGACAGGGTGTGGGCAAGCTTTGTCCTGACTGTTACACTCTTACCCCTCCTACCACCCGCCACCTGTGCTTAGAAGTGGAAGGGCCCGACTCTTCTCTGTGCCTTCCACAAGGAATTAGTGCAATAGCTCTCCCCCCTTTTAAGACTGGGGAAGAAAGTCTAGCTTCAAAGGAATGGGGCCCAGGGCTTAGTTAGTTCACATGAGGTGTTCTGTTGATACAACCTGAGGCTGCATTAATAGAAGTAGAGCGTCCACATGAAGAGAGGGGACACAAAGTCCTCTGGGCCTTAGTCCTGGCCCACCTCATCTGGAAGGCTAGACTGAGTGCTGGCACCCCAGCAGTAGACCTCACACCTACTAGGCACACCCAGCGGACCGTGACATGTTTGATGACAGGCACAGAAATGTATTAATCTTGTGAGAAACAGGTAACAGTTGAGGAAAATAACACTTATGAATGATAGGATGGGTGTCTTGCAAAGCCTTATCGAGGCTGGCCCGTGAAAGAGCCCTACCTTGCAGTAGGACTGGGGATATAAAGACATGGAAGACCCAGCCTCCAAATGAGAGCTTAAGTTTCAGTAGGGAATGCTGATGGGGAATCACTTCCACCATGGTATGGGAGGGCAGAGGAAGGGTGAGGGGAGAGGGGCAGTACTGATACCATTATGTTCCAGCGCCAGACACAGGCGCTGACCCAGCCACTGATGGGAGCAATGCATGTCTCATGGGCCATTAAGCATGCTCTTACCTCCACGGTGATGAAAACTTCCTCCAAGTGACTTGCAAAATTTTCCATCTCAATAATCTGCTTCTCCAGTTTGAACATGTTTTTGTGGATTTCATCCTATCAAATAGAGGAGTGTGAGAAGAAATTAACGCTATATCTGTCCTCTCTTTCTTTTGTAGGAGGCATTTTAGATTCATTTCCTGCCTACGTACTTAAGATACAAATGCAATATCAAGAGAAAGAAGAACAAGGGAGACCTATTTACCTTGGCGCTTTCCAGTGCTTTGTTGAGTGGCGTCACCTCATGTTCCTTGTGTTCATCAAAAGCCTTCTCCAACGTTCTTATGGGGGTTTTGCAAGTGACACAGAAGACGTCAGCAGCTTCCTCTTCGTCCTCCTCCTCTGGGATGACATAGCATTCATATTCCTCGCTGGCACGGCCATGGGCGTACCTGTAGGCTTCCCGCAAGTCCTGGCACTGGCCTGCTGAGCCCCATCCCCCGAAGCCCAGGTCCTCAGCCTTAGCAGCCTCACCACTAAGTCTCCAGTCTCTCTGCTCCTTGGCAGGTTCTATCCCTGTCATCACGTAAGGAGGATATTCCGAAACCTCTATTCTGGGCATGGTTTCATCAATAAACTCATCCCCTAATTCGTGATCATCTTCGAGTCCGTATAAATGGACAAACTCATCCACTTCCTCTTCAAGGTCTCTTTGAGTCTTCCCTTTCACAGCCCCTCTGGGCTCATTGGTCATTTCAGCTTGGACTGCTTCTCTTCCCATCCGAGTGTTTTCTTCTGGGAAGATGGGCAGTCTGTCTTCAGAGTCGTATAGATCCATGTGATAAAAGTGGAAGTCCTTGGGAGCAGCAGATCTGCCCAGTCCTGGTGTCTCCCCCATTTCCTCCTCCATTGAGTTCTGGAGGCTCTGGGCAGCACCCCTGCACAAGACGGGGCCTTCCTGGACAGGTAATAGTGGCTATCCCGGGTCCTAGAACACAGAAACCCATTTCTGAGAAGGTTGTTGACGTACATGGTCATTAGATTGGGCTCAACTTAATTAGAACTAAAAAAAAAATCATCTGAGCAGCTTAGTTGCGGTTTTACTTAAAACAATCTGTAAAAGAGGTTTGTTTTCCACAGGAGGATGGGCTTCCTAAGCTTAAAAGAGACAGGGGAAATTATGAAAAACACAAATTGATTTGACTAACAAACAACTCCTATACATTTAAAAAAAACCCAAAATCTCAAAAGGCAAAATAATGGGAAGTATCTCAGGCAATTATTATTAAATAATAATTATATAAATTAACTGAAAAGAAAAATCTCAATAGATTACTGTGCAGTGATAATTCACAAAATAATTACCTTTGCATACAATAGTACCTGTATAAACATTTGGAAAATAGTACCTGTATAAACAGAGAACGAGTAAGATGCCATTTTGCCTTTTGATACCCAAGGCTGGGGAAGGGTACAGTGAAGTGAGTACTCTCATATGTTGTTGGTTAGAATGTTCATGGCCCCACCTTTCTGGAGAACAAATTTGGAAACATGGATCAAGAGCCTTTAAAATATTCACACTCTTTAACCTACTAATCTTCTTCCAGGACCCTAAGGAAAAAATCTCAAATACAGGGGAAAAATTACTTCTATATATAAATGTCCACCACAAAATTTTTCACAACAGCAGAAAAAAATTGTAAAGCCCTAATGATTAGAAGAATGGTTAAGTAAACTAGGATATGTACACTCTACAGAATATAAAGTAGCCTTTAAAATACTAAGGAGAGCAAATATAACTTGGAAAAAGAGTTACAATATACTAGTAAGTAAAATAAACAGAATACTCATTATATATAGACTATGATGTCCACTATTTCAATGGCGATATGTCAAATCTAGAAAGATATAATAATAGTAGCAGTAAATACAATATTAGTAGCAGCTGCTATATATTGAGGACTTTGTGCTTTTTCTGTGCTAGGCAGTTTATACACATTCTTCTATGTGGTGGGCACTACTGTTATCCTCGTTTTACAGATGAGGAAACAGTGGTTCAGAGAGGATACCTTATGCAAGGTCACATGGCTAGTAACTTGCTGAACTGGGATCTGAACTTTAGTGTGAGTGGCGGCCATGACACGATGCCTCGCAGATATCCAACTACAGGAGGCATAACTGACCAGGCCTTTGGCTGCACTCTGAAGGTCACTGTTGCATTTGCATGAAGGATACGCTTCCCCATGGGCATCTCCCATCCAGTGACAAAGTACACCAGGGACACTAAAGCAGATCCATTTCTGATTGACACAAAACTACTCTCGTGGCAAATTTTGGCTGGAGGACTCCTTGACAGTCTTGCCAAACCTTTCTTAGGGTGCATGGAAGGCTAGGGTGATTCCTCCAAATCTTCCTTCCTTCTCTCCTTCACTGTGGGCCAGACTTGTATCACGGTCTGACAGCTCTCTAAGCCTTTCCTATCTTCCTCTGCTCTTTATCTTACACAGGTGTTTCCCCTAATACAATTATTTCATATCTAATCTCATTTGGTGCTCGCTTCTTGGAGGACCTCGATTACCAGTCTTTGGACTACAAAGTCCCTGCTAGCTCACACAGTATTTATCTTTCTCTGTCTGACTTATTTCACTTAGCATAATTCCCTCAATGTCCATCTATGGTGGCAAATGGCAAGACTTCATTCTTTGTTATGGCTGACTAGCATTCCATTATCTATCTATCTAGTCTCACATCTTCTTTATCCACTCATCCATTGATGGACACGTAGGTTTCCACACCTTGGCTATTGTAAAAAATGCTGTAATGAACATGAAGGTGCATAGATCTTTCTGAATGAGCATTTTTGTTTTCTTTGGATAAATAATCGGAAGTGGAACTGCTGGATCATATGACAGTTCTGTTTTTAATTTTTTCAGGAACATCCATACTGTTTTCATTTTCTTACATAAAACCAGGAATTATGTGAGATGTTTATCTTATTCCCTAATAGCTTTAAAAATAACTTTATTGAAATATAATTATACTAAAAATTCACCTGTTCTAAATGCACAATTCAATGACTTTTAGCGAATTCCACCAATTGTGCAACCATCACCAACATCCAGTTCCTAATGCCCTCCTTTTAAGAAAAAGTGGGGTAAACCTAATGCCTTAAAAAAAAAAAACAAACTAGTATTACTAAAATCTTCCAATATAACGCTAATGCAGTAAGGTTTTGAGGAAAATAATAAAGCAAAAATATTTAAAGATACAGTTGAGCATTTCCCCTCTCCCACCAGCCATAACATTAATGATCCAAACAGCTTCCCTTAATTTCCATTTATGGGGTCAAAGCCAGTTGTCTGTCTTACTCCTTGTTCCGCAGTCGCACACAGAAGTCAGGCTTAGTGGCTGCCCCTATCAGCAGTGGGGGACTTTGTGACCTTCGCTAACAGACTGTCCTTTTGATAACCATTCTAAAGCTATATAATAATAATAATAAAGCTGTTCACTTTTCTTTCCACTATTCCCACTTTTGATTGCCCTTTAAATATAACATTTTCTGATGGCCTAATTGTGAAATCTACAGACACCGCCCGTGCTCTCTTATTATCTGCTCTGTGTTATTCGATCCTGTTCACCCTCCCTTCTCCCTGGCCCAGCTGGGAGCTCCTCCCAGGCCACTGACTGCTGGAATCTTCCCTGGGTCCCTCCCCTCCAGTTCCTCTTCTCACTCTCCACCTGCTCCCGGTGATCTCAGCCACTCTCGCAGCCTCCTTGTCCCCCTCTCTGAATGGCTCCAAACCCTTGTCTCCAGCCCTAAGCTCTTCCTGCACAGAGGCAGAGGTCATTAGGAGCAGCTGCCTTCCTGAACAGCCCCAGTCACCTCAAACTCAGCATCCCCAGATGCCATCGCCCCCACATGCTCCTTTCTGCTTTGATGTGTGGTGTGACATCCATCCTGTCTCCCAAGCCACAAGCCGGTGTCCACCTCTACAGATCGCTCTAGAAGATGCATGGAGGCCCACATGGTTTGGCAGGCTTCCAGAGAACCCACGTTCTTCAGCCTCTCTGCACTCTGGCCTTTAGTGTCTGGGGGGTCCTGAACTGACTGTCTGGGTCCCACTCCCCTCCCTGGATATTCATCCTTGTTTCTCAGCCTCTGTCTGCAGAGACCAAGGATCACTCGGCTTCCTACCCGTGCCCTTAGGGACAAGAACTCGGCCCTGCATCCAAGGCTGATCAGAGATGACCTTTTGCCCTCCCGGCCAGACCGCCTTCCTGACTTCCGGAGACAGCCACCCAGGCTCGCCGTGCTTCCTGTCCCCACGCACTCTGAGTTCTGCACTGTGAGCCACAGGGAAAGGCTGACGCGGTGATGAGGACAGCAGAGGACTGACTCAATCCCACATCTGGCCCCATTTTAGGAAGGTTTAACCCAAGAACAGGAGGTTCTGGATCCCAGTGATGGAGACCTGCACCTCCCTTAACCTGGAAGAGTCCCCGGCTGCCTCTCTTCTTCTGGTGCTCTACACCAAATATTCATGCCCCCAACTGAATCATGGCCACGGCCCTCCCTGGGAAGTCCCTCACACATCCCTCGGGGGCTCACCCTGGCTCTCGCTCATGGCAAGACAAAAACACAAGACCAATGGCCTTCTCTGACCATGGCGGGGACAGTGGTGATGTGCCCACACAGACTTGGCCCTGCCAAGCCCCCGGATCCCCTTCCTTCCCTCTCAAGTCCCCACAAGATGCTGTTTTTCCATTTCCTCTGTTAGCACCACACAGGAGGTGGACTTCCAGCAGCCATTAGGGGACAAAGACGCTGCTGTCCTAACCCCATACCATGCCTGCAACCGGTTTCTGGGGTCTGGATCCCCACAAGGAAACTACTCCTGAGGCTCCAGGCCTGGGCACATCGTGCTTGGGAAAAGCTTCAGGCTCGTTCTCCAATGCTCTAAAACTCTTCACATGGAAGAGAGTGGTAAATGTCATTTCAGTCATGTCTGCTGAGGCTGAGTACCACGCCCACACAGCACTGATGCACAGGGTACCAGCTCCACTGTGTCCCGGACCACCAAGAGGTCACGGCTGGGTGAGGGAAGGGATGAGTGAAGACTGCTCCCAGAGGCAGGATCATAAAGCAGGAGGCCCTGGGGCTAGTGCTTTGCCTCCCCGGCATCCAGGACTTATGAAGATCCTAGACCCTGCTTGTTCTTTCAGGTTATTCATGAGAACCGTGCCCACCATTAGACCCTGGCTGGGTGGCCTTGGCACATCCTCACCACCGCAGCCTGCTTTAGGGATGGAGAAGTAGGACACATCTCCTGACAATGGATCTGTATCCCAACAAAACTGGTGCTGAGCAAGATCAAAAAGCCCCTCTACACACACACACACACACACACACACACACACACACACGCCAGACACAAGGACCGCAGTTCTTCCTGGGTAGCATGGGCAACACCTCTACTTTAGCCCAGGTCTCTCTTAAATGGTTCCCATGGCCAAGGGGCTGTCCAACTGTGGAACTTTGCCTTCTCTCCCATCAACAATCCATCCTAGGTTCCCACATCTCTTATTGGTCAACAAAGCAATCAGAGCCTGCTGTCCTCAGGGGCTCTGAACACTGCCTCCGCTCTCCTGTGTGTCTGATTGTGTAACTAATCAGAACTACTCCACTGTGGGAAAGGACAGGCTCTTCAATGAACAGTGCTGGGAAAGCTGGATAATCACATGCTGAAGAATGACATTGGACCCTTATCTTACACTACTCACCAAAATTAACTCAAAATGGATTAAAGACTTAAATGTAATTAAAGACCTGAACCCATAAAAGTCCTAGAAGAAAACATAGCAGAAAAGCTCCTTGACACTGGCAACAATCTTTTGGATATAACACCAAAAGCACAAGCAATAATAGCAAAAATAAACAAGAGGGACCACACTAAAGTAAAAAGGTTTTGCACAGCAAAGAAACAATCAATACAGTGAAAAGGCAACCAATGGAATGGGAAAAAATATTTGCAAACTATCTATATGATAAGGGGTTAATATCCAAAATATGTAAGGAACTCATACAACCCAAACCCAAAAAACTCTAATAATCTGATTTAAAAATGGGCAGAGGACCTGAATAGACATTTTTTTTTCCTAAAGAAGAGATACAGATGGCCAACAGATGCTCAACATCACTAATCATTTAGGAAATGCAAATCAAACCCACAATGAGCTGTCATCTCACACCTGTTAGCACAGCTATTACCAAAAAGACAAGAGATAACAAGTGTTGATGAGGATGTGGGGAAAAGGGGAGCTCTTGCTCGCTCTTGGTAGGAAGGTGCATTGGTCTAGTCACTATGGAAAACAGTATGGAGGTTCTTCAAAAAAATTAAAAATAGAATTATCATATGGCCCAGCAATCCCACTTCTGGGCATATATCTGAAGGAAAGGAAATCATTATCTTGAACAATTATCTGCACTCTTGAGTTCATTGCAGCTTTATTCACAATAGCCAAGACATGCCCATCAATGGATGAATAAAGAAATACACACACACACACACACACACACACACACACACATACACAGAGGAATATTATTCAGCCATAAAAAGAAGGAAGTCTTGCCATTTGCAATAGCATGGATGGACTTGGAGGGTATTATGCTAAGTGAGATGAGTCAGAGAAAGACAAACACTGTTATGATCTCACTTATATGTGGAATTTTTAAAAAGCTGAACTCATGGAAACAGACAGTAAACTGGAGGTTGCTAGAGACAGCGGGTGGGGAAAATGGGGAGATATTGGTCAAAGGATACAGACTTCCAGTTATAAAATGAGTAAGTTCTGGGGATCTAATATACAGCATGATTACTAGTGTTAACTCTACTGTATCATAATCCTTGAAAGTTGCTAAGAGAGTTGACCTTAAATGCTCTCACCTCACACCTAAAACAAAGGTAGTTATGTGAAGTGATAGAGGTTGTAACTAACCTTGTTGTGGTAGTCATTTCACAACATATATGTGCATCAAATCATCATATTGTGCACCTTAACCTTACACAAAGTTATACGCCAGTTATATCTCAGTAAAGCTGGGGGTGGGGAAGAATAACCCCATCACATAGAAATAACATCTGACCATTCACACTTGCTTTGAGCTCTGGCATGGCATCATGGAGGGGCAGGGGGATGTGGTGGAGGGCAGTTAGATCCGGAAACAGAAGCTGAGAGGATGAGAGGGTTAGGTTTCCAGGGGTCTCCTGAGCTTAGGAGCCACTCCCCTGTCTTCACTCCACCTGGGATCCTGGCTGCTGTCTCCACTCCAGGGCCGTTACAGCCCCCACCTAGCTGTGCCGGAGTTTCAGAAGTCCTGATCCAGCACGCGTGGGTCAACAAGTTGTGACCTGGGATGTCTGCACCCACACAGATCACCTGAGTTCTTCTGTGACTCCAGGTGACCCCACCACGTGCACGGGCTGTGGCACTGGGCATCATTCATTGCACCAGTAGGCACTGACTGTTCATGGGACTGGAGAGGTGTGGACTCAGGCGTATTCGAGAGAACAGGACTGTGCCTGGTGCTGGGAGTACAATGAAGAAGACACAGTTCCTGGTGTAAAGGGGGCCCCAGACAAGTGAATAAGGGACTGCCCCATCTGGGCTGGTGCACAGCTTCTCAGAGACACCACTTCCCTCTGTTCTGGGACCCCAGGATACCTCCGCTTCTTAAAGCACAGGCTCTGGTCACATGGGCCAAAATCATACTATTCCCCCGTGTGGCTCCAGGATCACACCTGAGTGTCACCTGGTGGTCAGGAATCTTCCCCAACACCACCTTACCTCTCCAGTCTCCTGGCGGTGCACCCCATGGCTGTCCTCATGAGTGTCCCTGCACAGTGCAGGCAGAGCACCATGCTGCTGTGCCCCGGAAGAAGTGGTAAGTCTGCACGTCCTGCATTCTGAGGGCTCCAAAGCTGGCCAGTCTCAACTCCCCGGGGCATCAGGGTAGTCATCCCCACCCCATGCTTTAGCTCCACCTCCCCAAACAGCTGGCCTTCTCCGGAGGGCACTGCTGTTCCTTCTGACCACTCTCACTGGCCTCCCACGTAAGTCCCACTGGAGGCCGTGGCTCAGAGAGCGCCCCATCCTTCCCACTGCTGTTCCTGAAACCCCCACCCATCCACCATGGCCCATGCCTGTCACAGCCTCATGAGGGTATTAGGGCCTCTGCATTCCTAATTCCATTAATAAGGGCACGACACCCGCTCCAGAGCCCAGGAGCTCTTCCCTGATGTCGCCCAGTCTGATTCGTGCCCAGTGAACGCTAATTCTGGTTCTGCCTGCTCAGTCTCCAGGGAACCTTCCTCCACTCCCTCCCCTCACCCGTCCCTAGGGCCTCTTTGTTCTGGATTCAGGAAGTCCTGTGTTTGTGTCCTGTCTCTGCTACTTCCTAGCAGTGTAGCCTTGGGGAAATCACCTCAGTAGGCCTCACTTTTGTGAGTCCATGAAATGGGTAGCTGATAGTTTCTACCTCATAAAATTGGCATCTTGAGGAAATAACAGAATGTGTGAACAATGCCCTGCATGGTACATGGCTCAGAGTTAGGTCCTCAGTAAATGTCAGCTGCTGCCATTACTGCTGTTACTGTTGTTGTTGTTGTTGTTGTTATTATTATTACTTGGACCTCAGCTTCTCCCGCCTGGACTCTGTTAGGGGTCTCCCACCTGGTCACTCATGGAGGGGGAGGGCCAGGGTCAGAAAGTGAAAGCCCACAGTGACCACAGCAGTGCGGAATCACCTGTGGCCACTGCGCGATCATCCTGTCCCTTGAAAACTGCTGAAGGATGGGGAAGGCACCAAAGTGGAGCAGCCTCACCTCCAGGCACAGGCCCTGCTATGAGATCAGCCCTCTTTACAGCAAGAGTTTCCAAGGGGCCTAGGCACAGACATGAAATTCTAATGCAGGGTCCCTTGGAAAGCATCTAATCCAATTTCCCGACTTTAGGACGGCAAAACTTGAGTTCCTGAGAGGATAAAAAGCCTTACTATGGCCCATGTCACTTAACAAGGATTGATCCGGGGCTACTCTGTATCCAGCCGTGCTGAGTCCTGGACACGACTCAGGTAGGTAAAGAGTTGGATCCCACCCAGTTTTCTGCAGACAGAGCAGCAGCCCAGCTAAAAATAACACTTACATTGCCACGTGCTACCAAAAGGGAGAAAACCAGGATTCTATATTATCCATAAATCATTACGAGAAATTCTTTCAACCAGTGGCTGGCGTGTGAAACACTAACTCGAACTCGAATTAAACAAGCAAGAGGACTGGAGAACACTGAGCACAGAAGCTGATAAGAGCAAGTTCACCCTCGCCAGCATTTGCCCTGTGAACACACCAACACAAGCTGGTCTGGGAACTTGGCAGCAAAGGAGGAATTCTGCAACACGCCCCCAGAGCTGACACTCATCTTCCCTCTCAACATGCAGACTCTTTCAGTTTCTGAGCAAAATATTCAGAGTTTGGGGAGAAGAGAACATTAACATTTTGTAAATGGTAAAACTGAGGCTTAGAAAAATATAGTAATAAATCACAGTCTACAAAGAATATATTATTAGATGAATAGCTTCTACTCTGTAACATAGGTCTGCAGTTAAAAAAAAGGGGGGGCTTTTGCTTAAGTCTTCTATGGGAGGTGTGCTCCTATGCTTTAATTAGAAAAGTCCCCGAAAAAAATGTTTTTTAACCCTTTATATGTCATGGGTACTTCTGAGAATCTACTGAAAGCTGTAAATTCTCTTTCCAAAAGTGAGCCCATAAAGACACAAACATAATTTTGCATGTAATTTGAGACGCTCACCCATGTAACCCCCAGGAATTTCCAAGCCACAGACGAAGAAACCTGCCTTAAAGTGTTAGCCGTACAGTTTTGCAAAATGGTTCAAATCAGCACAGTCCAAACCGGAAAACTTTCTCTAGGAGGAGGGGGTATGCACAACAAGTGAAAAAATGGTTATGAAGCTGTTTTTCAGTACTTGAATCAAAGCATAAAATTATGATTTGTCAGCATGCACAAGCAGATTAAAATAAAGGGTTTTTATCAACCTGACACCATAGCCAGATGATATCAACATTCAGGGTTCCAAACTGTTCTAACAAATAGGCCATGCACTAAAAATGCCCTAAAGACACTGCAAGAATCATCAGCCTCTCTCTACCTTCATCCAAGGCTTTCACACCCTGTACCAACACCACATTCAGTAAAGGTGAATCCATGCTATAAGAAGGCACAGGAAATGTTCACACTATTTATTGCAATTCATACACCTGTAATTTAAGATGCTATCTTTTCCCACCTGAAGGAAAGATACTGCATTAACATTGTGGCACCAAGTTACTGAGTATCTAATAAGAAGATTTGTATTAGAAGAATATGACCCTCCAAAAACTTGCCTGCTGACTTAAGGATCCATAAGTTCTCCTTTTCCTCTGGGTAAGTGCTGGAAAACCGCAGCTGTGTTCAGCAGGCTTTCCCTCCAGGTGACCTCTGTGTGCCCTGCAGGCTGCCCCTGCCTGTTTTACCCCAGGACTCTACAAGTGGGGTAGCAAAGGCGGTGGTAACTCGAGCTGGCTCCGGCTGCAAATAGCAACAGGCCTGCCATGAGTGAAAGGCCAAATATAGACCTGCCCACTGCCTACTGCTCAAGTGTCACCAGGAGAGGTCACATGCTGTCCCCTGAGTTACTCCATTTACTGGGGGGATTTGAGTCCGGTGGCTCTGCGGAGGGACTCAGATGGCTGGTCGTGTATAGTGGGCTGGGGGCTGTCACAGCAAGGGGAGAAGGGCCGCTGCAGGCCACACAGAAGAGGACTTGTGGGATCCTCTGCTGTGCACGGTCCACCCGGCCTGAGGGGCTTTTCCCAAAGTCTTTTGAACAAGCACAACTCTGAGGGTAATCCAATCAACTGAATTTTTTCTCCCACTATTCCTTTACTTAGGGTGGGAATTATTCTCCCCTCTGGATGAAAATCCAGCAGACCTGTGACTTTCTGCTCCCTCTCAAGTAAGACACAGTCCTAAGGGTCACCTGAATGCATAGTCTCCATTCAAGAATTCAGGCAATGGAATACTACTCAGCCATAAAAACTGACAACATAACGCCATCTGCAGCAACATGGATACTCCTGGAGAATGTCATTCTAAGTGA
This sequence comes from Camelus dromedarius, assembly GCF_036321535.1. Classification (NCBI taxonomy): domain Eukaryota; kingdom Metazoa; phylum Chordata; class Mammalia; order Artiodactyla; family Camelidae; genus Camelus; species Camelus dromedarius. The sequence continues at coordinate 17,776,082 of NC_087464.1, forward strand.
AGTAAGCCAGAAAGAGAAAGAAAAATACCATATGAGATCGCTCATATGTGGAATCTAAAAAAAACCCAAACAAACAAACAAAGAATAAATACAAAACAGAAATAGACTCACAGACATAGAATACAAACTTGTGGTTGCCAAGAGGATGGGGGGTGGGAAGAGATAGACTGGGATTTCAAAATTGTAGAATAGATGGGCAGGATTGTGCTGTATAGCACAGGGAAATGTATACAGGATCTTGTGGTGGCTCACAGGGAAAGGGATGTGACGGTGAGTGTATATATGTTCATGTATGGCTGAGGGATTGTGCTCTACACTGGAATTTGACACAACATTGCAAAATGATTATAAATCAATAAAAAATGTTTAAAAAAAAAGAATTCAGAGTACAGTCCAATACACTAATTCAAAAGTTAAACTCAGTTTATCCAGCATCAAAATCTTCTCCCTGCCCCAGCATACACCTCTGTAACTGGAAGTCTGTCCTGGGAAAGGAAGGATGAAGGTGACCTCTTCTCCCCACACCTCCTCCCTGAGCTGCAGGCTTGCTCACCAGGGGCAGCGGCTGCTAAGGTGATAAGGCAGCCCCTATCTGCGTTGATGCCACAGACGGCTCTAGCTTCTGGCTCTCTGGGGCAGGCAGATGCTTAGAGTGCTCTCTCTCTCCCTCCCTCCCTCCCTCTCTGAGCTTTCGTAAATCTCTGGGATTTCCCATTACTCCAGCCCTTTCCCCTGGAGTCCCCATGACCAGGCTGAGAACCACTCTATTTCAGGGGTCCCTTGCATTCCTCCTCCAGGCCCGGGTCAGCCACCTCCCAGATTGCTCAAATGAGGTCTCCTCACCCATGCAGCTGGTCCTCTTAGGCAGGATCTAGGCAACTCCTTGCTGGTTCTGGTTCTTGCTGGCCCACATCTGGGTCTTGGGAAGTGGGCCCCATCCTTGGTCCCCGCAAACTCTGGGATGCATATGATCCCAATGCAGTCACTTCACTGGCGTTGCCCCAAAGCAGCCAGTCTTCTCTCTTCAGGCCACCATTGGTCCACCTGCAGGAAAGACAGCAAGCTCTCTGAAGGGTCCCTTGGAAGACCCCTTCACTGGGCTTAGGGGCAGAGGGTGGGACTCCAACCCTCCCCCAGTCCAAAACAGCTATCTCTGGAAAAATCGTCCCATCAGTCTCCCTCCCAAACATCCTCTTTTCTTCATTTTGATTCCTTTTTATTTTCTTCAATCAGCGGAGAACATGAATTGGGTTCTGGACCATTTCCTTTAAAAGCCTGCATATGATGATTTGATCTCAGAGTATTACATCTATTGCTTTTTGAAGCCTTAACCAAAATTTCATTTTTAAAATACTGTTACTTCCTTGTCTGTACAATAAAAATATTGGAAGTGAAACAAAATATCAAAAGCAAAAAATTTGAAAGAAAAATTATGCAAAGATATATGTACAAGAATGTACACTACAACATTACCTATATTGGTACAAAACTGAAATTAATCTATTTCTACCAATACAGAATCCATTAAATCACAATACTGTCAACTCAGTATTGGCAAGTATTAAAAATAATGATGTAGATGCCTATTTTTTTAATGTGGAAAATGCTCATAATGTACTTGTGAGTAGAAAGAGTATACAAAATATCATTACAGTATAATTACACACACATTTATGCAATGAAAGCAGGGTTTCTCTCTTTTGAGTTATTTTACTTTTATCTTTATATCTTTGATATGTCTACTTTTATAATAATTATATATACCTCTTTTATTAATTTTAAAAAATCTTTTTTATTATAAAATAGTATATAACATTCGGCTTAGAAAAAAGCAAATACTACAAAAAAGCCATAAAGTGAATTTAAACCAGTCATGCATCCTGGTAAGAACAATTATTAGGTTTGGTGTGTATATTTCCATATTTTTTCCTAAGAATGTCAATTTATTCCCCTCTCACACAAAATAGAAATTAATTTTATAATGAGAAACACTGCTAATTTCATTTTGAAAAAGCAAATAATTTAGAAAGACTACTAGAAAGGATAAAGTAGTATAAAAGAAATACAGTAAAAAGACATACTGTAAAGAATATACAAAATAGATATTAAAACATATTTTTAAAGAATTATAAGTAAATCATATTAGCCAAAAGGATATACTAAAAATAGTTCGAGGAAAAATAAATCACTTCTGCTAAGAGTGATTTATTTACCTCTTCAATAGGCCTGGGTAACAGCCAGAGCAGCTGTTCTGAATCCAAGACTCCCCCTCCACACATTCACACTAAAGGGGGGACCTTCAGATAGAGGCGACTTTAAATCTTCAAACTACTTTCCACAGAAGTTCCTAGATGCCTTGGCATCATCTTCAGGGGGAGAGATGCCCCGACCATGGCTTCAGCCTGGCCCTACTTTTGTTTTGTTTTTTTGGTTGTTGTTAGTGTTTTACCTTGGTTATAATAGCCAGTGCAAATCTGATTCTAGGCTTTCCCAGCCCCAAACCTTCAAAACCTCTTTCACTGGTTCCTGAATCAAGCCCTTGCAAACCTTGTTTTGATGATGGGCTCCTTTTCATGCTCCCTGGACGTCTCGCTCCCCGACTGGGTCCTCCACTCCCACTACCCCTCTCAGTGCACTCACAGGAGGGGAACTGACATGTACCGTATTTCTCATTCTACGTTGTACGTTTCCCGGGTAGAGACCACGGCTGTCTTACTCCCCTTTGGCTCTAACCATGTCCAGATCCAACCCATACTCCATCCCCACCTGCAAATTAGATTTCCTGACCTCCTTAAACTGGTCTTCAATAGCCAGGTGGTCTTTTTTAGTCTGAGTGCCTGTGAATCTTAAGAAAAGTTTCTTTTCTGTGTCTCAGTCTCCTTATCGCTAAAACGAAGAGTGAGAACATAGATTGTATTTAAATGTGCTGGGTGGGAGCTGGGATACTTTGAAGACACCTTTTTTGTATGCCTCCTTCCGCGACCCCTTCCTCTTCAAACAGGCACACAGGAGGCATTCCATAAAAGCTTAATGAAACGGTAAGAGTAAATTTGTGGCTTTTGCCCAGTGCTTGACGCTTAGAGGCCCTCAGTAAATAACTATTACGTTTAATTTAATGTTTGATCTTACCATTCTTGAAAGCAGGAACTATGTATTCACTAGGGCCCTGATAATAGAAAACTAAATTAGCTGGGCTCCAGTTCTCAAGAGGTTCACAGTTGAGTGTAGGCGGCTACGACAACTCGTTCATTTAACAAATATTTTTTTCAACATCAGTGCGTACACAGGTGGAAAAGGTGAGGCAAGAGTGGTAATTCCCCAGCTCCAGCCTAGGTTGCGACATTGATTGAATCAGAGGGTCGGGTCGAGGACGACCTTTTCATCTTTTCACTGGTTGTCGTGAACCCGCCCTTCTATTACCCGACCAATCTCGGAAACGTACTGGAAGCGTCCCAGGCCGCAGACAGCCAATCAGAAGTGCGGAGGGTGGAGATGGTAGGGGCACTGACGCCGATTCCAGTTCAGCGAAAAATGACGCGGTCCGAGTCGTACAGTGGCTTGGGGTGCAAAGACGCCGGACCCCGACGAGCCGAGCCCTCCGGGCGCTGACCGCCGGCGGCCATGGAGGACGAGCAGCCCGACAGCTTGGAAGGCTGGGTGCCAGTCCGCGAGGACCTTTTCGCCGAGCCCGAGCGGCACCAGCTGCGCTTCCTTGTAGCCTGGAACGACACGGAGGGCAAGTTCGCCGTGACTTGTCATGACCGCACGGCGCAGCGGCAGCGGCGGCGGCGGCGCGAGGAGAGCCGGCTAGGGCCGGAGCCCGAGCCCGAGCCCGAGCCCGAGCCTGAGCCCGCCGCGTCCCCGCCCAGCTGGGCCGGCCTGCTCTCGGCTGCCGGGCTCCGCGGCGCTCACCGGCAACTGGCGGCGCTGTGGCCGCCGCTGGAGCGCTGCTTCCCGCGGCTGCCGCCGGAGCTGGACGCTGACAGCAGCTGGGCCTGGGGCCTGGGGCTCGGGCTGTGGACGCTGGTGTGGCCGGCGCGCTCCGGCCCCGGCGAGGCGGCGCTGCAGGAGCTGTGCTGGCAGCTGGAGCGCTACCTGGGCCAGGCAGCCGACGGCTGCGGCGGCGCCGCGGTGCGCGACGCGCTCTTTCCGGTGGAGGGCTGCGCGGCGGACTACGAGAGCCCACGCGAGTTCCGGGAGCGGGCCCTGCGCGCGCGGAGGGACGAGGAGGGCGCACGGCTGCGCCAGGTACGCACGCACGCGCGCGGGGCAGGCGCCCAGTCCTCCCGCGTGGTTGTGCCTCAGGCCTTTTCCGAGGGTGTACCGAGCGCGACTGGGGTCCTTCCGCAGACCGATGCTGGGCAGCTGCAGCTTAACCATGCGATGCACACGCAGAACGCGCAGCCTCGCAGGTGCCCTTCACCTGTCCCGGAGCAGCTAGGGGGATTCTGCGGAAGCCGCGTGGGGCCGAGCGAGAGGACTAAGTTACATCAAAGTTTTCTCGCAGTTGCGAGCCAGTGTAGGCCCTTGAACCTTTCCCCTGAAAATACTGGCAGAGCAGGCTGTTGTAACAGGAAATGCCAGAAAATACTGAAAGCAAAACTAGCAATATCCCAACCGTGTAGAAAATTTCAACACGGACTAAATGTAAACAACGCCAGGTTCTGTGTGTGAGGGATGACCAATAACGAAGACAAAATGTTACAGAGAATGAAGGGGCTTCCAGGAGACAGGTTTTTTTGAGTCATAAAGACTCGGTCAAATGGAAAGCCACAGGATGTGAACTGTATCCATTAGTTTGGAATAGCAGCAACAAGAGAGCAACTTTAAGCTTGAAAGAAGCAATTTGAGAGACTGAGCAATTCATTTTCTGAGTGGTAAGCTTACAGAAGTTAAGGGAAGGAAGGTTACAAATTCACAAAAGGGTTTAGGAGAAAATATGGCTCATCTATCCACAGCTAGTTGACCTTCCTTAGCCACGATTTAGTGCTCTGTCCTGCACCCCACCCATGCCTCTTGCTTGTCCTTTCCCATCAGAGGCCGTTCGTAAATCTGAATGATTGTCCCATTCGAGGAGGGGAAGCTGTACGAAAAGAATTCAGTACCATTTCAAAATCTTAATCATATCCTCTCAAGCAAAAGTTTTCCTGAAGAAAACTTTGCACCCACTTTTCATGGGTTGTTTTCACTTTATGAGGAAAAACCACAAAGGCAGTTTCAGGCCAGTCGACCTTTGATCTTCAACTTTGTCATTCTGAAAAAGACAGACTTTTATTTTAGACACCTGGTTTCTCACAGAGAGAAGTGTTTTTTTCCCTTAAACTCGCATATATGTTACTATTGGAAAAATTATACATAGAAAAGTCCATTCAGAGATATTATTGCACTAGTATAATTCATACTGTTAAATTAGCTGTTCACACTAGTGTAGTTCACCTGTTTACCTGGAACTTAAAAAGGGAGGGTAGGGGGAGGGCTTAAATACAAAGTATCCTGGCTCCGGGAAAGTGTATATAATTATCTTAAAACTCAGCTCATATTTAGAATAGAAAAGCAGTTAATTCTAGAATTAGACCAGTTGCTAATATTGCTAGTATATATAAAGTGAAGCCAAATGTTTGAATTTTTCTGAACAGTTTAAGAAATAAGACTGAAAAGTATCTATTGTCTTAAGTTTACTTTTTTGTGTGTTTTAATTTTCTTCAGGAAAACTTTTGCTTTAAAAAAAAATACTGCTATTATCACCTGGATAAAACTACAGCTGAACATAGATCACTTTATCCTTAAGTAGAGGGATGGAAATAGAAAAATTTAAGGATGTATTGATTGAAAAAAAATCTGTACTATTACTTGATTTTGTTTCTCTTCTCCTGGAGAGTAAGATAACTTCTTACAAAATGAGTTTATCTAGATTATAAATGCTCACTTTATTTTCTCCCCTGCCTCAGAAGAAGCACTCTGCAGAGTGTAGAGCCACATCTGTGACTCTGAAAATGAGTCTACAGTGCTGGTTGGGGGCTCGTGGCAATATTAACCTGGGGAATTAAGAGAGTCAACATGCTGGAGAAATACGTGGAGGCATATCTATTCTTTATGAGCTTTCAAAAAAGGAGTCCAGCCTCACAAAACCTTTATGGTCAAAAAAGTGATGGAAAAATATCCTCAATTTACAACCTAGAGATAATAGTTGTTAATTTTTGACTCTTTCAGGTCCTTTTCTCTGAGTACTTAGAACATAGTTGAGGTAAAATTTTCAACTCCACTTCCCCCCTCACCCCCCTATTTATGATTATACAAGTCCCCAGGTTACTAAACAGTCTTAAAAGCACAGTGGTCAATGATTATAGTAATACTATTCTACTGTGGGTATACCATGATTTATTTAACCATTCTTACTGGGCATTTTGGTTGAGGAAAATAGCATTTTCTTATTTAATCAGTATTTTAAGCGTATTGCATTCAAGTTTAGAACATTCAGATTCCTTTAGCTTTGTTTGATATGAACGTGCAAATACTGTCCATACTTGAGCTTTATTTACATTTTGTCTTCTAGGTGCTTCAAGGGCATGAAAAAGCCCACACCATGGTAGCACTGATGGAAGTGTATCAAGAGGAAGATGAAGCATACCAGGAATTCGTTACCGTGGCAACCATGTTCTTCCAGTATTTACTGCAGCCATTCAGGGATATGCGAGAACTTGCAACTTCATGTAAGCTTGCTATTTTGGTACGTTTTCTTTATATTTTTACTCTATCAGATTTACTTTTTATGACATAAGATTTCCTTTGTCACATTGGAGATTCAATCTGTGTTTCCCCTTTGGGTTCACTTTTAGGTTTAGATCATATTGTAGGTAGACCCAATTTATTTTTTTAAATTGATTTTAAATGAAGACATTCTGCACTGGTCCTTTTCATAATACATTCAGATTTTTGTAGTTTTTTCAAGATTTCTGCAAGATTTTTCTACAGATTTTCTTTGCCAATGACTTATTTTTGATGTGATGCTTGTTCACTTTGCTTATTTTCAGCTTCTAAGGATACGGGCAAACTTCTGAGAAATAGGATAAAAATTTAAGTAGCAAGGGCCGGGGTTGTAATACAGTAAATTAAACTTTAGTAAATGCTGTCATCGCTCTTGTTTCATCGAGCCGTGAAACAACCCTATGAGACTACTTAGAATAAGTGTTATCATTCCAGTGTTACAAATGAATCTAGATAGCTAGTTAGCGTAACTGCTTTCTGTGGGTCTCAACCAGCTGGAATCAGAAGACAGCAGAGAGATCTCTGATCTCTGTCCCCTGCGCTGGGCCATCCTTTCGCACAGGCGCTTGTGACCCCTGCTGGGCTACTGTACTGTAAAAATGGTATCATGTTTAGATGAAACATGTCATGCCAGCCTAACCTGTGGAGAAAGTTGTTCTGTTCGTTATTTTGAAAGTATTATCTGGATTGTCTTTACTCTGTGTATATATTTTTCTTTCTTTAAATAACAGCTTTATTGAGATGTAATTCACAGACCATACAATTAATCTGTTTAAAGTGTACAATTCATTGGTTTTTAGTATATTCACAGTTGTGTGGCCACCACCGCTGTCTAATTCCAGAACATCTTCCTCTCCCCAAAAAGAAGCCCCATGAATGGTCACTCCCCATCCCCCCCAACCCTAGGCAACCACCCATCTGCTTTCTGCCTCTAGATCTCCCTATTCTGGACACTTCAGATTGTCTGGAATCATGTGTGTCTGGGTCCTTTCATGGAGCATCACTGTTTTCAAGTTCCATCCATGTTGTAGCATGTATTAGAACTTGATTTTATTCATTGTCAAATAATATTCATTATATGGATATAGTACATTTTACATATACATTTAGCGATGGGTGGGCATTTGGACTTTTCCACTTTTTTGCTATTATGAATCATTCTGCAGTGAACATTTGCATACAACTTTATATGTGGACACATGTATTCACTTCTCTTGGATATATACTTAGGTGTGGGATCGTTGGATCTTATGGTAACTCTTCAACCTTTTGACAAACGGCCGGACTATTTTCCAAAGCAAATGCACCACTTCACGTTCCCACCAGTAAACGAGGGTTCCAGTTTGTCCACATGATTTTCAAAACTATTATTGTCTGTCTTTTTGATTATAGCCATCCTAGTGGATGTGAAGCAGTGTCTCATTGTGGTCTTGATTTACATTTCCCTGATGGCTAACCCGTATATGTTTCTTATATCACTCAATCATGCTTGGTAGAAGAATAATTGAATACTAGATGACATAGGACATGTCATAATCACACATGTTTTAGGTTACTGTATAACTTTCCAGAAAGTAATACAGTACCTTCAGAAAAGAATCGCGGTATTGAAAAGCTTCCTGCCATGTCCTTAAAAGAAACCATAGTGATAGCTAACACTTGAGTGCCATGTACTAGGCTCTATGCTGAGTGCATAACAACACAGATCTCTTTCAAACTACTGTGTATTATTATTAATAGAGAACCATAACTTGACAGCATTCCCTTCTAACTTCCTACTAAGTTATTCTAGTAATACAAAGTAAAAGTAGGGTTTCTTTTCTTTATGCTCCAGAGTATCCCTCTGTCTCCCAGAGGATGCCCACTTAGAGCTTTATTCATCCTCAGTCAGGAACTGCTGAATGAATATAATTTACCTGACTAAGCCGTAGTAGCAAAAGTAGGTTTAAATAATCCATGTGACCAGTTTCTTTCAATCTCCTAATGGCTCTCCATTACTGTTCTCTCTTACTAATACAGCTTTCCCTTCTTTCTATAGAAGTCCTTGGATGAGGATGATCTGGGTCCTAAAAGGATAGCTGCCCTGCAGAAGGAAGCCCAGGAATGGACCAGACGGGCTGAAGAAGCTGTCGTCTCTATTCAACATATTACAGTCAATTATTTTGAAGAAACAGTAAAGGCATTAGCCGGTAATAATTTAAAATGCTACACTAAGATACATGTAACTTTCATTTTATTAAAAAAAAAACATCTGAGTGCTTCTTAAGCACCAGGTACTGTATTTTCTAGGTACTGGGGATTCAACAGAAGGATAAGCATAAGCAGACACTGTACAGTCGGGTGAGGGGAGAGAAATCTTAAGTATGTATTGATTCGAACACACGGAAAATGGCAGTGACAAAAAGCCACCCGAAGAAGAGAAACATGGGGCTCTGAGAGCCTGTGAGAGAGAAATTAGGCTCAATCAGAGTGGTCAGTGGAGGCCTCTGAGAAGTGGCACTTGCCCTTGATATCTGAAGGGTAAACGGAGGTGGAGAGAGCAAAAAAGTGAGGGAAGAATGTTCCAGAGAGGAGTAGCAGCGTTTCCGGAGGCCCTCTGGTTTGCGGCAGCTTGGCCAGCGTGAGGAACTTACAGAAAGCCCAGGGGCTGGAGCACAGTCCCGGGACACCTCGTTTTATTGTGCTGCACTTTACTGCACTTCACAGATAATGTGATTTTTACAAATGGAAGGTTTGTGACAGTCCTGCATTGAGCAAGTCTGTTATAAAACAGCACGTGCCTTTTTCCAACAGCATTTGCTTACTTCGTGTCTCTATGTCACGTTTTGGTAATTCTCCTAATATTTCACATTTCTTTATTAGTATTATATTTTTTATGGTGATCTGTAATTAGTGATATTTGTTATTATTCCAAAAAGATGACGACTCACTGAAGGCTCAGATGATGGTTAGCATTTTTCAATAATAAAGTATTTTTAAATTAAGGTATGTACATTGTGCTTTTAGACTTAATGCTATCGCACATTTAATAGACCACAGTATAGCGTAAACATGACTTCTTCATGTAATACAAAACCAGAACTTTTGTATGACTCACTTTGTTGTGATCTTTGCATTATTGTGGTGGTCTGGAACTAAACCTGAATTGTCTCTGAGGAATGTCTCTACAGGGAATGTGGTGTGAGAGAATGCTGGCAAGACAAGCAGGGATGAGACCATGTGGGTCTTCTGAGCTGCCTGAAGGGCTTTTGTCTTATCTTAAATCATTGTCAATAGTAGTGCCAAATAGAACAACTTATTGTCTGTCAATCAGTTTGTTAAATTATAATACATGCATAAAGAGGAATACCATGTAGCTATTAAGCCTGATACAGTAAGTGAAATAAATAAGATATAAAGCAGAATGATGGTCCTGTGGGGGTTTTTTGTCCAAACTATTATCATCCTGTCTGTCTAGCTAGACACAGAAACAGTCTAGAAGTATATGCATGAAAATGTAAGAAGCAATTGCTACAAGTAAGTGAGATTCACAATTCTTTTCTTCTTCTTTTAACTGAAGTACAGTCAGTTACCATGTGTCAGTTTCTGGTGTACAGCACAATGTCCCAGTCATGCATACACATACATATATTCGTTTTCATATTCTTTTTCATTTCATTTCAAAGGTTATTATAAGATATTGAATATAATGCCCTGTGCTATACAGAAGAAGTTTTTCTTCTTTTTTTTTAAATCAAGTATCTAAAATTTTATACAATGTCTGTGTATTATTTTTGTGACAATAAAATCACTAAAATATAACAACCTTTCTTTTAAAAAATGATGTTCTGTAGGTAACATGGGAGGCAATAAACAAAGAATTTGTTCAGGATAAATTTTTCTTTTCAATGAGTTGTAGTTACGTTTTATTTTGTTAATTATAATCCAACAGGAATGCAGAAACAAATGGAACAGGATGAGAAGAGATTTGGCCAGGCTGCCTGGGCCACAGCGACTCCCAGGTTAGAAAAACTCAAGCTGATGTTAGCCCGGGAGACTCTGCAACTCATGAGGGCCAAAGAATTGTGTTTAAATCACAGAAGAGCTGAAATTCAGGGAAAGGTGAGACAGAGAAAAATGAAAGTTTGTTTTAAAAATGTAGTTTTGTTTTAGGTAGCACCTTTCTTTCCAGGCATTGTTAATGAGCTCCTTTCTTCGCTTATTCCACACCATCTTCTAGTGGATGGGAATTTAGAGACTATGGAGGGTTGGCTATGAAATTCCTCTTTGGTCAGGATATTTTTGAAATGTTATATTGTAGGATTCACTTGATAACATTGAGCTCAGTAGTGAAGTAGGTAACATAACTTGAAAGTCAATCAAGCCATGGTTTCAGCCCAATTTTAGAATAATCAAAGAGGTGCTTCATCCTAGGATCAGTCACTTAGTTTTTTTCCTGTAACATTATGACTTTAAAGCAGAAGACATTGTAAATTCTTCATTGCCATTTATTTTTCTCAAAACCTAAATGTTTTCATATGTGTCAAGGATGAGAGAAAGTATTTGTAATAAACGTTGAAGAAGGCATTTTTATTCCATTAAATGAAATGGAAAAATGTTTCTTTTCTATTTGCTTTTTTAATATTTGATATTGAGCAAGGAATAGAAAATAACTCGAATGCTTATAAGTTTGCCTTTCATGTACTAATTATTTTTACTTACCTTTATTTTTGTTTAATGAAAACCAGATGGAAGATCTTCCAGAACAAGAAAAAAGAATAAATGTTGTAGATGGATTAGAAATACAATACTATGAAGTGCAATTAGAACTATATGAGGTTAAATTCGAGATATTAAAATATGAAGAAATACTGCTTGTTACACAGTTGGACTCTATTAAAAGACTTATAAAAGGTAAAATTTATATTTAAATGTATATGTTAATACTTTTAAGTTACACATTCAAGGAAATATGGACCATATTATCAATTCTTGTATATTGTCTAAAACATCTACTGAAATTTTCTAAACAAAGTTTCCCTTAAGTATTTTTATTATTCAAATAATATATTCATTGGTAAACACACAGCAAAACAAGGGAAAACTATTATTACCCCAGTTCCATCATCTAGACTTAAGCTCTATAGCTTTGTAGCCTTTTTTGTATGCTGATGTTTATAAATAAATATTTATCAGTTTTTTAAACCAAAACTATATATCCTGTTCTGTAACTTCTTTTTCATTTAATACATAACTGTCCTTCCATTTCAAAAAGTAGTAAAAACATCAAAAAATTTTAATGGCTGCATAGTATTCCATTCTATGGACATACCAGGATTTCCAGGTTTTCACTGTTGTGAACAGCAGCATAGTGAGGAACCTTCCTTTATACATGTCTCAGTGTAGAGGACAGACTGTTTCCTTGGAATAAATTTCTAAGGATGGAATCAGGTCAAGGACAATGCACATTTGACATTCTGACACACATCTGTTAAAACAACACTACAACAAGCATTTGATGTACCTCTATTTTCTAATTTCTAAATTTCATTCTACACAGTGGCCCTGTAGATAGGTTGTACAAAATGACACTCCCATTGGTAGATTTTAAAAAATATTTATTTCCTTATACTTATTCATTTAAATTCTTGCCTACTTGATAGGAAAAAAATGGCATCTTCTAATTTTCATTTATTTAATTACAAGTGATGTCGAATGCAATTGTTTGTTTACTGGCCATTTGTATTTCTTTTATTCACTGCCTATTCAAGATCTTTGCCCATTTATCTTTGGAATATTCCCTTGCCATATTAGATACTACTCTAGTATCTGTCATATGTTGCAAATAATTTCTCTCTGTTGTTTCCTTTTTCTTGCCTTGTAGAAGTATTTAATTTTTATGAAGTCACTTCTATCAGCCTTTCTGCTTTTGGTGTTAAAACTCCTTATCACCAAATTATATCAGTTTTTACTTATGTTTTCTTTTAATATTTTTATGATTTTGTTTTTTTAAATGTTTAGCTCTTTAATCCAGGTGAATTTTTTTTTTTTTTTACGTGGGGTAGAAATCTTTTTCCCCCCAAATTGTTAGCAGTACCAATCACTGATTTTAAAAAACACTTTTTCCTCCTGCTTTGACTTGTTAACTATCTCATATACAGAATTATTATATTTATTTTAATCTATTTATGAATTGTTATTTTCTTTCATTGATTTGTGAGTGGCTTCTGATACCAGCACCATGCTGTTCTCATTGTACCTTGGAGGTACATGTTAGTATCTGGTAAAGCAAGTAACTCCCTCTTTACTTTTCCACAAGCTTTCTGACTTTTCTCGCTCCTTTATTCTTCCAGATGAACTTTAGAATCATTTTGGCAAGTTCAAAACAAAAAACCCCCCAAACTCGGAATTTTTATTGGGATTGTGCTTAAAATTAGAGATAAATTTGGGGAGAACTGTCATCTTTTCAGTTTTGAATCTTCCCATCCAAGAACGTGGTATGTCTCTCCATTTACTTAAGTCTTTTTTACTTCCCTAAAATTCCTCCAAGTTTAATAATTTTCTTCATATAGATCCTATACATACTTAATCCTAGGTATTCAAAAAACTACAGTAGTTTCAGGTTAGAAGCATTTTACATATTTAGGAAAAAAATTCTATTAGAAAAAAGTTAATCTGGAAGGATGCATGCCAAGCTGTTTGTGTTTTCCTCTGGGAATAAGATTCCAAAGGTTTGGTGAAAGTAGAAGGAAAATTTCACTTTATATTTTATGTACTTCTGTAGGGTTTGAATTTGTAATAATTAGCATGTATTTTTTAAAAAATCAATATGTAATCAAGATGAAACATCATTAAGGCACCTTAACGATATCCTGCTGATAGAATGTAAGTTGCCTTTCTGGAGAAGGGTGATTTGACAGTAGTTACCAAGAGCCTTAAATATTCATCTGCTAAGGAAGTAATAAAACTGTACACAAAGATTTACACAGAGATGTTCATCATAGTGAAACTGATAATAATGGAACATTGGAACATTCTAACAACAGAGAGTGCTTAAATTCGGGAATACTGTGTTGCCATTAAAATTACTTTTCCATCACATGGAAGAGTTTCTCTAAGGCCTCTGTTTATTGACATGTGTAGCTATATACGTGGTGCATGTGTGTGCACATGTATACATATGTACATAAGTGTTCATCATGGTTCTCCCTGGGTGGTGGGATTACAAGGATCTTTAACTTTCCTTACATTAAAAAAAGCATGCATTATTTTTCATAATAAAATGTTTTTTTAAAAATCATTAATATGTTTCTAGATAAACAGGATGAGGTTGTCTATTACGATCCGTGTGAAAGTCCAGAGGAACTTAAAGCTGTTGATCATGTCCTGGGGCTGCAGGATGATAAGAGTTTGGAGGTGAAGGAACTCAGCCGGCGGTGCCAGCAGCTGGAGTCTAAGCGGGGCAGGATCTGTGCCAGAAGAGCCTATCTCAGGAACAGAAAGGTAGGAGCGCCCCGGGCAGCCTTCTTCCCTTACCTCTTCTGAGGGATTCTTTTATTAGAGATACAGAGGTACTGAAAATAAGGCTTTTATCAGTGATTACTTTTGTGTATGTTTATGTAGCTATCAGTGGCTACAATTAAAATATATTTAAATTTTTCTTCTTAAAAAGATACTTTTTCCTTTTGGATTTAAGCACTCACTGTAATCTCTAGCTTTTAATGAATTCTTTCAACAACTATTTATTGAATGCCTATTATATATACAGGTATTTTAAAAATCATAGTAGGTAGGAACTTCTAATCAGCTATAATAAATGCTAAAATTAATTTTACTGTAAATTGTTGAGTATAAAATGTCAGAGATAATATTTAGCTTATTTCAGTCTTTATATTCGGTGAGTGATTTTTTTCTTAATTTTGAAAAACTCCATGATTACATAAAAAGGTAACATTCTAAGAATGGTTAAGCATAATTGAGATAGAGTTTTTGATATAATTTTTCAGGTATTGTAGGTTGGATGTACTTACATAGGTATGTTTGGAAATATTATTTAGAACGTTATGGGGAAATGTGTTTGAAACAACTGCATTGTAACAGATTCTTAGGACACATCCCACTTAAGAATGGGGGACTGCCCATATGTCCTCTCACTTCCACTTGGTTGGAGGATTTGCCTTTTCATCTCTCAAAGCATCAAATCACAGCCGTGGCCCTCCTGACCGGGAACAAGTGATTCCCGTAAGCAGCCAGTCAGCCCACGACCGTAGAGGAGGCAGTACCACTGAGCTATGCCCTAACTCCTGTTACTAAATGCCCTCTGCTGCATCCCAAGTGCAGTGCTGTTTTTAAACTTCTTATGGTATAGCCCATGGTAATATTAAAAACCACATAGTGTTAAATGTATAACCATGTAAATAAAGGAAAAAACAGAGCTATGAAATTGTATTATTCCACCAGGATCGATGCAAAGAGAATCATCGACTCAGATTGCTACAGGCTGAAGAAAGTATAAAAAATTTTCATCAGCATCATAGTGTTCAGAGGGTGAGTGGTGGAAGGAAAATGTTTTATATTTGCATAATGTGACACACTGGCTTAGGTTCGTCAGCTCTGATCCTGAGGAGGCTGCGGCCTGGCCCTGCAGCCTGGGGGGCAGACGTGGCAGTGTGGGGCTGGTGGGGAAGCGATAACGTCAGGTTATGGTCCCTATCTCTTTCTCAAGACTTCTGAGAAGTTTACACATCTATGTTTGTTTAAATCTAGAAAAGAGACAAGAAAAAAGAGGAGGAGCAAAAGAAAAAAGAATGGATAAACCAAGAACGCCAAAAAACACTCCAACGATTGAGAGCATTTAAAGAGGTGAGTTCTGGAAATAATTGCTTCTCCTACGTTTTTCTGGAGAAACAGATGATGATCACCCATCCTAGGAAAAAAGCGTAAAGTATTAGGAACAGATAACTTGGAACATAAAATGTTCCCCAAATGCCATTATTTGTAGTATTTAAATAAAAAACAAAAATATTAGGAGTAAAATACTCATGCCCAGACGCCACCTCCGGAGATTCTGATCATCTGGGGTAGGGGCCTGGTTGTGAATCGAAGTGGGGAGTGAATTGAAGGGGAGCTACATGAATACCAGATGAACAAGGTGGGCAGTCTCTTGTCGGTCAGCTGTCAGCAGAAGATATTGACCAGTGGGACAGAGTCATTGTACGGGAAGGAATCTGAGGGATGCAAGTCCAGTCCGAACCAGTCAGAGCAGGGACAAACTGTCAAGTGTAGACAGTGTGAAGATGGTGTGCAGATGACAGGATCGGGCTGCCTGTGCTCTCAACAAACTGGAACAGGTTGACCTCAGCTTGGTTTAAATTGCAGTTTTTTTGGCCATGGACGTGTACACCCCTCAAGATTAATTTCTTTGTAGGATTAGGTTTTTCTCTAGCAAACTAATATGTGAGAGATCAGAACTTTCTTAACTCACATTTTAAAATTATAGAATTTATTCTAAACCTAAAAATTAGAGAACCATCCATAATTCCTGTTTTAACTGTCACTTTGAGGTCCACCCTGCTGGTGTTCTTCATAGATCTGTTTTTACATGGTTATACATTTAACACTGCATCATCTGCATTTTTAAAGGATGTTTCATAGACTTTGTACTATTTATGCTTTTTCATGGCTGCCTAATACTTAAACTCAATTCACCATAATTTTTTTCAGCTATTGTTGCTATTTAGAGTTTCTGATTTTTCATACTAAAAATATGAATGTTTTCCTCTGTATCCTTTCACATCTTTACTACAGAGAAAGTGTATACCAAAGGATATACATGCTTATTCCTTAGTATAGGTTGAGTAGCAAGGGTGGCTGCCCAGAGGAGGAGTCACTTTGTGAATTAGAACAATCCATACACAGAGACTCTTCAGTGTTCATTTATTTATAGGAAGTTTCAGCATGTTGATGGGTTTGCGTTTGTGGCAAGTTTCTCACAGCAGTTTTTCATTTTCAGAGATGTCCAGGTCAGTCTGTATTAAAGACCTCTCGCTTACAACCTGTAGCTCCAAAGCTGCCAGGTGGACTTCCCCAGCAGACATCCTCGCCGACGTCTCAGACGACAGCAGCAGTCATTCATCCGTCCTCCAGGAAAACCGGAAATGCTCCCTTATCTGAAGTTAGTAATGGGACAACGCCTGAGCGTGAAGACTGTGCTAGAAACATCCCTGTCCAGACTTTTGTTCCAACTGGTGACCAAACACACCCCAGATCCAGTGAGCAGTTGTCACTGTCACCACCACCACCTCCTCCTCCACCTCCTCCTCCACCACCACCGCCACCGCCACCGCCACCACCGCCACCCCTCCCTGCTCAGCCCTTTTCTTCTCAATCTGCACGTCATTGGAATTTACACTTCAGGACTTCAGATCAGCCACTTCCTCTAGTGTGTGGATCGCCTCCTGAGAGCCCGCCTGGTTCCTCAGACAGTTTTACCTGCCCAGGTAATCCGCTGAGCTGTGCCTGCTCACCAAGGGTGGTTGAAACGTTCAAGCTTTAGAAGCCATTATCTTCAAATCTTTTTCAGAATTCTCTACAATCTTAAAATATTCCAGTATTTGTTGCCTTAAGTATTTACTCTTTTATTGCAAAGTTACCATAGCCTAAATCTGAGTTTGATAAATGCTAACTCTTCTTGAAGAAACACCTCTGTACATTGAATGGTCACATGACTTGAGATCTCTGAGGCTGTTAAAGAATCAGTGGTGTTTGGTTTCTGCCATTGGAATATGCTTCAGTGTTGCTTTGAATTAAGCGTACTGTTGCATCTCTGAGTCCTTTATAGAGTTAAATTGTTGCATCTCAAGCAGCATATTGGTTGCGAATTGTCTTGGAGGAATGTTAGAGTATGGAAGGCTCTTCTTGCAGACCAACTGGTAGACTGAGAAACCTTGCTGTGGGAAATCTTTCTAAAACTGAGGGGTCCAAAGGTCAGTGGATAGCTTTTTGCATTTTGCAAGTATAGTACACTGAATATACTTGAATATTTCTTTGTTTAATGAGGGCTATAATTCTAATTATAGCTTAGACATTGACTATGAAGGAGACTGGCTGAAATCTGCCCAGACTCAGAGCCCACTGCTTTGGGGTGTATTTGCATGTGTGATAGATAAATCCAGTCAAAATGCTGTGTACACACTTGTTATAAAGACTATGCTTGAGTACCTCCACCTAGAACATGCAGGGAAGGGTATGTGATAGGTGATGTGAATTGTAGCAATATAACAGTTCCAAACTGTGGTTCTGGTTAATGTGTATTCTGGCTATTCTGAGTTCAAGGTTCCCCTGTACCTAGAACCAGGTACAGATGAACATGTCCACACTATTAAGTGGAAACTAGATAGCTCATTTCCACAGGGTCTGTAGCAACACTGTGTAAGTGAAATTGAGAGCTCACGTGCCTGGGTCTAGACATGGCAGGTCTCTGTGGGGGCGCCGCGTTCCCAGCCTGGTGTAGCGCTCACAGTGTGGGGAGCCCTGTTCAACTCACACACACGGCTCATTTCACTGAAAAGAACAAGAAAGTGTGAATCAGCACCATAAAACACCCTTGATGGTGAAACTCTGTCTTACTCCTAGAAGGGAACTGTAATGACAAGTTACAGGTTAAAATCCAAGGTTAGTTTGTTCGCCGTAGCATGGCCTTTCAGTCCTGAGCTAGAGACGACTATTCATCCCAAAGCCTCAGCTGGAAGATCTCTCAATTGGTGGCCACGGTCACGCCCCTGTCCCCAGCAGGTGGTAAAAGATTTTACTCCCCCTCCTGCAGGCGTCTCGAGGTGCCAGAGTTTAAAAAACAGCTTCTCCTCACCAAGGCCTTGAAACTGATCTAATTTGTGTTTTGACATCCCTTCACACCCTCAAAAATAGAACACGTTAAGTCACCGCAGGGTAACGAAGGTGGAACTGAACGCACTCTATACAAAGAGGTGTGCCACTGCCACCCCCTCCAGGTTCCCTGAGCCACTGATGAAAGTTTTACCTGAAGCCTTTTCATGTGTGGAAACCCACTCACTTCATTGTCACAGAACGAATCATCACTGACTAACATCCAAGGCAGAAGTTAGAGAAACACAGTGGGGTACATTAAAAAAAAAGTTTAAGTGGGATGGGAAATGGAGGAGATACCATTTCAGAGGCACACTGGGTTGGATTACTTAACACCCCAGATATTCACAGCTCTCTTCAGGGTCACACGAAAAGATAACACCCGTGTCCTGGAGAGCAGTCATGCTCACAAAAGCTGTGCTGACTCCCTGCTGTGCCTGTGAGTTGCTGTGGATTTGAACAGCAGTGGGAATGGAGTGGTCAAGGCGCAATACTAGCAATTAAACTATCCTGGATTCAAACAGGGAGCTGATGGTTGACCTTCCTAGCGGATAATCAGAGCGTTTGTTTATGGAATGATGATCACCTGTTTGTATCACGGCGTTAACTAATGTGACTTACTACATGTAACTTGCACAAAAATGTCTTGGCATCTCGGGGAGAAAGAGTATGATGTCTTGACTCCGGGCTCTGTGTACTCAATTTCAGGATCCATGGATGAAGTGCTGGCCTCCTTACGGCAGAGCAGAACCCCTCCCCGGAGGGCGCAAGCACCTGCCCTGTCCCCGCCCCGCGCCCCAGTCAACGAGCACATTCTGGCTGCCATAAGGCAGGGGGTCAAACTGAAGAAAGTGCACCCTGACGTTGGCCGGAGCTCCAGCAACAAAGCAACCAGCGACCTGGAGAAGAGCATCAAGGCGGCGCTCCAGAGAATCAAGAGAGTGTCTGCTGACTCGGAGGAGGAGGAAGGAGAGGACGATGGCAACGAGCAGAACCCCGGCGAGTGGGACCACTAGTCTCTTCTCCAGGGCCCCAGGCCCTTCTGGGAAAGCCTATGAAAGGGGTGCTGGTAGACTGGCCACCTTACACCCCAAAAGATCAACAGGGCTCTGTGTGTGACGCTGCTGCTGTGTTTAACACTGCAGCTCTTAAAGTCAGGGAAGGAAGCAGAGATGTGGAGACTCTCACACGCCAAACTGGAGCTGGGATCTAAGAAGCCACAGCGAGCGCCACTGGCACAAGAAAGTGGTATTTACTGTCCACCGTGGATAGTCTAGAATCGTTCCCTTATTCTGAAAAACGTTTATACTACTGTGGTGAACAGCACTACTGACCGTTCCTTTCAAGCGTGTGTAGTGGTTTCCTTGGATTTAAAGCTTTGAATGTGAATGTTATTTTAACAATAATCAGAATAAATTGCTTATAAGCAGGAATTATCTTTAATATTTTAAATGGGGGGGGGGCTATTTTAAATAGCTCAGTGGTAGAGTGTGTGCACAGGGTCCTGGGTTCAATTCCCAGTACCTCCATTAAAAAAAGATAAAACCTAATTACTTCCCCCCCAAAACAAATAATATTTTAAATGAAATGTATTTTATGTATCAAGCACTATAAAAACTCATAGTAAAGAACCCTTTATAATGCATCAGTGTCACTTGTGAGGAAACGGAATGTAGTATCAACACAGCCGACCCTGCTTTGGGTGGGTTTAAAGTTTTTAATAAGATTTCAGCTAAATATTTATTTAAGCGAATACTAAGGATGGGGGAATAGTGCTGTTCCCCTCAGGAACTGAAGTCTCATGCTGGAACCATTTCTCCTCCTTGCTCTGTGCTAAAATTAGGAAAGGGGGAAAGACCAATACAAGGCCATCTACTCGTTTCTCAAATTGTCCAAAGCATCCCCACGAGCCTCATCACCCTCACTCCAGCCATGGCAATCCTGAGTTTCCACAGAACAAGATGAATGACCCTCCTTTGTTTCCAAAGAAAAGCTGTGATAAACCAAAACCGTTCTTACAGTTTCTTCTTGGCTGATTCTGAGGGGCCTCAGCTGGCAGAGCTGGGAGGGGTCTGGTCTTTCAGCGACTGCAGCCTGGACCTCCACGCGCAGCTGGAGATGCACCACCGCGGCCACTGCCAGGCTACCCCCCGGGTCCATCAGGTGTCCGCCCTTCCCTGACCTCAAGTGACGCGACCCAAATCCAGCTCCTGTGCATGGAGGTGCCTCTCTGCTCCCCGGGCCCAGGCCCTGGTGCCCTGACCCTGCAATGGCCTCTGTCCCCACTGCTCCCTTTCCTTTTTTCAGCTCCCCAGGGTGCTGCACAGGAGGACACCCTCCCCCCCCCCACCCCCAGCTGGCAGCTTGCCATGCCGCTCACAAATCCCAGAGGCAGGTAACGTGGCTGTGCCCCAGGCCACCGCCTCCACCTCAGACAGGCCAAGCTCAGCACTAAAATTTTCTCTAGAAAGAATTCGGTATTTTTAAAAATGGCAAAATCAGAGCTTTGCTGGACTTTGAAATGCTTATTTTGCAATTTGGTATTTTTATTATAATTATTGTAATTTCAGTATTTTGAGATACCAGTTAGCTTATTTGGGCTCAGATAATTCTCAGAATTTGCTTTCTAAGGGCTGCCAAAGATAAGAAGCCTTCAAAAAAGGATCATTTTCAAGAGAGTTCTCCCAATTAAAACTCCTTACCCGACTGTCTTCAGTGCATGAAAACTCCTCCTCTGGAAACTTCTCTCCCTCGTTTCTCCCTTCTTCCAGCCAAGACTTGAACTGAGTCCAGACTCTGGCTTCAGGGAATTCAGAGCCAGAGAGAGGGACAGGTATTGTCTCCTTTGTCTAACTTCAAGCCTCTCCAACCCACCTTCCAAGTGCTGCCAGTCAACCCCACCTCTCCCCCAGGGGAAGTCCCTCTCCGCTCTCCAACCCACTCCAGTAAAGGCTGGCCCTCAGCGTGGTACCAAACCCTCAGAGACCCTCAGAGACCAGCTGCTGCTTCCGCCTGCCCCTTCCCCCACCGCAGCAACACCAGGCTGCTTGCTGCCCGCCCCTAAACGGCCCTGCTCTCTTGAGCCTAAGTGCCGGGGATGTCCCAGCCCTCTACGGCCCTGTCCTGGGAAATCCACGTCCATCCTTCAGTCTCATCCCCATCGTGTCCTCCTCTCCTAAGTCTTCCCTGACCCCCTCGTTCTCCTATACGACCACTGCACCTTGTCCCGGACACCAGCCCTGCTGCCTCCCCAGTCTACAGCCCTGGCTACGAGGGCAGCCTGCCCTGGCCATGTTTCATATCCAAGACAGGCCATCTGGCCAAAGCGGATTCTAGGAGAGCCAGTCCATAACTAGAAGCATCCTATGGACTATCCTGGAGTGAAAAACCATAAGCTGGGCCAATCAGACTTACTCATTTATTTATTTGTTCCCTCTCTAGCATCTGAACTGGGGAATCAAGCAGGCAGCAGCAGGAGCCGGAATCACCCATCGTGTGAAACCATGTAGTTGAGTCCATCTGCACAGCAGAGGTTCTCACTGATACGTAAACTCACGTGAGGAGTGTACTGGGTTTCCATTGCCGTCACAACTAATTACCACAAGCTTAGGGGCTGAAAACAACACGAATGTATTACCTTACTGTTCCATAGGTCCAAAGTCTGGCATGGGTCTCACTGGGCTGCGTGGCTTTCTGAAGGCTCCAGGGGAGAAGCTGTTTCCTTGTCCAGCGTCTAGAGGCTGCCTCTGTCCCTTGACTCGTGGCCCCTTCGTTTATCTTCAAAGCCAGCAACGTTGCCTCTCTCCGACTCTTCGTAACCGTATCTCTTTCTGATCCCACTCAGGAAAGGTTCTCTGCTTTTAAGAACTCATGTGATTAGACTGCCCCCCTCCCAAGAAAATCCAGGATAATCTCCCTCTCTGCAGGTCCCTAACCGTACTCACACCTGTAGGGTCCCTTCTGGCATGTAAGGTAACCTATTTACTGCTTCCAGGGATTGGGGTGTGGATGTCTTTGGGGAGCCATCATCTTGTCTAGCCCAGGAGCTTGCTAAAACGCACACTGCCAGGCCCGCCCCACAACGGTGCTAATCCAGGAGGTTTTTCTGGGAAACCCCAGACAGCTCTGAAGCAGCTGGTGTGCAGACCAGCCTTAGAAAAACACGAATACACACAAGTCAGCCAGGAAATGAGGGGGCTGTGGCGAGGGGAGGGGGAGGCAGGCATCCTTAGAGTCACTGCGGGTTCCTTCCAGGCCCTGGAACCTGATGTCTCACAAAGTCCACAGAGTGGCCAGGGCTCACCCCAGCTCTGGAGAAGCTGGGTGTCCCCTGAACTCCTGTTCCTGGTCACCTGTGAGAGCCCTGCTTGAGGGAAGCCTCACAAATCCCCCGTCTGCTGAGTTCCATTAGCACCTGCGACGTATCATCTCGCCTCTCCACCGGAGTCTAACACATCTGTGGACAGTATCTGTGTCTTTTCACCTTTGTGTTCCCAGGGCCTGGGGCATAACGGGGCTCAAGAAGTATCTGTTAAGTAAGCACACGAATTAGTGATTTGCGGGCCGTGCGGGTGGGAAGAGCTATGTAAGAAGCATGAGAGAAGTCCCCTGGAGTGGGTGATTTTAATCGGGAGGGCCCAGGCCTTTGAGCTGGGTCTAAGAAGAGGGCTCAGGTTGGAAGAGGGGAAGGATTCCAGGCAGGGGAAGATCAGGAACAAAAAACCACAGAGAAGGCAACAGCAAGGCCTGGGCAGGACCAGGGAAGTGGCTGGTGTGACCTCACGGGGGAAGATGGAGAGACAGCGCCAGAACTTGACCCAAGCTGTAGGAAGAGGCCTCTGGCAGCTTTACATAAGAGGGTGGCGAAGGTGGAGGAGATCCTGGAGTGAGCAGATCAGGACTAGGACAGGGACAGCCTGGTGAGAAGAGGCAGAGATAAGCGAAGAGATCAGGATGACCAGAGGAAGAAGCCCAAGACTGTGGCTCACTGTGCCAGCTGCAAGGGCAGGGACATAAAGATGGTGCTGACACTTGGGGGGCGGTGGTGCCACGGTCAAGGATCGGTGGGGGAGGGGGCAGCACTGGACAAAGGGGAATGTGAGGAGCTGCCTCTGTCCCGGAGACTGGAGGCGGTGGTGGGGGTGAGCGTGTCACGGGAAGGTGACCCAGGTCGGATCCTCGGAGACCCCCACACTACACGGCAGGAGGAGGTGGGGGAGGAGAGGTCGGGGAAAGACAAGAACTGGGAAGGAGAACTTCAGTCATGGGAGGATTATTTCAAAAGAACGAGGTCAACTTTCCCAAATGCCCCAGAGAAGGAAAACACAGGACCTGATTTGGTGTGGTTTCTGCAGCGCTGGGCGCCAGAGCCCTCCCCCAAGGCTGCAGACTGCCTGCAAAGCAAGCAGGCAGCGGGGCCACAGAGTCACTTCCACTCAGTAGTGGGCTCTCGTGCAAACATGCACTGGCTCACCTAGCAGTGCCTTCAAGTTAAATCACCCTCCACCCCAAACCTCTGCTGTCACACAGGGGATGGCTGCACAGAGGGCCTAGGCAGTCGGGGTCTAGGACAGCCTCAGGGAGATGTCTGCAGCACCAGAATATCAGAGCAATTCCGGTATTCCCAAGGGTGCAAGCCTGACACAGAGGAAGAGGAGTGAGAGGGCGGAGCAGGAACAGGGGCCGTCTCAACAGATACGGACCTCTTCCCCCAACAATCCTGGAAAGATGCAGGCCCCAGCCTTCAGAGGTTCACATCTGGAGAAAAGGAGGTCCCAGGACTGACTGAGATCAAAGTGCATGAGCCTGGTAGAACGAAGGCTCAAAACAGAAATTTACTTGAATGAAGGGAAAATAGAGAAGGTGGTATTTCTTTCCCTCCTGAGCTGTGCGTTGAGATTCACACCTCCTCCACATGTTTGGGAAAAGTTGGTCCTCTGCCTGGCACAGACTTTGCCATCTGAATAATCTGCTCAAATAGCTCTGGAAAAATCTTTTCTGGTAGAATGAGTTTCTGAGATTAGCTTTTC
Organism: Camelus dromedarius; assembly: GCF_036321535.1. Lineage (NCBI taxonomy): Eukaryota > Metazoa > Chordata > Mammalia > Artiodactyla > Camelidae > Camelus > Camelus dromedarius. The sequence continues at coordinate 17,800,738 of NC_087464.1, forward strand.
CCCCAATAGCCAGGAACACAAGCATATACACTCTGCTGCCTTCTGCTCAGAAGGGCAGCCCTGCAGGAGAAAAGTGTCTCTTGGGTTTAGAAAAGCTTTGGTTATCGGCCCCGTCTAGGCGGAATGTGACAGACTGGAGGGCAGGTGTCCTCTAAGCATACCAAGCACAGGGCTGCCCCAAAGCAGGAATCAGAAATGCTGGCATCCTCAAAAACCCTCATTGTGTTCCAAAGGCTTCTGTGCCTCAACCATCCATGCTTTGGCTCAGGAAGTCGCCCTGGAAAACATCAACCTACCCCTGGGGAGATCCAGGGTTTCCAAAATAACTTAATACACAAAGGGCTTCTGAAAGATTTTTGTTCACTTAAAAACAGACACAAACATTTTACTGAACTATGTATTTCTACATAAACAACTCTTTTACAACAAAATCAGATAAAATCCACAAAGGTATACAAGTCTTTAAAGGAAAATATTTTTTCCCTTAAGTATAAAAAGATGACTTGCCAAATAACATCGTACTGAAACACATAAAGCAAAAACCGTTAGAAACACAAGAGAAACAGACAGAAACACAGCAGTAGTGGGAGACTAACACACTTTCCTCAGTCTTCAATGTATCAAGTGAGCAAAGATTAAAGGCCCACAATATTATAATTAATAAGGTCAAATCAATACATGTAGGTTGAATTGTGTTCCCGTCAGAGAATATACCATCTTTTTCAGTTTCCTGGGAATATTTACTAAAATGAACAATTTATTAAGTCCCAAGAAAATATCAATAAACTCTAAAATGCAGAAGCTTGTACAGGCCATACCCTTTTTGACAGCAAGGCAGTAAAACTAGAAATTTATAACAAATGTTAAAAAACAACGAAAAGTTATCAAACTACCTAGAAATTTAAAAGTATAATTTCAAATAACTTCAGAAAAAAATAAAGTCAAATCTGAAATAAAGTCAAATCTGAAATTACAAATTATTTATAACTTAGAATATCATACCTAAGAATTTAAGGGATATGGATAAAGAAATAGAAGAAAAGTCATATAGCCTTATGATTGCTAGCAAATGTATCTACTATAAACAAGAAAAGGTTAAAATGGCATTCAACTTGAGAAGGTGAAAAAAACAATGAAATAAAGGAAATTAATAAAAATGAAAACAAACCAAAAAAAAAAATCATAAAATGGTAAAACAATAAACTAAGATATAAGTCCCAGAGTTGGTTCTTTGAAAAGGCCAATAAAATAGGCTAATTCTGAAAAACTAATCAATAAAAAGGGAAAGCACAGACATGACATTATGGATGAGAGAAGAGAATACAGTAACTCCATGTGAGCAAATTTGAAAATCTTAACAGAGTCATCATATAGGAAATTTAAATTGCCAAAAACTTACAGAATAGGAAGAAAGTTCAAAGAAGCTAATGAGCATGGAATAAGATTGAAAAAGTTGTCAAAGAATTATTTCCTAAAAAGGCACTAGACTTGGACAGATTTATACATGTTACAAAAACTTCAAGGAGCAAAAACTTCTAAATATTAAACTGTTTAAGGGCATAGAAAAAAGAGAGCACGTTTCCCAAGTTTTTTTTTTTTTAAAGAAGCTAACACAAACCTAACACCAATACCCGACAAAGACAGCAGAAAAAACTATACAACTATCCATCTTAACATAAACAAAATTCCAAAATAATATGAGCAAACCAAATCCAGAGTATTTTTCTTATTTTAAAGCTCTTATTTTCATCATACAAGTAATACAAGAACCGTGTAGAAAAATCAGAAAATACAGATAAGAACACAAAATAAAAATCTACCATAAACCAACTCATCATAAATAACCACTGTTAACACTGAGTGGAGATATATCCTGGAAGAACAATATATCATGACTAAATAAAATTTTTCTAGAAATGTAGAGAGGGTTTAACATTAGCAAATCTATTAAAATGATTCTTATTAATTCATGATAAAAACCATTCGATCATTTTGACAGATGTGAAAAAAGGCATTTAATAAAATTACAACACCCATTACTGATAAAACGTTCAGCAAACTAAGAAGAGAAGTGTATGACTTTAATATATAAATTCAAATATTAAGAATACCTTATATTAAGAGGCAAATGTGTACTTCTGGAGAAACAGTAGCGGTTTCTCCTCTAGAGTGGAGAAACACTATATTCTCGCCAAGTAAAAAGTGTATATAAAGAAGAATGTACAATATCAGCACAATTTATAGACGTGTTATTTAACATTGTCCTAAGATTGCTGGTCAATGTGATAAGGAAGTGAAATAAGATAATTAAAAATATGGAGGTAAAATTATCACAACTCAGAACTTCTTATCTACCTGAAAAAGCAGAAGAATTATTAACAATAAAACTATTAAAATGAAAGGAAATTCAGTAATTGGCTAGTTACAGAATAAATAAGTAACCAACTGCCAAGTTAAACAAGCCAGCAAACAATGACACCACTCTCTATGCAGAGTTAAGAAGAATGAGGTAGATTGATATGTACTGACAGGAAGATGTCCAAGATCTATCGCCAAGTGAGAAATGCAAGCAGTAGAAGGGTGGTATCATACGGTCAAAATGCTAAAACCTATTTTAGGAAAAAAAACTGAGGACTATGCATCAACTATTGACTTTATCTTGGGGCAGAGGAATTTTAATTATGGACAACTTTCAATTTCTAGATTATGTTTTTTCATAATGTTTACATTTCCACAACTTACAACATTTTAAGTCAGAAAAATCAGTGGACTTAATTTTTTTATAAAGTATTATTTTATTTTGGTGGGGGGAGGTAATTAAGTTTATTTATTTTTGGAGGAGATACTGGGGATTGAACCCAGGATCTTTTATATGCTAAGCATGCACTCTACCACTTGAGCTATACCCTCCTCCCAATTTTTTTTTAAAAAAAGTAATGGTATACCTTTATACTAACAAGCAGCTAGAAAATATAATGGACAAAACAACTCATTTACCATAGTAACCACAACTACAAAAAATTACCTATACTATAAAAAATACACTGAGGGACATAATACTTTATAAATTTACTTAAATGAAAGGTTAAATATTACAAAGATGTTAATTCTCCCTATAGTAACCTATGCATTTTACACAATCCAATTTCCAATTCTTCTAAACATTACAAAATGATCTTGAATTTCTTTTGGAAAGATTAATATACAAAAAGTACTAGGACATTTTTGAAGAAGTTTAATTAATGGGGACATTTAGTCTAAATCTGCGATGATCAAACAATGTGGTACCAGCGCCAGAATGTGCAAACAGACCACAAGAGAAAGTTCAGAAGCATGCTTAACAATATATAAGAATTGCGTATGTAGTGAAAATGGCATTTTGTAACAGTAGAGAAAGGATAGATTTCCCAATAAATGATTCTGGGGTAGTTTCAAAAATAAATTCCACCTGGATCACAGATTTAATTGTTTAAAAGAAACAATGAAAGTATAAGAATAAAATACTGGTGAAAATTAATACAATCTTGGAATCAAAATTGCAAAGATAAGCAAAGGTAGCAACCATAAAAGGCAGATTTGACTAAAAAATTTTTTTAAATGTCTGAACATTTTTTTAAAAAGCCATACATGCAACTTAAAAGAAAATAATGTTTATGGGAAAAAAAATTCTTAGAAATCAATGAGACAGCTAAACACCTTGTAAGAAAACTGGCCAGAGCAGATAACTAGGTAAACTAGAAAAGAATAAAGTCTAATAAATATTTTTGCTAGTGCACTTTAATCAAAAAAATGCCAATAAAAGATGCCTATCAAAACTAGCCCTCCAGTTCCCATGGTAACACCAGCGTGAAAGAGGGAGTCCGACATTCTCACACATTGCTGGTGGGAGTTTAATTTGGTATCATCTTCCTGGAAGGCAATTTGAGTCAATATATATTAAAAGTCCTCAAAATATATATTAAAACTCCTTTTTTATTGTTGGTCAGAATAAAAATATGTTATGCTGCAGTAACAAATTAACCCTGACATCCCAGTGGTGTAATCCTGAACGTTTATCCTTTACTCACACTACGTCCATGCAGGTGGGTGGGTAGGTCAGGATATCATGACAGGAGATGCAGTCACTCAGGGACCCAGGCTGACAGAAGCTCCACCCCTGGGATGTCACCATCTCTGGGGCCAGGCGACAGACTGGAGACCTTCACAGGGGCATCTCACAGTCTTAGCCTGGACGTTTCATACGTCACGTCAACTCACACTTCATTGGCCAGAATTAGTAACAGGAACCTGCATGACTATAGGGCCTGGAAAGTGGCGTCTCCTGGGCACTCAGGAGGGAGAGGGGACAGAGCAGCATGTGTTACCGCCCATCACACTTTTGAAACAGCAAGTCCAATTTTAGAAAATGATCCTAAGTAAATATTCTGAAAAGTTCACAAAGATGTTAGACGAATGGATTTCATCACATCCTTGAGCACAACAGTAAAAAACTGTAAACAACTTAAGTGTCCAAGGAATAACCAACATAGATGTTAAAAATGATGCAATTACATATTTACTATCATAGAAGTATATTCACAATAGAGTGTTTAAGGACAAAAATGCAAGTTATAAAACATTTATGTATCATATGATTATATCTCTTGAAAGAAGTAATAAAACACATAGAGATGCATAGAAAAAAGTCTGAAAAGATATATACCAAAATGTTAACAGTGGTTATAATAAGACGGAGTAATAACAGGTGATTTTTTTCCTATCACTCATCTGCAGTTTCTTTTTTTTTTTTAAAAAGTATATATTACTTATGCGCGAAAAAGGCATTTAAAAAGGAAAAAAAACCCAGTATTCTTGGGAGAGGCCACTTATCCACCTCATACTAATCATTAAATTCTTACATTTGATGCAAGAAATGCCTAATTGTCTGTCACACTGTAAGACACTGCTACAACGATTTAATGAAGTCAGGACTTCATATTAAAAGCAGTACAATAGGGGAAGAACAGTAACACGTTCCCCACAGCGGCATATCATCGGACCTGTCAATCATCTGCCAAACGTCCAAACAGCCTGGACTCCACCGTGGTTTCTTTGCGCTCCTGCCAGGTGCACCGGGGGTCTGTGGCTGGGGGGCCACTCTTCACAAGGCTCTGCATTCGTCAAAGAGAGTAGGGCACTGTACAACTCTGCTCAGAACAAAAGACCCCCACGTTCTTCTCAGAAACGGATTCCAGAACACACAGCATCACCACCAGGGTGATTCAAGACTCCTCTTAGCTACATATATTTTTTACTGAAAACTCTTCCTTGTTGTTTCTCCCGCCTCCCACTGCTTCTCCCCCAACACACACACACACACACACACACACACACACACACTCTGTCTCTCTCTCTCTCTCTCCAAAGTTCACTAGACCATTCCATCCAGCTGCCAAATTCTTACCAGTCACCTTCTTGCCTGGCTGGTGTTTAAAGAGGAAGTGGAAACCTCATATTCTTGAGATAGGTGTACAGAAAAGACATGTAAAATGACACACGTTTCCACACAGGATTCCTTCTCCATGCCGTCACCCCCCACCATCCCCAGAATATACAATATTTGGCGGGGGGGGAACCGGGTACTCAGAAATTAGGATCCTTTTAAACCATGCATGTCATCTAAAAATATATATGGATGTTGATTTGCAAGCTTCTAGTTTAAATCACTGCTTCAAAATTCAGTGGTGTTTCAAGTGAAAAAAGAATCATAGCTTTTAGAAGGACGACCAGCACAAACCGCCACTTTTAGTAATGAGCAGAGGGCAATGGCTGGCTCTCTCACAGGACAGCCTCTGCCAAGTGCCTCTGCTAAGTCCCATCACGGCCGCCTGCTTTCTAAAAGTGTACCAGGCCACACGACACATCCCACAATAAGGTCCCTGGCACGCCCTGGGGTTGGCTGTCATCCAAAGTTGCCCCTGATTTCTATAAAAAAGCAGTCTGTTCTATAGAAAAGGAGTCTTTTCAAAACAGGCAGATCGTGATGCCCCCAGGCAGCACATTAAGTATATTCCACCCTTCATTCGATGTTATACGGCAAATGCAGTACATACCAGCCAGGCGTCGGCCAACCACCACCCAGGCTGTGGCCGTGGGCTGCGCGAGTCTAGAGACGTCCATGAGGAGTCTGCAGGACAGAGACCAACCGCCCACTGTGGACAGTCAGTCCTCCCGGGGGTCGGTCAGGTCCCACTAATCTGCTCTGACCAGTGGCTGGCCTGCTCCCTCCCCAGGGCTGGCTCTGGTCTGGGAGGAGGGTGGGCCGGGATAGGCGACCCCCATGCCCCCACCAGAACTCTGCTTACTGCTCTGCCATCGCGGGGCCTCCTGTTTCTTTTAAAGAAACTGCTGTGTCTCCTCAAAAACCATCAAAGAAAGAACTCAAAAGTGTTCACGTTTCATCACTCTGGCCTCTCAGAGCACTGACATTACTTTAACCAACAGTCTCTTGGAAGGATCCCTGCAAAACCAGAACCATTCAAAAGTGGAACCAACTGTTGTAGTGAATGTAAATGCCCTTCTGATTCACTCATTTACACGCTGTCATTTGCTGTGGATATATGTTAACATAGTGTAACTGCAAGGTGCTCTTATCAGATACAAGAGAATCTTTTTTTCTTGGCACCCAAAGGTCACCCAAGGGAGAAGAGCGCATGGCTCACAGAGCTAGATCAGGGTCCAGGAGACCTGGATGCAGCCACACTGCTGCTCCTTAGCTGGGTGACCCTGGATGTGTCCCTTCCGTCTCTGCTTCCTCTGCAAAATGGGGAGTGATCTCTGCCCTGTGCTCTCACCTCAACCAGGTCTAAAGTGGCAGCGTGAAGGACAGTGTGGAACGGACGTAGCACCGTGTGGACGCTGGCTTTCTTTCAAGGCCTGACCGCACCATCCCTGCCTGTCACTCGGGTGGTTTTCTCTTCCCTGGGCACCAGGAAGACTTCATCTCCCCTGGTCACTTTCAACTGTGCAATGCATCCAGGGGGTCTTTACTTGGAATGAAAATTATCTTTAAGTGTCATTATAGGTAAAGGATTCCAAATTTTATTTTGCTTCTTTTAGACCTCAGGTTTCACAGAGACAGGAGGAAAAAAAGGCTAATCAAGGTCCAGGCAACCAGTCTTGGAGATGTCAAACAAGGAATCATCACCTGGAAGTGGAAATGCAGTCCTGGTTCTAAATCCTCCAGCAGCACAACGTGGCCGGGATGTTTGTGAGTGAAAGGTTTACACTCTGCCGGCGCTAGACGTCAGATAAGGACAACCAAAGGGCACCAGTGCTGAGACTGGAGCTGGACGTCCTAACAACCCAGGGCGGGGTAAACTGGCTCCAGGGAAACGGGGCGAACTCAGCGGTCACCCTTGTTATACCCGGTCTCCCCGCACAGCGCCAGGGGCTGTCAGGCAGGGCCAGTCTCTCCGCTGACTGCCTAGGTTGTCCCGGGCCATGTTTTTTCTTTTTAAGTAAATGAAGAAACATTAAGCTCTTTAGAGAAAAAAGCAGGAGGAACTGAAAGGCTTTTGTCAAGTTGTGCTTTCCCTGCTGAGCCCAACTTAGCTCCCCCTTTAGAGGAATCCCCACTGCTCTTAGCTCCTGGGCTGCAGGACTTAGAGCTGGCTGGGCCGCGCAGTGCGGGGATCTCAGCTCCTCACCCATCATCTACAAGGGCTCACCAAGCTCTTGCCCGGTCGGTGGGTGGGAGTCACGGGTCCTGACCGCACAGGGACACCGCGGCCCACCGTGGTAACGGCCCTGCTGCCGCCAGCGTTTTCTACAGTCTCTGCTAAGGAACGTGCAAGTGGCTCTGACAAGTCTGTCCTCCCCTGAATGTGCCCCCTGAGCAGGCGCCAGTCAGTCAGGACGGTTCCTTCTGGATCAGTAAGCCACCTAACAGACAAGGTGGTGGGCCTCCAAGGACCCAAGCTGAGGCTTCAGAACTGCAGCACCCACTGCTCCCGGGCGGCGCCTCGCCCAGTCTGCTGACAGGGGGACTGCTGGGCTGTGGGGCCGACTGGCGGCCAGCCCAGCTGTCTGGTCTCCTGGCCAGCAGGGAGCTGCTACCGCTGTCCCGCTCTGGGGAGAGGGCAGGAGTGCCCGGTCTCAAATCACCAGGAGGGCTGACCGCACTTTCCACTGCCACCTGCCACCGGCCC